>NW_027117279.1:0-2853036 GCF_038021145.1 Phyllosticta citriasiana | reverse complement strand
TATTAGTTATAAGGTACTAATAGGTAGAAGTAGTAAGTATATATACTATACTACTATAGCTAATTAGTATAAATAGATATACTATTTAGATACTATTTAGGCATATTACTAACTAGTTACTAGTAGATTAATAAGTATTTTTACTATATAGTTAATATTATACTAGAGAAGTATAAGTACTTAATTAACTATACTTACTATACTATAGTATATAAAAAGTTAGAGTCTTATTACTAGACCTAGTCTTAGACTTAGGCGTCTTATTTATCTCCCTATATAGCTACTAGTAGTATAGCTACTACTTTTCTACTAGTAGCCTACTCTAAGGCTAAGCTAGATTATACTTATAGACTTTTAGATAAGGATATATATAATACTACTACTCTAGTATAGTAAGATATATTTATATATCTCTTAGCTTTATAGTTTAGCTACTTAAATATACTAGAGCGTATAGCTTAGAACTATACTAAGGCTATAGGTAATAGTATAAAGAGTAAGGGGGTTATACTAGTAGAGTTAGGATATTACTATTAGGTAAGTTACTATACTATATAGGAGTATTAGAAGGTAATTTATTACTACTTATAATACTATTTAGGTTTCTATTAGCTAACCTATAGTAGAATACTAGTAGCCTTTTTAGTCTAAATAAGCCTACTAATATTATTATAAATAAGGAGTTAGAGTAGCTATAGCTATTATATATATATATTATACCTACCTATTATAACGCCCTATACTATAGTAGCTAAGCTAGGTCTTCTTTTCTATAGAATCTATTTATACTAGTTAGGTATCTCTATTATCTCTAGTTTCTAGATAGGGTCTAGTTAGTAGAGTTATTAGGTCCTTTTTAATACCCTTATAGTAATTAGAGTCTTTTATAGATATAATTAGTAGAAGTAGTCTACTTATATTTAGCTAAGTCTATAGGATAGTTTCTAAGATATACTTATTCTTATCTAGTACTTACTCTTACCTATTATACTCTATAATTCTTTCTATACTCTATCTAAGCTAATATATCTATATTATTACTTAGGTTACTATCTAAGTTATCTCCTAGTTCTTATAGAGTATTATTAGAGCTTATTAGGGCTCTAAGGGGGCCCTCTAGTACTACTATTACCCCTTTAGGTTTATTTCTAGACTCTAGGAGTTATTCTTATTCTTACTTTATAGGGCTTACTAGGGCTAGCCTATTAGTTACCTCTTTAGATACTATTTACTTACGTTTAGCTAGGTTTTTTAAAACGTTATAGGTAGACTTATATATATCTATTATTTCTTAGTAGTTATCTAGGCCGTCCTTATATATCTATTTATTAAATTTATTTCTATAGCCTACCTATTTAATATAGTACTATACCCCTCTAGAGGTAAGTTTATAGTCTATAATAGCTTCTACTTTCTAGTACTTATTATTCTTATTATTAATTTTAATAGGGTAGGGTTTAGTATCTACTAGGCCCTAATAGGGTTCTAGTAGAGAGATATAGAATATTAGGTAGATTCTTACTATACTTAGTAGGAGGTCTAGTTTATATATTAGCCTACTATATTATTTAATAATAGGAAAAGGGCCTAGATATTAGGTATCTAACTTCTTTATTAGTTATTTAGTATAAATATTCTTTAATAAAAGAAGTACTCTTTCTCCTATATTAAATTATTTATCTAATTAGTAGTAATTAGTATACTTAGCCTAGAGTACTTAGGTATACTCTATATACTTCTTAGTCTTATTATATATTTTAGCTAGCTAGTAGAGGTAGCTCTCTACTTACTAAGCCTACTCTAAGACTATTAGTACTATAATATTAGGGTCTATAGTAACCCCTTTATTATTAATTAGATACTCTATAGTAGCCCTATTAGTCCCCCCCTCTATCTAGAATATAGTATCTAGTATACTATTAGGAAGATTAGATACCTAGCTATAGGCTAGGTATATAGGAGTAAATTTAGTTATTAAGTAGACCTTACTATTATAGATAAAGGCCGCCTTATATAGGTATAAGGCCTAGTCTAACTATTTATAGTTAATATATATATATAAGTACGCCTCTAGCTTCTAGTTTTAATACTTAGTTTACCTATTAGTTTATAGGTAGAATACTATACTTAACTTTTAAATAACTCTTAAGTAGTAGTAGAATATACTCTAGTAGTTACTTATAAAGAGGCTACTCTAGTCTAAGATAATATTAATTAGGCACCTAGCTACTATAATAACCTTATACTAGATAAGAGTAGCTAAGCTATCTATACTTATAGTTATTTATATAGGAAAATACTATATATATTTCGTAAACCTATCTACTAGGACTAGGATAGTATTATATTCGCGTTCTAATAGGTCCTAGAAGGCTAGAAGGTCCGTAATAAAATCTATTATAAAGTATTACTAGGGTATTATAGGTCTTTTAACTAGTTTAAGAAGTCTATATAGCTTATACTACTACGGCTTATTATACTAGTAGGTATTATAGTCTCCTATATATATAGTTACGTCTTTAGCTAGTATTAGCTACTAGTATTTATAGCTAATTACTTCTATTAAGTATTTAACGCTAAAGTATCTACCTACTAGGTTATTATAATTCTATATAAGGATCTTACCGCGTAGTAGGGTACTATTAGATACCTATACTTTACTATTCTAGTAGATAAGACCCTAGGGGTCTATAGAATACCCCTCTCTAGTACTATCTACTCCTATTACGCCGCCTATATAGACCTCTTAAGATAGAGGGTTCTCTCTCTAGCTATCTAGAAGTAGCTAGAGGAGGGACTTAGGGGAGTTAGTATATACTATTTTACTAAGAGTAGCTACTACTACCTCTTAGTAAGGCGTTAGACTTAGTACTAAGCTAATACTAGTAAGTAAAGACGCTATAAGGGGGTATTACTTATATTATTAGACTTATTTTAAGAGTAGTATTACTAGTACCTCTACTTTAAGTAGGTACTATAATACGT
The DNA here is from genome assembly GCF_038021145.1 of Phyllosticta citriasiana. Lineage (NCBI taxonomy): Eukaryota > Fungi > Ascomycota > Dothideomycetes > Botryosphaeriales > Phyllostictaceae > Phyllosticta > Phyllosticta citriasiana. Next base: position 2,850,051 of record NW_027117279.1, on the reverse strand, counting down.
CTATCTAGCTAGTAACTAGGGGTATAGTAGTACCTAGTAACTCCTTAAGGTCTTTTACTTAGAGCTTCTATTATAGAGTAGGTAATAGTATATCTAATACTAGTTATTTATCTACTTCTTTAAAGCCTCTTACGTAGTTAGGACGGTATAATAAACTATTAGTAGAATTACTTAAGCTAGGTTTATAGCTAATCTTAAAGTTAAATTCTACTAATAACTCTATATATCTAGCCTACCTTATAGTTAGGTATTTAGTATCTATAAAATAGTAGAGGTTATTATAATCTATAAGGACTTATGTTAGAGTAGGTATATATACTAGGTAGTACTACTACGTTTTAAAGTACTCTATAATTATAAGTAATTCCTTATTATAGGTATTATACTATACCTCTATAGTAATAAATTTACGTAAGTAGTAGGTAATTAGGTACTAATAGGTAGCCCTATTACTACTAATAGCTAGCTATAGAAGTATTCCTATATATATATAGTTAGATATATCTATAATTAGGGTTAGTAGATACTTTAGATTATAGTACTATAGTAGGGGGCCTTCTAGGAAGGCTACTTATAGCTACTTAAAGGCTATCTAGGCGGCCTCTAGCTAATACTAGAGTTAGTACTATCTTATAGATCTCTTTCTAGTCTTCTTCTTCTTTACTTCTATAGTATCTAATAAGACGCCTACTAGGGCCTAACTAGCCTCCTATAGGAGTTTATATAGAGGTTAGGTTAGTATAGAGTAGTTCTAGATAAACTAGTAATAGAAGTTAGTAAAGCCTAGGAATACTTATATATCCTTATAGCTTTATAGCTCTAGCTATTCTTTAATAGTCTAGACCCTCTTAGCGTCTATTTAGACGCTATTAGGGGTAGTTATAAACCCTAGAAACTTAATATATTTTATATAGAATACGTACTTTAAGATTTTAGCGTATAGTTTCTACTTCTATAGCTATTATAAGATTTATTTTACGTATTATACGTAGTCTATATTATTTTAGAAGTATATAAGAATATTATCTAGGTAGATAACGTAGATAGAGTCTAGGAGCCTAGCTATAGCTTAGTAGATATATACTTAGAAAGATATAGGAGTATTAGCTAGTCTAAAAGATATAACTAGATACTTATAGTAGCTATACTACGTCTTAAAGACTATCTTCTACTTATCTTCTATCTTAATTTAGAGCCTATAGTAGGCGTTATAGAGGTCTAACTTTATATATATAGTAGCCCCTAATACGTAGTCTATTAGCTTTCTAATAAGGGGTAGAGGGTAGTAGTTCTTAATAGTAACCTTATTAAGCCTCTAGTAGTCTATATAAAGGCGTAGGGTTCTATTAGCCTTAGGTATAAAGAGGATTAGGGCCCCTATAGGCGACTTACTTAGTCTAATCTATCTAAGATATAGTACCTTCTCTAAGTACTCTCTAAGGATACTTAATTCTCTCTTAGATAGGTTATATATAGGTAACTATAGTAGTATTCTACTATCCTTAAGATTAATTATATAGTTATATACTAAGTTCTAGGCTAATATACTAGTAAGATTACTATTAAAGATATTATTAAAGTTAGTATATTACTCTAGAAGGCTCTAGATTAGGCTCCTACTAGTACCTATATAGAATACTAGATATAAAGCGTAACTACCTCTATTAGGATAGCTAGTAGTTATAGGTAATTATAGGCCCTATAGGGTTCTACTAGGGCCTAGGTAGTTAACCTACTAGAGTTATTATACTATAGACCTATAGGTCTAGGTACTATAGATATATCTCTTAGAGCTAACTTTCTTTCTTAATTTCTCTAATAATACTTATTTAATTATAGGTTTATAGTCTAGGTTAGTCTAGGAGAAAGATAGCCTATATCTCTAGAAGTACTAAAAGTAGTATTTAGTCTTAGAAATCTATTCTAGGCTAAGAATTAGTTTAAATACTATATCTTAGCTCTCCTAAAATAGTTAGGGGCCTATAGCTTAGCTCTAACCTTAATTATCCTATATAGTTATAGTAAGCTAATAGGCTAGTCCTAAGATAAGAGGAGACCTATTAGCTAAGATAGTATTTAGATAGTAACTAGGTAGCTCTTAGATAGGAACTAGGCCCTTATCCTAAGCTACTAATCTCTAAACTAGGTTTAGGGTAGTACTATTATTAATAAGAGCTATTAGAGAGTATATCCTAGTAGCTATATTATATATAATACGAACTACTAATAAGTTATATATTACTTAATAGTCTCTTTATTAATCCTTCTACCCTAGTTACTAAGACCTTAGGTATATAACTAGGGCGTACCTTTTTCTAACTTTTTATTAGTTAATAGTAGTTAGTCCCTTCTTAGCTAGAGAGTACTACCCTTTTAGTACTAATTACTAGTCTAATAGTTCTTTAGTCTACTCCCCTAATAGGTTACTTTATTAGCTACGCCTCTAGATAGGGAGCTCTAGTATTTCTTCTTAGGCCTTAGCCCCTAGGGAGGTACTAAGCTAGTTTTAAACTAGCCTCTTTTAGGCGCTCCTTTAGAGTTACTCTTTAGAGATATCTACCCTAGGAGCTCCTCTACCTTCTTAACTTTAGTAAATATATTATACTTAGTCTTTATATAACTCTTAGTACTTATCTTAGTTAATTTAGTATATAAGATTAGGTATACCTATAAGAACTAGTATATAACGCGGTACTCCTTATTAATAATCTTAAACTTAAGATATTATTCTTTAGCTTCTAGTATAGACTATAGGCTTTTAAACTCTTACCCCTTTATTTAGGTAGTATTAAAGAACTTCGTATATATCTTAAACCTCTATATATTAGGGTCCTAGATCTAGTCTATAATAAATATATAGAAGTCTTTAAAGTAGACTAGGGGGTCTATCTTTAAGTTAAGGGCGTTAAATACCTTATTATATAGGTTTACCTTACTAATAGCTAACCCCTAGGTAGCCTATTATAACTAATACCCTAAATCTTTAGAGGTACTATATATCTTAAACGCGTTATTTAGGGTCTAGAACTAGAAGTCTATATTCTTTACCTCTAAGCTTATAAGCTTAGGCGTAGGGGCCTTAATAAGGGAGCTAAGAGGATTATAATAGGGAGCTTATAAATTAGGTTATAAGTTAGGCCTAACTAGGGTTATAATAGGTAGCTCTAAGAGACTTTATTTAATCTCCTAAAGCCTCTAGACCTATTAGTATATATTAGTAAACTCCTCTATATTTACGGAATTAAGCGTTACTAAGAGTACTATAATCTTATTATTAATAGTTATAACGTATAGATTTAGTATTAGGGTAGCTAAGAGCTAGCTCTTACGATTATTTAGGGACTAGACTTTAATATAAGTATCTTTATTAACTAGGAGGAGGACTATCCTCTAGTTAGTAGTCTCTTAGCCTCTAACTAGCTAGTTTATAGCTAGTAAGCTAGCCTCTAGGTTAACGCTTTCTAAACGAGTTATAGGAGCTATTTTTAATTTAACTAGCTATAGTAGTTAAAGGTTTTAAATATAAGATTTAGTACTATAGGGAGTTAAATTAAGTATGAATAATAATAATATATTTAGTATAGATATTAGACGAAACCTTAGTTTATAAGGTTTTATCTCTAAAGGGCTTTTATATACTTTTACTAATACGTATAGCCCTTTTTAGGTTCTAGTTAGGGTCTACTAGGTCCTAAATTAATCTATCTATAGATCTAGAGTCTATAGTATTATACTATAGTACTAAATCTTATAAGGTTCTTCTATATAAATACCCTTAGATAGCCTACTAGTTAGTCCTTTAAGGAAGTTCTCTTATAGTAAAGAATCTACTATATTCTCTACTATAAACTATCTACTATATAGTATAAAATAAAGATATTACCTATCTTTATAGAATACTACTAATAGATAGTAATAGATCTTATTACTACTAATAACTAGCTTTATTACTAAAGTCTTATTAATATTAGTAAGACTTACTATAAATATATATCCTTTCTACTATTTAGCTACTAATTAGGTAAGTAGTTAGTATATAAGGGTAGAGATAGCCTAAGTAAAATAGACTCTATTCTTAACCTCTAATCTTCTCTTCTCCTATACTATTAGGCTAGTATCTTTAAATATAAGACTCCTAGCTAATAGGTCTAGTAGAACCCTCTCTTAGTAGAGCTATAGTAATCCTATTAGTAGCTTAATACTATTAGGAAGTTAGAGTACTATATAGGTAAGAATTATTCTTAAGTATCCTCCTAAATTAAGTATAAACTCTATTACTATCTTTACTAACTACTCTAAGCTCTTTAGACTAAGTATTAGTATAGGTATAATCTAATAGACTAGGAGGTTTATACGCGTTATAAACTAGAAGGTTACTATTATATATAGTTTACTTTCTAAATTAATAAGAGTTCTAGTATAGGATACTTAATTAACTAGTACTAATACTAGTAGGAATTTACCTCTTATATACTAATTAGCCTTATACTAATAGACTATAATCCTACTATTTAACCTCCTCTAGTTTATAACTTTACTCTAGACTATAACTATAGCTAGAGCTCCTTATTTTCTAATTTAGACTCTATAATATCTTTAATCTCGTTCTCTAGTAATAGCTAGACTACTATAGTCTAGAGAGTATAAGTAGGCTTATATAGGTACTTACTAATAAAGTAAGTATTACTACTATAACGTTAATAGAGCTTAGATATATATTACTAGCTTACCTCTAAGTCTAATACCTACTTAGCGCGCTAGATAGCTAAATAGACTAGGCTAGTAGGTTTCTATTCTATAGCCTTAGAGGTAGTACTTATTTAATTTAACCGTCCTTATAGTATTATTATAGTACTACTAGAGGCCTAACCTATTAACCTACTCTTATAGAATTAGCTATTAGCCTAGTAACTACTATTACGCGCGCTACTATTATTATTTCTAAGTTATTCTATAGAATTACTAACCTAGATAAGAAGGGCTATATACTAGTTCTAAGACTCTCCTCCTAAGGCTAACCCTACTATCTAGACTAATAGTTTACGGCTTAGTATATTCTCTAGAAGACTAATCTTAGCTAAATCTAGCTACTTATCGCCTCCTACTAACTATAAAACCTAATTAAACTTAGTAAAAAACTCCTAGAATAGTACTCTCTACTAATATAATATATATATCTAGCGCTACGCGTTTACTACTTAGTAAGAATTACTATAGATTAGCTCTAAGTATATAAGTAGTTACTTAAAGGTTATACTAGGATTATCCCTATATTATTTAAACTAGAGCGTTATTTAGTAGGCGGCTTTACTACTAAGTTTAGCCTAGATAGTAAATAACTAAGTCTTTAGCGCGTAGTAAGTATAGTCTAGGCTTATCTTATTATAAACTATATCTATCTATATATCTAGCCCGTCCCTATTACCCTTATAAATAGGTATCTCTAGTAAGATCTTAGTTAGTTTACCTACTTAGTACTTATACTTCTTCTTATTAGTCTAATAGGCTATCTACTACTATAGTAACTAGATAACGTTAGGATTTAGTAGACTAATAGTTAGTTAGTAGTATAGCTACTAATTCTACTATTATACGTAGAGTACTTCCTACTACTATTAGTACGTCTATTCTATAAGGTAGGCCTACTTATCTAGGAGTAACTTCTACTACTACTATAAGGCCGCCTATTAGGTAGCCTAATTATCTTACTACTACTACTCTATTATTTATTAATAACTAATTAAATATTAGGAGATTAAGATATAGATATATAAGTTAACTTCTTTCTTATAGTAATAATTAGTTATAGTAAGCTAGTCTTATAATAGTAGGATTAAAGTACTAATCTAAGTAAGTATATATAGAGAATTAGTACTTTAAGCCTAATACTTTAACTTTAGGATCTATCTAAGAATATAAATAGTTAGAAACTATAATACTTTACTAGGGCTAGTAGTAATAACTACCTTATTTCTAAAAGCCTTTTCTATAAGTTCTATTACTATATATAGAAATCTCTTTCTTTTATTATCTATAGTCTAGTTCTTAGGATTTCTAGGCTTAGCCTTTACTATAGGTACTTTACCTTTTCCTTTTTCTACTACCTTTCTTACTAGAGAAGCTAAAGATAAGGTATCCTTATTAGAAGAGGCTAAAGATACTATAATTAGTATACTATTCTTACCTATCTATTTCTTTCTTAGAGGGCCTTTCTAGGTTAGACTTTTAGCTACTCTACCCTTCTTAGTAGTATTAACCTTACTAGTTAACCTAGATTCTTACTCTTTTACTTACCCTCTCTAGTTCCTCTTATCTTTTCTTACCTTCTCCTACTTCTTCTTCTTATAATAGAGTAACTTTTAATTTATAGTCTTAGCTATAGTAGCTAACCTTTTAATCTCTTTTTTATACTAGGATTAAAGGTAGGCCTCTCTCTAGATCTCCTTAAGACCTATAGAATCTATATAGTCTACTAGCTAAGCCTTATCCTAGTATATAAGATTCTCTAGGTTAGCTAGGTATAGGCTATCCTAAATTCTAGATAAGAGGGTATCTAGCGTATTTTTAAGACCTTACCTAGAGGTTACTATAATAAGATAAGGTCTATCCTTATTAGGCCTTTTCTCTCCCTCTCTTTCTTTAGGGCTAAGGATAATAAAGCTAGGAGAAGATCTATCTTTTAATAAACTTAGGCTTTCCTTAATTAATTACTTAAGGATATTAGATAGAAAGGGATAGAAGTATAACTCCTACTTTAAAGGGAAGCTATCTCTAGTTAGTTAATATAGAGAGGTATAGAGGGAGGTATAGGTCTTAGTAAAGTATATATTATATACTTTATAAAATAAAAGTAGAGTTAAGTCTTACCTAGGATAGAAAAAAAAGCTAGAACCTACTAGGTCTTTAGTAGGGCCCTCCTTAGTCCCTTTATCTTTTTTAGATACCTTACCTCCTATAATCCCTTAAGTAGATACCTCTTAAGAGCCTAGTAGTAGAGAAGAGGGAGGATTACCCTAGCTATAGCCCTCTTTCTATAGGGTATCCTACTCTTTTTCTTTTATAGATCCTTAACCTTTCTTAGTAGTAGGACCTATCTTACCTTTTCTAGAACTATTAGCCCTAGGTTTTCCTTCTTTCTTAGTAGGTAAGAGGCCGTATAATATAGTAGACTAAGTTTAGATAGTTTTAGATAGATTCTTAAAAGGAGGATTAGGACTTATAGAAGAGCCTTATTATTTATTATTAAATTAGTAGGATCCTAGGGTATAGAGGGAATAGATATACCTTAGTTAGTCTAAGGCTTACTAGAGCCTATATATAATACTTAGTAATTATAGGATATTATTAGTTATATAGAGATAGAATCCTAGGATAAGAGGTAAGAGGTAAGAGGATAGAATAGAGATAGAGGTAGAAATATATAGAGGTAGAAGGAATATAAGAGAGAAGAAAGAGGAAGAAAGAAGTAGGGATATATAGTATAGTTAGAATAGGGGGTAAGAGGAGAGAATAAGAAAGAGGAAAGAGTAGGGAGTAAGAAGAGAGAAGAAGAAAGAGGAAAGAGTAGGAGGAAGAGAAGAGAGGTAAAGAGAGGAAAGAAGAAGAGAAGAAAGAAGAAGAGAGAAAAAGCTTATAGGAAGATATATTAGACTATTATATAGGTTTACTTTAGTTATTTATTATTTAATAGAAGATATTAAAAAAAAGAAAAAAAGGGAAGATAGATAAGGTAGAGGAGTAGGCCTAACTATATAGGTAAATTCTAGTACTAAGATATAGGGCTTATTAATAAGGAGATATAGGGTAATTATATAACTAAACCTACTATTTTATCTTATTACGCTACTTCTTAACTAAAGTATATTATATATAATTTTCTTAATTAAGTAGTATCTACTAGTATCTTATCTCTAGTTTTTCTTTTTTTTCCTTTAAGATAAGGGTTTAAAAGGCTCCTTAATCTACTATAAAATAACTATCTAAGTAATAGATTTTACGGAACTTAGTTTAGTCTTAAAGATTAAAAAGAATTTTACCTTAGGCTAGGTTTAAACTTCTAACCTTTAACTAAAAAAGATATTCTAGGTAGTATAGCTAAGCCTAAGGCCTAGGACTAGAGTATAGTAAGTACTTACCTACTATTAGTAAGTATAAATACTAGGGTATTAAGGCTAAAGCCTAATAACTCTATCTCTCTAAAGGGACCCTTAATATAGTATCTTATAACTAGTTAAGTATTCTACTATACTATAGTAATAAGTTTATAGAATAAGCTTATAAAATTAAAATATAAAGTAACCTTAAAGAATATTATAGTTATAATTCTTAATCTACTTAGCTATAGACTAGATCTTAGTAAATTATACGCTATATACTTTATAAAAGGTAGGGGTAAGTAGTATTCTCTTAGCCCCTTATACTATATATAGGTTAGATTAATTACTAAAATAGGTTAGACTAGCCCTAACCTAGATAGCCTATCTAGATTAAAAAAAGCTTAGACTACCTCTCTACTAAAAAAAACCTAGATAGCCCTATCTAGTTTAGAACCTATTAGTTAAGCTAGTTTAATTAATTAATTATTTATTACTACTAATAATAATATAATATTAATAAGATAAGGGTCTAGTAGTAACTTATTAAGAACTAGATACCTAAAGCTTTATCTCTAAAAAAAAATCCCGTTCTTACTAGCTAAAGATATTTAAGGTATAATAGTACCTCTTAAATACTATATCTTATTCTACTACTTATTCTAATATATTATATTTAGCCTTCTATAATCTTAAGGAGGTTTCTTTAGCTATAAACTATAGTCTATATATAGTAGTATAGGAAGGCTAGATATAATAGCTTAAAAATATAGTATTAATCTAGAAACTTAGCCTACTTTAATACTTCTAAGGTTATATAGTAGGATATATAAGATAAATTAGATAAAGAGGAGGTTTACTTAATTTAAAATTTAAAATCTTCCCTAGCTAATAGGTAATATAAATATAATAAGTATAAAGAGAATTTATACTTAGGTCCTTCTATAGTAGTTAATAATAGCTCCTTTAATATTATAGTAGTAGTAGATAATATTATAGTTTCTAACTATTTATATTCTTAGATAGATCCTATAGTTAAAGTATTAGGCTTAAAGTACTAATTCTCTATATATACTTACTTAGATTAGTACTTTAATCCTACTATTATAAGATTAGCTTACTACGACTAATTATTACTATAAGAAAGGAGTTAACTTATATATCTATATCTTAATCTCCTAATATTTAATTAGTTATCTATAGATAATAGAGTAGTAGTAGCTAGATAATTAGGCTACCTAGTAGGTAGCCTTATAGTAATAGTAGTAAGATAATTAGGCCGCCTAGTAGGTAGCCTTATAGTAGTAGTAGTAGAGGTTACTCCTAGATAAGTAGGCCTACCTTATAGAATAGGCGTACTAATAGTAGTAGGAAGCGCTCTATATATAATAGTAGAACTAGTAGCTATACTACTAACTAACTACTAGTCTATTAGATCCTAACGTTATTTAGTTACTATAGTAGTAGATAGCCTACTAGGCTAATAAGAAGGAGTATAAGTACTAAGTAGGTAAACTAACTAAGATCTTACTAGAGATACCTATTTATAAGGGCGATAGAGATAGACTAGACGCGTTAATAGATATAGTTTATAATAAGATAAGCCTAGACTATACTAACTATATACTAAAAACTTAGTTATTTACTATCTAGGCTAAACTTAGTAGTAAAGCTACCTACTAAATAACGCTCTAGTTTAAATAATATAGGGATAATCCTAGTATAACCTTTAAGTAACTACTTATATACTTAGAGCTAATCTATAGTAATCCTTACTAAGTAGTAAACGCGTAACGCTAGATATATACGTTATACTAGTAGAAAGTACTATTCTAGAAGTTTTTTACTAAGTTTAATTAGGTCTTATAGCTAGCTAGAAGTAATAAGTAGCTAGATTTAGCTAAGATTAGCCTTCTAGAGAACGCGCTAAGCTATAAACTATTAGCCTAGATAGTAGGGTTAGCCTTAGAAGGAGAGTCTTAGGACTAGTATATAGTCCTTCTTATCTAAGTTAGTAATTCTATAGAGAGACTTAGAAATAATAATAGTAGTACGCGTAATAGTAGTTACTAGGCTAATAGCCGATTTTATAAGGGTAGGTTAATAGGTTAGGCCTCTAGTAGTATAGTAATAACGCCGTAAGGACGATTAAACTAAATAAGTACTACCTCTAAAGCTATAGAATAGGAGCCTACTAGTCTAGCCTACTTAGCTATCTAGTATACTAAGTAGATATTAGATATAGAGGTAAGCTAATAACGTATATCTAAGCTCTATCTACGTTATAGTAGTAATACTTACTTTATTAGTAAGTACCTATATAAACCTACTCGTCCTTCCTAGGCTATAGTAGTCTAGCTATTACTAGAGGACGAGATTAAAGATATTAAGGAGCCTAAATTAGAAAATAAGGAACTCTAGCTATAGTTATAGTCTAGAGTAAAGTTATAAACTAGAGGAGGTTAAATAGTAGGATCGTAGTCTATTAGTATAAGGCTAAATAGTATATAAGGGGTAAATTCCTACTAGTATTAGTACTAGTTAATTAAGTATCCTATACTAGAACTCTTATTAATTTAGGGAGTAAACTATATATAATAGTAACCTCCTAGTTTATAATATATATAAACCTTCTAGTCTATAAAATTACGCCTATACTAATACTTAGACTAAAGAGCTTAGAATAGTTAGTAAAGATAGTAATAGAGTTTATACTTAATTTAGAAGAATACTTAAGGATAATTCTTATCTATATAGTATCCTAACTTCCTAATAGTATTAAGTTACTAATAGGAGTACTATAGCTCTACTAAGAGAGGGTCCTACTAGACCTATTAGCTAGAAGCCTTATATTTAAGGATACTAGCCTAATAGTATAGGAGAAGAGAAGATTAGAGGTTAAGAATAGAGTCTATTTTACTTAGGCTATCTCTACCCTTATATACTAACTACTTACCTAATTAGTAGCTAAATAGTAGAAAGGATACGTATTTATAGTAAGTATTACTAATATTAATAAGGCTTTAGTAATAAAGCTAGTTATTAGTAGTAATAAGATCTATTACTATCTACCTAAGTAGATTAGTAATAAGTACCTACCGTTATTTAATAAGGCTCTTATAGATTTACTCCCTTCTAACTAACTAGAAATTAATTATAAGATTAAACTAAATAAGCTACTAAATAGGAAGGACCTAGACCTCTCCTAGGAACTACTATATAGGATAAGCTATAAGGAGTTACTTATCTTATATAAGACGTTATATAAGCTCCTAGAGAAGGGGTTTATATATATAAGTAACTTTCTAGCTACGGCTCTAGTACTATTTATAAAGAAACCTAGTAGAGGATTAAGGTTTTATTATAATTACTAGGCTCTTAACGCCCTAATAAGGAAGGACTATTATCTACTTCTACTAATTATAGAAATATTAGCCTAGATTAGATAAGTATACTAGTTTACTAAGCTAGATATAGTCTTAGTATTCTACTACGTTTATATTACTAAAGGAGATAAATAGCTAATAGCCTTCTATACCTAATTTAGACTATTTAAGTAGTTAGTAACGCTATTTAGCCTTACTAACGCTCCTAGTACCTTTTAATAGTATATTAACTAGGTACTAAGAGAGTTTCTAGATAATTACGCTTTAGCCTATATTAATAACGTTCTAATCTTTATAGAGGGATCCTAGAAGGAGTATTATTACTAGGTTAGGATAGTAATAGACTACTTACTTATAGTAGGTCTCTATATTAATATTAGGAAGTATAAGTTTAAGGTCTAATTAATAAAATACCTTAGCTATATTATTAAGGCTAGATAAGGAGTATATATAGACCTATCTAAGGTTAAGGTAGTAAAGAACTAGGCTAGACTAACTACTATTAAGACTATATAAGGCTTCTTAGGCTTTACTAGCTTTTATTATTATTTTATTAGTAGTTTCTTAGAGATTATAGAACCTTTTATTAGGCTTATACGGAAAAATAAGGAGTTTAGATAGGATAATAAGACTAAGAGCGCGTTTAAGAGGTTAAAGCTAGTATTTATTAAGGCGCCTATACTAATATAGTTTAACCTAGAAAGAGAGATAGTATTAGTAATAGACTTATTAGGTTATGCTACTAGGAGAGTCCTTTACTAACGTAATAATTAGGAAGTCCTCTAACTAACTACCTTCTACTTAAGGAAGAGTAATATATATAAAGTAAACTATAAGATCTATAATAAGGAGCTCCTAGTAATTATTAAGGCGCTAGATAAATAGGGTTACCTATTAAGGAGTATTAGTAGCTTTACTATCTAGATAGACTATAAAAACTTAGAGTACTTTATAACTAGTAAGTAACTAAATAAGCGTTAAGTCTACTAGGTAGAGAAGCTTAGTTAGTATAACTTTATAATAGTATATATTCTAGGGAAGGATAATACCTAACTAGATATACTATTATAAAGAGAGTAAGACCTACCTACTAACGTAGATAATAGCCGCTTAAAGTACTACTTTACCTAAATACTTAAGTTATTACCTACTAGCCTTATAATAATAAAGGCTAGTTAAGAGGAAGAACTAGTAGAGGAGGATACTATATAGGTATACCCTATTATATTAGGCGGTAATAATACTAGGGCTAAATAGATAACTAATATATAGAGAGAGTTAGTAGGAGAGGATAGAGCTTACTAGGCCCTAAAGATAGTAGTACTTAGTAGGAGTAGGATAGTACTAGTAGAGCTCTTTCTTAGTAAGATATTAATATCTAACCTAATATTAGATAATAGGGGGAACCTTTATTAGTATAGTTACTTATAGGTACTAGATTCTAAACCTCTATAAACTAGTATCCTCTAGATAATATATAACTCTCTAGAGGTAATCTACCTTAGTAATAATAAGATAGTATCCTAGCTCTACTATCTTAAGTTATTTTAGCTAAACTATAACGCGTAGGTAAAGTAATTTAGGCGTAATTATAACGTCTATAGAGCGACTAAATTCTAGAGAGACTATAAGTAAGAACTACTCTAACTACTTCTAGTTCTAAATTAATAGTAGTAAGAGGTATCTATAGATTTTATAGGCCCTCTTATAGCTAGTAAGAAGAATACCTATATACTAGTTATTATAGATAGGCTATTAAAAGGCGTAATTCTAGAACCCTATTACGATCTAATAGCTAAGGCTATAGCGTTATTATTCCTATAAATATACTACTAGCGCTATAGGTTACCTAACGCTATTATATTAGACTAGAGTTCGTAGTTTATAAGTTTTTTATAGGAACGCGTCTATAAACTATTAAAGATTTAGTAGTATCTCTTAATAGGTTACTACCTAGAGACGGATAGTTAGACTAAGAGAGTAAATATAGAGGTTAAGTAGATATTAGCCGCGTTAGTTAACTAAGTATAGAACGACTAGGCTAACTACTTACTAGTTATTAAGTTCGCGTTAAATAATAGGATGTTAGCTACTATAGGCCTTAGTCTATTCTTCTTATTATATAGTTATTACGCTAACCCCTTATAAATAAGACTCTTAGAAGGCCCCTAGCGCGTTACTAACCTATAAATACTAGTAGTATAAGGTAATACTATCGTAATAAAGATCTAAGAGGCTACTACTTAGGTAGAAAACGCGATAACCACGTTCTAGGTAGACTAGGAGTAGTAGGTAAACTACTATTATAACGCCTTACTAGTATATAAAGTAGGTAATAAAGTTTAGCTAAGCCTTTATAATATCTCTATAGACTATCCTATTTAGAAGCTAGATTACTAGTTAGTAAAGTATACTATAACATAAGTTATTTTAAATAAGGCCTACTAGTTAGATATACTAGGTACTATCTATAATATCTTTAATATAGACCTACTATAACTAGTATCTAATAACGCCTTACTAAGCTAGGTATATATAGATTATTAGCCGCCTATAGTTATTATTAATAATAAGAATAAGTAGGAGGTAGAATATATACTAGATAAGTATTAGCGTTAAAACTATTAATAGTTCTTAGTAAAGTAGACTAGGTACGTAAGACTAATATAGAAACTAGTATCTATATTTAAGGATATAGTAGCCGTTAACGAGTTTAAAGCTAGTTAACGAGTTTAGGTTAAAAGTAAGGAAGTACTACTAAATAATAAGTAAATAATAGTAGACCCTAGTAGTAGAACGTCTAATAAGTAATAGTACTATCTAAATAAGCTACTAGTAGTACTACCTATACCTAGGCGCTATAGTACTAGGCTTAAGTAAGTAAACTAGCTAGATTAGGACTCTAACTAATAGAAGGCTACTAGTAATATATACTAACTATATAAGCCTACCTATAACGATTCTCTTTATAAGGTCTAGAACTACTAAACCCTACTTATACTCTACTTACTATTCTACTAACTCTATAATCTTTACGACTATACTACCTTATAACCTTATTATCCTACTATACTATAGACGCTAATAATAACTACTTACGTAACTTATGTAACCGCGTTACTAAGCTTAAGAATCTTCCTTCTCTAGTTAATACTATAGACCCTATAGCTTCTTCTATTATCCCTATAGACCTAGCCCTCCCTCCTAATAAGGCTAACCCTACTACCTACCCTAATACTTACTCTAGTAACTCTTACTTTAGCGCTACTCTCTATATCCCTCCTATCTTTAGTAATATTAAAGACCTTCTTAGCGTTAAGCTCTATAGTTACTACTTTTATATTATATTAGGCCCTAGTTAGAACGACCTTAATAACTCTATCTATAATATTATTACTACTACTAGTAGTATAATCCTCTCCTTCCCTAACTTTAGTAATACTAAGGATAAAGAGAAGAACTACTTAGGCCTATTCCCTCCTAGATCTATCTAGTATTAGATTATTATAGATAAGGTTATTATTAGTTTTACCCCTTATAACGCCCTACCTATACCTAGTTATAACGCGCGCTAGATCTTACCTACTAAGCTATATATACTTATTACTATTAGTATTACTAAGCTACTCTAAGGCTAGTACTATTTAATCTATACCCTACTCCTATTCCCTTACCTTAGTATTAATAAGCGCTTTATAGTCTAGTAGGGCTACCTATTACCTAGCTATATTACTAACTACTACGTCTACTTATAGTAGATCTATAGCGACGAGCTAGAGTATAATACGTTTATTATTTACTATTCTAATACCTACCTCTTTCTATCCCTCTCCCTTAGTAATATAATTAAGGCTATAGGTAGCCTTATCCTTAACCGCCCTAGTAGTCTACCTAACTATAAGATCTAGTTCCTTACCTACTCTACTAGTACTAACATCCTACTATTTAGCTAGCTATCTAATAAGTATAAGTCTAGCTAGGGTCTTATCCTCCCTATTAAGTAGTTCTACTACCTAATCTTTATCTATATTAGAAACCTCCCTAACCTAGGCTATATCCTCTATAAGTACCCTAGTAATAAGAAGTTCTAGGCCCGTCTTATCTCTTACGGCTTTACTAATAAGTAAGCTACTATAGTAACCCTAGTAGCTACCTTAGCTCCTACTCTTTCCTTACTATTCCTCTTTTTTATATAGTAGATTAGCGTTATATTTAATAGCGTAAAGGGGGAGGTATTATTATAGTTTCTAACTATTTATATCCTTAGATAGATCCTATAGTTAAAGCGTTAGGCTTAAAGTATTAATTCTCTATATATACTTACTTAGATTAGTACTTTAATCCTACTATTATAAGACTAGCTTACTACGACTAATTATTACTATAAGAAAGGAGTTAACTTATATATCTATATCTTAATCTCCTAATAGATAAATACTTCCTAAGTAAGTTATAGTCTAATATATTAACTTACTTTAATACTTACTATATTATAAATAATCTAGAGTTCCTCCTAATAATAACTTAGTAGGTAACTACTTAATAATAGCTTACTTAGGTCTATACTATAGTCTACTATTAATATTAACTACTACTATAGCTAATTATTACTTAAAGTAGTCTTTACTTTAGGTAGAGTTTAGTCTTTACTTTAGTTAGTATTTACTTTAGTAGTCTTATTATAGTAGGCTATTATACTCTACTTAACTACCTTTCTACCTATCTAACCTTTTAACTTATCTACTTTACTACTCTCTATTCTTTAACTTATCTACCTTTCTTACTTATTTACTTCTTTAACTTATCTACTTCTCTACTTATCTACCTTTTTAACTTATTAACCTTTTAGCTTATTATCTTAAAATATACTATTAATCTTAAGATTACTAGCTCTTATATAGATAAAATAACTAATTACTATTCCTAGTAAATTATTATAGCTAATACTAATATTATTAAAATTATATAGACTAATAGGCGCCTAAAAGATTAGAATTATCTTAAGAATATTCTTAGAGTCTTATACCTTAGTATAATAGCTATTAATATAAAGGTTATAATTATTAATATCTAGTATATAATATCTTATCTAATAAACTATTAGACTCTAACTATTACTAAAGTACCCTTCTATATAATATAAGTTTCTATAATAGAAAAGTTACTAAGGATCTACTATACCTTATAATATTAATAAAAAATACTTAGTAGGAGTTAGATAGTATTTTCTAAACTTACTATATAAACCTTAACTAAGTAAGACTACCTTCTTAGAAATTTATAGATTCTAATACTAAGAGTAGTCTAACCTATAATATATAATAGAAATAGACTAAGAAGGGTAAATAGAAGTTAATTTAGAACTCTACTCTTAAAATAGAGAAGTAGATATAGATAGACCTTAAGTAGCTAGCCTAAGACTACTATACTTAGTAGTAAGATTTTTAATAGATAACCCTCTAATAGAAGTAATAAAGGCTTCTATCTAAGTAGAGATAGTAACTTTAAACGCTCCTACTAAGTTAATTACTCCTACTAACTATTCTTTTAGTTAAGAAAAAATAGCGCCTTAGTTAATAGATAAGAAAGGAAGATTATTATAGTAGTAGCTATACTTCCTTAGCTTTTACTTTATACTATTATTATATAAGGTAGTAGGGCTAATACTACTATACTAACTAACCTAAAAAGGTATAGTAAGTAAGATAGTAGCTATCTTACTTAGTTAGTCTATATATTAGGGTAGTAGTATAATACTTCTATAAGGTAGTAGGGCTAATACTACTATACTAACTAACCTAAAAAGATATAGTAAGTAAGATAGTAGCTATCTTAGTTAGTCTATATATTAGGATAGTAGTATAATACTATCTCCCTCTTAGAGGAATATATTCTTATATTTAACCTATTTAGCTATAAAGTAAATATAAGTTAGTACTAATAGGAAACTAGTCTACTAATATATAGGTACTAGGCTAGTTAGGAGATAAGGCTAACTAGTAGATAGTATAATAAAGGCTATAATAGCTATAGAAATATAGTATATATATATAGTAGTAAAAGTATAGTATATACTAGAGTATATAGATTACGTAAGTATACTACTTACTAATATATATACTCCTAAGTAATAACCTAAATTTAGCTTATACCTATAAGAGTAGTTTAACTAGGACTTTATTATAGTCTATACTCTAGATAATAGATATAGCCTAATATACTTCCTAATAAACTAACTTAGTAGAACTAATAGACGAACTAACTTAGCCTACCTAAGTAGTAAACTATCTAACTACCTAGGTATAAGCTATAATAACTAGCTTATTATATAAGGGCTATATAAGGTAGTTACTACTCTAGATAAATTCTTTAACTATATATACTACTTTAGATATATATATAGAGTAGTAGACTATAGCGTAAGGCTAGATAGTAGTTAGCCTATAGATAAAGGTAATCCTATTATTATATAACTAAGATATATAAAAGGTAGTATAGCCTAGGGTAGGTTAAGAAGTATTCTTAGAATTATATATAATTAAGCGCTTCTTAGTAGATCTACTTTAGCTATACCTCCTACTTATAAGACGTTTTACTACTACGTAATAGACTTAAACTAATAACCTCTAGGTAGGTATAAATCTTACTTACTCTATAAGGTAGTAGGGCTAATACTACTATACTAACTAACCTAAAAAGGTATAGTAAGTAAGATAATAGCTAATATATTAGGATAGTAGTATAATATATTAATAGTTTTAGAACGTAGAAGTATTCTTTTACTACTTCTAATAGGAAAGTAGAGCATTTAAGGTAGAGGCTATAGGTATTCTTTTAATTTTAAAGGTATATAGAACGGGCTCTTTTTTACTACTCCTAAAGAGACTATAGAGTAGGCGTTACTTCGCTAACCTTAGATAGGCCTACGGAGCAGCTAGCTATTCGCTACTATAGTCGTGCCTAGGGCGTCGTAATAAGTAGATATATAGATAGACTATTTAAACTTCCTATACCCACTTATGTGCTTAACTGCGACTTCTCCATTTTCCTAACTGTCAATTCCCGTAAATGACAATTAGCGATAGGGCACAGTCGAGTTCCTACGTCGCGCTTGTTGGTCCATCACTGAAGGTCGACGTCGCGGCAGCCATCTGCTCCAGTGACTTCTCTCACACGTCGTAATCGATGCACCTGGAATAAAGCAGTCTATAAGAAGCTTTCGAAATCAAAACTTGACTGGCGCTGACATGCAATGGACCCAGCGAAGTAGCATACACGACAATCAAGCAGCCGAATCCCAAGTCTCCCTCCAAGCCCGAACGCATTTGGCAATGAGCCCGCCCCCGATAGCATCGATACCATCCCTGATGACCTGCGACCGCTCCGCCGTCTTCGCCGTATTGAACACCAGGCCCTTCCGCCCAGGCCGGTCGTTGTCGTACTTGTCCGCGAAGAAATCAATCAACTTGAGCGTCGGGTTTCTCTCAGGGCCCTGCTTGCACTCGCGCAGCAAACGCACCCATTCGCGCTGCGCGACAATCTCAAAACGCAAGCCGGCATCTCTGAGGGCTGGAAGAAAGTCCTCCGTCCATCTGAAAGTCTTGGGGTTCTGCACATGGAAGACGACATCGGGGTCGTAGCTGTCGATGTTGATGGCGTCGACAAATGGAATCTCAGCACCTGAGAGCTGCAGAATGGCCGCCGCGCATTTGTCGACGGGCAGCCAGCTGGGCGTCTCGTCGAGACTGGGGAGGGCACCGATTGTTGTGGCCGCGCGAATCATGAGAGGAATAGCCTCGGTTTGATTCCACAGTCCAGTTTCCGTGTCGAAGACGATTTGGCCAGTCCGCAGCACTCTGGCCTGCT
Source organism: Phyllosticta citriasiana (assembly GCF_038021145.1). Taxonomy (NCBI): domain Eukaryota; kingdom Fungi; phylum Ascomycota; class Dothideomycetes; order Botryosphaeriales; family Phyllostictaceae; genus Phyllosticta; species Phyllosticta citriasiana. Next base: position 2,830,706 of record NW_027117279.1, on the reverse strand, counting down.
GCCCGGTAGATGTAGCCGCTGCATGGATGATGTGCTCTGTGACAAACTTGGACCTCGCGTAGCCCATATTCTGCGCATGCTCGGGGTTGGCGACAAGTGCTTCGGGTACTACGGCGGGAGCGGGAGTGCCAGCCGCGGCCGAGACTGAGGAAATGAAAGAGAAGCGAGCAGGGCGAGCAAATGGTACTGAGTGGCAAAGACGGAGCAAGTTCCACGTTCCGCGGATGTGGTGGTTTTCGAAGCTGGAGACACCGAGGTTGAAGTTGACTGCCCAGGCACTGTGGATGACGGTAGTGACGGTCGATTGCAAGAGGGAAAAGATCTCAGGCTTCAAGCCAAGGTCAGGCCTGCTGAGGTCGCTCGGCAAGGCGACGACTTTTGCATTGTTGTTTGACAAAGGCAGAAGCTTCTTGGTGTCGAGGCTCGACTTGACTCGATCCATGGCCGCAGGCTCAGAGTTGGCACGAACCAGGCAATAAACTGCTCGCACATGCGGAATCTGAGCAAGCTGCGACAGAATGTGTGCTCCCAGGGTTCCAGTGGCGCCAGTGAGGAGTACCACGTCCCCTTCTGGAACTTTCTCCCCTGGACGAAAAGGAGGGAACGACGAGTATTTGGCAATGAGCTCCCGCATCTCCTTGACCTCATCTTTCCTGTCTATTTCAGTGCCCATGCTCAGCGAGCTGAGATAACGAGCCAAGCTCGCGATGGATGGATGCTCGAAAACAACATTTTGGGGAAGAATATTGCCTGCGAGGTAGAGATCGTGCATCATGTAACTGCGCGCCCGCAGGGATTGAAGACTGTCGGTCCCAGCTTCGAAGAGATCCGTTTCCGTAAAGATGCCCTCGATTCCTAGCCGCCGGGTGAAGAGGTCAAGCAGGTACTCCTCCATGCCCTGCTGGTCCAAGACACGACCGCTGCCCACGTCTGCTGCATCCGGGTTTTCAAATCTACGGTAGAGGGCGTCAATGACGTCTGCGAACCTCTTGTAACAAGCTGCTCGGATGATAGTGCCCTTGTCGGTGCGAGGATACTCGATTCCGCGGTCCATGATCTCGATCATCTCTGGCGAAATATACCCAAACTTCTCGGCTCGGCTGTTGGCAAGTTGTATTGCCGGTGCGATTCGCTCCAAAATCTCAGATTTGCTCATGCCGGCTGTGCTGTCGCTGGGGAAAACTAAGAGACCGGGGAAAGCCATGCCGACCCCGAAAACGAGACAATCGCTGATGAGTTCGTTCTGCCGGACTTGGTTTTCGTAAGGGATCGGCAGGACCTTTTCGCCGTTGAACAACGTGATGCGATCGTCGAGACGACCTTGGTACTTCCAGGCGTCTGGGATGGTTGGGTGGGGAACGAAAGTGTCTCTTGTGTGGTAAGAATTTGGAGGGTCGTCCGAGTTTGACATGACTTTTGATGGAAGGCCATCGAGTACGACGCATTCGAACATTCCCTCTCCGATGGGGACAAATCTTAGAAAAGGCTTGACCTTGGGCAGCGGTCGCACGTAATTCCAAGACTTGTCCGCCGGGTCCCGCAGGGAAGTCATCAACTGCCCCATTTCGGTCCTGCATCGTGTTAGATGCAACATCTACGCACGATTTGGGGTCACTTACGCTCCGTAATGACCAACGAGGTACACGCCGGCATTGACAAGCTTGTCACCGAGCTCGTCCGGGCAGCTGCTGCCACCAAACAGTACCAACTTGCATTTTCTCAGGGCAGAGATACCTTCTTCAGATTCGGAAAGTACTTTGAGAGCATAAGGTACTCCATTGAAGCTCTCCGGGTCTGCCAGCTCCATAGCCGTTACAAGGTTCGCGTTTGTCAGAGGAAGCTCGGCATTGTACAGGACGGTCCGCTTGTTTGCAACGATTCCACGGAATGTCGTCGCCAACCCGTGATTGTGGAAGAGAGGAAGGGTCACAAACGCTCTCATTCCGCTGCCGAGTGCGTAGTTGGACAGACATGATCGATGTGTTTGGAAAATTGGCTTGGGAAGCCCAGTCGAGCCGGATGAATGCACAATGAAAGCCACGCAGTCCTCCTCTCTGACCAACTCAATCGATCTTTGGAATCTTGGCTCGGTCTGGCTTTTCGCTCTGTAGGACGATTGGTCGAGGAGGGGAAACTTCTGGAGCGGATGATGTGCTTGGACACTTTCAATGACTGAAGAAAATTTATCCGAGGCAACAATCTTCACGCAATGTGTCTTCTGCAGTAAAGAGACGTAGGCCTCTGTGTGAAGGCGCGTCGAGAGGAAAAGGACGCCAAAACCCATGCGTGAGAGAGCGAGGAGCGATATGACGTAATCGAGATTTGAGGGCCCAATCAAGGCAACGACTTCGCCATGGTCGCTCTTCTGTTTCTGCAAACAGTCAGGATGTGTGGCGAGTACAAGGAGTAGATGAGTACCTGAGGTTTGAGGCCTAGACGGTCGAGTTTCTTGGCGGCGGCGTCGACAAACAGATCAATGTCTCTGGAAGTGTACTCCAGCAACAGGCTGGCCCCGTCTTTGGAAGCAGGATATGCAATCATCGGAATATTCGGTACTGTTCGCGCTTTGAGGAGAATGAGGTCATTGATGCAATTAAGCTGACCTTCCTCAGCCGCTTCATGTTGAGCATCATCTTGATAAGGGAGAGGGATGCTCTTTTGAGCAATTGTTGCAGTCATATTGGAGTCGATGGACCCAGCTGAAGGTCGGTAAAAAGACTTGGGATGGAACTCAGACAATCGTACTGGAACGCGGTGGTCGTATTATAAGATGCTTTTCAACAGTGTTGGAGGTCAAGGCCTTCAGTACATCTCTGCCGCGATTGGAAGATTGCCATGTGCCAAAGACTCGTCGATGACGGAAAAGCAATGGAAAAGCGCTCGGAAAAGCACAGTGGGCCGAATCGGACCTCGAATCCCGTGCTGTCGGTGACTTCACACGCAATTGCGCATGAGCAAATGGGGCCCCACCAGCAGCTTGATTTAAGTAGATCGAGTACCCAGAGGCAGGTAGCTTCTTCTTTGCTCGCAATTCCCAGTCTTAAAACATTGAGAGCTTGAAATATCGCCCCGAAAGCCATTGTCTGTTTTTCAATTTCAAAATGTCGTCGCGGGGATCCTTGCCGCTCAATTCTGGATATTCGATTCCAGTCATTGGTCTTGGAACATGGGTATGAAGCCGAGAAGCTCACCGCGAGCCCTACCAATGATCGAGCAGTTGGCTGATGCATTTGACACAGCAATCCGCACCTACGCAGGTCGCGACTGCTGTAGAAAGCGCCATCAAATCGGGTTATCGTCACATTGATGCTGCAGCCATCTATGACAACGAAGATGAGGTTGGCCAGGGCATCAAGGCTTCCGGAATCGACCGAAAGGAGTTGTTTGTGACGAGCAAGCTCTGGAACACCCATCACAAACCAGAAGATGTCGAGGAGGCTCTGGAAGAAACGTTGAAAGACCTCCAGACCGACTATCTCGATCTCTACCTTGTGAGTCGACGACCACACCTACCAGAGCTAGGCTAAGTCTTCAAGATGCATTGGCCGGTTTCATTCAAGAAGCCAGAAAAGCCGAGGGAGCGATTCCCAATCAATCCGGAATCGGGCGCTACGTGGGTTGTTGAAGTCCCGGTGGAGGAGACTTGGAAGGCAATGGAGGCTCTTGTCGAGAAGGGCAAGGTCCGAAGCATTGGTGTCAGCAACTTCACGAGCGAAAGGATTGAAAAGCTCCTTGAGACCGCAAAGATCAAGCCGGCCGTTAACCAGGTGGGTATTCCAAAAATCCTTCGCTGTCTTGTTAGCTGAGAGGTGTCAGATTGAGCTGCATCCGTACTTCCAGCAGCCTGCTTTGCTCGACTGGCACAAGAAGAACGGCATTGTGGTGGAGGCGTACAGCCCGCTCGGCAACAACATCTACAACTTGCCTCGGGCTGTAGACGACCCCGAGGTACAGGCCATTGCGAACGACGTTGGAAAGAGCCCAGCGCAGGTGCTGATTCAATGGGCAATCCAACGAGGGACTGTAGTCTTGCCAAAGAGCGTAACGCCGGCGCGAATCCAGTCCAACTTTGAGGAATTTGTCCTTCCCGAAGATGCCATGAGAAGGATCAACGCGCTTGACAAGAACCACAGGTACAACTTCCCGCTGCGGTTGGGCGTCAACATTTTCGGCGAACACGATGACGAGACACTGAAGAAGGGCGTCGCGGACTGGGTTGCTGCGCAGAAGAAGAAATTAGTGGGTCAGTAGATTTGCTAGGACTACATTCAATCGTGAATGAATGAATTTTGTCTCCCGAAAGTCTTGATCATGCCGATGGTGATGAATGATGTGAGCGAGCAAGCGAGCGGGGGCAGCGGCCAGAGGGCTGAGGCGCGAGTGACTTTGAGCGACGCCTGGTGGCCAGACTTCAGTAGCGCCGACAGCGGACGCACGTTGACCGAGTGAGATGTTAGTCGTCGAGCTCGGCAGATGGAGATGCGGAGTCGAGTCGAGTGTTGGCCTTTGGTGGATGGCCGGATAAATGCAGCGCGACGGGCGCGGGGAAGAAGCGCCGGCCAGTGCGCCATCTGATGACAAAGCGCGGAAAAGCAATCATCCCAACGCTCCATCGACTTTTTCCGAAACCTTCACCACCGCCGCAGTTCCACCTCTGCATTTCAAAAAGTCGACGCCTACATCCATGGAACCGCAACACAATATTTCCGACATCGAACCCTCCTCTGCTGGCCAGATTGAAGCAAATCCAGACGGCCGCGCCAAGGCTGCAAACACCCCACCACCAGCCAAGCGCCGCAAAAGTTCTGTCAGAGTCAGGGTCACCAGGGCATGTGATCGGTGCAAGCTGTGCGTGTATTCCACCGGCCAAGGTCGCAGTGTTGGCTGTTGACTTCCAGTCGCAGGCGCAAGACTCGATGCTCAGGAACATGGCCGTGTAACAACTGCTCCCAATCAGGACTTGAATGTAAATACGACGCCACGTACAGGCGAGGGAAGCTGCCTCCCATTCATTACGAGGCAAGCGAATCCGCGCTTCTTGCGCACGCAAGCCCGGGCTCAAACGCCGGTGATGACGACGAAGCCTATCATTTCACCCCGCTCGATCATGACCCATCTCAGCAGCCCGAGAGCGAACGCGACAGGTCTTCGAGATCGAGACCGCCCGATGACTTTCAAGAGCAAAATGATCAGCAAGGCCATTATGTTGGGCCCTCCTCGGCAGCTTCCATCTTGCTTCGAATTCAACGAACTGTAGAGCGTCAGCGATCATCTGTCTCTTCCGATGCTTCCATTTTTACTTTCGGCGATCTTCCTTTGCCCGACCACGATCCTTCTCTTTTCATCCTTCCCGCCGAGTCTGAAGGACGAGCTTTGATGGCGAGATATTTCGATTTTGCCGCACCCACCCACCGGTTCTTGCATCGAAACACCATTGAAGACTGGTTTCAAGAGCTGTACGACACTCATGGGGAAATGAGGAAAAGGTCTGACAAGAGAAGCCGAACCGCTGTGCTTCTCATGGTCTTTGCGCAGGCAATGATATTCTCCAAGTCTGGGACGAGGGAGCAGAATGCACGATCGAGGTATTCAAATCTGCTCTCAATGTACTCGCAGAGTCGCTCGGCTGATCTTCACGTAGTGCTCGATTTTTTTCTGCGGCAGAACAACAACTCTCGGGAGAGAAAGGAAGCATTCGATTGACCAGCGTGCAAGCTCGACTTGCCCAGTGTCTCTACCTCCTAGCTCAATCCCGCATCAACCACTGCTGGAGTTTGTTCGGTACGACAGCTCATCTCGTGCTGGCTCTCGGAATGCATCGCAAGAGAAGGCCAGATCCGAACCTCTCTACAAACTTTATCGAAGTAGAGTGCAGAAAGAGAACATTCTGGAACGCCTACAATCTCGACACGTACCTCAGCGTGGCCTTGGGCCGTCCAAGGACCTTCCACGACGAAGATATTGATCAGGTAAGAATTATCATTATCCACTAGCGCAATTCTGACTTAGATATGCGCAGGAATTGCCGACATCTGTGAACGACTTTGACCTCCGTCGCCGAGGAATACGTCCAGTCCCAGCAAACTCCCTGTCCATAATGTCTGGATGTATTGCTCATATAGAGTAAGAACTCTTTTTCATGGGAGGGCTCCGACTGACCAGTGCCAGACTGTCAAGAATCATGGCAACCATTCTTCGCGATCTGTACAGCATCAAGCCGCTGAGCCGCGAAAGGCAGCACTTTCTCGCAGACAAAAACGACAAGGCGCTTGCAGACTGGCGCAAGAAAATCTCATACATTGTCGACGGTGGTTTTGATGACTCTTTTGTTTTGCCCATCTTCCTCAGGCAGCGAAATGTACTTAACCTTGCCTATTGGCACGCGCAGATTCTCATCCGCAGGCCATTTCTGCTGAGAAACTTTGCAAATCTGACAACCCAAAACTCCACGGAAGAGAGAGTTTCCGATAGGCAACATCCATCTGGACATATTCAACAATGCATCGATGCTGCCATGAATATTGTCAATCACGTTGACAAAATGAGCACGACGGGGCAAATGCAAAGCACATTCTGGGTAAGTGACAAGAGACCGCGATTCCATGTAGCTCGATGACACCTGACCGACGAACTTCAGTTTACACATTATTTTGCATTTTGTGCAGTCATGGTTCTCTACGTCTTCACCATTCAAGAGCAAAACTCTCATCCCCGCGTCTACGAGCGACTCTTCGACGCTGGTAAAAAGTGTCAGGGACAGATTTCCGAAATCTCGATCCCTGGGTCGTTGGCAGAAAGATACGGTGTGGTGCTTGAAGAGCTTCGTCTTGAAATATTGAGGTACAACAGCTACTTGGCAAGCCGGGAGCAGGTAATACCCTCAAGTGGAACGCTGGACCCCGCAGAAAATCAAGACGTTGCAGCTGGAGAAACTAGAACTAGTGCAGCGAACGGTCAATTCGTCGGCGGCAACAAAAACTCGAACCATAACGCAGATATCGGCGCTCTCGCTCAACTGCAGAACAACCAGTTTTCTCCACTAGAAGGCAGCACGAGTGACATTGCTGAATTCCCTGACTGGGGCCAATTTGATTCACTAGTAAGCTCCCAATGGACTTCCATTTTGCCAGCTTCGATGCTCAAAACTGACCTGCTCTGCTCGTCTGCTGTAGGTCACTGGAGGACTGGGTAGCCTCGACTTCTTCTCTACGCAAGACCTTGACGGTTGGAGTCTAGACTTGACGGCCTCAGCAGGAAACGCGCTCTGAATACCGCAGGACCGAGACTCGTTGCCAAAAGCTTCATGGCACAGACAAGACGAGGTTGGAATTGTAGAATCGACAACTCCACAGAAGCAAAATCAGCTGGAATCCAAAGTGCCAGCGACCAGGAAGATTGGGAGCACTCCAAGAAAGAATGACGTAGAAAGCAGTTCTAAGGCGGAGTATGCCACCGTGTTTGGCCACAAGTCTCCCAATAACAAACCACGGCATCAGTAAGTGATCGAGATGATCTTCCCTACCTTCAGCTCTCAAGCTTTCTTGACGGTGTGCTCAAAAATCCACAGACCGACGTCGTTCCTGCTCCCGGTATATCCAATTGCGGCATCCTCATCGCCGCCCACCCTGACGCTCTCAAGTCCGCAGCTCTCGCTATCAGTGAAGAAGCTTGGTCACACAATCGTGTACCCCTTGATCACTCTTTCGGAAGCTGGCTTTGCGTACTCGGCTTCAATGAGCCTTTCCATCGCCTCCTTGTCGGCATGTGGAATCGGGAACAGCCAGCAGTAGAGACGGATCATCACCAAAGTAATGTCGCGACCCTTGTTGCTGAGTTCCGCGCTGCTGATGACGAGCAAATGCATCGAGCGAGCGGGCAGCTCCCAAAATGGTTTTCGTTGCATCCTGGCAGATGGCTGGATCCTTCAGCGTGGGCCTCAGCGGGTTGGGCTTGAACACGGGCAAGCTGCCAACGCCGAAGATTACAATCTCGACGACGGACGCAGCTCATTCAGGCTTCAGGGTTTTCGAGCCAGCTTCGGCGTCTTTGATGTTACCGGTGATGATCAGGAGAGGGCTTGACAAGGTCTATTCGTCGACGCCACGTTCGACGAGCATTTTCTTGAGTTTTCCTCGCCTCAGAACACTGCAGCCTTCGTCAGTCGTTTGGCCTTGTGTGGAGAAGCTCCGATGGCAAACGGGCTGAGCATGCGTATCCGTCCTTCAAGGCCAGAGCGAGAGCAGCAGCCACACATCCTCCCATTGAGCCAAAGAAAGCAAAATGCGGGTGGGTATTTATGATGGCGGCGGAAACGCTGGCATCTGATGATTCTGAAAGTAAAGTCGGCAGCAGCGTGAGGAGGCGGACCACGACCAGATTTTATACACACCGCGCGGGACGCGTTCCACAGGACTCTTAGTGGCGCAGTCAACAGGGCTGGCACCTTGAAGATAGCCTGGATGGGGGCGCTGTAGGGTGACGGACGTTGCGCCGCAGCTCGCTAGGCGCCACCGCCTACCATTCTAGCCCCATCAGACAACACCACCCATGGCGACAATGGAACACAAGCCTTCCAATGACTAGAGATGCTCGCCTTGGCCCTTGTGCACTGATTGCATTCCTGCTGCCTGAAATTGACCCCGAACCTCCCCGACATATTTGCTTCGGATGGCGAAAGCTGACTGGTTGACATCTGAGCTTCTCCGACTCCTCCGAGCTTCTTCTCTGCGTCGGGAGTGTCACTGGATAAAAACCCGACGCTCAGCGGATCTTCTCCTGCGATGTCGATTCGCAAAATCCAAGCTATGCTCCTCCCCTGCCTGGATCTCGCTAACAGTACGTTTGCAGCCTCTGAAAGCAGCTGATGGGGAGTCCATTCGCTCTCGTCGAGAAGGAGGACATCGATCTTATGCCCAGAATGACGCTCTGCCGAAGAAACAGAAATCTAAGCCTGTCACTACAAGGGCGGCTGAGCTGCTAGCCTGGATTCCCATTAGAGAACCTGGCGTCAGCTTCACTGTTTCGGGCTCACCACGCGACCACTCCGCGCATGCGCCTATGTCGAAGAAATCCAAACACGGAGTAGCTACGTGCTGTTCACTGTCTGGAATACACATCCTCCAACTCCGCAGGCCGCGTCGATGGACTGTTGGTCAAGGACAAGTCTTGCCTGTCTATGCCGATGACCCACACGCATGTAAGTGGCTGGGCGAGGTCAGTGGAATTTGTGGTGGCGATGCAATATCACAGCCGAACCGCGAGCAGATAAAGTATCATGTCGTACACCAGGCGATAGCGACAGGCAAGTCACAGAACATTTACAGATTCGAGAATCACCGCTGTGCATTCGCCGACATGGTGGTCGCGAAAAAGGCCTGAGATGATGGTGGAGTCAGTCATTCACAGTGATGAATCAGGTCGGATGCCAAAAAAACAAATAATGTTGAAGACTCCGCAGAAGTTCCTAATCTCCTTCGTTGGGCTGCTTTTGATCTTCTTCGGCGGTCGGCTTAGAACTCAATGTGCTTTCTGCAGACAACCAGGGGTCATTGAGGAGTTCTTTTGCAGAAGGCCTATCATCAGAATCCCACTGGAGAATCCTGCGCATGAAGGCCAGAAACTGGTTCCTCTCCTCGCCTTCGAGAGCTTGCTCTTCTTCTTCAAGTGAAGTCTTGGGGATATCGATGTCCAACTTCCAATTTCCTGGGTTCGTTAGTTGGCTGCCACCATAACGCTACTTTCCGTTGCTTTTCTTACCCTCCTCATCAAAATATTTCCCGGCATTGACTCCAATTTGAGAAAACTTCTTCTTGGGCAGTCCAAGTAGGGCGATTGTCATCGCGAGATGCTCGTCATTAGACTCGAATCTCCCTGGGGTGGTGTCTTTGAAGAGCTGCTTGCCCTCGATTGCGTCCCAGACCTTTCAGTTGTCAGTATTGAAGTCACGGATGAGGCGAGAAAAGACAGGATCACTGAATACCGTCATCGCAAGGCCCCAGATATTAATTTTCGCGTCCCATCTGATACCGGTGATCATTTCTGGGGCACGATACAAGTCTGGCATGACGTGCGCTGCGTATGTCTCTCCTCCCATAACGGCGTCACCGAAGTCGCCTAGAACAGGCAGGTCGAGGTTTTTGACGTCCTAAGGTATGTCTCGTGAGTCGAAAAGAGCTTTTCCACCTCTGGAGAACAGCAATTTGAGCCATTTGACCAAAGGGCTGTCTACTTTGCGACCTGGAGGATGACTCCATTGATCCTTTTCAAACTTCTCAAACACAGAGTCATCTTTCACTTGGTAGAGAATGTTGCCTCCCTGAATGTCTATCATGGTGTCAGTAGAGATTCTATCGGTCGTTCCCCTTCATGTCTCACCCGTGTGTACTACGCCTGCTTCTGTGTGCAGAAAGTCAAGCGCTTCAAGCATCAAGCGCACGATTGGTTTCAACACTTCCGGTTTGACTTTGCCACCGGAGAATTCGCAAAGTTCTTTCAGTGTCATACCCAGTGGCTCAAAGACGAGGCACTGGTGGCGCTGTCCTCGGATGTCTTTTCTTTCAGCTTCGAACATATCACAAGGAAGTCTGATAGACTTTTTGCCAGGGTGATCCGATGCTACACTTTCCAAGTGCGCCAATACTTTGGGCTCTTGCTTAGCCTGTCGATGTCTCTGAACATACACTTTCAAAGTGACATATTTGTGGCCGCTTGGTAAATTGGTAAGGAGTCCTTTTGTCGCAACGCCAGAGTAGCACTCACATTAAATCGCGGCACAGCCAGACTGTCGACACACTTCCGAAAAACAATTTCCCGATCACTTGGTACCGCTCTTTGAACAGATCACCGACTCGGACAGGGTACCAGCTACTTCCCGAATACCACTGGAACATCTCTCTCCAAGATCCAAGATGATCCATATCTTTTGAAGCCCTTCTTGGGTGGCTTTCTGAGGGGAGAGGGTGACCGTTCAGCGGAAGCAGACTCCTCGGGATTGCTTGCCTGGTCACATTCACGGGACTTGGGATGACGAGTACGCAAGGTTAAAGCACTGGGCATTGCGCGCTTTTCGAACTACGACAAAGGTTTGCTTGACAAACAACTGACTTTGCCAACGTAGGTCGGTGGTTTAGGGGCTCGAGTGGTCGATTGATGGCAAGTGCGATTGGTGTTGATCATCTAACCCTGAGGTGAAGGAGCTGCGCGCTTATGACTGCATGGGTGTCACGTCTCCCATCACGTGGTGGAGTAAGGCTAGACTCAACTGGGATCCATGCGCCGCATCGCATATCGGCACGGTATGATGTGTTCCGATATCCTCATTGCAGTCGATCTTTGGAACTCTCGTGCTCAAAAATATCCTGTAGATTATTGTACCAGATGAAACTTTTGCCAAGGTGTGTTGTGATTTGCTGCAAAAAGTGGAGCAAGCGCTGATGCAAGTGAACACTTCCTTTGTAGACTCACATCCGAAGAACTCGCTTCGACCCTGAATTTAGAAGAGGCACAGCCCGGCGTCAGCGAGCGGCGGAAACGGAACTGCTGACGCGTCGAAGAAGAACCAGAACCAAGATTCAAGTCGTCTCGTGTGTCTTTTTTGTCAAAATTGATTCTACTGGGCTGTGGAGTTCAAGCCAAATGCCCGCATCGCGAGTCGTTGATGTCGTCGAAGACAACTTCGAGATTCAGTCCAGAACAGTTTCTACCGTACGGGATGATGGCGGAAGCGAAAAACCAGTCTTCATCATGTCTACTGTGCCTTCCAAGGCGCTAAACGTCACGGGGCAAACAACAGATTAGTGCAAATACAAGCGCTGGTATGATCGGAGCAAATCTCACTGGTGTTTATTCAAACAGGCTCCGGCATGAGCACATGCAAGAAGCCTACCCAGGCGACGAATTCAAGCGATAGGTTGTCGACTGCTGCAGTCCAGTATCTCGGTCCACTTCGAGAAAAGGGAGAAGCTGTCGTAATTGTCGTACGGGCGCGCTTTGGAGTTGAAGAGCAATTAAAAGACTGCGTTCTTGATGCGAGACAGACAGAGATCAGCTTCTACATAATTCAGTGATTCCAACTTTATCGACGCGGTCTTTTGCAATTTGTGTATCATTGTCTCTTTCTCGCACTTCAACGACGAGCAACAACAGCTATGCATCCTCAATCAGCGACGTCACAGTTGCCACCAAAGGCAAAGTGAAAAGGTCCGACTTGTCGCCAAACTGGACCACTGCCTTGAAGGCGGCGACAAAGCAGTTGAAGGAACAGGTAATCAAATGAACGAGGACAGAGCCAAAATTTGTAGACTGACAGCAAGAGTAGAATCCGGGAATCAAGAATATGACTGTCAAGTGAGTCGATAACTAAGTCTTCGAAATGAACCCCCCTCGTGACCGATTTCAGGGCAGGAGCCCACCAGTAGAGCACAGTCCCGACACATAAAAACATCAACTCTGTTACTCTGCATAACGTTTTGGGTGCCTACTTGGGATCCACACATATTGACGAGGATGGAAATGCGTTTTCTAATGCTGCTTTCATGGCAAAAGTCGAGCACCTGAAATCCAAGATGGACAAAAGGAAGAAGTAGATCTGAGCATTTCATGGGGGTAAATGTTCATGTTGTCTTCAAATAGACCGGGTATATATTGGATCGATTCATCCGCTTTTGAGTTCGAATTGGCCGTGCATCTATCATTTTGACGGCCGTAAATTTCAAGATTTCATTCTGACTTGCAACTTCAGATTTGAATCTCCCGGTCAAATGCAAACGTAACACAAGGTTGTCCCCCGTTATTCTCTCACAAGCACGACAAGCGGAAAATCTGCATACTCCTGTCCACAAAGACCACTAATTGGGCCGATTGACTGACTGACTGACTGACTGACTGTGCCGACTACCCATATACACAACCGTAGCGCCACTGCACTAATCAAAGCGACAAAAGGGGCACCACAAACCATCCGATCGCAGAAAGACGAAGGGGAAACAAACAAAAGGGGGGAAAAGACGAGGAGAAGCGCGGACAAAACACAACCAACCGCCGGGATATCACTTTCATCTTCCGCTCGCAGCAGCAACGGTAGAAGCAGTTTCCTTCGAACAAAAGTCCATCGCATCAACCCAAACCCCGAACACGAAGCGTGTGCCGCACGCGCGCGCGCAATCTACCAAGAAGAGAATCACATAGTTCGTTCTTCGCTGCTGTGGCGGCCCAGGAAAAAGGAGGCGCTTCCAATCAGCCGTTGTGCAACAGACAGGCGCCTTGAAAGAGAAAAATGAAAGAGTCGGATTGACAGATGAAAGAGAGGAAGTGAGAAAGGAGACTGTATCGCAGATTCTAGTCTGATGGGTTGACAAAGGGAGAGGGGTAAAAGAGACGAGGCGTTTCAGCCGAACATTTCAGCCATGCCGTCCAGCTGGGGACTGCCGCCCCTAACAATGTTTGGCTGGTGCTCCACCGCCATGTACTGTTCCTGCACGGCGGGCTTCTTGACCGGCGCGCGCTCGATCTTGCCCTGCTCGTGGATGCTGACGCCGCGCAAGCTGGAAAGCAAGTCAAGGACCAGGCCACGCTGAATGCGCTCCGACGTCGTTTGCCGCAATCTGCCGATGCAGCGATCGACCTTGTCAGGACGGTTAGAGAGACCCGGGAGCTCGAGGATGATGGCGGTTGTGGTGTCGGGGTCGAGGTTGATGATGGTAGATATGAGCGAGGCGAGGTCCTTTTGAGCGTCGACAAAGGCGGGCTCGTGGAGGGAAGTGATGGCTGCGCGGAGGAGGTCGCGGCAGACGTAATCGCGGACGGGGGATGGCTCCTTGAAGCGAGGCAGGACGCTGCGCAAGAAAAGGCGGCAGACCAGCGAGACGCAACGCGTGTCGCGGACGCGGATGACGGTTTTGCAGAACATGAGCATAGGCTCAAGAATCTCCGGTGTGCCGATAATGAAAGTCAACATGCGCTGTTCCTTGGGCTGTGATCTCGACCGGTCATGGGCATCTGGTCCAGAGGTGTCAGTGGAAAGCCATCCAGAAGTCGCACTGGCGGTGACTCCGCGCATACCCATTCGATGATCTTCAAGTAAAAGAGACATGAGCAACACGGCAGCATGTGTTAGCTGGCGCAAGATGCTCTCGTTCTTCATCTCATCGCCGAGGTTGTCCGCAGCGGCCGCTTCTTCAATCTGCCTGTTCAAAACCTCCCACTCGTTGCCAATTTTGGAGTTGAGAGCCATGAAGAGGCTCGAGATCATCGGTGGGAGGAACTGCGGGCGCAGCTCAGTTGGACAGCCGTCAATCAGTTGAGTCGAAACATTGAGCAGGACAGAAACATGGTGCGCAGAAAGAGCTTCGGCGTTTTCGTAGAGAGCGCGGCTGAGGGCACCTGGAAGGTCAGGTATGGCGTAGAAGTGTACCCGGAATTTGGCCAATCCGTAGAGGATGTAGTAGCAAACTTCGCGGATCTGCCTAACAGTCCCACGCACAGTCGAGGCGAAGCCTTCGTAAGAAGACTTGCTTCCACTGACTCGAGCAAAGAAATCATCCTTGCTTTCAGTCGATATGCCCGCTTGCCAAAAGCGATCTGTCAGCACTCGTTTCATCACGAGCTGCATCTCGTGAGGCAGATGCGACCAATTTTGAATGTTCATAAATGCCTGAGCGTGGCTGATAAACTGCAGCAGAGAAGGGAGGATGGTGGGCAGAACATCAGCCCAAAGCTGGCATGAAACAGCGTGTGTTTGAGTATTTTCTACCATTTTTTCCGTTGATGCATTCAGAAGAGTTTTGGTAAGACGGAGGGGGAACCGTTGGAATTGAGCCAATATTTCAGCCTGTCTGGCCTGACCTTCGGCGTCGAGTTGTTGAGAGGCCCATTCCGTGACCTGATGGAAGCCTTTGGCAGCGAGGAAGTCCGCTATGTTGCCTAGGCCAAGCATGTCGCAAAAGGACTGGAATGAGGAAAGAGACTCTGCCATTTGGGGATTTCCCCAGCCTGCCTTGACCTGGTTCATCATTTGTTGCAAACGCGCGTCCTGGAAACTTCTATCCCTTGACGTCGACCGGTGGTTGATGATGAAGAGAAACGCGGTGTAGCCCAGCTTGAATCGCTCGTCGTTGGGCCTCTTGGCCACATTCTTGTTGATTTCCTGTTCTAGTCCTTTGTAGATTGTTAAAAAATCGTCTGAAAACGTCATGGCAAGCCTTTGCATCTCTCCAGTGCAGGCCTGATCAAGACCCTTGGCTGCCTCTGAGTACTGGGGCGCTGATGCATCATCGTGGATAGGAATATTAAGAATGTAAGAGAGCACCTGGACAGCAAAGTTGGGCTTGGTCTGCAAGGCCCGAGTTGCAAAAGTAACCATGAGCTGGATGATCTTCCGGTTGATCTCCGGGTCTTCGAATCGGAGCTGAAGGATTTCCTGGCACCATGCTTCAAAAGCGTCCCGCATCGCTTCGGCTCTTTCCTCCTCTGTGCGCAACACGGGATCGTAATGGTGGTCCAGACCCCTCAAGTAGCCCTTCAAAGCGGCATCGATGACTGTGATTTGCGAATCCACGCGGAGGACTGAAGGCGCATTCTTGGAGAAGGTCTGCGGCGTGAAAGGCGGCAAGCCGTTGTACAAGTTTTGGAACACGTTGGTTGCCTGGATTAGAATGTGCTGCATCGCGTCCTGGGGCATCTTGCGGACAATGATTTCGACAATGTCCACGCAGTAGCGGCGGTAGTTACCAAGAAAAGCATGCCTCTCTGGAACAGTGTCAATGTCCTCATGAAGCAACACAAAGGTCGGGTCATCGGAGTCCTCTGGGAACGCCTCGTATCGGACAAGGCGTTCACGTGCTATCTCCAGAAGACCGGGGATCAGCTGGAGCATTACAGGTGAGTCTCGTACAGATCGGACGCGCAGTAACCTCGTCCACGCATGCAAGACTGGGATAGATACTGTGAGACTTGGATGGCGGAAAACCTCGAGGAGAAAGGAAAGGAAACCAGGAAGGTCGCAGTCAGGCGGGATAGCGTGCGGCTTTGATTCAATGTAGCCGACGAGATGCGACAGCAGCTGCAGAAAACTTAGAGATCTAAGAGATTACCGCGAGATGAAAGACTTACCTCGGAAAGCTTCTTGAGAAGGGTGTGCTTTGGCAGATCAAAGATGTCCTTCTCCAGCTCCTTCGCAGTCCACTTGTAAATTCCGTTCAACTGGTTGACAGTGCCAGAGGCGAGCATTGGGCACAAAATCTCGACGATGTCTTGGTCTTGAAAGCCCGAGCGAGTATAGACAGTGCAAAGCACTTCGACGGCAGTCTTCACATGTTAGCTTTGGTCACAAATTCGGGCGTTGGCAAGCTCACGGTTTCGAGTCTTATTAGTTGCTCTTCAAGTTCTCCTCGAATGCCGTCGATGCTCTTTTTCTGGGATGCTGCGCGCTCGGACAATAATCTGTTCATGTCCTCATTATCCCTGGACTCGAGGGCCTGGAGGAAATTCATGGCCACGGCAAGTGCGTTTCCAATGTGGTATATGCTCCCTGTTTTGTAGATCGCTTTGGAAATCAGCCACGGCATAGTCGCACGCAACGTATTGAGGGCCCTGACGGCGATGTCGCAGATGTTCTCGTCTAGAACCCGATGGCCGTTTAAACACTCGTCAACGGAATTGCAGATGCGCTGTACCCAACCGTCCTCGCCGCATCTGACGTTGAAATCGGTGTCGCGACCAGGCAGCTGCTCCTCAAGGGTGCTGGCGGGAGTGAAGATATTGACACAAGCCTTGCCCAAGTCGCCACCGCGTATGCTGGCGACGGGATCGTCCTTGTTGAATATTTCTTCGGCAAGCGTCTCCAGTATGTACAGCACAAGACTCTGATGCTCGCAACTCCGCGCCCAGAGTTCGCACAGCTGCGCATCCATGTCCATCCACTCGCAGCCCCACGAGCGCTTGGCGATCTCGCACCACAACTGACCAATCTTGTTGCGCACATATTGAGGAACTTGTTGAGATGCTTCCGCGGCCAGCTCTATCACACCCTTGCGCATCCCGTTGGCCTTTGACTCTTCAAGCTCTTCCCAGTGATACTTGATGGTATTCTCTAACAGCCGAAGGCCAAAGAATCGGACTTCGACCGGCGATGACGGGTCCGAAGCGAGGCGGTAGCCGTACTGCGGAGCTTCCGGGACATGCATGACATAGTCGAGATATGCTTGGGCTTCATGTCGGGCCGCGTTGGTCGAGCCCCGCTGGTAGGTGACGTCGAGGGCTTCAAGAACCCGGGAGAAGGCTTCGTCGTTAAAAGCGCCGCTGCCGTTTGGCGCCGCGCTGAAAGGATCCATGGTCGAGCAAGGACAAAAACGTGAGGGTGGCGAGAGAGGAAGCAAACGCGGCGATAGTCAAGCTGGCGTCGGTCAAATGTCAGCAGGGCATCCAAAGCTCGCAAGATTCAATCGACGGTGGAAAGTCAAGCTTTGGGAGCGGAGTATGTGTACCTGGGACTAGAGAGAGAGTATCCGTCAGGTAGAAGCACGAAGCGGGCGGCGTCAAGTCAAGGCTGGTGGGAGGCGGAGAGCGATTGTTGGCAAAGGAGTTGCGAGCCGAGTCGTCATAGCAGCAGGCAAAACTCAAACGAGGGCGAGGGCGAACATGTTGGGGAGAGGCCGAATGTGTGGTGTTGCGGCTGATGAGAAGACGATGAAGAGCACCGGCGACCCAAGGAAGCGAGTCGAGGCTTGGTCCGTGCTCCGTGCTCTCTACGCGCAGTCACCTGCTCAGCTCACCTTTATCATTTATGTTTCCATGGATGCAGTTCCGTTCTACCTGACTCCCTCCGCATGCTACCTTGGCCTACATGACAATGCAATTCCGCCCTGCCGTTTGCTGACATTGCTCCAAATACCCTTCGTCCTCGCCGTTGCCCTGCGCCTTGCCCTGCGGCCGCTTGACTCCCTGGACCTTGATCTTTTGCTCCCCATCCGCATGCCACCACTTGAGCGTCTGGATCAAGCCGCCCTCCTCTTCGTCCACGCTGATGGTCCATTTGCCTCCACTGGCCTCGATTTGCGTGCTTCCCGGCGGGAAGTGCCAGTCGGGAAGGAAAATGACTGTCGGTAGGTCCGCAGGGGTTGAGTTGGGTGCTTTCAGTGAAAGAGAAAAGGTGCAATTGCGAAGATCAAAAACGTAATCCTGAAGAATTCCGTAAACAACCACGGGAGCAGGGCGGAGGTAAGCTTCCGCAGCTCGATACCCGACCTTGTCTGATGCCCCGGTGCCAGCTCCAGACCCGCTTGTTGTCATACTTTCGGTTGACAATGTTTGTTTGATGTTTGACGGCGAGACTCGTGCTGTGTCCATAGACTGACTCCGAGAGTAGGCCGGCGACTCAGGATCTGCCGTTTGCGGCGGAGAGGCTGACATTGGCAACTCGGGGTCGTTCAAACAGAAGATGGAGAGATCTTCCCCGTTCCAATGGTCTCCCCACTTGTGCGTGTTCTGTAATCAATTAGTCTGGGTCCTCCCAAAGTTTGTTATGGCGTGCAAAAGTAATTCCATGCACTTACTCTTGCACAATACACCCACAGACTGAAGCCGGCGGCGTGACTTGCTTCCAGGGCAAAATGGTTGGCATCCATGGCAGCAATCTGGCTCGAGTAGTCTCCAGTCTTGTAGGCATAGCGGTCGTCCATGTCGTAGGGGATTCCGAATTCTGTAAAGACACAAGGATGCTCCCCTAAGTAGGAGGTGCCCTCTGCTTGGATGGCCGCCAGCTGGTCGCGGAAGCAATTCCTGATGGCTGTTTCTCCAATTTTGATGGCAAAAGCTGGGGTGAGGTACTTGCCGCGAAGGACTCCAAAAACATCGACGTTCCATATTCGGTTCCACTTTTTGGTAATGAGGGTGATGCCGTCGTAGTAGTGGGGTGAAAAAACCATGTTTGGGTCGTCATCTTCCGTATTCTTCAAACTCGGCGGGACTTCAAGGACAGGAGGCTGGCAGAATAGGATTGCTTCGGGGAAAATTCCACGAATCGCTTCCCGGTGTCTTCTGTAGTACCGCATGAACCACTTGTTGGTAAAATATTCGTAGTTGATCGACTTCCCGTTGGAGGGATCCTCGGAGAAGTAATCTTTTTTGAGCAGTGTGTCCGACGATGGATCCCAAACGCCATGCTGAGCCCACAAGCATTCGCCTAATTTCCAGCCCGGATCTCTCTTGAAGCCGTAATGCGTTTCATCGTAATCGGGCTGCAGCCAAACTGACTGCCCTTCTGGATCTACCAAAGCTGATCCAGACTTGTACGGGCCAAGGCCTCCAAAATCCCACGTGTCGACTTCACATGCTCGGCCCGATGCTGTGAGTATGGCCTGCCATGCTGTCGGCGTTGTTCCTTTGCGCAGCTTTTGCTCGTCGGGGATGACTGAGATGTCCTGGTAGCCCACCAACCCACGGTTGGGCTCGTTCAAACTTTCCCATCCAATGACGACGTCGTTCTCCAAGTCCTCGGCCTCGTGGATGCGCTGGGCCAAGTGCTTGCAGGCGTCGATGAAGTGTTTTTGCAAGTAATCCTCAATGTTCATGCCGTTGATGATGGCTTTGGGTGCAAACTCTCGACCAGCAAAGAAGAGCGTAAAGATCAATTGACATGCCATTCTCGTGTAGTTCGTAGACCATATCATCTTGGGAAATTCTTCAGGTTTTGGGTAGGTGTTTTGGACCAGGCTTGCCTCGGTAATGTCGAAAGCTCGCGGGTTCAGTCCACAGGCGTATACGGTCCACAATGGAGCGCCCGAGCCACCAGTAAATCGAGACCACTGCGGTAAATATTAGAAGGCTTTGAGTCCTTGACGCAATTGGCAGCGGTAGTATACGCACGACGTCCTGATGTGGATCCATCCAAATGTAAAAGCCATAGTCTTTTGCGATTCGAAGCACAGCTATGGTGTGCTGGATAAACTCCTCGTCGTACTTGCCAGGCCCTGCGTGTTCAATGGCCTCCCATGTGAAAATGTAGCGAATTGCATTGTACCCGAGCCGCTTCAGCCGTCGAAAGTGCTCGTGGGCGGATTCGAGAGAAAAGGGTCGACCGACAAAGGAGACATGGTCGGCGTCGAAGAAAGTGTCGGGGATGTGAGATGGCAGGTCTGGATTTGCGGGGAATTTGGCGTCGCCGGCGACGTTGATGCCGTGGAGAGTGACCTCGCGGTGGTGTGGGTCCCGGAAGTGGCGGCCTTCGACGCGCAGCCGCAGCGGGGACATGGCGGAGTCAAGGCGATAGAGATAATAGGATGGCGATGGGAGGGAGGTACGAGATGGAGAATGAAGGCGAACAGGCTGCGAGGAGAGGGAAAAGGCGCCCGAGGTACGAAAGCGGAGACGTACATGTAGGTACATGTAGGCAGGGCAGGCAGGCGGTCACGGTCGTCATCAGATGTGCAGAGCGCGGGGGACCGGGAGGAGACAGGGATCGTCGGGTTGGCTGCGAGGGACGGGGCCGGGGGCCTCCAGGCTGTGGCGTTGAGGCTGAAGGGGCTGAGGCTGAGTTCCATCGGTTCCACCACCAGCACCAGATCAAGTCCAGCTTAACTCGACGAACAGACGCCAGGGAAATTCCACAGATACACTCCAGATAATCAGATCTCAAATGATCCACCCGCAAGGCTTAATGTAGTTCCATTGCAACGCGTCTCGCTCTCTCTCTCTCTCTCTCTCTCGCGGCGCGATCGATAAGCGTAGCCGCGGGCCCGTGCACCCAACATTGTCTTTGGCCAGCTTTCATCATGCTCAAGCTCATTCATTCTATTTCCATTCCTCTTCCACGCACTTCCGACTCAACCGCTCACTGCTCTATTAAACCTGCCCTTGCCCAGTCCCTTCATACTCTACTGTCACGCTCGTTTTTCGTTACTCCGCGCCCCTCGACCATGCGCCTCCAACTGTGTGCACTGGCCCTCGGGGCTATCCCGTTCGCCCTGGCCCTCTCCCCTTCCAACATCCCACCAGACACGCCTGTCTCCGAGCTCATATCTACTGCCAACGCGAACCTGGCTGCCGGCAATGCACACGATGCCCTCGCCTTCTTCGACGCCGCCGTCTCTCGGAACCCTCAAGACTACTTGACCATCTTCAAGCGCGGCGCCACCTACCTCTCCCTCGGGAAGAACAACCAGGCCCGGCAAGACTTTGACCGCGTCCTCGCCATCAAGCCCGACTTTGAAGGTGCCCTTCTCCAAAGAGCAAAGCTTAAGGGTTGGCATGGCGAATGGGCCGCCGCAAAGGCGGACTACACCAAGGCTGGAAAGCCAGCAGGCCACGAGGTTTCCGAACTTGAAGAAGCTGAGGGCGCCGCCGCTCTCGCCGCCGACGCCGAAGCCCGAGGAGATTGGGAGAGCTGTGTTACAAACGCTGGAATCGCCATCATGGTCGCCGCGGGGAATGTTGACCTCCGGAGGCGGCGAGCGCGATGTCGGTTTGAAAAGAGTGAAGTCGCTGAGGGTGTCAACGACTTGCAGCGCGTTCTGCAGATTCATTCTGGATCCATTGAGCCGCACCTCCAAAGCTCCGCCATGACGTTTTACTCGCTTGGCGAAACCGACAAGGGCTTGTCGCAGATTCGCAAGTGTTTGCAGTCCGATCCCGACTCCAAAGCTTGTATGAAGCTCATGAAGCGGGAAAAGGCCATTGACAAGAGGCTGAAGAAGGCCAAGGGCCACATGGACAAGAGACAATTTGCGAGCGCTGTGAAGCTTCTCGTCAAGTCTGCTGATGATGCGGGTCTGATTGACGATGTCAAGCACGACACCGAGGACTTCAAGAAGCAAGGATACATTCACGCCAAATCGCCCGAGGGACTGCATGTTGATCTGGTGGAAATGGCCTGTGAAGCCTATGTCGAGATGAATAACAAGAAGCGTGCGGGGCCAGCGTGTACGGAAGCCGTCAAGCTGAATCCCAACAACCTTCACGGTCTCATCCTAGACGCGGAGCGCAAGATTGATGCAGATGAATTCGAGCCTGCCATCCACACCCTCAACGACGCGTTGGAAAAGGCAAAGGAACAGGGCAACCAATCCTTACAACGCAAGATTCAAGAGGTCTTGCAAAAGGCGCAAAATCTGCTCAAGAGGGCCAAGTCAAAGGACTACTACAAGGTCCTAGGGGTCAGCAGAGACGCCGACGAAAGGGAAATCAAAAAGGCATATCGCAAGCTCTCCAAGAAATATCATCCTGACAAGGCGTCGTCCGAGGGCATCACCCCTGAGGAGGCGCAAAAGAAGATGGCGAGCATCAATGAAGCATACGAGGTACTCAGCGACCCTGAGCTGAAGGCGCGCTTCGACCGCGGCGACGACCCCAACGACCACGAGCAGGCTAGCAACCCGTTCCATGGTTCGCCTTTCGGACAGGGTCCCGGAGGCCAGCAATTCTTCATGCGGCAAGGGTCTGGAGGCACGTTCAAATTCCAAGCTGGCGGCGGATTCCCCGGTGGTGGGTTCCAGTTTCCTGGAGGGTTTGGGTTCTAGGCGCAGTTTGCCACTCTCTTTGCTGGCATGCGGAGAGGTTTTGAGAGTTTCTGGAGTCGGACTGGTGGATTGCTTTTGGCGCTGGTTTACAAGGAGCTTCAGATTAAGTAGATGTAGCAACGCGATCAGGGTCTTTGTTGTCGAATGTGGTACACCAACCGAAGTGATGGATTTGACGGGACATTCAACGCTCCAGGTGGATCGTAGACCAGTGGCGAGCAGTGTGTCTCATGCCACAGGAGTTTCATGGTGGCAGCGTTCCTCGGGCGATGTGGGTGGGACCGGCGCCCTCGCGTGCATGTGGGTGGGCGATGATCCATGTCCGTGTCCAGCCCTTCGCTGGTCTCCTCGACCTCTCCTCGACCTCCGCGCACTCCAGTCTCTCTCTCTGCCACTCACCAACTCTCCCACCCTGCCCTGGCCCGCCGCGCCTGTCCTCGTGCCTGTCCTGGGGACGATGCATCTTGCGCGCCAGCAACAGAATGGAATTCGAGGTGTCATACAGCCTCGATAATGCCGAGCAATTCTGGGAGGGTGCGCGCGTCCCAAACTGTCCACGCAACTGCTCCTCCGCCGTTAGCTGACCCGCTCCGCAGAGCTCGACGACATTCTGTCCGCGCCATGCGACTCTTCGCAAGCCATAGACAACTCCCTTCGCTCGTACCTTAGCTTCTCGACCAATTTCAAGGGTATGCCCCCCCGCTGCTGCCAAGGAGACGGCGCCCTGGTTGACACTTTCAGAGGAATACCTCCAAACCGAAGACGACATTCAGCGCTGCGTCTACAAGTTACTCGGGACAGCGCTGTTTGTCAAGAACAAGGAGTATGTGCGCCGGCAATTCGTATACTGTCTCCTCCAGGTAAGGCGGCTATGTTTGAATTTCTCTTGACTGTAGGCGGCCTGACGACCAACAGGAGGATGAACCGCCGACGCTGCAACTCGTTTCCTCGGTCCTGCTGCTGGACGGCCAACACGACAATGAACAGCAGGTCTTCAACATGATGAAGGCAGAGGGGGCATTTCCCAGACTGGTTGAGCTCATCAAGACAATCGATGCTGCGGAGCACAAGGACCTGCATCGATCGCTCCTCCAACTGCTCTATGAAATGTCCCGCATCCAGCGCTTGACTTGGGAAGATTTGGGTAAGCCAAGAATCAGCAGAGCTGCTGTTGGATGTCCGGCTAATTGCAACAAGCCGTTGTCGACGACACTTTTGTGCTTTACCTGCTCCAGATTGTCGAAGAATTGTACGACGATCCCAACGACCCGTACTCGTACCACGTCATCAGAGTCATTGTAAGCGCAACGTTCCCTTCGCCAATCCTCCCTGCTAATACACTCGCCAGCTCGTTTTGAATGAGCAATATTTTGTCGCCAATATTCCAACTCCTCCAGTCCCTCTTACCAACCGCGTCATCAAAGCCCTTTCCACGCATGGACACATTTATAAGACGTTCGGCGAAAACATGATTCTTCTTCTCAATCGCGAAACGGAAGCGTCCTTGACCCTGCTGATTCTGAAGCTGCTTTACCTGGTCTTTCTGAACGAAAAGACGTGCGACTACTTTTACACCAACGACCTACATGTACTAATCGACATAATTATCCGAAACTTGCTGGACCTGCCATCGGACGACCCCACTTCGAGCGCAATCAAGCACACATACTTGCGCGTATTACACCCGCTGCTGGCCAACAGCCAGGTCAACCGGCCGCCGCACTACAAGCCCGAAGAACTCCTCAAGACGCTGGAATACCTCAGCCAGACCAATGACAACCCGTGGCGCCACTTTGAGGCCAACGACGAGACGACAATCCGGCTGGCGAAGCGGTGTGCAGACGTGGCGTGGCTGCGGCGGCGGGCCAGCATTACCAGTATGTCCCCCAGCGATGCTGACTCGGGGCGCGACAGTCCGGCGCATGGCGACTCGGGCCACCGGGCAGCAGCGCAGCGGCTGCTGGGTATGAGCGTGCCATCGGCGGGAGAGAGCGCTTTGAGCGTCATGGAGGTTGCGGTGCATAGAGAAAAACCTGGCGTGCAGACGCCCAGCAAAGAGAGGGGCACAGCTCAAAGCCAGGACGGGAACTAATCGTGTAATGGATCGTGCATGTATATATCCCTGGGATCGGTCGCTATGCGGGTGGGTGTTTTGGCGTCTATGGCATGGAGGAATTTTTTTTCTGCTTCCTGAATCGGCTTCGTGATTGTCGATGTGTGTGCTCCGGTCCATCAGACTAACGGAACGGGCCTTGTAGGGCTGAGAGAATGCATCGGATGCATGGATGAGAAAGTAGCTGCACACATGATGGCCGATTTTGATTTACATTTTGAAGCACTTGGGTAAGAGACTTTTTGCATGTCTTTTGCTGATAGCCTCTCCAAACGTTGAAACCTCAACATCGGCTCCCATGTGCTTTTGGTTCAATGTGCTGCGTGTCCAGTGCCCAACCAACAGCCTCAACTGATGACGTCTAGCAGCGGGGCGGAATTTCGGCCGCCCTCTTTGCTGCCAGACCTCCGCCAACAACATCATCATCCATAACAAACTCGCGCTGCGTCTTCCCACGCCGTCGCGCTTGAAATGGACCGTTGAGATTGACGACGCACAAAACACCTCTCCTTTCGCGAATATCCGTTTCACCTCGACACGATGGCACCCGGCGCTAAAGCAGCTCTCAAGGCCGCAAAGGCCTCACTCGACGCACAGAACTGGGATGAAGCGGCCGCCCAGGCGCAGGTCGTGCTGGAAGCGGATCCCCAGAACTACTTTGCGAAGCTCATGCTCGGACGAGCCTACGAGAAGAAGGGTGACTCGGAAAACGCGGCTAAGGCGTACACGGATGCTACCAGCATAAAGCCCGACGAGGATCAGGCCTGGCTCGGTCTGCGCAGCCTCTATGAAGCCCAAGGAGCGAAGAAGCTGGATGAATACGTCAAGGTTGGACTCAAGCTGGCCGAGATATATGTCAATGGGTACGCTTTGTTGGCACGCGTCTGTTCCACAGCTAATCCACCCGTAGTGACGATGCACACAAGGCGCAAACCGCTCTTGACAAGGTGGTTGATCTTGCGCGCTTGCAAGGCACAAAATCTCACTACAAGCGCGCTCTCGAAGTCTACCTACCGACCAGTCCTGTCTACACGTCTCTCGAAGGCCGCATCCCGCACCCATCGCATACCTACACCCGCATAGCCGAGATATTAGAGGAGGAAGAGAAGCAACGCGTCAACAAGGAGATTGGTGAGAGAAGGACGAGATTGGGTGCAAGGGTCGCCCAGGTCACAACAGAAGTCAAGAGAGAGGTCTACGGGCGGAGCGACCTCGAGGACATTTACCGGAGTGTGATTGATTGGACAAATGATGATGAGATTAGGAGGCAGTACGAGGAGAAGCTGCTACAACGGGCGTACGAGACGCTGTCAGTACTGACCGCGGAGGATAAGCACAAGAAGAGGGCGGAGGTTCTTGACCTGGCACACGGCATGGTCATCATCAAACATCCTTTTGCGCTAGCTTGGGAGATTGAGCTCGAGTGGATGGACGTGGAGACTCTTCAAGAATACGATGCCAACGTCGTCCGAGAATTCGTAGAGTTTTTCCCTGGCGATGGCTTGTCTCGACTCTTGAAGGGTTACTTGACCAGCGACATCACCCCTTTCCCTCTGAAATTGCCCCAGGAAAATGAGGATGACGAGAAGAAGGAAGAGGAGCTCCCTCTCAGTCCCGAAGATCGCCTCCTGCTCATGACCGACGGCTTCGATGATGCAAAGCATTCCGTGTTGGCGCACAGGCTCATGGGAGAATACTACCTGCATCTCGAAGAGTACGAGAGCGCAATGGAGGTCTCTAGGAAAGGCCTCAAGCTGCTCACGGCAGAATCCCAAAAGTCTGGTCTTGCATTGCAAAACTCGAGAGACGTCATCAACAGCACTCTTGCCACTTCCCTCATCCACTACCAGTCTCCAAAGAACCACCCTGAAGCCAAGGAGATTTTCAACGACATGCTCTCACGCAAACCCTCCTTCACTCCCGCACTCATCGGCGTTGGCCTCATCTACGAGGAAGAGGAAAATTATGCCGAAGCGATAGACTTTTTGAGCAGGGCGCTCAAACGGGACCCGGAAAATGCTCGCATTGGAGCTGAGGCTGCCTGGTGCAAAGCACTCAACGGAGACCACCCGACTGCACTGGCCGAGCTGGAGAAATATATTGAGATGATGAAGACAACAGACTCAAGATCCCGCCAGCTGCGAGCCCTCACACTATACCGCATTGGTATTTGCATCTGGGAGATCGATCCCACAAGACAAGCACGCAAAGACCGCACGGGTGCTTATGCCAGTTTCTTGCAAGCAATCAAAACGGATCCCAGCCTCCCTCCAGCCTATACCAGCCTGGGCATCTTCTACTCCGACTACGTTCGTGACAAGAAGCGGGCAAGACAGTGCTTTCAAAAGGCTTTTGAGCTTTCACCGTCGGAACTCGAAGCAGCTGAACGCCTTGCTCGCTCGTTTGCTGACCAGAGCGACTGGGACATTGTTGAAGTGATTGCTCAACGGGCAATTGATTCTGGCAAGTGTCGTCCATCTCCAGGATCCAAGAAAAAGGGCGTCAGCTGGCCCTTTTCGGCACTTGGAATCGTCCAGATGAACAAGCAAGAATACAACAAGAGCATCATTTCCTTCCTTTCTGCTCTCCGCATCAGCCCTGACGACTACAACTCGTACGTTGGGTTGGGCGAGAGCTACCACAACTCGGGCCGCTACAACTCGGCTTTGCGCACCTTCCGGTATGCAGAGGAGCCGACCGACGGCATGCACATGAAGCGGCCAGCAGAGAATTGGTTCACGAAGTACATGCTCGCCAACGTCAATCGCGAGCTTGGGCAATACGACGAGGCGATTGACTCGTACAAGGAAGTCCTTGAGACGAGACCGGCAGAGTTCGGCGTCTCGATCGCCTTGCTGCAGACGCTTATCGAGAGAGGGTGGCGGCAGCTCGAGACGGGCTTCTTTGGCAAAGCCACCGAAAGCGCCGTGGACGCCTTGAAGGTTGCCAGGCAGGTGGCCGAGTACAAGGCTGAGGCCTTCAACCTTTGGAAAGCGGTTGGCGATGCCTGCTCGCTGTTCACTTGGGTGCGGAGTGGCCTGGATAAGTTGCCCTTGGCAAGTCTTAAGTCGCTGCTCGAGACTGATTTCGATACGGCACAGTTTGATTTGTTTTCCGAGAATGATGGAATTGGTCAAGTTCAGCTTCAGTCTCTGACGGAACAGGCAGGGTCTCCGGCTGAACTGTTGCGAAAGTGCCTTGAGGCTTCCGTATTGGCTCACAAGAGAGCCATCCACGCCTGCTCTCAGGACATACATGCTCAAGCCGTATCGTGGTACAACTTGGGATGGACAGAATTGCGAGCGCACATGTGCTGCGAGCAAGACGTCGACCCCATCTCCAAGGGAAAGACGAACCTGAAGCAAATCAAAGCCGCGATGCGCTGCTTTAAGAGAGCCATTGAGCTGGAGGCGTCGAACACGGAGTTTTGGAACGCGCTTGGAATAGTTACGACCGAACTCAACCCCAAGGTTGCGCAGCACTCGTTTGTCCGCAGCTTGCATCTCAACGAGAGAAACGTCAAGACGTGGACCAACCTCGGCGTCTTGTACATGTTGCAAAACGACTACGAGCTCGCCCACATGGCCTTTTCCAGGGCGCAGTCTACGGATCCTGATTACGCTCAAGCCTGGCTGGGAGAGGGATTGATTGCCGTGCTCTTGGGAGACAGCAAAGAGGCTCTGTCGCACTTTACGCACGCCTTCGAAATCAGCGACTCGTCGTCGCTGGTAGTCAAGCGACAGTACGCAGCATCCACGTTTGATCATCTCCTCTCCTCGCAATCAGCCTCCAACAACATCACGAACCTCATCCAACCGCTCTTCGCGCTGCAGCAAGTGCGCTCGCAGAACCCGACCGACATCCCGCACGCTCACCTCGCAGCGCTTTACCTGGAGCGCGTCGGCTCCTATGCCGCCGCAACAGCCGCCCTCGAATCCATCTGCGCAACCGCCGAGTCCGACTTCGAAGTCTCCGAATCGCCCGCCACGCTGTCTCGCTTCGCGCAGGCCAAAGCCGACCTCGCCCGTAACCGGCTGGCATCCGGCGACTTCGCAGCCGCCGTCGACGACGCGCAGCTAGCACTTGACCTGCTGACCGACGATGACACGGGCATGCCAGCCAACGTGCGGCGCAAAGTGCTGCTTGGCGCGCGCCTCACGGTCGGTCTGGCATCGTACTACCAACAAGACATGGACGGCGCCATCGGCGCATTCCGCTCGGCGCTCGAGGAGTCGGGGTCGGCGCCGGACGTGGTGTGCGCGCTGGCCGAAGTGCTGTGGGCGAAGGGCGGTGCGGAAGAAAAGGACGTGGCGCGTGCGCAGCTGTTCGACGCCGTCGCCGCGCACCCAGACCACGTCGGCGCTGTGCTGCTGCTCGGTGCCATGGCGTGTGTAGATGACAAGGCGGATTCGGATACCTTGGATGCGCTGCGGGACAATTTGATGGGCATACGTGCGCGTGAAGGCGTTGATGCGCACACGCGCGCGCGGGTCGACAAGGTCTTGTTTGCCATGTCTGCCCTCTCCCCCTCATCCACCTCCTCCAACTCTACCTCCTCTTCTCCCGCACCCTCCCTCTCCGCAGCCCAACAATCCGTCTTCCTACAGCCCTCTGCGCCGCTGGGCTGGCGTCTGCTATCCGAAGTCGCAGACGCAGACGCAGCCACAATTTCCAACACCAACACCAACACTGACGCCATTTCGGAAAAATACGCCGTGCACGCAGCGCAAATGGCGCTCCTGACGGCTCAGCGCAGCGTGCCGCCGCGCGGCGATGCGGGTGCTGAGGAACTGGCGCAGGCGTATGCGGCCGAGGGACTGAGCGTGGCGGATGCGCAGCGCACGGTTTGGTTGGCGCCGTGGAAGGCGCGCGGGTGGGAGGCGTTGGGGATGGTTGGGGAGGTGGTTTGAGGAGCGAGGAAGGCGGTTAGGGGAGGGGATAGGTGGTAGGGGGAACAGGGGGGAACAATATGGAGGGATTGGACAATGGTTTTGTGGACAGAGTGTCCAGTGTGAATACCTATGGAGAAGGGAATGCATGGAGGAGTCAAAAGTGTTTGAAATGAACTCCCAGTGGTTGGAATCAGGAAGGTGAAAGTAAAGGAAAGCATTTAACCACACTTCCCTTCCACACAGTTTTTTTTTCATCTTGCCTGTCCAATTCATATGCGTTTTGGAGAGTAAACCAAAAAGCCCTCGTAGTGGTGTGCAGGCTCAGGTGGAGGATAAGGTAGCAAGACAGTCATGCCGTGCACATCTCACGCCATGTGGTGGAATCAAAATTTTTTTAAAGAATCACACATGCACTTACACCTTTGATCTAGGTCAGGCTACGTCCACAGTGTACTTGAGTAAAAAGAAATGAGTTCATGCACACGCCCACACGCTACTTGTGGTTGTTGAAGGTGTGACCAGGGCGTGTGTCTTGGAGCCTACCGCAGATGGGTCTACACAGCGTGTAATTTTTTTTTATTTTTTTATTTTTTTTGTTGCTCACGAGCTGTACATTTGCTCTTCGCTTCTTTGTCTGCTGGCTAGCTGGAGAGAAAGGACTGCTGATGTGTTGGCAGGGCTGGAGAGGGGAGGAATGGAGAGTGTTGTTGAATAATAACATGCGTGCGTACGCGTGCATCCAACCTAGGTACCATACCTACCAGCAGCGCTCCCGTTTGCTGGCGACACTCACCTTCCACACAGCTGCCGAGCAACTTGATACGGCAAACTTACTCTTGCATACGCAGACGGCATGGCCAACCACATCCCCAACATTCTCGTCGCCGACCTTGATACGCGCGCGGCTCTGCAACGCGGCACAGTCGTTGCCATCAGCCTGCCATTCTCCAGTGCGCCCTCGCAGCCACACACCAAGCCCTGTCTGCCACGCCGCATGCTCTTCACACTCTCGCAAACTTGCGCGCTGCAGCTGGCCAGGGGGCGCGGCGAAGAAGTTGTCACTTTGCCCGTCAACGCTGCAGCTCCCGAGTCGCTGGACCACGTCGTCGACTGGATGCTGAGCACCTGTCTACTGTCCGAGGCGGCGCCATTGCGAGCAAAGGGTAAGTTTGAGAGCAGGGTTGGCGTTTATCAAGCAGCGCTGGCGCTGGGCATACGGCGCGAGGCAGTGAGGGAGTTGGAGCAGGGGCTGCTGGAATTTGCGGAGGACGGTCCGACACCAGGGGACCACGAGGTCCAGGCGGCCTTGGAGAAACTGCCAGAGACTGGAATCATGGCAAGGGCGCTGGTAAAGCGCATGGCGGACCGGAGGCGCAATGGAGAGATGCGACATCAGGAACAGGTTGAACCGCCAGAAGCTTGTGCGACATGGGACGCGCAGAGGGAGACGGCTGAAAAACCTGGGGAGCCTGTGGGAGCGCAGGGACATTTGGCTTCTGGGAGCTCCGCGCGAGCGCTGTCTCAGTGGTCATTGTCGAGCCGTTGGGATGGTGAGTTGGTGGAGCAGTTCAGAGGCAGGTTGGACCAACACAGACGCTTGACGCGACTGATCTGGAGTGGGCCGGGCACCAAACAACAGCGTGTCGAGGTCGGAGCAGTGTCCTAGAATGTCCGCAGCATAGATGTTTTCCCCTGCATGTACTCTTTCACTTCCTCATGAAGCGTTCGGCGGCGAGGATGCAGGCAGCCGCAGGTCCGGCGCTTGTCGTGCTGCATACGTACTTGGGCAGATGTTGCTATGGCATGATGCAGAATGGATTCCATTTAAAGATTTTGGGGTGCTCGGGGTCCAGAAGGGCGGAACCAGCAGGACGGAGAGGTGTGTCTGGGCCCTGGCGCTGTGTTCGCTGTTTAGTCGTGCCTCGGCACCGGAGTCGCCGCGGCTGTGGCCCCCAGGTGTGGACATTGTTTGCAAGGCTAGGTTTTTGAGGGCTGATGTCCGTGAGCAAGAGTACGGCCGAGACGAGGCGGTCGACCCACTGGAATCGTGAATCATTCGTGGACGTGTTGGGGGTCTGGACAAAGCAGAAGTTGCTATGTTGAAATGAGGTCGAGAAAAGAGCAGCCGACGTGAAGCAGACCTGACCTGAGGGTTGTAGGTGCCCAAAAAGAAAAAAAAAAAAAAAAAAAAAAAAAGGGTACGACGTTTCTGGCGGGGAGACGCTCGGTAACCGAGGCAAGGAGCCGGTGGCGGCAGATGGGACGTGGCATGGTCAGGCAGAGGCACAGGTGACGGTGGGAATCGAGTGCTGACGGGTTGATGAGCAGGCGGAGAGGAATGGACGGAAAAGACTGAGGTGGAGAGGGAAAAGGAATTGTGCAAGAGGCGGAGACAGACGGACTTTAGACGGGAGGCATCGGGCGACGGTGCCGAAGATCCGAGCGAAAGGCGCGAAGCCCGAAGGGGAAGTTCTGTATGGCCGGCCCCCTAGTGGTATTATTGTTGCACAACAGCGCTTCGGCTCTGGCGGCCTTTCGATTCTCAAAAGCCACCCGGACATGCACCAGACCCCGTTCGCGCTATGACGCATCAGACTCTTATGCCCGTCCGTCCCTTGTCCGTCTTTATATCTATCTCCAGACCTGCTGTCTCCTCTCCTCTTCTCGCCTTCTCACACCATCGCCGTCTTCTCCTCCCTTCCGCTTGCTCGCTCGCTCTCTTGTTCTGTTCTCCCGCATTCCCCAGACCAGGACCACCCCGTCGATCACCCTTTCTTTCGCGCCTCTCGCCGTCGCCCTCCCCCACTTCATCCCATCCACCCCACGTCTCGGCGCTACGCCCTGACCATGGGGAACGAATCCAAGGACCTCGAGTCGGGACGGCCCGCGCCAATTCCCTGGTTCAAACAGGTCTTTGATCAAGGCGTCGTGACCGACGACATTGTCAACGCGTCTTACTCAGGCTCCGGCACTGACGAAGACCCCTTCATCGTCACCTGGATCCAAAATGACCCCAGGAATCCAATGCAATGGTCGCAGACCCTCAGGTGGCTCGTATGTATCTCCGTTGCCATTTCTACGCTCGCCGTCGCTTTCGTCTCTTCTGCATATTCGGGCGGTGTCCAAGAAATGATGATGGATCTCGGCGTCGGCAAGGAGGTTGCCATCCTGGGCGTCTCGCTGTTCGTCCTCGGTTTCGCCATTGGTCCTCTCGTGTGGGCTCCTTGCAGTGGTGAGTAGACCAGAGCTTCCCTGCTCTTGACGCCGCTCATTGTCTCAGAACTGTTCGGTCGACAAATCCCCTTCCTCGGGACATACGCCATGCTCACCGCTTTCAACGCTGGTGCTGCCGGATCCCAAAACATCCAAACACTGATCATCCTCCGGTTCTTTGCGGGTGCCTTTGGATCTTCTCCGCTTACCAATGCCGGCGGAGTTGTTGCAGACTGCTTCGCGGCGTCCGAACGCGGTCTCGCCATGTCCATCTTCAGTCTCATGCCCTCCCTGGGTCCCGTCATTGGACCAATCGTGGGTGGATTTGTCGGCGAGAGTGTTGGCTGGCGCTGGATCGAGGGCGTCATGGCAATCTTCACCGCCGTTGTCTGCATTGCGTGCGGCTTGATCGTTCCCGAAACCTACGCCCCAGTCCTGCTCCGCAAAAGGGCCCAGAGGCTGTCCAAGATGACTGGCAAGGTCTACCGAAGCAAGGCAGACCATGACCAGGGCAAGGTGACCTTGACCGAAGCCTTTAAGTCTTCCCTATCCCGGCCATGGATTCTACTCTTCAGGGAGCCCATTGTCCTGCTGCTATCCATTTACATGGCCATCATGCAAGTGCTGGAGAATCCAATTTAAAGACAATGTGCTAACCTGTCGTCCAGCTACGGAACCTTGTACATGATGTTCGCTGCATTCCCCATTGTCTACCAGCAGGTCAGGGGATGGTCCCAGGGCATAGGTGGCCTCTCTTTCCTCGGTGTGGCTGTGGGCATGTTTTTCAGCATCGCATACTCCATTTACGACAACAAGCGCTACATCAAGGCGGCCGAAGAGGACCCATCTGGCTTTGCGCCGCCCGAAGCTCGCCTGCCGCCTTGCATAATTGGCGCCTTTGCCATCCCGATCGGTCTCTTCTGGTTTGCGTGGACCAACTATCCAGGCATCCACTGGATTGCCAGCGTAGCGGCAGGCGCTCCTTTTGGATTTGGCATGGTTTTGGTGTTCCTGTGTAAGTGTCACCCGACTGACGTTTTGACTAGGTTTGGGATCATCTGGCTGGCATAACCTTGTGCATTTGCCGGATGACCTCAGCCAAGACATTCGAGGACCCTTGTCTAACCTGAATTGCAGCCATCATGAATTACCTCATCGATGCGTACACCATCTTCGCCGCTTCGGTCCTCGCCGCAAACGCCGTGCTGCGTTCGCTCTTTGGTGCCGCTTTCCCGCTTTTCACCTCTTACATGTACGCCGACCTTGGTATCCACTGGGCATCCAGCATTCCGGCCTTCCTCGCCCTCGCCTGTGTTCCATTCCCGTTCCTCTTCTACAAGTACGGTCCCGCGATCCGCACGCGCTGCAAGTTTGCCGCTGAGTCCGCTGCCTTCCTCGCTAAGCTGCGCGCGACCTCCAACGAGCAAGACGACTCAGCCACGGAGGACGACGCTCCACCCGTGACGGGCGACGACGCGAGCAAGCACTCTCGAGAAGAAGACGCCAAGGAGCGCGAAGCAGAGGCTGAAGCTGAGGCCATCGACTACTCGTATGACGACGAATCGCACCAGCCTCAAGCCGGGCGTTTCGCCACGATCAAGTCGGAGAAGGAGAAGCAGCAGGAGAGTGAGCGTAAGCGCAGCCACAACGAGTTGCGCAAGAAGCACAGCGCCGAGTCGAATCGCTCGGCGCGCTCGACGCGCAGTGCGAGAACGGCGGCGTACGACAACAGCCCGTACGACATTGACCGCGTGAACACGCACGAGAGCTTCGCAAAGCCCACCCGCTCGCGCACCAACTCGGTCGGCGCCAAGGCGGCGCGCAAGTGATTCTGTTCTTCGTCTAGCGTCCGATGTATATGATTTCTAACATTTCTAATTCTTTGAATCTTTTTTCTTTGCAAGCGGAGCGAGCGCATCTGGATGCGGGGAGCTTGCTTCGGGCTGGCAGACAGGTATGGTGTTATCGAGAGACAACAGCAATCGGCGTTGTATACCCCAGATTAGGCACAGCGAGGCGAGCGTGTCTTTTCCCCCTTTTTCGTCTCTTTTTTGCTACACATCAACGGCGGGGGGTCCCCTAGGAAAGCGATGATGATTGATCGACTGACGGGAGTTTTTGACCGACTTACTATAGATTGCATTGGCACAGTCGGGCTGGGCTACGAAGTAGACTGGGCTGTCGGGAGGAAAAGTTGTCAGGCGTCGTCTCGGATGATGCGAACTGTGCACAACTGCACCATTTACGGCCAGCATGGCCGAAAAATTCTGATAGAAGAGAGGAACAATGACATTGACCATCCATCCAACCACCTCATCCATTCATACGTGTCTATCATCCAATTCTTGCACCCATTGCAGCATAAATGTCAGCTAGAAAACCGGACGAACCGGCGCCTCGTATTCGTGTATCGCGTGGTTCGTACGAGGTGAGGTGTTGAGGTGTCGTTGATTCAAGCTCGTATCGCCGCGTTTGGCAAAGTTAAAAGCTTAGTTTCCTGGCGCTAGTGCCGAGGTAGCGGGACTGACGCGGTGCCTGTCAGGGATGTAATGGGTGACGGAAGGATGGACGCCGGTGGACCCGCGGCGAGGGTTGCCGCCCGGATAAGGACGGGGGGTGGTTGGTTAGCTGGTTGGTTGTTTGGTTCCTCGATGGGGATCGTTTTGTTGGTGATGGGAATGGGAGATGATTGTAAGTTCCTTTGAACCGTATGAATTTACACTCGATTTTTGGAAGTTGACGAATGCTGTACCTTGTTGCCTTAGTTCTACCCAGTGAGTAAAGCTGTGAGTTACGAATAGATGTGTTTATACATTTATGTTTGTAGTAACATGAATGGTAGTTGTGGTTGTTAGCAGGTGATGGCTGCAAGTGGGAGTTCAGATAATAGAGTTTGGATTCCAAACACGTTGACGAAATCAGGCGTGGATTTCAAATTTCACTCTTAAAGATATCGACACAATCTTTCCACCATTACAATACTACGCGACAGCGCCCGCATTCGGCATGATCCAGTCGCTCCGACACAGTCCCATTTTATCCACAAACGCCGCTACTCGATCCGCCATCCACCCGGATGTGTACTTCACTGCATCTTCATCTGTGGGACGACTACCCAGGCGGACGACATTTGCAATCTTGCAGTCCCCGGGGGCTGTGAACAGCCACTGAACGCACGAATCGGCAGCCTTGCAGATGTCTCTACACATTTCGAGCGTCGTTTCACCATCGGCGCTTAGGTCAGGGGACAGGTTGTCCCATGCCGTCTTTTCACCGGAAGAGATGGTGGACTGGACGAAGTGCGCGAAGACGTGTCGATGACGGATTGGCTCTGACAGTGATGAGTCGAGGGTGGTAGTGTTCTACGAAATTTTGTCAGTTTCAATTACACTAGGCAGATTCAGGGGCAGACCGACCGCTTGCTCCTTTGCCAACCATTCCTGCTCGTAATCCCACATGGTCTGGATCCACTCAGGGGACATGTGGTGATAAGAGACGACCGGATAACACCAGTGGCGCTCGGTATAATCCAGTGTGTACGGCGTCTCGCCTTGTACGATAGGAAAGGCTCTTGTCAAGTGAATGCCCCGATTCTTCATTGCTTTGGCAAGCACGCCGTCCCCAGCCCATTCGTTGCGCGTGAGCTCGTTGTAGTAAGAAACACGAGCCGTGTATTCTTCAACCACCGTGCGAAGGGCCCGGTTCGAAATGACAAATCCGGATCCTCCGTGCGCGAACTCGGTGTCACTAATCCATGCTTGCGCTCCTGATCTGGTAGTCAGTTGCTGGTAAAGAGCAGCGATGTGACTGAGGGGAAGCAAGAACGAAGTGAACAGATAGTGAACGCAAAACACGAATGAATGAATGAATGAATGAATGGACCAACCAAGATAGAGCGATTCGTCGGTATTAAGCTGGGACAAATAAAGCAAGAGATTTGACCACATCAAAAAGCTGTCTGCCTCCATGAAGAAGTACCATTTTGCCTCCGGCCGCGTTCGCAGAGCCTTTTTGACCAGCGGCAGGAACTTCCACTTGTCCAAGTCCCATGCCTGCTTGCGCAAAGTCTCGTTGATGGCCGTCGGCGTAATTTCTTCGGCGTGCCATTCTTGGATTTGGTGGTAGAGATGGAATTCCGCGGCCGTGTTTTTGACGCTATCGTCAATCTCATCCAAAACATCATGCACGTGATGGCCCGCGACGTCTTCTTCCAGATCCGAGAACACAATCCAGTGCGGAATGCAGCGGAAAGTAGTGTTGAAGTGGATAGGAAGCTTCTTGTGTGACACAGTTGAACCGGTCTTCAAAATGACGAGAACATCTTCTGCCCCGGGAAGGTGGCGACACGCAAGTTCAGGGGCGAACAATGGAGATGAATTGCCATCAGGGCCGTGAGCTAGATCTTCTCCAGGTTTTGGGTAGAGATGGCTGACTGCGGCTTCTGGTATCCATGACTGGTGCAAGTACAGCAATGGGATGAAGATAAGGGCCGCAATTACGGCTAGCAGCTCTGCTCTGCGGCGAGAGGCAAGAGAAACGAAGGACATGAGCAAGGAAATCAGAACAGCATCAGTCGAGGTCAGGCACACGAGTGCTTGTAGGCGGTGAGTCGGTGCTCCTGGGATGCTTCATGAATGCCGGTAATGCTGAGCGCCGTGCCCGGGAGTCCGGCCGCGGGTACGCTCTATTAAAATCTTTCGTCACAACTGCGGCGCCGACCAGCCTCGCTTAGTCCGAGCTGACAACATAGGCGGTATTGGTCAATGATCGTCTGGGGAAGCGCGCGGCATGGATCGACTAACCGGAGCTCAGATTTCAGCGGACGTGGGCCTCCATCTACTGTCATGCTAGACTCCGGGTATCGGTAGTAGATGATCTAATATCTGGTTAGTTCAGCTTTAGGCCATCTAAAATCTATAATAAGTGATTAGTTAAGGTGCTTACTCACCTAACTTAATATAGCTAGTATAGTAAGGACTTGGATTATATATTAGTAGTAGTTAGCTAGTTAGTTTAATGGATTTTTTATTGTTACTAAGATTACAACATCTACTAAGCTTCGACTTATCATTATAGACATGGTAGGCGTTAGGTGGTCGGGCCGGTCCATGCGCGAAGACTGAGCGCGTGAAGCACGAGTTGAAAGAAGAGGCTCTGTGGAATCAAGTTAGGGGTTGCTGCAAAGAGTTGCCAAGTGGATGGTGGAGATGGTCGACAAACAAATGGGGGAGAGCAGGCTGATGGCCTGATTGGGACTAGTGCGGGCAGACAGAACACGGTCCTCGCGCGCACCACCCCCCGACCTCTACTCTCTTCCTCGGCTCGTCCAAGTGAGAGGATGGATGCTTCTTCGTCCTTCCCTCTCATGACACTCGACGCAATGCTACGAAGAAAATCTATCGCAAGAATTGCAAGAGGTCTTTAAGGCTACGATGAGCTGTCCACGGCCTACCCACATCGTCAACAATCCTCCAATTGTGAGCCCTGCAGTAGCGCCGCCATTCCTCCACCATTACCGTGCCTCACCCGTGGAAAGATTGATGTAAACTAATAGTGGCAAGGCTCAATGTTCTTTCTTGACCCTCAAACCAACCTGCCGTCAATCCGTCACCTGTCCTCTCTTACTCTCTCGCGCCCCCTTGCGGTGCTGCATCAACTCGTTCGTATCTTTGACGACTTCTCGATGTTTCCCTTTTTAATTATCCATCTGTTCTCTCTTCCCTTGGCCAGGGCGCAGGACAATAGCGTTACCTTTGACCATGACGGAAACTTCACTTATCCCAATAAGTTTGGCATGACCTACGCAGCTGGGTCATCGATCACCATCACTTGGGAAACTCTCTACAACCGAAGCAACCTATTATTCTCTCAATACGACGATGATGTGAATTCCGCTTCGATAGTATATAAGGCACTCTGAATTCCCGGTGGACGCCGTCGCAGGAGTAGTTGTCAGAGCCATTACTGCTGTCGTTATGGTTAGAGGACGACTTTTCTTTCTCGGTCGCCGCAGCCCATGGGCAGCGCTCGCGGCTACGATGCTTCGCCTCCCGAATACTGGGACAGCGGCCCATGGGTACGGCCGGC
The DNA here is from genome assembly GCF_038021145.1 of Phyllosticta citriasiana. Lineage (NCBI taxonomy): Eukaryota > Fungi > Ascomycota > Dothideomycetes > Botryosphaeriales > Phyllostictaceae > Phyllosticta > Phyllosticta citriasiana. The sequence continues at coordinate 2,791,893 of NW_027117279.1, read as the reverse complement.
GAGCTCAGTACATGAGCCTGCTGAGTTAGCTGTTTCCACCCCAAAATTCGAAATGGGGAGTCATCGTCGGATAGCAGAGTTGGACATCACTGCGCGGCGCTTTTAGAGATCAGAGATGATTGATATCCATTGCATGTTACGGATGTTTTATCGTACTATAGGAACGACGTTGGCATGTAACTAGAGCGACATCATCTTAGCGCGGGGACCAGTAGCATAGACGTACCAATAATGAGCAGCAGCTGTCTGGGCCTATGTGCAAGGGTGGAGCTGTGCAAGCTGAGCTTGTTTGCGTCCTCACCCGTCCATACCCTCCCTCTCTTTCTTCAAACACGCACATCACATCCACCAGAAATCTGACAGCGCGCGCAGTGCCCGCACATATCCAAGTGTCGACTCACATCTCTGCCAACTCGAAAACGAATAAATCCCCTTCGCAAAAAGCGGGAGAAAGAGACGGAAAACGACGTTGTGGCTTATTGACTTCCTCGCACACCCCACCTCGCACGTGGACATCACGACGCAGATAACTACGTATCTCGAACCGTACGCGCAAACCCGCCAACCATAATGGCAACCTTAGACAACGCAATGGACGCGCTCGCCGCCAAATCAGCGCAGAAGCCCGTCTCGCAGACGACTTCCACTCCCGCGCAGCCACCAAGCGCAGCAACTCCTGCCAAAGCAGCAGCCGACTCGCCCGTGCCCATTGTCGATTTTGCCGGCTTTTCTAAAGGCGAGGATGCGGTCGCGCGGAATCAGGTCGCGCGTGATATAGACGACGCGTTGCGCACCGTCGGTTTTGTGTATCTGAAAAACCACGGCGTGCCGGCAGGGAAGGTGGATGAGGCTTTTGAATGGGTGCGTATATGCACGTACATACCTACGTACCTGACGTCACTGCTTGTCTCCCATATTCCATAGGTTCCCAACTCTTCAAACTGCAAAGCAGCACGAGCCACAAGACCTCCTGAAACTCGCAAACCTACACGCGTGCTGACACCGCACGGCAGTCCAAGAAGTTTTTCGCGCTGCCGCTGGAAACGAAGAACCTCGCGCCCCATCCGCCAGGCGGCATGCACCACCGCGGCTACTCGTCGCCAGGGCTGGAGAAGGTATCGCAGCACACGTACAGCGCCGACGCCATCGCCGACCTGCGCGCCGCCGCGCCCGACGTCAAAGAGTCGTTCGAATGCGGCAACGAGACGGACGCCGCGCAGCCAAACATCTGGCCGCCCGAGTCCGCGCTCCCAGGCTTCCGCGCCGCCATGCTGTCTTTCTTCGAGCAGTGCTCTGGCCTCGTACACGCCGTGCTGCGCGCGCTCGCGCTCGCTCTCTCCCTCGATGACGGCGACGCGCTCTCCAAGGCCCATGCCAGCTCCGCGTTCCAGCTACGGCTGCTGCACTACCCGCCCGTGTTGGCGCGCGCCCTGCGCCAGCAGGCCGCCGCCCGCATAGGAGCCCACTCGGATTTCGGCAGCTTGACGCTGCTGTTCCAGGACAGCGTGGGCGGGCTCGAAGTCGAGAGCCCGCCGGGCCAGTTCCGCCCTGCGCCTCCAGTTGATGGCGCCGTGCTGGTCAACGTTGGCGATTTGCTTGAGCGCTGGAGTAATGGGCGCTGGCGGAGCACGGTGCACCGGGTGGGCCTGCCGGCGCATTTGCGGGAGGCGGTTGAGGGAGAGAAAGAAGACGAAGAGATGTTGAGGCCGAGGTATTCGCTGCCGTTTTTTTCGGCACCCGATCCGGACACAATCATCGAGGCTTTGCCGAGGTGTTGGGACGAGGCGAATCCGAAAAAGCATCCCCCTGTGACGGCCACCGAGTACGTGAACATGAGGATGAATGCCATTTACTAGGAACGAGTTGAAGAGACGAGACGAGTCAGGACCGGGAGGGAAAGTCGAATTCGAGAACAACGAATGGCTGTGTTTGAATTCGATGTGGAGATGTAGCTGTGCAGTGAATTGTCGAGAATCAAAATTGGCTCCTACCAGGACTTGCAGCATTGAGTCATTCGGAAGTCTTTTTCGAATGACTTTATTCGTCTTCCTAGATGAACCTTGGATTGACGCCAAGCCGAACGCTTAAAAAGAATGCTAGTGGGTATTTGTCGCTTCAATGCCCGCTGTACAAATGATGCTCACCGCTGTCACCAAACCCCAACTCCTTCATGCCTGACTCTGTCAAGATATTAATCGATTTCGCCAAAGTCACTGTGTGATGTAGCAGTCGCGTGTTCAATAGCGGCCATTTCGCCATTGCCTGTCCAGCCACAGATTTTGCACTTTATGCCAAGACCAGCCGTGTCAGTGTAGTAGTGCCTTTCCTGGAGGATTCTGCACAGTTGCTTTGCCTTGTCCAAGACTTCGTCGTCCAGAGAATCAAACTGGAAGATTGCCTTGACTTCTGGATCCGTGGGACTAGAAGTGAGGGCGATGGTGTCGTAGTGGATGCCCGAGTAAACCACGATGATGCGCTTCGGCATACCTTCGTTGTACCTGTCCAGACGGAGATGCTGGACGTCGATGCTGCAGATTTCGACGTCAAAGCGATCGGCCAAAATACCCAATTCCACAGCTCCGCCCCAAGCATCGTCGCGTTGAATCCAACGACAGTAGTCGTCTGGACTCTTCTCGAGCGTTGCCTCGTTGTAAAGATCAGGCTGCTCCCTGGCAAGATTTTGGATTGCCTCAGCTACGATTCCGCGTAGCTCACGCATGACATCCAGAGAGTCGCCCAGCACAGCAGTTCCCACTGCTCGAAAAAGGCAGCTGTTGTCATCGGGCATGACGCGCAAGACCATTGACATGCCTTGCGACGGCACGTACAACTCGGGCGGTTCGCTCTCGATATTGTTCGCCTTGCGAGACAGGCCAAGAGGTTGTTGCAACTCGGATGCTTGGTTAGCAGCGTGCGCCTGTGAGCCCGGGAGAGGTGCGGCAACGGCTGGCGTGGTGTTTTGTAGCGGATGCGAGAGTTGTTCGTTGATGCTGCGCGGGGCAACGAGGAGCTGTTCACCGTCCAGCTTGAGACCTGTATCCTTGAGGAACACGGTAGGCTCGAATTCCTCCAAGTTCAAAGGCTGTGGCGGGTAACCTATTTTCAAGTCGTAGAGTGGAACTCCTGAGCTTTCGGCAATGAGCGACTGCAGCTCTGCGACCATGGCATCTTCGGACAAGGTGACATTCTTGACCCCCGAGGGTCCACGGACGCGCATGCGCATGATGTGGTAGGGGCGGGCGAAAGAAATGACTGGCTGATTTGAAGGCGTTGACGAAGACGAGACGGAGCTGGGGCTGTAAAAGGAGCGCCGGGTTGGGAGGACCGGGTTGCTGAGGTTGGGCGGCGCGAATGGCAAGGTGACAGTCTTGGCGGAAACGCTGGATTGAATTGAGATAGATTTCACTGAACGCTGGAGAACGGCGATTGAAAGAGGATGGCGAAGAGAGAAGACGAGACAAAGACTGAGTAATCTGGTGTTTGGATTGATTGATCGAGTGAGAGGGACGGGAGGCGCAGGGCACGACGAGCCGCACGATGACGCAGGTCCCCGGCGGAATGTCGGCGTCGGCGACTCGGAGCCGCCAAGACCGACGCCCATCGCGTCCGCTGTTTTTGCGCGTTGTTGGCCGCCAGCTGGAGCTCCAAGGCCCCTCCGCACTCCAACAGAACCACCCATCCGACTGCCCCTTTACCTGTCGATCCCCTCCGCCGCTTTTTGAACAATCGTCGCGGACTCACCATGTCGGCCGCGCAACTTCTCAACCCCAAGGCCGAGTCGCGGGTGCGCACCAAACCCCCCGTATGCTATTTCACCAGCTAATTGCGCTGGCAGAGGCGCGGCGAGGCCTTGAAGGTCAACATCTCCGCCGGAGAGGGTCTGCAACAGGTACGAAGCTTTGGATTTCTCCGAACTCCTTGAGACTTATTGAAAACAGGTTCTCGCCTCGAATCTGGGCCCGCGCGGCACCCTAAAGATGTGAGCAAACCGCGACGGACACCGATGCCAACAAATACTGATGCTAGACAGGCTGGTCGATGGCTCCGGCCAGATCAAGCTCACCAAGGATGGAAGTGTCCTCCTCAAGGAGATGCAGATTCAGAATCCCACAGCCGTCATGATTGCAAGAGCCGCCACCGCCCAGGACGACATTACAGGAGATGGTACAACTTCGGTAGTCTTGATCGTCGGTGAGCTGCTGAAGCAGGCGGAGAGGTACATTTCAGAAGGCCTGCATCCCAGGGTGATAACAGACGGCTACGAGCAGGCCAAGACGGAGGCTCTCAGGTTCCTGGACCAGTTCAAGCTCCAAAAAGAGGTCGACCGCGAGTTGCTCCTGTCCGTCGCAAGGACGTCCCTCTCCACCAAGCTCAACAGCACCCTCGCCGAACAGCTTACTCCGGACATTGTCGATGCCGTCCTCGCCATCTACAACCCTCCCGCGAAGCCTGACCTCCACATGGTCGAGATTATGACCATGCAGCACCGCACCGCGGCCGACACGCAGCTCATCAGAGGTCTGGCGCTTGACCACGGTGCTAGACATCCGGACATGCCCAAGTTTGTCGAGAATGCCCACATCCTCACCTTGAACGTCAGCTTGGAGTACGAAAAGTCGGAGATCAACTCGGGATTTTTCTATTCGACCGCCGACCAACGCGACAAGCTGGTGGCTAGTGAGAGGAAATTCGTCGACGACAAGCTGAGGAAGATTGTGGAGCTGAAGAAGGAGGTCTGCGGCGACGACCCGAAGAAGGGCTTTGTCGTCATCAACCAAAAGGGTATCGACCCTATGAGCTTGGACGTCTTGGTCAAGAATGGCATCTTTGCGCTGCGCAGAGCGAAGAGGAGGAATATGGAGCGGTTGCAGCTGGTCTGCGGAGGTTCCGCCATGAACAGCGTCGAGGACCTTACTCCCGACGTGCTTGGCTGGGCCGGAAAGGTCTACGAGCACCAACTCGGCGAGGAGAAGTACACCTTTGTCGTACGTCAAGACAGCAACCACTGGCCGACGTGAGCTGACACCGTCACAGGAAGATGTCAAGGAACCCAAGTCGGTGACACTCCTCATCAAGGGACCCAATGCGCACACGATTGCGCAGGTCAAGGACGCCGTTCGTGATGGCCTGAGGAGCGTCTACAACATGATTGTCGACAAGAGCGTCGTGCCCGGCGGTGGTGCCTTTCAGGTCGCGTGTGCAGAACACCTGAGGAGCGATGCGTACAGGAAGCAGGTCAAGGGCAAGGCTCGGTATGGTGTCGAGGCATTTGCCGATGCTCTTTTGATCATTCCCAAGACGCTGGCGGCCAACTCGGGACACGACATTCAAGATGCCTGTAAGTGATTGCAGCTGAAGTGACCAACTGCGACTGCTTACTAACTACGAATCCAAGTGGCCGAACTGCAAGACGAGCACGCAAATGGCAACGTGGTCGGGCTCGACCTCAACTCTGGCGAGGCCATGGACCCCATCCAGGCGGGTGTGTACGACTCCTTCCGCGTGATCCGCAACGCGATTGCGTCCAGCACTGGCATTGCATCGAACCTGCTGCTCTGCGACGAGATGCTCAAGGCACGGCAAATGGGTCGCCAGCCAGACCCGGCTGCGGGCGAGTAAAGCAATTAAGGAAGTGTGATGGTTTAACATGTTGGCGTCTGGAACACAAATATTCGGCATTGGAGAGGGACTTCATGTTGCGTGTAACACAAAAGAAGGTGCCAAAGGGAAGCTAGAGAGGGGTATCTGCAGGGGTGTGGGACAGCCAGGCACATGAGGCATAGAAAAGCACAGGACGCAGTCGTCAACGTAATACCAGCAGCGACGTGAACCACGAGAATGTTTGGCCAAAATTGTTTTTTTCTTTTTTTTTCAACGTTTCCGACTGGGCCTTCTTGGGTTGCTTTTGACGGGAGCTTCCTGGTCGTTTATGCCCAGCCTCAGCCGCCATTTTTAGCCGGGTGACAGGTCGGGATGCGGTGGTTGAGGGCCCCGATGGTCAGCTAGGTAATGATTGTGCAGACGAAAGGTCGAGCTGACGAGCAGAGAGATGCGCTTTCGCCACCAAACTGAGAAGAGGCGCAAAAAAGAACAGAATGGTAGGATGGCTATCGACGTGGTTCTTCGCATGGCAAGCAAGTCGAAACACCAGCGGGCGTTCGGCCAAGCGCTTGGCGGGTTTATTAGGAGTAGGACCATTGAGCTTAAGTCATGCATCCCACACCCAACCACCCTGGCAAAAGACGTACGCCTCGACCTGTCAAGTCCACTTGTCCTCCTCCCGCTTCGAACTCAGCCGTAACCTGCGAACCGATGCTGCCCTTGCATTCCATCTCCCCTTTGGACACACGACCGCCTCCTCCGACCTGATCCAAGCTCCAGCTGTGGCTGCATTCCTCCCGACACCTCTCACAGCTCTCGAATAAGCAAGAGACGCTGCCTGTCGCAATGATGCTACGTTACCGTCGTTATCGCGTCTTTGTTGCCTTCGCCGTCCTCACCGTCCTCCTCCTCTTCCATTTTGCCGGTTCCGACTCGTGGTCAGCAAGCTTCAAGGTCCCCACATCCGGCGACCAAGCTCCCATAGGCGGAAGTGCTGCAGAAAAGCAGCCCGACGTACTCAATCCCCCGCCACCGGGCCCATATGCGAAAGAGTCGAAGCAACCGGACGTAAAGGTCCCCTCGGCTGAGCGTCCAAAGGACCCTGTGAAGCCGCCCAAACCCTCGAACACAGAAAGGCCTTTGCAAAAGAAACCGCCTGGGCAGGGTACCGGCGACGACACCGATGCGCTCGAAGCAGACACTGCCAAGACCATTGCGCCACCCAGGAAAGGCAAGACGGAACAAAGCAAGGACAAGTCTGGGGACGGTCTGAATAAGAGTGCCGGAAAGTCGGGCAAGGAGAAGACACACCCATATGATGAGAACAGTACTCTGGCTGGTATCAATGACGACCAAGTCAGTCTCCCATCGGAGCACTCCGAGGGTAGAAAGGAGGTTACCCATGAGCCTTCGCCAACTGCAATCCACTGGGTCAAGCAGGAGGAGCACTTCCCTGTGGACGAGCTCATTCCTCTGCCTACCGCAAGGCCTCATCCCATGCCGAGGATCCAGGCCAAGGTGTTCCCCAAGGAATCAGCAGATGACAAGCGCGAACGCGAGGCTAAGCTGATGGCTATCAAAGAGGCTTTCACATTTACCTGGGCCAATTACAAAAAGTTCGCTTGGACCAGCGACGAGCTGAAGCCCGTGTCCAATGGCAGTCGTAATCCCTTTGCGGGCTGGAGGGCCACTTTGGTTGACTCCCTCGACACCCTTTGGCTTATGGATCTCAAGGACGAATTCGAAGAGGCCGTCGATGCTGTGGGCGAGATTGATTTCACGACGAGTTTCCGCAAAGATATCCCTCTTTTTGAAACCGTCATTCGGTACCTGGGTGGCTTGGTTGGTGCCTACGACATCAGTGGACACAAGTATAGTGTCTTGCTGCAAAAAGCTGTTGAATTGGCCGAAATCCTCATGGGTGCTTTTGACACGCCCAACCGCATGCCCATTACATTTTACTACTGGATGCCGTGTGTTCGCCTTTTCTGACGTAGGCGCTGTTTGCTGACGTTTCTTGCAGCACGTATGCCGCAAACCCGCACCGAGCCGGTACTCGCGTTGTGCTTGCAGAGCTTGGATCGCTGTCCCTCGAATTCACGCGACTAGCCCAGCTGACCAAAGAGGACAAATACTACGACGCCATCGCTCGTATAACAAATGCATTCAAGGAATGGGATGACACACTTGTTCCGGGACTCTGGCCTGTACACGTTGACGCTTCCGGCTGCAAGTTGGCAACCCAGACGAGGCCCAAATTAGCGGGAGATGGATACGCGGACTCTCCGAAGAAGATTCCAGCAAACGCTGCGGCTTCCAAGTCCAAGGAGAAGGCACCAGATCCACAGCGATTCAATGTCAAGAACCCGGTGCCGGACGACGAACACGAAGATATGGTGAAGCGTCTGGCGCGGAGACAAATGGATGATCCCACCTCGGTGGCCAAAACCGAGCGCATCAAGAACAAGGAGTCGGACGAGCTGGGTGCTGATGGAACTACAAGTTCAAAAGCACCAAGTAAAGATAGCTCGGCCAAAAAGCCTACCCAAGATCAAGCTCCCTCTTCAGCCCAGGCATCACAATCTGCGCAGTGCATTCCTCAAGGGCTTATCCCAAACAATGCCGAAGGGCCTCAGACGTTCACGATCGGCGGTATGGCAGACTCGACGTATGAGTATCTACCCAAAGAGTTTGTTCTCTTGGGTGGGCATGCTCCAGAGTACCGGGACTTGTACCTCAAGTCCATGGACTCAGTCAAAGAGAATCTTCTTTTCCGCCCAAATGTTCCGGAGGATAGCTCTCAGATGCTTTTCGCGGGATCTCTAACAATCAACAGTGCCCGAGTTGGAAGGGTGCCAGTCCTCAAAACCGAGGGCGCCCACCTTACTTGCTTTGCGGGAGCCATGTTTGCGTACGGCGCCAGGTTGTTTAATAGGGACGACGACCTAAGGATCGGCGAGGAGCTGACCCAAGGTTGCGTTTGGGCGTACAATTCGACCACTACGGGCATCATGCCGGAGCAGTTTATTGTCTCCGCTTGCGAGAGCATGAAGGGCTGTGAGTGGAACGAAACTCAATGGCATCTTGAGCTGGACCCGTATGCCGAGGCCCGCATGGAGACGTACCGGCGGCAGATGGCCAAGTACAAGGAGCAAGTCGCTGAGGCAAAGGCAAAGGCGAGCCAGGCTCCCGAGGCAACTGTGGCACCGGAAACGCAAACGCCTATCCCAACGCCGACTGGATCGAAAGTCCTCACTCAACAAAAGAGCATCGACAAGCGCGCGCCCATTGATGACGTTGAGCAAGACGTCCCGCCGTCCGTCAAAAAGGCGCTCCCGGCGTCCAAGACGACGACGAAGATGACGGACGAAGAAGCTGAGAGCATGAGCGACAGCAAGAGCAAGAGCAACAGCAAGATTGATGGCAAAGGAAGCAAGAGCTCAAGCAAGAGCTCCAGCAAGACGACCTACAGCGACGATCATGAGCCTGCGTCGTACGACGTCGAGGACCCAGAAGTTGACGAGCAAGAGGTTCTGAACGACCCGGTCACGGCCCAAATCTGGAAGCCCACCAAGCCTATTAGCCACAAGGAGTACGTTGCCAAGCGGATCGAAGAGGAGAGGCTGCCAAAGGGCTTCTTGAACATCGAAGGCCGGCAATTCCTGCTCAGGTACGTATTTTACCCGCCCCTGTCCACTTTCACTCTCTCGCGCTAACTTGCAACACACAGACCAGAAGCCATGGAATCAGTCTGGTACATGTATCGCATCAGCGGCGACGCATACTGGCGCGAAGCCGGATGGCGCATGTTCGAAGGCATCCAGACGCACTGCCGCGCCGCGTACGGCTACTCGGCCATCGACGACGTGACCAAGACGGCGCCGACGCAAAAAGACGAGATGGAGAGCTTCTGGCTCGCCGAGACGCTCAAGTACTTTTGGCTGCTGTTCGAGGACGAGGACGTCCTCAGTCTCGACCAGTGGGTCTTGAACACCGAGGCGCATGCGTTCCGCCGCGCCGATGCTTGAGCGTGCCAGGCTGCTATAGACTTGTTGACTTCGTCATTTTTCTTCTTGGGCTCTTCGCGCCGTCATTCCCGTCTTCTCTTTCATGCTCGCGTTTTGTTGTGCGAGCAACCTTCTTGTAGGGTTAGTTCCGCCTTTTCTTTTCGAAAGTCGGCGACTTTGGCGTTGGCCTTCACGATATTTCCGAATTTCGCTTTCATGCCCCGTTGCTCTACCGCTATCGCCTGCTTACTGCACTGCCTACGTCCGAGAGGGGCAGACGATGGGATCGCACGCGTGCAGATGCTTTATTTTGGTGGTTGCCGGGCTACAGCGCTGCGGGGTGTTGGGTGTGCGTGTGAGCGAGCGATGTGATGTTTGAAGCAAAAAGGACGACACTTACGGATTGTGAGTTGAGGATGCTTGCTTACTGTTGACTTTTTGATCTTTGCTGCGGGCCCCTGGGGCGGTCTCGGGCTGTGGGATGGCGGCAAGCAAGTAATGAGAAGTGGAACGGCGGAAAACATGTCGTGTTCTTGTCGGGGTTTTACGGACGGTACGAATGGATGGCACGATACGGATTGGGTGGGTTTGGTTCGGTCTGGCTTGGTTTGGTAGGGCTGGAGATGGGATGGGTTGGGATGGACGAGGATGACTTCAAACAGACAGCGTGTACGCACAGTATCTAGACATGGTTGCTTGTTGAGCGGATCGATCAGTCGGTCCTTGAATGGGAATGGGAATGGGAGTACGGTGCAGGATGAATGCCTTGTTGTTTTGCTGAAGTGTTCGGTGGGCTGGTGGCTGTGCTGTGGTGTTGTGGTTCTTCATGTGGTGATGCAAAGTAAGAGATCAGGAGACTCTGTCACGCACTCTGGCCTTGCTTGGTGTTCACTTGAAGCATTTTGACAGCCTTACTGTAGTCACAATGTTCCTGATAAATATATCTGCGCTTGCGCCTGCACGCGCCGCGACTTACTGCCTAACTTGCTTGCTTTGTTGCGTGTTTGGTTCAAGTTAAGCCTGAGACTGCTTTGCAGTAGTTGTTTCCTTTTTACAAATACGTCGTACTATCGCCGTCTTTTTGCAAGAAGACCTGGTCTAATGTTTCATACGTCCTTCGTCCTTTTGACTGACCAGTTCTTTTGGACAAGGCGGTTTTGATTCGGGCAGGCTGCAGATCAGGGGCCACTCCACAGGTAGTACCAGGTCTGCGCATTGCATGAGTAGTGACACCACGGTGGAATAGTTCATGGCGATTTGATCTGCCTTCAGGTCAACCGCTGTTTTGAATCGGGCTGCCTCGATGCTTCCATACGTGTGTTGGGCACCTGGCATCTGACGCTTCTCCATCCCGGCGACCACTCAACGAAACTCGAGGCAGCTCTTCTGCTGGGGATGCAATTGTTTTTCTTACTGCGCACACTCCCCAACGAATCCAGTCAAACCGTGGCGGTGGCCATGTGAGCGACTTCTCGCCCGCCACATCTACTGAAGTCCGCCTCCTACAGCTTGTCTCAATTATTCCATTTGGATCTCTTCCCTATATCCCCTCGTGGCTACCAAAACGATGCCACCTCTTACTGACCCTGCAACGTATCCTTTCAACACCCTTCCTACGTCGACGGGCTGGGAAATGGCTTACGTTGGCAAGAGGAGCTTAAGGGCGTCTCTTTACCCAAGCCTACACGAGCAAACTATGGCCCTTCATCCGACGTGTTGATATTGGACCTCAACGATACTGGCGCATCACAAGCTCGCTGTTGCAATGATGCCGAGATACCAGAGCTCCTGGGTGTGCGTTCGGGCAGCAGGTCCACGTTTGCAACAGAAATTGACAACACGACAGGCTTCCAATCAGCCCAAAGTCCGATTCGTCTTGCTTCAGCTGATGCCCCGCTTGGATCGTATGGGAAATACTTCTCAAGAGGCAAAAGACGGCATGCTCTACCGAAATAAGATTGTGTGGAAGTGTCTTGCGAATCAGTAAACGATGCACATATTGTGAGGGGAGCGGCGCGCATATACTTGCGCTGAAAGACATCAGACCGAGCTCACGAGTACGAGTATAAGATTTTTAGACCATGCTAACACACAGAAATCCCAAGAAAGTGTCGAGTCTCAAAGATGTCGCGGCGGTGTTGTTGTTGACATGCGAGCCCGAGAACAATGTGATTGTTCAGGCGAGTCAGAAGCGCCCAAGCCTGGCGCTGAAATGACTCGCTAGTGCATCCTCTACTTTTCCTTGCGAACGACGAAACAACCACCACTGCACTACAAACATTATCTCCAAGCCCTTGACACGTCTCGATTGAGCTCATTTACTGATTTTGAAAATTTGAGACTCTTGACGCCAGACTCTGCCATTAGGACAAGCCCATTGAAAGTTTTTTGCGCACGAAACGCATCATGGCGGCAAAGGCGACGAAACCCAAGCCCGCCAGAAGAAGAGCCAGGAAAGTTCGGACAGCAGGTAAGACTTCCTGAAGACGTCTTGCAATCGCTCAGTTCTTTTCCTCTTTTGATCCTTTGACGCCTTCGTCTTCTGTCTGTCTATTTTCTGCCCCGTCCCCATCAAAAGCTTGAGTCTTTTCCACGCCCACGGTTCCAGCCAGTCCGACTTCTCACCGGGCGCACATCATTTTCTTCTCCACCCTGATTGATTCCTTTTCCAATCCAACAGCCGTGTCTTCCAGCTCGAGCAGCGAAGCCAGCAGCAGCAGCAGCGATGAAAGCGAAAGCGAAAGCGACGCCAACGACGTCTCGACCGCCGCGCAACCGGCCGCCAAAAAAGTCAAAATAGCAACATCCGAAGCCCCAGCAACGGTAAGCAAGCGAGCGCCACAAACTCTTTCTTCCATTCTCCCACCGGCCGGGTTCCACCGGAAGCCAGTCCTAACAGCACGCAGACCGCGCAACCCAAGCCCAGCAAGCACATCCCTAGCACCTCCAAAAAGCCCCCATCATCATCATCATCATCATCATCATCATCATCATCATCACCGCAGCCCCCCTCCTCTTCTACCACCACCACTCCCGCAGCGGCGGCGGCAGCAGCAACGACAGCCTTCTCGCACCCGACGACGACCGCCTCCGCCGTCGCCGCCTTCCCGCGTTGGTACTTGCCCCGCGTAACGCGCGAGTTGGCCGAGGACTTGGACAAGGTGCGTAGCGCGGCCGACTTTGGCGACGCGGCGCTGCCGGTGCTAGTGCATGCGCTGCAGCAGGGCGAGGCGTGCTTTGGTGTCGGTGAGAAGGTGAGGATTGTCGGGGCGGTGGAGAGGGAGGTGTAGCTGTAGGGGTTGAGGATGAGGGAGGCGAGAAGAGAGGGGGGAAGAGAGACGATTTAAGGTGGGATCTGTGGGTAAGTGTGGAGGAGATGAGAGGAGGAGATGGGGGACGGAAGAGGCCTGTTTATATGGTCAATCGAACAGCCAGACTCTTGATTTTTACACATGACTCCCCGCCGCACCCAGTGAGAAATAACACACCTTATCTCGAACGAAGCGGAGAGCAGCGTTGGCGATATACTTGTTCCATGACGAGTAAACCAGGGCCGGGCCGGGTCGGCGTCAACGAAGAAGGCAGAAACGCAGTCTAATGATTCGTCTAGTACATCCATGAACCATCCGTGTGCATCATTGCATCAATCACACCAATCGCATCTGAAACTTGCTTGCAACTGCTGAATCCGCACCGCACCGCACCGCTCCCCTCTCTCACTACCACTCTGCCCGACTCGACCCGACACCGTGCCCACCCAATAGAAGCGTAGGGAGGAGACTGTGGTCGACGTCCTCGATCCGGACAACCCGCGGCAGCGTCAGTTGATTTGCCGTCCGACTGTCCGTCTATTAGAAGAAGAAAAAGCAATGAAACAGCAAAGAAACGTCGTTTTTATCAAGAGCATGAGAGAGTACAAAGACAGCAACCGAGGCGCGAAGGGAAGGCAAAATATGGAAGGAGAGCAAAGACACGCAATATTAATTTCAAAGACAGGCTGGCCGATTCTGCCGTCCTGGGGAAGTCATGCACAAGTCGCCAGTATTCTCATGGCAGTGGCACAGCGCATGGCTTCCCGTGGGACGAAGGAAATGCCTTTAGGTTGGGCCCGCCTCATTGACGAAGCAATGGAAAGGAAGCACCGCACGCAGCCGCGGCCACCAAGACAGACAGATAGATAGACATGCATCACGAAAAAGACAAAAACAATAGGACGGACATTGCATTATCCAACGTGTGAATGGGGCGCGGAAACGAGGCCGCGCAGTCGACAGATTGAGACACCACGCCCTCTTTCCACCAAGGAAGATAATCCAGCAGCGTGCGTGGTTGAGTGAATCAGTTGGAAAGCGGACGAAACGACGGACGTAGGGAAGTAGCAGAAGAGCAGGGAGAAAAGTTGGACAAAGCAGACGCGGGTTGAATTGAAGAAAAGAAGAAGTCAAGACAAAACAGAAGAACTCCATGATGCCACCTACCCCCTTGCCCGCCGTGATCGTTTAAGCAGAATGCCTGCCTACCTCCCTTCGTGCCCGTCGACTACTTGCATTTTGTGTTGCATCCAGAGCCCGTTCGACATGTCGCGTTTTCCAATCACTCGCCTTTCATCTATGAGCTCCTTGAACGCCTGTCAAGGCTTTCGACCTCGCCGAAATCATTCCTCGCGGCAAATGTGAGTATCCAGCATATTTGCCAACTGATACACTGATTTCGCTTCAGTAGCCTTTCAATTATGACGCAACAGGCTGGGGACCGCCGCCCTGCTGTCCCTGGCTCTGCTGAGGTTGCGGCGTTGCACTGGTCTGCCTTTGCGATTGAGACGGAGCTTGCCGTTGATGCAGCTGTTCTCCATGCCGTGCCATGCTCTGCGCGTACGCTGCCATTGCTCCCTGATAGCTCATGTTGGCGCCGGGCGTGTGCGAGCCCAACTGGCCGTTGCTGTATGGGCCTCCGCCGACTCCGGACGTGGAAGGGTAGTATGAGTTGGGGCGACCAGGCTGCTGTGGAGGCTGATGGTGTGCACCTGGAGTAGCATATGGATATGCCGCAGAAGCCGACGGCGGTCGCTGTCCGTACGGCGTCTGAGGGCCGCCGGCGGTGGGTGCAAGCGGGTTCTGCTTCAGTGGACTGCTGCCACCGCGAACGTGTGGGCTTCCTGTGGCCGTGTAGTTAAAGGCTGGCCCATGGCCTTGAGTGCGTGGAGGGTATCCCGGTGGGGGCGCCATTCCATACATCGACTGCGGGCGCTGTCCATACTGCAATGGCATTGGTGTTTGGTAGGCCGAAGCAGCTGCACCGTAGGAAGGAGCACGGGCTGGAGTCTGTTGAGGATATGAGGGTGGAAAGCTTGGTCTTGGTGCAGTCGCCGGATATCCGCCTGCAGTCGGGTAGTGTGGCCCTGTGCGAGGAGGGTATTGATGCATCGAAGGCGAACGGACCTGCGAGGGCTGTGGTGTGTAATATGACTGAGGTGCTCCAACGGGTCGGCCCGCGTATTGGGGTCCAGGGGCGGGGCGTCCATAATGGTTGGGAGATGGCGCATATCCATGCACTGGTGCACTTGGACGGCCTGACATGGCAGGGTTCACAGTGCCAGCTCCAATAGCGGCAGACTTGGCCAGCTTAGACACCTGGTCCTCTTCCAATACGCCCTTGTAGTCCTTGGTCTTGATCACGAGCTTCTTGGAGATGTTCAGGTCCTCCAGCTGGTCACCATTGAGCTTTGCAATCGCATATGGAGGCAGACTAGACACCATCAAAGCCAGTTGACTCTTGAGCACATTGTAAATATCCATCTCCTCGGATGAAGGCGTAGACGGGCATACTGCATCTTGTGCAGCTGGGGTGCGCGATGATGGAGCCAGTGTGCTGTAACGAATCCGCTGGTAGGAGTGCAGGCTTTCCAGGAGCTCGTTGATGTCGTTGAGAACTTCCTCCACCTCACGATCTTGATTCTCCCGCTCCACCTTTTCAGGCACGTTGAGCTCCTCCGGCTCCCACGAATCGACCGCTTCTTTGAAGGCTTCGTCCTCGTCCGATTGCGACTCTCCGTTGCGGGCATCACCCGGCTGCTCTTCGGCCAGCGCAGGGTCGATGGCGAAACTCTGCTGAAATCTCCGTTCTCCCACCTTTTGCCACCAGACACGATTCTTGGTTTCCTCGGGCACCACCGCTATACCGTCATCGTGAGTTGGAGCGAAGCTGGAGTAGACGCTGCGAAAGAGTGCATCCGCCTTGGCTCTCTCAAGTGCAGCCTTTTCCTCCTCCGAGACGGGAGGATTCACTTCTCCCGTGCTCAAAGCGCGATCTCGTTGCTTCCGCTTTGCAGAAGGCGATGTCGGCTCTTTGGGAGGATCCACTCCACCATAACCCAGCCAATCTCCTGCGGTAAGCTTTTGGCTTGAAAACGTCGATCCGCGGCGGCTCATCCGAGCAAACGGGTCCTGGGGACCCCAGACTACCGTGTTGCCACGCGTAGTAGTCTGGCTTGAGGGAATGGGGGGCTTGAGCTCCCTGAATTTAGGAGGTGGGCCGAAAATCTCTCCAAATGTTGGGCCCTTGGCCTTGCCGCCGATCGCATCTTCGGTGTGCACAGGAATGATCTTTGTCGCGGAAATCATGCTCGGAAAGTTGGTCTCGTCCAAAGGCAAAAGCACGTCGACTGAAATGTCGAGCCCCGCGGCATCTTTTTGGACCTTGACGGGCTTCTGCAAGCCGGTGAAAAGCTGCTTGTTGCCTTGGGTCGAGGCAAAAAGCGTCAAGACGGATCGCGCGCCCGTGAGGGTGTCTCCAGATTCATCCTCTGGCTCGACCTTGATTTCGACTTCATCTGTGGCACTGTTATCGTCCTCGGCAATGCCATCAGCACTCTCCTGGTTGTTTATTGATGCAGGGTCCAGTAATGCCTCTCTAATGACAAGGTTTTTCAGAACCTTTTTGAAAGCCAACACGCCGGTCAGAAGCTTCGCGTCGACTTCGGAGGTCGGGTGGTGAGCAGAGATGGAGCTCGAAAGCTGGGAGCACACGGCATCCGCATCGCGAACAAAGTCATCGAGGGATGCGTACGACTCGGATTGAACCTTGCCCGCAATGGTGGAGGGAGCAGGGGCGGACTGGGCAAGCTTTGCGCGCTTTGAGTTGGGCTCCCCAGAGACTGCGCGGTCGAGGGCGGCGGGAATGGGATGGTTGAGGATGGATGGGGTCGTGTCGTAGCTGCAGAGGATGGAAAGTCAGCATTTTGGGCGCGGTGAAGTATGGAGGCAGGGCGTGGGTTGGGCGCGCAAACCTCTTCAAAATGTCGAGGACGTCTTCGAGTAGGGCTTTTGCGGACCGGGGGGCGCGCGGGGGCCTCTTGTCGCGTTGCGGGAGCGCGTCATGGTTGGAGAGGGAGCGCTTTCGTTTTGCGGCAGAGGGTGAGGAAGCGGTCGCAGATGCAGAGTCGGGCTGGGGATTGTCGGGCGGCGTGAGGACGCCGTTCTGATGCGACATTGCTCGGACGGGGCGAGCGGCGGCAATGATGGGTGATGTCGTCGTCGGGGGTGTTGATGTGCCGTTCGGTCCAGTCGCTGCGGTGTCCGGGTAACTAGTAACTACACACCAGATTGGAGCCAGAGAGTGAGCGACGACCGGGCGGAGTGTCGATGCGACTGCAACGGCGACGGCGACAGCGACGGGCCAAGACGGCGGGATCCGACGAAATGCCGAGATAGGAGATCTTTTTTTTTTTTTTTTCCCCCAAGATAAGATAATCTGTCCAAACCCCAGACCCTTCCAGTTCCGTCCTGTCCTGCGCTCAAGCCGTCTGTTGCGCACAACCACCAACCACCACCACTCGATATCTGTTCTCTCGGCCCTTCTCCACACCATCGACCCCCCCGCATCACAGCTTCCTCCGGCTCCAGCTCCCAATGCTGCTTCCGAATGGCTCTGTGAATGCTCCTCCATCTTTTCCCTCACGGGTCACGCATCTTCTGCCTCGCATTTGCTGAATTTGCTCCATTGCGCCCCGCCCTCCATCGAACGGTATTCTCACGCGATCCACGCTCAACACTGCCAGCTGTTGACTTTCTGATCAGAAGCACACGTCGGCGCGCTTCCCCAATTCCTCACATGGACGCAATCCTCAATGGCCCACCCCACCGCCTCTCCGAGTCGTCTCTTCCCGGCTTACTCGCGAGCGCCACCATGTCCACAGCTTGACAAGAGGACAACCATCGTCGGCACAAGACATGGCAGGTGACAGCTCGGAGAAGAGGGTGATCCACTTCCCAACCTACCAACCTGGTGGCACCGCGCTGCGCGGGCGAGCCTTAAAAAAGGCCCATGTCAGGAAGCCAAGTCCGTCTGAATACCTGGTCGAGGTCCTCGAAAAGGCCCAGCAATTCCATGCCGTTCCCCCAGCTTTTGCCAACAAGTCCGACTTGAGCTACAACAATCCCGCGAAAACCCCCCCGCGCGGCGAACACCCCACCATTGTTCTTCATCCAACCCCCAGGCCTTCGATGCAGTACTTCGTGGCACAGTACGTGGAATGGCTCTGCGACTCGAGTCAGCCCGATCGTGGTACCGTACACGTTCCGAAAAAGGTCCGGTCTTGGATAGTTTCGAAAGGCTATGCTTGGGAGGACTTGGAGTTGTGGGCCAATGTGTTGGTCGCCAAATCAAGCGAAGATGCCGTCTCGATGCTACGTGGAGGCCATGCAAAAGGCCCAGTTCCCATATGGGTTGTTTTATTTTTGCTGCGGCGTGAGCGCTTGACTTTAGGTGCTTTTCGATATCTACTCCGGTTTTCCCTTGGCCGAGCAGGGCTTCCTGAGTATTCGGACGGTCGTCATAAATTCCAGGAAGCTTTTCCCATGGATGAATTAACCGTCTTCATCCTCTTTCTCCGCCTTTTGCGTCATGCTCGAAATTTGCTTCCTTCGGCCATAATTCCGTTGACCAAATTGGTTACCGAGAAAATCAATCCCCGTCATGTTGGTACTCATCGATCCGACATTCCGAATGACAAGGTTCCGGAAGAAAAAATGGTCGACAGGAGAGTGAAAATGGCCCACATTTACAACAAAGCGCTCAAGCTTCTTTCGCTTCCCTCGACACCAAATCCGTATGCATCCGCGACGTACCAGGAGAGGGCGCAATTCGAAATCTTGCGTCGCATCGCAGAATACGACCCGCCCATACCAATCACGGAAGATGGCTACAGAGCTTTGGTGCGGATCCAGCTTGGCCACGTCAAGACCGCCAAGGAACGTGTCTGGGCATCTTTGAAGTCCAAAGGATGGCCTCCTTGGAAGGAAGACCGGACGGCCATGGATGAAGATATTCTCCACGAGGACGCCATCTCCCGTGCAGGGCAACTGCTTCGAAAAATGGAGGAAGCTGGCTATCCTGCCGCTGAGGCAGACCGGGCCGCAATGATTTTGACTGGTTGGGACTTGGACAACAGCCCGACAATTCAGACACGAATCATGCACTATCCACGACAAAGCAAAAAAGCAGAGAATAGCACGGGTCTTCAAGGCAAGGTGCCTCCTTCTCAAACTGCCCTTGATCCGGCAATCTGGGCAGCGCGCGTAAGAAGCACCAGAACGCTCGAAGAGGCTTGGGCATGCTTTCTTGCCTATGATTCTTCAAGCACTCCCCAGGACCAGCAAGTCTATCTTGTCATGTTTCAGAAGATTGTGGCTGACCGTCGACGGACGAGACGACAAAAAGATGCTCTAAGTGCCGACATGCCATTCCATGGTCCAGGGTGGAAAGAGCCTCTCCCTGGAGACTCACCAGACGTCTGGCCTCTTCCAAAATCATATCGTGATCGGATCGATCCCACGCTCAAGCTACCCAACACAAAAGAACTCTTCGACCGAATGATTTCCAAAGGAGTCACTCCAAACGGACTTTGCCTCGAGTTTCTTGTGGAAACGGCCGCCAACTACGGAGAGGCGTTGCATGTGATAAGCCAACTCCATGACTCCAATCCATCCTTGCAAGCACTCCTCAAGCGGGATGTGACACCGGACGAAGCAGCAAAGATTCCCAGATCAGTCTTCAGGTCGTA
Source organism: Phyllosticta citriasiana (assembly GCF_038021145.1). Lineage (NCBI taxonomy): Eukaryota > Fungi > Ascomycota > Dothideomycetes > Botryosphaeriales > Phyllostictaceae > Phyllosticta > Phyllosticta citriasiana. The sequence goes on along the minus strand of NW_027117279.1, from coordinate 2,772,225 downwards.
TATTTTACTGCTCACAAGGCTCTGGTATCGGCCAAGTCCATTTCGTCCAAAACATACACAGCATGAGCAACCGCTTCTCATCCATCGCGCACTGGAGCTCTTGAGCTTGAAAAGGTCGGATGATAGGCGCAGCTGGAACTCTGTCTTGATCGCGCTTGCGCAATACGGCTTGAAGAAATTGAACGACATGTCAACGGGCATCATACGAGACGCCATGGAAACAATGACACAGCTCGAAGTCGAGCTGGACCAGGAGGGCTTCGGCATCATCTGCAAGGCTTTCGCGATGCGCGCGACCAAACGAGAAACCCGGATTAGGGCTCGTTGCGACGCGCTGCGCAAGATTACAGCAGTCGAGGACATCCTTTCTTCGGCCAAGGAAGTGCGAAGAGAATGGGACGACCACCTCGAGCACTGCAGCGCAGACGCACGGTACTTGCGCACGCTCTTCAACCACCTTGTCGGCGCCGAGCCGCACAAATCGGACGAGGCTCTTTCCGGCACCCAGGTCCCCATCCCGCACATCATGCAGCGCTACATCCAGGCTCTGGGAATCATGTACGACTTCGAGGGATTGCTCAGCGTGGCCGAGTTCCTCAAGCGCAACACGGCCATGCTCGTATTCAACACCAAGTACTCAAACAACGGCCGCGTGCGCCTACGCTTCGCCATTATCTTGCTGCGCGCGCACCTCGAATACCGCGCGTACTTGCCACATGGCAAGAGCAAGACCCCGAGCGGCGCTCCTGATAGTAGCCCTGGCACCAGCAAGACATCGACGTCCGCTGGATACTACTTCGACGCGAACATCGCGGCTAAAGACGTTCTGCTCACTATGCCGCGGCACTCGGACGATCAGGTCGCCCTGGCGCGTCTCAAGCTGGAAGACCCTGAAGCGAGCGAACTCGGCGGCTGGCCCAGCGATGACGAAGTCGAGCAGTACCTGCTCAGTTTGTCGGGCAGGCCGGCGCAGCAGCCGCCGGAACGTGATGCGGAGGCGAAGCCGGTGTATCCGTATTTGGAGTAATACTGCTTGCTGCTGGACCGGCGGCAGAAAGACGATTTACGCGCGTCATACCCGGATCACTTTTCCACCCCCTTCCCCTCTCTCTCTCTCTCCCTTTTCCCTACCGAAGACGTTTTAAGAGACGACAGTTGGCAGACGAAGCTGCCAGATAGTGCGAAGCATAATGATCACCCAGCACATCAGCTCAATACCACTAGCCCAAAAGCTCGATCGACCCAAAGTTTATCTCTTCTGCTTCCTTGCCCTACCTTATACTGTACATAGAGTCCGCCTTTGCCTCTTTCCCTTTACTTCTAAGTCTTTTTCATTTCGACCTTGAAGAAACAGACTTGTAGGATGATGGGATGTCCAGTGTTATGTATGCTTGCTCGCGCAACGCAGTGCATAAAATTGTTGGATGAATAATCAACTGAAGATTTCTGATAGGGGGCGTGCGTGATGTGACGTGCTGTTCTTGCTGTGCCTTGCTGCGATGGGCAAAGGAGGCGATGCGAGGGAAAGCGGGCATTTGATACTTCTTCCGGCGAGCATGATAACACGGGGCGAGAGTGCAAGCAGCTGGATCATTGCTAAAATTTGAGGAGCAACACAGCGGAGGAAACAAAAGACTTAGATTCGGAGATGCTGACGCTGGTTGATAGATGCCCTTGTGTATTTATGTACAATTTCTTCGACCTGAGAACGAAAGCTTTTGTGGACGTGTGCACCAAATACAATGTGGGATGGGATTTCTTCAAATAATTTTGACCACACTCTCCTTGAACGGGTCCATTGAGTAGCGTGGCTGCAAGTCGCAAACTCCAATCCTCGAATACACGTCTTCCAGATCAGTGCGGGCCAACAGCAAACCTTACCGGGAGGTGATGAGCAAGAGGACCTTCCCCACCGCAGCAAACGTCTCCCTGTCATCTTCCGCATCGATCCAGACCGAGACAGTCGGCCTTCCGATGCCCCACAACTGCTCCTCATTGCGGTACTTTTTGATAGCGGGGCTTCTTTTTCTCAAAAGCGAAATCCCAGGCACGGTGTCGGCGACAGCTATGAATCCATCATCGTTCGAGGGGTGCTCGTTGTCCAAGGAGCAAGTTACGACGAGACCCTTGATGCGTAGGGTGCCAGATTCGACCATGCCGTACCTGTTTTCCTCGTCCACGTACCGGACTTTGATGTCCAGAATCTCGGTCAAGGGCCGCTGTTGAACGGTCTTCGACTACCACGCACACTGCCCGTCGACGCAAGCCCAGCTTCAACTCGGCGTCTGGCACTTGGCTGATTTGATCCGCTTCGCTTGTTTAGTCGGGGACGCCCAAAGAAGAGTATGAGGAAAAGGCCAACCATGTAATTATGGTCGTTTCGCGGCCGTTCGATTTCGCGAGCCAATCACGGATCAGAGGGTACGTCCGTGTACGTAATCAGTCATGTGATGAGGGGAAGATATTATCTTGTCTCTATAACTATCTACTCATATAACTACTTTATATAATTAGAATTAGGTAATTATAAACGTATCTTATTAGTTTAGTACTAATATTACTACTACTACGCCTTAAGAGATATTAAAGATATTATATTAAGCACGTATAGTAGAGTCGTCTTAGCGTAATTTACCCCCCTAGAATAGAATAATTCTAAAGCCTAAGAGATATAAGAATACTATAAGATAAAGTTATAGTCTAGCTAAAATAGGAAATGCCTTAGTAATACTAAGGGAGGGTTCCCTAGGCCTCTTAATTATCTATTATAAGGTCTATAAAGCTAACTTTACCTATACCCTTATCCTCTTATTTAATACCCTTAAAGTAGCTAACTACTACCTAGTATCTAGTCTAGGTATAGGGCTAATAGGTAAGAACGTAGCTTATATAGGCTCCTTTAAGGAGAAGCATCTTATTATTAGGATTTAAGAGATAGCCGTAGTTAATCTTACCTAGATAGTTATTATAGTATAATTCCTCCTAAATAGAGTTAAAAACTAATAAGGTATATAGGCGTAAGATAATAAGATTATTAAATAAGCTAGCTTAATAGACGCTACTCCTAAGGACTTATATATAGTTCGGTTTCTTATTATAGTAAATAGACTTATAGAGGATAAATACTAAGTTAAAGGTATAGCTAGTCTTATAGTTAAGTTTAATAAAGGTAGGGAGGACTAAGGAGAGGACGTTATATATCTACTTTAATTATATAGGGTCCTAGTAGGCTCTATATAGCTAGATGTAGTGTTTTTTAGTAATAGAAGTAAAGGTAGCCTAGATAGCTACTCCGTATTTAAGCGTTTAGCGCTTAAGAGGTCTAAAGATAAGGTTATTAAGGTTATTAAAGAGGCTACTACTCTAGTAAGAGGATATTATTAGTTTAAAGGAAGGGAAGAAATAAGTAAGGATAGTCTTAATACGTAGGAGATAGTATAATTAATAAGAGGGTTATTAAATTATTAGTTACGGGGTTACGTATTAGTACTATTAGGTTTAGTATTAATCCTATATAATAGGATAAGCTAATATATTACGAGTAGTAGACTACTACTCCTAAAACTCTATTCTAGCTAGAGTAAGTCTAGCCTATTAGATAAAGGCTTTATAGACTACTCTATTAAGTTATTTAGTAAGGCTATTAGCGGGCATCTCTTTAGTTAGATACTATTAAAAATAAATAGAGCTATCCTAGTACGCTTAGTATAGCTAATGTTAGTAGATATCTATGTATTAAAGAGATGTTTTTAGTTTAGGAAGATCTTTAGTAATAATCCTAAGCGTTTATTAGTTATCGTACTAAAGAATTAGTAATAAGTCTAATTATAAGCGGAGATTCTTAAAGAATTACTTCTACTAAACTATCTTAGTCCTAGTGTAAGAGAGAGATAATAACTTAGCTTTAGTAGTAGATTTTATAACGGTAGTTTAGCGCGTAGCCTTCTAGTCTACTAGGCCGCTAAATAGTATAAAGATCTATCCTTTAGACGACTTATAAGTAGCTATATTATTACTAAATAAAGCGTCTAAAGCTCTAAAGAACTTCCTATATAGGGTGCTAAGCGCTACTCTATTTAGCCGTCCTTATCTATACTATAGGCTAAGTTCCTTAGTATTAAGTAAGTACTATAGGACGTAATTAGTAGCCTTTAAATAAGCCTTTATAGGGTTTATAAGGTATCTAGCTAGCTAAGATGTAGTAAAGGCGATATCTAAGTATATAGTAATAGCTACGAAGTTAATTAAGCTAATACGGCCTTAAAATGCCTTAATCTCTTTAAGTATAGTAACATAGTCCTTAGGTATAAAGAGGTCTAATCTTACTAGGAGTAGTAATTACGGAGGCTTAGTATTAAGTTTAATTACGTACTAGGTAGCTATCTTCTTAATATACGCTTCTTAGTCTACCTAAAGGACCCGCTTAGCCCTATTCCTAGTAATCTTCATGCCTAAGAACTAGTAGATAGGAGCTCTACCTATAATCTTAATCTCCCTCTTAAGTTTAGATTTAATAGCTACTATATATACTACATCTTTATAAAAGTAAACTATATAGAAGTCGTCTATATAGAAGAATACATATATAAGGCTATTAGAGAAGAGATACTTAATTCCTAGTACTTATTTAAAGCTAAGCTTCCTTAGGATACCTATAAAGTAGGTTTACTAGAGAAGGGGAGCCTCTTTAAGGCTATATAACGCTTAGTAAATCTTTAATACTATACGGCCTAGACGTTTAATCCCTTCTAGAGGCTAGGTATATAGTATATATAGGAGTCTAGTATTTAAAAAGGCGTTAATAACGTCCTATTAGTTATACTCCATGTTAAACGCTATAATAATAGCTATTAAGGCATAAAAGATTTATATAGTAAGGGTAGACGCGTATATCTTATACTTTATACTTTATAAGTCTCCTCTTATATAAAGGCGAGCCTTATAACGCTCTAGGAAGAGGTCCGCGTTTAGCTTATATTTAAATACCTAAGTAAGGGGTATTATTACTACGTCTAGTAGCTTCTTAACCTACTTAAACATCCTAGTATCTATTACCTTCTAAAACTCCTTATTAATAGTATCTATAAAGAGGTCTTTATGCGGGTATTATAGCATCTACTTATATCTATAAGGTTCTAGAGGAAGATTATTATAATAGAGCGCGGCTTATGTTATAATTTACGTAGCTAAGGTAAGGGTAATAGCTAAGGTAAGTAAGGGGTAGAAGCTTTAGTATAAGAGATTAACTAGATAGATTATTAGCTTATTATTAAGTTACTTTACTAGATGCTTAGGTTTATCTTTAGCTAAGCGTTTAACGCCGATAATAGACGGAAATATACTATCTATATTTAGTAAGAGACATAGTTTAGGCGTTATATTTAATATAAGTAGCTAATCTTAGCACGTTAGCGCGTCTATATTAAGCGTATAAGGAGGGATCTTATTAGTAATACGCGGTTCTCCTACGTTATTAGTAAGATTTAGCCTCTATATTACGGGATCTATAAGAGTTAATAGGAGATTTAATAAGTCTAAAACGCTTTATAGTACGGCTAGGACGTCTTAAATAGGAAAGATTATATTATATTAAAAGTTATCCTAGTTAGTAGGCCCCTAATCTTTCTAAAATAGCTTATTTAATAGGAGCTTTTAAGGGTCGTAATAGGGCTCCTACTAGTTATAAACTTTCTCTTTTATATTAAAGAGTCCTAAGGCTAAAAGCAGCTTATAGAACTAGTCTAGTAGGTAAGGATTAAGTATATTTAGTACGTTAATAGCCTATTAATCCTCTAGCTAGCCTAGGTAATATTATTAGTATTTATTAAAGAGGATGTTCCTAGTCCTTACTACCTTATTTAATAATAGGATCTAGATTCGCGTAATTATTATTAAATCCTAGCTAACTAAGTATCTAATATTAGTGCGTAACTCTAGCTTATAAGTCTTACCTAGTTAGTCCTTCCCTATTCTATAGATGTACGCCTTATAGCTAAATAGCCTAATATAAGTAAGATTCGGCTTACGGCTAGTAGTAAGCTTAAATAGGGTTTTCTACTTTAGTTACTACGTTAGGGAGTAATTAACTAGATATATTACTATAGCGTAAACTTCTAGCTAAAGGTTCTCTAGTAGATTAGCGTATAAACGTAGGAAACGTACTACCTAAATAATTACCCCCCTAGCTCTCTTAGCTAGATCTTATACTAAAGTATATAGTACTATTAGCTTAATCTTAGTCTTATTATTAAGAACTATTAAGCGGAACTCTAGGCTAGCTTTTAGCTCGTTATCTATCCTTAAGATGTAGATATCTCACCTAAGGGCATAGATAAATACTATAAGCTCATTCTATATCTTTAGCTAGGTCTTAGTATTATTAGCGGGATATAAGCTTATAAAGTATACTCTAGTCTCTAAGTTATAAGCATAGAATAAGTATAGGTCTCCATTATACGCGGGCGTAAAGTATATAACGTCTACTACTATCTCTCCCTATAGGGTAGAGAGATAGGCTATAGTATACCTATTATTTATTATAGAGCTCTTAGATCTCGCGTATATATTATACTTATTTATACGCGGGATATCTTTAGATAGTATTATAATAGCTACTCCCTCTATGTTATGCTCTAGGTGTTTAATTTACTTATAGCTAATATAGCTAAGGAGGGTGTACTAGGCTAGAGATAGAAGAGACCTTATTAGGTTTATACTATAGTAGGTAATAGCTAGGGCGAACGGTACGGTATTACTAGATTAAGTTTACTATTATTACTAGAGAGTTATAGTTTAAAGATCTTAAATAATAGAGGTATAAGCTTATTACTTCTATACTTTAAGGACCTAGTCTACTAAGAGAGGATTCCCTTATTTATTAGCTAGCTAGTTAAGTATCTAAGGTATTTACTAGGCTAGAGTATTAATTAGGAAGTATAGGATGCATCCTTATAGCTAAGAGAGTTAAAGTAATGGGTCTCTATTATAGAGTATTACGTTATCCTATAAACGCTAAATAAAGCCGGCCTTCTTAAGGCGTCCTTTAGATATAATATTAACGTAAAAGCCTAGGATATACGCTATATTATAGAGGTTTAAGTTATATAGGAGGCCTTTAGTATCCTTTATATAGAGTTTAACTCTCCTATATATAACTACTCTAATCATCCTATTTCTAACGTTAATATTATTATTTAATAGAAGTCTAGTTAGTTTAAAGCTTATATAGGAGTAGTAATTAATAATATAAAGATCTAAGCCTATATCTAGGATCTATCCTTTATTAAGAGCTATTTAAACTAAGTAGTTCTATGGGTTTTAATTAGAGATAGTGACGTACACGTTCCTTTTACGTAGTTTTATAGATTCGTCGTCGTCTAGTAGTTTAAGGACCTTAGTATTATTAAACTACTTAGGAATAGCTCTCTAGTAAGGCTTAGCCTTAAGTTAGTCTATATAGTATAATAGTTAAGCCTTCTCCTCCTTTAAGCGGTTATTAAGTAGCTTATATTTAGCTAGGTTAATAATATTATAGGCCGTACGCGTAGGGTACTACTTATTATCTATCTTCCTAGTTAAGTCTCCGTAGAGACGGCCTTTAGATGATATAGTAGAACCTTTTATTATCGTCTAGTCCTTATCTACGTAGCTTAAAACATCTTAAAGAACCGCGGCATTACTACTATAGCTACTTATACTAAAGTCTTATCTATATACTAAAAAGGTGTTAATAGTGGTAGAAAGATTAAGGTAAGCTAAAAGGAGCTTCTTTATCTAGAGAGTAGACGTAGCCTACTTATTAGACTTATAGACGGCTTATATAAAGTACTCTACTATCCTACCTACTTTAGGAAGCTTTAAATCCTCTATATATTATTAGAGATACTCCTATTTACTCGCCTAATTTATAGGGTCTTATATCCTTAATCCCTTCTAAAGCTATCTTAACTCTTTTAAGAGTATCTTTTCTCTATAGTTACTTATTAGCGTAAACCTATCCTTTAGGGCGCTTATCCTTTCCTTAATTATAGGTTTTCCGTAAGCTAAGTATTTAGCGGTTAGGGAGTAGGTATCTATAATCTTATTAAGGGTAAGGTACTTCTTAGTTATAAAGTCCTTATATAGTAGGAGGAGTAGTACTTATTATTTATAGGTTTTAAGGTCCTTTTTATTAGTAAGGACTAGTCCTTTAAGGAGAGGCTCTTAAGGCTCTATTTTAGGGAAGAGAGTAATAAGACTAGTATATTTAAGTAGATTATATTAATTAAGGAGGGAGATAGTCTAGTTAAGCTATCTATCCTAGTCTTTAGCTATATTAAGAATGATAGTAGCGTTAGTAGCTATAGTAATTTTACTAAGGTATAATACCTAGAAAGTTCTTAAAACTACCTAATCTAGAAAGGTATAAGTCTTTATAGGGTAGGGTACCCTAATATTAAAAACTCTACGTTTCCTATAGGATTATTCTAATCTAGTATAGTACTAAGCTTTAATGTATAGCTAGGGGGGGCCTACTTAAGTTACGCGGCTCTAATTAGTTAACTAGGTATATATTAGCGATTCTAGGCTTATAATAATTACGGATTAGAGGGTACGTCCGTATACGTAATTAGTTATATAATAAGGGAAAGATTATCGTAATAGCTATTAGACGCGGCTATTAGACGCGACGTAATAGCTATTAGATACTAGTAACGCGAGCATATTATAACTACGCCCTTACGCGATTACTTAATAAGCTAAAGATGATTATAACTAAGCTATATAAACTAGCTAAGCCGTATAAGCCGGCGGTACTAATAGATAATAAATACTACTAAGGATATATAGCCTACTTAACGGCTAATAAAACTTTATACGGTAATAAGAAGATTAATTTCTCATCTATTTTAATAATATAACTAAAGTAGTAATTCGCGTAGTAAAGAGAGAGTTTAGTTCTTATTTCACTTCTTATATAAATATATATAGAAGATAGAAGAGTATATAGCATCTTCTATATTTATAATAATTAATAAGACTTTACTTAACTTTATCTCTTCTCTACTTAACTTTAATTAAGTTCTTTTAATTTTATATACATCTAACTAAGTAGATAGCCTTTAGGTAAAAGCCTATATATTAGCTACTTAACGATTTATAATAGATATAGAAGATTATTCTAGGTATTATCCCCGTCCTACTTTTTTATTACCTAAGGGAGGTATTAGAATACCCGAACTAGGTATACTATATATATAGCTTAAGCCTTATATATAACCGCCTATTATTTAAGAAGGTAATTTAAGTCGTCTTAGTAAGGCGTATTAGTATTATCTAAAGACTAAAGAGTATTAAGTACGTATTAACTATAGAAGTCTTTATAAGGCTATAGTATAGCGTATAAATATTAAGGAGGCGTCCTCTCTATACCTACTTATAAGAAAGTAGAAGACTATTTTATACGCGGATAGTATAGCTAAGAATTAAGCCTACGTAACTAGTACTTAAGAGGAGTCTAGTAGTTAATAATAAATACCCTCACGCGAAGGTACTAAATTACCTTATAAATCTAAGGAAGAAAGAGGATAGGTATTCCCCTTCTTATTATAATCTTTTTACTCCCTATTACCGGTTAAGCTTAATATATAAGTATAAGAGAAAGGTCTTTTTTACGCGATATAATTTTAGGTTAAAGAAGCTTTTAGGCATATTCTACTAGAAGAAGCTAATAACTATTAATCTAAGATTACCCTCCTTATAAAGGGATAAATATAGGATATTACTATTTATATAAAGATGTAAATTAAGACTCTTAAATAAGTTATCCTTAACTTAGTAGAAAGAATTATAAGTCATTAAACGACGTCGCGTAAAGATACTATTAAGTTAATAAGTTTATAGTATTTAGAAGAGAATAGATCCTAGAAGAAGAAGAAATATATACTAAGAGTACCCGACCTACCTAAATTAATAAACGGCTAAAACCCTACGTATAAGTATTAGTAGCTACTTATAAATAATAAAATCCGTAGTAATAAAGACTACTTTAAAAGAGGTACTACTATAGATACTAAGGAAGCTATTATAAGTTACATCCTCTTAAGGATATAGGGTAAGGTAGTATAGCATCTAGTACTATTTTTATATACTTACGCGAAGATAGATAATCTAGTTCTTAATACTAACTTATATTACTAGCTTAAGTAAGTATTTAAGAATCCGTATTAGTAAAAGGATATAAAGAAGAAGCTAAAGGACCTTTATTATAAAATTCCTATAGATCTTTAGAAGTTCTAGTTAGAGTTTATATACCTAGCTTTAGAGGCTAATCTTCTATATAAATAATAGAAAGAGGATTTTCACTCTTTATTAGATCCCCTACTATAAACTTATTTAGTAGGAATTAAATAAGATAACTCTATCTTATTTAAAGAATACCTTTAAAAGGCATACCCTATCGTATAAAGTATAATTAAGTATTAAAATAGTAGAAACGTATCTTTATCGTCCTAGGAAGACTATATAAAGAAATAATAATAGAAATAAGTAGGTAAATCTACTCTTTTAATAGGTAGAAGTTTAAGAGAGTAGCCTTTTTTAAGATTATTATAGAGACCTACTCCTTACGTAATAACGGAAAATCTAACACGTAAAGAAAAAGCGGAACTCTAAGGTAATATTAGACCCTACTATTAATACGGAAAGTTTAGATACCTTATCTAATAGTGCCTAGAAACTAAAGTAAAGATAGTTAATACTATAATAGAAGAAGAAGGAGAAGAGTACGTAATATTAGAACTAAACTCTTCTTTATTAGAAAATAATAAGTCTTAGAGAAAGTCTCCTCCCTAAGATATAAGCTTAGAGCTCTATAAATTACTAATTTATAGGTAAATATTTATAACCTTATTAGAGGACACCCGTTTACTATATAAACTATAATTATAGCTAGTAGTTATACCGTACCTATCTATGCCCTAGTTAATACTAGTATAAATAGATCTAGCTTTATTTATCCTTAACTTCTTCTATAACTTAGGGAATTAGGGATTAAGAAAAGAAAGATTACTAGTAGAAACCTTAAAGTCTCTAGGTTTAACTAACGCATAAATAAGTAACTTAATTTTATTTATTAATTATAATTCCGTTTCTAATATTAGCTAGTTATAATATACGCCTTTATACTAGATATTAGGCGCTATAATATTATTCTAGGCTGCTAGTTCCTTACATATTATTATGTTCTTCTAGATTACTATAACTAATAACTCGTTTAGTTAGATTCTCTAGACCGAATTTCTTTTTTAAATCTTTTAAAAGTTCTAAAATTATCCGCATAAAGTAAAGATCTACGGATAAACTAATTAGTTTCTTTAATATATATCTCTAATAATATTAAAGTTAATAATTAAGAAACCTTTTTCACCTTTCTTATAGAAATTAACCTACCTATAAAAATACTAATAGAAGTAGTAAACCTCTATACTATTATACTTAACGATATTAACGAAGCTAATAAAGATGAAGCTTTTAATAAATACCTTAACGATTATTTACCCTCTAAGTATAAAAACTACCGCGACGTCTTTTTAAAATAAGAATCTAATTAGCTACTACCCTATTATATAGGAGTTAATTATTAAATTTCTCTTACATATAAGGATTCTCTACGCTTACTAATAAGTCCCCTCTATAGGATATTCCTAGAATAGCTAGCCGTAGTAAAGGAATACGTCTAAGAGAACTTAAAGAAAGGATTTATTACTAAGAGCTATATACCCTACGCCTCCCTAGTATTAGTAGTAAAGAAACCCGGAGGTGGTTAGCGAATTTATATTAACTACTAACGGTTAAATAATTAGATAAAGAAGGACTTATATCCTTTACCTCTTATCTTAGAACTCTTATAGAGAGTAGGTAAGGGAAAGGTCTATATAAAACTAGATATTTAATAAGCTTTCTATTAAATCTACCTTTAAAAGTAGTCTAAAGAATATACTACCTTCTATATAAGATATAGATTATTTAAATACCGCGTTTTACCTTTTAGGCTAAGTAATAGGCCTACTACTTTTTAACATTTTATTAACTAAGTTCTATTTAACTATTTAGATGATTTCATTATTACTTTTATAGACGATATTCTTATCGTTTCTAAAAACCCGTACGATTATACTTAACACGTTATTAAAGTTCTATAATAATTACGTAGAGCGGGACTATAAGCCGATATAAAAAAGAGTAAGTTCTTAACTACTTATACGAAATTTCTAGGATATATTATCTCTACTAAGGGTATATTAATAGACCCGTAAAAAATTAAACCTATTTATACCTAGTAATTACCTACGACCCTTTAATCTCTTTAGTCTTTCTTAGGATTCTATAACTTTTATTAGAGATTCCTTCCTAACTATAGACGAATTAGCCGGCTACTAGAGAAACTATATTTAAAAGTAAAGTAGTAATAACTTAGACTAGTTAAGGAAGAATCTTTTAGAAACCTTAAGAAACTAATATATAGTAAATTACTACTTATAAACTATAATCTAACTTTAGATACTTATATAGAAATAGACGTAAGTAATAGAGTAGTTATAGGAGTCCTATTATAATATTAAAAAGATTATAAATAGAAACTAGTATCCTTTTATTCTAAGGTAATGTTAGACGCTGAACTCCGCTATAGAATACCTAATAAAGAACTTCTAGCTATTATATAAGGACTAGAGGAATAGAGATCTATACTTATAGGCCTTTATAAACCTTTTCTTATAATTACGGACTATTAAGTATTAGAATACTTTACTTCTAAGCGCTAATTATCTACATAATAAGTAAGATAGGCTAAGTAACTTACTAAGTACTAAGTCTAGTTTACCTACTAACTAGGAAAGGAAAACATTATTATAGATATTCTTATAAGAAAGTAAGAGTAACTTAAGACTTAAAAAGAGAAATTAAAGGCCGTATAAGAGTAGTATCTTATTCCTACTACCTAGGTAGTCCTACTTACGATAATAGAGCCGGAAGTTTCTCTACTAATAATTTTCCTTAACGAACTCCTCCGCGTAAATAGAGAAAACCTAGATCTTAAACTATAGAGGGAAATAGCCTATCTTTAACTAGAAAACGAATTATATTAGAAGTTATAGGATAGATTACTTCTTCGCTATAGCATATTAGTTATTCCCGACTAGGATAACCTTCGCGTAAGAATAATTAAAGTAATATATACTACTTACGTTACTACCCATCCTAGAATTAATAAAATGTAAAAGCTAGTATAGTAATACTATTACTAGCCTAGCTAGACTTATATAATTAAGAGATATAGCTAAAACTACTATATTTACTACTAGAACTATAAATTTACTAATAAGATACCTAGCCTTCTATATCCTCTACTAATTCCTAACCGTTCCTAGTAATACCTAGCTATAGATTTTAAAGAGATACTATAAGACTAAAAGGGATTTAATTATATCCTTATTATTATAGACTAGTTATCCTAAAGAACCTTTAGTTTACCTTATATGAAGAAAATTAATACTAAAGAAGTATCTTAACTTTTTTACGATTACGTCTACTAAATTTTTAGAAATCCTAAAAGTATACTATTAGATTAAGGTCCTTAGTTCATTTTAGCCTTTATACGGGAGCTATATAAGTTAACTAGTATTAAATAACACTTTAATTTAGCCTATTACTCTTAGATAAACGGAATTACTAAGATAGTTAATTAGGTTCTTATACGCTAACTATAACCCTTTATTAATTACTATTAAAATGACTAGTCTAACCTTCTACTATTAATAGACCTAGCTTAGGCTACCCTTCTATATAAGGCTATAGGTCTCGTACTAGCTAAAATAGATCTTAGCTTCTTACTACGTATATATTATAACTAGACTACTCGTATAACGATAATTACTTTACTAGAAGGTAGAGTAGAGTCTATAGCTTAGTCTCTCTAAAAAAGAAGATAAGAGGCCTATAAGTACGCCTATAAATTAATTTAATAATTATAAGAAAAGAACTACTAATAAGCTAATAAATACCGTTATATACCTAATTTTAACATTAGAGACTTTATTTACATTAAGAAGACTAGCTAGATAATGGACCGGCTAAATCTAAAATTAGACGCTCCTAATATAGGACTATTTAAGGTTACTAGAATAAAAGATTATTCGTACGAATTAGATCTTCTAGAAAGCATGAAGGTAATAAATCTTTTCTATACTAATTACCTACGTAAAGTAGCTATAGACCTATTACTATAATAGAGATATACGGAACTAAAACCCGAGATTATTAATAACTAGTAAGAATAGGAAGTTAACTTTATCTACGTAAGTAAGGTTACTTATAGAACTTTAAAGTATTAGGTTTAATAGGTAGGATATAATTAAGATAATAAGTAGTATATAGTAAGTTCTTTTATTAGGGCCCCCTAAAAAGTAGAGGACTTCTATACTACTAATCCTTCTACCCCTAGACTACTAAAGAACCTAGAAAAGTAGAAAAGAGCCTTCCTCTAATAAGAATTATAGGAAGAAACGTAATTAGATAACTAACCCGCCTATACTCTAGTAAAGAGAATCCTCTAATACCGTAATAAATAACCCTTATCTATATAAACTAATTTATCCTTATCTATCCTATTTTCTATTTTAATTTTATTCCTTATCTTTTATACCCCTACTCCTCTTCCTTCTCTTTAGTAGGAATTAGAGCCGACTTCTTAAGTTTAGGCCTTATTACACCTTTAATAGAGCCCTAGAGAAAGTTATTAACCTAGTTATCTATTATATAGTAAAGAGTAAGGTACTCTCTAGGCTATATCTTATCCTTACGTCTTTTATATTAATTAGGAGGATAAGTACTAGTAAGGTCGCTTATAGTATAGTTAAGGTTACTAGTACCCTAGATATAGTTCGCGTAATAACCCTATAAGAAACTAGGTAACTTATAGTAACTATAGAAGACGTAAGTAGAGAGATTATCCTAGTACTTAGTATAACTAGTAGCTTAATTAATACCTATGTATTAAATTAAGTAAGCATTACGCGAAGAGCTATAAGATTCCGTAGATATAATATTAAAATAGTCCTTAGAAACTAGGATGATAGCATAATAAGCTAAGTTACTAAGGCCTAAAATGCGCATTATGTATTAGCTAGTTTTATTACTACTAAGGGATTTCTATAATAAGTTAGCCATCGCGTAAAGATAAGTAAGTAGTAATATATACCTTAGTAAGTTTTTTAAAGGCCTTATATAGGATGAAGACTATAATCTTATTAGAAGCATCTACCTCTAAGTCCTAATCTAAAGGTTACGCTAGTAATTCTATAGGTAAAGTAGCTAGACGAATGACGCTACTATTATCACCCTTATATGAAGGTATACTTAATAGCGCGTTAGCGTAATAGCTACTAGAACGCGTACGTAAGGGTAAAGTAGGCGTAGTAGGTATATTAGTATACGTAACGTTTATATAAGGATCTATAGATAGAATAGTAACGTATACTAGCTCTTAGGAGCTAGGTACTATACCTAGACTAGTTAGCTTCACTTTACCTTTTTAAAACTCCGGATATACTAATAATTAGCTAATTACGCGTAATATATTATATAATGATTCTAAGTAGCCTTAGCATCCTCTTAAGGTATTATATTACCTTTAAGGCGCTTTAAGTAATAAGATTAATTAGATACTATCGCGCGATAATTAGTTAAGCGTTTTAAACTAAGGACTTACTATAAATATAATAACTTACTATTATTACTTAAGTAAGAGAGGGAAGATGTAATAATAGGGGATTATTATTATAGGAAAAGTTAATATAAGGAAGATTAGTTATTATAGAAAGGGTAGTAGTAAAGAAGGTTAGTTAAACTATAACTCTAATAATAAAATATACCTAGTAGTCCTATACTTTACGCCCTTACTAAAATAACGCCGGTTAGTTATCTATATAAGTACCTAATAAGCTAACTTAGGCTTCCTATTAGGGGGGGAATATCGTAATAGCTATTAGATACGGCTATTAGACGTAATATAATAGCTATTAGATACTAGTAATATAAGTATATTATAACTACGCCCTTACGCGATTACTTAATAAGCTAAAGATGATTATAACTAAGCTATATAAACTAGCTAAGCTATATAAGCTAGTAGTACTAATAGATAATAAATACTACTAAGGATATATAGCCTACTTAATAGCTAATAAAACTTTATGCGGTAATAAGAAGATTAATTTCTTATCTATTTTAATAATATAACTAAAGTAGTAATTTACGTAGTAAAGAGAGAGTTTAGTTCTTATTTTACTTCTTATATAAATATATATAGAAGATAGAAGAGTATATAGCATCTTCTATATTTATAATAATTAATAAGACTTTACTTAACTTTATCTCTTCTCTACTTAACTTTAATTAAGTTCTTTTAATTTTATATACGTCTAACTAAGTAGATAGCCTTTAGGTAAAAGCCTACATATTAGCCGCTTAACGATTTATAATAAAGATATTATCTTATCTCTATAACTATCTACTTACATAACTACTTTATATAATTAGAATTAGGTAATTATAAACGTGTCTTATCAGTTTAGTACCGATATCGCTACTACTACGCCTTAAGAGATATTAAAGATATCGTATTGAGCACGTGTAGTAGAGTCGTCTTGGCGCGATTGAGCCACAGCCGCGAGCGCGACGAGCCTCTCGCTCTCCGGTCTCGGCAATTCTCGACCGCTGTGCATTTCCAACAGATTGCTCCAGTTGTAGCGGATGTCACCTCGATCGCGAAAGTTGCGAGGAATCCTCTTGTTGCCCTTTGCGGCAAAGGCGTTCTTTGCGTCTAGAAAGAAGCCGAGTCAGCTCGGGTTGATTGGCTGGCCTTCGGCCACAGAGCTCTCACAGCGACTGACGGATCGACATTCCCGGAATATGCGATCAGTGCCAAAATAAAGGAGACTCGCGGCGCCAGAAACATTTCCTGGAAAGCCCAGGCGCGGCGCGAAGGCGGCATGCCGTCCTGCCGATTGAGCGTATCCGAGCACGTCAAGATCTGGCTGAAGTCTTCCTGTTTCGGCGCGATTCCCCCTATCGCGTGTGGCCTTTTGTAGTAGTTCAGGTCGACCCACAGCGCAAAGCACGGTCCCAAAGATCGGGGGTCCCTCTCGACGAATTTGCCCTCGTGCGGATTCGCGGCCCGATCAATGGCGATGTTGAGCACGCAGTTCTTGTAGATTTCGGCCATGGTTCTGGCGTGTTCGAGCCAGTCTGCGTTGAATTTGTCGCCGTCTTTGCTTTGGACGACGCAGAGGCTGTTGATCCATAGGTACCGGATGCCGAGCCGATTGCAGACGACGATTGCGTCTCGCAAGGACTTTGGGAGCTCTTCAAGGGGTATGCTGACCATGCAATCGTGCAAATTGCCTGTGTTCAATTTAAAAAAACTCGCCTTGACTCCAGCAATGACTAGGAGTGGCATATGGATCCGAAAAATCGTGGTTTGTGGTCTCTATTAAAGACAGTGCCCCATTGCCCAAATCGAGGAGCCGTTTGGGGTAGTAGTCAGAATTGATGCTGTTGTAGCAACTATGATCTTCCTGGCAGATTATTAGCCATTCATTGGCTCTTTCGATGACGGCCGGATCACCAGTGCATGGTGGGAGATTCAGAGTCCTCCCAAAGTGCTGCACCAGTCAGGGTTTCCTGTTCCAGTCTTTCTGTGCTCGTAAGACGGTTTCCCACATGTTGCCAAGAATCTTTTCCTCCAGAATTCTGACTTCAAACTACAGCTCAGTTCCAGCAAATTTATCCAGGAGCATAAAGAGTGCCTTGTGAAAGATCAGATGGCTAAGTTCTAGCTGCGTAGAGACACTGCTTTCCGTACGTTCATGGTACGTTATGAAATGTAGTTCTACGGTCCAACGTACTTTGCACCCGGTGCTGGCAGCTTTCTTCAAGTCTGAGAAGGTTTTGTGATGTAGACCGCGATGACCTTCGAGGAAATCACGGATGCAAGTTGCGCAGAGCATGAAGAACGAAAGGAAAGGACGTTGGCCTGTGCGAAAGCTGCAAAGTCCAAAACCAAGACCAAGAATAGAGGAACGGAACTAGTTCTGAGGGCCGATGATGTCGACGAAAGGTTTGAATCAGACAATGGCTCCCGAGATGCTGATTATCCGAGTGCATTTCCGCTGGAGGGCAGGTACGTCAGACAAGACATTGTCTTGAGTGACCGAGCTTCATCTCAGTTCTCAGACAACACCCAAGGGGCTCAACATTCAGGTCGTGTGTTCCGGTTGGCCAGCGCGACAACTCAAAGATGAGGAACTGAACACATGGAAGAATCTCAGCAAATGCCAACGTGAAGTATGGGACCAGTGGGCGCTTCGCTTGAGCTGATTCAATCATCGTCAAGGCTGCAGAGAGAACCTTGCAGGCTGGATGGCAGGAGGGGCACGAGACGAGGCAGATTGTCGGCACATGCGCAGGCGCGGGCGCGAAAGGCTTGGAAATCAACCCCGAAGTGGGCGAGGGCATTACTCAGGGACCGAGACGCCATGTTGTTGCTGCGCAGGACTGGCGAAATCTGATTTTCCACTCATTTTCGACCATGCTGTCTCAAATCGATTCGGGCTTTGTTTTGTCCAGTCAATAGGCTGGGTTCAGAATACTTCGACATCGGGGTCAGAGTCACTTGACGAGATGTCGCGGTTTAGTAGCATCACGAAGCTGGGGTAGACAGAATTGGATTAGGAATCGTCAACGTCAAAGTTCGGGTTTCGGACAACTTGACCAAGCGAGTGGCAAGGAGAAGCTACCTTACCAGGGCCTAAACAGAGTAGAAGATGGTCCTCAAAGCCAAATAGCCAGCTTTCAGCCGCAAGTGGTAGCGCCTCGTCAAAAATGATGGAAGCGAAGAGGATGCGCAGACGTCAACGGCACCTCGGGTGTTATCTCAGCGGGTGACTCAGCCGCAGCCATAACCTCGGGTGCGGGAAAACTGTGTTGTCGCACGTGGCGGAGAGTGGAAGCTTATTGGAGGAGCAATGGGGGAAGCGGCTGAGAAAAACCTCCAGTTCATCACTCACCGATCATTAACCTTATGAGCATAATTAACTATAAATTCCGACTTTAGAGGGATTCATCAACAAGAAAATGCTTAAAAATAGCGAGTTGATTACACTACCTAACCACAAAAATGATTGGCGCTCGTGACTTTCTAAAGAGGGACTAGTCGCTTGACGACTGGCGTCCATTACATGATCAATTTGTCGAAACCGCAACCAACACCTCTCCAAATCAGCGAATTCAATTTTGACGTTCCGATTCCAGCTCTACGTCCAGCTTCCCTGTACCTCACGTTTCCTCGACACCCGGGATCAATTTGCAAGCAATCATCCAATCCGACGAATCGCAGAGCTTACACAGAGTCGGCCGTCGCACCCTGTGGCGACTTGATGGCATCAGATGGGCATTCTTTATAAGGTGCTGGCGGTATCACTGGAGTAAAGCTGCTGCAGGGAGAGGTAGTGTAGCACTGATCCCAAACAGCTACTCAAGTCAGCCTGCAAATCGCTTGAATTGAGAGCGCCAGTCAACATACCGCCTTCAGAATCATCTGATTCATACAACGTATGAGATTCCCAGCCGCTTGTCTGGAAATCATATGCGGAACAGCGGATACCATCGTCCGAGAAAGCAAGATGCTGCTCAAGTCAGCAAGAGACTCGGACCATTCATTGATGGGCGCAACTTACGTTTGAGTCTCCTTTTCTGACAATTATAATCGGCTCTTCGGTAAGGAAGCAAGCACTTTTGGGGACTACGCAGTCTGCCGTGTAAGAACGGCTGTAAGTCACACTGCAGTCCATTTTCAAGGTCAGCTCTGGTCATCGGGACTTCTAATGGTACACTGACCTGTCCGTCTCAGTTTTAGCAACTCCGACGCCTAGTTCCTTGAAGAAGCCAAGCGCATATTTGGCGAATTTTCCTAAAAAAAATTTCTGTTTCGAAATGTCAGTCAATTGTTTGTTGCAGAAATCGGTGCAAATGAAGGCGTACTGCGAGGTTCTGAACTCCAGGAAAGTCCTTCGACGAAACAGACCACGCAAGAGCAGACTGATGCTGCAAAGCCACGGTATATGAAGCTTTGATGGGGGAGCATATCTGTTGGGAAGCTAAGTGTACTTTTCCTCTCGAATGGTAGTTGACGCTGTGAACGACTCCCTGTGATTTTATACTGAGAGATTTTGGGTCGCAATATCTTATAGGCTGGCTTGGAGCCATGCGCTTCATCAATTTCTTGTGCTTTGCAGCCGCATACGGCCTGGGGTCGTAGCTTTTGTTGAAATGGGATTGCCTAGGTTGTTCTTGTCAGTTCAGGAATTTGGACTCGGCAGCAGCTTGTGCCACTCACCTGAGGTCCTCGATATCCTCGTCCGACAATTCGAGATCCTGCCACGAGGGACCCGCAAGGAAGTGCTTTTTGTACGTCTGTATGTCGAGCATCTCAATCTGAACTACGTGCTGTACCTCGCCGAATTCGTTCCACTGCGTCTTCATTGGCAGTCCTTCATACGAGGGCTCGGGCGACATGTGCAGAGGATTGGATCTGTCAAGGGGAACAAGCTGTCCTTCCTCCATCACAAAGGTCTCAAATAATGGTGCTCCCACAGTTTGCAGGTGCACGGGTGTCCCGGTGGTGTGCAGGTGCACGGGTGTCGCGATGGTGCTGGACACCAACAAACACAGCAAAAGAAGTTGAAAAGCTCGGAACTGAGACATGATTATTTTTTCTGCAAAAAGCAACAGTGGTGTCTTGCTGGACAAAAAACTCCGTCTCTCAACATGTGTACGGCTTTACTTATAGACGCACAAAATCCATTGCTACAAACATGATCATGTCGCTGTCAAGTCTCGCTTATGCTCGACGAAATTTTGAGTTCAAATGGGCGCGTTACCAAAAGCGCCAAAAATGTGTTTAACCTTAATAACCTAATTGATCGGCACCTGGATGTCGCCAACGTGCAAAATTGCTTACCCGTCATTTGCTACATTTTTAGGCGGTCTGTCATCCGCCACTTTTCATCTGAATCTGTTCAGCTCTTCCATTTATCCGCGCCTCGCGAAATGAACGAGGCAGGACCCAATTCCGCCATCAATAGACTTCAGTTGCCGGAGATGGCACGCGCGCGGGCATGACAATAGGACTATTCGTCGTGTTCTCCGCGCGCTTAACGACTACAGCGGCGGCCATCCCGAGGTCAGTCTGGCGACTGACGATAGACGGTGCTCAAGTGTCCCACGTGGAGTATTCAGCTCACTTGGAGCAGTTGAGTTCTTTCTTCCCCGATGATTTGCAGCTTTTTGAACCATTCTCGCAGAACTTTTGCAACAGTCGTAGGCTGCTAAATTAAGTTGTTTGTCTGTTCTAGCTGTAGTAAATCGCTAATACATTCCCAAGACCTCATGAAAGACTTGACACCAAATGTAGGTGTACAGCTGCTTCGAAGTGTTTAGAGCAGCTCAGATATCTTGGGTCTTGTCAGAGTAAGCTTTTCCCTAACGGCGTCTTGGACGGACCGCGGCAGGCGCATCGCGGCATTGAGCTTGTTGCGGGTTATGGCTTGGTTTCGCGGGCCTTTTAGTGTTCCGTTTGTGCTTTGAAAATTCCAATCAGCTCAAGATGACGTAGAGGGCAGCGTGCAAACCTACACTGTTGAGCTGGAGGACTTTTGATTCGCTGTGGTTTCCGCGTCCCAAAGCCGAGGCACGGGCTATGCTTCAACTACCTGACTGCAGATCATGCGTTTGAAGTGGCTAGAAAAGCCTTTTGTGAAGAGTTCTTAGCGAGTTCCCGCGCGCCAGGATTTAGTGGACACCAAGTAGATGGGGATGTTTGCCGAAGCAATTGCCACCTGGGTCCTTCGTGGCAAATTTTTCGTGGCAAATTTCAAAAGCATACATCACTCTAGTCATGAAGAACACTTTGAGCTTCGCCAATGAGAAGCGTTTCGTGATATCGTGGGAAAGGTCGGCGTTATGTCTTCGGTGTCCCCGACGACCTGAACCATCACCCCTGAGTCATCTTGGTCAAAGCACATGCATGGCGGGAAAAACCGAAAGCATTTCACAATTCCGTTCCCGAGCTATGTGTGCGGCTCAAAAGATTCGGCAAAGCAATACACCAATGTTTCTGTTGTTGTGGAAGTCCACATCAAGTTTGAATCACTGATTGTGGCTCAGAGCCGCACAGATTGGCCCTTTCCTGTTGCACGGAAAAAAAAAAATTGAAAAAAAAATCCTGCTGCGGTCCAGTTTTCGAACGATTAAGCTTAAAGAAAATTGAAAGTTTCATGGAGCTAATCGCGAGGTGGCGGAATTAAACTGCTAGTATCTTGCCAGCTTAGTGATTGGCTAGGATCTTATTCTGGTATTAACCTCTTATCAGCGCGAGTCGAATATGAGTAGGCCCATTGAAGCACATGTAGGTTGCTTTGTTTTTAATAGGACAACAATGCTCCTCTAGTGCAGGGATCTAACGTGTGTTGGGCGGTTTTCTCTATGGTTAAGGGACAAGCACATAACTCAACATAGTAAAGTTTTTTGGAATTTGAACGATTAAGCTCAAAGAAAATTGAAACTTATGGAGCTAAGCACGAGGTGGAGGAATTGAACTGTTCGTGTCTTATAAGCTTAGTGATTAGCTAGGATCTTGTTCTGGCATTAACCTCTTATCAGCGCGAGTCGAATATGAGTAGGCCCATTGAAGCACATGTAGGTTGCTTTGTTTTTAATAGGATAACAATGCTCCTCTAGTGTAGGGATCCAACGTGTGTTGGGCGGTTTTCTCTACGGTCAAGGGACATGCACACAACTCAACGTAGTAAAGTTCTTTGGAATTCCATCAATAATGCTTCATGCAGGATTGGACTTGACATGCGAGACGGGACAGCAACATGCTCAAGACCCAAAATTTTTGGTTTTCTCTACGGTTAAGGGACATGCACACAACTCAACGTAGTAAAGTTCTTTGGAATTCCATCAATAATGCTTCATGCAGGATTGGACTTGACATGCGAGACGGGACAGCAACATGCTCAAGACCCAAAATTTTTAAGACTTGGGCTGAGTCCAGAATTTAATTAACCATGGCAAGCTTCCTCACCGCTGTCTGCCTAACTCTGATCAAATCATGACGGCCGTCGTAGTTGAAGCGGAAATCCAAAAAAGATTTGTTGAGATGTGGGTAGAAGCGAGTCGTCGTTATAATGTGCATGAGACCAAAGATAGGCGTCAACACATTAGGCTTTTCTCCCCGCTAGAATTGAGCGGAGGTGGTTCGTTCAAGAGTATAGGCGCTCATGGGAGAGGTGTAGTTGAGAGTAGCATGGAGCTCCCCCTGCAACTCTGCGGCACCAAGGAGGCGAGTTAGCCCTTGCGCTGGACGACGCTCGTCCGAGGAGATGGCAGCTGCAGACGCTGGATTGTGAAGAGAATTGACTGCACTATCACTTGCGAATCAGTGATTAATCCTCTAGTTTACCTCGTCGCCGCAAATAGAGCCCGCCACTGGTAATTTTGCAGAGTTCAGAGCTGTCTTGTTCGAAATTCTTGCCACCAACCTCAAAAGCATCGCGAGTCCATCAATGACGGACAAAGCGCTCTAATAGAAGAGGAAGCACAGGAGTGCGCATCACGCTCCTCGCTCATTCAATCCCACTCCAACATTTTCATTGCTGAGTTGGAGTTGTATAGGCCAGGTGCCGGTAGAAAACTAAGGTAGACATGTTGTGCCGGAGGCCGGATATTAGCTAAGCCGTGATCCACCCGGATTGGCCTCTAGGCTCCCCGAAGCAGTCCTAATACAGTTAGCGTGTTAAGGATCAGCACTACTTGTTAGCAGTACTAGAGAGCCACTAGATTTAATGGAACTATTCATCCTTGCCAAGATTACCTATAACAAGACTCCATGCGCGCGCATAGGCCGCCGACCGAGGGTAGTTTTGTCGTATCCCTGCACTGCGCGCCCGATCCCTCTCCTTTCCCATACACACTCTCTCTGCTCAACTCCTCACCGCTTTTGCTTTCTCGCGCGTCTAGGACGACAGTCCAAGCCTGCCTCTACATCCAACATATCCCAAACAGCTTTACGGCCGGCGCAGAATGAATTTGATAAACATCAGAAGGGAGTTTTGCGTTCACAGCAGAGACAGTGCTTTTGGGGACAGTCACAATGTCACCTCCGATGTGGGAAATTGGAGAAACCAATGAATTGATGTCATGAATTGTGTGTTGTATTAGTTTCGTTGCGCGCAGTCGTTTAGTCGACTATCAGCGTCGACTGGCTGCGCTAAACTACTTTGGGCTAACTACTGCTGTAAGCGACTCTACTCTACTGGAGGACTCCATCAGAAATCGTTGGTGCTCAGTCATCCGCCATCGACGCATTGCCGACTTTTGTTTTTCGTGGCCAAGCGCAAATGAGAGGTTAAGGTGTAGCTCGTCAATGTACTGTCGGAATAGTCGTCGTTCCCAAATGAAGTGGCGAAAGCAGTGGAAGCTTTCCCCCCCCTCAGCGAGGTACAAGACTGCTGCGCATCGGCAAACAAAAGGAAATGCTCGACCATTCCAGATCCTACACGTCTCTTTTGCTTTCTTGTTGCTTTAGATAGCGATGTTGTCGCCGTTGTGCGTGATGGATCCAATCAGCTCCAACTCGTGCTTGCTTCAGCCTTCAGCTAGATCGATCGAGAAAGTGTCAGAATGGCTGTCTCTCTTCATGAGGAGACAACCCAAATTTGCCAGCACCGTCACGAGGCGCTGCCAACGCCAATGGGGCCAGTCCGGAGCAGCGTGATGACTGTCGATGAACGAACGACTGCTCTCCCCATTCGCTTATCCAGTCTGCCAGTTTTCTTAAAGAGTCCGGAGCACAGCAAAATTGCAAGCACCGCAACCCATTGCAGCCAAAGTCATCACAGCCAGTCTCGAGCAGCTAGAGACGTTGCTGTTGAACGAACGACTGTCTCCTCGCTTCCTCTATGGCCCTCGTGGCTGTCCAAGGTGCCAGAAACACAGTTGAAAACGCACCTGCGCGCGCACCTGCGACCACAGTCTTTGCTTGCGTGCTTGTTTGCTGAGAGACCTGAGGCAATGGCCGCAATCAAGTCGTTTCCACGCCTTTCATCATCCACTTAGTTCTTAGGTCAACAGCAAAGTCACGATCACCGCTACGCAGTGCAGCCAATGCTGACAGAGTCAGTCCAGACAAGCCACAGAAAGTCGACGATACTGTCGACAAAAATTGCTTTCCCCTTCCTCATTCAAACTTCGGACCAGGCGAAGGGGTTAGATCCAAGAACAGCATGGCCAGAGACGAAAACGAAGCGCCTCTTCTCTGAGTCGGAAATACAGCGGTATGAGAATCACCGCAACGAGGCACCGTCAGAGCAAACAATGTAGATAGCCCGAGCAAAGTGGAGCACTCACTGCTGCCAATCTGAAGATCGGTCCTCCCACCTTTCCTTCTCTTAGGTTGAAAAGAGCCGATTCGATTCTGAAGAGCGTCTCAGCAGTCTCTCGACCTAGCAGGCATTCATAAAGACAGCAACGGTGTCGCCACCGTCGAGCCGACAACAATTCTACCTCCCGCACTCCTGGTATCCCCACAATGCTCGTCTTTGCCTTTCCCTCTTCTCACAAGCACTTCAGCATCTACCAACCCAAACAAGCAGACGTTCCACTGATTGACAAACCTCGTCCTCACCTCTCTACTCCGTCAAAACCGACGAAAAAACCGCCCAAAGAACAAGAGAGACCACGGCGTCTTGAGAACACGTCCGAATCGACTTGACGAGCGCACGCAGCTCGCTCAGCCATGGCAGATGCAGCCAACACTTGCATCATCTCGCGCCGCGCAAACCAAGTGCCCACACAAAGCCGCCACAAGAGAAGCGGATGATGGAACCCACACTGCTCGCTCGCTGAAGAAATCGCATAACCCTCGTGAACGACGATCACAGCTCGCACTGCGTCTCCTCAACCACACAAAACCGTACAAGACAAGCGACGG
Organism: Phyllosticta citriasiana; assembly: GCF_038021145.1. Classification (NCBI taxonomy): domain Eukaryota; kingdom Fungi; phylum Ascomycota; class Dothideomycetes; order Botryosphaeriales; family Phyllostictaceae; genus Phyllosticta; species Phyllosticta citriasiana. The sequence goes on along the minus strand of NW_027117279.1, from coordinate 2,746,133 downwards.
GCGTGTTGACCGCTTTGGTTCCCGCAGCGGCTGTCTTGCCTCGCCCTGCTCTGCCTCGCCCGGCTCTGCAGGTGCTGTTCCTCTCCGCACCGATCAATGGATGCCTTTGGCCGTCGACTGTCGGCTGTCGGTTGGTTGTCGCGTGCATCGATAACAGCGCGGCGATGTGGGAAGGTAGTCGGTCATTTGGAGTGTGCTGGATGGGTGCCCGACAGCCAGCCCATTCGCGGCCTCGATATTGTCTTCCTTTCATTACTGCACGCACACACGCACGCAGGGAGTCACGGCGTTTGGATTCGGGTGCCGCTTTCCTTGTAGACTAGAAGGTGTCGGCGATAATGATAGTGGTGATGATGGCGACGCTTAACACGCACGAGGCGCCACCGGATGAGGTGAAAGGAAGCGAGAGAAGTCGGGATTGGACAATTGCTCATGTCATGAATGTGATGTGATGTAGCTGGCCTGGCTACCTACCCAACTACTATCTTTCTCTTTCTTTCGCTGTCTATGTGTGTAGGGTAAGCCACGCGGTGCCGCAGGAAGAGGACAGGATAGACAAGATACGTATGCTCCATTGTGTCCTGGAGAGATGGAAAGAAGGAAAAAAGACGAAAACAAGGGAATCAAATGAAACGCCTCATCTGGATGCAGGAAAGAAAGAGAAAAGAGAAGACGACACGACAAATCCAAGAGCAGCAGAAGCGCAACGCGCAAGATAAGGTACTGTACAAACGCCGTATTCGCCCAGGCACCATCAACCCCAAAGCCCAGCCAGCCCACGAGAAAAAGACAACAGCATGCAGACTCATGTCGTATTTCGCAAGCCTCACGAGCCACCGCCAACCTCCTTACACACATCGCCCAGCATACCCATGCGGTAGAAACGCGCAACACGCGCATAAACGCCTAAGCGCTCGCGCATCTCGTCCACCTTGCGCGTGGGGACCCACTCGCCAGCACACGCGCAATGCTCCATAAAGTCATTCGTGCGCAGCCGGCCACACTTGGCACACTTGAGGTCCTGGGCGCACCATTCGACGGCGAGGCGTTGGACCTCTGCGAGGAGGCGCTCCTCGATGCGCAGGCGGTCGAAGGGGGCATCGCAGTTAGGGCAGCGCCACTTGGGCTGAGCCTGTGCCTCGGCCGCGCCGCTGCTGCCGTCGGTGAAGACGTCGGCGTCGCGGCATAGGTCCAGGTCGCGCGCGGCGGTGCAATCGTCGCAGACGAGGCCGCGCAGCCAGAGCGACGCGGATGGGTTGGCGAAGGCGGCTTGGGCGCTGAATTCGCGCACGTCGAAGAGCTTGAGCAGGTCTTTGCGCAGGATGCGCACTTCGAGATGAATGCTCTTGTCGAGGGAGAGCACTTGCACGAGCGATTTGACGAGTTGGAGGACTGGGTTGTCGAGCGAGTGGTGCGAGCCAGGCAGTTGCGGGAACGCCCAGTCGCTGACAAGCTCTTGATGGAGGAGTTCGCTGTGTTGACGCGAGAGCAGCTTGGAAATTTGGTTCCGCAGCGGCTTGGTGAAGTCTTTGGGGAGGACTTGGGTCGCAACGTCCGTGTGGTCGACCGTCAGTGGACGGAAGGGGATTTGAGTGGCCCGTGGTGTGGAGGAGACGGTGCCGTCGGGATTGACGACAATCTGCGGACGCTTGCGTGCGTGCATGATTTCAATGAATTCGACAACCCAATCGTTGAACACAGGTTGAAGGACCGGAGGGAGGAAAGTGGCAAAGTGCCAGTGCATGATGGTGTCCAGAGTCTGGTTCTCAACCTCGACAACTTCTTTGCAGCCTTTGCCGCCGTAGTTGAACTCGTCGTACCAAGCCAGATAGTCCCAATACTCCTTGATTTGGAGGTCGAGGGATTGGAAAAGCGGTTTGGCGTGGACCGTCTTGAGAATGTACTGGCTGTAGGCGAATGCGTTGCCGACCTCTGCCTTGCTCGTTTGGAGCAACAGACGATTTGCGCTTGCAAAGATAACGTGCGAGCCGACTCGGCGAAAGTCCGACATGAGCTGCTGCAACGCCTTCTTTGACATGACTTGCACGTAGTAGTGCAAAGCACGGTCGTACAAGAATGATCCAGGGCACTCTACCCACCGCACGAGATGTTGGACCATGACGTCGGCCATGTAGCTGCCCCTTTCAGCTTCGGTCCACCACGCCTTCACCATTTCCCGCAATACCAAAATACCGGCCGAGGCAAAGGCGTTGTCCGAGTAGATGATGTTGGTTCCATCTGACGGAGCGTCTTCCGTCGGCGCGGCCGGATTAAATGATACCGAGTCTGACCCTTCCATCTCGTTGATGATTGAAGAGGAGAGCACAGTGCTGATGGCCAAGTTTTTGATCTCGAGATCAATGCAAACGGACGAGTAAGTACCAGGATTGTTGATCGAGGGCATCTCGACCGTCTCCAGTTGACCCAAAACATCGTCCTTTTCATAACCGGCGTGGTCAGGCTTCGGACCATCCGACCACCACAAGACGACCTTTTCTTTTTGCAGCCTTCTCGCGTATGCAACGTCAATCAAGAATCGAGGATCGTCTCGCTCCAAGTTGCAGAGAGGAATGTCTCCGTATCGAGCGAGACCAATCAAATGAGTGACCCAAGTTCCAAGATCCAGGTAATGGTCAACGAGACGGCGAGCCACGAACGATTGCCATCCCAGTGGCGGTAACTGCTTGTCGGCCTCGTCAGCTTGCAGGGGCAGGATAGGCAGCTCTTTCAGCGCCGGAATGTCGTGGGCCAACAGCTTCTGGTTCTCTGTGCGAACAACTGCGATCAGCGGCCTCAACTCCTCACTCTTCAACCTCTTGATGGCATCGGCGACCTCGAGATAAGCCTTGCGCTTTGTGGTCACCTGCACGACCTTGAATTTGAGATCGGTCTGGTACTCGAAGGTGTCTTGCCATGGCTGGCCCTCAGTCTCCTTTAATCTCCCCATGTAGCTGTCCCTATAGATCTTGTCCAAGTTTGGCATGCCTTGAGTATCTCTTGACCTATTCATGACGATGACGTAGGCCTGGTCTTTGCTGCTAGAGAAGACAGAAAAAATCTCTCGATCACCTGCAACGATTTGGTGGACGTAAAGGTATCCCAAGGGGTTGGTGGTGAGATAAGGCTGCTGAGTTGGGACGCGACGGAGGGCGGAGAGGTCAAACCCTTGCTCCAAACCTTTTCCGAGGACGCCTCGTTGGCTCTCGTCAAAAGAACAGACGGTGCCCAATTCGAGGACCGCGCGTATGTTGAGCGGCACTTGAGTCTCGTACACACCTTCAACACTCGGGTGGTTGAACAGGACGCTGAACTTTTTGGATTCCTGCACGAATGATTCCTCGGACATGGTAAGCTTGAAGAGATGGACCGAAGGGTGCCCGTTGGGTAGAGTATGGTTCGTGACCTTTTCGACATTGCAATCGTCGATGGACACGTCGGGAAGGTCTTCGCTTCTGAGGTTTAGGTATACCTGACGCGGAACAAGTATTCGCAGCACGTGTATCTTCTTGTCGAGCAGAACAAAAGCTTTGACCTCACCAGGCAGATCGCCTTCGCGCAATTGGAGCAGCTGCCATGTGTTGAGGTAAAGCATCTCGGCCTGGTTTCTGAAGAAGCTTCCAAGACCATCGGTCGCATCGGTGCGTTTTTCGCCAAACAATTGACGTCTCCGGGCTCTTTGTTGTCTTTGAATTCTCCACTTTTGCTTCTGATACCGCAGCCAACCTTGGTAGTCCTCGGTGATTGATGGCATATTTGGTGGCAAGCTTGCGTATGGATCAGTTGAAACAGGGACTGCAGGCTCGGGAGCTTTCCGCTTCTGTACCATTCTTGTCACCATTCCCTTCTTCGGTTTCCCAACTTGTGAAGAACCAAAGTCTTCAAGATCAGTGACCTTATTGCTCACAGCGTTTGCGTCAATGTCGGTCAAAGCCTTTTTGGAAAACAAGTCGGTCATCTTGGTCTGCTTGAACACATCGTCCTTGATTCTGATTCTCCGTTCAAGCCAGTCGGGATGAGGTACTCTGGGTACCGGATTGCGAACTCTTTGAAGAGCTGCGGGAATGGTAATGAGCTTCTGAATGACCGAGCCCAGACGCTCGAGGTAGTAATTCCAGTCAATGATAGTCCGCGGGTCAGCGTCTTCGGGGTCGGCCTTGAGCCACTTCCGCAGGAAAAATTTCTTGACCGACTCCTCAGCCGAGAAGATTGCGACTGGGACGGCTCTCTCGGTGACTGGGGCGCTTTTTGGCTGGGCGGAAATGATGTATTTGCAGTTCAGACCCTTATCCTTGATCATTTGCTCTCCAAGGAACTCGGCCAGACGTTTTGCTGTGGTGATGGCGGTCGTCTTTTGCGCTGCGTACTCCTCAATCGTCTTCGACATGGACTTGTTCTCGCAAATGAGGTCGATGAGCTCTTCATCTGCAAGCGTAGTGCCATGTTGGTGGAGGACGTCGAGCCACTGATTGGCCACCTTGGCGACTGCACCATAGGTCTCTTCGAGTGTGGTGCCCTCCAAGAAGAATTTGAAAATTTGAGTTTGGAAGATTTTGATTAGCTTCAGCTCACCTCTTCTCTTGACCTCAAAACCCTTCAATTCAGCCAAGCTGCCGTCATGGTTGAAAACTGCGTAACGCTTCTTCAGACCCTTGTCCTCTTCTTTGGAGGTGGGAAGAATCATTGCCTTGTACGGACCGTCGACTTCGAAGAAGATGGTGTTGTCGCTATGAGTTTCGTAGCGGAACGTGACAGGATCCACGAGAGTCTGGTATTGGTGATTGGTGAATCGATCATGGACCAAGTGGTTCAACATGACACAAGGGTACGAAATCGCCACCTTTTTCCCATTCTTGGTCTTGAAGGCAAAGTTTTCCGGAAAGGTGGCCGGGAGGATGCACCAAATTCCATCAGTGTCAAGTTCCAGAGGTCTACCGATTCGGTCGACCAACGAACGAGCAAGCTGGATGATGCGAGCGCCAGTCAAGCAAGTGATTCCGGCCATTTCCAACGAGTACCATCGGGATCCCTTTCGCATGACATATCCATAGAAACTGTTGAGAATGACCTTGTGGGCCAATTGCAAAGAGTCGAACAAGACAATCATCTTTTTGGCCTCGTCCACTTCTGCGGCGCTGGCACCTGAAGCTTTCAAAGCGTCAGTCTTGCCTTTCCAGACTTTTTGCTTGCCCTTGAAGTCGTAGCGACGGTCACGAAAGTCCTTGACTGTGTCGACATAGAATGGGTTCTCGCGTTGACAGATGATGGCTTCGCGCTCCATTGTTGTCGCATCGTGGATCTTGTGGTAGATTTTCTTGCTGTAATCCTGAAGTCGCTTCTTGACGTAGCTGGCCTGCTCGTCTTCTGTCAACTCGGAAAAAGACCTCGTGGGCCCCCCTGGCTTCTTTCCTGGAAATCTCTCGTTTTCCAATGCATGTCGGATCATATTGTACTCGTCTCGCTTTGCCGGAAGGTACTCGCCTCTCCAAGCCCATGGCATGCGGCGGTCACAAGTCTTGCCAGGTCTATTGAAATCACATGCAGCACAGTCGGCCTCAGTGACCACAGAGTCCGGCTGCAAACGGTTGGTGGTCATGATGTTCGGATACATAGAAGCGACGTCCAAGTGGTAGATCGATGGTTTTTCGCTCCGATTTGGGGTACTCCTGAGGTTATCGAGCTTTTCGACGATTTGGGCCTTGACTTCGTCGTAATTGACAATGTCATCCATCGACTTCTTTTCTTCCACGGTGATGCTGAAATTCAGTGCCGCATCAAGATCATTGATAAGCTCGTCAAAAGCCGAAGAATCGAGCGCAAAGTTGCATGGAATGTCGCTGCGAAAGACCCCTGCCTCGAGGGCTTCGACGTGGCCTCCGACATAGGTTTCCGATTCTAGCAAGTGGCCATCCCAGAATGCTTCTTTTGGTGCGACGTGCTTGTTCGGCAAAACAATGTTTTTGTAGTATGCCTGGACCATGAGCAACATCTCACAAAGGGTTCCTGTGCCTTTGCGCAACACATCGTCGGGTCCCAGTGGAATGATGGTGCAGAGCGAAAAGATGAAAGGGTGAACATATTTAATATACAGGTAGTAGGTCGCGACGGCATCAGAAACGGAATATTCCGCGAGAATTTGCGGTTTTTCGGCGGCGTAAGGAGTCATGAGTTCCGGGTCGAGTTCGTCAGGGTCGTATCCGAGTTTGGCGACAGTGACAGCCTTCAAGCCTCGACTTCCCTGAGGAAGATAACTGTCGCGGTTGACCCAAGCCAGGGCATCCATGTGGCAACAATGGTCGGCTTGGTATATGTCTTCACTGTTCTTCCGGAATCCAATCTCTTGATACATGTCTATCCCCAGAATGCTGGCTCGAGCCTCGACAAACGGCCAATCGAAAAAGTCACCGTTGTAGGTCACCATGACGGTCGGTTTCGCCTCCTTGATGTGCTCGAAAAAGCGCTCAATGACGGCCTTTTCATCGGGCTCATTGAAAATCATGAATGGACCTTCGTACTCGGGTTTTGGCGTGTACTCGAAATCTGCAATGTCCTCGGAGACGATTTCTCGATTGGTGATGAGGAATCCTTGGCCATCAATCATGTACGAAATCATCATAATTTGGTCAAACGAGGAATCTGGAAATTTAAGAGGAAGCTTTGTGGTTTCGATATCCCAGGCCAGCACAACCGGGTCGGCACGCGTAAGTCGATCCTCGATGCACTTGAGCGTTGTGACTCCGTGTTTTGCTTCGACGGTATACCATTTACCGACACGGATATCTGGAGATGGTCAGCGGATAGAAAGACAGAGCAAGAAAACCTAGTCGAACCTAAATCTATTGAAACTCGGACATGATACGGCACGTCGTACTCTCGTATGTCTACGACGAAATCGCTGGCGTCTACGAACCCATTAGGCCGTTTGTCGTCATCTTGGTCGTCGTCGAAAATGTCAAAGCCGGCATTTGCGCTGCATTGCGTTAGCCAATGGTGCGTCTGGGGACAAGTTCAGCATACCTAGCCACCTCCGCATATGCGTCCATCGCATTCACCTTTTTCTTGTTCTTTTGCGCAAGGGGTAAAATAGACTTGCGCACACTAAGCAGGTCCGGGACGTTGACGAATGAAAGTTTCAAGAATGTCCGCCGATATCCCAACAGGTGATTTGGCATGTTCAGATCCTCCTTTTCCACCTTTGAGACGTTTTTCACCAAGCCCTCGAATGTTCTTTTGCACCATTCTTCCACTTCGGCCTCCTTCCCTCTCTTTATTGCAACGAGAAAGTATGGATCGTAACCGACCGTGGCCTTGAAGTGTTCCCCGTCGTCTCCAATGAAATAAAAGTCGACTCCGGCGCGGCCTCCAGGCTGATTGTCATCCTCTATGCTCGTGCTGCGCATGTTGATCAACCAGCCAACCTTCTTCTTGCCGGACTCGTAGCGAGCGAAGCCCATGGCCTCGTCGATGCTGTGGGCCAGCCGTGTTGCTTCGAGCTTCTCATTTTGAGATGTCGCTTCGCTACTCCGGAGGGTCGACGCGTCAATGGCCTTGAGGTTCTTACGGGAGCTATACGAGGTGGAGCCGTCCTTGCCCATTCGGCGAAAGGTGCCAGGGCGACGAGGGCCAGGCATGATGCGGCGTCGCGAAAGCCGCAGGCGGCTGGGGAGGACGTCGAAGAAGAGTAATTCAGGTAAGAGGCATTTGAGGACGGTCGAGGGATTTGGATTTGCAGAGAGGCGTGTATGGGCGGGTTATGTGGAGAAGGCGAAGGGTTGGGCTGGTTCGAGCTACGATTTGATTGATTGAGCGGTTCGCGTCGTCTCGCGTTCACGGACGCGTCGCGGCAGCGAATCGAAACCAGCGCCAAGCCACAGACAGAAACTCCGCTCCAGCCGCCGCCAGCTGCCCGACGATCACCCCGTCAGGTCCTGACTGCACCGCCAAAGCTCCTGTCGCATTCCAAAAAATCAATTCGCGATGGCAGACGACACTCGGCAGACTCAAAACCAACAGGCGCCCTCCACCGAGGCCGCAGGTCCCAATGCGACTCCCTCAAGCTCTCCCAAATTCTTGAGCGCGCCTCCGCCAGGTCAGAGCGCCAACATCATGCCAGGCGGAACACAGCACACGGCAGGAGGAGAAAAGATGGAGCAGACGGGCAACAGCCTTGCTCAGACCTTCAAGGCAGATGACATCCTCAAAGTACACCAACAGCCATGCGCCCGAGAGGCCTTCTTGACGGGAATTGGCAGCGGCTTCGGTGTGGGTGGTCTGATGGCCATCTGGGGCAGTAAGTTTACTGGTGAATTCGTTTTCAATTCAAAGTCTGACGTTCATGCTGCAGAACCCATCAAAAAATCATGCAATTGGGCAGTGGGCGTCTTTATGGGCACATCGATACTCTCGTACGAATTCCTGCGGCGAAAACGGTCTCTGGAAAAGCAGTACATGGTACAAGCCGTGGAGATGATGGACCGCAAGAAGGAGGAGAAGATGAGGAAAAAGGAGGAGGTCATTGCAGCGCGCCGAAAAGCCAAGGAGGAGGCCGAACGGCAGGCGGAGGAGGCGAAGAAGAGGTGGTGGAAGTTTTGGTGATTTTGTCAATGGTGGGCGCTTGTATGGCAGGGCGTGGCATGATTTCATGATAGCGCATATAGAGGAAAGTTGGGTGTTGGACCCGTCGATAACGGTGATAGGCTGCTTCGCTATGTACAGGTACATGAAGGGTCAAAGATGGATTGGAGCCAGGCGTTTGCTTTGTGTCACGGCTGAAAAAAAAGAACCGGAAGCACTGGAGTTGTCCATCGACGGCAAGGACCAGAACAGCTGAACCTCGACTTCATCGTCAACGGAACTGGACAGTCAGTCAGAGCCCTACGCATCACATCTCGTAGCGGTCCCGGTCCCGGTCCCGTCAGAGAGGCAGAGGCGTGCGACAGCGGCAGGACCCTGTCACTCACACACCCAGTCTCCCGACCCGCACTGCACTTGCCCCTCCGCACACAAACCACACCCACGCCGACCTCACCTACCTACACACCCATCTTGAGCCTGCACTCCAATCTTTCCATTCCACAGTCCGCCGAAACCCATCCAGACTCCCCGCCACTCGAACACACACATCCATGACCGTGTCGCCCAAGCGCAAGCGTGGCTCTTCAGACCCCGCTGCTCCGACACCTTTCGCGCCCCGCATCAACACCTCCGCTTTCCCCGGACCTGGCCCTGCCACTTCACACGGCGATCCACACACCGCTCCACTACAGCACAGCACCGTCGGGTCTGAGAGCCCTCGGACAAGGGTTGCCAGGGAGTTCGGCCGCCTGCAGCTCGAAGCCGGAGCCGCGCTGCCCAAGATAGATTTTGGAACTGCCCTCGCCGCCGAGTCGAGCTCCATGAACACCAAAAAAGCAAAACATGTGTACGAGCAGCCTGACAGCTTTGGCCACGATTCTGCAAACGGCACAAATGGGTTTGGACATTATCAACATGTCGGCTCGTACAGTCCGCCGCCGCAGCCCGTTCTGGAAATAGCGGAAACCCCTCAGCCTGCATTTGGCAGTCGTGTCTCGCAGGCGGCCATGTACCAGCAACAACTGTCGCCCCCAACGCCTTCATCCTCGCCCTCTGTCAAGCTCTTTCTCTCTTCCACTGGACGCCGGCAAGACGGTTCCAAGCTGCGAGCGCCCTCGCCGCCGCCCGACTCAGTGTCGTCGACGTCCTCTCCCGCTGCCATCACCAACACCAGTCCTGTCGACCTTTCCAACCTCACTTGGCAGGAGTCGGAAATCACCGGTCATCTGATCGACGTGGAGCGTGAGGATGATGGCTACGGCATCAACGGCGTGGGGTTCCGGCCGACGCACGCCGTTGCCCAGCAGCGGGTGCTCAAGCGCCGGCAACAAATTCTCGAGTGGCGTGCACGTGAGGCGCGGGAGGCGCGCCAAAAGAGGAGCGAGCGAAGGAGGCTGGGTGCTTCCATGTCGGAGAGAAAGATTGGAGAAGTGCCAAAGCGGGTCGTCAGGTTTGCATCCTGATGTTTTGGGGAGGTTGATCGCCCCAGGCGGACAGCCAAGACTACTCCCAGCCGTGGTGTTGCCCTACCTGATTCTTGGACCTGGCACACCAGTTTTACTACCACTCACTTGGCCGATATCTGGCCGCTGCATAAAATACCTGGACGAGGTTGGCGTTCTTTCTCATATTTGGATTCATCTCATGATCGGACCGGATTCTTGACGATTGACATGACGGCTACCTTACTTGGGACCCTGGATAAACCCGCCATGCCGGGCGTAAATGTAATTGGAGTACGGGAGGGACATGCGTTGTAGAGAGGGATACTTGGCGTCTCCCCAAATCAAGAATGTTTATTTTCTCAATGACAAGTTCATCTCTGCAAAATCAAAGGGCAAAGTGACTTCCCCCGGTACTAACTGCCTACCTACTGAGCCGCCTTCGCCTTGGGCGTCAACTTCAAGCTGAAATCGACATGCTTGACGCCCTGATGAATACTACTCGTACTCACAACATCAACATCCTCACAAACATACTCCCTCACATTGTCCTCGGTCAGTCCACCACTAACCTCAACCAACGCCTTCCTCCCCCACTTCTCCTTCAATCGCCTTGCACACGCCCTGACCCCCTCCCCGCTAAAATTATCAAGCATCACAACGTCAGCACCGGCGCCAATCGCCTCGTCCGCCTCCTCAAACGACTGGCACTCGACCTCGACCTTGACGCTGAAGCCGGCGGCGGCCTTGGCGGCGGCCACGGCCGCGCTGATGCTCCCGCTGCAGGCCCAGATGTGGTTGTCTTTGAGCATCGTCATGGTTGAGAGGTCGTGGCGGTGCGGATCGCAGCCGCCGACTAGCATGCCGTATTTTTCGACGAGGCGGAAGCCGGGGGTTGTTTTGCGTGTGCCGGCGAGGGTGTTAGTGTAGCCGGCGGCGCGGAGGAGGGAGAGGGTGTGGGAGGATCTGCGGGCGTTAGTTGGGTTTGGTGTGGGGTGGGAATAGGAGGCGTGGGGGGTGGGGAAAGACGTGAGTCTTATGTTGGTTGGAAAGGCGTATTTGCAATGAAGTTGTGCTTGATTGACAAATTGTGGTTTGAAGCGGGAATCCTGTGTGGAACACAAAGAAGATTGGGAAATGGCGGGCAAGGAAAGACGGTGCATTCAGAGAAAGGAAATATCGAAAGACATGGAGTAAAAGGAGAGTTCTCTTGAGCTTTGGCAAGCCGTGGGTATAAGAACAAAAAAACCAGCGAACCAATTCATGCCGTTGAGGTTGGTGGTAGACTTACTTAGTCGCAATGCCGGAACAGCGCGCCAGCATGTTCAAGGCCACGCGCTCGCCGAGGAGGACTTTGCGGACCGGTCCACGGACAGTCGCGCAGTGCTTGACGGGCTCAAAGCTTTCGCCTTCTTGGATGTGCCATTCGACGCTATTCCATTCAGGTCAGATGACGAGTTTGGTGGTAGACGCGGCGGGCATCGCGGACAACTCACGTGCAATCGAGCTGCTTGAAGACCTCGTCAAAGAAGGGTACTCCAGCGAGAACACCCTACGCAGTGTCAGTGTCCAGATCTGATCGAATCGCCGTGCTCGTGCCATGTAGATCTGCTTCTGTACCCCGGTTCTTGCGGTAGCACGACAGATCGGCAAAAGGAAAAATGCTGCAGGAGAAATCGAATCTGAAACTGAAGAAACGCACCTTGCTCTTACCCAGCAGTCTGGCTTCTGCCATGTCCTCGCCCACGACGAAGCCACCGTAGTCCAGGCTTGGCGTGTCTTCTTCAAGCCATTCCGAGACCATGCGCTTGTATGTCTGCGGCAGTAGGTGTGCGACCTTGCCATGCGCTGGCGCGCCTTCGGTGAATGTTGACATGATGCTGTCAATCCTGGGTCAAGACGTCAAGGTGAATGGAGCGCTTGGTAAGGGTTGTCTTGAAGAGGCGTTCCTTTGAAGAAAGTAGTCGAATGGTCATGGATTCAGCCGGCGTCAGTGGGTGAGTCGTCGATGAATCTCGGCCCGAGCTCGCGGGGCGGAACGGAAGGCGGCACGGGCGGTCCCGACGTCGGCAGCGGGGTTGACTCTCCGGCGTTTTGGCCGAGTCTGTCGGCTACACGCATCTCCAACAACAGACAAGACATCAACACATCAACACATCCAGGTGCTTCTTGATCACTCTTATTGTCTCTTGCCAGAGATTTTTTTTTTTTTTCGCAGAGATCTGGCTCAGTGTAGTCGTGGCGCTGCATGAGACCTTTTCTCCTCGTGAACGCCGTCCCAGCCTCGCAGCTGTCGAAACACCCAGGTCTGATTCGTGATCTGCAAGGCTGAGCTCTGTGCATGATAAGTAGGGGAGGAAGAAGATGACGAAAATGTGCTTGGCTGCGCTACCGGATGCCTTGCCAGCTGGGCGCAAGCAGAACCTGCAGCTTTCCAAACCGCATTGAAGGACGCCATGGTCGACTTGCTGATGCGACTGAGCTCGTCTAAGCCATCATGCAGGCAGCAGAGCCTCCAGGCTATAGAGGCTGTGACAATTTCCATCCTCGAGGCTGATCTGTGAGGCTGCTCCCTTCTCATTCCTCTTCTGTCCCTTGGTCCTTCGTCTTTGGTCAGACCATGCTTTCGGACTCATAAACGAAAGCTACGCATCAGGAATCCAGATCTCCGGAACGAGATCGTCGAAGCAGCTGGCACGTACGTTCAATTCCCCCGGGTTTGGGAACTAATCCCCAATGCACTGGTCTGTACAAACACCTGGTTCCAAGGTTTCGATGGGTTGCTTGTCAACTGGACTGCCTTTGTGAGCTTCCCTTTGATGCAGTGCGGCGCAAGGACTTGCAAAATCTTCCACCTATCCTCTTTGCAACATATGAGCGCATTCTTGAGAGAGTAAACCAGCGCGGTACTGAGACCAGCGAGTTGGTCCAGGCGACACTCATATGGCTACTCAATGAGCCCAAAATCGAGACCACTGCTTTTTGCGAAGCACTTACACTTAAAGATGGAACGACCCATTGTGATATTGAAGCCGTCCCTGATGAGGAAGAGATTCTAATATCTTGTGGAAGCTTGGTGCACAAATCAGTGGATGAGAAGTCCCTAGAAGTCTCTCATTTCACCGTCAAGGAGTACTTTCGCTTAATCGATTCATCCAAGAATAATCTTCTGGCGCCATACAGCGTACTCAAAGATCCAATCGCTTGCGGAGCGATACTCGTTACAAAGAAGTTGAGGTATTTGAATTTGCAGAATCTCGGGTGGGGTTTGGCAAAGAGCCATGAAGAGATGGAGAATCGACAGAAACAGTATCCTTTCAGGAAATTCGTCGTCAACTTTCAAGCCTGGAATCAAAAAATCTATAATCGTACTGGGGTCTTGGAGGAAGCGAAGATCCTGTTTGATCCATCAGAGAGTTCCAGCTTTGTTTCTTGGGCCCAAGAATTAGCTATCTACAGAGCAGCCCAGTCTCATGTATTGAATCGCCTCGGTCCTTCAGCATTTCAGCGATATACTCTGGCCGTCTCCAGCGCAAGTCCATTGCATTTTGCTGCAATGCTCTGCTTTCCAAAAGAAGTCATGGACTGGCTTTTGAAGTCCGGCTGCGATCCGAACCAAATAAGTGACTTTGGCACTCTTGTGCACTGAGCACTCAGGGGCATATATGATTCTTTCAAGAACAACGTTTGGAGCCGGATTATCCGAGAATTCGCAACAACGACGTCGACTGTCATAATTCTCCTCGAAGCAGGGGCAGCTTGTTCCTACAACGTACCCAAGAGGCTCACAGAGCAAGAAATCAGCACCATGAATGTTGTCTTGCGAAGCGATCTTTTTGGTGGAACATTGATGAAGGAGATTCTCGACCTCATTTCCCTGGTCGGAACTTCTGGTGCGCGAATTGACCAACAGGATCTAAATAACTTGGAGGGTTTATTGTCAAGAAGGTACCGCGTCGATAAGATTGCTGATTTTGGACTCATCCTTCAAGCGATTGATGAATGGGTACCCATCAGGCTGAGAGCTCAATACAATAGTCTGAAGAAAAGACACCTCAAAGGTCAACAAAGTCATGTCGAAAAGGCCAAGTCTGAAGTTGCGTAGCCACAGGCTCAAGCAAGAGAACGATTACGAGATCAACTTGTTACCGCCGCGGCTGTAAATCGAATCGAACATTTACGCAGACTTTTTCAGCATTCCGACATCAACATAGAGGCAGCTAATGCCTTAGATGAGACAGCCTTACATAGGGCTGCGTCAGAAGGATCTACTGAGGCCCTGAGCATCCTGATCCATTCTTAAGCAAGCGTGAAAAAGACTTACAACAAAGGCAGAACCGCACTGCACCACTGCAATTCTTCCAAAAGCAACCCCAAAAGCCTGTCCTTGATTTTGGATTCCGGTGCGGATTTGGCCGCAGTAGACGACTCTGGCTGCAGCGTTTGGCATCTCACGGCGCAAAGATACGACACGAGAATTCCGAGAGCTCTTTTTGCTCTAGATACTGGGACCACAAAATTTCTGGAGTCTCGATGCTTCGTTGGCAAGACCCCGCTGTCTCATGCGGTCTACATGTTCTCGAAAGACGCCATGCTATTTCTGATTGAACGAACCGAAACGTGGGAGAACGGCTATATTCTTGCCCAGGCCATTTTAAGATAGTTCAGGTCCTTTGCGTTATTTTCATACGACAGGCGCTACATTTGCAAAATACGGGCTTTGGACCAAATCCATTGGAAGCAGCTGTCTCTTCTCAAGATTTAGATGTAATTCAATGTCTTTTGTCAAGAGGACTTCATCCACACGATATCAACGCTCGACATTTGATGAAACACACCCCGCTTGAGACTGCTTGCTTCGGAGATTGCAGCAGCACTATTTTTGAACTTCTTCTGGGAAAGCCCCCTCTTCAGGACTTTTCTCGAATAAATCCTTCAGACGGAGAAGGATTACTTCATTACATATGCTCAGAGAAATCCTCTGCGGGTGCAAAAGCTACTCCTCGGCAAAGGGCTCGATGTCGATACGCTGAGTTCTGATGGCAGGACCGTATTGAACGTGCCAGCCTCGTCAAACAAGCCACAACACTTCGCAGCCCTTCTACGACACAATGCAAATACGAATAAGAAGGACGCTTGTGGTAGGACTTTCCTCCACATTGCTGCAAATTGTGGAGCCTTGGACGTCTTCCGCGTGATTGATGATATACCACCGGATCTATGGAGAGCGACGTGTACGTGGGATAATGCACTGATCAAGAAATCTGACCAAACTCTCGAGAATTACGAATACACCGAAAAGGACCGAGTTCTACTGCACGATTGTAGCCTCCCCCACTTATCTACCAAAGATACCCTGCGACACATTCTCAAAGCGGACATCTTCAATGTCGACTGCCCCGCTGGAAATGGCGTTACAGCATTGCACATGGCGGCGCTCCGTGAGAGCATTGAATCTGCAAAGATTGTACTTTCTCATGGAGCAAACGTCAACGCAATCACTTCATGCAGAACTTCGCCCCTCCATTTTGCAGCATCACACTCAGTAAGCCTTTGTAATTGGCTAATCAGATGTGGAGCAAGACCTACTTCGATGGACCAATCCGGAAATCTACCACTACACGTCGCCGCTTCTGGGGGACACGATTCGATTGTATCGACACTGTTGCAAGAAGGCCCAGTCCACATACCAAATCGTGCTGGAATGACCCCTGAGATTTGCGCTCTTGCAGCTGGCCACGGATACACGGCGGAATCAGTAAGCGAAGCTGGACAGGTCATTGGTCAGCATTCTAGCTCTGGTCTCAGAGGACCCATTGAACTAATGAGCACTAGGTCTACTATCAGTCGCAGTATCGCAGCTATAGGTGCAAAGGGATGCAGCGCTTTCTCAGGCCCTCGTGCAGCTTGTTACGAAAGGGGATACCCGCCTGGTCAAAGGCTTGCTTGACGCTGGTGCAAATGAAGACTCAAGACCATTACACCCTGGGAATTATGGATGCACGTCACTCGTCTCCGCTTTTTAGAACGAACTTCCCGAAATGGCGAGCCTTCTCATCGGTCGAGACGCATCACTCAAGTTCGAGACATGTGAGAACGCCAAGTTTCCTGGTTTGGAAGCCGCTCACCTTGCTGCTCCGAGCCCAAAGTTCGACGACATTCTGAGACTTTTGCTCGAACGGAGACCCATATGGTTTCAACGCGAAGTCGGATCCAGCATTCATCCTCTTCATGTTGCAGCCGCAAAGAGCAACGAATCGGGTCTGAGATTGTACCTCGATCGGTATCTGAAGTGGAACCAGATTACTGGTCACACAACGACTTGTAGGAGACGACCAAGCGACCCATCAAGCTCGGCTGTCTATATGTGTCCTCTTTGCTCTTTCATCAATGTCCAAAGGAAGGCAGAATACGTCGTTAAAGATCGCAATCCTCGCCTTCAGATTCAAAAAGGCTGGACTCCACTGGTTACCGCTTTTCACACTAAGAACCTGACCTGCACCGGACTCCTTTTAGAAGCTGGAGCGGGAACGAATGTCGCCGATGAATACGCCCCACCGGTTTTTCACGCCAGCTGGCTTGGTCAATCGGACGCAGTTGAACTTCTGCTCAAGAAAGGCGCGAATTCACATGCTCGAGCAGGTATTCTGAGCACTGCTGCACTCGTGGCTCTTTTTCGTGGCTCATTTGAGTCTCTGGGCGATCTGGAAGAGTTTGGCGCTGATTCGACCTTTTAAACTGGAAAGAATGTAAAAGGTCTTCTTTGAATCCGATCCAGAAAGGCGACAAGAGTGCTAAAATCGTAAGATTTCTCATCAAGAGGAGATATCCGGTTCAGGATCGGGTTTAACGGTTGGTAGCACGTGAGACAGAACCGCGGAAGTTTTGTAGCCTAACGTCGAGCTCGACCCCAGGACTCCCTGGCAGCAACGACGGCCAAGTGTGCTATTCCCACGAGTTCGATGTGCTGATGGCACCCGGGCAGATTCTCCTAATCAAGAAAGCGCTTAAGTTTGAGACCAAGCATCCGGAAATGCAGAAACATGATGGACGTCGAGAGAAAAAGCAGAGGTTGACTCGACTTTGTCAAGCTTCCTTGCTGGAAGACGTCGACTCCATCGTTCTCTTAATCGAACACGGCGTAGACATCGACAAAGAAGGCTGTCCGGACGGAAGTCCCCTGATGGCAGCTTGCTCAGCGGGACGGCTGGATTTGGTTGATTGTCTGGTCAGAGGAGGAGCCAAAATCACGTACATCTACGAAGATTAGATCAGGAGTGCTTTTGCCGCTGCAGAGAAGTTTTTGGACATCCAGCAGTGGCTGTTGGTAGAACAACACACGCAACAATCGCTGAAACCTTGGGCTGGCTTGCAAGAGGTGCAGATTCCGTGGGAAGGAAGATTCCAGAGATACCATGAGGAGTCTTCTTTAGAGCATTTTCTTCGGTTGAGAGAGATGCCAGGGGAGAGTGATACACTGGACGACAGACCCGCCAGATATCTTTGTGGCTCTTTGAAGATGCTGGAAGACTGGGTCACGATGATATTAACTGCTGACTTAGAACTCATTTTTCTACTAAGTTCCCTACTCAACAATTTCAAGCGATTCGTTTCATGCTACTCCACAAATGCTTTATGTACAACAAGGAATCAAATCAAATACACCGTCCCCTTGCTCCGGAACTTGTCAAGCAGGTCGCAGATGGGTTCCTTAGACGCGGTGTAAAAGCCGCTCTCGGCACGCCCAGCAGCCTCTTCCAAGAGGTGACACAAGTCATCGATGTCACTGTAGTCGCAATCCTCCAGACCCTGACGTATCTGCTGCAAATCCGACACTGAAGTCTCTTGGAATTCCCACGGTTCGCACTGTCGCATGCCCCAAAGTTGGCAACCCAAGATTACATGCGCCAAAAACTCCATGTCTTCACCCCATTCGCCCTCCTGTTCTTCTGTCTGGGTGCTCCGATACTCATCGAGCGATTCCCGAAGCTCTTGAAATTTCTCGTGGTTCCACAATGTCTCTGTGAGGGAATCTGGTTCCCAGCGGCCGCCGCCAATTGGCATGCAATACAGTCCAGGCTGGAGTGGTGGCGGCTTAGCTTCCTCTTTAAGTTGTGGAAAATCCTCTTCTAGTCATGTTACAAAGTCCCGATTGCTTAAAGCAAAGGTGTCCCGGCGCGCTCTGATTCTTTCTCCAATGCGTCTGAGAGTCATCCCAACGTGATGAGATTTCTGCACATATTCAGATCTCTCAAATGCTTGGTTCAGACGCTGGTGGAACCATTCTACGTCGGATCTGTTCACCTCCTGGCCTATGATCTCTTTACGAGGAGCTCTGGCTGAGCGACCTTTCTCCTGGTTCTCTTCGTCCCGGCCTTGTGTTTTCTCAATGAGTTCCATACATCGGCCCTCTTCATTTTCGTCATTACCCTCCTCCCCCATCGCGATGGGTATTCCGGTAAATTCGATCATGTGATATTCAATTGGGTCCGCCGTCGGAGCCTCGGAAGCGACGTCTGATGAATTGGGGGGTCCATTGTAGACCGCGACCACGACTTTATTCCTGCAGAAAAGTGCTCCGAGCTTTTTCAACAGGGCTCCTGACTTTTCGAGGCCGTACAGATAGCACAAGCTTCGCTCCTGGATCTCCACCATCCATTGACTGACGGGCTCAAAGTATTCATAAAGGCCCCAAGAAAGAGCTGCGGCGAGAGCGCGCCGATTGTTCGCAGGATTTGAATGCTGATACTTGAATGGCTGGAAATGTTTCAGGTGAAAAGATTGTTTGGTCAGCGGAGTCTCGTCGCTTTTCGGTGACCGCAGTGGTCGGCAGTAGACGTTCCCGTCGCGTTCGGAGCACATGACATTGACCCAAGCAAGTGCCCGTCGAATCGAATGCTGCTGCTTCTTGGCGTCTCTCGTAATCTCGAAATACCAATCGCCATCAATCTCGAGGAAGCGCATAACCGACTTCGAATAACTGCGAAGACTTTCGCCGTTGAAGTTCGGCTTCGTCGGGTCGAAGAAGAAGGGGTCGACGCCGAGTGCAAGAGCTAACCACAGGAAATCTGTTCCGTCCATAGCCAATTCTGGATTCTTGGGGATCTCCATATCCGTGCTGACGGTGAATCGCAAGGCAGGCCGCTTCAAGAACAGTCCATGGCTGTACTCCGACTCCTTGTGGACGCAAAGCCCGAGTTTGGCTGCCACTGCCATCCATGGCCGAAACAAGAGATCCGGTTCACTCAAGCAGAACGGTTCTGGTTCCAAAGAGTTATTGTTGTTCCAAGTCCAGACCGCGGGCAGGCTTGGGTTTTCTCTCATGTATTTTCCGACATGGTTGTCAGCGTCAGTGTCACTGAAGGCTACGCGCTCGCGGATGCTCCACCTGGACATAATCTTGTTCCACACGGAAGAAAGCTTCTTGTGCATCGGCTCGCACTTGTATAACAAGCGATAAAACACCCTATGCGACCACCTCTTAAACCTAGTTCCAGGGGAAAGGTTACACTGTACTCCAGTTCTTTTGAGTTCGTCTGGCCAAAGTCCAGGGTGGACGCAACTGATTGAGTTAATGACAACAGTGACTTCTCCGTTTGCACCATCTGCAGACAGCGTGTAAAAAGGTCTAAGCTCCCACGGGATGGTTTGTGACAGTCTGAAGCGGATCCAAAAGGCTTTGCAAAAGTTCCACAGGATTGGCATGATGCCCATCACCGTTAGCGGTACACCAACATAAGTGATCTTCATTAATAAGCCAAAATTTTCAATGCCATCGCAAGAGACTTACAATATCGGTTGCGCTCGCCATTTTGGAGGCTTAGTTGCCGAGTCAGCAGATTGAAATCGGTGGTTTTTGAGCTCAGGACGGACCAGCAGAGCCCAGCGCCTCTAATGACTGAAAGAGAGACTTCGATTTCTCTGAAGAGCTCGGAATTCAACGAGCAGAGAACTCTTTTTTAACTGTGCATAGTGGGTCGCAAAAGAAATGCAAGCCTCCACGGTTTGTCCGTTGATATTGCGCGGCCCACTGTCCAACTCAGCGTCTTGATTTGATCTGCGTGGCAGCAGCTGGCCTGCGCTCGCTGCCAGGCGGAGAATCAATACGGGAGAGGCTGAAGAGCAACAGCGGCAACACAAAAGCCTTTTTTGGTCCTCTGTCCCTGTGGGTCACCCCGAGCCCTTAGTATTTACCCACTTATCTTTGCTTTGTTCTTGAACTGCGGAGCACGCTCCGAAGCTTGTACCCACTCCGGACCGGGCCCACCCGCCAATCGACTGCTCAGATCAGCCTTTGAGCAGGCAGGCCCTCCGATAATCAGATGAAAAATCTACTCACGGACGAATCAAAGCCTGCCCTAACAGCGGTTGTCGGCAGAAGGCTCCGAGGATGCGTCGGTAGGAGAAAGAACGTAGTCAACGGCTGTTCCTTCGGTGTCACGGCGGTGATGATAATAGATGACTGCTCCCTAGGCGCAGTTGTGATGGCCGAAGGCCGCTTCCTAAGGGACGTCTCATTGTTTCTGCACCCGCTGTGCTACAAAATATGGAGTCGCCATTTCGTCTGACATCCACTGTGCCTTCTTCGCGACTCGTGATTTTGACCGCATCGATGCCATGCCCCTCCGACTCGGAACTTTTGGTTTGACAGGATGAGTAATGATTGGATGCTTTGAAGATGAGATCCGTGCTTGGACCAAGTCGACCCAGATCTCGGTGGGGACAGGCTAGAAGACGTGCACGTTGAGACCTTGCTGCAAGCTTTCATTTTCGAATTCGCCTTGTCCTGCTGCGTCGCTCTGGATCAATTTGACATCAATTCGGTTTCTGCAGGCGTTGTTAATGTGAGAAGAGGAGGCTTCTTGATCACCTTTCCACTGCGGCGCGAAAGCATCCATCGCTAACACCGAATGGCTCCTTCCGCCTTCTAAAAAAGTCCGATCTCGAACACTTGACGTGAAAGTTGAAGGAAAGAGATACGCGTATATTCGGCCCACTGGACCCATTTCCTGCTTCTTGACACATGTTCGAATAAAAGCGAATAGTGGTCAGGCAAGAAGTCGGAATCAAGCGTCAGGGGATTGGTGCGTCCGCTCGGAACAACTCGAGTTTGCGTCTCATGGATTAAATCCAATTCGTTTCAACGAAATTGCTGGAGTCAGTTGAAGTTGTCATGTCTCTTGCGCAGGGCCGCAGTCGAAATTTTGTTGTCGCACTAGAAGAGGAGCCGAAAAACAGTTGTGTCAAGCGGGATGACCGATTCTGGCACTGCAGCCAGACCTTGAGAGCTATGATTCACTGCCTCAACAGCATTGAGGGAGTTGTCTTTCGCGCGGCTGCACTCAGGCAGTCTTCATTCCCGGTGGCATCTGCTGTGGCCGATATTCCCGCTGTCTTCTCTTGTATCCCTGGAATAATGCTCGAAGTTGACGCATGCGACAGTGGGATCGAAGCAGCTTGGTCCGAAATTCTATTAGCTGAATTGTATCAAACAAAGTAGACTACACGAGGACACATCGGATGGTAATTGTTTAACAGCGATTCAACAGCCCCTTCCTTGGGTGCGTTGAAAATGCCTGCCTTGGCGAGTGCCTCCAACTTTCTCAAGCAAGATATTACTATTTTCGGGTCTGGATTTCGGCCTCTCAAAGAATTACAGCATTGGAAAATGATGAAAATAGTTTTTTGAGGCAGCTCCCAACGTGTTCTGTGCAAATGTTGCCAATCCTGCAAGACAAGGATAATATGTGCCATGAGCTCTGATTCGTGGGAAGGAAAATGCTTTTCCTCCACGATATCCTCCCTGTTGTGAGGATTGAAGTGCTCATCTAGTTCTGAGAAGATAAGGTGTGCTTTGAGCTGATTCAAGACTTCCTCATTGTCTGGGCAAAATATGTGGTAGTCTTCGGATGATCTGGTAAACGAATGGTGCTGGTACAATTGTTCCAACTTGCTGAGTCCTCATCGACAGCAGAAGAGTCGGATGACAGGTCTTCACCCAGGCTTAGTATGCTGCGGATGATCTCAAGAATCTCAAGCATCTTCCTGCGGTACGAAGATGACTTGAACTCAGCGCGAAGAATTCTAAGAATTCGGTCCGCGAGAGTCGGTATGCCAGTCTCAAGAGATGCCCCTTCCTCGGGAATGGACATCGTTCCGTGTAATTCATCGGGTATTCCGGCCACAATGTTTGCCAACTTTTTCTCCAACTTGTCTTCATCGTCCAGTCCTTCATCGTCAAGATGAGAGAAAAAGAAGGCTTCTTTCTTGAGCACTCAGGATTCCTTGACTGATATACAATTTGAGCTGCGTGCTGTATATCCCTTCCAGGTAGAATATCCAGGTAATGGCGGCGGCATGTTTTGATCGGCACTTCAAGTCTATGTTATTGAAGAAGTCGCCGCTGTTGTCTCGATAGATCGAAAAGTCATCGAGATACCGTAATCACAGCGAGGCGAAGAGAAAAGATCGAAACACAGTTTACCCTGTCCATGGACGTCGATATTTCCGCTTCCCTTTTATTTCAACTGACTAGAGCTTAGTGATGATCCAGCTAGACTGCGACAGACTATTGAGTTTCCGCGGTCGAAACACATTGTGTTGTTCCAGGCAAGTGCTGCTCGAATCGAGAATTTATGGGTGGAGTTGTGATTGAGTGCGACATTCCAGTCATCGCCTTGCTTCGAGAGATGGACAAAAGTAATTTCTGCAAAAATCCCGTCCTTGCATTCAAGCTTACACTCCGATTTTTGCGGTCCGAAATCGAAATCATAAGGGTCAGCACCGAGTTCCAGGGCGAACCACACAAAACTCCGCCATGGCATCGCAAGTCTTGGGGGTTCCGGTATCTCCATCGTGATATTGACAGCACTGTTCGTGGTTCTCGATGTTTGTCAATACTCTTGTGTGAACTCTTCCGACTGATACAGGGAGAACTTGATACTAGAAAATATTGACATCCATGGGCGGAATAAGCGTCGAGGTCTGGCAACGCAAAACGTGGGCTCAACAGACGCTTTCTTCTCAGTTGAAGTCGAATCCGAGGTACTGCTTGGTGGAGTTTCTTCGTCTCGCTCCCGGCGTCGGAGCCAACGAATCGATTTCCGCAGCACCTCTATTGTTTCATCGAGGGCCGAGCAAATTCCAGAGAGCATGTCTCTTAATTTGGAACTCAGCTTTAAGAAGATCTTACGGCGTGGGAACCTGAGAATTGATTCCCGTGACACCTTGAAGATTTTGTTGTGGGCCGAGCGAATTCCACAGAGTATAGCCCTTACTTTGGTATCCATCTTCAGGAAAACCTTGTGTCGCCATGTTTGCCAACGTCTACGGATGGTTTGCTGTGGAGGTCTGACTTCGGGCCACAGTCCTGGATTTTCGCAAAACGGCGTCCGAATAGTCATAATAACGTCCGAATAGTCATGATAACGTCTCCGTTGGCGGAGTCGGCAATCAGGTCGAAGAAATGTCTAAACTCTGACGGAATGGACACGGACAGTCGATATCGGATGAGTAACGAGAGAAAGATGTTCCAATGACAGCTTAATCACCAAGGGGGGCCATTCTTACAAGATCTGTCGCACTCGGCATTTTGAGAAGTGATCGAGGATGTGGTCTCTAGGTCTAAGTCACCGTCCGCAGTGGCAGGAATAGTGTCGGGACGAACAAGGTTGTCACGTGTTTGGATGCGTCCACTGGAGACAGTGCAAAAATGGAAGCCCCTGCCTTCGTCAAGAAGTCTTCAGAAGGCACTGAACGATGCACCCGGATGGAAGTGAAATGGGAGATGAGCAGACAGTAACCAGCCAGATCAGGCTCAAGAAATACCGTGGTCGCAAAAGGAATCAATCATCGTCCAAATGCGAAAATGCAAGCTCAGCAGCATGGCAGTCGTGAAACAGCTCGAAAGTGTTATCCACGATTTCATGCAAGCTCGTCCGGACCTAGCACAAAAGAGTGGAAGATGAGAGAGCGAGGAAAGAGACGATCAGCCCGTATTTTTCCAAAGAGTTGCTTGTACAACCCAGAGGTTTCTGTCGCCCGGCAACATGCTCCACTCTTGCGTGGGCGCAGCGTGATGTGCAGGTTGTACCGCTGAGTTTTGAGCCCTGGTGTTGCGGCTCTACTGCAAGCCTTCTGTAAGCCACGCTTCACTCAGCTCTTTGTGACCCCTCAGCCTCGCACATACCATATTCACTCACAGCGCTGTCGTCTCCCGATCAGCCAAAGCAGCCCCAGCCCTCAGACTTTTCTTCAACAAAAGGAAACTCGGGGCAGTGACAAGCGACTTGCCACCGCTGGCGCGAAAAGAAACATTGGCTCTCTGAATTCGTCCGCGACGGGGAACAACGGCTCCCCCGGTCTGCTGCAGTCGTGCGCAGCAGCACCCGAGTCCAGCCGTAGTGCAAAAAGCCGTCTTTTTTCGTGATTTCCATTGCGACGTCGACTGTCACAACACGAACAAAAAATTCAAGAGACTCTTGCCCAACGCCGAAGCCATGCTTTGTTTCGAGCCCAAAGCAAATTTCTCACGGCCTCCAGCGGACCCAGCGCATAGGTGCAGGACGACGCGCCCACGAAAACCAAGCAAGAGAAAACATGGGAGACTTCCCCACTTCATGTGACACCACCCCCTCTCGAAGTGTGCGTCAAAAGAAACTGCACCTTTCGGCGCTGGACTCAAGAAGCATCCACGAAGCAGTAGTCCTCATCTCTTCACCTTCATCCCCTTCTTGCCCATCATGATATCTACCCGCGCCCCTCACGACGAGTGGGACAGGCAAATCTTGCCGCTCATTCCGCAAATGCGTCAACAGCTGCAACTTCAGTGAAAACGCTTCGCCGGACACAGCACACTTATCCTTGAATCCTTGAGTTGCTAGGCCTCAGCCTTGTCTTTGGCCGATTTGTCGGCCTTCTTTTCGCGCTTCTACGCTGGTTTGCCCATGTGGTGTCATTGCTGCGGCTGCTGCTGGGTGAAGGCGAATTCGGAGTCTGTGTTGGCGTTGATATGCGTAGTCCTTGGCCTTGCTCGGACCTTGGTGGGAGAAACCGAGAGGCAATGCGAGGTCGAGACAGCACGAGGCCGGATTCTGGAGCTTGTCGCTTTATACGTAGATGGTGCTGGCTATCCGAGCAACAGAGCGCAACCCGAGCTCCCGAGATGACTCAACTTGGAACGATCCGCCCGCGTGCTGACGGTGTGACGTCCCGGGCTCGCCAATGATAACGTCCTCGCGTTTGTTGTCTACAGGCGCGGTGCGGATGTTTTCAGTCGCTTCGGCGGTCTCATCAACTGCATCATTGACAAACTCTCAGATCTACCTATCTTCAAGCCATGTCACGTCTGCGGATATCAAAACTAAGGATGGAGCATTCAAGCTTGCGGATCATTTTGGGTGTGTCTGCGAGTCGCAGTTGCGGCCTCGAAGGACATTGATGCGATTTTCGGTATTGTCGTCAATCCCTCCCCTGCGGATAATACGGTAATCTTCTTGTTTCTCCATCTATGAATTTTTTGAATGCCTGAACAGACACAGCTCACCTCTTTCCCTTCTTTTTACTACCCCCAGCGCCCCTGCCGACCTGCGGTACTGGTGCCGCATGTCCTTCATCGCGGACATGCCGGAAAAGCTGCGTTTTTGACGAGAACGCCTCATTACAAACGGCGCACTTGTGCTTGAGTTCCTCAGCCTCGGCTTCGGCCATCTTGGCCGCCTTTTTGGCGCGCTTCTGCGCCGCCTTGCCCATTTTGGCTTGCGGTTGTTTAGAGGCGGGCTTGTTGGTCTCATCGTCGTCTTCTTCGTTGACCTCGGCGGATTGTTGGGGGGTTGGAGAGTCTTGAAGCGAGGTGTCTAAGGAAGAGCCGGCAAGGCGCGATTCGAGTTTGGAGCGGGGAACGTAGTCGGAGTTGGAGGAGGATTTGTCGGAGTCTGAAGCGTCGTCATGAGGATCTGTTGGTGGTGGTTGGGAAGATCCATTTGCGGGCTGTTTTGTGTCTACTACGTCGTCGTCGGCATCTGAGAGGTTGTCGTCTTCGAGAGTGGTACTTTGGATTGCGTCGGCAGTCTCCTCGACCGCATCATCGACAGGCTCTTCCGGCCAATCCTCCTCTGCGTCGTCCGGAGTCGCCACGCCGCTGCTCGGGATCTCTTCGTCGAGATGGAGATTCTTGTTCTCTTTTCTCATCTTCTTTTGCAAAGCATACACCGCTTTTTGATGCTTCTTGCTCTTCTCGTGTGCCTCCCACTGCTTCTCACTCTTAAAAGTCTTGTTGCAGGCCACGCACTCAAAGTGCTGCTCCTCAACTTCTTCTTCTTCCTCCTCGTCCAGCTCTTCCGGTTCCCGCACTTTCGTCCACTCAGGCACTTCCTCGTTCATCTTGGCTTCGTGAGCAGCTCTTGCACGCGCCGCTTGAGCCGCACGCATGTCCCGCAGCATCTGTTGCCGCTCCGTCTCCGTCTGTGTATTCGGCAGATAGCGAGGATCGCGTTTCCGCACAAATGCAACCAACTGCCGAACCGCATCGTTGAAATCTCTTATGCCCTCCTCACGGAACCGCGCATTTTCTTTTTCCAAAAACCTCCTTGTCCGTCGGTCTGGTGCATCAGAGTACCGATACTTGTCCATCCATGCAAAGGACTTTCTCGTGGAAAAGGCGCCCCATACCGAGTAGAAATTCTTGACCACATCGTCGTACTCGTCGTGCTCGCCACCGAAACCAGGATAATCGACCACTTCCAGCCCATCCCAACTCGCTGCAACGCGCTCCTCCTTCGCCAGCGTCTCAAAAACACCCCGCAGGTATCCAAAGAAGCCCGTCGGCTCGTCCGAGTACTCGACGCGGCTGTTGAACTTCTTCATCATGCGCGCGATGTCGTCGGCCGTCGTGACCTTGACATCGTGCTCGAAGTGCTCGTCTGCCGGGTCCGCGCCGCGCAGAATGGCCGATTCGTGTGAGTCGTACCATGCGCGCTCTTGCGGGTCTGAGAGGACTTGGTAGGCGGATTGGATTTCGGCAAAGAGCTCCGTGGCCCATTCTTCGCGTCCATAGTTTCGATCTGGGTGTAGCTCGAGGGCTTTGCGACGATAGGCTTTGCGGATTCTAGAGAGCCATTGTTAGCAATGGAGGGCTGGGGGCGCATAGATAATGCGTACTCGTCATCTGTTGCCTGTCGTTCTATGCCCAACAGCTCGTAGTAGCTAGTCTTGACGACAGCGTCGGTCGTCTGCGAGGACGCGCCGCCACCTGCGGAGCTCTGGCCTGCACCCATGACGAGGGATCTCTAGGTCGGGAAACGTGCGAGAAGTCTTGCCACACAGAGAAAACCTCGTCAAGGCCAGGCGCGAGTTTGTAGGCGGGACGGAAAAGAAGCGCGTTGTTTTAGACATGGATGAGCTAGAATGAACAGCCATGACTACAAAATTCGAGTCATGTGGCGGAGCCACAATCCGTCATCCTCAACCCGACCAATCGTCATTGCACGCAGCCAAGCGCTCCATGTCCCTCCGAAGGCGCCCCTTGTCGACTGCATTTTTTTTCGCGCCTCTGCCCGATCTCAACTCTTTCTACTCATTCACCATGAGCCTTGCCATTGTGCGGGTCAAGCCCAAGCCCCAGCCTTTGCGCGGCACCTCGTCGACGACATCAACCACACCACCGAGGACCCATCCGCTTCGATGAAGTTTGCCCACGCCTTCCACGAGCGCTTGCAAAGTGACGGCTATCCACCCGAATGGATCGGCGCCGCCATATCCTATCGGCAGCTGAAAAAATGCATCAAAAAAGTCGAGCGGGAGCTGGACCGGCTAGGCCTCGACGTTGAGACGTTGGGCCAGGCGCTGCGCACCGCCGAGCAAGAGAGGGACGAAAGACACGCCCAATACCTGCTGCTGAACCCGGACGCCGATGCCTCTCAAGCCGCCGTGTTCGAGCCCAAGCTGCTGATTGCGGTCGACGAGGCTACGGGCGAACCGCTGGACGCCCATCTCTCGCCGACAACGCGCGATTATCTGCAGCAGCTATCTCTAAGCAAGCCAGCGCCATCCGAACCGCGAATCTCACAACTCAAGCTCGACTCTTCGAGCGAGCAAGGCTCGTCCGGCGCAGGATCACCTTCCCCAGACAGCCCACTGCGTCCAACATCTCTGCGACCCTTCCGCATGGTCGAGCTGCCGCTCACCTCGGACTCCGAATTCTTCAGCATCCTGGCCACCGAACTCTCCGGCCTCGCGGCTCTACAGGCGCAAGAAGAGACGCGGCTCAGCGCCCAAGTGAGCGAGCTAGGCGCCATCGTGTCCAAAGTGACGGAGCCGGACCGGCGCACGGCGTCCAAAGTCGACCTGACCAAGTGGCGGCGCGTCTTCGAGCTGTACGTCGAGTCGAGCATCTTCTTCTCGGCGCACGGCGACCAGGAGCGCGGGCAGCAGCGCGACGCGGCGATGGCGCAGGCGCTGCTGCAAAAGTTCTCGGACGAGCTGCGGCGCCAGGAGGTGGCGACGGGGTTCAAGAAAAAGGAGAGCGCGGTGGCGCTGGAGCGCTTTTTGCAGCTCAACGTCGAGATGCTGCAAAGTATGCGGTTTCAGGAAATTAACGACTTGGCCATGAAGAAGATTCTGAAGAGTGAGTTAACTCCCGCCGTCTTCCACACACACACGCGCGCGCGCGCGCGCGCGCGCGCGCGCACTCATGCTAAGGAAACCCACCGCAGAATTCGACAAACGCACAGCCCTCAACATCAAAGTCTCCTTCCCCGCCGCCCTCCTCCCCCTCTCCCTGCTCCCCTCCTCCACCGCCAAAGCAATCTGCCACGAACTCAGCACCTCGCTCCTCCCGCTCGTGCCCTCCCTCAACGACTACCTCTGCCCCGTCTGCTTCGGCATCTCCTGGCGGCCCATCCGTCTACGATGTAATCACATCTTTTGCATCCGCTGCCTTGTCGTGCTGCAGCGCGCGCGCCAGGACCACTGCCCGCTGTGCCGCAGCGACGTCGTCATGGAGGCCGACAGCAAGAATCTGGATCCGGCGCTCGCGCGGTTTTTGCAAAGGTATTTTCCTGACGAGGTGCGGGCGAAGCAGAGGGAGAACGAGGTTGCGGCGGGCGTGGATCAGTATGGGGAGGCGTTTGCTGGGACGCGGTGCGTCGTTATGTGAGCGGAGTGAGGTGGTAGGGGAGACAGGAATGAGCAATGGTGCTTTGCTTATGGACAGATAGAGGCGATTGATACCCTCCCGCCGAATCAATGAATGGCATTTCAACTTTTGCAAATTTCTAGATACCGCTTCTATGCACGTTTTCCGCAGTCTCTGCATCCGTGGCATGAGACGACCATGAAGCCAATTAACCCATTCATCCCGCCAACCAGTCCAATCTAACGAATTTTCCAAAGCGCTCTCGCCTTCCTTGCTGCCCCGCCGCCCGAAAAATGATCAAAGTGATGGATCGATCCAAAAGACACCGCACACCGGCCGCCATACGCATCCCCGGCCAAAACACCCCTCCAGGTCCGCTGTCGTTCATCAAAAGAGACCACCCATCAATACCTCAGTGTCTGTCTGCTGTACAAAATGCACAAAACGCACCAAAAGATCAAATAGCGCAACACACAACCGCCAGCTTACTGCCTAACGCCCCACCTACCGACCTCCTTCATGGCCTCAGTGCCGCCCTCGGCCAACTCGTCCTGTCCCAGGACACCCGCGACACAGCGCCAGCCATCGCGGCCGCCACCCCACTTGAGCACCTCATCTCTGTAGCGCGCGCCCGCCTCGCGATCGACGCTGCGCTCGCCGGCCTTGAACACGTCGCGCCATACTTTGCCCGCGATGGCGCGGTCGAACAGGTAGCTGTAGTACGTGGCGCCGTAGCCGAACAGGTGCCCAAAGAAGCCCTGCCACGCGGTGCCGGCCGGCTCCGGGATGGTCGAGTGCGCGTTGTAGATGTCGTGGTAGGTGCGCGTCGAGTCGAACGACGCGTCGAGCGGGAGCGATGAGTGGTATGCTTGATCGAGCATGGCGAGCAGAATCTGCGCTTCGATTTCCGCGCCAGCCATGCGCCGGTCAACGTCGACGCGCTCTTGGACGAGGTGGTAGGGTAGCGGCGAGTCCGTGTCAAAGTGCCGTGCGAAGAGCGACAGCACTTGTGGCGCGGCGGCAAAGTGCTCCATGAGGACTGAAGGTAACTCGGCAAAGTCGGTCGCGCAGCGCGTCCCAGCTACGTTTTGCAGCGTCGTGCGGCCGCAGATGGAGTGGATGGCGTGGCCCATTTCATGGAAGAGAGTTTGCACTTCGCGAAAAGATAGGAGCGTTGGCCGCGCCGAGAGGGGCGACTGGCCCACGGTGTCAAAGTCGCAGATGAGGGCGATGGTCGGCAGCTGGTAGACGGACTGGCCAGTCGAGTCTGCTGGGTTGGGCGAAGACGCCATGCCATCTGTGGCGGCCTCGACAGGGGACGAAAAAGGATGCGTGGTGCTGGATGCTTCCGCAATTTCGTCACCCGAAATAAGACGGCTGCAGCGTAGTGTAAAGTGTGCTGGATTGGGATTCTTGCCAGGCCGCGAGAAGAGGTCGCAGTAGACTACGGCAATATGGCCGTCGTTCTCATCAATAACGTCCAGGCGGCGGACATCAGGGTTCCACGTCTCTCCTGGTAGAGTTTCATGGGGTACAAGACGGATTCCATACAGACGAGAGAAGAGACGAGACAAGCCCTGCATTACAGTGCCGAGAGAAAAGTAGGATGAGAGAAAATCAGGAGAACGGATGCGGGTACGGAGAGAAGACAGAAGCTTGGTCGTGTAGTAATCCCTATCCCACGCAGTGAGCCGGTCAGGAAAGTTGCCTTTACGCGCATCTGACTTCTTCAATTCAAGAAGCTCCTGAAGTTCCTGGTTAACTTGGATATGGTTGTCCTCGACCAAAGCTTGAAGGAATTGGTTCACTGCCTCTGGAGTGCGAGCCATCTTGTCAGTGAGAGCCATTTGCGACCAATTATCATAACCAGAGAGCTTTGCGAGCTCCGCCCTCTTTTTGAGCAACGTCTCGAGCCTGTTAATGTTGGATCTAGACGCCGTGCGGTTTGCCATGTAAATTTCTCTTCTGACATCAGGGTCCTCGACGGTCCGCAAAGCCATCAACGCAGGCGAGCCTACCGTAGGCAGGGTGACTTTGCCGAACCTAGTCAAGTTCCTTGCCAACATGGGATCCATGCCCTTCATCTGGCTGCTATCGAACCGTAAGTAGGGCGTCTCCGGGGCCATCTTGTCCACAAAGTCGGTACCCGTGTTGGCAATGTCATTCGACAGCGTCACGAAGCGCTGGCGTTCTTCGTCGGGCAAGTCAATGGCCGACTTGGAAAAGTCCTTCATCAGAATGGTCGCCACCATTTGCTCCTCAGCGGACCACGAGTCCCAGACCTCGGGCGTAGCCGCGGCGACCTTGAGCTGGTCGTTCAGCGCCGTGGTCGTGTTGAGGCGGTTCATGTACTCAAACATGATGGCGTAGGCCTGGGATGCGGCCATTTGTATCCGGGGATCCGGATGCGTCGAGCGGACAAAGTCTGTCAGGTCGATCACGCGACACAAGAGGTCGCTCAACCTGTCCAGGTCGCGGGCGATGGACTTGTACTCGGGTACTGTCTGCGCGTGCAGGACTTTGTCGACAATCTTCATGCATTTCTGCAGCGTGACCTCGGCAAACTGGTGGAAGCCCTCGGGCCTGGTCAGGTAGCGGTTTTGGAACAGGCCGGCCGACTTGCCCGCGACCTGGTGACGTGTGCGGTCCGAGAACTCGCGCCAGAACTTGGGCGAGTCGAAGATTTGGCGCAGCACGCGGTCATCGTGCGTCGTGGCGGGCGCTGCATGCGAGGCAGGACTCGAGTGGCTGTTGACGGCGGCAGCGGCAGCAGTAGCAAAGGTTGACTTGAGCCGCCACTGCTGGCGCTGCTGCTGCTGGAGGCGCAGACATGTGGAGCAGGTCCACGTCTGTCTGGCGGAGCGCCTCAGCATTTCGAACAAGAGTACGGGGGATGGCGAGGAGCCCGAGGGAGGAGAGTTTGCGATAGTGCCTGGGTGGTGTTGTTAACGAATGACGGCAGACGAGCTTGGCGCGGTGCCGCGTGCGGGTCCCGGCCGGGCTGCCCTGCCGTGCCCGGGGGACCGACGCAACCAACTTCGATCTTTCAACACCACGTCGACACACCCATTGACCCGCCCTTGTCCCCCGTCATGGCCTTTAGACCGCTCCTCCGGCAGGTGAGCTTCTTCCCCAGCTCGCATGTGCCATTGGCATCCCGCTCACCCTTGTCCAGCGCGCCGTTGTGCCGGCGACGTCCGCAATTCTTGCGGCCGGTCTCGCCCTATCCTCCGCTCGCTACGTGCATGCTGAGAGCCCGGAGAACCCGTTGGAAGCGGTGCGTAAAGCCCCATATGGACTGAGGACAGGCTCTAAACCAGGCCGCAGGCGCTCCGCAAGCCCATCTACGACGACTATGCCGCGCCGGCGCCGCCCAAGGACGAGCCCACGCATCAACCCATCAAGACGCAACCGGCATCTGGACAAAAGCCCTACTCTCCCACGCCGACCGAACGCCTGACTGCACAAATAGGCCGCGGGCGCCTGTTCCTGCATGGCTACGCCGCGGCGGCCGAGGACAAGGTCAACAGCGGGCTGACCGAGGCGCTGCGGCTCGAAAACAGCTTCACCAGCACCATCGCGTCGCTGGCGCCGCCCAAGGAGAGCGGCGAGCGCGTCATGCCCGGCGCCCTGTACGTCCTCGTGTCGGCCATGGCCGGCAGCATCGTTGCCCGCAACCGCAACATCCTGCTGCGCGCGTCCGTCCCCGTCGCCGTCGGCGTCGCCGCCTCGTACGCCCTGCTCCCCCTCACCACCCGCAACGTTGGCAACTTGATTTGGACCTACGAGGAGCGCTACCCCGCCCTGGCCGAGAACCACATCCGCATCAAGGAACGCGTCACGAGGTTCGTCGAGACCGGCAAGGCCCACAGCAAAATGAGCGTCGCCATGTTAGAGGAGAAGATTGGCAACGCCAGGGAAACGGTCGAGGACTGGGTCAAGAAGGGCAAATAGGGAAGGGGGATGTGGTTGTAAAGAAAAGCATTTTTTCGCAATAGATTCCTGGCGAGTTCAGCGTCCGGCGTAGAGGCATCGGAAGCGGTGCCCATGTATGTGTACAACAGCAGCAGAGTTCGTAAATATTCATTCCAGATTACCAGTGGTGTCGTCTCGATTTCAAGTTTCGGACCTACACGAAAGGTGAAGAAGGAGCACAGCATTTGCAAAGACTTTTCAAATCCAACAACATTACAAATTCTCCAAAACGAAAAATGCCTCATTTCATCTCTTCATGAACAGTCCACCCATTCATTCCACCCGCAAATCTTCTACTCCCCCGGAAACCCCGCCCTCAAATTATCATACTTACTCTCGGGATACACCAAACAATTGAGTCGATGCTCAAACTTGGCCTGATTATAGCCGCCCAGCGTCGTCGAGACATGATTAATGAGGCTCTCTTCGCCTTGCTTGTCAGCCGACGACTCCCACCACATGGCGCCACCGAGGCGCGGGCCAGACGGCGCGGCAGGATTGTCGTGCGGCCGCAGGCCAACGATGTAGTTGATCTTGTCGGTGGCCGCGCGCTTGTTGTCGTAGGAGACGATGAGGTGACGCGAGGCGTCGTGGCAGTAGCTGGCTATGGCGTCGTGGTCGTAGTGTTCGACGGCGCCGGGAAGAGGGAGGGCCTGGAGGAGGCGATGTGTTAATATGGATTCGTGGAGGGCGTGTACGGGGGGGGGGGGAGGGGGGGAGAAGCGGGCGGCTCACCTTGTAGTCGAAGACGCCGTTTTCCCAGCTGCCTTCGCCCACGGGCGTCGACGGATGGCCTAGGCCGTCGGTGCTGCCAAACGCGCGCCCGTACAGCGGCATGCCGTAGATGAGCTTCTCGCTGGGGACGCCGTGCTCGACGTACCAGCGGACCGCCTGGTCGCCGTTGAAAGGGGTGCAATTGGGGTTATTGTGGCATGGATACAAATTCGCCTGGTGGCCAGCGACGGGGTCCCAGCTGCCGGCAAAGTCGTAAGCCATCAGGTTAATAAAGTCAAGGTAGCGGTCCATGTCGGCGAGGTGCAGCTTCTGGTAGTTTTGCGGTCCGCACGGCGCCGCGATGGTGAGCAAAAAGTGCGGCCGCTCATACTGCTGGCCCGGCTGCGCGCTCTGCTGCTGCAGCCGATGGACGTGGTCGGCGTAGCGGTCCAGCTCCTCTCGCGTCTCCTTGAGGAGCAGTACCAGGTCACGTGCCTGTTCGTCGGTTTGGGGGTACTCCCAGTCGACGTCAAGCCCGTCCAGACCGAGGTCTTTGAGCAGCTGGACGGCGGATTGGGCGAAGCGCTGGCGGCCAGCGGGCGTGCTGGCCGGCGCGGCGAAGTTGGGCGAGTAGGTCCAGCCGCCGATGGAGAGCAGGACCTTGAAGTTGCGGTGGCGCTTCTTGTGCAGGAATAGCTGCTTGATGCAGCCGTAGACGTTGTTGCCGACGTCGTTCCAGGAGTCGGTGGGGTAGTGTTTCTCAACGTCTGACCACGAGTCTGTCATGTACCTGCGTCGCCTGTCAGACCGGTTGCGGGGCGCGGAGGAGGGGTTGTTTGCTTACACCTCACCGCTGTCCGGTCGCACGTTGGCGAAGGCATACAGGGCATGGGTCAGCTTGTCCGCGGGGAGCTCTTGAGGCTGGTGGTTGCGGCCGTAGATTGCCTATCAAAGGTCAGGACAAGGCTGGTGGAGAGCACTGCATTGTATGTATGTATGTATGTATGTATGTATGTATGTATGTATGTATGTATGTATGTATGTATGTATGTATGCGGAGAAGATACATACCCAGTTGACGAAATACGCCACAGTTCGGTATCCGTGTCCGCCACCCATTGCTGTTTGAGATTGCGTAGGAGTCGAGTATCGAAGCAGGAGAAGAGAAAATGAGACCTGTTGGAGTTGGCGTGACAATGAGAGATTGGCAGAGGCTAGATATATGGAGAGAACAAGTACAAGGGCGGCCAGCACGATGAGCGGTCGTCGAGCTGATGGCGGTGACATGGTCTGGAGTCAAAACTGTGGCGC
Organism: Phyllosticta citriasiana; assembly: GCF_038021145.1. Classification (NCBI taxonomy): domain Eukaryota; kingdom Fungi; phylum Ascomycota; class Dothideomycetes; order Botryosphaeriales; family Phyllostictaceae; genus Phyllosticta; species Phyllosticta citriasiana. The sequence continues at coordinate 2,710,988 of NW_027117279.1, read as the reverse complement.
AGCATTGGTTGAAACAGGGAAGTAGAGGGCCTGCGCCACTTTAGCGGATCCCGAGTCGAGCTCGAGCTCGAGCCGGAGGTCAGGGCAGTGTAAGAATGAGGTGAGGACACGAGGAGGCTGTACTGCATGCAACCCTTCGAGAATGACCCCGACGTAATACAAGGTGTATATGTGTGTATATCATTTGTGCAGAAAGCGCCCGATCCGGTAGTCCACAGTAAATCAATCAGCCGCCCACCCAGTAGGTTGCCTGCACACCACACGTTGACGCGTACGTTGCGCCACTTCTTACGGTCATCCCAATTGGTGCTCCAAACGCCGCGTGCCATGCTCAAAAAGGAAAAATCAAGTCTTGACAGTATATCATCTAGGGACGGGTGCCACCCACGTCTCTTCCTTGTACCATGTCGCTTGAACAGACTTCTGGGTTCGGCAAAAGTCTTCTATACGACTCTTCTGTTCGCGTTTCCGCGTCTCGATGCCGAAGGAATGATTGTACTTGAGCTCCACGGTCACCCATGCTGGCGCCTTGCTTTACTCGCTTCAGGTCCTTGCTCGTCTGCGAATGGACCATTTCCCTCCGCTCCACCAAGGTATGTCCAAAGTTTCCGGCTCGCGTGACCTGCGCGATGCCACCCAGAGCGGCAAACATGACGATGAATGCAACGAATGCGCCGTTGGAAACGAAGAGAGGATGCTGGCCGCTCTTCTCGTCGCGATGATACCACCGCTCCCAGTCTTCCCACGTCGCATTCGCCGAGGGATCTTGTCCGGGTTTCCACTGCGGCCTGTCGTAGTCCGGTACCGTTATGGACCTCATTGCTCCCCATCCCGCGCCGAATCGGTCATACGCGCTGCGCTTGACCGGGTCTGACAGGATGTCGTGTGCTGCGACTACCAATCGGTACCGCTCGAGTCGAATGGCCTCGGGACAGACTTCCGGGGAAACATGCAATGGCATCGGCCGATCTGGGTGGTATATCTTTACAAGTTCAAAGAACCGGCGCTTGCGGTAGGGTGCACCCTTTTTGAGATCGAGAATTTCGTAGGGTGTCGGGTCTCGTGCCCCGTCTAACTTCTTGGGCCACGGAAATGCTTCGTGGCCTTTGGCAGAGGCGCCATGGTCCGCAGCAATGTCGGCATAGGCGCGTGCCCTAGAGGGTTGTGGTCGGGGTTGACGTCGGTTCGGTGTAGATGACGTACTCGATATTTGCGGATTAACGGGAAAGGAATTTAGGCAGGTGTAGGAACAGAGGAGGACGGTGGGCTTTTTGAGGAGCATCTTCGCATGCCACGCCTTCAGAGCACATGGCTCGCCATGTATTTTTGAGAGAAAGGGCAGTGGAGGAGAGGGGAGGTGTGGCGCGCAGTGGAAGATGATGCGGAGGGCACATGCAGCCTGCGATCGGGATTCCGGACGTTGACCATTGACTGCGGGCACAAAGTCGTGGCCGCACTGCGAGCACTTTTGAGGCAGATCCCCGCGCCTATCACCAACGCGTCCACCTGGACACCCACCAGGACGCTTTTCTCATTCATGCTTACATTATTACATTGTTCAACAGCCGTATCAGCGCCTCCAAGCTGCGGCATCCAATGGCGCCGCCTAACATGAAGAGCCTCAACTCAAGGCAAAGAGTATTGCGCTGGTACAAAGCCACCACTGGAAGCCTCAGAGATGTCGAGCAATACAAGAGTGCTACGGGGGCTGCTCCGCTAGAAGATACCGCCGTGCGATGTATTCTTCGAAATCTCGACTCTCTTGACCACAATCACCTGTCATGCTTGCCTTGGCCAATGAGGAGACTTCTCTGGGACGAGGTGCGGCGAATGCGACTTGACTCTGTCAGAACATGGCAGATGTTTGTGCTGGCCTTCTCGCAAGAACAAGAGACTTTCCACGAGCCCAAAAGGACGTTGATCGACAGATTTATGACGGCAACGGCGCTCGACTTTACTTTCAAGAAGGCCACGGCACCCAATTTCGAATGGATAGTTCATCTCGCCCTTGAAGATTTTGCGGTTTCCGAGAGCGAATGGGACAGGATTAAAAATGTTACGAACTTGGCGAGCCTACTTGTTTACAACAAATCGCGTGAACTTCGAGGCCATCAAAAGGAGCCTAGATACTTTGCTGAGATCGATGACCGAGTAATCAAGGCATGGAGTTTCGCCGCGAGAGAAGAGGGCGCATTTTCCAAATTGCGTGTGCTCCACATCCATGACAGCAAATTCCTCACAAATGACTCTCTACTCTTTCTCGCATCTTTCCCTGCCCTCAAATTTTGTCACTTTATGGACTGCAACATCACCGTTGAAGACTTGGTGTCCAACGGCGATTGGTTAGAACTTATCGCAGAGTGAGTGGTTCCCATGGGAGTAGGAATTACATGAGCCATGAGCTAATGGCCAGGGCAGCGACAAAGCCAAGGATGGAATCGAGCAGATGTGGTTTTCAGCACAAATCCCGTTTCTCCTCGATCTCTACTACGGGCAATCGTTTTCGTCAAATCCTTTGGCCAGTCCGGCGGAGTCCAAGATGAACATAGCGCCTGAATTGTTCCTCTACGACAAAAGCACCGTCGAGCTTAATGCGAAAGGGCATCTGTGGTTAGCGCGTAACGTCAAGGCAAAGAATGCGCTGTCCAAAGAGTTCTATGCGGCACCGAGCCATGAGCCTCCCATCAAAAAGAGGAAGCTCCGCGCCATCAAAGAGAAGAACATTGGAGATTTTCTTGGTCAAATGGGAGGTTGAGCCACCTCTCGAGACACCCTGACGTTGACGCCGGTTGGTTCCTTCACCATCTCCAAAAAGGAAGTCCAGCGAAGCCGGAATCGAACAACGGCATGCCCAGTGACGGCTTTTCAATACACTGAGAAGCTCTGTTGCACATGAAAAATAGGAGCAACAGTGGGAGACCTTGAAAATTGGCCCACATTGAGAAGCAAGAGGTGGTGACGATTGCGAATTTCATCGCAAAGATGTTCAACGGGCGAATCTTCGACGGACGAGTTCTGAAGGGAAGAATTCTGAATGGACGAATTATTGGCATAGGAAGGCCTTCAAAGATGCCAAGGTCTCAGACTCCCAACAGCCCGTCTCCTGACTACGTCTTGCGGCGATCAGGAATTGCCAAAGATGCTCCGGTTCCGAGGATTCGGGCGTCCGATTTATTATCGACTGCGCGTTACCAATGCTGAACGGTTTACGGCAAGCTTTTTTCCGTGCTGTCGCCTGGTTCAGTTGATTAGCACCCTGGCAGGTTAGCGATGGGGAGCAGCAGTGTGCAGTAGTAGGAGATTCGATAGACCGGCGCGAAACTGTCTTGAGGCGGTGATGGTCTTTTGAAGTGACGTCCCTCGGGCATGGCCTGCTCCCTCCGTTCCAAGCTGGAAGAGGAACTGGACGGCACAGGGGTGGTCGGCACATCAGGTGGTTGGGGGGGGGGGGGGGGGGGGGGGGGGGGGGGGGGGCGGCCACCTACCTTGTTACGCACCACCCGGCACTCTGACGCAGTGGACCGCAGCTTCGCCTACCAGCTACGACTTGGCAACAACGATATCAAAGTGCTGCCCGCCAGTCACTGGACGAATAGCTGCACCCTTGCACCAAATTGCAAGTGGTGTTTTCTGACATGGCGGAGCGCCCGATTCCTGCTTCAGAGCAAAGACCCAGTCTCCCGTCCACGTTGACGCAATGCCGCTTCATGTGATGGCAGCCGGGATGCACCCAAGTCATTCGTGTCAGACGGCTCGACGGCATCTCTTTGCTCGACAAAACGTATATAAAGTGGTGGTGGTGTTTGCTCGGCAGCAACCTTAAGAAGTCGTCGCTTTGCGATTACAAGACTCGACCCGGCCAAAGGGTCCCGCCGGTCTGCGCCTTCCCATTTGCATTTTATTTGACCTTTTTGCTCAACAGCACAAACTCCTCAACCTACACCTCCGCCCTACACTTTATTCCTCGTCCCTGCTGCCCACGAGATCGCCATGCAGCCCACCATATTCTTGGGCCTGTGGGCCATTGCCGCTTTCGTCGCCATCAAGTTCCTCCTTCATTTTCTGCGAAAGGGCCGCAATGCCATCAAAGCGAGGCAGCTCGGCTGCAAAGAGCCTCCATTCTTCAATCCACTGGACATTACTGGCTTTTGGAGCGTCTACGACATGATGAGCGCGGACAAGGTCAAGAGGGTTCCGCAGCTCGTCCTTGACCGATGCCACGACATGAGCAAGAAGCTAGGATACCCTGTGCGCGCCATGCGGCTTAACGTCCCCGGCGACACCGTAATCTTCACCAGCGAACCCAAGAATATCCAAGCCTTACTGGCCACCAAGTTCAAGGATTTTTCTCTCGGGCCCCGCCGTATCGACAACTTTGAGCCGCTGCTGGGACATGGCATTGTGAGTTTTCCAGCTGCCGTCCCGCCACTTTGGTATGCGTACATGAGCTCATGACCAATCAGTTTGCATCGGATGGCAAGGAATGGGAATACTCTCGTGCCATGCTGCGCCCCCAGTTCGCGCGCGAGCAAGTGTCCGATCTCGATTTGGAGGAGGTTCACATGCGGAACATGATGAAGGCGTTGCCCGTGAACCCGGATGGCTGGACCTCCTTGACCGACGTCTTGCCGCTCTTCTTTCGTCTGACGCTTGACTCGGCAACCGAGTTCCTGTTTGGGGAGAGCGTTGATAGTCAGCTTTTGGCCCTGCCCGGACACGCTGCTTCCAAGACGACAGCTCCCGAGCGTGACGAAAAGGTCTTTGCCTATGCCTTTGACAAAGCCCAGTGGTACCTGTCCCAAGCCGCCCGCCTCGACAGCAAATACTGGCTCATGCACACCAAGACCTTCCGCCAGCATTGCTCCGAAGTCCACGCCTTTGTCGACTACTTTGTGCAACTCGCCCTGTCGCGCGAAAAGGGCTCAGCGCCTCCAAAGGATGCCCACGGCAAGAACAAGTACGTCTTTCTGCAGGCTCTCGCGGATGAGACGCGCGATCCCGTGCTGCTCCGCGACCAATTGCTCAACATCCTTCTGGCCGGCCGCGACACGACGGCCTCTCTGCTGTCTTGGACCTTCTGGCTGCTGGCTCAACACCCCGACGTCTGGACCAAGCTGCGCTCAGCCATCCTCAACGACTTTGGCTCCTACGAAGACCCCAAGGAAATAACATTTTCGCGGCTCAAGAGCTGCAAATACCTACAATCAGTCCTCAACGAAGTCTTGCGCATGTACCCGGTCGTCCCACTCAACTCGCGACGCAGCATCAAAGACACGACGCTGCCGCGGGGCGGCGGGCCAACGGGCGAGTCGCCCATCTTCGTGCCGGCCGGCACCGAGGTCAACTACAGCGTCTACGTCATGCACCACCGCACCGACATCTGGGGGGCCGACGCCGACGAGTTCAAGCCGGAGCGCTGGGAGGGCCGCAAGCCCGGGTGGGAGTTTTTGCCCTTCAACGGCGGCCCGCGCATCTGCCTGGGCCAGCAGTTTTCTCTGACGGAATCGAGCTACGTCGTTGTGCGGTTGCTGCAGCGGTTCGATGCGCTCGAGGGCGTGGGCGTGGACAGCAGGCCCGTCAGGCATGGGTTGACGTTGACGGATGCGCCGGCCGATGGCGTGAGGGTCAGGCTGAGGGCGGCAGCCAGGGCGTAAGGCAGTGGACTGGCTGGACTGGCTGGAGGTCGTTGTGGAGTCGTTTTGCGCGCGTGCATGGCGTGGCGGCGGGCAATTCGCCTTTTCCCCTTTTCTCCGCTCTTGCTGACGCGCCCGTTGCTGGGCATTTCCCTTTTTTGCTCACTCGCGTTTTGCTTGCGTGCATCGTGGTGTGTGCTCATCTTCTTCTTCTTCGTCTTCAAAGCATGCACCCACAATTCTTCTCCTCGCTTCTCAGCATCTCCGTCGCATTCGCATAGTGTGTGGGCCTCGTGGGTTCGGCGGGACCTGGTGGGTGGCAAGGTAGCACGGCATGCATGCAGTCAGTTCGCCTCATAGGTAGCTCCTCGCTCTTCCTCCTATTGCATCGCTTCTGTTCGTCGCGTCTCTTCTTGTGTAGCTCAGCTCAGATCAGGTCAGCTTAGATCAGCACGGCACCTCAAATCCAGGTCTTCATCTACGCTTGCTCGCAACGAATTTCTCCGTCCGTCCCTAAATGCTCTTACCAAGCAAGAATTCGAGTGGCGGGCTGGCTGGCTGAGTTTTCCTTCATCTGCGCAGGTCATGGGGAGACGACGTGGATATCATCGTGGCTGAAGATGGCGGGATCGGCTAACTGACTGTCCAAATTCTCATCCATGAAGGAGTTGAAGCTCACATATTCTTGTAGAGCATTTAATCCTCCGATAGCGATGGAGTAAGGAAGCACCCCCCACACACACAGCCAACCGGCCCGAGCACACCTGGAGAAAGTCAGTCCGGAGAAGCCAGCCAGCGAAGCGAGACGAAACGGCCCGAGACGATGGATGGGTGCGATGGAGGATCCGACCTCTGATCTGCAAGGGTCCAGCGTGCGCTTCCTTGTCTGCATATTCAACTTTATGGGGGAAGGCCGTGCGGGAGATGACTTTGGTGGTTTCTTTTTTTTTTTTTTTTCTTTTGTGGTGCGGCGGTGGTTGACCGACAGATGGACGGACGGACATGATGGTGCATATATTCATTCCTTTTTGCGCGCTGCCCTAGGAGTGGATTCTGGAAGGGGAATGCGAGGTGCATTGGAGTCGGTCGGTCAGCCCTCGGCTTTCCTCCAGCTACAGCTCTTGACAGGACGGCAGGGAGAGAGGCAGCTGGAGCTGAGCCGAAAAAAAAAAGGAAAAAAAAAAAAAATCGTGACATCAGGGCCGAACGCTACCTACCGCTTTGGGGTACCATTCGACGAGCAGCTTAGGTTGTTTGCGGTCGGTCTGCGAGGCCGAGGTCGAGATCGCCGTCAAAAGGTGGTGGATTCCCGTCGAATGCATCGTTGCTCTGTCGACGTCTTGGGTCGTCTCCTACCAACATAGTACTTCTCATCCCCAGATACCTGCTTTCGAAAAATCGCAATCGCCATCACCATCACTGTTCGCTGACTCGTTGGCCGGCTCGCTCAACAGCATGGCCACCGCCTCGCTCGGTCTGGGCATCTCGCCGCTCATGCTCGCGCCCGTCACGGCGACGTGGAGTGCGCCGTTCGTCGCGTACCTGGCGCTGCTGAGCAATCGCGTCGTGTATTATCGGATAACGGAGAAGACGTGAGATTTGCTCTCCCTCCCTCGCTCTCATCTCCCGCTCACCACTTGCCTCGCCTCAGCTACATGGGAGACCGCTGCAAATCGTCGTCCGCCTCCACCACAACACCCGTCCCAGCTCCTTCAGGATCGGCGCCAGAATCGGACCCCCTCTTCCTCGCAACGCGGTCGCACGCCAACTTTTTGGAAAACGTGCCGCTCGCTCTGACGCTCTCGCTGCTCGCCGAGCTCAATGGCGCCAGTCGCAAAGTGCTGCATGGGGCGCTGGCGACTTTGCTGTTGCTGCGCATGGCGCACATCGAGTTGGGGTTGCAGAGCAGTTTTCGCGGGATGAAGAGTGTTGGGTTAGGGAGGGCGCTGGGGTACTATGGGACGCAGGTGTGGTTGCTGGGGATGGGGGTTTGGGGGGCTTGGGCGCTGGGGTGTTGGAGTTTTTGAGGAGAAATGGGTGGAATGGTGTTGAATGTTTTGTGCCATGGAACAAAAGAAAAGATGATTGTATGTGCTGGTGCTTTGTCTTGCCGTCGTGCAGAGCTGAGTCCATGTCGACTTGATCCGTGCCCTTTCGATCGCCAACATGAGCTTGAAGGCCGGCGCCCCGTGACGTAATCGGGTAAAGTTGGCCTAGCGCGCAGCCCATCGCAGCCCTACCCTAGGTACATGTACCTAACCACTGCCAGTCTCCACGACACTTCATCTCTCAACTCGAACAATCCCCGCCATTGCCCTACAACTCCATATCCGCTCACATCCATCTCTTCACTGTCACTACTCCGCCCTCACCTCCACTCCAACCTTTCCAATACCCATCGCTTCTACCGCCATCATGTCGAATGCTCCCACCTTGATCAACCTTCCTCCTCCTCCCTCGGACCCGGTAACCCCCTCAGACGTCCCGTAGGTCGTCTATGGCGCGTTTGCGTGTTCTGCAGCTAACCTCAACTTCAGTGGCACCCCCAACTCCACTACAACCTCCATGTCTGAGCTCTCGACCGTCGCCATCAAGGACGGCCACCGAGGCCACCTGCCCCACCATCACCAGCAGCACCCACTCGAGGCTGAACGCGCCGACCGTATATCGCGACTTGCGGGCCTAGAGCGTGTCGGCGTCGCTGGCGGCCGTCCCTCGAACCTCAATCCTTCGTCGGCCATGGGCAGTGGCGCCATCCCTTCGGGCCCACAAACGCAAGGCTACTTTGACGCCAACAACCAACCTCAGCTGGTGCGCGAGCGCAGCACAGTGGGATCAGCGTCGGCCACCGGATCAGTCGGCGGCCGCACGACCTGGGCCAGCGGTAGCGACGTTGGCTACGACCCCTCAATCGCGGACCGCATGAGCGAGGACCAGGATATGGACACGAGCAGCGTTGGCGGCTTCAGCGACGAGGGCGCGCCCTCACTCGTTGGCTTTGGCGAGGGCGCTCGCACCCCCGCCCGCACTGCGTCGCACCTAGGCTCGCCCGTAGTCGGAAAGGCAAGCACCAGCGCCAGCGCCTCTGCTGTCCCTCCATATCTACGCGACCGCCCAGACTCGATGCAAAGCAGCGGCGGAGGCGGCTCCGTAACTGGCTTCCAGGGAAACATGAGCCAGGGCCCACCAAGCCCCATGACGGGCGTCAGCGGCACCGATGGCCCACGGTCCGGCGCCAGTACTCCCAGCACCGAGGCGCAAGTCCGCGACGCCCAGCGAATCGACGGCATGACGTACGACGCGGGCGACACGACTGGTCGGGCGGCGCCCCTGGAGCAGTCGGCTTCTGCAGCACACGCAGACCGCTGGCTGGATCGGCAAGCCGAGCGGGAGCGTTCCGAGCGGCAGCAGTAGCCCGCCCCGTCGACTCGAGCTGCACTCTGCCGCGCGCGTGGCCGACATGAATGATTGACGCCACACCGCCGCCGCTTTTCGTTTTGTTTCTTCTTCGTTTCTCTCCTTGAATTACCTTTTTCACATACTACTGTACGATGCGCACGAGTTTGATCCCCCCGTCTCTTTTTCCTTTCCCTTCTCCTTGGCCTGTGGCCCATGGCTTCACGACGCAAGTCTTTTATACCAAACCACTATAACAAAAACCTAAGGTGTGGACGGCAGCGCGGTGCGAATGGACGAATGTGCGCGTGTCAGGGCTGTCATAGAGGAGGAGGCAGTGTGATTGTTGGGCGGTTGGTTGCCGCGAGACGGTGGCCATGACGATGAAGAGGTGCTGCGTCTGTCTGGTGTGGTGTAGTGAATGAAGTGCACACAACGAAATGAATGCTATCAACCAATGCCATCAGGTGTCGTGGCTGTCTCTGCCATGTTGTGTTCCCTTTCTCTCTGTTATGATCATTGAAATAGACACTTTTGCTTTGCGTTGCCGCTGAGAAGGCAGCGACATTGGCATAAAATGGTGAAAAAAAGGGGGCATTTCATTTTCACGTTGATCAAATTGGAAGCTTTATGCAAGTTTAAAAGAAGTTTTCATAGTGATGGATTATAGGGAACTCTAACAATACCAGCCACCGCTCCAAACACAGTAACTACACACATAAAAATCCACAAGACCACCCTGACAACCACCCTCCCCCACCTCCCCCTCTCCTCCCCCTCCCCTCTCCTCTCCTCCCGCCGCCACCAACGCACCTCCACCTCTACCACTCCAGCATCAACAAGCGTCCCTAAAAACACTAAAATTAAGGAGATACCAGCTAGCTGGCCCTGAAGGGCCAACTGCCGACGGCTTGGTTCTCTCTGCGCGGACACGCGGGCCCACCACACCCCTGCCCCAACCAACCAGCCAACCAAGATGATAGAGATGACCACCCGGGCGGCCTCCGAGCGCGACAGGCCCCCCCCAAGGCCTGGCCCGGCCAGCCACCCGGTGGTGTGGTGGTGGTGGTGATGGTGATGGTGATGGTGATAGTGGTGGCTGGTTCTCATGTTAGCTGTGTTTGTTCTCTAAAGACTTTGAGAAATGCAATGGAACGGCTACACACCTGCTGCTGCTGCTGCTGCTGCTGCTGCTGCTGCTGCTGGCGCTGCTAGCGCTGTTGACGCTGCTGGTGCTGGTACTGCTGGCGCTGCTGCTGCCGCACCTGTCAACGTTAGCAGGGTGTCTGGAGATGTTCAATAGATGCGCTCGTCCACTCACGGTTTCTCGCGCCCGTCTCCGGGCGATCGCCCCATCGGCAATTATAGCAGCTGTTGGCATGGGATTGAGTGCAATCCCCGAGAACAGCATGGTGGCAGGCGGGCGGCCGGGCGTGATTCAAAAAAGGAAGAGTGAAAAGAGGTTCTGGCGGGCGGAGTGGTTGTTGTCTTGTGGATAAAAATATGTGGCAGCGCAAACGAAATGGAGCTCTGATGATGACTGGTGCTGCCGGAGAACAAAATCAAGGGGCGAGGGGAGAACGGCCGTTTATATCGACAAAAAGCATCCAACCGCGTTGCTACAGCAACAAAAAAGACGAAAGAACACTCACAAGTACCAGTCCTCGATGCTTCCCAATGACATTCAGAAGTGATGGCATCGAGAGGGCGCGGGGGTGCTCCCACCGCGTGTGGACCGTTCAGGGGTAGTAGCATATCACTTCTTTGCGATAGAAACAGACAGGGTGAAGGGACATTCACAGAAACTAGACCTTGAAGCTTCCCAATGATTGCCACACGCGAGGTCAACGGGAGGGAGCGTGGTTACCTGGCCTCGTGCGATCTACCTCTTGGGAGCGGCACCGGCCCGCTCCCGCAGTTCCATGGGGAAGGGAGGACAAGAGAGTTGCGCACCAGCCTCCCACGCGACATCCACTTCTTTCCGCTTGTATCCTTTACACCAGGAAGAGTCACACAATGACGACGACGACGACGATGACGACAGCGACATTCCGTGGGGAAGCAGGCCAGGAGCGCAAGTGAATAAATTAGTGGACGCAAAGGAAGTGACCACACCCATCGTCATAGCAACAGCCCATTAATACAAATTGCGCCGACTTGAAAGACTCGAGAGTATGAGCGTTGCTGGTGGACGTGCAGTCATATTTTTGGCTGCGTTGTTGCGAAATTCTGCCACATATGTCAGCAAAGTTCCCAGCAATTTGGGTAACGACGAAATGAGCAACATTCGAGACACAATGCAAAGACATTGAGAGGAAAACATGCGCTCAAATAGCTGCAAAGCTGGTTGGATTCAATGACAAAGCAGCCGTGGAAGATTTCTGGAACAACATCATGTTGCTCAATTTGTCATCCATGCTGTCCTCCTTCCACTGAGCCATGATGCAGGAACATTGCCAAGAGAGTAAAGACGAAGACATCAAGAGACACATAACAACCAAAGAAACCCATTGCACTGCGTCGTCGACGAACACTGCTCCTGCCAACCATCCGACCAAAACCAGTCAAACAGCGGCCCAAAAGGGTCCCGAGCGCGACAGGCGTGGCCAGCCTCTGGCCGGGTCATCCGAGCGGTGCTGCGGTGGTGACGGTGGAGATGTGAGGTTTGATGGTGGAGGGGCTGGGGTTGGTGATGGCGGGGGGTGCTGCCATCGTAGCCAGTCGCCGAGTCTGGTCGATCGTTCCATGTCAGCTGTGTTTGCTTCAGGGGCCGTCGAGAAGTGCGATGGGATTGGCTACATACCTGCTGCAGCCACAGCCACCGCTATTCCTGCTTCTCACCTGGCTCTTGCTCCGGCCGCGCTTATCAATATTAGCAGGATGTCTGGAGATGTTCAATAGATGCGCTCGTCCACTTACAACATGTGGTGTCTCTTGGCATGGGCTAGAAAGCAACAGACCCCGAAAACATGTCGGCAGGCGGGTGGCGGACAGCAAGTGCTTTTCGAGGCGAGGGGGAGGAACAAAGCAATCTTTGGGGGCCGAGGCGGCGGCGTTGTGGTCTTGATATAAACACTGGCAGCTGGCAAATGGTACGGAGGCGTGGTCATGACTGATGCTGCCGGAGCGTAGAAAGAGGAGAATAAAGAGGATGATGGCTTTGTGTGAGTGCCGCTGGTATTTTGACCGGGGTTCGGCTTAGGTCGAGTGAAGAGGAGTGGGGGATGATATAAATGGGGGTTTCCCGTGGGTATCTATACCTTACACGAACTAGTTCTATCGCTACAGTAACAACTGTGAAGGAAGCTGCTCTATTTTGATCAGCCCACCTCGCGATTTGACTTTGCGTTGATCGGTGGAATGAGAAGGAGAAAGAGAGAGATTGGACCGTTGCCGGTAGGTAGAGCGTCTGCCCACAGACTGCAAGATGTGACTTCTCAGGAAGTTCCAAATCCAGCACCATCAGCCCATGGCACTTAGCCTCGTCACAACCTACCTATCGACAGTCAGGAAAAGAGAATGAGAGGGAAGGCGAGAGCAGACAACCATTTGGAGCGCCTACCTACCGCAGCCCCTGAACCGGCAGACAGCTCCCACTAAACCGTGCATGTCAACAATTCGCCTGCTTTGTATTGTACCCCTTCAGTTTCAACAGCAACAGGAGTGTGAGCAGGCTCAATTGCGTGAATCAGACCACATACCTGGCACACCTTGTCTCGTCTTGACTTGCTCGTCGTCAGCCAGGGAAGATGGAAAGAAGTAAAAAGGTAGATAGAGGCAAGCTGCTCACTCAGAGCGCCTGCCTACCTGCCTCTCAACCACCACAAAACCCCTCACCTCACGACATTCCCCCGTTTCCCCTTCCTTCCCCTCCCCTAATCTACCAAACGCGCAACCTGGAGTCGACACCCACAATCCCCTCTTGCTTCACCTTGTGCCAGGCAGTCATTAAACGCTGCCTACCTGCCTCCCTCCCTCCCTTTTTGAATCACCCACTCAACAGCTAGCTGGTACCTTAAATACCTTATGTATCTCCATCTTAGTGCGCGAAAGACAAGGCCAGGGGACAAGAGAGGCTGGACTTTTGAACATGTAGCGTTGTCACGTTCATGCACGTACCATACATATACCAACATGTAGTTTAAAAATGTTGAATGCAGCCAGACAGAAAGACAGGAGTCATTTGCTTGCTTACCATTCCATTCCATCTTAGTATCCTCATCACTTCCACTCCATCTCGCTTTGGTTGATAACCCGACGGCACTTTACGAACGCATGCATGGAGGAGAAGGGAGCACATGATAACAGACAACCACAGTGTTGGATGGCATCAGTTAACAGCATTCCGTTTATTGCATGCACTACATTCGCTACACTAGATAGACACAGCATCTCCTCACCACCATCGCCGCCGTCTTGCAGTAACAAACACACTGCCTCCTCCTGTGTTGCTGCCTCTTGAAACTTTTACATTTATTTGTTTAGTTCAACTTCATCTTTTAGTCCAGAATCCAAGAAATGACAGCGGGAACTCCGGCCAAAGCATGTGTCATGAGAAATGACAGCTCCCTGGGTGCGTACGGACGATGGCAACGCGGTGAGTGGAAAAGATAATGAGGGAACGAGACGGACCGGGACTACAGCTGCATGAAGGAAGCATTCGTTTGCTTCCACGGGTCCGCTTTAGGAGCTGTCCTTGACCGTTACTATTCCGTAGAGGCAGATGTCGGCTGCTATCGTTTCGGCTGTAGGCAGAAAGAATTTGTTTACCGCCGCGGTGGCGCTTAGGGAGATGTCCCATGTGGTCACTGCTTCACTTTGGGAGCTTTTCCTGTCTGCTGCTGAAGCTAAAATAAGAAGTTCTATTCTTCGATGCACATCGTTTCCTAGCCTCAATAAAGGATGGAGAGGACAAATCAGCGAAACCAATATAACGAAGAAACTACAGCTTTGTTTCCTCTTCCTTCACAATGTTTTACTACTACTCTGCAACCGGCGTCTCCTGCGCCTCCGCCTCCACGGCCGTCTGGGCAGCGACCTCGGACCGCCACAAGGCAGCGCGGTACTCGGGCTCAATGACGCGAAAAGCCTTGTACTTGCCATTATCGGGCTGCTTCCCATACTCGCGCGACTCCTGCACCACCTTGGCATAGTGCGAAGCCTCGGCCTGCTCGTTCACCGCTGCCCGCGTATGCGCGGCAAAGTGCTTCCACACCCAGCGGTCCCACGCCTTGGCCATCTTCTTTAGCCGCTTTTCTTCCCGGGCTTGCTTCTTGAAGCATTTTTTGTCTTTGGGCCTGCACGGCGCGAGTGTTGATGACGGCTCTGGCGGTGCTACCGGTGACGTGGGTGTTAGTGAGGCCTGCGGGAGGGGTGTGGCTGGCAGTGGTGTTTCCAACTGCGGTGTGATGGACTGCGATGCGCCTGGCTGTGGTGGTGGTGGTGGTGGTGGTGAGAGCATCAGCGTTTCGGCCGAAGACGGCGTGGGCTGCGGCGGCTGCTTGAATCCCCCTGGTGAGAATGGAATTTTTGCAAACGTCACTATCGGCGTGAGCTTGGTATCGCCCCGGTAGTGGACATAGGGGTGCGTGTGTGCTAATAGGTCGTTTGGTCCATGCGTGGGGTTTTTGGCCAGCGGTGTTGGGATAGCCTGCAGTTGGTTTGACTGGGGTGTGGGCGGCGGACCATTGCGTCCCCCTGGAGTAAATGGAACACGTGAGAGTGGCAACACAGGAGTGGGCGCCCAGTCGCCTTGGTGGTGAAAAAAGAGGTGCGTGTGCCCGAAGTCGTTTTCATTTTTCACAGCGCTTGGTTTGCCCTGCACGTTATTGACTGGCGTTGACAGAGCTGTGTTGATTTTCAGGGGCGCAGGGGTTGGTGTGAATGCGGGAGTCCTAGGAGGGGGGGATCTGGGGACCCGTCTAGAACGCCGTATCGATGTAGAAATCAGGGGATATCTATTTACGGAAAACGTGAATAGCACCCACTTTCCAGATTTGGTTGACGTTGGAGAGGTGCTGGGCCGTTCCATGGAGTGGTTGCTCAGGGAATTTTCTATGATGTTGAAATTGTGGAGTACGTCTTTGCTGTCACGGCGGCGCAACTCTGCGATGGTGCCATTTCCTTTATGATGCTGTTCCTCCTGTTTAAACGCTTTATCGACACGGTCCTGGGCATCGTTCAGGAGCGCGATGGTCTTTGACCATTTCTTCCTCCAGTCCTTCTTCCCGGTCAGGCCGTCATGTAGAAAGGAGTCAAACTTCGAGCCCCGAAGCTTCTTCCTACCCTTATCATCAAAGCCGCCCGCAGTGGTCAGGCTATTGATGCGCAGACCCAGCTCTTCCTCAATGTCGTTGTAGAAGCTCCGACCATCCCATAAACGGAATTGTCTCTCTCTCACCCTTTGATCGCGGACAAACTCCTTGTAGCGCTCATACTGTTCGGCCTCAAATTGTCCGTTGCGAACGTCAGATGCTTGCAGACGGCCGGCTTTCGGCAACAGTTTCAACTTTCCGTCTTTCCATTTGCCGCAGTAACGCTTTTTCTTGGTGTCCGATTTGCCGGGGCGATTATCAACCACGTCGACGCAAATGTCTGCAAGAGGGACGTCGTGCTTCTTGCGATTGCGATCGGCTTTTGGGGAGAATTCCAACTTCCCGTCTTTGAATTTTCCGCAAAGCTGCTGCGTCTCGGCTTCCGCAATGGGATTTGGATTGGGGACGTCGATGCACAGGTCTGGGAGAGTGGGCTTCCCGCGTCGTGCCAGCTGATTCGGGGTGAGCGGTCCTCTGTAGGTGAAGTTGTCCAATTTGTCGAGCTGTTGTGGAGCGTCGTTGGGCGCTTTCGCGCACAAGGCTCCCGAGAAGAGGGAGAGGGCGACGATGGAAATTCCCCAATACATGATGTCGATGATTTCAAACCCACATTAGCTGGATGAGAACAAGTAATTGATGGAGGAAGAAAGACGTGTCTAGGTCTTAAGTATGAAGCCAGGAGATTGTTGGGTGAGCATTATCTGGTTATGTTCCGGGGCTCATCGTCGAAGCTTTCGAATGCTCCCAGTCACGATTTGTCCTTGTTGGGGATGAAGGCTTGAAGGTTCCAAGCCGTTCCATGGATGGCATTCAAATTCTCCTTGTCTCGTGAGTAATTGTGCAGAATCGAAGCCCGGAACACAGGTACAACGAAGAACCAGCGGTAATGTGTCGAAGTTTAGTCAGAGTGATAAACAGCCCTTCAACATGACCAATGAACGCACTCTCCTGGTCTTGTATTTAAAAGTTCTGGAACCGTCTCGTTCCCCCTATTGAATCATCATTCTCCCACATCTTTGGTGTCTTTGGAATCCGGTCTCTTCGGAATCATCCGCATCATGCAGTTCTGAATTTTCATCATCGCCTTCTTCTTCGCGCTCTCGGGAGCATGGTGCGCGCTGCCGCCCGAAAAAGCTCAATCACTTTCGAACCCGAAATTTCAGTCATGTGGTCATACAGACGCGAAGCCTTGCGATGTCACTTCTTCTCCTGCTCCTCATTTCGTACCTGCCCCTTCAGCTCCAGGTATTGCAGACCTCCGGGAGCCTCCTACTAGCGAACGGCGGCAGCGGAACGCAGCGCCGATCGCTGCTGCAAACAAATTCAGTGCCATAAAAGCACAGTCTCCCGAAATTTCGCGATGTTCAAAACGCGACGTAAAGTTTCTAGCCGACAAGAAAAAGCTGCGCAAAGAACAGTTCTACAGTGAGCAGAAGCAAAGACACCGCGACTCTGACAAATGGAACAATCAGAGTTACTATAGCGAGTGGAAGCAAAGAATATCAGCCTGACCACTGCCGGCGGACTCGACGAGAATTAAAAGAAAAGGATCGACTTGAGCCGTTTGCGCCTCACAAATTTTTTCCATGACATTGATCATGCAAACATAAGGTTAGAGGCCTGGAGGTGAAAGTAAAAGGAAGCCATTGACATCATCAACTCGGCCCAGGAACAGCTTGACAAACGAAATCTGGCCGGGTCAGCCACCCGGTGATGTGATGGTGATGATGGAGGTGGCGGTGATGGTAATCGGAGCTGCTGCAGCTGCAGTCAGTCCCCCAGCTTGACCTATGGCTACCTTCAGCATAGTTCTTCGATATGTTAGATCAAAGTGAGCTGTCGATTCACCTGCTGCAGCTGCTGCCTCGGCCGCCACCGCCGGTGCCGAAGAACAGAAAGAGGACAGCGTCAAATTGTGGAGGGGAAAACAGAGAGAGAGAGACAGAAGTGCCTGCGTACAAACTGGCTCATCAGCACCGAGAAATTCGCTTCTCATCGTCGCGACCTCCCTCGGTGGAAGTAGCCGACGAGAGGCAGGGTTAAGAACGAAAGAAAGAAAGGGAGAGAGGAGGCATGCAGATAGCTGTTAACAGTTACCCATACCCATATCCATACCCCTACAGAGAAAGCTCATTGCGTGGATCAGACCACACCAGACACTGGACCTCTCACCCATGTCGTCAACTCCTGTCAGCCAGGGAAGAGGGAAGGAAAGAGAGGAGGCGAACCAAACCGATCAGACTCATGTAGGCACCACACCACATACGTAGCTGCAAAGCTTTGGATGAGTCCTTGCCTGTCGGCTGATCAATCAATCGACTGCAGGTGGCCGACTGCGATGAGGTGGCCAGGTAAGTTACAGTACATGTAGGAAGTAGCCAGATGATCGTGGTGGGAGGTCAGAAGAAGAAGAAGAAGAAGTAAGCTACCTACCTACCTTATCTACCTACCAACAGCGCATTCCGTCTTTCCGTCTCGTCTCTCCATCCCGTCGCTTACTTTTATCTGCTGTCTCCCGTCTTGCATGTCCCGTTCATCCACATCCACCGTGGTTTCCCTCCCAGCAAGAAACCAAATCAAAAAGCCTTTCTTTTCGCAGGCTTTTCCTTTCTTCTTCCTATTCTTGTATGCTCCACGGCGTACTGCATACGCTCTTCTTGCCGTGCGGTGGCTTGTTGGTGCAACGCATGTCGCTGACAACGATGACCGGTCTGAGGTTACTTCGTCGCGTCCAGAGCCACAACGACGTGAGTTCTATCCGTCAGCCTCTTACCCGTGTTTCAGACACTGACATTTCTCAGTATGCTCGTACGGCTCTTCAGCATTGTCTCAAAGTCAGCAGGGCTGGCCAAGGATCCCATTGTGCAGGCTGTCGATGGGCATTGGGATTGTTTGAGGTCTGAGAGGTGCTGCCATGCAACGTAAGCTCTTACCCCTCTTACTGATTACCGATTAGTTACTGATGGCTCTGAAGGTAACCATTCTACCCTTCTGCTCTGCTGCCTCCTTGGTGTTGCCGGAGGTTTCCTCCTTCACGCTTGCAGCTCCACCGGGAGCTTAGCGACCTTAAGACCCCTTCGCGTCAGCGGTGGCAGCACAACCTCAACCTCAGCCCGCTAATCTTCCTCTTGTCGGCTCCGAGCCTCTACCGTCCCTCGAGTCCCTGGCGGCGTTTGCGAGACACTTGAGAGTCAAAGTGCCATTCATGGCACAAGGCATTTGGGTCAGCTGCGGAGCTGGAGGTCGACAAGAAGCCTTGCCAGGAACAATTCTTTCCCTCGATTGGTTTTGTCGAAACCACAAGCACCTCGGCTGCCCACCTCTGTTCCCGTTCCCCCTTTCTACTTGTCTGCTCGCTCGGTTTCTGGTTCTCCGGCAGCATCAGTCTCTCGCACCACCGTCCTTTAGCTGCCGCTGTTCTTATGAAGACTACGAAACCACTGACTCACTTCCTCCTCTGCCTATCAGGCTCATTGTCTCTGCCGGCCCGACCAGGCTTTGGGGCGGCCTGTCGCGCTCAGGGGCCGCCCGGGTGGTTGTCTCCATTGTCTTGGTTAGGGCTGGGGTGTGGTGGGACCGCGTGTCCGAGCGGGGAGAGCCAAGCTGTTAGTAGTTAGTCCTTTAGGGCTAGCTAGCTAGTATCTCTTTCATTTTAGTATTCATGGGGATGCTTGTGGATGCTGGGGTGGTGGATGTGGAGGTGTAGTGGTGGTGGTGGTAGTCACGGGCTGATCAGCTATCAGGATATGAGGAGAGGAGAGGGCAGGGTGGCTATGAGGGGAGTCTTGTGGATTTTTATAAGTGCAGTTACCGTGTTTGGGGCGGTGGCTGGTCTTCTTGAAGTTCCCCATAAGCTATTGCACTGAAAAGGTCGGTTGGGACAGGATCAAAAGCGGGAGAGAAAGAGATGGATAAGTCAAATTCTCGCGCAGTTTGTCGTTGTTGTTCTCGTTGTCCTTTTTCATTCAGACAGACGGAGGCGGGAACTTGTTCAGGGCTTCTTACCTAGGTATCGCACGACCACCCTGGGTACATGTACCTACCTGCCTCAGAGTGGTCTGCAATGCAATGCAACGCAATGTGAGGCATCCATCACAATGATTGCACAGCGTAGTGGGCAGTGGCTAATGACATCGCGCAACATACAGTCCACAACATTACATCACATTGCCTTCATAGGTATGTTGGGTTGATTGCAGTAATTTCCATACCGCCTGGCAGAATTCAACTAATATCTCCACTGAAACGAGCTATGTCTCCTCCATGGATACGCGTAAATTTACGACACTTCTTATCTTAGATGTAAACAGAAATTTCCTCTTACGAAATGTAAAGTGATGTAATGGGACATCCTCCATTAATCGCATTACCTACGCAGACAGAGCAGTCAGTCAGTCAGTCAGTCAGTCGTCATACACTTGGTAATTGAATTTACCCCACCTGTACCTGTACCTAATCCACACGAGCGCGAGATGGGCAGAGGCAGGAACACACCTTGTCTCCGTCTTAGTCTTACCCACTCCCATATGGTCTCATCTCTCCAAAATTACAAGCGAGAAGCAAAGAAACCAGACATCGACAACCGACTCAGAAGGTTTAAGATAGCGTGTCAATCATTATCCATTACGCACGTGCTCTGCTGGTGCCCTGTCTATCTACCTACCTTCCTTACAGTACCTATCCCACCTACGCCAGCCGATTCCACTCATCCATCATCACGACTTTTTTTCCTTTTAGCTCACTCGAGCTGCGAGAATGCTCTTCTTCCTCCTTCCTGTCCCACAATTCCGACCGACCCCCAGCGCACGAACGGAACGCTGCACACAAGCACATCGCTCGCTCGCTCAACGCAGAGAAGAAAAAGTCACCGTTGCAATGTCGCGCTAAATAATAAATGCTCCCAGTCATACAGCGGTAGACGCACCAACGAGACAAATAAATGCTTGCTTTGGGGACAAAAGAAAAAGTAGACACGGATGTCATGCATCGCCACCCGCAGCACCAAAGCGGAAGCGACCGAGATCAAGCTTCGACGGCGGCGTTGTGGCCTCGTCTCCGCTCTCGCCCTCGCCCTCGCTCTGGCTGTCTGGTATGACGAGCAAGTCTTCGCTGCCCTTGGATGCTCCTTGTTTGCGCTGCCGTTGTTGTTGTGGTGGTGGTGGTGGAGCTGGTGACGCGATAGGGGGAGGCGAGGACGACAGGACGCTCTTGCGCTCGCGTTTCTTGGGCGACAATTTGGCGACGATTGAGTCAAGCTCGCTGACGGTATCCGCAATCGTGGACTTGTTCTCAGAGCCCGTAGGTAGATCGTCATCGTCAGCGCCGCTGCCGCCAGGAGCGATAGCAGCGACGTCTCCAGTATCCACGAAGAAGCGCTTGGGGGAGGTGGCGAGAGACGAGGGGGAAGAGTGTTCCTGAACAGTGCTCTTTCCATTACGCTGAGGCTTTGCAAGTGACTTTGCCTTGCTCCAGGAAAACTCGGCAATGTTTGCTTTGTTAAACGCTTGTTTTGCAATGCGACCAAGAGACGACGTGGGTTTGGTGTTGACAAACGACTCGAGAGGCTTCCGCACGGTTCGGCTTTTCTTCTTTTCGATTCGGTGCGTCGGAGAGGCGGCGATAGGCGATGCTGTGGGAGGATCCGTCGTGTATGCAAACATTTCCTCCAGCTGGCGGAACTTTCCAGGCAAGACCTCTTCGTTGGAAGAGCTTTGCGAATCCTCAACCTCTGCAGGGCTGTTGTAACGAGTGTCGGGCGTATTTGTAGGCTCGCGTTCGTCCAGCTTGGATGCCTGAGAATCCTTCTCTTGTCCTTCCTGGCCCTTGACAGAGCGCTTCTCACTGCTTGCCGAGGCGGTCTCCTGGCTGACAGGTGTTTGGTTCGGGTCGGGAATCTGAGACATGGCCTCCTCAATCGAGTCATCCGAAAAAATCCCAAACTCCTGCGACGCCCGTCTCTTCGAACCAGCTCTATTGGCCGAAGGGCTAGAGTCGCAAGCTGCATTGGCAAAGAAGCGGCTGCTCTCCCCGACATGGGTACCACCTTCAGCATCTAGCGTAGCCAGCGAATCGGAGCAGAGTCTTTGGCGCTTCGCAGGGCGCGTCACTGACCGACCAAGGATGGGAGTGGATACAACGCGTTGAGAAGTCTGCCGCGGCGCAGTGGCTGGTAGAGTCCGGCTTTGGGCCAAAGGAGGACGCGAAGGTGCTGGTGAGGCGCTCCAGCTGCCACGGTTCTGCTGCTGCAAGACCTGTTCCAGGGTAGGAGAGGGAGTGAAAAGATTAATGTCCAGCTCTGCCAGGGGCATGCGACGCGGCTTGAAGAACGAGTCAATCGACTTGCTCTTCTTCAATTCTGGCGTCTGGACTAGAGTCTCCCGAGTCCTCGGCATGATTGGCCTGCTCGGTGGACCCATGTTACTCGGAACAACAAGACACTCCTTGGTATTGGGGTGCAACGCGCCTGTTGCGACTCCAACGGCGATCTCGGGCTCGTAGTAACGGCCAATGTAGAAAAGCTCCTCCAAACGAATGGTAGCATCTGGCTCTGTGAAGTTGACTAGACGCTTGGCTTCTGGACAATAGACCCACTGGTACAAAAAGGTCATTTCGGCTTGTACAAAGTCTTTCGCGTAGCCCTCTGGAACCTTGAATTTGCCGTCAAACTGAATCTGCCGCAGGACCCTGTCCACCGTTTTGTGTTTTCGAAGCAAGCGGTGTGCAGTCATCAACCCCATTTTACTGATATTGGGCAAATAGTCACACCCGCTCAGAATCGCCATCTTCCGAAATTCGGCATCAGTCCAACCCACAAAGCTGACATCCTTGCAGGCGGTAAAGTCCCTGCGGTTGATGACGATGCATTCGCCGTAAGGGTCCATCTTGGTGATGAGGCATTTGGCACCAAAGACGAGGAGGTCAGAGTCCTCGGAGATGATGCCGTGAATGAAGCTCTTCCGCTCGAGATATGCAAGCTGCGAGTCTGCCTCGTAAGGTGCAACGACATAGTCGACGTTGAGCTGCTTCAGCTCCTCAATCAAGGCTTTGGCCATTTCAGGGGTCACGTCGACAGACTTTTGGAGTTCCGTATGGGCCTGTGAAGTCTTTCCCAGCTTGAGCAGCTCCATGCCCTGCCTCTTGCTGTCCCTCCTCTTGGCGGCTCGCTCCTTGTTGGTGACATCCTTGCCGGGCAGGTGATCGCCATCAAAGACGATGTAGGGTTTGACGCCGAAGTGGATGAGCATTCGTACCCGGTGCAAGCAAAAGTCAATGTGCTTGCGGGTTGGCTTGTCCAGAGCCAGGTCAATGGCACAGGCCACGATGCCACGATGCAGCCAGCCATACGCGTCCACACCAATCGTTTTGCCCGCGAAATCCCTGAGATGAGACGGCTTTTGAATCGACTTGAGCAGCGGGAGCAGACCTTGGAGGTGTCAGCAAAACCAGTAGTAGAGGGATGGTAGGCACGCGAGACGGTACCGGAGATGCCCATGATGGCGGCGAAGCGGCGGCAAGACTAGGCGCCGCTTCAAGACGTGGCAACTACAACGGGTTTTAGTACGCCAGGTGGGACATGATGGAGTCTTCCCAGGTGCAAGAGAAGGATTGGCGACCTGGTAGCGGATGGGACAGTGGAGACGAGTCTGAAGGGTTTGAGGCGAGGACCAGAGGTTGCGGGCGGATCGCTGACGCGCCTGCGATTTGGGACGCGTCCGAGTGCCAGAGCAGGACCCTGGTCGACGCCACACCACACCACATCTCGATCCCCTCGATCCAGCCATTCCTCGGTGTTGCGTCTTCTGATCAGAGAACTACCTATACAGCTCACAGCTGTATTGAAGCAGGATGAAAGCTCTTCCCATGCCAGCACAAAACCAAACAAGCGACAAACCCTTCCGTCCCGACTGACCTCGGGCAGACCTCCTCTGTCCTGCGCCACACCTCCCACCACACCGCCCAGCCCACCGCTCCAGCGACCGCATCATCTGCAACGCCATCTCCAAAAAATATCACCAGCACAACCTCTCTCCAAAAACACCCCCAAACCCCGCCTCTCGCCGCCGCCAAAATGCCCAAATCACTCGCCAAAGTGTCCAAGAAAATCACAAACAAGCGCAAGCACGCCGGCAAGGCCAGCGCCATGCACGAGCACAGCCGCGACTCGAAGCGCCTGCAGCGCGCCGCCGCCCGCGACTCCCGCCTCGCCAGGACCCTGGACTCGCGCTCCAGGCAAAACATGCCATACCGTACGGCTGCTCTCCTTTGCCCCACCTCCCTCGATCATTCTTACCTCTCCTGTCGCGGGCTCGGGGAGTTTGCG
Source organism: Phyllosticta citriasiana (assembly GCF_038021145.1). Lineage (NCBI taxonomy): Eukaryota > Fungi > Ascomycota > Dothideomycetes > Botryosphaeriales > Phyllostictaceae > Phyllosticta > Phyllosticta citriasiana. The sequence continues at coordinate 2,687,325 of NW_027117279.1, read as the reverse complement.
AATTCCGGGCCAGCCCCGCGAGGAATGCCAGGGGCGGGCAGTTCAGGCTCGTCTGGGCCGTTTGGTCGATATGTACATACATGCGTACATGGACGCTGGTCGCTAACGCAACCCATGTAGTGGAGCGCCTCGCACACATCCAAGACGCCCTGGCAAGCACCCACTCCACCGCGTCCGCCCTCACGCTCCCCGCCATGCACGACCTGGTCGAGTCGTGCATCGCGCGGGACGCCGAAGAGCTCGAGACGCTGCGCGCTGCACGCCGCGCCGGCCGCCCGCCCACCTCGCGCGAGCAGCTGTTGCTGCAGCGCGTCGACCGCGAGAACAAGGAGTTTGATGGCGGCTTCTACGTGCCTGATTTGGAGGATGCCGAGACGGTCGACAAGGTGCGCGCGTGGGATGGCGAGTGGGTTAGTTGTAATAGTATGAGGTTTGTGAGGTTGACGAGGGCTGGCGAAAAGAGGGACAGCGCGTGGCCGCCCAATGGCATGAGTTGACGGGGGAAAAGATGCGTGATTGCGGTGGAGGCTAAGGATCGGACATGCACATGATACCACTATTTGAATCGTAAAAGTCTGTATTTGATTGGTATTTCCTACAATTGATGGACTGCATTGGGCCCAGCACCTCGCTTTGGCAACTTGACAAAAAACTTAGAGTGGCGAATTTTCAGGCTCTCAAACACCGTCCCCTTCCCTTGGCCGCGATCAAGCCGCAACAAAGTTCTTGACGTTCTTCAGCCACCTCAGGTACTCCTTTTGCTCCTTGAAGTCAATGTACTCGGGGATGACGATTGCCAGGGTGTCGTCAATGCCTCTCTCAGCCAGGTACTTGTCGAGCAGGAGCTGGAGGTCCTCGTCGAGCTGGCCGAAAGCAGGGCCAGGGTAGATGCCTCTCCGGGCAAAGTCGGTCTGCGGGTCCTGGGGGTCGGCAAACTTGGAGTCGGGGAAGTAGAACATGCTGTTGATCTCAATGTGCGAGTGCTCAGCAAGGGCGTCAATGACGAGGGCGCCCGGTTGACCGTCCTTGGTGATGGTAATGTTGAGGTGCGCAGGGAAGGTGCTGCCCTCCTGGCCGTCGTCATACTCTTCTTCCTCCTCCTCGGGCTCGACCTTTACGTTGCCGCCAGAGGTGCGGCCCTTTTCAACGGAGCCCTTGGTGGTGGCGCCGCCAGACTGTCCGTCAAACTCGTCGTCCAAGGCTTGGTCCTCAAATGGGTTGGGCTGCTCGTCTTCGGGCAACTCGTTGATGTCGGCAGTGGTGAAGCGCACAGTGATGCTGCAAGCGCGTTAGATGGCCCTCAGATTTAGCTGGATTCACCTACGTCTCATTGTTGTACTTGCGGGTCAGGACGACGTCCTCGCTGCCATCCTTGTCGATGACCTCGAACGCGCTGTTCTCGATGAAGTCCTTGAGGGTGGTCGAGTACGCCTCTGGCTCGGTGATGTTTTCTTCTAGGCTGTACTCGTTGTCGAGCTTGGCAATGAGCGTTTGAGCTGCAAGAGTCAGCTACAGTCCTAGAAAATTCCTTAGAGATTGAGCTCTTACTGTCAGCGCTCTGCGAGCTCCGCGACGAGGTCGAAAAGGCAGCGAGTCTGGGTGCGACTGCAGGCCTCAAAGCAGCAGTCCTTGCAACAGCAGAAAGCTGCGGACGGGGTGCGGTGGCGAGACGGGAGACGGAGCGGGGCGCAGCGCGCGCAAAAGCTCTAAAAGACTGCATTGCGATTGAGTGTGAAAAGTTTGCGGGGTGCAAATGAGGAGGAAGAGTGTGGAAGAGAGGTGGAGTTGTGGTAGAGGCCAAGAGAAGAGTTGCATGGAAAGTCGGGCGGAAGTTTCGTCGGCGTGACGCTAGCCGGGGAGCACGGGCCATATGACTTAGTTTCCATTGCCTGTAGAGCTCCAGGTCCGGGCACGTCCGCGCGCCTGTTCTGTGCCCTCAGGCCGGCCCACCCCACGTCGACTGTCGATATTATTCTCTACCTTACCTAGGCACATTCGAGCCGGGGATCCCAAACGGCATCATGGCGCCAGACGAGCAAAAGAAGGCCAAGGTATTCAGCCATTTTCTCAAGCCTGCCCTTTTCATCACCAAAGACGGACAGTCCGACACCGGCGTCATGACCTGAGCTCGCACGACTCTTTCAAAAAGATCATTGAACTAAGTCAATTACAGCCCAGCGCACTTCGCTCCATCATCGCGGGCAGCACGGCCGGCGCCGTCGAAATCGCCATCACGTACCCCGCCGAATTCGCCAAAACCCGCTCACAGCTCAACCGGCGGCTGCCAGACGGCAAGAAGCTGCCATGGCCGACGTTTGGACCGCAATGGTACGCCGGGTGCACGACGCTCATCATCGGCAATTCGATCAAGGCTGGCATCCGATTCGTGGCCTTTGACCAGTACAAGAGCCTGCTGGCGGACAAGGACGGCAAGGTGTCGGGCCCGGCCAACGTCGTGGCTGGCTTTGGTGCTGGAGTGACAGAGAGCGCGTTGGCCGTGACGCCCTTTGAGAGCATCAAGACGCAAATGTGAGCAGACGAGTTACAAACACAAGCCGACAGTCTAGAGCAATTCCTAACGCACGCACGCCCAGCATCGACGACCGCAAGCGTGCACAACCGCGGATGCGCGGCTTCCTCCACGGCACGCGCATCATCTACGCCGAAAAGGGGCTGTCGGGCTTCTTCCAGGGCTTCGTGCCAACAACCGCGCGGCAGGCGGCCAATAGCGCCGTGCGCTTCGGGTCCTATACGTCGCTGCGGCAGCTGGCGCAGTCGTACACGTCGCCGGGCGAGAAGCTGGGCGCCGCCAGCACGTTTGGGCTCGGCGCCGTCGCCGGCGTCATCACCGTCTACGCCACCATGCCGCTCGACACTGTCAAGACGCGCATGCAGAGCATCGAGGCCCGCGCCGAGTACCGTAATAGCCTTGTCTGCGCGGCCCGCATCTTCAAGGAGGAGGGTCTGTCGACGTTCTGGGCGGGTGCTGTGCCCCGCTTGGCTCGGCTCATTCTGAGTGGTGGGATTGTGTTTACCATGTATGAGAAGAGCATGGAGTTGATGGACAAGATGGACCCGCAGAGGAAGTACATTTGAAGAGCGAACGGGACTCAAATCGTCGGGGCGCTGAGGGCGAAGATGAAAGAGTGAGCAAGAGGACTACTCACCAAAGAAGCAGCGGCGTTTTGAAGAATGGGAAGACGAAGAGATTAAGTGGGGGGAATCCGTCACGGAAGCAGCCAAGCCGCCGCGCCAGGGGAAGCCGGATGACAGGGGAGAAACCCTGACGCACGACGACGGCGCAGCACAAGGGAAGCACCAGCCACATTGCATGCAGCGAGAAACCACCATCGCGTGTCCTATCCACTGCACAGCAGAAACAGCATCTCAGTGGTCAACTGGCAGCCAATTGAGGCGCCGCAGGAACGACGCAACGCGGTGCAGCGCAGCAGCTGGCCATTGTAATAACGAGTAAACATGTACAACTAAACGCAAATGCCCAAAAAAGACATAGACCACAAAACGGTCCACCAATGCTTTCGTTCCCCTTGACTGACACTCGCACGACGCGAGGAGCAAGCGGTACATACCTAGCGAGGCTTCCTGCAGTCGCTCCTCCATCATGCCATTATTCCTCCGAAGAACCAACTGCCTCCGACTCCAAACGGCAGGCAGAGCTCCAACGCACCGCACCGCACCGCACCGCACCCTTTACGACGTCCCCTCCCCGGCACCCCACTGCCCAAACACCAGGCAGAGGCTTGCCTCCCCCCCCCCCCCCCCCCCTCCCTCTCTCTCCTTTGTAGGAGTTCATCAAGGTAGATGGATAGATCCGGATGCGTGCCCCAGACCACAGACCGTGCATACATGATCGAAGACGGTGAGATTCAAACACGAAACGCGGGCAGCAGATACTCCAGTGGCCATCCATGTAGGTACGCCATCGCGGGCTCGTCCTGGTCCCTTATCCCACAAGTGCCTGCGCTGCGTCTGTCTGACCCGGATCCAAATCGCGGTCAGGGAGGACTTTTTTTTTTGGCTGCTGCGGACGTACGCTTACTCAGCGTCAATATATAGGATATCAGTGTCGTTCCAACCCCATGTTGTCTGATTATTTGCCGTACCGTACTATGGGGTGTACAGTACCATGACTGTCCTGCCCCTTTCAAACGCCATTCCATCCCATCCCGTTCGGTCCCATCCGATCCAATCCCATCCATACATCCGATATCCAACCAAAACCCGAGGTATGAAAGACCGACCATGCCATGCCCATGCCCATCCTACACCCATGACCAAACCCAAAACCCACACTCACGCCGTGCCCGTCCCACCACATCATTCACTCATCCCACACCTCCAATCAAACCATCCACGCTTACACATCAAGCATACTCCTGACGCGCTGCGCCGGCACCGACTCGATCCCCAGCGTCGTCCCCGAAATAACGCTTGCGCCATCGCCACCGCCGTTGCCGTCGCCGTTCTCGCGGCTACCCTGGCGTCTAGCCGCGGCGTCAGGCGAGGGATCGCGAAAGGGGTTCCGTTCATCCGCATTGTCGCGGCCTCTGCTACGATTGCGCACAGTGCTGCCACCACTGCCATTTTGGTGAGCACCTGCCGCCGCGTTGCTGACAGGGCCGAGCTCGACGTTTGCAGAGGGGGGGGTGGTGGTGGTGGTGGTGGTGGTGAGACCCGGGCCCTCCTGGGCGAGGGCGCGCAGCCGCTGTTCAGGCGACAAGTGCACGCCGCCGTTATACTTGCGCCACCAACTGGGTTTCTTGACGATGCCGAGGTCTGCGTCAGCGGCGTGGTCGCGGGCGCGGCGCTGCTCGATGAGGAGCTTGTCTTCGTTTTCGTCAACGTAGCCGGCGATGTTGAAGACGATGATGAGCAGCACGATGGGCGCGTAGCCTAGCCCATACGGCCACGCCGGCTTGACGTCCTTGTTGAGCAGCGAAACGTCCCAGACCCATGCCGCGGCGATGTCGTAGACGAGGCGGAAACCTAGGATGAGGATGGCGAGGAAGAGTTTGGTGGGGCAGTGGAGGCAGAACGAGTTGATGCGTGCAAGGACGCTAGGGGTGGCCGGGCGCGGGCGGTAGTGATGCAAGCTGTGGTGGAGGGAGTAGATGGTGATGCCCCAGGCAATGACGGCGATGATTGACCCGGCCTTGAAGCGGCCGTCCGTGGCAGTCTTTTCTGCAAAGTGGGCCTGCTGCCAGTCGGAGCGCTGGTACTCAATATTGGTCCAGCTGCGGGGAATCGTCATGAAAAAGTCGAGCCAGGCAAAAAAGTAAAAGATCAGGGGAAGGTAGAATTCCGTCTTGCCGCGCCTATCGTCTTCTGGAAGTAAAAAGGGATCGCGATCGCAGATCTGCCTCTCCTGCCACGAGCCCCTACAGCGTGTTAGGTGGGTGATGTTAGAAGAGAGTGAGAACTGACCAGTGTCGTGTCGCCTCCCAGACCATTGCCAGCGACGCAGGGAGCATCAGCGTGAAAAAGAAACATTGCAGGACAATTGCTATGCTGGTCAGGTAGTTTCGGTCCACGTCAATGCCCGTAATTGTGCTGATCAGGCCGCACGCAGCAGCAAAGAGCATCCAGTACCACTGCCAGCGTCTCCCCACTATGCGGAAGCGCTTTTCTTCGCGCAAGAATTGGCGTCCGTGTTTGCGGAGGTTGATGAGGGTAAACATTATGCTGACGGTGAAGAGGGTGGCAAAGGCGATGCCAACTTTGCCGCGGGTGTGGATGCCGTAGTAGGGGACATAGCACGAGGTGCCGTTGATCCAGCTGCCATTGCTGAGCATGGTGGGCTGATATTTGCCGAAGATGAGATAACATCGCGACTTGTTTGAAATGGTGCCATTATCGTAGATGGTATAGTTGTAGTGGTCCAGGGCGGTGCGATTGAAGTGGACGCCGTTGATGACCGTGTCAGTCGCATTGTCACCAGACGGGTAAGGAAGCAGGTCTCGGAGTTGGAGCAGCGGCATGATGGGAAACGGCAGTACCCGTGAGGTGCGCAAGGTGTTCCGAGCGGATTCGAGCAATGCGCAGGGCGGCGTCCGTGATAGTGGGAGAAGGTGGAGCAGATGTCTTCCGCGGCAGAGCGGGTCGGATGGCCGCGATATCCGGGCCGGTGTTGATGAGGGGGAATGGGGGGAGGTTCGCGGGACGAGAGTCGCAGGCGCAGCGAGGCCCGAACGGACACGGCGACGCAGGACGAAGAGAGGACAGCCGTGGTGTTGTGAAGAGTTTTGAACACGACGATGACGACGGTAGTCATGTTCAGTTGTCGGTGGCGGAGATGCCGGCTGAATCCGGTGACAGTGATCGACGCAGCGAGTCATGCTCCCGGCTACCTGCACCTTAGTGCAGTGGGCTGGGACCTGGTGGTGGAGCCCCTGTTGGCCCAGCCAGCACCAGCAGGCAGCGTCAGCGTCAGCGTCAGCGTCAGCGTCAGCGCGAGGCATGCAACAGTGAGGTGGAAGAGAGATGATGAGCAATTGAGTTGAGAGATGAAGATGCTGTCTGCAATTGTGCGCCAGCCGTGGATTGCATGGTGCATGTGGTTTACAGTCGCCAGTGGGCGCGGAGAAACGGGCCCAGAGGCAGCAGTACATTACATTACAGTACAGTACAGTGCAGTAGTACATGTGCCTCACTCCAGCTCCCTCCAAGCAGCGACCGAGGTCTTGAGCTGCAAGAGACGGGACCTCCGCTGAGCTCAGGTCACCTTTGATCCAACTCTCTCTCTCTAACATCTGTTGTACATTAGCTCGTCACATGCCGCAGAGACTCCCCTCCGCCACCACCTCAAACTCAACCTCGAGTCCTCGAGTCTCTCTCCTCCAGCTCTCCAACGACGTCTTGGACAATACTCACCATCCACCCGCATAACTAGCCCTGTACTGCCCCTCGTCTTCCACACCTCAGCCAACACGAGCACGCACGCGGGTACCTTACGGCCTTATATCCCGCCTGTCCTACACACGCGCGCCACCGACAAATCATCGCCTCTCCACCGACTTCTTGGAATATTCGAAAAAAGACTCGCTACGCCCGTAAGCCTGGCCCCTCCCCGCCCGAGCACGGTCAGTCAGCTCCATCCATGGCCTCCCCAGACTCCTCCAACCCTCCTCCACCGCGACACGAGAGCCCGTCGCGTCCGCCCGCCGCTTCCCCCGCCGTCAAACCCCACGCTGCCCCCTCCAAGATCCGACGCCGCAATCGCTTGATCACCTCGTGCCTGGAGTGCCGGTACTTCCTCTGCGCCCTGCATCAACGATCATCACCGCTAACCTGCACATCTAGCCGCCGCAAGCTAAAATGCGACAAACTCCACCCGTGCAGCAATTGCACCCGCTTTTCCAGGGATTGCGTCTTTCTGGCCCCTGCCCTCGATGCTGCCTCTCAGCTCAAGCTGGCCGAAATCAAGGAGAAGATGGGCTCTCTTGAGCGCACTCTCGAAGAAGACGTTGCTCGAAAATCCTTGCGCCGCTCCCGCTCAGAGTCGAGGCCTGGTTCTAGCTTGCCCGGTCTCGAAGGCGCCTCCAGCGAGGAAGAATTCTCTGAAGCTGAGGACGAGCGAGGCCTTGAGCCGACTCCCCTCGCCTTAGAGGCAGCTCCCTATGACGACGACGGCAATGACGACAACATTCTGGACCTGGGCGTGCAGTTTGGACGATTGCGAATCACCGAACGAATTGGCGGCTTCGTGCGACCCAAGCTGGCACAAGAGGTTGGTCTGGCAGTCTTTTTTGCCAACAGTCGATGCTGACGACGTCTCGTAGCTGACCGAGGCCTTGAAAGAAGTCCCTGAACTATTTCCAGATCCATTGGAACCGCACCCCTTTACAAAAAAAATTCACCCAAGCGCCTACTTGGTTCCAGGTCCAGATTACCTTGCGCCATCCGCCAGCTTCTTTTTTGCCCCGACGGTTCGGAAAAACAGTTTGATCAATTCTCTCCCTGCAAAATCCATGGCAGATACATTGCTCAAACAGTATTGGCGTGCCGTACATCCAGTTGCTCCAGCTGTGCACAGACCGTCGTTTGAGAGGCAGTACACTGCATTTTGGAAAGATATTTCCGTGGGTGTCGAGCCTCGATCGTCTCTACAAGCTCTCATCTTGGCCGCCATGCTATCTGCAGCAGTCAGCCTTTCAGAAGAGGCTGTGACCAACGATTATGGAACTTCAAAGCAAGAGCTGGTCGAAACTTTCAAAGAAGGGACCGAGGCTGCATTATCAAGGGCCAACGTCGTGCGAACAACCAAATTCGAGACGCTGCAAGCATTCGTCATGTATCTGGTGAGTTTTAGCTTTCATGCCCTTGATCCATCTTCTGATTCGTCCAGATACCCCTCTGCCGCAACGAAATTTCCAGGTCCCACTCTGCCCTAACTGCCATGGCCATCAGGTTGGCCGAGTGTATGGGCTTACATCGTGATGGCGCTCAATATGGTCTCTCTGCAGTTGAAACCCATGTTCGACGTCTGGTGTGGTATCAGCTTTGTTTCTTGGACATTCGAGTATGCGATTCGTGTGGGCCCAGACCCCAGATCCGCGAAGACGATTTCGATACCAAGTTTCCCCTGAACGTGGACGACATGGACTTTGAGACCAAGAACCCGCCATGGCAAGACAAGGATTGTTTTACCGACATGACCATAGCCCGCATGCGCTTCGAATGCACCGAAATGGCGCGTCTCATCTGGTTCGAGCGGCCCCGCATCGAAAAGAAACAGACAACGCTCACGGCGGTACTTGCCAAGTGCCAAAACTTCCGCATCGCCATGGAGAAGCGATACGGACCAATGCTGGATCCCAAGAATCCGTTGCACTACATGTGGCAGCTGGTCTACAACATTCTGAGCTTGAAGCTCCACATTATGCTGCTTTTCCGGTACGCCAGCAACATGCACAGAATAATGCCAGAGCGCCTGAGGCAAACGATGCTGGGCTCTGGGACGTTGCTGTTGGAGAATGCCATTGTCCTCGACACGACACCAAATTTGAAGACGTGGATCTGGTACGCGGGCACTCACCAGCAGTGGCACACTGCTTTGCTCATGCTTGCGGAAATGTATGCCAAGGAGCAAGACCCAAGCTACGAAGAGCGCGTTTGGCGCTGTCTGGATTACGCGTTTGACCTGCCTCCAAATATTTCGATTGTGGAAAAGGCCAAATTTGTCCTCGGTGGGCTTCGAGACCGCACGCTCGTTTTGCAAAATCTTCGCAAGCTGCACGCGCCAACGGCCATGGATCAGCCCATAGGCCCACGGCCTTACACCATGGCCATTGATCACAGCGCGAGGCTTTGGTATCCAAATCTGGCCAAGAGCGCCTTGGCGCGCATGGGTGATACGCCGCCGTCGCTGTCGCCGCCGCCAGAGGCTACATCCACACTTGCGGCTAGTCGAAGCGGTGCGACGCAAAGTCAAGATCGTCACGATTCACATTACAACCAGATCCAGGATGCGACGGGCATGACGCAGGTTCCTCCGCACTCGTCCATGGCCGCATCATCGTCCTCAAATGCCCCCTACTCGTCTGCCTCGCTACCGCCAATGGACGCTGTTACCGATCCTTATGCGAGTACTGCACCAACGCCCTACAGTATGGGTAATTTGTTCAACATGAGCCCTGGAGACACGACTAGTGCGACATCCGGGTCAGCCATGGGAGGTCCAGGCAGTGGTAGTCCGGATGACCACATGCTGGACATTGACTGGGTAAGCGGTTCGGACTCTCTGGGAGAAAACTGTGCTAATTTCTTTTAGAACGAGTGGGACGAGCTCTTTCCGCAATCCATTGGCGGCGTCCCAGGAGGTGTCATTGGCGGAGAGATGTTCTCTGCGCACGATTTAAACTACGCTTCGGCAGCCTCGAAAAGTCCATCGACTGTTCCCACAGCGGCTGTCACGGGTTTTTCTACTGGAACCGGTGTTCTCAACTGGGCGAACGTTGGAAAGGGACCCAGTAACCATGGCCAAATGCATCTCCCTGCAATTCAGAGTCAAGGTCAAGGACAAGGACAGCGGCACAGCCAGGGGCATGGCTCGGGATTACATCATGGACAGCAGGGGTTGCAACATCAACACCAGCAGCAGCAGCAGCATCGACATCGCCCGTCGCATTGATTGCAGTCTGCAACAGATGACTGGGGAGTTCTAGTGTTCAAAAGGCATTGCAGATGACGCATCATTGATCAAAGCGTCGCTTCTCCGGACAACACCTGCATGTTGCTTACATGTATTGATCTTTCCCCGTGCCGCCTGGCCGTGTTCTCTCGACTGGGGATGCGCATGCGACTATCCAAGACTAGTCAGCCACACGGAAGAAAGCCGAAATCCAATGCTAGTCTAATGGGTCTCAACGAACACAATCGCCCCTACGACACGACCGTTGACTGCCAAGCGCTTGTTCGTCCAGTCGATGCCATGGTAGATGGATGAGCAGATTTGTGGAGGGCACGAGAAGAGGCCAACTGCAACTTCAGACCAAGCCGTTGGAACCTGATGTATCCACCACCATATACCAATTACTTGAAACTCGTCGAGTTCATCTTGGTCAGGAACGACTGGTGGTGGTTGAGTCTTAGCAGTTGACTGCACATGCCGCACATATATGTACCACCTCTTCTTTTGCAAGCGACACGACTTGTGTTGATCCTTGTACTGTACAGTATACAGTGCCTCAGGGCTACATGTAAATTGTCTCGTCTGCGTTTAGACGAAGGCGCCTGCGCTGTAAGCTGTCTGGACCACGATACAAATTTAGATCCGATATGGTATTGGAAATAAGAAAAAATCTTGCGCCTTCAGTATCTGTAGGATTGGGATGCTCCTCATGCTCAGTGACTGTCGCGGTCGAGATGTTGACTAAAGGGGGTCCCTGCCCTGCGTGGCGATCCTCGGCAAAGATGGCCCGACATCGTCATCTGGCGTCAGGACATCGCATGCGGGGGTCCAACTTTCCTTCAACACCTTTTCCCAGCCGTCCTATATCTCTCGCCCCGCGCGTTACAACGCAAAACAACTCGCCGCCCTGGACACAATCCCGTGTTTGATCGCCAGCCATGGCAGAAGAGCGAGCATCTCTCCTGATGCTCCCCGACGAGATCTTGACCAACATTCTCTTCTATCTCGACCCCGATGGCCTAAACGCCGTTCAGCCCACAAACAGACGTCTCCAATCCGTAGCGGCACAAGAAATCTTATGGCGACATAATTGCCGCGTCCACTTCCACCATTGGAATCCCAAACATGAATACACCGCGCTCCTCCAACGGCCCGTCGCACAAGTTCGCTGGAGACAGCTTTTCGTTCAGCGCAAACGCATCGAGGTCAAAGCGCGACGTCTGGTGGACGAACTGGTCGCAACACACAAGCAGCGGGGTGCACACATTGAATGGCTGGCAGCGCAAGGATACGACGTCAAGGACGAGCTGCTGCGGCAAAAGAGCGTGGATGAAGAGCAAGAGGATGTACTGGCGCGGCGATACTGGGCCAACGCAGCCCTCACGGCGATACACCGCAGCATGGCCATGGAAGAATGGGCGCGGCTGAGACGTGGCGAGCCGACTTCACTCGAGCGGGTCTTGGGCGCATACGATTTGTTCGTGATAGACAGCGCGGAAGGCATTGGCGATTTCGACGACATTTCTGCCCGGCTGGACGACCTGGCCGCGCGATTTAAAGCAAAACACCCAGACTACCTCGAGCTCGGTCTACGCGAGCGGGCATTGCATCTCGTCGAGTTCCTGCGCGCGGCCGGCTTCACGGGCGTGCCCCCGGAAAGATACGGACGCATCGAGCAGAGCTTCATCGGGCTCGCGCTGGCCGGCGACACCCACGAAGCGCTGCCGCTCGTCACCGTCGCCATCTTCTGCTGCGTCGCCGAGCGACTGGGCATCAACGCGCAGCCATGCGGCTACCCCATGCACATCTACGCCATCGTCAAAGCGCCGGAGGGCGAATCTCTCGACGGGCCTGGCGCCCCCAACACCACCAACAGTATCTACCCGGATGAGCCAGACATCATGTACCTGGACCCTTTCCGCTCCGAGCTCGAAGTGCCACGCAGCCGACTCGAATCGCAGCTCATGAGCTGGGGCGCGTCGCCTCAAAACTTTCCCATGTTCCTGTCTTCCGCCAGCGTGACAGAAATGGTAATCCGCAGCGCACGCAACATGCGCCGCGCCATCGAAGTCGGCGGCGAAGCGGAACCGCTCCAACCACCCGGCGCCGCGCGCCTCACCCACTCCCACCTCGACCTCAACGCGGCGCTGCACGCAGCAATGTGGGCGTGGGCGTTCCTCGAGCGCGGTGACAACGCGTCGATGACGGTGCCTGGGGCCGCCGACATCGTGACGCACCGCCGGCGCATCCTCATGACGAAAGTCATCCAACTCATGCTGGAGCACGTGCCGTGGGAGACGTTCCTGGCCGAGCGCTACATGGGCCCGCTGTTCTGGGACCTCCCCGAATCGCATGACTTCGCGCGCGTCATTGGCGAGCAGTACGTCGCCGACCGCATGGCCATGGCGCCGAAGCTGCGGCGGAGCCGCGTGGAGAGCCAGAGCAACGACAACTCGAACAACTACAACGCCTCCTCCTCCTCCTCCTCCTCCCAAGAAGACGAAGACATCCACGCCTCAAACCAACCCCCCACCTACTCCGCCCCCGTGCGCCACACAATCGGCACACCCTTCCGCCACGCACGCTACCTATACTACGGCGTAATAATCGGGTGGGACCCGTCGTGCAGCGCGACCGAAGAATGGGCGCTGACCATGAACGTGGACCGGCTGCCCAACGGGCGCAATCAGGCCTTCTACAACGTGCTGTGTGAAGATAGCACCGCGAGGTACGTGGCCGAGGAGAACATAACCCCGACGAGTGAGGAGCCGCCGGGGTGGCTGAGGGAGGGGCTTGCGGGACGGTATTTTTTGAGGTGGGATAAGGAAGGAAAGAAGTTTGTCAGTAATGTCAGGGAGGAGTATCCTGATGATTAGGCGGTCGAGAGATAAGGGGGGTTTAATATTGTTATTGTGGCAGTTGGTGGGCAAGGCAAGGCAAGGCAAGGCAAAGCCGCATTTGACTTGGCTACGGAGGAGAGGAGGCAAGAGACGGAGAAAAGAGAGCACCAGTTCAATCATCCCTCGCGACAAAGCGCCGACGGAACGACACCAGCGCCACAAAAATCGCAGAGGGACGGGAGGGAGTTGATGATATTACGTAGACAAGTAAGATACCCAAGGCAGAACAGGCAGGCAAGGAATCCTCATTTCAATTCAAAAAGCGACACCTTCACGAGCAAGGCAATAGTGACCTCACGTCCGACGTTCGACGTCTCGAAAGAAGATGATTGTGATGTTGTACACTCTAGCATTCGGTCGGTCTGTCTTTTCGATGGTTTCTCTCAGCAGCTGCTGTCCGCCCCTCGCGGTGCCTGTATCAGATGGTACTGGTCTAGGCCCAAGACTGCTTTTATGTACAGCGAAGAAGTCGATGATGAAAAAGGGAAAAAGAGACCCACCGCTCATACGGAAAAACGCTTCAATCGGAAAAGGAAAAAGGTGTGGTCTTGGAGTGTCTCTCGGTCACGCAGCAACAGCATTGAAAGAAATTACTACTGGTCGTCGAGCACGTGGATGTACTTCTTCTCCTCACGCTTCTCCTTCTCCGTCTGCGGCGGCAGGTCCAGGTACGTGGTGCTGCGGTAAGTCTTGAGGTACCTGTACATCAGACTCTTGACCTCGGCGGGCTCAATGTCGAGGTCCTTGAACGTCTTGGCGGTGGGGTCAATCTTTTGGTCGATGAACTCGCGCTCGACCTGGTCGGCGCAGCCAATGGGCCACCACAGCAGCTTGTTCAGCATCTCGGTCACCGGCTTCATGATTTGCTTGGGCACGTTGATGTGCCGCCGGTGCTTGATGATTTCCGTGTCGACCAGCTCCGCCAGCTCTGCCATGCTGTAGTTGGTCGGCCCGAACAGCTCATACGTCTCGGCCGCCGTCGTGTCGTCGTGGCACATCTTCTCCAGCGCCATGCCCACGTCGATGACGTGCACGGGCCAGAAGCGCTGCTCCATGTTGTTGGACGTGAAGACGTTGCTGAGGCGCGCCAGCTTGTTGAGAAGCTTGTCCTCAAAACCAAACATGGGTGCCGGACGGACGATGGTGGTCTCGGGGAAAATGCTGCGAACGGCCTCCTCGCCACGACCTTTGGTGCTGTAGAATTCGGATGTCGAGTTCTTGTCCGCATTGAACGAGGAAACGTGCACGAAACGGTCCACATCGTACTTTGCGACGGCCTCGGCAATGCGCTCGGCACCCTCGACGTGGACGTCTTCGAGAGTAAAGTTCCTGATAACAGTTCAACACGACTCACTCCGAATGAGTGTCAAGGGACGCACTTGGTGGGATAGTCGCGGCCAATCAAGTTGTAAACAATGTCGGAGTGACGGACGCTCTCTTCGATGGATGGGGTATTGCGGAGGTCCATTTCCTAGGTCTGTCAATAATTTTTGCCATTCTGGCGTGAACTTGTCTTACGAGGAAGACGACTCGGCCCAAATCACCCGTCACCTTGAGGTGGCGCTTGGCCATTTCTTCCCGATATGGCACGACGACAGTGCATCCTTGACGTGCTGAACCGATTCATCAGTACATGTCCTAGATATCGGCAGTGTTTGCTCGTACCCAGACGGTGGACAATGTAGCGGCCCAAGAAGCCGGTGGCTCCAAACACGGTAGCAGTGTGTCCTTGCACAGGAGTTAGCGCCAGAGGTGGGGTGGGACCGGGCAAATCGAACCTCCGAGCGACGACCTTGTGGAAGTGGTCAGCAACAGTCATAAATGGAGTCTCAGCAACGCATTACCTGCCGCCTTGTATCCTGATGATTGGCTTGCCAGTGCGAGTGATGGCGACATCGTGGACGCTGCGCCGGGTGACATGGGAGGCGAGCTTGGGAGAGGCCAATGCTCTGAGGAGAGCCGCGTTCTGGCCGGCGCAACTCCTGGGGAAAGCCATGGTCGAATGAAGAGCGGAGAGGATCGTTGAAAGCGGTTGCGGGGAGATGCGGAGTGGTTTGGAGGTGGTTGTAGCTCCGGGGAGAGCACCTCGGAGCGGAAAAACGTATGGCATAACGTCAGGGTGATCGACGGAGCTCCGGTTGGAACAGAACCTAAGGACGCCGCCGAAGCTCAGACCTACGCGTTCAGCGCAAGTCCACGTCCACCGTCGGAGCTCCACCACCATCCAACAACCCCATCACCAACGCCATCCGACCCTCCTGTCTTGTCCTGTGCCTCAACCCACTCCCACGCCCTCCATACCGCCGCAACTCGCCACCATGGCTGGACCCACGGCCAAAGACCTGGAGATGATTCCGGGATACCTCGAGGAGCAGCGCGATCAAGCCCCGGACGAGCTGCAGCACTACTTTCTGCAGTTTGAGGATTTTTGGGAGAGGAAGCTCTGGCACGAGCTGACCAACTCGCTGTTGGAATACTTTGGCCATGCCGAGAGCGCGTCGCAGCGGATAGGGCTCTTCAACACCTTCATCAAGACCTTCTCGGACAAGATCAATCAGCTCAAGCTGGCCACCCTGGGCCTGAGTGCCGCATCACAATACCAAGGTACCGAACCACTGCGGATTACTTGTTGATACATTTCTAATCATCGCTCAGATCTGAGGGAGCGTCTCAAGTTCCTCGAGAGCCTCGCAGACAAGGTCAACAAGTCGTCGTCGCAAGACGCTTACGTCTACGCCATCGTTGTGGTGGCAAGCGTTCAGCTGCAGCTGCAAGATCCCCCTAGCGCACGCAAGAAGCTGGATGAGGCCGAGCATATCCTGGACTCGTTTGATACGGTGGAGACGGAGGTGCACGCGGCCTTTTACCGCGTCAATGCTGAATACTACAAGGTGAGGACAGTCTTGCTAGTATAAACCTCTAAACTGACACCATCAGTCTCAACAAGAATTCGCTGCCTACTACAAGAACGCCCTCCTCTTCCTCGCCTGCATCGACCTTGCGAAGCTCCCGCGCGAAGAATGCATGCAGCGCGCTTACGACCTGGCAATCGCCGCGCTGGTCTCTGATTCCATCTACAACTTTGGTGAACTGTTGCTTCACCCGATCCTGGACTCCCTCGTCAACACGCCTCAAGCATGGCTTCGCGACCTCTTGTTTGCCTTCAACCGCGGTGACCTCGCCGCTTACGACGTCCTGGCGGGTAACATTTCAAAGAATGCTCTCCTCAAGGAGCACCAGCAGTTCCTATACCAAAAAATTTCTCTATCGGCCTTGACAGAGGCCGTATTCCGCCGCCCGCCCCAGGACAGGTCTATGACCTTCAACGCCATTTCGCTGGAAACAAAGGTCCAGTCCAATGAGATTGAGCATCTCATTATGAAGGCTTTGAGCTTGGGACTTCTCAGGGGCACCATCGACCAGGTCGACCAGGTGGCCAAGATCAACTGGGTCCAGCCCAAGGTTTTGGACATGAAGCAGATTGAGGGCATGAGGGGAAGACTCAGAGACTGGGATTCAAGTGTCAACCAGCTCGGTAACTGGATTGAAGGAGTTGGAAAGGACGTCTGGGCTGCCTAAGGGAGGGGTCAAGAAGATGCTAGTCGAGTCAAGAGGCCGGTCACAGAAGCAAAGCCAGGGAGACGTCGGCACTATCACAAGGAAAGTGGCGGGGTTGACGTACACTGGCTCATGGTACCCGGAGTTTGCATGCTCCATAGAAAGCGCTTGTTAGTTGCGCTAATGGAATACAGAAAACCACTTCTAATTCTAGAATTCGACTCCACAGTCTTTTCCTCAGCTGCGGTATTGCCATAACCAATCTTCCTTCAGGCTCTCGACGAAAAACTTCATGTGAAAAGACAGTTGCGACTTGTCAAGACCGTCGCTCATTAGCAGCTGAAATGGCTCTGCCTAGACGCTCGAATCTTCAACGAAATCAGTACGATTCGAGGATCAATTCTGTCTACCCAGTTGAACTCCATCTACCAATAAAGCTTTGAATGTTCGCTCCTCTACGCGAATAATCATCTTCTCGTCAGATCCTGACGCAACTTTCCAGCAAACTCCTTGAAGAAACCCAGCGTCTCGACAACGGGCAAGACGGTCGAGATGAAGGTGCTCGTAAAAACCCAAAGGAAAGATATCACGACCCACGCAGTGAAGAAACCCTTCGAAAAGACGTAGTGGCTGAAAAACATGGGCATAGGCACCAAAATGACCATGATGACGCTCAGCACTGTGGACGCGATGCACGCAATCTTGTACGCGCCGGCCAGGGAGCGCGGGTCGTCGATGGGCGCCGACGCGGCGGCTTCGAGCGGCGTCGCATGGTGCACGGCTACGTCCTGGTCACCCTTGGATAGGCTTTTGTCGTTCTTCTCTGGCTCGTCGCCGCCTGCGGCTGCTGTCTGAGGCGGTGTGGAAGAGTCTGGGGAGTTGCCGTCTCCGGCGTTGTTGATGGCGCGCGTGATCTCCCAGTCGAAGAGCTGCGGCTCCGGGAACGCCAGCGACACGACAACCGTCACGATCAAACCGATCATGATGGCGGCAAGATTTCCGGCGAGCGTTGGGTATTGGAGGCCCGTGGTGTGGAGGGTGAGCTCCCCGTAGTAATTTTTCGCAGTAGCCAACCAAGCGATGATGCCAGCAGCGAAACCAATGACAGCTCCCGAGATGCATCCTATGCGAGTCTGGCCACGCCAGGTAATGGCAAAAGCAGCAGGAAAGACGCCGCCGCCAATCAGCAGGCCCATGACGAGGTACAGCCAGCCCAGGTTGATTCCAATGGCGTCCCAGATACACGCAAAGATGGCCATGGCGAGCCCAAAGATGCAGATGCACACGTGACTGACGAAGATGAGCGACGATGGCGTCGCTTGCGGCTTCAGGTACGTCTTGTAGACGTCAAAGGTCAGGATGGAGCTGACGGCGATGAGCTCGGCGCTGGCGCACGACGTGACGGCCATGAACAGCACGACGAGCAAGGCAGCGGCGCCGCTCTTGCCGAGCAGCGCTGCCGCAGAGAAAGCTGCCGCCAGGCCGGCAGATATGTCGCTCTCGCTGGGGACGTCGGGGAACGTGGGGAAACGAGGGTTGTCTGTCAAGGCGACGGCAGCAAGACCGAGCGTCGTGCTGAAGCCGAACGGAATGGCGAACCACGCGATGCCGCCGAGAATGTAGGCGTTGACGGCGGTGCTGGGACGCGAGGCGATGGCGCGCTGCCAGTAGGCCTGGTCAAGGAAGACGGTGCCACTGCCGGCGCACAGCTGGATGACGCCGAAGACGAGGGCCTTGTTGGACTTGATGGTCACGTACGAACCGTCTTGGTTGCCCTTGACGGGCCTAGCTTCGCCCGCGGCGACGAGTAGGTCATACATGCGCGACGGAGAGCCGATCAGGTCGCTGGTGGCGTAGGCGTGGAACATGAAGAACATGATGATGATCATGAGGATCAGAGTGTGGGAGTAGTCGCCTGGACAATTGAAGGTAAGTTGCAAGTCACCCCCTTTACCCCTTCGAGGAATTGGCACTTACAGAGAAATGTTGCCCGCAGTCCTCCCAGAACCACGTACAAGCACACGCCAGCTGGAATCAGGAAAATGGCCGCGTACACATTGGCTCCAGTCAGACTCGTCATGACTGCACTTCCTCCGAGAAGCAGTTGACTTCCTACCAGGATGTTGGTAACCAAGGCGAAGAAAATGAAAATGACGTGCGCCACCGCGCCGTAACGCGTGTAGATGATTTCCAGAAAAGTGTGACACCGCGGCGAGTTTTGCTTGACTGCAAAGTGTTGTCAGCTCGAGCCATTTCGTTATTTTGCCAGTATCGAAGTGGGCCGCCCTTCCACACACCGAGCGAATCCAAGGAACTGCAATTTCTTTCCACACCCACACGTGCCCTTATCTCTTTTCTTCATTTTCCAAGTCAATTCAAGAGACGGACGCACCTTTACACGCAAGGACAGAAAAGATCAAAATCTGAACCGTCGCACCCGCGGCATACCAAAACGGCCTATCAACACAATCAGCATCCCAATCCAACTCATCTCACAGTTTCACATCAACACACCCACTCGATCCACTTACCCCGCTACACCATACAAATACGCAACCGAGCTACTCTGCAGCAAGGTAGCCGCCCACGTCCAAGCACTCACAATGCCGCTGGCAATCAGACCCGGCTTGATGGAACGCGAGGCCGTGTTGAACTCTTCGGACTGCTTGGTCGAGAAGCGTGTATACCGGTTCTGCAGGTACGAAATGAACATCATGACAAAGGCGAAGAAGAAGCCGACGCCGACGACGACACCGTAGCCGGCGCCTTCGGGCAGCGTTGCGGCAGCCGACACCATGGTTGTGGTTTTGGTGGTAGTGGGTTTGCGTATAAATTTGGCGTCAAGTGGCGCAATTCAATGGGGGAAATGTGATACTTGAGCGTGGAGAGGAAAAGTAAAGAGACACACACTGACAGAAGAAAGAGGGAGAGGCGATGGTTCTATTGCACCAAACAAAAGCAGCGAGACGATGTCTCGACTAGATCGTGGGATAAGGTATAGCAAGAAGAGAGAGAGAGAGAGAGACCACACCAGACCAGACCAGACAGCAGATAAGAGCAACCAACCAACCAACCCACGCGTCTAGAGCGCGCGACGCAGCGATGAGCAAGACAAACCGACGCTGCCAAAGCTTGTCCTGTGTGTGCGGACTAAACAGCCGACAGCCAGACACAATTTACTCGCCCTAGCGCGAGTACTGTACCTACATGCTGGGCCGTCCTTCCATAATGCTGCTACTACTACTGCTGCTGCTGCTGCTGCTGCTGCCGCCGCCGCACTCGGCCAAGCGCTCTGTGTCGGGCAGCTCGTGGGTTGGCAAGATGGGGTCTTGACTCAGAAGCCAGCAAAGACACCACCAAGGCTGTCTGTCTCATCAAGTTACTTATCTCGTGTCAGGCCCGATGTTACTTAGGTATGCATACCCAGACTCCTCTCCGCCGACACCATCATTTCCTCGCCTGT
Organism: Phyllosticta citriasiana; assembly: GCF_038021145.1. Classification (NCBI taxonomy): domain Eukaryota; kingdom Fungi; phylum Ascomycota; class Dothideomycetes; order Botryosphaeriales; family Phyllostictaceae; genus Phyllosticta; species Phyllosticta citriasiana. The sequence goes on along the minus strand of NW_027117279.1, from coordinate 2,667,254 downwards.
TGAGAGTGCGTGGGCCCTACCCGGCCGTCGGCGGCGTCCCTGCAACGATCCTGGTCTGCGTTTGTTTGGTTGCTTTCCATGGCGGGATACTTACTTACTCATGCATATGGTGACGGAGGCGGCGTTAGTGCTTTTGGGAATGATAAGGAGATTCTCCTAAACCTTGCACGTCCGTGTCTTGAATGCCACTGTATACTTAGTCATTCTCTGTCTCTCTCTCTCTAGCTTCTTGCAACTAGGTAGGAACAGAAGGCCATGGGATCTCCACGCCACAACTACCTCGTCCCCACGCTTCTGACTTCTCCCACCCCCGTTTGGATTCCTCAGAACGGGAAAAAAAGAGGCGTGTAGATCATCATCCGTGCGTGCGTACATCGGCTATCAATACCTCAATTCAACTCAACTCACCTCAGCCTAGTACTTACAGTGGTCCACCTCAAACCCAACCCACAACCCCCCCCCCCCCCCCCCCCCCCCCCCCCCATACCCTACAGTACAAGCAAAGATAAAGTCCTCGCCTCCCCTACCTTACCCAATTCTACATACAGCACAAGGGTCACACAATCGACCGTCCCGGCTATCTTCACACCCATGTCCCCATGCCTTCCCTCATTGGCCGGCCCACGCCGCCCGCAAAAGCTTATTCGGACGACCCGACTGGGAGTGAGATAAGAGAGGTGGCGCTGCCGTGATAAGTGCGGCGGCGCTATCAGGCTGGCTTGTCTGCGCGTTGCGAGCGGCTACTTGAGTTACTTGTCGCGTGAGGGAGGGCGGGATGGGAAGGGTAGGGAAGGTTATGATGGTGATAGTGAGGGTTTCTGATGATATGGGAGCAAGGTGGGTGGGTTGTGCTGTTCTTGTGCAGGGATGGTGGTTCATCTGGTACTGTAGGTAGGATAAAAGACTGTTTGGTGCGCTGATTTTGGCATGTGAAGGATAAAAAAGTGTATCCCGCAACGCCAGCTGTTTTCCGTACTTAGAGGCCAGGATCCGACTTCACAGTCGAGTCGAATCGAGTCTCAGTGCACCTTCCTTACCGCAACTTTTCACGACGATACCGAAGGTCTCACTCACTACTCTCATTTCAGTCTACTCTCACTCACATACGAAGCGCTCCTCCAATCAAATACATCGACTCAGTAATCAAGGCCAAGCGAACACAAAAGTCAAACCAAATACTCATTCAAAAACTCACATACTCTACGACGCTATGACGAGGAAAACAGGTATCAAAAGAACACAAACAGACAAAGAGACAGCAATAATGCAGCCAATCGAATGAAGACAGCGCATCAACACGGCGCTGCGAAAGAGAAAAGAAAGTGACGGAGACTGCAATGGAAAAGAAATGCCCAGCAACGACGTTTCTGACTCCACTCCATCTCCCCTCCTTCTTACGCTGTCGCGATAGGAAAAAATGGCCAACAAATGCATCCCAAACGCCGCAAAAAATGCCCGGCACAAGCATACGACGAGAAAGCCGAACGGATGAAATTAATGTCTTCCCTCGTCAATCGAATTACCGCCATCTGACACCAACTCATTCCAAGCTCCGCACGACGTAGATGAGGATATACGCCTCGGCGCGTAAGACATCTGCCTCGCTGGCGTAAACGACCTTGCTGTCGTCAAACATGAACCATTCGGAGCCCTTCCGGCTGAAGCTGACGTAGTGGCCCGAATCCAACTTGCCCTTGTGCACAATTACGCTCGAGAGGTCGTAGAGGACTGTGGGGTGGCGGACATTGGGGTCATGGGCGACAATCTTGCTGCTGCCCTTCGAGGGAGACGAAGAGGCGGTTGCGGACGACGATGTACGTGCCTGCACTGTATAGGGGTACATGTCGATGGTAAGAGGGAATGAGGTGCGCGTTTCCAGTTTGGTCGACTGTGATTTTGTGGTTTCGAAGCGCTGAGGAGGACGAAGGTCAGTAGGCGTGCGAAAGATGGCTCGTGAGCCAGGACCTACCTTGAGATGGAAGGACAGCACAGGGGGCAAGTTCTTGATGCTCAGTTGCTTTGTGGCATTCTGCTGCGTGCCGCCACAATTTCCACAGCTGTACTCTTGCGCCGACAGCTTCTCCTTGCCCGTGTACCGGTCTAGACAGTCCCGCAGATCCAAGACCGGGGCGCCGTCTCCAGATTCTCCCCCTTCCAGTTTTCTTTTTTTGGCCGTGGAGCGCAAGTCGAGTGATAAATCCATGAATGGTTCGGTAACAGTGTTAGTGTTTTTGCACTTGTCGCAATTTACAGTTGACTGGTATTTGCCGTAAAACGTCTGGTGGATCAGGCACGTGCATTCCGACTCTTTGCTAGCGTTGTCACCACCGCCGTTACCGCTGTCGCTGCCGCCGTTTTCGAGATGGAGGTTGTTGAGAATGAATTGCATATACTCGTGTGCGTCTTGTTGTTGGTAGCCAGCGAGACCGCCCTGCGTTGCGTCAGTCTCTGCTACCACTGGCTTGGTGGGCCGTATGGAGATGTCATGTACCTGTGCTATGGTCCAGCTCCCTAGCAGCATGTTGACGGCTCCGTAGCCTTCGGTCTTTTCCAAGGAATAGTACTCTGTAAAGATTTCGTCCAACGCGCAACTTGTGCACGACTCTTTTTCACACTCCTTCGATGTGTGGCCCTCACCCAGGTAAAATGCCTTGATGAACGGATTATGTATCAAGCACTGCAACACGACGCTCATGAAGCAGGTGTTTCCCATGTTGTATAGGCCGCGCAGGCCGATTGCGCGGCACGGTGCAAAGGTCGAGTTTTGCGCGACGAGCTTATGGTCCTCGGGTGTCATGGTCTCTTCGAGCTTCCTCTTTTTGCGACCTGGGCATTTGTCAGCTACAAACCCTTGGCTACTGTTCAAGAAAACCCCATATGTTGGACTGACCCTGTAATAGCCGCACGTTCTCTAGTGTTGGATCGTAGATAAAGTCCTTGCACTGCTGGCAGTACACGTAGCCGTGCTTCGATTCCACAGCTGTCCATGGTCAGCGTTTGCCCTATACCTTTCTGCCATATAACGGCGACTTACAAAACCCATGGCGCTTGGCCTCAAAGTGCTCGTCTCTCAGTTCAGGTGTGAAGATGCCGACGCATTGCAGGCACATGTACGTCGGTAGTAGGGAGATGACCGGGGCAGCGTCCCCATTGAGGTCGGAGCGGTGGGTTTGCGGTATTATGGGATGACCCTCGAAGATAGTCTGGATAATGTTCGTGTACTGCTGGACGAGGACTTTGCGACGCTCGGCGAATAGCGGTTCGAGGTGTTCTGGCTAGAAGCGTAAGCAGAGAGATGCGAAGAGCCGCCATTTAGTCGCCAACACGTACCGCAACCGTAGAGTATTTGTGGAAGATTGCTAGTCCCCGTAAGCAGCTTGCCCTTGGCGATTTTCGCATTTGCCGCCGGGCCTGTCGTCTTGGGCGCGTTGTCCATGGTGGGGTGTGTGCGCCGGTGGTGCTTGCGGCGCTGCGGATGATGAGCTGCGCGGGCGGCGCGAACTACATATCTCCCATGGACGGCGGCGACTTGGTGAGCGAGGTCGGAGGGGAGGTGTTTGGCGGGCTTGGTAGGGTACCGCGAGGCGACGTGAGATGGATGTTTGAAGATGGTCGTGCTGAGCGGCAGGGACCTGCATGAATCGCCGCAGATCTCGACGCGGACCACGCGGGAAGCCCCGACGGAGAGCCCACTTGTGCTCGCAACTTTGTTCCGGCGTCTGCTGCACGGTCAAAGACTATTTCCGTGGCATGGTCACTCAATTGCGAGCACTTTGAAACTACAAGAGGCACGTGGACAACCATCAGTCCTCCTTCATCACCAGATTCCTTACATGGACACAGAATAATCAATTGATTTCTGGCGTGTCCATGCAGACTGACCACGAAAGACACAAGAGAAGCACATAATACATGTCAAAGACGCCTTTCAACGACAGGATAAACAACAAGACAAAATGGAGAGAATCAAAGCAGTGCCTCTTGAACCGTTTGACGCCGCCAGCCTACTCTCTTTGAATTTGAGATAGCAGTAGTCATTTCTTCTCGAGTTACCCAACTGCTGCCGATTGCTGCAAGAATTGTTTGTGTGTGTGGGAGTGAGAAATATTCTCCTTGTGTTTGTGTGTGTGTGCTGCGTGGAAGCGCGCGCTCCTCAACTCCAACCAAACCGTCCATCTGACCAGCCCAGAGTTCCCTCCAGTCCGGCGCCCGGATCCGAACGACATGCTGAAAAAAAGATTAAGTGAAAGTCGGGGGGAAAGAGTTTGCTAGGGGAGTGGCGAGGGTGAGAGGTGGCAAGGTGGGACCCAGGAGGGCTGTAAAAGAGAGACTACTGTCGGACGACGGAATTTCAAAAGGAAAAAGCGAGGGAAAAAAAAAAAAAAAAATGGTCAAACCCATAAAAACCACGACCAAAAACGCACGCACATTGCAGTAGATAGGAAAAAAGGATGAGGGGGAAGCGCAAAGCAGAGAGAAGGAGGAGGTCCTAACGTCACACACATCAAAACCGATTGATCAAGAAATCCGCTAATGACCACGTAAAGGGAAAACAGTCAAAAGAAAAGCCCCGTGGCCCCCCCACGCGCGCCGTGAAGCCCGTAAAACAAAAACTAGTCACATCACATCCATTTTAGCGGCGCTCGCGCTGTGGCCCAAAGTCCGCCTCGACCGTCTTCTTCTCTTTGCGCCCTTTGAATGTGAACTCGGCCAGCAATGCCAAATGGTCGCTTGGGAAGTGATAGTTGGGGAATCCAGGCACCCGCTGCATATACTCCTTGTCGACCTCGCCCAGCAGCCCTGTTGCGTTGAGCGCAGTCGTCGAGTACCAAATGTAATCAATGACGCCGGTGAAGCCGGGCGTGTAGTTGGTGAAGCTGAGCTCGCCAATGTTGGAGTAGCTCGACTTGAGCGCAAATGGGTGCGACATGCCGTTCTTGGTGAAATGCCCATAGTTGTAGGTTCCCAAATCCGAGTGGTCGTTGGAGAGTTGACCATGGGCAATGAGCTCGTAGACACCCGAGTCGGGGGTTGAGTTGAAGTCACCACAGAGAACGAGGGGCATTTGTTCGACCTTAGTGTAGACCTGCGACGGCGCTGGTTCCGGCGGAGGCTCTGGCGGCTCGGTTTCGCCCTCCTTGTCGCCATTGGCGTACCGGTAAGGAGCCTTGTCGGTGCATGCCGGCCAGTTGACATACTTTTCCGTGAGCTTCTGGATTTGCTCCATCAGGATAGCGGCTTGAACGACCTTGACGTCCTTGAATGCGGGGTCCCAGTACACGTGCGCATTTACCACAATCAGACGGGCTCCGGTCTGGCGGTTTTCCAGGAATGCGGCCACGGCGATGTTGTCGCGAGGCATGACTCGGTTGAAAATGTCGTGCTCGCCCTTCATATCAGGCCGGTTGATTGCGAGATTACCAAAGTCGATGAGCTGCTTGTCAAGGAGGATGAATCTAAATTTCTAATCAGCACCAGCTCTTTAAATTCGCGTTTCACTACGACATACTTGCTGTTCTTGTAGAAGATGGCGCAGCCGTCCACAAGCTTGGCCTCCCGCTCAGTCATGGTCCTCGCCCGTGCCTTTGGCCAGAAGACACCCTTGTAGTCGTCGTGAGCCAGGGAGCCTCGGAAGTACTCGTTGTAGCTTTCCGAGTCGATTTCCTGGAGGCAGATAATGTCTGACTCGCGAGCCCTCAGTTCCTGCAAAATAAGATCCCGCCTGTGCTCCCATGCCAGTGCCGCCGATGGTGTGTAGCCGTAGTGAGATTGGGTAGCCATCCTATCGCACAAAATGTTGTAACTGAGCACCATGAACTTGTCCTCGGGCGTCACGGGAGTGTCATCAAGAACAACCCAGTCACGCTCAGCCGGCGGCTCAGGTCCTGCGAGTAGTTAGAAACCAACAGCATTTTCCACGGGAGCGAAACGTCGCGCGACTTGCCTGGTGCCTGTTCCCGGAGGTATTTGATTAGCTCCGTGGTGCCGTGCTCGACCACAATGTTTTTCATCTGCTCATCGAGATTAGGATTGCCCTCAATTCCAAGCATCTCCAACTGGTACAAAGAGCCCATCTCGTACGGCAGGGTCTCGATGTTGTTGTCAAACAGCAGCAGCTCGCGCAGATTGACCAGCATACCAATCTCGGGAGGAAGTGTCCGAAGCTCGTTCAACGACAGGTCCAACTCTCTTAAATTCCTAAGTTTGCCAATGGCCGGAGAGATGAAGGTGAGCTTGTTGTAGTTGAGGTAGAGCTTGGTCAGGAAAGTATAGTCGAAAAGGGCCGGAGACAAAACCTTGAGGTTCTGCCCGCCAAGGTCCAGGGCTTTCCATATCTGACCATCGTCCCTTTCGCTATCTTTTGCAGCACGGTGGCGCTCCTCCTTTTCCTCCTTGACTATGCCGTTTGTCTGCCCCGATACGATGCTCTTGTTTGTAGAGGGATGGTTCCGCGCGTGAGAGTGGGACATGGTCATCTCCCTTGCGTGCTGGGCGTACTGAAGCTGCAAGGCCCAGTGCTCGTTGGGCGGCTTTGATAGGCTGCTGTGGACGCTCCCCGGGGTGCCATTTTGAAGATGGTTACTAGCAAAGTGGGGCGTCGCATTGGTCAGACCACCCGACATGTTGTGCTGATGGTTTCCAAAATTCGCGCCATGAGCGCCGTGTGCCGAGTGATCTTGGTGTTGGGGATGCTGATGATTCTGATGTTGGTGGGTCTGGTGCTGCTGTTGGAACTTGGCCAGATTCATCTGCATGGCGAAGCGCTGGTGCGAGTTGCCATTCAGCATGGCGTGTTGGCCTTGCTGCGCATGGGCTTGGTTATACATGCTGAAGGGATTGTGCGCCGGCGACTGAGGCCCCGGAGAGCGGTTTGGCGAAGGCGCGTCGGGATTGAAGCCTACGCGGCCGCTTGTGACGGGTGAGCCAGTCCGCTGGAGATTTCTGGGCAAATGGTTCTGCTGGTTGAAGAAGAACTGTCCGGCTCCCTGCTGGAACCGAAAAGGACCATCGGCCATCAACAGCTGAGGGAGAGCTTGTTGAAGTGACTGGGAGGAGGAGGAGTAGTATCGCTATCAATAGTTGGCGCGAGACGGCGGGAGGTTGTCGTAGCGGCGGCAATGGTTAAGTGAGTGGAAGAGGTTCGGAACGGAGTCTCCTTCGCCTTAACATGAGCGACCAAGCAGCTACCACTCATCAAATGAATGTCGAGTAGTCTTGGGCAGCGGCGCGGCCCGCTACTTGCGCATAGAGCTCCCTCGTGCAGACCAAGGCAGGCAAACGGTGTCGCAGGACGCGGAGGGCGGAGGGCGGACAATGGAGCCGGCGGGGTGAGGGAGTCGAAGGGGAGGTTATGCGCAGTCAAGGCGGTAGAGGCCGCGAGGAGTTGTAGACTACGCAGCGTGATCTTGTCAGCGTGTGTTGGAGGGCTCGACGGCGTGGTGGCTCGATGACGAGACTCGACCGAGACGGACCTTTGACGATCCTTGGAGACTCGAGGTGAGCAGAGCAGCTACCGGATGCTGCAGCGGTAAGCAATGGCTCCAAGAGGCTGAAGAGCAAAGAATGCTGGAGACGACGAGAGGTGCAATCGTTGGCTGATGGTGTTGGCCGCTGTCTTCGCTCGAGCGCACATGGGACTGGAACGTTGCCGCCCCTGCACGTGACCTGACATGGGCTCCAGGTCCCGGCGGTTTGTTGCGCCAAGAAAAGACTCATGCCTTAGCTGCCTGACCAAACAATGGCTGGCTGGCTGGCTGGCTGGCTGGCTAGAAACATCAATGAACACGGCCGTCTCATGTCAGGGTCTATCTACTACTGCCTCTTCTCTTGTCCATCTTGCGCGACTGGCGAATTCCTATTTCCTCAATCTCCATGGACCTGGATCAGCTCGACCGTGCTGAACGCCTGCGCCGCGCCTAAGTACCTACCTAGGTATGCTCTGGAACGCCACATCGGCCTGAGGCGCACACTGGTAGCTCCTGGAGAACCGAACATGGGCTCGCTCGCTGGCGGTTCCTGCGGTTCAGCGCAAGATTGATTGGAGCGCTAACACCTCGGTCTGCCTGCAACTGGCGCCTAGGTACGAGCTGAGCCTCATCGTCTCCTGTCGTCACGGAAGCACGCTGTCACGGTCATGGCCACGGCTCTCTGCGACCACTCGACGACCAAGACAGCCTGAGAGATTCCCACCAAAGCCCGGCCTTAGCCCACATCATTCGTCCGTCCGTCCGTCCGTCTCCTGTCTTTGAGACCCTTCTCTCCCTTGAACAACCCGTCGGAACATCCATGCCTCGCCAGCCCGCGCATCCTCAGCGTGAAGGCGAAGATTCATCTCCCCCGCGCGCTGCTGCGGGCAGCGGACCTCTGACCGCGCGCTCGACCGACGTACGAGCGACCGTCGTAAAAAGTAAGACCGACGAGTGGACAGCAGTGGGGCAGAGCACGTAGACTGCGAGCGGGCCGACCTGCAGAAATGGAATGGTATATGGTAAAGCCTGACCACTCACCCTGTCATGTCACCCTTCGCGGCATCAGGGGTTCAGCTGCCGCTGGAAGATCAGAGCTTCTTTGCTAAGGCCCGAGAGTAGTACCGCTACCCAAATGTCTCCGCCGCTCAGCTTCGCAGACACAAGACGACGGCCACTGCTGTAAGTGCCGACCTGGGAGGTTTCCTGACAGCAACATCGACGACGACAAGCCCAAGTACGCCGCCCCAGGGAAATAATTTGACCGCCCCGCCGCTGGTCTCCATGGAAGCCGCCCGCGGCTCAACAAGCAGCTCCTCGATCCACTCGACTGGTGAGAGCATCGCGTCGCTGCAGACTCCCTTCGTCATCCGACATGGCCGCCGTTATCTCAGAGACCTCCCATACCCCCTCCCATGCGACCTCCCGGAGCTGCAGCGCCAGAATCTCTACACCCTTCTGCAAACCACCATTTTCGGCAAGACCCTCTGCTCGCCGCAGATAAAGGAAAAACCCCCCAAACGGGTGCTCGAGATCGGCTGTGGCAGTGGCTACTGGAGTTCGCTCTGCCACGAGTACCTCGCCAGCCTGGGCATCGATGATGTCGAATTCGTCGGTCTCGACATCGTCCCTGTCGCCGCCGACCTGCACAAGCAGGGTATCAACTGGCGCTTTGTCCAGCATGACCTGCGCAAGACGCCGCTGCCCTTTGAAGATGGCGAGTTCGACATTGTCATGTGCAAAGATTTGGGTCTGGTGATTCCGATGGGGCTGCCGTCCCAGGCGTCGCTGGAAGAATTCATTCGCGTCACTGCCATTGGTGGCAAACTGGAACTCTGGGACTGCGACTATGGAATTCGCTCTCTGTTGCCACACCCGCCTCCACCGCCGGGCCAGAACGCTGAAGACGACGAGCTCGCCGCCGAAACCGCCACCTTTTCGATCTCCCCCTCGACCCCCTTTGCCAACGCCCAAAACAAGTACCTCGGCGAAGTCACCACCTGGCTGCATGACGCCATTGACAACAGGAAGCTCTACGCCATGCCGTGCTCGCGCATCCTGCAAATGCTACTCCAAGAGCCCGAGACGCTGTCGGACGTGGGATACCGCCGCATCGCGGTACCGCTGGGCGAGATGCGCTGGGAGCGCGAGGTCGACCGCGGCCTGGGGTCGCTGCAGCGCCGCGACAGCGAGCTCACGACGACGACCACGACGACGAACAAGACGAGCTCGGGCGAAGAGTCGGTGCTGACGGAAGACCAGGCCGCGCTGCGGCGCACGGCGCTCACGGTCGTCATTCAGTTCGTCGAAGGTTTGGAGCCGCTGCTCAAGGAGGTCAGCGGCAAGAACCAGGAAGAGTGGCAGCGGTGGTGGGGCTGGATGATGGATGATCTGGTACAGAACCGCGGCGCGGCGAGCGGCGAGTGTCTGGAAATGGGCGCGTGGTGGGCGACGCGCATCTAAAGGAATCGAAAAGAGGGACAGCGACAAGCAGAGGAAGGGAGACGTGGAAGTAGTGGTAGTGGTGTTCTATACCCATTTACAGTTTACGCTTTCTTTTTTATCGTCGTCCGTCGTCATCTCAGAAGAAGAAGGAGAAGGAGTATGGTGATGGAGGTGGTAGGCGGCGCGATTTTCTCCCCCTCTCTTCGAACTGTCGCATCCATCCGTTACGAAGTCTTGTCGTAAGACTGCCGCAGTGTCCGGTACTTTTTGAGATAGTATCTAGGAGTCAGGAGGTGGCATTTGTCAGTCGGGTTGGCGTTTGTGCGAATCAGCGTATGTAGCAAGGGCAAGGGCAAAAAAGTAGCGTAGCGTCAAAAAAAAGATGCCCCAACGTCGTCGTCAACATCCCTTGTTTGATCCCGCACGCATGCCACGCGCGTCCCAGGCAAACACAGGACATCACACAAAAAGATTAGATACTTACAATGCTTCTATCTCTGCACCTCGAAGTGGTATCGTCAGCAAGCAGGCTCTCACCTCATCTCATCTCCCCGGATCCGAATCAGGTGGGTGGGTTGGAAGAACAAGCAAACAGACAAACCTTTCTTGACAAACTCGGCGCGCGCTATCCCGCGCTTGATGGCATCTTGGTCACGCAGCGCCGCTTGACTGGCGAAGGCGCGGTGCAGGCGGGTGCGAAAAAAGGCGTAGCCTTGCGGATAGTCGCGGCCGAGGAAGAGGAGTTCTGGGGGGGTTGTATTAGAGTGGGTAGCGGAAGAGGGGTAGGGGCAAGGGAAGGGGGGTTCAAGTACCTTTGTAGATTCGAATGACTTGATGGCGCAGCGAGGGGTTGACGGGTGGGGTTGTCATGGTGGTTGTTTGCGTCTGAAAAGGGTATCGTGTGGCGGTGTATTGCCGGGACGATTGGATTCGCAGGCTGAGATGTAGCCTGCAGTTGGAGAGATTGGAAAAGAGAAGTTGGAATCAGGACCCGGTCGAGTCAGTAGGTAGATGCAGAGGGAGGTGGATGAATCCAGTTGTCGTAGTTGGGTTTGCGTTCGGTAGTGGCTATGGATGACGTCGAGGACATGGATGGCGCGAGGGAGGTGTGGAGGGAGGGGAGGAGGAGGAGGGGCAACGTGACGGAATGGAATGTCGTGCCTGAGGATCCCGTGTGGCTAGTATACTCCATACTTACTTGGTGCTGCCCGTCGTGCGCCACCACGCGCCGACCTGACGACGTGAAAACGTTTCTTTGGTGTTCGGCTTAGGTATCCATCGCTTTGCGTTATCTAGGGCTGCTGTGCCTACTCGACGTTTCGATATATTCTTCATCTTCTTGTACTCTGTTTCTCCCTCCTTTCCCACGTCGTCTTTTTGTTTTCCTCTGATTTTTGGCTGCATCAACACCACCCCACGCAAGCCCCATCGCAAGAGCAGCCACCATGCGGCCCTCCATCAGAGCGCTACAAACATTCGAGTCGCACTGCGTGCCCCCAAGGAACCTCGACTTTACCTTCACCAAGGTGCCCGGGTGGGAGAAGCGATGGGCCGAGTACAGAAACGACCTTCCCATCGAGCTTGGCAAGGCGTGGCCGGCAGAAGTCGCAGACGCCCCCGAGTACCAGCCAATGCCGCGGATCCTGATCAGCGAAGACGACGGCGGCTGGCTCCGGTCGCTCAAGAACCGCGTCGGCAGGTGCATCTCGTTTGGTCTGTCCGACGAGAACTTGCGCCGGGCGGGCAACCTGCTCCAAAATTTTGGAGCGTGGGAGGTGGCCTTTGGTTGGAGAGGCCTCGCTCTGATGAGACATGGCTTCACTACCCCCGATGGCAAGCCTACGTGGATCAACGTTCGCAGTAGAAACCCTTTGCTTTATCGGCCGCTGGTGCGTTGACACCCCGGACATGGAGATTGATGGTTGGGGCTGACGCGCAGTGTCTTTGCCCTGTTGTCATAGGACTCCAAAGTAAGTTTGATTCCTCTCCGGTGAACCATTGTTAGGACGAATTTGCTAAGCAAACCAAGGGTATCACGGCTTTTTGCAGCAAGGCTCGGTGCTCTCTTCTAATTTGGACGTCTTCCAGGTCACTTTGATTCCTTGATTCACGAGCGAGTAATCGGAGTCACGCGACTCCTTTGGCTTCAGGGTTTCACCCATGGAAACTTTGAAGATCGTGAAATCAGACCACTGTGGAGATCGCTTGGCCATACCCATGGGCCGTATAACCTCGAGACCAACGAGATGCACTTCAGCGTGTTTGACCAGGTGAGCAGCCCAAAGTCTACTCGGTGGTGGTCGAGCTGGCTTTGCTGACGAGCCGTTTGCGCTGCAGCGCGGACCGACGGGCAGCCTGATAGCGTGCCATAGGCTGCGGCCAGGATTCATCAAGCCGGACGGGAGCATGCAAAATCAATTTGGCATTGACAGTCTGGTCGTGAGTGCGCGGCAGCAGAGAGTGATTGCACAGGCAACAGGATTCTTTTCACTTGCGGCCTGGAAGGGTATGGATGAGCCGTCGGGGTTTGCGGATATCATGGCACACCACTTTCTCTGGAGGATGAGGGACCAGGAAAGGCTGCGAATTCGATTCAAAAAAACCATTCATTTCGCCCAGGCAGCGGTGCGAGCGCTGGAGCAATCCAGCTGGGACAGAGAGGATGCTGTGGAAGACTTGGGCACAGCGACAAAGACTGAGCAGGCGGAGCAGACGGTAGAGGTGAAGGAAGAGGGGATGCATGATGAAGCTAGTCGACTTGTACGACGGCGAGACAGCAAACAGCAGAAGTCTTTCAACGGGCTGGCGCGTGATCAATAGCAACAGCAGCAGGAGCAGCAGCATGTCGACAAAGGCGGGCAGCGGGCGGATGTAGACATGGAGCAATTGGTCGACGATGGAGATCATTTCCTAGAGACTATAGAGCTGAAGAAGGTCCGGGATCAAGGGCTGCGGGACTAGGCCTGTTAAGCGGCGAGCGGCAGAGGGGCAGAGTCGTGATACGCCAGACGGCGGGGGGTGAGTCATGATAAGACGGCATGCTGCGATCTGATGGAGCCGAATGAACGTGGTGTAGCCATCATGAGGGACGTATAGCTGGTTGCGGTGAAGAGAGAGAGAGAGAGAGAGAGAGAGAGAGAGAGAGAGAGAGAGAGAGAGAGAGAGAGTCAATGGAGAGAAGACCGCAGCTAGGCCGAATGTGTACGAGTAGGCGCCTCGATTCGTCGACATGGAAAAAGAGCCACCAGAGACCGAACTAATTAAACAAGACGATGATGCAAAAACCGGAAATGGTGTCGAGAAGACGACGGAGAAAAAAAAAAAAAAAAAAGAAAAAGAAAAATCAAAAAAATCAGGGCGTCGTCACTAAGCCCTATTGTCGGCCTACATGAAGCTCTTCTCTAGTTCTCTCTCTCTATCGCTCGCTCGCACCCACGGCCGCCGCTGCACGCTCCCCCCCCCCCCCCTCCCAAGCAAGCCCAAGCACAGCGGTCCAAGCTACCATCTCCGTCTCTTCGTTTCAAAAACCTTACAACCTATTCAACACCAACCCAGCGCCACTTCCGCCCACCCTCCCCCCACATCGACCTTTTCGCTCCCCCCCCCCCCCCCCCCCCTCCCCCTCTTCGCCAAAACAGGGCTTGGTACCCCAGCTCGGCTCGTCGCACGCTCACGCTGTCGTCGAGCCGGCCCTGGGTCCTGCAAGCCGTCGTCCGCGGGCCGCTGATGCCACCGAAGGCCAAGAGGAACGCGGCCAACACACACAAGCATGAGAACGGCCTCGCTCTCCCCGGCAGGCGCATCCCCAAGCAACGCTCGCACCAGAACCTCCAGTCCTCGCCCTCGCCGTCGCAAACCCTCGCAAATGGAAAGCCCTCCCCCGCTCCGCCGCACCCGACGCGCCCTGATCTGACTTTGCCCGTCGACTCGACCGGGCCTGGCCATGCTCCGCCGCACGCGACTCTGTCAGAAGAAGCCATGCCGGAGGATTTGGCCGCCACGAGGCTCCATCCTGCGAGGGACCGCACCGCGTCTGAGGTCTCTCACGACAGCGCCTGCTTGGACGCCGTCAATGGCTCCCTCGACGCTCCGTCGCGACCCTCGCTGGCACGCTCGCCTGCCAATGGACGCCGCAGCTCCATTGCCTACAAGTCTAGCTCTGCCTCGACGGCCATGACCATCATATCCTCGTGTCCAGTCTGGGACGTGGTCGCCATCCTCATCATCCTGCTCCAGCTGCCCTCGACCGTCCTCACCGTCATCCACCTACTCTTCGCCACCCTGACCTTTGTCCCTCCCAGCAGCACCGCCTCTCTTTCCAGTCTCCCGAGCTTCAGCGAGGTCTTCAAAGGCTCTCAAGGAATGCCGTCCCTGGGTACAATTGTCATATGCGACTTGTTTGCCCTGATCATCTGGGGCTTTCTGCCCATGTTTGCTCAGGGCATCGCGTTTGACTTGGCCCAGGCCGTCATTGCCATTTCCCTGGGAGGCGCTGCGGCTGGCAAAGGTGGCGTTTCGCAGAGCGTGCTGGTTTGCGGAGGAATCATATTCTTGTCTCACGCATATCATCAGCGATCCATCCGGCACTACGTTTTGAAATACCTCCACTCTGTCCTGTCCAAAGGCGGCTTTCGCATTTTTAGCCCCCCGGCGGCTGAGTCCATGTACACCGAACCGTCACACATGTCTCACGGCTGGACCCGATCCGTTTTGGGACTACACATTCTCTCCCAAGGAATGCTTCGGCTGGGGCGCCGCTGGTTCATTGCCAAGCAAGACAGATCTCTTCCTACAACGACGAGCAGGCGACCTGACGCGGACGGCACCTTGGCCACCCAACTTCCCCGGAGTACCCCCGATTCAGCCATCGACAGCAGCATAGGTGCCTCCGCCGACGGCCGACATCCTGGTCCGTCTCCTGCAGGCGATGGAAGAGAGAGGTCTTTCAGTTCCAGTTCGAAGAAGAAGAAGCGACAAGCAACCCAAGTCAGGAGCCAACAACCTTTCTGGGCTGCCATTGCTAGTACAAAAGTTACATTTTGGAAGGAGGTTCAGCAGAGCAATGACTCTGTCGACAGTCACGAGGCGAATTCAACGGATGTTAATCACATAGGCAACGCTCATTATCGAATGGGGGAGGATCGGGTTTGGATTTTGGATGTAGGCGCAACGGATCTTACGTTTTGGGCCAACGTGGCGGAAAAAAATTACGAAAAGGAAAATGGAGGTGAAGAGCAGGAGTCAAGCCTTGGGGCAGGGATCGACAAGTCGAAGCCGTTTTACGTTCGGCTCAACGGCACCAACTGGGCATCTACGAGCATCACAGAGGCTGGGTCGGACCACCGGGCAGGCGAAGGGTCTGCGGGCATGTGGTTTGGCAAGATCTTCGGTCTCACGTCCTCACAAAACTACAAGTGCGAGTTTGTCAGGACGGTGGATCGGACGACCTTTCACTCCACGAGCCTCATTACCCAGTCTGCTCCGAGCGCTGAGCAAGGTATGGTCTTTTTTGCTGTTCCGTTTCACGAGAAGCTGACACGTTTGGCAAGCTGCTGTTTCACCCCCGGTGCATCAATCCCTACGCCCGCAGTCGCCCCGCACGCTGCTGAGGAACAACGTCTCGAATCTGGAGCACGAGTTGCTGGAGCTGAAGAGCCAGCAAAAGAGGAACCAAAAGTCGCACGGCAAGGCCCTTGCTGCAGCCAAGAAGGAGGTCGACGCCGTCGAAAGCAAGATTCAGACGTCCGGTGGTAACGATGACCGGCTGAAGCAAAAGAAACGGCAGTTGTCGGAGGCGATTCGTCAGGCTGAGGAGGCTGCCGCTGAGATGGCTCTGCAAAACTCTTCTCTGGCCAAGATCCCCGAGGCCGATCTGAACGAGTACCGTGCGGCCGAGAAGAAGTGGCAGGGACAAAAGGACCGTTTGATCAGGGCAAAGGAGGACCTGGAGCGGGCCAAGAGCGAACTCGAGAGGGACCTTGCGTCTGCTGAAGCCGAATATGCGTCGACTGTCAAGAAGCGAGAGCGCCTCCAAAGCCGTTACACCAAGCTCAACGAGCAGCACGACCGCCTTAGCACACTCAATGCGCAGGACCAAAGCGCGCACGCCCGCAAGCTTCATGATCGAGCTTCCCTCATGTCGTCCCGAGCCACGCACGAGCAGCAGTACCTCGGCCAAATCATTGCCAATGAGAACCAGGCATTGGATCTTCAGAGCAAGACGTTGTACTTGAATCAGCAAGTTCAGCACTTGCAGAACCTGTTGCAGCAGAGTACCGGGCCGTCGGTTCCGACGACTCCTGAAGGTCCATTGCCCGGCACGGGATCGACGACCAACAACTACACGCCCGTCTTCCAGTTCCCGCCTCTCGCTGGACAGATGAACGGCACGCCCGTTTCTCTTCCTCGCGAGAACCGCGGTCGCTCCAGCTCCATGCTCTCGGACATGAGTGGTTTTACGGATCACAATGTCGACCCTCCTCCAGCCTACACTCCCTCAATGGCCCCTGCGTTTCTGGGTTCTCTCAGCAACGGCCAGTTTGGCTCATTCAACACGTCCATGGTCAACGTCGACGTGCGCAAGGGCAGCAGTGGCAGCAGCGGGGGTAGCGGCAGCGGCAGCGGGAGCGGCAGCAGGGCTGGCAGTCAGGCTGATCCAGCCAGCCCGGTCACCAAGAGCTTGCCCAGTCCAGTCTGCACCGCGAGCGCTCCAATCGGTAGTCAGTAGTAGCACTAGACGCAGGAGGTTCTCCTGCCCGTTCGTTCCCCGTTCAGAGCAGATGGTCGGTGTGGAATGCATCCGTTGATATGTCTTGCTTGAGAGTGCCAAAGTGAATTTCATGTGCCATTGCTACGTGAAGTAATTACGGTTGCTAGTTCCCCTAGTGTTTACTCAGGGTCCGCGGATCCAATGCATGGTCGCCGTCACATGCCAATGACAATTCCGCGCGGCTGGGTTGGAGAAAGCTCGGGGCAAAGTTGGCGCATTGACGAGCCCTCGCTGGCGGGCGGGAGCTCAGAGCTGCCGACGAGACCTGAGCGGGGGGGGGGGGGGGGGGGCATCTCTGAGCGAAACCGTCAACACCATGGCGCCAGTGCTCCCTCGCTCCTCAATCTTTTTTTTGGCCCGGACGCTGCTCCAACACAGCCGTCACCATGGCGTCCGGCTGAGCTCCAGCTCGTCGGGACCCTTGGTCAAGCTCACGAGCATCCCGGCGCCGCACTGCGGCAGCATCCGCATCCTGTCGCTCAACCGTCCCGAGACGCGCAATGCCATTTCCAGAGCGCTGCTCGCCGAGCTGGCGCACCACGTCGACCAGGTGTCCAAGGAGGGCGAGAAGCAGACGACGCGAGCGCTGATTCTCGCCAGCGAGGTCGACACGAGCTTCTGCGCCGGCGCCGACCTCAAGGAGCGCGCAACCTTCACATCAGAGCAGTCCGTTCCCCCCACACACACCTGCCTGTTCACGTCGACCTCGCTGACCGACACGCCCCGCGCGCGCCAACAGGACCAACGAGTTCCTCAGCTCGCTCCGCGGCACGCTGACATCGCTGTCGCGCCTGCCCATCCCCACCATCTCGGCCGTGTCGTCGCTGGCGTTTGGCGGCGGGCTGGAGCTGGCGCTGTCGACGCACTTTCGCGTCTTCAGCAGCAACGCCGTCGTCGCGCTGCCCGAGACGCGCTTGGGCATCATCCCCGGCGCCGGCGGCACGTACCGGCTGCCGGCGCTCATTGGGCTGAACCGCGCGCGCGACCTCGTCCTCACTGGCCGTCGCGTCGCGGCGCCCGAGGCCTACTTTTTGGGGCTTTGCGATCGCCTCGTGCAGGTTTTGCCCGAGGACGTTGCCGCGGATGAGGCGGCGCCCCGGAAGAAGGTGCTGAGCGAGGCTGTCAGGCTGGCGACGGAGATTTGTGAGGGTGCGCCCGTTGCTATTGCCGCGGGCATGGCGGCCGTGGATGGTTGCGCTGGCGGCGAGGCGGTCGAGAATAGCATGTATGATTTGGTGGTTAAGACGGAGGACAGAAATGAGGCGTTGAAGGCATTCAGGGAGAAGAGGAAGCCCGTGTTCAAGGGGAGGTAGTGGTTTGTTTGCATGGTGGCTGTGGGCGGGTACCAGACGTGAGGAACTGTCATTGTAGCACCATCAGGATGACAGATGTAGCCGGGCCTTTTGACATCGGCTGTAGCTGCAGGCGATTGAAATGGGCAACCAGGCGGCCAATGGTTAGGTGGAAACCGTTCTGTTTCGCTAATACACGTTCCGAGCACATGCTATCTAGGTAGGCTGGTGTTCCATCAGTATTGTCAATCTACCATGCACCTGAAGAAGAAGGAGAAGAAGAAAAAGAAGTGCGTTCTTCGAGATTTTTGAAGGGAACAAAACAAACATCATCGTCCGCCGGATCCGAGGCAACGTTCTACAAAAGGTCGCACGGCAGCAGTGGGGTAAGGCAGAGGTTGACGGCGGGTGGGCGGGGCCAGGGATGTGTGACGTGGGATGCGTAGATCGCCGTGATGCACCACCGTCCAGCTTCCATCCTAAACCAACAACATGCCTGGACCCCGGCATGCTCTCTCTTCAACCTTTGCGCCTATGATACTGCTCTAGCTCTGCCCGCATCTTGCTTGTTGCCTCGTCATGTCCGGCAATCCCTTTCGCCGCTCCGTCGCCCTCAACACCGCCACCACCGGACTCAGCGGAACCGCCTTCAGCGCTGGAAACAACGGTCCTCGTAAACCCCCCACCGCAGCCGCTCCAAATTTCCATGAGCTTCAAGTAACCGCCCAGCAGTGTCGACCGTCTCCAAGTCAAAGAAGCACGTTCGAGTTGCCTCTCCGCCACCCTCTCCACCGGAAACGTCGAGCCCAGAGCCAGGCCCAGACCCAAGGCCAGATCCGGTCTTCGTAAGACGACTGAGCACTTCTCGCCATGCCGGATCGCCTCCTCCAGCGGCCTTTTTGGCCGAGGACAGCTATTCCGACGGCACCGCCAACGAGCCCTCGGACGACAGCCCCGCCGCGAGAGATGACGACCCAGACGACGCGCCGCTGAAGACCAACGCCGCCGACATTCGCACGAGCATGGACTCGGCACCGACGAGCCCTGGCGTGCCGAATCCCTTTGCTCGAACGCTGGAAACAATCGAGCAGGGCTCCCGGAAGCTGCCAGCTCACAATGACGCCCAAGGGCAGTCTGGCAAGGTTGCTGCTGCTGCTACCCGGGCTTCCATGGACGTCGACTCGTTCAAAAGGTTGCTCTTGACCGGCAGGGCAGACGCAGAATCATACGCCGTCTCCACGTCGGCGGGGGCAACGATTCAGAAAACCGTGGCTTCCGGCGGAGACGATGCTCGTGGCAGCGCCGAATTGTCGCCCATCTCCCGACATGCCCTTTTTGGGGCTCTACACGCCGGGCTCGACGACTCTCCACGTAGTTCTTACGAGAGGTCTGCATCTGACGGGGTTGATGATGACGACCACGCCACGCTCATTGGTGGTGGGAAGAAGCCCGACAAGAAGAAGCCCCCGCCGCCGCGCCACAAGCACGGAAAGTCGATAACGTTGACCAAACGCGGACCGCAGGTGGTGTCGTTTGCCGACTTTTCGCCCTCGTTTGTCTCGCGGGAAGCAAAGGACACTCCAGGACGACCGCGATCTCAGTCGGATGTAAATAAACCGCTTCCGCCGCGGCCGCGCGCTGCGTCAGGAAATGTCGAGAAGGACCTGCCCGTCGTCCCACAAGCCGAAGCGCTGTCAATCGAGACGGCGACAGCAGACGCCCCGTCATCATCATCGTCGCCTTCACAGCAGCAGCGGCGCAAACCGCCCACCCCGCCGCTCAGCCGCCGACACAGCCAGCTCCGGTCCGTGGCATCCGAACCGCGCTCTCGGAGCAACTCGACAACGGCATCAGCATCCGCCTCCGCATCCTCGGCCCCGGACGAGCCCTTTTCCGACACCAACGCCTCGTCTTCCTCGCCGTCGTCTGCCACGCATCAGCCGTTTGCACAGAGCAGTGGCGGCGGCGGCGGCGTAGGCAGTGCAGGAAACAAGCCGCCCCCGCCCCCGCCAGCGCGCCGCTCGGCCGCGACGTCCGTATCGTCGTCTTCCGATCTTTCCAACACCATCATCGCCACGCCCAGCCGCTCGTCCTCGCGCCGCTCCACCGCCTCATCCATCCATCAACCCAACCCATCCGCCTTTGCCGCAGGGAACTTCTCTGCTTCCTCTTCTACCACCGTCCCTGCTACGCCGCAACATGCGCAAGCGGCCCGTCCCCTCCGCCTCTCCTCGTCCGCCCTAGAAATGACGCCCTCTTCGAGTAATCACAACCAGCCGCCTCCACCGCCGCCTCCGCCGCGCCGTGGTAGCTCCAAAAGCAGCTTTGACCTCCCCCGTCCGAGCGCCAGCGTGTTGGCTGCGGCGGGCGGTGGTGGAAAGAGTGGAGGTGCAAAAGGGAGCTCGGGTCCCAGTTCTCCGATGCTCGTTCAGCAGCAGAGTAGTAGTCGCAGCCGCACGGCTAGTGCGGGGAGCGAGCGGCTGTGGGAGGTTAGGGCTGAGGAAGAGGAAGAAGAAGGAAATGGTGGTGGGGGTGGTGGGAGGGCGGGCACGAGCGGCGCGACGGGGTTGGGATTAGGGGCAGGGGTGAGCAATGAGACGGATAAGGACAAGGGCAAGAGGAAGAGCGTCGATATGCTCAGTGAATTGGATAAACTGCAGCGAGAGGTCGAGGCGTTGAGGGAGAGGAGTGCCGGGGCGGGAGCGAGTGCCGGTGCCGGGAGGAGGGTCAGTTAGTTAGGTAGTTAGTTAGCTAGCTGGTGACTTTGTGTTTGGTTGTTTGGTTGTGGGGCTGCGTGTGGGGGGGGGGGGGGGGGGGGGGTTTGACGTCCTGTTGACAGTCCTGGAGGAGACGACGAGGAGGTGGAAGAAGAGGTGATGGTGGAGGAGATGGAGCATACGGCGTTTCTTGCGTTGGTATTATTGTTTCTGTATGTACATTTGCCTGTTGGTACCTAGGTAAGGTAGGTATACGATTATCGATGGATGGATACTTTGACTACTGGGACTGGGCGTATTGTTGAATCTTCTCTCTCTCTCTCTCTATGTCAAAATAACATTCCCACCACCTCGCTCCTTTCTTTCACTACGCCCATGTGCACATATATATGCATATATCCATGCATGCATGCATGTCTCGACGGATACAGGAAAAACAGCATACCTACTCATTGCCAACTACCTACAAGCCAACAGAACATACTTGCATCTACACCCCCATCCCTCTCCGCCTCCTCCTCCTCCTCCTCCTCCTCCTCTACCAATACACCAACACCCTCGCCTCGTCACCAACCCACCCCCTCGCGAGCCGCAACCCCATCTGCGTCGGCTGACTGAAAGCGACCGCGGCCCGCGGCACAGGCGCACCGTAGACGAAATGCCGCGCGGCGACGGCGAGGAGGCGGCGCGCGATGCCGGCGCCGCGGTGAGAGGTCGAGGTCCAGATGCGGGAGATGCCTAGGTTGGAGGGCATGGGGATGGGGATGGGTGTGGGGACGGGGGTTTGTGAGGTGGAGGGGGAGGGATTTGTGGGGCCGTTGGTGCTCGGATTGATGTCGTCGTGGTGAAAGGCAGAGGAGATGCGCTCGGCGAGGCAGAGCCCGACGCACTTGGTCCCGCGGATGTAGAGGTACGCTTTGTAGCGGTCGGCTGTGGTTGGTGCTTGGGATGGGCAGGTGGTGGTCGTGGGAGTGGGTGGCTCGGTGGTTTTGGGATCCTTGGCCGAGTCTCCTCCCTCTTCAGTTTTGTGTGCGGCACCGTTCTCTTTCCGTCGTTCTTCCACTGCTGGTGTTGGAGCTGGCGCTGTAGGTCTCGGTGTTGGTGTTGGTGCTGCCTCGACCTCTACCTGCGACCACAGCTCGGCCTCCGCAATCTCAACTGCTCCCAGTTCAGCTCTGACAACCTCCATGACGCGTGCAACCCTATTCTTGGCCGCTGCGCCGTCCCTGCGGCTCACGACGACCACGCAATCGCCCTCCAGCCCCTCCCACACGCGCTGGGCGGCCGTCAGACCCCGAACGAAGCCGCGCCCCAGCTCGACGCCCCCGACGTTTTGCGCGTGGAATACCTTGTGCAGCGCTGCGTCCTCGCTGTTGGACGGCACGTACGCCATGCCGCACGTCGAGCACGTCTTTTGGACTGGCGCCGTTCCGAGATCGAGCTGGAGCTGCGTCAGGCGCGTTTGCTTTTTTGTCGCGCCGTTCTTGGCTTTGCGGCCCGCGGTAACGTCATTGGGGGAGCGTGGTTGGAGTGGTGCTCCGGTCGACTGTTTTGCTGTGCTGCTTTCGGACTTTCTTGGTTTCCGTGCGAGAAAGGAAAATGCGGGGCGGCGCTTGAGGAGGACCGGTGAGGGCGAGGTCCGTGTGGGGGCAGGAGGCGACGATGGCGGTGTTGAGGATGGGAGCGCGAGCTCTGGCACGTTTTCATAGCTTTGCGACTGTAAGAGGGGACTGGACGGTTCAGCCGGAGCCGGAGCCGTATTTTCGCTCGTAGGCGCGTCGTCTGAGAAGGAGGGCGCGTCGGGAGATGCAATGCGCCTCCGCTTGGACGGTGGCTCGTATGTGGGCTGGGATGTCTTTCTCTGCCGCGAGTAGGTCTTGAGCGCCATGTCTTGAGTGCTCGAGGCGAATGGAGCGAGCAGATGGTGTCGAGGTTGGGGAGTGTAAGGATGTGGGAGACGCGCTCGCACGCGTTTTGGCGTCGCGGTTCGGGACACGTCGGAGGAAGGTTGCCCGAGTCTGCTGAGTCAGCCAGAGCTGCCCTACCAAATCCGACTGCAGCTGCCAGACCATCACTTCGATATCAAGTCGAACACGTTCTGCCTGAGCTCCTTCCATGCATCTCAATATGCTTCCAACATCGCATCATGCCTTCTTACGCAGGGCACTCGCACTGAAGGTGTCGGCGACGCCTTTGAATCACCATTTTCTGTGTTCACACTTTGCGAACGATTCTCTGTCATGCTTCAGTCATCATATACTATCAATTGGTCTCAATCACGACTAAACCTCGCTTTTCCGCAGCGTTATGGACTCACGTGCTGCCTCTGACGCTCCAGAATGTTCTGAATCCGCCAACAGCGCGAATCAAGCAAACGGGAATAATGCTGCCATCGGCACTGATTCAGCAAATGGCCTTGCGGCAGGTGGTCAAGACCCAGCACTACGCGATGGTCTCATGTCGGACGATCCACTCTATTCTATCTATGGACCAGCATCGGTATTCAATGACTTCCCGGCTATGAGAATTGCCCTTCCTCGATAGGACGACTATGGCGTACCAGATGGCAACACTCCACAGGATGGCAATGCTCCAGCCGACGTCAATAGCCTACGAGACGACAGCAATGCTACAGAAGGCGAAGACTTCGCGCAGATAATTCAAGATGACACCAATTTCCTGGAAACCCTCGATGATGCTGCATGGAACAATGTTCTGGGCCGGATGCCAGACGGCAGCAGTCTACCGGACCTCACTGATCTACCAGACCTCAATGACCAACCGGAACCCAGCACTCGAACAGACCTCAACGCTCCGCTAGACCTCAATGACCCACTGGAACCCAGCACTCGAACAGACCTCAACGCTCCGCTAGACCTCAACGCTCCACCAGACATTAATAATCCACGTGATGACAATAACGCGATAGAAGACGAAGAGTTCGCACAGATGGTTCGAGAAGGAATCGATATCCTAAAAAGCCTTAATGATGCAGCAGGGAACAACGTTTCACAGACTGTGCTAGTCCGCCGTGGTCCACCAGACCTCACCGATCTATTTGATTCGTCCGACTCACCGAACTCCAGCACTCCCATGGACCTCGATGCTCCATCAAATCTCCATGGTTTCACCGGATCAAATCTCAATGCTTTCACCGGTGTTCCGCAGACCGTGCCAGTCCGCCGCGGTCCACCAGACCTTAGCGATCCATTTGGTTCGTCCGATCCCGCGGACTCCAGCACTCCAACAGACCTCAATGCTTTCACCGGTGGAACTGTCGTTCCTCTAGATGACACTATTCCACAAGATGACGCTATTTCACTCGACGACACTGCCCCACCAGACTCTAACAATGCGGCACACGGTGACTCAATTTGGACCGATGAACAACTCGCCATTCTCACGGCAGGCAACGATGGTATAGCCCGGGACAATGGTTAGACAAATGCTCCACCATATGGCAGTAATGCTCCTGTAAATGCTAATTCTTCGGCAGAAGGCAACACCTTTGAAGGATGGACTGTTGAAGATTGGAATGAAGTTATGGACGACGTTATGGCAAATGTCTTTCCTCCCGCACCCGAGAATGCTATAGCAGACTACAACATGACGGCAAACTGGTATGGACTCATGGATGATACTGTGGCAAATGCCCATCCTCCAACATTCGACATTGCTCCGGCAAATGGCAACTTTTTCGATGTCCCCGTTGACTTTCTGGGCAACGCTCCGGGAGATGGTAATCCTCCAGCAGACTTCAATCCTGTGACAAACTCATATGACTTTGGGCCATTTTTGGAGAATGGCAACTTCCCAGCAGAAGTGAATCTGCTGGCATACGAGGATTATGAAGATTATCTTGCAGACTTCGAAAACTTCATGCGAAACCCTAATGTTGCAGCAAACATCGTCGAATCAAACGCCATGATGATAAACGGCGATGCTCTCGCATCCGATGTTCTAGTAAACGGCAATCCCCAGGCAGAAAATTATCTGGAATATGGCAATCTACCAAATGACAATTTTGCAGCGAACGGAGTTGTTACAAATGGCTTCCTAACAAACGGCAATGCTCCAGCATTCGATTTTCCAGTGCATGGCAACCCCCCGGCAGGAAATCATCTGGAGCATGGACATCTACCAAACGGCAATGTTGTTGCGAACGGGATCACAACGAACTGCGTCGTAACAAACGGCATAGTGATAAACGGCAATACTCCAGCATTCGATATTGCAGTAAACGGCCATCCTCATCCACAAAATCGTCTGGAAAACGGCAATCTGCCAAATGGCAATGTCACAGCGAACGGGGTCACAACGAACGGCGTCGTAATAAACGGCCATGCTCCAGCATTTGATGTTCCAGTACGCGTCAATCGTCAGCCTCAATATCACCTGGAACATGGCAATCTGCCAAACGGCAATGCTGTAACAAACGGCGTCGCAATGAACGGAGTAACAACGAATGGTGTCGTAACAAACGGCGTCATAACTAACGGTAATGCTTCGGCATTTCCAGTAAACGGCAATCCTCGGGCAGAAAATCATCTGGAACATGGCAATCTACCAAACGGCAATGTTGCAGCGAACGGAGTCATGACGAATGGCGTCGTAACGAACCGTATCATGACAAACGGCAATATTCAGAGGGACAATCGTCTGGAAAATGGCATTTTACCAGACGGGAATGTTGCAGCAAATGGGCAGGTCCCTTCAGCATACGGTGAAGACACAACAGGCAGACCTGATCCAGCGAACGGCGCCAGTGAACGAAACGGATGGGATGATTCTTCAGACTTTGGTCCGCTTGGAAGTCCTGGTCGAATAAATGGCGCAGACGAAACACACGGGGATGGTGGAACTTTCGACTTTGGCCCGGCAGACGGAAATCATACAGCCAGCAGCCCTAATCAAGCTAGCAGCCCTGATCAAGCCAGCAGCTCTGAGCAAGCCGGAAGCCCTCTTCCGCCCCTCAGTCCTCATTCAGCCAATAGACCTGTTCCAGCCGACAGCCCTGATTCGACTGAGAGCTCCGATGAATCCAACAGTCCTTACTGGGCTGGCCCCTCTAATGATCTCAGAATTGCTGCTGCTCAAGAGAGAGAAGAAGCGCTTTGCCGTGCCCTCCCGTGGCCGACCCCTACGTACGCTGAAAGTCCAAAGTGCGTTATCCGCCCGTATCATATTCGAGATGCGGGTAACCTCACGCGTTTCGCGAACGACTATCTAATATCCAGATGGATGAGCTACCGCTTCCCTCATCCGTATAGGTACAATGACGCTCGATCTTGGATTCTCCAGCAACCTCGCGTCAGGACACCCTTCAACGAAATTCAGACGGTCCGCCCTACAATTCACGCAAGCGGTGCTATCGACGTTCCTTGGGAAAACACGCTGAACTTTGCGATTGCTTCTGTCCGAAGTGGAGCAAACTACAGCCAGCTAATTGGTGGGATTAGTATCAAGCCAGGGACTGACGTTTTCAACCGGAGCGCAGAACTTCGATTTTGGGTCGCGGAATATCATTGGAATCGCGGCATCGCAACATCAGCCGTGTCAGCATTCTTGAAAAAGCTCTTCTTCAGAACGCAGGGGTTGAGCAGGGTCACTGCCTACACTTGGACTCGAATGACAACCCAGGGCGAGCGAGGCAACCCCCAGGCCAGAAGAGTCTTGGAGAAGAACGCATTCAGACGTGAGGGGTGTTTGAGAAAGTCAGTATATAAGGATGGCGTCTGGTGGGATCAGGAGGTTTGGGGAGTCTTGAGAGAGGACGTGATGGGTAACGAGCAGGACATGCCCAACGGGAACCATCGCGCGCCGATACCATGACGTCTTCATGGGGGCCCTGGCGGCTCGAGTGGCTGATAGATGTCTTCTCCTATTTCTCGTCATTCTTGGAGTGGACATTTTTCTTGGCTTTGGATTTCAGGCCAGCTGACTAGGTTTCTCAGCAAGTCAATGAATCATTCATTAGGTGAGACCTCTCGTCAAATCCAAAGCATCAATCATCTACAGGCCCAGGGATCCACATGGCTCTTCTCCAAAGCCTGCAAGATTTCTCGGTCGCATATCAATTCTGACTGACTTTGACGACACATTGGTAAGTCTTGCTGTGAAGTCTCAGGAGTCCAAGTCATTTTCATGCAAGTCAAGACATGGCCAGAGTCATGAGTCTGGCAGGATGTCAGCACAGACAAATCTTGCAATATAAGAGTCGGCATCACTCTGTCATCATGTCAATTCAAACCTTACTCCCCTTAAATCCTCACAACTTGTGGATTGCACCGCCAAAATGGCCGACGAAAGTGAGTCCTACCATGTACAAATTGCTGTGTCCTATTCTTACGATCCCAAGCAGACACCTCCATCCCAAGCACGCCCATGTGGTGTACCCCAATGATTGCACCTATCGCCCAGGAGCACTTTCTCGAACGGAGACTTGCCGATGCCGAAAGGCGCCGCGCCGAGTTTGAAGCGCAGAAGCTGCGAATTCTCTCCACCGTGGAGAAAGAGCCAAACGTCGGAAAGCAGATCAAGATCCTGATCCACGGGCACCGGCGTCATTGCATCAAGTACAACACTGAGATTGAATACACACGTAACATCATCGACTTTCTCGAGCAGGCCAACGTGGACCAATCCGTCTCGGCTTCGATACTCAAACAGTGGCGCAAGGACCTGTCGGACAACCTCGACATGCAGTCTGATAGGTACCATTGCTCTAGTCTCTTTGGTGAGCTCATTCGCGATTGGATCCAAAAGTCGAGTGGCTCTAGTGAGCTTGACTTGGAAGAGGATGTGCTCAGCCTGGATGGCCCGGGACACGACAGGACGGGAGACGCCATTGACAAGACAGATGGAAAAGATGTGAATGACGAAAGATGCCTGTTGGAGAAGCTGCTGTTCACAGCAGTCCCCGTGGATAAGTCAGCCATTTCCAAGTACCTCCAACGCATCTTCGAAGACGAGGACAAGTACCAGATCGATTTACTCCGCACTGACGTCCGCAGGTGGAGCTGCTTTATGGACTTCAACGAGTCGAGCATGGCCGAGGCCGTTGCCGGAATCCTTCGAAGCGGTCTCTTCTCGGGCAAGAAGATGGAACAGCTCTGCAGCCTGCAAGCCAGCAACGACTTTGCTCTGCAGATGATCGACATCGTAAAATCCGAGTACCGCAGCCTCGACGTCGTTGGATGGGGCAGGGGCGTTCCCCTGCGCATGCGGAAGCAGCTTGACGGCCATTGCAAGCCTTACATGGACGAAAAGCTTAGCCAGGCCTTGGTTTGGCAGTTCCTCGGTTCCAAGTTTGCGGTCAGTCTGAGAGAGGTGCTAAAGAAGCATGCGGACAGGAATTGGATCACGCCGAATGAGGCTGTGATCGATCACGAGTCCATCGCTCTCCGCCGCGCGGATCAGTTTGAGAGAGACTTCTTCCTGGCAAACCTGCCTCCTAGTTCGGCTGTTGGCGCGCCGTACTACGGCGAGGATGACTTGGCTGCCACCAACAATGGAGGCAGAAATCTCATGGAAAGCAAGCAGACTCTTCTTCGCGTACTCAATGCGGAGATGTTGCTCAATTTCCAACTTCACGAGGAGTTCACGGTTCTGACTATTTGTTTTGATCAACTCAAAGCGACCATTTCTCACGAGACGGTCTTCACAGTGCTGGAGTTCTTGAAGATGCCTTACAAGTGGACTTCGTTCATCAAGAATTTTCTTGAGGCACCCCTGATTCTCCACAACGAGGAACCAGACGCAGAAGGACGTCCACGTCAGTGTGGTGTTCCTGAAGCTCATATCTTGTCCGACGCCATTTGTGAAGCTGTCCTCTACTGCCTCGACTACGCGGTCAATGTGGCAACAAAGGGCACAAACCTCTATCGCTGCCGCGACGGCGCGTGGATCTGGGGTCAAGAGAGCACCGTCATCGAAGCTTGGAAGGCAATTCAAGAGTTTTCCTCAGCCATGGGCTTGAAGCTGGACATGGAAAAAACTGCCGCTACCAAAGTCATGTCTCCCAAAGCCAAAGATCTCCCCAAGCTGGACCCGTTGCTCCCAAAAGGTCCAGTCCGATGGGGATTACTCGTCCTCGATCCCATGGAAAGGCGATTCACGATCGATGAAGCGGCCGTCAACAAACACCTCGACCACGTTGGGCGCCAACTCTCAGCCTGCCGCAGCGTCCTATCGTGGGCGCAAGTCTGGAACCAAAGCGTCGTCAACTACTTCTCGCTGCACCTCGGGAAGCCGGAAAAGGCGCTGGGCCGCGAGCACATCAACGACATCGTCGCGACCTTCGACCGCATCCAACACACGCTCTTCTCCTCCACCTCATCAACCTGCATAACCGACCACCTGCGCGCGCAAATCTTCTCCACGCACTCCCTCCCGCCGCCCAACGAACGCCCCATCCCCGACGCCTTCTTCTTCTTCCCCCACGCCATCGGCGGCCTCGAGGTGCGCAACCCCTTCATCGCACCCTACAGCTACCGCATGCAGGCCGCCGTCTTCGTCGCGCCGTCGCTCGACATCGCCTACGCGCAGGCGCGCGCGCAGTTCGACGCCGGCGACCTGCTGCCGCATTTCGACGTCCATCCCACCGTCCTCATGACGCAGGCCGACGCCGACGTCGGCTGGACCCCGCGCCGCTGGACGTGGGGTCTCCCGCTCGACGTGCGCGACGCGGCTGCCGCGTTTGCGCTCGTGGCCGAGCGCAGTGCTGGTCCGCTTGCGCGTGCGTACAAGGAGCTCGTTGCCCCGACCGAGATGGCGAGTATGTTGAGCTCGACTGAGGTGTCGCGGGCGTTGCGCGCGCTGGCGAAGGACGGCTTGTCGAAGCGTGAGAGGGTCCCGTCGGGCTTTGCGACCGAGTGGACGGTCATGGATCCGTATTGGCGGTGGATCGTGGCGCTGTATGCGAGTGAGGCGGTCAGGAGGTGTGGAGGCTTGCAGATGGCCGAGGGGGACTTGTTGGATATGCCTATGATGGCGTTTGTCAAGAGGGCTGAGACGGCCAGGTTGGTTGGTTGATGGGAGGTGTAGTTGACACTCTTGAGGGTCCATGACAGTGGTTGGTTAGTGGTGCTCTCGTTTTGCGAGGAGCCTTAAAATGCAGACAGCACTTCAAAGTATCTTTAGCTCTAGTCAGTAAAATAATTGTTGTTCTTATTCTGATGGACTCTTTCAAATGCTGCACGTTGATACGCCTTCAACCGGTTCAATCGGCATCACATTCACACAATTAAATCAACGACTATGATATCCCGGCTCTTCTCGTTCATCTATAATTAGCGAGCCAACCACACCACACTCATCCACCATCCAACACCCTTCCAACAAGTCAATCATCTCACCTAGTCCGATAACTTTCCAAGCGAATACGATACGTAGACAGGGATTTCTGGCTGGGCCTGGCAGCAGACAAGACAAGATAAGACAAGACAAGACAGGAAGACTGGGAGACAGAGACGGGACAAGTCTCGTGGTTACAGCTGGAGCTCTGCGCGCGGGCCGCAGAAGTGACTTCGTTGCGTTGCGGGGCGGATGGGAATGGAGCGAGCAAGGGACCGTGTCGGTGGCTGGAACGACGACAACCACACGGCAAAGAAAACGGGGTGGTTTAATAGGGGAAGCAAGCGACGCTATGATAGACTGATGGGGGGGGGAGGGGGGGCTGGTGAGGTTGTTGACAACGTTAGCAATCTAGGATTTGGGTAGGCTTCGCTGGTAGCTGTGTGGCGCCTGGGTGCCTTTCTACCATCTTGGCTCTCCTACAACGCGCGCCTGACTGCCGCCTGGTCGGCGTACGTACGGTGCGTCTGTCTCTGCAGCGACCTCCCCACAGAACCTGCGACAATCCGAATCTTTTGTCTGCCTACATACTTGCCAGCCGACAGCTTTGACAGCTTGATAACTTGACAGATGCACGCCATGCACGCCATGCATTCATACATGCATACATGCATACATACGCACATGTACATGTACATGTCGATGCAAACGAGCCGCTGTCCAACGCCTGGCACATCAGGCGTGATTCAGTCAGTATTGATAGCGGCGGAAGGGAAGTTATTGCGAAATAAAGCGACGAGGTGAATAGGTGAGGAGAGGCGATGGGCAAAGGAGGCAGGCAGGGTGGTGGCTGGATCCTGGAGAGGAAAGTAAGTCGTGAGATGAGGTTGCTGGGAGATGAGGTGGGTTGAGAATGGTGAATGGCAGGTTTGGAACGGAAGGGAAGGGAGATGGACGGGCAGTCCACGGGGCTGGACATCAGGATCCACGCCCGCCGCCGCACCGCCGCCACAAGTCGCGCTGTTGAGGCGTGTAGGCGCTCCTGGTCAGTCTGGTAGAAGGCCACTAGCTGATGGCTGGTTTGGGGAGGGGCGTGGCGTGGCGTAGCATTCATTGTAGGGGGGGGGGGGATAGAAGCGTGGGTGTGAGTGATTCAGGTAACACCATGTGAAGCGCTTTTGGCGTCAAGCGTGGCGGCGATGATAGGAGTGGTGGATTGTGGATGAGGGTGTAGTTCCGACTGCGAACGATTCAAGAACTGTTGGAGTGTTTGGAAGACTCTTCCAGCAGAGACGCATCAGTTGAAGTACAGAGCGGTGGCTGCAGCAGCACTGAGCCATCTGCCGATGCCGCCGCAACACATCGATGGGAGTCTGGTGAAGATTTGCCATCTTTTCCATGCCATGCCATCCATTCTCCCAGCGTCCCTCTCACGTCCAATATCCTCGTTGAGGCTGTTATTGCTGTCAAAGACGTGTGTAGACGGGCAGCCTAGACGCCAGCCGGGCCAGGCCCGGTCTGTGTGTAGTCGGTGACACGGCACCACCGGTACATAGACCAGTCAATCGTTGCGTTGCATAAGGATCGATATGTATGTACGATGGACGCAGCGCTGTCTGCATGACGCACCCCTCACGCCGGGCAGTTCGCAACATCCATCGACCCTGTGTATCTGCCTCGGTGACTTTGCAAAGCAAGTTATCGAACAGTTCACATATAGAGAGGTCGAATTAGTAATGCAAAAGCTGGACGTTGACCGCACATGGTCGTGGCGCGGTGGCCGACGGGTGCGTGAGATATTTACCAGACTAAAGGCTGGGGGCAGACCAAGGCGTGCCGTGCCTTGTTTGATGTGGGAGCACAGAGGGGGCAGCGAAGTACGGAGCGAGAGGGCGTCGTGGTGAGTGGTGGACGGTGTACCTGAACGCCATGGGAACAGTCATGGCCGTGTGGAGTCTCAGATGCAGCAGCGCTTGGCGTCTCCATGCTTTGCTGCTTGGCCGTTGTCGTTGTCGTTTTCGTTGTCGTCGTCGCCGTGACCACAGCACCGCATCCAATTCTTCAGCGTCCAAGAGGCCCGCCCGGTCTGGTCTGGCCAGGCCGGCCCGTCGCTGTTGCGCAACAGCAGCAGCATCCCCTCCTCATATTTCGAGTCTGGGTTTTTTGTCAGTCGCCCGTGCACCCAGCGACAGATTAACAGAGGCTGCCGTGCCACGCCCGATGTAAAACGAAACGAAACAAAACAGTACAGGCACAGCACAGCATAGCGCGGCGCCGCCGCCGCCGACGACGCCACAGTGGCACAGGCGGTACGGTAGCGCCAATTCGCTCTCTTCTACCCTACCGGCTTGGAGCTGTCGACGTGGTACAGAGCAGGCCGTTCGAAACCGGCCGCCGCAGCTATCCGTACCGCACCACCGTGACAAGGGCCTGGACAGGAAAAAGTGGGAAAAAAAAAAAAAAAAAAAAAGAAGAGTTGGGAGAGTTACAGAAGAAAAGGGCTGTTGAGGGGGGAGAGAAAAAGCCGATGTGATTCCGTGCGCTCCAGGCTCCTCCTCCCAGCCTGACTGACGGCCCTGCGTAACGACAGGCCGATCTTTCGGTCTGCCCGCCACCGCGATCCGTCATCCGTCATCCGTCATCCGTATGCTCTTTTCTCCCAGCCAGCCATCTCGCCCAAGCAAGGGCAAGGAGCAAAAGTAAATGATCCCATGAGGCGAGGCAGCCTTTGGTCAGCTGCGCGCGCGCACAGAAGTAGCGTGAGAGTTTTGCAAACGCGGGAGGAACGCAAAATGAGTGGCGAAAACGACCACCTACCCGCTGGCGAATAGACATGTGGGATGGTGACGGTGGTGGTGGTGGTGGTGGTGGTGGGGTGCAGCGAAGAAACGGAATGCAGTGACGTGGTAGAGATGAAAAGGTACCTTGGTAGACGCCTCAGCCGGCGCGGCGGGCACGGCGTCGCCGCAGCCAGGCACAGGGCTCCTTGGATTGCTGGAACCGGAGCGAGAGCCGGGGTGCGAGTTTGAATCGACGACATGCGTGACTCTATCCCTCCGCTTCATCCTCGTCATTGTCCCCGTCTCTTGCTGCAGTTTGGTTTGCCGATGTCGCAAATTGGCGACTGATGTTGCTGTGGTGGGCGAGAAGATTCACGAATTACCGGGTTTCCGACTGCGCAGAAGGGTTGTTGTGTGCGTGCTGCGGTGCCAGGCTCTGCCGACGTATTTGGCCGTCTCGTACGCCGACATGGTCGTGCTCGTTGGGGGACTTGGTGGTCGAGTTGCGGGGCCAGAGTGACGGACGGACGGACGGGCGGACTGGTGGTTGGGTGGGTGGATTGATGGAGGGGAGGACGACAGATGGCAAAATTAGACAGGTACTGTGGTGGACAAGTGCGACAGCGACAGCGACAGCGACAGCGACGGCCACGGCCAAGATCAGAGCCCATCGAGTGGGCGGAACTGGAGTCTCCCGTCGCTCTCTGTCTTGCAATCCATTGCGTCTTTGGCGATGGTGTTTTAGCAAAACAAGCACCACGGTGTAAATCTTGAACCAATCCATGCCCGCTCTCCGACCACATCGACTTTTTCAAACCATCCAATCCAGCACTTTCGCAGCAACCTATCCACGGCGAGGATGCCAAAGACCATGAAACGGCCATGGTGTGTGTCCATCCCCCAGGTTCTCAGACCAGTATATGCATGCACGTCAAGCAGCCGCAGGGGTATTTCCAAGGCCAAAGAAGTCAACGACCCACTCACTGCCAGGTCCAGGTCCAGGTCCAGGTCCAGGCGCAGCCCAAGCAGGCCGGCCGGCCGGCCAAACCACCGCAGCTGGAAAAGGAAACTTGCCATGTACTTTACTAGCAGCAAAAAAGCAAGGCCCGTCGCATGCACACCTCACCCATCGAATGAATGCGAAAATGGAACGAGCGGGCAGGCGGTGATTTGCAAAATGGGCCACCGGCCACCCCAACCACCTACCAGACTGCTTGCGCGACCCCGACACGACGCGCCGTGGCACCACACAGGCACACCACGGCGCCCGTCTGTCTGCAAGGACTGTCGGGCCTGTCACAGCGCAGGGGTGGCGCGCTAAGCTTGGTTGATTGCTTGATTGCCTGCATGCATGCGTGCCTGGGATCAGAGCAGGGAAGGCAAGGGCAGAGCAAGGGTGGAGAGGGCAGGGGAACTTTGACGATTCAGACCGACAGGCTGAGAGTTGCAGTCATGGAAGAAGACGCGACTCGATATCCAGCTAAACTAAACACAAGAAAAGCGCATCGTCGCCGGGGATTGCGGAAAGCAAAAAAGGACAATGAGTAAAGTGGGAGAAAGAAGTTTTTAGTAGTAGAACCTGCGGTCAATCGCCCAAGTGGTATAGCGGCAATCGACCCAACTGCCCAATCCAGAGCAACAAAAAAGCTGATGGAAGTGGCAACCATGATTAAAAAAGCAGTACCGTAGTAGACAGACAGCAAAAAAAGACCCCCGATGATTTGGTTCCCTGATTGTTGATCCACCACTAACCCGTAGCAGCATGAAAGCATGCAACCCATGTCATTCATGGTGATCAAAACTCCATGCATCCCTCCCACACACCAATGCTGAACCTGTGAGGAAATGAACAAGTAGAAGCGGTGCGAGTGTTGCTGGACTGCGCTTAGGCGAGGGCAACGAAGACACCGGCGGCGATCAGGGCGGCCATGGCGCTGTTCATCTCCATCGAAGAGCCGCCGTTGGACGGGACGATGGTCGAAGAAGGCGAAGCAGAAGGGTTAGAGCTGCCGGCCGACGTGGCGGGGACGGAGCCCGTGGCCTCTGTAGAGGGAACACCAGCGGTGGTCGTGTCGGCGGGCTCCGTGGTGGCAGCACCAGTGACGGGAGTCGGGAGAGTGGCACCGGAGGATGCGATCTCGGTGGTAGCGCCAGAGGTGATGGGAGTGTTGGGCGAGCCCGTAGTGACCGAAGCGCTGGTGACGGCGACCGTGGTGGTCGACGAGGCCGGGACCGTGGACGGAGCCGTGGCGCTGCTCGAGAGGACGCAGTCGCTGGCAGTAACAGTGACGGTCTCAGTGACGGCCTGACGGGCGAAGAGGTTGAAGGCGTCTGTGGCGAGAGAAGAGTCAGTCAAGTGAAGGCGACGAGACATGGTAAAGGACTCACCAGTGCCGGTCATGGCGACGACGGCGACCACGGCGATCATGGACTTGGAGAACATGTTGGCGGTGTTGATTGAGAGTTGCAAAGGTGACGGATGTCGCGAAGCAATGAGTTGAGTGGATGTTTGGGTAGAGGATTGGGGAGGTAGCCAATGCTTCACGATATTTCTTGAAGTGCCGTGACGAGGAGAGGAAAGGGTTGGAGGAGGGCCAGAGGAAGCTTTTATGCGGGCTGGGCTGCGCCTGGCGGTGCAAGCAGCACGGCGGGTGGTGGTGGTGGTGGTAGCACTCGCCTCTTGCAGACCGACGGGCACACCACGGAACTGTGCAGGGGGCGCGGAACGCTGTGGAAGAGGGCTGGGCCACACAACCCTTGCACCATTACAGATTGCCACTCTGCTGTGAGATGGTCCTGCAGCTAATCGAAACACTCATTCCTGAAGCTGCCCAGCCTGCGTTTGCGGCGCCTGTGCTCTGCCTTTCGTCCCTCTCTTCACGTGAGTTGCTGAGCCTGAGCCTGAGCCTGAGCCTGAGCCTGAACCTGAACCTGAGCCTGAACGCAGCCAGTCCCGCCGCCCGTTTGCGCATCTGGAATTTCGAAGCAAGGAGCCTACCTGGGTGTGAGCTGTCGTGGAAAGATTGGAGGCTGACGGCGTGGCACAGAAAACTCAACACCACGGGAGGAATTGGTTCTGACGTCATCTATCCCGGCCCGCGAATCCCGTCTGACAAAACGTGAGATTGAGCCGTTGCGATGCCGCTGC
This sequence comes from Phyllosticta citriasiana, assembly GCF_038021145.1. NCBI lineage: Eukaryota > Fungi > Ascomycota > Dothideomycetes > Botryosphaeriales > Phyllostictaceae > Phyllosticta > Phyllosticta citriasiana. The sequence continues at coordinate 2,631,343 of NW_027117279.1, read as the reverse complement.
CGTCGTCCTACTGGCGCCGATTGTAAACCTTCTTTCCAGTGCCGATTCCGTAGTAGCTGCCGGTTCGTTGCTCTTTCTGGGACTGCGAGAGCTGCTACCGCAGAGGGAAGTCGATGTTGGCCAGATGTCCTCGACTTCAGCCACCATGAATCCTCCATTCTCAACTCCTCTCCACCGACCGCAGTCATTCGTTCAGTGCTGCTTTGGACCGCTTTGGAAGACCAGCTTGGAACTTTGTTTTCTCATTCCCTCGCTTTGCGCCAATCAGCATCATCGCCCTTTCGCTCTTTAGCTTGTCGTCAAAATGCCTCTCCTTTTGCTCTTTTCCTTTTTGCTCATGGTGGCTTTGGCGGTGAAGCAAGTCCAGGGTCCCGACGGTGGGAGCTCCAATCCCCCCTGACGGCTTTGGGCTTGACTAATGTCGACGGCAGGCATGCCGGGCCATAGGGCTCTGCTCCAACGCCAAGGTAAGTTAAAGTGGCCTAGAAATCGGTACGGGATCCTTGACTTACCGACATTTTAGATTCCTCGTTCCTGTACGAGACACAGACCGTCTTGTTCGTAGATTTCATCCCGGCCTTGTCGACCTCGACCGTTTTCCAAACCACCCAAATCACCATCACCGGATGTCCATCATCGGTTTCATCCTGCCCAGATGTTTCTACGACCTTTGTCACGGCCACCACTGCCGTCTACACGACTCTGTGCCCGGTCACGTTGACCTCTTCGCGCTTCAGCCCCATGACCGTCCCCATGAGAGCCCCGATGACCACTTTGAGGACCACATCGCTCTCGGAAACGTCGGGTCCGTCGACTGTCATAGCCACAAGCTCAGGCAACACGTCGATCACCAGTGCGGTGTATACGTCCACGGGCACGAGCGGTAGCTCTGTGACGTATTCCACAGCTTCCAGTACTCCAAGTTCTTCCAATGGCACTACTGGCTGGCCCATGACAATCTTTTCCACACTTTCATCCACAATCCTCCTCGGAAGCGAGACTCCAGCTTACTCCACGGCTTCAAGCTCTTTCAACGGTTCTTCGACAACAGCATTCTCTTCGACCCTCCCAACCATTCTCCTTGGGAATTCAAGCGAGTCCCTGGTGTATCCTACACCGGCGAGCATCCTGAGCTCTTTCAATACCTTTTCGCGTTTGCCTGCAACAACCCTCGCAAACTTTTCGTCTTCTCTTGGAGGTCCGACGACTCTTGCGTGTAACTCGACATGCTACTCCTCCGTTGCCACTGCCACGAGGTCTGTGTCTTTCCGCCTGCCATTGCCGACAGGTGTCAGTACTCGTACGATTGAGACATACTGGAATGCCAGCATATTGAGCACCGGTGCATCCTTGGTTGTTCCCAGTCCATCGACACCTCCAAATGACTCGGCTTCTGTGACGACAGGATACATCTCTTCTGGTCCATCCGTTCTTCTGGCATCTACCACTCGTGCCCCGGCATCTTTCAGCGGCAACATTAGCAGCACCGCTTTGAGGCCAACTGTTCAACCCTTCCTCTCTGGCGCGGAGTCGTCGGAAAGCACGAGCGCCCTTGCGTTTGGTCTCCTCGCGCTCGTCTTCTTCGTCATGTTGACGGAGCTTTAAGTATGTCATGAAGCAGCTTGTTGGACGTCGATTTACGCTCAACGACAGCGGCGGCTCCTGCATTCCCTTAGCTTGTGGCGATACGAGCGGCCGTTAAGGGCTGCATCCTCTATCTGCGTATGCATCCCGTTTGCATCTGCACTTACATCTGCATGGAGGAATTTTAGATTCAGGTCTGTTTCTTTTTCCCAGCATGATACCCGACTTTTTCGTTTTTTTATGCCGTTGCGCGTTTGATTGAGCTTGTTTTGTCACATTTCAGTCACATCATTCCATTCTCCACCCAACAACATTTTCGTCCCCACTGATTGTCGTCGCGCTGATACAAAATTTGCTTTGATGGTTTTCGATGCGGCAGGTGTTTGTCTCTATGTCTTTGTTGGGCGCGACAAGACGATCGTTTCGATTTCTTTTGTCGGTTTTTGACTTTCTTCTTCGCATGTCATACTGCCGCTTTGTAAGTCTTGTGCATGTATTTGGTGGCTTGGAGGTAATGGCTTGTACGATCGGTATGTGATACTTGCTGAATTAGTCTTTTTGGCACCTGAATTTTTGAGTCTGTCCCGTCAAAGCGAAGTCTGGGGAATTCGTCCCGATGGTAGCATTGCATCGTGCTCGTTCTTTCCTCGCCGCTTTTGCTCTGCAGCTCGAAGCAGGCAGAGGTAGAGGCGTGCCTATTTGGCATGAGGAAGTCGGACCAACGCGTACTTGCTGCCTGCGCATGATCTTGGGTCAAGAAATCTACACTGGTTAGCCCCTCCGTCTGGCTCGGAACTTCCTCTTGTCTGAGGAGCAGAGGCAGCTCAGCATCTTTCCCGCCTTCCAATCACCAGTTCTTCTCCATCTACGCAAGTCCCTCCATCCTGCAGCTCCCAACTTACCGCTCGTACCTATCGTCAGAAGCCTGCGCAGAAAAAAAAAAGCCATGATGATGCAGATCAAGGTGTTCCTGTTAGTGGTGCGGCCCGGCAGTCGAAATAAGCTTTGCGGCTGCGGGCCGGGCGAGCCAGCTGGTTGGGCGACTTTGGTTGTTGGGGCTGTGTTGGGACTATCCCTGCTCTGACGACCGTGACGACCGGGGAGCGAGGTGGCGTTTCGAGGGGGATGGGATCGGAGGATAAGCATGAGAAGGGAGGAGGGAGCAGATTGAGAATTTCATATACTCACTCACCCACGTATCGATCTGCTTCCTCGTTTCATCCTTTTCACACCTGCCTGCCCTGCGGTACCAACCACCCTCCCACATACCCAACCAACCCATCTAGATACCTAAGACGTTGTGTCGTCTCACACGGGCGAAATCCGTGATGTTCAAGGAACGAGGCTGGAAGTCAGTAATCAGCCAGAGCGACCAAGTGCAGTGCGTACGCACGCGATGAGACACAAGACGCTACATGCGCGCCAATGCAAGCGGGTTGGTGGGCGGTACAGGTTTCGTATCTGGGATTCTGGAATTTTGGAATTTTGGAATTCTCGGCGCGCCAATCATATAGACTGCGCATGGATTTGGAGTTGGTGGATAGGTGCTAGGACATGCCAATGCGCTAGGAATAGGAAGGGGAACAGGCAATGGTAGAAGTGGAGGCAAGGCGGGGCGGGGCGGGAGTGAGGTGTGTAGCCCACGTGCTGTTGACGCAGGTACGTGTGCGGTTTAGGATAGGCTCGGGTCGGTTTGATGCGTCGATTCATTTTTTTGCGTGCTTGCTTTCTTGATGGGCGGGATCTGAGTATGTGTGGATGTGTGTATGGATGTTCGCGGCTCTGGGCTGGCTGTGGTGTTGGAGAAGATGCGTTCAGCTTACTGTGTGTTTTTCTGGCCATGTATGTATGGACATGTGGCTGCGCGGACTCAAGCAGGACTGTAATCATTCATACATACTTCTGCTTCTACTTTGGCCGTGAAGTGGTGTGGAGTCGAGTGGTGATGGACTATGGGAGTCGGGGGGCAGGATACAGTACGGAGAGTGATCAGGGCGATGATACCAACTTCAGGTTGGGACAAGACAGTGAAAAGCCGCCCGTCCATAACTCGCCGGAAGCGTACTCTGGACGTACTTGTCTTCCGATATTGCGGACACCGCCCAAGACTGCTGTGCGTGGGTGGCTGGCTGGCTAGCTTGCATCTAGCACCCAGGCAACCAGATGTCTCTGCACGTGTCTCGCCGAGGTATGAAAGTGTTCCTGGTACCTAACTGCGTGCTGAGGCGGGCGGTGTCAGGTCAACAAGTGGATCGCGGTCTGTGTGCCGGACTGTCTCACGTGGAGGAAAGCGAAAGAGAGTGTGTTGCAGTCTATTGTTGCATTGATTGCGCGCTGGCTGGCTGGCTGGTGGGCTAAATTTTCATGACATCTTTGTGGTACATTTGCTGCCTATCGCTCGTCAGTCCCCTTCAAACTTTTCTCTCGACGCCGTCTCCATGTCGCACTTGCGCTTTTTCAGGGGCCCCGCCGTGGGCACATTACAGGATGGCGTGGTTACTGGGACCCCCGATCAGCACTCCTTACTCCGTCAACAGCCCTCTCGCTCCCTTCCAATGCACATATGCACAAACAAAAAGAGAAGAAAAAAATCTAGACTCGCACCAACGAACCAAGTAGACGAATTTTCAACGACTCCCCCTCGTACCCATCACCCCAATCTCAATCATCCTTGACCTCCGCGCACCGCGGACATCCGCGATCAATAGCGTTGCGGATCAAATGGGCATGGGCAACCTTGGCGCCGACGCTACGGCTCGACGTGTCAGGGTCAGCGGCGAACTGCGCCTGCAGCGCGGCGGCCGCTGTGGCGCTCGAATTGGGGTCGTGGTCAGTGGGATGTTCGGCGGACGAGCGTTCCGTTTCGAGTAGACAGGACAGGTGGTAGACGTGGCCGCAGGCGAAGCCGATGAGGGTTTCCTTTTCTATTCGAGGGGATTAGCGTGAGTTGGGTGGACCAGAGATGATGAAGAGGGATGGGGCGAAAGGAAAGGTTTAGCTAGCTGAATGGCAAACTTACCGTCCTCGACAAACGCCTTGCGGCATCCGACGCAGTGACCCGGTTTCGCACGATGCTCCTCCTGCGCACGCTCCTCGGGCGACATTTGCTGCTTCTTGTGCTCAGGCGCCGGTGCGGCGACCGAATTGGCTTTGGGATTGACAAACACGTCGACGTGGTCGACGCCTTTGTCGATGACCTCGAACTTGACGCCGCGCCGCCGGCCCGCCCGCAATGTGTCCATGGCTTGCGCCACCTCGCTGCGCAGCACCTTGGCCACGCCGTCGCTGATGCTGAATTGGATTTCGAATTCGCGCACCATGCGCCTGATGCCGTCGCGTAGGCCCTCAATCTCGAGGCTCTCGGGAATGCGTCGAACGAGCTGAATTGGGTCGATGGCCGTGCCGACTTCTTCAAGAAGCCCGCGGATGAAGTGTGGTTTGTCCATGCTGTAGTCGAGGAGGTCGTCCCAAAGATCGGGGTCATCTTGATCCTTTGCGAAGGAAATGGCGTAGGAGACGTCTCCCAATTTCTCGATGATAAGGAAAAGGGCTTTCTTCGTCTGGCCGGTTTTGGAAAGGATATAGCTAGAAAAGTTAGAAGAATTTCGGGATGGCTGAGATCGAGAACCTACACAAGCTCGGGGATGTACTGTCTGGCGTCGCATATAGCGACTGCCTTTTCGAAATCGTAGCTCTCAGACGACTTGAGCAAGTCCATTAACAAAGGTCGGTCGTACTCTGCAAAAAGCTCCACCGCGAGGTCCCCAAAGTCTTCGACAAGGGCCTTGCCCTCATGCACGAGACGGTCATGACGCCCACGAGATTGAGTCTCTGCTCCTTCTCCCTTCCACAGAGAGCGGAGGTAGAAGAAGAGAAAGGGCTGATATGAAAGCCCCTTTTCTTGCAGCTGCTCTACAACAGCATGTGGACTGACGATCCCCTGATATGCTTCATCAATCAGCAATTGAATAGCCTCCGATGATGCCTCCTCGAGCTCCTCGAGCGGTGCAGATTTCATTTGCTCTCTGGAAACTCTGAGCATGATGAAACCGGGTATATCATCAGCGACAGCGATCATCAGGCGATGATCACGGATGAGAGACATGGCAGCTTCGGCATTCTGAGTCCTGAAGTAGCAGCTCAGGGCGTCCTTTGGCCGGGCATCCGCAATGTAGAGCTTGGCCAAACATTCGAGCAAAATGCGCCAATCTCTACCTCTCTCGCCATCTTCAACGGTGTCTTCGCGCACATCTCCCGAGTTCAGTCTGCCCTCTATGGCGGAGATAATGGCCTTGGTGTCGAAAAGCTCCGGCTCCCACAGGTCCAGCAATTCCTTGACCTTGAGGCGATCCCGAATAATGTAGTTTCCGAGGACCATCTCGTAAACAATCGAGGGAAGCGGAGGATGCAGCTGCTTTGTCGGAATATAAGGCGTGATCGCATCGAACTGGCCGGCCTGCGCAAACGTCCAGACCCAGTGCTCCCATCTCGACGAAGTCCCCAGAACCTTACCTGCAACCTTGCCTGCAGCCTTCCAATCTTTTGCAGCAACCAGCTGTTGCAGCCACAAATCACCAATCCTGCGCTTTTCTTTTTCCACGTTAGAGTTGTGTATCCTTTCTGCGGAGAGCGTTGTTTGAGAGGAATCATCCGCGAAAAAGTCCACCATACTTCCCTGTCTCTTTATCGTAGAAGCAGGGCTGTTTACCGTCGAAGCGTCTTCAACAGGCATTGCGTGAGGGGTGATGGCCTCGGGATGATCATTTACCAAGCCCCATGCCTCGTCGTATTTCTTGTGCTCCAAAAGCCAAATCAAGTGGTCCGCGAGGTCGCGCTTTATTCCAATGACACAGTCATAGGGACTGTGTATATAAATTTTCAACCCGGCAGTGGACGCTACGGATTGAGCACCTTTCAACAACACCGGCTTCGCTGTAGCCGAGACTGCCGTTTGCGCAGTGGATCCGCGCGATGGTGGTTTTGCAGTGTCGCCGCTACTTGTAAGGCTGACCATGCTGGCGCCAGAGCTAAAGATGCGACGAGCACTCATGCCGGCGTCCCAAAGGCCTTCGCCAATGGCTTCGAGAGCGCCCCGCTGGGCAGGAGTACCGGCTTGGAGCGTCGGGACGTATAGCGTGCTAAGATGATAGTCATTCGCAGACAGGGTTTCGTAACGACTAATGGTCAGGGTGTCGACATCGACCTCCTCGGATGTCTTGGCGTTGATGAGCCTCAATTCGGGTTGGATGCCATTGTTGCGGTGGTGCACGCCGCGCTTGGGCGAAGACGCCTCTTGGGTTGCAGAGGCAATCGGGTTATCGTCGTCGTCCCGGGTACGGTATGCAAGAACAAGCAGAATGGAAGGGGTATAAAGCGATAAACCAGAAATAATACAGTCGTCGAAACGAAGTCTACGCAGGAAGTTAGCATTGGAAGGCTTCTCAACATACAAACTTACTTGTGTATAATGTCGGCACGTCCAATAGATCTCTCTGGAGCATGTCTGCCATTTCCAACCCCCCCTGGATCGACATGTATCACCCACGCAGTGTCACCCCATCCCACCAAGAGCTTCTCCTTTCTGGACACACCAGGCCTGGATCCGGGCTTACTTGCAGAGGAGTGTCTCTCCAAACCGTTTCTCAAAACGTCATCGACGTCGGACTCGAGTTTTTGATCGTCAGCCCATTCGAGCCTAGTTTTCCAGACACCAGCCATGTCTTCCCATTGGCCATGGTAGGGCCGATCCACGTGAGCTATTCTTCTCCATGCAAGCTCAGCGTCTGCGCTGTCGAGCTTGACATTTGATCGCATTATCTTAATGCCTTGTTCGTTTGCCCAAGCGACGTATTTGCCGGATAATGACCACTTGATTGTGCTGATTGTGCCTTCTCCAGAGTGCAGCACAGCATCCTTTCCCGTGTTTGATCCAAGTCCAATAGACCCGAGCCATCCGGAAGCCGCAGCCGCAGCGCTATTTGTGTTTGCCTCCGCACTCACGCCCGTTCGACCACCCTGCGTGAGGATGAGGTTGCCTGCCAAACCTCCCGATAGATATTGCTTGTCGCTCTTGTACTCGGGTGAAAGAGCAACCGCATTGAGAGGCCTCCGGAAGTTCCTGAGCATTATATCCTTTGGATCTACTAATGAGAACACACAGACCTGCCCGTCTATGGACGAGGTTGCGACGTATATCGAGTTCGAGGGCGTGGCTGGTAAGGGCACTGCCTGTCTTTGATTTCTCGCAGCCCCCTCCGCGTTGACGCTGGCCGACGTTGGAACTCTTTGCTCCGCAGCCCTTGTGGGAGGTTCAGTGGCAGATCTTGTAGGGAGCTCGGCTCTGAAATCCGGCATTGGTGGAGGAAAGGGAGACACGGAAACGGACGTGATGGAGGCTGAGTGGGCGCGATAGTATCGCAGCGACTGGAATGATGGGAGGGAGAGAACATTCTGATACTGTCAGTCTTGTTCCAATATGGGAAGCTTCATACTCACCACATGGCCATTGTGAGTCCCAATAATCTATTCGACCTTAGCAATCTCAACACATTGGCGCAGATTGACTTGCGCGCGTGATGATTCATACCATCTTGTCGCCGCCAACAAGGAAGCTGCTCGTAGCATCGCCATTGCGATAGACGGAGCCCAGATAGCCAGTAAGTCGGTCGTACTTTAGCTTGGGCTCCTCGTCCTCTTCATCGTCGTCTTCGGACTCGGCGTGGTCGGCCATGCTGACCTCGGAGACGGTGCTGCGCTCGTCGAGATTGGCGGCGCCATCGTCGGGAGTGTGTCCATTCGGTTGCGCAGCCATGCTGAGGGCATGGTCCGCGCCTTGGTCGTGTGGCAGCTGTACAGTGGATGAGGGCGTGGACATGCTACCTTAGCATGACGACGTGAGTTGCGGCGGGACGTGACTAAGCCCGTGGCCCGCTCGCCTAGCGCGGAGACGGAGACGGAGACGGAGACGGGCCATCGGCAGCGCGGCGCGCTCGGATTGACGTCTTCACGACTGTTCCGTCAGTCCTCACCTCTGAGCCCAGTCTCATTTTCCGCCCCTGATGAGACCTGTCAATCAGAGCTGGCGATGCATTCTTTTCGCTTCTATGTCTGCAATTGGTCCAAACTGAGCGCCGCAACCTTGCGCGGACCGCGCTCATTCCGCCCCCGCGGCCCTGCTGCTCTGCAGTACGTCCCTCATCGACAATACTCCAAGGATGTCCGGCCCTTTTCTTCCAATTCCACACGATCCAAGGACAAGCAAAGCGAAGATGAATCTAAAGTGTCCACCTCATCAGAGGAGCCGCCGAAGCCGAGCAATGGCAAGCGCAGCAGAGCATCGAACCCAGAAAAATCCACCCTTCGAAAAGTTGCCGTGGAAGCACAGCGCAAGAGGTTGAGGGCACGAACCGGGATACGGGATATGGAGACCAAGGTAGGCGCATAATGGCATTGGCAAACCTATGCTAAGACTTTGACAGAAAGTGACAGCGTATTGCGCGGCCGAATCATACAACATAGAAAAGGTTCTTAGGTTGGTCAAAGCCGAGGGACATGAGCTGGACCCATATCAAACTGGCCTATTCCCCCAGGTCGTCCACATTCGCGTCAACAATGCGCTGGAAAGCAAAGACACTGGCGACCTCTTCGTCTTCCCGTCAGGTACCGTTGTCGCCTGGAATGTTCAGGAAAAGCTGGCATTCAAGCTTGTCAACAAGACCTTGGTTCCCGCCGCTGAAGGTACCGAGCTAGAAGAGATGGAGATTGAAGACATGGCATACATAGAGAATCCGCAGACAAGCACTAGCGATGTGTCGGGCGACACGATCGTGCTTGGAACCGGCGGGGAAGAGGACCACAGGTCAATGGCACTGATGGCTCATCTGGACGGCCAATCCTTCCCTACTCAAGAAGTTGACGCTGTCTTGGCCAAAATCGCCTTTTCCTCGGGCCTAGCTCGCTCAACCAAGCTGGCAGTGCTTGAGGGCTTGCTCAACAACTATTTTGAGTCGACTCGCAGCATCCCGACGGTGCTGTCGCGAGGTTCAAGGCTGCGATTCAGCAGGCGCTTCATCTTGATGAAGACGGGCGAGCTGCTCAACATCCGGGCGCAGCTGAATCTTTACTCGGAGCTGACGGATGCGCTGCCCGACCTGTTCTGGGACAGCCGACACGACCTGGGGCTTGAAGACTATTATACAAAAGTCGGCCGTGCCCTCGACGTCTCGGTGCGCATCAAGTCGCTCAACGACAAGCTGACGTACGCCCAAGAGATCGCTCAGGTCTTGAGCTCCCGCCTTGAGGAGAAGCACGGACATACCCTAGAGTGGATCATTATCGTCTTGATTGCTTTTGAGATTTTGCTCGAGCTCAGACGACTCTGGAAGGAGCATCAAGAGGTATCAGAACCGGAGAGTCTGGAAAACCTTCTCCGCAGCTACTTATCTGGTAAAACCAAGTTGGTCAAGGAAGAACAGAACAAAGAGTAGATTGTCGTGTACATGGAATTTCCGCTCTCGCCTCGTTACCGTAAAGAAAAGTCCTATTTCGGGCTAGTTGCTCTGCTTCGGATACCCTGCGCTTTAGCGATATAAATGTAGATTTCAAAATGGCGCCTCCAAAGTACGTCGCAATCAGTTCCTCTCTATTCTCTTTTTCAATTTACAGACTCGCAGCCATTCAACTTTCGCCTACCTGAATGCTTCATCTCTTGGCCATTGCTCTCAAAGCCTTCGGAATCCTGTGCTGTCTGGCGACTTCATTCCTCTGCATACGCCCATTTCAGGGCAGCGAGCGGGCATCGGTCCTTAAGCACAGATTTCAAAGAGCTACATTGTAATGCGTTGACCTGGTTGGTTCTTTGTCTCGGCTTGTGGCCTTTCAGGTGTGGCGTTGAAGCTGTTTGGATCGTCTGTCGCTCCATCTGGCTTGCTTTTGCTGTTTTGCAGCGTGACTGCCGTCGGACGTGCTTCGGAGGGCTAAATTGACTGATTGGCCCCCAAGTCGACCAGCTGCAAAGACCCATCAAGAGCTCTTCTGTTGCTTTTTCTGCAGCATTTTCGGAGGTTGTGAATATTTCTTTTTCCCGCCTCAGGACGTTCGAGATCGGATCGGGCAAGACATGGATGTTGCGGGCTTCGAGACGCGTTAGAAAACGCTTAGTACTGGTACAGCAGAGACGGTTCCGACATTTTCATGGTAATTTGAGCATGTAAAGTAGCGGCTTGTGGAAGTCCTCTGCTGAGATCGCTGGTTTCACAAGGCTCAAAATCAGCCTCCATAACACCAGATGCGGGTTATAACTTTTCGTCTCTCCTCAGCTCAATCCAACCCCGCTTCGAACGTACACGAAAGCTTCCTTCAGCATCTATGGTTGGCCACACTAGCCCCGCGCCTTTGTGCCACTGCGGCTACCAGGAAGTTTGCGGCCAATTATCACGACACCTGGTCAGGCCCTCCACAGCATCTTCAGACGATCTATCACGCTGCAGATCGCGTGGTGGACTCGGCTGTATGTCTTGCTCTGAAGAAGTACAGTGGTAAGCGATCTCATGCAGTCACTCCCACAGGCAATGGCTGGTACCCTACTTGCTTCAGTTATTTCATTTTGGCCTGTAACACACTTCTTATGAACACGAGGGCTAAACCATACTTACAGCTCGCAAAACTTGCTTGACTTGAAGCAGCACGTATCTCCTGATTGCGCGAGACCTTCCTGGTCTACTGAACCCCGGTGTGTATATAGCGACAGGGTATCATGTCGATTGAGGGACGACCGCCCACCTCTATTCTCCCATCTGCTCTGTCGTACCAAAGGCAAATTTCTTGCTACACGACTTCTGTCAAAATGGCAAGCGCTACAGACATCGTGAGTATTCGATTTGTCAACAAGGTATTTAGCTAATGATGAGGAAGATTACATATGTTGGTGTGCCCCTAGCAGTTGCTGGTGTGATGCCAATCCTGTGGAATACAGTAAAGGCCTTCTTTATCTCAGCTTTAATATGTCTCTCCATCCCGCAGAATCTGCAGCCATTCTATGAAGTTGTTCCCAACTATATGACCGGGGGCGTGATAGTCAGTGTCTCATCTCAACACTGCACTCATCCAGGACCCTATAACACCCGAAGTCGGGTGGAGAACGCAACTCGATCGGGGATTCCCACAGCGAACCCACTCGCATTGATGCTAGGATGGGTGCTTGGCAACAACTATCCCGATATTTTCTCAGACGAAGCTAAGTGCGACCGCATACCGGGGCACGAACTAGGTTTTCAACCGTTTCAACTTCGAGCTCCGCAATACGCTTCTCTTTGTCGTCCATGGATGAAAATGGCTTGGATGTGCGGATTTGGCCTCAGTTCGTCTACGACCCACGGGAATTTCATCAATCTCAGTCCCCACAAATATTTTAGCGTGGACTTGTTGTGGTTTGAAAACCCGTATCCACCACTGGCTATGTACTGGAAACACTTTGTTTGGTTCGCATTGACCGTCAGTGTCGATTTGAACGATCTCCCAAAAGAGGAAGCAAACTTTACGCTGGAGGACCGCCATGAACTCCTTGTCCTTCAACGAAAAAATGCATCATTTACGATCAGAGACCGGCATCAACATGCGACAATTATGAGTGTATCAGTGACGGAGGGAAACTGGAACGTGCGACTCAGGGTGCAGAAAGACTTCAAATACTCGATTTGGCAAGCGCTTGCCTGGAATCACACCATGTGTTTTCAAAGCATCAAAAGCGACGAAAGCGACGGTCCGACCCTATGTCAGAAGCTCGGCAGTCGCGATGAGACTGAATTTGATGATCAACTCTCTTTCTTTGACACCAATGTCGATCTTGACGCAGATGATCACCCAAAGGCCCTTGCTGCGGCCATAACATGGCTCTTCTACTGCAATAACTTTTCCCCAGATGAAAGGGACTCATCGATACCCATCAGCCAGCGTCTGCTCGAGATCCGAGAGAAAAGTCTGTGCTCCTTGAAAAAGCTCGACGAGGAAGGCAACTTGAAATCCGCGATTTCGGCGCTGTTTGGTGACAATGCCGAACCCGGATCCTCTGCAATCGAATCTGGACCAACAAGAATTCTTGAGCTGTTGGAATCTCTCATCTCGGCCTCGCATTGCATGAAGGATCGGGGTTGTTTTCGTGGAATTCTATTTCGTCTGAAAGAAGATGTCGACAAACACCAAATCCTCTCCCTTTGTGACGAGGATATTGAGTCTCTTGAGAGAATTTGCAAAGGCCTCCCTGGTACTGACTTCTTCCGAAGGACTACTGAACCCAATCCGCAATCAGTTCCTGGCGCCCTGGACCGACTGGGTTCTCGACTGGCAACGAGGACCCTAGAAGCGAAAGCGTCTGGTACATTTGAGGAGCTCAGGAACTTGTTTGATCCATTCCTGAGCCCAGACGTTGAAAAAGAAGTAGAACTTGGGGATGAGTCGAGTGATACTACGCTTTTGGCACATTTGCTCCTGGCTCTCTCAGATTGGGGCCAGTTACCAAAGACACATTGGCCGCTTGATGCGAAGATCAAAACCAGCATTTGCAAAATACTCAGAATCTCGTCTCGTTCCGCCTCGCTATGTTGTCAATGCCGCTCTCCGCCCTTGGCTTCTTCCTGCAGTACACACATAGACAATGCACCCGGAATATCGCAACTCCTGGACCAGGCCTTGAAGGATTCCGAGTATGGAATATACACCGCCAAAGACAGTCTGACTGTCTCTAAGCTGCTGAATTGGGACAAGGCTCCCGATGTTGTGTACTTGCATTAGTCGCAATAGAAGCGCCTTCGAATCAATGAAATACCCAAAAACAGAAAGTAGAGCCAAGTCAAACACATTATTTCCCCTTGCACATGCCTCGCAATCGTTCTCAGGGGCTCAGGAGTTGAGGGCTGGCGTGCGACTTTTGGCATTCTCGAAGATTTTGGCGACATCTGATTCAGCGACCTACCTTTGCATTATAGATCCAGTACTGGAGAGTGGGGCGGGGTCATGTTTTGTTTTTGCTCATTGCTTTTTCTTCGATTGTGGAGAAGGGGCGCGCGCATGGATATCCCGCGCCTTTCCCGTTCGCCCTATGGATCGTTTTCCTACTTGCTTTTTCTTTGTCTATCGTTCTCTCAACACCTCGTTGCTCTGTTCAATGAACGATTGTCCTCCAAGCCTTCAACTTAGAAAATCAGCGATCGAAGGAGTCATGACGACAGCCAGCAGCGCGGACAAGTTGAGGACGATTGCCGTCCGGCGCATGGAGATGTTCAGCCAGTCGCCTCCGCAATCGATTTCCCGCCCGCCAATCCGAGCATTCGGACGGGACGAGATGGTACCTAGTCAGGTGCCAGCTTGGCAACTCCAGGCTTCCCTGACTACTCGCGTCGTGCACATGAGGAGAGAAAGACGGATATACTCCTACCCGCGACCTACTTCCGCTTATCCAAGCCTTGACTCATTCCTAGACATCCCTCTTGACGATTTCCAGACGTCTTTGGTAGATCAGATACCATTATCAGACAGCTATGATCAACGGCCCAGATCTAGTAAGCATTTCGAAAGCTCATTTAAGACTTTGCTGACAGATTCAAGATCACATATATCAGCGTTCCATTGACGCTCACCGGAGTGGTACAGATCTATATTTTATGCAAAGCAATATGGATTTTTTACAAGCTGTACCGGTCTGTTCCAAAGAACCTGAGATCATTCTACTCCTTCTATCCGGACCCATCTTCCGGTACAGTTCTCGTCATCGCGCCAACAATCGTATGCACAAATCCTGGCCTCTGGCAAGAAACCACTCCACCCAAATTCTACCAAGTGGATATGCAAAAGTTGCGCCGCAGGGGCTTTTGGCGACTCTGGGGCCGCCGGAAAAAGGACGAACCAGTCCTACCAACAGTGCAAGACTGGGACGAGAAGAAGCTCAACAGGTGCCAACTCATGCCCTCGTGGATGACCAGCCAAACGAAGATTTCTATGGAGCCAAAGAGATTCCACGTCAGTGAAGCCAAGGACCTGTTCCGCCCGTGGATGGAGACAGCAACTCGCCTTGGCTTCCGACTCAACCAAGCAAAAGACCTGACGCGCGGCGAATTCCACAAATGGGCCAAAGACATGCGTATCACTGTCGGCATAGACATGGGCATCACGCCGCAGAAGCTCGCTATGCCGTGGAATATTTTCGTCTGGTTCGCGCTGGCCATCGGAACCAATCCGTTCGATCTCGATCCACAAAAGGAGCGCTCCAAGTTCCAGCACATCACCAAGCACGACGTCCTCATGCGGCTGTCGCGAGTCGGCGACGACTGGAACTTTGCGCTGGATACGGATCAGTACTACGACTACTCGGTCCGACGCGCGCTCGCGCTCGTCAATGTCATGTGTTTTGAACGCAACAATGGGACGGTCATCTGCCGCTTTTTGGGCAGTCCGGATGAGTTCAAGCTAACTCCTGACTTCTTTCGGAGGCCGGACCATTTCACGAGCCAGACGACATGGCTCAAAAGTACAGATGGGCTGGATGATCGAGATTCAAGCGTCGGGAGACTTCAGGCCGCGGCCTTGACGTGGATTTTTTACAAGGAGCACTTGGCTGGACAGCCACTCCACAAGTGCGGCAGCGATTTGCTCGTGTGTCAGTGGATGGTCGAAGCGCAACAGCGCAGCTTGCTCTTCCTCTTCAACCTCGACCGCGCCGGATCGTTGGAGACTGGGCTGACCGAGATATTCCGCGAAAACTTTGGCGAAGCTTCTGCTTCCTCCGTTCAGGAGCTGCTGAAGATACTGCGACACGACTTCCACTCATCCGCGTATTTGACCAAATCATTCGAGTTTGTCGACGCTGTCACCAAAACTGTACAAAGACTGGGCGTCGTCCGACAGCAGTCGTCATCTACAGACAACAATGGCGCATCACCCGCCGCCGCCGAAGCCATACAGCATCTCCTTGACGCATGGAACAAGCCCCTCAACCCGCCTCCTCGCTCCACCAAATCAAGCCCCTTCATCACATACTCGCAGATCCAAAACGCAATCCAACAAATCTCGACGCGCAGGGGCCTGTTGTCCGAAATAGTCCGCTGCAGTCCCTTCACCGAATTAAGAGAAATGTACGACCCACATGACGCCTTGTCCTCACGTGGCGCCGTCGAAAACGAACAGCTTCCGGCTGGCGATCTGGCGTTGCTGGCGCATGTCTATCTCGCTATTCAGCCGTGGCAGCACCATCACAGGACGGCGTGGGAGGTGAGCCGGCGTATTAGAGAGCCGCTGGAGGCAGTCCATGACGAAGACGACGACAACAACGAGAACACGGAATTCGACGTTGCAAACGCCGTTGAAGTGCTGCAGCACGTTGCTAAAGAGGCGAAGCGCTGCGGTATCTATTCTGCGCCGTGGGAGAGGGATACCGTGTATGAGTTGCTGAAGAGCGAGGACGTGCCGCAGGTCGTTTTCTTGGTGTGAATTTGCGCCGTTGCCACAACGGATGTTCGCATCTGACATGCGTGGCATACTTGCGGCTTCCGTCACAAAGGCAAGGTGAAAAGATGGATAGGAGCCATTTGCGCCTTGAACCGTGCGTAGGTAGTTTGGTTGCTTGGTAGATAGGTAGAGACCAGAAGAATCCAACGTCTTCATCTCGTATGGACGGACAGACTGAAGAGACAAGATCCAGAGAACTTTGCAAACATGTAACGCGTCTGCCTTTGAAAGAGAGAGCGAGGAAAGCGACAGAAAAGAAGGGGGGGGGGGGGGGGGGAAAAGAAAAAAGAAAGAAAAAAAGAATACAGAAAGAAAGCGAGAAGGAGAAAGCTACCCCCTAAAGTAAATTCCTATCCCCATTAATTCGATAGCAAAGAACAATCGCGCGCTGCGCCGGACATATCCATCATCCATCCATCCATTCATCCGTTTCCCTCGATCTTCTCCTAACACGTTGACACGAACGGACCTAGAAAAGTATCAGAAAAGCAGCAGCCACAGCACCAGAAAGCGGTCACCATCACACACAAGAATACATACGATGCCCCTTGCAACAACCTTCCTGTGTACCCTCTCGCCACGACACCGCGACCAGATCTCATGGCTGGCAAGAGCAGCGCTCGCTTAGCAGTGTTGTGTCACCTTACAACAAGTAGGTAGATGGATGAAGCATGCGTGCCGACTGCGATGAAGTACCCCAAAACGCAGATTCCCCGACGGCAGCACGTCGGCGCGACAACGCCCGGTAAGCCGCAAGTGCACACAATGCGGGACCTGACCTCCCTATGCCATTGCCAAAGAGCTGACGGGAGGCGTCAGTGGCGTGTGAAAAGCAACTGGCTCCGTGCAGGCGTGGTCGGTCTCGGCTCTGGTCGGTGCGTGTGAGCGTGCCTTCGGTCGGCGGAGGTGTTCGGGTCCTTGGTTCTGTTCGAGATGATACATAGGTACATGTAGACAGAGCGTGTGGTGAGGAAGAAGCATTTCAGCTTTAGGCAAGGAGGCAGCAGGATGCCGCGGACAAACAAGGATCGTTCCTTTGAGCAAGAGGGAGGACGGATGCAGTGGGTGGGTGGGTGGGATGCGTCGTCGTGATGCGAAGTGGACTGACTCTAAATCCATGCACATACCGACCGAGTACTGTGCAAGAAAAGAGGTCTACCGCTACCACCGTCTACAATCAGATTAGATGTCCAAGCAGAAGAGCCGCCACCAGCAGTGCAGTACTTTTTCCAGTCATTTCCTCCCCCTCAGTTCTAACACCTCTGTCCCATTCCCGCTCTTTCTATCAACCTCTACGCCTTCTCCCCTATGACCTCGGCCCCTGCCTCCTCCACCGCGCGCACCAGTCCCTCGACTGTGCCCGGCAGCGTCTCGCGATTCACGACGACGCGGAAAAATTTGCCGCGCGGGCCAGGCGCGTAGTCGAACATCCACCCGCGGCGAATCAACCGTTCGGCCATGGCGACGGTGCGCGCGCTGTTGACGTCCTTGTCGGCATCGAGCGTGCCTGCCGGCGCGTAGTAAAAGCACACCTGCAGACACGGCGGCGGAGAAGAGGGTGAGGTGACGAGAACGATGTTGGGCGAAGCGGCGAGGAGCGCGTGCAGTTGTGTTGCACGTGCAAAAGCGGCGGCGACAAGGGAGGAGAGACCTGCTGAGCCATGGTAGGCCCAAGAGAGGTACAATTTGAGGCTGTCGCCGCGGCGGCCGCATTGCGGGGTCAAGTCTGCGAGGTCGTAGATTTCGTCGGTGGGGGTGTTGTGGAAGAGGCTGGCCAGGGGGTGTCAGCAATCAGGGGGAAAGACCAAGGGGGTTCGAAAAAAAAGGGGAACGCACTAGCCGGCCGGCAACGTCATGCTCTGATGGAATTGCCGCAGGTCCTTGGCGATCAAGAAACTGCACGTCATGGGCACGCCGAGCATCTTGTGCGGCGTGATGGCGACGCTGTCGGCGCGCTCAATGCCATCGGTCCGCCCGCGCCGCAGCTCCTCGTTGAAGATTACACATCCGCCCCAGCTGCCATCGACGTGTAGCCACAAGTTGTGTTTCTGGCACACATCGGCAATCTTGTCAAATGGATCAAACGAGCCCATGACGGTGGTGCCCGCCGTCGCGTTGACGTAAAACGGCGTCTCGCCCTCCTGCTGCGCCGCCACGACGAGCGACTCGAGCGCGGCGGCATCCATGCGGCCGTCGGCGTTAACGGGGACGGCGCGCACGGCGCGACTGCCGAAGCCAAAGATTTGCGCCGCCTTTTCCAGGCTGTAGTGCCCGTGGGCCGAGGTGAAGAGGACAAAGCGCCGCGACCCGATGCCATTGTCCTTTGTTTCCGGATACAACGTGTTGCGCGCAATTACGATGCTCGAGCCATTGGACGCGCTGCCGCCCGGCTGATTGATGCCGCCGGCATTGGGACCGGTGAAGCCGACGAGTTGTGCGAGTCGCTTGGTGACGTATTTTTCGACGAGCGTCAGCGCGGGCGACACTTGGTAGACGTGCACCTGGGATGTGTCAGAGGTGTTTCGGCGGCGGCAGGGGGGTTGCCTACATTGGTGTTGAGCACGGCGAGGATGAGTTCGGAAGCTACGCCAATCTAAGTGGCCGTCAGCGAAAAGTCCACAATGATGGCCAGTAGGTACGCACGGCGTTGGTCGAGGCGTACAGCTTATCCAAAAAGCCCTGATCCCAGGTGTTTACCGAGTACTGCAGCACGCGCTCGATGAGCTGGAGAACGCCGTCTTTGCCGACGCCATGGTCAGACAGGTCGAGGGCCAGCAGTGGCTCCAGCTTGTGCGGCGGCAAGAGGTCAACCAGGGCGGTGCGCGGACCGTTGGCGCCGTCCTGTTGCAGGCTGCGGCCTGTGGGCTTGGTGGCGGCGTCGTCGTCGGCGCGGCGGACAAACGGGATGAGCAGCTTTTGAACGGCGTCTAGCAGCTACAATACATGACAATCCATGGATCAGCAGGAATGTGACACGACCGGGAATGAGGGCGCACCGACCTCGGCAACGTCGTCAGCGCGCGAGAGCACATGGCCGTTGGAGATGCCATTGGCGCCGTTGGAGCCGTTGGTGGCCATGTTTGTATCGTATAATGCAATGCAGACGGCGAGAGAGAGGTGGTGGTGCGAAAAGTCAACACCACGACTTGTGAGTGGCGGACCACGACTTTTGCGGCGGCAATGACGGAGCCATGCATGCTGACCTGACAGGGTCCCCGCGCGGTCAGGCCTCATGGTGCCCCCCCCCCTCCCGGCCTTGGCTCATCTGATCCGGATCTCACTCGCTGCTCTCACGATCTCACCCACATCTCGATATATTCGACATTACATCAATGCTCCCTACATGCGCCGCATGCGCCGCCTCGTGGGTCTTCATTTTTCCTCCTTTGCTTTGCCCTTGTCCTGCTTCCTCTTGCCGCGCTGCTTTGCAGCCGCATGCTTTTCCCTTGCCAGCTCTATCGCCGTCTTGGCCTTGTTTTTGTTGTTGTTGTTGTTGTTGTTGTTGTTGTTGCTGTTCTCTGCCGGCTCCGGGAATGGCACAAACGCCCCATTGCCCGCCGTGTCACGCGACTGATTGACCCATTCGGATCTCCGTCGCTTGTACAAGTCCATCCGCCAGTTTCTCCACACCTTGCGGCCCACGTGTGATTCCCGCAGCGCCGCCTCGTTCTCCGCCAGCTCCTCGGCGATGCGTTCCCGAATAAACGCAAGCCCGTGCGTGCCCTTCCAAATGGCGTCGATGACGTGGGATCCTGACGGGTCCAGAGCCATTTCGCCAATGTGCCCATAGAACTGCTGAATCACCTTGCGCCTGAAGATGATGGTGGCGAGCTGCGATGTCAGTGCTTCCTGCAGAGCCCTGCTGGCTGTGGCCGATCTTGCCATTTGTAACGCCAGAGGCGCGCCCAGCCGAGCCAGCGCATCGAAAACGAGCCTGCTGAGCGGCCCCGGCACGCCCAGCATCGTCTGCGCCAACAGTGATCCGTGCAGGCTGTCTGCTGAAGGTTGGCCCTTTTTGCCCTGCGCCTCCCCCTTGGAGCTCTCGGATGTTGCCGGTTCCCCGAGCTTGAGGAGCCTCGAAATCTCAAAGCCGTTGGGTCCCGCATATGCTTTTTCCAGCGCCTGTGCAAGGGGCGCCGTGTTGACCTGTCGTGCGGCGCAGCGTTCGATCAGGCTCCTGATGACGGCGATGCGGTTCCGATCCACTAGTTTCGGCACCTCATGCAGGATCGAGTGCATTGCTTCTTCCAAATCTTCCTTGCTCAGCCGTTCCAGCACCTTGGTTTCGACGTAGCCGGCTATCTCGTTTCGGGCAAGGCTGGCCATGCGCGGCTTGAAAAATTCCTTGTACATCGACTTGAACAGTTTTCCGGGCGCATGCTCAATAATTACTTCGAGCAGTCGCGATCCAATCGTGTCGAACAGCATGCCATGAATAAAGGCGCCGCTCTGGTTCGTCTCTGTCACCGGGTCATCGGGCAGCAGCTTCTTGATGAGCGAGTTTTGATCCTTGGCACGTTGCTTGCCAAACTTGGTCAGCTCGAGTTTGACAAGAAGCTGCAGTACGGGGTTTCCAGTTGGGTGCGTCGCTAGCGCGCGGAGATAGGTCGTGTCCAGTCCGGCCACGCTGCCATTGATCATCTTTTCCAGGGCTGCCAGGAATGCTTCGGGGACGGCCCGGGATTCCAAAATGTTCTCGTCCGGGTTTTCGGCCCTTGCCACGCTGACCTGCTCCTTCTTCTTGCTGTGCAATAACGACCGGTGTGATGAGCGCGCCAGTGATTCGCCGGCCAATACCACGAGCAGCACGCGCAAAGTGTGCGACGCAAATCTGTCCGTCATCAGATAGCCCAGATTGCCCTCAAGTTCGTTGACGGCGTAGAGGAAGAGATTTTCCATGGACACTTGGACATCCTGGGGATCGATGTATTGGTCTTCGGGAGGATTAATCATTTCGTGGGTGACGACGGGGGCAGAGTGAATGAAGAGGGCTTCGCAGCAGTGTGATGCGAACCGGTGTTGGACGAGATTCAGAAAACTGCAGGTCTTAGCATGGTTTGACGCAAAAAGAGGGACAAACCCACTGGCCGCTAAATTTCTTGAACAAATTCTTCAACTGCGTGGCATCCGAGAGTTGGATCAAGCGCTCCATGAGGCGCGAGCAGGATTGACTGTTGGCAATCTTGAGTTCTTTGCCGTCGGCCTCACGATAGACATTGGCAAGGAAGAGGGCGCGCTCTTCAGCATCTCCAAACTGGTTCAACTCGAGCATCTCGTCTGCGCGCTTAAAGTAGTCTTGCTCCTCGTCATCGAGCATGCCATAAAAAACAACCTCGCCAGGCGGGGGGTGGGCGGAAAACTCTGCATTCTGGTGGTCGTCGACGACAGGTTCAGACAGCGCAGGGCGGTCGTCTTGGTCCTGAGCCTTGTATCTCTTGGTCTGGTGTGCATCGTCTTCGGGGGCAATGTGGTCGAGCTTGCGCTTCTTCCTCTCGTCGCGGCGGCCGCGCTTGCGATTTTCCTTGGGCATGGCGGCGGGGTACGGATACGGATGGCAAAACCAATGCAGGGCAAAGGATGGAACAGGGCTCGAGGAAGAAGCGCTCGCGGGAGGAGCGTGTTTTGGTTTGAAGCGCGAGGTGGGAGGGGAGGGCAGAGCTAAAATAGCAATGGTGACGGGTTGGACAAGGATTTTGCGCAGGTAAACGATGGGCGTGACCCTGGCCGTCGCCGGCGACTTCTTGCCCAGATCGCGGGGGCACAGATCTTAGCTTGCACGGATCGCCTAACCTTACCCACATCACCCACCACACCTCACCACCTCACTCTTCTCTACCCTACCCTACCCTACCACCGCCTCCAAGCCATGGCCGACCTGCAGGAGCGCGCCGCAGATTTCCTCAATGACAAGCTTCAGACCCTCGCAGACCTCGATGCCCTCGATCACCTGCTGTCCGAGACGCGCTCCCATCACGCTCTGCTCAAGCAGCAGGTAAGCCATCTTACCTACATGCCGGCACCGCTAATGTCGCCAGCTCCAACAAGCTGAACGCGATGCACACGAAGCTCGTCACGCCGCCAACGACCACGCCTCGTCCCTCCGCACACAGCATGCCGACTTCCAACGCGTCCAGTCCGACGTTGACCGTCGTTTGGCCATCGTCACCCGCTCGGACACGACCGATGACGCCGTCAGCCGATTCCGCGGGAGCATGGACAAGCTATTGGCCCTCGATATTGCTGGCCGCTACACCGAGAGGCTGAAGGAAGTCGACGCACTCAGGTATCCCACGCGCCGCAGCATCTCGTGTATGCACGCTAAGCCGTTCTTGTAGCCGCAACGCTACCACCCACCTCGACTCTTCGGACGAAGCTGCCCTGTCGTCCTATCACCAGCTCAAAGAGCTCAATTCTAGGCTTGGCCCTCTGCACGAGGCTGCCGAAGGAGCTGCACCGCATCTGATTGACCACATATCGAGGACCACGCACCATGTGCGGGGCCAGCTCAAGGACGCGTTTGCTGCCCGGCTCGAGACCGTCTTGAAAAAGATTGGCTGGCCCAAGCGGCCAGAAACTGCACTTCTCGGATCCCTTCACGAGGACTGGGGCAAGAGCGTTGGCAATCTTCTGCAACTGCAAAAACCGGAGCTGGAAGCTGCTGAAAATGCCAAACCCGGCCCGGTGGTCCTGCTGCCCCTGGAAGTCCTGGTCCAACCGCTCGAAATGCGGTTCAGATACCACTTTTACGGAGACAAGCCTACCAACCGCTTGGATAAGCCAGAGTACTTTCTTTCGCACATTGCAGACTTGCTCAACACTTTCAATGATTTCATGGTTGCCAACTTGCAACCAATACTTTTGGAAAGGTTCCGGGGAAGCGATCTGGCCCTCAACACCATCTATATAGACGCCACATGTGCCTTTATCACAGCACTCTTGCCGATGCTGCGGGCCAAGATCTTTGCAACCCTGCCTCAAGCTGCAAGCCAGCCCCAGCTTTTGAGCCACTGGGTACACGAGATTATGAACTTTGATACAAACCTACGAGAAGAGTGGAGATATGACGGCGGCTATGGAGCAGTGGGCTGGAAGGGACTTGCTTGGGAAGTTTTGGTGTTTCAAGATTGGTTCGATCGATGGCTCCACGTCGAAAAAGAGTGTATGTCGCTCCTGAACTTGTATTTGAGCCGTATTGACTCTCCCAGTTGCCCTGTCACGCTACCAGGCCATCATTGATACCCCTGACAGCGGAGAGCTAGATTACGACAGTGTGGATCCAGGCGCGACCAAGCCCACCAAGGCCGCTATCCGCGTCAATGATCTTCTTGAAACCATCACTGGTGCGTACACCTTTCGCCCAAAGAAATATGTTTAACAATCACCAGATCGCTACAAGCCGCTATCGTCGTTTTCACAAAAACTGACGTTCCTCATTGACATTCAAATCTCCATCTTTGACCGCTTCCACGAACGCTTGCGCTCGAGTCTGGAGGCTTTTCTCACCATGACTTCATCTGTTGGTCGCGCAGTACAAGGCATAAGCAGGGAAGAACAGACCCAGCTGCAGGGAATCGCAGGTCTCGACCGCCTTTGTCGAGTATACGGCAGCGCCGACTACCTCGAGCGAGCAATGCGTGACTGGAGCGACGATGTCTTCTTCCTCGAATTGTGGGAGGAATTGCAAGACCGCGCTCGTCGCAGCACTTCAGCAAAACTCGGCCGCGCGCTCGACGTCAGTACCGTGGCAGAGCGCACAAGTAGCACAGTCGGTACAGACGATGAAGCAGGCGCTCTGTTCGACGAGACGGCCTCAGCGTATAACCGGCTACGCGTGCGCTCCGAGTCCGTTATCATCGACGTTCTCGTCTCCAATATCCGCGAAGCACTGCGACCCTACACGCGCGTCAACCCCTGGACCACCCTCTCCACTGCGACGGGCTCGTCCTCGTCCGTCCACCTCTCGCCCTCCTCACCTCTGTCCATCACCGCTGAGCTCGACCCCCTGCTCACCTCCCTATCCTCTTCGCTCGCCTTTCTCGCTAAGACGCTTGCGCGTGCTCCGCTCAGGCGCATTGCGCGCCATTGTTGCGCCGTCATCCAGACACAGCTTTGGGACCGTGTCCTCATGGCGCACTCGTTCAGCACGGCTGGCGCGGCGCAATTTTCCGCCGACATTGCAGCCATTTGCGACGTTGTCGATCACTGGGCGGGCGACGGCTGCGCGGGCAGTGGACTCAGGAAAATCAGAGAGGGTGTGGGCTTGTTGGGTTTGCCCGTCAGGGGCGCGAGGGGTTCCGCATCTTCTCTGGCCAACAACGAGCCAAGCGACGAGGGAGATGCGGAAGCGGAGAAGCGGGAAGATTCCGATGATGCGAAGCTGGGCTTGTGGGAAGTGGAGCAGAGAGTCTTTGCTGACAACGAAAAGGCGAGGGCGGTGTTGGAGGAGCTGGGGTTCGACAGCTTGAGCGAGACGGAGGCGAGGCATGTTTTGGAGAGGAGAGTCGAGCTGGGTAGTTAAGAGGAATAGTTCAACAAGGAATCAGTCACTTGATGATATGTCTAACCAAACGCTCTCCCCATCTTTTCAGACGTTCCTCTTTTTTTTCTTCCTTCACCTGCCTGCCTATCCAAAGCCCTCTCCACCCCCCCCTGTCTCCCTTCCCCTGCGCCACTTTCGCGCCCTGTATCTCACCTCACCTCACCACAACGAAACCAAAACCCCTTCCCTTCGTCGCGATCGGCTTTCTCCGCCCCTGCCCGCCCATCATCGACGCCCTGAGGCGGGTTGGGTCGTCCTAACGCAGGGACCTCTCCCGCCCGCCACGTGCCCGTCCAACGCCACTTCCGTCATGCTGGCGCCATGTCAGCTCACTTTCTAGTGATTGGGTTTCTTTTTCGTCGTGGTTTGATGTCTCGCTCTTGTCGCTGGGCATCGCGTCGCATCGCATCGCATCGCATCGCATCGACATGCGGACACACCTGATGGTGGTTGGGAGATGGAGAGGGAGATGGGGAGAGGGGGAATGGTCTGGTTGGGGTCGGGTCATGTGGAATTAGGTCTGCTTGTGGGTTATATCTGCTTGTTGTGGGTTGGTGGAGGGCGGGGGGTGGGTGATGCGAGCGATAGAGATTTGGATCTGGATCTCGGAGGAGATGTCGTGTGTATTGCGCTGTTGCGCTTCTCTATGTAACTACTCACGGACAGTGCCCACTCAAGGCAGTAAGTACATGGAACAAACAATCCACCCACCCACCTACCACTCACCACCTCCTCTCCATCAACAAACCAATCACGAACAAACTCATCACACCCTTCCTCGTCTCCCATGCTCTCCCCCTTGTCATCCTCACTCCCCAGGTACACCGTCGCTGATCAACATTTCGCTGCTCGACACGAAAGAATCTAGATTCGCCCTGCTTTGCTAATTCGCTCTTGCATGCTACATCCCTGTCTCCCGCGCTGCGGGACCCTCGATCGCGGCGACCGGGGGTGGCGAGATCTTGCGTTCGGCGCGTGCTTGCTTTTTTTGCGCGGGGGTTGTTTTTGGGCGGTCGTCGGAGGTGCCGGTTTAATGCTGAGGGTGGCTTTGTCTACCTTCTTGCTTCTGTCTGTCTGGCTATCTGGCTGGCTGCCGGCCCACGCGTCGTGGAGGTCGCATCGTGATCGTTCTCCGCCAGAGTCACGACGAAAACGGGACGAAGCACCAACGATCTGGGCGATGGCTTCGTCGAAAAATGCACGCATCAATGCAGCGCCCCCCTGTCTTCTTGCTAAGGTATCGCTGTCCTGTCCTAACCCCCCCCCCCCCCCCCCCCCCCTTTCCCTGTCTGTTCACTGTGAGCATCTTTAAACTGACCAGTCACAAGAGAATGGCTTTCGACGTAACGAGATGGTGATTTCGCTACTCAGTCGAAAACGCCTTGAAGCGTGCGTGCGTGCGTGCGTGGAAGGGCGAGCGACAGAGCACGTCGAGAAGCGATCGAAGAACGAAGAGTCCCCCTCAAACTTCTGGGCGGCAATTCAGCAAGCCTTTGCCGAGTTTGTGTAGAGTAATTGGGCAAAAGGATCGTGCGCTGTCCGCGGATCGTCGGGTTGTCTTGATAAACCGCGGTGCTTGCAGTTGTTGAGAGAGCAGTACTTGGATGATCGGATGCAGTCTTTCAAGTAGTGGAAGCGCGTTGGATTGGTGGTTTTTATGCGCTTTGGTCGACAGCTACGAAGCGTTGGCGTTGCTTTGTTGGATGGGAACAGCGAAGTGTTGGTGTAGTACTCCCCTTCCCTTTGGAAATTCGGGGAGTGGCTTAAATGATCTGTAGAGCGAGCTTAGAGAAGAGAGCGGTTCCGATGTGAATGCTTAGTGCTTGTGCGATTGTTTTCTCAAAGCCTAAGTCGTTGAGGAAAACAGGGGGCGTTGGGTGGAGGGCGAGGGACGTAAGTAGGAGGCGGAGCACAGGTGTCAAACGAAAGAAAAAGGATTCTGGAAGTTGAGCACCCCTTAAGAGCCGTAGCAAACCCATTAACCAACTACCTGTCTGATAGAATTGCATCCTCACTCATCCGTCCATCAAAAAAGGAGCATCACCAAGTCCTAGATCCTATCCGGGCAGGGACGCCGCGACGGCGCCAACCCGAGCTGGGCTATTCATGACAACGTGCAAGGCTTGGTACTCAGTGACACCGCGCCTAAACGGCAGTTGAGCGCACGCAACCATGCGATCGGTTCAGCATTCCAGCTTTCAGGGACAGGGAAGATCGGAAGCAGTCCGCCGTCCGCAAACTATACTCCTGTTCCCTCGGAAATTCCGAAGAAACGTTGCGCGGTGGCTTCAAGCGCCAAAAGCCTTTGATCCTGCGGCTTGATGGACAAGGCGGCCAAAGTCAGTTTCGTTGTCGGATTGATGGTTTTGTGCTGCTGCGGATTTGGAGTCTGGCGTTTGGAGTCGGCTTCGATTCCGATTCGTATCTGGGTGCGAATAAATAGAAGTGGTTGGCGAGCGGGACAAGCCATGTAGCGCTAGCCAATTCCTTGGAGCTCGGTTGTGCGTCGACCATGGCCATGTCATTGATACGTGTGAGAGAGGTAGAAGCTTCGCCAAATGAGTATTGCGGGTTGGTCTGGTGCTGATGCGCAGCGGCGAATTAGATTTCGATTTTGTGAAATCCTGCGCCCCTGTACTTTTATCTTATTGATGAGCTTTGTGGTTTGGGCTTGCGTAAGACAAACAACCTGCTCAGAAATGTCCTTTTCTTTATTTGCAAATTCCGCTTAGCACTTGGGTTTGCCGGGAATACTCTCGGGAATCAGAATCATCGACATTACCCATCAGCTTCTGAGTCAGAATAACCATTTGGTAAGCAATAGCAATTGAGATACAAGGAACATCGTCGATTCTTTTCAAAGTAAAGGCGCGCTTTTTCCAAGTGTAGCTAGTTGTTCCTTTGCTTGGCGATCAGCCACCTTCAAGAACGTGCCCAGCATGTTTTCAATTCTATGCCGTATTTCTTAACACGATCCTTGGCGACAGGAGGTAGTCTGTTACCAAAAGCTTAGCAGCCTTGGAAGCGCACTGCGCCTCCGGAAATCATCATATTCAAGGGTCTCTGGTACGTTTGGTCGTACTGCCTCAGCACTCATTGGAAGGCCACGCGCACTGCCCCGAGTCTTCCAGAGTGCCGAGTATTGACGTCGCAGGAGACGAGAAGGCGAGAGCTTGCTCTGGAGACCAGCCGCGATTCTTCCTTTTTCGATATCTATTTCTCTTGTGCTGAGTCGATGTCGCCTCTATGAAATTGCGGCGCCGGCCAACAGCCTCGGTCGAAGCCGTATGTGGTTCTAATCGACATCTTTGCGCGTCAGGTAGTTTGATTCGTAGCGCCATAGCCGTGGACAGAAACAATGTCGGAGACGGTCAGTCCGGCATAGGACGGCCGTGAGTATTCGAAATACTTATTGCCATCCTTCAAGCTGGACGGACGTTCGTTCAGTGTAAAATAGCCTTCAAACTTGACTGGACCGGTCGGGTTGTACCAATGACCTTGACCCGAAGCGTCGACGACTGTGGTCCCTGAGGAGCCGGACAAGGTGACAGAGTCCATAGGGGCGAGAACGATGTTTTTGATGTTGGTGAAGTACACATTCTCGATGACTACACTACCACCCGTCGGAGGCTTGGAAAACTCATCGCGCGGTGTGTTGAAGGCGGTTTCCACGTTGACAAAATTGCTGTCGACAAAGGAGATGGATCCAATGTTTTGGCTTTCGGGGCTCTGAGCTGTCATGTTGACACCAATCTTGCAGTCCTCAACGTGGATGCTCTTGTAGTACCATCTCCAGTCTCAAAGGTGGTCTCGCAACCATAGAAAGACAGGTTGCGCATGGCAAACTGCTGGTGGACCCAATGAGCCTCGGCCCTACCGCCGTAGAAAACCAAATCAGCCATGAGCCCGCCGGATCCTGCATGCGTCAGTCACAGCGAACCAAAGTAGTCTGCGCACTTACCCTCCTCCATGAAGATGCCCTGTTGCTGAGACCCGGGACGCCTTGACATCTGGAAGACGACATTCGGGATGATGGTCCCTTGGGACATCGGCCAGTGGATTCCAGTGGGAGTAGCAGTAAAATTTGCCGGGATGTCGGTAATGTCAATGACAAAATTGCGAATCTGGCGTAGGAAGACTCCGATGGCTTTGTAGGAGAGCCCCTTGTCCCCCTACTTGTTGCCATCAATAACACCGAGGCCAGTAAAGTCGGCCATGGCTTTGAGCAGAGGTGGGCAGTTTGGATCACCAATTAGCTGGGTGTAGTAGTATTAGTCAATGATGGATTTTGAAACTAGATAGGTTCCCTGCAACTCAATTTCAGAGCATTTCAGCCAGTCAGTCAGACAGTTAATGGAAACCAGTCGATTTTCGAAAACTGTGGCCACCACATTTTGCTCAGAGATGCATCAAGGTAGTAATAAACGGTCAAAGAATGTCCTAGCCTCAGTGTTTGGGGCCACTTAGAATGAGGACTTGCTCCTTCAGCGTACATCAAAGCTGGCGCCCGAAAACCTCCTGATCACAGTCAAAACAACAGCAACATGGTAAAAGGAAAGCTCAACAGTCCACACGCAACATCGTGGTTTGCTTCATATATATTTCTTATCCTTAATAGCTCTCGAATGCAAGCTTACAAGCCGACGGTAATATCTTACCTATTCTCCAATTCAAATCTCACGAGGAAACAATGACCTGTCGAAAGGCATTAGTGAGCTATTAGTGATTATCTATCCGGCTATCCACCTAACCCCTGGTCTCGATACACTACATTGGGGACTGGACTAGCACGACGAAAGATGTGGAAGTCTCCACATGTTGGCCGGTCCGAAAGTGCGCAGCACCAGCACCAGCGCCAGCAGCACCAGCAGCAGGCAGCAGCATGCAGCTTGCAGGGCGCTCTCCCGTCTTCCTGGTCCAACAGACTTCGTTGTTTGCAAGATAGTTTTGCATTGTGGCGGTTGATGAAAAGCACGCTTTGCTGTTGCTGTTAAAGCTCACCACATTGTTCTCACACGACACACTTGAAGATGAACGAGGACAGCATTGTGCCTCTCGGAGTCATGCACAGTCGCATACTGCGGCATCTTGGCTAGTCCTCGCCGAAGTCTTTGCGGAAAACGGAATGCTGTTCTTGTGAACGTTGCGCTAGACCGAAGCGCCGCTGGCCCTCGGCCTCCATCCAGTTCCCTCTCAACCAATCCATCTATCTCTGTCTTGAATGCCCGACCGAGGACAGCAGTCGTAGATCCGGCTCACGAAATTGCCTTCCAGCCCCTTCCGACAAAAATCGCCCTCGCCAACGAGACGAGCGCAGCACTGAATCGCCCATCAAAAACAATCGCACGCTGAAGCCTCGCATGGACAGATAGAGCACGTCGGACACGAAGCGTGGGAGGCGCGAACGGCGAGGCACATGGACAGGAGGCATGTAGACAGTTCAAGATTTTCGAGTCGCAGGGCTATGCCACGCCTAATCTCCATTCTTGAAGCCCACCACAAGGAACCAAGATCTTGCAAGCATGGCGGCGGACCGCTCGCACATAGTGTTTTCAGAGAAAGACACGAGAGCTCGAAGCAGACGAGGGTGTAACCAGAGAGAGAGAGAGAGAGAGAGAGAGAGAGAGCAAAAAGCCGCCAGAGCTATTTCACTGATCTCAGCGCAACGAAAGCCGAACAAGAAGGCCAACTGACGCAACCTGCAAAAACGCCGGCGCGACTCATCAAGCGCGGGTAGCAGATATCATTTATTTTCCACCAAATGTGTGCAATGACCTTCTCAGTCCTCTCCCTCCCCCTACTCCCCTCCCCCCTATCAACCGAATCCGTCCCCTCTGACCTCGTCTCTCGGCACCACCACCAGAGATCAACCGTGGTGATCACGAACAAAAGCAAGCACATACGCAGTCCTGAATCTCCCAATTGCGCGCCACCGGATCCATCGAGCCCTCCCCTTCGCTCCTCTCCGGACGCACCTTTCTCTCTCTTTCTTTCTCTCTTTCATTTCCGTCCACATGCCTCGAACCACCCGCCTCGACAGCCGCTACGGATGAAGTCGCGCGTGCAGTCAACCAGTCAGCCATGTCGTGTTCAAAAGCCGGCAAAAACTCAACCGACGCCTTCTACCTCTACTCTAACCCCCCACGCTCGCCCCTCGGCCTCGGCGGCTGCGCCTCTAAAATACTCGGATCCAACGCCATACTCGAATAATCCTGCTCATTCTCCAAACCCAACTGCTGCTCCGACGCCTCGCCCCGTCCACGTTCATTCACGGCGGCATCGTCGCGGGCGAGGTCGTGCGCGAGAGCGTGCGCGAGCTGCGCGTCGACGTCGTGGGGCGCTGGCTGCTGCGGGGGAGGAGGCGACGTGCCGGGCGGGCGGTAGTCGTGCGCTTGGTTGAACTGGTGGTGGTGGGCGTAGGGATGGGAGTCAGCGCCACAGAAGAATGGCTGCGTGTCGCCGCCTTGTTCCTGGTGCTGATGGTGACGGTGATGCTGGAAAGGGTAGTCCGAGTGATGCTCATGACCAAAGGGGCCGTGGGTGGTCGACGACGATGACGACGATGCTATGGGCGGATGGAGCGGTGGCGGCAGGGCAGGATCGGGTTCGATGACGGCCGTCTTGGACGCGGGGGAAAAGCCATTGGGAGCGGGATGCGAGGCGTGTTGGCCGATTTGAGCCATGGACGAAGCAGCAGCGGCGGAAGGAGAGCAAGGATCAGAAGCGGCACTGCTAGCAAAGGCACCAACACCATCGAATGAAGCATATAGCGGGTGTTGCTGAGCATCCCCACCAGCACCACCAGCAGAAAGAGTCGCAATAGTTGGTGGAGATGCAGCAGCCTTGTACGCAGGCAGGGGAGCAGCAATTCGGCTGCCACCACCACCACCACCACCAGCAGCAGTAGCAGCAGACGAAGAAGACACAGTTGTGGCAGACTTTAGCTGCGCCTTCTTGCGCACCTTTTCGCCACACTCGGCACAATTCTCAATCACGTCCGTCACGGTGCCCTTGATGCGGTTCCAGTGATACTTCACCGATACATTGGCCGTCGTCTTATTGATGCCAGCATGGTGACTGCCCGCATTGTTGTCATTGTTACTGTTGCCGCCGCCGTTTTTGTTGATGTGATTGCTACCATTGTTGTTGTTGCTGATTATACCGCCGCTACGGTGGAATTGCCTAGCAATCTCGTATTGCTGTCGCGGATCCGAAATCACCTCCTTGTCGCCGAGCATGAGCTTGACGCGCCTGGTCCCCGCGTCGGTCGAGATGGAAGAGATGCCAGTTGGGGGTCTCGCCGCCGCGGCCTTGATGCTGTCGTCATCATCGCCCAGCTCGACAAGTGTGTAGTTCCTCACTGCGGCTCGGAGTCTGTTCTTCTCGGCGGAATCAGCGTCGCCCGGATACTTGCCCGTCAAGAGGTAATACTTGATGCGCTCGAAGCGGCGCTCGTCGTCCGCGTCTTCCTTGTTGTAGCCCAGGTGCCGGCCGTAGATGATGGCGTCGACGAAGTGGCCCTCGGGCTGCGTCTTGAGGTTGCCGCACCCGGGCACCCGCCCGATGCGCTTGAAGCCCAGCGAGTCCCAGATGCGGCATGACGCCACGTTGGTCTCGTAAACCAGGTTGAAAACCGAGTACGTGTAGCCCTGCGGCGAAGCAAACGAATCAGCTCATCGGCAATGTTGAAAAGACTCGAAAACGTACCAGCAGCGGCGCCCACTCCAAGTAGCACTCGCCCATCAGCTTGCCCACGCCCCTGTTCCTCGCGCCATCGGTGACGACGAAGCCGGCATTGCACACATGCGAGCTGCGGCCAGGATAATTTGGCTTGATATAGAAGCTGCCCAGACACAGCTTGTCCCAGCCGGCACCTTCAGCCTCCCATCGCCACAGCGCGCCTTGCCCGTCTTCAGCAACGTCGCCGAGCACCATGATGGCGGCAAAGTTTTGGAACCAGTAGCGGCCAAACGCCTCGACGCTAAAGGGAGCCGTCATTGGGTACGTGTCGCCACGCTCAATCTCGCTGTTCATCTGCGCGCACAGGTACTCGACCAGCGACAGCGGCACGCGGTCCGCAGAGCCAAACGGAACCAAGGTCGCCTTGGTCGTACGGTCTCGCAGCGTCACGGGCTTGGCCACGATGGACGCGGGCAGGGGCGTCGAGGCGTCCGGGAAAGGCGCAGCGCCAGACTGGCGATAGATGGTTGGGGAGGTAGGGTCGTCAAGGAGGGCAGGCATGATGTCTTCTGATTTTCCTTGCTCTTTCAATGCGTAGTTGTGAAAATTGCCAGCCAGCCAGCCAGCCAGACAGCCAGACAGATAGATGGACAATGGACCCGGGAAACGAAAAATTCAAACGACGCGATATCGCCTTCAATCAGCCAGTCAGTCAATCATTCAGCCTTTTATACCCTGCAGCCATGGCAGCGGCGCTCTCAACACCTTGGACCACGCTCTGCGTATTTCGTACTCGGCGCGACGGCGATGCCCTCACAGAATCCCCGCCGCCCGCGCCCTACGCATGTCAAGGCAGACAGCGAATGACATATCCGCGGACAAACACCGAGCAAGGCAACGAACGCAGCGAAAGAAAGAAGAAGAGCAAAAAAAAAGAAAAAAAAAAAAAAAAAAAGGAGGCCTTGAACGCACCCTATACGTGCGCCATGGCAACGCTCGTCAAAGACATGCCGGTGGCTCAGTCGTGGTCGTGTCGTGCTCACATGTACGGCGTGGTGTGCTGTCGACTGCCTGGGTGCGGTGGAGGTTCTCTCGGTCGGCTCGTCTTCGGCCCGTGGAGCAGCAACTTAAGAGAGCGTGGACCCGACATCGGACCCCAGTGGACCCTGACTCTCACATCAGTGGATTCTCGGTGAGTGCGCACGTGAGACGCCAAGCTGCTGCGGTGCTGGACCAGTAAGCGGGGACATGGATGCAGGCATAACCGCCCGCCTTGGAATGGTTTCTCCACGGAACCGAATGGGATCAACAGCCTACACACGGCACACCCACCTACCTGTACTATGCACTTTATGCATGCTCTACTCCATATCCATGGTCTGTCTCCCAAAAGAGAAAAGGCCAGCGCGGAACAAAGTGCACCAACGCGAGAGGTGCAGAATGAACCACTCACTCACTCACTCACTCACTCATTCACTCTTACCCGCATCACATACATACATACATGCACACATAACAGACATGCACGCACGCACGCAAGTAGTGTAGTATTATACATCTTCAAACCGGTTCCAAAAAACCCACATATCTACCGAGCGAGCACGTGAAGACAAAACCGATACGACCCAAGTTGCGGCCAGGCCCGCCCCGAATCAACGGGAAGGACTGGAAGAAATGGAAGGATGATGTCCGTTGCATAGCTTAGACCCCATCACCATGTCATCTCGTCTGATCTGATCTGATCTGATCTTAGTTCAGTTCAGCTCAGCACTACGCATGTCGTCGCTGCTCGGCGGGAAGCGTTTGCGGCATCAGGATGCGGCGGTTGGCCACGCGCGTGTGGCTGGCTGTTAGGTCTGGGTGCCCGGGCGTGGTGGTCGTGGTGGTCGTGTTGGCTGTGAGAGGACCGGAAGGTATCTACCTACCTTACGTAGGTAGGTGTCAGGTTAAGCTTCCCATGTAGCTGCCGTGTTGGACGTGTTGTGTAGGTATCTAGCTAGGTAGGTTGGGGGACATCAAGGTGTGAGGGACGTGGTTTCTTATGGCTGACCTTTTTTGACCCTCACTTCACGCCGTCTGTCCACCGGTTGGGACACCTACCAAGGAGAATCATGCCTGCACTGTTCAATATCAACACCACCAAGCAAGCAGCCAAGTAAATCGAGGTGTGTATGTAGATAGGATTCAGCATCTACAAAGAGCAGCAATGGCAAAGCCGCTGCCGATTACCACCATCCCCATCCATTCATTCTTCCACACTGATGCGCGGACAAAGACCAAAGCAAAGACCATTCAAAAAAGCAACCGGTATATCGCCACAAAAAAAAAAAAAAAAAAAAAAAAAAAAACCGCCCCCCCAGAGACGCCTACTACACGCTGACTACTTGTACAAGAGATGAAAAGCAAGACTGAAACAAAGGCAAGAGAGGGTGCAGCAGATCGTTGATTGCAAGCAAAGCAGCAGAGTCGTTAGAGCCCGTCATCGAGTCGAAAGCAAACAAAAAGCAATCATCTCGCAAGCGTGCACGCGACACAGTCTCATGTTCCACCTTCTCTCTTGAGCGGCAGCAACGCGCTCTAGAATACTGCCACGCGCGACTCGACGGGACAAAGACAAAGAGCTAGGGGGGTATCGTGGAGAAGAGGAGGACAGGCTTGTGCGAGCAGCGTCATGAGCTAGGCCGTCTCAAAAAGCAAACAAGCGACATTACCGAACCACGCCCACAGACTGGAGAGAAACAATGGAAAACCAAGTCGCTAGAACGCAGCACAAAAAAACAGCAAGACGAGGAAAAGATGAGCCGGCAGGGGCGAAACGAATCTGCAGTTAGGGAGGATCCTCGTTCGTCGAGATTCAGGTTCCTTCGAGTTTGGCAGCTCTTGCCAAATTCGATTCTGCTTTTGCAAAGCAGTGGGGCCCCTGATTGCTCGGCCCTCGATCAAGCCACTGGCTTTGGTTCCGAGCTCGAGCGAAAGAATGGGCAGCGGCGGGAAGAGCCGTTGCAGAATGTGCGGACGCGAAAGCACGGTCCTTTAATGCTCGCGAATATAACGTAAAAGTTCCAGGGTGTTGGCACCGTGCGCCTTTCAACTGGTGCCACTCTCTTTCAAAAGCCCTGCAAGCAGCACGCAGAATTTGGCGTGCAGATTGACAAAGTAATCTTCTTTGCCGACTATCTCCGCCAATCCTTTGTTGCGCATTAGGTCCCGGCCGACTCGAGGATACCCGTCCGGATCGACCTTTTTGGCCGCCAGGAACGACGAAACGGGTGTGATTCTGCGAGGCGGCGGTGGGGAGGGAGAAGACGTGGCCGAGGTAGGAGTATGCACTTCGGGCCTGCCGGCGGCGACCTGGACGCTGGCCCGTCGAGGGGGAGCATTGCTACCTCCAGAACTGCAGAGGGGTGGAGTAATGGTGCCTGGACCCGAAGTGCAGGGGCGAATGAGGTGTGGCTGCGATACGAGGCTGCTTTCTTGCTCGAGCGTCTTGTTGGCCCTGGCGACAATGTCGTTGGCGATCCGTTCGAAACCCTCAGTAATCTTGACAATATTCTTGCTCACGCGGCAACTGTCGCGCCCGCCCAGCGCAATGAGGGCGTATGTGCGGCGACGTCCACGGGCACTTGCATCCGGGACGCGAAAAAGGTACGCAACTGAGTATCCCAACACGTGGTCGCCAAAGTAGATGGGTCCCGAGGGAGCTCCGCGGGGAATGAGCTCAGACGACAGCGTCCGGATAATGGTTCGGCGCAGGCGAGAGTATCCGCTCGGAGCCACGGGCTGTCGGGTGGAAAGATAACTCAGGGTATGCGTGTGCGCAGTGCGAGTTGCAAAGAGTGGCGAGGCGGGAGATGATGTCAGACTGGTGGGCGAGCGCGAAAATGACGTGGACGCCTGTGACTGTTCCTCGGAGGACTCCGAACTGGTGTCGCGATCGTCGGTCGAGGTCCTGGGGCCTCGTGCCATGACTGATTGCGTGGTCCTCAGGACGGGGCTGCCGTTCTGCTTTCCATCCTTGGACGGGCTCCCAGGAGCGCCGTCCGGCAGCCGCTCCGTGACGCTCTTGGGGACGAGGAAAGAGCAGCTTTCGCAAGCGTCGTCGGCGTCGCCCAGGTGATGACCAAAGGCGGCAATGGCCTTGTCGGCGGTCGGGAAGTAGGGATTGTGCGGCTTGTAGGGCGACCGCGGGCTGGTCGGAGGGGTTTCAAAGGGAGAGGAGAATGACGGGACGGCGAGAGACTCGAAGGAGTTGGCAAAGTATGACGGCTTGGAGGGTTGATCGTCGGCGGGTGGCGTGTCGCAAGGTTGGCAGGTGGTGCAAGCCGAGGGAGTGATTTGGGTACAGAGGACGGAGGTAGGGCCATGAATCTCACAAAAGTGAGCAAGAGAAATCTGGAGCGTGTTAGCGAGCGAAGGGGGAGGGAGGGAGGTGGGGGCACGCGCGGCATGCTAGCGCGCGAAGAAGCAGGGCATCGCGTGCGGCAGGCATGTCTTGGACGTACAATGAAGTCCATGTCGTCTTGCTCGTCTGGTGACGGCGGGGCAGGCCTCATGCGACCTTCATGGCGGAGGGCCAAGGGAGGGTTGTCGGTGGTGGAGAGAGAAGGCGGGAGGAGGAAGAGGACGAGGACGAGGACGAGGATGAGGAGGAGGAGTCGGTATGCAGATGTAGTGGTGTTGGCTTGGGGGTGGCAGGGTTAAGAGGGATTGGACTGGGTTGGATTGGATTGGATTGGATTGGATTGGATTGGATTGCGACGAGAGGGTATTACATCAGCGCCACTCTCGATTACCGGTACGGCTTCCCGTCCGCTGCGGTCGGGTGCAGGCTGAGGCGATGTGTAGGTGTGTGGGGGGGGAGGGAATGGAAGGCAAAACCTTGGGCGCTCACGAGGGCCGAAAAGGAACGACCTGCCTGCCTGCCTGACTGCGCCGCACCCGTCGCCCACCCACTGCGTCCACGGCAGGCAGGGTCCTACATGTGGAAGTACACCTATCATCAACCTCTGACCACTGCATCTTCGCTCAACTGTCCGCACTCTCATCCCGGATCCTGGCACTGGCTGGAGCATGGCCGTCTTCCTTCCTTGCCGTCCTTTAGGAATCAAAAACTACATGCAAGCTAGATACCTCATGAATGTAGCATGTGAAGTTGCTTCTCTTGCGCTCGCGACCGAAACAAGGCTCGCCCAAATGCAGCAACACTGCAGAATCCTCTCGAACAGGCCAAGAAGGGCCTTTTCCAAGACAGTGATGTGCCCTCTCGTCCAGTCCCACCGCTTTCCGCCCGCTCGAGATTGCCGAAGACCCGTCACGACCAACGTGAAACATAACCCGAGTGGCTTTTCTGTCACTTCTCACCTACCAACCAAACCTCGCAATCCTGGACCTGGCACGCCAACCAACCGCCCACCCGGTCAACAAGCCACCCTTGTCCGTTGCGCCAAACGTGCTCCTTTCGGCAACCGACTCTCGCCCTACCGTTGCGCCTTTTTCAGCGCCAAAAGTGCGGTGTGCCTGCCCCTTCTGCAATTGCACACCACAGCCTGCAACCAGGCACAACCTAGACACAGCGCATTACCAGCCGATAGAGATAACGATGCGCACAATCTCGCCTACGACCCGCAGCGCACTTCGTCCAACACACACCACCACCAGGAGAACATCGTCATCATCGTCAATGAACCAGGTTGACGCTCCTACGGAACTGCCCACCAAGGCAAGTCTGTTAGGCGACCACGCCAGGGACCCAAGGGACCCATGAGGCGACGCACTGCGGATCGATGGGTACTCGCGCGAGTCGGGGCCCTGCGGCAATCAAAACGTGCCATGCGGTTGGCCTGTCTGTCTGTGTGTCTTCGGCTGGCCTCACGCCTTGCCGCTCGTTGTGCTGCTATGTATTCCTGCGAGGCCGTCCAGACGGCTAGACGCAGCGGTAGTCTGTCTGCTGGCCGCTACCTGCTTGCCAGCACAACTAACGCCTGACCACCGCATCTACCTATGCTCTGCTATCATGCCATGCTGCGCCTAGACCATCAAGTGATTCCTGCCGTCTAGCAAAGGCTGAGAGATGAGCGGACAGAGCACACGACAGTAACTAGTCCAGCCAAGCCTGGCACAACCTTCTTCTTCTTCTTCTTCTTCTTCTTCTTCGCCCCCTCGCTCCTGCATGCAACTACAGGTACATGTACAGGGCTGCTGGCGTCACACAACATGAGCAAGCCACGATGCAACTGCAACGCCAGGGCGCAGAGCAGATGAAGACCGCCCACAGCCAGCTGCAGACGTCAACGGCGACCCCCCGTTCGCGAAAGACGGGTTGTCGTGCCACCCGCCGCTCCGCTCCCCCCAATATTCCCTTGACTTGTATCATTGTCTGCTGTGTTGCTGTCGCTGCTCGTCTTGACATTGATGCGTGCGTGCGCGATACGTGCACACCGCCGTCGACGTCGTCCTGCGCTCAACAAGGTCTAAGCGATTCGACGGAGCGTAAAGTTTCATGCCGCCTGGGTAGACAAGAAGGCAGCGGGCGGAGTGGCAATTTTTCTTGTGGTCACTCTTCTACTTCCTTTCTCCTTTCACTTTCCTGTCTTCCATCCATTCCAAAGTCCTTTCCCTTCCCCTTCTCTTTGACCTAAACTACTCATCAGCCCTCCACCTCCTCCACCTCCTCCTCCTCCTCTTCCTCCTCCTCCTCCTCCTCCTCCTCCTCCTCCTCCTCCTCCTCCTCCTCCGTACCATCTCCCCACGCGCCCCGACCTGCATCCATCCCCGACGAACCCCGTCCCTGTCCCAACCAGCCCAGCCCGGAACGGCCTCACGGAGCCCTCCCCCCCGCCTTTCCTGTCCCTGCCCCACACCCCTGTCCTCGCCTCTCCACTCGCGCATCCCTGCTCGCACCTCGTCGTCTCAGAGCCCTGATCCTTGTGAATGTGGTGTCTGTGCGCGGGAAAGGCTCGGGTGGGTGCAAGGGCGCCGAGTGGTGGTGCCGCTTGTGGACGGTGGAGAAGAGGCTCAGAGTGAGGCGAGAGGCGAGACCGCTTGCGGTCTGGTCATTGGTGGGCTAGTGCTGCTGCCATTGGACTGGACTACTGCGCTAGACTGGACCCTGAGTCGTCTGGGTAGGTGGTCGGCTTCTCTGACTCGTCGGATCTGCTGGGTGGTCGTGGTTGTTTGCCACGTGGAACATACGTCGGTTCGCTGTGGCGAAGAAAGTGGAGAGGAGAGGTGGAAATGGAGGGGCAAGTAGGTGAACGGGAGGGGTCAGGGGGAATGTTTGATGGTTGGGTTGGGTTGGGTTGGGGTACCTACACTTCTGCGCTGTATAGTAGCAGTGGTATTGTAGAGGAGCAGGTGGTAATTTGCGACGGCTGCCCGTTGTCTGTGGCGTGGGGACAGCAGTGTCTCTGAACACCTGACGTTTTCCCTCTCGATGGAGAGTGACTGCTGCGCCAAAGTGCGTACTCCAAATTTCCCTCTCCTCGCCCTACTCCTACCAGACGCCCTGCACCTCCACCTCATCTCATCTACAGCAGTGCAGAAGTGATACCACCAAACCCAAACGACACCTCTTCCTGATCCACAACGACCACCATCATTCATCCATCTCTCCTCCCAATCGCCTAGACCTCATGTCCTCTCCCATCACCCCCTCGCTCTTCTCCGAGCCACCAGACCAACAAACCAACCGAAGTGCCACCTTCCTTGCCCACGCACCTACCAACCATCTGCACGTCAAACAAGTCAAGTCAAGCCCGCCCCCGCCCTCCCCAAAGCCAGGTATCCAACACGACAACATGGTCAAGCAGGGAGCATCCCCATCTCACCCCCTCTCATCTCGCCTACCGCCGTAAGGTAGGTAGGTAGGTAGGTAGGTAGGTACCGCGCAGACTCCCTACCCTAGACAGCGGACACGTTTCCACGGGTGCAGCGGTGGGGGAGGGGTGTCCTTGTTGGGGGGGGAGCGAGGTGGCTGATGCGGACGGCGCTTTGAATCGTCGAGTGTGAACGAGATTGGATCGGGTGTGGTGTGTGGTGTGGCTGACGGCAGGGCATGCAGGTAGGTACATCGGTTCTTACAGTGAGGTACCTACCTACCTACCTATGGTAGTGATGGCGGGGCCGTGTTTGGCACTTTACTCACCTCGGTCATTCCATACGATGCGATGCGATGCGATGCGATGCGTTGGGCTGCTACCTACACGCTCTACCATTTTACATTCATACGGCCGGCTGGCTGGCTAGGTAGCTTGCTATCTGTCAAGACGAAAGAGCCGTCCGCTCGAATCGAATCGAGCAGCCGTCCATCCATCCATCCATCCATCCATCCATCGCGATGATGCGCCGCAGCTTCGATGCGCGGCTACGCTTCCTTGTCGGCGGATGTTTTTCGTGTGGCTTATTTGGTTCATTGTTCAGGCATGACAGGTGCATTAGGTGCCTGGGTAGGTAGGGTAGGTAGGTAGGTAGGTAGGTGGGAGTACGAGGTCTTGGACTGCATCATGGTCGTTGCTCCATTTGTTGCCTGCAGGTACCCGACACAAAATGACACCGACCTACGCACGGATGGGAGACGATACGATGCATTGAAACAAGACGAACAGACAGACATTGGCCGTCGGGGCATTTTTGGGCGTGGGGGGGTCACAAACGGAGCAGCGTGGGGGTTAGTTGGTGGGTTGGGCTGCTGCTCCTCGTACTGTGTGTAGAAAGGAGCGGATGGATGGATGGATGGGCATCAGTGGTCACTGGTTGGTAGGGTCCAGTCAGGCAACAAGTGTCTTCAACTTGGGCCAGCACACATGTAGAGTAGAAGAGAGGGAAGGACGGCTATGTTTCGGATGCGTTTGTGAGTGGAGGGCGGAAAAGGCGCGGTTGTGCTGCTACTACTGCCCGCTGCTACTGCTGCTGTGGCGGCCGGTGGCGTGTGGCGCTGAATCGCAATGTGGCGGGCGGGCGGCGGCGGCGGCGGCGGCGGAATGGCATTCGGAGGGCGACTGTGGTCGGCGGGTGGCGTTGAGACGTGAATAAAGTGGGCGAGGCTGCTGAGGCAATGAATGGCAAACGGGACTTTGTCCGCTGCGGTGCGGGAAGTAAACCAAGGCAAAGGTGGACTTCAATCGAGAAGTGGATGTGCAAGACAAGGCGAGCTGGCGGAGCGGAGTGGAGAGGGGGGGAAGGGGTGGAGTGGAGAAGACTTGCGCTCCGCTCCCTCCTCGTCCCCACTCATC
Source organism: Phyllosticta citriasiana (assembly GCF_038021145.1). Taxonomy (NCBI): domain Eukaryota; kingdom Fungi; phylum Ascomycota; class Dothideomycetes; order Botryosphaeriales; family Phyllostictaceae; genus Phyllosticta; species Phyllosticta citriasiana. Next base: position 2,589,814 of record NW_027117279.1, on the reverse strand, counting down.
GTTCAATCAAGCAAACGACCGCTTCCTGGTCGCGTGCCTTTTTTCTCACATTGCTCCATTATTCTTTCGTCGCATTACAACATGCGCGTCAAAGGTTTACTCAACTCACCGCTCTCGCATTTGCCTCTTGCGCGCGCCCTACACGCCTATCTCGCGCGGTTGCCAGCCGCCAACTATTACGTCCCATCCCATGCCGCTCTGTCGCAGGCCCCACCTGCTCCCGCCATCTGTCTGAAATCGGTTCATGCAAGCATCCTGGCAACCATGGCAGACCACGATGCGGTCGACGGATATTGGGAACACAGGTGGGTCGAATTCATTAGAGAGAGACGGGCGAGATGAGGTGGTGCAGTCTCATCGGATCAGGCATGAGGTCAGCGCGGAGACGACGACGGCTCACGACGGAGATGGGCGATGGAGACGGTCGGCACTTGAGGCAGGACGAGGTTGAGTTGGGCAGGTTCTCCGTTATGCCCAGGTCGATCAGGTTGATCCCGTTGCGTCATAGGCGGGGAGGCCGGGGTCTGGTGTCGGCCTTCAACGCCTTCAGGTACCGTTCCTTACACCGCTCGTCGATCAAGACTCAGGTCCGCCTGTCGATCAACGCCCAAGGGACGACGACGACGTTTTGAAGGGTCTGCGTGGAGTGCGTGTCATTTGGAGGACTGGAACCGCTGCGGAGACGTGATCAATGACGTAGTGGCACTGCGCCTGATCTTTCAGGCGAAGTCGACATGCAGAAGCTGCGGTGGACTTCAACGCCGACAAGGTCGCAAGAGCTAGGTCTTTCAGCTGTGTGCAACAAAGGGAAGACAAACTTGCGGGAAACACCACGGCAGGTCGACATCTCACTTACAACTCAGAGATTCCTGCAACTACCCTCATCAATGGGAATGCGCCGTCATCAAAACACCTTCTCTTTTTCTTTGGCTTGCGGGGGAGCCGGAGAGCTGGATATCGCCTCCCAAACTAATCCAGCTTACTGCACAGAAGAAGCAATTCAACCAGGTCACAAGTCCCAGCCGAGCAGAAACCGCATGGCCAAAACAAAACAAATGTTTCTCTCTCCGCGCGACGCGTGGCTGGCTGGCAGTCTCTCCAGTCCGCCGGGCCGGGAAAAAGCAACAACAAAAAGAGGCGCACCTTTTCAAACGTCGTCGTCCTACCAAAAACGACTTCAGTCTGCGCCTACAGCCACTTTTTCTCCATGTTCCGAGACAAGTCATGCATGCCTACTTCTTTGGCGAGCACGGGCTGGCATATCCGCCCCAACGGCTGCTTACACCTGCGTGTGCTTTTGCTTGTTTTCCTTCTTTTCATCTGCACGTCATCGCGTTTCTCTCGTCTGCCACTACACCATGTTTGAGCCTTGCTGCCGACGGCTCGCAATGGGGCAACACTTGTGCCCCCGAGCCCCCGATCCTACTGTCACTCGTCGCCAAACCTGATTTTTCGCCTCAAACAAGCCGTCTGGTGCCCTTTATGGTCTTGCCTCTTCGCCTCTGGCCCGGTGCGTCGGATGCAAAAGGAATGCGCGTGGCGATACGGCGGTGCGCTGACCTGCCTGCTCCGCGTGCAAGGGGTGTCGACGGCAGACCAGGTAAACGCTTCCGCTGCGCACGCCGTGTTGTCAGTGCGCCTGCGTCGCCCTGCCCTGCCTGCTGCTGGGCAGACTGGTCCAGACGGCTCGACGGGACGGCGCGCAGGCGGAGACAGCAGGCGCAGACGCAGATGCAGACTTGGGCCTGTGCTCATCGAACACGACATGGCACAGAAGGCGGTTACGCAAGGCTGGGCTGCATCCTGCGAATGGCGGCGCGTCGAGATGTGCGATTAGCGATGAGGTCGGGTCTGGTGGTAGGTTTGGCCTGGGTTTGTGGAGATGCGTTGGATGCAAGGATGCGAGTCCATCGTTTTTGCGCGCCGTGCTACGCTTCTCTTCTGCCACCCAGGATATTTTGTGGCGAGCGTTGGACGTGCAAAGGTAAGGGAAGTGCCGTGTGCAGGAAAGATGGGCTGATTTGCTTGACTAGGGCGAATTGGCGAGGCCTTGTGGGTGGAGTTTTTGTTGTTGGAGATGCTGCTCCATTTTCTCAGTTGTGATTGGTCTGCTTGCTGATTGTCAAAGACGTCTCACATCTTCCTTCGCCTCCGTATAACGAAGATGGTAATGAGCAGTCCTCTGTCCGAAGCTTGACGGCAAAAGTCACAAGAGCTTGACTGTGCCCTATCAACCGCTCGTCAGGAGCATGAGGGATTCCCATCCGCGCTGCACCTCCTCTTCGAATTCTTGTTCCCAAGACTCGTCATTCAACGTCCATGCATAAAGGATATCTGTAACACACCTTACAAACCACGCTGCCAGCACACGAACAAAAGCAGGCTATCAGCAAGTAGCACACAATTGCAGATCCGAACGACCAGCCGACCTCACAGCCAGCCAGCAACAACTCTGGCAGCACTCAGCCAGCCACGCATCCAGTGTGGACATGACGCTACGTGTTTCTTTTCCTTCTTGTTTCTTGTTTCTGTTCTTGCAAGGCTGCATCGAGGCCCTCGTATACTGGCTCGCTTGCCCAGCTTGCCAGCCCTGTGTCGTCTGTCATACGCTACATGCAGCCCTTCCGCCATATTCCTACTTTTGCCATCGCAGTTGTCAAGAAGCGCCCATCACACAACCCTTCTCCCTCCATCACCTTCGATCCCTCCACACCTTACCGGCCATATATACATACACCACATAACCTTATCCCCCTACTCCGAATACATGTGTTTCCGTGCCACTACCACTACCATCTCACCTCTCACCAAATCCCCTTACTTACTTTCCTCACACCTCACACTCCGTACGCCGTTCTCCGCGTGCGTTGCACCCCCGTCCGCCAATCACCTACATGGCAAACAACCACGCATGCATCTTGCAGCTCGCGTGCGTCTGGGCGTCGTATAGCCAATGGGATACTGCCCCTGTGGGCGAGTGCATGGTGCATATGCAGGGGCGCGCTGATGGTTAGGTAGGTAGCGAGGTAGGTGGGGTGGGGACGGGGACGGGGAATCGGGGGGTTGGAGGTGGATTTTGTGAGTTGGGGAGATGCAAAAGGGGAGAGCTTAGGAGTATCAGGTCCGTTGGTAACTACTTTGGACCGGCTGGCGCTGTGGAAGTGGTAAGGTAAGTATGTTTTCTTTCTTTCTTTCTTTCTGTCTGTCAGTCATCTAGAGCCTGACCTGCTCAAGGCGCATCATACACAGCATATCCCTCGCAATGCCGCACTCATCCAAGATCTGCCCGTTTGGATTTGAGCTGGTCGTGGGTCGCTGAATGTTTCTCCATTTTTCTATACCTCTCTCTCTCTCTTTTTTTTCATTTTTTTATTTTTGTGTGTGTGGGTTTGATCTTTCTTTCTTTCCACTTTTTTAGTCTTTTCCTTTCCGTCACGCATCAAGCCCCATTCCTCGACCGTCTATCCAGAGCGTAGAAAAGTCGAGCGCATGCCAGACACTCCGATGCCCTTTGATAGCAAGACGGGCAGTCTTCACGCCAAGTCCTCCAATATCCGCCGTTATCTCTCAGCTTCGTGGAAGAACGTGCCGAACTCGCTTAGTGGTGTTCGGACTTGGTGGAGGTGGCCGTGGCGCTGTTGGGTTCAAGGGTCTGTGGTCAAGTTGGTTTGATGTCAAGAGGAAGAGGAGGATGAGGAGGGTAGGGTAGGGTAGGGTAAGGTGAACTCACCTTGGCCTCGACTCCTTCCTTGTGCTCGCTGGCGGGCTGCTCCTTGGGCGAGGCCGGAGCGGGCGCGGTGGCAGCATGGCCGTCGGTGAGCGGCTGCTGCGTGGAGGAGGCGTCGACGGTGGCCGAGGGCGCTGCGACGTTTGTGTCGGTGTGGATCTCATTGGCGGCATTGTTGTTGGACGTACTGGTTGAGGAAGACTTGGAGTAAGGCTTGAAGCCCTCGTTCATGAGTTCCATCAAGCCGTTCAATATTTCCTGGCCCCTCTTGCGGAACTCCTCCTCGCCTGGCACGCTGCGCAGGTACTCCTTCATTTTGGCGGCAAAAGGTTGGGCGATCCATTTTGCTTGGAGAGAGGTGAACGTTTGGTGGTAGGTGATCTTGGCGTTGAGAGGGTGGCAGGTTGATGACGAGGACTCGGTTGAGAAAAGGTTGTGCAGAGGATTCGGGCGGTGATGAGAGGCCGGGAAAAGGTGGAAGACGACGGGGAGCCAAAACAGTCGTGGGACGGGAGGTGATTGATTGTGTAGGTCGTGTCGCCATGCCGACCTGCTCATACCAACAACGACGATTTCTGGCCCAAGATGACAATCAAACCTCATGCGCAAGGATCGGTTCATCAAAGCCTTTCCGTCGACTGCTCCCGTCACGACCATGCCTTCATAAATTGACTCCCCCCATCTGCAGGCTTTTGAGTAGAGCTTGCTGTACTCAGACGAAAAGTAACAAGACGACCGAAGCCTCAAGCCACGAAAGAAATCGTCCAAATGCCGCTCGACTAAGCATGCTTACACGCGCGAATGTGGCATCGCTTGATGACACTCCACAGCTGTGCTCGCGATCCACTGAGCAAATATTAGAGATGTCCTGGATAATCAGTTTCGCGGACGAAGGCGCTGTTGCATCTGTTTGGGACAACTTCACCACAAGATACTGAGGAAACGTCTGTATAGCCACTCTCAGGCGGAAAATCTACTCAAATAGACCAAGGAGCCTCAGATATCACCGCTCCACAATGAAACATCAAATTCTGATTCTTTGACAGTCCCACGAATCAGAAAGACCAGTCGAAGTTGCCCACCACGACATACCAGCCCAGCCTCTCTTACTCCACTGTCCTCCAATCCTCATGTGTTCCATTACTGCGACTCCTCCTCGTCCCTGCCCTGATCTGTCTCAAGAACCAGGAAAGCAATCCCAGCTCTGGCAGCAGTACGCGTATCCGCTTCTCTTGCCGACGTGACGACGATGTGGATCTCAGCGCTGAGGGCGTCGTTGTACTTCCAGAGTCTGTTCGCCGTCCCATGGCTCCAGAGGACCGTAAAGTGTGCAACATGACACACCACAATAGCCTTGAATTTGAGGCTGATGGCAACGGGCTGCAAGTCCTGGTCCCAGGCTTGGATCTCAAAGCGGCGACCCCAAAAATGCCCGGGCAAGGACGTGCGGTAAGTGCCCCCGAGAAACATGTACCTCGGTGGCCTCCTGGCAAGCGCGTGGGCGGAACCAAACTCTGTCGAGCCACAGCCCTCGAGGGGCTTTTTGACAATGAAGTGGTATTTTCCCAAGAAACGTTCAATGTGCGCGCCGGTCTGGTCGGGAAGCTTCGAGCCATCGAAGTACTCAGGGTCTACGAGGTCCAAGATGGCGACTCGTTTTAGATTCCCCCATAGTGGGTGCAGGAAACATTCAGACATCCTCTAGAGAGCAGTCTGCCATTACAGCCACGCCTCGTAGGAGCAGTCGTTCGCCTTCACAGCTGCGTCTAGGGAGCGGTCGTCTGCGGTCAAGGCTACCCCGATGCAGGTCCGGGAACTGCTTGGCGATCGTTTCCCAAGCAGTGGCAGCCGCAAAAGACTCGCCGGGCTCTGTTCCAGTCTCACGGTTGTATGGGCCGTGGTGAATCTTGTCGCGAAGGTCATTGATCGTGACCAACGTCAGGCTATCCAACGGCAACTCGGAAAAGGCGCGGAAAGCTCTTCCCAGCTGCGTTGGAGCGTCGATGTCGAGCTCATGGAGTCGAAGGATCGTGCCAAGCTTCAGCAGCGCATCCACATGGCAGCTGTTGTCTACCCATGTTGGGCCCGTGAGCTCAGCGCTCTTGCCGGACTTGCCTGCTGACTCTGCGACTTCCAACATCTCTTGTATTGTGCCCTCAATCTGCTTTGTGACTTGAGTCTCTTTTTCGGCATCAGGCTCGGATGGCGCTGGTGTCGGGCCCGTGAGGTTGATGAACTTCTTCGAGTCATGCTCATGGGCAGCTGGCCGCTTCGCACTTGGGCTGCGGATCTTGGGGGCCGGGAGATCACCGTTGGAGCGCTTCTGGGACGGGTTTGCCTTTCGGTAGGTATCCGCTACGTAGAACTACTCTTGTTATTCTTTGAGGTCTTTTTACAAGCGATTGGCCCCTCCCTTGCGTTCCCAGGTGCAATGATGCAGCGATGCCACGAGTTTCTGACATGATCACTTCGCCTATCTGAATCATGTTGACAAGAAAGTCTTTTGCCTTGAGGGACATCACAAACCTCGGAGGAATTTTGTACGTCCCGGTTCGCCACTCCAAGCTCGCTGCAAGCTTGGACCTGATCGACCTCTTTCGAATAGCCTTCAGGTGGGAAAATGTCCTCGTCAGCCAACTCTGGCGGCGTCGGTGAAAGGGACCTCTGAAATGATTCCATCTAGTCGGAGACGGGCTGCTGCTAATGATGCTGCTGCTGATGCTGCTGCATCTTCTCTTAAGCCGGGTAACATTTTCTTCCAGGGAGAGATGGTGATTGGATTGCAAGAGGTGACTTGAAAGTAATGATCTTGGGTGTAGGCCGTTGGCCGGCCCACGGTCCCGTCGAAGCGTCCGCGCTCTGCCAGTCCAAAGACGTCTCTTCCCCTCCCCGAGTCGCCAAAGAGTGACCAAAAGAAGGGAAGAAAGTCAAAGGCAAGTATGTTTCGATAGCATATCAATCCTTTGCTTCTTTCGCTAATGAGTCTGCAGTCAGTTGAACCCAACCAAGTTGCCAGGGCATCGCCGAAGTCAAGTTCCCATGCTCCGGTTTAAAGTTTTACGACGATGACGAGCTGAGCATCGTGGATTGCAGTCGGGCTCTGCTTCCAGATGTCTCGAAAAAGGTCGACACTGAGTCCATGCAAAACTTGATGTTCGCCAGACACTTCCTACTCTTCGCCAACAAGGTATTTGACATTCCAGAGATTCAGTCACTGCGGACAACTGTTGCCCTGTTGCGCTGAAGTAGCGGGTACAAGAAGAGCTCGCACTCGCTCATCACTGATGCTATCCCATCCGAGTTGCTGGCTTACTTGAACTCCCTGTCGGCACCAACATTTGCAGGTTTCAGTGCGGAATTCGGAGTTCCTGCTCTGCATTTCCGCGATACAGGTTGCCCACACGTGGAGGCAGATCAAGGTCAGGCTGCAAAACGAAGATCATGCATACAAAGATTTCATCGGGACTCACGCGGACACAAAGATGCTTCAGGAATACAATCACAACGAAAATGATGAGCATGTTTGCATGGGATGCCTTGTCTTGCAATCCCGTCTACGGGCTTTGGGAAGGTTATTGGTTGATATCTAGCTACCAAGATCTCGCAGACGCAGTGCTGTGAGTTATGTTTCACTTGTTTGGATTTCTGAATCTGACGACATGACTAGCTACTACTGACAACGGCATGAGTCTTCATGTACTTGAAGAGGCCAGTTTCGTCTGGTGAGCATCCTAATCCTCCAGAGAAATACAGACCAGTACAAAGGCTGAGCCTCGTGATGGCAAAAAACCGGAAGCTGTGAACTCGAATCCCTCCAGCGGCGACGGTTTCCATACACCGGAGCAGAAGGAGGGAAAATCGCCAGACTCCACGCCATATCCACCTCCCAGGTCCCCCAAAAGCGCTCGATCCCCTGAATCTAGTCCAGAGACTCTGAAGAAAAAATCTTGTAAGCCCGTCGAATAAATTAGCCACAAAAATGTAAGTAAGAGCAAAAAATGTATCTTTATGGTGGAGAAGAAGGCGCGGATGTGAATGAAGAGGTCAGCTGATGAACAAGGTCGGGCTTTGTGGCAAAGCACGGCCAGCAAGGCCAAACCCTCCCTAGTTGGCGCCGATAAGTAAGGTACCCACGAATGTGTTCCCCAGGTGGATCGACCGCTATTGGGCCTTTCAATTTGTCAGCCACTGTCCTCGGAAACGAGAACAATACAGCTTAAATTGCTCCTCCTATCACTTCTAACGCATGCAGAGCATGCTAAACCGTTTGCTCCACCGGCACTGAGAATTAAGTCTGAAAAGACTGAACTTGAACTTCAATCCAACGGCCCTAACAAGGAGTTTTCAGGTCACTTCAAGCTTCTCTTCAAAAGAAAAAAAAGAAAGAAAGAAAAAGAAAAAGAAAAACAAAAAACAAAAAGAAAAAGAAAAAAAAGCCGCACACTTGCAATGGTCGCAACTCATGGCTTACCAATGCTGATTTGCTTGCACTACCGATGCCAATACCCGTATCATGGTCTAAGTCACAATCCGTGACATTGTCGACGGACAGATCGTCATCAACACTCCGTGGATCGACTACAGTGTTCCCTAAAAGCGCCTGATTGAGGTGGCACTTTTAAATTTCTCTGCTGGAAGACCTCGCAAAATGATTATTGAAAAGCAGGGATAACGATTTCCATGCCACGCTAACAGACTATCTCAGCCGGAAATAATCCAGCCAGTACATGCGTGCTCGGATTCGGAAGCTACTTTGATGGGTCAATTTTTCTGCGGATTCCTACCGACATTGATGATCCATTTTGTCACCGCATAAGCGTCCACGACGTTTCATTCATCCAGCCGTTCGATTTGAGGGTGCTGGTAAAGATGATCAGTTGGAAGTTGAAGAAGAAAGTTTTTATCTCTTAATAAAATGTCCATGGGGCTCTTGTTCTTGCAAGGACTGGATCAAGGCCCACACAAGCGCGGTTGATACTTTGGTGATGTGCCACGTCGCGGAAAAGGTCTACCAGGTGTCTCGGAATTTTAGCAACAGGGAGTAGCACAAGTTTGTGATTTCAATGATGTTTCTTTTACTGGGTGATCTGAATTTGAAAGAGCGTTTTGATGGTTTCAAAGGACGTGGATATTATCTGATGATGGGGTATTCAAGACGAATCTTCTTTTACTATTTTTGCTAGCAGAAGAGCCAAATCTAGAATGCGATGGCACGCAGAGTCCCTTTTTACTTTTGCTTGTACTCTTCTCTCATCAGGACCCAAGTGTAATATCCAATGACCCGCGCCTGACGCCATTCTCCCGCCTTCTCCCTGTTACCTTATTCCTTTGCCTCTCTTACCACCATCCGATGCTGTGCTTGATTCCTGATTGTGAGAGTAGTCCTAATTGCTGCCAGTCTGAATAAAATCTGAAGCAGATACCCCTCCGGACTTTCCCTCCCCACTGCTTCCGCTTCTGTTCACTCGTTTTTTGTCGTCATCTGCAACTTTCCCTTTGCCTCCTTTGCCTCTGCATAACCCATGTCCCTGTTTGTCTCCCGAATATGAGCACCGCATACCCTGCCGTTGGATCGCAGCGTATCTTCAACCTTGATTGATACTCACACCATTTCTCTTCCCAGCTGTTCCTCGCCGCGCAACCACCTCAATGCTCTCAATCACTCAACATCCTCGTCAGCATCATCCGCGCGATCTTTGATGGCAAGTCGTGGGTTTTCAGCCTGCATCAGAGTTGCTAAAGAGAGCGGCTTGGCCTTGAAAGCTCCGCGAACCTCAAATCCGAAAGACGGAACACTGCCACCCCTGTAGTCCAGCTGCAGGAGAACCGGACGAAGCCGATCTAGGAGTTCGGGTAGGTTTGGGCAAACTGTCAGGAGAAAGTTGTTGACGATGGCAAACGTCACAAGTTGGTGGCCTTTGCGAAGCTAGTACAGTCAACATCGGAGCTTTTGAAAGATTTGGGAATCGACTCACATCCTTTTTCAGCTTTTGGCGAAGAGAAGGAAGACTTCGGCGCCCAGGGTCTCTTCAAAGCACATGAGGTGCTCTCCAGCGCCGATCTTGTATGCGATCTTGGAGCGTGCACACTTGTACTCATCCTCGTCAATCATGCCATCTGTCGACCTTGCGTTGGGGTGGAATTGCAAAACCAGCCATCCCATACATAGATGCTCGTTGTTGCGGTGGGGACTGGCTCTCTTCAGCATGATGGTATCTGGGTTCAACTTGACAAATTCAATATATTCCAGATCTTCAACCCTCAAGCTCATCTTGATTTCTTACCAGTAATGAGCAAATTGTGTTGCTAATTTGTAAGGCAAGAATTCAGCGTTGTTGAGCCGCGCTTATAAGTGCTGCTTTTATCAGAGGCTGTTGAGGCAAGACTGCAGTTTGAATGGTTCGTTTCTCGGGCCGCCGATGATAACCCCCTGGGGGCTCTCATTTTGTCCACTGCTGCTGCAAAACAGCGTGATGGTCTTCCGCACGTTTCGGACTCCAGGGAGCCTGAAGATCTTTCACAGAAAAAGCATGATGTCTCCGGTGAATTTGAATTCCTTCAAATTCTCCGCGGATGTCATGCTGACTTGTTCTGCCAGCATGCGCTGGCAGCACTGGATAATAGTAGGGCTGTTGTCATGGAACTTCGTCAAGGATGCTGGAAACTGGTTGTTGGCGACTATGATGTTTACTTCTGCTGAAACGTCGCTAGCCTTAGTGGGCTGCAAACACGTCAGTCATTGAAATGGATAAGAAAGGCAATCCAGTAAATTTACCTTGCCCTTTCTACCTTTCTCCTTCTTGGCAGGCAACTCCTCGTCGGCGGAAGACTCCTCGCCGCTCGAAGAATTCTCGTCAGCAGACGGTTCTTCATCGACAGGCTGCTCCTCATCCGCTTGCAGTTGCTCATCCGCGGGAAGCTCCTCGTGGACAGTCGGCTTCTCATCGGCGGGCGGCTCTTCGTTGGCGGGCGCCTCCTCATCAACAAGGGACTCCCCATCCGCAACCGACTGCTCTGGCAATCTCCAAGAGAGCTTAGAAACAGTGCTTTCATGGAATTATGGGGATTAAATCAGCACCAGCGTAGCCGGTTTACTGATGGGGCTCGATGGCGGCGAAGTGGGCTCCACAATGGGACATTCCAAGGGGGCGGAAGGGGGCCAGGCGGTCGAAGGCGCGGAAAGTCCTCCAACACCACTTTTGGACAGGCACATCCAGTATCTGGGTCGGCGACGAGGACTCGGGAGATTCGGGTATAGGGTCTTGGGGTGCAGCAGAAGGCGGCCACATCGACGAGCGCGCAGAGGCAGCAACCTCAGAGCTCTCATGTTGAGCTTGTGGCGGCGGATTCGGCGAGGATGCGGAAGTACCGACAGTTGGAGGGCTCATCTTAGCATTGGAGGTCTATCTTGTCGGAGGAGATTGCAAAGAGACTGGGGTTGTGGTGAGTTGACAAAGGTAGGTCCAAAAAGATTTTTCAGCAGTTGAGAGCCGGTGAAGAAGGGTTTTCTGGTATTCATGAGTAATACGATGAGATACGGAGGGAAAAAAGGAGTCAGGTAGCGAAACGTCGTTATGAAATGGGAAAGTGAATGATTGTGTGGCTCACGTCGCCGTGGCGACTTTCATTAGACAATACTTCCACGCCAGTTCACAATCCACACTCACACCCACACTTTTACCCATCCAACCTCCTTCAATCGATCCCTCTTGTGATACACGTCCCCCATCCCCCAAAATACATTCTACATCAACCCAAACACTTGAACATTGCAAAAATGTCCAGCGACCAGAAGAGGGATAACGCCATCCCATCGGTGTACGTTCAACCCCATCCCAGAAAAAGCAGAAAGCTAAAAGTTCTTCGATCTTAGGACCGCGGCTCATCAGAAGAATTTCCGAAAGACTCACTGCAAGAATCCTCTCCACGGGCAGCCTGGCTGCTTCAGCCGAGCTGGGAGAGAGATGCCATCTTGGCAGATGCGCGGAAAGTGGGCAACAAATCTCTAGAGGGCCTCGCAGAGGAGATAAAGTTGTGCAAAGTCTCCTCACAGACGTATGTGTGACTTTTCCAAGAATTGAATTCAAGGGCTTCAAGATGCACGAGGAGATCACCATATGCCAGTGAGAAACAGACTGGGCAATCGACTATTTCAAGGGTAAGAGCAGTGGCAGCATTTCTGGAGAAGCCTCATGAACTGACTGCAGAAGACTTGCAAAAGCGCACCGCCTCTGCTGAAGGAAAAGTCAGCTTTGTCAACTTGAGCACGCATGTCAACGGCCCTGAGCTCCCCTCCACCATCATCTCCTGAAGAATCGGCGAAAGACACTGAAAAGCTTCTACTTGAGATGGCGAAGCTTGAAATAATCAAGACTTTAATGCCGTCTACAATGCCTTGCGATGGGCCAACCTGGGTGGCAAACTCACTCTAGTCACATTGACGTACTGCTCAAGCTGGCTCACATCATCGCTCTACACACAATGCAGAGGACTTCTTCAAGCGATTTTTGGCCAGGATCTTTGGGGCATTTTCCAAGCTGTCGTTGTCGTCGCTCAGCCAGATTGATGTCGACAAGACGCGGGACCGCATTCGCGACGGCCCGTACGACCGGGAGACAGGGGCAAAGCCGGGAGAGATGTTCTATGTTCTCCGCTGCGCGCGCTTGGGAGAACGTTACAAAGGCACTTCAAGGGGCTGGAAAGCATTGCGTCGGACATAGGGATAAACATGGTACGTGCAGACCGGGAGAAACATGCAGTAATGTGGGTGTTGCAGCGATGTAGCTGAGGCGGTAACATCCTGTCTCGCGACACAGTGAAGCTATCCAGTTTGCTTGGTCCATTTGGGAGAGTGAAAGCGCGATGTAGAGGCGGAGGTACGTACCTTGGCATGGTCTTTCTGCTGCTCGCGCGAATTACTGAAGGATTCAGCTGCGCGGCGGTCGGCCGGTCAGCTGGTTAGGTGGGGTGATGTCGGCGTGTCAGTGGGTGGTCAATTATGGAGAAGTCTATTATGAGACGATTTAAGTTATTCGTCGCCAGTTTGTTGCTTACCAGACTCAACACCTCTGCTCCTATCACGACCTCACGCCACGATCCACCACCCACCCTACTCGCGCCACTCTTCTCGCCACCACGACGCGTCGCACCCGCCTCCATCTCCGTCTTATCCGCGCGGGCAGCCATCGAAGCCTTTCAATCAAAGCCGTCGTCCTCAAGCGCGCGCATGGACAAATCAATTTCGCGCATCGCTAAACGCATCATCAGCCCAAGCCCTCCATGTCTCAACTCATTCGACACCACCTAAGCTCGCTCTGAATAAGTCCCGCCAGGACCGTTTCTACCTGCTCTTTGGGCTCAACGTGGCGAGTCAGCCCTTCTAGTTTCTGTTGTGGAGTGTTGTGTTAGTGTCAAGTTGGTTGCGGGGGAGTGTACATGTAGCCTGGCAGTGGCGCTGAAGAAGGACTCGAAGTCTTGCCCCTGACGGCCTCGATGTCGCCGGCCTCCCGCAGAGGCCGCAACTTTCTTTCTTTCGTCTTGGCCAGGGGGGTCAGGCTCTCGTCTTTGGAGATTTTGTTGGTGGTGGTGGTAGCGGGTGGATCAGGCATGTTTGAAGTGTAGAAAGAGAGCCGAAGGAGTGAGGGTGTAGTTTGTTGTTTTGTGTTAGACGACAAGGTCAGCGCGATGTTTGTTCAGACAGACTGAATCCAAGCAAGACTTTTTTCTACCACTCTGAACTCCAGCACTAGCCCCGTTGCCCCATCTCATCCCCCCAAACCTGACAGAAAAATGATTCGATTTTCAAAACGCGTAATCACCAAGGGTATTGTAGAAAAAAAGCACGCCAGCCCCACAGCCCCATCGCTCTCCTACCATCCCCAAAGGTCCCATGACCGCTTACCTTCCACCCACCTGGCCGCGCGGCAACGGCTGCACCCACGCCACCGCCGCACTAATCGCCATACTAATGACGCCGACAATCCAAAACACAGACGCATAGTCCTTGCCATGGTACCTGAAAATAATGGCAAACACGATACCGCCCAAATTGCCCGCCGCGCCCGTGACGCCGCTGACGATGCCGTTGGCGAACGGATGCACGTGCGGCACGAGTGCGAAGTTGAGCCCGTTGGCGCCTTCGAGGAAAAACGCCATGCCGGCGATGAGGCCGAACATGGTGCTTTGATCTTTCGGGTTCAGCACGCCGATGACGACGAGGAAGACACCCATGAGGATGATGTATGCGTGGAGGAGTAGCTTTTTCGCCCACAGGCTGCCGCCCGTTTTCTGGTAGGCAAAGTCGGACACTGCGCCGCCGAGGGGCCGGAAGATGCCGTTTAGCAGGCCGAACATGGAGGCCCAATCGCCTCGCTCTTGGAGGGTGAGGGATGGAAAGTTGACGCCGTAGTAGTTTCCCAAGATGCTGTTAATGCTTAGCTCGGCGCCGAAACTGCTGAAGTAGCATGCGGCGAGGACGACGGTGGCGGGGGAGAGGGTGACAGAGAGAGCTTCGCGGAGGGTCGGTTTTTGGATCACTTCGGACGCGGCGGCTTCGAGGGTCGAGCTCGAGAGGTTGTTAATATCCGTGGCTGAGGCTTCGACGTCTTTTTCTTGTTTGGCGATTTCCTTTTCGGATGAGGCTGAGGGGGTGTGGGCCCCTGAGCGCGGCACGGTGAGGGTTGGTGTCGCACTGATGCCCCCTGGCACCTTGACGATGTCGGCGTTTCCGGCTTGATTTGCAGCGAGTTTTCGGTCTGCCCACCTGCCTGTAGGGCAGTCTGGGCACAGCACGAGGATCAAAGTGGCCACTCCCGTAATTGCAACCCCTGGAGCAACGAAGCCCACGCGCCAGGCGACGTGTTTCGTCAGACCATGAGACACCAACGACTCATATATTCGCGGAGAAGCATAAAAAGTCAGCCCCCCGCCCATATTTCCAAGGCCGGCAGTGATTGAATTAGCTGTGCCGACTACATTCTTGTCGAAGAAGCCTGTGGTCCAAACTTGGCATGGGACGAAGCTCCCGCCAAGGATGCCGACGAAAAAACGCAACACCATGAGCCCGGCAGCGTTATAAACGGTGCCAGCGAGGAAGGTGGGCACCGCACCAATCAGAAGGCATCCGGCAAAGGTCCAGCGGGGCCCGAATCGATCGCAAGCCGTGCCGGCAACGAGCCGCACCAGGAGTCTGTGGGGGGCGGAGGAAGATCAGCACACAAGCCTTTTTTTTTTTTTTTTTTTTTTTTATATCTCGAGGAATCGCCAGGGACGACGGCGGACGGGGGCAACACACGTGGCAACCAGGGCGATGATGTTTGAGTTGGCGATCTCGACCTGTGAGAGGCCGAGGTCTGCTTTGATAATGTCGGAGAGCAGGGGCGGAAAGGCGTACCTAACGAGGGAAGCTCGGAGTTAGCGGACAAGCAGAAAGATAGGCAGTCTTTGCTTTGCTTCGTGCGCCCCAGCGATAGCGACGCGGAGGGGGACAGGGCAGGGGGTGTCGCGGTGCTGGAACGGCAAGACGCCATGTTTGTTTTTTGTACTGACCACGACCAAAAGGCAATCATGAAGCCGAACCACGAGAAAAAGAAGACGCGGCCATAGACGTTGAATGGGTTGAGCGCAGGGATGGAGCGGGCCTTTTGGGTCAGAGGGTTGATGGCGGGCGCCCGATATAGCAATGTGAGATCGAACATGGTTTTTTTCCCAGCACGAACTGCTGTTGCTGGCTTTGTTGGAGGGAATATGGACAGTGGTCTGACAGCACAAAGGAAGAGCTGGACAACGATGACGACGACGAGAATGTCTGTACTAAGTGGACACGCATCCGGCCTAAATAGATGATCTGAGCGTGTCTTAGTTGCGAGATGGACTCATGTCTCTGAGTGAAGTATCTCCGGTTTAGCTACCACATGGCATTAGAGAAGCATGTCCGCGGGCTTCTCAGTCGCACAATACCCCGGGCAGCCACGAGATCCGGCTGTGCAAGTCGTGCACTCTTGGAAAGCAAGCAAAAGCAAAATTCGGCGAGCGGAGTGGGCGAGGGCGTCCGTGCAGAGGAACTACTGATAAGAAGCCGTCGTACCTTAAGAACGCGGGAGAGCCATCCACCCCCAGTCCAGCGATTGGGATGCCCTTTCTGCCGGCGAGCGCTCGTTGACGTCGTCTCCAAATATTCAGGCTTATCTTTCGCTCAACCTTTGCACCCTTGCGCGCAATGAGCAGTAGCGTGTCGGGACCTTATCAGTTGCTCCAGTCAGCCAATTTCCAACCACAACAAAGTGGCCTCGAGAGTCCTTCTCCGCGGTACACGGGTCTTCGACCGCTTAGACTCAGGATCGAAGTTTGAGATAAGTATTTTAATCGATCCGATGCTGTCAACGCATTGCCATCACGACCGGCAACTAAAAGCGGATGCCGCGTAGCGCGCCTTGTTTTGACTGGCGTTTGACTTTCTGCGCAACGAGTCGTTTTACGGCCGGGTCAGAAAAGAGTAGCGCTGGCCCTAATACTGCTAGTGATGGCAGTATATCCACGGCGGATCCGTGGTGGCCGTTTGTGAGAGCAGACCTGGTTGCAAGGTATGCAGGCAACGATGAGGTTGCCAGAGACGCCGTTCGTCGTTGATGTCGGTTAGCTTCCGCCCTGGCGTGGGATTCGACGGGAGCGGCAGGAAACCCTTATCTCTGGGCGCTGCTGTCCGATGAGCAGCCCAGCGATTACCCTGGTCGACTGGCCCTCCCGGTTGGCCATCATGTCACGTGTTGACCACGTTGGACCGCTGTTTATGATTGTCAACACCGCGGTGTTTCGGACATGGCGAAATCTTGCTGAATTGTCTGTGGAATACATCAGCATCTTGCCTCGTGCATTGCGGAGCGCGGCAAACGAAACGCAGGGATGGATCCATACCTTTCAATGGCAAACGTTAATCTGACCTTTACCACTTAACATGGTCAAGAAGGATATGATTCGGGTCCAGCCTAACCAAGTCTTGTTTGAAATGCAAGACGTCTCCACGCGAATAGAAAATTACGGGAGGAGAGTAGAGGTGAAATGTCTGTCGTGATTCTGAATAGTTGACCTATCGCAACAGATCTGGAGACTGAGACAAACTCATGACAACCGAAATACCAGGTGGGAGCTTGATAAGATAATGTTGAAAACACGCCAGCATGGTCCAAGGCGGACATATGGACCGTTTCTGCTTACCGTCCCGCCGTACAGCGCATCTCGAGCAACAGATGACTTGAAGCCGCCCCTATCAGCTCTCATGGACTGACATGCTCGCTGATTGAGATTAAGCAAGAAAAACTCAAGAGTTGAGGTTGAGGGTCCACCGGAAAAGGTCCCACCGAAAACGTAGATCAAGAACACAATTCCGCGGACCAAATTGTCCAGCCCCGTTGGTTCGTGATGGCGGAGCAATGTTCCAAACAAGCCTTCTCCAACGCCATGCACATGTCGAAAGGAAATGGTCGTCATGTCGTCATCATGAGTTTTGGCACGGCCGTTCCATCGTCAACAGAAAGACTGCCTGCAGTCTCGCCATTATGAGAGCGCGGGTTAGTCACAGGACAAAGCTCATGCCCGTGGCGCGCGTGAGTCAGCCGGCGCAGCTGCAGTCCTCGCTCCCGATTCCCAAGTCTGGGGCTTGCGGCCCCAAACGACGTACCTGTGTTGAGCCGCGGAGTTAGCGAAAAATGGTCTGGAGGCGGCAAAGGCTGACCCACGCTGGCCCAAGAGCGTGGCGTCAGTCTCGGAAGCGCTTGGGACGCCGACGGCGGGCAAGGCTCATGTGAATGATTTGGTCATGGCTTACACTTTGTGATAGGCGTGCACGTTGCGGTCGGAGATGGCTTTTCGCACTTGGACGAGGTAGACTTCAATCTCTTCCTTTGTCCAGCCAAGGCCCCGATGAAACCACGCAAGTGTAAATGCTTGGAGGCCTTCGAGCAAACCATTTTCGTTGAAGCGGCCCAGCATCTTAAGTTGAGGATCCTTGGGCCAGGGGTTGATGGGAAGTTTGAATACTTCTTCGTGAACGTCGACGAAGCCTTGTTGCTCGTACCATCGCTTCAATTTATTGGCAATCCGAAGAGGCCGCCCAATGTTCATGGCTGCGCTGTCTTGCGTGCGAGTCCACTCCATGAATGGAAAGTCGTTGCTCATGGTTCCGTCGTCACAATACAGCGTCGGGTATACTTCTTGCGATTCCATCCAGCCTCCAGGTTTCAGGTATCGATACGACTTGTGAATCACGTCTCGAAAGTCCTCAAAGCATCCCAGCAACATTCTCGTGTGGATGTAGTCGTACGTGTCGGGTTGGATCAACCAGTCGTCCTCTGCTGCGTCATCAATGATGAATTGCACATTCTCCGGCACCCCTGAATTTTGTTAGACGGGAACTTCGCACACAAAGCGATACCAACATTCTGGCTGTATAGGAGACAAGTCTGTGCCCGTTACCTGCAGCAAGATTAGCGACTGTTTCGGCCACCGAAGCGCCGCTCGTACCTCGCAGTCTGGAAATTCGTTTGCTAGAAATGTCAGCAGAGCAAAATTAGTGGGGGCGCGTCATGTGTATACCAATTTCTACAGCCCACTTGCCAGTCCCAGTGCCGACGTCTGGTGCACATGTCAGTACCGAGTTGCCGGGCGCTTGGTGGGGCGAAGGTACCAAGTATCTTTTTCGGATGTTGCAGCGGCGCAAAGTAGTTGCGCATGCCAAAGAGAATTTTGAGCAGCTCATGCTGAAGCTCGAGTCGCTCTCTTTCAGGCTGCAGGAACACTGTCAGATTGGCCAGGTGGCGGGACTTGGGTCTCCATACCTCGTCGTTTGGGTACAAGTAGGCTGCAGCAAAACGTTAGCCGTGGAAATGGCAGGAAAGATGGAAACTGAAGGTGACTGACAGCCCGCAGCGTGACGATGGTAAGTTCTCCCGTTTTCGCGAATGTAGTCGTAAATGTCGTCCCGGACCGATTCAGTGTTGCTGGACAGGGTCAACAACAGCACTTGTCGGCGAAACAGGTGACGAGAGCCGATGAATTACCTTTCCCAGGTCTCTTGTCTCAACGAAGAGCTCTCGGCCTGTTTGCAATGGCATATTAGCAGACGAGTTGTGGGAGCGCGGGGCGAGTGCGACAAAGGGCAGGAAAACAACAGTGCGGGGAACGACGAGCACGACGATCAATGGCACGATGGCCGCGGTGATGGGCGTGAGATGAATGCAATGGCAACGGACGAAGCAGAAGGAAAAAGGGACGACAGGAAAAGGAGAATACCTCGACGAGGTTGTTGGCCATGTTTTCACGACAATGGCGATTCCCAGTGTGCTGGCTCGGCCCAGTGGTCTGGGTCATGGCGGCGCGGAGCCGAATTGCTGGGTAGTGGTGGCCTACCCGCTTATTCAGCCTCCAAAAGTCATGCCATTCCACCGCAGCAGCCGAAGCCCAACCTCTTCACTCTCTCCCCGCCGTGCAACCACCTGGCCCCTGACCTTTATGCCAACCAGAATTTCCCACCTCTCGACCACTCCCCCATCCTCACGCTCCTCGTCGAACCGCTGAACCGCTTCTCCTAGACTCACTCCTAGACTCATACGTCTCTCTACCTTCTCATCAACCAACAACATGATGGCATCGCTGCCGACAGTGCGACACCATCACAAAACCGCGTGCTGACTGTCGCATGCCAAGCGCCCGGGTCCACGTCGTACCAGCCGCCGTCCTTGCTTCGATGCAAGCCCTGTCATCTCAGCCCAGTCTCATCACATTCATGCCGCTGTTCGACGGAGTCAATGCAAAAGACAAAAACTCCATTTGATTCCCTATTTGAGCTGTCCTTGAGATGCTCTTGATCGTTTCGTCATAAAAGGCTGATCCGTGTGGACCGCATCGTCAGTCGTTCATGCAAAACAGCCCTCAGTGGATTCCGCCCTTGTGACCGGCCCCCTTGGCCTCGGCGCTACCCTTGACAAAGGTGCCATCGTCGCGACGTCCGCTCTCGCCCTCAGCCTTGTAAAGTCAGCAGCCGGATCGACATGTTGTGCGCGTTTCAACTTGCCAATTCGCCATGGACGTGCAGGCCTCCAATGTGACCGGCATCCTTGGCCGCGTGGCTGCCCTTCATAAAAGTTCCATCGGGGTTGCGGCCAGCGGGAGCAGAGTCCTCCTTGATGACAGTCAGTGGTGATGGACATATTGCGAGGGCGGTTCATACTGGGTGGTGGGCAACGTGGCCGCCCTTGGCCGCCGCCTGCTTGACCTGGACTGCATCAGTAAATGGGAATAGGCAAGGGACAGCATAGACGACGGACCTCCTCAGCCGGACGGTTGGCAAAGTTGCCCGGGTTGTCAGACATGGCTGTTGTGGAGTTGATGTAGAGTTGGGGGTGTGAATTGGTAGATGGATGGCAGACAAGGTGAGGTGTTTGGTGGAGGAGCAGCAGAGGCATGAGACTTTATTATATGCCAACAAACAAGCTGGCAACCAACTCCGCAACCAAGCATGCCACATATGATGCTCTGTGGTGACTGCCCCATCTTGAAGCTGTGACGTAGGCGTTGGCATGGATCTTGATATCCACCTCGGGCTCTCAGGCGGTCGACCCGCCAGCGCCGCAAGGTGCCCATAGCTTCACTCCCCAATTCACGCGACTACGCGCGACGCGTTTCTGTGCTCGTCGCCCCGCGTCGTCCACCGTCACTCACCAATAATCCAAGCCACTTTCCATCATGTCGCTCAAGCGCAAGGCAGCAGACGCCGTCATCGCCGAAGCCAAGAAGCCCAAGGCCAATGGCAGCATCACCTCCTTCTTCGGCCCTCCCAAGTCCGTCTCCACGTCCACGACTGCATCATCGAACGACCCAGCCAAAGCACCCGCCTCTAAATTCGACAAGGACAAATGGCTAGGTACCCTGTCCGACGAGCAAAAGGACCTGTTGAAGCTGGAGATTGATACGCTGCACGAGAGCTGGCTTGCACACTTGAAGGAGGAAATCACGTCGTCAGAGTTTCTTAACTTGAAGCGCTTCATCAAGAAGGAAAAGGATGCAGGCAAGACAATTTTCCCGCCCGAAAAAGACATTTACTCCTGGTAGGCTGCCTCCATCCTGCCCCCCCCCCAATGCATCTCCGTCAATCTCTGACTTCGTCTCATCTAGGTCGCGCCACACGCCTCTCAACACAGTCAAGGCCGTGATCCTCGGGCAAGACCCCTACCATAACCACAACCAAGCGCACGGTCTCTGCTTCTCGGTGCGGCCGCCAACACCCGCGCCTCCCTCGCTCAAGAACATGTATATTGCGCTGAAGAAGGACTATCCGTCGTTCGAGGCGCCGCCGAACAAGGGCGGCCTGCTGACGCCGTGGGCCGACCGTGGCGTGCTGCTGCTCAACACGTGTCTGACTGTGCGCGCCCACGAGGCCAACTCGCACAGCGGCAAGGGCTGGGAGCGCTTCACGCAAAAGGTCATCGATACCGTCAATCGTACACGCTCCAACGGCGTCGTCTTTTTGGCGTGGGGAAACCCAGCACAGGGCCGCGTCAAGGGCGTCAATGCGCAGAAGCATTTGGTGCTGAAGAGCGTGCATCCGAGCCCGCTGAGCGCGTCGAGAGGCTTTGTAAGTCTATTCCAGACCCTTCCCTGCATTTTGCTTCCCGTCCGGTGATGAGGTGGATCATCCTCTACAACACCGATCCGCCATCCAGATACTGCTGAGGTTGCGCCGTGTCTCCCTCACTCTTTCACACCAGCTTTCCTGTGCTCTCTGTGTTTGCGCCTCCGGCGACGTAACCGAGCGCGCGGATGTATGGCGAGTGACGAGACACTGCGCATTAACCATGATTTCAGCTTAGAGAGCTCTGAGGACGCGCTGCTACCACACCTTCGTCCGCACATGCATAGAAATTCGCTGACGGGCGCCTGTGACGACAGTTTGATTGCGGCCACTTCAAGAAGACCAACGAGTGGCTCAAGCAGCGGTACGGCGAGGCGGGTCCCATCGACTGGAACCTCAACGTTCCGCCTGAGAAGGCGGGCGTTTAACGAGTCACGGAGACGAAGGGTGAAGAATTGAGGCGCCTGTCACTCACCCCATTGTTTGTTCCCTTCCACTTCTTTTGTCTAGTCTGTTTCTTACGTTCCTCCACATTTCTCTTTTCACTCCCAATCCGCGTCACTTTTTCTGCGGCGTCTATTCGAAAAGAAATGTGCTGTCTTTCCATCAGCCAAATGGATGCGCAAATGGATTGTACAGAACGACGTGGAAATGGGCCACAGGAAGCCAAGGGGAGAAAAAAAAAAAAAGAAAGAAAAAGAAAAAGAAAAAGGAATGCGAGCCGACAGCAGAATAATCCGAACCCAAACGCCAGGGCAGGCCTTGGACGGTTGCGTCGTGATTAGGACGCGTACGGTGTCGACCACATATGCAGAGAATGAATGAATGGACTTGACAAAGGCAAGCCAGGCAGGGCGCGGTAGGGCGTATCGGACAGGCGGCGTTTGACACGTTAATAAAATGCTCACAACCTCATGCCGATCAAGTTTTCCTCAATGGGATCATCCTCCTACATCACGTGTCTATCTAACACCACACCACACCACCATCACCATCATACCAGACTGCCACGCACGCGCTCACACACTCCACCAACTACCTACGCGTACCATGCCTCTTGCCCCCTTGCGCACGACTCGAGTAGCCAGCAGCGTAATATACACACATGCGTCCACCCTCCTTCAAACCCATCCAGCCCATACAGGGAAAGAAAAAAAAAAAAAAAAAAGGCTGATTGGTCCTTACCTACAGGTCGGGCTCGAGACGCACGCACGCACGCACGCTACATACACACCCGTCTCAGTGCTCTCAGACGTGTGATGCGGGTAGATGGCTTTTTCTCGGCGCATTGTCCATTTGTTGGCGTGTGTTGGCTTGCTTGGTAGAGGTAGTAGGTACGGAGGTGGATTGCTGCGTGAGGCTGCTGCTGCGGCTGCTTTGCTGGTTTTTTTTTTTTTTTTTTCTCTTGGTGTGGGGGTTTGTTTGTTTTTCTTTCTATTTATCTTTCTATTTATACGGGAGTGTGGATAGAGAGAGAGAGAGAGAGAGAGAGAGAGAGAGACTGTGCGTGTGTGTGTCTAGCATGTTTGCATGAATAGGATGACGGATGGATGAGTGAGCTATACTACCGTCCGTGTAGGCAAGGCGTACATACGTACGTACGTACCTGTACATATCTACCTACCTACCTACCTACTTATACGGCTAACCAACTCCTGTCGTCGTGCTTCACGCTGATGTAATGATTGATGAGGGAGGGGTGGGGGAGAGAGAGAGAGAGAGAGGAGGTAGGGAGGCAAGGAAAGGAAACGGTGAGGGGAAAGTAGAATGCGGGCGGGATGATTGGAGTGGGCTGGGCTAGGCTGGGCTTGTGGTATGCATGTATACTATGCGTACATGGCAGATAAGCGGAATGGAGTCGACACGACGACTGCTGTGGGGAGATAGACTCGACGCGTGTGACAGAGTTAGTAATGAGATGATAGGGCGGTAAGCAGGTAAGTGGGTAGGTCAGTCTTTTCCCAACCGGAGGCTACCTATGTAAGTACGTAGCTAAAGTAGCAAGCCAGCCAGCCAGCCAGCCACCCTCTCTCTATCAACCGCCAAATCAATTCATCTCCCTCCGTCCCTCCACCCCCTTAACCCCCTGACACCACTCGCGCCACCTCCGCCACTCCTCCCACGCCAAACTACTCTTCCGCCCCTCATACGTAACAACATTCAGCGGCACACTCTTCCAGTCATCCCTGCGTCCGCTCCACCCCGCCTTGCGCATCAGACTCACGACCGTCTCCTCCTTCGTCCATCCCTGCTCTTTGGCCACGTCCGGGAGGTAGGTCGCGCCGTAACGACGGCCGTGGTATGTGAAGCTGATGCGGAGACCGTGCCGGCCGAGCTCCCAGGAGAGAGCGGAGCTGGCCGGTTGGAAGTTTGTGAGGAGCGTTACGGAGCACGAGAGCGTGGGCAGTTCGCGTGAGGTTATGGGCGGAAAGCGTGAGTCATCGAAGGCGCTGAGGCGCGTGTGTTAGCTTTTCTTATTCTCGTTGTCGTGTCCCTCTAGCGAGAGCGGGGGATGTTGGTTGGTGTGGGGAATGTGCATGATTGGTGGGCGTGTGGGGGCAGCAGTGATGGTGGTGGTGGTGGAGGTTCTTACGAAGTCAACGCATAGCTCCTCAGCCCATCGGCCAGCTCCTGCGCCTCAAACGTGCCAATGCACCCGCGCAGACTCTTGCTCCCGCCGCGACTAACGGTATTCCACGTCACAAACAGCGGGTGCGCCTCCGTCGGCGAAATTGCCTGCTGCTGCTGCTGCTGCTGTTCGGCATCGTCCGTCCGCGTCGAGCGCCGCAGCGCCGAGAAGATGGACGAGCGAGACGACGCGGCCGTGGGCGCCGAGCTGCGCGACGACGCGGTGCTGCTGCTTGTCGAAGTCGACGGTATCGACGACGACGACGTGTTGGTCGAAGCGGAGGCCGATGCGGGGCTGTTGGTGCGGCTGCCGCCGCCGACGAGGCGACTGATGGCGGGCGGCGGCTTAAGGGCAGCAGCGGCGGCGGTGGTGGGGTGCTCGTCCGTCATGTCTTCATCCTCATGATCCAGATCGTCGTCGCCCTCTTCTTCTTCATCTTCGCCTTCACCTGTCTGACCACCACCGGTTGATGACGTGTATTTCTCCCATAGCTCTTCGACTTGGGCTAGGCTCAGCGGCTGGCGCTTTTCGAGGCTGGCGCTCAGGCTCTCGAAGCAGTAGGCACAGTGGGCGAGCGTAGCCATGCGAGCGGGCGGGAGAGTAAATACCTCGGCGGCGGCGGAGGCGGGGAGACGAAGACGTGGACAGCAGCGGGGCAGCGAGGTCACGTAAACTAGTAGAAGATTGGGGCGGGCGCGTGGTCGAGGAGCAACGCAAGAGCGAGTAGCGAGCAAGGGCGACAAGAGGAACAGCAGCTAGCTCTACCTGCGACGACGGACGGGGACGAGGATGACGATGATTCAGCTAGCCCGATGAATGCCGGCGGCGGATGGCTGCGGTTGTAAGGTGTAGGTGGGCAGCAGCAGCCAAGCCAACAAGGCAAGCAAAGCGGGAGGCTGGGAGAGGTGGATGAAGAGGAGAGGAGAGGAGAGGAGGGGAGAGGAGAGGAGAGGAGAGGTGAGGTTGAGGTGACGTCGGGAGAGAGGGGGAGAGTACCTTGTGCTGGGTTCAATTGGTTGCCATCATGACCTTATGGTTCAGGCTCATGTAAGGTACCTTACCTACCTTACTTACCTCATGGACTTGGTTCCGCGTGATGTGATCCAATGCAGGCCGTTGACTGACCGACCAACGGGAGCTCCTGATCGGCTTCAATTATCATCATGGCACCACACCAATCCATCCATCCTTTTGAACTGCTCGATCCCTCTTCTCTCTACCCCGAATCCGTCAAATGCAAGACGACGAAAAAAGTGTGAATTGTGTAAAAACGTCTAGCTGTGCTAGTTGAAGATGCGATGCCGGTTTCGCATGTGAGCCCCGTCCGTCGTCCGCCAATGAAATTCGAGACACCGTTGTAATCCCTTCCCGTGCTCTACCATAGGTATCCATGAAATACCGAGAGCAAAAAAAAAAAAAAGAAAAAAAGAAAAAAAGAAAAAAGGAAAAAAAAAACTTTAAAAAAATATTGCAATCAAGCCTTTGACGTCGTCTGCTCCCGCAGGTAGCCCTCCACCTGCTTGTCCTGCATCTTATCCACACGCTCATCCTCTGCCGCGGCAGCCGTGTTTTCAGCGTCCTCGCCCTCCTTTTTGCCATTGACGAGTCCTACGCTCGCAGCCACCGTCTCGGCCGTCTCCTTTGCTTGGTCGACAAGGCTCTTGCGCTTGCCTTGCTCACACGTCTTGGTCTCGGGCACATCCTTGGCCGCCTGTCCAACCGTGTTGGGTTCCATCGTCACCGTCTTGTCACCGTGTCCGTGGTCATTGACGGCGTCGTGCGGCGTTCCATCTGCGAGCTGGCCCTCTGCGTGCGTACCGTTTTGTCCAGCGAGGCGGGCCTCCGAAGTGCCTGTCCTGGCTTCTACCGTGCGGTCGGGAAGGTTGATTGCGCTGTTGCCGGACCGCGGCGAGTCGCTCGGAGGCGTCTCGACGAGTTCAGCATTCGGATCGACCGCTGGCTGCGTATACGTTCCCGTCGTCGTTTCCATGGGATCGCGCTTTTCAATCAAGGGCGTGGCACCCGCGACGGCCGAGCCGTGCATCGCCTTGAGACTCGTGTTGGGCGCGTGCAACGAGGCAACGACTTGGCGGCGAGGTTGACCACCCTCGCTACCCACTGCAATGGCCTGGATCAGGCCGTCCGACGTCTCTTCCCACTTGATGGGGCCCGTGGGAAATGTGTCCTTGCCATCCTGCTTTGCCGAATTGATAAACTCCAAACGCTCGGCAATGCTCGGCTCCAAGTTGGGCAGCTGGCCGAAGTCATAGTCCAGCTTGCCACCGTATCGCTTGGGAATATTTTCGGGGTCAATGTATTTTTCCAGCGTCTCTTTCATGTTGGAGTTTGTGAGGATAAAGATTTTGGAGACGGTAATGGGGTCAAACCACCGCTTGATCCAGCTCCAGACGGTGGGGAAAAAGGCTGGCGCGCCAATGATGAATATCCGGTCCAGGGTCTCGGGGTAATGTGCTGTTGCCAATTGCGAGGCGTCTTGCATATGGCTCTTGAGGTTCCAAAACTGCTTCAGGCCGACCTTGGAAATGTCGACAATGTTGTTGCTCTGCGAGATGGGCGTCTCGGGGTGGCCCCGGTCTGGCATGGCCGAACACAGGGGCATGACGAAGCGGGTGAGGTTTTCGTAAAGGGCAAACAGGCGGAGCAGCTTGCCGGGGACTTTGCGGTCCTTTGTGGTGTTGCCGCCATCGGCCTTTTTCTGGCTGGCCTCGTACGCGGCAATGTTTTTGGAGTTGAGGTGGGCGACTTCAAAGAGGTAGACGGGGATGCCCCGCTTGTCGCGGCGGCCAGTCCATTGCGGATACTATAAAGACAGTCAGCGTCGGCCGGGGGAGGAGAGCAGAGCAGAGCTCAGGCACTCACCAGGCGGCGCGTCTCGTCGTATTCCTTGACGTCAATCGTGTCGTAGAGGTTGTCGAGGCGGTTCTCCTTGCGCCAGTCTTCGGTCTCCTTGAATTGCCTGAGAGCGTCGGCAGGGCTAAACTTGCGCGCTCTCAGGTAGCGGCTGCGCTAGGCGTCAGCAAGCGTGGCGACTGAGACTCGTCAAACTCACAGCATCGTTTCGTCGTCATGGCTGGGAATCTTCTTGTCGTCGACGCCGGCGGGACGGTAGTATCCGGCATCTTTGCACAGCTCCTTGAACTTGTCAAGGGCAGACTCCTGGTTGGCCGTGAGGTGGCCGAGGTGCGCGGCTGGATATTGGTACGAGTCGAAGCGCGACAGTTCGGCGCTGGCGTTGTCTTGGGGCATGTTTGGAGAAGCGGTACAAAGACAAGGCGGGGAGGCGAGGCGAATGTTTAAAGAAGGGGTTTTGCGAGGTTCAAGGACGAGGAAGGCCCTGCATGGCTTGAGATGTGGTCGGCCTCTCGCTCATCCGCGCAGCCGCCCCGAAGATGACATACCATGTACCACAGTGCGCTCTGCTCCCACCTATTCGGGGGGCGCTCGGCTCCCACCGGATTCTCATCTCATCAACGGGCGCACAATTGCTGGCCACGTCGAGAAATTCTGGCCCATCTCACCGCGATGCGCCAGGTCGCCGACGGAGCCGCTTCGACAATGGAAGACCAGACAAGAACAAGACGGCGAGCGGGTGCGGGCGCGCGGGTCGCAGTGCGTGAAAGACGGACTGCTGTTCGCAGCCAGGGCCACTGAGATTGCTTGTGCTTGATCCCGGGACGCCAGGGCGCGCCGGCAGCTGTCAGAAGGTCGCTAGAGATGTCATTCAGGCCCAAACGAAAAAGAGACCCCGAGCGGCGAGACCGAAGCGGACGGGCGGACGGGCGGACCAAAGACCAAGGACGCTGCTTGGTTACCGCCGGCCCGCCTCCTCTCCGCCCTCTGCCTTATTCAGTCCCGTCTGCTTCAGATGTCCTCAGATGACGCTCTATAAACATGGCCGTGGTCCCTCTTCGACTGCCCGTGCAGTCCAGGTCCGAGATGGCCAACACTCGTCCTCCTCTCCATCCAGCCAATCATGTTGTCCGCACGGGTCGTGTCCATCGCAATATTTGATATTCTACCCGATGTTCTAAAAAGAGCCTAGGTGGGGATCAGCAGCCATCGTTTTGAGCCGCCCAGCCCTGTCACTGCGGCTCGCCATTAGACTTTCGGGAGCTATTCGCATATCAACGGCTCTCTGGTATTGCCTTCGGTGTGCCTACTTCATTTGATCGGACCATGGACATTCAGATTCGCGTTTGGCACTTCAGTTCGCAGATAGCTTGAAAATGTTGACAGTGTTGGCAGCTGATCCTCTGCAGTCTTTGGTCAGGTATAGTCAGCCACATCGTCACTCAGTCCCAATCGACTGCTTTTTTTTTTTTTTTTTTTTTTTTTTTTTTTTTTTTTGGGAGAGGAGTGCCAGCAAGGAACCGACGGCAAGGGTCCATCTCCCGTAAGCTCCTGCAGTTCGACTGTCCAGTCGTCTTTTGCCAGCGACGCCGTCAGCCTCCAATGCACCAACGAAAAATCAACCACCTCCATATCACTGACTGGCCCGCAACGCCCAGTGGTCAGCAGCAACCACCAGCACGAATGGATTTAGCTTCCCATAGCAAAGCCCATAGTTCACGTCACCAACACCTGCTGGCTCTACATCCAAGACCATAACGTCACAGTTGCCAAGTTTCGCCATGGTCGGAGCAAGGCGCGGCCCGGTCTTGCCAAGCGGGTTCCCCAAAGTATTGGAAGGATGTCTCCGAAGACGGACCTAACTGCCGCTGAGCCGAAAGAGTTGGAGGAGGATGTGCCGGCCATGGTGGCGGGGGGCAAGGGGGCGGTTGGGAACGGAAGAGTGGGTTATGGTTGTGGCAGCAGTCATGCAGGGGGTCAGGCACAAGGGTTGGTGGTTGATGAGGACACTCGCAGGGTAACAGGGGAGCCTAACAAGAGGAGCCAAATTTTGGAAAGACCAAGAATGAAATTCACGATGCAAGGGACGAAGAGCATTCGGATATTCTAACATTAGCTCTTGAAAACTCCGGATGCAATGCCGCAGCTTTTACCTTGGTTCCCAGCCTGTAAGTTGTACACTTTGGGCTGCTATTGATAGTTTTCATAATCCGCTACAGGTCTCTCGTTTTGTATTGTCCTCCAGGGGGGAATGGTTTCAGCGACGATCGACCTTTGTCAAGTCATTGAGACAGCAAACACCTCGCGACTAGATTACCGGATCGAGCACCACTCAAACTGCGGGGACGCCACGGTGTTTGCTGTGGCTGAAAGAGAATTGTGGCGGTGTGACCAATGTCGTCATACCCGGGCGACTCTCGGACCCCCGGCCCTCCTGAAAATGGAATTCATGGGACCCAAATGATGACGCCAAATTCGTCCATGGCTAACACAATACATATAGGAAATTCTTGAAACGGAGCTTTCCGTCGGCAGCCGGACGAGACATCCTCAACCCTCAGTCCAAGACAAAAAGCAATGAGACAACACAGATACATGCAGCAACCTTGACCGCAATCCCATGGCGGGGCACCCTCGCGCGGTCCGAGGGCCTCGGCGGGGGAAGGGAGCTACCAACACTCAATACTTGAACAACACCGACGACCTGCTTTCAAGCCTCCCGGTCTCCAGACGGCAAACAACGACTGATTCATCAATTGGTTGATTCAACAACACCGTCATGCCCAACGTAACCGAAAACGCCATCATCCCGCTGCGCCCCGGCGTCGACCTCGAGTCGGCCGACAGCCCCGACGCCCAAGCATGGCGCCAGACGCTGGCCATTCTGGCAGAGCAGCCCGGATGCGTGCGCCTGGCGACGGGCATGCAGGTCGAGAACCCAGACGTGATGCAGATGCTCGTTGGTACGTGCAAATTCGCTTCATCCCTCGTCGCATCGACAGACAGCACCAACACCATTCTCATTCCCATGAAGTCGCCTCCGTGATGAGGATAATGATGGCAAATGCTGACGAGACGACGACGCAAAGAGTGGACCAGCGTCCAAGACCACGCCAATTTCATGGCCGCCCCCGCCTACGAGCCTTTCTTCAATCACATCAAGAGCATCATGTCACCGACGGCCGCGCCCATCCTAACCCACCACACGCTATCCACCTCATCTTCCTCCCTCACCTCCGCCCCCGTCACCGAACTCGTATCCTTCTATTTCCCCCCCCTCCTTCGCCGAAGCCACCTGGGAGACGCCGCTCCAAAGCTTCGCCTCCGCCGCAGCGCAGCACGCGCAGGGCCTGCGCGGCTCGGCGCACGGCTGGTCCGTCGAGAGCGATGTCGAGCACGCCAGTCTGACGGAGGTGGGTGGTAAGGGCAAAGTGTGTTTGTTGGTTGTGGGCTGGGAGAGTATTGATGCGCACATGGCGTATAGGCAGAAGGACGCGTTTCGTGAGACGATTGGCGGGTTGAGGGCGTTGGCGAGTGGGGTTGAGATGCATCATGTTGTGTTCAAGGAGTATCAGGGGTAGATTTATTGCGTCGTGGATGTGGGAGAGCTGGCACTTTTGATGGAAGAGGCGTTCTCGAAAGTGCCTTTTCCACATCAGATCTTTCGATTTCCCGAAGCAATGCGTGCGATCATGGAAGCAATACCTAGCCTCAGATACAGAACGTACCTACGTAGAGCAACAAACACTTCATCATGCGAGCTTTTCCCCCTTTCCCCCCAACCATTCATCCATACCACAAAAAACCCACAATCATCCAGACACCGCCGCGAATCACTGACTGCGCTGGGAGGACTGGAGACACAAATCGCCCGTTGCTTCCGTCTACTCTAACCGTAGTCCAATGTTCTAACTCCAAAGGACCAAGAAAGGTTGAGCTGCCGCTCTTGCTTACAACACTGACACAGCAAATTCCCCCCGCTTCCGCTTCCGCTTCCCCTTCTATCTATCGTGTCCCGCCATTGCTCAGACAACAACAAGTTGGAAAAGCAAAAGGCACATCAGACAAGCGGCGCACCAGAGACCAACAACTCAAAATCGAAATTACCCACCTTACCTAGGTAGTCAAACCGTCCTGCTCGTCGCGGCTTTCCTTTCCTTTTCTTGCACCTCGTGTTCAATGTCTTCGACAAGGTACGTGCTTGGCGGCGCGCTCGCTCGCTCGCTTTTGCAAAAGTTGCTCCCGCAACTGACTGCTTGGGTGCGTTTCTCGCCGCTTCGTCTGCCTTGTGAGCGGCGCGGTCCACGCAGGATGGGAGGTGGATGAGGTGATGTGAGACGGAATGAATGGGACACCAGACGTTGGAAGTGAGGTGCCCTTGATTCTGTTGGTGAATTCGCGCAGAAGCGACGCGCTTCCCTGGGAGAAGACGGTAACGAATTTAGAACTGCTCCTACCTACCTCTCGGCTGGCTGGTGACGCGGCGCGGTGGGCTGATGAGACCAAGTGCGCTTTCTGATGTCTCGCTGTTGCCGGTGCTGCGGTCGTTGCTGTGGTAATTGGTGTTGCGGCAGTTGGGTATTTAAGCGTCTGCTATTCATCCCATCTCTTCGTTGGTTTTTCTTATGCACCTCCAACAAACACCTTTCAATCGTCTCGTCGTCGTTCAGACGCCATGCCGAAATCATTCATGTTCCCACTCTTTCGTCCGTCTACCTCTCCACCGCCTCGATCTTGGCTTGACGGCACTGCCGCAGACCTCGCCGGCAACACCCTTCTCTTCCTCTTGAAGCACCACTACAGCTGGCGATAGTAAGGTTGACGGCCTCAAAATCACACTCTGGCCGGACGTTTCGGAACCCTCTGCCACAATCATCACTTCTGCCAACAAGGAGCCTCCCAGCTAGTGAGGCCTTCGACGCGGCGTACAACAACGTCGCGGCCGCGCTGATGAGCGTGGGTGTGGCTGCTTTTGCGAAGAAAGGGGATCGCAAGATGGCGCGAGATATTTTCTCCGCTGCTCGGAATTCATTCTCCTCTGACGGCGTCTCATCCCTCCTTGATGCCAGCGAGCGGGCCTCGTGATGCCGCCGTGGCCATACCTTCAGACGAGATGCATACCAGAGTCCAAGCCAGCGACACCAACCTGGCTTTCTCTGCTGATACCATGTTCTTACGCTTTTGGCAGCTGGATGCTGTCAACACGCTTAACCAACCTCGCTCGTTTGGATGACCGTCCGGTTTTTGGAAAGAACGCAGAGCATTATCGATGTGCAGGCACAACTGGCCATCACCCGTCTGAGCGGTCCGATCTCTGACAAATTATTGGGAACCGGCTGCGGAAGCGCCGCAAGGAGCACCGGCTCGGTACAGAAATGATCGAAAGTGCCACTGGGTGAGCCAGCAACCCCCATCAACCCTCAGCCGGCAGTGAGATGCACCAAATTTTCGCCGAAAATCAACACGGGCAATGGTCGGAAAAGGTTCGAATCCCATCCGAAAACCAGGAGCTCCAGTTTCTCTTCCCTACCTCGGTCGTCGCTTTAGACAACAGGCGGCCGTGGTCCCGGTCAGGCTTTGGCACAGCCTGGCGTGCTCGGAAGCAGCCCGGATGGCTGTTTGTCTGCTTTGGTCGATTGATCGATTGGAGGCGGCGTTAATTTGTTGGAGGCGGGTTGGGTGGATGAGGCTGACATTAGTGGACGTGGGAAAAGGCGGAGGGGTTGTATGGTGCTGAGGTTACCTTGTTCCTTAGGATTAATGGTAGTGTGGTAGTAGGTTGTAGCTTGGTGCGCATTGTTGTTGACTGCCGAAATTGAAGAATGGGGCCCGTTAGCCATGCGTGTTCTCTTTCTTCTATGCCGCATTGTTTTAGACCGCAGGCTCAGCATCCATGTCTCTTACTTCATTCACTCTTCGTCAAGTCAGGGAGACGTATCAATGAATCCGCAACCGAATGTCCCTGTTTCAAAGCAAATCAGCTTCAAATCTCAAGCCGCAGGTCAGAGAGTGTGTGGGTGTACTTACTCAACCTAGCATTCCATTATTCTTCCTGCAATGAACATTTTCGTGGCCTAGCTACATGTGCACGGCCAAATGCCGCCCCTTTGCCTTTAATTATTCGGCATCCTCTTCATTTTTCCTGTCCGAGAGCGACAGGTCCGCCGCAGCCCCAGCCGCAGCAGCACGCCTGTCGCGATGAAAAGCACCCGCAAAGACAGGGCACAGCAGGTACACGTAGTGCCGCAGCCGACGCAGCTGCTGCAGAACGCGCATCCCACTCTCATCGGTGGGGTGAGACGGATACTGTTCTAGAAAGTCGCCGGCTGTAAAGGGGAGGATCCCTATGTAGTGGATTTTCTCAAACAGCTCGTCTACGCGCTCGGTGAAGGGGCACTCTGGCATCATGCTAAGCGAGGTGATGGAGAGGCTGAGCTAGTTCTTGTAGTCATAGAGCGCTGTGCATATCTCTGCGGCGCTAGAAGGTTGTTTGCTGTGTGGGCCGGCGGAGAAAGAGTGACAGAGCAAAATGGATGAGTGTGTGTGGTTAAAGACTTGCGCGGAAGATGATTTTGGGGACGCGTTTTGGCGTATCTGGTAAGCTTTTTCTTGATTCTTTTAGCGCTGGTTCTGAGAGTTTGCGGCCGTGAAATGCCCTTGGCATGCGACAAAGTCCTCCGTTTGTCTTCCACGCCTTGATGAAAATGGGTCGCAGCTGGGACACGCAGAGGTGGTTCAAGTAAGTAAAGCGAGTCTCGTGAGCTGTAAGCGTCGTTTGGTCCTTTCCCACGTGCTTTTGGTGTTCAGGATGCTCAGCGGCTAAGATTTTTGCCCAATTGATTTTCGCAGATAATTTTCAGAAAAACACTTCAATGAAAAGTGTCATTTCTTGCTGCCGTCTCAACAGTGGTCTGGTCGTGTTGTGAGATGTCGTTGGATCGCAGGTTGACGCGCATCGCTCATGTTGCCATATTCTGCTTAGTGCTTGCGCTGTGCAGCTATCGATGTCTTGCTTCCACCCCGACGCTCTCTTTCTTCACTCATCATTTCCACCAGCTTCAACAAAATGCGCAAACTTCTTCACGATTGCCCGAATCCAACTGCTATTATTGAGTTCAAGAAAAGCCCAGAGTGTTCCTCTCTACTCAAAACGAGTACTTTCCATCCCTCTTCTCACGCGCGTCTTCAAAACCGTCTTCGCTCCCAGAGTCAGAGGACCGTTCTGATGAAATGTCCGATCCGTCAATTACGGGCGAGGTATTGCAAGAGAAGAAGCGCAAACAGCTGGGACTATCGTCATCTTCGTCGGCTACCACCTGCATTCGCGCGGACGACAGCTGAGGCTTGAACAGACCCAACTCAAGCAGACTTTCGGGGCACCTTCTCTCGAATTTTGGCGGCGACCAGTTGATGACGTCTAGCAGCGCATCAAAAGCTCCTGCAAGCTTCTCCGAGTAATCAGGACGCTGACGCAGACGGGATGTAAAATCGCCAACAGCATAGTTTCTGTCATGCCGCAGCTTGAGATGATCCGTCTCTGCCAGAATGTGCAACGTCACATTGTCCGCATATGTGGCAGCGATGGGAAGCAGATGTGGACCCTTGAGCCGAGGACAATCCGAGTACTCGTGCCAGCGATCCAACACCAGACGCAGAACGTTGTGACTGTTGTGGGTAATGGCCGTGGTCAAAGGAGTGGCTCCCGTCGATGAGGCGGCATTAATGTCGGCACCATACTCGAGAAGCAGCGAAGCGAAACTTGCATTGTCGTTGCGAGCGGCATGGATCAGCGGTGTGAGATTGTCTGTACCTCTCGCATCGACCTCTGCACCAAAGTCGAGCAGTGACTTGAGAAGCAAGGTGTCAGTGCCATTCCGGGCCGCAACAAGGAGGGGACTTCCTTTCTGACCGCCAGACAAAGCTCGAGGATCCGGGCATGCTCCAGATTCAAGCAGCAATCGAACGACTGCTGTGTATCCCCGAGCCGCTGCATTCGAGACCGGCCCCGAAATTTGCGAGTCCAAAATGTTCGGATCCGCGCCGTGGGAGAGCAATGTCAGCACGCCACGAGCGTCTCCTCTGGCCGCAGCCCAAGCCAGCGGTGTTCGACCCATAGCATCTTGGTCATTGATTTTTTCCGGATGCAGCGCAAGCTCGTCCTCCAAGGCGTGGAGCGACAAGCCCAACACAATTCGATGGATCAGAGTGAAGCCTGACTCGTCGATGAAATCTTCATGATAGCCTCCCTTGGTGATCAATCGGAGTGCATCCACCCCATCCTCGGGAAGACCTTCCTCCAACAAAAAGTGGCTGGCCTTGATCCTTGGACTGTTGTCAGAGGCTGCGACTGGCCGGTAATCAGGGTCTGCCCCAGCGTTGACCAGGAATTCGCATGTCCGGCATTGTTTTGCGTAAAGGGCCCAGCGCAACAATGTGTAGCCCCTGGCGGGACTGACATCTCGGGGCGATGCTAAGCCCTTGGTAAAAAGATATTGCAGCCCCTCAATGTTTCCGTTGAGGGCAAATTTGATGCAAATCGCGTCGTCCGGGACCGCTCTCAAAGTCTGGAGCTGAAAAAGGGTGCCGGTGCTGGGCTGGTAGCCAATTTGCATCCGAACGATCGTTGAGGATATGTAGCCCATCGGAAACCAGTATTCGACACTGAGCTTACTACCACGATTTTTTCCACACGTCTCTTCGGAGTACTTTGCAGACAAGTACGGAAGGCCCGCGTACCCAAGGAAAAGCTGGCCGAATATTCGATTCAACATTCGAGGCGACGACGCTTTTTGTGCAGCATGACACGCGCACGGGCAGCCAGGACGACAAGCAACCGTGCAAGGCGTGACGCGAATTCCAACTCCTTCAGATTGCGTGAAATCATTCTGAACTCTTCCTCTCGCCGGTGAGGCGCGTCTCCTGACGGACATGTTGTACGAGCTTCCGAATTGTGTCCTTTGACTTTCTCGAACTTGGCCGGCTTGAGCGAGCAACATTTTTTCGACGCGAGATATGCGCTCGTCGACATTGCTTAGACTGCTCATTACCTGGCATTGCGAGGCGATATGCTCTTGTGTAGATCGGGTCGTCATGACTGACAGCGCTGCCAGATTCAATCGCATCTGCATAATGTCTTGCCTGCAGGCCATCTCGTCAAAGCGATTCACACAGGATCGATGGATAGAGACTCACGAGTTCGACGCACCAAGCACGATATTCAGGTTGCACTTGATTGACCGAATTTCCTCTTGCAAGCTCTGAAGCTTGCCCTTCTCTTTACGCCACACGTGAACCAGAAAATAGCATGTCTTGCTCTCTCGACTAGTCGCACTCAACTGAGCAACGATAGTTTGCAATTCCCCCAGCTTCGAATTCGCTTGGCTCACATGATGCGGAACAGTCGAATATTTACAGTCTGGCAGGACTGCTCGTCTCTGTGCCAACGATGCGAGCTCGATAAGGACGAGTTCGAGATCAGCTACTTCATTGTTCAAGGCGTGAAGTCGACCGGGAAGACTCCGCGACATTGATCGCATCTCAGAAAAGGCGCTACATATCTGCTTGGCAAGTGTTGCGACCGCAATCGCGCTCGCTGCGATAGATAGTGGATCCATGGCAGGCTAGGAATTCAAGGCTGAGCAACAAGAATTGATCAAAGTGGTCGCGAAAAGCTGGGCGGTCAAGTGGATGCTGATGTCTTGGACGCGTATGAGGTTGAGAACGACCTTGGCTTTGTGATAGCCTTGCGTTACCCCGACTTATCTATCCTGTACCGATCCCGCATAGTGCGTTGACAACATGATACCACTCACTTCTGCATTGGTTCATACCCCAGGCTTCAGGCGCGAAACGAATTGATGTGATTGGCGGGGGAGACGAAATCGCGAAAGAAAATTGGAGAAAGTCAGAGTGGCACAGCAAACGCAGCTCGTGTGGATCCAGAACACCTGATCACCCTGGCCACCGAAATTCGGGACGACGACGACCTTTTTTACACTTTGTCCTTTTCTCATTCAATCCCGAAAACATGAAATTCGCTGAAAAATTTAACTCGTACATACTTCCAAAATGGGATCGATTCTACCTCCCATACGACCGACTGATGGTGCTTCTCAAAAGAGCCACAAGATCATCACCGGGGGACTTCAAAGGCAGGTATGACGAATTGAAGGAAATCCAAAGTCTGACTTAATTTCAGAGTTCGATTCATGTCTTCAGACCAGCATTGGCGTTCTGGAAAATTTTTTTATTGAACACCACGTGTTTTTGCGCGAAAAAGAGTCGAGTATACGCGCCCAGTATGCTTCGGACAAGTCTGGATCGGAGAAGTTCCAAGCCAGGCATCCTCTTGCTTTTGACGATGCACAGCCATATTACGCGCGGCTACAGAACGACTATTTGGAGCTCCAGTCATTTGCTCGTTTCAATCAAGAGGCTGTTGGGAAACTCCTAATCAAACTCAAGAAAGTGGATCCAGAGAGAGCCGAGTTGTATCAGAAAAAGGGCCTCTTGAAGAATTGGGATTCCCTTCATCATGAAACAGAATGCGTCGATCGTATCAAAGAGCTGCCAGGTCTCATGGCCAGAATTGACTCGGGTCGCCAGAACTCTGCATTTGCTCAAAGGTTGAACGACAATGTCCCATCAGTGTTG
The DNA here is from genome assembly GCF_038021145.1 of Phyllosticta citriasiana. NCBI lineage: Eukaryota > Fungi > Ascomycota > Dothideomycetes > Botryosphaeriales > Phyllostictaceae > Phyllosticta > Phyllosticta citriasiana. Next base: position 2,552,311 of record NW_027117279.1, on the reverse strand, counting down.
TATGATTCGGAACAGTCCGCAACAATGACCCTACCTCGAATCTCCTCGGACCACTCAGACGCAAGTCTGCCACGCGTCTTGGAAATCACTTCTGATCTCCTCCAGCAGCTCGACATTCCTATATCACCGGGAAACTTTCGAGCAGCCCTCAAATCACGCTCCCATGGTCCCTTTCGCCAACCTTTAAAAGGTCTAATTTGCTGTGGGGCTTGGAAATGTGCCATCTTCTTGCTAGAGTCGGGGTTTGTCCCCGAAATATCTGAGGAGAAAGATTGCCTGGAAGATATGCTCAATCTAGAAGATTGCTTATACATCCTGACCGGAATTATTTGCTGGGGTCCGAAACCACTTGGCCACTCCAAACGGTCGCCTCAATCCGTTGTCCAAGTGACTGAAGAAGAGAAAAACTTATTCCAGCGGTTAATGCGTCACCTGGGGCCCAGGGGACAACACTTTCTCCAGACCCCGAGTGAGATCCCCGGAAGGTTACCGCTTCATGATTGTTCAGAAAGCGGCGCTTTCGCCATGTGCTGTTTGATGGCAGACTTTTCGAGACAGTACGAACGGGGCTCCTCAGCCGCCTTCGCCAAGCTCATCATGACTGAAAGTTTTGAGGGATTCACTCCGCTGCAACTAGCGGTCATCGCTGGACATATTGAGGTTGTACAGCTGTTTATTTCCATTCTCGAAGAACAAGCTTCCACGGACCGGTCGCCTTTCAAATCAGCCCTTTCCTACATTCTGTTGAAAGCAGTCCAGTTACAGAACGACGCCATGATCCAACTCGTCGCAGTGAAAGATGTCGACATTACCTATCAGTCCAGTCACAACGGAGAAACCGCTTTGCACGTGGCGGCCCGGCTCGGGCGCGAAGACTACGCTCGGGAACTGTTGAGAGTTGCGCGCCAACAGATTACCAGCGTGGACCGTCCGGATTCAGTGCAAGCGTGGACACCTCTCTTCGTGGCATCGGCCAGTGGAAATCTTCCAATCGTCGAGTTGTTCATACACGCTGGCGCAGACAAGACTTGGACAGACCACGCTGGTTGGACAGCACAAGAACACGCTGCATTCAGGGGGCACTTGGCTGTCGCAGAGAAGCTTCGTTCAAGTGAGGCTAAAAAGGCCCCCGAGCTTCTTCAACCAGTTTTTCCAAAAGCCCAGAAAGCGGATCTTTCATCCGACCTTTCTCACTTCGTGATTACTCTTGGGCCAATGCAGCAGAATAGAAGAGCCGTCGACCACGACTTTCAGATGCTTCAGCAAAAGTTTCCGGATGCCGCTCTTTCGATTGAGATTGCATCGTTGGGAAGACCCTCCAAAAGTGAAACTTTTCGGTATCCATTTTCGGACGACATAACGAGCCGCAAGCTATTGTTCTCTTTCTCTGATCCTGGCCAGGAGCATATTACGTTTATGCTGTGGCGTAACGATTCAACGTTCAGCGATCGCGAACTTCTTTGCAGCGGTATGGCTGCTCTTCGTGACAATCGATCTTGCTTTGGACCGCAACGAGAGAGCTTGATCAGGGAGCATTCAGTACACATGTTTTCTAGGACATGGTTTGGTCTTCTGGGGTCAATATCTTTTACCTCTGTGGAGATCGTTCCGTACCCGGGCTTGAACACGCCCCAGCCTTCAAATTCTTGGAATTCTGTTCAGATACATGGGCATAGGGGTGCGTGAGGTTCCGAAAAGGCAAACAACAAACTGACGCAATCACAGGCAATGGCCAGAATCTCGGGAATCAGAAGTATCTTCAGCTCGGAGAAAACACAATAGGAGTAACATGCCCCTGCGAGTCTTACGCCATCATAACTGACTCTATCTTGCTAGTCATTTCTTTCCGCTGCAAAGCACGGCGCAACCCATGTCGAGGTATGTTCCCTTTTTTGAAGAGACTACGGAGAGGTTACTGACCACCTACAGTTTGGTAATCATGCTCCGTTTCTGGCGTGACTTTCTGAAACTGACGAGAGGTGGGTAGATGTTCAGGTCACCAGAGACTTGGTGCCAGTCCTTTACCACGACTTCTCTCTGAGTGAATCTGGGACTGACATCCCAATCCATGACTTGACCTACCAGCAGGTAAGCGTGTTTGCTCAAAGAAATACCGGATTTTTCTCACTCTTCCACGTAGTTCATGTACGCCAGCAACGTGCAATCGCCTCGAGGCGATCCTCTCTCCATGCTTGGGAAAGTGCAACCTCCACAGCAGAAGCCAACACTTGCCCGCGCTCGCACCCGGTCCCTCACAAGAGATCAGGAAAAGGGAGCCAAGGAGGTGCAGGACAGGATGCAATTCACCGTGGATTACCAGGCGAAAAGATTCAAGCCAAACACGCGTGGACAATTCATCCAAGACACGTTTGCCACGCTCGAAGAAGCGCTGGTCGAAGTTCCCGAGCACGTTGGCTTCAACATCGAAATCAGTGAGTGCAACAACAGTCTTGAACCCTCCCGTCCCTGATCCATCTCGGAGCCAGAGAGAGTACCAAGAACTGACTGACTGACGCGCACTCAAAGAGTACCCACGCATCCACGAAGCCCTCAACGCCGGCGTCAGTCCCATCGCCCTCGACATCAACATCTTCATCGACACGATCCTCGCCACCATCGAGCGCTGCACCACACATTCCGGCGCCACACCCTCAACCCGCCCCATCGTCCTCACCTCGTTCACGCCCGAAGTCTGCATCCTGCTGGCCCACAAGCAAAAAGCGTTTCCGATCCTTTTCATCACAAATGGCGGCAAGCAGCCCGTCGAAGACCACGACGTGCGCGCGCAGAGCGTGCAGTCGGCGACGCGATTCGCGCGGCAGTGGGGGCTCGACGGGGTCGTCTTCGCTGCTGACGTGTTTGACATTTGCCCGGGCCTTATTCGCTGGGTCAGGAGTAAGGGCCTGCGCTGTGGGAGCTACGGCGGGTTGAATGCTGAGGTGGATGTCGTTGAGAAGCAGGTAAGGGCCGGCATTGATGTGCTGATTGCTGATCGCGTGGGTTTGGTGAGGGATGTGGTGGAGCGGGTGAGAGCGGAGAGGGGTGAAAGCGGTGGGACGCACGAGTAGGAGTAAAATCGGAATCCTCGTGGCCTTTAGATATGCGCTGGCTTGGCGAGGGCTTGGAGACGGAGACGGATAGACGGGGGAAATCCATCTCGGATCAAAAGGAGAAAGGAGAACTGCATCTGTGTAGGCAAAGCCGCAAAATCTGCCCTTCTTCATCACACACACAGGCATCAAACCTTCTCGCAGCAAGTCACCCAAGACACGGCACCCCCGCGCCATCATCTCCATTCCCCATTGTCCATGCCATCAGGGGACAAAAAGTCCCGCTGAACCTCGCCTCCATTTCATCGAGAGAAAACGGGACATAGATAATAGCGAGTCGCCGAGTGCCGCAGCAGCCACGACATGGCATCGATATTAGTATATAAACTTTCGAACTCCCTACTCTACCAACCAGCAGCGAACCCAAAACGTTTACGGATTGGTGGCGTAGTGGGCAACGCATGTCGTGGGTAATCATCGCTTCCACGGCAAGTCCCAGGTTCAAGTCCTGGCCAATCTAATTACTGTTCTTTTTTGCCAGTCTGCCTGCCGTTCATCCGATGTCGAGTGGTAGCGGGCGGCCCGTGCTAGGATCTGTTTTATGGTCGCTGAAGCTGTTACAGTTACGGCAAAGAAGGGGGAGGGAGGGTTGGATCAGGGACGGACGAGGCACCGAACCGAGGGAACGACAAACAGACTTCCTTCAGGGAAGGAGACGTCACTCAAATCACGCGACACAACACAGCATTTGTAACAGTGCGCTCCAAATCCCATTGCTTCATTCAGCTACGATAGAACGCCGCTGCCGCTGCGGCAACTAGGGAGGAGCGGCCGACGCGGCGCCGTCTCTATGCACAGACGCACTTCAGATTCTAACACAACGCGGGGAATCCAAGTCCAACCTGTTGCGCCCAGGGCACCCAAAAGCCCGACATAAAAATAGGAAAAAGCAGCGGGTGGGAGAATAGGGGTGGTGATTTGGGTGGAACATGGGGAGTACGACTAAACACCAGGGAAAAGAAAAATGCATCGATGCATCGCCGCCCAGCCTATCCTAGCGCCCCAAGGCCTTTTGCGCCTGCTCTGATGATGCTCTACAACCATGTGTGTGTGTGTGTGTGGGGGTGTTAGTAGTAAGAGACGAGAAAGTTGAGAATCTTTCTTGTACGAACAAAGACGGCGCGACAAGGGAGAGATGTGACAAGAAATGAAAAAGTTGTGGTATCGAGCACGCCTCAAAAGGCAATCAATCAATGCGAGTTGTCGAGCTGCTGCTGCAATCCCAAAGAAATGGAAGCTGTTCTACTGATAGGAAACAAACGTTGGAGGAGCAAAAGGGACCGACTTGCTCAACCCAGCCTGCGCTTCTTTCTTGGTGAGCCGCCGTCTTCGCGAGGGTCCCTGATTCTGCTCCGTCCGCACGACTCTTTGTGGTACATTTTCAGATCACTACTCCAAGTTAGCAAAGGAAAAGCAAGCCCAGCATGTAAAAATTGAAAGAGATACTTCATCAACAGAGGGAGAAGTGCGCACACTGGAACCTATTTACCATGCACCAACTTTCTGACCCGCTTCCACTGCATCGTTGTCGAACCCAACACTACTCATCTGGCCTTGGTCGTTGACCTCAACACCCTCACTAACGGGCAGATCCGTCCAGTCATCCTTGAAGCTCGTCATCTCGACGTCTGTCGAAGCTTGTTCGGGCTCAGGCTCGGGACGAGGGTCTCGACATATTGCCTCGACGAGGTCATGCTCTCCGAATTTGAGGTCGGCGCGTACGTAGACGACGCACGTTGTGATGATTTTGGAGTATGGTTCGCCTTCACCAAAGATGTTCTTTTCGACGTCTGTGACTTCGGTGATTGTCTCGTCGTTGTAGTTGCGCCAGATGTCGTTCTTGAAATCGCGAATCGACACGAGGTAGTGCCCTCCACCGGTACTACCGCGATGGATGAACAACGAGTGGAGCCTATAAGGATGTTCTTTCAAGCCGGCGAATAGCAAGGAATTTTCCGACTCGAGCTCAGCAATCCTTTCGTCAAGCCTTCCGATTTCACTGTCTAGCCTCTTTGCCTTTGTAGTGAGCTTCTCTTTCATCGCAGCCACAGAGCAATCAGAGGAAGCACTATCATCAATGTCAGACAAGTATTCAGAGGTGGCAAGGAGCGCGTCTGGCAGACGAAGATCCACTTGCGTTGAGACAAGCTTTTCTCTTCTCTCCCTGAGGTCCCTGACGCGCGCCTTCTTCTCCCAAGAGATTTGCCTCGTTTCCGCGACTTTTACATTGTCCAGATAGCGTTCCATGTATATTGTATCGTCGAGGCCCAGATGGTGTTCAGACCGGGTGGTTTGTGCCTTTTCTCGGTCGAATCCCAATCTCTTCACATCAAGCTTAAGGATGGGGGGCAATTCTGTGATTGCGGACCACTCCTCGGTCTTTTCAGACCCTTCGACAATGTTCTGGTCCATCAAGTCATCCAAAGCTTCGTACACGTGCTTTGGTCTATCCACGACGGTGATGTTTTGAGCATTGAATAACAGTACATTGCTGGTCGTCTGTCCTTTTATGCGTTTGAAGGCGCGCTCTTTTCCAAAGAAGAGCTTCTTGACAAGGTCAATCTGTTCACCATCTTCGTCGACTCTCTCAGGCCGCATAGCATTGCTCAGGTGGGTCAGAATGTTATTGAGAATCTCCGATGCATCTTGTTGCAGGGTGTACGGAATCCTGGATGTCGTGCTAGGCTGGTTCCTTGGGGGAACTGGTGGAGGGTGATTAGGAGGCGGTATTTCATCGTTTTCAGCGGCTTCGTTGTCTTTGTTGACATTGGTGTCATTGTCGGCGTCTGGCAGTTTCTCCGGGTCCTTGTCGCCCTCACCGACAAGCGTCGCTTCGCTGCTATCGGAGCCGACCTTGCGGTTTTCTTGGGGCTTTTCGTTGCTGGACTCGGTAGATGGCTTTTCTGTTTCGGGCTGCGTCTTATCCGCGTCTGGATCCGAAGTCGCCTCGTCCGCATTTGCTGTCTGCAGGGCATGTTGAACCAGCTCAAGTCGTGGACGAAAGGTCGCGTTTGGAGTGATGATCAACGCAAGGAAAAGCTCCTTCAGTTCTCTCACAAAGGTTTGAGATCGATGCACTTCCTCGGCCGTAACCTTTCGACCACCAATCTTTTTCTTGTCGACATTTTCCGGTGTGACGTCCATCAAGTGCTCTTCGATATTCAGCACGAGTTCGCGGAGTGGCTTCACAGTAAAGAGATATTGTAGAATAGCGTTGAGATAGCAGGTATTGCCCAGATTCTCGATGCCAACGGGCCATGTTTCGGGTGGATGTCTCGAAGGTGGTGGAGGCGCTGATGTTAAGCCTTGAATGTCGTTTCTGATGATGGAAGCATAACGATCAAGCTCTGCACTTCTTGACGGCTCGGCATCCTTGCTGCTAGATAGTTGAATTTCTAGCGTTTCCAGGTCAATACCGCCCTTGTGGTTCTCGAGACCGAACGCGCTGTACGCCTTGGCCTTTTCTGTCTCGGCATCATCGGCGGTGCTCATTTCGCCGGTGGAGATGAAACTAATGAGGGAGGCGCTTTGCCGATATTCCGCAATGAGCTTCACAGCTTGGGCCACTCTTGCACTGTCAGACGGGTCTTCAGCCTGCTTGACGGTGGCAGTGGAGGCAACAAAGTCGTCGCTGGTGTCTGATGAAATTCCCAAGTATGATATTGCCTGCTCATAAGACTCGATAGAATCGCTTGCGGCGTCCATGATGGTTTTGCTCTGCTTGTAGGCACCAATTTTGGCGAGCATTTGGCGTGCTTCTGGTACCTGGCGGGCAGGAATATCAGATAATCGTGCGCGGAAAGAGCCGATGATGTGGTCGTCTCCGAGTTGGTCAATATTTGCAATGTCAAAGTCAAAGTACTTTAAAGCGTCCGCCGCATCCTTGCGGCTTACAGTGCCAGTCGATTCCTCAACGGCACATTGCGTCATGAGCTCTTCGCTCTCTCGAGTTTTTGCAATCTCTTGGAGGCACTCCAAATAGTAAGACTTGTTTGCGGGGTCGATGTCGACTTGGCGCGAGTGGGCAAATGTTACCAGATTATCGGCAAAGGTGTCAATAGCACCAAGGCCGCTGTAATACCTGTGTTTGTTCAGATCAGCCCTCAAACGAAAATTCATAGTTACATTGAGCTTACGGGTGGATTGCAACGGCTCTTCTGGCCGCAATGTTGTACTTGGGGACTGCTTGCCGTCAGTGGAATTCTGGAAAGAGGGAATTGTATACCAACTGTTGAAGCAGCCCAGCGCCCTCTCGATAGACTCGCGGGATGGCGTCGAGGAAGGAGAATATCTCTTGCACTCGTCCCTTAACCACTTTGGGTACAGATCCATAAAGGACCCAAGCTCGTACATTGTGTCGTCCAAGCTATCCCTCAAATTGTCACCCTTTAACCGGTCCCAATTTGCCGTGGGCGTGGGTAGGCGCCAGAAGCCGCCATCTGCCTCCACCGAGTCCTTGGAGAATCCCAACCGGCTCAGAATGTGATCGCAATCTTCACCGTAAGTGACCAGGAATTTTCGGTTCCGCACAGGTATGGAGCGAGGAGTGTCGCTTGTCAGGGCGTCCTTGATATATGCGTAGAGAATGTAGAATCCGTCGATACTACGCGCAACCTGCAGCTCATCCCTGCCTGGGTCCAACCTCTTTGCTTTCTGTAGCCTCTGCTCCAAGACTTCTTGATTGGACAGGAGATTGATCTCCGCTGCGTTCAGGCGAGGACGCAATACTTCAATCTTCACCGAGGCGCCGCAACTTTGAGACGAGCATCGGAAAAGGTACCTTTCCTGTGGGGAATCTTGTGGAGCACCATCGCCCTGAGTGCTATCTCTCGTGCACTGAAAGTGGTGCAGCTTGAATTGCTCATTAGGGCAAGGATTCGTGCGATGTGCCCCGCGAGAATCCAGAATCACCGCGAAGTGGTGACGGCAAAGCCTGCACATGGAGGCAATCTTGTAGACGGTCGACTGGCTTGTTTGCGCATCCCAAGTCTCCGGAAAGACGCACTGATCCGGCTTCAGCACCAAGTGGTGACGGCAGTTGGGCGGGGTAGGAGGATATTCGGCAAAGGGCTTGTCTGCGTCATAGTGTGGCGGCGGGTCGGCGAGGACATTGCGGCCAAAGTGGGCTCGTTGGCGCGGATCATAGTTGTAGAGGTCTTCTATCAAGCGCGGCGCAGTCTTCCCTGTACAAATGGTCAACATCAAGGGCTGTTTGCAGTAGTTGCCAGTTGGGCACCGACCTGGGCCGCGATACATTTGGTCAAAAGGCGCGGAGCCGGAGAGATGTTGTAAAAATGACCACCAGTATTGGCAGTTGGTGGAGGGTTGGATGGAGTGGATCTAAAGGGCGCGAGAGGTGCCAGAGGCCGCAGGTAGAGTCAACAGCGGCGGACAATTGACTTCACGGGTATGCGGCAAACGGCCAGGCAAACCGCGCGTCGACAAAGCGGAGCTGGGGGCAGAAGAAGGATGGCCGGTGGAGAGAGTTGGAGAGTAGTGCAAGAGGGAGAGGAGAAGGGAAATGGGCGCAAAGCGGACGAGGAGGGGAGGGTTTGGAGCAGCAGCAGTTGCCGCATTGGCATGGCATCAGCACTGCTAGAGCTATGTGATTCTGCCGGTCTTGACCGCCCCAGAGCTGCCAACCTATCGCGCCCCAGCTCCTCTTGATTACTACATACTGTCCGCGCTCCCGCCGACATCACCCCCGGTCGTGCGTTCAACACCAAGCACCATTGTATCTCGCGACGCCCTGCGTTCTTTCTCACCATTGACACCTGCCTGCCTCTGATCACGTTCCATCATGGCTGACGACGGCCCCTACCACCCCAAGGACACTATTGGTCGGTCCATGAAGTCTGCCGCCATCCTGGGCTCGGCCGGAGTCTTCGTGGCTGCCACCCAAAACACTCTGGCGAGGCAAAACTATGGCGCGATGGGCGTCTTTACAAAATTCGGCGCGACCGCGGGCTACTTCAGTTAGATAGCTCCGCCCAAATCTTGTGAATGCCGTGGCTGATTGATGCAGCTGCCCTTGGCACTATTTACGAGTTTACCAGATGCTCCTCTGCCAACTTGCGTCGAAAAGATGACACCTGGAACGAGGCCATTGGAGGTTTCTTTGGTGGCGCCGTGATTGGATTGAAATGTACACTCTCTAGATGTCCGAGCTGCATCGCTCCCCGCTGATTCCACTCAACAGACCGGAGTATCCCCGCGATGGTGGGCTTCGGAGTCGGCCTCTCGACCATTCTTGCGACCTTTCACTACACCGGCCATACATGGGGTGGAGTTCGCAAGGACCCCGATGTGGATCATGTCGAAAGAGTCGAGCAGTACAGAAGGAACTGGAGACACCCGTCGGAGGAGACTGTCGCACACCTTGGTGAAGGCCGCGGTACGTTCATATGCGAAATGGGACCTCGGGTGTACGCTGATCGGATACAGGAATCTACTTGCCTGGCTACGAAGACAGGAGACGCGAATTGCTCAAGGAGAAGTACGGTTACGAGATTAAGGCGCCCCCGGCTCCCCGTTGAAAGCGGGAAACCACACGAGATGCAAAGCAGACTGGAGTGCGGAGTACGGCCAGTAGAGCTACACATGGGTCCATCCAAGAAGATATCATCAACGAGCGAGATGAACCATTTACCTGTACAAAGCGTTGTTTTAGAAATGGCCGAACCACAATTTCCAACGATCAGGTTGAAGAATCTGCAGCTGTTTGCGAAGGACGCTCGAATTGGAAATGACCTGACGGCCCTGAGATGACTGATTTCTTGGTTTTAGAATCCAGCCGGACTCGCATACCATCACGATCGAATTGCTCCAGCACGCTACGTGATGAACGCAGGTCAATGTCGATAGCCAACAGTTGGTTCAGCCTCACATCTTTACCCATTGAAGAGGTACTAGCAGAGTCTCGAGTCGTAGTGGACCTTTACTACCAGTCAACATTTCGCCATTCAACAAAGGCAGCCCCCATCATCATCTCCAAGTGGATTTCAACGACTCTGACGATAAAACAAGCATAGCTGCCCATAGGTACACATCAATGTCGCCCACATTCCCTCTCGAGAATGGTAGGCAATGAATTGCGCATCAGTCGGTTCAAAGCTCTTGCCGTTGTTTAATAGCAAACCAGCTGTCTGGAAAAGGGGACGTGTCATGCTCTTGATTCATGCTATCTAGGCAAGGGGCAAGGAAAGTGCTTCTTTGAATTTGCTGCGTAGTACTACCCCGGTCTCAAACTGTTCAGAGGTAATGGTCCGTGTCTAAAGTCTGGCCGTGCCCAAAAACTTACCAAGGCGCTTGAATAGGAGTGGAACGTCTGATATGCTAAAGTCGAAAGGGATGAAGATGGTCAGATTGGTTTGCTGCGCTCAGTGCATGATTGAAATCTCCTCCTGTGCCTGTGCATCTCCGCAGCCGTGATAGGGGCAGACCAATTGTTGCCATGCGGTCGAGCTCCAGGAGCATTTCTAAGCGCCTCATAGCCCCGCACCAATGCTGCCACAGTCTTGACAACCACGTCCAAGAATGTTGAACAACTCGCAATGGAGCAAACAGACAGTGAATGGCACGACCTACGAGGTCAACCTGCGTGAGACACCTGGCTGGCTGAACAGTAGCACTATACTGAACGCAGGCTTGGGGCGGACTTGGTCTCCGCTCGACGCCAGTACCCGGCAGCCATCCCTGATGCTGCCCCGCCTTGCCGCCGCGCTTTGGACGAACCGAGCAAGACCAAGACCTGGAGGGATCGACGGACTTGCTGTGAAGGGCAGATTATTTGATCAAGACTTTTGCAGCTCTGCGCGGGGTTTTGGCTCCAGAGTTGCCATAAATACCGCGTCCCCAGCAGGACCTCAGTGCGACGAAGTCAAACCTCAATAACCTCGAACCGCCCCCTCTCGTTGAATTCATCCAAACCCCTCTTCCTCGCCACCATGACGACCATTCAGACGCAACCGCCTTCGCAAGGAGACCTCAAAGAGCGCTTCTTCAGGTACTTCACGCATGAAGTGACGGGTGAGCACGCGACCACCTCTTCTCCACGCGGCAGTCCTAGCGCGCCAGACCTGGACTGACTTGATGGGCGATCGGCACAGCGCTGCAGACGCAAATCGAGCAGCTGGCAGACAAGTCGGTGACGGGCGGCGAGCGCAACGATGGAGTCGACCACTGCCTCGCCGGCATTGCGCGTCTGTCGCGAGAAGTCAAAGACGCGGCGGCTTACATTCCGGCCTACGACCAGCGTACCTACGCCGAGGTAAGTTTACCGCCCAGAGACGACTCTCGAAGCGTGATATTGACTTGGTGGCAGGCCATAAAGGCGCTCAATGAGAAGCTCGCCCAAGCACGCGCCTCGTTTGCGCCACGTCCAAAATTCAGCTTCAAGTCGACGCGCAAGGTGGCATCCGCCGTCTCGCACCACAAGAATCCCTCCGCCATCTCGCTCGAAGACGCCGCCGAATTGGCCTCGCAAGCACGCCTCAAGCTCCTGGGCGCCTCGTCCAATACCTCTACCAGTTCCAAGACTGCCCGCGGCCTGCTCGACACAACCGGCAGCTCCGGCACGACAACGACAGACTCGAGCGCCTACGGCTCGCCCGCAGTCCACACCCCAGCCGAGACGGACGCCGGAGACGACGATGACAGAAACAATGGCGGCGCAGAGGGCAGGACCGAAGAGGAGGACGCCTACGTCAACCGCAACCTGACGAGCCACGAGCGGTCACGCACGCCGGTGCGCAAGCCCTCGTTCTCAGGCGCCAACAGCGTGACCATTTCTGGGCACACGGGGCTGCACATTATCCTGCCTGAGAGCGCGTCGCACGCGACGTCGTCGGGCACGATCGCCAACCTGCGGCACTGCATTGTCGACATGTCGATGCCGACATCAACAACTCGAGCGCAGCAACAGCAGCAGCAAGAACAAAAGCAGAGCAGCGGCCCCTTCTCCTCCTCCTCAACAGCAACAGCATCAACATCGATACCAGCAACATCAACATCAACAGCCCCCTCCCTCCCAGCCCCAACACCCGCCCCCTTCGCCGCGCTGACGCTCAAAAACATCAAATCGTCGCTCATCGTCTGCGGCCGCGTCTCGGGCGCCATCCACCTGACCAACCTCGCCCACAGCGTCGTCGTCGTCAGCAGCACGCGCCAGTTCCGCATGCACGACTGCCGCGACGTGTCCGTCTACCTCGCCTGCTCCTCGCGCCCCATCATCGAGGACTGCCACGACGTGCGCTTTGCCCCTTGTCCGTCCATGTACGCCGACGACGGCCCGGAGGATGAACGTCCCCAGAACCTCTGGGACCAAGTCGACGACTTCAAGTGGCTCAAGGCGGGGGTGGCGTCGCCGCACTGGCGCGCGCTGCGCGCGGCCGACGAGCGCGTCCCCGACGCCGTCTGGCGCGACTTGGTGCCCGGCGGGCCGGAGCTCGGGGTCGATGATATTTTGAGAGCGGTTGGGATAGGGGGTGGGAGTGGGAAGGCGTAGGCTGTTGGCAGAGAGAAAGAGAGAGAGGGAAAGGAGAGGTGGATGGGGATGGGGATGTGGAGACGGAAATATTGAAAAAGATTGTGGTATTGTGGGAAAAGGGAAAAGGGCGAAAAAAAGTGACGCATACACATCTCATCACATTGGCTGGGTCAGTTGGCTTACGGGCGAGAATAACTCCATTCTCGCATTCACTCACTCACCTACTATCTTGAGGTATCCACGGCTTGCTTGCTTGCTTGCTTGTGCGTGTGTGTCGTGTCGGAGAACAGCAGGAGCAGTTGCGCACCTAGTCTACCTTTACGTCACCTGGGGGGTTACTCGTACAACGAACATCCACCCAGCATGTTCAAGTGTCGAAGACTCTTTCAGAAAAGCTGCTCTCTCTGCCCGCGAATAAATGTTGTGTGTGCTTTGGCAAAACGTCAGACCCGAAGTCTTGGACACATTTTCATTGCTTGGGAGGTTGCGCAGCAAGACGTGCACCCCACGCGTATTTCCCTGTCAAGCGTCCAGAAATTTCCTCTTCTTCTCCCGAAACCATGAAAACCGTGCAAGACCTCAATCAACGCCACACCCCCAGCCCCACTAAGCCTAGACCGCTCTCTTCTTCCTCCCGCCGCCCTTCCGCCACAACCACAGCGCCTCCTCAGCACAAGCCTTTGCCGTCAAGTGACCACCTCTCCGATTGACCTCCTCACTCAACGTCTCGACAACGCGCTGTTCCTCGACCGCATCCCACAAGCCGGCGGCCAAATCAGCAAGATCGCGGCCCTTTTGCGCGTCGAGTTGGGCCTCGTAGCCCTCGTTGAGGACCTCGGGACCGTCGACCTCGATAGTGCCTTCGACGCCAAACTCGCCGCGGCCGAGCCGGTACAGCAGCCGGCCGAGCGTTTGGATCGCCATGCAGCGCTGCGCCGGCACCGCGCTGCGCGCGAGCAGCGCCAATTCGGGGATCGTGTAGCCTGCTGCTTCAGGCGCGGCGCCGTGGTGGTGTAGGCCGAGGGTGACGGGGAGAGCCCGCGCTGCCCGCGGCGGCACCATGGCGCCGTTGAAGTCGAAGCGGATGTCGGCCGCGTCGAGCGTGTTGAGGGAGGGGTGGTATGGCGATTGACGGTCGGCGGTCGAGTCGGGTGTCGGGAGCGGCGCGGCCCATGAGAGGGAAGATGGGTCGGCCGGCAGGTTGGGGAAGTATTTGGCGTGCAGGTCTTCGAGAAAGTTGGGCGAGTTGGGGTCGAGGGTCGGTGGCTGTGGAGGTTGTGGAAAGTGTATTGCAGGAGCGGGAGGCATGGCATTTTCTTGTATGGCGGTGATAGATGGCGTGGTTTGGTCTTCTTCGTCTGCTTCGTTGACTACTGTTGCGTGCTGGGGAGTGACCGCGGGCTCCGAACGGTTCTCTTCCGCAAAGGCGACCCTTTTCTTTGGGGCATCGGGGTCGCGTTTAAGGGTTGGCTCCTGTTGCTGTGTGGGAGCGTCAGTAGATGGAGTGAAATTTGTTTCGTTGCTGCCCTGGTCGAGGTTTGCGCGCTGCAGCATCCGTTCGAGAAATTTGGGGTTGAGATTTGCAAACAACTCTTGTCGCTCTGCTTCAATCTCTTCGGGGGTCATTTCAGCCAGTCGCTGCCGATTCTCCTCATCTATGCGCCGTCGCTCCGTCTCCTCAAATGTGTCTTCGCGTTGTGGTTCGGGTGGCGATGACGATTTTTGCACCGGCGCAGGCGCATGCGGAGTTGAGCCATTGCTAGGTTGCTGATTCCGTTTCTGCTTAAACGCTGACACGCGTGTGCGCTTCTTGTGGGCGGGAAAGCCAGTCGGAGTGGGCTTTAGCGACGGGGCGGATGGAGCTTTTGCGGCTCGTTCCTGGACATCGCCGACGAAACTGAAGGCGGGCAGGGCAGCGGCGACGGGAATGTCGTCTACCGGGGGGTCATTGTCAGGATCGACTCTGTCACCGAGGATGCCGCGCTCTGGATCGTCGAAGTTGATGTGGAAGCGATCGCCCTTGGAGATGGTGGACATGGCCGGGTTTGTGGTGTTGTGGGTGTGGCAGATGATGTGCAGAGAAGCAGTTGGCGACCAGGGTCAGACTACATGCAAGTTGGCGCAGGGGCCACCGGATGGCGCGGGCCGTGGCTCGGGCAAGGAGGGAGCACAACAGCCAATTTCCTATTCGGGTTACTCACACATCATTTTGCAGCACCTACTTTTGAGTTTTATCCAGCCCGAATGGCAGTCATTGTCGGATTGCTTTTTGTTATTGCGGATGTTTTCGTGCGCTAGTCTCGCGAGCCTGCATGCCTCGCAAAAGAACCTTCGCCGCGGTGCCTGGTTACTGTAGTCCCGCCAGCCGCGGGCGGTGAGCCACTTGCGCTAGCGCCCTGTGGGTGTGTGGCTGCCGTGCTGTGCTGTGGCTGGTGTCGACCATGGATGTCCAGTTTCCGTCATCAAGTGAGATGGTCCGCGACGAGAAGAGCAGAGAAGCAGCCCAACAAACCCCATGTCTCACGCTGCTTGCCATGGTCCTTTGTTGCTCCAGACGAACAGCTAGCACCCCGTCTTCTCTCCAACCGCGGCCGGGCGGTGCCGACGCAGGGTAGGCCAAAGCCGCGCAGGGCAGGGCAGGGCAGGGCAGGGCAGGGCGTGCCTGAGACTGCCGTGCAGTGCAGTGCAGCAGTGTGGCAGGGCTGATATTCAGTAAATACCTACTGTCGGTGTCAGTCCCTCCCCGCGGCAGCTTGGTTAGGGTCGCCGAAACGTATGCCTGCCTAGCAAGCTATTTTCCACGTCTACGGCACGCCCTCCTGTCCTGCGCCTTCGCCTACTCTCTCTTCTCCTCTCCTCTCCCTCTTCTCTCTCTCTGCCTCTGAATACCTCTTTTGCTGTTCGTCCCCATCAGCTCCATCGCCAGCTCGCCGCCAGCGCATCCTGTCCATCACGCTCCACCGCTCCCCTTGCTCCTTGAACGCCTGCGACCGCCTGATCCCGTCGCCCGCCAACTCGCAGCGTCGTCGCAGGCCATTCTCCATCTCGGTGGCCGAGTTGTCTCTGGCTGGTGTAGGCTGTCGTCTCGGCTCAGGGCCGTCTGGACTTTTGCGTAATGGAGTCTAGTTCAAACGAACTGAGTTCCCCGCCAGGCAGCCCGGAAATGGCCGCACCCTCGTCTTCCACTCTAACCCACAGCAACAACGGCCACTTGCCGCTGCCGCTTGGTGTTGCATCCTCTGAAGCCCCCACCACCGCATCCGCCAACACCACCACCTCCCAAGCCAACCAACCGCCCAACGCAACCACCACCACCACCAAACGCACCCGCAAAAAACAGCAAAACGGCGAGGAGAAACCCAAGACCACCCGCAAGCCTCGCGCGCCCAAGGATCCAAATGCACCCCCGACCCAGCGCAAAAAGAGAAAGACGGCCGATGACGACAAATCGGCCCAGCCACAGCAGTCGTCGGCCGCTGCACACAAACAGTCCAAGATTACCGATTTGGTCGCCCCAACCCCGGACCCCATCCCCAACCCTGCTCTCACCCACCTCGCTGCCCACTCGTCGGTCCCGCGCCCTGCATCC
Organism: Phyllosticta citriasiana; assembly: GCF_038021145.1. Lineage (NCBI taxonomy): Eukaryota > Fungi > Ascomycota > Dothideomycetes > Botryosphaeriales > Phyllostictaceae > Phyllosticta > Phyllosticta citriasiana. The sequence continues at coordinate 2,536,125 of NW_027117279.1, read as the reverse complement.
AGCGGCCAGCTTTACGACCCCATCCGCTCCTCCACCGTCCCCGCCTCGCAAAACTCGCACGCGAGCAGTATGCCGCCCGTCTCGCCCCCGGCCCGTGTCGTCAATCGCGCAAGCGCATCGCCCTCGATCAACTCGTTGATTGACCCTCCGTCTGTACCTTCGCAATCCCACCTGTCGCAGCAGTCACGATTCCAGCCGCCAATGTCAGTTACGTCTGCGCCTGCATCACCTGCTCCTCCTCCGGCAAAGCAGAATCCTTTTGGTCCACCAAGTGAGACGGCGCAAAGCTCCAAACCACCGCCCATGACTGCCTCGCCTATGGAAGGCATCGAACAGACCGAGTCATCGACCAAATCAGCACCCACGGTCAAAAAAGAGTCTACGGCATCCACACCGGCCTCATCCGCTCCTGCGCCAACAGCTCCACCCAAAGCATCCAAGCAAAAAGAAGCTCCTCCCCTGCCCAGCGGCAGTGGTCTGCTTGCCGGCATGCCGCTTGGAGGTGCACCCTCTAGCAAGCCCAACGAAGAGGGCACCAACATCTGGCTGACCTTCCCCCTCAAGGGTCAGAACAACGTGACCATCAACTTTGCCAGAGAGGTGGAGAAAAAGTATGGCTTTGCTGCCCTTCACCCTCGCGTCGCCGCCGCCAAGGAGCGCCGACGTCAGATGGCCGCCGCGACCGCTGCGCTAGAAAAGGGTTCTGCTGGCGGCTCTGCTGACGACATGTCTGTCGACCTCTCTGAAAATGAGAGCAATGTCGAAATGGGTGGAGCCGAGGAAGACCTCACGCTCGACGGCAAGAAGCGGCAAAGAAAGAAGAAGGTAGAGGACTATGACAAGGATGACGACTTCATCGACGACACAGAGCTCGCGTGGGAGCAGTCTGCCCTCATGGCCAAGGATGGCTTCTTCGTCTACAGCGGTCCGCTCCTCAACGAAGGCGAGAAGCCAACCATTGAAAGGTACGTCTTTTGCCCAGCCATCCATTGATTTCCACTAACGCGCGTACAGGGCCGATGGAACCGTGGCTCGCGGTCGCGGCAGAGGTAGAGGCAGAGGCGGCACAACACGTGGTGACGCAGCATCTGGCCGCGGTTCTCGTGGAGGTGGTCGCGGCTCTCGCGGGGGCATGACGACCCGCAAACCTCGCGTTACCAAGGCTGACCGTGCCATGATGGAGCAGGAAAAGCTAGAGCGTGAAAAGATTGCGGCTGGCCTTGCCAACGCAAAGCCTGCCATTCAGCGCGCCCCGTACATGACATGAGACGGTCCAAAGCGACCGTCATCTTGTCCTAACCTCAGCCTGGCTTTTCTTTGATTCTCACTCCTGTTCAATCTCGGTCAGTTCTCTTTGCACAAGCAGGCAAGCAGGCATCCAGTGTGGGTCTTTCAATTACGCGGTCAGAGACCTTTTTGCAAGTCCTTTTTCTTTTTGACTTGCAAATTAATCTCCTTTTTTGGGTCGACTTCTTTACCCCTTTTCTTCACTCCTTTTTTTTTGTGGAGCATTCGATCACTTGCACAGATTCTGGCGTCAGTTTTCTTTCCTGGAAACGGCTGTCTGTACATGCTCGTCCGACTGACGAGATGGATGCTTGATGTCAATAATGAATTGTTCTGTGGTTTAGCTGGGTAGAGCAGCGGGTTCGTTCTTGCCAGGGAGAGACTGGCACAGAGACATACAGAGGTTTGGCCCATGTTATTCCTCTTTTTCTTCTACTTCGGTCGTCTTGCATATGGTCTAGTGGCGTCTTCTCACAGCTTTCACCTACCCAGGTGGCCTCGGTCTTGGGGCAATCTTGACTGCTGTGGCGACAGGGGCGCTGCGTCTTTTGTATTGTCTCTTCCTCTTCTGCTTCGCCGGATTGGCTGGTTGCATTACCTACATCTCGCTGCATTGTTTGTATATTAGATACCAGGCCGGGTTAGCGACAACCAACCAAAAAGCGCCTTGTAAAAGTGAACAAGCGTGTACTTGGGCTTTGAATGGAACTCAATGCTAGACAGGAAACACAAGACAGGCGGTGCAATGATGTGAAGAAATGATGTCGATGGGCGCCTCGCTCGAATCGGTTTAGAGCAGCAGTCGAGGGAGATCTCCGCCTCCACCCCGGCCATCCGTCTCCACAAATATTTTGCGCGCTGCGCCGCGCTGTGGCGCCGCTCGACGGACATAGTGAGATGAGAGTGTGTTTTGCCTCTACCCGGCCAGCCAGATACCTATAGGACGAAACTCGTTTTGACCTGGCTAGAAGACTTTTCCCTGTATTTTCAACAACTGTAACACACGAGTCCAGCCTACCAGCCGGCGTGTTCCCCTATGTATATCACAGCCATAGCAATCCAAAGCCCAACCATGTAGATACATGTGCCGCCCAAACGCCAGACTCCTCTCTGCGGATCATCTGCTCTTCGCATTACGCTCAACCCCTCGGCCAATTCTAGGAATCAAAGCGCAATCTGGCCTTCAACTTTGTGACAAAGCCCTGCCACCAATTCCGCTTGGTGCTCTGCTCCAGCTCGGCCATCAAATCGTCATAATAAGACGCCTTCGAGTTCGGCTTGAGGAAGCGCGCCGACAGCGGGTAGGCGCGCTTGTAGCGGTCGTCGAGCAGCGAGTAGAGGGCGTTAATGTCCTTGTTTGGTTGCTGGGTTGAGGCGGCGGCGGCGGTCGATTTTTGGTGGGCTGCGAGCGACTTTTGGAAGGACAGGGCCGGACGTAGAGTGTCGACGGGCCACTGCGAGATTATGCGCGCATAGTGTCGGGAAATGGTGGAGGTCTGGTGGATTTGTGGTGGTTAGGTTTGATTTTTCCCTTTTTTTTGGGTTGAGAGGTGTGGAATGCGAGCATACGGCGGACATGATGACGGTTGCACTTGGGAAACTTGGGCGAGTGGCTGGGCGAGGATTTGGAGCTGGCAATGGATTGCTGTGTTTTTCTTTGCGGATGCTTGTCGAAGAATGGCATGCAGATGCAGACGCAGATGCGGCGAGATTGATGACGCGCGCGACTGGGGACTAAGTGAAGCGTCGGGCGCCCAGTCGAGCCAGTCACTTTACAGTTTGTCTCGTCTGTCTTTGGTCCATGTTCGCTGCTAAGCCCCAGCCCCTCAGCCCGTTCACTCGTCCGTCGCCGTCCATCACTGCAGTACAAGACAACCCAACTCGTACACGCTTCCGCCGCTTGGCAACTCGAACTCGAGCTCTTCTGCTCGCCGCCGCGGCTCGTCCCACGCTGCTGTGTCGTCTGGAAGCACTTCAGACAGCCGCCGCTCCACAGCACCTCAGGGCGCCCCCAGTCACCCGTCGCTCCCGGCCCCTCCACCCACGGCAAGACAACACAACCACTCAGCCTTAACCCACCCCATCCTACCTCCGTGCTCCTCATCTTGCGCGCGTCCGCCGATCCTGTCCGCTTCCTCTCCTCGCCTGCCCTTCTACAGTTTTACGACAAGCCCTGCGTTTTGCTTCTCCTGATACCCCGCTCCACGACTCCCTGGGCCCATCGCGACCGACCGACCGACCGACGACGACGAAGGATGCCTAGATATCAGCGGGTAAGCCAGCCCACGACAATCGCCAACGCACCACCACGGCCGCCGCTTGCCTGCGATACGCTTAGTAGATGTCGGCCCTGCTAACCCTCGCTGCAGCTGTCCGCCAACGACGAAGATGATCGCGTAGAAAACGCCCCGGCCGCTGCGTCGACGCTCACGCAACACCACCCGATACCTTCGTCGCCACCGCCCTCCTTTCATAGCCGCTCGTCGTCCCCACGACCCAAGGCCCCAACCACGGCCGACCGCGAACTCGAGGACACGTTTGCCAGCCCGTCGGACGATGATGAGTCGGACGACGAGCACGACGGGCCCGACGACCGCCAGCGCCTCATGCGCGGCCAGCCGGAGTCGAGCCGAGATCCCAGCAGCGACGGTGGCGAGTCGAGTTCGCAGCGTCGCACGCTTACGCCGCCGCGACCCATAGAGCGGCGCGTCACGCAGTTGCCGGCGTTTGTACCCAGTGCGAATGCGAATGGGAGGGTCGTGGGTGGAGGCGTGGGCAACGACGGCGTGTTTGCCAACTTGAGCGCAAAGCCGACTAGAGGCGAGGAGGTGGAGGAGAAGCCTCCAGTGCGTACACCATGTTCTACAACGTTTGGATCGTGCTGACGATTGTCCAGTCATATGAGCAAGCAGCAGCAGACGCAACACCTCCCTACTGGGAAACCACAATCCTTGCCCCCGGACTGCACACGGACGAAGTATTCGTCGACGGCCTCCCCGTCGGCTCCGTCTTCTCCTTCATCTGGAACGCCATCATCAGCATGGCGTTCCAGCTCGTCGGCTTCCTCCTCACCTACCTCCTCCACACGACGCACGCGGCCAAAAACGGCGCCCGCGCCGGCCTCGGCATCACGCTCGTGCAATACGGCTTCACAATGAAGGGTGCAGCAACATCAGGCGCCGACGCAATCGGCGGCGGCGTCGGCAGCCAATCCCCCAACTCGCCCAACTCGTTCGCGGACCCGCCCAAGGACCCCAACACCGTCGATTTCGACCCGGACGATGTGGCAGGCGTGGGCGACGGGGGCGTTGGCGGCGCCGGCGGCATCAGCACGTCCGAGTGGCTGGCGTACATTCTTATGATTGTCGGCTGGTTCATCCTCATACGGTCCGTTTCGGACTTTTTGCGCGCGCGCAGGCACGAGCAGCTCGTGTTGCAGAGCTCGAATCGCGGGTTGAATGTGCCTGTCGTCGCGGATGGCGAGACTCCGGGCACGGCTGTGTAGCGTAGCGTGGCGTCGTCTTTTTTTCTTCTCTCTTCTTCTTCTTCGTCGTCGTCTTCGTCTTTGTTGTCCATTTCGAAATGCGATTGGTGATGGCGGTAGTGGTGGGTTCTGGTGCCGGACGTGGCACGGAGCTGTATGGTGATACATTTGGCAGATTCGGGGCTAGCTGAGAAATTGCAGTCTTGAATTATTGGTGGTTAGAGAGAGAGGCACAAAGCAAGCAAGCAGTCAGTGTGCCTGTGTGAGAGAAGACCAGAAAATCCCCCTGCCCCCGATCATGATCAACACTACAACGCAACACAACACAGCAGACGAATTTCGTTAGAGCAAATTCCTTTTGTTGACTTTCTTGTCCGGACTTTTTGATATTCGTTCGACCATGGGTGATAGGAGTTTACGGTGTTTTTCTCTTTGCGATTGTTTTACATCGTCTGCCCTTTCCCTATTCTATTTTTCTCTCTTCTCTTCTTTTCTTCTCCTCTCCTTTTTTTTTTTTTTTTTTTTTTTTCTTCCCTTCCTGCACACCTCATGCCAGTCTATTATATTCCATTCCACTGAATTCAATTGCAGGCAATGCAACCCCTGCGCTTACACTACATCAATGGCACCGCACCGCACCGCACCACACCCTTTTCTTTGGTCGTGTTTGTTTTGCTGGTTTTTTTTTTTTTTTTTTTTTTTTTCATAAAAAAAGGGGGGGGGGGGGGGGGGGGGGGGGGGGGGATGCTGGAGATGACGATGGGTAGGTAGGTAGGTAGGTAGGTAAGTAGTTATTTAAGGTCAAAGGAGGGAGAGGGAGAAGAAGAAATCAGAGTTGAGATGAGATGTGGATGTTGAAATGCGTAGCTAAATATCCATCTACTATGCGTAATATGCCAGACTATGCAGCTCGGGCGGTCGGGCGGACTTGGATGGGATGCCTCAGCCTTGCTACCCGGCGGCGGCGGTGGACAGCCAGCGTGGTGCAGGTGCCCATCCATCCCATGTCAGCCTGAGGAGGAGGACAGACAACGCGGAGCTGCCTGGCTGGCCCCACTACTTGCCTACCTTTTACTACTTACTTACATGTACACTGCACCCCTCCTCCCGCTCCTCTCTCTCGCTCGCTTTCTCCCTCTCTCTCTCTCTCTCTCTCTCTCTCCCTCTCCCCCACCGCCCCGCCTCTGCAGGAAAATTGGTCGCGCTGCACCGCTCGCTCGCTTGCTCACCTCACCTCCCGTCGTCTTGCTGCTGCTGCTTCTACTACTTGCGAGACTTGACCAACTCGACTCTTCGGGCTGACTGACGGACTGACGGACGGACGGACGCTACGCTACGCTACGCAACGGAACCCTGATCAAACGAGCCTGCGAGCCAGCCAGCCAGCCAGCCAACGCGCAATCTACAAAGCTACCTACTTATCTTCCTACCAACCGCCCAACGGAGCACGACACGCACGCAGCCAGGCATCACACTTCCTTCACTTCTTCTCTCACAGTGAGGAAGCGCGCACTCGCTCGCTCGCCATCTCTGCTCGTTTGTCAGTCGAGCGCGACGCACACACAAGCCTTGTTGTCGGTCGGGCTCTCGTTTCGAAACAGAAACCGCGTGTGCTGGTTTCAAGAGCTGTGGATAGACTGGGAAAGAGAAAGGGGAGAGCGAGGAAAAGAAAAGACAGGAAAGGAAAAGAAAAGGGTCGAGGAGCTAAGGAGGAAGAGACTTTGGAATTGGAATCGGAATTGGTCTGAGTTGGATTCAAGTGGCCAGGTCGAGAGGCTCGTTTGCTGTCTCGAGGTCTTGATTGCCGAATCAAAGTCTTGCCTACCGACTTGAGGTTTTGGCTGCTACATTTTGGGATATACATTAAGACGTCTTCGGTACCCGACTCGACGGCACACACCCGACGGGACGGGACGAGACGAGAGACAAGACCCGGAAGAGAAGGGCGAACGTTTTGGTCGTTGCTTCCCAGGCAAAGGAGGCTGAAAAAAACATCATTGTATCGGCGGACTTGTTGGATAGGCGTGGACCATTGGAGTGATTGGCAGCACCAAAAACCGCCAACTGCACCACCAACTATCCGACGCAGCACAAGGTCAGACATGGCAGCGACATCCAACGGCAAAGCGCCCGTCGCGACAGCGCCGCCGCAGCAGCAGGCAGCGATCCAACCGTGCCGCTACAAGACGGGCAAGACGCTGGGCGCCGGCAGCTACTCGGTGGTCAAGGAGTGCGTGCACATCGACACGGGGCGATACTACGCCGCCAAGGTCATCAACAAGCGTCTGATGGCTGGCCGCGAGCACATGGTGCGCAACGAAATTGCCGTGCTCAAGCGCGTCTCCATGGGCCATCAGAACATTCTGACGCTGGTGGATTACTTTGAGACAATGAACAACCGTAAGTTTTGGGAGAGATTATTTGACAACAACAGGACTGACAACGCTGCCGCAGTATACCTTGTGACGGACCTGGCGCTGGGCGGCGAGCTCTTCGACCGCATCTGCCGCAAAGGCAGCTACTACGAGTCGGACGCGGCCGACCTGATCCGCGCGACGCTGTCGGCCGTTGCGTACCTGCACGACCACGGCATCGTGCATCGCGACCTCAAGCCAGAGAACCTGCTGTTCCGCACGCCCGAGGACAATGCCGACCTGCTTATTGCTGATTTCGGTCTCAGCCGCATCATGGACGAAGAGCAATTCCACGTGCTGACGACGACGTGCGGCACCCCGGGCTACATGGCGCCTGAGATTTTCAAGAAGACGGGGCATGGGAAGCCGGTGTATGTTTTCGCCTTTCCCCTTTTCCTCTTTTCATCCTTCTGACACATTCACACAGCGACATATGGGCCATCGGCGTGATAACGTACTTCCTGCTCTGCGGCTACACGCCCTTCGATCGCGACAGCAACCTAGAAGAAATGCAAGCCATCCTCGTCGCCGACTACAGCTTCACACCGCTAGAATACTGGCGCGGCGTCTCCAGCACGGCGCGCGACTTCATCCGGCGCTGCCTCACCGTCGACCCGCTCCACCGCATGTCGTCGCACGACGCCCTCTCGCACCCGTGGATCGCCGACCCCAGCACAAACACGGTCGCCACGGCCGGCGGCGGCAAGGAGGACCTCCTGCCCACGGTCAAGAAGAACTTCAACGCCCGCCGCACCCTGCACGCCGCCATTGACACCATCCGCGCCATCAACCAGCTGCGCGCCGGCGGCGGCGCGGCTGTCATGGATGGCGCGCACTCGAACGAGCCGCCCAGGGGCGCGCCGCCTGTCCCCGAAGTCATTGTTGGCGGCGAGGCGCAGCCGGATCCGGAGCATGCGGGTGCTGGTGGTGGTGGGGGCGACAAGATGGATATTGATGGGCGCGCTGATGGCCGCGGGCAGACGGAGGAAATGATTCGCAGCCAGGAGCGGCGGATCCGCGAGACGCAGGAGGGTATGTGGAGGGCGAGGTAAGGCGAGGCGCGCATTGGCTTCGTTTGTCACCTTTTTTGGCGGAGGGAGGCGGACATGCAGATATCGTATGATAGTATTTTGGACTTGGGGATTTGGATTCGGATTCAAGCTTGGGTGGTTTGACTTTTTGATACACACTTGGTTTACAGGCAGGCAGGCAGGCAGGCAGACAGAAGGAAAGGCGGCCCCATTTGATTTGATTTGATTTGTTTGCTTGTTTGTTTGGTCCTACTACTCATCTGACGTTTGGAGCGGATGGATGGATGGATTGATTGGCGGGCGGTCTCTGTGCGCGTGTTTGGACGATACCTCCTATCTACCTAACTATCCATTTATCCACATACTTACTGCCCTTGATCGTACCTGAGACTGAAATCTTCCAGCCAGCCAGCCAGCACTACCAAGGAATGAGGCAGATGGATGGGTGCCACGCTTCATTGTACGAAGGCATTGTATTGTCTCCTTGGCTTGTATGTTTGTATGTGGTGGTCTGGCGCGTGCGTGCTTCTGGACGACATGTGTGTGTGTGTGTGAGAGAGAGAGAGAGAGATGTGTTTTGATAATGGATGGGGGTTGTGTGATGGGTATGTAGATTGGGTATGTGAGCAAGGGCGTGTGAAGAAGAACACTAGTCAATCAACTCCCTCACATCTCACACATCTCTCAGCAGCAGCAGCAGCAGCAGGAGCAACAGCCACATTCGCAGACGGCTAAAACACTCCGTCCGTCCGTCCGTCCGCCCAACGAGCACTTGGCCACGTCACAACACATCAACACGCTCGCAGACAACGCCACCGTTGTTGTGCTTATTTGGGTACATCTGATTTTCTAGATTCTTCTATTCGAGTTGCGTCGTTTGATCCGTACAGTTGGGGTCGGGTCACTTCATGCAGCAGTGCGTGCGTGCCTACCTACAGCGTGTACCGGTGAGGGATTATGTAGTAGCCTAATGGCCAAGCCAGCTTGTCAGCCAGCCAGCCAACCCAGCCATTCGCATCAATCTGCTTCCGCAACCCAATGCTCCTTGCGCTCCTCCTTCTACTTGTTCTTGTTCTTCTCCTTGTCGTTCTGGGTTTACTTTCTAGGTACACGCGCCCACACGCGCTTACATCTTGCTCTTGATGTCTTCAAACTGCTTCAGCAGCTCCTCCCTGCTCGGCTGCTTGGCCGGCCATCCGATCGTCAGACCATCTTCCATAGTAGGCTTGGGAATCATGTGGAAGTGGACCTAGTAGACGGTGTCAGTAATTGAACGCATCCTTCAAAATAGTATGGCAGAACGAGCACGTAAAAGCGTCGCCGAAGACCCTCGGACAAGACTCGGGCGACGCGATGCGCTCTGGATGCGACACAGTGGAAAACGTACATGGTCGACGAGCTGGTGCGCGATGCGGCCATTGTTCTGCAGGATGTTGTAGTCCTCGCAGCCGACGGCCTGCGCGATCTTCTTGGCGACGGGCAGGATCTCGGTTAGCGCGTCGTCGGGGATGTCGTGCAGCTTGGCGCCATGGTGCTTGGGGATGACGAGCTAGGTATCCGGCGCGGTCCGCGTCAGCAACAACAAAAAAGGCAATTGTGTGTGTGTGTGTCCGGCAGAATGCGGGTACGGTAAAATGAGGTGGTCGAGCGCGGCTAAAGCGAAAGGACAGAAAGATCGCGGTGGATGGCTGCGCGTGGTGCCAGTGGTGGTAGTGTGACTCACAGAATGGCCGGCACTGAGGGGGCCAATGTCGAGGAAGGCATAGACTTTTTCGCTCTCGAAGAGCTTCATCGAGGGGATTTCACCTGCGGTGCGTTAGCTGCTGGTGTAGCGGCGGGCGCGCTGACGGGAGCTACAGCAGGTGCGGGGCGGGGCGGACTGTACCCTTGATGATCTTGCAGAAGATGCATGCAGCGGTAGACATTTTGTCGAATTTCGTGGCTGCGATTGGGAGAAAGCAAGCAGCAGTAAGATAGACAGACAGAGAGAGAGAGAGGGGGGGGGGGGGGGGGGGGGGGAAGAGAGAGCGGAAGGAGAGGAAAAGGTGAGGAGGAATAGCTTGAGATGATGTCGGCGGCCGATGGCGGGGAACGACCGGGACGCAGGGATCAGGGAGGGAGCCAATAAAACCAAAAACACTCGGAGATGCGGGAGATAAGATTCTTGATGCTAGAGCCCCGGGTATCGCAAAGTCACTCGTCTTTCTTCCACTGCCAAAGCCCTTTGCTCTCAAAGTTGGAGTAGCAGCAGAATTCATTGCTCAAGCCTTTGGCGTGCGCAATTTCGAAATCGGTCGTCTGCACACCGGCCTTGCCGTAGAGCTTCTTGATCATGTCCTTCATCCGCTCGCCAGTGCAGACAACAAGGCGCAACTTGGAAGGGTCCCAGGATTTGGAGAGCCATCGAACAGTCAAGGCGGCTGGCAAATGTCAGTGTCATCCAATTTTCATCAGGGCTTTCATACCTTTGGTCTGGCAGTCTACGCTGAGGAATGGCGGATCGCAAATGATTCGGTCAAATTGGCCTTTGAGAGATGCTGCATCATGTCTCAGCTTCCGTTCCACACGAAGCCCATGTGGAACCCACGAGGCAGCCGTGTCGGCATTGAAAAGTCATAAGGAACGAATTCCTTAAAGACGGCAAACCGCTCGTCGTACTCCAGCAGCTTCACTTCCGGACGCACTTTATACTCGGGCATGGCCTGACCAATGTCAGTTGATGAATCAAGACCATATGAGTCCATCTCCGAGTATTCCCCCACACATACCAAAAGATTCTTGACCTGCACAAACACACTAGGCGCCGAGACGACGGCAATGCGCGTCCGATCCGTCGCGCCATCCAGCAGCTGCCGGGCCAGCGTCGTGGCCGTGGCGTCATCGTACTACAGGCGGATTAACAAGACCGCTGCTTAGGCGAGGCGTCAAGCAAGAGGAAAGCGTGCCCAGAATTGACTGGCGTTCCAATCCTCGGTGAACGCCTCCATCGACAGCTTCTTCTCCTTGACATCGTTGCCATTATGGTGTGTTGTTATCTCGTCAAAATCGTCTTCGGCCGCGGCCTTGAGCTCCTCGAATTGCTTGGCGCGCTGGTCGCGCTCCGTCATGAATTCCTGCAGCGCGCCGAGGGCGTGGGCGGAGAGCTGGCTGCCGTTTTATGCGCGGTTAGTTTTTTGTTGGCCATGGGTGCGCGGTGGGGAGCGCGAGGGACGCCGGGGCGCTGTCGGATGGATCGAGACGTACGGGACATCATCGTCGTCTTGAATGGAGCCCATGACTGGGGTGGCGGTCCTCCGACGATTCTTATACGGTTGCGCAAGAGCAGACACCTTGTTGGCCTGGTCGTGGGCGGTCCGAATCGGGAGATCGTCAGAGGTTTTGCGAGGAAGAGATTGTCGGCGCGATAAAGTCGTGGCCGGCGGGGTCGCTGCGTCCACTTCGATGGACTTGCTACATGTAGGTAGTAGGTAGCCGAGGCGTCCGTAGTGCCTGTCCGAGGTGCCATGGTCATCATCATCCGTCTTTGACCACACCTTTTCTCCAACCAGGAAGATGCATCTCCATGCGTTTACCCTCTTGCTCCATTCGACGCGCTTCTGCCATGGCGACCCAACTGACCGCGTTGCCTGAAGTTGAGCGGCTCTCGCCGCGGGTCATACGCATCCTGGGCGGAAATCCAGGCAAAGTACATCACCACCAAGACTGCCCCACCATCACATCGAATCTTCCTAAAAGTCTACCAGTTCACTCTGCAAGGCACCAACACCTACCTAATCGGCCGTGGGCCGCACCGTCTCCTCGTCGACACAGGAGAAGGCAAGCCCGCCTGGCAAAGCGCGCTGCGCAGCGTCCTCGCCGCCGAAAACGCCTCCATATCCGACGCGCTCCTCACCCACTGGCACCCCGACCACGTTCAAGGGGTGCCCGACCTGCTCGCCCTCTGTCCATCCGCGCGCATCCACAAGCACCAGCCCGCCTCGTCCTCGCAGTGGTGCGACATCCACGACGGCCAAACCTTCACTACCGACGGCGCCACGCTGCGCGCCTTCCACTGCCCCGGCCACACGGCCGACCACATGGCCTTCGTGCTCGACGACGAGGACGCCATGTTTACCGGCGACAACGTGCTCGGCGCCGGCACGGCCGTGTTTGAGGATCTGGCCGCGTACATGGCGAGCTTGGCGGGCATGGCGGAGCGGTGTGGCGGGCGCGCGTATCCTGGACATGGGCCCGTTGTTGAGGATGGCAGGGCGCGCATTGCCGACTACATGCATCATCGGATGGAGCGCGAGGCGCAGGTTGTGCAGGTGTTGGGCAGTGGTGACGGTGTGGATGGTAGGGGTTGGACGCCGATGCAGATTGTCAAGGTTATCTATAAGGATGTCCCTGAGAACTTGCATGATGCGGCGCAGAGGGGCGTTGTGCAAGTTTTGGAGAAGTTGCAGAAGGAGGAGAGGGTCAGGGTCGTGGGGAATGGGCCGATGTGGGCGTTGTGTGGAAGGAGGAACTTGTAGGTGAAGCTGTTCTTTAGGAAATGATACCCAGTCGAAGTCTTCAACGTGGTGCTGTGGGATGTGCTTGTGGTGATTAGGAGAAGGGGCGTGGGGACGAGGTGTTGTTGTAAAGTTTTCGAGCTGAGTGTATGTGGAGAGGTGGCAAAGAAAGGGGAGCGGTCGTCCATCTTAAGATTGAGAACACGGCAGAACTGAGAGCAACTTGGACGTTAAACCGAGCTATCATCGCACTGGTTCTCGCAGCTCTTCAGAGAAGCCATTCTTACGCAAGTAGATGGGAATCTAATCCAGACCCATGCACGACGTCACTTCACGCTCTCCCCACCAGCACAACATCTTCCAAAGCACAAACAAACCAATTTCATTCATCAACCGTCAAGTATGCGTGTACGTAGAAACGAGCGTCTTAGCCATTCTTTGCCATGATCAGAACCCGCCTCGCCAGATCCTTCCTCTAAGCGCGGTCATTCTCAGCCTTGCGCTCATCAAAGATCTTGAGAGCCTCCTCAGCCGCCTTGACTCCCGAAAGAGCCATGGCACCAAAGGTCGGACCCATGCGGTTGGCGCCATCCGCCTCACTGAGCTCCATGCCGCCAACAATGAGGCCGGGAACCAGTTCACGGGTGCGCTTGACAATGGCATCCTCGGCGTTGTTCATGTCGAGGCCGCGCATGCCGCCCAGTTTGAGGTGCTCCATGCTTTCGAGGCGCTTGACCGAGAAAGCGCCAAACGGCCCATCGTGGCCCGTCGTGCTGATTACGACGGGAGCAAGCAGGCAATTCGGATCCATACATGATTGTGTGTCGTGGTTGAGGCTTACGAGTGTCCAGTTTGTCACGACCTGCTCTGGTTAGTGTTGAGGTGAAAGAAGGGGTCAGGGGGTGGGCGGAGAATTGAGACTGCCGGAGATTTTCCAGTGAATCTTGTGATTCCTTCATCGAATAGTGAATGAAGAACGCTGGGGTTTGTGCAACAGGTTGTGCCACTGTGTTTCAGGGTGTGGTGGTTGTGGTGGTTGAGGTGGCGAAGACGGGGTTGCACTCACACCAGCGATGCGCACACCACCCGAGGGAGCAGGCCGCGTGATCAAATCCTCGACCGTCGTCGCGTTGAAGAGCTTGACGTTGGGGAACGAAAGAACCTTGGACAGGACTGTGCTGGTGAAGACGGCGGCGTGCTTGACGACAACGTAGTCGCCCTCGTCCTCGTACGGCACGCCGACCTCGCGCAGGAAAGCATCGGCCGGCTTGCGCATAACCATGGCCGAGAAGAGCTGGCCTCCCAGCCAGGCGCCTCCGCCTACTCCTGTCAGCCCTACTGCTCCTCCAAAAGTGTAGACGTCCCAAACATACCAGGCGCAACACCACCTTCGATGATGGCAATCTTGAGGTCCGGCCTGGCCTTGGCCAACATGTAGGCGGTGCTGAGCCCGCAGGACCCGGCGCCAATGATGACAATGTCAGACTCGGCGTAGGTGTCCAAGTCCTTGAAGTAGCGGCGGGTCATGGCGCGCGAGACAGTGCTCTCGCGGATGGGCGCAAACTTGAAGCTGTCCCACTTGCCCATCATCTCGTCGACTGTCTGGGTCATGTTGTTGCCGACATTGGTCGCGAGGCCGTCTTTCAGAGGAAACTCCTTTGTGACAACGGGAGCGGCACGTTCAAGAGTGGGAGACGTGGCGATGGGAGGAGACATTTTGATTGTCGTTGATGGTTGTGGAAACCTGATAATGTCAGATGGTCTACACGGCATTGGGGGAGAGCATGATCCTTTCGACGCAGGTATTATCCTGATCAAGTTCGTGGCCGTATATTCTCAGCGAGAAGACCGCAATGCCTCGATCGACCTGGCTCCGATGCGAATCGGAAAGAGGCGTTGTCTCAAGGCATTGCGGAATTCAAGCACCGGCTCATGCTTTTGATAGTTACCTGATCACGGAGTGTTTTCATGTCGAAAAAATTGTATGCTCCCCATACTTGCTAGAAGCTGGGAGATGTACTTGGTACGAAGAGATCTATCTCGTGGTCAGCCAACAACGACAATAAGGAAAAGGCCAATGGCTACTTGTGAAGCTTGAGCGGTTGCGATTGAATCTCGGATTGAAATCTGGACGTAATGGCAGATGGTGAGGGGCACAAGGAAGCTCCAATGAATCTTTATACCACCAGCTGCCCCGCACACGTGATGCGACGCTAGCAATCCCTCTTCCAAGAAGTTGTCCGCACTAGAGTCATGGACAGCTCATGGTGTTGAGTATTGGCCAGCGTTCTGGGACGGTCCACTAAATGCGCTCATGCCGCAGGTAGCCGGCCTCGCCTTCGTGCAGGCCGACAGGGTTGGGCGCTTCTCGTTGAGTGAATTGTCTGCCATAACCTCATCTTCTCACCCGATCAACGTGAAACGATGGGGCTGATGGCGCGTCCAGTCGTTCAGTGGTTGCTTCCAGCCTGTTTTCTGTTTTGCTGACAATTGCATTGACGCACGGCTTCGATTTGGCTGGGATCGCAAACGTTTGACAAAATAAGTAGACTTGGTTGGTGAGCGCGTGCTGCGGGCCAAGCAGGAATTGGATTGGTGGAGATGATCATCTTGGGTGAAGTTTCGGTCTTGCGATGCATATCTGTTGTGTTGAGTTTCGGACGACCTGCAGGTGCTGGTGAGGGGTATTATCAAAGTTTGCATTGTCATGCTAGGCCCTTCCTTTGTGAGCCAGTACAAGAAAAAATCCCGCCTAGACGATCCCAGTCCCTGAAAACGCCGACTAAACTCCCACCATATCGGAACAATGCATATCATCCAATCCTGCCCAGAGCCGCTCCTCATCGCCATGCTGGTGCATGAAAACTTCGACTTTTGCAGGCAATTTTACTCCGACTTTCTCTTCTTCTTCTTCTCCTTCTTATCCGCCTTCTCACTGTCGCCAGCCACCTCGCTGTGACGCCTCTTCTTCTTCTCCAACTTCTCCTCGTCCTTGCTCTTCTTCTTATCCTTCTTCTCCTTCTTCGGGGTAGCGGCGTCGGCCATGGAAACGTCTCCTTCGGCGTCCTTGGACTTCTTAGACTTCTTCTCCTTCTTTTCCTTCTTGGCGGGTGCCTCGTCGTCGCTGGCGTCGTCGTCGACGTCCATGCCGGCAAGAACCTGGTCCATAGCGTTTTTCTGTCAAGTCAGCATACAATAAAGTAAACCCCAGAGCTAAAACATACCATGGCAATCTCGTTCTTGGTGGGGGGCGTGCCGCTCTGGTAAAACTCGAGACGCTCCTCGACTTGTTGCCTAAGCGCCTCACCAAACTTGGCCGTGGGGTTCTCGGAAAAGTTGTCAATCCTCGAGGCAATCGTGCACTTGTTGGCAAGGAAACGAGAGATGCGACCCTTGTTCTTCGCACCGGCCCTGCCAATGAAAGACGAGTGGTAAATCAGACCGTACTTGGGCGTGTTGCCCTTGGTCTTCAATGCACGGAAAAGAGCCTTTTCAGCACCAAGGATTTGCACAGTCGAGGCGGCGTATTTGGAGAGGTTGGTCAAGCTTCCAGCCTTGGAAATGAGGCGAGCGGCAACAGTGTCGCCAATGAGGGCAGCAAGGTTGGGCGCGACAATAGACATCTTGTCAACCAGGTAGTTTGACAGGCTCTTGCGGTAATCGGAAAGGCTTGCGGCACGCTTGGCAAAAGTCATGACATTGTCCATGTCCGTCTCCGAAATGTCTCTTCCCATGCTGACCCTCGCAGCATCGATGATTTGCTTGGAGACACCCTCGTCATCGTCGACGAGAGCAGCCAAGTCGTGCAGCTTGTCCTCGGTGAGAGTCGACTTGTCGCCGATGAACAGCACCAGCTTCACATACTTGTGGTTGTCCGAAACAATCTTGACGAGCTCCGGAAAGTGCCAGCCGTACCATTCCCTCACGCGCATGCAAAACAGGTTGACGGCCTTGTCTAGTTGGTCGAGGGTAGCAATGGCCTGGATGATGTGGTTGTCGTTCTTTTGGACGCTGAACTTGACCTTGGCCCGCGAGTAGGCGTGGCCGAGACCAAGTTGTGCCCTGTCGACATCGCCCTCTTGCAGCTGCTTGAGGAGCTTGGGCGCGTGAAGGCGGAGGCCACGGAGAAGGTCGGCGACGACTTCGTTGACTTCGGCAGTCTCGCACTCGACGTAGGGGAAGTTGGCCTTGATGCTACCAGCCAGATTCTTTTCTTGAACACCAATCGTGACCTTCTTCTTCTTGCCTGGGTTCGGGACGTGAAGTTCAATGACGGACTTGAGGTAGTCGGAGCAGATGCCTTCGGAAATGTCGTTTTGGTTCTCGAGCGCTTGCGCAGCACCTTGGAAAGGCGAGAAGCCTTGCACAGAGACCAGCTTTCCAAACTTGAACAAGTCGGCGGCCTTTTCTTGAACCTCCTTCAAGCGGTTGCCAACAGTGTCAGCTTGGTGCTGCACCTTGAAAACCTGTGCGCTGTGAGCGATGGAGCCGACCGGTTGGGAAATTGGAAACCCACGGCGTAGCCCACTGGGGACTCGTGCAGCAAGTATTCCACAGACATGATGTCGAATTGATTCCAGCCAGCGAAAGTTGTAGCCCGAGCCCGGGGCGTGTTGTGGTGCAGCGGTCCTTGCTGTCGCGTCAAGCTGTTGACGGGAAGTTTTCTTGAGCTTGTCAAGAAAATCGATCGCGCGTCGGATTAACAATGCTCCGTCGGAAGTGCACGGACCCATCTTGAACGGAGAAGTAAAGGACTTTGGGCTTTCAAGAAATGACAGGGAAAAAGAGAAAATCCTCTTTGTGGACATCCAAATGATTGTAACAGTGAGCCATGGCCCATATCATGGAAATGGGTGAGGTTCAACAACTTCACCAGAGCCACTGCAGCTTCCAACCTGGACTAGCGTGTTGCGCTCTGACTAAGCGACCGTCGCAAGGAAGCGTGCGAGCTCCTCGGCGAGCATTCCCACCCAGCGCATTCGAGATTGCTGCATCCTCCACCAAAACAACCTTAGTCGCTTATCTTGGGTTGCAACGTCTGGCCAGCGGCGCATGCCATCAAAATGGCTACCGACCAGGCTGCGAGCGCGACTCCCGTCCCGACGACCGAAGACGCGTCTGTGCCTGGCGGAGAGAGTAGCATCCCCGACGAGAAGTGGCAGGCCATGCAGGATGTCCTGACCAAAGTATACAACCACCGCATCGAAGAGTATGTGTCGCGTCGCGCTTCTCGCGCCGAATCTGGCAATGCGCATGCTAACGCGTCCTAAAGCGACTACGACCCATCCAAGATTTTCCATAGAAAGATCAACAAGCGCCAAGTGCCCGATTATTATGAAGTTATCAAGGAGCCAATGGCTCTCAGCATCATTAAACACAAGATTCATGCCAAAGAGTACAAGAATTTCCAGGACTTCGTCCGCGACTTCACCCTCATCACCTACAACGCCCAAGTATACAATCGCCAAGACTCGCAAGCATATCAGGACGCGCTGGTGGTCAAGGAGTTTTTTGAGAATGAGCTTAAAAGGCTTGTAAAAGAAAAAATCATTGACGAAGAAGAGGCCAAGATTCCGTATCTTGGTGAGATCCCCACGTATGAAGATCCGGCACCCGAAGAGCTCGAGGAGGATGAAGACGAAGAAGAAGAGGAGGATGAAGAAGAAGTGGACGACGATGATGACGACGACGACGAGCGGCCCAAACGCAGACGAGCAGGACCTAGATCCACCGCATCAATACTCAAACGCGAAGGAGGCAAGGACGACAACAAGGACAGGGCCGCGAACGATGCCGACTCGAGAAAGCGGCGGGGTAGGCCTCCGCGCGTCGACACACCAATGGAAGCACGCATCAAAGCCATCATGAAGGCGATTCGTAAGCCCAAAAACAACCAAGGCCAGCTCATGGTCAGCCACTTCGAGCGCGTCCCGGACAAGTCTGTCATGCCAGAGTATTACAGCGAGATTAAAAATCCCATGGCAATGGACATTCTCAAAAAGAAGCTCAAGAGGAAGAAATATCAGTCGGTGGATCAATTCATGAAGGACGTCGAGCTCATGTTTGAAAACGCCAAACAGTACAACGAGGACGAGAGTCAGATTTACAAGGATGCTTGCTTCCTCCAAAAGGAAACTCGCAAAGCTGCCGAGGAAGAAAAGGCCAAACCGGACACGGACTACGTCATGGAAGACGGGCGCATACCATTGCCAGAGGGAATTCTTCACAATGGCGAGCTCTGGAAAGTTGGCGATTGGGTGCACATTCAAAATGCCAACGACCTGACGAAGCCCATTGTGGCGCAAATCTACCGAACGTGGCAAGATTCCGACGGTGGGAAATGGGTCAACGCGTGCTGGTACTACCGCCCCGAGCAGACGGTCCATCGCTTTGACCGGCACTTTTATGAGAATGAAGTTGTCAAGACTGGACAGTATCGCGACCATCCAATAGATGAGGTCGTGGACCGTTGCTTTGTCATGTTCTTCACGCGATATAACAAAGGCCGCCCGCGAGGTTTCCCCACCGACAAGGAGATTTACGTCTGCGAAGCGCGCTACAATGAGGAAAAGCACAAGCTGAACAAGATCAAGACGTGGGCTAGCTGTCTCCCGGACGAAGTAAGGGACAAGGATTACGAAATGGACTTGTTCGACGCGCCGAAAAAGGTGAAAAAGATTCCGAGTCCGATTCAATATTTGTTGAAAGATGATGCAAAAGAAACGGACGACCTGCCTGAGCCCGAATGGGGTGCGCCCAACGCGCCGCCCAAGATTGGAGCGGTTCACAAGCGACCGCGCGATCCCAAAGAATCTCCTCCACCAGAACCTACACCTTCTCCTCCTCCTCCGCAAGCTCCACCGCCGCCACAGCGCGAGCCATCCACCATGTCAGCCCACGCGCCCAACGGCTACTCCAGCCAAAACAACTACCCAGCCTCTTCGTCAACGCCGGTTCCTGCTCCAACTCCACAAATGCATCATACCCAGCCCGCCTACACGCCGCAGCCGACGTCTTACCATCAACATTCAGCCTCACCTGCACCTCCGATGCAGTCGTTGGCCGCCACACACCCGGCAAGCTTTCCTCCGCAAACAACACCACATCACCCGTCTTATGGCCCGGCACCGACCCCTCACGCGCTTCCCACCGCCTCGCACCTTCCGTCTTCTGCCTACACACAGCAAATGCCGTCTACTCTGTACCTCCGCAACCAGCAAGCTGCGCACGCCGCCACCATCCATCACACGATCCCACACTCGCCATATGCACCACCTCCAGCCCATCACGCTGCATACAAACCTGCTCAGTCCATCGAGGTCTACCGTCTCGATGACCACACCAATGCAACAATTCCTCCCCATCTGCGCGACCAGTTCCAACAGGACGAGCAGGGCCGCCTTCTCTTCTTCACCGCGCCACCCCTCGACGTCTTACCTCCTCTGCCTGACGACGCTGAGTCAGCGCCTCTTGGCCACTCTGCGCAGTATCTCGCCGCCCGAAAGAAGCGTGCGGCAATGATTGCGGAAAAGCGCAAACGCGAGGAGGAAGAAGCACCGGGACGTGCAGCGCAGGAAGCCGCAGCCAAAAAGGCGCGAACTGACAAGGCTGCCCAAGACCTCCAACTGCGTGTCATTGAGCTGGCAGGCAAGGCGACTGTGGCGCTTGAATCGCACTTGGCAGAGGCCACGGTGGCTGACCTGCGGGCGCTGTATGGCGATGGTTGGCAGGACCGACTGAATGGTGACATTGACCGCTTGCTTGCAGCGCAAGAAAAGGTCAGGAAAGCAGAAGAAGAGCGCCTGGAGAGGAAGAAGGATTGGGAACAGCGGGCGAAGGAAAAGTTGCGCATTGAGGGAGTCAGCGCAATGCTGGAGTGAGCGCATCAAATGTGGATTAGTGTGTTTGGTGACTTTATCTCTTCCTTCTGAGCAATTCGGAAACAGGTCAACTGATACCCTTATGATTAGGAAAGGAAATAGAACAATATGAAGACATACTCAAAATCCTCGCTGGTCCGTCTTAGAGATGACGCCTTCCCTTCGCGCTTTTGAAAGACTTGTCGCGCCTTCTGCCTGACCAGCGCAAAGGCAGTGCAACTGCCTTGGGCCTATGACATGCCCTAACTACAACTCTCTCAAGCAGGATCTTTACTCACCCACAACGCACTGCATCACATACATTCAATTTTTCAACTCGCTTTAATGCAATCATGACTCTATCATCGATCCTTACCAAAAAGCGCAAAACGCGGCCCCCTCGTTCCTGGCCCAAACTGAACACTAGACTTACCGCTTTTCCGAGGCATACATATTACTCAAGCTACTGCCGGGCTTACGAGCCACTCGGTGCTGTCTCAGAACGATGCCCTCTCACGCTCATCCACAGAACCACCACCTTCTCCGATGGCAGCAAGAACCCGGACACGATCGTGCAACTCAAACTCTACCCCACGCTGACCAACTTCCGTTGCTCACAAGATATTACCATCGGCTTTTACGGTAGCTCGAACGTTTTGCGCAAATTTTTCTTTCTGCCGGCGGACATGCAGGAAGATGTACCGTGTCCTGCGCGCCACGCCTTCCGGGCACGTCGGTTCCCGAATGTCTTGGCGATCAATATTGAGGCACTGGAACATGAAAGGAATTTGATCAAGTTGCAGGAGCAGAGAGTGCGCAACTCATGGTTTCAACAATGGGGCGAGAGCTGGGAAGATAGTGCCATTCGTTATGAAAAGGCGATGGCGGAAGTGGAGCGGAGGAAGCGGGAGGAGGAGGAAGAGGAAAGGAGATGGAGGATGGAAGTCGGCGCGGATACTGATAATGAGGTTGAGGACGATGAAGAGGAAGAGGAGGATGAGGAGCACTTGGCCATGAGTGACAAGAAAAAACGAGGTGGGAAGAAGAATCAGAGGGCGAGAGTCGAGGTCAAACTGAGGAAGGCAAAGGAAGAGAGGGTCGAAGCCAAGTTTGAAGATCGTAAACGACGACCATTACGTCCGTCTCCCCCTCCAGATTCGGGGTCGGACGCGGATGACGACGAGGACAACAGAGGCCGACGATGGGCCGACGATTCTGATGAGCAAGCACAGCCTGCAAGAGATCTCAACGCCCCAGTTGTCCAGGTTGAGAGTGCGACGAAAGAGGATCTGGAGGAAGCTGAGAAGAGACCCGTCATCAAGCTACCTCCTTCTGCGCCATTCAATACTGGCGAGCGAGCGTCGTTGTCAGGAGGTTCCCACGTCCAAGAGGAGTCGGCGCCGAGACCCGTCGTCAGACTGCCTCCATCCGCAGCGTACAGGGAGGAAAACTTTGAAGCTCTCCCGAGCCCCGTGGATCAACCCTCTTTCGCAGCATCCAAGGAGGAATCCTTGGAGGGGACTGGGCAGGAATTTCCTACCGTCAAAATACCTCCTTACTCGGCGCCCACTCCTTCGAGAACAAAGAACAAGGAGGAAGAGTGGGACAAGGTGTTGAGCAGAAAGGAGAAGAGAAAAGCCAAAAAGGCGAGACGACCTTCGCCAAGTCGACCAGAAAATCAGGATCCACAAGTAAGAGCACCAAGGCCACGCTTCCCAGGGACTCGTCGGCGTTCGAAAGTACAAAATTTTGCTGGCAGTGCCGAGCAACTGGAGATTGGCAAGATTCAAAAGATGATGGGTCTACAACGACAGTTGCTCGACCAGGAGCTCCGCAAAATGAAAGACGAATACAAGACGAAATATCCAGCTGAGCACTACGACGCCGCTACGCACACCTCACGCGGCAACAGGAGAGCATCTGATCCCGGTCTCCCTAATCCGTCTTTGAATCAAACTCCAACGCCTGACCTCAAGCCCGCCCCATTGGGCATGAAGAGCGGCCTCAAGACGTACAAAAAGAAGAAGAAGAGATGGTGGTACTTCAAGAACAGCGCAGAGAGTGGACGCTCCACCACAGACCAGCAGCGAAATACTCCCAACAGCCCAGGCCAGAATCGCAAGACTCCCGCGAGCCCAGACCAAAAGCGCGAGACTCCCACCAGCCCAGAACAAAAGCGCAAAACTCCTAACAGCCCAGACCAAAAGCTCAAGACTCTCGCCAGCCCAGACCAAAAGCACGAGACTCCCACCAGCCCAGAGCAGACGCTCAAACCTCCCAGCAACCTAGACCGGCAACCCGAGACTCCAGCTCCAACTCGGCCGTCCAAAGTTCCCATAAACCGCGAACCAAATCCTCCGCCGCCATCCAAAACCAATCCTCCCACCGCGCCGCGCACCATGATATTCCACCACCATCACCGCGTTATCCACCACCATCATCACCACCACCAACATCGCCGTCCTTCACCACTGCAGATTGCCCCGAAGTCCACTTTATCGCCAACGGCCCTGCCCTACTCTCCTGCGTCTTCGCAGCCCTCGATGCACGAAGAGCCGCCGCAGCAGCAGTATCAATACGTCTCGCCAGCGTACGTGGCACCGCCCATGCAGCAGGAACAGCAGCTCTAGGAACAGCAGTTCTTCTCCTGGCACCCGTATCCGCAGTATCCAATGTACCCGCTGTCGCCGCTTACGCCTATGGATCCGCAACCTGTGTACGATCCGAATGGGCAGCCGGTGCAGTGGCCTGCGGACTACGCAGCGTATCCGGCTGAGAGCATGGAGAATCCGTCGTACCCGCACCATTGGCAGTAGATGTTCGGGAGAGGTCGGGCGAGTGATGTGATGGTTCGAGAGTGTGGCTTTGTTGGGCTGGACCTTGTTGTCTTCGTCGTCGCTTTTGGATTCCGCCTTCGTTGGATGATGGATGTAGTTGTAGGTGGCATGAACTTCAATTCTTTTCGAAAACGCCAATGGGCTTTCTATTCAAGTCTTCAAAACGTGGACCATGCCAGAGGACCCGAGTAGTGGTGCAATTTTACCAGTCACTTCGACTGCGGTGTAGAACCTTCGTTGGCTCAGTCTTCTTGCCCACATTTCCCCCCAAGACCGTTCCTCGTCCCTCTCCTGTCCCACACTTCAACAACTCCGCAGCAAACATGGACCCACCAAGCCCCTCCGCCGCCTGTCCTCCGCCAAACTGGGAGCCGCCTGCCACCAACGCCGCTCCTCCTACCACTACTACGTCTTCCACCTCACCCATCACGATCATTGTCGGCGGAACGCAGTTAATCACGCTACGTGACACGCTATCCCCATAGCACTTCTTCCAGGGCCTCCTATCCGGCCGCTGGGAGCACGACAGGCTCGCCGACGGCTCATACTTCGTCGATTGGGACCCAGACAATTTCCGGCATCCACTTAAGCATCTGCGGACAGGGTATCTGCCGCTTTGTTGGCGGGGCATTGAGGAGGGGTTCGATCTCGAGTTCGCAGAGGAGTTACGCGTGGTGGCGGATTTTTTCGGGGATGAGGTGTTGGAGGTGTGGTTGGCGGAGAACACTATCATGGACGGGTCCTGGAAGAGCTTTCCAGTATGGGTCGAGAACAGTCGGTTCTATTCGTTGAAGAACCATAGATCAGCGATTGCTTGGGGGATGTGAACGAGCGGGACTTTTGCGCCTTAGGTTCTGCGGCTGGTCTCGCGTGCGAAGCTCCCAAGCCTGTAAATGCGCGTCCATTCATAGTTTGAGTGTGCAATAGATGCTGTTGGAAAGCTCAGGGGGTTGCTATCAATCAAATGTTTCCAATCGATGTGCTGCTTGCTTGCTTATGAGTTTGTTTGTATGGACTTGCTCTGACTATAAAGAGCACTCCCTTTCGCCCTTCTTTTCCTCTCTTGTGTCTAGCCTTCCAAGCTCCAGTTGCTGAAAATGGGACCCATGAGCTCGTTCATGTCGAAGACGGCTGCTCCCAAGCCTCCCATCATCGACGAGGACGCACCCGTCACGCTCAATGTCGGCGGCACCAAGTTCTTCACGGCGCCAGAAACACTTTCGGGCTCTGGTCTCCTCAAAGCAGCACTATCTCCTGACAACCTTCAAGACGACGGCTCTTTCTTCGTTGATTTCGACCCCGAAATTTTCAAGTATGTTCTCAATTACCTGCGCACGGGACTCGCACCAGTTTGTTATCGAGGCATCGATCAGGGCTTCGACCACGAGCTCGCCGTAACTCTGAAGGCAGCAGCAAAGTACTTTGAGATCGACCGCTTGTACGAATGGTTGGACGAAAAGAAGTATCTCGAAACGGCAAAAGTCGAAACAGTCACCGAGGATATGCAGCATACGAACGGCGCGACAGCGAGGGCGTATCCAGGGGATGAGTTGGTCGAACATCACATCTCGTGGACCGCCAAAAAGGTTTCGGTCTGTCCACGCGGCATCCTGATCCACGACTCAGATGCGTCCGGGGCGCAGTGTGGTCATCAGTGTCGCAAGGCAGCTTCGGAGGGTGCTCCGTCATTCAAGCAGGTCATGGTGCCGTCGTCTGTTGTGGTTGTTAGGAAGAGGGTGGTTTTCGACGACAGCATGTGTGAGATTTCGAAAGATTGAGAATCTCAAAGGAGGGTTGTGGGATCTTGGTAGTACCGGAGAATCTGCAAGCGAGTGTATGTTAGCTGGTCACGTTTGTCGTTGCAAGTGAAGGAAGGGATTCTCAACACAAAGGGAGTCACCTTTGGACCCGTGGATAGACGCTGCACTTGTACACGGGCCTTCCTCTGATATTCTGAGAGCCATCGTTAGCCAATGAAATGACGGTGTTTCCAGATCTGCAGCGTATGGAACAGAGGGGAAGAGCATTTACAGTTTCAAGTCGACATGAGTGAGTGAACACGCTGCACGAACGCTGTGTACCTTATTCTCGATTGAAACCGCCAGAATGGACGCCCCCGCTGATACCACCTCGCAAAACGACGGCAGCACGACGACTGATCCCATTCAGCTGGCAAACAGCCCCATCGCTCTGCAAGTCTGTACTCGTCGTTTCGTCACCAGACGCGACACGCTTTGCTCCGGTTCGCCCTATTTCGCGACACTTTTGTCGCCGCGCTGGACACACAATGCGCTGCCCGACGGATCATACTTTGTCGACGCCGACCCAGACCTCTTCGAGCACATTCTCCGTTTCCTCAGACGCGGCGTCTATCCCATCTTCTACAATGACGAGAAAGGCCACGATCACTCCCTTTACATAGCGCTGCAGGAAGAGGCCCGATTCTTCGGCATCGACAACTTGCGCAAGTGGTTGGAAAAGAAGGAGTACTTGAGAGTTGTGAATGTCGAAGCGTCGGTACAGGAGATATCCGTTGGCATGTATCCGCAGACTTTTGCAGGGAGCAACGAATCTATCCACATCAAGACGTTCAGCGATGAGTGCGAAACATTTGCTACTTGCCATTGTTAACACTTCTCTGACAAAGGAGGATACAGGACCTCCCGTGCATTCCATTTGGATATTCCTGAGACGGATGCAAATCGCCGCCCCACGATCGCGAGGACATTTATGTACCGGAAGAAGGTGACGGTGGACACGAAAGCCTGTTTGAGCTGGCAGGAGCGTTGAAAGTCTCTGAAGAAAGACGAAGCGCGCGAGTGTGTGCAAAAACTCAGTGCCGTCAAGTTCTTTTGCTGATGCCACCCAACAGATTAGGCTTCGCGCAACGACTTTCTCACGGCGAGAGAAAGAAGGGAGCGGACGATGGATCGAGGTTCTTTCCACATGGCTTATGAGTCAAGCTGCGGTTGTCTCACGCGATAGTCTGGGATGAGCTGTAACCAGGAGTGGAAGGCTATTTCATGTGGCAGGGACCTTGAGGTTATGATCGGAAGATTGTTGTTGAAAGTATGGTGCGGGCTTTCTGCAGACGTGAACCTTATTTGTATATATAAGCTATCCGGACCCGCCATAAACTCCGGCACGACTGTCTTGATCGTGCACTCTGTCTTCGGCATGGCTACCTCCAAGAAGCGCGTTGTCGAAATCAATCATCAGCCAGTTGGCCTGAAGTGTGACAATGGAGACGACAAAACTGCGTTGGATGGGCACAGGTTCTCAGAGTATCTTTGCTGTCGCGACATTTGTTATGCAGAGCTGATAAAGAGAACAGTGACTTGCGACATAGAATCATCAAATTCGTCGTCCGGGGCACCGAGTTCTACATTCACGAAGACCTGCTGTGTCGAGAATCAGAGAAGTTCGAGAAGCAGCTTCGAGGAAATTTCAAAGAGGCCCGAACCGGGGAGATAACAGACTGCGAGGAGGACCCAGTGCTGATGAGAGTGTTTTTTGAGTACCTCTATCGCGACGACTGGCTCCTAGAAGAGAACATCACCAGTCCTTCATTACTCGTTGCCCTGGCACGCTTGTATTGCCTCGCCGACCGATTGGGCGCGAGATCATTCCAGGATAGCGTCTTTTGGAAGTTCGCGCAGATGTTCCGCAGGGCCGGCCTTCCCGAAAACAAAGAAATTTGCGAATTGCTCCTGCTCATACACACAGAGCTGCCCGAGAGGAAAGATAATGAATACCGGTTGCGCAAGGCTGTCTTATGGTGCGCAGCGTCGCAACTCTCGAGGCTGAAAACCTACTCGGAATTCAAAGATCATATCCTTCGCGACCATCCGGATCTGGGATGTCAGATTCTGTTGTGGGCGGGAAACTCTGACGTGGCTATCTTGAAGACAAAGAAACCAGCACCTCGCTTCAAGCAGGAGATGGAGTTTTTATTGAGTTGAGTCTTCATTCACAAAGTCTCCTCTTTTCTTGACGCAACTGTCGGAAGCGTAATGTCAAACCAGTCACTCATTTCACGACGTAATTGATTTTCTGTCACCAGCCTCTGCTCACAAATTTTCTTGCTTCACTGCATAGACAGCTCATTCACCTACTCTCACCTTCCTCTCCCGCCTACGATGCCATCTACCACAATACAAATCCTACAACCAAGCCAAGACATCAAGACAAGGTGTCCCGCATCTCATGTCGCATACAAAGACGCCGTCAATTCTTCCAATACGTATCTCGACGCCCGCGCGCAAAGGCTCGCAAAGAGAGGCGAGGATTTGAGGAGAGTAGAATAGAGGACATGCTCGCATAGGCATCAAGGCCACTGCTACCTTTTCCACCACCACAATCGCCTCGCCGCCGCCGCTGTCGTCACTGTCATTGTTATCGTAACTCACACTCCGCATCTCCAACGCCATCTTTCCTCGTTCCCCCCCTCCCTCACACAACGAACGACGCTTGCGCAGCGCCTCTCTCAAGGCGCCGCCGTTGGCAAGCAGAGCCGCAGATAGTCAAGTCAGCGGGATAGAACGTCTGCGGACATACTCACAGCACTCAAGTCAAGGCAAGAGTGCACAAAAAAAAAAAAAAAAAAAGGTTGCTGCAGCAGATTTTTGTGTGTGTGTATACCATGTGTCTACCGATCCGGATCAAAGCAAAGCAAGGAAAAGGAAATTTGATGAAGTTTCGGGCAACGAAAAAGAGCACCCAGTCAATCAGAACCAAGGGGGAAAAGGGAAAAGGGAAAAGGAAAAGACCATGCAGGTAATCAAGCCAGCCAGCCCTTCAGTCGCCGTTGTCAGAAGGACCATCGCACCATTGCACTGATACTGGTGGGTGCCTTGAATGCATGCACGCACGCCATCCGTAAAACAGACCACCACTATCCGCCGCCTTCGCCTGCTGCGCCCAACTCCTTCGATTTTTGTGATTCGCGATTGTGGAAGGAAAGGAAGAACCTGGAGCACACCACAACCAGACCAGGGCCGCCTGTCGCCCGCCATCGCCGTCACCGCTGCAGCAAATATTTTTTTGTGGGTTTTGTGGGGAGATTCTGTTGAAGTACATACAGGGAGGCCCGCCGCGCAACCATCAAGCCCGAGTCAGAGTCGGAGTCCGGGGTGAGGGTGTTAGGTGAGCAAAGCCGAGAAAGAGGGAGATATAAGTAGCTCAGATGTACCACATTTGCAGGGCGACGTCGGGCTTCATGGGGAGCAGAGGGTAGACCTCGGTCGGGGTCTTGTCCTCGGTGCTAGAGTCCTTGCCCTTGCTGCTCTCCATCTTCTTGGACACGGTAGTGACGCTGCCGCCCGTCTTCTTGGCGTGCTGGCCGGCCAAGAGATCCGTGTGGGCGTGGGCGCGCTGCGACGCCAAGTGGGCGTAGTAGACGGCGGGGTGGAGAGAGACAGGCGTGGTCGAGCGAATGTACTGGAATGAGTGCTCAAACACCATCTGGTGAAGCTCATCCGCAGTCATGCCGATCTCATTGTGGAGAACGGTGTAGTGGACCGGGCGTGCAGTTCCCTTGATGGCCGAGTGCGCACAGAGGTAGAAATCGAACTGGTACGGGTGGGTGACTCCAGTCTCCACCAAGCAGCCGGGCTTGGGGTTGCCGTTCCTGTCGCCAGCGGGGCCCTGCGGGAAAAAGCGGACGTGGTGGCGCTTGCTGGCGACGACGAGGGTGACCTTAGTCTGATTCTTCGGCTCAAGGTTCCGGAAGAGGGCCTTGAGGTCGCGAAGCTCCTGGTTGAGAAGCTCAGGGTACTGGCCCTCGGAGACGCCGTCGCGGAAGTAGATGACTTTGTCCGGCAGCTTCTGCGAGTTCTTGGCCATCCAAGACTTGATCATCGGGCCGAGAAGGTTGTTCATGTTGTAGGTAGTGATCATCTCGACACGGAAGCCGTTGGTTTGGACCTGGGCCGCGTAGCGGGTCAAGCTCTCGTTGAGCGACATTGTCATGGCCGCGTAAGAACCGACCGTACCGTCCTTGAGGGCGCCTGGAGCAGGATGGGAGACATCGGCTCCAATGCACATCATCTTGCCCTTCAAGGCCTGCGACTGCTTTTTCAGCGTCGCCCAAGTGCCAACCGCTTCGGAGGTATATCCGCCCAGCTTCGCGTGCAGCTTCATACACACGTTGGAAATGTATTGGTCTTGACATTTATCAACGTGAGCAAACTGCATGACCTGCGAGACGACACCATAACGGCACTCGCACATCTTCTTGATGCGGTTGTAGGTCTCAGCATTCTTGTTGACGACGATGAACAAGAGCATCTGGGGCCTGTGGAGGAACTTGTTGCCAGTGCCGTTAAAGGCCTGCTCAACAGTCGCGACCAGGTCCGGAGCGGTCTGGCTCAGGAGACAAGGCATGCGCGCTTTGACGTCGATGACACCACCGTGCTTGGTGTAGACTTCGGCGAATCTCTGCATGAATCTGCCGATGATGGCGGCGTAAGGGATCTTTGAGTTTGTTTGGCCGCCGTGGATCAGCATCACACCCCACGACTTGAGCGGCAAAGGAGCTGGGCCCTTGAACTTCATCTTGTCGATTCTCCAGCGGCCACCGGCAGCTTCGCGGGGTTGAATGGCGCCATTGGCGAAATCAATCTTGGGAACGGGAAGCTGGCGGGCCTTGACAGTGACCGGCTTTTCGTCAATCCTGAGGCCCCAAGCACGAAGAATGGGGTCCTGTCCCCAAGCAAGCTTCGACAAGCCCTCCTGGATGCTCGCCCAGCGAGACGCCGGCTCCTTGACGGCAAACTTGATCATCTTGCTCGTCTGGTCTTCCGAAAGCTTGAAGGGGTAGCGCTGGTTCTCCACGATATCGCAGAGGTCGAGTGGCATGATCATCCCCCTTTTCGTCATCTGGACGAGCGGCATGTTGGGCTGAAGCTTCCTTTGGTACTTGCCCCAGAAGTAGTCGGCAATCTTGATATTCTTGGTTCCGCGGGTTCCGTCGGGCTTGGTATCCGTGATTTCGATGACGTGCAAGCTGGAGTTTAATGGCAAGATCTTGTCAACGATGTAGATAGGCTTGTTGCCCTTCTCGTCCGTGCGATGGATCATCTCGACCGAAAGCTTGGAGATACGTTTGCACTGCATCTTGAACTTGGACTTATCCCATCCCTCGTCGATAGCCTTCTTGAACTGCCAGGACATGTTGCCAGGGTTGTCCAGCTCGAGGCACTGCTGGAGAGTTAGGCCGAGCCTCTGGGCGGTCCAGAACGTTCCATTCGAGACGTCGACGTTGACCGAAAGGCCTGGCCTGTTGGCGGCCGAGGTTGTGATCCTGATAGAGGAGAAGACGCCCTTGAGGGCCTCGAGACCGCCGCCAAGATTAAATCGAGTGTGGCCCTTGGCAAAGAACGACTTCTTGATGGAGGTCAAATTCCTCGAGGGCGTCTCGCGCATGAGGTGGTCCATGAAGAGGACAGCCCTGTGAACAAGTTAGCAGTGGGAAGCAGGATTGAGTTTCTGAAAAGACTTACTCAACAACGGAATTGTCGAATCCAACGCCGGAGTTCAGGTAATTCCTGAGGGATGCGAAATCGACCTTCTTGGTGAAGCGGACGACAACACGGAATTTGTTCTTGCCTTGGTTGTTGTTGCGCTGGCGCTCGGCATCGAGGTCGACCGTGAAGACCTGCTCCGGGATTTGCTTCTGATACCACGCGATCTTGTTGCCGTCGAAGAGCCAGCCCCTGCCAAGTTTCGTGGAAACAGTCTGAGACTGCCATACGGCCTTGATGAGACCGCGCTTCTCGTTGCCCGAGCCAATGATGACCTGAGGAATTGTTAGTGATTGATTGACGGGCGATTGGGCGGTCTCGACTTACATCATATTGGTGGACCTTGTCATTGGGCATATCGATGACGTTGAAGTTGTTCAGGTTGATATTGACCGAGGTGCCCATGCTGTTGAGCTTGGCCGGACGCTTGGGGATACCTTCGGGGTATGGGATCTTGACCCAGTCAGTAATGGCATTGGCATTATCACGGGCGTGGTCGCCCGCAAGAACACGAATGGATTCCTTGCTGTGAGACATGGTAACAAAGGTGACAAGCTGGGTGTATGAGTTGGGACAGATGGTGAAGATGTGACTGAAATTGTTGGAAAGAGGTGTGGAGTGGATGAGGGAGAGAGACAGGTCGGCGAAGGGGGGCGAGGCTTATATCGCTGACAGAGGGCGTCCAAGCGCCATGGGCAACAGTCATGAGTCCGCCTGATTCCGCACTCGGACGTGATCACGCCCAGCCGAAGTCGGCAGCTAAGACCAAAAGGAGGACAAGTGTAGGGACACGTGTAGGGACAAGGCATGAGCGGCAGATGGGAAGACATGTGGTAGGGCATGTGGGAGGAAAAGGGCACGGGACAAGAGGACGTGGGACGAGGAAGGACATGGGGCGAGAAGGGACATGGGACGAGGAAAGACATGGGATAAGGGAGCTTGAACTCAAAATGGAAAAGGACTTACACCACGAAGAGCGA
Organism: Phyllosticta citriasiana; assembly: GCF_038021145.1. NCBI lineage: Eukaryota > Fungi > Ascomycota > Dothideomycetes > Botryosphaeriales > Phyllostictaceae > Phyllosticta > Phyllosticta citriasiana. The sequence continues at coordinate 2,504,217 of NW_027117279.1, read as the reverse complement.
ACCAGGCGGCGAAGCCAGCAGCGTCACCAAGGTTCTTGGAGTTGACCTTCATCTCATCCTGGCCGCTGGGCTCCGGGTCACGGTTGCCGTCAAACTTGGGGAGCGACTGGGGAGTGCCGGAAGAGCGGTCACCACCATCCTGCTGGCCAGCGGCAACATTGCTGGATGCTGCGGTGGAGGCGGCCTCGCTAGCAGCCTTAGCCTGCTGAGCACGACGCTTGGAAGCACCTGCCATGGCGAAGCTGCCGGTGACGGAGTCAGCATGTGCTGCGTGATATTGATCCGAGCGTACTCACGAGTGAAGGTTGATAGACTTTTTGGAATGTGATACGAAAGTTTTGGGTGGCCGAAGCGCGGCGACGTAGCAAGGCAGTCACGAGGTGGTTGCTGTGAGAGCTGGTCAGCATTGATTGATAGTGATGATGAGCAGCAAACAAGATCGCAAGTGGGAATCTTCTGGGTCATGAAAAAAACAATTGGAAAAGTGATTGAGGAGGTGGGAGGTCGCAAACTGTCAGCCCAGGCAGAGTCGGCTCAAACACTGTACCAGTGACAAAACTGAGCACAGGTGAGAGCGCAACACCAGCCAGAGCGAAGTATGCGACGCTTGTGGTTGGGAAAGGCTGATCTGAGGCTGCCACTGGTGGCGAGCTTCAGAGGTCCATATGTGGATGAGCGACTTACCGTAGCAACGGAGCTGAGGTGCGACTAGGAGAGAGGAAGGGAACGGTGATGGAAGGGGATGGTGAAGAGGATTGAGGTGCGATGATGTTGAAGGTTGGTTGTGGAGGCTGCGGTTGGCGTTGTTGGTTGAAGAGGGGTGGAGGAGAGAGAGTTGGAGGAAAGGTTGGAGGTTGTTTTATAGAGACGTGGTCCTGGACGGCGTGGACTTCGCGCACGAGCGAGGGCCACTGCCCAAAGCGGTAATCGGGGTGGTCGGCAACTGGAAGATCGTGAGGAGTCACAATGGAGGACTCGGCAATGGCAAAGCTGCTCTTGCGGCGCAGGATGTTGGGTGCTTGCGCATGAGGATTTGAGCAGCAGGAAGAGGAGGAGGATGAAGCAAAGAGGCAGTGAAGCCATGAGAGACAAGAGACTACGAGATTTGAACCTACATCATGACACCTACGATCACACAAGGCCATATCAAGATGAGCATCCAGCTGCCAGAGGGCCTACGCAGCACCTGGACGCGAAGAAGGGCAGCCACCATGGCGAGGAACCAGATCGCTGGGCTCACTGCTACTCCTCGCCTTCCTGGAGCAGAGGGCAGCACCCACCATCTTCAGATCGCACCCCAGGTAGACAGCAAGGCCATCAGGACCATCTCCAAATGAACGAGCAAGCCCAAGAACCCTCTCCCAGCAGCATGACGGCATCCCCAAGGCACACCAGCACAGAACAACAGCGGCTAACAGCGTCACTCCACGAGCAAGAAGGCAGCAACACCACACGCAAACTTCCAGCGCCACCAAGGACCGACAAAGCGAGACAAGAAAGGCGGAGAAGGGCTGGGAAGCCAACACGCAGCGGAGACAGCGAGAAGGTGAGGATGGTTTGACGTTTGGATAAGCTTTCTCCAGGGCACAGCTGACATGGGGCGGCCCCACCGCAGGAACGCCAACCGAGCCGCTAGCGTACCAGCGACCAAAGTGTCGGGAACACGACATGCCGAGAGACGCCAGCTACACGAGACCCTGGACGATCGATATTGAAGGGGACGAAAGGCTGGCAGGGCAGCAGGTTGGCATGGGAGAGGCATTTTGCATGCGGCACAAGCTCTACACCTACCTACGTCCTCGGCAGAAGGAGGAGGACATGCGTAGCTGGAGATCTGCAGTACCACACACCAGCAAACAGGCTACGAGCATGGCAACCGTTGTGTGCATGGCTACATTCTGGCGAAAGGGAGAAGCCCTGATTGACATGCGATGGACAAAGGGAGACGGAAGGCTGCATACAATGCAAGACAAGCCGCAAGACAATGCAGTGTCGTGGAACATTGCAAAGGCCGCACATCAATCAAAGGCGGGGAGAGTTGATGGATAGCCGGCTTTGATGTCTTGTTTCGAGCAGCGGAAGGCATCTTTTGGTGCCGAGGATTCGCATGCGTTAGCCTCATATCAGCATTTCCATGCAGGACTCGTGGCGTGACCTCCGCCTGCACCATGTCCGGCATCAACATCACGTCTCGCATGGAAGGGCCATTTTGAGCGTTATGCATTCCCACACCTTCAGTGCTTTTCCTGTGAATAATGTACATGACAGGCCTTCGGGGGCCATCAAAAGCAGGCCGTCGACGCCATGAATCGACTCCGAAGTGCAAGGAAACGTCTCTCTTCATCCGCCCCGTCCTGTAATAAGTCCCATCAACCCGTCTCGTTTTGTGAATCCAGTTTGGGTCGATCTCCGCGCAACTTTCTTTCCAAGGATGAAAAGGAGGAAGAAAGGAAAAGAGAATGAAAACTCCATCCGCCGAAATAAAATGAGAAACGATAGGAGGGAGGCGGCAAATCAAAGCAACTACCATTCCTCCTCAATGCAGCGCACCAAATATTCGACAGACTCCGCGAGTGCAAGCTTGATCCTTACCCGCCTCCATTCCTCCAATGCGCCCATTCTCTGCATAAGCCTCCTCGATATTGGTGAAGGCGGCACCATCTGCAGCTCTGCAGTGAAAACGCCCGCCTTCCCCCAGCGAAAAGAATACTCGGGTGGAAAAGGGCATTCGGGTGGAGAAGTCCGAAAAGGGGGATCTCGTCGGTGCCTGGACAAACGAGGATCTGGTCGCTGGCTGTGCAAAGGAGGAGAATCTCGTGAGTTGGACAATTGAGGATCTTGTCGCGGACTGTACAACGGAGAAGAATCTCGTGAGTCGGATAGTTGAGGATCTTGTAGCGGACTGTACAAAGGGGGGGAATCTCGTGGGGGAATGGACACAAAACGATCTTTTCGCTGGCTGGACAAACGAGGATCTCGTGTCTGACGTTCTGGATTGGACGGCAAGCCTGCAGCGCGAGAGGGCTGTTCGCCCTGCTGCTAGCGGTAATATGGGTTACCTGCGGTGCCATTAACAACCGGTAAATTGGCAAACTGCGGGTTAATATAAATACCATTCAGCCCACCCGGCTGCTGCTGGCCCCACGACGGCGGACCGCCGCCCATGCCGCCAAACCCTCCGGGAAAGCCTTGCGGCGGGGTCGGTTGTGGGCCAGGGAAGGCCGCTCCTCCGATGGATCCGAGGGGCACCGGTCGCTGAGGCGGAGGCCAGCTGGGCGGCAGCTGCACGGCACGCAGCACGTCGACAACCCGTTCAGGCACGAAGCGCACGCTGTTGTATGTGTGTGCAGGCGGGATGATGCTCAGCAGGAAAGTAATGTCGCGTGGAAGCGGAGCTGCTGGGCCACCGGCACCTCCTTGCGGGTTGACAGAACCGTCGCGCTGGATGTTTCTACCTTGTGCTGCGAGACGGCGGCCTGCTGCACCCTTGAGTGGAGACTCTCCACGAGCCAACTTGCGAGGTTGCACCGAGTCATTGTCCGAGTCGTCCGGCTGGAAGGGGCGCTTTGGTGAATCACGGACCGCCTGCGCTGGCATTGGAGGAGGACGGGGGGATCCAACAACCGCAGGTGTGTTGATGGGCAAAGGCGGCTGTTGCGGCTGAGGAATCGGCTGGACGGGCTGTTGTTGCGGAATTGGCTGTACATCAGGGAGGGCAGGCGGAGGCTTTGGGCGGGCTTGTGTAAGAGGAGAAATAATATGGCGAATCGCAGTCGGGTCGAAAGTAGGCTTCGAGTAGCGGCGGGAGAAGTGAGAAAGTTGCGGATCCTCAGGGAAGAGCTCCGCCATGCGCTTCTCGAGTTCTTGAACCTGGCTCAGCTCGCCATAATGGGATTCATATTCGTGAAAGAATGCGTAGATAGGCTTGGCCTTGGGGAGCGTCTCGGGCTTTTGCGCCATTCTGCTGACGGTCGTCTTGAACACGGCGCGTGCGTTGGTAATGTCGTTCTTGGCGATAAGGTGCTTCAGATACTCGAGTGCAAACTCCTCGTCGTCGGGGAAAAGCTTCATGCCACGCTCCAGGATTTTGGTTGCGGCCGGATCATTGTAGCAATGATGTTCAATCAGGGCACTCGCCACATAAACATCGCTCGTGATACGACCAGCCTTCCGAGCGTCGGCAAAGACCTGTCGAAAGCCACCAACCTTGTCGCCAGGCTTTCCTTTGCCTTGGATCCTGCGCATTGCTCTTATTAAAGCGATCCAAGCAAATGAAATAGTCCGCGAGAGCAGCTTGATCTGGGCCTCATTGCCTCTCTTGATCGCATCAATCTGAGCCTGAAGAGCAGCTTCTTTTGCTTTCGACGCAAGGCTAGCTTCCTGGTCGTCATCGTCATCGTCTCCCTGGTCATCCTCTGCGCCATCAGCCTGCTGAGAAGTCTCCTTGACTCGATTGATCATTTCCGTCTCGCGGGCCTGAGTCTTTTTGATCAAAGAATAGAGGGCGTCGAGGACCTTTTGGTAAGGCTCCCGGACCTGCTCGCCCCTGCGAATGATGCTATCCTCGCCTTCTTCGTTTGCTGTCGAGATTTCGACCCTGTCGGCGCGCTTGAATGCGAGGAGGCAGCTCTCCGGATTGGCCTCGCAGCCTTTGTCGAGGAACTCCTTGCCTTCAGCTTCCATACCATTCTGAAAGCAAAATTCTGCCGCTTCGAACCACATGTTTGGCCAGAATCGAAGCGCCATCAGCGCCTGCTTGTAGACGAAAATGACTCTGTTCCTGAAAGCTGCTGGGTCTTCGTCCTTCAGCACCAGGGGGTCCTCCTTCTCCCAGGAAATCCATTTCTTCCAGATCTCGACTTGCGTCGCATACTCGCCGTCACCGTCGAAGCCGGGAGCGGGTGGAAGCCTCGGGAGAGTGGTCCGGTTGAGGTCTCTAGTAATGTTTTCAAGAGCAACGATGGAGCTTCTGGCGGTCATGTACGCTGGCGACTTTTCCTGGAGAAATTTGCGGCCCTGATGCGCGTCGCTGTCAGCCCTTTTGATATCCAAGGAGAACAGGCAACAATCTTACCGTGACTTTATTGAGCCCCATTTCGAACCGGTCGTACTGCTTCCAGAGGGCCGTGACTGCATCAGTCGGGACGCAGATGGCTCGCTGATACGCCTTGCGCAGCAAATCCATCTTTTGTTGATCCTGCCACGTACTGCCTCCAACATTGCCTGGACCAGACTCGACGAACTCGACATAGTCCTGCCACAGCTGACCAGCGTCCTTATCAAGGCCCACGCTGCTGAGGACAAACTCATACGCTTGAGAAATGGTCTGACGGGCGGTTCCAGTAACGTCATTGATCAGGTTATTCCGACGGCGGATATAAGTCAAGTAGGTTGCCCAAAGTTGCAAGTGGGGAACTTGAAGAAGAGACTCATTGAAGATTCGCTCAACGGCGTAAAAGTTGTTAGCCTGCAACTCCATGTTTGCATATTCAACCCATTGCTCGGCCTGTCATTGCATCAGCCGAGTACGTCACTCAATTATCACTGTAAACTCACGGCAGTCGGGAAAATCTTGAAGAAGCGCTGGTACGTCGCGCGAGCCTCTTCCAGCTTGTCTCTCCTTCGGTACTCGCCGATCAGATTCAGCCACGACTCGATGTCACCTCGGGGGTCTTCAGCAACCCTGTCTTCAAGTATGCCGATGCGGTCTTGGGGCAAGCGGGCCTTTGTCGAAGGCGCAAAAATTGTCGCCGGCGCGCCATTTCCAGGCGCCGAAGTCGCGGCCGCCGCCGGAGCCTGCTGCAACTGATTGACATTTGAAGGGGAATCAGTAGAGGTGGGGACGGGAGCAGTGTGAGAGGCACCATTGGAAGCGCCATTAGAAACACCAGAAACACCAGTCTGATCTTGTGCAGCAGATGCGTTTTGTATTGGTACATTTGATGATGATGATGAAGGAAGTGCATTGACTGGAGTCTGAGAAACAGAACGCTCTGGCGTTTGCGAAGAACCCTTCACTGAACCCACAGCTCCTTGGGCCGTCGTTTGCTTCGCGACAGGAGTCTCTTCCTCGTCGTCCTCGTCATCGACGACAAACCCACCCATTGTCCGAGGAGGCTTGACTTGTTGCTTAGCGTCGGGATTGGCGGAAGCGACGCGCGACGGCGCCTCAGAGGCGGTCTGTGAAGGGGTCGGCTGCTCAGAAGCCTGCGGCGCAGCTTCAGGGTCATAGGATGCCGTGTTGGGAATAAGATTGGACGGATCGTAGTCTTCGTCGTCGTCGTCGTCGTCGTCGTCGTCGTCGACGGGCGGCTGAGTCTGCTCCGGTTGCTCGTTGCCTTCTCCGTTGCCGTAGGCACTTGCATCGCCCGACTGCAGCGACTGCAGGAAGGCCATCTCAGCGCTCATGTCGGCCATGGTTGCGCACGACTCGAGGGAGCAGCAGAACGGGGTGAGAAAGGCGTCGGCGGGCGACTCCAGTGCGTGCGCGTGCTGTCAGTCAGGCCAGGTTAGTCTGAGTCGATGCTGGTGGAAGTAGTGCCGGGAGCAGAGGCAGATTGGACGGTGGGACGAGAGAGATTGGAGTCTTTGTGTTGGTAGAGGTGAAGATGTCAGTTGACCGAAGGCAAAGGTCGGCAGGTTGGGCGAGAAAGAGAAAGCTCGCGCGCAACGGCAAAGGACAAGTCTTGGCGCGCGCCCCAGCTCGGGCCGGGATCGTCGTCACAGCTGCCTTCGACATACGCAACTCCACCTGCAACACATCTCGTTCACCCAACCCCTCCCCCTCCCCGGATCAGCCCCCAAGAGCTCGACGTGTCGCTCTGTGAGCCGCCGCTGTCATCGGGTACGCCTGCTGAAGACCTCAACGTCCGCCGTCCTGCGTGGGCTCTCCTCCAAAGACCAGCGGCCAACTTCCAAGCTGCATCGGCCATGAATCCCCAGATATCGCTACCGCGCCATGGCGGTCCCTCGAGCAACTTTGGCGGCACCGTCCCGAGCAACCGGCGCCAGGGCATCAAAATGCCTCGGTTCTTCAAGCGGCTATTCAAGTTTCCGCAAATGGACTTTGAAATGGCAGTGTGGGAGATGATGAGCTTGATAATAGCTCCCAAGAAGGTGTTTCGCTCAATATACTACCACGTACGCCGGACTGCTCCTCAAGCCACCTAGCTCTGTATCATGTTGACTCTTGCGCTCAGAAACGTGAGATCCCGAGCTACTACTTGTGCTCTGCAAACCGCGCCCGCCTCTAACAACTTGATTGCTCCGCAGAAACAAAGAACACATGGCACCGGCCAGACCCAAGTTTTACCTACCTCCTCTCCTTCTTCCTCATCCTGACCTCGCTGGCCTGGGGCCTCGCATACGCCGACGGATTCGGGCGCACCATGCGCATCATGCTCGTCTTTGTCTTTGTACACTTCATAGGGCTGTCGCTACTCGTTGCAACAGCATCATACTTTCTAGTAGGAAGACTACTGGGCCCGGGAGTGCCAGGGTTGCCGGGAAGGCGGCGCCAGGGACTCTTCGTGCAGCCCGGAGACGGCGAGCAGCTGGAGTTTGGGTACTGCTTTGACGTAAGGCTGGCACAACGAAGGCAGAGGAGCAGACAGCGAGACAAAATGCTGACACCAATTGACCCGTCCAGGTCTCGATACGCGCATTCTTCCCCGTCTGGGTTTTCCTCTACGTGCTCCAATTCCTCTTCATGCCCCTGATTGCGCGCGACTACTGGGTGTCGTCGCTTATTGGCAATTCCCTGTATCTCCTGGCGTTCGGCTACTACGCCATCATCACTTTTCTGGGCTACAATGGTACGCACGCATGCCCGCCGACCTCATAACAAGTTCCACCCTCGCTGACACCCTCCCCAGCTCTCCCCTTTTTGCACCACACCGAGCTGCTCCTCGCGCCCGTCGTCGTCTTCACTATTCTCTGGTTCGTCAGCCTATTCGGTTTCAACCTCCCAAAACACCTCGCCCCCGTCTTATGGGCCGGCGCAAAGCTGCGCAAGGCTGTTTAGTAATCGGCGGGCGGCGGCGTGGCGTAGCGCACGTACTACCGCTCATATGTCACGGCGCTTTATCCCCGTCCTTCTCAAGAGAGGAAAGAGAGGGAGGGAGCAAAACAAATTCCTGCATTGTAGGCGTTATATTTTCCGGAAGTGGTGGGGTGGGTGGGGATGGGATGGGAAGGAGTTTTTCATCATCCATGTTGGTACTGTACCACTACTACTACTACTACTACTACTACTACTAAGGATACAAGCAGGCAGGCAGGCAGGCGCTGTATCCAACCAACCAGCCAATATCATCGACCACATCTTCATCTTCTTCTTCTCCTTTCCGGTCAGATGGATACAAGAAAAAGTACATCATCATCATCTATCGAGTATATTGTTGTGACAGTGACAAAGCGAAATGCGAAAGTCTGTCTTTGCGTCTCAGCAGTGCCCTGCCCATGCAAGACAGAAAAACAAAGGAGAGGATGGATTAATTCTTCTCAACAAAGCCGTCGTCTCGATGCCATAGGTAGGTAGGTAAGTAGGTAGGTAAGGTACGCTATGATGAAGACCGCTGTGCGGCAAACCAAAACCGCCCGCCCTTCCGTCTGTCTAGATCTTGATTTTGCCACATACACACATACGCATACATGCTTCAGCGCAAACCATATTGCACCAACGAACCAACGTATATGACGGAAATTGCCACATGCATGCTCGCGTCCGTCGCGTCTTCCCCTGCCACTGTGCGGCCATCGAAAGGAACTAGAGTAGGAACGGATTTGAGAATATGTACGCGCGCGCGTGCGTGCTTGCGTCTCTTGCAGCAGCAGCAGCAGCAGGTTACAGATGGCGCTTGTTAGAGATCTCCTCGTAGACCTGTATGGTGTCGCCCTCGCGGAAGTCGGACCAGCCGTCGAAGCCAAGGCCGCACTCGGTGTCCTTGCGCATCTCGGTGACGTCGCGCTTTTCGTGCTTCAGCGAGGAGAGGGTGCCTGGTGGGAGACGGCGGTGTTAGCTACGCGTAAATGACGCAGGAGAAGAGCGGGATGGCAGAATGGAGGGAGTATGGAAATATGGAAGGAGGGAAGAAAGAATGAGGACACAAACGTACCTTGATAAATGACCTCGTTGCGCCTGAGCACCTTGACCTTGCTATTGCGCTCAATCATGCCGTTCTCGACGCGGCAGCCGGCAACGCGCACTTTCTTGCGGCCCTTGATGTTGATGTCAAACTCCTGCAGGATCTTAAGCTCGCCCGTGATCTTGTGCGTGATGAGCGGCGGCAAGCGCTCCTCGAGCACCTTTTTGATGTCGTCGACGAGCCGGTAGATGACATTGTTCTCGATGAACTTGACGCCGTGGTAGCTGGCCAGGCGGCGGATGTGCTGCGGAATCTCGACGTTGAAGGCGACGATGTAGCCCTTGACCGCCGATGCGAACTCGATGTCGAACTCTGACACGGTTCCAACGCCCGATCGCGCGATCTTGGGGCGCACCTCGTTGTTGCCGACCGTCATGATGTAGTCGCGGCACGCCTCCTCCGAACCCGACACGTCGGCCTTGAGGATGAGGGACACTTCTTCGCGCTTCTTCTTTTCCTCGCCTTCTTCTGCTGCCTTCTCCATGTCTGCAACGTATTTTTCAGGGTTCTCGATTTTGGCCTTAATCGCCTTGGCGATTTGCTCCTGTCTCCGAGCTTCTTTCTCGCGCTTCTCGTGCTCCTGGCGGCGTGCCTCTGCAATGGCCTCCATATCCTTGGCCAACTTGATTCTTTCCCGGGTGACGGTGCGGTACTCGATGGCTTCGTTGGCCCTTTGCTCGTTTGGTGCTTCCAAGAATTCGTCTCCGGCCTCTGGCTGACCACGCCAACCGTCAATCTCAGCCGGCATACCAGGGCCGACGCTTTCCACTTCCACGCCGGCTTCGTTGCGCATCGTCCGCACACGAGCAAATGTTGTGCCTGCCACAATGATGTCACCCACTTTCAGAGTGCCGCGGCGGATGAGCAGTGTCGCAACACGTCCCCTCTCTTTGGTTGAAGCTTCGATGATATGGCCCTCCACGGGTCCAGTAGGATCGGCGCGATGGTCAAGGATTTCAGAGAGCAATGACGTTGCTTCCTCCAGATCTTGCATCCCCTGCCCCGTCTTTCCAGACACCGGAATAGCTTGGATATCTCCGCCAAAATCTTCCACGTAAATGTCGTGACGCGTAAGGTCCTGCTTGACTCTCTGAATCTCAGCGCCCTCCTTGTCAATTTTGTTGATGGCGACAATCATGGGCACACCAGCTGACTGTGCGTGCTTGATGGCTTCCTCCGTTTGTGCCTTGACTCCGTCGTCCGCTGCGACGACCAAAATGACAATGTCTGTAACGTTGGCTCCGCGCTGCCTCATATTGAGGAACGCAGCGTGGCCAGGGGTATCCAAGAAGGTAATTGTTTTCCCAGAGGAGAGGGGCACGTTGAAGGCACCAATGTGCTGGGTGATGCCACCAAACTCTGAAGCTACGACAGAGGACTTGCGCAGAAAGTCGAGAAGAGTGGTCTTTCCATGATCGACATGGCCCATGATTGTCACGACAGGCGGACGTAGTGGAAGCACCGACTTGTCTTCAGGTTCTGGAGTTGGATAGAGATCCATGTCTTCTGGCAAGGGAGGAATGGGCTCAAAATTGTATTCGGAGGCGATGAGGCCGGCGTTTTCGGCGTTGAGAATGTCGTCGGGACGCACATCTTCGTACCCAAACTCCTCCATTTTCTTCAAGAGCGCCTCTGCCCGGACCTTCAACATATTGGCAAAGTTGGACACAGTAACGTACTCGGGAAGATAAAGCGGTGTAGGCTTGTCAACAGCTTCGGCCTTTTTCGCTTCCCGTTCTTGCCTCTTCTTGGCCTTTCGCTCAGCTTTAGCCTCTGCTTTCATACCGCCCTCGAGATCAAAGTCCTCATCGGGCACCTTGAATGACTTCTTGTCTTTCCGTTTTCGTCGTCCATCGTCGACCTCATCCTCATCTTGTGCGAACCTGCTCGATCTTGATGACTTGCGCTGTGGCTCTTCAGAAGGTAGCCTCCAGGCCGGCCGTTTTGGCATTGGCAATGGTTGCTCAGCGGGCGCTAGGGCTTCCTCCGCAGCTCTTCTAGCAGCAGCTTCAGCCCACGTCTCTTCACCTGTGGATTTCGATGTTGATCCTTGCTGGCTTGAAGTTGGATCACCATCTTGGAAAAAAGCCGCTGCCGATGCGGTCATCGCCCCAGCATCTTTTGGAGGATTCGTCTCTACCAGGCGGGACAGGCGAGTACGTCCCAGCTGCGAAGTTGACTGTGGCTCAGTGAAATCAAGTTCCTCAACAGGTTCTGGGACACTGTCTCTTGAGGCAGAGTCAGTGACAGGTGGAGGGTTTTGCTCTGCCGCCAACGAGCGCCTAGGCGCAGGCCGTGGTGCAGTAAAATCAAACTCGTCAGTCTCGTCGGCAGCCGTGGGCTGGGTCTCCGGTGGGGCCGACACCTTTTGCGGTGTCACCGTCGCTCTGGCTAATGGCACTGCTCCAGTAAAATCGAAGTCGTCCGAAGGATCATGGTACTCTTCCTTCTTCTCTGGAGCATTGATGTTTGCGACTGGTACGTCAGGGTTTTGTTGGAACCTTGATGTTTGTCTTGAGGCCGACGTTGTCCTAGTAAAATCGAAATCTTCTGAAAGATCATGGTGATCTGCATTCAAGGCGGGGTTTGAATCTGTCATTGCCGGCGTCTGTTGCGCGGCCGCCGTTGGCCTGGTAAAGTCCGATTTGTCAATGGGCTCTTTCGGCCTTGATTCAGTCTGTTGTGCAATATTCGCTTGCTCCGTGGACAGCTCATCAAAGGATTTACGATTGTAATCCGCAAAAGACATAACGGAGCTGTTCCCACTCCCAAACAGAGCTGGGTGAGCCGGTGCGTAAGATTTAGGAGCGGCGGTTGATCTCGCAGAGTTCGCCTGCTTCTGTTGGAGGCTTTTCGATCCCAAACGCGTCAATATGCTTGAGAATTCTTGAGAATCGTATGCTGACGATTTTTGACCAGCAGGCACCGATCTCAGACCGTTTACGAACCATTCCGGTTGGGAATCTCGATCCCGAGATCTCTTTGATGCATTCACGCTTCGTTGGCCACCATGTTGTCTATTCTGATGTCTTGGTTGCCCCGGATTGAGATGTGACCATGTGGATGTCCTTTCAGCATTGAGTCTGGAGCCCTTGGGTGGATCTGTCGCTCTATTGAAGCGAATTCGGAAATTCGGAGCCCGTCGAATTTCAGCATCTATAGAAAATGGAAGTTAGCCTATTTTCCGTAGATTCAACGTAGCGCCACACTGCGGCAAAGCTCTGAGCAGCAGCTCACCAGTTGATGCCAACGGTGGCGGGCTTGCGTATGCCTGTTGATGACCTTGTCTCGTGTGGGTACCATTTCCAGGCCTTGAATCTCCTTGCGCGCCTCTAGAGTTCAATAGTGAAAGGTTTGGATGCGTTGAGTTGGCCGAGGGTTGGGACTGTTCGCTCTGTGGCTGTTGGCTTGGTGCCGTGGACGCTCTTCCCACCCCCACGGCGTCCATAAAGCTCAAGTCGTCGGCAGCATCCTCAGCGGATGACTTGGGCGCATCTTGTTTTTCTGATTGCGCATTCGACGTAGTTGAGATGTTGAGCGGCGAGGCATGCGTGCTGGCGGGATGGCGATTCCCTTCGGCCGATGGTCGTGAATCAGACTCGACGGCAACGTGCGCGAGCCTCTCAAGCCTGGAACTCTCGCGAATCTGGAGTGGGCTGGGGCCGTACGGTAGAAGGCGTGTAGCGTCGCAGGCAAGACGACTAGCACAGAAGGCGCACACGCTGTGAGCTTGACCAGCCTTGGGAGCTTCAGCAGCCGTAAATGGACGAGTTTGGACAAACGTACCCTCAATCTCTGCCTCCGCATAATTGATGCGATGGAGCGTACTAGATCCTGTCGCGGCGCATTAGAAGTTCCAAACCCCCACGTACGGGCGATGCAGCAGCAGCAGCAGCAGCAATGGTGAGTGAGGTGTTGGCCGCTGAGCTCGAGAGATTTCCGGAAGCCACGAGTCAGTCTGGCTTAGCTAAGCCCACGATCGTCCAAATGCTCCCATCTGATTTTACAGACTCCGCGTCTGGTTGGCCACCTACATGTACCTACCTACATGCCTTACAAGCACATCTTCAGCACCATTCTTTTGATGCTACCTATTGTCGGCAGTCATTCACACATCTATCTTATCTGCCCGGTCCAACTATGTTGATCTGCAACAAGCCCCGCCTCGCATGAGTTGAAGCCGACAGCATTCAAATCACACGAGCAAAAAGGTGAGAGCACGGTCATCGTCCATTACCTGGCGAGAGGTAGTCCTTGCAGGTGTTGACTTCAAGATTGAAACGTTTGGATCTGGTGGAAGAGAAAATTGACAGGTAACGATGGACCATGATTTCAACGACGTCAGGCACCTGGTCAGGTGGCAGATAATTTGTAAATTACCTCTCAAGAAAGAGCAGCAGATGAGAGAAAAAGAGATTGGTCAGGAATCTCTAACTGATTTGTTTCTTAAAAGTAAAAGAAGCGCGTACGCGATAAATAAAAGCAACGGAACGCGGCATCCGTGAAGGACGCGCCGCACGGGTACCACCAACGTGACAGCCTGAGGGGGGTGGCGCCGCCAATCAACCGCCTTGAGCAAATCTCGACATCTACAACTGTCCATCTCTAATTCTTTTCCGTTCCTCTTCCCTCGTCGACGCCTTCTCTGTCGCGACAATTCACACTGATTGCAGCTTGCAAGCATCTGGAGTCTTTAACTTATACCGTCCGCTATGACAGGTTTGAAGGCCATCCTGAATCGGGAGTGCACTTTACGCTTCTACAATTGAAGCAATCGCTTCTAGCACACAAGGATTCTCTCAAGCACCTCACGATCGACATGAGCCGCTGGGTTTATAGTCACGACCACTAGACGATTGGGCCCTTGGATCCTTTCACTGCACTGGAAACCCTCGCCATTGACGATGGGTCCCTCCGGTGGCATAAAAAGGGCTCCACATTGCTCATGGATAGAGAGCCTGTCGTCATCGCGGATGCTGATGTGCATGAGGCTAAAGTTTCTCCGCCACTGCTGACCATTCTTCCAAGGTCTTTGCGAGAGCTGACCGTATTCTGTGCGCCTCCAGTTGTCGTAGAGAGCTTGATGGCACCAGAGGACACGCCAGTTGATCGTTTGCCATTTCTCAACCGCATCTACATACATCAAACAAAACGCAAATTCCAGGAGTCTCCACTACGTCAGGTCGTGCGCGACTTGCTAGTCAGTGTCGGCATTCACTTTGTCACGAGCCACAAAAACCCAAGGAAGAGTCTGAAAAGAGAGCTGATTGAAAATGGTGACTTTTTCCGGACTCTTTGGGATAAGGATAAGCACCAGTACATTTCGGCGCCAGCAAAATGGGACGACACCCAGTTCGATGGACACGACCTGTGCCCTCACCACTCCGGACTGTTCATGCTAGAATCCCCGGGATCAGACGCGTCAGACTAAGACGGTAACCCTCTTGATGCTCTTCTGGATCTCGAAGGCCTCGGCCCCTACATGCCGAGTCTCTTTCATGATGATGAGTTCGAAGTTCGAAGACGGATAAGGATTTAAGGATGAATTTGACGATGAGGAGATTGATGACGAGCTCGACGACGAGCTTGAAGATGACATGGACGACGCCGAAGAAGACAGCATGGACAGCGATCTGGGCTCGCAATCGTGGTAGCTCGACCTTTTCTTCCACTTGCGACGTGATGAGCCACTCGCCGCGTGGCGTTCGAATGGATTGGTATCGGTGGACTGCGCTTTGGGTCCGTTTAAGTCTGGCCTATGTATGCATGGATGGTCTTTGGTTATGTATTTAAAGAATGCCGGGATGATGGTCGAAACATTCTTGGTCTTTTCTTTTTCGTGTCATGAAATTATGCTACAGAGTGAAGATGCGCCGGCCCGTGCATAGCCAGCCTTTCCATCCCGTCCATCATACATGTAGATGGCTGGTACAGCTAACGTCCAGAGTTGCCTCTCATGTGCTGGGCATCATTCTCGCGGTTGCTCTCCCTCGCCTCGTCCAACATGGTGTCGATGCCGCGTTCCTTGAGAGCTTTCTGCCACGACTTAGCGGCAGAAATTGCACGAGACACAGAGCCACTTACGCTCAAGCAGCTCTTGTACTGTTTGAACAAGGGCTCGCACTCATCCGTGGTAGCATTGCCACGCAGGAATTCTGTAGAAGGTCAGCGCGGACCGCATCAAGACAACAGGACCTTACTCTCGCTATACCACTTGAGAAAGCACGTGTCGTATTTGCTGGATGACGGGTTAGGTACAGTGGAATAGATGCGAGGGCAAAGGACCCACTCTTTGACTTCGTTGCATTCTGGGGCGAGAGAGGCCGACATGGTGGTTGCGGGTGGGTACAGCAAGAAGTGCAAGGTGCGAGAGGTGCTTTATCGATAGCTAGGGCCGCGCAAGTTATCCCAGAAACTTTGGCCGACGCGAATCTTGAACCCTCCCTCTATCGCCTTTGCGCGCCTCCGTTTGCAACTGCAAAAAGTCCTATCTACACCAGCCCCTTCTATTGTTCTGGAATGACCTAACTGCTGCCCTCTACCGCATACCCCACTGCTGGAGGTCATGGAAAACTTCGCAGAGTTCCAGAAAATCGTCTCCCAATCCCTCGTGGCAACCACCCGCAACACGACCCAAATCTGCGCCGAGGACCTGGGCTTCCACCGCTCGCTCGACCCTACCGTCGGCTCGGCGCTCGATAAGCAAAATGCGCGGCTTCTCGCTCTTGCGGAGCGTCTGCTCGGCAATGCGGCTGCGGGCTCGGAGGTTGTAGGTCCCCGACTCGAGGATACCGACGCCGTCGACGGCCAGTGGAGGGGGATTGTTGATGTGGTCGACAGCTTGCTGGAACGGGCAGACACAAGCCTCGATGAGTACACGGGCATTGTCAAGAGGCTCACGCCCAGCAAGGAGCAGGTGGGTACCAGAGGACCAGCAGCAGTACCAGGCCAATCTGGAATGACAACGACGCAGTCCCCGGCGGCTCCCGCTTCGAAGCCTGGCATTTTGGCCAAAATGTTCCGCAATCAGGACATTCCCAAGCCTCAAAATCTGTTTGAGCATGTGCCGACGAACGACGCAAGTGAATTGTGGAAGCCGCTTCTCACACACAAGCCCCACGCAACGGTCCCACTAGACCAAAGTCTTGTGCTCGACACTGCAGAAGATGGCCGCAGCTTGTCAGTATCGAAGAAGAGGACGAAGGCGCCGATGCGCGAAGCTGACTATCGACAAAGCTACCAGAACCCGTACAAGACCGAGATTGCCAATTACCAATTCCCTCCCTCCGTTTACACAAAGGCAGACCCCATCCCGTACATGCCGTTTGAAAGCACGACCGCAACATTCGTAGACACCCCCGAGGCACTGGATGACATGCTCGCGGAGCTCAAGAATGCAAAGGAAATCGCTATTGACCTGGAGCATCACGACATGCGCAGCTACATTGGCGTGGTCTCGCTCATGCAGATCAGCACTCGCGAGAAGGACTGGATAGTCGATACGCTGAAGCCGTGGAGGCGAAGGTTGGAGTGCCTCAATGAGGTGTTTGCGGACCCCAACATTGTCAAGGTCTTGCATGGTGCTTTCATGGACGTCATGTGGTTGCAACGCGATCTTGGACTTTACCTGGTCGGCCTCTTCGATACCTTCCACGCTTGTCGTGCGTTGGGATATCCACAAGCCAGTCTGGCATCCCTCCTTTTGAAATTCGTCAACTTCCAAGCTCAGAAACAATACCAAATGGCAGACTGGAGGATTCGGTAAGAACGCGGAGCCTACAAGATTTTTTCACTGACTCTCTCGCAGACCCCTCCCGCAAGAGCTATTTGATTATGCTCGCTCAGATACCCATTTCCTTCTGTACATATACGACAACATGCGCAACGAACTCATCGACAAGTCCGACTTTTCCAACCCAGAAGAAGACCGCGTCCGAAGGGTGCAGGAGAAATCAAAGGAGGAGTCGATGCAGGCGTTTTCAACTCCCTTTGCGAATGCCGACAGCGGCCGCGGCTCTATGGGCTGGTTCAGACAGTTGTACAAGAACCCGAACGCTTTCAACAAGGAGCAATTCTCAGTCTTCAAGGCCGTGCACGCATGGCGAGACACAGTCGCGCGGCAAGAGGACGAGAGCGTTGCCTTCATTATGCCGAACCACATTCTTTTCAGCATCGCGCGCTCCATGCCAACAGACAAGGCCGCCTTGTTCAGCGTGGCCTCGTCTCTTTCGGGAATCGCCCGTCTGCGTGCCGACGAGATTGTAGGCACCGTGGTCCGCGCAAAAGAAGAGGGAGCCAATGGACCAGAAATGTGGGAATTCTTCGGAGCAAAGGCTCCCCAATCAAACGCACAGGCTGCATCCACCAATGGCTTCCAGGCCGTCGGCACGTCGCCGGCTTTCCAGGAATTCAAGGCTTCGGCGGCAAAGGACACAAGTTCGCTGCGAGCCACTGTTTCGAGCTTCTGGGGAAACCTTGTCCGCAATGCATTTTCTCGAGAACCCCTTCCATATTCTACCGAGAATGTCCGTTTGGCCGTGCCTCTGCCGCCACTCACTGCAGAGGTCTTTGCGGATCCCAATGATGCGCAGGTCAAGCAGGAGAAGAAGCCAGTTGATCCGGGTGCACGCGCCGAGCATCAGTTTGTCAAAGCTGAGGACCGGCCCGCCACCCAGGATGAAGGTGACGGTGTCTTCACTGTCAAGCAGCTGGGACGCAAGCGCAAGATTGGCGAAGTGGCCACATCACAAGGTGAGGCGGAGCATACGGAGTCGCCGCGTCAGCAAGAAGAGGCGAATGAAGAGGCAATCGACACGGAGCAGTCTGAGAAATCTCGGAAAAAGGCAAAGGCAAATAAGCGAGCAGCTAGAAAGGCCAGAAGGCAAGCCAAAAGGGCAGCCGAAGAACAGCAAGGAGAAAATGACGCGGCTCAAGAAAACAGCGGAGAAGGAGAAGACGGCGACGGCGACGGACAGCCATTCGACTACGCCGCCGAGGCGTCGCTGCTCACGCCCAACGAGGGCGCGGTGAAGGATAAGAAGAAGCGCAAGAAGGAGTTCAATCCGTACGCCAAGGCGGCGGATGTGCCGAAGGGATTGGGCAGGGTGCAGAAGGAGCGCGCGGGCAAGAGCGCGACGTTTAAAAAGTGAGCTCGTAAGAGGCGCTGCTGAGGCATGCAATGCAGACTGTGGGTTTGCGGAAGACTCTCATTCCTGAAAGTTGAGGGCGAGGACTGTGGTGGTGATGGTGGTTTTGCTAGATGAGCCTCAATGGACTCTTGGTTTTGAGGTGTTTTTGGCGAGCATTCGTATGGCTCAGCAGACAGACGGTCAGTCTGCTTTGCTCATTTTCTTTCCTGTCACTTCTCCCTCTTGCTCCTTCGTCACAGCTGCTGCCGCTGTCTGTCTTGCGGTAGGTGCGTGGCATCAGCATACATTTGTTGGTAAGCATCTGCCAGGCGTTAGTGCTCTTCTTCACGGACAGCCCGTGTACCAACAACATATCATTACACACATGATCAAAATCATCAAGAAGATGCAAGATTATGCCGAATGGACGTCGAGCATTTATTTGAATAGAGATGTATGTGCAAAGCGCCCGTCCATCGATCGCATTACCGCAAGCAGCTAGCGGCCAGGCACGCACTAAGCCTGACTCGACCAACCCCTGGACCTGAGGTGGCTGCATGAACTCAAGTCAGCTCAGCCGCCGCCGAGCCACAGACAAACGCTGAGCTTACTTACTTTGGCTAAGGTAGGTATACTTCTGCTGCTTTTAGGCTTTCAGCGAGCGGCGGACAAAGAGAAGGAGGGAAGGCAATCAGCGACGAGAGAGCACGTGGCGGCTTTTCTGTTTTGCTGCTTACTTAGCTGTCGACCTACCTGGCCTCTGCATTACCTACCCACTCAGTAATTGATGGAAGCTGTTCTTGTCCTTGTCGTTGTCGCGGAACAAAGAACTGGAAAGCTATGCGCAGCCCAGGTGCCTAGGTACCTGGATAACTCCCGTCTCGTCCCGTCCGTCTGTTCACGTTTACCTGCCTACCTGCTCTCCCTATTGATCGCTCGACTAGGTGTGTGTGTGTGTGTGTGTGTGAGAGGCGGAGCTTGTCACTTTGTCTCGTCTCATCTCATCTCATCGCATGCTTGGCTTGGCTGTCGTTTCCTATCCCGCTCTTCCTTTCTGTCTCCCTGTCTCCAATCTGTTTCTTACTCTCTCCCTCCCAGTCTCGCATCTTTCATCGTCTCACCCTTCTCTCTTGTCGGTTTGCTTGTCGCATCATCCCGCTCGCTCGCTCTCTCGCTCGCTCCCGGCACTGCATCTACCTCTCTGTCCTTCTGTCTACTCTGTTAGCGCAGCTCCGACGACGTGCGCACTCCGACTATCCATCCAACCAACCACACCCGCGCGGCTGGCTGCTATACCTTAATCGCCGCCGCCGCCGCCGCCGCCGCCGCCGCCACTCCTTCCGCAGTCTTCCGCAGGGTCCAATCCAGTCCAGTTGCGGGAGACGTCCGCTCGTCCTATTTGCGGACCGGACCACAGATCCACCTAGCGGTCTGCCGTTGTGCTTTCGGGTGTGTGGTTGACGGAATTGATTGAGCGCTGCTACCTTTGTATCGTCTCGTCTCGTCTCGTACTCTCAGCGTGCTCGCTCGCTTCTGGATTGTTGCGAGGCGTAGTACGAGTGCTGCAGCTTTCTGACTGTCTGTCTGTCTGTCAGCAAGAGCCGAAGGACGGGCAATTCGAGCTCGACATCACGACGCTGCTGCCATCGCCGCCGCGGCCGCATGGCGACGTCCAAATTGAGCGCCGCTACTGCGGCTGTCGACTATCATCCCGTGCCGCTGACCGAGGAAGGCGACGGCGACGATCGCCGCGTCGGTCTGGGTAATGTGCTCGATGTGCGGCACGGTGGAATTGAGGACGAGGAAGACATTGAGTTGGATGAGTTGAGAGATGGGATTTTAGGTGATGGTGGAGGTATGGGGCTTGATGAGGAGGAGTATGAGGGGTGGGGGAGAAGAAGAAAACCTAAGGTGGGTGTGTTCTCGTTTCCTTGTTATGTTTTTGGGGATGTTAGAGTTTGAGGGCCAGAGGAAGAGGAAGAGGAAGACGAAGAGGCTGAGGTGCGGGGATGATGGTTGGTTTTGAGATTGCGAGAGTGGTTACGGTGCCGTTGTGCTGGACTCGACTGGCCTTGCTTGTGCCACTCGAGTACCGGCAATCCATCACCACCAACCCCGTCCCCTGGGCTCAGGGAACACTCGTACATTTCTCCATTGGATCCCCATGTCTCCAACTACAACTATGCCATCCAATGGCACCGCCGCGTCCAATCAAACACCAACATGCTAACCCCTCACGTGTCCACAGGTCATGTACCTCCTCATCTTCTTCCTAATGAACAGCCTCGCCTTCGGTATAACCGTCGTGCCGCGCATCAACATCTTCACGGGCCTCATCTGCCGCGAAGTGCTGCCGCAAACATGGAAGCCCGACAGCAACGGCGCGATGGGATCCTCCATCAACAGCACGAGCAGCGGCACGACGACAACGGCCACGGCCGCCGAGGGCCCGCCTCCCGTCGTTGTCGGCGGCTTCAACCCGCAGTGCGCCACCGACGCCGTGTCCAGCACGACGGCCTCGGTCGCCTCCATCGGCGGTGCCATCGGCGGCACGCTGTCCATGATTTCGGGCACTTGGCTCAGTGTTCTGTCGGATCGTATTGGCCGCGTCAAGGTCGTCACGTATTGCGCTGTTGTGCTGCTGGCGGCCGAGGCTATGCTGATTGTGTTGGCCGAGGCGGCGGGAAGGGGCGATAGTCTTGCGCCGTTTGGGTATCGCTGGCTTTGGTTGGTTTGGGTGTTGGATGGACTGAGGTTTGTTTTCCCTTTCTCTCTCGCATTTTGAGATTGGCTTTGGTGACTTTGGCATCTTTCTCCTCTTTTTCGGATGTGATGGGAGTCTCGAGCTGACTGGCTCTGCAGTGGATCTTTTTCGACTATCATGTCAATGGCTGCGGCATATATCAGTGACACTGAGCCCGAAGATAGACGGAACGTACAGCAAGGTAAGCGCAATCCCACCCATCCATCTTTTTAGCCGCATTCATCAACAAATCCTACAGGTAGAGTGCACGGCGTCTTGTTCATTGGAATAGCAGTTGGGCCTGCTCTCTCCAGCGTAATTCTGAAAGCGAGTGGTCAAGATTCGCCGCTCCTCGTCTTCTACATCTGCATCGTAAGACGACCAGCCTGCCATGTATAAGCCCCTATTCTCACGCTCAAACAGATTGTACGCACCTTGTCTGTCTTCTACCTCTTCTTCTGCGTTCCGGAGAGCTTGCCGAGAAAACGCGTTGAAGACTTTAGTCTCCGGACCATCTTTCCATGGCAGCAACCGGGCTCCAAGGGGCTCGGCATCAAAGAGAAGATGGGCAAGCTGAATCCGACCAAGTGGTTGGACAGGATGGCTCCGCCCGTCCTCATCGGCAGTGCGGCACTCCGTCACAACATCAAGATACTTGTCGCCATCAACGTCATTTGCTATGCGGGCGCCGTCTCCGCAGGCGAAGTCCTGATTCTCTACCCTCAGGTAAGCAAGCTGTCTCAGACCTGCAGCACACTTCCATCGCCGCCATGCTCACTTATCTATCCACAGATGGTGTTCAAATGGGGCAACCTGGAGAACAACTACTTCATGTCCGTCATCAATGCCTTCCGCGCCGCCGTCTCCTGGCTCGGCATCCCCATGCTGATCTTCCTCTTCCGCAAACCGCGCCAGCTACTGCCTCACCACGTGGCCAAGCCGCCGCCATCAACGACGGACTCGCCGTCTTCTTCGTCGTCAACACCAATCAACACGCCGCCCGCCGGCCCCACAGACACGCCCAACAGCTCCTCCTCCGACTCGCCGCATCTGCAGCTCGCCTCGCCCGCGCCACTCCCCGACGACGTGGCAGACACGGCCGCAACCGCAACCACAACAACACCACCACCACCACCACCAGGACCAAACGACCTCATCCCGCCCCAAAACCTGTACAACCCGTGCCCCGGCCCCGACGCCCTAGACCGACACCTCATCCTAACAGCGCTCCTCTTCGACATCTTCGGGTACAGCGGATACGCTCTGTCGCCAAACGGTGTACTCTTCACGCTGTGCGGGGCGCTGGCGGCGTTCGGCGCCATCGGGCTGTCGACGACCGAGGCCGCCCTCACAAAGCACGTCGCGCGTCACCGGGTCGGGCTCCTTATGGGCGGGCTGGGCGTGCTGCAGGCTGTTGTGAGGATTGTTGCGCCCGCTGCTGTTAATGCTGTGTATGCATGGAGCGTGGCGTGGTGGCCTGGGTTGGCGTTTTTGGTTGTGGCGGCGTTGTTGGGGTTTGGGGTTGCGTTGACGGGGTGGGTGAGGGTGCTGGATATGAGGGAGGGGTAGGTCCATTATCGTGGTGGTGGTTGTGGTATGTCGTGAAGGAGGAGCCGGCTGTTGAGGTGGATGGGCTACAGAGGCTGCGGCGCCCGGTTTGGCATTTGGGCGTTTGCGTGCCGACGAGGCGGTCGATTTACTTGATACTTCTTTTCCTACGTCTCGGCCCGGTGTTAGGTTTGTTCCAACATGTCCCTCTCCCTAATCTCTCTTACCAGACAGGCGCATGTACCTTTCCTTACATAGACCGCTCTGCACTAGCACCATCAGCAGGAGCAGAAACATAGCCAACCGACTCATAGACCGATCACCCCAACTTCCCACCCAACCAAAAACATTACTATATAATGTGCAAAGTCCGCCACTATAGCATCGCCCCCTTCAGTCACGCCGGTCCGCTGGCGTGGTTGGAAGGGGGACAGCTGCCGGCGCGCAGCATACGCCAGGCGTTCGAGCCTGGGCTTCTGCACTCCAGGTGCAGGGGCGTATAAACCCGCCGTCCCCCTTTGGCCCGGGGGATTGGAGATGGGTTTGATAGCCCGCGGGGGGAGACCCCCGCGGGTGAAGTTTTGCTCTTTCTTTCTTCTTCTTCTTCTTCTTCTTCTTCTTTTTGCCTGCTGCTGGGGGTGGGTGGGTGTCGTGAGGTTGAAGCTGCGCGCGTTCTTTTTGTTCTTTTGCTGCGAGGGAGGGTGGATGGAATGGTTCTGATGGATGGATTTTCTGGCTACCTAGCAGCCATCATCGTACCGACTTTACCGCACCCCTCGCCTAATCGCACCTTTCCTAGCTAGCAATTAATCGCTTCATGATCCTCGACTCCTGTCTCGCTCGTCCATTTTCGCTGCCGCCTTGAGCCGCTCCATCCGCCCGTCATGCCACGCCTTGTGCAGCGCCTCGACCTTGCCGCCTAACACCGTCGTCGTCTTTGGCTCAAGCAACAGCATGCCGCGCGCCACAACGACGTTGCGTAAGACAAGCTTCGCGCCAATGCTCATGTGCGTGTCTACGCCGTCGATGGAGAAGAGCTCGAACCCGTACGCTCGCGTGCCCGCCGCATCAGTCAGAAGCAGCTTATGCGGCCCACGATTCGCCGCACCCGGAGCGCCAGCATTGCCAGCACCAGCACCAGCAGCACGGGCTCCTCCACCCTGCTGCGTCTGCGTCTGCGTCTGTCCCGGCAGGCCTTCCTGGGCGCCTCCTTCGACGTCGACGACGCGGATGATCTCGCGACCCTTTGTCGTCTCGCCGCGCGCCTGCGCCTCCAGCTCCTCGACCTGGCTCCAGCGGCTGCGGCCGACGTCTTCGACGTCTAGAACCTGCACGACAAGCGGCCCCGGCAGTACGCGCTGCTTGATGGTGCCGTCGACGATGTTGGGCGGGAAGGTCGCGCTGCCGCTGTTGCTGTTGCTACTGTTGCGCGCGAGCGAGGCTGTGATGTCGGATGCTAGGAGCCGGAATGTGGCGGTCTGCTTGATGGCGGCGGGCGCGGTCGTGGGGCGCACGGTCGAGAGGAAGGCGGATAGCCATTGCGGTGTTGGATGCAGCCCTTTGGACGCCAGGTGTGCCGTTATTTCGTGGTTGAGGTTGATGTGCTGCGACATTATTGATGTGCCGTCGTCGCGCGGTGCGGTGCGTGTCAGATTGGTAGATGGATTTCTGGCATAGTTGGCCGGTTATTCGACGCGCGAATCGACCGATACAGACGCTGTCGTGTTTAGAAGACGCGGGCTGTAGTTGTTCGAGTTCTTCTTTGACGTCGGATTTAGATGGCTGCGAGTCATGCACGTCAGCCCTACGCCCACTACCCCTGCACGTCATCCAACCGAGCTTCCTTGAACCACGACGGCCTCTGTCCTAGCAGCTCAACAGCTCCCATCCTCCACACACACCTCTGCCGCGCTCTCTGTAGCAGAAAACGCCCCCAACTCTCCAAAATGTCGACTATAGCTTCGCCGCGCCATTCGTCTTCCATCCGCTCACCCTCTAGCACACGCACCTCGCTCGAAGTGCCCTCGCGCTCCAACTCGCTCCGCAGCACCTCCAAAACGCGCCCGCCGCGAGCCCGTGACCGCACCGCGCTGCGCGACTACTACAACCTCAAATCGCCCATCACCCCGACATCTGACCCCTCGTCGACGCTCCCCGGCGGCGCTGGTGCTCCCCCGACCCCGGGGCGAGGCGGCGGGTTCGAGGCGGTCAAAGAAGAGGTCGAGACGAGCGAGCTCGACAAGGCCGGCTTCGACGCCGAAGCTTACGTCAAGGAGGTGCTGGGCAAGGAGGGGCTCGAGGGCGTGTTGAAGGTTGAGGCCGGGCTCGTGGCGCAGGTCAAGGGGCTGGATGGCGAGCGCAAGGCGTTGGTTTACGACAACTACTCGAAGCTGATTGCGGCGACGGAGACGATCAAAAAGGTGCGTTTGATGAGCTCTGCTGTCTGATTTCACGGCGTTGCAATAGGCTTGTTCGAGGCTGACGGTAAGCTAGATGCGCACGAATATGGATCCCCTCACGCCACACACGTCGACCCTGGGGCCGGCTATTGCGCACATTGCAGAGACGGCGACGGCGCTGTCGGCGTCCATAATCGAACACGCCGTCCCTCCCCACCGCATCAAGTCGCCCTCGCCGCCCGGCATCATCGACGTAAAGGAACGGCAGCGCCAGACGGTGCGCTGGGTCTTGGACACGCCGGGTCGGCTGCGCTCGAAAGTTGCAAACGGCGACAAAGCTGCTGCGGCCCAGGAATATGAAGAAGTCAGGGCGTTGTTGGAGAAGTGGAAGGGCGTCAAGGGCGTGGACGAGTTGCAGAGAGAATGTGAAGAGGTGCTCGCCGCGGGGCAGAAGGACGTCGATTGAGTTGCGAGGGCCTTTGGCAGCTTGAATCGCCGATTTACCGTGGACTTAGGCCCCAAGAGATCTTTGCTCCCTCGCGTCGGCCTGGTCTGAAGCGGAAACTCTACATGCCTGCGCAAAGGCGAGAGAGAGACCCGTAGCAGATCCCGCGACTCTGACGACACTTCCGAACTCGCTCGATCCAAGCCATCACCACCACCGAATTCTCCAACCCACCAGGCTCCGTCCAAACAAACCAGCCTAGGAACCATCAAGAACCCGCGCCCTCCCTGCATCGCAACGCGCCGTCCCTCCCGGCCAGTGAGCACCAACAAGAACAAACCCCCCCACAGAACCAGCCACTACTCCCGTCCTCCCGCTCGCTCACTCACCACACCCAAAGCAGCAAAGTGTTCCGCCGCTCTACGTTCAAAGTTGCACACACAGCTGTATAACTACGACGACGGCGCGCTCGCTGGTGCGGTGTTGAGGGTGCGTGCGCTGGGCTAGAGGCTGATCTAGGGCGTAGTCGAAGCACGGGTAAAAGGGAAGGGAAGGTAGTGCAGTATAGCCGGTTGTTATAGGCAAGGAAAAGAAAGAAGGGAGGGGGAGAGGAGGGGATGATGATGTGTTGTTTGTTGGATGAAAAGACTAACTATCTAGCCATGTAGCTAGGGCGCGTGGTGCCAGCAGGGTAGTATGTAGATGAGAATGGGTGGTAGTAGGCAGGTGCGTCGCGGCTGGCTACGTAGGCACTCGGGAGGTAATGTAGGACGACCGGTAGGAAAATGAGAGATAAGAGATGTGAGATCCATCCCAGCTATAAAACAAACATTTTATAGCCTCCCAGATGCAGGGACCCGTTCGACGTGCAGGGAACTGGGATACCATCGCTTAGATATTCGCTGTTTGGCAGGGGCAGGGCAGGGAAGAAGAAGGAATCGACGTTTCGATTCGGCTTCGGTCCGGTCGTTGAGGCCGTCGGGTGCGCTGTGCTGGACTAGGGTTGGTTGTTTCAGATGGGGGTTTTCTGGAAGATGACGGAGTACATTGTCTGGGATGCAGGACTGGAGAGAGGGGAGAGGTTAGAAGTCAAAGGCTTGTTCGCTTCAGCTGTTGGTTTTGTTTGTTGATTGTATATGCAGTCATGTTAGTCTGAGAGAGCGTCTATTTGCACATGCACGTCTACGAGAAAGACTTCCTGGAACATCCGTCCACCAAAAATAAATGACGATAGTAGCCCGGCCCAACACCATGGCCTCCCGTCCCTGTCGAACACTAAACACCGCCAGCAGCCAACGCAGACCAGACCACGCACCACCTCATCTCATGTCCAACGCATCTCGCACCTTACCGCAGCGCACCACATCACCTAGCTCTCCCTCACCCACTCCCTCCCTCCCTCACTCCCTCCCTCACGACCAACTCTTAACCCGACTCCAATAGAACGGCTTATCATTCTTGAGCCCAAACTCGGCCCAATCGTCCGTCAGCCGATTGTAGCTCCAATAACCCATCCAACTCAGTTTATTGCTGCGCGGCGCGTTCTTCCCCGCGCTTTCCAGCGCCAGAGCCATGCGGTAGATGTAGCGCGGCCGCACGCCCGCCGTCTCAACGTGCAGCGTGCCCTCGGGCTCGGACGCGCTGATGGACGAGTCGGCGGCGGCGGAAGCTTGCAGAGGCACGTGTGGATGCGCTGGGTTCTGGGACACGTGTTGGTTTGTGGTGGTGGTGGTGGTGGTGGTGATGGTGGGTTCCGGCAGTGGTGGCTGGTCCGAGGACGACGGAAGCAGCGGGTCGCGATCGTCGACGGCGTGCTCGGGCCCGGAGAGGCGCCAGCGGCCCGGCAGCGCGTCTTTCATGACGACCTGGGGCAGTGCCGAGTGCGCGTGCGCGCCGTTCCGGCTGTGCAGGTGGTCCTTGGTCAGGTGCGGGACGACGTCGTGCGGCTCGGCCGTCGTCAGCAGCGCGATGCAGGTGCCGTCGCGGAAGAAGCGCAGGTAGCGGTAGTAGGTGACGATGAGGACGGGCGACGTCCAGCTCAGCGAGTTGGACTGGCTGGCGCCTGGCCGCGTGTAGTTGACCGTCGATATGTAGCAGCCCCCGAAGCGCACGCGGGGCCGCGAGCGGAAGAGGGCGCGGAAGTTTGGGTACGGGTTGGGCACCATGGGTAGCGTGTGTAGAGCTGTTTCGACGAATTTGGTGGTTTCTCTGGCTTCTTCCTCTTCTTGCTCTGGGAGGCTTTTGAAGCTGGAGAGAAGCCGTCCGCCTTGGCCGTCGTCTCCTGCTGGAGTGCCGTCGAGCTTGCATGCCCACCGGTAGTGCATGCCCGCGAAGCCAAACTCTTTACCAAGTGCAACGCGTCTCCAGATGCTGTCTTCGGTCATGACGAGGTAGGCTAGGCGTTTGCATACCAAGGACAATCGTCCCATTTCCGCGACATCGTCGACTGCAACGTAGAGGAGGATTTGGGCCAATAATTCCTCTGGGAGATCCGCGATGGGACATGGCGGTGGCGGCGAAAGATCCGTAGGTGGCTCCTCGCTGGGAATCGACAGCGCGGAGAATGAAGATACGAGATCCGTCAGGGACGAGGGGACGCCGGCTAGTGAGTGATGGGCAGTGTTTGGGACAGTCACAGGAGCATTCGAGGAGTTCGGATTCGTGGGCTTTGGGAATGTGGCCGCGGGGAAGTGCTTCTTCCTGTAAATTTCTTGCACGGCATCATCCAGCTAAAAGAAGATCAGTCAATTGTTCAGAAGAATTTAGTGGGAAGTCTACCTTGAATGCCTTCCTATACAAGTTCAAGCTGTCTCCCAATTTCCCCTGTGCTTCCCGTTTGACGGCTTCCTCGTAGTGTTCCAACGCAGATTCTGGCACCTTGGTCGGCGGAGGTGCTGGCTCATTCAACCTTCTTCCCGACTCTTTCTCCCCAAGGTCATGGTATGCGTGTGGCTCTGCCTCGTCGATGCCCTCGTGGCGTTCCTGATGGGCTGCAATAGCCGGTGCTTTGTTCCGATGAGACGATTGCGCTTGACTGGACGAAGCTTGCGCAGAGGCACCGGTTGTCTGCGAGCGACTCGCCTTTTGCTTTGTGCGTGCTTGGACTTCTTCTCGCCATTTTCGCCTGAAAGATTCCAGCTCAGCTTCTGTGGCCGTGGCGGAGTTCGTGGGGTCGGTCATGGGGGCGAGCTGAGATGCTAAAGACAACGAATGTCTAACAGAGATCGACGTTGGAGCTCTGAGCAGCGCAAAGGTGAAGATGAGGTTTCGAGTAAATGTTATAAGGATGCAGGTGGTTGAGATGGTCGACTACGCAATAGCAGTCGTCGGGGCTAATGTCTACTATCGCCGGCGCGGTGTCTGCCAGAACAAAGTCGTGGCCGGCGTCAATCTGGCTGGGAGTG
This sequence comes from Phyllosticta citriasiana, assembly GCF_038021145.1. Taxonomy (NCBI): domain Eukaryota; kingdom Fungi; phylum Ascomycota; class Dothideomycetes; order Botryosphaeriales; family Phyllostictaceae; genus Phyllosticta; species Phyllosticta citriasiana. The sequence goes on along the minus strand of NW_027117279.1, from coordinate 2,475,404 downwards.
TCTCAAGGTGTAGACCGGGCTGGAAATTGAGATCTGGCGGTCGATGTGCGCAGAATCAATTCCGTGTGGCGCGGCGAAGGAGCGGCGTATGTCAAGGCTTATGGGCGATGATGGAGTCACAAAGTCGTGGTTGAAGGAGCTCGGCTGTAATGCCGCATCTGGGTGCGTCATAGAAAAGTAGCCGACCAACTCTGCTCCTCTCAGCTCCATGCTCCGTCCCTCATCTCACTCTCTCTCGCAATTCAACCATCAACTCCTCCGGTTTCCCCCTCCCAGGATGTGCACAGTCTCCCGGTAGCCCCACGATTGCGCTTTGCATCGGTGTCCACAAGACCCTCAGTCTCCCGCAATGGCCGATACCGCAGGCGCTGCGGCCAACGCCGCCACAGGTCAACCTCACGACAGAATACCACCCCATCCTGATGCCAAACGCCCGTCAACCATGCCTGCCGAGGAGAATGAGCCCCCAGAAGACATTTCTCTCACACAAAAGATGCTGTCGGCCGTCACTGGCAGCGTCTTGACCTCTCTTTTAGGTACTTTGCCCCTCTGCCATCATCTTCGAGAACTCGTAGCTAATGCTGGAGCGCAGTGACACCCCTCGACGTTGTTCGCGTTCGTCTTCAAGCTCAAACACATCCTCCGTCGGCCTCGAAAACCGCGAAAACGGCACATCCTCGCCCTGTCCCCGTGCTTTCCTCTCTCAATCCCGCACAACCGCACTTTTCCAATATACCCCCAAATCTGGGTGTGACGGCCTGCTGTCGTGAAGTCTTTTGGGTCACGAATAATGCAACCTACTGTGTAGCAGGCCCAACCACCGTCCCGACCACTGTGCCCACTAGCGCAAAGTCCTGTGCTGTGGAGGAGACGCAACGCAAGACGTTCAACTCGACATTCGACGGCCTGCGCAAGATAGCGCGCAATGAGGGCCCACGTACGCTGTGGAGAGGGTTGTCTCCCACGTTGGTCATGACAATCCCCGCCAATGTCATTTACTTTGCGGGCTACGACTGGTTACGCACTTCCAACAAATCGCCCATAAAGCGGCACCTTTCCGACTCGTACTCGCCACTCATTGCCGGCAGCACTGCGCGCGTGTTTGCTGCCATAGCAGTTTCTCCTATCGAAATGTTTCGCACCCGGATGCAAGCCGCGCACACAAACCACGCAAATTCAACAGGCAGCCATTTTAGAGATACCCTCCATGGCGTTCGGGATCTTGTGCGGGAGTCTGGTTATACGAGCCTGTGGCGCGGCCTGGGTCTAACACTGTGGCGCGACGTTCCTTTTTCTGCCATATACTGGTGGGGTTACGAGACAGGGCGCAACATTCTTACGGACGAGCGCGAACGGAGGCGAGGTCGAGAGATCGACAGACTGGGCTCAGGTGCGTTGAGGGGCAGAAGCTGCAGCAGGAGCAAAAGCTGGAGCGAGGAAGACCACACGGCAACTCTGGTTGACAGCTTCGTCGCCGGCGCGTCCTCAGGAGCGGTTGCTGCGTTTGTCACAACGCCGTTCGACGTCGGAAAGACAAGGCAACAGGTGGTCCGCCATGCCGGAGGATCAAAAGCAACTGCCCAGGGAACCGCAGTAGCTCAAGCACTGAATCCAGAGGAACAGTCCATGCCTCGCTTCCTTTGGCACATTTTCAAGGAACAAGGCCTTCCAGGTCTCTTCCGGGGATGGGCAGCCCGCTGTCTCAAGGTGGCTCCTGCATGTGCTATTATGATTTCAACCTACGAAGTCGGGAAAAAGATGGCTGGTGATGTGAACGAACGACGAGGCGAGAGGAGGCACTGAGCATTGCTTGCAGCATCATTGTTTGTACAGGAGTTTAGCGGCGTTCTCAAGGATCAGATGTGGGCGGGCCAGCCCGACAGGAAATTATTTGTCCACTTGTTCAGACTTCTCACCTCTCACGGTCTTTGGGTATAGATATGTTGGCCAGCAGTGGATCGTTGCACTGGACTAGTGAGTTCAAGTTGAGCGGAGGATACCAAGAAGCGAGTTTTGCCTGTTTTGTACGATAGCTAAGGAGGTGTGGACAAAAGCCAATCCGGCGCGTTTGAGGAATAGACAAAATCAAGACATGAATGCTGCTCTCATATGTTTTGTTTAATGTCGGTTGTCGTTGGGGAGGTCGACATGGGATGACGACGCCAAGAAAGGGCAGTTTGCAGTGTTTGCACTCGGCCCAGAAAATCGCGGGCGCCGTTGGCCGACAGAACGCGTCGAAGCTCAGCGTCGCCCACAAGTTACCCCTCGAAGCTCCGCTCCACCACCTCAACCCCTCAAGAACCTCTTCCCTCTTCCAGTCCGGGCTCCTTTACACGCGCAATACCTTGCCGAAAGCTCCCGGAGCAACCATGTCTTTTGGAGGCCAAACACCCACGATTGTCGTGCTTAGGGAGGGTACGTCGCCGCCAACGCACATTTCGGGACACGGGGAACCAAACAACTGACAGCGACTTTTGATGGATCACAGGGACGGATCAGTCGCAAGGCAAGGGTCAAATAATATCCAACATTGACGCCTGCTTGGCCGTGCAGTCGACCATCAAGAGCACCCTGGGACCCTACGGAGGTGACCTGCTGCTGGTGGATGAGAATGGCAGGCAGACAATCACCAACGATGGCGCAACAGTGATGAAGGTACGTTTGTAACTCGCAGGAATAGCTCGACAGTCAAAGGGGACATTCGACTGACGGCGCACAGCTCCTGGACATTGTCCACCCCGCCGCGCGCATTCTGACCGACATTGCTCGCTCGCAAGACGCCGAGGTCGGCGACGGCACAACGTCTGTGGTGGTTCTGGCCGGCGAAGTTCTCAAGGAGGTCAAGGAATACGTCGAGCAGGGCGTCAGCAGCCAGACCATTATCAAGGGACTCAGGCGGGCATGCGCCATGGCCGTCAACAAGGTCAAGGAGATTTCGGTCGACATTGGAGAGAGTAACCAGAGGGAGACGCTGCAAAAGCTGGCTGCAACGGCCATGAGCAGCAAGCTGATACACCGGAATTCGGAATTCTTCACCAAGAGTGAGTGGCAGAAAGGAGGTACTTGCGCGCGCACCAGCTAATTACTCGTGGCAGTGGTCGTCGACGCCGTCTTGTCCCTCGACCAGGACGACCTCAACGAGAGACTGATTGGCATGAAGAAGATCACCGGCGGTGCGCTGCAAGACTCGCTCTTCGTCAACGGCGTGGCATTCAAGAAGACCTTCTCCTACGCCGGTTTCGAGCAGCAACCAAAGTCATTTGCCGACCCCAGGATTGTCTGCTTGAACGTCGAGCTGGAACTCAAGGCCGAAAAGGACAATGCCGAGGTTCGGGTTGAAGAGGTTTCTGAGTACCAGGCCATTGTCGACGCCGAGTGGCAAATCATCTTCAACAAGATGGAAGCGCTGTACAAGACGGGCGCAAAGGTGGTGCTGAGCAAGCTGCCCATTGGTGATTTGGCAACACAGTAAGTTGGTCACTCGAATTGGTAGACTTTTCTAACGACTCAGATACTTTGCGGACCGCGACATTTTCTGCGCTGGCCGCGTCTCCTCTGACGACATGGAGCGCGTCTGCAAGGCCACTGGCGCCTCTATCCAATCCACCTGCAGCGACATTCGCGACGAACACCTCGGAACCTGCGCCAAGTTTGAGGAGCGACAAATTGGAGGAGAGCGCTTCAACTTCTTCGAAGGCTGCCCCGGCGCCAAAACTTGCACGCTCGTCCTGCGCGGTGGCGCTGAACAGTTCATTGCCGAAGTGGAGCGGTCGCTGCACGACGCCATCATGATTGTCAAGCGGGCCATCAAGAACCAGACCATCGTGGCTGGCGGCGGCGCGTGCGAGATGGAGGTGTCGGCGTACCTGCACAACTTCGCTGACAAGAACGTGCCGCACAAGCAGCAGAGCATCATCAAGGCGTTTGCCAAGGCGCTCGAGGTGATTCCGCGCCAGCTCTGCGACAACGCGGGCTTCGACGCCACCGACATTCTCAACCGCCTGCGCGTCGAGCACCGCAAGGGCAACAAGTGGGCCGGCGTCGACTTCAAGAACGAGGGCATCACGAACAACCTCGACGCCTTTGTCTGGGAGCCTAGCCTTGTCAAGTCGAATGCCATCCAGGCCGCCATTGAGGCTGCGTGCATGATTCTGAGCGTTGATGAGACGATAAGTACGTCCCTTTTCACAGCCGACCTGCCCCTCTTTCTACATGTGTCTTTCAGATCAAATGCTGACCCTCCGCAACAGAGAACCAAGAGTCGGCCCAGCCGCAAGCGCCTGGTCGCGGTCTGCCTCCTGGCGCCGCACAGCGGGCTCTCAGGGGTCGTGGCAGGGGCATGCCCAGGCGGTAAAGCTGCAAAGACATTGCGGCGACCAACGTCAATGCATGAAAGAATCAAGCAAGCAAGCACGGGTAGCGCCATTGATGGTTTTGAGGACTAGCAAAACGACATCGGAACACGCATATAGAGAGGTCTTTTGCGACATGAAAACGCGCTTGTTGGAGATGGATGGGTGTATGGATGCTTGCATGCAGGCACAATTAGGAGTCGGGTGAAATAATCGACTTGTACTTTCAAGGAGGGTGGAACAAGCAGCGGACGAGTTGAAAGTGGAAAGTAAAAAGAAATCAATGGCAAAGCAACAGACGACTCCGAGTTTCTCTTGATTGTGGGGCAAGTTTGATGATGCTGCCGGGGCATCGTGTTGGAGAAGATTGCCAGCAAGGAGACAGGGCGGAGGAGCATTCTTGACTTGTTTCCAACCTTGGTAGCGTTGATGTCAAATAAATTAACAGATGCTTTGCAGGAGGCATAGACAAGGGAGGGGTGGTAGTATGGGAGCTCTGGCCAATCACAGCTTCATCGGCTGCAGGTATCCGGGACCTGCATCAGCTCCATCGACACGGCATCAAGTGCAGCTCATCAGGCCTTTCATCTTGTGAACAAAAGCCTCGTGCCCGTCTCTTGCTCGCACATCTTTCCCCATTGGCTGCTGGCAGATATTTGGCCTCGGACGTCACGAGCGCCATCCCTAGCCATGCCAGACCGCTTTCGACCTACCTATCTTCCTACCTACCTACCAACCTACCTACCTACCTACCTATTCCATCCTTTGCCCTGCCTCCCTATCTCTCAGGTCCCCTCTCGCTACAGCTACGCAACTCCACCTCCTCGTGTCACTCGATGAACTAGACCCGCAACGACTACGATCACCGTAGCTATCAAACAAGCAGCTCCGCAGCAACACGGCCACCGTCATGTTCGACCAGGTACACAATGCCGTCACGGCCGCGGCCAGAGACGCCGTCCTCCCTAGAGTCTCGGCCGCCTTTGACGACATGGCTTCCTCGATGCCGTCTCTCCGCTCCCTCTCCAAGCTCGCCCTCGGCGGCGCCCAGGTCTTGATGGGGAACCCCGAGCCCGTCCACGCTGGCACCGCGCAGGCGTGCACCAGCCCGCAGTTGAGCTGCCACAATAGCAGCGTGGTGGAGAACCTGTGCTGCTTCAACTACCCGGGCGGCCAGTTCCTGCTCACGTCGTTTTGGGACACGAATCCGGTGGTTGGTCCGTCGTATGTGGTCCATGTCCGAAGCCCGCGGAAAGCGGAATGCTAACGTGCCTGGAGTGATTCGTAGGTGCTCTGCTGGAAAGCTCGTGGCTTGCTGAAGACTAAACTAGCTGAAGGTGGACCATTCATGGTCTCTGGTAAGTTCACATCCTGACATGTCGAATCCGTGTCAGTTTGGTGTCTGACAGCTGCTTCCATAGGCCGGACCACTGTGACGGTCATTCGTACGATTCCAACTGCGATCACGCGCGCGCGTATCGCAACATCACGGCCATTCTGAACCACTTCGGCGAGTCCGAGCTCGTTTCGTACATGTCAACGTATTGGAAGAGCAACTCCGAGTCGGATGAGAGCTTCTGGGAACACGAGTGGTGTAAGCTATGTGGACTAAGCGTCTGGGTACATGGTAAACTGATCTCGGGAATAGCAAAGCACGGAACATGCGTGTCCACGCTGAAGCCTACTTGTTATGACGATTACCAAAGGTACTGCTTGCAAGGGTGTTAGTCTTGGAAAGCGAGCTAATACAGAGCAGCAGGCAAGAAGTCCGCGACTTCTTCAACAGGAGCGTCTCCCTGTTCCAGGAGCGTCCAACGTACGAGGTAAGTTGCACCCGAGCGCCTCCCATTCCATCCAACACAACTAACACAAGCCAGTGGCTCGCCGCGGCCGGCATCACGCCCTCGACCAGCGCAACCTACAGCACGTCCGAGATCCAAGCAGCGCTAAAGGCCCAGCACGGGTCCGGCGTAGCGCTACTCTGCGAAGGCAGCGGCCGCAAGACCTTCTACCAAGTATACTACGGCTTCGAAGTGCGCGGCTCGCTGCAAGCCGGGCAGTTCGTGCCCATCGACGTGTCCAGCTCCTCCAACTGCCCCAGCAAGGTCCGCTACGTGCCCAAGCGCGGCGGGCCCTCTCCTACCACAACCGGCAGGCACACAAAGACGGCGACGACGACGACGACCGCGCTGCCGACTAGCACGGGGAGTTTTAGTGGCAAGGGCTTTTTGAATGTTGAGCATGACGGCGGCTCCAATGGCTGTATCAGTACGTGTTCACGTCCTCCCCGTCCACCACTCCCCCACACCCACACCACACCCATCCTCGCCTACTAACAACCACCGCAGTCAGCGGCGGAACATGGTACGCCTCAGGTACATGCGCCACCTTCACAGCGACATCAGCCGGCGTGGACGGCGGCTTCACACTGCGCAGCAGCCGCGGCGACTGCGCCATCACCATGGACAGCGAGCTGATGTGCGGGTCCGGCATCAACGACCCGACCATCTTCACCGCCGTCGACGGCAGACTCGCCTTCGATGGCATCACCACGTTTTACGCGAATCAGGTGCCTAAGGGTACGACCAAGGTGACTGTCTGGACGGATGGCGGGAGCGTGGAGTTGGAGATTACGTGGCTGGGTAAGTGAGTAAGTGGAGAGGGCGAGGTGAGGAAGGGATGGGGAGGGGATGGGGAGGGGGGCAAGGGGACAGATATGTAGTAGACCAGACTCGAGCATAAAGCAACATGGAGCAACCATCCAACAGCTGCATTCGATCTTTCCATCACAAATCCCCTGTACCTTTCTCCAAGCGAACCGTGGACACAAGAGCGGAGCGGTCGGGCCATTCATTTATTGATGCATTGGCGCAAAAGATTGGCCAGTTGCTTCCAACGTTCCTAGGCACTGCTGTCATCCACCGGAAGCACTGTTCCCCTGCCAGTCGAGTACTCGAGCATCTGCGGTTCTCCTTTTATTACTCTTTTTCATCCTCTCTCGGTGTTCTTTGGTCTTATCCTCTAGATTATATATAGGATATACAGTATTTATAGTACTTAATACATAGAAAAGATAGATAGGTAGATAGGTAGGTAGATAGATATCTAGATGTGTAGACGGAACTGGTAGGAATGAGAACCGCCCACCAGTACCCGCGCCCCGCTTAGACGAGATGAACTATAATATAGGTATCATCATGAGCACAAGTCTGGTCCAAGGAAAAAAGAAGAAGAAGAAGAAGAAGGAGAAGAAGAAGAAGAAGAGAAAAATAGTCTGTTTTGTGTTCCACGCTCTCTAACTAATCCATATTACACATCTAGGTATCCCCTTCTACTAACATGGTAAACGCCATCCCGCCTCGTCTCACTTAAAGCGTAATATTCCTTCTTCCTTTCTTTCTTCCTTCCTACCTTCCATCCCTCCACGAAACATCTACAACCACAACCTCAACACTCCCGGCTCCACGACTTGAGCAAAGGCAGCGGAAGGGACCAAGCAAAGAGAAGAGACGAGACGAGAGTAGTAAGAGAGTCAAGCATGTGTCAAGTCTCAAGCCAAGTTTGTATCATTCATTCAATCCAATTAATTCAACCATTCAACAACCATGATGCATCATCGATTGCGGGTATCTTCAACGAATCAACAACTGACTACCGTACGTGCTGATGCTGCTGCTGCTGCCGCTGCGCTGGCGCTTGCTTGCTTGCTTGCGTCAGGCGTAGAACCAGAGGCGCGCATTGCTCTGCTCTCCGTCTCACTCTCCCTGCCTCCCTCTGTGCAGCACCACCGTCACCACTACCTACCTCCTCCTCTCCATCTCCTTTCCTTATCAACCATACTGCTCGTTGACCTGCTGAGACGCTCTCGCCCATCCCCACAAACTCACTACCACACCCACGATCGCCCATCCCGCCCTCCGACCACCACTCCGGTCGCTATCCGTGGTCCGTGGTCCGTCATCATCGTCATCGTTCATCTGTTGTTGCTTGCTCGATCTAATGAAGGCGAAGAAGAAGAGGAAGAAGAAAATAAAAAGGGGGACTAAAGAGTAATCAAGCAAGAAAGTGTAAAAGCGGCAAACGACTAACTGGAAGCAGCGCAACGCAACGCCGGCGAAAGAACCAAAAAGAAGAAGAAGAAGAAGAAGAAGAAGAAAAAGAAGCTAATTTCCCAACAACGTCATCCGCCCAGACGCGCGCAAGCTCGCACGCATGAAGAAGAGGAAAAGGAAGCAGCCAAGCTCAAATGACCTACGCCAAAGCCAAAAAGCAATCCGGATTCCAAGAATTCCGGGTAAAAAAAGGCAGGTCGAGCCCCTGCACGAAGAAAGCAGATGACTGTCTGGCGAGTGAAAAGAAGGCCGAGGCACCACCCCACGACCGCCACCACCCGATGATGATGATGATGAACGGAGAGATGAGAGGGGCTGAGGAGGGTGGCAGTAGAGGGTCGAGGAAGGTGGAGGAGAAGATGATCATGAAGGCCGATCTATGAATCGAAAACACAGAGCCTGCTGTATGTACAGTGATGGTGAGGAGTGAGTGGGCGAAGCGATGGCGAGAAGGTGCCCGTGGACAATGACATTTGCGGCCTTGGTTGATTGATCCAAGCGTGCTCGTCTTTCTAGGTTGGAGGGTTGATAAAGGCCCGCCCAAATGGATTGATGAAGCTGACAAGCTTTGCATATATTGAGGGGAGAAGCACCCGTCAGTCGCCCAGTTGATTCGTCGCCTGGTAGAAGTGGAGTTGGCAAATGGTGGCCAGGATTAAATCAGTGTAGTTTGGGCAAGTGTTTGCCGGTATGAAGGCCAAAAATGCAGTCAAAGAAACGTGAATCGTACTGCTTGGCCAGACGGAGCAGCGACAATGCTGTTTGCTGCTTCTACCATATCGGAGTGTTAATTATAGGAGATCAACGGCGGCTGGACAGCCTAGTCTCTGAGACTCTTTTTGAGTTGAAAGTAATGTTCATCCAAACCAGTATCGAAGAAGTTTTCGTCTCTCTAAAGACTGAACCCTTGTCGGAGCCAGCAGCGATCAAGAACTTGAGTGAGTGGCATGCTGAGGCCAGAAAGTGGGGTAAGGAACAAGCTCATCCCGCGCCGTTAATACTCTCCGGGCTCATCATGCCAACGACACCACTGTCCTCCTTTTCGGGGTCCGGGATCGTGTCCTTGTTCTGCGGAGCCTCCAGCTTGACTTTGCCGATGGGAGTCTTGAGCGCTTTGACCGGGACGTGATTAGCATCCCCATGGCCGCCAGCTTCGTCGAGCTTTCTCTTCTTCTTGGCCATTTGTTGCTGCTCGCGAAGCGGTCGTTTTCTCGGCGAAGAAATTTTGCCTGTGGGTGGCAGACGTGGCTTGGGGAAGCGCTGCTTCGCAGGCAAATCTTCGTCTTCGACCAGTTGTTGGTCGTTGTTTGCGCGCAGCTTTTCCAGAAAGAAGGGCTGGACAAGACCAATCTGGTTGCGGATTGTTTGAATAGTAACGGATTCCCATGGTGCAGGATTCTCCCAGAGCTTGCCAACCGTAGATGTGGCACTGTTGAGTTGTTAGCAAGATGAATTGGATCCTGGGTCGAAAAATATACCTTGCGTTTTGCGCCTGGTGGAGGGAGTGCAGTCTGTTTTGCAACAAGTGGAATGGCACCGCAAAAGTAGGTAGATCTTTGTCGAGGCCCAGCTCTTTGAATCCAAAGAAATCCTCGCCGAGCTCATCGGCAAAGTCGCCACTGACAAACTGTTCACTGCCGTCGTTGAATGCACCCGCGCCGTCAGGTCCAGCATTGGGGTCGAGAGCGGGACGCTATAGGACGTAAGTGGATGGTTCGAGACGAGAGAGAATGGGCTTACCAAGAGCTCTGAATAGTGCGCCTTCATCCGCTCATGCATCACACCAAGGCGTGTTCCTAGCCGCTCAACGTCTTCCTTGACATACCCATCTAATGCCTCGAGATCGACTCCATTCTGGCGAAGGGCGTGAAGGATCGTCTCCTCATTGGTAAACCGCGGTTTCCACTTGGGACCATCACCGACCAGGACCGGCTCAGCTCTGACCTTGGGCGACTCTCGGTAGACATTGAATGTCCTGGTAATTTGCGTGAAGAAGTTGCTTGCAATGTCAGTCACCGACTCTAGAGCTGACGGTTGGAACTCTTCGAAGCCGGCGTGGTAGAAGATCTTGGCCACGCTCCTCTGCAGGGCAGCCCTGCAAGTCCACTGTGACATGACCGCGCCCTCTTCAGAGACGACGACAGGCTCAATGTCCTGTTCCTCAAAGGGTTGTGGGTCGTATTTTTGGAATTGGTTTTGGTAAGTCTGCCGAGGTCAGCACTGGGAGTTAGTTTGACTTAAAGCGCTTACCTGGCCCTGCAGCTGCATCTGCTTTACAATGCCAATCTTTGAGCAAATCTTGCGAGTGTCCTGCATCTGTCTCATGTTTGCGTCCATCCTACTGGTCAACTTGCTATGAGGAGCAGTAAAGTAGCCCTTGGGTAGCATTCGCATGAACTCTTCTCCTTGTTGGATCACTTGGCCTTCGGAATCTTCAACCCACTTAAGACGCTCATTCAGGTCTGGTATCGTCGACATGATGTCGTAGTAGTCGGGGACTTGTCTTTCTTCTTCTTCACCCTCAATTCCTTCGGCCAAAGTTTCGCCCGAAGCCTGAGGAACACCATTCTTGCCGTCACTGGCCTCGACGTCATCGTCGGATTGGCCATTGTTGAGCGCCTCCTTGTGCTGCTTCAACCAGCGACGCATCCCAGCTTTGGTACGGAGCAGAGCAGGCTCTTCGATGTTGAGATGATCATTACGAAAGAGTCTATGCCGCTCAGCAGCAATCATGGCTCTGTCCTTTTTGGTGACTTGTTTCCACGTCTTGAACTCGGCATCGTCCAGGTCAGGGTCCTCAGCCGGCGCCGCGCCAACCACCGAGCTTCCGGCATCAATGTCCGAGACGTCAGCCTGGCTAGCACTGGCGCCGTTAAGGCCTATTGGTGTCAGTGTTCCGGGGGGCGGTGGAGTTTGGAATCCGTTTTGATCAGTCGGAATATCAGAATCAGCGCGGAGGAACTCGGTGCGTGGGTTGGTAGCGGATCCAGGCGGGGGCTTCGTCTCTGCTCCAGGGGTACCTTCGGGACCAGCCGAAGGTGCTTTCCTTGATGCAGATGTCCCCTTGTTCCCTTTACTAGGAGCCTTGCGTCCGCGCGAGGCCATGATTGGTTCCTCTATTACAGTGCATTAGCGGAGAGCGGTAATCAAAACATTAAAACATACCGTCATCACTCTCCTCAACACCCTCCAAATCGGCATCAATGCTTTGCATCCTTCTCTCTTCTGCCTCTACCTCGGCACGATCTCGCACGACAATTTCAGGAATGAGTGGAACCAGCTTATCTGTTTCTTTCTTCATGTAGAGCGCCTTCTTGCGCAAAAAGTGAGAAGGGTCCGCGTTGTACTTTAGACAGTTAGACCATATCAGGTTGAGGTCATCGACGAATTCCTTCTTGGATCGGTATTGCAGCGACTTGAGCTTCTTGATCATGGTTCCAATGTCCATGGGCTGTTTGATGACTTGGTAGTAGTCGGGTGCGTCGCGCTTGTTGACGCGCTGCAGGAAGGGCGCAGCATGCTCGGTCATGGCCTTGAGCTCCATGAGGACCTTTTCAGCAGCCTCGTACAGCTCCTCCTGGCCGACCTTGTCTTCGCTCGCCCATTTGCTGCGGTTCTTGCGCACGTCACTCATGAGACTGCGCAATTGCGCATCTGACGCTCTGACCAAGTTGCGCTTTGCGTCGATGCGCGAAATCAAGTGCTTGAACGTCAAGCTCGAGGATCCCAAGTTGGCGCTGCTCAAAGAACCCTGTTGCTGTGCGCCCCGGGAGGCATTGTTTGCGCTGCTGCCAGGTTGACCAGACATTTCCGTTTCCACCTGACGATCCAACTCGTCCAGCTTTTGCTGCTCCAGCATGGCATCCCGGTCCGTCTCCAGTGTGTAGAAGAGAGTATGAAAACTCTGGCGCGCAGCTTCCTCGGCGGCCGTCTTCTTCTCATTGAGCTCCTTGCGCACATCTTCTGAGGACTTTGCAGGGTCGGCGGAGGTGGATGCGGCGCGGTCGGATGAAGGTTTTGAGTGGAAAGGTGGCACCTGGAGGCTGTTGGCGCTTGCGCTAGACTTGTTTTGCAGCGGCGATTCGGCGACAGGGGCGCCATCATCATCATCGTCTTCGTCGTCGTCGTCGTCGTCGTCGTCGCCGTAGTCGTCTTCGATGATGCGGGCGGGCTTCTTGGGTTGCGGAGCGGGGCGCGCTTTGGGATCGGCGCGGTCAAGTTGCGGCGCGACAGCAACATCATCATGGCCATTGAAGGAGGAACAAGAGTCCAGAGGCGCGCCGCTCAAAAGCGCAGCCAGACGAGCCTCTGACCTTGCAAAGTGTTCCCTGAACTGAGCGTCCCTGGGGTCATCGTCGCCCATTATCACGTCTCCGTCGTCAGCGGGGGGCGGGGCGGAGGCCGAGTGGAGGTGGTCGTCTGGGTTCATGGGGTGATTGCGGAGTTTGGTCTGGGGAGTATGGAGGGCCGAGTTGCGATGGGCGCCATAGCTGGGATGTCGTATGGGCGGGCGTTGGTGGACGATGTTCATGATAGGATCCGCGCTCGTTCCGACGTTAGGTCTTGGCAACACCTCCTCGACCAGCGCCGGGTTCGTCAGTCCCCTGTTCCACGGTCAACGGGCGCGTCGACGAGGAGGTTATGGGCATTAGAGGGACGGCCGGGCCGACTGGTGATGGATGAGAGGCGAAATTTGATGAAAAGGTGATGCGGGGGCGGGTCTCGGTGATGCAAAGGGAGTCGCGCGTGCCGTGGAGGTCTGGTCGGTCAGAGCGACTGGACGGGCGCGCGGCTGGAGGTGGGTGGCAGTGGGTGCTGAGCCGGCCGCCCTGACCGCCCTGGCACCACGGCAGCTGCCAGCCCAAAATACCGCCGGCAGAACTCGGTCCCTTCGGTTGACCGCCCTGCTACCATCGGATCCATCATGCGCCAGGCCAGCACAGCTGCCACCACCACCAACACCATCGCCATCTCTGGCAACACCCACGCTCGCACCTCGTCCCGCCCCACCACTCGACAATCTCCTCGCTACCACCCGCCGCCTCACATGCTCCACCCGCGATAGTCCTACCTCCAACTCCTCCACACTCCACACTCCACACCCATGCGAATCCGCAAAGTTCCCGCAGGTACTCGCCGCCTGTCTCTTCCTCCCCTGCTCCACGGCTAACCACCACTCCAGGCGCCTTCGCCGCCTTCTGCCTCCTCGCTGCTGCAGGCGGCTTCGGCCGCCAACAAATCCCCTCGTACAAGCAGAGCGACAAGGCCTTACACTTCATCACCTTTTTCCTCATCACTGTACCATCTCGACCATCCCAAAACAACCAGCATGCGCTGATCGCCCTCTAGCTCTGCTTTTACTGGATAATCGAAACAAACCGACGTCGCGTCCTCCACCTTACGTTATTCGTCTGTCCGCTGCTGCTCGGTGTTGGCTCAGAGGTCGTCCAAGGTCTACTACCAGTACGCATATCGCTCTCTTGTCTTCCAGTCCTCCCATCTGACATGCAACTCCCAGAATGACCGCCAATTCGACCCGTGGGACATTCTCGCCAACGCCGTCGGCTCCCTCTCAGCCATCGCCTTGTGCAGCTGGTACCACAAACGCATGCTCGAGCGCCGGCGGCAAGCCAAGCTATACCACGCCGTTCCGGGCGAAGACAACGATGAAGTCGACCTCGAGCTGGGCGAAGGCACCAGCGGCAGCCGTCACGGACAAGAATCGGGCGTCATCCGCGAAGGCGGCGAGGGCGGCATGAGCGTTGAGGAAGAGCTCGACAACTGGGACGAGAACGCCGAAGACTGGGATGCCGATGAAGCCGACGGCGGCGGCGGCGGCGGCGCATCTACCGCAGGCGATGCTCCCAACAACAACAACAAGTCCAAGGGCGAGGCTGCCGAGGCGGCTGCGACGGCTGCGGCGGCCGGCGGCCACAACCACTCTGATTCCGGCGCACAAGCGACGAAGAAACGGGACGAGTGATGCTAATCTATGATTTCTTTTAAACTTTACCCACCCACCTCCAAATCACTTTGCTGGGGCAAAATACGGACTTATGATAAAAGTAACGCGCTGATACCTACCATCCTGCATCTCCAGCCTCAATTGAAAGAAAAAAAAAATATATCAAAAAGCGTGCGCACATTGGTCACAAAATGAAGCGTGATGACGCTGGGTGGCTGCGGCCCGGTCCGGCATCGGGAAGAGGAGACGTGCGGATTTGGGGGTAGACGGACGGACGGTGGGATCGGTAGGTGGGATGGGTTGCCTTGGCGCCCACCACCAGCGACCGACCGTCCGCAATCTTTGTACAGTCGATGCTCAGAGTGTGTACAGGACAAAGCGAAATGAAGTGAAGAAACGACCCAGTATCTAGAATAAGTACGTAGGCTGGCAATGAGTAGAGTGGGTGGTTGTGCTGTGCTGCCGTTTGTTTGCCCGTCTGTAGTATTACTAATTTCTATTTCTACCATTGCTGTGCTAAGGTAGCACTTTTGAGAGCACGTTTATGATGGTTGTCGGTATGATTGTGTTAGTGTTTTGAATGATGCAGTAGATGGATAGCAGAGTGAAGGGAGAAGCGATTATTGTTCTACTACCAGTACGGTAGTGAGGATGGAAACTTTATCGTTAGCAGAGGGAAGGGATAATCAATAACTAACAAACATGACAGGAAAAAGACGTAGACATTTCCTCTCCATTTTCTCAGCCAGCCATCTAGCTAGCCAGTGTCTCATCGTGGCACACGGAATAGCATAATCAACCATTCTTAGCATCTCCTTTTCATCATCATCGTCTTTCTACGTACATAGGTACCTGCGTGTCTGCTTGCTAGTCAACCAATCCATCAATCCATCAATCCATCAATCGGCCAACTCACTAGATAACAAGCCACCACCACAAACCCTTCTTCTCTCCCCCGCCATATTCTTTCTCATGTAGATCTACTACTACTCACCATCCACTCGCGCGCATCGCCCATCCAACCGCCATCCTCCGCTCTCAGCTCAATCGGGAAGTCGAGTCGAAGTTTCGAACAAGTCGAAGTCAAAAGGAAAAAGGAGAAATTTGAGTTCTGAAACGGATGGGTGAGTGATGTGCTGCCGTTCTGTGGTCATGGTACCACCCATTGAAAGAAAGAGACACGCATCAGAAGCGTAATGAGGAGATATCAAACAGAGAAAGAGAGAGGAATGGGGACAAGGAGGAAGGGCCCAAAGGGTGAGGGGCCGGCCGTATATGTATATGTGTGCGTCTTGTTTTTGGGGGTCGTGTCGTGTCGTGTGCTAAGATACTTGCGGTTTGGTGTGCATGCCAGCAGTCAAGAGAGGACGTGAGATTGGTTTGATTGATTTGATTTGATTTGATTGATTGATTGATGCGTAGAGTGCAGTGCGCAAAATACATGCGCGACCAAAAGTGCTTGCTTGCGTGCGTACGTGAGAAGATTGTTCTATTGTCGGGTGTTGGGTTGGTAGGCGTGCCAATGAGTATGGAGTATGGAGTGTGATGGTGCGGGTGTTGTGTGTTGAGTGTGTACGGATCGGTAGTGTAGAAGAAGGGGGGGAATCAAAGGAAAACAAAAGAGGTTCCACTACCATACAAGAGAAAAAAAAAATCCAGCGACGACGACGACGACGACCAAAAGCCTTCTTCATCATCATCATCAAAAAAGAGAAAGAGAGAAATGAAAAAAGACGTCCTCGGTTTTTTCCCCTGCCTCACTTCTCCGCGCACGCAACCTGTTCGTCGCGGCCCTCTGAATTTGCACTCACCTGGTGTTCTTCTTTTTCTTTCGTTCTTCCTGTCTGCATTTCACTTATCCAAAGAATGCCCGCACCGTATGCTGTGTCTCGGGCGTCAGCGTCGCAAGCAGCTGCCCTGCATCCAGGCCTGCCGTCTGCACCAATTGCTTGGTCGCCCTCACAATCTGATTGGCAATGTTGCCCTGCAACGTCTCGGCCTCGAGCGCCTGTGCCACATGCGTAAAGCATTGGGGTGCCTTGCCCATGACTGCCGCGTTGTTCCTGCGAAGACACGTTAGACAGAATTGATGGAGAGAGAGAGAGAGAGATAGAGAGAGGCGGAAAAACTTACTGGTCGATGAGCTGCGCAAGAAATGCGTAGGCATAGGGCGCGGCCTCTTCGTCGTTAACGATGGGCAGCGTGTCGACCCATGCGGCAACCACTTCCTGCACATTACCCACCTTGGAGTTGTTGAAATGCAGGATTTTGGCGATACTAGCGCAGGCATTTTCCGTTGCAAAGACGTCGTCATCCTCGCGTGCATTGGGTCGCTGGATGACCTCGAAAAGAGTCGGCAAGCATGCAGCCACAAAGTCTGACCACGCGTCGCCGCCCTTTTGTGCAGCAACACCGACGCCGTAAACGGCGGCCTGCCTGTTGGCAGCCACATCGTCACGCATGCCGTTGACGAGGGGTTGCATAATCTGTTGGTTGTAGTTCCACGATTGCGGGCCACAGAACTCGAGGACATCGTCAAGGATGCAAATCGCCCACTGTCTTTGAGTGGGGTCGGCGTTGTTGACAAAGGCGGCGTAAAATTTGACGAGGCGCTCCCAGTGTGGAAGGAAGGCAGGACCCATCATCTGAAAGACGACGTGGAAGGCCTTGTTCATGTCGGATAGCAGGGTCTGGTCGTCTTCGATGGCGAATGCCATTTCTTCTGACAGCTCTTCTCCGTCGTCGGCGTCGGCTTGATCCTCAAGACGAGCTGTAACACGCTGTTGGTAGTCGGTGAGGACAGATTCGACGCTCTCAATGAAGCGTGCCATGTGCTGGTCAGTCAAGCAGCCCTTGCCGAGACACTCGACGCACTCGTAAAAGCATTGGTACATCTCAGCCAAAGTGTCAATGGCAGGCTCAGTAGTAAGAACCTCCATGACCTTTTCGACCGTCTGGCTCCACAGCTGACCGAGGCGCGGTGACTGCTCGCCGTGCGCCTTCTTGTAGCAGTTCAACAGAGCCGGAACACACTTGGCAGACGCCACTCTGACGGGGTCATGGAAGAAGAATGCAAGACCGGGCAGAGCAATCTTTTCCATGATGGTGGCCACGTAGGGCTCGAAAGCGGCCTCCAAGACTTGAGCGTAAATGACAATGAGCTCAATGGCCATATGCTTGTCATCCAAGGTGCTGGTCTTGATGCCAATGACCTTGCCCTTGAGAGGAACGAGCTCCCAGCCCTCATCTTGTTCAACCTGTGCGACTTGATCGTCATCCTCGAGAAGCTGAATGTCAGCCTTAGCACTGGCGAGCTCCGTAAGTGGCGGGATCACAGCTTGGAGGTAGGGGACAAAGTCTTGGCCAAGAACCCGGCACATGCGGCCCCAGCAGTGCAGCAAGTAGGAGGCTTGAGGGTCGTCCGAGTCGGTGATACCCTGCTGGATGGTTCCGAGCAAGTTGACCAGAGCAATAGCATCCTGTCCCATCTTTTCTTTGCCGACAGCCAAAGCAATCAAGGTGGCGCACTCCATGGCCTTGGCGCGCAGTAGCCTGTACTCCCTCGACTGCTCCTCCTTGAGAACGTTGAACAAAAGCGGCATGAGGGTATCATAGTATCTGCCAAACGCCTGCTCGGCCGAGTCGGCGACTGTGGCAATGGTGGAAAGGGCCTGCTCCTGGACAAACCGCTTGGGACTTTGCAGGAGTTGAAGAAGGTGGCTCAACAAGGTGTCCAGGTATGGCTCGAGGACCTCCTTCTCGGCTTCTTCGCAAAAGTTGACGAGGGCGGCGGCTGCGTGGGCTTGCACGCGAGGCTCTGTGGATTCGAGGACCGGGATGATGTTGGGGAGAACGACCTGATGGTACTTTTCTTGCATCGTCGTCGCAAAGTCGGTGCTCATCTGGCCCAGAGCGTTGCAGCCCGCCCATCTGACGCGCGGGTGTACATCTTGGAGCGCTGGCAGCACCAAGTCAAGGACCTTGTCAAGCTCTCCAATCATCATGTCACGGCATCCCTCTGAAATGGCCGAAATGGCCATCAGCGCGGCATGCCTGTCGCGCCAAGCAGAGGACGTCATCATGCGGGGGAGCCAGTTGAAGGTGGGAAGCAGGATTGCAGAGCCACCGAGCTTGTTTGCCAAGCGATCCATGGTCTGTTCACCGGCGACGTGGTTCTCGTCGCTCTCGTCGAGGTCGAGCTGAAAAATTGTTAGCAACATCCAATGGCAAAAATCAGACACAACTCACATCCTCCATGGCATTCCACTCCTCGGCATCATCGTCGTCAATGCCGACGTCCGTCATGAGGGATAAGCATTGGGTCACCATGTCCGGAGTGTAGTTGGCATCCTTGCGGCACATTTGAGGGCTGGAGTCGGCAAAAGTAGCCATGAGCTCGAGAGCATTTTGGCGGGTCTTGTCCTCCAATTCCTTGTCCTGGATGACGGTGATGCTGAAGTTGACCAATGCATTAAAGACCGGCTTGAACATTTTCGGGGCAATTTCCGCCAAGTCGATCAGCGCAATCAGGGCATTGGACAGCTGTTGCGAGTCGCCAGCCTCCTTGATGGGCGGAAGGATGTTGAGAATTTCGCCGATGAGAGCATAGTATTTCTGCTGCGACTTTTTGTTGATGGACCGGAAAAAGGAAGAAAATGCCTCCATGGCGGCGATGCGGACCTGTGTCTCGTTAGCGCTAACGCCATCATGTGCTCGCTCGGCGACTGTCGTGTCTGCAACGAGCCACGCATCGCCAAGCTATCGTGGGCAATACCGAAATATTGTCATCTTTGAAACCTTGGGTAAAAGCTCCCAGGACGGTATCCTCGTGTTGCTTCTCAATGATTCCAGGCGTGGTAGCAAATATCCTAAAGGCGTTTTCGCGCTGTCCTGGCTCCGGCGATTGGCTTGCCTTGAACAGAGCTCCAAGGAGTTCTGGCCAGGCTTCGCCTATGTTACGACGTCCGTCAGGGTCCTGTTCCTTCATGGCTTGGGGTGATGTGAAAACATTACCCTCTTCCGTATATTGCCTAGCGAGCTCGGCGACAGCGTCGCCAATCTTGTTTCTCACGGCCGAACTCTGCTCGCCCTCGAGACACTGCAGCATCTTGGCACGGATGGCATTACGTTGCGGCTCCGGGAGTGTGAGGAAGAGTTCCTTGGTCTGTTCTGTAACGGGATCCTTCCGGTTCCTGACTGAAATGCGCCTGAAGAGCACCGAGGCGAATGAACGCGTCTGCGAGGCACAGGTCAGCGGGGCTACAAGTGTGTACCACCAACGAGACGTACGCCAGCGTCCTCTGCTAGTTGTATTTGCTCGGCAAGGCCCATGAGCAAGATCTCGGTCTGGGCATTGACCCAGTCATTGTTGAGGTTCTCCTCAGCCTGGGTGCGGGCGACATTGTCGGGCGACTGCAGACCAGACAGCAGCTGGGCCAGGGCCGAGTGGACCTCGGGCGGGAGCATCGACATGTTGGGACGGTCGGTGGTGAGGCTCTCAAAGAGAGCCTGGGAGCGAGGGTCGGGGTGGGGGGGGGAGGGTTTGGGCTTGCGCTGCCGCGCGCAACGGTCGCAGGCTGTGGGATTTCTGCAAGGGAGGGCGCGTAGAGGCGTGTGGAAGAGAGGATCAGATCGAGAGTGTGGTCGGCAGCCCGTGAGTTGCGAGGCGGGCAGGTGTTTGGGCAAGGTCGAGGTGCTGGGAAAAAAGTTCGTGGGGTCGCGCGGGCTGACTGGGAGCTGCCGCCAACCTAACCAACTAAGCCAACACCCACCTCAACTGCTAACTATCTTACCTAGGTACCCAGGCCGATGCTGGGGCACGACTACACAATCACGTGTCGCCTCACCGTCCGTTCGTCAGAGGTCACTGAAAAGGCTGATTGATTCCTCGTCTTCTGTCACAGTTCCTTCGGCTTGATTCGTCAATCTACCGCCGATACGCTATAGCTCTACCATTATCCATGCCTTTGCGACACCCAACCTCCAGCTTCCCCTGTTCGAAGTTCCAGCCTGGGCACTGCTCGAGACAGCACAAAGACGTCTCTTCTTCCATGTCCAGCTCAGATTCGAGGCGTCAGCTTGCACGCAAAGTCGTTTTCTGGCGTGTTTGCAGCCGTCATGCCAGGTGGGCCTGCAAAACCATCGTGAGCAACGCGTCAGCAGGTGGGGGGTGAGACTTGCCTCGATCAGACCCGTTTCCTGGGTGGATAATTCTACACACCTTGCCATCAAGGTCAATGATGTCGACAGACCGTTCCGGCTTGGGGCTCCGCAGTTCGAAGTCTGCGTCATCGAATTGTAGCCGCTCCGTGATCTATCGAGGGCGTAAATCAGCTCGACGTCGCCCGAGGCTCAACATCGTCTGTACGTACCATTGGCTCAGAGAAATCGAACGTCTGCACCATCCTCGTGGCTATCAGGCATAACTCGGCTATGGCGAAGTTTCTGCCTGGACACGGACTTCGTCCGCTGCCAAACGTCAGGTCATACTTCAGCAGATGTTCGCCCTCGCCGACAAATCGATGGCCTTTCCAAAATTTGGCATCTTCACCGTAAACCTGAACGTCCATCGCAGCCGACTGCCCCATCGAATGGAGAATGTCACCAGGAAGAAAAACATGGTCTCCCATCTCAGGCAGCGTTGTGGGCTTGATGACGGTCGCTGGAGTACCTGCTCTGCATTAGCCAATGATCCTTCATCGAAGACGGGCATAAGAATACCCGTGAAGACGTAGAGACGACATGTCTCAAACAAGGCCGAATACAAATGAGGTGTGAGCTTTAAGAACGGCGCGGTTCCGTCAACATCTCCTACCGCGTCGCACTCGGCGCGGACCGTCGCAAAGAGCTTCGGGGACTGGACCAGGTGAGTGAAGAGCCATCCAAGAGTCTCTGGCGTGTTTGCCAAAAATGCAATCATCATCACTGTTTCTCAAGTCAGAGACAGTTCCGGGGTTTTGGATTAGCGTGCGTAGTGTCATGCACTCACTGTTTAGGAATTTGGATCCAACATCAGGAGACGTCTTTGCTTCCTCAAAGACCCGAACGACGGCTTGCATCTCTTGCGATGCCGTGGCCACGCCACCCGCATTATACCACGAAAGCAATTGGTCAAAGAGCTGCCTGCGGGCTTTGACAGTCTGTCTCGCACCTGGCACAACAAGACTGGTCAACCACAGCGGAAGCGGCCAATTGAAACAATTGAACATCTCGTGCTGGCGCTCGGTAAAATTCTGCAAAATAACTCGTGTTTTGACATGATCTAGATCCGGCCCAAAAATACCGGTGCAATTAACGTTGTATCCGAGGCGATATAAAAGCGTGTGGAGGGAGACATGTTTGCCCTCTTTCCCAACGGCCGCCTCATACCGCTCGATCTCCCCGAATCCGATTCTTCTGACCGAGTCAAGGAGACTGCTCAGCTTGGACTTTGCAAGCTCCCTGTGGACTGTGGAGTCGGCGTTTCTTACGGTCTTCTTGTACTTGCTGTCCGTCGTCGGAATTTCCCACCCCGCAAGATGGAACCAGTCAAAGCCGGCGCGGTGGTCTATCTCCTGAATCGCGGACCGGCTGAAGACGTATTTGATGGCAGCGTGTTTACACAACCAGTAGTTGCGGTTTTCTGTCACGTGTTAGAACTTACAATCCGAAGCGCATGACCAGGGTTGCGGCGGCGAACTCGACCAGGGATCCTCTAGCCACAGGTATTTCCCTTCACCAGCTTCCCGACTGAACTTGATGTGTCCAGAACAGTATTTCTGCCACGTATCGAGCTTCCGGAGCCAGCTCGGCAGATGAGAAAGCCCAAAGATTAGGATTGATGTCACGAGCAGGCCCAACAGTTGCGACATCAGCGTTGCGATGTAGCGAGTCGACGTTGCTTCCATGTTGCCAGACAGGCCCAAGAAAACAATGAAGCTTTTGGAATTTCTACCTCGATCGCTTGAACGCTTCGGTATTTATCTCTGCCAGTGGCACAGTGGTGCAGAAGTGGTGTATGCATGCCAACGAAGTGCTCAACGTACGATACAACCCGCTGATAAAAGTTATCTCGTACACAATGACATAGCCGATTGGCCTCTTAAGTAGGGTCCTATACCTTCCAGACTTTAACCCCGCCATAGCCGCTCGACCCTGGATTTAGGATGAATATACCCAGCGCCAAGCTCATCCAGCACCCCTCAACCCGTGTCCCTCTTGGATAAGATGTCCACATGAGGCGGGAGACATTCCGAGCAATCCAATTGGGCACGACCTGCAACCATCTATAGGATTAAACACCTGGCTCTCTAGGATCACCCCTCCTACGCCCCAATTATCCCTCCGGGCAGCGCTATCGACCGTATCTGCTCATGGAGTTCACATATGCCCAATGTAGTTAGATAAGAGACGCCGTCGTTCACTAAGACTCGCTCTGATGCACTGTGCTTTTCTTTTTCTCCTTCACTGCTCTGTGTTTTCGTCGCCGCCATGGCTTCCTTCACATCTGCCATGAACTGGGACAGAGCGCAATGGAGGCAGACACTCAAGAGAATGGAGGTGCAACCTCCGAAGAGCGGGACGTTCAGAGTGGACCAATGGGTCAATCCTGGTGCGTCGAGTCGAATTCCTTCTCACGATGACGAGGCGAAGCTACTGCACCATCACATTGGCGACGAATGAGGACGACAGGAACACCATGTGCGTCAGAGTTGCATGCTGACCGGACCACGCAGACCTCGTGCCGATGGACAAGACTCGGTAAACCCATCTCCGCCACGCCCTTGAGGTTGCGGACTGTGGTGCAGCTTCTGACAGTCTCGCTAGACGTACTTGGGACTGGTGGAAGTACACGGTATACTGGATGACGGGAGGTGAGTTTGAGGACCCCACCAATCTCGACCAAAGTCTATTTGCGCCGCCAATCGCTCAACGATGCTACAGGTTTCGCCATTTACAACTACGCGACTGGCTCTGCTCTCATTGCATACGGTCTGAGTGCGAAGCAATGTCTCACCGCTGGACTCGTCTCCCCCATTGTGTTGGCACTGATGTGTGTCCTGTGTGGTGTAAGTTGCAACTCTACATCCGCGGAGATGCCATGGACTGAAGAGAAGCCAATTGATTGACGGCTTGCAGTGGCCTGGCGGAGCCCATCACATTACTTTCACGGTTACGTGTCGACTGGCCTGGGGCATGAGAGGAAGCTGGGTCGCCGTCTTCTTCCGCGTCATGCCAGGATTGATTTGGGATGGAATTGAGGTCCGTTTCCCTTGCCTCTTCTTCCAATGCTTCCATGGCTACAAGAACGCGAATGCTAATTGTCTCTCACAGGCTTTTTGGGGCGGCCAAGCAGTTGCTACCATGATTGGCACCTGGTCACTTTCTTGGGCTGAATGGGACTACCCCCTTGCCGACGGCACTCTGCAACTAAAGGTGTGTAGCGTCCAGACTCTCAATCGAGTCTATCAATTCAATTGACTAAATTGACACTTTCCAACTTCAGGACTTCATCGGCTTCGTCCTCTACTACGTCGTTTGTAAGGCCCTGCGCTCCATGGCTCTCAAGACTATGAAACCAACTGATCGCGACAGTCTTGCTCGTCATGTGGCTTCCTCCTGAGCGTCTCTACAAACCATTCTTGGTCTCTTGCGTCATGTTTGTTATGGTCGTAACTGGTAAGAACAATTCTCAACCTCAAATGTCTTTTGAAAATCCACTGACAACCACAGGAATCCTCATCTGGTCGGTCAACACTGCTGGCGGTGGCGGCCGTTACTTTGCCCGCGATTATGCACCTCCGTCACTGCTGGCTGGTTCGGTTGGTAAGTACAAGTCCTCTTGCCCCTGGGACAAAGTTGACATGAACAACCTAGGTTGGGCCATGGTATATGGCGCAACGAGCGTGCTTGGAAACTCCGCTGTCATCACTCTGGGTCAGTCTGACTGGTGCCGCTTCTCTCGAGACGGCAACAAAGTGCCCATGATCGCGCAGGCCATTGCATGCCCAATCTTCGTATGTACCCCTGACTCCATTTCAAGCTCCAACAAGACGGTCATTCTAATCCATCAACTTCTCGCAGATCTACCTCGCCTTCGTACTCGGCATCATATGCACGTCCGCAGCCGCCGACGTCCTCGGCGATGCCTACTGGCAGCCCTACCTCCTGCTCCGACACATCCAATCGCACTACAATAACTCCCCGCGGTCGCGGGCCGCCGTCTTCTTCGCCAGCGCCGCCTGCGCCTTCGCGCAAGTAACCGTCAACATCATCCTCAACAGCGTCGCCTCGGCCATGGACCTAGCCTGCTACAGCCCAAAATGGCTCAACATCCGGCGCGGAGCCTACCTCATCGCAGCCGTCGGCGTAGCCGTAAACCCCTGGAAACTCACCAGCAGCGCGGCAACCTTCATTGCGGTACTCTCCGGCTTCGGCACCTTCTACGGGCCCCTCTCAGGCATTCTGGTCGCCGACTACTGGGTAGTGCGGCGGCGCACGGTCAAGATGCGCGACCTGTACCTCGGCAACGAGCAGAGCATCTACTGGTACTGGAAAGGCTTCAACTGGCGAGCCTTCGCCTCCTTCATCCTGGCCATCTTCCCGGCCATGCCGGGCTACATCATGGGCTGCGCGGACCTGAACCGCACGCCCAACGGCTGGATGAAGCTGTCGCGGCTGGGCTTCATCACCGGCTTCTGCATCGCCATGGTCGTGTATCCCGCGTTCAGCTGGATTTCTCCCCCACCTGGTCTCGGTGAGGGAATGGATCATCATGATGAGGATCAGCTTGTTTTGCCCCAGGGTATCTTTCAGGATCGCCCTACGCAGGGCCAGTTTTCGACTGTCGTTGATGCCGATGTCATTCATGGTGTTGATGCCGTCGTGGATAAGTCGGGGAGTGATGATGGGTCGGCGGCTGGTGCGAAGGCGCCTATAACTAACGAGAAGGTGATGATGATTCCGTAGAGGGGAAGAGCGGCTCGCTTGGGCGGTTCGTGTTTAGTGGGTGTCGCTTTGGTCTGTCAGGGCAAATGAGATGGGCTGGATGGTTGGTCGTCGCGGCAGTGTTGGTGGTGGTGTGGCTTCGGCTAAGACGCTGTTTGATACCGCAAGGACAGAGACTAAAACAGTCCCTACCTCTCTTTCTCCTCTCTAACCCTTCTCTTTCTTGTTTTTCAACTTTTTTTACTTGACGAATCTAGTAGCACGATACCTATAGCACGCAGGACAGGTCGAGAGTAGCTCTTTGCGGTTTGAAGCCGGGCAAAGCTAGAATTGTTTCTCATCTTTCGCTGTGCCAGAATCCCATTCAACGGCGCGCGAATCAAGTGGAAAAAACCTCTGAAATTCGCTCCCTCGCCCTACCCGTCTACTTGTCCGCTTGCTGCCGCTTCGTTACGCTACACTACAGTACTAAATACATACACCAAAACCAATGCGCCTCAAGATAACGGCCGATTCCCATGCAGACAGCCTTCACCATGATATCGTCACTTGAAAAGAATCACGCTAACTATTCCATGTTCAAAGAGCAGAACGCTCTATTTGCCGCTGGCGCGGCCGAGCGCAAAAACGCCTACAATCACTACTGCAAGCGTCACGATGGCGCCGGGTAAGAGCAGCTCATTAGGCACGCCGGCAATGATTGATTCTTGAGCGGCGGCCTGTTGAGTCTTCTTGCGCCTGGGTTTCTCCATCTCCTCATCGCTGTCCTCGTAAGACACGCTTCTCCGCTCCCTGAGTACTGACTCGGGCGGCGTAGTGATCTTGGGGACGTCGGGTTGTGGGTTGGTGGTTGCAGGGATCGGTGGATGTTCGGGGTCATGGACGAAGAGGTCGACCTTGTCCCGGTGGCTCAGGTGGGCAAGGCTCACAGCCTCGATGAGGTCCCGAACTGTGGTGATGGACACGGTGTCGCCCTCATTATCAAGATAACTGAGGGCAAATCCAGAGGGACTCAGGTGGCCGTCTTCAACAGTGGGCGCTCCGCCAACTGCTTCGACTTCGCTACCGAGCTTGTCGACAACATGAGAAATGAATTCCTCGATGCCCGCCGACGGAACGACTTGCAGGCGGTGCGTGCGTCCACTGGGAGCCTTGAACTTAAAGGCAAACGGGACGTCTTCCAAGGTCATCGCAGCCGACGGTGCTACAGCCGAAGCCTCGGGGCTTTCAGCACCAACATGCGAGGCAGATTCATGGGGCATGACGCTTTCCCCACGCTCGAGGTGGCGGCCAACATCTGGGGAAACAACGTGGGATCTTGAAATGTCGGTGCGGGGATGGTGGCTGCCACCTTCGCCCGACATCATCGACTCGGTTTCGTGATCCAGAGAAAGCCAGAACTTGTTCCACGCAGGGCCTTCGTTGTCTCCAGTTTGCATGGTGTTGATCTAAAATTTTGTTAGAATCACGTCCTAGATCGGATGCTGAGGGGTTTTACCTGGTCCAACGTGGCATATGTTAGCCTGAGCACGTCCACCATACCGACAATCTCGCCAGCCTCGCTCATGACGGGCAGGTTAAGGTAATGTCCGTCTGGGAAGTGTTAGCTCATGTCATTTACAGAGTTCCGAAGCACTTGCCATGCATCTTGCGAAGAGCAGCTTGGATGCTCATGTCGATGGGAGCAAAGTCAGGGTGGGGCGTCATCACACGGACCACGCTGCAGGTAGAGGGGTCAAGACCAGCAGCAATGACGCGGAGAACAACATCCTTGCTGGTGAAGATACCAGTGATGGAGCCATTATCCTGCACCAGCAATGCGGTCGTGTGGTTCTCTCTCATGAGCTGGGCAGCTTCCTTGACTGAGGTCCTGACAGAGACAGTCGTCGGGGGCAGGCCGGACAAGACCGACTCCAGCGTGGGTCCCGACATTTTCGACCTGATGGCCTCGACGTACTGAATGACCTGCTGAGGCTGGCTAGATCCCAGCTCTGCTTGCACACCCTCCAGAGCATCGTAAAGCTTCCTGGACGAGCTGTACGCACGCTCCAGCTTCTCCATGGCTTCGTAAAAGCACTTGGTAATGTCGAGGACACCAGCAATGTCGTGGTTCTCGTCCATGACGGGCAAATGGCGGAAACCCTTGCGCACCATGAGATCCAGCGCGTCTGTCGCGCTGGTGTCCGTCTTTGCGCAAAGAGGGTTCTTGGTCATGATTTCAGAAATTGTAATGTCCCTAGCTCTGATTCCAGCACCAACGACGCGGAATGCGAGGTCCTTTGCCGTAAAGATACCCGCAATGCGCTCATCATTGTCGGTAACCAAGACGCAGTCCTCGCGCTTCGCTGCCATGAGCTGGGCGGCTTCTGCAACGGTAATGTGGGGCTTGATCTGGAGGGCCGAGCTGGGCTTCAGAGCAAGGACGGTTCCAGGGGGAGCTTTGCGCGAGGGACGGACGCGTCCCTGGGGGTTCCGCTTCTTGTTCAAGTCGAGCTCGATTTTCTTGCGAATTGCCTTGGCCGCGCATCAGTGGCAGCCCGATTGTTCAGGTTCCGAGTGCAAACATACCTCGTCGCGCTTCGACTGCTTGGCGCGACTGGCGCTCAAGCTGGCGCTTCCAGCATGACTTCCGACTTCACTGTGATTGTCCGCAGGCCTAGGAATGCCCGAAGGACCATTGAAGGAGGGGATATTTCCTCTCGGCTTCTGATTGGAGCGATGATAGGTGCCGGCAGCAGACATGGCGGCGACGACAGTCTACCGTGGTCAGCGAAGTCGAGTTTGTGGTCGAATTTGGCCTGTCGGAGACCACTCAGACGCGTATCGTGGCCGAGGGTAGAGTGAGACGAGGTTGTGCTGGATTGCAAGGTTGCTACGTGGGACAGGATTTCGCGCAAGAGGCTAGTAAAAGGCGCTGTCTGACTGGTGGAGATGTCGCAAACAGTCGATGACGGCGCTGGAGGGCAGAGAACGCGGCAAAAGAATCAACAAGCAGCAGTGCAGGGACTGGTGGAGTTACCTTACGGCACGGCAAGACGGCGTACAGCAAACTTGGGTAGGACTTGGCTGGGGTCACTGCGGCCAGAGAGACTTCACTGCAAGATCCCTGATGATCACATGGGAGGCTGCCCTGCGCTGAGGTCCGTCGCGCTTGCCCAGTTGGGCTCGGATTAAGAGTCGTCCCGTCCCCGACGGCCGAAGCTCGGGCCACGCACAAGCGAGACACACAATCCGGCCGCCGCAGCTGCAACCCCGGCGCTGCTTCACCAACGACGACATCCCCTCTGAATCTCTGAGCTTCTCCCCCCAGCAGATTCAGTCAAAATGGTCAAGAAGAGGGCTAACAAGTGTGTTTCCCCTCGCTTCTTTTGCGCTCAATAACTAACCCTGTCACAGCGGTCGCAACAAGAAGGGCCGCGGCCACGTCAAGCCCATCCGCTGCTCCAACTGCTCGCGATGCACCCCCAAGGACAAGGCGATCAAGAGATTCACCATCCGCAACATGGTCGAGTCTGCCGCCATCCGTACGTTCCCCGCGCATACTACAATTGAAGGGGCCGCCTTTCCGGTGGCAGGAGATTGAGAAGAACCTTGGCGGGAGAACGGAACGCTGATTCCTGTTTGTAATAGGTGATATCTCGGATGCCTCTGTCTTCCCCGAGTACACCGTCCCCAAGATGTACCTCAAGCTCCAGTACTGCGTCTCGTGCGCCATCCACGGCAAGATTGTGCGGTACGTATTAATTTGTCTTACGTGCTTGCCTGTCCCAGGCTGACGCAAACCCAGTGTCCGCTCCCGCGAGGGCCGCCGCAACCGCGCTCCCCCGCCCAGGATCCGGTACAACAAGGACGGCAAGAAGATCAACCCTCAGCAGGCCGCCAAGGCTGCTGGCGCCTCCTAAGCGCGCATCCGGATTCGAATTTTGAGAGTTAGGGGATCGTATTCGGGGTTGGGTTTAGGTTCTGAACAGGCTTGATGATGGCTTGATTCCTGAAAAAATGGGACCACTTTACGAAGTCATGGTGTTCAAGGACCGGGTCAAGGATCTACTCAAGTAGCATCAAAAACGACGATTTTGGCGCGACAGAAATGTCCGCCCCTACCAGCCACTTCCCCCGGCAGTACACGTGAAGCCCGCTTTTACATTGCGAGGCTCTATGCTGACTCTTTATGCTAACCAGGGCACGTACAGCCGACGTCAACGAGAATTCAGCCACGCTCAAGAGTGAGGCGTATAGGCGCCTTCGGTGACAACGAAAGCAAGGGCGGCGAGGCTGCGTGACCAGAGACAGTGGACTGGCTCTTTTTGATAAGGCGATGAAGCGTTTTTCGCCAGTAAACCGCCGCCGCGTTGTCTTGTTTTGTACAGTGGGCATTCTGGGGCTACCAATGCCCTCACCGGGCGTCTTTCTTTCAGTCACTTCACGCGGGCAGCTCCGCCTACACGGCTGCATTGACGCAGCACTTCCAAATGTCTCATTATCATATCTTTGCCCGAACCTTTTCAAATTCACTTCCATTACCACTCGCGTCTACCGCTGGCGAACACTCACCATGCGGGAGCCCCTGAACACACTAGAAATTGCGGTTTGCCTCGAGCACTGGTGACTCGGCTGGCCGTCTACGACCTCTGCACCTCGACTATGGGTTACTTGAGCCATTGCTGATCATAAACTCTTCGCCTTCTCTTCGAAAACTCCCTGACGACTGGGAAAGATGGATCGCTATCGCTTTGGTCCATGGCCGAATTCCACTGAAGACGAAGATGCGATTGCCATGTCTCTTCATGAGGCCGAACTTCATCGGTTCAGAGCCAGCCTTGCGCTACGCTACATGAACGACAACAACTCGCCCTTACGACGCTGTACGGAAAGAGGAAGACGCATAGGCCAACCATCAGTTTCTGGGGGACAAGTAACACCTTCTGCTCTGATGGCAATGGCTCGTGATATATGCAGCCTGCAAAGGGAGAATAACAGTTTGCTGGCCAGAACCATAGAAGCGGCCCGTGAGGCAAGCAGACGGGAACGTGAAGCTCAAATGGCGCGGGACGCACGAGAAGCAGCGCGCCTCGACGCTCGCGAAAGGGCAAGGGGGCTACAAATAGCACAGGACCGGGAATTTGCGCGACGTCTGCAGCACGACAATTCGTTCGACGAAGCCTTCTACTCCAGCTATCCAGATTGGCTGTTTACCCCTGAACGCGATGGGGCACCCCCTTTCAACAGTACACCCTCCTTCAACGGCACTCCCCCCAGAAAAAACAACGGGATACCTGCGCCCTCCAGCACCCAAAGGCGGCGGGCAGCAACACGAGAACCATTCCCTCCAGCTCCGACATTCGACTGCACCGCCTGCACCACCGCACACCCAGCCAGCGACATGGCACACCTACCCTGCGACCACTACTACTGCTCCGACTGCACTTCGCGAATTTTCGACGGCGCCATCACGGCGAGCATCTCGCGACTCAACCCGCAACCCTTCCTGCCGGAATGCTGTCGAGGCCACCCTATCCCGTACGCCGCCGTCGCCAACCACCTCCACGGTCCAACGAGGCAGAACTTCACGCGGCACGCCACGTTACTCGCGACACCCATCGAAGAGCGGACGTGGTGCGCGGGCGAGAACTGCGGCCGCTTCATTCCGCCCACGGCGACCAGTAGCAGAATGAACGCCAACGCCAACGCAAACGCCAACGTCAACGCCAACCGCCAAAACAACAACAACAACAACAGAAACGGCCGCAACAAGCGGTCCCAAGACACCCTCGTGCGCTGCCCTTCTTGCACGCTGCAGACTTGCACGCAATGCAAGCGGCTATCCACAGACCACATGGGCGGCGTAGGCGGGCTATGCCCCGAAGACGCAGACGTCAAGGCGCTGCTGTTGACGGCGCAGCAGCGCGGATGGCAGCGGTGCTATCGCTGCGAGAACATGGTCGAGAAGAGGAGTGGGTGTAATCATATGACGTGCGTACTGTCCTCCTTGCTATCTCCTCCAACACATCTGCCCCCTCCCTTTTGTTTTTTGTTGGTTCACAGTGTTTTGTGGGGCTTGGAGGGGTAGCGGTGCTTTGAGTACGTGATGAGCTGACCGTGAGCTTTTAGATGCACTTGCGGCGCTCAATTTTGCTATGTCTGCGGCGCGCGCTGGCAGGGAAGGCATTGTGATCATGGTTTTTTTGCAGGTGATGACTGATGACTGACGCTTGCAACGAACGACGGAGAGCGCGCCCCATGCTCGCTCGATGGCAGGAAGCAAGCCAGCAAGGCCGCGACAAAGCAGCGAGTCCTGCATGAAGACCAAGCGGAGAGGAAAAGAGGAGGGGCTAGATCACGTTGAGTTTGCGCTGCTTTCGGTTGTGTTCCCCTGTTTCCTCTTCTTGTTTTTCGAGCTGTCGCGTTTTTGCGTGTACTCTGGCCCCGGTCTAGGGTCAATATCGTTGTATAAGGGGACGGAAGGGAAGGGTCTGCCATGGACATGCTGTGATGAAGTGGGTGGAGAAGAACAACAGTAGTCTTTACCTGCCTAGGCAAAACTCAAGTCTCTTCGTGTTTCGAAATTTTACAATTTTCATGCGAGCAAGGAAGCCGGTCGATTCGTCCATTGTTCTGTGACAGGAAAAATTCTATGTATGCATAGCATGCAGTACAAGAACAGCAGTAAAGGACAACAACACGGCATAACATACCAGAGCCCAAGCAACAAAAGAAAAAACCGCATGAACACAACTTTTTCCTTCTTTCTTTCACTCAACGCCCTCAACACCACACCAATCCACACAACGATGACAACCTAAAACCCATCGCCCTCTACCCACTCCCTGCCGACCTCCAACGCCCTGAAATACGGCGACATGCCGCGCAAGAACGCCATGTCCAGCTCGTCCTTGACCTCCTGCGTCGCCGTCCGCAAATGCGCCTCATAGTCAATCGGATACGTCGCGTTTCCGCCCTCCTCCAGCATTTGCTGGCGTACGAGGTCCGCCAAACTGGCCACGACGGCCTTCTTTTGGTAGAAGTAGTTGTATTCTTTTTCGCCCCCGAAGCCTGCATTTTCGAGTATGATTAGCCTCGTTGGCCCAACTGGATATTTGCGGTAGTGTAGATTGGACTTGGATTGGACTTACATAGACCGTAGTTCTCGCAGTAGCAAGCGTGTTCCTCGGGGCAAAACTGCGGCACGCCCGCCCAAATGTACTGGTAAATGTACTCCCAAACGCGGCCCGACACGCGATTCTCGAGCGTCGTGTACATGAGCCACTTGCGGAAATGCTTATACTGCGCGCGAGGCAGCGCGCGGATGCGTTCGCGCGACACGGCGAACTGCGCGCAGCAAGGCTGAGACAGGACCTCGGGGACGGGTTCGTGGGGCAGGATCTCGGTCCAGGCATCGGCGAAGATGGATTCTTCGGGGACGTCCCAGACGCTGTGGTTTTTGGCAAAGGGGAAGAGGTGGTCTGGGCACGAGGGGTAACGGTGGCAGCGCAGGTTGACGTAGCCGTCGCGCACGACTTTGCGCAGGTTCAAGTGGGTTAGCATTTGAGAGCTGCTCATTTCGAGTAGCTCGTTGTTGTGCCAGGCGAATTCGTGGGCGTGCATGAAGATGGAAACGTCGGGGAGGTGGTCGTAGAAGTCGATGATGTAGGTCAAGTAGGCCATGACTTCGTTGCCCTTGTTGGAGGGGAGGATGTAGGGCTTCACGGGTCTGTCGACGGTGTAGACGGCTTTTTGGAGTAGGTGATCATCGCCAAAGGTTTGGTCGAGCCAGCTTATGTCTTCTTTGGTCGTGCGCGGCATGACAACGGATTTTGTGTAGTTGTAACCCGGGGGCTTGACCGGGCCGGGGCCAAAGGTCAGCTTGGAAATGAGGGCAAATTGAGACTATATTGCTTGTCAGTCTACTGTTCGAACTTTGAGAGATGATGTTCTGACTGATTTCGGAGTTGAGGCCTCGGAAGTAGAGCTTGTGACTTCACTGGAGCTACTTGTCGGCTCTTCAAGGCTTGAGGTGATGGTCTCTTCAGCGTCAAAGGCGGTACTGCTGGCTTCGTATGATGATGCCTCCATCATTTCCAAAAGCATGCCGGTTGACATATCCATAGCACTGATCTCCATGTCGCTAGCAGCCTCTATTTCCATGGAAGCTGCCATATCATCTGCAACAGTGCTGTGCGCAGTGACCTTCGTTGTGCTGGTTGCTTCGATGGCTACAATGTCTTCCAGAGCAGTGGCTGATGTGGAAAGCATTGAGGATTGTTCTGCTTCCGTTGCAGACTTCTCTTCCTGGCCAGACTCCAATTGCTGGTACAGAGTATCTGAGACGCCATATTCATCGACTCTTCTGCCGTGAACATCGCAGAGAATCCGATACCAGAGAAGACCGAGGACGAGAATCAGCGCAATGAGCGCGACGATTTCTTTGGTGTGAGTTCTTGATCGAAGCATGATGAGATGGACCCCGGCATCAAACACTGAGGTCTGGTTTCTACGCGCGGGGCAGCACAGAGAAATGGTGAAGTGGTGAAATTCTCAACGCGTTCAAGTGATTGTCAAAATGACCGGAATGCACGGAATTTCGCATTGCCACATGGTCGTAGGCAAGGGTCGATAAAGTACGCAGGTGAAATCACGGTATTCTAAGCCTACCTGCATCCCTATGGAGAAGGCCGAGTGTTTTTGAACTGCTTCATCCTTTCTGAAGAAGTCGCTGAAGAAACCTATCGCGTCGTGAGCATCTTGGCCGGGTCAAAAAGACGCGAGGGAAATGAAAGTCACCATTGGCAGTCAGGGGCGCAGCATTCCTAGTCCTCGGCAACCCTGGAGACGAATCCAGGGACATCGTCTTCTGTTCAAATCCATGGGCAAGGCAAAGTCAGCAGCTCCATTGCAGAGGCGCGCATTTTTTGTGAGAGGTCAGAGTCTGGGTACAGTGAAGAGAAGATCGCTGCAGTTTCTGGCAAGTTGACAGCGCAATGGAATTCTGATGACGATGGACGGCAAAGTGTCATGGGAAAGGAAGCATCGGAAATATGGGTGGTGTCGCTTGTGTCGTGAGAAAGCCATGACATAAGCCGACTTGACTCGCGCGCCAAACACCACACTGCGCGCGCACCTTCAAGGTTTACAACGCGCGCCCACCATGCTCGACATTTACGAATTCTCTGCTGTCTTCCCCAGCGGCACGGAGATATACAGCCAGAATGTCCAAAACACCATCCGCGCGAACCGCCGCACACTAGGCGGCTCCCTGTTCTTCGACAAGCTTCTCGGACAACTCCACGTCAAGAGTACGTACGAGAGCAGACTTCCAAGCTCACCTTGTGACTGACGGCTTCATAGGTGGCTACCTGTATCCTCCTGCCAAAGATGGAAACCTGGAAGAACTCCACGACAAGATTGTCAGCGCCGAAATCGCGGACCACTACAAGCAGTCGTTGCTGTACTACCTCTTGAAAGACTGCACCGCTTTGGACGACGAAGAAGCTGCAGAGACGTTTGCAAAGAAGAGCCACCTGCCGCATAAATACTGGATCGTCATTCAAGGGCTCTGGAATCTGGATCACTTGCAATTCGAGGTATGGAACTTTGGACATTCACAAGCAGAAGCAGGGCACTGAACATTCGGAACAGGCGGCGCTGGGATACCTGACACACCCCTCTCTTCTCCCTGCTTTCCCAGAAGATATCCTTCGCGTCCTCATCGACCATGGCAAGCTCGCAAACAAGCATCTTCCTCTCGCTTACTACAACGCCGTCCGCCCGCCGCTCACGAATCCCGAACTCCAAAAGTCCTACATAACGTACCTCGCGCATCTCTCGCTCATCCAAGCCTACTTCTTCATTGAGACCCAGCCAGTCCAAGACCACAAGCCGCTGTTCGAGCTCCTCATCGACAATGCTCTGCAGCACTCGCGCAGCGATGGCTCCTCCGACGTGGTGGATGAGCTCATCAACCTGCCGCTCACGGCTGAGCAAGAGGCATGGTTTGAGGAGTATCTCCTCAAGGGCAAGGGCAAGACGTACCACGCTGCCCGTGACACCGTGGTGGCGCGGAGGCTGGCATTGGGCAGATATGCCGAGGCTATCGAGGCTGGCCAGCAATTGAGCGGCAGGCGCTTCAACGACATCAATTGGGACGGGATTAAGGATATGGTGGCAACGAGCTTGGGCTCAAGGGTCGAGATGAGCTCGGTTTTCAACGTCGCCGAAATATGATGGCAGGGATAATGATACCAATGGGAAAATGGCATTGCGAATGGCGTTTAGGTGGGTAGCT
Organism: Phyllosticta citriasiana; assembly: GCF_038021145.1. NCBI lineage: Eukaryota > Fungi > Ascomycota > Dothideomycetes > Botryosphaeriales > Phyllostictaceae > Phyllosticta > Phyllosticta citriasiana. Next base: position 2,439,767 of record NW_027117279.1, on the reverse strand, counting down.
AAGAAGTAAGAATCCTTCGCGATTTAACTTAAGTATCATACTGATTCTTCGCGAATGCACGTCGGGAACTTCATCATATACAGCTGATCATGTCATAGCACCTCCCCAGTCGCTAACTCTCCGGTTTCTGAATGATCATGCATCTACCTCGGCAACTTCAAATACCGACAAGCTGCAGAGGCATGCCAATTGGAGTTCTATCGCAAGGTTCGAGGATTGAAGTAACTTGGATACTTAATCTGCTTGTTCCACGTAGCGGCTCAAGCTACATGGAGGTCTTGTTGGCTGCCAAAAGCAAATACTGCCCACAGATAGCTGACTATGTCGGGTCTAGCTAGGATTGTTCGGAGCCCAATTGATTCCGATATCTAGGCTTCACCGGTGAGTCTGTAGCGGAAAGTATGTATGGCTGTTACTAATGATTCGATTGAATTTAGCCTCGGTGTTGAACCACACATGCTCTGGCCTCCCGTGCCATGAGGGTCTAAGTACAAGTAGGGTCTAAGTACAAGTAGGGTCTAAGTACAAGTAGGAACCAAGTACAAGTAGGGACAAAAACCATCGGGTTCGAAGAGTGTGCCAAAGCCGCACCCTCTTTCTTTTTCTCTCTTTTTTTTTTTTTTTTTTTTTTTTTTTTTGTCCATGCCTCACTGCCATCCAAAGCCTGAAACGAAATCGACGCCATGGCTTCGGCAACATTCGCTTCCTATCTTCACACCGTCGACGTGGACTCCGCAGCTTTGATACTGCAGCTGCAACTAGACGACATCGACTCTCTCGTCAGTGCCTCCAAGCGTAAAGGCCGCATGGGGGAAATTAACGACCAAGAAATTGCTCTTCGATTATGCCACGAGGACTTGGAAGCCAGCATGGGAATTCTACAAGACAGAAAGATGTTGAAGAGCATTGTTCACGCTCAGCAGACTGATCATCACGTCCTCTCGGAGCTTGCTGGCCAGGAAGAACTTGCAGCAAATGATCGCGATCTAGCATGTCGACTGGACGGTCGTCCGACGGCGCCAAAGCCCTTTGACTTCCGCTCCACTGAAAAAGGATCGTTGGATACAGAGCTACTGGCGAAGTTGGCGGCGCTGTACGTCTCCAAGGATTACGCTGTGAAGGTTATGACAGAAGATCGAGACTCCGCGATTTCTGTCAACCTGACGCCTGACGACGATGACGACGAGACCCAGGTTGGAGAGTCTTCCACTCAAGGTGCAAGAAGCCTAGTTTCCAAATCCAGTCGTTCATTCAGTCGAGAGTGTGTGGCCTGCGCGACCAAAAAAGAGTTTTTCGACATCGCACGAGCTCCGTGTGGCGATGAATATTGTGGCGACTGTCTCGATCACCTCTTCTTGGATTCCACAAAGGATGAGTCGCTATATCCACCGCGCTGTTGCAGGACCCCAATTCCATTTGCATTAGTACGCTTCGTGCTTGACAAAGAGATTGCTGAAGAGTTCATGAGGAAAGTCCCGGAACTGGAGACCAAAGATCGGACCTACTGCTTTGTGCCAACTTGCTCGGCCTGGATTCATCCAGATTTGATCAAACACGACGTGGGTCGTTGTCCGAAGTGCTCATTGGAGACATGTTCGCTGTGCAAGGGAAAAGCACACGGGCTCGGAGAGTGCCCCAAAGATGAGCAGACTCTACAGTTGCTTCAATTAGCTGAAGAAAACCACTGGCAACGCTGCTATCAATGCCGCGCGATGATCGAAATCGACACTGGGTGTTATCACATGACGTAGGTGCCGTCATCCCAGGGTTTGCTGTCTCGCTGACTCTTCTAGGTGCAAGTGCGGCGCCGAGTGGTGCTATCTATGTGGGATGAGATGGAAAGACTGCACATGTCAGTTGTTCGAAGAGCATCATCTCCTGCAAAGGGCCGAGAATCTCGTTGCTCGAGGACAGCGGGCTCAGCCTGGCGCAGGTGCCGCAGACATCTACCAGCGTCTTATGCAGCATCACGAGTGTACAGACCACCGTTGGACGTATGTTCCTGGGTCGCATCGATGCGAGGCTTGCAACTTTCGGCTCCCACAGTACATCTTCGAATGTCGCCATTGCATGATGCGCGCATGCAACAGGTGTCGCAGGAATAGACTGTAAACAATGTCTTGGAGCATTGAACAGCACTTTTTTTCTTTTTTTTTTTTTTTTTTTTAAATTGGTAGGCGTGCAAATTGTCCGCTGCCCGGTGCCAACCATGGGCGACAACACATCGAGGAACCAACGCAACAATCTTCTCACATTGGTTGCCCAATGGTTGCGAGTGTATGGTGTCTCTGCCCTATTTGCCCGACAATCTTCCCATCACAGCTTCTGTCACACAAAGTGAGGACTATCATGAAACAGAAGCCGAAACGTCTGACCAAAATGGACTTTGCAACACAGTGGATCAATCGTTGAGAAACGTGATAGCCGGCCCACCTTTAGTTTGGAGACCTTCCATAGCTTTAGTTGGAATACATCGCCTTACCTCGTACTCGGTAGCCATTTTACTCGATTGTTCGTCGAGGCCTATTCAAACCGACCCGCGGCCCTTTGGAGGTCGACAATCATAAGCGTCAACACCCACCTTTGACTGCTGGCTTACAAATGCGCAGCTTTCTAGTGAAGTCGAAATCGCTACACAGCGTCGCAACCTTGGTCAAGCTGCGGAGCTGCAAGAGTCGGGTCGGTCTCTCGAGCAACAACAGACCTCCTCCAACAACAGATTTTCAGATGTCTCTCCAACCGCACAGTGGTCCGATTCGGACCTCGAACTTGAAAATCTCCACTCAAACGGCACATCTTTGCAATCCAAGGCCGGCGGGTCGTCCAGGCACGGTGCACCAACTGCTATCACTCGCGAATCCAAGGAACCATCGCCCTACCGGCAATGCGCAGCCTGCTTCGAAGAAAAGAGGTATTACGACTGCGCGCGCGCTCCTTGTGACCACAACTACTGTGCAGACTGCATCGACCACCTGTTTCTGGATGCCGTCAAGGATGAAAGCCTGTACCCGCCGCGCTGCTGCCGCACTGAGATACCTCTGTCTTCGGTGCGCAACTTTCTGAGTCTGCGGACAGAGAGGGATTTCGTGAAGAAGGCCCCAGAATGGGAGGCGAAGGATCGAACGTACTGTGCAAGGCCGGTCTGGTCAGCTTGGATTCCACGACATCGGATCCAGAGCGACATTGGGGACTGTCCGTCTTGTCGCGCGAAAACTTGCACGATTTGTAAAGCTGGAGCGCATGACGATGGGGACTGTCTTGAGGACGAGGCGACACAACAGTTGTTGGAACTGGCTCAGGAGAACAAGTGGCAGCGTTGCTATCAGTGCCGGCGTCTAGTGAGCCTTTCAGCAGGATGCTACCACATGACGTAAGTCTACAGCCCTTTTCCTCGATCTTGATGGACACTGAGATGATACAGCTGCCTTTGCCGCGCCCAATGGTGTTATTTGTGCAGGGCTGCTTGGAAGACATGCAGTTGTCGAGAAGCAGATGAGGAAAATATTTGGCAAAGGGCAGAGAATGGCATGCATCGCGAGCGATGGGAAGAATTCGCCAATGCCGCCAATGCCTTCTTTCAAACTTTAAATGATCGTCTGCGCCAAAATCAAGATTGCCTACACGATCAATGGTCGTACATTCGTGGCGCCCATCGCTGCGAGACGTGCAACTATCAGATGCCAAACTACATTTTCGAGTGTCAGCAGTGCCTGTTGAGGAGCTGCAGTCGATGCCGGAGGAATAGGTTGTGAACCAAGTCCCTCATGTATTGGGAAAAGAGTTCTAAGTACAAATCCATTGCTTCAATTCTACTCGTTGTTGATGTGCTGACTGAACACTCTAATGATCAACCTTCATGGTTCTGTCCATTGCTTGATAGGAGAGTGGACTCTTGAAACTATTCGCAACCACACGTCCTCCAACGACAACCGCAATGATAGCAAGACTCGGCTCCGCAAAGACAACTGCAAGCAATCAGCGTTTGCGTAAAAGGGCAACTCGTCTCGTGGATCGCGTATGAACCTCACATGATTACATCCCAGAACAAGCTGCACCATCCGCCGACAGTGATAGCAGCGCTTCCAGCCATTAATGGCAGCAATGTAAAACAGCTGATTAGTCTCGGAGCTACGATCAGGATATCGAGCTCAAATGTCAGTGCTTCTGGACGACTTACTTTCTTTTTTCATTCTTTTTGTTTCCTTCTCTCCAACCGGGTCACTGCTTCCAACCTAGTTACATGGTCTGAAGTACCCTCGCGTTGGGATTACGTACCTTGCCTGTCGTCTAAAGCGTACAGTAGTGCTCACGAGCACGAGGCAGAAACCCGCAGAAGGTACACCACAGCAATGATGACGAATCAATCAATTCAACTAGAGACGCACGCTTTTGGCAAAACGGACACAGGGTGGGGGAAAATAAGAAAGTCATAACGCCGCATAAATGCCATCCATCCCGCCATCTATCCACCATCACCTTCTGCAAGTTCCCACACACACACCACAATCTCACCTCTCGCTTCACCTGCTACTCCTATGTGCCTCAACCACCACCTAGTATGTCAACATCTTTTGCGCCTCGGAGCCAACAACGCCCGCCTTGCCGCCCTTGCTATACGCACACCACGCATCCCTAATGGCAACGACCTCGTACGTTCCCTCCTCGCTGGCCTTGATGCGCAGCGAGTAGTCGATGCTGGTGAGGGTGCGCGTCTCGAGGACGACGCTCTTGCGGCCTGGGCGCGCGTTTGTGCTGCGCGTGTAGGTAAACTCGAAAGGAGGGGTGCCGCCAAACTCGAATAGGATCTCGGCCTCGCCGCCCTCGTGGATGTCGACGCGCGTCTCGCGTCCCTTGCTGACGCGCACCGAAGGCATCTCGTGGATCGTCGCCGCATGAAGCACGTTGTTGTGGCACTGAGACGCTGCGTCGGCGATGCCCGTGATGGCGAAGGCGCCGGGCCGCTCTGCCAGACGCCGGAACGTGGTGCCTTCGGCAATGGCCTTGCGCGGCTGATCGTTGAAGGTGTAGAAGACGGAGAAGGGAGCGACGCCCGAGAGAGTGTACGACAGACGGTCGCCGACGCAGTATTCGCTGCGCGTGTCAAGCGGGTTGATGGTTGGGGCGTTGTGGACGGCGATTTGGACGCGTTGAACGGCGCTGTCTTTGCTCGCGGCGGAGAGCCTTGGCTTGTCACGACAGCCACGGGCGTCGCGTACCTTGCGGATCATGAGGCTCGAGGCACCGAGGTGAAGGTGACGGTGAGGAATCTTGATCGTATGCGAAGTAGAAGGGATGTTGGGGAATGACAGCGTCTCAGGTTTGCTGGCGCCAGCGTGCTTGAGGTCGACTTCCAAGAAGAAGGGTGGCAAGCCTGTGAGTTCGATGGGAATGTCTTCCGCACTGACGTCCTCGGTAGTGCAGTAGCTGTAAGTCTTGCCAGGGGCCTTGAAGCGGGCAGACGGACGAGGGTTGACAAGCTGCTCGACAACCAGCGGCTGGAAAGTCCTCGCATCATGGTCGTAGTTGTTGTCGCCCAACTCGGTAAACTTGTATTCATGTGTACCAGCCTTGGACGTGTCCATGGCGATTGAAGCGACGTTGACAGCGGCATTGATGTTCTTGACTTGGTAGCCAGAGCCGGGAGCATGATGCTCGTATTTGATGCTGTATGGCGGTGTGCCTGTGAGACTGACATCAAGATTGTCCTGGTCGCCTTCGCAGATCTCTTGCCGAATGTATTTGTTGTTGCCAGCATGCGAGATGGTTGTCGATTCGTGGACTCTGATGGTCGGTCTAGGAATCAAGCCCACTTCGAAAACCTTGGCGGCAGGATCAACTGAACCCGGACAAATGGCATCTTGTACATCCAAGAGCTCGTATAAGCCCTTGCCCTTGACATCGAGGAAGTCGTTGGCGTGGTCGAGTCTCTTGGCGTGGACTTGGTCGTCGGCGTCGGCGGCGTTCTTGTACTTGAGGTTCCACGGCCCTTTACCAGTAAGACGCAGAGGAAGATCGACCTTTTTGCCTTCGAGGGTCCGCACAGTACGCCTGCCCTCGATCTGGCCAAAGTAGGCCTTGGGACGCTCATGACGCACGCTAATTTTTGCCTCTTCTTTGAGGTACTCCTTGCAACCAAGTCGGTCCGTCACACTTGCAAGAGCCATGGTATATTCACCACCATGGTCAAGAGCGTCAGTGGTAATTGTAAAGGTCTCCGTTTCGATACCCTTGATTTCCCTCTTGATCCTCTTCTTGGTGTGGACAAGTTCATACTCCAAAGTCCACGGCCCTTCACCGCCGAATTTGATGCCGAACGTCACAGGCTCGTCGATACAAGCCTCCGTCTTGGCCGCAGCATACATGAAATGGGCAGAAGCGGATGGCTTGACGTCTTGCTCCAGGACCAAATTCTTGTGTCGGATGGAATGGCCCTTGTACACTTGATCGTTGACTGTGGCAAAGGTGTAGGTGTAGTGACCAGCGTCAGGAGGCATGATGTCGATTTGGCCCCTGAGCCCTGGAACATCGACGTGGGCAATCTGTTCGCTCTTCTCACCTCTCTTTCTGATCGAGTAGCTGACCTTGAAGGGAGGAGTGCCAATGAGATCGAGACTGACACGAAGACCCAGAGGCCTGTTGGCACACTTGTCGAAAATTGGATCGCTGGAAATGTCCAAATCAGGCTCAGGGGGATTGAGAAGAAGACACGAAGCAGGCTCCTGCACTTCGCCCTCGCAAATATCTGTCGAGATGGAACGAAGACTGTACAAACCAGGCTTCTGGATGATGACTCTTTGGCCTGTGTTCTTCAGAACTTCCCTCTTGGTCCTGTTGCTAGCTGTGTGCTCGCCGCTTGCTGTGAGCGAATCTTCAGGAGTAAACATGTACTCAATGTTATGCTCCGAATCTGTAAGCGGGTTGCGGCTGGTCGAAGAGAAGCGGATTGGAAGAGCGGCCTTTTCGCCCCGAGCGACGCGGAGCGGATGCTGAGAATCGCAGCCATGCAGCATGACTGAAGGCCTCTCGTAGACGAAGAACGCGCGCTGAAGCTTGTCATCAAGAGTTGGTTCTTCATCTTCATCCTGCTCCTTGGCGTATGCCACCAAATTGCCGAAAGCGTCTGTTACTTCTTCAACCGAGTATTGCCACAGCCCCGACTGCGCAAGGACGTCTGTGAGAGGGACCTCGACAGATTGGGGGCGAGCCCAAGTGACGTCCAAATTTCCTGACCGAACGAGAGCGCCAGACACGTGCCTTGAGAGTGGAGTGACAAAGTCATCTGGCTGCAAGAATTCGCTCTTGGACTCGCGCTCCTGCCCCTCGACCATTCTCCGGTATCTGAGCTGCAGAGGAGGTGTACCTGTGACCACAATGCCAAGATCCGCGGCCTCACCCCTGCAGCGTTGCTTGCTGCTGGGCTTGATTCGAGCCTCCGGACATGCTACCACCATCATGTCAGGGTCGCGAGTCTGGACCTCGAGCTTAGACTCGTCGATGACTCTGTTCAGCCAATAGAAGCCCGTCTTTTTGGTCTTGTATTCCAGGAGAAGGGGCTCGTCTGGAGCAATGCGTTGGATTTTCTTTGCGTTCTTGATCATGTTTTTCAATTCCCTTCCAGAAATGACAAGCGTGTCGTTCGTACCGGTGTTGAGGTCGTAGCGGAGGAGCTCGATAAGCATGGGTGTGGTTTGGTTAATCAAGATCGGAATTTGCACGTCCTTAATGGGCCCTCCCAGACAAAAAGACTCGCGATCTGGGTTGATAGTGGCAGACCTAGAATAATCAGCTTCTGCCTCGCTTGACCAAGGACCGACTTACCCTTCGGGAAGGATGTTTACGATTTGTCTTCCCAGAATAAGAGACTCGTTGTGGCGGACTGCCCAAGGGTCCACATTGTGTTCTTCGATAGCCATTTCGCGGTCATAGACCATTTTGAACATTCCGCCAATCCAGGTCATAATCGGTATCTTGACAAATGTCAGCAACTACCCCCAAACTAAAAGAAGCCAACTCACTCCGATGCGAAACATGAGCATCCCATCCAACAAGACGTGTGCCATGTACAAAAACACCATGACCGTTGTCGACCACTCCAACCATGGTATCCTCAAAGCTGGTAGACCAAACAGGAAAACGGCGTCGATGAGCATCCATTTCATAAACAGCCATAACGAGTCTGTTTCTTCGTTGTGTAGGTTGACAAAGTCGTAGAATCGCCATGCGAGCAGGGCGCCGTAGAAGAAGACGGCGTAGAGCCGCTGTGTCGGTGCGGGTATTACATCGGTCGAGATCAACGGCTGCGAGCCGGAAGAGGGTGTTGGCTTATTCAGGATATTGTCGTCGCTGACCGGTGCTCGTACACTGGATATGCCACCACCAGGAGTCGTATTTCGGGCAGCTCGCCTCGCGCGCTGCTGGATGGTGTCTGGGGTTTGGGGGAATGCGCCAGAGCGCATGCGAGGAGTGCCGTTCATCTCATGCCGATTTCGGGGGGCTAAGCGGGGTGACCAGGAGCATCCAAAGGAGTGGGAAGCTTCCCAAGGCGAGTAGAGGTGGTGGAGGGTGGTGGGTGGGGTGTGGTTGTAGCTTTGTTGTTGGTGGAGAGGTGTAGCTCCGAAAAGTTCGCGTCCGGGTGTTTGTCCAAGCTCGCGACGCGCGGGACCCTTCCGGCTGCCGCTTTCAAGCTCACCAAGTCGACAACATCCAGGAACCGACCAGAACTCTTCAGAACACAGGAAGCAGTCGCTTAAGAAAGAACTACCACCTGCATACAGCTCACGAGTTTGTGTAGTCGGGCCACGAAAACGCCGTTGTCCAGGTCACCACTGCTCCGGACCTCTTATTGCGTCACCACCATGTCTGACCAAAAACACTCAATTTCCTGCCAAAACTCATGATGATAACGCCTGCTGTCCTCCTCCAAGCCCCAATTCCAGTTTCGCCGAAGTTCGGCCGCTACTGGTACCTGCAGTCCTGTATAAATCGATTCTCTCACCCGGTGTACGTCCAACGTTACTCTTACTCACCGACACAAACCCCCGAGCATCTCTTCACCATGGCTACCCGTGCCTCAAAGAGGAGAAAGTTCAAATCAGATGCTACATCCAATGGTTTGCCTCCTCCAGAAGAGAGGGTATTTCCAACCGACGCTTCCGTGCCTACAACTCGCGAAGAACGTCTCAAGTGGCAGGGTTTCTGCGAGATTGAGAATGATCCGGTTCGTCACGTTCACTTCCGCTCAGTCACTGAGCTAACCTTGCAGGCCTTCTTCAATACCATGCTCCAGGACTTTGGCGTAAAAGGCGTCAAAGTCCAAGAGGTCTTTGGCCTAGATGAGGCGCTGCTGTGCATGCTTCCGAAACCCGTCTACGGCTTGATATTCCTCTTCCGCTACAAGGAGGACGACTTTCTCGAAACCGACGCCATCTGCCCCGATCATGTGTGGTTCGCCAACCAAACGACGGGCAACGCCTGCGCCACCGTGGCTCTCCTCAACATCGTCATGAACATCCCCGACGTTGACCTAGGCCCTAACCTTAGCAGCTTCAAGTCCTTCACCCGAGACTTCACGCCCGCCCTGAGGGGCGATCAGATCCAAAACTACGACTTTGTCAAGAACGTGCACAACTCGTTCGCGCGCAAGATTGACATGATGAACATCGACCTCAAGATGCAAGACGACGTCAAAGCCAGCAAAGCCAAATCCAAGGCTGCCAAGAACGCGAGCAGCGGTGACGACGCCGCCTTCCACTTCATCGCGTTCCTGCCCATTGCCGGCTCCGTCTGGAAGCTTGACGGCTTGGACCGCCAGCCGCAAAAGGTGCAAGAACTTGGCGCCGACGATGACTGGCTCCAGTCCATTGCGCCCAACCTCATGGCGCGCATGGCGCAGTACGAGGAGGGCCAGATCGAATTCGGCCTGCTGAGCCTGGTCAAGGACCCGCGCATCGAACTGAAGCAGCAGCTAGCGCAGAACATCAGGAGCATCCAGATGTGCGAGGAGAGGTTGGACCAGGTGCAGCCAGCGTGGAGGGAATTTGCCACGGCAGGCGAAAGTTCCGAGGAGAATCTGATTGCAGGCCCATCATCCGACTGTTCGATTGGCGCCCAAGACATTCGCTGTGCTGCGGTTCCACCATCGCTCGAGAAGAGGATAAGGGAGGACGATGATCCGACTACGCTGATTGAGGCGAGACAGAAGTTTGTGACGGAGCAAGCGGGGATGAGGGCTGCGCTGCGCGACGAGGAGCAGACTGCTGCGGCTGACAGGGAGAAGGCAGAGAGCAGGCGCTACGACTATGGCCCTTTTGTGCAGACCTGGCTGAGGATGCTGGCCGAGTCGGGCACGTTGCGGACTTTGATTGAAGAGGTAGGCTAGAGCACGGAAAGCTGCTTGGATTCAGGACGACAACAAGTGGGGAGCTTGATGGATTCATGAAACGGACGAGGTTCTTAAAAGTTGCGGGTGCAATGACTTTACGGAATTACTTTAGGCGTAGTGGGCGAAACTCAGAGAGTGTTCGGAATCAGACTTAACTTTTATTCTGGGTATCTATCCTGCGCCTTGCAAAACCTGGCCCGCTGGATACTTCATGACGAATATTGTGCTGGTATAACTCGACCCCATCAATGCGTGTTCACTTCCATCTCATTGGAATGCGTCCGCGCCTCAGGGCGAAGATGTAGTACAAGGCGCCAAAAACGGCGCCTCCCAGATGGCCTGCGTGGTCCAGCATGGGCGGATTACGAGGGTCGTAGGTCGCGATGGCGTACGCAGAGTAGCCAAAGAATGAAGAGATCAAGAACCAAGCAGGGAAGGAAATTGGGATGAGTATAAAGCCCATTTTGGCAAAGGGCTCTCTCAGAGCGACGGCGGCAGCGATACCCGAAACCAGGCCACTTGCGCCCACACTGCCATTGGGGATGCTGCGACTCTTCTTGTGTGTGTATGTCGAAATGGCGCTGCCCATAGCGCTGCCCATGCACAAGATGAGGAACCTGGCGCCCGTCATTTGGGGCAGCGACGATATGATGCCGTTGCCCAGAGACCACATCGCCATCATGTTGAATCCAAAGTGCATAATGCTCATGTGCGAGAAGGTGTGGAGTATCGCGCTGTAGTATCTTCCTTGGGTAATGTCATCGGCGCGGAATACAAACTTGTCGTTCAATTCTCTCGCCATCTTTTCTTTGGTTTTGACCATGTCTGCCGAGTCTGCGTTTGAACGTGTGGTTGCAACTTGCCACGCAAGAAATACGACGGCATTGGCACCAATGAAGCCTTTCAGTATGTTCTGGGCAGATTTCTGGCCTGGGAGGAGGAAGTCTTCTGGATCGGGACTGTGGTGCTGGAAACGACGCGTTGGACGGAGCGATGATTTGAGAGGTATTTTGGGTCGCATGAACAGGCGGCCGAGGCCGAAGCGAGGAAGCATGGTGAAAATGGTGATTGAATTGAGAGTCGCGGATAGCTTTGTAGTTGATGATGTCGATGTCTTGGTGTCCTTCGTCGGGTGCTGTCAGAGGTTCAGGTTAAGTGGGACGGGAGCTGCTCCCGTCCAAGTCCGGAGCTTTCTCGGCACGGCGCCTGGCATCGGACGGCACTGGCAGCCACGGTCCCGTCACGCTCGAAGTCAGCTACAACCTTCGTCCCTCTTCTCTCCGCAACCCCCCCTCCCCCCCACCGCACATCATCAACTTCTTCACGCCCTCACCACTGACTCTTACTTTCTCTACTCTCTGACATCGCCACTTACTGGCTCAATCTGCTCTGCTAGCGCGCAGTCATCTCCACTACCTCCATTTGCCAGCCGTCACCGACCTGACCTCCACCTGCAAGCCTTCCACGCCTCAGTTGCCAGGCATCTCAAACTACTGCACCACAAGAGTCCGTGGTCCTCTACTCGACATCGCCACATCCTCGATCAACTACTCTTACTCTGCCGCACGTCGGACTTGCCTCAGCTCCTAATCGCGACCAACCCCACACTACTCCCGAGGCGACCTCACCCGACCATCTCAAAATCAACCACCCTCCCCCATACGAATCTCAACCGTGCCGGCGCTAAATTTGTGGCGCCTTTCTTTGCCACTTCACATCTGAACAAAGAGAAACCCAATGGCGGCGGACATTACCAACCAGCTCGCGGCAGCGAGCCTGAATGAATCCTCGGCAGGCGCCGACTGGAAGAACAGCGTCAATGCTCCGCCAAAGGACACCAGAGTACAGACGGAGGATGTTACGGCAACAAAGGGATTGGAGTTTGAAGACTTTTACATCAAGCGGGAGCTGATGATGGGTATTTTCGAGGCGGGCTTCGAGAAGCCTTCGCCCATTCAGGAAGAAACCATCCCTGTCGCTTTGACTGGTCGTGATATCCTCGCGCGCGCAAAGAACGGCACCGGCAAGACTGCAGCTTTTGTGATTCCCACCCTAGAGCGCATCAACCCCAAGAGCAACAAGACGCAAGCTCTAATTCTGGTCCCCACGAGAGAACTTGCTCTCCAGACGTCGCAGGTGTGCAAAACCCTTGGCAAGCACCTTGGCATCAATGTCATGGTCACCACTGGTGGCACTGGGTTGAAGGACGACATCATTCGCTTGAGCGAGACTGTCCACATCATTGTTGGTACCCCTGGCAGGATATTGGATTTGGCCAGCAAGGGCGTCGCCGACCTCTCAGCTTGTCCCATCTTTGTCATGGACGAGGCTGACAAGCTTCTCTCTCCGGAATTTACCCCCGTTATCGAACAGCTTCTCGCATTCCACCCCAAGGACCGCCAGGTTATGCTCTTCAGTGCGACCTTCCCCATTGTCGTCAAGAGCTTCAAGGTACGCTTCGTACACGCTCCGACACATCACGAGACTAACTTGTCCAGGAAAAACACATGAACTCTCCCTACGAAATCAACTTGATGGACGAACTCACTCTTCGTGGAATAACGCAGTACTATGCTTTTGTCGAAGAGAAGCAAAAGGTTCACTGCCTCAACACTCTTTTCAACAAGCTCCAGATTAACCAGTCCATCATATTCTGCAACTCCACAAACCGCGTGGAGCTCCTCGCCAAGAAGATTACCGAGCTCGGCTACTCTTGCTTCTACTCTCACGCCAAAATGCTTCAGCACGCTCGCAACCGCGTTTTCCACGACTTCAGGAACGGTGTTTGCCGCAACCTGGTTTGCTCTGACCTTCTCACCCGTGGTATCGACATTCAGGCCGTCAACGTTGTCATCAACTTTGACTTCCCCAAGAACGCCGAGACTTACCTTCACCGTATTGGCCGTTCTGGTCGTTTTGGCCACTTGGGTTTGGCCATCAACCTTATTAACTGGGACGACCGTTTCAATCTGTACAAGATTGAGCAGGAGCTCGGCACCGAGATCCAGCCTATTCCTCAAACAATTGAGAAGAAGTTGTATGTCTACGAAACCCCTGACACGATCCCCCGTCCGATTTCCAATGCGCCGGCGGCAAGGCCGGCTCCTCTTCAGGCCCAGCAAGGTCAAAACCAAGAGCAGGATCCAAATGCCCCTGTCCACCGCAACGGGCCGCAGAATTCTCGTGGGGGCTTCCGGGGCGGTCCTCGTGGAGGTGGTTTCCAGGGGCAGCGCCGAGGTCCTCCAGTCCATCAGAACCGCCAACAGAATGGCTTCGCTGGTCAGCCGCGGGCACCCAGGCCGGCCCAGGCATGAGCAACTCCCTGATGCAACGCACATGGACACAATGATGGTTTAGGCTCGCAAGAGCAAGTTTTCGACGGCACTTCTCACTGGTTTTTTCTCATCCGGCGGTCTTGGCTTTTGAAGCGAAGACCTTTTTGCACATAGCTCATGCTACGCGATGACCACGATTCCGGACGGCTGAACATGGGTCCATGACCTTCTTTTTCTTGTCTGGTGTAACGGGTCCATGCTGGCGCATGAACGAGTTACGACATCGCGGGTTGTCGCATTTGTACACTAGGCGATTGGGGATTTCTTTTCCGGGATTACTTTCTCACTCTCGACCTTTGCGCCGGCTTGCGGGCGCTCCGTCGCGGTTTTGAGTCGACCTTCTCTTCGCTCGATATCCACGTGGCTTTTCCTCTTTTCGTCCCTCGACTCTTTCAGGATCGGTAGCGCTCATTCCAAAAAGTTCCCTTTCCTTGATTAGACGATCATGGGTTCGGTACATCGACGACGGCGGCGGTGTACTCCTGGCGCGGTACCATCATCGGTCGTCTCACCCCCTCAACGAACTTGGACGTGTCCTATGTCTGCCTCGGCACAGCGACACTTCCTCTGCACAACCCACACAAACAACTCCTAAGAGGCATAAATTTACAACTCGCGCTCGGCACACAAATCTCGAACGACAAATCCTTGATTGGGATCAAAAAAAAAAATTTACCTCCCTTGACATCACCATTTCGAGCGCTACTCGATAGGCTCGCATCTCAACTGTTGATCGCCATCAAGCAATTGTTGGACTTGATCAGTCTGAGCGCTATCGACGACTCTCCATCCGCTGCTGTCCCGGACGCCATCTCCCACGAGAGTCTCCATTTTCGGCGGCAGGTGACTGGGGTTGACGACTTCCGCCCAGTAGAAAGAAGAAAGCAAAGATTAAAAAATCATCACTACAAAAACACACAAAAAGAACAAAAAAAAATTAGAGGCACATTTGGGATGTGCTAGGCAAGGCTGCTGCTCTCGAAAACGCTCATCGCGCTGCATCTGGCTGCTTCGTTGTTCCAGATGACAAACAAAAAAACGAACAAAATCTGTAGCCAACGCCCTTCTCAATAACAAGTTTTCTCCCCTCTACTTAACCCATTAATCTTCCGGTTGGATGTGCATTCTGTCGGCGTGTGTGTCTCGTGCGTGACGTGACTACCATGGGCGTATCTGTGGTTGACTCGTTAGCGGTGGAGAGAGACTTTGGATCAGACATTTTGCTGACACGCACCTGCAGACGACCCTTTGCGAATGTACAATGAACATCGTTCAACCCACTTCGCCTTGGGCATGGTCATACCTCTCCTCTTTTCCCGCTGTCCCCCGCGCCGCACCGCTCCGTTTTGACATCGACTACTGTCTCGGACTTCTTCTCCTCGCCTCTTCGTTCAGCAGCGCCGCTTGCATTGCGGACACCGGACCACTACCACCCACCGTCGCAGGAAGGTGTCTTCAGAGGTTCCTCTCCTCAGCTGTTCAGGACATGCAAGGCCTGCTGACTTCAGCCACCACCACCACCACCACCACCACCACAAAAAAGCTCCTCCGGAGAGAAGCGGCTCCTCCCCTCGACGTCCCCAATCTTCCACGACCAACCAACTTACTTGGCCCTCGTTTTCGCGAGCCTCGACTGGAAGCCTTGCCTTCGCAGACAAACATGAACACGGTACCTCTTCTTCGAGTGCGATTTCCTTAACGCCTCGTGTTGCCTGCCAAGCGATTGCTCCTCCCCGCATTTCTGCGAGTCTTCCGCAGAGCTACGCCGTTCACGTTGCATCCAGTCTGGTAGCCAGTCGCGGCCCAGAACCTGCACGTCAGGAGAGTTGGACCGGCACAGGTCTTCCATGGTGCGCATGCCCCGCGGCTCGAAAGGAGGCTTCGGCTCATTCGCCGACTTGCTCAGGGCGTCGAAAATGGAGCGCGGTAAGCCCGTCGCCTTCGCTTCTGCTATGAGCTCCAAGTCAAGCCGGTTCAGACACTGCTTGCCGGCCTCCTGGATCTCGCGCTCGCCTTCGATTTCCCACGTACCGAGGTGCGCTTCGACGTGGAGGCGCTCAGGCACCGAAGCAATGCGGCGCAGCGGCGGCGGCGGCGGCGGCTGCTGATGATGTCTGCGGCTCATCGTCCAGCAGCGTTTGCGCGAAGGAGTTTCTACCTCGTCTGCGCATTCGTCGGCCTGTGGTACGGCTCCCGAGTATCTGATGTCCGTGTTACCATAGGCGGTTTCTCCTTTTTTGACTTGATGAATCCATACCGACGAGGCCGTTCGGGCCGTGTTTTGCTATGCTCTCGGGTTTCCGTGCTGCCGCTGCCGTCGCCGCGTAGATGCTGCGCTAGCTGCGACGTCCGCCGGCTGAAAAACGACTTGATGTCGCCGCTCACTTGCGACATGTGTCGAGAGATGGCGGGCTGTTGCCCGTAGTCGCGATCTTGCCCTTGGCCCTCCCACGCCGTGCTCTCGCAAGCTTCAGCTGGATGGCTTACCTCAATTTCCGCTTTCGGGAACTGCTGTCTCGCCGCCTCCTCTAACCGCAGAGCCAGGGCCTGCGGATCGCTGGCATCGCGGTCCGTCCCCTCTTGCTCTTGCGGAGTTTCTGGTCTTGCAGGAACAGTCTCCCGTGATTCGTTCCACGACTCCCGGAGACATTGGCTTACCTCTCTATCCTCTGCCACCGTAGCTTGGTCTCTCGCGTCGTCCACCTCTTCTCGCACCCACTGAGCGCCGCGGCGACGACGGCGGCAGTCCTCGACTTCTTGCTCGCGCTCCCGCCAGTCGTCGTTGCCCAGGATCCGATCCGCCGTGACCCACTCCTCGCGCGGCGGCAGACGCTCCCGGCGATCGGCCTCGGTGGGGTCCAATTGGACCAGGCGGCGGCCAACCGACGCCATGAACTTTTTGGCAATGCCGGGTTTCTTGGCGTCTTTCTTCTTCCGCCCCCTCCCCTTCCTCCTTCCCCTTCTCCCCCTGCGGTCATCTCCGGAATCAGATTCCGACGAGTACGCAGTTGAGAGTTCGGAGGAGTCGCACGAGGGGCTCCGCCTCGTCCTCCTCTTCTTTTTCTTGTCTCTTCTTCGACGCCGTCGTCGGTCGTCTCCTGAAGATGACGAGTAAGAGTAAGATGAGAGAGAGCATGACGAGGTGGAGTAGTATCTTGCAGGAACAGAGTGCGATCGCCTTCGCTGGCGACCGCGATGGTGATGATGGTGAGACCTACAGCCTGGTTCAGGGGACGGCGACCGCTCGCGGTATGAGCGGTGCGCTCCCCGCCGCTCGGGAGAGGGAGAGCGGGAGTGCGACCTCCCACGATCCTGCGTGTCGGTGTCTGGCGGTGGCTTGGGAGAAGAGGGACGTGGCTCCGACTGCATCGGCTGAGGCGGTCGCCACGACGGAATGGCCATCGGCTGTGGCAACTGGAGCTCCTCAACGGGATATGCGACGTCCGGGGACGGCGCGCGGTGCTGAGGGGGCGGCGGGAGAGATGTGGCGCGACCATCACAGCCCTTGGGCTGCTCCTCGCAAGGGTGAAGCCGCCGGCTGCTACCCATGGCGGAAATCGCACGTACCACCAAACTTCTCGAGCGAACGAGCAGAGCACGCGCGGAGGCGTTGGGGGGCTCGGGATGGGCGGCTTCGTTGGGAGTATTACTGCCAGAGGATGATCCGGAGGGAGCGGGGGATGGTGACCTGTGGGGTTCCGGCTCAGGCTCTGCCTCTGGTGTAGGCTCTGGCTTATGTCCGGGCTCTGGCTCTGGCTCTGACCTATGCTCTGGTTGTGGTTCAGGATCTGGGTCTGACTCTATGACTGGCTGCAGACCACCTCCTTGAAACCTGTGCTCTGGCTCTGGCTGTGGCTCTGGCTCTGAACATTGCTGCGGAACACCTCCTCGAGACCCATTGAATGGTGCCTCATGTGATGGTTCTGGCGGACCACGTGGCCGAGGATAGCGGGGCTCTGGTTCTACAAACTCGGGTCGCCAACACGCAGGACCTGGCGGTGATGGTCCATATACAGGAACTGGAGGCGGACCTGGAGGCGGTCCTGAATGCTGAGGCCGCCTAGTTGGAGGCCCTTGCGATGGAAATCGTGGTCCTGGATGCGCAGGCCAAGCGCGTGGTGGTCTCGAAGACGATCTAGGGCGGTCTCCATGCCCTGGATGTGGTTGTTGCTGTGGTCCCCATCCATGCTGCTGCGGATGAGCGCATAAAATTGGCTCAGAGCTGGACCGCTCATGTTGCGGCGGCGGTTGTCCAGCACGAGAGGGAGGACGCGTCCCTGGATGTGGAGGACGGTGTGCTAGAGGGAGAGGGGGCCCTTGTGGCCCCGGTCCTGTCCTGTGCACAGGATGGACATGATGTTCAGGTCTTGGTTGCGCGGCAGCCATGGTCTCCTCGAATGCGCCGTAGACTGGCTCAAGCGAAGGAGGAATGCTCCTCATAGCAGGATGAATGTGGCTCTCGGAGGACTGCCGCAACCCGTACCTGGGAACAAGGTGTTGTACAGGAACAGGTGTCGATCTGCCGGGCTGAGGAGCATGGTGGTGTTTGCTGCCCCCGGCATGTTGGGGGTGATGGGGATGACCATTCCGGCCCTCGAACTCAGCGACTCCGTTGGTGTTCGCAGACGTGACACGGTTGTCCCGTCTTTCAGGACTGCTGAGACCTGGTGCTGCGTTGGGAATCATGCCAGCGTGAGGTTGACCGTTGTTCCTGCTCCATTGTCGGAGCTCCTGCCTGCTTCGTTGAAGCAATTCGGCAGGCGTTATCCTGGCAGGCTCACCATGTCCTGCTGCTGCAGAAGAGGTGCCCAGTTGGAGATGGGGGGTAGAGCTCGAATGGTGATGTTCCCAGTGGCCATTCTCTCTGCAGCCATTATGCTGTTGCACACGATCAGAGTACCCACGATCGGGCTGGCGACTGCCAGTGGGGATTGACCTGGGGGCCGGAGGTCTGCCGTTCTGTTCCACTGGTGGATGTGGATGGTGGGCGGGGGATGAACAACTCGCGCTTCTTTCTCTTCTGGGTTGGCCATCTGGTCGTGACGACATCTTGTCTGGCCTTTTCAGAAAACACGGCTGGAAAATCGCGGCCTTCTGCGACTCGAAGTCGCGAGTTGAGAAGAGAAAAACGAGTGGAAGCTGGCAAAAAGCAGATTCACTGAACGATGGACAGAGCAGGTCGCGGATGCTGCGAAGAAGGGGACATTCTTTCACTTTAAGAACACGTTTGGGCTAAAATTTTGCACTGTGTGTGGCCTCAAAACGAGTTCCATGGTTGAGAAAGCGCTTCCCCGGACGTCTACCACATGAACTCCACACTACAACGTAAAACGTCGTTTTGGAAACAGGGTTCGATTTTGCGTTTCAGGCTTCGACCTACCCCTGTGTATGCCCATTGGCATGTGCAAATTCCTATTTCCTCAGATCATTCACGACTCCTGGGTCGACTAAGGAGCGAATGGCAACGAGGTGTCTTTCTTTTTCGTCTCAAGAAAACCGGACTGACGCTTGCTAGAAAATGGCAGTAGCCTGTCGACTTCGTTTTGTCCGCTGCCCACATGGCGATCTTGAATGTTGTGGTCTGGGACCTTGAGACTGTGTACCAGAGAGCAATGGCTGTGGTACACTCAAAAGAAATACACGTGAACTGATGCTCAAAGGTACATAGCTAATGAAGAAGTACAGAATGATGGTTTTCCTAATCAATGAGTCAAAGCCTTAGTGGCAAGCTCTCTTCTTTCAGTGGAAATTGATTTCATCCACAAAACTCCCATGCGGTCTGTCCTTTGCCTCAAAAGGCTTCTTAGACTGGGTGTTATCCGCAGCCCACATCAAAATGCGTCGTCCCAAGTCCGGAGACTTTATGAGGAGATGTTTGAACTCGGAGCACTTCCGCAGCCTCGAAAGCTTCGACGCCGTGTACCAAAAGATGAGGCAACTCAAGTTGTCCAAAGTGATTTCCTCGGGTATCTCAGAGACAACCTCTAGGAGCTGGCAGATTTCAGTGTCTGCGATTTTGCTGTCCAAGGAGAAGTCGCGTGCAAATTTCCAAGCGCACGCTCGCTGAAACTCATGCGCCATGAGCCTCTCTCCCATGGCGTAAAGTCGCGCGAGAAGGATCCAGTGAGATGGGTGTTGAATGTTCTTATCCTCCAACAGCCACGTGTCTCGATACAGGTACTCTGCAAAGAACGCAAAGAGTGCTGGGTCTTCTTCGCAGTCCGGTATCCTTCCAGTTTGCGCCTCTTTGAAAGGCCCGCGTAGCTGGAATTTCATCTTTGAAGATGCGCAGCAAAGGAGATCCTCATGAAGCAGAAACGTCTTTTTGTTGTCGTCTACTCCAACCACAACTTCAATCACTCGACTGGAGAGCATGCTGTGTTCAATCATCAGCATACTCCATTTTTCGCGCTAGTCACGAGGGCTTCGAACTGACTGCGAAAATCTGTCCTCTTTTACTGGCGGATGGACGGTTTCATCAGCCATGCTCAGCTTCTTCACTTGCTCTGAAACAGCGTTTGGCGTGGATGACTCCATTTCGAGCGGAACTTTGGATGAGGCTCTGGCTGAGAGATGCAACTGGAGAATGCAAGATGGTCCCGCCGGCGCTTTTTAAAAAAATTGACGAAGGTGCAACCTCGGTGCGACTGCCCTTATGAGTTTCTAGCTATGGAAAAAAGCAATTGACGGCGGTTATCATCTTCCACTTTGAACAGCATGCTAGCATATGACCAAGTCGAACTCGTTGGACAAGAACAGTAGCCAAAACTGTCCGATAATTGCTGATCAAATCAATCACTCCGTCTTGAACTTCGTCCTTTACAAATCTCAGCGACAGCAAAGTGTATAGCAATCAAGTCTTCAAATTCAGCAGTCTTGTGTACTCCTCTGACCGGCCGTAAAGACAAGTGTTAGAAAACACATGGTGTTTTGGCAGCTTCTCCAATAGCTTTTCGATGCTGTCCTCGAACCTTTTCTTCCGGTCGCCTAGGCCATGGAGTAAGACGCGGTATTTTATTGATTCCATGCAAAGCAACGACTCACGCATAGGGAAAGTCTTCTTTTCCGCGCGGCAAACTTCTATTTCCATCGGCCGCGATGTCGATTTGCTGGTTCTTCCACTTGAGATGTGATATTCAGGAGGCGCGGTCTGGATCAAAATCCTCCTCCCAGCTTGCCATGCCTTCATAACACTCCTCCAATTCACTCTGTATTCACGTCGCACCTTAATTCTCACCGGGTGGTTTTTCGTACTCATCCTATTCCGGGGAATATCAAGATATCATCATCACGTCTGAACAAAGCACTGACAGACTGCGCCAAATGCGGTCCAGACAAAAAAAAAAAAAAAAAAAAAAAAGGAGAGAAGGAACAACAATTTCTGGTTCTCCCAACAAGCATCACGAGCCAATCCCAATCCTGAGTTGTGCATTTTACACGTGTCTTCCACATGCTTTCCAGCCACGCGATCGGCTTTCCTCGCCCTTTCGCGCTGTCCAAGTTTCTTAGACAATAACCCTCTCGACCTTGTAAATATCATTCCTGGCTAAGTCGCTCCCTCCCGTCCGGACTTCAAGATTGTTTGACCAAAAGCATGGCCGCCGTTTGCTGTTTCCTTACTGTTCTCGTGAGGCAATCTGTGACTCGCACATTCCATGTGCTCGAGGGACGAGATCAAGTTTGGTGCAAGGCACGGTACTCTCTTAGTCGAGTGAAATTCGCTTCTGTCTCTAAAGTGGAAGAGCATAGTGGCGGTCAGAACGAATCTCGTGCAATCCTTTCGCCACTCGCCCTCTGTCGACCGCTTTCTTTTTTCTTGGGCCCATGGCTCTCTCAAAGACAAATAGCTTTTCCGCAAAGAAAGCCAAAACCAAAGAATCAAACAAAACATGGAAAGTGAAAACACATACCCAAATGAGGCAAATCGCACCATCTCAATTCCATGACGAATCTGCAACCCCACACCCCATGTCCCAATGTCGGCCTATCGCATGCATGCCGTCGCCGTGGCGCTCGCTACACTTTTCTTCTCCTTTGTAGAGCCAAGTAAATGATGAGAACACACCAAACCCCTCAAACATGATTCCGCACCAAAACTCCAAACCAAACCCAAACCAAACCGCAATTCTTCCCTCCCTATCACCACCCCACTCGCCCATTACGTCTCCATTCCCTTTCCTTCACACACAGAACCCAAAACCCAAAACACAAAATCAACCACCTCAAAGATCCTCATCACCATCGTGCTCCTCCACCTCCGCAACCCACAAAAGCCTCTCAAGCGGATCAAACGCATCACCGTCCCTCTGAACTCCAGCACCAGACACATCAAACAGCCCAAGCATCCAGTCCGGCAGCGCGGGGAGCGGTTCGTTTGGTGGAGGAGAGGGGGGCGCCGGGGCGCTGCTGCGGCTGCTGCGTAGCATGTATGTTCTGCGGCGGTCGGGGCCGTGGAGGGGAGATGTGGTGGTGGCGTTGGTGGCGGTGCTGGCGTGGTCCTGTTTTCGTTCTCGTGGAGTCGTGTCTTGCGTTGCCGTTGCTAGCAAAACCGGCATTGATGGAGCAGCAGAAGCAGAAGTAGGCGGAAGTGGTGAGGAAGGTGAGAGTAGTGTGGCATCGTCATCCGGCAAAGGACGAGGATAGTGCCTCGTCACAATCTCCGTTCTGTCCGGATTCCCGGTCGTCATCGTCGTCGTCGTCATCGTCGTCGTCGTTGTTGTCTCCTGCGGCATAAGCAACTCGGGTGGTGGAGGTGGTGGTCGAGAAGGTGCAGGAGGAGTCCGATACCACGGCCTACCGCCGCCATTCGACACGATTAACCCCCACAAGCTGGGTAAGTCATCGGTGGACTGCGGTGATCGTTGTTGCGTCGACGCGTCTGCGTTCCGAAGTGGTAGCAGAGTCGATCGTCCGTCGACGGTTGGCGATGCCGGTGCGGGCAATGATGGCCTTTGAGCATTGGCGTCCACGCTGTCGTTTTCGTTGCCATTGCCATTGTCGTTGACGTCGTCGTTGTCGTTGTTTTTGAACAGGTCCTTGTAGATGGAGCGGCAGGGCGGCGGGTGCGGCGCGTTGGGATTGCTGCGTTGGCTGCGGGCGCCGCCGCGCTGGAGGAAGCCTTTGGGTTTCTTGTTTTCTTTCTTGTCGGGTTCTCCTTTTGCCTCTTTCTTTTCCTCTTCTCTTTTCTTTTCCTCCTTCTCTTTCTCCTCCTCCTCCTTCTTCTTCCTCTCCCTTTTACACATCCCGCACTTCCCCTCTCCCCCATAATCATCATCATCATCATCATCATCATCCTCATCCTCATCATCACCATCACCCTCATCCTCACCATCGACCCGCAAACCCGCCTCCTCATCCCCCATCCCACACATCGGCGCCGGCATCCTACACAACGCACTCAACCTGGCAGCGCCGCACAACCGCCTCCTCGCCCTGACCCGCTCTCTCTCCCTATCCTGCTCCCGCAGCGCCCGCGCCTGCAGCATCCGCGCCTCCCCCTGTCCAAAGGACCGCGCGGGCTCTGCTTCCTCCTGCCTACCGGCCGCCTTGAGTGCCTCAAGTGCCTGGGCAGCCTCGAGAACCAGAACAGTCTTGGTCGCAAGCGCGCGCACGACAGACTCGCGCGACGTGCTGCGCTTCCTCTTGCCGCCGTTGCCATTGCCGCTGCCACTGTTGCCCGAATCGCCCGACTGGAATGGAGCCTCTATGGCGTAGGCGTTAGCGTCGCCGTCAGCTCCAGCGCGCTCCTTGGGCTCTTCCGCCTTGCGTCCGCGGAAGGGCATAAGGAGGCGCGAGGGGCGAGGGGGTCGCGTGGCGGAGCGGTTGGCTGATGGGGCGGCAGGGGATGTGGATGAGGAGGCGTTGGCGTTGTTGGGGTTGGCGGTGGAGCCGGGGTAGTAGTAGCGGGAGATAGCGGTGCGAGGTTGAGGTGTCATTTTGGGTGGGTAGATCCGGGGCTGTATGAGCGGATTGGATTGAAGTGAAGGGCAGATGGAGAGGGGAGGAGGAATAGGAACTTGAGACTGAAGGTCGATAAGACTTCAAGGTCCAATGATATCTTTGCGTATGTGTGCAGGGAGGCAGACTGCCTTACTTCTTCTTCTTCTTCTCTGGTCTGAAGAAAGAAAGAGAGGAAAGGAAAGAATCCAAAAAAAAAGAGAGAAATCGCCCACTAGATATGCTTGCGCGCAGCCAGAAAACAACTTCCAAAAGACACAAAGCTAGAATATCTAGGCTAATATCGAAAAACTCCATGTCTGGTGCGGTACAAAATGATAGACCATGGCGCCCTTTGCGATGGTGTTGAAGAGAGCCAGCCAGCCCCATGCGAACAAGACACGTCATTCGCATGCATTGTCGTGAGAATGCCGCTGCGGTGATGGATGAGTGGGACAGAGGGTGCCGGTAGACCGTGGGACGCGGATGCGAGGATGCGAGGGTAAGTAGGGAGGAGTAGTGGATATACCGACCTGGACCAAACCATGGCGACGGCACGCACGATGCGTGCTACTTTCTCCCATTCAACACATCAGCACGACAACCGTGACAACCAACCGATTCTGCCCCTTACCCTCCTCTCTTCCAGATCAACAACTGACGAGACTAGCCGGGAGGCAGGGGAAGGACATCAATTCTGCTTTCCCTTGCCAACACGCCCCAAGTACGTACTGCCCGTAGAAACGACGAAAAAGGATGTCATCGCATGCATGCGCTTGAACACAATGAATCCAAGTCCAGGCATCTGCTTCCGCGTGCGCGCGCGCTTCATTCACGAGACGTGATCTGATACACCATGTCATCGGCATCTCATGACTCCATTCCAATCATCATCGCCCGCCTGCCTGCATTCCGACTACCTTACCACGGACCGACCGCTCTCAACAATAGTACGGTACAGAAAAGAAAAGAGGAATAGACCAATCCATCCAGCCATACCTTTCCCACCCACCCACCACCCATCGATCCATCCGTCCATCAAACCGTGACCGTCCGAAGAATGGGAGGAAAAAAATAAAAAATAAAAAATTACAACGACGACGACAAAAGGAAAAGTAAAAGGAAAAGAGGAGAATATTTTCTCTTGCCCCAAACGCTTTTCCCAATAGCAGAGAAGAAAGGAAGAAAAGGAATTGAAGAATGGACAAGCGCCAAGAAAACTAATACTACTAACACAGGGTTATAAGTGTAAAAGGAAAATAAATCTCGTCTCTCTTTTGGCACAAGATCCAAGGAGGAAGAAAAAAAAGCAAAGGAGAAACGTGACGGACGGAACAACACGTGCGCCCCAATCACTGTTTGGCGCGCTAAAGAGAGGAGAAAGCGCGTGGCGAAGGGGCAGAATCGTCAGAAAGCTGTGACAAGACTTTCTCATCGACGTTCCCAAGGTCCAACATTGCGAACCGAACCAGAGTCGGAATTTTTTTTTTTTTTTTTTGGCCGTTCGTTGCAAGTCTGACTGCCAACAAAGGGCAGCCGCGCACCGGTGGTGCAGTGCGAGCACCAGGAAGCGTGGGGCCCTGTTGTCCCATGTTGCTGTGTGGCGGAATGGGGGCGCGGATCGGCGTTGGATCGGCGCCGACAAACTACCACGCCCTGGCCTGCATAATCACGACCGTCGTGCGCCGCCTCGTCCTGGACGAACGCCTGCCGCGCGTCTGGTTCCACGTCGCAAACTTGAGGAGCGGAGTCCTGTAGCAGCAAGCAAAAGAGCATCAGCCAAGGAAGCCGCAGACTTGGTGTGGCGACGGGAGGTGGCCAAGAGCCGCTCAGACCCCTCATTCCCCGTCTCTTCCCATGGCTTCGAGAATTTCGCGCGCCTCGTCGGGAATCATCTGCCGCGCTTCAAGGGCAGAGGTGAAGGAGTCGGCCGCTGACATGGTGTCTCTGTCCTCTTCAGACGGCCCCTCGGCAGCAGCCTTGGCCTTTTCGTCCGCCGACGCCGCCTTTTCCTGCTCCCTGTCCTCGCGCTCCTTGTAAATCTTGGTCTTGGTGTCATGCGCAAAGTTGAGCGCTTCAATGTACGTCTTGAACTTGATGAGCTCTTTGAGGAGGTATTCGGATTTTTTCTGAAAGTTTGTCATGGCCTTGCCGGCGTTCGGATGGCGCGGGGAGAACTGTGACGGGGAGAGGGTAGAGTTAGCGGATTGCGCGTGGGCAGTGCTTGGACGACGCGCGGCCGACAAGGACGACGAAGCAGACAAATCAAAAGTGCGAGGCTCGAGCGCAAATAAGGTTTGGAAATCGAAATCAGACGAGGGCTGGGTTGTTTGATCCAAGGAGCGGACGTGCAACTGCAATCCATATGACACGCACAGGCCAACGTCCTCGAGGACGTCTCCGCGCGAGTCGGACGGCAGCGGCAGTCCAAGTGGACAACGATCATGGGAATCGCGCGGAATACCTACTGCAATGAGCATCGGGGCCCTCAGCTCCTGATGCCTCGACAGTTCCTCTTCGACACTCTTAACATAGGCGGCGAGAGCCTTGAGCTGATCCACTTCCATCAAATTGCTGGCCATCATGCTCGGCGTCGGTGGCTTCCAGTCGGAAATGGGGACCTTGTCGCCTGGCAGCCTGGGCTTGACGGTGCTAGAGCCGTGATCAATCGAACTCCGGATGGAGCTTTGGAGACTTGGTCGTGGCATGCCAACATTGTTCGACATGGGCGACGTGTCGGGGCGGTTGATGCCAATGAGCGCGGGATTGATGACGCCCTCGCCCCATCCATACTCCAAGTTACTCACTCCGCCAACAAGCGGCTCCTTGGAGAGACGCGCAGCCCAGTAGTTGGCAGTGTTGACGAATTCCTTGACAATATCGGCCGTGTTCGCCTGGAAGAGGTGGACAGCACCGGTGGGAAGAGAAAGAGCCCACACATGCGGTCGTTGCTTGGAGTAGCCCGGAGGCGGCAAAATGGTGGCCAGAGTCTGGCGCAAGAGGAATGACTGAAGCTCCTCGGCATTGTCAAGCCAATTGCCACCTCCTACGACATCGCCCGCCGACGGCCTGCGCTTTCCCTTGTTGCGGGTCGACTTTCCGTGTGAGTTGAAAGTAAAGAGCTTCATGTACCCCTTTTCGATGACGGCAAACACTTCGTTCCAATTGCGGTCCTTGAAGCGCTTTTGCATCGACTCGAGATGAAACTTGTGCTTCAGGATGCCCTCCTTCGCCCACGGTGGACCGTGAAGCTCCAAGGTCTCATCCTCCAGCAGCGGCGCGGTCCGGCCAAAGTCGTCGCTGCTCGTGGGAACGTGGTTTTCCTCGCGAATCATGGCTTGGTTCAAGAGATTTGCAAAACCAATCGACGGGTTGTGGTCCACGGGCGAAAAGTGAGAGCCTAGGGATTCAACTGACATGGATGTACCGGTCTTTCCAACAGAATAGCTGCTCCACTTACTCGAAGGTGCTGGACTCCACACGGAAGGCTCGTCTAGGCTAGTACGACTCGAGCCCAGCGTCGAGTTGGGGTAGATCCTGGGACGAGACCTTGCTTTTGGATTCCAGCGCGAAGTGGAGCGAAAGTCTGGCGTCCGGCCACGGTAGCTCGCCGTGTCAGATGGAGCCTTGCTGAGGACCGATGGTGTACGGCGTAACACTCCGCTAACAGACAGACTGTTTGATGAAGTAGTCGGGTTGCTGGCGTCGCCGTGTAACGGCAAACGCTGGCTCTTGATGGAGCTGTAAAACTCTTTGAGCACAACCTCGACTTGAGTCTCCCACGCCTTCATTGGTCCATCGAAGGGTGCCTTGACCAATGCGGTGCTGCGGTCGCCAGAGCCAGAGTCATAGGCATAGCCATCCGATTCGGGACGATGAGACATGGTCGGTTTGATGGAGAGGCGATTCTTCGACCTCTTGGTGCCTAGCTCAGTAGAACCGCGTTCGCCATGATGGCCAGAGTACTCGCCCGTCGGAGAAGAAGGATAGTCATCCAGCGGCGTGTTGCTCCGGGAATAGTCGCCGTAGCTGCCATTCGTCTCGGAGAGCTCGGCCTCGACGACGCTCGTAATGGTAGGCAGGGTGTTCTTGACAAACTGAGTGCGGGTCATCTTGGACTCAATGTCGGCCATGTGGAGATCGGTATTAAGGAGCAGCAACGAGTAGCAAATGGTATGCACAGCACCTGTAATTCCGTCAGCGTTGACACTTACTCGAGACTCGTCGCATTTACCTGGCGTCTTGAAACCGTGATTCGAGTTGCACTCGCACCACCTCAGCGCAAACGCATCCAGAACACGGTCGACCTCTTGCGTCTCGCCCTTCAACACCAAGCGGTGACAAAGATCCCGCATCGCAAGCAAAATGCTAAAGCCGGACCACTCGTACAATTCCATATAAGCCTTGCGGCACCGCGCGCTGACCGAAGTCTTTTCGCCGAGCCATGCTGCGGCTCTCGACTTGGTGACAAAAGTCTCGATGCCCTCAAAGATCTGCCTCGCCTTTTCGCGGTCATCGTCCGTCGGCTCCTCGTCAATTGCAGTCAACGGGCGGCGCGCCTCGATCGACGGGCGAGTTTCGTGGCCGTCGATTTGCAACACGGGCAGATTCGAGGCGGGATGGTACGTGTCGCTCAAAGTGTCGGGGTCCGGCTGTTTTCGCGTTCCCTCAAGCGGCAAGGCCAGACCCGACACATCTTCGCCGTACCCCTCGTCAGATGAATCTGGATGCAACCAGACCCGGGGGTTGCCATCACTGACGTCATTTCCGCTTGCGTCCTGCCGCGCAGGATTCATAATGACCCAGCTGTCCTCGTCCTCCATCTCCTTTTGCAGCGTCTTGTGTGGCGTGATGTTGGGAGGAGGTTGTAGATCGGAGCGTCGTTCGCCGTTTGCCTTGGGTCGAGCATTCTCCTGGCCGGGAAGCGGTGCGAGCTGAGGGGGCACGGGGCTGGTGGCAGGTCTCCTGGACTGCTCGGGGACGGCCATGAAGGAACCCTTTTCGGCGGGGGACGGGCTCGAGCCTTTATCCTCTGCGCCACTGCTGTCCGCCAGGAAGGACGAGTCGTCGTTCGCCCTGATGCCCTTGCTGCGTTTCACCTTCAGTTTGTACTTAGGGCTTTGCTGCACATCGTCGGAAGCAGGTGGCACGCTGTCGTCCGTTCCACGGGAGCCCGGTTTGACGGGGCGGATTGTAGCATCCTTGTGGGGCTTGTACTCTGGGGAGAAGCCTGGCACTTTATCTATTCCATCGTGGAGAGGGCGCTGGTGTTCTCGGCTGCCGTAGTGCGACGCCGCAGGCGAGTCGCTCCTCGGATCGTTTAGGTAGGGGGTCATTATCTGACGCAGGCTTGTCGCCGACGCACTAGGTACCATAGATTCTGGGAGCTCCGTGCGAGCTTGGCCCGGGGAAGGCATAGGCGGGGCGGCCGTTTGTTCGGTTACGGATTTCTTGCGACGTCTGAAAAACGATGAATTCTTTTTGTTTAGTACAGGGGGTGGCCGCTGGTCTTCTCTGGCGGGCGTGTTGCTGTGCGGGTGCTGGGATGCTGCATAACGTCAGTACTTGGATGCACATGATTCGCTGCGGGTGGACGCACCATGCAACGAGTTTGCAGGCGTCGTCGAAGGACGCCTGTTATTGGGTTCAGGAGACCGTTGTCGTTGCTGATCTTGAGGCAGCAGCCCCGCCGTCTTCGGCGTTTCTTGTACCTGTTGGTTGTTTTTCCTGGCGCCGAAGACTCGGCTGAAGAAGCCACGCTGCTGCTGCTCCTTGGGCGGCGCTGGCGTCTGGGTAGCGGGCGAGGCGACTCTGCTGTTGGACGCCGAATCTGCAAAGGCCGAGAGGGATGGAAGCTTTGGGAGGTCGTGGTTGCTTGACGAGTTGACAGCGTTGACAAACTCTTTGGCTTGATTTCGGATGTTCTCATCAGGGCCAGCACCACCTCCTCGAGGCTTCCCATTCCACTGCCCCTTGCTGGATGACGATCGGAGGCTATTTTTACGCGGCATGGAGGCCGGCGTTGCAGACGAATGCGCTGGCGGCGACGAAAAGGCCTCTCCCTGGGAAAAGTCGTAGCTGGAGCTCGATGTCGGGGCACCCTGGTACCGCCGAGACCCTGTCGGAATGGTGGGAGTGGGCGCCGCATCGTAACCGCTGAACGACATGACGTCCGGCCGCCCTCTATCCATGATGGACTCGTGTTGTTGCTGGAAGCCGGATCGTTCGCCAAATCTTTGCTCAAGGCCGGGAGACAGGTTCATGCGATGGTCTGCCGGACGCCCAGTCGGAGTGCTGTAGCCAAGGTCGAGGCTGGATGCTGAACTACCCTTGCTGCCCTTTCTCCCAGCGCCTCTGACATGGTGTGAATAGCCCTCTTCGCCGAACAAAGGCCTCGAGCGGTGGGTGGCGGCGGCGGCGTCGGTGCTGGTTGCCCGCGAGCCGGCGCTGTCTATGCGGTCCAAGGCGGAGCGAAAGGTTTGGTTTCCGCGCGGGTCCCGGCGGGAGGGCAAGCGGGACAGGTAGTCGTCGGGGGCGTCGTAGTTTACGGAAAAGGAATTTTCGGAGCCGTGGGTGCGGAGGATGCGCGGAGGGGAGAAGCGGGCGAGGGTGGAGCGGTAGAAGTCTTCGTCGTCGTAGCGCAAAGCTTGGGACGAGGCGGCGCCGAATTGCGAGGGGAAGGTGTCACTGCTGGAGGGCAAGTTCTCCAATGAGAAGAGCATGTTTTCGACGACCGAGGAGCGTGTGACATCCCTGAACTTGAGGTCGTGCGAATCGCGCGACAGACGCGACAAGTCGGTTGCTGTGCTACGTCTCTTGTCGGTGGGCGTCTCGTCGGCGAAGAAGGTTCCCGAGGGAGAGGAGCCCGCAGCAGCAGCAGCAGCAGCAGCTCGTTGCGCATGCATGGGCGGAGTCCGGGGAGGAGATGGCCTGGCCGAGCGGTCGTTTGAGGAAGTGGTGCCCGTCATGAGAGCGGCGGCGGCAAGGGAATGCGAATGCGCGTTGGCTTGGTGGCGGTCGTGGATGACGCGAGGCTCATGGGCGCAGCGTCGAGGTGTCACGGCGCCAATGGCTTTCGGGGACGCGAATTGGGAGATTAGATATGGCGTCGGTGGAGGGCGGTGTAGTTAGTAGATGGTGGTGAGTTCCTTGATGCCGTGTGCCGTCGATGGATGGACGAGCCCCTGGAGAGGCGAAGCCGGGGGCGGGAACCAACGGCGACCAGGGAAGCCGTCTCGTACCTGAGCAGGGCAAGAAGAGACAGAAGAGTAGCGGTCGTTTTGGTTGTGGGACGGCGAGTGGTAGGTTAAAATCAATCTGCGGGGCACTTGTGGTTTCAGTCGCGAGACAGGGAAGCAATACACAACAATACAGTGCAGTACATACATTAGCAACCACCGAAGCTTTTCTGCAAGGGCCGCGGTCGTCTGCACTGATCCGCCTGCGGTGTGGCGGCCGCGCTAGAGCAGGAATTCCCACCGAGAGCCTTGGTCGTCGTCTTTGTTCGCTCTTTGTTGTCTCATTTCCCACGCCCGGACTCGATTCCTCTTGTTCGTCTCTGTCTTGCGCGCACGCGATAAGCTGAGCTGAGAGAGAGAGAGAGAGAGAAAGAGAGAGAGAGAAAGAGAGAGAGTCCTTTGTTTCAAACACTGGCGACTTGATCCTGGTTCCTGTGTTAGTTGGTCCCTGTCGGCGTGGTGCATCGGCTCCTTGTCCCTGTCGCCCCGTAACAGGCACACCTCAACCGAGCCATGCGCCCTCCCCAAACGAGCAACTCGTCATCTCGTCTCCAATTTTCTCCCCCGCGCTCGTCCATCCTTCGCTCCAACCGGTCACTACGGAATTGCGACGCTCGCCCATCTGACGACTTGCCTGATCCAAGACGCGCAGTCGACAGCTAGATATGTACATAACTTCATCATTACATGTATCATCATTGACTGCTTGCAATGATACTCTTCCGCTTTTCGCTCTGTCTTCCCATGCCATCCCATCCCTTCCCGCACCACCACAACCACCACTACTACCCTTGACAACTCTATCAACCATCAAGAACACCCCGTCCGATCCCCCTCCCCAATACCAATACAAACATCAATATCCATCCCGCACCGCGCTGCCTACCCCTCCCCCACACCCCTCTCTCACTCACTCATTCGCTCATCAGCCCGTTCACTCCTCATCCTCATCCAACCCAACCGCACGCACCCTTCCCTGCTCCCCCCTCTCGCATGCATCCGCCATTCCGTCTTCCGCCCGCCATACCAAACGCGCTGTCGGGCTCGACACAGACGTCAATCCCACATTTGACTTTCCGTAGCCTGAAAAACTGACCTTCTGAAGTTCTGACGTGCATCGCCATGACTCCCCAAAACACACAGCATGCAGTAGTCAGTCAGTCAGTCAGTCAGTCAGTCAGTCAGTCAGTCAGTCAGTCAGCCAGTCAGTCTTTAAGTTTGTTGCATCATGCATTAATCGCAGGAGGTAATGAAGTTCGCGATGCGCGCGCGCTTTTTCCTGCTTGTCGTGTTCCGACTCGACTCGATTCGCCTCGTCGTCCATCTACTGTATCCATCTACTGTATCTGCTTTGATCTCTTTGGAAAAATAGCCCTCGTATCGACCTTTTTTTTTTCTTTTTTTTTTCTTTTCTACTCATGAGCAAGAGTGAACACACCGCGGCGGCCCCTCCCCTGCCTTTTAATCGGGTAAGGAAGGTACGTACAGGTACGAGGGTAGGTAGGTATGGTACCGTAGCTCAGGCACCGCACGCAGACTGTGTGTGAACCCAACCCTGCTCTCTGCACACATGGGTTACCCCTTCCCCCACCCGCTACTGCGATTTACACACGTACATAGACAGGCGGTTCATGGTCAGAAAGGCGGAGATGGTGAGGTGGGTGGGTTGGTCGGTGATGGCAAATGACGGGAGAGCGTGCGGAGGAAAGAGAGAGAGAAAACCGAATCTGATTTATTGTTCAACCAACCTTCCATCCGTCTGTCTGTCTGCCCCGATAAGCGTCTCTTTCTTTTGTCTCTGGTGTGGCTGTCTGTCTGTCTGTCTGTCTGTCTGTCTGTCTGTCTGTCTGTCTCTCTGTCTCTCTGTCTCGCAAGCTATGCCGTGCAGCGCACGCATGCAGCTATGAGGCTGCCTCCGCCCAGCGATGAGTATGGTCAACTGCTCCACCACGGCTCCTTCCCATGCTCAAGATGCCGTGCCATGCTGTGCCATGAAAACCAACCATGGAAGCAAATGAAGGCAACAGGCCTGCCTCCGCTCCGCCGCTCCTCTCCAATCCTCTCCACTCCGCCCAACACTCCACCTCCCTCACGCGCCCACCTATTTCTTGGCCTTCTTCTTATTCGCCAACTTATTCTTCTGCAGCGCACGCTGTCTCTCATCCCTCGCAATCTGCTCCGCCTTGGCCTTCTCATGCTCGGCGCGCTCCTCCGCCTCGGCCTTCTTACGCGCCGCCTCCTGCTCACGCCGCTCGCGCACCAACTTCAGGCGCTCGAGGTCCGCCCGCGCCTGGTCCGTCTTGCCCTCGGCATGCAGCTTCTGGTACCGCTCCTTCGCCTGCTGCGCCTGCAGCGCCTCGCGCTCGCGCCGCGACAGCTGGCTGACGGGCGTCTTGCCCGCCGCCTTGCCTCCACTCCCTCCACCTGCTCCACTCCCACTCCCCGAGTCCTCCTTGGTCTTGGGCGCCGCCGCTTGCTTCTGCGCTTTGGCCGTGTGGTTCGGGTTGGCGGGCATGTCGGCGTCGTCGTCGTCGTCTGATTCGTCGTCGTCGTCTTCATCAGAAGAGGGTGGCAGGTCGCCCGGCTCGGCGGCGCGCTGGGCCGCTTTAGCTTTGGCGGCTTCTTTGCGCGCTTTGGCGGCTGCGCGGCGCTCTTCGCGCGTCATTTCGGCGGCCGCGGGCTGTTTGGAACTGGATGCGCCGCCTTCATCTTCCGACGACTCTTCTTCCGAGGAGGAGGAGTCGTCGTCGGATGAGTTGTTTTGCTCTGCGTCGCGCGGCTCGCCCCACATGCCTTCGACTTCGCCGCTTGGGCCTAGGGGCATCAGGTTGCGGCTGAAGTGCTTGCCGCCTGCGTCGTGTTGTTAGTGCGTGCATGGGCGAGCGAGTGGGCGGGCTGGCTGGCTGCTGTGGGGGCTATGTGTGATGCAGAGTATAGTGAGAGGTGTGAGTGACTTACCGCCCCGCTTGGGCTTCATGAACTTTCCGCCGCGGCCCTTGCTAGACATGTTGGCGGTCGAGTGTGTGAGTACGAGAGAGGATGTGTCTGTGTGTGATGCGTAGTCGTCGTCGACGCTGTTGAAAAGACAGCGGGGTAGGTGGGTGGGTGTGAAGATAAAACTGCGAGGGCAGGGTGGCCGTAAAAGTCGTCGGCTGTCGTCGAGTAGGACAGAGGAAGAGTGCGCCAACCCAAATGAAAGGCTATATCGGCTAGTCTCGGGTCAAGAAAGCGATTGTGAAGGGGGACAACAGCAGTCGAGGAGCCTGAGGTCCAAAGACACACAGAGGAGCAGAATAATGGCGTTTGTGGTCAACGTACCGAATAACTGCCTGGGTGCTGGGCGCTCGGGCAGCCCACCGGACCGCAGCAAGCCTCCAGCCACCCAGCGCTCAGGCTTTTGTCAGGGCCACCGCTCTCGCCACAAGCAGACTAGCGCTAGGGCTGGCGCTCTCCCACATCAAAATCTTTCCCGCGCGCTCGCGCTCAGGGTTTTCTCTTCACGTTACAAAAAAAACCGTCCCTTCAAATTCACTCCAAGACGCCAGCATTCGCTCCCGTGGGTCATTGGAGGGGAAACTGGAGGGAAGATTGACGAACTCGTCAGCTTACCCCTGAGCCTGATATCAAGTGATGGTTTTGGAAATTTGAATGGCGATACATGTATTTGTGCGTGCTGGCTGCTACCTACCTACATACATAGGTACACAATGCCAGGCTGGGTGGCAACTTTGCAATCACGCTGGAAAAGGGCTCATATTGGTCTGTAGATGGGTGTGGTCTGTTAGTTGGTAGCCGTAGGATTGCGGCTGCTGCTGCTGCTGCTGCTGCTGCTGCTTTTGCTGCTCATGAATGGGCTGGGGTGGCAGCAGTTTGCTACAGGGTGTTGGTTTGTCTCTTGGTACTCATGCTGTTCAGCCGCCATGTGTACTCCAGCTGGTACTTCTGCCACGTTGCTGCTATCGTCTGCGCCTTGGCCGCGCCGAAGTGCGTGGTTAGCTTTTCTGCTATCGACTCGGTCGACAGGAGCGTGCCGTACGCGTCGAAGGCGACTTCAACGTTGTTCCTTGGGGTCGACATCTTGAAGGCAATGACACAAGTGAATGGACAGTGAGGCCATTGTTTCATTGCCGGGTGTTGGCTGCTGCCGTCCGCATGAAAGCCGTGCCGAAATGCGGTTCGGGAGCTCTCAGGCCCGTGATCGATGACATCACACCTTCCGCCCCGCTGACAGTTCTTCCCGTTGTCTGGAAGCGGTATTCCCGACAAGGGTACCTTTTCCGCTCCTT
Organism: Phyllosticta citriasiana; assembly: GCF_038021145.1. NCBI lineage: Eukaryota > Fungi > Ascomycota > Dothideomycetes > Botryosphaeriales > Phyllostictaceae > Phyllosticta > Phyllosticta citriasiana. Next base: position 2,404,591 of record NW_027117279.1, on the reverse strand, counting down.
CTTCGGTGCCGAGCAAAGTAACTTCATATGCAAGGCACAGCAACCTTTCGATTCATGGGTAGCTGTGAGAGCAACTGGGGTGGCCAGTGAACGCTTCTCCCGGAACCAACCCTCTTTCACATTGGAGAGCTTCTGTGCTGCAGCGGAGTACCTTGAGAAAGGCTCAAGCAATTGTCTTGGATTCGAAATCATTTCACTGTCCGCCTTATCCACACACCCCCATTTCTATCCTCAGACTGTGTCTCTACTTCGCTCACCTGTGAAAGATCTACTAAGCTTGAACAGAAGATGAAACGACTGGCGGCAGAGAGATGACCCTTGGGCAACGCGCGGTGTGGCGCAAGGGGGGATCGGGTCGAGTTGCAAGCGAGTCCAGTGTTTGAGCCGTGGCGCGACGAAGGAAGACGACAATAACGCTTTCATGTGCAGCCGAGGACTGCAAATGTCCTTTGGCAAGCTGGGAAGCAAGGAGAGACTGCAGGCATTTGGCATGACGAATCGATAGACTTGAACCAGCAAGATGGATTCTTTGTGATTGGTTGACGAGTTGACTGCCGTCATGGTCCATTTGCTTATCCACCAACAGGAGCCTTTGAATGCACAATCAAGAGAACCAAAGTCAATTGACAAGGCTCTATGGCGGTGATCGAATGACTCAAACGGCCAAAGCCGACGATCGAGGAAATTGGGTCGAAGCGGGCTAGTAATCCTCGAGCTTGTAAACCTCGTAAGCCGGCTCCTCGTAAGGGTGAGATCTACAGGACGACAATGGGTCAGCAGCATGTGCTTGTCGGCCGTTGCATCAATGGCTGAGGGGCCCGCCAGGAACCAAGGACCGGAGGTCAAGGGTAGCGCAAGCCACTTACTTCTTCAGGGCGACGACGGCGTCGCGCACCACATCGCGGCCCACGCAGAGTGTCTCAAACCTGTGCTCGTCGACCTCCTCCAGCTGCCCCACCTTGCCAATGTTGGGATTGGAGGCATCGCCCGGGCGAAACTGGCCTTTGCCCAGGGTCGTGAATCCACATTCTGTATAGCCGCCGGGGCCTGGGTAGCGACCGGCGCCGGCTGCAAAGATGGCCTGCTTGACGGCGGGCATGGCGGCGACGGGAGCGAAGAAGACCAGCTTGAAGCGCTGAGGGAGCGACATGGCTAGGCTCAGGGTTTCTGACTGTGATGAGCGGAAGAGCGTTGGGCGAGAGTAGATACCTGTGGGGCCAGATCTGCCCGTTGGTGGGGTGTGGTGTGGTGTGGCGTAGCAGGTGGGAAATCCGGTTTGCACCTGGGCGGCAAATGGCGAAAACAGGAGGGTGGCAGATCGAAGATTCGATTGGCATCAGCTTCTGCTTGCTGCTTGCTGCTTGGCGATTGCTCCAGCGGGCAAGCCACATGGTGGCGGGGGCTCCAGCCAGATTGACGTCAGTTGCGCCACAGCGGCCCCGCGGTGACGTTCCGTTGTGTGGTCCCCGGCCTGGACGTTCCTGAAGGCGCGGGGTAGAGCAATTGCGTTGGTTGGTTCCAGTCTGGCCCATGACAATGACGCTGCTCTGTCGTAACATCCTCTTGCCTTGTTCAACGATGCAAACAGCTCCAGTCCACTCACTCGCTGCTCCTGCCCGCTGACCGCTGACGTCGCCTGCCCCCCCCCCCCCCCGCCGCGAGCACTACAAAAGGCGCCCTTCTGCTCCCTCCATTCATCTTTCCTTCATCACCAACACACTCTACTCTCAAAGCAACTACCACTTCTTCAACACACACAACCACCCTTCAAACAACCAGCAACCCAACTACAATCATCATCATGTCTGACGCCGGCCGCAAGGATTTCTCTACCAGTACGTCGCCCGCTTCACCTGCAGTCCTGACACGCTGCTGACGCACCCAACAGAGGCCAAGGAGGAGATGACGCCCGACTCCACCAAGTCCACCCAGCAGAAGGTCAAGGAGTCCTTCACTGACACTGGTGACAAGCTCGCTCGGTACGCTCCAACCACTTCACTTGTCTTTTGCAATTGCTAACATTCCCACAGCAGCGTCCAGCCTGACGACAACAAGTCGGCCGGCCAGGAGACCAGCGACAAGCTCGGCCGCTCCAAAGACGAGCACGTCCACGGTGGTACCGGCGAATCGATTGTCGACAAGGCCAAGAACGCCGTCGGCCTCGGTGACAAGCACTAAGTGCGCCGTCTGACGACGCATCACGACGTTATGAGATTGGGGGAGAGCCCGACGGAACCGTGGAGGGTAGTAGTCCTATGATACCACCATTACGATGATAATTGAATCGGATTCCTGATTGAAGACCTGTGCAAGCTCGTATTGTATGACACATGTGCCAACCTCCTGCAAACGTCGTCTTTAGCCAGTCGTCGGAGCTGGGCTGCAGGCAGATTAGCTTTTGACAATGTACGCGATTGGTGTCGGCTGTAGCACGCGTGGCACTAATGGCAATGCGTTAGAATGGCAGTGCATGAATTCGATGAGCAAATAGGGCCATTCACGGCGAGGTGGACGACGCGCTGTAAACGATGCATAGACGCTGGGAACAGGCCTGCCAGTCGGTGCAGAGCGTGACTGGATTGGCTGGCGGGGCGGACCCTGGCCCGTTGCCGGGGCTCCACCGTGTTTACAAAGTGGCCCGTGCACCCGCGCATCCCAGCGACGGGGAGGCTGGTACCTGTACTGGGTGGCTGGGGATCCTCCACCACCGCATTTCCAGCGCACCACGCAAGTCTTCAGCCTTTTGGTTTTTTCCGCCTCCCTCACAGATTCCCACTCTCCACTTTGCATCGCCTTTGACCAAAAATTCCTGACCTTGTTTTCTTCACAGTGCGCTCGCTGCACCACCACCTCCAGGTCCTTCTTCTCTTGCATCGTCGTCGACCCTAAAACGATCGACCACACCACACCAAAAAAAAAAGCGGGAAACGAGTCAGTCATATCGACGACCCACATCCACATCCTCTCTTCTCCCCCTCAGGCCCCATTCCAATTGTCTAATTTGAGACATTGGACGCTGCGCTCCCATCGACTCGGAGCAGCCAAGGGCCCACGGCCGTTTTCCATTCCACGCTACGACCACCACAAGCCATTGTCGCCCAGGAATTCCGCAGTGCTGCCACGAGGCAGATCCCGAGACCCTTGGAACACACACACACACACACACACACACGACTCTCCTGGCGCTCCGCCCCAGTACTCCAAGCTTTCCCGGCCCTTCGGGAGCCGTTGGCAGCCAGCAGCAGCAGCAGCAGCAGCGGCAGCAGAGGTCTCGCGCGCGTGTGTGGCAGGACAAGGTGTCTATCGTCGGTGTTGTTGCCTGGCTCCACGTTGAGCCTGAATCGGACACTTTAGTTTATGGCACCACAATTTGCCGTCACCATGCAGAGTAAGTGGTAGTAGTGTGTCGTCGTCGAGATGTGGAAGGCCAGAAGAGAAAGGAAACTGACATGACTGTGTGCTGCCAGAATTTCTCCCCTTCTTGGGGTACCATCATATTCTTATGATACTGATAGCCATTGCAATCATCCTCCTCTGTAAGACGCCTCGTTCCATTCCACCCTTCGAACAAGCACACTGACACGGACGGGAAACCAGCACTCCTACTCGCCGGCTGCTCAAGCACATCGCCACTGATCCCAGGAATCTTCCTCATCTCGCTGTACTACAAGTCCTACACGCCAACATATGACCCGGCGCAAGTAGACCCGGGCGTGACGGCGGCCATCGCCAACATAGTCGGCCACGCCGTGCTCGAGGTGCGCGTCGGTTACTTCGGCATCTGCGTCAACCCCAACGGCGGCGACTTTTTGTGCTCCAACAACGCCACCGCGCTCGCCGAGCAGGTCAACGTCGACCAGGATCCCCTGAATTTGATTTGGGTCGCCCAGACGTTCAAGGATAGCATCGTTTTTCCGTATTTGCTGTAAGCGCTGCCACACCCCCTCCCAAGACCAATACCTCGCTGACACTTCACTGCGCAACAAAAGCATCGTCGCCATCATCCTCGCCTTCATCACTTTCATCCTCCTCGCCACCTTCCCCGGCTGGCACGAAGAACGCGACGCCGAAACGGGGTCCGATGTCGACGTCAAGCCCTTCCCGTCGCGGCCGGTCTCGCAAATCGCACTCGCCCTCATCTTCATCGCGTCCATTTTCGTCCTCGTCAGCGTGCTGTGGCAGCACACGGCATCCGTCGCTGCAGCTACCATTGCGCAGGATTTGGGCAATGGGAGCGTCAAGAGTGGTGTGGGGACTAGTGCGATGGTGCTGGGTTGGTTTGCGTTTGCGTTGCTCATTATTGTGACGATTGGGCTGTTGATTATGATTTTGAGTATTATTGTGTTGGATAAGCTTATGTAGGCGGTGGGTGGTGGGGTGGAGGGAGAGGGTGGATGGGTTGTCAGTCGACGTGAGGGAGTGAGGGGAGAAGAGAAGGAAGGACATTTTTTTCTTTTTTTTTTTTTTCACCTTCGCGGAAGGACGATGATTTTCTCACTTTTTCATTTCCTCTTCTCCTCCTCTCTTCGCCGCGAGAGTCTGTCTGTTTGTCTGTCTGTCTGGAGTCGTTTGCATGCATGCACATGGTGCCGTTGGGCCTGGGCCGTGGTCACTCACTCACAGTGAGCGAGGGTGTCCTCTTCTCGTTGCTTACTTTCTTGGTTACTGCATTTCATTTCCCTTTGCTCCCCATTCCCATTCTATCTCTTTCTTTCGCGTTTCCTTGATCCCCCCCCATGTCTCTCTCCTTTCTTCACCTTCTCTGTTTCTAATTCGAGAGCACGAGCGAGCGAGCGAGCGAGCGAGCAAGCAAGCGTGTTAGCGTGTCAGCGATGATGATGATCTTGTTCTCCTCCCTCTTCTTCTTCCTCCTCCTGAGCAACGACGACACCAACAACAACAGCGACGGCAGCGACGGCAGCGGTGGCGGACAGACAGGGGTTGAACAGCTTGCAGAGTGAAGAGGAACGAAGAATGGGGGGAGGAGTGGACGGAGGGAGCAGGGCCGCGTGGAGTCGGGTGGAGCGGAGTCGAATGGCACCATGTGGCGGGCTTGTTGATGCGCGGCGGCCGCGGCGTTAAGGTCGGTTTACCTCTCATTTTCTCCTTTTCCTCTCTCATTTCTCTTTTCTCTCTCCTCTTGTTTTTCCTCTTCAGCGCGAGAATTTGCGGTTGAGGTTTTGCATGGGCTGGTTGGTTGGTTGGGTTTCGCCTCTCGAAAGAGAGAGACGACGGACGGACGGACGAACGGACAGACAGATGAGGTGGTGAGATGGAGAGGAGATGCAGAGGGCTTAGTGGAGATGCTTGATACCTTTTGGCCATTCATATTATTTGGTTGTGCAGACAACCAATTACCATCATCATATATAAACGAAGGCATCTTGCACATATTCATATAGACTTTATTTGTATTTGCCCCTCACCGAATCTCTTGTAGTTTGAGATGTCTGTCCGTCTGTCGTGTGTCTTGAGTAACAAAAGCGTCGAGGCAACAACAAAAGAATGAGTTGTGTGGCAGGCAGACAGGTAGACTGGCTCAAACAGTGTGTACCTATAGTGTAGTAGATAGCTAAACCCCCCTTAAGGTATCTGATAATCTCCCCATTCCAACAACAAGGCCAACTTGGCAAACGACAACCGGTAGCCACTCAAGGCGAAACGCATTCAACCAGATTCTCAGCCACGTTGGTGCAACGTGGTGTGCCCTGACAACAGCACAACGAGGGGGGCGGCGATTTGTTGCGTCGATGCATGGATTCCCCTCAACAGATGAGAAATGTTTCAGCTGGCGCCGGCGCCGATCGAGCGGGTTAAACTCTGGATGGATGGATGGATGGATGGATGGATGGCTGGCTGGCTGGCTGGCTCCAACCGATTGCAGTGTCACCAATGGCGGTGCTCCGAATCGAGGCGAAGAGAGAGAGAAAGAGAGAGACGCGGGCCAGGCCCATGGTCGACCGCCCGCTCAAACCTTGGAATGCAGCGCAATCTGTGTGTGAGATGGGTTGCGGTACGCACGAGTGGCCGTCCTCGATGCGGATGGCTCCCACGTCATTCGATTGGGGAGTTTCGACGCAGGGTCTCAGGCGTCTGACTGCGCGGGACATGGATGAGGTCGGGCGGGCGACGGCATGACGTCAGGGGGCAAGGCAAGGTCCAGCGCAGTCGAGTCAGCCCGACCCGCCGCTGCCCCGCCGCTCGAGCAACGGAACCAGCCAGACGAGCACCACGACGGCGCCAGAACGACACCAGAAGCTTGGTGGTGCATGTTTGTGTGTGCTCCTTGGAGACTTGGGAGAAGCAGTGATGCTCAATGGCGGGAGCAGGATCCCGGAGCTCGCCAGATCGGTGCGATGCCGCACAGATAGTAGGTAGTCATAGTCAGGCCTACCGCGCTACGCAACCACCAGCAGCTCGACCAAAGACATCGCCGCACCTGCGCGCTGCCCGCGATGGCGGTCGACGAAACAAGGTTGGAGGAGCTGGCTGCTGTATAGAACCCTGCAGCGCTGAGGAAAGCATCGTGGAGAGTTTCCGGACAAGCTGTTGCAGGCCGGTTGAAGACACAAAGTACAGCAGTGGCCGGACCTTCCCATATATGATGATGCCAAGTTTGCCGTCACCAGTGATGAAATGGACACGCTATACCATCTACCTATGCATCCATCCAGCAGGACAAGGAACCGGTCCGGCACCGTACCTAGCTCTCAGCCCAGTACCTAGCAGCTCCATCCTTCGACCAAACAAGTTCCCAGCTACCACCCATCTTCCGTACTCAGATACTCCTGCCTTCCCTGTCGGCCCTGTTGCGTGCGGGGTATAAGAAGACTGATCTGTCCCTCTACTTCTCTGTCGTCATCACCACCCTACCACTCGCACTGCTATACCTCTCTGTCCAATTTCTCTCCAACCTTTTCAGTAACCAACTTTATCGACAGCCGACCATTATGGACGCTCTCAAGGACAAGCTCACCGGCCACGGCTCTGGCTCCGGCAACACGCAGAACACGGGCAGCACCGGTGGCAGCAGCGCGCAGAAGGAGGATTACGTCGACAAGGGTACGATCACACTCAGGTCGTCTTGTTGAGAAGACGCTGTTGCCGTGTGGCGAGAAGGGTATTCGCTCACACAATAAACAACAGGTCTCGCTTCCTTCGAGAAGAAGCACGGTCTCCCCCAGAACCGCGACACCAACGAGAAGATTGTGAGCCTTATCCACTCCACACCTTTCCTTCATCAATAGATGCTAACCAAGCATCAAATAGACCGACACAGCCCGTGGTGCCTTTGAGAAGGTGACGGGCAAGAACGTCCCCGACAAGGTCTCGAACTAAGCGCGTGGAGTCTTTCTTTCCTTGAAATTCTTTGGCTTCCCATGATATTCCCTGCTTCACGATGCAACGACGACGACTTTGAGATGAGACTTGCGCGGCCAGGAGGGTGGGGAAGGTTGGGCAAACAAACATGAGCCGTTTGGTGGGGCGTTTACAAGATGAGAATTGATGAATTGAGTTTCTGAAGACGTTGGTTTCCTGAACGACCAGTGAATGTGCGCTACTCTCACCATGTCTTCTACTACACACAATCCAACATCCCACTCAGCCCACAGCTCACCATGCGCGCGACCAGCCTCGAGTGGATCGCCGCGACGAACGCATCAGCTGCGGCGTCAGAAGCGGCAGGGTCCGTCGATCGTCATCAAAGCCGCTGCACATGAAGCGCTGCACGCGACGCATCAACTCCATTGCCCCACCACTGCCATTCAGCGCATGGAAGGGAAAAGCAGGGAAGAATAGAGGAGATTACCCACGTCGACAACCCGAACCGACACCAGGTGTAGAACAGCAATACCTACTACTGTACCTACAAAGTCACCTACCTACATACATATCTACCTACCTACCTACCTACCTATCTAGCCAGACACCAGCTCAGCACAAACCAACTCATTCCGGCAAGGCTGCCCCGGATCACGCACGGCAGGCTAGCCCCTTCACAACGGGAAACGAAAGCGGGTAGATAGACAAATAGACAGAGACAGAGACACAGTGTTGGCCTCAAGCGGTGGGTACAGTAAGTACCTTGGGAAACTATGTACTGCACCTGCTCCCATGTCCTGTTTCGCGCCTCAGCTGGGCTCGACCAAACCGAACCAGACTAAACCGAACTCAATCGGACTTCAGCCTCAGGGTCCCCCCCCACCTCACGCTTCCAGCCAGTCCAGCCAGCAAGCAAGCAAGCCAGCCAGCCAGCCAGCCAGCCAGCCAGGTGCCAGGGTGCATCCGTCTCTCACTCACCCTGGGCTACATATGTAGCCATCCCGACGCGGACAGGACGTTGCTTATTCTCATTCGAAGCTGCTGCTGTTGCTACTGTACATATACTCCCCCACGCTACCCTCCTCCGGTCCTTTGCTGTAAACGAGGATCGCTGAATCGGACTGCACCGATTGCCATTTGCTGTAGGAAGTTTGGATGTTGATGGAAACACTCCATCGTTGGTTGTTTCGATTTAGGTACACCTGTCCACTCCTACTTATCCTGCTGCTGCTGCTGCTGCTGCTGCTGCTGCTGCTGCTGCTACCGTGTACAGTAGTACATACACTTCAGCCTCAGCTGCTAAGCAGATATCTCCTCTCCACACCAAGTTTTAAACTCATGACTATCGACTATCGCTGCCTCGTACGCATCATTTTGCTGCTGCTCACCAGCAGAGCAAGACCGAAAGTAAAGGGCGACACGCTAGACGCGGCAACAAGTTGCTTCAGAAATCCTCCACGTGAAAGAAGAGAAGTAATTCGACACACGCGCGCATAGCTGGCCAAAGAGATTTTCCTCATGTAGATAGATTTTTAAATTCCTTATCCCTTTTTTTGTGGCATCATTTTGTTTTCTTTGTGACAGAAATGGTAGTGATAGTTGGTTTGAAGAGGCATCATCTCCCCATCTCACACCTCTCGAGAGCAACAGCAGAGAATTTGGGCATTTGTGAACAACTTTGGAGGGAGTCTCTGGTCGTGACAGGACCACAGCAAACAAAGAAAAACCCAGAGAAAAACCCAACACGAGATATGAAGAAATCCGCACCGTGTGAAATTTCTCTCTGCTACCGACACCATGCTACCGACTTGGAGGAAAATGGAGGTGGAGGGGAGGCGACGAGAGTTGTGGGATGGGAGGGGCAGTGGGTAGTAGAAAGCAAAGTAGAGATTAAAATAAGAACAGAAAACAAAAAGGACTCTCGAAATGCAGCCGAGGAAAAAAGGCTTAGGCTTTGGGTGTACCAGCCACTTTCCCCCAACCACTCCTCGGGCCACTTCAAACCACCTCCATGGTCTGTGTGAGAATGCAAGGTGAAGGCAAGGGGGGGGGGGGGGGGTGAAAAAAAAAAGACAAAGTTCACGGGTGGGGTAGTTGGGTGTTTGTGATTTTCTTCGTGCGTCGATTGGCCGGCATCAGTTGGGGTTGGACCTTCCGCTAAGCGCAGCGTCGAGCGACAGCGAACTTCCATATCGAACACGGGGTCGCCCGTGGCGATAGAGGGGCAGGTGGGCGTGCGTTTCCCGTTGTGGTAGAATCAAAAAGAAAATGGGGAAATCGAGCGAAAGGAGAGGCCGCGTTCCGAATCCGAGTGAGTCGCTTCCCGATTGTCCAACTCCTTGGACCCCAAAACACAAAAAGACCCTTAAAATATGTCACAGAGAAGAGCACGCGAAGTCGTGCGGTCGGTGGAATCGAGGAGGGGTATATTTTGCCGGCGCTTCCAAAAGTGGAGCCTCGCGGTACGAGAATATTCCACTTTTTTTTTTTTTGTGTTGTCGGCAGCTCGATCCAGAGAGCCAAGACAGGGGATGAAGAGACGGGACAGCTGAATTTGCGGTCAAGACTTGAACAGCCGCCCGGGCGCGCGTAGGAAAGCGAAAAGTCGAACGATTCGAGGGGATTCGTAATCATGACGGCGCGGTCGTCTAGTCATCGTCAGGGTTCCTCACCTGTCACCGGGTCAGTAAGAATGTTGACAAGAGTCCGGGGGGCTGCACCAACCTGGAGAATCCTTCTCGAGTAGTCCTGGTTATCGGCCACACTGCCGTTGCTCATCCTCCGCGCGAATGCAGGGTCCAGAATGGTGTCGTTTATCGACGAAGTGCCCGGAACCTTACCACCAGCGACAAAGTTGTTGACGCTCTGGCGCTGGCGAACCTCTTCCTCGATTTCCTTTCTTCTCTTGTGGCGCAGGAACAGAATGACACCGCCGATTATGGCTGTAAGAACAACAACGCCGACAACGACGCCCGCGGCGATGCCGGCCTTGCTGGCGGTGCTGCCAGAGCTCTTGTTGGAGGCTTCAGCGCCCTTGGTGACAATGACCGTCTGGCCGCCAGCAGTCACGACGACGGGAGTTCCAGCGCTGGTGCTGGTAGACAAGGACGAAGAGGACGAAGAGCCACCATCGTAGTATTCGACTTCGTTGTTGTCCAAGCCGGAGATGTAGACCTGCCAGTAGTTTTTACCACCACCTAGAATGCGTCAGCCACGTGGTGCCTCAATGGCGCACAAAAACCTACAGTTGTCGCTGTCATAACCGCTGCATGGCGTGTTGCACTTGTCGTCCTCGACCTGGGAGCTCTTGGCCGGGAGCTTGTTGCCACAGAAGCAGTTTGTGCCATTGACCATGCCCATGACTTCATACTGGGCGCCGACACAGACTGACTGGCAGTTGCCCTGACTTTGGTAAATGTAGTAGCCGTGATCCTCGAGCGGTTCGCTGGAGGAAAAGCATCCCTTGGAGGTCATAGACTTGAGGGCGCCCGTGTAAGTGGGAGAAGAGGTTTGCGTGGTGCCGGCGGGCGAGGGATCCGGGATGGCGATGGGCTCGGCGGTGACGGATGACAGGAGCGAAGCGGCCGTTGCGACGGCGAGCAAGAACCTCGACGCCATTGTGTGAGAGGGATGGCGTATGGAGCAGGAGAGCGAGCGAGCGGGGACAAAATTCTTGCGGTCGGCGAGGTTAGTTTGCTGGCAGGCGACGATGATTGGCAGACGGCATACAGAGAGGCTGCGGCTTGCGTACAGTCGCGCTCGCACCCTAGGAGGCTTTCGTTGGCCCCTTGGTCGAGGAGTGGAGTGGGTTGTCAGTCGTCGGGCGGGTGGAGACGGCCTGAGCGGTCGGGGTCGAGCAGCGTCGACCACGCGAGCGAGCGGGAGAGGATCAGATGGGGTGTTGGTGGAGGTGTTGGTGTTTGGGATGTAGAGGGCAAGGTTCAGGCAGTGAGGGAAGATGTCTGTCGAGGACTTGGGATGGAGGGAGATGGGTCGGCCTGGAGGAGGCTGAAACGCCAGGCGCTGGAATTGCAGGTGTGGAATGCTGATGTTTCAGCGGCCGGGAGGGGGGGTTTTTTTTTGGGCGGGCCCCCCTTTTGGAGTGGAGACGTAGGCAAGGAATGGACGACGAAAGAGTGAGGTCGGCGGTGGAGTGGTGGCAGTCGTCCTGTCGCGAGAGCGATTGTGGTTGTAGTGTGGGTGGGAAAAAGGTTGTTGACGAAAGAGCGTGGGTGGGAGAAACCGACGGTCGGAGACGGAACAAGAACGGGAGCGAGTGAACGACAAGCTAAGAGAGAGAGAGAGAGAGAGAGAGAGAGAGAGGGAGAGGGTGGTGTCCGTGACCTTCAGGAGAGTCAGCCAGCAGCCAATTTCGCACGCACCCATGGCCGCCCGCGCGCCCCTTGCCTGTCTTGATGCTTGCTTGATGCATCCATCCATCCATCCATCCCAATCACCCACTCGAATCCTATTGATGGCGAGGACCGCCGGCGCGTTAGGACAACGGCACGAGCAGTGGATGAGCTGAGCCCTCAGATTTGTGCTTTTGCATCTTCTTCCAACGTCTCGTCGCTCGCAACTTGTCGAACCCTCGTACCCTGACCCGTACCAGCATCCCCCCGCCACCCAATCAGCGCGGCCCGCCGTTTCCGTCCTTGCCGCCCGTTGCCTCAGGTCCCGCTCTCTCTCTCTCTCTCTCTCTCTCTCGCGCGCACTCTCTCTCTCTCTCGCGCACTCTCTCTCTCTCTCTCTTTCTCTCTCGACTGCTGTCCTGGACTAGACATCTTCAGGCCACCTGCAAAAGCAACCTACCGCCATCTGGTAACCCGCCCGCCGCCACGTAGCAGTCTCTCGTCCGTCCGCCCGTCCGTCCGTCCGTCCGTCGGTCGACCGTTTTCGCCGTTGAGCTGCCAACCCATCTCGCAGGGAACCCACCCTGCTGCACTCTGTCAACACATCAACCTCACAATCCCCGTCCCCCTGCACCAATGAGTACCGACTTCTCTGAGACCTCCTCGCTCCACGCCATCCGTGCTTGCGGGGGCTCTCCATTTTTCCACTGTCCAGACTTGTCCTCTACAACCCCAATGCTGATTGGCTCACTGCTCCTCTGATCTTTGCATCCTTCAAGAATCAAGACTGAGGGATGACTGCGACGCTGTCAGGTTACGCACGGCGTCTTGGCCTTGTGGTTCTCGTACGGATTGACTTCTTGACTCGGCCTTGGCGAGCGTTGGCGACACGTCAATAAAGCTTCCAACGTCCTCCTCGTCAAGGTTGTTGGTCATGACCGGTTCCGAGTAGGGCCTTGTGCAACTCGGTCTCGTCTCCGTTCCGGGCTCTGGTTTAATGCATTTCGTATAGCCCAGCCACAGCAGCCGCGAGATTTACTTGGTCGTGGCTGAACTGCTAGCGAAATTCCCATGCGCCTCAGGCACGCGTTGGCTTGATCATAAATAGCAACCCCTCTCCTGTGTCCCTCTCCGATGATTGCTGCATGCCCAAGCCTCGCCATGATCCTCACACTCGACGCACGACTGATGCGAGGACGAGGGGATCAAATTCCGGGCCACCGCAGTCCTGTTAGAAAGTGTCCAACGTGATTGGTCAATGTCTGTTATTTACGTCATGACTAAGCAGAGCTCACCCCACACAACCCCATGCTTGCTTCTCCACGTCGTCCATAGCTGCGCGTCTCCTCAACACCCTCATGCCACATCATCCTGCCATTGATGCGCCCTACCCCTCGTGCGTGCCGGGCTGCGGCGCACTCAATTGTCCCTCGCAACCCTCAAGCTCTCTGGATCACCGATGAAGTCCTCGCCGATGCCCTACACCGATACACACAGCTTTCCGACGTCGCCAAACGCTCTGGCAGCAAGCGCTTTGGCAGCAATGTACCAGGACCATTGGAAGCCAGAAAACGCCTCGCAGGACGTCGCATGGGTGGTCTATCCTCTGCTGTAGGTCCACCCAACGCACTGCCAGACTTCGGCGCTCTGTTCGGTGGTCCGTCCGTAGGCCGCACGCCAATCGAAAAGAGCTGGAGATGGGAGCCTCCGCGCCCTGTCGCCCACCAGTCTTTGACACCTCCTGGTATCCTCAGTCCCTTGATACTTTCCATGCTCCGTTTCTCACTGTCGACTGCAAATAGACGAATGCCCAACACCCGCCCCCACCTTCGAGATACCCGACCTTCAATTCGCCGAATATGATCCCGTGGAGCACTTCCGAGAGCGCTTGCAATCGGTCAAAAGGCCCAACAATGCCTACACGCTCATGAAAAAGTACGACATTGAGCCCGAGGATCGAGTCGCATTCAGCCAAGTTGCGTGCGACCACTTTATCGCCAGGATAACTGCCGATCGTCGAGATGGCCACAAGAACCTGTTCAATTTCGTCCTTGACAATCCACATGACGTGATAGAAGCAGGAAACGTTAAAAGGGTGGTCCAGCATTTGGCAGGAACCGGTTTCTTCAAGTCGCATAACCTCGACGACTTCGTCTCCGACTTCCTGCCATCTGCATGTCGACGCGAAAAGATTTCTGCAAGCGACCTGTCCGAGGTGCTGGAGCTGCTGCCCTCCGTGTGCCACAATTCTTTCAAGCATGACGAATTTGAGGCAAAGTCCTGGCTCTTTAAGGCCTACTGGAAAATTTGGCGGGTCTTAGGCATGAAAGAAGACATGCCTTGGAAAAGTTTGAACATTGACACTTTGAGGAAGGTGGCAGAGTGTATCATGTCACTCCCCGATGCGCTTCCGACCAGTTTTCGCCAGTACCAAGACTGCAACGTTGACACGACCTTTTTGCCTTTCCGACTACATCTCTACACTTCGGCCTGGCCGGTCACTTTGTCGCGCTCAGAGCGCCAATCCCCTCACTACATCCTCGCATCGTGGGCCCGTCAGTTGGTTGGTCTCGAACCATCAAAGTTCTCGAATCTCAACGGTCTCAACTGGCAGATCTTGACGAGCGTTATCGACTATCTTCCAACAATCAAAGCTCAATGGGCCATGACCGCCGCTACTCGTCAACTTTTTGATGACCGGGTTGACCAGCAGTGTAGTGAATTTCTACCGGCATGGATCAGCTGCCTTTCCCGGTCTCGCCATTGCTGCACTCCAAACATCCCTTCCTACAGACTCGAAGTCTTTGAAATGGTCCCTGCATTGGCTGTCCGGATGGATCCGGTCGTTGCTGCTCAGCACCTAGATAATGCTGACCCAGTCAACCTTGCAAGAGGGTGGCTGCGAGCCTGGCTTCCATTATACGCAGGGGAATTCAGTGTGTCGAGTCGTTGGGATGCTCAGCATGCGAAACTCAAAGTAGCCTTTGAAGAAGGTGTCCGCATGTTGAACAAACTTCATGGGTACGATGACACCAGAATGTTCGAGCTCATCTTTCGCCTCTTTGCGGAATTCAGAATCCCCTGCCAAAATGCCGTGGAACACGCCATGAGATTGCTCCTCGCAAAACACGGCCCGGATGAGATTTTCAGGCTCTTGCAACGGCTACAAACCCGGGACATTTTTTTGCAAAACCCGACGTTTCTTGCACCCATCATCGAATCTCTTGCCGAGTACCGTCCCATGAGAGCGTATGAGATTTACAAAAAGACTCCGGGCATGTGGGTCAGCTTGTGCCCCAACCTGCCTCTCACGCTCATCGCGCAGGGTGCTTTGAAGCGGGAAGAGTTCTTCGCTCTCGTCAACCGCTGGCCCAAGGTTCGAAAAGACGACCTGTCTGAGGAAGAGATTGCAGCCAAGAAGAACGAACTGGCCTTGCTTCGCTCTGAAATGGTCCACTTTGCAGCATTTGCTTGGGCAGATGCCGATATCCTTCCGACTCGCGTTCGCTTGCGCAATGTCTGGTGGTGCTGGCGCTATCTTCTCGACATGAAATTGCCTCTGTCGCCGCTGCTGTCCAAGGCCTTTGTACGCTCTGCCATCACAGCTCCCCTGCAGCGGCGTCAATGGGTGTCACGCAAGAAGATGACCTGGGTCTTTGAGAAGTTTGTCCGCCCGCTGGAAGGAGAGTGGGTTGAGAGGGAGCTTGGCGTGTTGGTCCACGCCTGGCGCGGCGACCTCATTGAAGAAGCACGACGTCGCTGGGACGCGGCCGGCCTCTTTGACCGCTACGGCCCAAGCACAGTCGAAATGGTACGCCGCGCCGGTCTGTTCGAACACGACTTTCCTCGGCGCAATCTGGTCCGCCGCAAGTACGTGCGGCCTGGCCGCAATGCTGCGGAGCGTTTCCCACGCCTCTGGAGCGACCGCACCTATTCGGTGCTGCCGGCACGCGACCTCCTGCGCTGGTCCCGCACTCCGGTAGTCGGATGCAGCCGATCCTGTGCCGCAGGGCCAAATGGCTACCCCGTCATGCTGCTCAACGGTCGCTGGCGGACGTGGTTCAAGAGCGCAATGAAGCGGTGGAGGCAGCGGAAGGAACAGAGACGCGCGCTCAGGGCCACGAAGAAGAATGTTCGCACGTTGCTGAAGAGCGGCGAAGTGGCGAATTCGAAAAAGTCAACGCAGCTGAAGAACTTGAAGAGAGACATCGACATGGTGAGACGCAGGAAGACAGAGAAGAGCATGACCATGGCAAAATTAAGCCCGTGGGAAAGAGCGCGCCTCGAGACTGGTAAGACGACTAAGGGGAAACCTATTCCAATCGCGCCCAAGCCCGGGACAAGCCTTGTCCGGAAGGTCAACACGGAGGGACGATACTTGGTTCCGCAGACTTGTCGGTGGAAGCGATGATCCAGTGGCTGGGGCTCGCAACTAATTCACTCCTATCCCTTTCATGTCCCTAGCTTGAGCGAAATCAGATCAGCGACCGTCAATTCAATCCCCAAAAATGAAGATTTCAGGCTAAAGATTCCGAATTCCGTGGTCGAACCATCACGATGAGATCAAAAGATTATTCTTTGCCGTTGAACTCTAGTCTTCTCTCTGCTATTCTTGGTGCGATATACCACACGTCTGTATTGCTATGTACAAATCGCCTCGTCGCCTCGTATTTCTACCTGGAGTAGACATCCAGGGCGTGGGCGTTAATCCACGCAATGCCCTCCTTCCTCCACGTGTCGGGCTCAACATGGCTCGTGACATTGGCATCAAAAACAAAGTTGGTCGGCTCATCAACACTGTACGGCTCCCAGGGGCCAGTGTCAACACCACCCTGCGACAGACCCTCACCCTCAGCACCGTTCGGGTTGCCATCAACAAAGAAGCGAATCCAGGCGCTGCTCATGGTGGCCGCAAGGTCGGCATAGCCCTGCGGCATGCCGTCGAACGGCGGTTCCGAGACGGGCGGGTAGTACCCCACGCCGAGCAGGTTGTTGAAGACGAAGGCGATCTCCTGGAAGTGGGTTGAGCCCGTCAGCTGGCTGAGGCCGTTGGGGATGGCGTTGAAGCGGTAGCTCCACGCGTTGAGGCCGGCGGCAGCCCAGGCCTCGGCGACGGCGCGGCGCGGCGCGATGAAGTTCTGGTCGCCGACGTAGGCAGCGGCGCGGCGGTACTGGGCACCGTACGGCGCCGAGGGGCGGAAGTCGGCGGGCAGGGGACCGAGGGGATCTGAGCCGGGGATGCCGACGGCCGGGTCGTCGGGGTAGTATTTGAGCAGCGCGGCCGTCTGGTTCGTGGCGACGCGCGAGTTGAGCAGGATGCGCTCGAAGTCGGCCGTGGTTTCGATGCCCCTCGGGCTGAAGGCCGTGCCCTCGTCGCTGTTGGCGCCGATGATGATAGGAACCTGGACGTAGTCGCCGCGCGCCACTTGCTGCGACGTCTTGCCGGCGATGAAGTCGCCGTCGATGGCCACACCCCACGACGTGAAGCCCGTGCTGTTGATGGCGGAGTTCAGGGTCTCGTAGTCGAGCGTGCGCAGGCAGGCGAGCGGTGCCGTAGCGTTTCTGCACGGCGTCGTCTTGATGAAGGATTGGTACTTGGCGTCGTTGTCGGCCGAACTGTTGAGCGGTCCGTAGTAGATGGGACCGCCAGACTGCGCGATGGCGCCGCGGAAGAGCGAGTCATCACGGCCGTTGTAGGCGACGAGTTGGGCGCCGACGCTGGCGCCACCGGCCGACTCGCCGAAGATGGTTACTTTGCTGGTGTCGCCTGTAAGGGGGTTGCGTGGTGAGCAAGTGTTTATCAGGGGGTGTGTCAGGGGTCCATCACATACCACCAAAGCCAGCAATGTTCTCCTGGACCCAATGCAGGGCGAGGCGCTGGTCACGCAGACCAATGTTGGTCTGACCCGCCTTCTGGACCTCCTCACCGCTCAGGAAACCCCACGCCGACAGGCGGTAGTTGATCGAGACGCCGATGAAGGGCTTGCCCATCTCGGCCGCATGCTGCACGATGAACGACAGGTTGTAGCGCTGGTCGATGCCGCCGCCCTGAGTGAAGCCACCGCCGTGGATCCAGAAGGCGACGGGCAGCGAGGTATTCTCGTAGCCCGACGGGCGTACCACGTTGAGGTACAAGCAGTCTTCGCTGACAGAGTAGGGGAACTGGTCGGACTATATGTTGGAAAATCGACGAATTAGCCTTTCGCTCCCCCGGTCAAACATGCGCCGGGATGCCTGGAGAGCCCAACAACGCGGCTCCAATATAAGCTCATAAGCTTAATTTTGAAGAATCTTGGTTCAACGTACCCCGTAGCCGACGCACTCGTTCGAGTACTCGGTGGCCGCGCGCGGCTCGCTCCACGAGCTGTTGAGCGACTGCGGCACGCGGAAGCGCAAGTCGCCCACAGGCGGCTGCGCGTACGGCACGCCCAGAAAGAAGTCCTGGTTGTACTGCGCCGAGTGGACGCCAACGTAGGAGCCGTTTTTGGTCGAGGCGGTGGGCGCGTTGTCGGCTCTGCGCGTGGGCACGGCAAAAGCCTGCTGGACTGCCAGCGCGAGCGCGCCGTACTTGGACCACATGGTGATGGCGAGGGGAGAAGAGGACGGCGAGCAACAAGAAGCGCTTGTTGCGATTGGTCTTTGGCTGCGGCGCACCTTTTTGCCAGAATCCTCTGGATAGAGCTGCTGGGTTATTGGGGTCACTTGCGCCCAGTCTCCTTTTATACGCATGGCGGCGGCGGCCGCCGCCGGCGTTGTCCTCCTCTTCCTCGTCCATGACGCGCGCGCGAGCGCGACCGAGCGCGGATAGGCAAGGGCAAATTGGTCATCAACGGCGCTTCGGATATCTTCAGTCAAAGAGCCGGCCGGGCCACATCGCCCTGTCAGGTGGACAGCAGCTTAGTGGCGGTAGGCGCGGGCCGTAAAGTCGAAAAGGGGATGCTGGGCTAGGTAGGATGCAACGCGCGGCGAGTGGGTGCGTCAGTGGTGGCCGAGTCAAGGCAGTGTCATTGCTTGGCTTGGTGTTGTTGGTTCTGCAGTACTGCGTCAATGCGTGGGCACGACGCATGCACCCCGGACTGCACCAAGCGAGGCTCAGTCGCTTTCCCCGCAATTATGTGCCTGTCCAAACGGCACATCTTGCTTGACCGTTGGCTTCCTTTCTTCCTGCTGTTGCTCTTCTGGATGATAATAGCCGGCACTACATTATTCTGGCAGCCCCTGATGGCGCTGCCAATTGCCGACCGGCACTTTTCATCAGCGATCATCACTTCTCCACATCGGCCGTCGCCCACTTTCCCCTTCGCCGACACCTTCATGACTTGGTTTCCCTGCGCGGCCGAATTTGCCGGCTTCAAGGCGCGATGCCTCCACTTTCTCTCTTTGTTGCCTGGTGGTGCGCTGCTGCCCGGCTGACGCGGCCCCATTTTTGAATGTATAGGGTTTCAGCACTTTTTGCACATCCTAACCGAGTTGCTGGCTCTTTCGCCCCGTGGGGTCGGGTCCTGCGGTCTGGAAACTGCCCATGTGCGGCCGTGCGCCTGGGACACATTTGCTTTTTTTTCGCGCGGAGCAAGCCGTTTCCTGCACTCCAGTCGCCAAGGTCATGACGTGCCAGCTATTTGCTGCCAAAGATGTCGTAGCAAAAGGCAAAGATTGGGGTGTGCGATGAGATTCTGTATCTTGCGCATTCGATGTAACTGTGATAGTCGACGACTGTAGAAGTGGAAGTGCTGAATCAAGGCTGACAGAAATGTTTTATCGCCCACGACTCGTACTGGCCGAAGTACCACCTTAATCCAGGTCCCTGAATCGGCGTTTGTGATTCTTGCCCAGGTGCAACCTTGGAGGATCCGAAGTTCCTTGCCAGTCCTGCCTGAGGGTGACGACAGAAACACGACCACTCCTCGATTTTTCCATCTTTCGAACCCAGTTTGATCAACACCATTCGAGCTGATTGACTCGCATCAGCTACGTTCCGCCTTACCACGCGTCTATATAACTCAAGACTATGCGCTCTGTTTTTGTGTCCTTTTGAGAGACCTCATCAAGTCCATAACCGCGCAATTTCAGCCTCACCGCACCTCGTCCTTGCTGGCCCCTTGCCAAGCGCTCGTCACGTCATGGGCAGCCTCCAAAATCCGATTGCTCCGGTCGTGTCGTCTTTCCCAAAAACGTCCCTCATCACCGCTGCTATCTGTTCTCCCCGGACCAGTTCGGGTCATTGTTTTTCGCGCAGGCAAGCCCAAAACCCCACATTGCTCAATGCCCACATTTCCGCCCCTTCTGCACTTTTGCATCATTCTCATTGTCATCATCATCATCATCACCATCACCAAGACCACCTTCCTCGCCGCCGTTTGAACTCCTGCGTCTCGTTGAAACCCGGTGCCAGACGAAAAACGCTCACAGGGGGTCGGCCAAGCTGCGCCCAGCCCAGCTCGCTGCAGGCCAAGCCCACACAAAATCGACGGACGCTGCTGACGATGATCGCAATCACAGCAGCCGCTTGACGTAGCTGGCGCTCGCTTGTTCACTCTGTGAGGTAATACAGAAGAAAAGCCGCAGAAACGTCTGTATAAATACGGCTGATTAGCCAGCTCTTCCATCCATTCTGTCTATCCATCGTCGCTCACGTCTGCAACATGTTCGCGGTGCATTTGCGTACACACGACGTTTACTTGTTTTTCCGTATCCTGCACGTGTGGTCTGCTCTTATGCACCCAATTGGCCGCTGGCTTTTCGCGTAGAGGTGCGCCTTGATTCTCGTATTTCTAGCCGTGTTCTGTATGGAGTACAAATGCATCGAGTCGGGTTACCGTTTTTGGTCGGTGTCCGCGGCCCCTGGTTGCCTGGTCACAGATACACATCTTGTTCAGCGGCTAAAGTTGCGGTTTTGGGACATCAAGGTAGGCACGAACGTGATGGTTGAAGATGAGGATGGTGGTGTGAGAGGCAACGTGATAGTGGTAGTCTTGATGCAGTGGCTTAATTTTTCTTGCCTGCTTTGATTTATTTGCCACCTTCTGCCTGCGAGTCGTCTCCCTTTTCTTTTTGCCTTTGGCTGAGACGATTGCTCTGCGTTGCCTCAGTGTCGAGCATCGAATCAACGACCGGAGTTGAGTTGGCTTGCAATAGCTCTACTGCGTTTCCCATTTCTTTTGGGTGCTATTAGGTATTCAATCAACACGTTAAAGAGCCACGGGAGTCTTGCCTCATCTTGTTAGTCCAGCGTTGTCTATCTTACGCTGGCGCTCCGGTCAATCCTCACAACACACACTGTCTTTTGGTCAGTCATCGAGCTACCCACAACCTATCTCACGCGATTTTTATGGCAATCGGACCTCCTTTTCTCTTTCCCCATGACTTCCAATGGCACAACTTCCTTTGCAAAACTTCAAGCTTGCGTCTCCCCTCTTTCGCAGTTCACCGTGCACCTGCACTTCTCCGCCCCCTTGACCCCCTGATCAAGTCAAAGTCCTGCCATACTTTCAACTCTCAAGGAAACAAGTTTCTTGCACTGCCACTCGATCCCTCTCAGCCCTTCCAACCCAATTCCGCCCCCTCACCCCGCCAAAACACTCCCCAGACTCCCCCGTCGCTCCCCTTTCCTCCTGAACATAACCTCACTCTCCCAGTCCCATGCCATCAAGAAGCGGGGTTGGTGTAGTTGGTTTATCACGTCAGTCTAACAGCGCGTTTCTTCCATCCAAGAAGCCTGTGGAGAGCACTGAAGGTCGCGAGTTCAAGTCTCGCATCCCGTATCCTTTTGTCCTCTCATTATCCACTTGTCCACGCATCCTCCACTCGTGTGCGCGGCTCAGGAAAGAAATTTTTTTGCTCCTCTTTCGATGGGGCGCGCACGGACCCGCCAGACGCCTGGGTTGCCGATTGTGGTTAGCGCGTGCAAGTTGCTTTGCTGTTTCGGGTAGGTTGGCTTTGCGCATGGTTTTGTTGCTTGTTGTTATTCTTGGGGTAAGTTTGGTGGCTTTCAGATGCTCTGCGGTCGATTTGTCTGGCAGTTTTGTGGGTTTTCAAGGAGAGCCGGCGTTGGCTTTTCGTCATGATGCTTGGCACACGACTTCAACTTTCAGTGTTTTCCGGCTAGAGAGTTCGACTCACCATTTCCCTTTATACTGAGACCTTTCAGCTTCGCTGAATCTGGAGCCTTACCTGTCTCTTTGGGCAGTATGTCGTCGGTGACCTGGAATCGGCGAGCAACCTAATCATCTCTTTCCAGTCTTGAACTCCCAGCAAGTCTGCCGCTTCGAAGTCCCGACCCACTATAGGAAGATGAGAATTACAGGACCAGTACCTGAACGGACGCTATCAGAGACCACATAAGGAGCGACCACCGAACCAACAAACTTCAACTCCGTCCCTACCTCACCCCTCATCCTACCACGCCAAAACGGCCCGACGCCTCTCCTCCCTCCCAAACCCCATCACAACCACAACCCCCAAAACAGCAAAATAGCATGGTCGATACCAGGATCGAACTGGTGGCCTTGGGATAACTCGCCTCCATGAGGCAATCACAGCACAAATCTATGAGACCTGCAGTGAATTGTCAGCGAAGTTCGCTGTGTGGGAGGAGAAAGCCGTCTTTCGGCGCGGCACAGTGAAAACTTACCCACGTCATGACCAACTAGACCAATCGACCGGCGAAAAATATGGCAGGAATGGTGGCTACGTCGGTTCTTGAGGAGAAAAGGGGGGGAAGGGGGTGGTAGGGGTGTTGCCGCTGGGCAAAGGAGGCGGTCGTGCAGTAAAATCGGCCACGAGTTTTGTGTTACGCGGTTGATTGGCATTTTGGATGTCGGCCGGCTGACATCCGTCTCTCACAGCTGCTGTTTTCTCCGCACCTCCTCCCTCGACAAGCGCTGATTTCTGCCGCGCTTTGAAATTCCCGAGGCGAGAAACGGAATGACCCCTTTCCCAGCCAGCAACCCCCTCAACACCCACCCCCTTACCCCACCCACCTCCTCGTGTGCAGCTCAACGGCGTCCCGCTTCCCGTCCAGCACATCCCTACGCGCACGCATCCCTGCGCCTGCCATCTATCGCCCGGGCACTCATCCCGCTACACGGACAACTCACGCGCACACTGTGCGCCAAACACTCGCGCTGCTTCCACACGAAGACGTGAGACTCGGCTGCGTCGATTGGCTTTGATGCAAAACGGAGTCCTCTGAATGAAGTTCTTTGGTATTGTGCCATACAGTACTATCTGCGCTAGCGTGAAGACAGTGTGCGAAAGGGTACGAAACGAAATGGTCGAAAACTTTGTGGATTGTAGGTTGAAATAGGATTGTTGCCAGGGCACCGGCGTGAGGAAGATGGGATGCGTGGAGATGCCGTGGTTAGGGTTTGCGTGGGATTACTGGTCTTGCGGGGATTGAAAGTGTGAGCGATCTCGTTTTTCGTGACGGAAAAATCGCTAGGTCGCGCGCTGCATTTATCTGATTCAGCTGCTTGGGACGAAGCGTGAAAACTATGAGCTTCATAGCTCGACCTATTCTCTGTTTTGGCGCCCGCTTGCACTAATACCCGGGCTGACGACGCGGCATCCCCAAGTGCACACACTGAAGCTCAGCATCACTCCACTGCGCGCTGGTTACATGCTGCGTACGCACTGGACAGTCTACCGCAGCACAGATGACAGGACGGGAATCTACCATTTCATTCGACTCTTTTTGCTCGAGAGCGTTGCCGAGGCGGCGGACCGCCCGGCTGCTGCTCCGTCGCCAAGACGCTGCCAACTCATCACTCAATCTAGCACATACAGGATACAGAGCGGCACATTCCGAGCAGACCAATGTGGGGACCGATGCGAGTAATGGACAGGCAATAGTGTTCTGGTGGAGGGAGGGATGAGAAGGGGGATATGCAGGGAGGACGAGCGAGGGCAGAGAGACCGGGCTGTGGATTAGGACCGCGCTGCGCTCTTAGCTAGTCGGTGATGGTGAAGCGCGGATGAAGGGTACTAAGGTTGGGAGACTGAATTCGGACGTTGCGAGAGATGCAGACGGAGGGGTGTTGGCAATGGGATATCGCAATGTGCCGAACCACAATCAATGACCGAATAAAGGTGTTGGGTTGAGCAGGAAGAGGTCGGGAATAAGGAGAAAAATCCAAGAAATGAAGAGAAAGCGGCAGTGCAAACGCAGCAATTTTTAGGCTTTTCTCAAATGACGACGAGTCAAGAATTGGGTACGATGAATAGATGAATGAAGACGGGCAGGTACTGTAGGTGCATGACCAGCCACAACGGAAAGCTCCCAACGCATATGCAATCGGATACCTACCTTCGCACCTGCAAACCCCCCATTCCCCACCCCGCCTCCACACAGCTCCCCCTCCCTCTCCACCCATCTGTCC
Source organism: Phyllosticta citriasiana (assembly GCF_038021145.1). Classification (NCBI taxonomy): domain Eukaryota; kingdom Fungi; phylum Ascomycota; class Dothideomycetes; order Botryosphaeriales; family Phyllostictaceae; genus Phyllosticta; species Phyllosticta citriasiana. Next base: position 2,380,539 of record NW_027117279.1, on the reverse strand, counting down.
ACGGAAAACCCGCAGCCGGAAAAGCGTCCGGAAAACACCTCCATCCAAACCCACCCCTATCCACCCACCACCACCGCTGTCTTGGCATAAACCCATCACAGCGCCGAAAGCCAAGCCAAGCACAAAAGTAAAAGCAAAAAGCAAAAGCAAGAAAAATCCTTCGTCTCAGCACCAGCCAGCCGAGCACTGCACGGCGTTTTTGTGTCGCTGCTCCGCCCGGCTGGGCGGCGGCGGGGCGGAGCGGCTATCCGTCTATCGGGTGCGTTGGGCGGCGAGCGAGATAGAGGAGGGGGTACAGTAGGGTTGGCGGTGGAGGGCGTCAGGGTGTCAGGGCGTCAATGGTGGATCTAGACCACAGCAGGCTTTTGGCCCCTGCCTCCATGTCTTTCTTTCTTTCTTTCTTTGTGTGTTGTGCAGCGCGGCGATGGGTGTGGAGGTTGTTGGAGTTTTGTGGGGGATGCATGCGTGCAGCACTGTAGGTACCTTACCCTGCCATGCCCTATCGTTTCCCCCTGCTGGATGGGATTGAGGACCGTGGATGAGCGGCTGGCGATATAATTAGGCCACTATACTTATCAACCCCATCATCATCATCTCCATTCATGACAGCGACAGCAACAGCAATCACAGAAATAAGAACTTCGCTGATGCAAGCCGCGTTGCTTGGGACCTAGGCAAGAAGAGGAGGAGGGAGCGGCGTGAAACGAGTGACACGACACAACATGACATGCTTGCCAGCGACAGCGACACGTGCGACGGGCGCTGCATTTGTTCAAGCAGTTCGCCGACTTTTTCTTTTGTACTAGATAAAAGAGTGTTGTATGAGATAGGAAGAAGAGGACGAAAGGGTAGGCCGGGCGTTTGTCTGTCTGATGTTGATGGTGATGACGACGGTACGACCGAACACTGTCATTCTTTATATTCTGGACGAGCATGTGCGCAGGCAGGAGCGTAGACGGAATGGAAGTAGGTAGAAGAGCAGAGCAGCCAAGGTAAGCAGACCATCCATCCATCATCTATTCCCAGCGCGCCAGCCACCCGGCCCGGCGAACCCTCAGACGCGGAGATGCATGTGTGTGTGCTCTTGGACATGATGGGACGCGCTACAAGCGCCAAGCCTTAGAAGCAGCAAGGGATGCCACGCACACATGCACGCACGTCTGCAACAACTCCACGATACATACATAGACGCAAGCTAAGTGGGGCGGGGGGAGGGGCCACGGAGGAGTGGGTGGGGAGGAGAGGAGAGGAGCGAGCGTTGCATTCGTTTGTTTATTTCTCGGAACATTAGCGCTGGGCTGCCTACGGTGTCCTATTGACGGCGATAGAACTAGCCAGCGAGCCATTGGCCGGACTGGCTCAAATGACCAACCACCCAACACCAACTTACTTACTTGCCTACCCACAATGCGGAGGACGCGACGAGCGAGCGTGCGTGCGTGTCTGGCTGGCTGGAAGTAAGTAAGTGATAGGCCACGGTAGGCTAGCTAGATAGATAGATGTGTGTGTGTGTGTGTGTGTGGCTCGCCTCGCCCATCCGCCCTCCCTTGTGCGACGTGCGTGAGGAGATAGCCGTAGCCGCCCGGTACCCTAATCGCCATTCGCGTTGCAAGTGACGGCGATGGTGGAGGCGGTATGCAGTAGAAGAGGGATGGGAAACATGGCAGGACATAGCAACTATGACCAACCTTTCTACCTCGCCCATAGCACAAGAAGTGTGAGTTCAGAGTGGTAGTGGTAGACACAGGACAAGACAGGCAGATAGCATCCAGTGCAAAAAGTACTTTTTTTTTTTTTTTTTTTTCAATTTCTTCTTCCTTCCTTCGCAGCCAACTAGCCAGCAACCGCGCGTGCGGCGGTAAGAGAATCGTAATCTATATGCCCTCTTTTCTGACCCCTCAATGCAGCAGCTGCAGCATTCTCATCATCATCATCATCATCATCTATAAGAAGTAAACGCAGCACGTACGCACGCACGCACGCACGCATCCATTCCCTTATCCAAAAAAGCAAGCAAGCAAGCAAGCAGTAGTAGTAGTGCGCAGAAGCCGACGTGGTGACTGAGAGACGAGAACGTGTACATGTAGTAGACGCCTGCCCCTCAAGACATCGATCGACTACGCGACAAAATCAAACGCAGACCAGACGCAGACGCAGGCAGCGTCCAGTCGCAGTATTGTAGGAAACTCGTTAGCCACGACGGCCGTGTGTAAAACAACAAAGCGCCGCCACCTCGTCCAAGCACCCGACTATTCCGACCAGATAGACCACATTCCGCCGACCCGACCGACCGACCAACTGACCGGCCAACAGATAAAAACACCAGCAGCGCCATGAAGCAAGCAAACAAGCAGGTAGAACGCCAGAGACAAAAACCCAGGAGATGCGGAAGTGTCGTGTCAGACGCCATTTCGAGGCCATGGAACACCGTTCCTCTCCTCCCATACGTATTTGTGTGTGCATAGAAGCGCGAAGCCCATCAAATGGCCATTTTGTCCCCACTCATGCATCTCATATGATAAGAGATCGTAAAAGAAGAGGAAGAAAGACAAGATGAAGATGGAGTAGAATGCAAGAACAAAAGATCTTTTGGTTGTTCCTCGTTGCCCACATGTGTATATGTGGTGTGTCGAGCGATGGCCGGTTCGCTTCCCACAAGGGATACATAGACAACACGAGAGAGACGCAAGGCGAGAATAAGATCCAAGCAAGTAACGGGCGACCACCGTGTCGTAGCAATCGTAAGTGTCCGAGCGCTCGAGCCGGCATGGAGCTTTTGCCAGCCAGCAAGAGGCCGGACGACGGTAGTATAAAGACAAGCGGCGAACGAGTCGTCAAAGAAGGAAGAAAGGCCAGTGGCGGTGCGGTGCGGTGCCATCATCACTCGCCAGGAGCAACAACGACGCAGGCCGAGCATCTTTGGAGAAACGTCATCTAATCCTTGCCGTACAACTCCTTGGCGTCGTCGCCTTGCGGGCGATCGGTGTCGTAGCCGCGCGTCACCCACGAGGCCTGGCTCGGGACCCTCTCGAGCGGGATGGTGGGCTCATCAATGTCGGTGGTAGGACCGCCGGCAGCCAGCTCCTGGCTCTTATACCACCACGTGACGCCCATGCAGGCGGCGGCGCAGGCCAGACAGCTACCGCTCCACATTTGCACCGTGATGTAGTTTCCGAATTCGCTGACGAGGTGGCCGGCGACGATGGGACCGACGAGCGAAGGGATGGCGGCCACCGTGTACATCATGCCGGTCCAGTGGCCGAGCTTGGCTTGCCGGGCCTTGGACTTGCCGAGGATGTAGGCCATGCTTGCGGGCGGGAGACCGATCAGCGCGCCGCTGAAGATGCCGAAGAACGTGATGAAACACATGGCGCCCGCAAAGGTCGAGGTCAGGGACCAGAGGATGAGAACGAGGAGGGAGCAGACAGACGCCACGATGGTGTGTACTTGGACGCCACCGAGACTAGTGCACTATTAGCCATGCTCAAGCAAGAGGGGTAAGGGGTAACTCACTGGTCACTTGCCCATGCGGCACCAATGCGACCAAACGTGCTCATTGCGTTCATGATAGCCAAAAGGTAATATGTGGCCAGACCGGCCGTCATCTGCCGGTCAGTGCCCTCGTCGGCCTCAGATGCGATGCCTTCCTTGTAGCCAACGCCCTTACTCGCAGCCCACTATTATTAATTAGCGCCGACCGATGCACGAAAGAGATCATTTGGAACTCACCTCTTCGAGGTTGAAAAAGACGGCATAAAAGCCAAGAAACATGAACGAAATGGCGGCCGTGAACCAGCAAAACTGCTTGCTCTTGAACGCCTCCGGGTCCAGCCACACCCGGACCTTGAGCCACGAGTCTGGCGCGCGGCGCTTGGAGCCTGGGTTGGGAACAGCAAAGAGGAACGAGAAGAGCGCAGTGAGACCGATCAGTCCAGCAACGCCACGGACTGCATTGTTGAATCCGACCTTGGTGATGAGGAAGCGCAGCATGATAGGGTAGACGAGACCAGCTGAATCAAGAGTCAGCACGCAATATCAAGTGAGGTCATATATGTGGACTTGCAAATGCTGGCACCAGAGGCAACGATGCCAATGGCCAAACTCTTGCGTTTATGGAACCAAGTAGCAGCGACTGGTAAGGATTAGCAACGCCTCAAAAGTTGTGACTGGGTAACTCACTCTGCGAGCTGGAAACAAAGAAGCAAGACATTCCCAAGCCAACCAAGAAGCCATGGGTAAGCCAGATAAGGCCAACATTGCCATCGCCCCTTTCGCCTTTGCCATTGACAATGCTCAGCAAGAAGAAGCTGGCCGTAGTAATAACAGCCCCGACGCCCAAGATGGGGCGGTAGAACCCGGCATCAAGGAGGCGACCGATGACGCCGGACAAGATGAGCACCATGAAGCACTCGGTAGCGCCGAAGAAGTTGAAGAAGAGATCATCCTGATTGGGCAACAGGACGTCCTTGTAATAGGAAGCAAAAGTGCCGTATGCGTTGACGAGGCCCCAGCTATTGAACATGAGGAAGAAGCAGGCGGCGAGCGTCGTCCAGGGCCGCCACCCAGTGGGCCAGTTGCCCTCCTCAATGTCGCCGGGCTGTTCAGTTCCCTTCGTCTCCTGAACGCCCTTCTCCGGGTCGGGATCAGAAAGCGAGGCACCGGAAGAGCCCATTCTGTTTTGGCGAGACTGGCCCGGATTGCGGACTGTCTCCTGGTCTCGTGGGAAAATAACACCGGCCGGTGTAGGAATGGTGTCGTTGGGATGCATTTGAACTTTTTTTTTCTTCTTTCGACCAAGGACTCCGATTTTATGCTGATAATTTGGGGAGACGTTCTGCAACGGGGTGATGGGAAGGTAGGTAGTCGAGCAAGATGGCTGGATATAAATGAGATGGACCTCTATTCCCCAGACCAAGGATGAGGCTTAGACAAGGTTTGTCACTTTCAGACCAGTGAAAGCCGGCGGGGCGAGATAAAGTAGTGGACAGAGCGCGTGCGAAACGACGTCAGGCTGACTCAACCAAGGCCGTGCGAATGATGTGCTTTTTTGGCTACAACGAGGCAGACGTACTTATGAATGAAGCCACAGGGCTCCATCCGCCGAGCCTCCGCATGAACTTGGGCCAGAGGGCGAGGTGGCAGCAGCAGCAGCCAAAGGTTCTCGGCGTATCTCATAGTGAGATGGGCTAGGGGGCTCCGTGTTACGTGCATCGAGCCTTCGTGGCAAGCGGAAGCGGGTCATCGGCGGAACCGTCGACGACATGGAAGGTATGCCAAGCGGGCGCAACGCAAGAAGATAACGCTAGTCCTTGGAGTGGACCAGGTCGTGCGTTGGTCATCGGAGAGTCATGAACCTTGGGCGGCCGGCCAAGGCTGGACAAGACAGCGGACCGTAGCGCCCATGCCAATGTTTGTGGCTGTGGTTGTTCAAGCTTGAGTGCTCGTGGTACATTGACGTTGGCGGATGGAGGCGCGGTGGGCACAAGGCCACGCCGCTGAGCAGCGCCAAGGACATAACTAATGGACAGGTCTGAGGGAGGAGCCACGGATTGAGGGAGCGGACGGACTCGAAAGAAGCACCCAGCTGGTACAACGGGCTAGTGGGTGCAGTGGAAGTGGACGTGGAGGAGCGGGAGCAGTGCCGGAGGCTTGGCAGCCAAGAGGGAGGACAGATTTGCCGGATCTCTTGGCGGTGGCCCCTCCCTGCTATTCCCCGGGTGATCAGCGCGCCGCCCGACGACGACATTGGCTGCTTCGAGTAAAGGTGCTTCCCTTCTGGCCCTGGCCGCATGTGCTTGACGACAATGGAACAGCCTGCGTCCCATGGCTCGTCGGGAAGAAGGGTTGTTTGTTCTTCCTCTCCGGCATCCTCAACCAACGCTGATAAGCCACCATGGTACCACACTTCGCCTTGACGCGGACGGAACTTTCCCGCCGCTGTCGTAATCCTCAAGGTGGGCCTCGGCACCGCCTCCCAAAGTGATATATGGCATTTTCGCCGGCCGGCCCTTCACCTGCTACAGTAGCTCTTGTCCAACCTCGTCGTTTCGTTGTGAGATTCATCAGCACCGCCCGCCGCCGGTCCTCGTCGTGGTGCCGCCGCGCTCCGCCGTGCCGCCGCCGCCGTCGCGGCGCACGTGGGAGGAGCTGCAAGGCCCTTGCGCCGTCATCATGGTGAAACCAAGGCTGGTGTGCGGCCATGCGTGCTTCTGCATGCCTCCAGCACTGCCCCTTTGCCTGTCGTGGAAGGTACCCCAGAAAATACCCATCACCGTTGGAGCAAAGCGCCTCAACAACAACAAGGATCGACACTCGAGAACGACGTCCGCGTGCCACACCCCACCGGAGCTGAGACGCCCGTACCGGCCCTGGGTAAATCGTCAGATAGAGTCTTGACCTGGGCGCGAGTTCCAGACCTTCCCCGGACGCATCGCACAAGACCAGACGAAACACCTCGACTTTGAAACATCGCTTACGCCGCTGCTGATTTGACGGCAAGGGATTTTTTTTTGTTTGGTTCTTTCTTTGCAGCTGCTGATTCTAGGGCATGGTTGATACCGCTTAACGCTCCGACAGCGAATGGCTTCCCAAGGCTGGGGTTTCGCACACGTCTACAAGGGTTGGGGTGTCACCGGAGCTGATATTTCGTGTGTTTTAGCTCCTTGGTCTTCTCTTGGCGGGATACAAAACGTGTACGCATGGCAGCAACTCACCCTCACAGCCTAAACCCCGTCCTCTCTTGGCGCTCCTCCCCTACCGCAGAGCGCGACCACAGCTACCTCTACGCCTCGGATACTGAATACCGGCCAGCCCTGTCGGGACGGGTCTGGGATCACCGAGCTCCGGGTTGGGGGGTCGTCGACGGACGGTCCACCGCGGCGAGGATCGTGATTCCACTTTCGGCAGTTGATAAGCTTGGCGGGTTGATATAGAACAGGGCTCCAACGTATCCCACCCCGCCCTTCCGCTTCTTCCCCCAGCTTGGGTTCGTTTCTGGCGCTGCAGCCACCCTGCGCCCGCCGACGACACGTCTTGGCCGAGTGCTGCATGAAACCAGCACATCCAGACAAACGGATTGAGCCAAGCCGCGTGTGCGCGTTGCAATTTTTGGAATTTGACAGCGAACATCAAACACCTTCAGCGAGCGAGGACGTCGATGCCCCTCCCGCAATCATCAAGAACGTGTTTGGCCAGTTTTCGTCTTCACAAGACAATAGTGACATGTCCTGCACCAAGGACACTGTAGAATCCCATGAGAACACAGTCTAGAAACTGCGTGCATCCCCGAGGGTTTCCGGTTCTCTCCGCCAAGTGCGAGGCGAGCTGCCAAAAGCAAAGCGATTGTTTGTCTTGCCCAGCTTGATTTGAAATCGCTCCAGAGCAGCCAGTGAGCAGGGCATCATCATCATCGCATGGCGGGGCCTGGCCATCGATCCTCAGCTGTCATCGGTGTTTTGGGCCGACAATCGCTTTATTTGGTCTTCAGGTGGGTTTTCGCCGCGGGTGACTAGCTACCAATCAGCTTTATTTTTCTTTTTTTTCTTTTTCGAGTATTAGACGCGCAGTCCCCAGCTCTTTTCGGACTTTGAGCCTCTCCCAGATCCGAAGCTTTCACGCTCAAGAAGTGGCTTTTCTTGCCGCGTTGCTTGACTCCGCCTGCTGCAGCAACATCGTGACCAAGTCTTCGGCTCGTCCAGGTGCCGAAATTTGGCGCCAAGCCAACGGTCTGCTGGCCAAGGGACTTGAGTTCCCCCCGCCAGTGCTTAGATAACGCACGTCATATAGACCGTTGGTCGCGCTATTTTCAAGTTGCATGTGACAGGCCGCATGAGGTCTCGTCGTCCTTGTCTAGTCTCGCATGCCATTGATGAATTCCGAGACATTGCAAGCGCATCGATTCTCGTCGTCGACCTCGGTGCCGTACCGTTGACATGCTGACGCGACCAGGCCGATCGAAAGCTTTGGACAAAATCAAAAATCGCGTTTTTTCGAGGTCCTTCAACCACCCGAGTCAGCAGATTTTGGTGGCATTGCTTAGCAAAGAGCCTCAGCGCCATCGATGAAATCCTTGCCCTGTTTTGGTCTTGACTCGACTCGCAATATGGATTGCTCCTCAGAGACGCTGACGAAGCCCCGAGTGACTGCTGCTTGGCAAAAGGTCTGCGGGAAAAGTTTCGGAGACCTTACGCGGCTTGCATACGTCTACGCGCCCGGTCGCAGATGCAATTTGCCTGCAGGACGTTTTGGAACGTTGGAGCTTGTTTGAGCAACATCTCTTGCTCTAGAAATGTGCCCCATTGCTGCGGTTGACCGGTTAGCTCCGATTGCTTATTGCTGACCCCGTGGTTGGCTCTCACTTGGCTTCTCAGCTCACCCCTTGCGATTGGCACGTTGCTCGGCCGTCGACTCGTGCTCTGATGAAGCACCATTCTGTCTTGGTGCCCATCCAACAAGACTATTTCTAACTGCCCCATTTCCACACCTTTTCAAGGCTGCTCTTTCAAGAGTTGGCATGTATCAAGATGGAGGCTTACGAGCGAAAGAAGAACGATCAGGTTAGCATCGAAAAGTTGGAAGAATTTGAGTTCCTCCAAGAGGACTGGCCAGTTCGTGAGCCAAAGATTCCAGATAGAGGACTGACTAGTTTCGTTACACAGGTTGAGATTTGCGGTGCCGAGTCTTCGATCGAGGATGTGTTCCTGGCCAGAGACAAAGTAACGACGGAGTGTGGGTACAGAGTACCGCGTTCAAGAACGCAAGCCAGGCATTTGGTTCCTACCGCGGATTCACACAATGTGGCACAGTGCCCATCGCCGATACACTGATTTGAAGCGACGATGAGAGGCCAATCTCAATGGGGACATCACTTGACTTGCCGCAGCGACCGCGTCGCAGGGTTGCTTTGTATTCACAGGCGACAATATTCGAAGTTCGAGTGGCCTTGAAGTAAACACTGCGATCCGAAATGTCTGGCTTGTACGGGGGGCATGAGCTCCAGCAATCAGCGTCCAACTTTGAAGGGGAAAACTCCAGTGTTCTCCTTGAAAGCTGTCTCCCGACCGTCGAATTCTTTCTCTCTTGTCCGGACTTGGGTCGCTGCTATGGGATACCAGTGAACAACGACGCGAGATCCTGCGGTCTCAAACTGTCGACGACGGCTGTCTTCGAGTTCCAAATACGGAGAGTGGTAGTATTCGGAGCAAAAAGCCCCGAGTCGGCATTTCGACAAGAATTTGACCTTTGTCGACAAAAAATTCCTGACCGCGGTCAACAAAGTGAAGACCATGTTGGGTGTGCGAGTCCGTCCTAGCCTTTGCCAACACGGTGAGCCAAATTTGATTCGCCATCCATTCGGCAGGTCTCCGTTGACGGGTCCATTTGACATACTCAGAGACCGCTCATCTAGGCAAGAATCATTCGCCGCGATCCGCGGAAACTCAGCGGAGTTGAGGCGTCGCAACCGATAATTCATCGATGAGGAATCCTAGTGCTTCCTGGACATATTCCGTAATCAGAATTTGGCAGTAGTAGAGACCTGCGGGCACGAGTGCCGTTGCCCACGTTGCCGCAAGTCCAAGAACGGGGATTCGATCTCTTTCGTCGAATCAGTTTTTGGCTGTACTCGAGGCCGTCCGCGCTCAGACGCGAGTTCAAACGTCAACCAGAATGGAGAGCCAAAGCGCCGCTGTGCACACGCTCTTGACGACGAGCTTGCATGTACGATAGCTCGCGATCGGAGGCGGCAACAGTCGTGTTCAGAACCGCAGCAGGACCTCACACACCTCCTCTGGCAAGGTCAAGGAAGGCGAGCAGCCAGACGTCCCCAACACCCCACTCGCATTTCCCCACGCTTGCATCCGTCGGTCCATCAGCACGCATGTCCGCCATCACAACACACCATCGACCCGACTACCGTAAGTAGCAATCCGCCCTCCTCCCGACGCCGGATGCATTGCCGATTTCCACAGCGAGGGATTACATGGGTCCAGCTGCGCAGCTGCAGAGTGATGTGATAAACCATGCTGGCCAGGAACGAACGGCCGATGAGCTGGGGCTGGGGTTGGGGACGGTGGAAGATCCCGCCGTTGGTCTGTTCGCCGGTACTGGACGCCACAATCCCGTCTCACAGCCGACGACAGACATGCTGTAAGGATGCAGCTGCAGCAGAGTCGAGGGTCCAGCACAGCCGGCGTCTTTCGCAATTGATGGTAACGCAGGTCTGATTCGAGCAGCGCAGCGCAGCGACAGGCAAGCAGGGCACCTCGTGTGGTGTACTCCTAGGAGTGAAGAAGAGCGCGAGCGAGTGTCGCCGCCGACGGGCACATCCGAGGTCACGGTTCGTCAACCATCGTATACGGAGATTCGTCTGCCACTCATCACTCGCATGCCACCCGTACCTATCGGCACGCCTCCAGCTACGTGGAGAAGCCTCGGGGTATCGCAGGCTTGGAGCCGGGTCGGAGCGGCGAGCCGAGCGGAAGAGGAGGACGTGGCGCGAGAGTATGGCGGCGGATGTGACGAATGAGATGCGAGGGACGAAAGGAAAAGTCAGAAAATTGAAGACAAGGAATTTTGCCATTCGTCCAGCGTCGATGACATCTTCTGGCGTTCCCGCGACCAGGAGCCAGGCACTGGAAGCAACAACGGCCTGCCGCAGCACGTCGTCAACGAGCAAGCTACGACTTTCATCAGGCTCTAGGACCGTCAACACGATACCCGTTCGCTCGGAACCCATTTGCCTATCAAGCGGGCGCGCATGAGTAATGCGACAACCACCAAAGCCCGCAGCAAGCGCAAGGTAAGCCTGGCAGCGAAGCCATCATCGACATCACTCATCGTGACTCCGACACTGCCTGAAGAAAAAGGCCGAATGATGATGACGATCTTGCGTCATTATCGCGGGAAAAAGGGTGGGTGGAGTGTGGGGTGGGGGGCGGAAGTGGGCAAGGGACCACCTGGACCTGGACCTGGACCAGATGGGGACCCTGACCTGATATGACGGCAGCGAATCCAGGCGACAAGCCAGGGCAGGGCAGGGGCGGGGAGGAATGCGGCAGCGGTCGCAGCGGCGCTGCGAGAGCGGAGAGATGCTCCGCTGCTGCTGTTACAGCTGTACTGACTGAGATGATGGCCGTGGTTGGTGACGCGAGTCGGTGTCGTTGGTTGATGGTCGCTCGTCGCTGTTCTGCCATGCGGAGAGCGAGCGAGCGAGTGGAGCAGCGGGCAACCAGACAGTGGTGCCACGGTGCCTGAAGGGCAAGAGCCACTCGTCAACACCACACCACACCACCACCATCACCAAGATTGCGCCACGATGGTGCGCGATAACGGCGCGGGCAACGCATGGCCCATCCCACACGCATCTCAACGGTTTTGCCGGACTGGGCTGGGCTGGGCTGGGCAATGAGATGATGCATCTGACAGCGCGCCCGCCAGCCAGCCTTCCCGAACAAGCGAACGAATGCGTCACCGCCTCGCGCATCCAATGCATCCATTCCCGTGTCAAAAGGTCGAAGGAAGCGCGTGAATAGTGAGACGACCTTTGCGCCTGTCGGACCCGCCACCACAACACAGCCAGCGATGCAGCCCCGTTCCGTAGCAGCAGTGTGATGGGAGCGGCGCCGCCGGAAGCGTCAGCCACAGTCACCACGCTCCGCCACGCCTGATTACGCCGCGCCAGGCACTGCTGTTGCTGCTAATGCTGCTGCCGCTGCCACGGTCCGGGAGGCGACGGTAGTAGTGGAGGAGAAGGTGGTGGTATCGGCGCCGAAGGAAGATGACGAGGCGATGGACCGCGAATGAGAGAAGGATGTCGAAACACCAACGAAGCTTGATCTCATATATGGCCACTGGAGTCTGGCGATGGATGACGAAAGGCCGAAGTGGGCCCTGTAGCGCGGTTTGCTTTCCAGTCGTTGCCCGCCGCCGCTCCATCGCCGTTGCTGCTGCTGCACGCAAGCAAATCTCGAGTCGGTCGCTCGCAGCAGTGGCAGCGTCAATGGCACTGAAATGCAATGACGATACTGCCGTCATAGCTGCCAACGCGAATAACGGAGAAAGAAAGACAAGGCAAACAAACAAACTCAAGCGCACCGCTCGCCCGCACGCACGCACGACTCGACTGCAGCGCCACCGACGCCAGCAGGCGTGCGCCACGCCAGCGCTCCGGTACCAAGCAGCGGCGGGCGACGTCCATCAACCCCCATCAACGACCGATAAGGCGTGTTGTTGCGTTTGTTTTTTGCTGCTGCTCCATGCTGGCCGCGGGTTGGTGGTCATCTGAAGGAAAAGGACTTCCTTTTGCAATGTCGCTGGCTTCGGCTGAGCTAGCTGGCGCGGCCGCGTGGGCGCAGTGGTGGCTGTCGTACTGTAGGATTGCTCCACCACACGGGCCGGCAATGTTGGCGGTGATCGTGCAGCATCATTAGCAGACAAAAGCTAGATTGATGCCGCGAGTCGTGGATGAGGGCGCCTCTTTGTATATGTCCTGGATTGGCTGCGCTGTTGCTTTGCCCGCTCGCTCGCCCAATGCTGGCAAAGGAAGTGATGTGGTACGGTACGTGGACCAGGGGGCTTTTGTCGCGTGACTGTGGTCCGTTCAGGCCGGCCTGCCTCCGCTGCGGTGATAAGGGAGACCCGACGACGGCCAGGCTGACACGACACTGACACCCAGAAGAGGCGCTATCGCACCGTTTCGGTCTATTTTGCCGTATGGCGACTGATTATGCGAACGACTGGTCGTCAACGAATGCTGTGCTGGAGCAACGCGATCATGGTGTTCTGCTGAATTACTCCAGCTTTGATCTCCGCAAGCGGTCCTGTGCGACCACGGGCTGAACGCCACAGGCCCTCGACCTCTCAGCCATTCTGTGTCACAGCAAAAAGTCTTTCATATGCACACAAACTCCACATGTCTCAGACACTCTCGTGATGATAGTGGTGGTGATGATGATGATGATGATGATGATGATGATGAAGCGCCTTTGGGCGCTATTAAAAAGGCTGTCTCCATACCAACTGCTTTGAAGTATACCGGCGCCCCGTCTACGGCACACGCGGAGAGAGGCCGGAAAGCTAGAGCGAAGAGAGAGAGAAAGAGAGAGAGAGAGGAAAGTAGTCCAATCCAAGGCCGAACAACCCCGCTTGCAACAATAACAAAACGCTCAAGAACAGCGACCGAAAAAAGCAAGATTCAAGCAACAAATCTCAAAGATACCATATTGACCCCCAACGCCCCGTGTTGATAACCCGTGTCCGTATCGTATCAAGAAGAGGCGTAGTTGTATGTGTTTTTGTCGAACATTTAGATGCCGCGGATGGCGACAGTCCGCTCGGAATTGAGCTTGTCGGCGTTGCGCTCGTGGCTCTCCTTCTTGCAGTCTTCCAGACCCTCGCACTTGTGGTCCTCGAGCAGACGGTGGCGGCCGCAAAAGTGACCGGAGCAAAAGCCGCAGTCACCGACGATGCGTTGCGCTACGTCCTTGCAGTCCTTGTAGCTGCAGCGGATCTTCTTGGGTGGCATGCCGCCCCGCACAGGCAGCGCCAGGTGCAGAGTCGAGTCGCGGGTGATGGAGTAGTCGGCGAGGGTCGAATCGGCTGACGTCAGGTGCTTGCCAGCGTGCACCAGGCGAAGATCTGTCGAGGGGAGGTTGGTGCGGAGGGCGAGCAGGCTCTTGAGCGTTTCTATCGACGTGCTCGAGGGCACTGTGAGGGGGAAGGCTAAAGGGGGTCAAGGTCAGCATGACGTTGCGGAGGTCGGGGGGAGTCATCGGGGAGCACCTACTCTCGCCGGCAACGTTCTTAACAAAGATTTGCATCGAGTCTTCGGTTTCCCAGGCGGACGAGGACGAGGAGATGGACGAGATGCTGTTGGAGCGCATGGTGGCAAACGAGAGAGTTCGTAGGTGAGTTGGCGTCGAGTCGAGGGGAGGTGAGAAGAGCAGCGGGTAGCAGCAGTGGTCGGGCGCAGACGAGGCGAGGTAGGTAGACGGGAGTCGATGAAAGCGGAAGGGTGAGGTGTGAGGTGTGAGGGAGGTGTGATAAGGAGGGCAGGCGGCGGGTATTTGTAGTGGCGTTTGGCGGTGATTAAGCAGGAGGGTGAAAGGGTCAGGACAGTCAGGGCAGAACAGTGTTGGCAGCGGATGGGGTTGACTGGGTGCTTATGAAGGATGATGAACAGCGCAAGGCGGTAAGGCCAGGCCAGGCCAGGCCAGGCAGGGAGTGGGCGCCAGATGATGCGTCCAGACGACACAGACGCAGCCCAGGGCAGGGCAGGGCAGGGCAGGGCAGGCAATGTACAGTGCATGTAGGCGGAGAGCTTGCCGGCCCGCCCATGAACACCCGCCCGCCTAAGTATCTACCTTGGGGACAGTCAGGTTGGTGCCCATCCCCATCCATCTGTTGGTCTGCCGCCCGCCGTCTGTCCCATGGTCGGCCGCCACTTGGTTGATCTCTCCTTCGCTCTTCTCTACCGACCGGCCACGTCGTGTCAGCCGCAGAAGCTCCCTCGACGATCACCAGGCCAGAAATGCACTCCGGGACGTTGTCGACGCGAATCCAATGCCTGAGGCTCTTACTGCGCCCAGGGCTGCGCCGCCGGGCCGCCGCCCTGGCCTCGATGCTGCCAGAGCCACGGCCAAAGCCACCACCCACACCACCTTCGGGCCCGTCGTACCTGCACCACACCTCCTCCTGTCCATCTTCAAAAAGGTCCCGTCCTCCTGCTGTCTGCCCCAGCTCACCCCATCTCCAGGAACCTCTTCTCCCTCCGTCACACGCCCTGCACACTTTTTGGAACCGGGTCCGCCTCATGCAACCTAATGCGCGACACGCATAGCTACCGTTCCTCATTCTGCCACCCACACTTGTCCCACCTTGGCGCTGACGTCGCTGGAATCCATGTACGTACAGGCACTTCTTCCTGCCATGTGCCTCCTGAGGCGCCCGCAACGGACGTATCCAGACCACTCCACCACCACTGTCCGCCATCTCGCCGACCCGACTTCCCATCGGTACCACCCTCCGCTTGACGCAGCCGTTGCGAGACCGCCCCATGCAGGGACGTTGCGCGAACCTTTTTCGTCCGCTAACCTCCATTTCTGCATCACCTTCACCTGATTTTCCTTCCAACCATGGTTGTGCCACAAACTCCCATCACCCCCCTCTTGGACACATGATGCCCAAGTCTTGCCGTGCAACGCATTGGACCGTCACGGGAGCACAATCATCTTAGCATCTGTCAATATTTCGCAACTTTGAAATCTGTCGCGTCCCCAGCCTAAAGCATGGCCTTTGGCATCTCCTTCAGCGCCTGCCGCACCCCCAAGTCGGCCAAGATCTCCTCTGTACCACCCAAAATGGCGTCGAACTTTTGCGTTCGCGCAAATTGTTCCACAAGCTTTCCCATTCCCGATTGAGTCAGTCCCCTACCGCCAAACATACCCTGTGCTTCGTCGGCGACCTGGAGATGAAGTCGTTAGCGGACCACCCGACTTTACCCATTCAACTTCGTTTCGTACCTCGTGCGTCGTCCGCGTCGCAAATACCTTGAGCAAGGAAATCGGGCCGCCAAGGTGCCTGGATTGCTCCTCGTAGCTCATTTGGCACATTTGATATGTGATTTGCTCCAACCATGCCTGGCCGCTTTCGACCAGAGCAATCATTTTGGCGAGCCTATACTCGGTGTCAGCCACAAGGAGCTCGGAGGGAGTAAAAGAAAAGCAAAGGCTGAAAAAGCAAAGGAGAAAAGATGGGGCTGTCACACTTTTGCCGAATCACGGGCTGGTCGGCAAGCTTCTTGCCAAAGACGATGCGCTGGTTCGACCACTTGAGACACTCTTCGACAATGGTTCGGCTGAAGCGCAGCGCCGCGGCCGCCATGCTCCATCGCTCGTGGTTGAAATTGGAGACGATGACCTTGAAGCCCTTGTGCTCCTCGCCAAGCAGATGGTTCACGGGCACCTTGACATTGTCAAACTCGATGAATGTTGTGGCCGCCGTGCTCGAGTACGACGTCTTGATCGGCTTGGTGTCGACACCGTCGCCCTTTTCGACGAGAATGACTGAAAAGCCCTTTTCTGTCCGGCAGCCCACGACGAAATAGTCGCTGAACATGCCGTTGGTTATCCACTTCTTGGTCCCGCTAATGATGTAGTGCTTGCCGTCGGGAGTCTTGGTGGCCGTCGTCCGGATCCCAGACACATCGCTGCCTGCGCTACACGTCAGGTTGGCTTCACGGGAATACCTGTTGGGTGATGCGACCAACCAGCAAAAGCCTCGGTAATGGCCAGGCAAATCTTCTTCTTTCCCGTCAGGCATTCCTCGGTCACTCTGTCCCTCAATTCCTTGTCCCTCGCCCACTCTTTTACGGCCGTCAATCCAATCACCAGGCCGGCCATGTTGCCCTAATCACATTAGCACTCACTCGACAAAATCAGCAGGGCGTTGTACATCCTATGCGAGTCAGCTCTCGCCTCGAGTATTCAAAGCATCGACAAACGGAGCCATACCTGGAAACCTCTTGCGTTGTTCCTCACCATCTCCTGCGTCATGATCAAGTCATGAAAATAATCAAACTTGTCACCCTCAACTGCGCCATCCAACAACTTCCGCCCATGCAAATGTCGCCCCGGTCCCAAGCGCATCGCCAACACATTCGTCTCCGCCATGCGGTCAATCAACTCCTGGCTAATATGCTTCCCATTGGCCTCACACGCCTGGGCCTCGGGCTTGACCCAACGCTCAATAAACTCGCGCGCCGCCCTGCGCAGCCGCCTATGGCTCTCACCATAATACGGCGAATAGAACGTAGGCCGCAGCCACATGGGCTCAGCATACGGCACGGGGCTAACATCGCCCACGCCCAGCTCAACAACCTCGGGCGTCTCGCCCTCGACGGTGCCGATGCACAGCTCGCCGAATTGCGACAGCACTTCGTGCCGGTGCAAATTGTAGAAGGCCGTCGTCGCGTCCGTGCCTGCGATTTGCTGCAGCACGACTGAGCCGCCGGGGTGCTCGTCGGCGAAGTCGCTAAGGTCGTAGACCCGATGGTCGATGATGGTCCAGAGGTCCGATGGCTTATCGTGCGTGCGCACGGCGGCGCGCGTGTGTGTTGCGTTGGGCGTTGCGGGTGCCATGGCGGTGCGCTGTTGGGTGGTTGGGTTGGTGCCGAGGCCACTGGTACGTGGTAGACTCGTTGGGCGTGCCGTTCAGTCGATGGCAGGGGGAGCAGCAGCTTCTCGCAAGAAAATCGCAGCGCTCGCTGAACTGCTCTCAGTCGCAATGGTGGGAGTTGGGAACATTCCACCCACGGCGCGAGTCCCCGCCGTCTTATTTACATCGCGCGCGGCGCCATTGGGCCAAAAAGGTGGATAGTAATCCGGCCGGCTATGTAGCTCCCGCTCTCCGTTCTGTGGCTCGCTCGCGCGCTCGCTGCGGGGTGGGGAAAGTCCCTTCCCTGACCTGCGCCCCCCAGTCCACCGCGTGTAGCCGAGGCTTGCTGTTTTGGGCCGACGAGGGGAAAACCGGCGGCCAACGACAACGCTCCGACCGCCTTGCTTTTTGCAACAATATTCACGCGTCGCAAGAGTTGCGTTGCGGCGTTTAGTTAAACGGTTTCCTTCCTTTTTTTTTTTCGTTCGTTGCATTTTCTTTTCGATTTTTTTCCTCTTTTGAATCACGCCATGTGAAGGCGCGCGTGGAACACTTGCCACGCATTCCTGGTGCGAGGAGAACCCGAGCGAGAGAGGAATAATGCGGCTGCTGGCGGAGGGAGCTGATGGATGGATGGATGGATGGATGGCGTATGGAGTGCTTTTCCCTTTTCGTGTCTGCTTGTGTGGGATGCATGGATATTTCTTACATTTGCTAACAATTATTTCTAGAACCGCAAGCCAAAACAGGCCGGACAACGCTCCTCCGGTGGCAGCTGAAGTGTACAGCAACGCTATGCTGGATTGCGTCTCGTTCGGTAAGGTACCAGTTTGAGATAATCAAAATCGCCCCGGGCAAGAATCCGACCTCGAAGATTCCGAGCAGGAATCTGATTGCCAAAAGCCCCGCCATAGTTTTTTTTTTTTTTTTTTTTTTTTTTGCACGATGCTGGTGAATGCCATGATGGTGCCCCAGACGAAGACGATGGAGCCGATGGAGAGTGACGGTCGAGGAAATGTGTACAGGATCATGTTGGATGGAACTTCTGTCACAGACAGGGGCTGTCAGCAGTGCTTCAGGACAAAGAGCATTCGAGTGCGAAATCTACCGCAAAGGATGAAGGGGATGAAGAAGATGGCGACGACGATGTTGCATTCCATATCTTTGAGATGCCGGTCCTCGGTCACGCTCTCGATTTTTGCATTGCCTATGTTGGTCTTGTCGATGTAGGCGACGAGATATAGGAGACTCAGCATGGGCATCAATCGTAGCTGTTACAGGTCAGTTCTCATCTCTTTCCAGAAGGGGTCATCCCGTAAGTCAACCTTCCTGAGTATCATCCTCCTCTTTTCATCCGGGAAGTTGTTGACAAAGTCGAAATCCTCCTCGGTGATGCCATGAGGGGCGGCAGTCTGTTTGAAGGAATAATCAATCTACTTGTCGTGACAGTTCTCACCATCTGTTGATTTCGACGAGCCAGTCATATTTCCTAGGGTGTCAAATATTTTGCATGAGTGTTGAACTGCGGCCCGAGTGGGTTGGATTCAACTATTCCAAGACATTTATATCTTGATGTGAAGAGTTGAGACCATTTGATCTTTTTTTGGTGGCCCGATATCCAGTTGCCCCTGATTTCTGGGGAATTCGTGGGGATGCGGAGAAACAAGCTTCTTCGCGGAGGACATGTCCAAAAGCCGGGATAAATACCTGGATATCAATGTAGGTCCAGTGCATCAAGACGAATCATTAAGCTGACGACGAGGAAAGCCAGCCTCGCACAGAATCCTTCAGTGACACGGCTACGGTGGTCATTGCCATAATCCGCTAATCCAAAATGCTTTCGGATATCAAAATTCGGATTCGGACCGGGTCAATCAGGTCGCCCATTTTCTCCTCAAAATTGCTACTGAATCCCCTTCAACCTTGTCGAAATCCGAGGGAAACCGGATATCTCCCCACCTGGACTGGGGATTTTAGCCTCCAAACTTGTCGCGAACTTCAGATTCGGAGGCGCGAAAAAAGCAAACCGCCAACAATATTTGACTTATGAGAAGCATTCCTATCCCCACGCTGAACATTGAATATCACGCACTCGACTTCTCTCCAGGCTCAACGCATAATTGGAAGCATCCACTTCCACAACATCTACCATGTCTTTCGATCTCAAGGGCCTCATTCCCGGGCCTATCACCCTTTTCACCAAGGATGGTAGGGTTGACTTCAACGCCATCCAGCGCCTTGGATCCTGGCTCGGCAGCATCAACGGCGTCAAGGGCCTAGTCGTCCTCGGCCACGCCGGCGAGGGAACCTTCCTCACCCAAGACGAGCAGGTCCAAGTCATAGAGGCCTTTGTCAAGTCCGTCGACAACCGCATTCCCATCATCGCCGGCATCAACCGGCGAGGGCACCGAAGTCGCCGCCTACGAGGCGAAGCGCGCAAAGGAGGCCGGTGCTCAAGCTGGTCTTCTCTACCCATCTCACGGCTGGCTTCGCTTCGGTTACCAACCTGGTGCTCCCCAGGACCGTTACAAGACTGTTTATGAGGTCTCCAAGCTCCCCCTTATTCTCTTACAATATCCCGACAGCACGAAGGCCAACTAAAGCCTGCAAACCCTTCTCGATATTGCCGCACTCCTCGGCGTTACTGCCACGAAGAACGGCGTTCGAAATGTGAGACGTTGGGATACGGAGATCCCTCTGTTCCGCAAGGAGCGTCCCAACGTCCCCATACTAACCTGCCATGACGAATACCTCCAGCACAAGGCATTCGAAGTCGACGGCATGCGCGTCGGATACGGCAACATTGCGCCCGAGGAGCTCCTCCAGCTCATCGAAGCCGGCAAGGGCAGAGACTACAAGCGCGCTCGCCAAATCCACGACCAGTTGTTGCCCCTGACCAAGGCTGTCTACTACCAGGGCGGCTCACATATGGAGGGTACCGTCCCCTTGAAGCACGTCCTTGTCGGCTGCGGAGATCTCGACCACGCTACTGTAAGATCGCCGTTGGTGCCTCCAAGGAGTGAGTGCAGCTGAGGAGGAGATTTATGCCGCTGTCGCTGCTCTTCGAAACTGCCGAAGGTGGCGTGAATTTGGTCGCTTGGTGTTTGAATATGGAGTGAATGCTTGAAATGGTGAGGCGTGTGCATTTCGTTGACTATTCTAGTGACAAGAAACCGTTTTGCCCAAATTTCTAAGATTTCTACAGCACGTGGGTTTCCATAGTCAAAGAAAGCACTTGATCCTGTCTGCGCTGGTCTCTTAAGCTTCGGTGTGGAAGTCGTTTCTACCAGCTTACTACCCAGTCTAGGCTTGTTCGCATCGAGGACGAAGAAGCATTCATGTTGCGCTCAAAAGGTCTTGATTATCGCTTTCATGTCTTGGTCATTTCTACAGGTCGCGCTTTGAGTAAGACACTCTTCATACACTTGCTTCTTACAAGTCCCACGTCCATTACAAGTGAATACGCCATCCAGCGATCCCAGTCCTTGTCTGCGATGCTAGAAGAAATTCCCAGACCCTGTCCGCGATTGCTGTCTGACTTTAGGCGTCGACGACATTTCTGCCGGCCTGCGACTCGGATCCAGCTCCATGGGAACGGCACTGTCGTTCAGCTCGAAGCCATAAAAGGGGCTTTTGATATCCTCCGGCTTGCTTGCTCATCCAGTTGAATAAGTTGCTGTTGCTGCTGCCTTTGTCGCCTGCGCATCAGCATCCAGACCACTGCCGTCATCAGACCGACGCCGGCGGCGCCAACAGCGATTCCGATCCCGATTCCTGCACCCCGGACTGACAGTGCGTGCTTTTGATTGATGCTTGCTGACGCCGTAACGACTGAGTAGATGGTCATTGTTGCCGTCACTTTTTGGCCGGCACTCAGTGTGCTCGTTGCTGTCTGCAGACCGCAGGCTGTTCCGATGGCGCTAGGGACCCATGTCACAGCAGGCGTCGCCTTCTGGTTCGTGACTTCGAGAGCGCCGCTGTCAACGTAATCGCTCACGTCTGCGGAGTTGACGTATTGAAAGTGACACGGGCTAGTCCAGCTGGTTTTGATGGTGAAGACGTGATGGCCATCACCAGAAAGGCCGTCGATTCCTTCCACTGAAGGTTTACGCTTGCGGTAAGCCGTTGAACACTTTGACCTCGGATCTCTGGCTGCAGGGGTACAAACTTACGCAGAATCTGATTGCACCAATGGTTCAAGCTTGCTTGTGCAGTGTTCGATTTCCATGTCACATTGACCGTGTCACCATTGTGGACAGTGGGGATTGAAGCAGCGAGAAGAGGAAAAGAGAAGTAGTTGGAGTTCTCCGAGGCCACATGGCAGGCAAAGAGAGAGATAAGGACGAGTAGAATGGAAGGACCCACGAGAGGGCGAACACGTGAGCGATATGAGCCCATGATGAACGAAACAACAGAAAACCAACGGACCAACTTGATGACCTGGTACACAGAGATGTGAGTGTTCCTCAAGGACTCCATGTTGTATTTGATGCACATCTAAGCGCTCTGAACGCTTCTGCGCCGCAAACGCGAATGGAGGGAGGGCATCAAGCGAGCTTTTGCGCGAGCATGCGAAGGAATAAAGCCCATGTTCAGCCGAACAGCTTACTGGTGCGTTAGCCGCCAAATGGCATTCTGAGCGTGATTGAAAGGAGGAACTTTTGCCCCAGAATTGACGGTAAAGTCGGGTGAAAGTTGTCGCGACAAGCCATGATAAGTGCATTTTGAGGCCTGGGGCATGTAGCTTTAGGTATGGGTGACGGAGAGGCTCTGATCGACCTGACTGTGGTATGAGGTCTTGGAAGCAGAGTAAATGGCCGAGGATAGACGGAGGTCCCGTCAGTTGTTCTGCCAGTCGTGCAGTCTGATCGGACCACGGGGCCGGAGATCAAGCGCCAAAATGAGGTCGGCCTTATCTCACAAGTCAGACCCTCTTTGTTCCGGTTTGCGCTATCTAAATTAGGACTAGTAAGTGGCGCTCAGATCCCTAAAGACCCTAAGGACTAATCATGTTACACGTAGCGTAAACCTTAAAGAGGGTCTAAGAGTAACTTAGCCTATTTTATATAAGAGATGTCTTTAACGCTATAATAACTTTATTTAAAGCTATATATTACGTACCTAATAACATTAGATCGCCTTAAGACTACCTATAATTAAAAGCCCTATTTTATTACTATATAGGAATGTATCTAAGTACTCCTATCTCTTAACGTTATTATTAAGATGCTAATAGTACTCCGCCTCTATTAAGCCCCCTTACTAAAATTAAGACTAGCCCCCTTAAACGCATAGAGTAGTACCTTAAGATGCTAGGAGAATCATATATAAACTAGATAATAAACCCTAATCATAATGATACGGATAACGACTCTAATAGTAAAGAGGAGGGTAATAATAGTTCTAATAAGGAGTTTAATAAGGATAACGTAGAGGATATTTTAGAGGATAGATTATAAGATAGACTAGAATTAAGTCTAGTAGATAAAGACGTATAGGACTATAATAAAGCCTATAATAGGGATAATATCTAGTTAAATAAAAATATTAGGAGGAAGGATAAGCTTCTTAAAGTAGTAGAAGTAATAAAGTATTACTACCTTAGTTTTAAGTAGTTACTTACGGCTTAGGTATCTAATAATATTAAAGTAGGCTATAGGCGTTACGCCTTACTATTATAGTAATAGAGTATATTACGTACCGCCTTAAATTATCTAGTATTCTAAGACTATACTCTAGACTCCTTTAAGTATAAGCTTAATTACCTTATCCGTAGCCGCAGCCTATATTTTAATAAGATTAACCTTAACATAGAGTATAGAGAAATTATATCTCTTAACTTAGCTAGTACTTATACTATAATCTAGAGTAAGGCACCTACTTAGTATAATATACTTTTAAGAGTTCTTTAGAACTACTAGAGCTATTAGGAGAGTTACATGAAGGTAAGAGTATCCTAGAGTATGGCGGAGCGTAGTGAATAGAAAAGACGTAAGTAGATATTTATAATTATAAGTATAGTGTGCTATAGACGGTATAGATAGAGGTTAAACTTCCTCTTAATAGCGCTTAGTATATATCTTCTTAGGTCTAGAATAAAGTAGTAAGTTATCTTAGTCCTTTACGGCCTTAGTATTAGTCCATTATATTATATATTAAAAAGGGCCTTAGATTAGGTTACTCTATATAGTAAGGTAATAATATCTATAGACCCTATAGACTATAGAAACCCTATAGACCCTATATACCCTATATACCCTATAAACCCTATACACCCTATAAACCCTATAAACCCTAAGAGCTAACTAAAAATTAGGATAAAATGACTTCCTACTAATAATTTAAGTAGGACTACCTAAAGTAGCTTATAAAATCCCTTTAGATTATCATTATATATGATAATTTTAACTACTAAGACTTAAAGCGCAATAAGGTTCTTAGTAATATGATAAAAATGCGCTTAAAGATAATAGCCGCCATTATTAATTATCTATACATACTAGATGATAGATTACGCTAGGATATACATAATCTATCTATCCCCCTTAACCTTAAAGATATTCTTAAATCCCCTACTATATTTAGTAGAGAGGAAAACGGACTAGGCCTTATATTAACTAGGTTCCTAATTATTAATATAGTATAAAGGATCTATAGGTTAGGTATTAAGAAGGTATATAGGAATGACATAGATAGCATCCTCCTAACCGTACTAGAGGTTAAGCGCCTATAGCCCTATAAGATAGACTTTATATAGCTTAGAATGATTAACTATAATAAAGGGTTAATTACTAGGACCTATAGGGTATATAAGAATATCTTCCTACGGTAGCTAGGACTTAAGAACTCCCTAGGTAAACTAAACGACTTTACTAAGCGACTATACCTTACATACGGTGATTAGCTTACCGCGTAACATATTTAAACTATTAAAGGTAAGTAGGAGGCCGTAATATAGGCGTATAATAAGCGTAGATAGCTACTTAGTATATTATCTTAGTTCTATATATAGATGAATCTTATTAACACTATTATTCGCATATATTAGGGGCTAGAGGGTGAATAGGGGGTAGAGAATATATATACCCTCTAGAGTAATATCCTTACCTATAACTATAGTTAAACTAATAGAAGTAACGCTAAATACTACTAAATATAGCCCCTATTTACGTAAAGCTTTACATCCTATATAGTTACTCTCTTATATACCGCTATATAGCGTAAAGAGTATCTTCTTAAAGGGAAGAAATTCTAGATACTAGAGTTTATATCTAGTATTATTAGCATTATGACACCTAATTAACTCCTTAAGCTTATTAAAGATATATAGCTTACTACCTTTATAGAGTAAGCATAGAGTAGTACTAATAACTAAGGATGTCCTATCTAGGATATTAGATTCCGCACTATGTATTAACTACTATAAGAGATTAAGATTTTCCTTAGTATATACTATACTATTAAGTACGGTAATATTAGCCTCCTATAATATCTTATTAACCCTTAAATTATCCTATTCTTTAGTTCCGGGCAGCATAGATACGGGAAAGAGATATTATACTTCTACTAGAATCTATTAAATGTTAATACCCCTAAGCTCTAAGATGTAATCCTCTTATCTAGGCTCATTAACTAGCTTAGAAGAGCTAATACCTTTAAGCTAATTAACCTTATATTAGAACACCTTAACGCTAATATGAAGCTTAAGATAAGGAACTTTAAAAATTCTACCCATAACGAGGAGGAGACACTTAATCGAATCTATCTATTAAATATATAGGTCTAATTACTACACTTATAGCTTAAAGGAGCTTTTAGTAAAGAGATATCCGGTTACTATATAAGGAAATTAGCGCTCTATAATATATTTAATCTCGTAAAATCTCTCTACTCTTTCTATCTCATTTAGTAAAGGAGCTACCTAGACCTAGTTAGTAAGAAACCCTTTAATTCTAAGGATATTCGGATAGCCGGCTTAATATATCTTAACTAATAAGTTAAGTAATTTAATAAGCTCTATATAAGATAAGGTGAGTGTTATGCTTAAATTATATATCCTATACTACTATAATAGGGTGTAGATATAGGAGGATTTAAAGAGTTTATTAATAATAGTAATATATACCTAGATGAGATTAAGATTAAGGGATTTATTAATAATAGTAATAAATAGCTTAATGCGATTAATGATCTAGTAATTAACTTACTTACTATACTAAATAAGGAATAGGAATAGTAGAAAGCTAGGGTCCCTATAAACCCTTACGACCCTATAAATCCTAAAGACCCTATTAACCCTACTAACTAATCTTATAAAGGCTATGTTATAATATGCCCGTAGATAGGTAGACTAAAGCGCTAGAGACTCTATCCTACTTTATCTAGTACTAATAAATTAACCTTAATTAACGATCTAGCACTCTAGCGTATTTAAAACTCGTCTCTTATCCTATTTCTTAACTTTACTTATCTCTTCGTCTTCTAATACTATAACTAACCCTACTCCTATCCCCTTTCTAGTAAATACTATAAAACTATATAAGATGCCGCTTATCCTAGATTAAGACTTTATTCCTTAATTTATTATCGAACTCTAAAATAGGCCGGCTAAGGTTTTTCCCTAGTTCTATTAGGTCGTCTATGCCGTTAGTATTCTAATACGAGGCCTTAGTTAGAGCATTTATAACGTCTAAGCCATCTATATCGTAATTAAGCGCGCTAGTAGAACTCTAGATCATGCGCTATTCACGATTAAATACTCTTCTCTTCTAATAGGTTAGATGTTACGTTCTATCCGCGAGCTTTAAATGCGCGTAGTTACTATAGCTAGCTAATAGCACCCCCTTATCCTCTAATTATTTAACTAAACAGCCTATTTTTATTTCTACGCCTTATATCTCGTAATTAAGGCTATCCTATATTAGACCTATTAGTAATGCCTAGGGATACTACCCTATACTATTATTAAGGACCTAGAAAACCTAGGTTACCTTTTTAGTAGGGATTATATAAACTATAGGATAGCTAGTAGGGCGTATATATAGCTAGATAATAGGCTAGGGGCTCCCTAGGATAATAGTAACGGAAGTAACTCCTATTAGATAGGATCTAGGCTACCGATTAGTAATTATATAGAGAACCGAGTTAGGGTAATTATTATTAGTAGTAGTATCGTTAAGGAGGAGGATAACGATAATAATAACGATAATAACGATAATAACGATAACGATAATAACGATAATAACGATAATGACGGCGATAACGGCGACGGTAAGAATAAAAATAATAATAATAGTAAGAATAAGGAGTTTCGGACTCCTATCCCTATTACTAGGCCGGTGTAGGTAGTAGGCTTAGTCTCTTTTCCTATATTATTTAGAGTAGCGTTTAGGGGATGAAGCACGATAAGAGTATCATAGAAGATTAATTATTTAAATGATATAAGTAGATTAACTACCTAAGGTATCTACTAGATAAGATAATATAGGAGTAATAACTCTACTTATATAGTAGTATTATTAAAGAGATAAGGGAAAAAGGGATCGCTTAGGAGGGTAGGGTAGATATCCGTTTTAAGGATAGTAGGTTAAGAGGTTTATCTAATAGGATTATAAAGCGAATATCTAGTCTAATAATAATATAGCTAAGATAGCCGATAAGCACCTTATAATTCTTAGAGTAAGACTTAATACCATCTCTTAGGCCTTATAAGATGTAAGCGGCCGTAATATACCTATCCTAGATAGCCTAGGCAACCTAATTAACTCTTTTAACCCTAGGATCTAGTTAGGGCTTATAGGATCTATTATATAAATAGTATAAATAGTACTAGTTATATATAACGCGATCTCCTCCCTTTTTACTATTTAACTAGCTATAAAGCTAACCTCTTAATTAACTTAGGCGATCCTATCATCTTAATTAACCCTATTAACCCTAAGATTTAATTAGGGCACTTAGGATCTAATATACTAGCTATATATAACGAAACCCCCCCTTCTATTTACTATTTAATTAGTTATAGAGCTATTCTCTTTAGTAACTTAGGCTACCCTATAAACTTAACTAACCCTAGGAACCCTATTAACCCTATTAACCCTAGGAGCTAAATAGAACCTATAGGATTTAATACGTAAGCGGTATAAATAACGCTAGCTACTATAAACGGCTTATATAGCGTGAGCTATATTATAAGATAGGACTTAGATTATAGCTACTAGAAATATAATTATAATAGGACGTATAGTACTTTATAGTATAAAAAAAACCGGAGAGGAGAGAGAAAAAAAACTATAGGCGTCCTAACCTAGCACCTAAACTAAATAATACTAAACCTAAATACTAAATAACTAGACTAACACCCTAACTAACTAGCTATACCGTAATACTAGACCCTCCTACTCCTAGTAGTAGACTACTAGGGGGCCCCTTAGGCTTAAGGGGACGATAACTAGAATATAGGGACGGGGGCTACTTCCGCTTATATAGTACCGACTCCTTCTTCTAGTAGACTAGAGGATACTTCCGGATTTTATTACGGTAGTGCGCGTAAGCTTTACTAGTCTTACTAATCTTATTAATAGCCTCCTACTAGTAAACCTAACATTTATAGCTAGCGTCTTAGTAGGGCTAGCACCGGGTATTACTAAGTCTCTCTATACCCGCCTAAGTCTCTATAATATAGGAGATATAGCTAACCTAGTACTAATAGTTAGTAACTATCCTATTACCTTACGCCTCCTATTACTTAGACTTAGGGGTCTCTAAGGTAGCTAAGCTAGCTAACTACTATATATTATAGTCCTAGGTAGTATAGAGCCCCGTAACCTAACTAGGCTAAAAGAAGTTAAAGGGGTAGTAGGCTTAGCTATAGGTAATTTACTAGTAGGTAAGCTCTACTAACTACTCCCTAATATTATCCCTAGCCGTTAGGCTAGTAGGAGCCGGAGTATTATTATTCCTATAGTATGTTAGTCTTTCTATACCTATATCCTAGATAGTTTATACTTACTTAGTAGCTATAGCTACTAGTAAGGCCCTAAGGGTAAGAGGTAGAAGTAATACTAACGGGGTTCTATACTATACCTATTAGCATTACTATTAAATAATACTATAGTATATAGACCTATAGTAATAGGGTTAGTAGTAGTAGTAAGTAAGGGCTAGGAGGGGGAAGGAGTAGGGGTAGGAAGGAGTAGAGTAAGCATAGTAGTAGGAGGGGTAGTAGGGAGCTACTATCTAAGGTTAGTTTTTAAGGTATTTAAGTCCCTAGAGTTAGACTAATTACTTACATAGAGGGTAATAACGGTAGCGTAGGTAGTAAGGGTAAGTATAAGTATAGGGGGGGCAGTAGGGAGCTACTATCTAAGGTTAGTCTTTAAGGTATTTAAGTCCCTAGAGTTAGACTAATTACTTATATAGAGGGTGATAATGGTGGTATAGGTAGTAAGGGTAAGCGTAAGTATAGGGGGGGTAGTAGGGAGCTACTATCTAAGGTTAGTCTTTAAGGTGTTTAAGTCCCTAGAGTTAGACTAATTACTTATATAGAGGGTGATAGCGGCATAGGCGGTAAGGGTAAGCATAGGGGGGGTAGTAGAGAGCTACTATATAAGGTTAGTCTTAAGGTGTTTAAGTTCCTAGAGTTAGACTAATTACTTATATAGATAACGGTAGTAATAGTAAACTACTAAACTATAGTAGTAGCGGCGATAACGGCTACTACTATTACTACTACTACTTACTAGGTAGTATAGGTAGGCTACTTATACTAGAGGTTAGTCTATATATAAGGTAGTAGAGTTTAGTTTAGCTTACGGTAAGTAGGCGGGTAATAATGTAAGTAAGGCTACGTTTTACTACTACTACTACTACTATAGTAGTAGTAGCCTATTATGATATAGTTTAGTAAGTTAAACTAAATCTCTAAATAGTCTATACGTACGTAATAACGGGTAGGTATACACGGCTAGACCTAAGCTAACCTTAGTTAAAGCGGCTAATAAGATGAGGAATATCCTCCTTACTAACCTAACTAAAGTTAGTAGAGGTAGTAGGCCGGGGCTATATACTACTATAACGGAATAAGAGTACTCTATCATATTAGGCTAAAGCCTATAGGAGAGGGGGGAGGGTAAGGTAGGTAAGACGCGCATAGTATAAGGGGTAAGTAGAGCGGTAAGCGGGCATGTTATTATTATTATTATTATTATTAGTAGTAGTAGTAGTAGTAGTAGTAGAGGAGGATAAGGAAAGGTAATAGTTATAGAGGAGAGGTAGATAAGAGGTTATAGATAATAATATAATACTAGAGTACCTAGCCGTATACCTGCCCTCTAGTATGCCTGCCCTCTAGTACGCCTACCCGTAGAGCTTAAGCTAATAATAAAGCATATAGACTCCCTTTAACTATATTTAAACTAATTAGCTACTAGGGTTCTTTAGGTTAAGTAGGCGCTTTAATTTACCCTCTAGGTTTATAGGCGTTCGGTAATAAAGTATATAGACCTTTAGCTATACTTAACTAATTAGCTAGTAGGGTTCTTTAAGTTAGGTAAGCGCTTTAATTAGCCCTTAGGGGTTATAGGCTTCTACGATCTTAGACCTTTACTAAACTATCCGCTAATAATACTAAATCTTACGCCGGACCTACTTAGGCTATTCTACTTAGTAGTATCTACTACATCTTACCCTCTCTATTAGAGTGCGCGAACGCCTAGATACCCTTAATTTTAGTAAGAATCCTACTACTAGCCGTAAGGACTATAGCTCTAAATTTAGTAGTTCCTATTCTAATAATAGACGCCGCCTCCGCGGTATATAAGTTATAGGAGTACCGGGTCTTAAACTATTTAGTAGATAACCCTATAGCCTTAGTATACTTAGTATATAGGGCTCCTAACTACCCCCTCTTAGCCTCCGCTTTAGTATTCCTCTTAATCCTACTAGCCTACTACCTTATTATTTCCGGCCTGCTTTCTCTAATAGTATAGGAGAGTTAATAACCTAGGTATCTTAGATATCTCCTAATTGCGTCTCTAGTACTTATTATGAATTAGTAACCTTAACCTATCCTATAACCTCTAATTATATCTCTAGTATATACTATAATTTAGAGATATTAGAAAGTAAGGCCCCCTCTCCTATTTATAAATCTAGTACTAGGACTTACTACTACTACTACTACTACTATTATTAGTCCTCTCTTACTTAAATAAGGAGCTATAGAGAACTAGGCGGCGTTCTATACATCTATATAAGGTTTTACTTAGTGATAACGCGAGAGAGTTAGTTATTATAGGCGCGAATACATACCTAATACATCTTATACTCTAATAGATTCCCTATCTTATAGGTTCCTTTACTCCCTAGGGTTAATTAAGTCCCTAGGGTTAATTAAGTCTCTAGGGTTAATTAAGTCCCTAGGGTTAATTAAGTCTCTTAAGCTGCCTACTTAGCCTACTTCTTCTCCTTACTCTTTCTCTTCTTCTCTTATCTAGCCTTTTCTACCTACTCTTCTACATGTTAGATAACCGGTCCTTTAAGGTACTTAAGTAGTTACTAACCTATTATCTCTAGATGCTTCTACTCCTTTAATAATAGGACCTCCTTACATAAAGCATCTAGTATTAATGATTCCTAGAACTCTATACTCTTACGCCTACTAAAAAAATGCGCTATTTACTAGTACTAGGCGTCCCTTATAATTAGCGCTAGTATTAACCGGAATTACCTTACACGCCTACTATACTTCTCTTCTACGACCTCTAATAACTACTTATTAATAGACTCTAAGGTAAACCCTAGCCTATACCCTACTTTTAGATACCTTAGCTTCTTTAGCCGTAGTAGGGCTAGTATAAAGATTAGGAATAGTACTAGATTATAGTAACTATAGTAGCGTTTAACCGGTATAGGAGGTAGTCTAGTACCGCGTAGTAATTTATTCTCTCTAAGATACTCTAGGAATACTCTCTAGTAGTATCTATTAATTATATCTTTCTAAACCTTATCTAGTTCCCTCTAGTTCGCTATATCCCGTTTAGTCCATAATAGGACTCTAGATAAGTTAGTCCTAACTAGAGTACTAGATGTAGTAGCTAACTACTAGGATGAGTTATCTATAGTGTTACTAGTAGGATTACTTAACTATGTAACTTATCTTAACTCTCTCCGCGCCTACTAGGTCATGTTCCTAGTCCCTTTTAGATATCCTAGTAATAGGACTAGAGCCTTTTTTAGAGACCTTATATCCTCTTTTAGCTAATCCCGGCCCTAGTTATTAAAGGCCTAGTATAGAAGAAGCATGATGCCTTAGCTTATTCATCTAAAGCTACGTCTACTATAACTAAGTTACTACTAGACATCTCTAAGAGATTATTTAGGTAGGAAGTCCTATATAATAACACGCTCTACGTCTAGGATGTTAATACCTATTCTAAGAGAGGTTATTACTACTATGATGCATATAGCTAAGTCCGGCTTATAGAACTCCTTATATTAATCATCCTTATTAAATTCCGTAACCCGTGATGTAAACTCACTAATAACGTTTATTACGCATCTACCTTTCCTATTATAACCCTAACTATATCGTTTATTAGTAGCATAGTCCTTTATCTTAGTAATAAGGATAGATTAAAGGTAAGTTACTACATTCTAGACCATCCTAATACTATTAATAAAAATAATCATCTTTAGTATCTACTTAGGGGTACTTATCCGCGTAGAGGCGCTAATACTTATGTCTAGTATAAAGTAGAGCCCCTTAAATGATCCTTTCTAGCCTCTTAGGATTAGATACACGTAGATAGAGATGTTAGGGTAATTAATTAACGTGTAAATTACCTACGTCTAGCCTAGCTATAGCCCTTTATTTAGAAACCTAGTATCTCTTTTAATAGCCTACTTATTCTTATTATCTATTATGGCTAAATAAGTAAACTAGATAGTCTCTAGGCTAAGGAAACTATATAGCTCCTTTAAAGTAGTAAAGTGTAGCCGGAAACCTACCCACTACTTAATAAGATGATACTTATTAATGGTAAGCATGCTAATCTTAGTCTTAATAGACCGTAACGCCGTATAGACCTCCTCTTCTACCGCCTACTTAGGCCTAAAGAGGATATAAGTATATTTCCCTACTTAGACCTCTACTAAGAGTCTTAGGTTCTCTACTTTACTCTCTAAATTAATGAGATAGGGCCTATATCTACTTAATCTTCTAATATTAGCCCGCTATTTATTACCTAGTTTACTAAGCGGGATAATCTAAATAGTTACCTAGCTAGTTAAGATAGTATACGCATATAAGATAAGGCTTTTCCTAAATCTAGTCCGAGTAATTAGAATTATATAACCTTTCCTAAAGATTAACCTCTATAAGGTATGAATCTACTCCTAATATAGCTAGAGGTTTACCCTAGGCTTCATCTTATTAAGGATTCTTATAAGATAGAGTTATAACGTTACTTCTTAGAACTCTATATTATCTAAGTAACGCGCTAGGCTAATAACATCTTTTAGGGCCTATAGCCTCATTCGTAGAATCTAACTAAAATAACATATAAGGTTACGCTCTACTTTAGATATAGCATTAAACTAGGGCTCTAGAATAGTTATTTAGGTTAAAAGATCATCCCCTAACTATAACGCCTTATTACTAATACTAGATCTAAAACTTAATATATTCTTTCTATACTAGACCGCTCTTATAAGTAAGGCTTAGTAAGACTATCTCGGTAGATAGCTATTAAGCTAAACTTATAAAGAAGTCTAGGGAAAGCCTACTTATTTATATAAGTAAGGCATTTTTTAGGGTAAGGACTAGTATCCTAAGCCCTATCCTTAGGCTCTTAGCCTATCGAATTTTTCCTAGGACCGTCGGGCCTATATCTACCTAGGATTTTATTCTAGAACCTTCTAGTAGTCTAGAATAACCTTATTTACTACCTATTCTTTACCTTTCTCCGCCTTTCTCTAGATTTCCTCACATTTCTATCAACTACGTTGATATAAGGTGTGGCTGCGCGGCCTCTATACCATATTAGGCCTAAGCGTTACCCGTTTACACTAGTTCCCGCTAGTGTCTTGGCACGAGGAACACTAAAACTTCACGACACTTCGAAACGTTTTCGACCCGCATTGACCCGAATACTTTGCTTAGTAAGCAAAGTAGTATACCGTTTTGAAGAGAAAAACTTGGCGGACAAGGATCTGAAATCAGATTTCTTATATCTCTACTCCCGGCTAAGTTATTAGAGAAAACATCGATACTCTAATAATCTCCCTACTTTCTATTAGGTGCATCAGGCCCATTAGCACCTAATAAACTTCGAGACTTCATACACTTATAGTTTCCGCTTAAAACTATAAGTACATAGAGTTTTATACTCTAAAGACCTCTATAAGGTATAAAATCTTTAATATACCTTAAGAAAGGAACATCTTCTACTAGGAAATATAGGAAAAGAATTCCCTAGCATTCCTAAACTTAAAGGCCCTAAGAACTAGGAGTCTTAGCGATCTACTATAAATGATATAGTGATTATAGAAGGGCTAAAAGCCTATCTAGACTCTAAATCTTAACCTAAAGTAGAAGATCCTACCTAGGAGGTTAATAATGCTAGAATAAGGACTTTCATTAGGACCTCTATAGATCCTAAACTTTATTCTAGCATTGCCCATTATAGAACTGTAAGTTCTATGGGAGAAGCCCTTAGAAAAAGATGCGAATCTAAGGGACTTTTATGGGAAGTCTCACACTTTATAAGGCTACTAAGCCTTAAAGATACGGGAGATATTAATACCTAGGTGGCTAATCTATTAGATGAGATAACCCTATTATCTCAGACTAAGATGGCCTTAACGGAGAGGCAGAAACTAGGTGTATTCTTTAGTAATATACCTAGTAGCTATTCTTCATAGAGCGCCGTAGCCCAGCTAGGGCTAAAAGAAGAGACTACTCTAGACCACCTTATAGAGCGTCTAGTAGAAGAGTCTCGGCGCTGAGAACTAGAAGAAGAAAGTAATACTGCCCTTATTACTACAACTAGTAATAAAGGGAAATCTTCTTCTAAAAAGAACGCCTCTACTTATAATAATAAGAGTACTAAGAAGTGCTCTTATTATAAAAAGAATGGCCATCTAGAAAAGGACTGCTATAAAAGAGCTAGGAATTTAAAGGGTAAAGAAAATAATAGTAGTCCTACGGATTTAGAGGATACCCTACACATTACGGGTTATACCTCTTATTTTACCGCGGGTCCCGGCCTAAATGACTAGATTCTAGACACCGGCGCTACAGCCCATATGTCTAGACATAAAGATCTCTTTACTTCTTTAAAAGAAGTAAATTTACCTATAAAACTAGGTAAAGGAGAGATCTATACTAAAGGAATAGGTACTATACCTATTACCTTTAAGTACGCTAATAGAAGGATAAATCTAACCCTTCTAGACGCTCTCTATATCCCCGATTTATCTATAAATCTTATCTCTATATCTAGGCTATATACACATAGTATATATCTAGATATAAAGAACTTAAGACTTATAGATAAAAGAGAGCAGATATATGCCGAAGTTTTACTTTAGAATAACCTATTTATACTACCTAAGGTAGAATCTACTATAAATCACTCATATATAGCAGATTTAAACCTATAGCATAATAGGTTAGGGCATATAAACTTAGAAGCTCTTAGGGCACTACTACCTATTAAGGGTAGTAAAATAGACTGTTCTATATGCCCTTTAGCTAAATCTAAGCGTACTATATCTACTATACTAGTAGCGGTCTCTAAACCTTATGAGAAGATAGGTCTAGATGTCGTAGGACCTATTACTCCTAAGGGAATAGGGGGATACACCTACTATATAGCCTTTATAGACTATTATAGTAGGTTTACATGGGTATTCCCCCTATTTACTAAAGGAGAAGCCTATAATAAGATAGTTTACTATCTTAAACTTATAGAGCCGCATGGTAAAGTCTAGTCTTTAAGGCTAGATAATGGCCTAGAATATAGGGGAACTCAGCTAGATTTACTAGCTAAAAATAAAGGAATAACTCTAGAAAAGAGTTCTCCTTATAGCCTAGAGCAAAACGGGCTTATAGAGAGGATACATGGGTTAATAGATACTATTACCCGTTGCCTTCTCTTAAATTCTAAGGTCCCCCTTACCTTCTAGCTAGAGGCTATTAAAACCGCCACTTATATTCTAAACCGGACCCCTAAGAAGTCCCTAGAGGGTATTTCGCCTCTAGCCCGGCTAAATATAGCTAAGGGCAGGTCTCCTACTATAAATCTCTCTTATATAAAGACTTTCGGAAGTAAAGTCTTTATAAACATCCCTAGAGAAAAGCGTACTATATCCTCTAAGTATTCTCCACGCTCTAGGCCTAGTATATTATTAGGCTTTAAGGGGGAGCATGTTTATAGATGCTAGGACATAGAAAAACAAGCTATTATACGTACTAGGGATGTTACCTTTAAAGAGGATGAATTTCCTTCTCCCTATACTAAAAGTATAGAAGATAAGGAAGATATAGACTATACTAAGCCTATATTTCCTTCTTCTATAACTAGCCCTCCTAATAGACTAAGATCTAGGTCTATAACTACTATAGATACTAGTAGGGAGGAGCCTAGGAGAAGTAAGCGCCTTAGAGAAAAATCCTCTAAGGAATCGACTACTATAGAGGCTACTATTAATAGCCCTATAGAAGAAGTACCTCATCCTCTTAGAGAGACCTTTAAAGAGGTTAGAATCCCTAGTAGTAGCAGCTATGTTACTATAGAAGGCCTAAGTAATATAGAGAAAGATATCTCTTATTACTTACTCTATAGTAATAGGGAACCTACTACTACTAAAGAAGATGCCTATAGACGCCTTAACTAAGGTACTTATAAAGGCTCTCTTTACTAAATTCCTCTCTATTACCCTGCGTAATAAGTTAGGGGGAGTGTTAGAGGCCTAAGAATAAGTCTAGACTGTTCTAGACTCTTCTAGACCTCTTCTATTACTAAGAACTTATTCCTACGGGTTCTTTTAGATTCTAGCCCTTATTCTAGATTGTCTTATTACTAAGGCCTAGAATCTTCTAGTCTAGATTAATTAGAAATCGTCTTCTATTAATAGAAGAACCTATTACTAATTACCTAGAGATAGAACTCTCTAGAATCTATAGGTTCTTCTATATAAACACCCTTAGGTAGCCTACTAGTTATTCCTTTAAGGAAGTTCTCTTATAGTAAAGAATCTACTACATTCTCTACTATAAACCATCTACCATACGGTATATAATAAAGATATTACTTATCTTTATAGAATACTACTAACATAACTACTACTATATTAGCTATTAAGAGCGGCCGTCTATTTTAGTAGTTTAGGTTATAGTTCCTTCTACCTATATACTTATACCTAAGATCGCTTACCCCTATAATTACCTACTATTAGCTCTTAGGGTTCCTTAAGTTTATAGGGTTCCTTAAATTCATAGGGTTCCTTAAGTTTATAGGGTTTCTAGGGTCTACTAATATAGACTTAGCTATACGCGTTTAGTATATACTTTAGAAAGGTAAGTACTTTAATGTCTATAACATAACTAGTACTAATACTAACATTTATAATGTCCTAGTAAACTTTTATAATGCCCTTACGTCTTTAATTTAACGTCTCTTAAAATTCTAACTACTAGTTACGTGCTATAACTAACTAAATAGAATGTATAGATGCTGCCTAGAAACCTACTAAAACCTAGCCTAAGTTATCCTCTTTTAACATAATAGGATTTAGAATCTAAAGATAAAATAGTATATATATAATTTAATAGGGGTTTATGTTATTATTATTAGATTATACCTTTAATCTAGAGGAGGGTCACCCTATATACTTTAGGAGGGCATAACTTTTAATACTTTAATATAAATTAACATGAACTCTTAAGACTATATAGCTAAAATAGATATTCTATAAAAGTATAAGCTTTAAAGAATACGGGAAAGTATAAAGTAAGGTAGTACGATAATGCGTTATAGAGTTATAGTATAGTGAATTCTAGCCTCCTAAAACCTTACATATAAATAAGTTTAAGTTACTCTTAGACACGTCACTAAGGGTGCTGCCTTATGTGGGTGCTAGCTAGATATAGCTTAGATTAAGCCTTGACACTCTAGAGGCCCTAGGGTTATTTAGTAATCACAACGCCCGAAGCGACACCCGTCTGATTCATGAGATAAGGTCGGCCGCCCGGGCCCGGAAGCCGATGCAGCGTAGTTTTCCAAGCAACAAGCACGACTCAACGTGGATTTACTGGAGAAGGCCTGACGATGGACAAGCGATCATGTCCGCGCGCTTCTGCGCTGCTGCACCCCAGTCGTCTCTTTAACATGGACCCTCCAAGTCCCCCGGCGGTCTCTGCTAGGCCATCCCATCGATTTTCATCATGGATTACCCCAGACTCTCCCGCCCGTTTGTTGTCAAACTAATTGTTTCCATCATTGTTCTCTTGCTTCTTCTGCAATACTGGCTGGTTGAAGCCTCTTGGCTCAGAGATTTCGGGAGAACTCCAAGCTTTTCGCCACATCAAGTCGCCGGTAACGCAACTCTGGGCGTAGCTTGTCCCCATATTCACCGCGCCTGTCTCACCGCTAATTCAGTCCCAGTTTGGTGCCATATTGGCCGTGACACCACACTCGCCACCAGAGAGAACCTCATGGCGCAAAGCGGGCATGCAGCAAGCTGCCTCTTTCAACGGACTCAACATTGGATATCCACGGCAACCTCAGTGGAACGAGTCCGATCTTGAGCAGCTTGCCGCAAAAAGCCCCCATGGAGAGCCCAAAGGAGGCGCCGCAAAAGCGTGGCTGGGTCACTTGTACACTCTCCAGAAAGCCACGCAGTACCGGACCGCGCTCATCTTCGAGGACGATGTCGATTGGGACGTGGCGATTCGCGAGCAAAGCGTTGCCGTTGCCGAAGCCATTCGAGACTTGACTCATCCGCAGGACGACCACCATGATAATGTCCTGGACGAAGAAGGATCCGACGCACCTTACGGTCTCGCCTGGGATGTGCTCTGGTTGGGACATTGCGGCAGCTCACTACCCAGCGGGGACGACGAGGCAGCACAGATCACGAGCTTCACGGACACCACACTCCCGCCGATCGTAAGGACCTCCATCCCGCAGCTCTTGGACAACCCAACGCACCAGCGCTACGTGTATCGCGCCGGCTCTTCCATTTGCTCTTTCGCGTACGCCGTGACGCAAACTGCTGCTCACTTCATCGTCGAGCGAGCATCGGCCGGCCAGGCAGTGGCCTTCGACGTATGGATGCACTTTGTATGCGAGCGCGGCGAGCTGCGCTGCTACGCCGTGAACCCGGAACTCTTCCACCAGCACGAGATGGCGGGGCCCCACGACAGCATCATCAATGGGGTCGATCAAGGAACGGTAGTGGAAGCGCGCCAGACCACCAAAATCCGGTACAGCGCGAGATGCAATGCGGATTTGGGAGGCAGCATTGAGCAGCCGGTGACGTGCTCTGGTGAGCCGGCGTGACAGAGTGGAGACGTTGGACTTGATGGGCGGTGGGGAAGGTAAATATGTCCTGTGAAGTAGAATACCCGTTTGTAGATACCCTGGTCTTGTTTGGTGCCTCATTGGCTCCGATCAGGCGGAAGTTAACATGAGTGAATTAGCTAATCCTGCGCAAAAGAATGCTTGGATTTTTGCTTATTTGTCGGCAGGTTTATTTCAAGACTCCTAAGTCTTTTTTTTTCTTAAGTCTGTATTGGTATGATCCCCTCTCAACAGTAATTTGATGTCCACTCTTGCAACTCTGCCGGCAAACATGCAACCACACGTCCACCAGACTCGACCATGACGCCTATCTCTTCCTGGATATGCAGCGCCCACTCTCCACGTCTCGTCCCGTCCCGCGCGTATAAGTGAGCAATTGCGGAGACAGAGCCTACCCTACCCCGCAACAAGCTTGCCGTCAAAACCGAGATGCATTACTGCCTTCGGACGACGACCAGCAGACATCATTTGCTCTTGTCCTTCGCACAAGACTCATGAGACGTACAGTACAGCTGCTTTGTTTGTTTCACCACCATGCCATTTCTCGCTTCCGAACACTTCCATATCCCGGACCAAGATATCCTCTCGTGGTCTTTTGATGCGCCGCAGTATGACTTGGATAGGCCGGTGAGCTTCGAATGACAGCTGGGTGGAGTGGCGTGTGCTGATACAAAGTCGAGGTCTATATTGATGCGGCGAAGCCGTCGCGGACGATTAATGCGCGACAGGCTCGCGGTTTGATTGAGAGATTGGTCGCTGGCTTCAAGGCGGCTGGCGTCAAAAAGGAGATTGTGTCTGCATGCATGCCTTTAATGACGTTTGTTTTCCATCAAGTCCTCGTTTGTTTCTTATCGAACCTGCTGCGAAAAGTCACTTCGCACTGCTTGATTCCATGAAGCTAGATAAGACAATGTGGTATTTGACATGTACTGCAGATTTACTTCTCGATGGCATTCCTCGGGATAATTGGGGCAGGGGGTGTTTCGGCTGGCACAAACCCTTCCTACACCCCCTTTGAACTCGCCCACGCCATCCGCACCGCCGACGTCGAATACCTGCTCTTCGAGCCTTCACTGCTGCCCAACGCAATATCAGCCGCGAAGAGCACCTCACTGCCCCTCTCACGCATCATGGTCTTCAACCCCCCAGGCAGCGACGCCGCAACACAGAGCTCGCCGCTACAGTCCCAGCACGCCCTGCACGACTGGCAATGGCTCCTCTCCCACGGCACCAGCGACTGGCACCGCTTCTCAGACCACGCAACGGCCAATTCAACAGCCGCGACGCGCCTCTTCAGCAGCGGCACGACGGGGCTGCCCAAAGCACTCAACGTCACGCACCACAACCTGATCGCGCAGCACACGCTCGTCATGGAGCATCCAATCCAAGCCCCACGGCGCCGCGCCGCCTAGACCGTGCGCCGCTTACTCTGCACGCCCATGTTCTACGTGAGCCAAGTGTGCCGCACGCACGCGACGTCGCGGCGTGGCTGCGCAACGTCCACCGCTTTGCCATCACCGAGGCCAACACCGTCCCCATGATGGTCAACGCCATCGTCAATTCGGGCCTCGCGGGCCGCCCGGGCTACAGCCTGGCCACGCTGCGCAACGCCTGGTGCGGTGCGGCGCCGCTGCGGCAAGAGCAGCAGGCGAGGTTTCGTGCGTTGTTGAGGGACTATTGCCCGTTTAATCAGGTGTGGGGTATGAGTGAGACGAGTGGAATAGCGACGATGCTGTATTGGCCCGAGGAGGATCGCACGGGTGGGGTGGGCAGGAATATTCCGAATTTGGATGCAAAGATTGTGGATGATGCCGGTGAGTTGCTTCCTTTGCGTTGAAGCAAAGCAGAAGGGGAGGCTCTGTGGAGCCGACCGACACGCTGCCAAGCAACTTGCATCTACTCATGTAGGAAACGACATATCCGCCTTCGACGTCTCGGGCGAGCTCTGCGTGCGCGGTCCAACCATCATCCGCGGCTACCACCGCAACGACGAAGCTAACGCAAGAGACTTTGACGCAGACGGCTTCTTCCACACCGGCGACGTCGTGTATCGTGATTCGCGAGCCAAGTCTTGGTACATCGTCGACCGGAAAAAGGCGAGCAGAAATCGAACCACGGCGGCAGAGCCAAGACCGCTCGCTAGTCGTGTCAGCAGGAGCTCATCAAAGTCCGCGGTTTCCAGATGGCGCCGACGGAGATCGAAGGCGTGTTGCTTGGCCATCGTGTCATTGCAGAGGCCGCTGTCATTGGTGTCGTTTTGACGAGAGATGGGTCCGAGTTGCCGAGAGCGTATGTCGTGCCGAATGACGGGGCCACGTTGTCTGACCGAGAGGTGTTTGATTATGTTGTCGAGAGGTCGGCGAAATATAAGAGGTTAGAGGGTGGCGTCAAGTGGTCGATTCTATTCCCAAGAATCCTGGCGGCAAGACTTTGAAGAATCAACTGAGGGAGCAAACCAAGAGGGAGCTGGGTGGTAAGCTGTAAAGTGTGTGCAAGTGTGTTTGGAAACAGGAAGAGAAGAGGCGTCAAAGATGGAAGAGAGTAGAGATTACGTCTGTTAAAATGGTACCGAAATTGAAAAAAAAAAAAAAAAAAAAACCGTGTGGATGGTAATGCCAGGTTCTTGAATCCTCCGTTTATCCGTTGGGTCGTTTTTTGTTGAATTTCCCCAGGCTCGTCAATTGTTAAAGGGTGCACCTCTTTTGCAATTTGTTAGTGGCCTAGCTGGGAACCAGACAACCAGACCCTGAAATTCTCCGTCTAGTCGTTGGTCATTTGATTTTGATGTCTTCCCCGCCCGTCAATGGGAAACTGCTCTGCTGAGATTCGTCCGTGGTCCAAATTTGGCTTTGAGATGACTCGTCTTGCGTAGAGGTCAAATTTTGCACGAGTCTTGTGCTAGTGATCTTCTTCATATGATCGGTTTACACCTCCCTCGAGACGGCGTACTTGCTCTTGCGCCGAATAACGTATCCGTACTTGTAGAAAATGTAAGGAATCGGGACTAGCAGACTCGCGATGCAAGCAAGAATCGTGCAAGTGTAATGCGTTCCCATGTTCTCATAAAACGGGATACCGACGACTGTCATTCCGCCTGCCACGACATATCGAACTAGCGACACAAATGTCAGCGCCGAGGCACTGTACACTTCGTACGAGTCAATGATGTACATGTATGCGGCGATGAAAATTCCCGTAATGCCGTGGCCAAAGACGAACGAGGCGATGATGGGAGACCAAATGGAGATGTTGGGGTATGCGGTCCAGCCCATCCAGAACAGAGAAATCGGGATAGCGGGGGCTGCTCCGAGCATGCAGAACCAGAGGCGGACTTCTGGGTTGAACATCTTTTCTCCCTTGGAATGGGCACGCCCGAGCTCCTTGACAGTCATGCGGTAAATGGGCGGAACCAAGAAACCGATTGAGAGGACACCCAAGAACATGGCGACGAAGATGACGTTAGTGAGTCCTTGGGATATGCCGTATGTTTGCTCGAAAATATAAGTATAGCCGTCCAAGAAGGTGAATAGGACAATGTAGACGACTGTGAGGTACATGGTCATCGCCATGACAATGGGCTCTGTCAGCATGAGGAATGGTCGGGTCATCGCGACTTTGAGGCGGGAGAAGAGCGTCGAATCAACAATCTCGTGTTCAGCGCGGAAGCGGCCGTCTCCGGTAATTTGGCGCAAGTGCGCAGCCTTCCAGGTCAATAGCAGTGGGCCGTACGTCTCGGGCATTGCGGCAATGCAGATGATCAAGACCAAACCGGCCATAATCAGACAAACCCACTCAGTCCATCTCCAGCTGATCAGGGACGAAGGTCCAATGTATGCGCCAATTACCGGGGCGAGAATAGGCCCGATGAAAGCTGCAAGCGCGTAAAGAGGGAATCCAAAGGTCTTTTCCAGCGGATTGTAAAGATCGGAAATGGATCCGCCCGAACAGACCAAGGGGGTCGAAGCGCAAAAACCGGCGAGGAAACGAAAGGCAATCTGCGCGCCAATGTTTGGCGCAAGGCCCGAAGCCATGATCCAAATCATGAAGATGAACAGAGACCCCATGTAGACGGCATTGCGACCAAAGGTCTCTGAAAACGGACCTGCAATTAGAGAGCCGAGACCGAAGCCAACCAAGTAAATGCCTTTGGAGACGTCAGTGAAGATCTGCCACATACAACAATTGTTCTAACCTGTCGCAAGAGACTCGACGACTTCGGCAACGCCAAATTCCTCAGCTGCTTGTGGCAGGATGGTTGAATCGATCGCGGAGGCGGCAGTTACGACGAAGGCAATCGCCGAAATCTGCAGAGTGACGGCCGTTCGTTTGAAGTGGCTCCAGTTTCGTGGCCATATGGGATCGAGCTCGCCCTCCCAGCCGACAACAAAGACTTTGCCGCCAGCGCCTTCGTGCGTCCGCCTGTCGCGCGCGTGGATTCCCGTGAGCGAGTGGCCAAGTGCGGCCCTGGCCGTGTACTGCGTCTGTACAGTGGTTGCCGTATGGTGCCGCTCTATATCAACTGGCTGGATCTCAGCTAAGTCCGAAGAATTGGTGGAGGCGGACGACCCGTG
Source organism: Phyllosticta citriasiana (assembly GCF_038021145.1). Taxonomy (NCBI): domain Eukaryota; kingdom Fungi; phylum Ascomycota; class Dothideomycetes; order Botryosphaeriales; family Phyllostictaceae; genus Phyllosticta; species Phyllosticta citriasiana. The sequence continues at coordinate 2,337,230 of NW_027117279.1, read as the reverse complement.
AGCTGGCGAAGAGTCGAGTGACTCGCTCTTTTCAGCTTTGTTTTCGTTTTCATTCACCTGTTCCCCGCTCTCAATCTCCTTGTCGTTTGATTCCTTTTCCTCTTCCTCCCTTGACTCCTCGCCTTCATGAGGGTCCTTTTCGGAGCTTGAAGAGCGTGGTGCAAGGTTGTCAGCCGGTTGCGGCTTGATGGTGACCAGTTGGGCCTTTTCCAGGTCGCGCTGAATTTGCGCCTGCGCCGCAAGGCCGATGCGGCGGAACTGAAGGTACGATTGCATGTCGAGGTTCCAATGTACAACGAAATTGAAGGACAGGCGAGGAGAAGAGGAGAGACGGTCTGCGGAGAGATATGAATCAAAAATAAACGGCACTGATAGTCCAATGGATGGCAACATTGGTAAGCGTGACGTTGCGCATCCAGAAAATTGCAGCTCAGGGATCGCAATATGCCGACGGCTTCTGTACGTCGGAATGCCATCCTGGTGAGCGGCCCACCAGGCCCCACAAGACGTGGGATTTCATTCGGTTGCAAAAGTTGATCTTCAACAGGTGCAATGTTGTTCCCGCTCCTGGCCCCCAGAAGAATTTGTTCCCGGGGAGGCGAGACTTCAGGGCGCGGCAACGACTTTTGGGTCTCGCTTAATGTGCGCTAAGCCTCTCCCGGAAACCTAACCGTCGCCCTCTGACCTCACTTGTCACATATCCTGTTCACGACATGCTCACAAACAGCTCCGCTTCCATCAACCATCATCAATGACATGGACGACCATTTCAAACCAACTAGACGGCCTTAGAGGCTTTTTCCTCTGATTTCTCGACTTGATCTCTTGGCCGCTTGGCAGCTACGAACAACGGGCGACCCCGACCCAGCTGGTGTCCCACTTGATCACGCACCATGGAACTGAGATACCCGAGACAAGTCGAAGCTGGGGCCGGAGAAAGGTTCATCGCATGGCGTCTGGAAAGTGCTCACTGATTGCGTCGCCAGGCTTGAGTCACCAAACAGTCATCAGTGTCGCAAAATTCTGTAGAACCTCTATCAATTTCGGTAACACATTTCTCATGGAATCATTCCATTCTGGATTCCAGAACAACTGTAAGCACGGTGCAGGTGTCGACTCAGAGCTTGAGTCGAAAGTTGATGCTCTTCAACGCATCAGGTCACACGGATTTTGCGCTCCCGGACCAAACTCCCCCGTGGCCGCCGTCGGCGCCGACGCCCTGTGACACGCAGTCGAGAGCTTTGCAAGCAACACCATCCACCAGCCATTGTTAGTGGCAAGGAAAGAGGTGTTCCAAGTGCTGTGTCGCTTGGGCATTCCTATTCAGGCCTGGCTGTACTTCCACACCAGTGAAAGAAGTCATGGCCGAGGCCCTGGAACCTCTTGTGCAAAGACGACTGTTCCAGCGGATCAATGCGCTCTCGCGCGTTCGCAATTTTAGGCCCAGTCTAGATGGCGCTGCGCTGACTGACAAATTGTGCATAGGATCGGGAAGATTCCCGCGGCCTGTTTGCCTCATTCTCTGGACCAAGTGAATCCTTCGCTTTCCATCTCCTCCTCGTCCTCGTCCATACCTGGCCAAAGGCATTGTTTGTCCAATATGCCCTTGATTGTGAGCACTGAAACGGCAATCCAGGCAACGACCAGCAGTATGGTCATGCCGCTTGTCAACCCCTTTATGGTTGAAGATTCCAGAACGTTACCAATCTCAATCGCAGCAATTGTCAGTCCAGCCTGCGGGAATACGAAGCTCCAGTAATTAAGGGTAAAGTGCATCTTGTGAAAGCCTTTCAGCACGCTGATGGTAGCCAGAGAGAAAAACCAGAATCCAAGCAACCAGACAAAGATGCCAGCAGGGACGCCGACCGCGCGCCATATTTCTCCCGCAGGAATACCACTGGTGATTCCGAGATAGTCTGGTGGAAGTATCTTTGGAGCCTTCATACCGAGAGAAACAAGCGCGTTTGCTGTGTATGCTGCAGGTCCAACTGCTACGTACATTCCGGGACGTTTGGGTTCGGTTGGAAGGAAGCGAGTTATCAGACGAGTGAAGTACAGTGTGTACATGATGAACGCGATTCCCCAGCCAAAACCAGCAAACATGATACCCCCAATCAGGATCGGAACACCGGACTCTGCAGGCTGACTGTTTAGCAAATCGGCGGAGAGAGGACCCAGAATCAAGAAGGGATACGCCGGCAACAGCCACGCGGGCATGACTTCGGACACCGGCAAGACTTCCTCGTCGAAGATGATGTGATATTGGAATACCACGACCAAGAGAACGCACCCCACATATATCCAATACAATATCTCGAGCGTTTGGACAAGCCAAGGACCGCATGCGCGAACTCCGTACTCTTGCATGTTGTACAGGATGAATGCAATGCTGACCCAGTAGGCGCCGAAGAAGAAGGACTCGTGAGGATGATGGAGAGATTTTTTGAAGGCGCGCGGGTTGTCGAAAAAGCGGAATGCGATGCAGCCGGTGAAGAGAGCGAACAGGATAATGTCGAGGAGGAAGAAGATTTTGCCAATTGTCCTAACGCCTTCGAAACTGTTTGGCTGCTGTGCCATGAGGGCCGCCATGGCGCCGGTGCCCATTGTGATCTCGAACTGGGACTAGAGACGGTCAGTATTGGAATCCCATTCTTCTTCTTGGAAAAACTTACCCAGGTAAAGTGTCTTAACCGTTCACGCCATGAGACTTTGGCCGGAGCTTCCGGTAATGCCTGCAAGGAGGATTCGCTCCTCTGGTTGCTCACTTGAATCTTGCTCGAGCAACCAGTTTCGAAAGAGGAAGGGTTGCATCCTGAAGTTCTTGTCGTCTTGTGTGTGCTTGAGCTGCTGCCGCTCATGGTAGCAGAATTTGAAACGACTGCTTCCTGTTGTCGATCTGGAGGCTCAAGCAAATTCTTATAACCACAAACGTGGGTACAAAGGCTTGCCTTCCGAGCCAACCCACAACAAACGGTCTATGACGATGACGCGCGTCGGGAGCCGAAGAAAACGATGCTTTGACCAAGTATCGCAGAAGCGCTCGCACCTAGCGACTACAGTCCATCGAAGTCTACGACAGTAGGCTAAACAAGTCGCAGCCACCACCACCTACAGAACAAAAGGAGTGACAAGAACAGCCAACCAGACCTCTCAAGCACCCACACGTCGACTTCACAGCCCGCTAGAGCCGCCAGTCATCCACGCCACATGCGTCGCCAAGAAAGCCACAACTCAAAATTTAAGCTTAAATCCATCAGCTGCCTGGGCGTGCAAGGGTTCCCCAAGCCTTCCGCCACATAAACACCCACTTTGCGTGAACACCACGCCCTTCTCCTCTTACCCCTCACTTGACTATCCAAACCCACATCACTGGAGATCGAAATTCGCGATCGAACAGCTGGCAGGAAACAGACTGAAGCCCAGTGTCCGCCAATGCCAAGTGCCTAGACTCCGCAAGGATCCGCACGGCCCGGTCGCACTAGCGGAAACACGACACTCGCTCGAAGAGACACCAGAACTCACTGTTGTGGATGGCTCAGCAAGACACGTGGATGGTGCAACTGCGACGGCGATCGGATGCGACTGGCTGGTTGTTGACATCGTTTCCGGAATAAAGCCCGTGGTTGTCCAGTGGATTTTGAATTCCACACGGCGAGCAGAACACTCCCAAAGACCAACTTCATCGCCAAAGAATGGATGAGAGGCGGAGTAGGCTTGACCTGTAGGACATACGAGCCTCCAAAGGCTTGGAAAGAGGTACCAAGACATTGAAATACCAAGAAAAAGATTTAGGAGTGTCCAGGAAGAGGCTTAGACGGCCGTTCCATGTTTTGATGACTTGTACCTGCGCCACGGGCCTTCGGGAGAGCACTGCCTTGCTTCCACCGTCCCACAACCCAGGACTCCAACGATTTCAAACCTCGAGATCCGCTGTTGTCTGCAGGCAAGCACGTCCAAGAATTTTTTCGACTTCTGCAAACTCCCGGTCCAGACTTTGTTCCGCGTGAAAATACAAAACTACGCGTGGAATGATGCCCGCAACACAGCAACAATTCGTGAACCACGTGACGATTGCAGCATAGCGCCAGCCTTCTAGTTCATATTACCACGGCCAGTGTCCCTCCGGAAGGCTTGGAGTGTTATTCAGACTTGGAGCCCAAATCGCCTATTTGGATTCTTAAACCTTTTCACGATCCCGCTAGCAAGCGACATTCACTCCACGGAATAACGCCGAGCTTTAGGTGCGTTGAATGCCGGTACTGGAGTGATAACGGTCGAAAAACTGAAGGTTTCGGGCTTGTCGCACGAGAAGACGTCGCTGTATACAGACAGAAGGAAGTTTGCCACTTTGGTACTACAAAAAAACGGCCTTGGCGGGCGCATTCTCGAAGATAGATGGAACTCCCGGTGCTACTCTGGCATGACGCAAACGCAGGCTTGGCCTGTCGTCTCGTCTTGGGTTTCGGTGTCCTCGAGCCCAAAGTCTCGTCCGCTCACGTCCTCGTCTGCCAAGCCTTCAACGATGATCGGGATGGGCTCTTGATCCTCTTCACCTTCCTCGTCGTCCTCGTCCGCGGTCCCCTTCCCAAAGAAACCGCTGGACTTGTAGCGCATACTCAGCGTCGCCTCCCCCTTTTTGAACTTCATTTTCCTCAGCCGAAACGCAAAGACAAAATCATCAGTGTCGTCGGCTCCAACTTCAATCATCTGGGCTTGATTGAGTCCAACCATCGGACCTATGCTGGCGGGTGCTCCCATCAAGGTGCCGTCGACATTGACATGTAGTCCCACGTCACGACCAGACGAGGACCACGTGTTTCGCGTTGCCCCAGATGCCACCATCACTCCCACCACCATGTACAGATTGGCAAACATTTTCTTGCGGATATAGTCCTGAACTTTTTTCTGCCCTGCAGTCTCCTCGATGTACGTCGGGGAGGGGAGGAAGCTCAAAGTGGTCATCGTTTTCGCCTTCAGCTGGTCAATCTCCTTCTTGCTCCAATCCGTTGCGACATCGACCCCGACTCCAGATAAGAAGGATAAGAAGGAAGTTGCGATCCCAAGCGTCGCGCCCTGCGACTCGTGGCTGTTGAAATGCGCGCCGCGTGCGCCAAAAGTCTCTATTCTCTCCGTGTCCGGCAATGGGCTGGGTGATTCGTACAGTGGGATGTCCGGATTCGAGGGATTGAGGATGATGTTTCCTAGCTTGAGGTGGCCGTTGGGAGGGCACGAGTGCGGTGCGATGAACCAGCATGGACGCGACGACATTTTGAGAGGTGAGATGCACGCTGCCATCATTTCGGGTGCTGCAGCCTTTTTCATCACTTCCCCCCAAACATCCCTGCGCGCTTAGGGGCGAAGCATAACCATGTTTGGGCTCACTTGTTTGGCTTACTCGCTGACATGCTCATGCAAGGTGAGCTGTTCCCATGCGCGCTGATGCGAAGAAAAGACAAGGGCACCAATGAGCCGTTCTCGCTATCTCGCCTCACAGAAATCGTCCTCCCGTTCTGCCTGCCAAGAAGTTCAGCCTATCGAGTTTTGCAAACATCTCTTCGTCATCTAAGTCCGGGACATGATCATCGCCGACATCTGCATCAAGGCCCGCAGGCCGATTTTGACGTTTTGCTCGTTTTTTCTTTTTCCTTTCCGGTGCTGACCGCGAGAAATGATACCCACTGCGATCCTCTATTTCTAAACTGGGAATCGTCCATAGCGATCTGCCCGCTCGCGACTGAGGTGCTCTTTCGTCTAATTTAAACTTGATGACTTTACGCCGATGAGCTGCTCGCTCGTGCGCTTCTGGAACCTCTGGCGCGGTAACGAACACGCGCCCGGTAGAATCAACACTTCTGGCTGGGCTCGCCATTGGAGACATCGCTTCAGGACTCTGATGAATAGGAGCGTATGTCTGCTCTTGGGGCTCTTCGTTCGTGCTCTTGGTCCGAGAACTCCTACTTCTGCTGGAACTTTGACTTCGGGCTGCATGGGCCGGACCTGGATGCTCCCGAGGCGGAGAAGTTAATGCAGGGGCTTCGCGGGCTTCACTACCCTCGCTGCGGATCGAAGGAGCGCGACTTGGGTTTTGAGGAGAAGCCGTGGCCTTTTCTTGAGCATTGTTCTCAACAGACTTCTTGCTCTCGGACGAACTTTGACTCCGAGCCGTATTCTTACTTCCGTGCGAACTTTTACTTCTAGATGATCTCTTACTCTGAGCGGAGCTTGGACTTCGAGGCGAAGAGCCTTGAACCGATGCTGTTGCTTTTGAGATATCTCGAGTCTCTTCGGGCCTGGGAACTCGTAGCTGTTCGTCTCTCTTTCGAGCCGAACCTTCACTTCGCGCGGGTGAGCTCTGCTCCGATTTTCTGGTGGGAGGAGTGGCTGAGATTGGACCTGGCTTTTGTGGATCTGGCTTTTCAGGGCTAGAGGAGGAAGGCTTTTCAACTACCAAGACCTCTTTCTCGGCCGGATGCGCCTGAGGTCTTCCCTCATCTGCTTTCATTTCTCCATCTTGGACTACAGCTTTGTCCGAATGGCCGTTGGTATTTTTCCCATGCCGACCTCCTGACTCGGACTTTGGAGGGACTGGCCTCGGAACAGCAGGGGCTTGCGGAGGGACCAAATCATCCTGTTGGTTTCCTACTGGCAGTTCTGGAAGAGCTGGTATGTTCCCTGTGTTCGTGCCATGATTTGACGCTCGCGGTGTTCTCGTTGCTGTCGGCGCCGCCGTATGCGAGTCTGAATGCGTCTGCCGTGAGGCGACGCCACGATTCGACGCCGATGCTTCATGACTTGGTAGCACTGGTGCCGTCGTGGGGACAGGCCGAATCTCTTGCGCATGTGAATGCCGATTTGAAGCTGGCGGACTTCGACCAAAAGAGGCAGTCGTCGCTCGAGGACGCGAAGTTTCCCCTTGCACTGTTGTTGCGCTCCGACCATGAGCTGGAGGATTCGGGGTCGGCGTTACGAGTGGCTCCGGATGATGAGAGCTTCGTGAAAGCGGTGAATTTGGTTGACCAGCCGGCAGTGGAGGCGAGATTGCAATCGAACTACCCTCAGTCGGTCGGGGGCCGCCATTTTGATTCGGTCTTCGTGGAGGCTGAGTCGCTCCACCCGACTGAGCTGACCCAGCGTCGTTACGACCGGGAGTTTCCGCTGCCCTGGGGCTGTGTCTCACAGGCGGAGCTGGTGGCAGTACAGGGTCCGGCAAAGGTGATGATGGAGGAGAGGGAGAGTTGGATTCACACCATGACTTTGGTGGATGGCGAGGCTGACGGCAACAATAGAAGAGCAATACGATTATCGAAAAGAGGGCCAAGACGGAGAACAAGACGGCGACCACAATTCCAGTCCTCGAAGGGTGGCCAGCGCTGTGAGAGTTTTGAGTTGACTTTACTGCTGCCGCGCTGGTTGTTGCTGGAGCAGAGGAATCGCGCAGTATTGTTGTCGTGTAAGTTCCAAAAGATCGTGTGATTGCCAGAGCAATTGGCGAGGCTGAGGGGCTTGAGCGAGTGAATGTTTTCCACCCAGCGGTCAGCTCGCGAGGCGGAAGGGCAACAGTGGGCATAAGTATGGCCGCACCATCTGCATAGTGGACAATGGACCTAAAGAAAGATCGTGGGAAACTTTGTCAATGTTAAAGCGGATTCTCTTCAACGATCTCGTCAATCCAGCCGCCCCAACCTCCAGGATAACATGGGTTCCAATCTGGCCCCCGATCCTAATCGCGCGAGCCTGCCCTGCTGGTGGCTCCGCTTTACCGAACTTCCAAAAGAAGACGTTACCCCGCTAGAATCCCGAGGGCGCTTAAGACCAGGTCTGCCCACGACGTGGCAGCTGACGTCTCCCACTTTTGTCATGCAAGACGACAAAGAGAATCCGCCCAAGAGCCTCAAATTCGGGCTCCCAAAACGCCAGGACTACGAGAGAAATGACCGATTCTTTTTCAGAAGTAGTGAATACCGTGGAGTCAGCAGAAGAAGCATACAGAAGTCGCAACCATTCCAAAGCCGCCGAACTCTATGCAGTCGCTAGAGAAGCAGCAAAAATTCACTGGGGCGAGGAGGGTGAGGACACGCTGGAAGTTCGTCGGCTTCTGGCGGATTCTTACCTGAGAACCAAGCAACTGGACAAAAGCATCGAAGAATATCGAGAAATCATCAAAGTAGACGAGTCAAAGCCCAACGACTACCAAAACTTGCTCGAGGATGTCCTCACGACTGCTTGCAGGCTTGTCGACTGGGGAAACGAAAGCGGGAATCAAGCAAAAATTACCGAGGCCTATGAATTAAGCATGAAATACATCGAAAAAGCGGAAGCAAGTGTCCCGGAGAACCACGATATCCTTCTGGACTTTTACTACAACATCGGCATTCAGCTGAGGCAACTTGGCAGGTACAATGAGGCGAGCCAACGATTCAGGCAAGTCATAGAAAAGGCGAAAAAACTTGGCGCGGATGGTGTAAAGATCAAAAACAACAATCTATACACGGATGCCAAAAGGCAGTTCTTCAACTGCTTTAAAGAGATAGAAGCGATGGTGGCAGAAAGAGAAGGGGTCGATAAACAACATGAAAATCGACAAAAAGCACCTAAACCTGAAACAAGTGGCTCGGCCGCTTTTCAAGAGAGTGAAACGCCCAAAGGGCGCATCGAAAAAAGCCAAGTTTTGTCGCCAAGAGTGACCACGCCAGTTCGCCGCAGCGTGGAATCTAAACGCGAGGAAGCTAGCAGGCCTGCCAAAGTTTTATCGCTGTGTCCCAAGCCAGCCAAAGGCTATGTGCGGGTTGAATCCCCTTGGGGGATGGGTTCGAGAAAAAGCACGAAATCTTCCTCCTCTCATGCTTCCAGGAAAGGTTCGTCCGGGAGCGGAAGCAAGTCAGATTCAACGGTCGCAAGTTCCACAACCAATCAGGATTCGAGACCTGGAGGCAAAGAGAATCCAACGACGGTACGCAAAAGGCTTATGGAAGAGGACAAGGTGGCTGGAAGACCACAGTCGGCCCCTAACGTGCCACCGTCCGTTTCACAAGAGTCAAACCCGCGGCCAGCTTCTGCTTCTTCATTATCCAGGCCAGAGAAATCGAATGTGCTACAAAGTCCTGCACCATCCTCACTCAAGGCAGTGAACTTTAACAATGGACGGAGAAATTCTCACCACACGCTGGCAATACCCAAGGTCGAACACGACAAACGCTCTGCGTCGGTAGAGCCGAAGCAACGGCGAAAGGGCTTGTCAACTGACGACAGTGGAAATTTCTTTGGTAGTAACAAGTGGGTACACTCTGCTCAAGAACACTCTGTTTCGACCTAACCATGCGGCAGGAAAAACGAAGCTGAAAGATGGTTCGCTCAATTGCAGAGAAACGCTCATAGATTCCTGCGCAAATACCACCTCAGTGGAAAGAGGGTTCAAATAGCGCTGCTTGACACGGGAGTGGCCCTCCAGAATCCATCGGCAATAGAAATGTCGCAAGACATCCAAATGGAGCTTTGCGAGCAGGTCGCCCCGGGAAAGATGCTGTCAAACCGCCTGCCCGCAGATCGAGATGTGGACGGTCACGGCAGCGAGTGTGCTTATCTCCTGACCAGAGTCTCTCCATTTGCCAAAATCTTTTCCTACCGCATAGCAGAAACGATCAAAAACGACATCGAGCCAGCAATTGTCGAAGAAGCCTTGCGTCACGCCATACATCATGCCGTACATGGACGCGGAGTCGACATCATCAGCATGTCTTTTGGCCTAAGGCCAACGCAGGAGATCAGGAACCTCCTGAACGAAGCCAAGGGAAAAGGAATCCTCATGTTTGCAGCCACTTCGAACGACGGAGGGCCCCGGATCAAATTCCCAGCAAACAGCGACGAAGTCTTCGCCATCGACGCCGCGAACCGCACGGGGGGCCCGTCTTTCGACAACCCGGGGGCTTTCCAAAAGCCGTATCGATTCACCGCACTGGGTGAAATTCTGTCGCTCCGAGGCAGCATGGAGGGGAGCGAACGAAGACGAGAGATGATCCCAGGCTCGTCGTTTGCGACACCAGTCGCGGCCGCCACCGCTGCCGCCATCTTGGAATTCGCGACCCAGCCGCCGCTGAGCTACGATCCCTTGGCATTGAAAGGGCTCAAGATGATGGAAGGCATGCGCGCTGTTCTGATCCGGTGGTTTTCGACCAAGAAGTCGGCGTACTCGGAGTTCCATCACATCAACCTCGAACACTTTTGGCCGATGAACAGCAAGGAGGGGTGGAATGAAGGCGGAGACTGTAACGATAGGAACTCGGATCGATACGAGGCTGCGGACTTGATATGCAAAGAACTCAAACACACGTTGGATGAGGATGTGGGGTTGCGGATGAGAGACAAAGTGAGTCATGAGGAGATTAGAACGAAGAGAGAAGCGTGGGAGAAGGAACAAGAAGAGATCAATAGAAGAAAGAATGAAGAGGCCAAGAAGGCATTAAAGGATGCTGTAGACAGGATATACTCGTCATGAAAAGACCAGTCAGTGTCTGCATCTTTACACAACGCGACCTACCCGAGAGCATCTGTGAATTACCTCCGGTTTGTGGACGATGATTCAAACGCGCCACATCTTTCAGTCCATTGAATGCCCAACGCCAAGCCCGCTAGAGGGTGTCAATGTGTCGGAGGTCTGTCATGCCACAGTACTGTGGTGTTGTGATTCTCTGATCTCGTTCGACCCCCTACGAGTCAATCTGTTCGTTCTCTATATTAGACGTGAATGGACCAATCGGGTGCATCTGCTCGCGGCGTGGTGCAGAAGTCGACTCGTAAAAAGTTAGGTAGATAGATAGACAAACAGACAGACAGACAGATCGTCCTTGGTTCGTGTCCTATGTGCTACCACCGCCGCCACTACCGCTTGCTTGCCAGCTTAACACTTAATACCAACATCTCGATCAATACCAGCGGTGGTGTACCCAAAACCCATCATCCCAGCGAAAATCCCCATCGGCCGTGACGTCGCCACGTGCGTAGATGCAGGTGTAAATATGTGTGCGTAAGAGGAAGACTGTGCCATCCAGCTAGCCAGCCAGCCATTGCGAAACATCCATCCCATCTCATCCCATCCCGCCGTCTATGTCGAGAAAGAAAGTAAATGAAAGGAGAAATGGAGATGGAGATGAGACGAAGGTCGAGAGTATGGACTCGTGCAAAGGAAGGACAGCGAGCGCGAGACTAGACATTAAAGCACCCACTTTTTGCAGCACTTCTCCACTCCTTTCGTCTGCGCTGCATTCTTCCTCCCCCATCATTGTCGTCTGTCTTCCTCCCCTGCTCTTCCTGGTCAGAGCAACGCCATATTCGAGCAATGCCAGCCCAGTACGTCCTCGGGCTCCTTTGCGCCCTCGCCGCGCAAACTGCGCACCATGGCGCGATACTCGTCCGCAGTCGGCAAACGACGGCGATCAACGCCCTTCATGCGGTACTTGATGGTCGCAAACACCTCCATAGCGCCGGCGCGTTCAATCTCCATCTGCGCGCGCTCGCGCTCGCGATACACCGTCTTCAGCGCCACAAAGCCGTCCTCGGCCCGGATCCCGTTGGCGCCGTTTTTGCTCTTTGAGTCGGCATTGCCGGGCCCGCCGCGACGGCGACGCGCGGCGTTGAGTCGGCGCGCGTAGGCCGACGGCTGCGTCGGGTCGAACTTTGTGTCCGGGCGGTTGACCCAGTAGTAGCGCCACCAGAAGGAGGCGCCGGCGCGCAGGACGAACCAGTTGGCCCACGAGTTGTCGTTGAAGACGTCGCGGCGGTCGGGCTTGCCCCAGTCGAGCACGCCGCCGCTGCCGCTGCTATTATAGCCGTCGTCAAAGTAGCGGTGGTGCGCGAAGGCCGTGCGCAGGATGGTCCACATGGCGTCGAACGAGGCGGCCGCGTCCGGGGAAAGGCGTTTTTGGATGAAGTGGCATTGTAGCGTTGTTGTGAGGTCTTGGCGTCGTTGGAGGAGCGCGCGCTTTTTACGCTCAGCGGTTTCTTGTGGTCGTCGCCATGAGCTGAGCGCGCGTGTCGTTTTGCGGTATGCGCGGAAGACGCGGTTGTGTTTGATTGAGAAGCGGGGGCGGGGGACGGGGGTGCGAGACACGAGGGCGCTGCAAGGGGGAAGGGGGCGGTCAGCAAGGGGGGTGATGGGGGCGACCAAGGGGGGTGGGTGGTGGGCACGCACGCCCAGAGGTCTCAGCCTGCCGCCGGAACGGGTAGTCGGACTAGCAGCGCAGCCCAGTCGGACCATCTACTTCCGCATCGGGAAAGAGAGGGACACGTGAGAAAAGCCAACTTACGCAGGCAGCTTGGACTCGATCTTGGAGTCGGGCGTCTCTTCGACGTACTGCGCTATCAGGCTCAGCGCCTCGAGGATGCGGAAGCCGTGCGCGACGTGCTGGCGTATGTCATGGCCAATCTCGTCCTCGGCGGGGATGCCGTCGAGCATGGGCAACGGCGCGCCGCAGTAGCGGTGGCGGTCGACGATGATGGCCGCCAGAAACTGCGGTATCAGGCCCGTCAGCCATTTCAAATCGTAGAGAGGCTCTGGGTGCGGCGGCGGCGGCGGCGGCGGTTAGCTACGGGTCTTGAAAAGCAGCAGGGATGGGAGGCGCACTCTGCGGATCTTGGTCTTGGGCAGGGCGCAGGATGAGCTTGCAGCCAGGAAAGGTGGAGCGGGCGACGGCCTGGACAATGGTTGACTCGTAGGTGGTGATAAGGGTGCGAAAGGCGCGGCAGGTCAAGCGCAGAGCCAGGAGGCTGTCGATGTCGCAAGACTCGAATATCAAGACCAGGATCTCGTCGGGGAGGCGGAAGAGCTCTTGGCGGCGGGAGAGGGACAGCGACCAGCGGTTTGTCCAGCCGGGCCGACCCATGGCTGTGTGCGGCAGGGATAATGTGTCGTGGAGGGGGGGGGGGGAGAGTGGGAAAAAAAAAGAGGGTTGACAGCAGAGAGGGGAGAAGTAGAGGCGAGAGAGGCTTCACGATGATCCAACCTAAGTGGTCAGTCAGCGGGCGCACCAAGAAAGACCTCGGCCGCTACCGATAGGCGATGTACGTCCGCCCGGGCTTGCGCCATTATCATCTCACGACCTGAAGTTGCGGGGCAAGGCAACTAATGTACTCCACGTCCCGGAGTCTCCAGCAGCACCGCCAGCAAAGCCTCCAGGTCCCCGCCCGATCTCCCTCTCGCCCTGGACATCATTGTAGATCCATCAGGAACGAGAATTTTCGAACAAACAGCGACGACAACGACGACTCATCTCCAGCAAACAGCCAAGAACGCTCGAACCGCTGGCCCCAGCGCCCGTCACCCTCACCGCGGGTTTGCCGTGTGTCGTCATCCATGTCCGTCCGGCCGTCTGTCCGTCCGTCCCGTCCCAGTGCAGCTCGTCGTCGGCTGGGTGCTGTCCATCAAACACCTTCATCGTCAACAACTGCCCCGCGAAAACTTCTATTTATTCCCATCTCCTGTCTCAAGTGTGCTTCTGCCGCACCTCACTCGCGCCGCGGCTGTGCGCTTCTCCGCTCCGCTCGCTCATCCTCTGCAGGCGCTGCATGCACCGCCACCGCCACACCCTACCCCTGCGCGCCCCTCCCACATCCCTACTGTGCCTCCCTCCCACACCGCGACACGACGCAATGCAACGCAGCGGCGCCCGGCTGTCACCACCCCGCCTCGGCGTCGCATGACGAGCGCGCTTCACTTCGCAATCCACACATTTGCCATGTGCGCAGCCGACGAGAAAACCCTCGCCAGGCGAAAATCTCTCACCCATCGACCGTCGCTCCTCTCTTGATGCTTGCGCGGATCGCGTCAGCTGCTTGACTCGCGCTCGTGAAGCGAGCTCGACGTCGGAAAAGAGCTTCCCCAGCCCAGCCGACGTGGCGCCCGCCTGCCCACGTGGATAGGCGAGGCGGTGCGACGCTGATGAGGCGTTGAGAGGTTTGTGCGGTTATTATGATGACATGTAGTTGACGACCCCTGGTCGATGAGGAAAGTCTCGAGATGTGAAAGGTAATGTTTTGAAAGGCATTGATTTGTGTGCAAGAGATGCAGGTATTTACTGGAGCGCGAGGCGCTGAGAGCACGGCGTGTTTGGATGTCATGACGGTCGTCATATCAACAGAAAAGATGAAGATGGAGGGAGAGAAAGACGGAGAGGGAGAGGGGGAGGAGGAAAGAGAAGGAAGAAAACTGTGCATAGGGTATCGTGCCACAAAAGAGCCGCTCGCCGCCCGCCTGTCTGCCGTCCATAGGTACACCGTCAAGACATGCATCCAAGACGCCATCAAAACCCACAAGATGACGACAGCAGACGCAGCGAACCCAAAAAACACCGAGTCAAAAAAGCCATCGCTGAACAGGGAAGAAAAAAGGCACCAGACTTTTTGCAAAAGAAAAGCACACGTTACCGCTCCCAACTCCACCTCTTCCTATCCTTTTCGTCGGACGTCTCATGCATGCCCACGCTGCCATCACGGCCGCCGCTGGCATTTTCTGCTCCTACTCCGCCACGCCCCTCCCACATCCACCGCACATCGCCCTCCATCTCGACGGGCTGCACCTTCTCCTGCTCGACCTCGTCGCGCGTGCGGCCCTCGATGCCGCCGCCCATCTCACTCGGCACGACGGCCTCCATCTCAGCATTCTTGCACCCGAGCGCCGGCGAGTGCATCTCGTGCCTGGAAGAGTCTGCCCCTTGGCGATGATGGCGGGCATGATGCCCAGTAACGGCCCCCAACCCGGACCCCATTTCCGACACGGCGCCGTCGTGGGGCAGCTCAGCAGGCGGCCCGGCACCCGCCCCGGCGGCTGCGGATCCCATTTGGGCGTTACGAAGGCGGCGCCGCCGTCGTAGAAGGAAAAGGGCCAGCGAGGCGATGACGGCGCCGCCTGCGATGCCGCCCACCACGCCGCCAACGATGGCGCCGGTGTGATGCTTCTTTTTGCGGCGGCGGGCGCGGCCGGATGCGGAGGGCGTGGGAGATGAGAAAGAGAAAGAAGAAGAAGACGGTGCCGTGCAACCATCGATGCTGTAGTAGGCCCACGTCGTGTTGTAGCAGTGGGCTATGTCGGCGACTTGGAGGACGACGGGCGAGCAGGGCCCTTGGGATGTATTGTTGTCGTAGATGGTCACTGTGATCAGACGAGATCAGCGACTGAGAGTTTTCAGTGTGAATATGGGAGACGAACCTGCGCAGCCCGGGTCCAGCTCGACGACCTGGAAGCTCTTGAAGGCGCCGCCATTGGCCTGGTTGAGGTTTGTGCATGTGCCATTGGGGAAGCCATCAGGGCCACTGAAGCCACTGTACGATTCCTTGCAGGCGTCGTCGTAGAAAGTTGCAATGGTAGAAGCAGCGAAGACGGACGACGGGAGGGCGAGTAGCAGCAGCAGCAGCAGCAGCGACGAGAAGAGTGGGGGTGGGCTGCGCAACCGGAGCATGGTGACGACGAGCAGGCGGATGGACAACCGAAACCCAGTACTACGGAAGCGAGAGAGCGGCGCGCGAGGAGAGGGGAAGAAGATGCACCATGGCAATTTTGAAGTAGAGAAGTACGTAGATGGAATGGGCGCGCCTAGGGGTCCATGTAATCGAAACAGCAGACGAATTGCGTCCAATTCTTGACAGGCGCAGATCAGATGGTGCGTCGAGCCTTCAGCCCCGACAGCGGGCCCAGGCGCATGTTAAGGTAATGGAAGATGGGTGGTGCATGCTGCCTGTCGAGCGAGCGGGCTATCAAGCAAATTGCATTTTCAGCTCCTGCAGCTTGTCACTGACGACGACGACGATGACAAGCATCTCGTGCCGCGTCGAGGTCTACCTAGCGGTAGGAGAGTCTGCGGCTAGCAGGCAGTGTAAACCCAGATGCGCAGCCGGCCGTGCAGAGTCAGTCGTCTAGTCGTCTCAGGACGGCATCTAGGCCCGCTCCTTTGGCGGGGGAGCTCCAGGGCGGTGCAGGGAAGAGGTCTCGAGGAGAGCTGCAAAAAAGCACTGGCTCTGTGCCTGTGTGTTGCAGATTAAGTCGAACGAAGCAGCCGAGGGAACTGGCGCTGACGGCCAAGCGCAGAGCAGCGCAACCAACCGACCATCCGACGACCAGGGTGGAGGTGCAGACGGGAGGTATCCAGGCGACTGGAGAGATCACCCGGCTCCAAGTCGCTGGGTCTGCGCTTCCTGGCGGTGCCTTCAAGTTTCCTCAACTTGCACCTCAACCTCCAGTCCAAAGAAACCATCGTCAAACCTGAGAGCTGGAAACGAGCTGCCCGGTGCAACATGGGTGCAAACAGAGTGCTGACCGGGACCTTACCGCGGCGCCGCATCTCATTTCGCCGCGCCAGCCAGCGCTCTTCCTTCTTCTGGTACCTGAGGTCCTCCATGTCGTGCAACTACTGCATCCACCCATTCATCCATCTAGCGCCAAGGAGAAAAAAGGTTTGCAGAGCTGACCGAACTCCCTCCACTCGCCGCAACGGCGACTGCGACATCTCGATCAAAGCGGTGAGCCCCCCGGGGGGAGGGAAAAAAAGGCAAAAAAGTAAAAATAGCCAAATTTCCCCGAGCCCGACCCAGGCTCGAACGACCAGATTCGCTGGACATGGCGCGCCTGACGGCCAGAGCGCTGAGACACCTGACGCGACCTACGACTACCTACTACTGGCGCAATGGCCATCATTGATGCAAAAGATGATGATGAGGAGGAGCATGGGGCGTGTCGTCTCGAAGCAACCTCCTTTTTGAGAAATAATCCATCGAAGGCTACATACATACCACCAGACGCCTCCCCTCCTTTCTCATTCTGATCTCCTCGATTTCCCCTTCATTCAACCCCCAATTTCGGCATGGACCTGTCAAGCGTAGTACCTGCATCTTCGTCAGTACTGCGCGGCCACAAACAGGGAGAAAAGGATGGAAGTAAAAACTCACCTGGGCTCATCAAACACATGGTAGCGATGATCGCGCACGCCAGCGCCTCTGAACATGGTCGGGTAGCGCAGGCCGTATGGCACCTGGTCTTCGGGGATGATCTGGTCGGAGCCCTCAGGCTGTCCGACGACGAACTTGGCCGTCTGTTTTCCACTCGTGGTCAGCTCAAGTTTTCCCAGGTCAAATAAGCAGAGCAGAAGAACGCACCTGAAGTTCGGTATCAGTAATGGTGCTGCGGCTAACGCGCGCGTAGCCAACACGGCGCAAGCCCTTGTACAGAATGTACTCGCACCAGCGGTCCCAATCCGACGGGTCGACGTCACGCATGCCGCTCTTCTCGCCGACGTACGTGTTGTAGTTGCCCTCCTGCGGCTTGGTGACGAGGTAGCTGAGCAGGATGCCGGGCCGGCTCGTCGAGCCCATCAGGTTGGACAGGTACTCGCTCTGCAGCCGGCGGTCCTCCGGGTCCTCCTCCTGGCCCGAGTGGAACACGAACACGTCGACCAGCTCGCCGTACATGTCGAGCGTCGCGTGGATGGCGGGCGCAAGTTCGCCGACCGGAGACGGCAGGAGGTGGTGCGTCGAGTTGACGATGGGGAACTTGGAGAGCAGCGCCGCGCCCCATGTGTGCTTGTTCGGCCCTGGCCCGAAGTCGACGTACATGCCCAGGTCCTCGGCGATGAATTGCGTCGTGTCGCGGTTGCCCATGATGATGCGTTGCAGGTCAGACTCGAGGAGGCCGACCACGTCGAGCTCCATCTCCTTAATCAGGTCACGCACCCGGCGCTCCGAGGACCACATGTCGTTGTCGAGGCTGAAGTGAATGGTCCAGATGCCGGCCGTGACGACCTTGTCGGGCGCGTGGTACGGCGTGTAGTCGTACGACGGGAAACGCAGATAGGCAATGGACGCAGCCAGTCCTTGCAGGGCCAGCAGAATGTAGAGATAGTACGCCCGTGATTTGCGCGCCGCGGGGCTCTTGGGTTTCTTAGAGCTCGGGATCGAGGCACCGCTGGCGGAGGATGTCGCAGAAAAGACACCACATCCGAGAAAAATCATGGTTGCCGTCATGACCCAGTCAGTATGCTCGCGCATTAGGGGACCACCAGGAACGAATGCGTATGCCACAACCCAGACATGGGCAAGGACAAGGATGTTGTAAACGAGGAATCCCAGCCCAAAAGTAGGCGCTGGGGAATGGCGTGCCGCAGAAGAGATGAGAACGGGGGCAGCGGCCATGATATAAAAAGCAACCGTCAGAGCGCCATAGTAGCCAAACCAGTTCTTGTAGAGGGTCAGGACAGCAGCGCCAACGGAGCTGATGCCATAGAGAGTCCAGCTACGAGCGAGATTCGGTTGGAAGAGGCCAAAGGCAAGGCCACCACCCATAGCGGCAAGGGTCCAAGCTCCGTGAGGAACAGACAGCGGGCCGCGAACCGGATATCCTTCCCAGACCCAGAGGATCATGGTGCTCGAATCAGAGAGCAAGGAGTGCATGGCGAAGAAAAGACCAGCTAATCCAAGGCCAGCCAAAGGAGCGGAACCCTTTTGGGGTCCAGTGGCAGGGATGTCGGCGGTGCTGCTTGCCGTGTACCTGGTTGACCGAATGACGGCCAGGATGCCCAAGACAAGGCCAGTCTTGTTCCATCCCCCGTTCGGAGCATGCATGATTGGCCAGATTGGGTTGTTGGTCCAGAAAGCGAACTTGGCAATGCTCGACAGAATGAGGCCAAGCGAGAACGCAGAGATGCGCGCTTCGAGGCGGTGCGGTTGGGACCGCTCTGCGTAAAAGGTCGCGGCCCACGAAAGGCAAGACATGCTGACACCGAAGCCCACTGTGAATAGGCGGTACTCGGGCGACTTAACGTTCCAAGCGGCCACGCCGGCCAGGGCAAGGAGATGGGTGACGCGAAGGTTTCTGATCACGAGGTTCCGGAAAGACCTGATGCCCAGGAAGAAGGGGGACACGGTAGACATGACAAACACCTCATAGCCGCTGATTCCCATGTGCCAGAGGGGAAAGTCTGCATTTGTCAGCCAACCATCTTTGAGCAGTCCATTGGATACTTACACCAGACGCAAAGTCCGAGCGAGGTCAGCATCGACCAGAAAATGAACTAACCACATTAGGAATGTTTTGCTTTGGAATAAGTGTCCAACTTACGCCATTGTAAACGTCGGCGGCAGCATCGAATGCTGCTGGCCACGAGAATCCGCTAATATAGAGCTCTGCAAGTTCGCGGTTTTTCCTGGACCACTTAGCATCCCCGTCAAGTCATCAGGTCAGAGAAACATACTCCTTCTCAGCGATACGGTCGGCAACTTGCTTGGCACTTCTGTGGGTTTATCAGAAATGATCTTTGAGCAGACGGCTGTCCTATGCGCTATCTATTTTGGCAGCCACGGAACGTACCCTCTGCTGACACCCCTGATATCCTTGACAACAATCTCAAAGCCGGAGAAGTCAAAAAATGTACAAGCATCAAACGCAACATCGAGAAGGACAAGCGACCACTCAAAAAAGGCATAAGTGGTGTATGCTGCGGACGGTCAGTGTTTTGGAACCGATATATATTGCTGGTGATCGCGTTTACCTCCTGGGACCTTGTGGACCTTGTGTTGGATGAAGAAGTAGACCAACGGGATTATTGTTGCGAAGAAGCTGGTCGCAAAGATCTTGCGCCACTTGATGGCTTGCGGATTGGGCGGACTGAGGATGAAGCAGCCATAGGTCCACGGAATGGTTGCAATCAAGTAGGAGATCATGAAAATGTCGTGCCAGTCATGGTCATCCGTCGAGGTGATGTATGTCCAGCCACCACAGGTCAGCGTCCGGAAAACGCCAACGCCTGCGATGAACTTTGGCAATGCAGCACCCGGCCTGGCCGTCAGGATATAGAAGAGGAAACACAGAGCGAATCTCGGGCCTATCCAATCATCTCAGCGAGTGTATCCAAGGGTCCCTGTTGTTTTGAATGTACCGGCAGTCATGGCAATGAAGATTTGAAAGACGGAGCGCTCAGGGTAACGGTCGCCAATCGTTGCGGACACGGAAGGGAACCATTCTTGCGGGTAACCCTGTGCTCGTCAGCATTTTCCTCAAGCTGGCCACCAGCTGCTGGGCAAGCAAATGGGAGCCGTACATAGTGTTCGTTCTCGACAATTTTGTGGTAGTGAAGTGCACTGTGACAGCCATCAGCGCAGTCCAGGCCCAAATGTAGAGCTTCTCCTTACACTCCGACGAAGAGTGCCCCCAGAAATGCCGCTGGAGCTCCTTGTCAGTCCTTCATCCAAACCATGTGTTGTCGCAGGCAGCAACTAAGGGCTGCGGAGCGCCGGGTTGCTCGTACCGTAGGCAATTATCGTGTGAAGCACTGAAACCCATTTGCCGTTGAACTGTGCAACCGTCAGCTCTGATCAGTCGATCAGTCCCTGGCCCGCAAGAGTAAACATACAGCCGCGACGGGCTCCCCATCCTTGTATTTTCCCATGGTGTCTTTCAACGATTGGCCATACGAGTTGATGAGGGGGACGTGTCAGTAACGAGAGAATGAGAGTGGTGGCCAAGTTCCGGGGGGTTCGGAAGAGGGACAAGGAAATTGGAGCTCCAAGAGACGCGCTTGGGAGTGGACACGAAGGAGCGCGGATCGTAAGATGCAGCTGGCGGCGGCCAGCTCCAAAGGGGTAGCTAAATCGCGGGCGACACCGCCAACCTCACCGCCCGATTTGGCCTCGGCAATGGTCTTCTATCTCAAATGCATATTTCGATTCATTCAGATTAGCGTGACGTGAATTCTACGCGCTCTACCTTCGCTGCTACCTTTCGATGATTCTTTACAATTGAATAAAAGCGCGCGTTGATTCCTTGTTTACACCCCAGGCCCTCCGCGGTCTTCGGCAAAGCAGAGCAACGCCGGGTAAATGCCGGCGGTCTAAAAAGTTCCCGCAACTGTTCCTAAGTTGTGCTGCGCAGCCAGCAACCAGCACATCTTTTCGACTTGATATCCTCACTGGTGCAAAATGTCTAGCTCAGACAAAGCACGTTTCTACCTCGAACAATCCGTTCCTGAGCTCCACGAGCTCGAGCGCAAAGGGCTGTTTTCCAAGGCAAGTCTACCAAGCCACTTTTTCGAGCGGTATTCTGACCGCGAACAGGAAGAGATTACGGCAATAGCAAAAAAGCGATCCGAGTTCGAGCACATTATCAACGGTCGTGGACCAAAACCCTCCGACTACGCCCGATATGTCGAGTATGAGATGAACCTAGAGGCGCTGAGGAAGAAGCGCGCAAAACGCCTGGGAGTCAAGGCCGGCCACCAAGGACAGAGACGAATCTTTTTCATATTTGACCGCGCGGTTCGCAAGCACCATGGCGACCTTGGGCTGTGGATGGAATACCTCAACTTTGCCCGCAAGGAGAAGGCGAATAAGAAGCTCAAGGAGGTTTTGACGAGCGTGCTCCGCATGCACCCCGCAAAGGCTGAGCTCTGGGTGTGGGCTGCGCGTTGGGCATTGGACTTCCAGGCGGACATGACAGGCGCAAGAGCGTACATGCAAAGAGGGCTGAGGTTCTGCAAGAACTCGAGGTTCCTTTGGTTGGAATACGCGAAGCTGGAAATGATTTACGTCGCAAAGATTGCTGCGCGAAGGCAAATTTTGGGGTTGGACCAGGAAAGAGAGAAGGTGGAACCGACCGCAGACGACGCCGACGCCGACGCCGACATGATTGCTCTTCCCGACGTCACAGCCGAGGATATCGATCCCAGCCTCAAGAAAGACGACGGTGTGGACCAGGTGGCGCTGCAGAATTTGGCCAACTCCCCGGTGCTCTCAGGAGCCATCCCTCGAGCTATATTCGACGCGGCTATGACACACTTCGAAGTGGACCCTGCTCTGGGCGAGCAATTCTTCGATTTATTCTCCGAGTTTGACCGAGCTCCATGCACCAAGGACATTCTCCAGCATGTCGTAAACATCTTGAACGAGAGCAAGTCCACAGCCGTGTCGGCACAAGCCTGCAGCTTCAGGTTACCTCTATTTGGTGTTGAGCCTTCCTCCCCGCTCTTTCCTCCCGCCTTGGGAGAAACTCTCCAACACATCAAGGCGCTTCTCCAATCCTCACAAAAAACCAAGCCACAACTTGCCGAAAAGGCAGTCAGATTCCTGCTTCCTGTCCTCCGCCAAGAAGATCTGGACCAAAGCCTACGCAAAGTCCTCTCCGCTTCTGTGCGGCAATTCATTCGTGAGTTGGAAGACGACCATCACCTGGCAAACATTGCCGTTTCGTTGCAGCAGTCGAAGCAAGCAGAGGATGCAAGCACACTGGTTGTTTATGGGGCAAAGCAGTGGCCTGGCAGTGATCGCTTGCTGCAAGCGCAGACAGAGTTGAATGGCTCGAGAGCGCCGTCAACGGTGCGGTGATGGGAGGGTTGAATGCAGTGGGCCACTGAGCCCAAGATTGCAAAAGCAGATGCAGAGCAACCGCTACTCCATGCTCCCTTTGCGAGCGCTCTTTTTGCTGCTCTGCAGCTTTTTTGATCTGATCCGCCTCTCATTGGCAGCTTTCTCCCTGCAAAGTGTTAGTTGCGATGGCAAACCTGAGGTGCGACGGAGAAACTTGCAGGTTTTTGACACGTTCTCTTTGCTCCGCAGACGTCTCGCCTGGGACAATCTTTTTACCCACGTCGACAATCAACTCATGAAGCTTTCGAAAGCACGCATGGACGTTTTCGTTTTGCTTCCTCGCTTCATCGGATTGGAGGATGAGCGAGTCAGAGTTGGCGGCAAAGTAGCGACATTGACGGATTTCCTGATGAAACAGTGGTGGCAAGATTTTGAAAAGAGGGCCCAAGGGCACGCGAACAGTAGCTTTAGAAGAGACTCTAGAGAGAAAGATGGTTGTTAGGGACTGCCCTGATGTATGAAAAAGGCTTGGCGGCGCACTTGTTCACATTCTGACCTCCCG
The DNA here is from genome assembly GCF_038021145.1 of Phyllosticta citriasiana. NCBI lineage: Eukaryota > Fungi > Ascomycota > Dothideomycetes > Botryosphaeriales > Phyllostictaceae > Phyllosticta > Phyllosticta citriasiana. Next base: position 2,314,336 of record NW_027117279.1, on the reverse strand, counting down.
GTCCGGACGATCTGCTGAAAGAAATATCGCACATGGATCTTGGGATGGTTTCTGGATTCAATTGCTCAATCCATTGACGAGCGGCCTTGACTTCGTCCTCGCTGGCTGGCGGCCCATAAGAGTCGTTTCTGCGAGTAGCAAGCGGACGGCGCAGCTGAGGCACAGGCTGGGCCGAGAATCGCCCCGCAGTGCTGCTCCCCAGGGATGGACGGGATGGTGCATACGCCCATGTCATGGAGCGTCTGATGGTGCAAGCACACATGGAGTGCATGGCGTCGACTCTGGTTTGCTCGTGGGCACTCAAGTTTGGTTCCTTTTCCAGTTGGTTCGATAAGGCGTCAGGTCCATGATTCTGCCGGCGGTCGGCGCCACCGGGCCGACCAGTGCCGATGCTCTTCCGGGCGGCCACTTTTCCATCCTCCTCGTCCCCCGCCGTCGTTCACTTCCCACCATCCATCCCCAACGCCTTTCCGTCGCCCGCGTCAACGCTGTCGCATCATCGCCCACTCTCGCCAGCCTTGTCGTGCCCTGGCCTCACTTGCGCCGCCAGCTACACTCCTGCTTGCCTCGCCAGCAGCTCCTGAGCATCAGCTCACCCGGCGTTGCCTAAGCGCGACTCCCCTCAACCGACTTCCTCTCAACATCATCCGTGGCGCACACTCTCTTTCTATGACTTTGAGTTGAAACGCGTTACCCAGACTTTTGCGCGTGGCTAGCTCCCCCTTCGCGGCTGCCCGCTCAGAGTTCTTTGCCTGATGACGACCAGAAGCCCTCCTGTAGAACCAGAGGAATTTCGCGGCCAGACCCTGACTCCAGTCTCTCCGAAGCCCATTCACTACCCTGCGCCTGCAAACATACCAGTCCTTGAAAAACAGATGGATCCCGTCTTCAATGATACAGCCACCCACTACCCGCCCGATGATGCGCTCCAAGACCAAGTCTCCAACCATTCTTCGTCTGACTCGCTGTACGCCGACCAGCCCAATGCTGCCGACCAGCAGCACAACCAGAGCGGAGCACCGGCGCCCGTGAACGCCGCCGACGATGAATATGCGCGGTCACTAGAATTTGAAGACGGGCAGGGCGCGGATAATCAGGATACCTCAAAAATCGAGAGCTTCGCACCTCAACCCAGCCACATCCCAGCTGATGCGCCCAGTGACGCTGCTTTCGCGCCCTCCCAAGCAGGTCAAGCTGCCTCGTACCAACCCTTTGAACCCTACCCCAATGCGACGGCGGCGTCGAACAATCAAGCCTCTGTCGCCCACGGCGGCATTGCTCAAGAGCCTTCCAATGGCACGGCAGCGCAAAACACCTCGAATGAAGGCGGTGTTGATTTCCAAGCGTTGCTAGACAACCTTTCAAATGCCTCTGTACCGCCAGATCCTGCTGCTGCCCACGCCGTCAGCCAGCCTCAAATGCCTGCTGCCTCGGCCGCCGCCGCTCCTCTCAAGTCGCCCACTACGTCTGCGCTGCCTGGTAATCCCAATCTCCCACCTCGCCCACCGCCTCAAGAGAAACCCGCAACGCACCCAAACTACACTCCTGGAGAAGACATCCGCTCCTACCATCCACATGCGCAAAAGAATTCCGCCTCAACCTACCGTAACCAATCCGGACTTCCCCCCTTGATGACTTCGGGTGCCCAGGGCACGGCCGCACCGGGCCTGCCCGCCACCGGCTACCAGCAAAACCCAGCATCGGCCATGTCCCAGCGTACATCGAGCCCGTCAACCCCCAAATATCGCCAACGCGAATCGGTCGACCGGCGTGATGACAAGGACGGTGTTGATGACAGCGATGTGCCATGGGGCCCAGAAGTGCAGAAGCTCTATGATGAGTTTCTACAAGACGAAAGGGTTTACGTGACCGAAGGCCAATGGGACAAATTTCCACCAAACTCACGGCTATTTATAGGTGGGTTGCTCAAGAGGCCCGACAGTTGTGGACCACCTGACCATGCAGGCAACCTACCCACCGAAAAGGTCACCAAGCGCGACCTGTTCCATCTCTTCCACCGCCACGGAAAGCTTGCTCAGATATCCATTAAGCAGGCTTACGGTTTCGTTCAATTCCTGGATGCCGAAGCATGCCTCGGAGCACTTCAGGCGGAACAAGGCCAGCCTGTGCGAGGCAGAAAAATCCGTTAGTTTGTCGATTGACAGTCACGACTGTGGTTACTGACGTAGAACAGATCTCGAGATTTCCAAACCCCAGAGAAGTACACGGAACTCGGACACGCAGAGCTTACGCAATGGTGCCAGACGCCGGTCCCGCTCTCCCGACTACTCACGTGGAGGCACAGGCCCAGCGCCGCGCAACGTCGACCGCTACACTGGGACTGGCGGACCCGGCGGATCGCCTCGCAGAGACGAGTTTCGCAGGGGCAGGGATGATTACCGCCCTGGCGCCCGCTCCCCTTCACCACGTGGCTACCGCCGAGGTGGCAGGGATAGGAGCAGGGATCGATATGACGGACGCAGAAGAAGCAGATCAAGATCTCCCTATGGACGAGGCAGCAGATACCGCAGCCCCTCTCCACGCAGTCGAGACCCCGACGACGACCTTCCACTTCCACGTCGGCTGCCGCGCGATGTCCCAGACGTCCAAATTCTTGTGCTGCAACCCCAGGAGGTCGACAGGTACTACTCAGGCGGCGATTCACAAGCGAATGAATTCGCTTGGCTAACACCGGATGATAGAACCTTCATCGCATGGGTCGAACGTACTTTTCAAGAACATGGCATCCGCTGTGACGTCCTCCTCCTAAGTCCTCGCCTTGATGAGGCGGCGGTCGTTCGCCGTCAGATTCTCGAAGGCGTCCACGCCGTGTCCCGCATCACCCATCCATGTACGGTCACGGGCAAGATCCCTCTTCAAGTCTTCAATCGCAGCGCAGGTGCTGCCAACGTGACTTTTGAAGGTAGGTATATCGAACCTTTTCTCATGGCGGTCACTGACGTTTCAAAGAGTACGAGAATCTCGACGTCGCCACATGTGCACATCTCATCAAGCGCTCGAAAGATCAAAATCAAGCTGCGATAGCTCAATCTCAGGCTCCTGCATTCCAGGTATCTTATGGCATGCCCCCTGCTCAATACGGCATGCCTCCTCAACAGCCACCTGTGCCATTTGGGGCTCCTCAACAGCCTGTGCCTGGTGGGGCTGCCCCCGACGTCGCCAGTTTGATCAGCAATCTGGACTCCGACAGCCTGCAAAAGCTTCTAGCAACCATTCAACAACCAGGCCAGCAGCCTGCCGCAGCGACGTCCTCAGCCGGTGTTACACCCGACCTCTCCCGCCTCCTTGGCGGCGCGGTGCAGCCTGGTCAACCTCAAGCCGCACCAGCGCAAGCTTTTCCTCCACAACAGCCGCAAGCTTGGCAACAACACCCTCCTCCCCAGCCTGGCGCCAACCCATTTGCAAGTCTGCAGGGCAATCCAGCACTGGCGGCATACCTTGGTGGCCAACAGCCTGGCTCGGCACCTCAACAACCACACATCCAGCAGCAGACGGCCGGTGTTCCTCCGTCGGGCAAGCCAGACATGCAGGAAATCATGGCTCAGTTAGCCAAGTACAGGCGCTGATCAGGAGCGACGACGAGTCTTTAATGCGCTGGATCAGAGTGTCTTCCACCTTCGATTCTGAAGTGCTTTGAAAACGGGGCCTTCTTAAACGAACGAGGCGATTCGACAGCCAGGCCGATTGCAAATATCCATGAAGGCCAGTGTTGGCCTCGGTCATGAATTTCTACGCCTTACACGCTGCGCCCGATGGCACAATCTTTGGCATAACGAGACGCGGCGAAAGGAGAACTTGGAACGGTGCGAGTGAAAGCCTAGGAACACCACCCCATTCCTCTGGCCACTCAGACTGTGTTACACTCCGCTTTTCCTTTTCATCCGGTTGGGTCTGGCTTCTACTCTTCGTTGAGCACTTCCATGCTGATGCTCCCACCACCACCTGCCTATACCCTACCCGTCCACTACTTCTTCGTGTACTTTACGCCCTATTACATGGATCGAGTTCGATAATGCTGCCCTTCGACGTCCGGCCAATGCCTGGACCGGACCCTCTTGCTTTTGCTCTTGCTTACCCCTTGCGCGCTTTCTCGCAGTCCGACCCACCCTCGACCTCTACATAGTTCAGGCGCTTGCGTGCTTGCTTGCTCCATCGCCCGTTTCTTCGTCCTTTCATCCTTTACCCTAGCTGCGTTGCTCTGCTTTGGTCTGGTCTGGTCTGATCTAGTTCGCTCTGCTTTTTTCAAGCCGTCTCCCCAATCTACCCCCCTCCCCCTTTCTGCCCTCCGCGCTTGTCTTCTCCTGTTAACCCTTGCCTAACTCAACTCTCACCTCTTTAGCGCGGCATAGGGAATTGGGCGAGTTCGTACATACGTAGCTAGACACACGATAATCGTTGCTTCCGGCGCAAGCTGAGACTGATGATGACGAAGCCGCGGCGGCACGGCGCTGCTGCTCGTCGAAGTAAACAAATTGCCTGTCTCTCTGTCGGTCTTCTGTCTATCTTTCCTTTTCTTCGTTGCTTCGTTTCTTGGTAGAGCTAGCTGCTGCTGCTGCGCCGGTGCAGCAGTCTTCGTGCAATTTTGCTTTCTCTCCCGTCACGCGTGCTTGATGCTGGCCGGTTGAATGCCGATAGACGCGGAAGATCGCGGCGCAGAAGTTCTTTTCTTTGCCTCGTCTGTATTGTTCCGGGTGTTGTGTATGAAATTGATTGCTCGGCGTGCTTGGGCTGTTTGTCGATTTGTCGCTTTCTTCGCTAGATAGATCCTGTAGCCATGGGGCTTGTCTCGCGTAGGGTCATGCGAGGTATTTGGGTGCTAGTTTGGTCGATTGGGTTTGGCGTTTTTCGGGTGGCGTTTGTAGGGACACGATTTTGTTGCAGGCTTTTTGTGTCAAGTCAGATTTTGCTGTGCTTGCATGGTGTGTTGCGCAGGGCAATGCGAAGGGATGTTGTTGCTTTTTTTGTCTGAGAAGATAACGCAGATTCGATCGACAAAACCTCTAAATCAGCTCGACGATGTCTGTGATTTGTGGACTGGAAGCAATAGTACGGGGCCAACAAAAATCAGTTCGCTCTTGAAAGCTGTGTTTGTATTGACATGCTCATACGCCGAAGTCTCAAGTCTCTATACAGGGGTGGCGCTCATCCAACAACTTGATCAAGGCCATTGCGCAGGATAGCGGGAACAGGAGACGTCTACCCACAAAGGAAACAAGAAGACCAACAAGTAATCGTTCAACCCTCGAGCAGTGTCAAACCTCAAAGCGAGCAAAGACTGCAGTGGAAGGTGCGCGCGCAGGCGTTTATCAGAAAAACAAAAGTTCAAAGGTGCAAGGCCCGCTGAAATGCCTGATGAGTTGAGATGGATGAATAAGGCAGTGGAAATAAATTCTTCGAAACCGTTTTGCATAGACGGCGACGATGAAAACGGTGCGGGACGGTCGGACTGCAAAATTCCACTCGTTGAGGAGAGGGAGGTTTTGAGCTGGCCAGTACATGGGGAGGAAATGCGCAGGCTCAATACCGCGCACCTGAATGATCCTGAACGGCCATTGGAGAGCAAAAGGAGGTTTGTCGGATCCTGGGTACCTCGACGGCCATTGGCCTATGACGTTAACACTGTCAAATCTAGTCCATAGAGCCTCTTGCGGACAACCTCGGGCCAGTCACACAGCAGAGGGCTTGCTGCTCGGTACGACATTCTCCCCATGTCCGCCATGCGCGCGGATCTCGGGTCAGCCTACATAGGCGCCAATGCCCGTGCGGAGAAACCATCCGCCCAACTCAGCATTTGGTCCTTTTTAGAATTTTGAAAAACATCGTCTGATGCTGGACTTCCCTCACAGATGAGATGCAAAGCCCGCTAAATTGCGCAGTGTAAAATGTCTGTCTTGCCGACGGTGCAGATGGTGCAGGGCAGGTGAGTCGCCTGGTGGTAATTTTCTGACTAGTCGAAGATGAAGATGGCTCGACAAAAAAAACAGGCAAGGTATCTCCATTGAGTTTGGCGAGGTCGGAACGTTGTAAGGTCTCTGGCGTGCCCTGAATCGGAAAGGCAGCTCGCCAGGATGGCGGAATGCACCAACAGAAGGCTGCGGCGTGGACACGGCAACTGCATACCGCTGATGCGTATGTAGGCGCAGATCAGGCATGGATTTGTGAGGGTGTGGTGTGGTGTTGCCTTTAGGCGCGGACCTCCCCTGCGAAGTCTGGCCCTCCTTTGGCCCTTGCTGCACGTGATTATCCGTCATCACACTGGTCTCTTTGGGGTACCTGCAGGACACGTACGTCTGGACGCTCCTGCTGGAAAAAGCGGAGGGAGAGGACAAGAAGTGAAAAGAACTTTGTCCAACAAATGCGCAAAAGACCCTTCTCAACTCTTCTCTAACGAATCGAAACAGCTCCACCACCTGCCATGTGCTCGTGTCAGCTTCGTATATGGAGACCTCTATTCCTGAAAATCTGCTCGAAGACGTTGCGGTCGCCGCTCTCCATAATCCTAACAACTCAGATCTCTTGGAAAGGTCAAGAATCTCTGTATGGATAGCCAAAGGGTTCTGGCTCAGGCAGCAACTTTTTGTCCATCGTGTACTCGCTTCCCATCCATGAGGGGTAATGCTCAGCCTCGGGCGCCCCGCTTTCAGCCGAGACTCGGCTTGAGAATCACTGACTGCTCAAGTGCGCCCCTCTTCCGACGCCACAAAAGTGTCGAGGGCATCAGGACACGAAAGTTTGTTGTGGCTGGTTCCTCGCTCGCAGACGGCCTTTTGAAGCATCAGCATCAGTATCAGCATCAAGAATCCTGATCACAGCGATCGAGAGTTTGGGAGCGGCATTCTTTTAGGGCTGTGCCGCCTTCACATATCTGATTTATCACTCAGTACTAGGAATAAATGTCGAGCTGTACAAGTGGAGTTTTTGTCAAAAAGTTCTGAACTCAGACAGAAGACACTGCGTCTGCAATAAACCGGAGAGAATCTTCTCGTCTTTTCCCCTCTTTGACCCATAAACCCTAATCCAATGTTCGAGAGTAGTGCTTTCATTTGGCAGTTCAACCCAGATCCAAGAAGTACATAGCGTTGTTGTTGTCCACAATCACTCGAGATAGAGGATTTCTAGACTGGTTGATCTTGGGAGCATGAGAACAAGCTCTTCGACAGTTAGCACAGTACTCCAATGAAAAATAACTATCGACACAACGAACCTATGTCCGTAAAATTATCAGTGGAAATGCCCGGTGCTTGTGCTCTGAAAAGAAAGCGGAATGCAATGTGTCGAAGCAGGAATCCGGCGACTGGAACAGAGACTGCAAGGACGACACCGACGATGGCGATGATTGCCTCACTTGACAATGTGGGTTGTCCTTGGAGCTCGAGTATAGGCGTCGGCGTAGGTGTTGCTAAGCCCCAGAATTAGCGGCAGTAACCATGATGACTCGGATGGACTTGCAATTCATTTTGATGGATTGTAGTGACTCCTGATGAACAAGAAAGTTCCAGACCAGGGCTGTGAGTCAGGCAAGAGACAGTTTGAAAGAGAGGGTTTATCTGGTAAGGGATCAGTCTGGTTGATTTGGATCCAACGACGTGTGGATTGGGAATACCAAATCGACCGAGACAAGAAAATGTTCGAGGATACAGACGTGCATGTGTAACAGGGCGAGAAGTATGAGCAGAAGATGGAGCATTTGCATTGGCGACCGGTCTTGGGCGTTTCTGCCTTTAAAACCTGCCAGCGAACCCACAGCGCTTCGCACGATTGTCCAAGGCATTGAATGGTCCCGTCCAGGCCTGTGTAACAATTTGGAGGGAGGACGCGCAAATCTCAAGGGAAAATAAAAAGACAAAAAAATTAATACAATCCCCCCCAGCTGCAGGAAGAGAGCACAGCAGCTTCTCGATGATATCTCTACCTCTCGGCGCATCTACACCAGAGGATCCTGTCAGGGCTGCCGATTCTGGGAGAATTACTGCCCCCCTTGATTAGCCAGACAAGCCACCACCTGTTTACCGTGAAATGACTGGAACTCGAACGTTCAAAGACGGGACTGACATGCTTAAAGTTTTCGAGTCTGTCTCTTGTTGGTCCCGCTTGTCACCTCACAGCCATGATAAGCGCGTCGCACCCGGCCGCTCCCAAGTCGTTTAGCCACCACGTAACTTTAGGTTCGTGCTCCGCGCTAAACCCGAAGCTAGTAGCCCTACAGTGCACCTGCGTTGTTACTGAATCGCGCCTGGGCGCCTGCAGTAATGTGGTCACCTTCCGTAGTCAGATGTCGCGTGTCATGGACGTCTGCTCGGGCGTCACTACACGATCAATCTTATGATCACCTCCCATTCTACGTTTTGGTAATACGCATCGACACAACCACACGTTTCTACTCGGAAATGATGCCATCCGCCTGATTTCTCAAAGTCCATATGTTGCTGAACGCATTTTCTTTGGTGCAGACATCAGACGAAAGGTTCGTCTTGGTATTCAGCTTTGATCCGAAGCGGAAGGGGAATGTCGTAAGAAGTTGTCGTCCTTTAGAAGAGTTCTAGCTGAAGCGCGAAAATTGGACTTCAAACTTTGTTGGATTGACATGTCCGACGGAACTTTTCCTGAATGTTGGAAACCCAATGTTTCTGCGGATTATTCTTTATCTTCTCGGAAAATTTCATCTACTCGGAAGGCAGAAGCGTTGCTTCGCCATTGCGAACTGCAAAAGTAACAAGTTCAGGGGTAGACAGGAATAGGTATCCGGCAACAAACTCTCATTGATACTTCCCACGCGCCACAAAGTCTACGCTCATGTAGAGATCTAGAAAAGACACGAATATCTCACGACTTCAAGCAGCATTGCTTGATTCCCAAGTTCGGTCGGCCTGAGTTCCTTTCGGCCTTTTGATATGAAATTCTCAAAGCAGTATCTGCCGTCGTCTGACGTCGTCAAGCTCGACCCATCGCTTCTAGCAGATCGCAACTAGCGAATTGCGGGTCCCATATGAAGTTTTCGTGAACAGTAGCCACCGAAGTCGGGCAAGGAGTTCAAAGTTCTCTAAAAGTCAACCGAAGGCACGAAAGACTTTGTCCAGGGACGGACACTTAACAGTTTCTGGATCATCACCGGCAGATGCTTTTGCTGGTTTTGAAGAACACCGAGATAGGAGGCGCTTGAGAAATAATCCACAAAGAGGAACGATAACGGTAGGAGTCGCGCTGACGATGGCAATAATTGCTTCGACCGACAAACTCGACTTTCCCTGAGGCTCGAACGGAGGAATTTATGTGGCTATCATCTATGAGTCTGTAGTCTTGTGGCAGCGTGTTGACGTACAGTTCATTTGGGTCGAATATCCAGTGATGTCAGGAGAATCGGTGGGTTGTCGCAAATGGCAAAGCCTGTGTTTCTTTTTTGTCGCTTTGGATGTCAATATATCCCGAGTAGATTTGGCTGTGGGAATGGCTGGAGGTTAAGTTTGAAAATGAACTGGACGCAGGGTCCTTTTATGGACTCCGGTCAGCTACAACCCAATCTGCCGTGAACCTCATGCTTGAAGCCCGCTCAGCAGATGGAAAAGCCATCAGAGGAAGGTTGAAGTCCCGATAGGATAACAGCAGAGTGCCGTGCATTCCGCAAGAAAGACTGAGAGGCAGAGTGTTGGTATTATGCCAAGGAGACAGAGTGTAGTGCATCCTGTCAAGGAGAATATGAGACAAAGTGTCGTTTGTCCCGCTAAAGGGGCTGGGGGGCAGCGTGTCGTGCGTTCCGCCCACAAGAGGTGGAGTGGCGGACGCTCCGCCTTGTTGTAGGAGCGGACTGCCGTGCATTCCGCTGTCAATCTGGCGGACTGTCTTACATGGCCCCAATTCCAATCATGGGCTGGAAAAGCTGAGCCCCGATAAATGCAGCGGAAACCTGTTTCTACTGTACAACCTTCTCGTATCCTCGTGTTAGTGGCTCTGGACGGCGTGAACGATGAATCTTCGGACTGGTTCCTCTTGGTTTCAAATGGTCACGGGATTGTTTTTCAACTCGCCAACAAAAGTGGGTGGTCTGCAGAGCGGCCGGGAGGGACAGCCTGCAGGGTGATCTAGCCTTGAAACCACAAGGCTGCCACTCTGGATGCGATCGCAGCTGGGGCCAAACACTTGCGTCAGCATTTTCAGAACGAGGGCCACCACAGAGCCGTTGCATCATGTGCCACCATTGAGAACGTGACCAGTTCTCAGCCGTCCCTCATAGCTGCTCTTCCTGGCTCCAAACAATTTGGGCCATCAAAGCCTCACGCAGTCGAAAACAAATCAATTACCCCATCCTCTGGGTCTGCCAACACCATCTCGAATAACTCCACTCGGCCAATCGCATTGACTGCATGGTGAAAGGCCAAAAAAAAATCCAAGACAAAGAGAGTAATTCCCAGAACGCTGCTGTGCAGCAAATACAGTGTCAGCAACGGCCAGCCAGATGGAAATTATTCGTCAATAATGGGTAAGTACTCGTGGATTTTGAAGTTGCATTCAATCCAGTCTTCGTAGGACGATCTCTGTGGAATCAGTATTACCTATACGTCGACAAACATTCGATTCTCTAGGATTGACTTCGACACGTGCAGTCGGCACAACGAAGGATAAAATCTTTCAGGTTCCTCTGGCGCCCAGATCATCAAAGAAGTCAGTAGAAAAACTCCGACCTAAAATATGAGAGCAGCAAACAAGTGAACAACCACTAAAGAAAAGAATCCAGGCAGGACCTTGAAATCCCAACACCACTATGGTCTGCAACAGTGTCTTCGCAAAATCCTCATGTGTCATAGGCGAGGCAGACGGCAAGAGACTTTTATTTGCTGACCGTAGGGATAAAAGTCGAACCAAGCCGCGCGTTCAAGCAGAAAAGGGTCTTGATCTTGTATTTGACAAGCCACTGAGGCTCATAAGGACGAGAAATTCGACGCGACTGGGAGTCGGGACGTGTGTATGTTGATTTTCCTGTTGAGAGATCGACATTGGCAGCATAGGTACAGCCTCTGATCAAATCAGCATCTCTACAGTCGAGGAGCCAATCACCTCTTACCCGGATCTTCATCTGAACTTGGGCGATTGGATTTAGCCCATTTCCCGAGGAGGCGGAGGATATGGTTGCGAAGTAGAAATCCAAAGAATGGGACGAAAATCATGAGCAAGAGACCAATGATTCCTATCATGGCCTCGCTTGACAGAGTCGACTCGATCGAAGACGCCTCCGTCGCAGACGATGTTGCTTGTACGTGCGAACCTGCCAGCATAAGATGACTTGTTAGTCGCAGGGAATTCAACTCACTATTCATGATTGAACGATGCTGGGACCCGTTTCTTGGATCAAACGCAAAATGAAAGAGGCTGGCGATGGACTGAACTGTGGGAATCAACATGCCCGGTGCTGATTTTATTGTTTGACAAGGACCTGCAACACCGCCCAGATTGCTGAGCTGTGGGGGATCGCAAGCCAATCAAATACAGAGTGGTTGGTCGGGGGCAAATCGTGAGAAAAGTGGTTGCCGCAGTGGCCATTATTGTAGATGTACTCTGAGGCGGAGTTGAGTAGTCCACTTCTGACGCTGAAACATGTCCGATTTGTGCGCTTTGTACACGCTTGAGAAGATGAACATTTATTGAAATGATCTTGAGAGTCTCGTCTGAATCTTCTGGCCAAAAAGGCGCCTAAGTGCTTCGTGGTCAGTCTTCACTGTACTGGAACATATTGTACATTAATCCCTGAGAAAAGTCCAAACGCACTGCACCAAGGATGGTGAGAGGTGCGACAAACAAGTCGACGACGAGAAGTGCGACAAGCAAGGGAGAGAGTCGCTGAGGTTAATTGATTGGTATTGAAAGGCCCTCCACCGTGTAAGACGCACAGGTTGAGGTCAGAAGAGGATCCGAGATGTGGGCTCGGCGGAGGGCGGAGGCGGAGATGGCGGACACCACTGCAGGCTGACGTGTCGCCCATTTTTCTCGTGGGCGGGAGCTGGATGCGTTGGTCGTGGTAGCCTGGTGGGGCAACATGAAGACAACAGTTCACGGTACTTCTTTCTTTCCTTGCCACGAAAATCGAACTCTCATTCTTTCACTGCTGACGATGACATTGCCATCTGGATGCGTTGCCACTTGTCACTGCCTTCACAACAACTGTCCTCTGCATTGTCCGAAGGTCAGCCAGACAAGATGGGCTGAATCCAGCAGACGTCCTATTGCCACATGTGCGGCTGCGAAGGTCGAAAGAGGTTGGTTCTGCGACTTTGACAGGTCAAGTGTGCGGAGCGGCTACACACCACGTGCGACGTCTGACTGGCGCGTTGCGACCGGCGGCCTCTGGCGATAAGCGAAGTTATACACGCGCGCTCGCCGGATACACTCCTGACACGCTTCAAACTTCTTGCGAACGTTTCAGGTTACCGAAAGCTCCTCGCGACTATTTGGCTGCTACCATCACAAGTTGTTGCGAGCGATGTTGTGAAAAATGAGAGGAGCACGAGAGAGCGAGGTGAGTTCTGCACAACCAGCCCTGGTCATCTTAGCAATTAGATCGAATAATCTAGCGACAACGCAATTGTTCAAGCTCTCGAACCGCTTTTTGACTGTCTCGCAGCTTCCAGGTCCCTTCCCGAAACCTCTTGCTTTGTGGTTGTCAAACCTGCCTATTCCGGTTAGCGTGAACCAATCCGGTGGGAAAATAGACAACTGCACAACACCCCCTCAACGGAGCGCTGCATTTATGCCATTCCAGACCCGTAATTTTGCTCAATTAAGCTCTTGATGGGCTTTAATGTGGGAACATCCACAATGTCAATTCTTGCTTCTTGGATTCCGGCTGTCATTCACTAATCTGCAACTCATGTTGTTCACTCCTTATTTCGGGCACTGTTGAGTCCCGGCTGTACACTGTAGAAGATTCCTGAATGTGATAAAAGCTCGAAGTGACTCAAGCAGTATTGATTCATCAATAGGGGACTAATAGGCTGATTTTTCCAAGGCACAGTGCGGCCATGACGACAACGCCGACGACATGGAAGTCTTTAGTGGCGAGAGCAACGGCAAGTGTCCTCAGGTTGCACTGCGGACACAATTTTCCCCGGGTCAAGAACTTAGATAATGTTCCGTTAGGATGCGGCAGGAAACCCTGGCATGGCGAAATGAAATGGAAAGACTATGTCGTTCCGTGCAGCACAGCTTGGGCAAGTTGCTAGTGTGCAGATTCAGATGCTAGGCCAATGGGAGAAATACTCAGCCAGCGGCTGCGGGGGACGCAAATGCAAGAGTCTAGGTCAATGGCGCACGTCCAGGCACGCTCCCCTGAGGCTATCGCTACACGCAGGTGGAAGTTCTAATCGGCGGCGCGTTGTTTGTAGCGATGCCAACAGTTTATCTGCAATGTCCAATAGGCACAAAGCAATTCTTCCAAACCCCAGAACTTGACAACAGCGACAGATGTCGGATATTTGAACAGTCAGGGTCACAGCCCCTGATTCACCGCACGCCTGGAAGCATCACGCTGCGGTTTTCGGCGCAAGCGGACCAATTATCCTCTGGCACATCGCCTAGAAGATGTTTAAATTAGCGGGATGAAACAAAAACGCCGTCCCCTGTGGCGTCACACACATCCCTCCAACATTGCGCCAACCCGCCGACCCATAATGGCGGAGTCGTGCCTGCGGCTACTGCGCATACGAACTACAGCGCAGTCACTCCTGAATATTTCCAACCTAGAGCCCAGCGCAAGGTGCTTGGCCAAGGGGCATCCGTCACAAGTCTGAAACAATCACGGGGGAAATCAAACGACACAGGAATTTTGCACTGCCAGAAAGCCACCAGGGACGGCCAAAAAGACGTCTTGGCCGTCTGATCGTCAAAGCTTGCATGGTGGTAATCATGGAGGGCGGTAAGCTCTGACGTCAAGGAGGGCACGACTGCACGTTCCAGGAGAGGCGCGCCCGGGAGGCCGCCGACGTCGAGTGGACAAGAGCAGGCGGGACGAAAAGGGATGAGACGATGCGGCTCTGTTGCCCTCGGAGGAGATCGAGATAAGGGCGAATTAAGTGCCTGCTGCCTATTTCCTGCCGGCCAAGCATTTAGAGAGCTAGGGAGACCTCGGCGCGCATGCACGTGCAAAGGCGCCTCCCTGTCGGGTGTCACCCACAGACCCATTGCCTGACGAGCTGTCGTAGCATGGCCGTCGCAGCATACTCTCCCAAACAGGCTGCTCGGCGGATCGACTAGGCCGCATTTTGCTCCTCTTCCGCACCCTGTCTGTCCCCACGACGCCCTGCCACGTCCTGCAGGAATATGCATAACATGCATAATTTCAACCGGTTGTTGCACAGGAAGTGCAGCGGGATATGTACGAGTACCCCGCCATCTGTACAGAAAGAACTTTCAAGAAACCCTCGCCGGCGACTACGACTTCTCAAACATAGGTTTCTTGAACCTGGTCAGGACTGAGGTCGAGTCAAGCGCGCTAGCGAGTGGATCCAACGCTCCACTACTACGGGCCGGGCCGCCTGGTCGATGATCGGCGTGTCGCGGCAAGGACTGCCCTGCGGCAGCACGCTTCCATTTTACACGACGAAATAGTCAAACCACGACCTTCGCACAGGTCGGCGTATAAATAGTTTTGATTGTCCGACTCCAGAAGTCCCAGTAAGTCACTTGTTTTTGAAGAAGTTATGTATGCGAAAGAGACTGGTAAGATGCAGCAACGAGGACGCGTCGAATGTGGAATAAAGGAAGAAGAGGCAAGAAAGCACCCGAAAAGAGGAGGAAGTGCCCGGTCCACCAGGATCTACGAAGGGTAAAGATGCGCCCGTCCATGATGCCGCTGAACATCACGAAGTTTCGCCTTCCCTGATCAAGCAGTCGCATGCGCCGCTGAAAATTTTCTAATGTCAGAGAAATTTTTCCAAACCCGCGATATGTCTCACCAGGAGATGATTTGACTGTGCCCTGGCCGGCTTTCACCTCCGACGATGGGTAAAGTGCATGCCGACCAACGCAGCAGGGTCCAGATTCAGAATCAGAGAAAGGTCAACGCGAGTCGAGAGCGTTGTTGGGTGTTGCTGTTGATCCTGTACCCGTAGAGGCAAATTTGAGAGCATGGGGACTGATTCTGTTCGAGTCAGCGAAAGCCCTCGATTCCTCCAAACGTTCAAAACGAACCAGGATCTGAAGCGAAAGAGGGAGGTTTCTGAAAGTGTTTTCGGACAACATGGAAGGCGAAGCCAATGAGCGGCACGACGACCGTCAAAAACAGGCCAACAATGGCAATGATCGAGCCGTCTGACAAGCCTGAGCCCCCGGCAGTGGCGGATGCAGCAGGCTGATTGGCTGAAATGCCTGTGCTTACGTAAGCCAAAAACTGTCAATGTTGCTCCTGCCTGACTTACCGTCCATGTCGAATTAGTGGTACTGGAAGGAACTGGACTCTTTATGCTTGAAATCAATCTTCTGGAGTTATGATTGAATATTGAAGTCGCACTACTCCAAGAGAGATAACGTGTCACAATCACGACGTGATTTTCGGACGTGACGTGACCGAGGGAAAATCTGAACAGACGTCAAGTACACTGGTGGGTGTTCGGAAAAAGACTGCAATGTGTTTTCGACCCAGATGTCGCAACGGTGAATTTATTCAGACCTGAACCCGAGGACTTGAGATGAAGAGCGGCAAACTTGGGTTGGGTGAGAGGGGGCGCAGCACGGGAGGTGCGGCCAGCCTTGCTGCAATGCTGCTAACTCAACACTGTGTAACAGTGCTGGCCATCTATGAAAGTTTTCCCCGTGCCTCACGTCCACGAGTGGCTGATTCCCGACCATTAGTTGTCTCATTGAGGATCTCTGGCGAATAGAGGCTCTTGCTGACGGCTGTATGGTGCGCAACTAAATGCAAAGAGAAGGCCTGCCCGACCACAGCTACCGTGCCCCGGACAATCGTGGCGTCACACCGTGTCGCGCCCAACATAAGGAAGAGCTCGCCTGCACACCCCAGGCCAGGTACTTGTGACGTCAGAAGAGCAATTGGTCGTGTTCGGACGTTTTTTTAAAGCTCGTGCTCTACTATCCGCATGGCTGGTCCGTCATCAACAGTGGAACTTCCGTCATTCAAGCGCTGAATCGAGACACATCGCCCAATTCTCTCGGGTACTTTCTCAAGATCGTTCGGAATTCGGGATCGACAGGATGCGACAGTGTCTGTGTTCTTTGAAGACGCACTAGAACTCTCCATAATGTTCTCGGCGCTCGCCCGTCGCCTTACTCCTAAGCAATAACCATTTTTCGCAAACGCCTCGCCATGCTTCAGTACTCGTGAATGGCGCGACCGGAATTGATCCAAGTCGCCAACTTACACCATCAACCAAGCGCCACCCTCTTCAAACCTACTGCTGCTTCTAGACTCTCAGGCGAACAGTCTCGCTCCGGAAGACATCCAAACGACCAAAACTGTCGCTAACGGTAACAGGCGAAGAGAAAGCGTAATGTGTGCAAGCGACAAAGTTAAGAGCACTTGTCTCGACTGGCTTAGGCAACATGATTCCGAGTTCTAGTGACGTTGGGCCTCGATAGTCTGTGGTCGCAAAAGGTGGAAAAAAGATGGACCAACCGATTTGAGCATCGCCCACAGAATTGGGTAGAAAGGGTCGTCGTTTGCCGAAACTTTGGGTCAAAAGGCTTCGGAGGAGGAAGCCAAGAAGGGGAACCAGGATGGCTAGAAATAGACCAACGATGGCAATGATCGCCTCGTCGGACGAGCCGTGGCTGTGGAGGGCTGGTTGGGGGCCGAGTCTGTCATTACATAAGCCATCAGTCGTTGGACTACCAACCAAGGTGACTTAGATAAACTTACTATTCATATTCAGCGTTTGATGCAAGTGGATAAGTAATAAAATGTCGAAGAAGCAGTCTGAGGTTTTGCAAGCCGGCTTTTGAGTGAAGCGATCGTATCCTGAGTGCGACTTCAGTACTTCAGAACAATAAAACGGAGGAGTTCGTCCATAAGGAGCGCGAGAAAATGATAAGCTGGCGACGGGGTCTGACGTCAACGAGTACCAGAAATGCTGACTGTGGTTACGAGACACAATGCCAAAGTGCCCCTCAGAGCGCGGCCAGACCCTCGGCGGTCGACGCTCCTCAGGCCCTGCAAGGCTTCCAGTCGTGCGACTGTCGTCGTAAGCATCCTATGAAGACTCGCATTACCAGCGTAGGATTCTCAAGAAATGCACTCGTTCAGCAAGCGACGAGGCCATGGGGAACCGGCAACAAGAGTCGTTGGATAGCTCAATTTTGAAAGCCCGTTGCTCGCGACATTCTACTTTTCTCATTGTCTGCATTAGTCATGAGTGTCAAGGCTAGGCGCATTCACAATCTTGCGGCGCGTCGCTGTGCATGCTGACAATCAGTCCTGCACAGCCCCACATCATGGAGAGAATACAAACAATAGAACAAGGCTGAGGCCGAAAAAAAGCTTCCACTGAGACATTGAGGCAGGAAATTCTCGAGAAAGGACTACTTCTACGTTGAAAAGCCTAGGAAGTCACCAGAGACGACGGTCACTTTTTGATCGATAGCAACGCCGGCTTCTGGTGGTTCCGTATTGAGCGGCAGGGAGAAGTGACTGGGAAGGAGGTGATGAAATATGGCCCTGCCGATCCAGTAACTGGCAGCGGAGACCCCAACATGATGGCCTGAGCCCTCTGAAGTACGGTTGACCGAACAAGCTGCGCCATGCCACACGAGGGGCGGGAGAGCAAATGCCATAAAAGATGCTGAGCCGCGGTCGAGGGGAAAGAATTCAAGATAGCCTGTCAGCGGCATAAAAAGCAAAAGGGGAGGAGTTACTCCACAATCCAAAGGAGATTTTCGCAGACTGAAAGATGAGAGAAGGTCATCAAAGAATGAGCAGCCAGGGAGGGAGTGGCAGAGAGCTTTCTGAGGGCCAGAATCGACCAAAGGTAAGTCCAGGAGTTGCTAGAAAGCCAGCAGCGTTTTCTCCAGACTCTTGTCGATTGGGAGGAGTCTTGGCAGTTCGTTTGCTTCCAGCCAGCGCGATGTTGGAGCCGATTTGGAGATTGAGGGTAAAGCAAGGCCCCGAGGCGTCTGTGATGTCGGGAGAGTAGGGGAACGAAAGGAATCAAGAGAAGAAAAGAGCGAAATTGGATTGAAGCAGTGTCGGGAGCAAGGAGTCCAGAACAACCACAACAGCAAGACACAAGAACACTCAACGGGGTCGGGGCCATGCTTGCACAACTTCCTTCAATCGAGTCAACGTGTTGAAGATGAGGTCCCACAAACTTACCTTCCGAATTCTTGGCAGAGTGGCTTCTACGCGACCTTGAACGTCAAGCCGACCTGTTGAAAAGATTGTTTCCTTCGTCCGTATCGAGCCGTACCAACCGCACGGTTGCTGTTAGTCGCGCCCGGATCAGCTCGACCATGCTCCAGGAGATTCAAGCAGTTTGGCGACTCGACTCCATCTCGGCGCCAAGTACAACCGGACGTCCCGTTGGTCGAGTCGCGGTCCAGACTGAACTCAAGTCGCAGAAGTCGCGGCGCACGCGACCTTGTTCCCGTCTTGGTCGAAGGAGTGAAGCGAGGTGGATAGGCGACAGCGCGATGTGATGGGGGCTGCGGCGACGCGATTGGCTGGCGGAGTCCTAGGAAGGTTGCGCGCGGAAACGCACTGTTGCTCGTGCTTTGGTCGGAAATGCCGGTAGCGTGTCATGCTGGAGACGATGTGATTCTCGAACGACTGGACAAAATCTTGAACAGAGTCTGAAAAACGTCTGAATTGTGAAGACAGTTTGCGGGCTTGCAGAATAAAAGTCTGTGCATCGCAGCATCGGCGGTCGGCTCCGCCGCAACTGTGCTCGAAGCCGACCGCCCCAAAGCGGAAAGAGTGGGCGTCAGTGTGCCATGCAACTCTCCCGAGTCAGGATGACGAGATAGAGTTCGGGCTGTTCCAAGTACAGCAGTTCATGTAGGGCATAGACTCTTTTCAGCCCCAGTCGTCAAGTCAGCTGCAAATCCAATTGCCAATACTGGTTGCGTCGGCGCATGAGCGCGATTGATTTGCGTCTCCGTCTCACAGCCCCGGATTGTTTCTTGGCCCATTTGCAGCGGCCAGAATGGTTTGCGCGTCTTCAATGCCGTCTAGGGAGAGACTGGGAGTGGCATTCGAAAGTGTGGCTTGTGTCGGGGCCGTTGTTAGTGTTTGCTTGCATCGAGACGAAGGACCGGTCCCGGCGGTTTGTCAGAGGCGCAACCTTGGAAGGATCGGCTCGTCTGGGCTGAGATGTCTTGAAAGTTTCCTGGGAAGAGTTTTTCATCGACTGCAAGTCTGCTTGTCGGTCTGAAGCGAGCAGCCAGCGAAGAAGGGTGCATAAACGAAAAGTAAAGCGTTGTTGGAATAGAGATAGAGTCTGGCGGACGCGTCGCTGTCTGTAGTGAAGATTCGAAAGGCAACAAATTGCTCAACAGGGTCGACAGCCAATCAAAATGGGTCTCTCGACGCATGTTTGACGCAGAGCAAACACTAACGGCATCGAGACATAGCGCAGGCTGTCGTGTGGCCGGGTAGAAGTGTCACTCGGACGCAGGCTACGAGGCTGGTGGCGCATCTGAAGACGACAAACTCCTTGCGTACATTGCAACGTCAAGGCATCTTTCTGAGGTCGAGATGCAGTTTGGTGGCGGCTATGACACTCTACCGGCCTTATGGGCTGATACGGCCGGGACTGAAAGTTGTTGAGGTTTCGATGGCGGTCTTGGAAGCACGCTATCGTCACAAACCGATATCACTGTGGATCCCGACAAGACGGTTGCAGCTGGTCAGGAGAGGAGCCGCTGCCGATCGTTTCCAGGGCGTCGACATTCCAGAAGATAGAGATCCTGCGGCTCTTGATTCTGCTAGACAGGGTCCACGTGGGGGGGAGGCCGATGGATAAGGCAGAGTTTTCATCGCGGTCAGCCAAGCAGGCGGAGAAGGCCGAGTCCAGCTTGGCAGCTGGCGTTGTGATCTTGTCTTGCGGGCGGCATTGCTTCGGTTGCTTGAACGGCATGAGGCAGACTTGGTAGAAGGGGCCATGGCCGTGGTGGCTTGCAGTTTGGCGCGGCGAAGGATGGTTCGAGGAGGCAGTGGTAGGATCGCTGTCGCATGTGTCGAGGGTTCGGCAGGGAGAAGCGAGAGAGTCGCCGTGTTTGGTTCCGCATTGGTGCAGTCGTGGTGTTGCGGGCGGAGCGGCGTGATTGGCTCAACACCAACACGTGGGATCCATGATTGGCTCTCGACGTGTTTGCGGTGCCAACGTCGCCCATTTGCGCCCAGGACTTGGCCCAAAGCGTCTTCTGCTTGGCAGGTCCAGCTGCCACTGTCCCACTAGTCATTATACCCTGCTCGTGCACCTGTCACACCTTGCCATTGGCCTCGCAGGCCAATTGTGCCGTTATGGTTGTCCTTCGACGTCGGCCCCCAGATTCTTTTTCTGCAGCTGCTCCGTCCAATGGCCATCCTCGAGCCCTTTCCCCCGACGGTTTAGCCCCTACATATATTTCCCCCTCCACCTCATCACCTCCCGTCGCGTCGCGTCTTTGCAGTGTCACTTTGCACCCATCGTAGCACCATCCGCCAGGCCGGCTCCGCCTTCACCATGGCCACTCCAGCCGTTCACAAGACCGCTGGTGGAAACTCTGCCTTCCACAATTTCCACAACGACTACGGTCAGCCATCCTCATCCGCCTACCACTCATCCAATTTTGTTGACCGTCTTCTGTAGCACACATTGCCGACCCCAATGAGCGCAGACGTCTTGCCCTGGCCGAGATCGACAAGGCTCCCTTCGGCTGGTACCACGTTCGCGCCATCGTCGTTGCCGGTATCGGTTTCTTCACCGATGCCTACGATCTCTTCGCCATCAACCTGGTCACGCCCATGTTGGGTGTAGTCTACTGGCAGACTCGCTCTGGATCCAACCGCGGCAGCATTCCCGAACCCTCCGACACGGCAATCAAGGTTTCCACCAGCGCCGGTACTGTCATTGGTCAAGTTGGCTTTGGTGTTCTTGCCGATCTGGTCGGCCGTAAGAAGATGTACGGTCTTGAACTTATTATGATCATCTTCGCGACCCTCGCCCAGGCTCTTTCTTCCAGCTCTCACTCCATGTCCATCGTTGGTCTCCTCGTCTTTTGGCGCGTGCTCATGGGTATTGGTATCGGTGGTGACTACCCTCTGTCGTCCATCATTACTTCCGAGTAAGTTTTTCTCTGCGCAGAAAGAGGACGTGAGTTGACAAAATCAGGTTCGCCACGACAAAATGGAGAGGTGCCATGATGGGATCTGTCTTTGCCATGCAGGGCTTCGGTCAATTTGGCGCCGCCATCATGGCTCTCATCGTCACTGCTGGCTTCAAGGAGTCTCTCGAGACGGCCAAGGGCCCCTCGACTTGCTCCGGCGTCTGCGGCATTGCAACTGACAAGATGTGGCGTGTCATCATCGGCTTTGGCGCAGTTCCCGGCTGCATCGCTCTCTACTACCGCCTTACCATCCCCGAAACTCCCCGCTACACCTTCGATGTCGCCCGCGATGTCGTACAGGCCGGCTCCGATGTCAAGGCCTACAAGTCTGGCCAACACGAGGGTGTCCCCGACGAGATTACCCGCATTCAGGCCATGCAGGAGTCAGCTC
Source organism: Phyllosticta citriasiana (assembly GCF_038021145.1). Taxonomy (NCBI): domain Eukaryota; kingdom Fungi; phylum Ascomycota; class Dothideomycetes; order Botryosphaeriales; family Phyllostictaceae; genus Phyllosticta; species Phyllosticta citriasiana. The sequence continues at coordinate 2,292,624 of NW_027117279.1, read as the reverse complement.
CCCAGCTCGAGGTTCCCAAGGCCAGCTGGTCCGACTTCTTCCATCACTACAGCCAGTGGAAATATGGCAAGGTCCTCCTCGGCACTGCGGGCTCGTGGTTCTTCCTCGACGTTGCCTTTTACGGCTTGGGTCTTAACAACTCGGTCATCCTCAAGCAGATTGGTTACTCCAAGGGCCATACCATGTACGAGACGTTCTACAACAACGCTGTTGGCAACCTGATTCTCATCTGCGCCGGCGCCATTCCTGGATACTGGGTGACGGTTGCCACTGTCGATACCATTGGCCGCAGGCCCATTCAGTTGATGGGCTTCGTCCTCTTGACCATCCTCTTCTGTATCATCGGCTTTGCGTACCACAAGCTCAGCGGCGGTGCCCTTCTTGCCCTCTACGTCCTGTCTCAATTCTTTTTCAACTTTGGTATGGTTTTCCCCCCTTTCCCCCTCTTCTAACACTCCACTAACCTCATAACCAGGCCCCAACGCAACCACCTTTATCGTTCCCGGAGAATGCTTCCCAACACGGTACCGCAGCTCCTCTCACGGTATCTCGGCCGCCGCTGGCAAGGTCGGCGCCATCATCGCCCAAGTGCTCATCGGCCCGCTGCGCACGCGCGGCGCGACTAAGTCGGGCGACTCGCCCTGGCTCAACCACGTCATGGAGATCTACGCCCTCTTCATGTTCTGCGGCATCTTCACGACGCTGCTGATCCCCGAGACGAAGCGCAAGACGCTGGAGCAGCTCGCCGGCGAGGTGCCCGGCACCCCCGAGTACGATCCGGCCACGGCCGGCCACCGCGCCGTCAGCGAGGGCAGCTTCAATGCCGAGAGCGTGACAGTCGAGAAGGGCAGGCCCGAGGATATGGCGTAGATGGTGTTGTTGTTGTTGTCGTTTTGACGCTGCTCGCCTACCTGCCCTTCTTGTTTTTGTCGTATGGCAAAGTGGAGGGTGGGCTGGTCGCGTCGCTTTCTGCTTTCGCTTTAATATATCACGGCCGAGTCGGATGGTCGCTCTCTTTTTTCCCTCTCCCTTGCCCCCCCCCCCCCCCCCCCCTCTCTACCACCCGCACACGCTTCTTCTAAAACCGATCCTTACCTCGCTTGCCCCTTCGCTCCTCCCACCTCAATCAAAATACCCCGCCATACATACGCAAGACTGAACGGACGGACGGACGGACGAAACTGGATTGGTCGATTGGTCGTTGGGCGGTTTTCTGCAGCCAAACAAGGGCTTCGCTGTTGGTGGGCGGACCTCGTCTTGTTGTCATCTTCCTCTTCTATCCCTCAAAATTTTTAAATTTAAACAGCGAAGAAAAGATTCGATCGCCCGCTTTTAGTGCACCTGCTTCTGTGTTGGCACTTCAAAAAGTCTCCGTCATCCAGCGTGACAGATGGATGGTTGCGACTTTTTTTTGGCAGCTCGCCCCACTCACTCTCTCACTCTGACTGACAGGCACAATCTGATCGAGAGGTGGGTAGGTGCCCACTGCCCGCGTGGCAGCGATGCGATGCGATGCGATGGTTCATCCCGTCCGTCGGCTCGGCACATCTGCCGCCGCGGGCGGGTGGGGGCGACTTTGGTCGGGCCGACTGCTGGACGGTGCTGTCTTCAGGTACGTAGCGAAGAAACCAAGCATTGCTTGACGGCGGAAAGGGATTGTGATGGTTGGAGAATGGTGCGAAGGGATCATCGAAGAGAGAGAGAGAGAGAGAGAGAGTGCATGAGAGAGGATGTTGCGGTGGGTTTACGTGTACCAGGTAAGGTAGCCAGGCTGCATGTAGTGGGTGAGTGGGTGGCACAGACAGATGATGGGCCGATGCGTGCATGCATGCAGAACCTGAACCACATCAGTCCTTTCCTTTCCTTTCCTTTCATACCCAAACCAACGCTCCAAAGGCCCATCTTCCATCCATCCAAATAGCCACTCCCTCCTCGGCTCCTCTCAACTCAGCTCATCAATCAAAACCTGTCCTGACATCCCGCCCGCATCCCACCATGCCACCGTGCCACCTCCATGTACCTAAGCGAGCGAGCAACAAAACAGGCATCTGCACAAGCAATGCGCGCCCCACCTTTTGCCTCCTTCAGACCTCCGTTCTCCACTACACATGGCCCCCCTTCCCCCCTCCCTCCCTGACCCTCCCGCCCGCCCGCCCGCGCCGCGATCGAACGCGGCGGTCCCGGTCCAACTGCGCTAGCTCCACGCGCATGGGCGCGGGCAGACAGACAAACAGACAGGGAGGGAGACAGGAAGAAGGGGGAGGAGGGTGAGGATAGACATCGGGTAGATGTAGGCAGGCGGTTTTGCGATGCCAGGGAAAGGTGAAGGAGTCTGGCTACTGGATCATTCGGGGAGTACTCTGCATAGGTATTTTGTCTTTCCATCTTGTTTTTCTCGCTCTTGTGGGGCGTCGACATGTTAAACAAACCCTTTCCTCTTTCAGTCAGCCACACGGTCAGTCATCAGTACATACATGCCCAACCGCGCACCCTCCCCCTTCGCTCCGCGCATGCACAGCGCACGCACGCACGCACGCACGCACGCCCGCACGCCCACCCGCCTGCACACATGCATGCATGCATGCATCTGCCCGCTGTGCCGCCGCCCTCGCCGCCGCCGCTGCAGCAGCTAACGCAACGGACCAGGGTCCTGTCCAATCAGCGGCCGCCAACTCGTCCAGTGTTGAACGTCTGCCGGGACTTCTGCGGCGCCGTCGGTGGATGACGGGCAGGTCGGTGCGACGACGGGCGGGCGGGGCAAGGTAAGGGAAGCTGGGGAGGGGAAGCGGAGGAGCGGAGGGTTTCTGTGTGAGAGTGAGGGAGAGGACGGACGGGAGAGGGAAGGGGTATGGTGCCCGGGGTTGGAGGTGGTGTAGTGATGGAGACGCATCCAGTCTGTCGTCTTTCATATGAGCTTTGCAATGACCATCTGAGCTGAGAAGAATGCCATTGCGATGCCTTCTCGCACGGTAGGGTGCAGACACATGGACAGACCGACACAGCAAGCAGTCAGGGAGGAGGCACCTTGACGGGAGCGGTGCGGCAGCGGGCCAAAATTAGCTGCTGTTTGCTACGGACGGACCGAAAACAAGCAAGGCCGGGCAAGGGTCTGGGGTCAGGGTGTTCGGGCGGCGGGACTGGACGGGCGTTCGAGACGAGTCGACCGCGGAGATAGCTGGCGTGCTTTTAATCCGTCCGACGTGCTGTCGCTGTTGGCTAGATAGCTTGCGTGTAGTTAGGCATCTGGTATCTTGATTCTCGTTGGGGGTTGTTGATTGCGATTATTTTGATGGAGGAGAATTGTGTGCGAAGGATTGTCCTTTTGCTCTCCGGCTAGTAAGTAAAGCAACTACCAACCAACCAAAGCTCCCCTCTGCTTCCGTTCTCCGCAAGGATGCAGCATCCGCATCCACGCTCGCATCCATCCATCCAATCGCTCAACTCCCAAGCCAGCCCCAGCCCAGATCCACGTACCCGCTGTAGTGGTAACGGCCGGCAACCAAGACCTCCTCACCCCACACCGAGCACAGCACACGACGCGAGCCAATCAACCAGCCAGCCCTACCCCTAAACGCACCCATGCCCTTGGGTTTCCCTGCCCCTGCCCTGTCGAATCTCCGGCTGCCGTCGCTTACTTGCTGCCTGGGTGCCTGGGTGCCTGGGTGCCTGCCTTTCTGCCTGCCTGCCTGCCCTGTCTCCCTTCCGTTCCTTCCTGGCTGGCTGCGCCTTGCCCGGCGCGGCAGGTCGAACTAAGTCCACCTTCGAACGTCGCGTCCTGCTGGAAGGGCCGAATGTCACTGACGGACGGTGCTTTTCCTTTTTCTTCTTCTGCTCGCAATTTGTTTCGTGCTGTCTGACTTGTTCGTTGCCATCATGCGTCGCGTTTTTGCTTGCCCCCGCTCTCTTCCCCTCGACTGGGTAGCTGAGTTACCCCTGTTTCTCTGCCTCTGTAGGTACCCACGAGATGCGCGTCGTTTGGCCGGACGTCTGTCGCCCGTGTCGTTGTCGGCCATAATTGCGACGTCTGAGTACTTGTAAATTGCGATGCGAGTGGTGTCAGGCGTGCTACCTGTTGTAGACTTGGCTGTGAGGACGGAGTGGTCGGATTTGATTGGTCTGTATTTTAGTCTTGTTTTTGGGCTGTGTTTGTATACCCGCTTACGCTACCAGCTACCTGAGTACCAGTGCCATGTGAGGTTTCAAGTACATCTCTCGTGTCCATCTACAACTCCATCACATCAAGCGGGCGCCAGCATCAAGACGTACTCCCTCTCGCTCTGCCCGAACTTGATCATGTCCTGCGCCATGATCTCGACAAAGCGCGTCGCCTCGACCTTCTTACCATTCAGAAAAGTTCCGTTGCTGCTCTCCAGATCAATCAGGTACGGCCGCACCTTGCTGCTCTTGTCGCCAAACTCGTTGGTGCGCGTCGTATAGCGGAACTGGAGCACCGCGTGCTGCTTGCTCGTGCTCGGGTGCTCGACGAGCAAATCCGCAACCGCGGGCTCCCGTCCAATCAGCCAGCAGCTGCGGCTCCCCAGCTCCAGCGTGTGTAGCAGGTCCTTGCCCTTGAATATGAAGAGTCGCCAGTCGTCGCGCGGCGGCGGCTTGCGCGCGTCGGACGGCTCATTGTACTTGAGGACGACGTTGGTGCCGGCGACGGTGTTGGTCTCACGCGCAAGCAAGCCCGTCTGCTTGAAGTTTGGCTTCTGCTTCTCGACGGGCTTGTCGACTGGTCCGCTGTCGCTGCCATTGTATGCGGCTTCTTGGGAGGGCAGCGGTTTTGAGGAGCGTTTGCCGCGTGGAGGCGGTGACGGACTGGCCGAGGGCTTGCGGCGCCTCGGTGAGCGCGAGCGCGAGCGCGAACGGCCGCCGCGGCCGCTGCGCCGTGAGGAGCGTGGTGAAACCGAACGCTCGCTCTTCCTGTCCCTGCGATGTGGCCGTGTTGGACTGCCCGAGTGGTCCCTGTGGGGTCGTCTCTTGTCGTGTCTCTCGCGGGATGCGCTCCTGCTTCGATTGCGCTCGTCGCGGGATCTGCTCAAACTCCTCTTCCTTCTCGAAGCATTGTTCGTATTATCGTTTCTGCGTCTGTGGCTTCGTTCGCCGTCCCTCGACTCGTCCCGATGCCGCCTCGAGTGTTTGCTTCTGCGTTCGTCTGGGCTTCGCGAATGCCGTTGACGGCGCCGTTCTCTGCGGTGGTCGTCTTCTTCTAGATCCTGCCCTCCGCCACGGCTGTGGACCCTTTCTTCCGACGGCGACCGTCTGCTTTCACGCCGTGGCGGTGGGCGTGGCCGAGGTGACGTTGACGCAGAGTCTGTTGCCATGGAGGTTGGCAGGAGATTTGTTGACGGCGGGCACAGGTGACCAGGCGGCGGACGGGTAGCGCGGCTCAAACGGCTAAGAATAACCCGGCGGCCGTGAGGGTTGGCGCAAATTGAGGTTGTTGTGTAGATCTGAGATTGCAGTGAGTGGGCTTGGAAAGCGTCGAACGGCGGCGCGTCCGCCAAGCGAGCGACGTCAGTTGCCGCGGGGAGGGACACAGGCACTGCTGCTCCACCAACTCTCTCCCCAGCCGTCACCGTGCAGCTTCTTGTTTACCTCGGCGGCTAGGTCAGCTGCTATTGACATCACCCACGGCTCTCGAAACCTGTACTACAACACGATGCAGGCCATGTCGTCAAAAACTGGCGCGTTCTGCCTTTCGTTTCATCGTCGATGGTGGAGCCTCCCTTGCAGACGTTGCAGATGGCATACTTTGTGCAGCCTGTCCTCTTCTCTCGTCCTTCTCTTCTCCACTGCTTTGGTATCCGCTGGGAATGCGTGCATCTGTGTAGCATACTGACGTTGATCGCATCAAGTTCCTCGACCGAGCTTGCATTCTTTCATCTCTTTGCATTTAGTTTTTGCAAGCCCGTCGCCTTCTCTCCAACTTGGCACTTTTTTCTTCCTCGTCTTCTTGTGCAGCCATTTCCTTGTCAAGTCCAACCTCTATTGACCATGACGCTCTCGTCATGTCTTCAAAAAAGATTTTTCCTTGGACAAGAAGGGAGCGGAGGAACGCCCTCAGATCCTACCGTGTCGATGGCTTGATGCCAGTGGCCATGTACGAGCCGCACTCTGGCCGAGCAAGAGCAATTCGTAAACGAAAGGTAAGCAGGTCGAGGCCGCGCGTCAGATCAGATAGAGGAGCCTGCGTTTAGCTTGGTGTTCCGTGGAGAGCCGTCGCGTTGGCGCGCAACGTGCGTTTTGAGAACGGCTCCATTTTCTGAAACCACCGGACGCGGGAGCATGTCATCTCTCATTGACAACACCAAATAGAAGAGCCACCGGCCAAAGCCTCTTAACATTGCCATTCCTTCACCGCGAACCTCGTTCGCATCATGTTTCGCTCCTCCATCGGTGCTGCACGATGCTGCGCTGACCTCCGTCTCATCCGCCTCGCACCTCTTCGCCGCCGCCGCCACTGACATGTTGCGCACTCCCAACCTCAACAATGTTGTTCCGCCGCAATCAGTCCAGACTCTTCCCTCGACCCAGTATCGCGCCAACGCTACGCCGTCGCTTCCGGGCATCGCAGAGCTGCCCGGCTCTCTGTTGCAGGAAAACCAAGGCTTCCCGGGTGACGGCGACTCCCAGGATGAAAATAGACCGAATGTAACAGAAAGCGCGGGGAGTCCACGTCTTCAAGGCCAAGATCCGAATTTGGCAACACGGCTAGCCGCGTCGCGCAAAAGGTGCCTAACCGTAAACACTGCCGCTCTGCAAACAGACGCTATGAGCCCCGGTCTGAGCACCGGCGGAACCCAGGCTTCGAGAACGTCTCGTCGGAGCGGGGACTCGAGATCTGCCAGTTACCGCAGCAGCGATTTCATGGGACGAAGGGGCATCCATAGCGACAACAGCTCCATGTTTTTCATGCCCTTGACAGAAATAACAGAAGGATCGAGTGTTTATGGCGGGTCCGAAGGGTGCAGCACACCTTCAAAAGTAAGCATCCACACATTTTCATATCATGTGCCTCTGTAATGGAGACCTCCGTCAAGACTTGTTCCTCCTTTCAAGTAAAGCTGACAGCGTCGGTGCAGACTTCCAATGACCCCGAGGCGCCCGCATCCGACAATTTGCAGGAGACTGTCCTCGCAAGAAACAAGACCATCTTCAACCTGCGGTCCCAGTTTGTCAATTTGCGCAAGTCTCACAAGGCGCACATAAGGACTCTGGTCGATGCCCACACCAAGGACATTGAGGCTATGAAAAGCTATATCGATTTCTTGGAAAGAACACAAGGAAAAAAACGTGAGTTCTAGGTCCCACCTGGATACGACATTTCTAATAAGTCCAGCAGCACCAGTCCAAAAACAAGATGGAGAAAACGCCGTTGCCAAGCCGGTTGCAGCGGACCCGCCTCAATTACCTCCTTTCAGCGCCTCCTCGATAGCCCAACGCACTCCCGCCAAAGATGGCGACTTGAGAATGAATGACGATGGTCGAGATTCTGCCGAGTCCGGCAGAGATTTCGAGGAACTGGCCAAAGTCAAGAAGTCGCTTTACCACGCAAATTGCCAGATCCAGGCTATGAAGGAGCAAATGGAGGATTTGGTTGCCAAAAAAGACTCGTACAAGGAAAGAGCTGTGGACTTTGAAGTAAGAGTGCGGAATAACCAGGAGATTATCGTCGATTTGCGTGACACGGAATACAAGTTGGAGTCGGAAAACAGAAGGCTACAGGACAAGCAAAAGAAACTCAAAGAGCAACAGGAAACTCTGCAAAAGCAACACCAAGAGCACATAAAGAATCTTGTGCAGGAGAACGAGTCTGCTAAACACTACGCCGAACTGCTGTCCGATCAGCTGAAGAGCAGAAAGGGTCCCAACGACACCAAGACGACCGTCGCCGAACTGCTTACCATGGTCGAAAGCTTGAACAAAGCACTAAGAGAAAAGAACACCCGCATCCAAGAGCTCGAACGACAGAACCGCGCTCTGCAGCTTGATCATGACGAAATGGAGCACAAGCATTCTGCCTACGTTGCCAGACACGACGAGGCTCTTGCTCGCGAGGCAAAAAAGAGACGTAAGCAGATTGACAAAGCAAAGGAGGCGGAAACACAGATTGCAGGTCTCAAGACTCTGGTTGAGGAACAGGGCAAGGAGCTGCAATCTGTGCAGGCAGAATACGAGCGCCTGCGAAAGTTGCTGCATGCGGAATTGAGAAACCAGGCCAAGGAGTCACTTTCGAGAGGCTTTATCGCCAGCAAACCGTCAAGCAACGAGGAATATTTCGAGCACATTCTCAAAGATACTAGGAAACGCGTGCAAGATTTGATCTCCCAAGAATCCAAGGAAAAAACTTACGAGCCCGCCTTCAATCCATACGAACGCGTCGAGCAACTGGAAAAGGAGATTGAGTTTCATGTCCGCGACCTCATCCACTTCAAGCGAGAGGCACGAGGCTTCAAAAAGGACGTGAAGCGCGCAAACAGCAAAATTTCTGACCTCAGCGCTAGTTTGATGGCAGTCTCGGCGCAACCGTCTCCCGCCTCGGCTTTGTCAGCACCAACTCAACAGTTCCTTCTCAAGGGCTCTCCAGATCGACGTCCAAACGGCCTGGGGATCTCTGGCTCTTCGAAATCTGCCGATTCGCCCGAGGTTTTCCGATTTCCGACATCAACTCAGACAATTACTGCTGCCACTACCATGCGCGGGGTCCCGCATTCTGCACCTCTGCCACCACTTCCACCAACACCTTCGGCGTCCAATTTTGGCCCAGTACACCGATCACACAGCAATAGACAGCTGCGAGGTGAAATTCCAGTCCATTACACTGCAGCACCTGCGCCTCCTCCTGTGGTCCCGCCTCCCAACCCTCCGAAGCTCCATCGTCCAGACTCGGAGACATTGCCTGCTCCTTTCCTCCAGCAGATTCCCAGGGCAAAACGACAACCAAAGAAACACAAACCTCCAGCTCTTTCAATTACTGCACCGCCTTCGTCGCAATCAGAAAACACAAGGACGACGCCGTCGCCGTCGACATACTCGGTCCCCACAGAGCATAAGCCGACACCTCCGCTCCCCTCAGCCACTCTGGCTCCCCCCAAGTCTCCATCAGGTCCCCTTCACAGAAGAACGCCGTCGGAACGCTCTTTCGGCCTCCTTTCTCCGTCCAGCTCGCAACCTGCACCGCCGTACACTTCAGCCGCAGCGTCAGACAAACCGAATTCCTCTCCAACTCCTTCCAGTGTCACTGTAATGCCAGGCCCGCCTCCGCCCCCTCCAAAGAAGAAAATCATCCACGCGCCCTTGTCGCTGTACTTGACGGCACCCGCCCATATGTCGACCCTCGACACGATCCGCTCAGACTCGACCGTCGACGGCATGTCTCTGGCCGAAGTCTACGATAACGACGACGAAAATCAGCCATTACTCAAGCCGGGCAGTCCGGAAGCCTTGCAGCGGAGCATGACAGCCAGCATCATATCAGGCTCCGACGAGGCATCCGGCAGCATGATCGGCGTGGCGCTGGGCGGCGAAGAGCACGCCAGGTACGAGCGCGCGCCGCGAGACGAACGGCGCCACGGGCTGCTCCCCGTCAACAGAGACGAGCACGCGTTCGAGAGCGCGCGAGAGAGCCGCGTGCGCGAGAGCTGGGCACGCGAAGCTGTCGAGGCCCTCATGGCCGACGTCCTGGCGCGCGTGGAGGAAAACGATCGCATTGAGCGCCAGAAGAGCCAGCGCAGCCAGCGCGGCCGTGGTGACGCGCCTGCGGACGCAGGCCAACGCGGTCCGCGCGACAAGTCGCTGCCCGACGGCCCGGACGACGAGGACGGCGATGGTATCGGTAGGACGCTGCGGCGTTTGGGTCGGCGGCGCGGCATCGACGTCGAGGGTTTGCTGAGCCGCTACAGCAGAAAGGGCGTTGTGATGCAGGGCAAGGGCGAAGTCACGCAATTCTAACCGAAGACGCAAGTGAGTTGAGTTCGATGTTGGCACGATTTTCCCGTTCTGCATCTTTTTCTGCATACATCTGTCTGACCTATCATGGCGCGCGAGCTTTGAAATTTTGCACGAGCAAGCATGCAAGCAAGAACGCACACATTTGATACCATTGTCTTTTGGCTTCCACTATACCACACAGCAGCTGCATTTCATCTCCTTCGCAGTCTCTCCTTTCATCATCTTTTGTCGTTTCCTTTCTTTCGTCCTCTCTCGTTTCTGTTTTGCATGGCGCGGAGCCTCCTTTTTTCGTTCGTACACGCGCTGCGTTACATTCACCGACGACTTGGCCGATGGATGGGAGGCAAGGTAAGAAGAGCGGGCGCCACGCAACGATTCCATCGCGGCGAGGCTAGATGAGAGGAGGAGGAGGAGGAGGAGGAGGAGGAGCAGCATTGCGCAGCGAGCGAGCAAGTGAGCGAGAGAGCAAGCATGAAATGAGCGTTGCATTGCATCGCATCCGGACGGACGGTTTTTTCGACTACGCCACATACTTAGATACATCACCACTATATTCCCTATTGTATTATTGCTAATGTGTATCAATATTATCCGCGGGAGAGAAGCGTTTCTCTTCCCGCTCATCTATCCATCTATCCGTCTATCCGTCTATCGACCTACCCACTCTCTTTTTCTTGCTCTTACTTCAGCATTTGTCCCGTTTTGTACGCCTCTTTTACAGTTGCTGGAGATGTGTGGATGATGCGGATGGAAGCAAGCGTGCGATGTGGAGACTAGACCACGTGGAGACGCAGGGCGGGGGATCCTCGTCGCGAGCGTCGGTTGCGCGGCCCGGCCCGCGCGATAGCGTGCGTTGGGTCTGAATCGCGGGGACTTTAATATTTGTGGGACGAGTGGTTGTGGGGACGTGGTGTTTTGCTCTTCGCAATGCGCATCATATTCGAATTTGATCGGAAGAGAGTCAGAATGGTTTGTTTGCTGGTGCAGAGGTACCGCTCGTACAGTAAGGTAAGTGCAGCGTGTGGTGAGTATGAGCGCCCGGGTACTATTGCGGGAAGTTGGTTGCTTCGAAGACGATTGATTGACGAAGAGAGTCTAAGAAGAGCTTGATTGTGCCCATCACGTAAGACACACAGTCCGACGAAAACAGGACGACCACTGAACCAAGGAAACAAGAGCTTTGACAAATCGTGACTGCCGCAAAGCGCGAAGAGCAAGACTGCTGCAGAAGGTTCGTGTGAGTGTGCGTATGTCAACGACAGATGGCTAACGACAATCTTTAGTTTCAGGAGGTTCAGCCTTGCGCATTCGAGCCCTTCACACCGTTTGTGCGGCTCTGCGAGTAGATTACTCCTGCTTGGTTCTCACATTGGCTGGCGCCTAAGGGGTGCGTGTGAGATGTGTTGGCGCGCGGTGGGCACCGCTCGCACGCGAACACCTGGGCCACAAATCGCCACATGCATGCTGACAATTTCGAGGTGTCGGTCGGTTCCTACGAACATTGTATTGAGGATTGGACCAAAACTGTGCTGGAAGGATTTCCATGCGGTTACGATTCGTAGATCTGAGGTATGACGCCTTCAGTTGACCGTTTGGGGGCTAACAGAGCTGAGGTTGGCACTTCTCCCTTTTCGCTTGATCTCTGATGCTGCACTATGCTACACACGATACCATGCAAGGCACAAACTTTGTTCATGACACTTCTCCAATGCTGATAGGTTGCTAGCTTTTTGCACACTGCTCTCTGATGAAAGCGGGGAAGCCTGCGGAGCGGAGCAAGAACACCGGTTGCAATAAAATAGCCGACTGGTCTTCCACGTTGTTTTCTTGACAAGCAATGAATGCCCGTAAATTGCGGCAGGCCAATCAGATCCTTGTTGATTCTGCAAGCAGGCCTGACAGGATTCGCAAGTCTGCTGCAGAATGATGGGGAGTGAAGATCCTAAGGCTTGAGCATACGTCTTTAATGGGCTGTGCAAGCCAATTCTATAAGATCGGGCATCTCCACTAACGTTCCTCTTCCCCAGGCTTCTCATTCTCTCGGTTACTAAGATTTTATCGTTCGATTTGCTAAACCCCAAGCCAAAAAAGGAGGGTAATTCAGCTTCAATTTGAATTCAAACCCTACCACAGTCAACTACTCCCTACTGCGGCGTTCGCTGATATGAATATTCGCATTGTGCGTCTTCGGCTCCACCTCAATCATCTCCCTCCCAGCTGGACATTGAAATCCATGCTTCCGCTGGATCCTCACGTCAAACACAATTCCAATTCGCACCTTTGACATTTACTTTCAACGGAATCTCTTTCAGCAGGAATCCTGCCTTACAACCTCTTTCGAACTTTTCGTCGACGTAAACATGACCTGTATGTAGAGATATCTGAGCGAAATTAAAAACTGATGAACACTAGGTTTTTGTACGCGCAAGTCGTATGATTCCGTCAAATCAGGCTTGTCCAAAGAAGCCATTATCACAATGGTCCGAGTCCTCCTGGCGGCCCTTGTTCCGATCTGCTGACTCGTCTCCAAGCATCTCCTGCATCGCAAAGCTGCAAAGAGACGCGCGGCAGATATCAGCGTGGAAAATCGAGGTGCGGGTGGGTGCTATCTTCTCACCCAAAAATGGGTACAAGAACCTTGCACTGATTTTCCAAGGGCTTGGTCATGCGAATCTAACATCGACTGGCAATCATCACGGCGGCAACGAAAGCGAGATGGCGATGATCTCAGCCGACGCCACTTTTTGCACTTCCAACGTACAGAATGCACGAGGGACATTGTGGCCCAAGACATATCACAGCAATTCCAACGGAGCGCAGCCGCCGCCCGTTAATGATGGATTCCTTGCCCGAAGTGAAGTCTCGGACAGCGCTGACGTTGGTAGATCCCAGGACACAAAGGCGTCTGACGTCGTCCAATGTCACGACGACTCTGATGGAAGAAGGACTCTGGCCAGCTCCGATGATGATTCCGGGACCAACAGAATCACGACAACAGACGATAGTGGCGGCCGTCGGACACCACATCGCCAGACCACTGCCTTCACTTGCGGCGAAATGGACGAATCTCGCCCTACTGCGAGTGCAACGTCGTCTTCTCCTGCCAACCTTCCGGACACCCACAGGAATTTGAACTCCGGGACTAAGCCAGTGGACTCCATGGAATAATTCCAGGATTTGCTTGCCCAGGATGTATCGCCCGCGGCTTTCTTGGACACCAACAGACAGCGTGGATTTCCTCTACACTTTTTTCACCAGTACGCCGTCTGTAGGCATGCTGTCTTGTTCGGATCTCCCGCCTGTCTTTTTCGATTCATGTTCCACATTACGCTTTCCTTCCTGACGGTTGAAGTTGCAAGGAATTCCAGAAGATTGCGCTGATTGATTCATGATGTTGTGAAGAACTGCATTACTCAACGCAATTGGTGCTTCTCAGATTGCACTACTGACTTATTCGAGTTGCTAGATGGGCTGTTCTATAACTATCCTTATTGCTATGGGCTTTGGGGTTGAGTTTTCACCATAGCTTATCCCTAATCCAATCGTCTACCCCACCGGCTTGCGCAAACTGCTCAAATTCACTCCATACATACTCCATGGGAAGAACTGTGTATCTGCATGTCGCTGCACCATGCTTTTGGATGGAATTCTGAGCAGTACATAAATTGACAAATGGTACCGCAAATAGCCATTGTCGGTTTCAATTGACTTCTAAATGCGAATTGACACGAAGCCAACTAAAAGGCAATGAGAAAAGACGGGCGACAGGACTGTACCAGAGCAACGAATTCAAGGAAGGGCTTGAGACAGATGAAAAAGCCCTGCAGGCAACAGTCGGGAAAAATGACATCCGGTCTGTTGTCCTTGTCATCAACTCAAGTCTATCTGCTTCGAGACCGTTGATCAGCGTTGCAATGAGTTGGGCATACCTGCGTCGCTCCATAGCCTTCTCGCTGGAATCCTTCACGATAATCACACGCAGGTTGAAGGCGGGAAGTGGGTCATGCAGCCTGTCGATCAGTCCTTTTTGGCTGGTTTCTTCATGCAGATCATGGTCTAGTTTCTCATGCCCACGAGCCTCAATTGAGATTGGAAGACCAAGAAAATTTTCAGTTCCACGGCTACTACTGAACAGACTGTTGCTTGTTTGGTTCCATCCTTGACTACAAGTGTGAGATAGTAGGAAGAGACCCGGCACGCAGACGTGGACTCGTTGATCTACGCACCCAAGTGATCGAGACTTTCACGCACAGAATCGCAGCTGACAACAGTGTCTTCCTGAGCGTGTTGGTGGAGGCGGTGCGAAAGATCCATTGGCCTTGGGAGACCTACATGCGCATCTCCATATCACCCTACCATATTTATGTGGCACGGTACCTGCAATGCATCTTTTGGGGAGGCTCTTAGGCTGAATTTCAAGGATGTGAACGGGACGCGTCGCAAAGCGAAAAGACAGTGTCCAATCGATGCAAGCCACCTCGTCAAGACACCCCACACACAACACGAGTGAGTACTTTGGGCTTCACAACTTCTCTGTCGTCTAGTCTTTCGAATTTTTCTTGGTCGGTTAACCGAATTATCGTCTGTATAAATGGGTCGACCATTTGATTTTTTATCGGCATTCTCATCAAACAGGTCAATGCCCTCAGAGATGGCCACTTCTTCGGTCAGTCTCAGCGACATGCCGCTCGTCGTCACGCGCAATGGTACGTTCCTTTTCGTCCGCTACAAAGCACGGAATCTTTTCTCATCCTGCAAATTGCAGCGAGCCCCGAAAGCGCACAGCCTTGGTCCGTTGAAGCCAAAATCGCAATGGCAGTGTTTGCGTACAACCTGGCTCGTGACTTCAAAGGATATGCGGCCGGAACCGAATTCTATGGCACCTGCAAGGGCAGGCTCCGAACATTCTTTTTACAATATGCTACCGCATTGAAACCCATTAGAACATGGCTTGTAGTTCATGTGACCGCTTTGGGAGGTTTTTTCCTCGGTCTTTGTGGATACCGCGAGGAGTCAGATCCAGGTGGGTCTTACCATGATTGCAAAGGGCGCGCTTCCATTTGCCCTTCCATGATTACAAGCTAAAGTCTTCAGCAGTACTGCCATTGATAGAACAACCGGTCGTTCTGAGCGAAAGCCAACTTAGGCAGCGCCGTCAGAAAACTCCCACTTCACCTTCAAGTCCGGCTCAGGAGAAGATTGAGATCCGGATCTTCGACTCGCAGGGCCTCCAGCGACGTTCATGCTCTTCTCTCGACCGTCAGAGACATCCGAAGCCCCCCACAATCGGACTGAGCGGCGATTTTCGTGTCCCAAGAACGAATCAGCTGTCGCCTCCGTTGCGACACACATCGTCTAATCTTTTATTAGCCCCGGAATAACAACTCGCTCAGAATTGCACTGGGATCACTCGGCCTATTTTTGAGCCATAAGCTCTGGATCTGCGAGCTCTACGATGAAAAATTGCGAACATGAATGCTCAACGGGAACCGGGTAACACGATTTCTTTGTTCAAGTTTTGAAATTGCAACGAATTATGAGTATGAGAAATGGCACTCATGGACGAAAGCGGGAACCTGGTAATGAGCTATATGAGGCATCGAGAAACTAAATTGACACGTCTGCTTTACCAATCGAATTTAAACAATGGTGGAATCGCGGCAAGGAGTTCAGAGAGCGCAAGACAAGGAGCGGCCTGTGTGTGCGCGGGACGGGCCGCGTCCGTGCGCGATGTTTCGCTCCCGCTAGGGCGCCGATTTGATGGGAATCTTCGCAACCGCGCTATTGTGACTCGCATGGCAAATAATTATGACTTCCTTTCCTGTTTCCCACATTGAATGCAATTCTGTCATTCACTCTGACGATGTAAAAGCAAAGCAGCGGTGCTACAGCAATAACGTTGATTTCGGCGGTCTTTCGCGACCCAACGGTCTACTATAGATTTGGATGCACAGGAGGCTAAGGACGCCTGGCAAGAATATTTTCTTCCTGGGTGTTCAGCATGTGTCAAGAAGGAACATATTTTAGTGAGACTCACAGACTATTGTCATTATCTATGGAGATGGAGGTTTAGGGGAACTTCACCATGCATGAAGAACGGAAGACGAGGCCGAGAATAACTGCAACAGACACGCAGTCAGGCGGCTTAGTGTGTTGTGGCTAGTGACTGCCAAGGCAACTAATAGCCTGCAAGACTGCTAAAATGGCGTTCCATGCGCCATTGTCGAAAGTTAAATTCAACAATTAGGAAATTTTAAATTGCCCGGAGGAAACTCGATAAATGCTTGCCCCAACTTCCATTTCCGAGTTCTAGTGCTTTGTGGCAATTCGAAAACAGAGAGAATTTGGTAGGACATAGGCAGCAAAAAGTTCGATGGAGGCCAGGAAATAGACGCAATGCGGAGAAGAAAAGAAGCAAGGCGAGAGAAGCCGCTGCGCTGTACCAATGGGCATGACGTTGGTGGGAAAACATCAGCAGGATCCAGTGTGACAGTGCAGCTGCGCAGACCTTCTAAGTTAGAACCCCGGTCAAGTTTTACAGTGGTGTGGCACAAAAGCCACCCGGGGTGTCCATCAGCTGTGGCGCAAGAGCTACCGGTGTTAGATGTGAGAGGAAGCACAACGCCTGGTTCGAATGCAAGAATGATCCCCAAGTCAATCAATATCGCGCATTTCATTCTTCCGAAGACTTTTCCGTCGACTTGGAAACTATCTCATCAATCTTACGTTGTTCGAGTCGCATCACCCATTGTACCACGCTGTTCAGCTTGCGCGAGCCAATCCCTACAACTTGACATGAACAGTAAGTTGGACTTGAAAATTGCAGCAACATCCAATAACAATACGTAGACAATTCGACCTCGTTGCCGAGTAATGACAAGCAGTCAACCCAGCTATCAATTGAGGTAATTATCGACATCTTTGGACTTTTTCCAATTGTTCTCGTTCCGCTCGTTGGGAGCATTATTCGTATGCGACTTTGGTGAAGTTTTGGGGCCCACTTCAAAAGGCGGAAAACCTCGAGCAAAAAGTCGACCATCCCGTATGTTTTGACCGCACTGCCTTCCCAAACCGCCATATGTTTCTTGGTCCATTTTTTGACCAACAAATCACGCACAGAAATTCCCCGTGTCAATCAACCTACGATGCTCCGACCAGCCGTTCTATGACAGCACCGGCAGGAACTAGTCCTTCCATTATGCAACTCGTGCGAAGAACCAGGCTTGATCAACAACGAAAGCGACCACGAGAAGTTGAAGATCGCAGAGGACTTAGACGCTGGACCTTGAAACGACCTCCAGCGAGGAATTAATTCTCCTTATTTGGTAGAGGAATGTCAACACAGCTCATGGACACTTGATCCCCAAAGGTCATGAAAGTCCCAACAAGGGCAATTTTTGAGCCTTCAGGCTGGCTCCGGGACGGAAAACACCGACATCCTTTTAAATGACTCTTCAAAATGCAGTAATTCCACTGGACGGGAAATTTTGGCGCAAGCTGGCAGGCGTTGCGGCGAAAGCGGGCATGTACAGTATATCTGATTTGGCACTGTCCTCGGTTCATGATCGATCGGACTGAAAGATTGAAAGATGAGATGGATCGCTAAGGCCCTGAAATTGTTAGCCCGGCGCCACGATGACTGTAACTGTGAAGTAATAGCCAGTTGTCAAAGGGCCAGAGATGAATTTGTGAAAGTGAGCTGGAAAGCTGACGTGTTGCAATGATGTCTTTTCTTAATATGAGAGCGCGGATGGTAGATTCTAGATAATCCCACGGCTGAAGGAAAACAAGAGGATTATTTCCAACTGTGTCGCCGTTCCAAGCTGACAGGCTAGGGTGTGGGAGCGGGTGATCAAGTGCCGAAACAACACAATACTCACCTTGGGCCACCATTCTCACACCGCGACGACAATTCTCTTCTATTCACACGTGGGAGCGGAAGAGGAGGCGGATGAGGGTATTCAAAAGTGATTAGCATGGTCAGGCCCGGGTCAAGTTGCTGGCTAGGGAGGTCATTCGGCTGCCAGGTATTCGCTGGAGCTCTTGTCTTGGAGCCGACCAATCACCATCAAAAACTTGCATCGCTGGGCGTTGAGGGGTCAGGGGCTGTGCGCCTACCGCAGCTCTCCGGACTAGCTTGACGTCAGACCCCGTTGCCTTCGACGCATGCCAACGCTGCTGTGGCGGGCGAAAGAGAAGTCTCTACTAGCCTGTCGCGCACATGCTTCTGCAGCTGCTGCCCTTTGCCGCAATCCTTCTCCTTATTGGACATCCTAGTGATTCCTTGGTCAGTCTGTCAGTCCACAAGTCCAAAATTTCTTACTTTCAACCGCGCATTGAGCGGCCATGATCCAACACATTTGATTAAGCAAATGCAAAGTCCGTAATTCCACCCTCATATCCGTATGACCCAGAGCTCTTATTGATCCCTTTTGTGCTTTCACCAGTTGAATCACGCAGAGCACACAGAATATCTGCCCCATACAACAATTCTTTTCACACCAAATCAGAGAATGAATTGCTCAATAACCTTGCGGGTTGGTCAATTTTCAGCAAAATCATTCAGCATTCTACTCATTAGACTCAGGTTCGCCAAAGTACAATGACTTCTGGTCAACAGAAGCCAGAATCGGCTTCGCTGTACTGGCCCTGGCAGTGTTTCTTCCGTTAGCTATAACCTTTTCGATCAGCTTAGGGGCCCTGCTTGTGTGCATCAGTCGTTCCTTACCTGCGTCTCTTGTGCTTCTTGCTTGTTTTGCACCTATGTTAACTTGTCGAAATGGCAAAATCTCCATTAAAGAAGAGTATGTGGTCTTTTTTACGGTGTGATCGCTTCTCTGTGCCTCTTACATCAAGTGAGCCGCGTCACTACCTTGGGGGAAACCGGCATGTGTCCTCTCGTGATGACACAGATTAGGCGTATTCTATGCATTGCAATCATTCTGGGGCCAATGAACAATAGATACGGTGAGTAGGGGCAGGAATGGGTGCTTCCACAATTTGACGCGAGGATACACGTGTTTCAACGCGCCTGTCGACAAGGATCCTAGCGGAAGGGCTTTTCCTAATATAGACTAGGGTGCGGCGGTGCAGAGAGCCGAGATCTGCAAGTCGGCATGGATGCGCCAGGCACGAGAGGGATCCGCCAGTAGTGCCGTAGTATAAGACTGGCTAATTCTTGTTCCAGCAATTTCTACCTTTCAAACACAAGTCTTACAGTCTCAATCTCGCTGGCCTTCTTGATAATCATAATGTCTATTCATAAGATCTTGTGCGAGAGAGCTAATTCTACTGACCTCCAGTGGACCAATGCAAATGGTAAGCATTTGGATTCTCGACAGTCAATCTTCTTGATTATTCTGACACAACTAGACACTTCACCGAAAAATAACTCTTGGTCAATTGAAGCCAAGCTCGCCCTGGTTGCTGTTTGCCTTGCCGGCATTATCCCCTTGGTCGGATTTATCTGTCGCAAACAACTGTGGCCTCTCGTGCTTTCCTCTTTTGGAAGACATTCACAAATATCCAAGCAAGGTTGGTTATCCTGTTGCTTTGGTTCCCGTTTTACTCGTTACTCCTTCATCGGCTAATTTTTTTTTTTTTTTTGGGGGGGGGTTTGGGGGGGGGGTGTTCTCCCCCACGACTCCGTTTCCTTACGCATCTTGTCGACATGTATACGGCCGAGAAGAGTTGCCATCCGCCGCGCCACTATGTTCTTTCTGACTTGACTCCATCATGAATCTCACAACGAACGGACGTCTGACATCCGACTTCTCTAGTACCATCCTCTTCAGTCTCCCTCCAGCCTCAAAATCTTGAGGGGCACGATTCTCGTCTCCGCAGGCGCTACCATCGTCGTCTTCGCCGCCGTGTCCGTCGCAACGTTCTGCCTTGTTTTGAACTCGATTCGGAACTCGAAGACTTCCGTTCCAACTCGCTGCTTCCGAGGACTAGAGGTTCCTGGCATTCTGTTACCACAATCATCAACACTGCCCACTACGCTGAGCCAGAGCCATGAGGGGAAGTGCAAAGGTATATTGCGACGAAGAGAGTCAGCGTGTTGAAGGGGTTTCAGCATCTATAGACGGGTCAGACGGAGAAATGGCACAGTGAGAAGATTGTAGGAAGCTCAAGAATGAGAACGGAAAGAAAATAGACCCGTTCCAAATCATTACCACCCTTCGATGCAGTTTTCAAGGGTCCAAAATCTGGCCCAGTACATGGGAATAGCGTGCCTTTTATCTCTGAGCCATCCCCGCTTGGACGGCCACAAATGCACGTCACCTTGCAGGGATGGTCGCTTCGCGCGGAACCTTGCGTCCGGGGAGGGCAAGGAGCTTATCTCAGGGATCATGGGTCTGATTCGCTGAAAAGAACACGAGCCACGAGTGCTCGTGGCACGGAGGCGGCACTTTTTCCGCTTTGTCTGAACTGGAACTGCTTACGGGGGAATCGGAGGTTCAGCCTTCCCACGAACGACTCGACCTCAGGATCCAACCGGAAGGCATACCTCAACACTACTTGGCTTCCTTGGATATAGAAGCATCCAACGTGAGTTTGCAAAAGTAGCATAGTGGAACTTGCCTAGAGTGACGGAACGGAGAGCAGAAAGGCAGTGAAGTCGGGCTACAAAAGCAACATCGAATCAACAGACAATACTGCCATAAACCGCAGCCGGAATGGAATGTCTTTGACGATAACTTGCAGTCGCAGTCGAAGTCGAAGTTGGCTCGCAACTCATGGCACCGTCTGTCAAGTGGTTCGCAGCCCAATTTGTACGATGCAGACGATAAGAGATTTATATGTATGTATACGTGTATTTATGTGTGTGTGTATATATATGACAGATAGAGAAGAAGAAAGAAAAGAAACATGCCACAATAAAACCACGCACGCACCTCTCTCCACCCTATCCCTCTCTACCCCTTTCTACCCTTTGTCCTTCATCATTAATAACAAACAGACCCACGAGTGAGTTCACCCACTCACGCAGCAAACCACCCAACGCTCTGCTGGCCGACCCACGAGCCAAAGGCTTGTCCAAAAGACAAGACGCACTGAGGGGGAGAGGCGAACGAGCCGCCTGCCCATCAGAACCCGATTGGATCCAGCAGTCAGTGCGTATTTGCTCTCCTCTCCTATATACCGGACAACTGACACATTGGTAGAGAAGAGAAAGCAACAGGCGCATTCGCGACCCTCCTTCCTCATTTACAACCAGACAAACAACCGCACTGACTGACTGCTCGATGAATTGATTGGATTGGATGGGACGTGGAGCTAGATAGGTAGTTATGAGACGGCTTTCTTTTATTTGGGTGGAGCAAATGGGTGGACGGCGCATTCATGAGTTCGGAAAAGGGAGAAACGTCAGAAACCTGAACAACGGCATGTTGCAGTTCAGAATTTCCTTGCTTGATTCGCAGTGTTCTGAGCTTTTTAAATGCTCAGGATGTTATGTATCAAGGCAGCCACCCAGACGACGAGCAAAGCGGAGCAGATGAAATCGAAGCAAAGAATTAATGAATGAAAAAGACCACGACGACGCGACAGCAACGCCAGAGCCCTGCAGCCTACCCACTGGAGACCGAATACAAAAGCCTTTCCAGTCAACAAAGAAGCAAGCAAGCAAGCCAGACAGACAGCAAGGAAACAGCAAGACGCCACGATCCATCAGTCCTAAGCAAATGCGCATGCACCTGCTCCAGTCCCTTACTCATCCAGACCCAGGCGCTCCCTCAACTCAGCCAGGACATCCTTATCACCGACATGATCAACAATGGTATCCCAAAGCTCCTTGACGATTTTCTTCCTCGCCTTCTCCGCCCTGGCCCACTTCCTCATCATCTGCTCCAGCATTTCGCGCTCCTCCGCGCTGACGAGGACAACATTGCCAGCCCTCAGTGCCGCAACCCGAGACTCCGCATCGCCGGCCTCATCCTCAAGCGCTTGAACGGAAGCACGCAGCTCGGCGAGCGGCACCGTTGCGCCTAGCGTCGCGATGGTTGATCGGAGGCTTTTGGTTTCGGCGAGTGCAGCCGCCGTGTTGGTTTTGAGCGTTGTGGTTTGGGCGTCGAGCGCGGCGAGGTGCTCGGGTGACGATGCGGCTGCGTCGGCGGCGTTTTGAGGGACGTGGTAGACGAGCTGTTTGCCTGAGGCGCGGCATATGAGGAGGTTTTTGTCGGCGAGGTCTTTGAGGAGTTTGGTCGCGGCGGCTGTGAGAGTGGGAGGTCAGTGGGAGGTGAGGGCTGCAGGGGTGGACAAGGAAGGACCTTTGGTGACCTTGTTGTGCAGGTTTGCGCTGATGTCATTGGCGGAGTAGGGCCGGTTTTGTTCGTCTGTCTCTGTGGTCAGCATTGAAGCCAGGTCAAGAGATCCTCGAGCCTTTCGAGTTGAAGTATGATGAAGTCCAGCCCACTTACTCAGGTACTTGAGCACTAGATCCGCCGCTGTCAAAAAACCATCAGCGTCATCTTCCTCCACTCTCAACTCAGACCATCATACCTTCAGACCCTGTAATCCGCTCCACCTTTGCTCCGTCCTTTGCATCCTTCTCCTTGCGTGGGGGCATGTCGTCGTTCTCTCGACGCACGTCTCGTACTCCACTTTGGCAGCTGGTTTCTCCCTTCCTGCCCTGTCTGTTCCAGCAGCGCGCGGCCTTTGATTCTTCTCAGATTGTCACCGACGAGCCCCTTCACCTCGCCTAATTCCACGCCGGAGATGCACAGGGGTGCGATGAATGCTGGGCGGCTGGGCCAGAGAAATATGGGCTGCGTCGTGTGCGCGAATGCGTAGCTAGAAGACTCGCCGTCGTTGCTGGGACGTGAGAGACGAATCAAGCCGAGCCCTAGGTACGTAGCATAGAACAGTTAGGTGCGCAACCAAGACAATGTGAGTTAGTGGCGTGCGGAACAGGGACAGCAAACGTTGTTCCTAGACGGTGTCGATGCCTGCGCGTTTTGATTATCGAGCTGAGAAGATTTGCGTCCGATGTGAAGGCAGAAATCGGTGTTGTAGGTGAAGGGTAGAAGGCGCAGCTAGTAAAAACGGATGAAGAAAAAGTAGCGCCAGGCGATGAGGCGGTCGACGTTCTGAGGATCAGGTGGGGGAGCAGGGGGGGCCGGGGGCGCCGGGAGATCGTCGAGATCACGAAGAAAATCTCGAAGATGTGGAGTAAACTCAAGAACGACAAGGGCGAAGATCGTGCAGAAGAATAAAACGAGAGTCGAAGTGGACGTGGAGAAGTCGAACGCGAGAGCGAGTTTGAACATGGGTGAGGTGCCACGCGAGGCTTCGCGGTAACCAAGAAAGACGGTGCTCAACCCAATGAATGGTAATGAAGTCCTAAAGACCAATGACGATGGGATATTCCAAATGACCGATCAAAAAATGAGTTGATGGTATTGTTGCCGATTGAAGTCTGAAATGGCAGAACTCGGTGAACATGCATCCGTAAGTCTCACCTTCCTCTCTCCTCGACCTACGAGTCTCTCTTTCCATCTCGACCAAGTTCAACTGCCTGGCCACACGACCTTGCAGCGCAATGGCCTCACTCTTGGGGTTCCATTTTCACCCCTTCCGCAAAGCCCACTTCGTGGGCATCATGGCATTAGAACGGAAAACACATACAGAGAGAGAATCGACGATCCAAATCAGCAACCGATACAGCCACTTCCAGTTGCTCTCAAAGCTCAGTCCCAGAGCCTCCAACCATGCATCTCTTCCCGATGCGAACACACGCATTGGTGGAGAGGGAGATCTCCCAGTCCAATGTCTGCGCAACGCTATGCCAAAATTCTCGCTGGGGGCAAAAAAAAGGGACAAGAAACAAAAAAGGTGCAAGTTTGAGTGTCCAACAAGCCAAACCTTTCCCAATGCCACATCTTCCCATCTTTCGCATGTGACCTATAACTCCTCCTCCTTGTTTGGTATCAATGTGAATGTATCCAAGGAGCCTGTGCACCCGTTTACTATCTACATGACAATCTGCGCCTTGTCAGTACGTGCTAATTCGATAACACCAGGAAGAACTTACACAATCAGAATCTTGCTTGACCTTTGGCACTCCCATTTCGTCAAAAGTCTTGGGACCTTTGCTGGGCACAGGTGCCGTGGCAGCCGGCTTGGGACCGGTGGAGGAAGGCGACGGAGTCTGTTGGTTGCTCGGAGGAGGCGCGCTCTCAGTCTTTTGCGGGGCCGGGCGCGGGCCATTCTCTGGTCTTGTCTGGGGGCGTGCGCTTCCGGGTCTGCTGTTCGGTGCGACGACGGGCGGTCCAGTGGCAGGAGTAGAGTTGATGGTGCTGTGGCGCTCGTAGCCGGCGGGCAAGGTCATGGGCTTCTTTTGCTCCAAAGGTGCCTGAAATCCAATGTCTACGGGCGGGGCGTTGGACTTGCGGAGCTTATTGCTGCTGGGGTTGTTGGAATGCATACCTCCTGGACCCATGGGGGCGGCGCTGCCTGGACGTTGGCCGTGTTCGGGATATTCGACGGGGTGTCCGCCAGGTTGCCTGTAGCCAGATGGGCCGGACGGTATGCGCTGACCGTTGCCAACAGGTTTGCGGCCGTTCGGGCTCATGTGGTCGTTGCTCGTATGCGGGCGCTGGGGACCATAATTCGGGCCGGGTCCGGGTGGGGGTATGCGGCCTGAAGGAGTACCTGGAGTACCGGGACCTGGAGGAGCAAAATTAAACGCTGACATCGGCCGAGTGTTAATCCGGGGTAGAGGCATACTTTCATAACCTGCTGGCCTTGCACTTCCAACGCGAGGCGGACCACTGACCATCGGGGGACCACTGTCCATCGGGTAGGGGGCTGCGGAGGTGGGACGGTCATAGGGGACTCCGGCTGGCACCGTTGGAGGCCGGTCTTCGAGCGGATAAGGCGTGGTCGAGCCGTGGGTGGGTGGACGTGAGCTTCCCGGCGAAGTCACACTGCTCGGAGGCGAAGGCATGCTATCGGGGATAGAGGGCATAGGATTTGCCTGCGTAGACTTGAACCGGTCGGGCCTCTGACCCTTCTTAGAGCCGAATTGGGATCTGATCTTGTTAATCGCGACCTTTTCGTGGTCATTCTTTGACAAGGTCCGGTTGAGTTGGATGTTCTCAAGACGAGAAATGGCGTCCTTGTTCCCATTCTTGGCAGCCCTGTCGTACCACTCCATGGCCTTTTCAATGTTTACCGGGACATGGACTCCAATCTCGTAAAAGTATCCCAGAGCAAATTCGGCCGTGGCGAGTCCAGATGCTGCGGCACGCTCAGCGTAGACGTACGCCAGCTCCTCATTCTTTTGGAAAACGCCTTCATAACCGCAGAGGAACCATTTGCTAATGGCCATGTCAGCCTCGGGCTCACCTTGCCTGGCTGCAAGAGCATTGTAATGCAGCGACAGCGCAGGGTTGAAATCGCATCCAAGAGTGCAGAGCTCGTAAGCGGAGCCCATTTTCAATTGAGCCTTGGCAAACCCAAGGAAGGCGGCCTTTTCAATGTTCGCTTTTGCCGCGCGCTCATCGTAGGGTAAGTATATTTCGGGAACGTTGATTTGCGGGAGTTCTCGCGCTTGCAACATGCCCAGAACCTGTCCCGCCGTTAGACCATTGGTTGATCAACCGTAACCTTAAACTCACGTAGGCGCCTTGAGGAGCATTTTCGTCCGCCGTTTCAGCGGCGTGCTTGATGAGCTGAATGCCACGAGCAAAATCCTGAGGCTGTCCATTTTGACCGAGCAACGTCATCATTCCAAGGCGCTGTTTTAATGTCAGCATCGTCCGATTTTCTTTTTTTTTTTTTTTTTTTTTTTTTGATTTTTTCTGCGGCTTCTTACGTAGTTGGAAGCTGAATCACCAGCGTCAGCACCTCTTTTGTAGTGGGCAAGGGCCTTGATCGGATCATTGGACTGCTCAAAGAGCATTCCTATCCTGTATTCGGCGCGAGAATACTGCTTGTCGGCGGCGCGGGAATAGCACCGAAAGGCCTCCTTTTTGTCCACCCTCATGCCAAATTTGCCAAATTCCAGCCACATGCCGCGCATGAATTCGGCGCGCGGGTGGTGTTGGTCGGCCAAAAACGACACAATGTTCATGGCGTCGACACGGAGCTGGTGCTCGACGGCAGGAGTGGGAGGGCGACTTGGCGAGTTTGCGTGGACGCGTTCGGCGTGGACCATGGCAGCGTCGACAAAGGTCAGCGCATCCTGGGCCCACGCCAGCTGCATCTCCGGGTCGTTGGAGTTGAGGACGCCGGTGCGAGCATTCTCGAGTATGGCTTCCTTCTCGTCGTCGGTGGGGGGCACGTTGGGCGGCTGGTTCACCAGCTTGGGGAAGGGCGTAAAGTTGGGCATGTCGCCGGTGTTGGGGTTTGAAAATTGCGAGTAGACGGAGGCGTGCTTGTTCCACTTGGTCGAGCCGGCGCTGCTCGCCTGGCGTCCGTTCAGGCCCGGCTGCGCGTTTGCAGCAAGTTCGAGGTGGGCGACCGACTGCTGGATCTGGCTAACGTCGTCCTGTAAGACTCTGTGCGGGGCAGGGGAGACGAGATCGGGCTGATGGGGGATGTAGTAGTCGTCGTTTCCGCCAGGTATGAAGGTGGCCCTTAGGCCCAGCTGTTGAGGTTGCTGGTAGTATTGGTGATGGCTCATGGTTCGCTTTGCGCTGCCCTGAGGGGGCGCATCGACCTCAGCTCGGCTTAGAACTCCGCGCGCTGTGTGAGACCCGGTCAGCCCCCTGCTTGTCTGCACGTGGGGTCTGGATTTTCGGCAGCAAAGACAGTGTGTGTAGACATATGGGCGTCGGAGGGGGGCAGTATTAAGTGCTGCGGAGGGATGGACGAGGGATCGAGTGACGGGCCTGGGCGCTAGGGTGACGGTGCAACGTACAGGAAGCTCTTGGGCCGTGATGATCGCAGCGCGCGCACTGGATCCAGCTGTGTGTGTGTGTGTGTGTCGTCGCAAAGGTGGATGGCAGCAGGACGAACAAAATCAATCAACCGTCGACAATTTAGCAGATGGACGCAAGCAGCGCTGACGCAGCTTGCGGGAGCCCTGTAGGATATAACCTTGTGCTGTTGACAGCGTCAGCCCGGACCGGAAGCGGGAGCTTGAGCTGCTTGAGACACGACAAAGAAGCACTGCGCCCTTGATAGGTCTGCTTTGATGATTGATGATTCTGCCTGTTTCCACCTCCCGGGCCTCCCCTTTCTCCTCGACTCAGGCTGCCCGGCCACCCAGCGGGTTGCGCCTCAAAAAAAAAAAATAAAATAAAAAAAATAAAAATAAAAAAACCACACGAGTCGGCCTTGTCGACAATGGCCCGCGCTTCCTCGTCCGCAGATCGGGTTCAAGCTTTTAGACGAACATAATAAGGTCGCTCGCTGCCCGTAATAGATCAAACTAAAGTGCATAAGCATAAGTACACTCACTCTACACCACCAAGCTGCGCCATTCCACGTGAACCTCGCCTCAGAGGCTGAGTCGCTTCCACTCAGCGCCCCCGTCTGCCGTCATCAACAGCGCCGAATACGACGTAGGTATCCGCTGCCCTTACAGCGTCATCTTAACATTACTCATTTTTTGCGGGCATGAAATTGCTGCCCGAACAAAATCATTGCCTCCTGCCGCTTTTGCGCTAGACTTCATACAAAAGGGGACCAAAGCGACCGGGACGGGTGCAAAAGGGGTCAACCCTGTTGTGCTGTTCAACGCTACTGCACCTACCACCATTCACCTCTGGCAAGACAACGGCTCTCAATCACGCGCATGTCCTGACGACATGTCGCGTCTGCGGAGCTCGGCGTAGCAGGAGCCGCTGGCAGTCGCAGGCTGAATACTAGTCTCTCAAAATGGAAAATATCAAAATGAACCGGTAGCTGCGGAGATGACGTGAGTGGAACAGCAGAGACTTGCACCGCCACTCATCTGTCCCTAACATTACGAGACTGCTCTTTACAGGCTGGAAATGGCGGGTGATGACTATCCAAGAGACTGTTACCTTGACATGGACTGTGTGGAAGATGTGTTTTTGTGGTCCTGCGGCGTTGCTAGAAGTTGTTTCCCTCGAGAATGGAGAGAAATGAAAAATCAAAATCATGTACGCGGTTAACAAGGAAAGACATTGACATGTGGATGAATATAGAGTTCAAGATGCAGAGCTGAGGTGAGACACCAAAACGAAATTCATAACGAGAAAAAGAACAGAGGGCACCTGGCGAACAACCCATATCAAAGTAGTTGGCTGTCGCTCCATGGGGCAAAGATAAGCAATCATCCTTTGGACGAATCAGATCTTGCCTCGGCTGTCGTCTTGTACAAACGCTGTGAAACGGACTGAGTCGGCTTGGAGAGTCTCTTCAGGAACGCATCGGTTGCTAGATGTCGACGAGAATGAGGAACGAAGAGCTCGGAGACATGTGGCAGTGCATCGGCAAGACTCATCAGACGCATTTTGCTCAAGGAAGACAGGGCTTGCTGCAAGGAGGGGAATCTGGAAACGAAGCAGTGGGTGGTGTCGTGAAAGACGAGGACTATGCCGGGACGAGGTGACTCGGTTTGGCGCGTTCGCGTATTCGACGTGTTGCGGGCCGTGCGCGCCTTCTCAACCAAGCGACGCTGACCTGGTAAACATCTTAATCCGCCTTTCCTTCACCCACAGTTGCATCGCTCTGCTTTTTCCGCCCTCTTCATCTTTAACATTCTCAAAAGTGCAGCGCTACAACCACAGGCCCATCTCCCTACCGACCCTTGTCCACTCGCGTCACTGTCACCATCATGTCTGTCGTGTCACTTCTGAACGTCAGCGTCTTGAACAACCCCGCGCCCTTTGACGCGAAATACGAATTCGAGATTACTTTTGAGTGCGTCGAACAGCTCAAGTCTGGTAAGATGCGCACAGCAGATGCAGCCTGAAACTGGCACTGACCGTCCCTCAGATCTCGAGTGGAAGTTGACCTACGTTGGCTCTGCTACTTCGTACGCATACCTTTTCCCCACGACCGACGCCCGGCCATCCACTAACAATGCGATAGCTCCGACTACGATCAAGAACTCGATTCCCTGCTTGTCGGACCAATTCCCGTCGGCGTCAACAAGTTTGTCTTCGAGGCCGACCCGCCGAACCTGCAAAGAATCCCCAACAACGAGATCCTGGGCGTCACCGTCATTCTCCTCAGCTGCAGCTACGATAAGCGCGAGTTTGTACGCGTTGGATATTATGTCAACAATGAATACACGGACGAGGCTCTGAATGCTGAGCCGCCCTCGAAGCCTGTTATCGAGAAGGTCCGCCGCAACATTCTGGCCGAGAAGCCTAGGGTCACTCGCTTCGCTATAAAATGGTAAGGGCAGTCACGGGTCCTTGATTGAAAATACTAACAAGACGCCAGGGACTCTGACGAAACTGCGCCCGCCGAATTTCCCCCCGACCAACCTGATGCCGACCTCCTTGACAACGATGAGGACGCGTACGCCGCTGGAGAGAACGAGGAAGAGCTCGACGAGGAGGAGGAGGAGGGCACCAAGGCCGAGGGCGACGACGAGGAAATGGGCGGCGCTGAAGACACTGCTGGCATGAATAACGACGATGCAGCATCTGATGCTGGCTCGGTAGACATTGAGGCCGAGAGCAGCGAAGACGAAGACGACGAAGAGATTGAAGGCGATGGAAACCCCGACGATGACATGGAAATGGATGACGATCACAAGGCCGGCGGCGGCGGCGCGCACAACCAAGCCGTCGCAGCACAGCATCCAGACGTCATGGTTCACTAAGAAAGCCCAGTGACCAGATCGAGTTGGAACGAGAACATGATGTTGGGAAATAGGGCATGATGGCCTACTTGGGAGAGCATAGAGACGGTGCGCACGGCGTTTACGATTCTCTTAAAAGAAATACCATTACGAGCGAGGGTACAGTTGGAGAGTGGCGTGGAATCGACTGAATTCATTCCAGTGGCATGTATTTCGAGTTCGTGATGGCGTTTTGAGTGCGTATTTTGAAAAAGGACCGCAGCGCTGGTAAGGCCGCGCTAACGCTGGTCATTCGCGCTGGCTCTGTGCTCGCAGTTTAACTGAGATTTTGTATCATGACACAGCTGAGGCTACGGAGCACTCATTTGCTACTCTGGTGACGCATGGGGAGATGTCGTCTACAACCACGGCTACGTCGCCAAGGGGGTATTCACTGCTGTGGATGCGCCTTGGGAGCTGTCCTTCAGCAAAGAGCTAGACTCATGGAGGATGGTTTTCAAAATTATCCCAACTTGGTTTGTCCCCCCGCACGGCCTTGCAAGGGACCTTTGTTCTCTGAGATGATCCCCGCTGTCGCTTGCCCTGCGCATGCCGGCGGGAGATGACGTTGAGCCCGCCCCGCGCCAGCGTCGCAACCGCATCGAGCTCCACTCCGAAACACTCCCAACACCAACAACAACTTGGCTCACCATGTCGCACTTCCTCAGAGGCAAACAAGCCGGTATTGACAATGATCTCTCTGCAGGTCTGGCCCCAGATCTGTTCATGCTGGACGAGGTAAACCTACAAGCGGCTCGCTTTGCTTCTGCCTAACTCGCTGCACAGATCAACCGCTTCGGCATCAACTCGCAAATCTCCCAAATAGCCTACGACCCTGTACAATCCCTCATTGCTGTCGGCACAAAGGACTCGCAATTTGGCTGCGGTCAAATTTACATCTTCGGCGAAGGACGCGTGCGAGTCATCTTCAAGCTGCCATCCAAGGCCTCCGTCACCACGCTCCAGTTCTGCGCCGATAAGATTGTCTGCTTAGATTCCAAGCATGACTTTTCAGTGTATTCGCTGGAGACACAGAAGCTGCTGGCGTCGTTTTCGCCCCCAGGAAACGTAACCGCCCTACACACCGACCCTACGCTGGACTATGCATTCCTGGGCTTGCAGAACGGTAGGCTCTTGGCAAAAACAACCCAATCCCTGTGTTGATGTGGTTAACAGGCGATGTCATGGCATACGACCTGGATCGAGAATGCCTCGCGCCTTTCAGAATACCTTATTTTTGGAAAGACTTTGATCAAAGAGCACGCCTCTCGCCCGTAATCACGCTGAGCCTTCATCCTCGTGACGTGGGAAAGCTCCTGATCGGGTACAACGAGGGAGCAGTCGTGTATACTTTCAAGCAGAATGAGGTCCAGCGATACTTCCAGTACCACCTGCCCGCTGGTGCCCCCGGTGGAGATTCTGACCCCGCGGCCGCCAAAATGGCAAGAAATCCAAGAATGACGCAGGCGGTCTGGCATCCAACTGGAACCTTTATTTTGACAGGACATGAGGATGGCAGCATTGTCATTTGGGATCCCAAGGACGGCAAAGATCCCAAGCAGAGCCGCATCATCATGGCGCGGACCTTGTCAGACACCAATGTCCACCTTCCGGGTGGTGCGAGCACTGCTGGAACTTTTGCCCCAAGAGAGCCGATACTGAAGATCGCGTGGTGTGCAAATGGCCAGGACCCTGATAATACAGCGATTCTCATTGCTGGTGGAGCCTCGTCCGACCTGCCAACCAAGGGCCTCACGCTCTTCGAACTCGGGAGAACCCCCGTTTACAACACGTCCCCTTGGCAGGCGCTTTCCAACCACTTTGAGAATCCTCAACGCCAGCGCATTCTTCCCACCCCTCCTAACGCTACGGTCGTTGACTTTTGTTTGATACCCCGTGAGAGCCCTCACTTTGCCGGCGCCCACGACCCTATTGCTGTTCTTGCAATCCTGTCTTCCGGAGAGATTACTTCGATGAGCTTTCCGAGTGGCTTGCCCATTTCTCCAACGAATCAGCTTCATGTCTCTATGACCTTCGTTCATCCATTCATTAACCAGTTCACACTCTCGCCAGTGGATCGGACGAGGTGGCTCGGAATGACAGAGCGTCGGTCTCGGGGCCCTGCCTTCCTTAAGGGTGGAGTAGCAGCCAAAAAGCCTCTCAAGCGCTTTGAAAATCGCAACATTGTGACGACTGCACACGCTGATGGCACAATTCGTCTCTGGGATGCTGGACATGGCGACGAGATCGAAAACGAAGCTGTTCTCCAAGCCGACTGCGCTCGCGCCGTTGGCAGACAGGAAAACGTCGAAGTTTCGAAGCTTTCTCTTGCCGGGACCACTGGTGAGCTTGCAGCTGGTCTGCGAAGCGGCGAGCTGGTCATCTTCCGCTGGGGCACCAACCCCAAGGTTGGCGTCGAGCCGCCACCTCCCGGAGACAACGAAGCCAAGAAGTTGACCAACATCGTCAATCGGAGAGATCCTGCCTTGTCTGAAGGTCTCTTGCCATTCACACTGTTGGACGACCAAAACGGACCTGTCACGGCAGTCAAGATGTCAGATGTCGGCTTTGTTGCTGCAGGTTTTGAAGGAGGAAGCTTGGTCGTGATGGACCTCAGAGGACCTGCCATTATATTCCACGCAAGCATGGCAGACTTTGTCAAGCAGGATAAGAGGTCAAGCTTCAGGAAGAGCAGTAGTAGCGCTCCGATGAAGGCTGAGTTCCCGACGTCCATTGAATTTAGCGTAAGTCGCCCCGAAATGATGGACCATCAGAAACTAACTCAAGTAGATCATGACGCTCGAAAGTGACGAATACTCCAGCGTTTGCCTTCATGTAGGCACGAATCTTGGGCGTCTTGCGACGTTCAAGCTGCTGCCCGAGTCCGACGGCCGCTACCGTGTCGAATTTTGCGGCGCTGTAGCCCTCGACGACCGTGTCATTCGCATAGCGCCCATCTCAGCCAACTCTGGAGCTCCAGCGTATGCGACACCGCGCGCCATGGCGAATCTCAGAGAAGGCATCAAGGTCAACGGTGTTCTCGTTGCCGTGACTCAATCCGGCGCCCGCATCTTCAAACCCGCAAGCTCCAAGGGCGCACACAAATCGTGGGACGAGTTCCTCTGCGACAACGCCGTCATAACCTACCTCGCCGATCACGGCTACGCGCTTGTCGGCCTCTTTGGCGACGGCTGCGTCCGCGCCTACACACTCCCCGCGCTCAAGGAAATCGCATCCAACCCCATCTCCAACACACTGGACCCGCGGCGCTTCAGCGACGCAACCATCACCTCAAGTGGTGACATACTAGGCTGGGTAGGGCCCGCAGAGCTCGCCCTCGTCAACGTATGGGGCCAAGGCCTCAAGCTGACGGAGAAGAACGACGACGCGCTCTTCAACCCCAACATGGCCGTCCCACCGCGCCCAACCATCTCCAACCTGCAGTGGCTCTCAGGCACGCAGTACATCACACCAGCAGACATGGACCTGCTAATCGCGGGACCGGACCGTCCACCCTCCAAACGCATGGTGGCCGAGATGCGCGCCGAAGAGCGCGCGCGCTACGACGCCGAGCGGCAGGCCAAGGTCAGCGACGCGGAGCGGGCGGCGGGCGCCTCGGGCGACGGCGCTTCGGCCGGCCAGGGCGACAGCTATTGGGCGCAGATGACAAAGGCCATCAATGAGCGGACGGAGCGCTTGGGCCTCATGAGCGACAATATGGATCGCCTGGAGAATAACAGTGCCGGGTTTGCGAATGATGTGCAGAAGTTTGTTGCTAAGCAGAAAAGGGGCATGGTTATGGGGGCTATGAAGAGTAAGTTTGGGTTTTGAGGGGGTGGGGTTGTGGTGATGGTGGGTTGGGATGAGATGGGATGGGATGGGGAAAGTGTTTTGGCTTCTTCTTTTGTTTGCCTTTTTTTTTTCTCCTTTTTCTCGAGCTTCGTCTGCTGGAGAACATCCAAAGGCATTGATATAGACATGAACAATTCAATTCAATTCAAGTGCCTGTGCCTGTGCCACCCTACCTATCTACCTCGCATTCACGCATATCAAGACCATAAAACATGTCTGTCCATTTGTCTGTCTGTCTGTCTCAAGCACAGCAGCTGCCGAAGAAGAGGGAGGAGGAGAAAGAGGAGGAGGAGAGAAGAAGAAGGAGAAGGAGAATAGTATCAATCAACCAACTGATCAATGCCCTCCATTCCTATCCGCCCGTCTGCCCAACTGCCCATCTACCTATTTGTTTATTTACCAACCCTACATATCTCTCCTCCTGCCCCACCTATAAACCCATCTCATCCATCTCATGCCATCTCATCCATCAATCTAGTTCCACCCATCCCAGTCCATCCGTCCATCTTATCCTATCCCTCGCGCCCTCCCTCCCTCGTCTGAGCTGAGATGAGCCGCGTTGCTGTCAAAGGAGGCAAGCCTCCCAGCACGTCCAAGTTCAGTCTGTTAGGCCTGTCCGCGTGTGAGACTGGATGGATGCTGGATGCTGGATGAATGCTTCAAGCACGCACGCACGCAAGCAAGTAAAGTAAAAGGGTAACAGACGGATGAGCATTCATTCCATTTTAGACCGAAGCAAAAGAGCAGAACCCGCCCAAGCCAGTTCATCTAATCTCATCGCATCGCATCGCATCGCTGGGACTGACTGACTGACCGCATCAGTGGGTACATGGGTAGGTAGCGCAGCCGCTGCGCTGCGCCGCGCTGCGCCTCCAGCTGCCGTCGCCGCCGCCGCCGCCGCCGCTGCCGCCGCCGACGACGACGACAAGCGGGCGAGCGAGCAAGCAGGCAAGCGGCAGTAATCTGCAGAACCCACCCCGTCCTAACTTGACCTGACCTGACCTGACATGAGCCGACGTCCAAGCCATCATCGACCACCCACCGCCACCACCACTACGACTCGCCGCACGCCATGTTCATTCGCCAATCGCAATCACAGTCCCAATGCCACCGAGCCGACATCATTACCGCCGACGTCGACATGAGCAGTCCAGTGCAGTCCCTAACAGTCCAACTCGCGACCCAGCCAGCCCATCAATCATCCAACATAATGACCTCATGTCCCTTGCCCGGCCCCTGTCCACCTCCCGACTGCTGCTGTTGTTGTTGCTGCTGCTGTGGCGGCGGCCTGTGCTGCATGCTCGTCATGCTCTGCATGGGCGCCTGCGGCGCGCGCGGTGCCATGCCGCCGGGAGGAGGCGGCCGCTGCCCCGGGTGCTGGCTGTGCGGGCCGACGTGGTGAGGCTGCATGCCCGGGCCCGGCGGGCGCTGGTGCGGGTGCGGTTGATGATGGAGTCCGGGATGGTGCTGCTGCTGCTGCTGCTGCTGCTGTTGTTGTTGGGGGTGCTGGGTGGTCGGCGGTTGTTTCTGTTGCTGTTGCTGGCGAGGTTTTGGCTGCGGCTGCGGCGGCGGCTGGCCTCCGGGCGGTAGACGCTGTTGGAAGCGCTTGACTGCTTCGTCGAGCTTGATGATTGCGTCTTTGATGCCGTCAGGCTCGGCAATAATGCCGGTTCGAATTCCCCTCCACCGTGGCCCGCGATTCCGAAGAACCTCGCTGATCGCCGCAGCGTACTCGGGCGCGCGGCTGAGCCGCTGCTGCTGATTGTTGTTGGCATTGTTTTGATTGCTGGGATTCGAGGCAAAGTTATCTTGTAGATGCCACTCGAGCACGTCATTTCGGGTTCGTAATCGTAAATCAAAGGTCGTGGGCGGATTTTCGTAGCTGATGCGGAACCAGTCCAGGGTTCGTGGATGGACAATGGGTTGGGGATATGAGGGTGTGCTGGATTGGATGGCGTCAAAGGCTTGGAGGACGGGGAGGGTGCTGAGAAGATTGCGCATGAAATAGCCAAAATCCATATTGGGGTCTCTATCGTTGAGCGCACGCCGCAAGAGTTTCATGATTCGCATGTGCGGGTTCTTTGGATCCAGGACAAGCTGTGTTGGTTGGCCCTCTGGAAAACGAATGTCGACTTTGAATTTCCCGCCATAGCGGACGACCATCCGCGAGAGGCCAATGTGCTCGCATTGAAACTGGTGGCTTTTGATGACATCGATGTAGCTGCCTAGGCGCTCAATGCGCTTGAGACGGCTCATGACGCCGCTCATGAACGGCTCTCCAAGTTCGGTTCGCAGCACAATGGTAAAGGTGCCGTCGCTGTTGAACGACACGTCGTCACCCTTGGCAGACGCCAACTCGACGTCGGGCTGGCGTTGAGCCATGCGGCCCTTGATGATGATGACAATGCGACGAGTTTTGCTCTCGAAGCCGCAGTGGTAAAACTTGAGGACGCTGTGGGCCCAGGCGCCGTCAGTGCCTGTGCCGCCAGCGAGAGGCCCAACCTCGAGGAAGAGCATGGGAACACTCGAAGGTCGCTTTGATAGCTGCGGCTGGCATGCCTTTTCTGACCGCAGGGCATGGTGGACGTTGATTCGGCGGAGTTCTTTTATTGCAACGGCATAGGTCGCTTCAGACACAGTCAAGCGTTCCAGCGCTTGGAGGAAGTCTTGTGTAACAGGTTTCTTCCGGCTGTTATGAAGGCCTAATATTGATATCGAACTGTGAATCTTGCTTGCGACTCTGTTGTCATCACTGGGCAATGTTAGTCTCAAAGAAAAGGTTCCGAGTAAGCGCGCAACTTACAGTTCAAATAGCCACCAGCTCTCACCAGCCAAATTGATAGTCAATCCAATGACCCAATTCGACTTCCATCCATTTCCACGGTAGAAACTTTGAGCGACGACCTTTTGTCCTACTCTCTCTGCAGTGGTCTCGCGCCTGATGTTGACATTCCGTATGCGGGGCCAACCAGCATTTTCCGCTTGCCTGTCAATGTGCAATTTGAGGTCTGCGCAGATCAGTGTTTCTATTCTTGAGGCCACGTCCGTGGGTAGATCCTTGGAGTTAATTTCGTGTTCGGCTTGAGTTGATCGGGCTGTTGATGGCTGGAATGACAGCCGACCAGAGAACGGATCTATCCTGACTTCGGTTGGGCGGGACACGTTGCCCGGCTTCACTGCAAGACAGCAGTCTGTTGGCTCTTGATCCGAAGCCTCCAGGCTCACCGAAAGTCCCGAAGTGCCAGAGACCAGATCATGCAACTGGTCTCGGGTCCACTCGAAAATGAAGTTGATGTGAAGGGCGACAACGGCTTTCAATATACTTTCAAGAGAGAGGTCGGTCCAGTCCACTTTGATGGGAATATGCTCGACAGGCACACCTTTTCGCACCCACTTGAGGGATATTTCCGGGGGATTAGGACCGCGCCAGGAGACTTTGCCGTCTTTGGGCCTTCCGCTGGATACTCCAATTTCGATCCAGCTTTTTGCACCAGGGGTATCTATCCAATACTGCACAATCAAGGACCGGTGGATTTGCTTCACGTAAAGGGCATTGGCCCACGCCGTGGCCGCCAATTCATCTGCTTGCGCCTTCAAAGTGGTTATCTTGTGAGTGAGCACGAAACCGTGGAGCCAGTTGTAGCAACCAGCAAGCCCGGAGCTGGCGAGGACGCGATTGGCTTCTGGTTCAATGAATTCCCGAAAAAGATCGTCAGAGACGTCCGGCTTTGGAGAAAAAAGAAATCTGACATCGACAATGAAAAAAGGCGCAGACGGGTCCTCGTCTGCTATGGAAACGTCCAGTTCGAATTCCGAAGGAACAACAAATGTCGCTCGCCCATTGGCTATGGACCAATCTTGCAATTGGCGTGGTAAATCTTCATCGTGCAAGTTTATGCGGATTGAAAGAAGCGCATTCACGTTTGCAACAGTCTTGAGCATCTGCTGCGGACTTGGAGGCTCAGAGGGCACGTAGCCCAACTATTCCGGTCAGCTCTGTGTGTGAATTCGAATGCAATGGCAGAACATACATCTGGCATGGCCGATACTTTACCAGTGGCCAAAACCTCGAGCGCAGTCTTGAGATCTGGAGAAGGGTCCATTGCTCTTTGCATGTTGAGCTTGAGGTGACCGATCCACGTTGCGGCGTCATCGTAGGACCTTTCCTGCTCAGACAGCCACATGTTGAGCTCAATCAAGCGCGTGACGTCGTCTGCTCTCCTGCCCCATTTGGAGATAACCAGCAGCTTGACAAACTTTTCCCTCTCTTCCCAAGCCCAGTCGAGCATCATCCTTTTCCTGGCATCGCTGGTGGCGGGCGGCGTCGCATCGCCGTTGGGCAAGTGGCCGTTGACTCCGTTGGTCAGAGCTTGCGCCGGGCTGACATGAAGATTTGACATTTTTTCAAGCAGATCGCCGAGGGTGTTGTTCGTCTCTTGCGCGACGCGCCCAACGAGTTTGCCAAATGGCAGGTAGCACTCTTCGAGCTTGGGCAGCTCGGGCAGAGGCTGCGACAGGTCGAGAGGCGGCGACTGAGATGAGGACGGTGCGCCGTTGGTGGCATGACTGCCATTCATTTCGGATTGAGGGAGCGGGATTTGGCCGTTGACCTTGTTGGGGACGTCATCTTTTCTGCTCATGGCGGCGCCGTGCAGGCCATTGCGATCCATGGAAACGATTCCAGGCATGCTCTCCCCCTTCACGCCGTCGTCGCCGTCGCCGGACTTCCCCAGCGCCCCCGCGAGCGCGTCCTCGTCCTTGTGCCCGGCCAACGGTATCTTGAATGATTAGGAGAGGTGGCGGAAGAGGGTCGCGGCGAGGATGGCGGGGTGAGAGAAGAGCGGAGGGATCGTGGATCGGTTCCAAACGGCGGGCGGGATGACGGCGCAAAAGCGCAGCGAAGGGCGGTGGGCTGGCGGGCGCAACGGGCGAGGCAAGACGAGGGTTGCGATGAGGCGGTTCGGGCAGAGGGCGGGCGGCGGAGAGGGCGATGCGGTTGGTGGCGGCGACGGTAGAGGTGGTGGTTGGATTGTTTGATGGCGAGAGTCGAGCGGGTGGAGAGGAGGGAGTGGGTGGTCGGGCAGGGTACGATAGGGTAGGGTAGGGAAGGGAAGGTTAGGTAGGTAGGTAGCGTGTAGTGTGGTGCAGAGTAGAGCAGAGTAGAGCAGAGCAGAGGAGAGCAGATTGGAGCGGCGCGGCGCGGTCGGTCGGCGGCAGTGATGTCGTGGTGCCCGCATCTGGACGGCTGCCAAGGAAGGCCACGCCCATTTGATACCCGGACATTACGCCTGCAGCTGGAGTCCGAGTCCTTGTCCTTGACCTTGTCCTTGTCCTTGTCCATGTCCATGTCCATGTCCATGTCCATGTCCCGTCGACTGCAAAAGTAAACCGTTGGTTCCACTGTCCTGGTGCTTGGCCCTCGTCCACGCCATCGCCATCTCTCCCTTGTGGTACGCCCATGATGGCCTCGTGCGCTGCTGGAACCAGGACGGCGGCAGATCAGCGTTTGATGCAGGTCCATGTCCACGTCCACGTCCACGCCCACGTCCACTTGGTTTGCTTGGTCACCTTTGTCAAGGACCGACCACAGTGGGAGGCGAAAGAAATGACCCTTCTACAGTTGTGGGCCATGGCTCACCGAGGGTAGTTAGTTATATAGCACATGACTGCTCCCTGGGTGCAGCTGTACAGTAATGGCGGACGATTGCTCCCTAGAGGATTCCATTTCTTGGACAGGGGTTTAAACGTTGTTGTTTGCTCTACTATACAGCCAAATGGGTTACAGATGCATATGCAAAATTTCAAAGTCTTGCCTATGCAACCAGCCGCCAGGAACAAGAACTTCAACCCCAGTGCAACTCTCACCATGGCATCCACAGCAATGCGCGTCCATGTGCATCAGGGCAGCCAAGTGTCGGCTGAGGCTGTCCGGCTCGGCCGGCCTTTGGCCGCCGTCACCTGGCGGGAGCAGGGAACATTGGCGGTTGGCCGTTGCTGGCTCGATCACGCGCCTGTTTATCTCCATATCCTCCGCTCCTCGAGGCCTCGTTCTCTTTTCTTTTTTCCTCTCTGCCCTTTTTTTTTTTTTTTTTTTTTTTCCCTCCCCCTCGTTGTCGACATGGACGCGTGAAGAATCCGGTCGCAGGAGTTGTTGTTT
Organism: Phyllosticta citriasiana; assembly: GCF_038021145.1. NCBI lineage: Eukaryota > Fungi > Ascomycota > Dothideomycetes > Botryosphaeriales > Phyllostictaceae > Phyllosticta > Phyllosticta citriasiana. The sequence goes on along the minus strand of NW_027117279.1, from coordinate 2,252,890 downwards.
GGACAAAGCCCCTGTCCTCGCACGTACCCTCCAACCACAGCTTGAGCTCCGTCATGGTTCCTCCGCGCCAACAACCACCACCACCACCACCACTATTACTACCATCAACTCCCTCTCGCCCCCCGCTGCCACCGAGGCAGTCGTCCACATTTTCGAAGCTCTCCTTTCATTCTTCCTACAGCGCCGACGATGAACAGTCTGTGATCTACGAATCCTTCACCATGGACCCCGACTTTGAGCCCGGCCTCCCCGCCGCCCCGCTCTACCCGGGCGAAGATACGACGCCGACCTCGAGGCGCGAACTTTTCGGCTTTTATATTTATGGATGGGCCGCCGAGGTACGCCGCTGAACGTACAAGTCAACTCGAACAACCAGTAGCTGAGATTGTCCACAAGGTCTTTGTCGTCTGTGGTGTTGGTAAGCCCTCGCCTGCTACGTCTTGGTCTGGGAAAGACTGGTCCGCGCACATGCCTTTTTCGATACCAAAAACGGCACGCGGCTCCAGAAATGGCCGCTGGACTTGACATGCCGATTTCCCAGATTTCGACTTTGACATGGCCATTTTGGCTAAGCTGACCTCGCTGCTGAAGGCTCATTCATCCCCATCACTCTTGAGCAGCTTGCGCGAGAAGTGGGCGTGCTGCATTCTGACAAGACGACGCCATGCAAGTCTTCATTCAACGTTCCGACTCCCCATCCGCAAGGCTTGCTCTCGAAGCCTCCCTCTCCGGACGCCGCACAGTGCGTTGTATACGTCCTCGGCGCCGAAATCAACACTGCTAGCTTTGCCATGTACACCTTCTCCATCAGTGTCCTCGTGCAAGCACTTTTGATCATATCCATGTCTGGCGCCGCAGACCATGGCGAATATCGCAAGACCCTGCTCGTCACTTTTGCAGTGATTGGCTCGGTTGCCACCATGCTATTCCTGCCCGTCACTCCTCCAGTATTTGTCCTCGGGGCACTACTGGCCATAATCGCTAATACCGCATACGGAGCATCCAACGTCTTGCTCAACTCCTTTCTTCCCCTGCTCGTCCGCAATCATCCCACAGTCCGGCCGTCCGACGACTACGAAGACGAAGAAGAACACAGTTCTTCGTCGGAGGGCGCGATCGTGGATGAGGCGGATGACGAGTCGACTCCGTACCACAGCAGGCCAGACTCAAGGACAGGCTTGTTGCGCAGATCATCGACGGCAGATTTCACAATGCCGCTGGCAAAGTCGCCGGCCGTAAGTCTTCGAGACACGTTGACTAATGAGTTGCTAATTCCGAATCCAACAGACACCATCTCAAGAATTGGCCCTCTCTTCGAAAATCAGCTCATACGGCATCGGCATAGGCTACATTGCCGCCCTTCTAGTTCAAGCGTTTGCCATCTTTCTTGTCGTCACAGTCAACAAAAGGTCGACGAATTTTTCACTCCGCCTTGTTCTCTTTGTCGTTGGAGCATGGTGGCTCATGTTCACCGTTCCAGCATCTTTCTGGCTCAAGTCAAGACCCGGACCGCCTTTGCAAGCCAAACGTCATGGCAAGAGTCGGACCTGGCTTGCCTATCTTGCTTACTCGTGGAAGTCTCTTTGGAGGACAATCATGCACGCCCGCAAGCTGAAAGACGTTCTCCTCTTCCTGGCCGGCTGGTTTCTTCTCAGCGATGCCATTGCAACAGTCAGTGGCACCGCTGTGCTGTTTGCCAAGACATCGCTGGAGATGAAGCCAGCGGCCGTTGCGCTCATCAATGTCGTGGTCACGATATCCGGCATTGTTGGCGCCTTTTCGTGGAGCCGCCTTTCCGTGATGATGGGCCTCAAGCCAGCACACACGATTCTTGTGTGCATTTGTCTCTTTGAAATCATCCCCATCTACGGACTTCTCGGCTTCATACCGGCGATACGCAAACTGGGAGTCTTTGGGTTACAACAGCCTTGGGAAATGTATCCACTCGGGGCCGTCTTTGGATTTGTGCTCGGCGGACTTTCCAGTTACTGCCGCAGCCTATACGGCGAGCTAATCCCGCCAGGTTTTGAGGCAGCATTCTACGCGCTGTACGCGATCACGGACAAGGGCAGCAGCATTTTTGGCCCCGCGGTGGTGGGGGCGATTACTGATAGAACAGGGGAAATTCGTCCGGTAGGTCAAAGAATGATTGAGGCGCAGTGGCAGCAGGCTAACGTCAGCAGGCATTTTGGTTCCTCGCGGCTCTGGTGGGGCTACCTTTTCCGCTCCTCCTGTCAGTCGACGTTGAACGGGGCCGCGCAGATGGCGAAGCGCTGTCACGGGTACTGGATGAGACGAGGGGAAAGGAGCCGGACTATGTGAGGAGAACGAGCAACGTCGCATCGGCTGCGGCGGGAGAGGCGGAAGCGCAGCCGCTGCTAGGCGAAGGCACTGGTGTGGGAAGGCGGTGAGATGGAGGCCAGATTAATGTAGACGGGGGCTGTCAAATAGATGATGCAGGTCCCAAGTGCCGTCACCGAGGTGCGTCTGTGTTTCACGTGCGGGCGCTGGGTTGCCCTGGACTGGACTAGCTTTAGGGGGGGGGGGGGGGGGGGGGGGGGGGGTGTTGGCAAAGCGCTTGGTGGTGTTTGTGTCTGGCATGGGCAGGATAAGTAAAAGCGAAGCCTTTGGAAGCCGTGAAGCGACATTTGAGTGGCAAGGAAAGCGACAAGGCACAAGAGGTCAAACGGTGGCTTCATTTCCGGGCGTCGAAGAAGGTTGGGTTGGGGATGCCTGATTATATAAGCGTGGCCCTACAGTACAGTAGAGTACAGTACAGTACAGTACCCACACGTCTCCACCTCACCCGTCCAAGTCAATGGACCCCTCAAGGCCCAAGCTCCCAAACGCCAAGGAAGCTGCCCGTTCGTACCGTGCGAAAGGCCAGCTTGCCTCTGCCCCGGACTTTTAAGCTACCGCTGCCCCATCTCCCGACACCTAGACAGAGTCTGATCTGAACCGGCGAGTGGGCCCCATAGTCGACTTCAACTCACCACCATGCGCAATTTCCGCACCGCTCTCTACGGCCTCGTTGGCGCCGCTGCCCTCGCCTCGGCTTCTGACGTCCATGAGCTCACCAAGGACACCTTCAACGACTTTGTCAAGGACAATGAACTTGTCCTCGCAGAGTGTAGGTTCACCCTCGTCTACTGCGTACAATTGCCGCCACTCTAACACATCCAGTCTTCGCCCCCTGGTGTGGCCACTGCAAGGCCCTCGCCCCCGAGTATGAGGAGGCCGCCACCCAACTGAAGGAGAAGAATATCAAGTTGGCCAAGGTCGATTGCACAGCACACAGCGAGCTCTGCTCCGACCACGGCGTTGAGGGCTACCCGACCCTCAAGGTCTTCCGCGGTCTCGAGAACATTTCGCCCTACCAAGGTCAACGGAAAGCCGATGCGTGAGTTTACTCTCAAAGAACTCCAAATGATGACAATGGCTGACCTACGTCACAGCATCATCTCCTACATGACCAAGCAGTCCATGCCTGCCGTTTCCACCCTCTCCAAGGACACCATTGCCGACTTCAAGACGGCAGACAAGGTCGTGCTGGTGGCTTACTTCGACAAGGACGACAAGGCAACGAACGAGACCTTCTCGGACGTCGCAAAGAGCCTCCGCGACGAGTACCTCTTTGGCGCCATCAACGACGCCGACGTCGCCAAGGCCGAGGGTGTCAAGCAGCCCGCCATCGTGGTTTACAAGTCGTTCGATGACGGCAAGGATGTTTACAAGGAGAAAAAAATTGAGAAGGAGGCACTTGAAAATTTCATCAAGGCCGCCGCTACGCCTCTCGTTGGCGAAGTCGGTCCCGAGACTTACACTAGTTACATGAGCGTAAGTTTCTATTCCACGTGGTACAAGCGCGAGCTAACGATTGCAGTCTGGTCTTCCTCTTGCCTACATCTTCGCCGAGACTCCCGAGGAGCGCGAAGAGCTCGCCAAGGAGCTCAAGCCCATTGCTGAGAAGCACAAGGGCGCCATCAACTTTGCCACCATCGACGCAAAGACCTTTGGCCAACACGGCGCCAACCTTAACCTTGAGGTCGGCAAGTGGCCCGCCTTTGCCATTCAAGATACCGTCAAGAACCAAAAGTTCCCTCTTGACCAGAGCGAGAAGCTCACGGCCAAGACGGTTGGCAACTACGTCGACGACTACGCCGCCGGCAAGATCAAGCCCAGCATCAAGTCCGAGCCCACTCCCGAGTCTCAGGATGGCCCCGTCCGCGTGGTCGTGGCCAACACGTACGAGCAGGAAGTTATTGAGAACGACCAGGACGTGCTCCTCGAGTTCTACGCCCCCTGGTGTGGTCACTGCAAGGCGTAAGTTTTCATGGGCCCCGTGTTGTTTCCGCCCCAGCCAGGCAGAGCCCTAGCTAACGCCCCCCACAGGCTCGCCCCCAAGTACGACGAGCTCGGATCGCTGTACCAGGGCGACTACTCCAAGGAGGTCAAGGTCGCCAAGATCGACGCAACGGCCAACGACGTGCCCGACGACATCGCCGGCTTCCCAACCATCAAGCTTTTCCGCGCGGGCAAGAAGGACGAGCCCATCGAGTACAGCGGCTCGCGGTCGGTCGAGGACTTGGCCAATTTCATCGCCGAGCGGGGCACGCACGGCGTCGACGCCTACACGCCGCCCAAGGTCGGAGAAGATGACGACGACCAGAAGCCCATGCAGGCGCCCGCGGCGTCGGAGAAGGCCGAAGAGGCCAAGGACAAGGTCAAGGATAAGGTCAAGGACAAGGTCAAGGATGCGGCGGAGAAGGCCAAGGAGGTCGTCATGGATGGCGACGAGGGCGTCGAGGGTCACGATGAGTTGTAGATTGTTGATCTCTCCTCCCCTTGTTTGACATTGGGCCCCATCCGCTCATCTCTTTTTCGTTCTCCCGCTACTTGCCGTCTCTGTCGTAGCCGTTTTTCCTGTTTTTCCCGTTTCTTTCTTCCTGCTTCCTGCTCCCTGCTTCCTTGATGAATAATGCGATGGTACAACCGAATGGTGAGAAATTCTGGTTCGTTCTGTTTGGTTTGGTCTGGAAAGGTACGGTATGGTACGAGATTGATGACGCCGGGTCGGAAGATAGGTAAGTAAGCAAGTAAGTAGGTAAAGTAGGTAAAGTAGGTATGGTATGGCACGTACCGTACCGACTGGTAGTAGAGAAAGTCTTGACGTTCGTCCTGTCCCTCTTCTCGTCTCGTCTCGTCCCGTGCTGTCTCTTCTCTGTCTGTCTGTTCGTGGTCTCGCTCGTTTTTTGACACTTGATTTTAGGTTTGATGTGTTTGCCACGTTCCACTGCTTGTTAGGTGGGTCTGCTGCGGGCTTGAGAGGGGAGCAAGGAACGAAGGAAGGACGTGCGTGCATGGTGTTGAGAGACACCTGATGTATGTAGCTGGCACGGCGGGTGGTAGCTGGCTAGCGTAGCTGGATAAGGCTTCGGTAGGTCCGTTGCTTCGTGGGCATCAGATATGTAGGTACAAGTAGATTGGCAGAAGTCCATGTTGCGATTGAAGGTGCGCGTTGCGTTCGCGGGGTAATTACTTGTCTGCCAGTTGACTGATTGCTCGTGATGACATGTCGTCGTGGTCGTGCTGTGGTCTCAAGCTCAATTGGAATCTATGGTTTGTCTGTCTGTCTGTCTGTCTGTTCTGACCTGATCTGTTCCTTTCATTCTTTCTTTCTTAGTTACTTGTGTGTGTGTATGTGTGTGTGTGTGTGGATATGCTCCTCCTACCTTCGCCTCCAAACGTCGACACGCCTCGCCCACAACCCCACTCACCCACCTCATGCCAAAGCCGAAAAGATAGTTAAGGCCATTGTAAGTAAGAGTTTGCTACGTAATGTAGTTTGCTGCAGAGAGAAAAAGGTATGTAAGTTGGTATTTTTTGCTGGCGCACACCACCCCCAAACCTGCCGTCAACACCACATCGACACCTCTTCGCCCGCTCCAGCCCCTCTTTTATGTATGACACAACTCCCCATCCACATTCAGGCAGAATCCAAGAGCTCCCATCTCGAGAGTATGTAGTGCTCTGCTAACTCGCTCAAAAACAACAACGGCAACAGCAGCATTGACAAACAACAACAACAACAACAACAACAACACCCATACTTGTGCAGCCCTACGAGTTTATGATGGAGAAAAAGTGGCGGAAAAAAGGTGGTAGGGGAAAAAGAGAAGAGAGAAAAGAAGAAAGGAAAAAGGCAAGATGCTCCCTTGCCTTGCTTGAGTGGTGGTCTATGACATCAACCCTAGTATAGTAGTCCCGCCCGGCCGGTCCGAAATTCAACGTCACCTGGAAAAACTCCTTTCCCGTCCTCACCCCAGTGCCAGAGAGCAAAACGCGTGTGCAAAGCTGTAGGCCTTGTTTACTGCGCCGCCGGAGCCGGGGCAGCGACCTCGGCCTTGGGAGCTTCCGCCGGCACAGCAGCAGCCGGTGCGGTAGCGTCCGCGCTGGCAGTGTTCTCGGTGCCTGTGGCAGCGTTGACCGCCGCCGCCTCCTTTGCCTGCTGCCACTTGGGCGGCTTGGCAAATTCGGGGTCATGCCACGGGCCCAGGTCGCTCATCTCACAGCCGCTTGCGCACTCGCACGAGCCGCCAAACTGCTTGGGGAGGTTTTCCTTGGGGATCTGCGCCAGGAGCTCGTCCTTGTAGCCGCCGCCGAGGACGTGTATCTTCTGGACCGTGACGGGGTCGAGGAAGCGCTTGATGATGCTGAAGATGCCGGTGAAGGCCCACGGCGCGTTGATGACGTAGAGCTTGCCCAGACGCTCGGGATAATAGTTTTGCGAAATCTTGGACGCCGCCTGCACGTATCCGAGCACCGAGTTGGCGTTGCTGAGACCGACGCCCTTGAGGTCCATGATAGTGCAGCACGTCTCGAGCAGGTGGCCGGCCTTGCGCGAGCAGGCGGGCAGGCGCGGGTCGGCAACCTTCTCATACTCGACGACCAGGTTCTGCAGCATGCGATCCTGCGTCGTGATCTTGTACATGGCGGTGAGGTCGACCTTGCCGAGTTGCTCAATGTAAACGGGGCGGCCATCCTGCGCCTGTTAGCACCCACAATGACCAATTGCAGCAGCGGCAGCGCGGCGTACCTTGTCCGTCTTGTGGTAGTATTGCGGGTAGTACTTGAAGACTTCGGCCCTCTCGGTGTACTCGAACGTCTTGACGAGCTCGTCGACGCCACCACCAAACTCTTTTCTCCACTTCTCGCAGTCGACGAACCTGGTCATGTCAGGGTGAGGCCGGGCGGGGGTAGACAGCGACAACGTACATTTGCTTGGACAGGTTGATGTCGAACTTGCGCGCGCGCAGGAAGCGGAGCTAAAATGGAATGTAAGCTGGGATGCCAAGCGATGAGGCCAATTGGAGCAGACTCACCATGGTCAGCGTGTCCAACCGCTCAGTGTAGCCCTCCTTCTCAAGAGCGGCGCGCAGGTCCTCAACAGCCTTTTCCTGCTCAGGAGTCAAGTTGCCCGGGTGGCCAGGAAGAGGATCGGCCGGGACGGTGGGAAAGTCATAGTCGTCGTACTTGGGGTTGGTCTTGAGCGTCTTTTCGGCCATGGTTGCGGCTGTGGGAAGGGAATGAATGGAAAGACGGCGAGGTAGGCTGTCTAGAAGAGGTGGGGGGGAAGGTGGTCTTGCGGCGGAGGAGTGGAATGGGGGAGAGAGGTGGTCGAGAAGTAGGGAGAAGACGTGTTTGATGGCGGGGACGTCTTCGGCGGGATGGCACATCAAGGGGCCCGTTTTCCAAGCAGTCGGTGGCACGTGCGCTCGCTGCTGGACGCTGCAATCCATCACTCCGCCTTTTTCGTCACCTCGACACGACCGCTTTCGACTGCAACACGTCGCACTCCGCTGCCTTTCCTTATGAGACACCCTGTCCATCGCTCCCCTGCCTCTTCGACTGCTCTCCCTGACGCCCCTACCTATGCGCGGCGCCTCCAGTCTTCCTTTGCTCCCACCACACTACATGTTCCGCCACCTGTCTCGCCTGAGGCGGGCGCCCTTGTCCGTCTCCTGTCGCGCCTCATCAATTTGAAAGTCGATCTCCTCGAACGAAATTGTCCACGTCTCTCGCCGGCACCAAGAGGTCTGTGCCAAGGGACATCGCGTAAGGCCACGGTGGCCCAAGGTGATGTCCAGACGCAAGCCTCAGGTGCACAGCCATATCTGTGGCTGAGCATTACCGCCAACATGGACCTCACCCCAAATCGTGAACCAGTGAAAACTATGTTTGGCCTTGACAAGCTCTAAAGAATACTGCTAACTCATGCCAAGTTCTTATAGCTTGTCGGAGAGCAAATATGGCGAGTTGCATCAAAATGCGAAAGTGACCCAGAAAAGTTCCCCTTTTACTACGATGGGGACCGTAGGCTCTCAAAATGAAAGCCATGTCACCTATCGAATAAAAACGGTGAATTCCAACATGATCTAGACGGTCAGTTTTGTCTTTGTTGCGGAGAAAAAATGGTTCATTGAATCCTGTGTTTGTCGTATTCGGAGAAGCCCCGGTCAGACTTGCTCTCGCCACTCTTACTTGCCCTTTATGTTCGCAAATTGCTAGTAATATTCTGCAGTTGATTTCGCGGCTCTCAGTCACTTTTCTTTTACTTTCCTCCCGCACAGGTGAATTACTGTTCTCTTAGCTGGTGATTTTCCAGCGCCTTCACGTGAAAGTGAATGGTATCTTAAAGGGTGTTGCGCGCCATGCTCAACGTTCTCTGCGCCACTACGTTTGATTTCACTATGGCGCGATCTCGCACAACTCACAAGCTAACACTCACCTTGCACTGTCCCCGGCTCTAGCTACGAGCTAAGTGATTAGTTCCCTCGGCACCCCTGCCGAAGTAAACGAGTGCTCCCTAGAACACACTGTAGCAAAAGACGACAGCTCTCTAGGCGCAACATGGCTATAATGGCGAACGAATGCTCCCTGGCTACTAATAACCGTGAACTAGGGAAAATAACTTCGTTTGCAAGTCTTTCCTTTGTTCCTCCAGCTGCTTTCCAACTTCGACCGACTTTCCAACTTTCGCTGTCGCCGAGAAAAAGGCTCAATTACTTTCGGTGAGGAAGGTGGTCGAAATTTGGCGCCGAGTGTCGACAAGAGCTGGTTCTTATCAACTTCGACCTCATCATTCTTACAGACGACCAACCGTTCCTCAACCAAACAACCTCACAAATCCACCATCCAACATGTCAACCTCGCATGGACAGAGCCTTCCTGAAGAGATGATGGACTACACCCCTGCCGAGCCTTCTGTATCGCGCGATACACGGTCGCCTCAGGTTCAATCCGAGCCGCCTCCTCTGGTCCGGGGCGCATCACAAGCGAACCAGCACGCCTCAACGCCGCGCAGGCCAACCTTCCAGTAAGCACGATAATAAATTTTTCTCAAGATCCTGACTGACTGTTGCTTCAGTGAGCTTCATCAGACCCCCATCCGCATTCTCGTTGCCGAAGATGGCGTCAACGGCCAGAGCTTTTTCACCCACGAAGAGCTCCTTGCCTACCACTCTCGCTTCTTCCAGCGTCAATTCGCTCTCAAGCGACCAGACCAAACCCACCACATCCTCGAGGACGTCCACCCCCATGAATTTGCCATCTTCTACCGCTGGATGGAATCCAAGCAGCTGTTCGAGTCCGACGACGACCGCAAGGAATGGAAGATGTGCTCTCTTGCCACGCTGCACGAGACGGCGATGCGCATCGAAGCTCCCATGTTTGCAAACGTCATCATGGAAGCCATCCACTCCCGCGTCATCATGCTCACCCAGACCAACGCAGCCAACCGCGCGCGCAAGTTCGACAGCTCGCTCAAGACAATCAACTGGATCGCAAACAACGTCCCGCTCACCTGCTGCCTCTACCAGTACGCCCGCGACTACATGGCGTACTTCTACATGCTGCACGTGCCGGAGCTGAAGTGCGAAGTCCTCGTCGAGCTCCCAGGCATCTTCATCTACAACCTGCTGCAGTGCCTGCGCGACGGCATCGCCCGCCTCAGCCCCATCACCGGCAACCGCATCGACACCAAGGACGTGGTGCGTCCCCGCGACATTGAGCCATTCAAGAAGCACTTCGTCGACTTGGTCATGGTCCTGGCTGGCGGCCTTCAGGGCTTGATCAAGGCTCATCCCAATACCAAGTACGCCCACGCCGACACCATCTGCGACTATCATGTCCACGAGCGCCAGGATCCGCCGTCGAAGAAGTGTCGCAAGAAGCTTCAGGTTGGCTTCTGGGAGGATGCGTCGGCGTTGCTTCTGAAGAATCAGACTCAGGTCATTGAATGAGCGAGAAACTGGGGCTATTGCTTGTTCTTCTTTTCACCAAGTTTCCCCTTGGTTGGGAATTCAAGAATGCGATGGCGAGAAGGTTTTCTTTTTCAGGCGTTACTGGTGGTCACTTTCACTTTCAATTGAGAGAATTCGAGCAGGTTGTAATCCATACTTCTGAATCATAAATGATGCTTTTCTCCTACTTAATGATCGCGACAGTTTTCTCCCTCCCTTCCAGCCTTTTCGATTAGCGTCACGAATGCTCCATGATTTTCAAGCTCATGCTCATGCGAAAGACTACAAATCTGGAAAAGCCACCAAAGAAACTTCTTCATCAACTTCCCGACGCTTGGTGACAAAGTCGTCGCTAACGAGTGCGGGTTTTATTGGCTGCCAAACCGGGGGCAAGGACACCCTCCATCATCTCGAAAACTTTGTGTTTTGCGCATGCCATGGCTTCCATCACTAGACCTCAGTCAATTTGCCATTCCTCCATCGAGCACAAGTGGAATGAAGCAGTCGGGTGGCACGATCCCATCAAAATACACATCAAACACCGCATCCTCTCCTATTCGAAAAGACCTGCATATGGATTTTCACTTCTCTCTGTCCGACGTTACTCACGTACTCTGCTACCACTCGAACAGAACAAAAAACGCACTGAACGACCGAAAAAAATGCTCTCGGCCTCCAAGGAGGGACATAATAATCAAGTCACCATTCTGTCTTGGCCACCGCTCCCCCCATTTGCATATAAATGAGCGCTCCACGGAATGAGCCGCGAGACGATTGAAAAGGGATGCACACCGCCCCTGATGCCCCAAAATCTACTCCTCTTTTCGCTCGTCGACCTCCGCCTCGATCTTCGCGCACTTAGCGCTGCTGTCATCCTTGCCGCAGCCAGTGTCGTCCTTTTCCTCCTTCTTTTCTTTCTCATCTTCCTCCTTCTTCTCTTCTTCTTCTTCATCACCTCCCTCCTCCCTCTCCCGCTGAACGCGCTGCCTCGCACGAATCGTCTCAGCGCGCAAGAGCAATTCAGCCCTCAACTACTGGCTCACCGCATCAGCCCTGCCCACGTACCCCATGACTGAAACAAAAAACAAAGCATGTGTTCTGTTCTGTTCTGTCCTGTCCTTTTATTGGCTGCCTGACTTACCTTCTCGCTCTCCTCATCACCCTCCTGCAGACGTGCGAGTGTTTTCGACGCCTCGTCTATCGCTTTCCGCAGGTACGCGACGCCTTGTTCGGCCTCTTTTGCCCGCTGCTCGGGGGTTCTGTGGTGGGTGTGCGGTGTGAGTCAGTGCGTTCGGCGAGTGGGTAAGAAAAGGAGGTGATGAAGGGGTGAGGTAGATGCTTGATTGTCAGATCATGGAGGTAGGGCACGGCACGTACGTTGTGTCGGGCTTGGAGCCAGTTGAGGGCGCTGTCAGTGGGGCGCGCATGGTCGACGAGGCGCTGGTTTGGCTGTTGATGTAGTTCGTTCTAGTGGTGGTGTTGTTGTTTTTGTGCGTTGAGGTTGTGGTTGTTGGCGCGGTCGGCGGTAGTGGTGTGTTTACCATGGTGAGCGAAAAACGGCGGCGAGAGTAGGTCAGGTTGGGAAAATGGGGGCAGGCAGGCAGGCAGGCAGGTGCGAGGCGCCGACGTGTCTACTACATAGGTACCTACCTACTACTGTATTTACGAGTTCCGCCTTGATGACCATATGAGTTGATCGAAGGTGCTCTGAGCCGCTGTCACCTTATCATGTCCAACGCGGCACCTCGATATAGAACAGTAAGGCGCCTGGGGTAGACCAACCAACATCCAACGTCGGCAAAAGGCGTGAGTTTGGCTAATGAGCAGAGCTGTACATGTTGTTGCTGTGCGGGCGCGAAAGTACAGTGACGACTGGCGTTACCGCCACACCGCAGTCAGTGTCGAAAGAAATGACGTTATCTCGGTCCAGCTGCAGTAGAGCTGGAAGACAGCTCCCTGGGCGCAAATTCAGCAGCGAACTGCCGGTATTACGCTTTGAACGAACGAATGTTCCATGAGCGTAGCCACAGTGCCAAGGTGTATCCCTTTTTCACAACGACTGTGCAACTGCTTCCCGCTGCTCTTCCTCAATCACAGCAATTACAGCACACATGAGCATTCCCCTCACCCTATAACGACGAAAAGAAAATCAGATTTCAATCCCTACGCAACGGCAAACCAATCCACCCACTTCCTCATACGCATAGCCAAGGTGGATGTCGAAAGAAACAATAGCCCCTCGGTCTAGCAGCGGCGAACGACTGCTCTTCATCCTCATTTGCAGTGTCAAATGAGAGATGCAGCCGTGATGCTAAGAGGGATTGTTTCTTTTGACACTCACTGTGCAGCTCCTCCCAAGCAGCCAGCCGCCGCGTACTCCTGATATCCCGAGAGACCCCTCTTTTCATAACTCCAATAAGGGGGGAATAAGACGGAACGCCAGCAGCAAGGAACAAAAACAATTGTATGAGAAAGTGAGAAATAAGCAGCAAATAAATTGACCCATCCGCCCTTTCTCGCCTTTGTTCTCTTGCCCGGCCAACCGATTCGAATAACTAAACTCGTAGCATAGGATACGATACGTAGGTACGACGCGACAGGACAAAGTACAGACACACGTCGCAGCGGTGACGAGAGTAGGAGTAGTAGTAGTGAATGTAACGACAGTGGTAGTTGCAGTTGTCACAAGTAGAATTGCTCTCGGGAAATATAGTGACGCAAAGAAAGAAAAAACGAGCACCAAAGAACTAAATGAGAAATGATGCACGAAGACCCTCCCAACCCAGCAGACCAACGTTGCTCCGAATACCCGCAGCCCGACAAAGGGAAGAACAATTAGGAGAGGCAGAAGAGGAAAGACAATTTGAAACGCAAAGGAATAAGGACGAGAAGGTATATTTGTCTTTGTCCTTTGCTGATTCGCCCTTTGGATAAGGCGGGTCCAGTGCGTGACCCCCTTTCCCTCAGAGCCCGAACTTCTTTGGCCGCCCGATATAGGTAGAAAGACGGGTAGGTGGTTATGTAAATAAGTGTACGATTGGGCGGCTGAGAGTAAACGCAACGCAGGCGAGGCCGTAAAGTCGATCAATTGAACGGTCAACAGCTTGGAGGGTCCTGTAAGATGGTAGTAGTGTCGGAGCAAGGAAGGCATGGAGAGTGAAAGAGACAGATCGCATAGTGCGTTCCAGGTATTCTTTGGCCGGCCGGGGCTAGTGGGCTGCTGCGCAGCAGCACCATTGCCGCCGTGGCCTGTCTCTCATCAGTCACCAGCCCAGCCCAGACAACGGTGCTCGGATTTGCTTCAGAGACGAGGGATCTGGGTGCCGCTCATCTCCTACCTCTCCTTGCCGAGTCTCCTTTTCCACCACTTGGTTTTACCTCCGCTCACACTTCTACTGCCATTGGCACTTCCACTTGCTTCGCCCTGACCGAGGACATTGCTGAGCGAAAGTGAAGACGACCTAGACACCGCCTGCTGCTCGAGTCACCGGGTCCCAATTGTTGGATACTCTGCATGGCTAGGGCTGCTCCTCCCGCTTTGGCTACCGCCAAGACGCTCGCGCTCGCGCTCTAGCATGTTGCGCAGCTCTTCGTTTTCTTGACGACCCTCCTCGAGGCGCTCACGCGCGCCACGGCGGTCGAGCAGGCGAGCTTCACGCTCCGCCTTGAGACGGCGTTCCAACTCTTTGAGGCGGTGGATCCAGCGCTGCTCCGTGGGTTGTAAGGATGACGGTTGCGATGTGGGGGCTGGTGACTTGTGTTCACGGTCCCGATCCGACGAGGCCGAGTTGTGGCGGAGAAGCGTAGAGGCGATTGAATTGCGATTGGAAGCGCTGGACGTGCCCGATGCATTGCGTTGCGGCGTGGCCAACTGCGAAGCCGAGTCCACCGAATTCCGCGTCGAATGGCGGTTGAGCGGGCCGCCCTGCAACTCGGAGCGCAGCATCTTGTTTTCAGATTTGAGCCGCGAAAGCTCTTGGTTGAGGCCTTCGTTGCGCACGAAGCCGATGCTGCCGGCACGAATCGTCTTCTCAATCGAGTCAAGATGTTTGGTACGTACATCGAGTTTGTGCTCAAGTGCCTGGTATTCTTTCCAGAGATCTTTCTCGATGCCCCTAATGCGGGATTTGAAGCCGCCGAGGATGGCCTCAACATTCTTGACAGCAGAGAGGACATTCTTGCTAAAGGCAGAAAGATGGCGCCCAATGACTTCGAGGGATGGCAGCTCGCCATTGACGAGAGAATTTCGCTGAGACCATTCGGGACCACAGAGCGTCGAGAGGCGGTTCCAGATGGCGAGAAGGAGGTTGTTGCGCTCCAGTAGCTGGTCGCGATACTGAGCCTCCAACGTGGCGATGCGACGGCGCTCTTGACTGCGCGAAGTCTCGAGCTCGAGCACGCGGCTCTCGTAGGACTGCGCCGATCTTTGCGTCGTCTGGTGCGAACGTTGAGCTTTTTCGTATTCCCGCTTGTCCTGCATGCGAGCTTGGCGCTCCTTGTCGAGCATGTCTGCCAGTTTGCGACTTTCCAGGCTGGTGCTTTCGAGAAGCGTGTCCCTGTTGCGCAGTGTCCGTTCCTTGTCGGCGAGTTCTGATCTGGCGTGGTCGAGCTCCTGTACGGTGGCATCGAGGTCTCTCTGAAGCTTTTGAACGTCCTGGAAAAGTGTCAGCAATGCTTGATAGATCGCATATGGTGTGTAGTACCTTGAGCAAGTTGGCCTTGGTGCCATCCAAGCTGCCAAGAGCTTCGCGCAGACTCGTCTCCAAGTCGTCGAGGCGTTGTTTCCACTGTGCTGCCTCCACCTCTTTGGACGAAAGGCTCTTCCTAAGCCGCCTGACTTCGTCCCGAGCTTTCGACGCCTGGCCGTTGAGGTCGTCGAATGCCTTTTGCACAGTCTCTTTCTCCTGGCTGTCCAAAGCCTCGCGCTGTGTCCTCTCTTCTGCAAACCTATCCTCGAGGTCTTTCATCCGCTCCTTTTCTTCCTGCACGCTCATTTGTGCCTGGTTGAGCGCGGCTTCGAGATCGCCAATCTTGATCTTGTCGCCCTCCTGCTCTTCCCGCAGGAACGAAATTTCGGCTTGATTAGACTCTTGCTGGACTTCGAAGCGCTCAATCTTCTGCTGAGCCTCGTTGAGCTTCTGGTCCATTGCCTCGAGTTCGTGGTTTGCGTCTTCGAGCTCCTGCTCCAGAGACTGAATCTTGCGCTCGTTGGCCGTCCGAGCATCCTCAAGCATGATGAGACTCTCGCTAACATTCTTCATCTCTTGTTGCAAAGCATCAAAGTCCTCATTGCGATTCTCCAGCTCATTCAAAAGCTTGTCGAGCTCTTGGTCCTTTTGGTTGACTTCCTGCTCGAGGTGCTGGATCTCACCTAGTGCTTCCTCCCTCAAGTTTTCGCATTCTTCGTCCTTTTCTTGCAGGGCTTGAAGAGCCTCATCCCGATCAGCTTGCAGAGCTTGCATATCTTCGATGGTAAGATTCCGCTCTTCCCTCATCTGGTCCATTTCTTCCTCCTTGGATTCCAGCAGGTCGATGTGGTTGTTCAATTCTCGATCAAGCTCCTGGTTCTGCATCTTGACAGTAGCAATTTCGTCCCGGAGCTGTGCCTGCTTTTGTTCATATTCGTCGCGCTCGGCATCCTCCAGCTCGGTACGGGCGACTGCGCTCGATTGAGAAATTGGTCGCTGGTTGGCGCGAGAGATTGAACGCTCGAATATGCTGTCTCCAACCACCGACCCGCTTGCACCCCTGCGAAGAGATAGCTTGAGCTCCTCAATCTCTTGTTGCAAACGCTCCCTCTCACGATTCCTCGAGACGAGCATTGAAGTTTGAGCGCCCAAGTCTCTGCGCAGTTCTGCGTTTTCGTGTTTGAGTTGCTCAACAAGAGTCACGCCGCTCAGACTGGTACTCGCTCGGTTCTCCGCTGTGCCTTCGGAGCCTGATTGCGAACGCGCATACGAAACGCGGCTCTGGCGACTGGCGTTGTAGTTGTTACGCGTATTTGTCGTGGGGTGGTTGGGTTGTTCGCGCTCCGCTCTGAGGCGTCGGACTTCTTCGCGCAGGCGTTCGGCGTCCTCATCAGCCTGCTCACGGCGTGCTGTTTCAGCTTCGAGCAAGTCCTTCCACATCTCCATGGCTTCTTCAACTCCGGCCTTGGGCTCCGAGTTCTTGCGATCGCCCATCGATTTGACGTATTCGGCCATGCGTCTCTTTTCCACTTCTTTGGCCAAAGTGTCTTCCCTCAAACGCTCAATCTCCACCTCGGAATTTTGAAGGCACTCCCTGAGATATGTAATCTCTTCTTCCATGTCCTGCTGGATCCGTTCGTTGTCACTCCTCTCATCATCGCTGCCGGTGCCCGAATCCTTGTTCTTCGCCATTCCTTCCTCTTGCGCCTTGAGCTTTCTCTCCAACTCACGCATCTTCCGCTTTAGCGACTGCGTCTCTTTCTTTTCATTTGCCAAGTCGGTCTGAAGTTGTACATTCTTTGAGATCATGTCCTTAACGCCTTCATCTGACCGGTTCTGCAGTGCCTGGTCCAAAAAGTGAATCTTGAGTTTGAGGTCAAAGTTCTCTTTGCTCAGCTTGTCAATCTTGCTGTTTTGCTCCTTGAGAGTAAGATTGTGTTTTGTCCGGCTGCTAAAGGCGAACGACGCGGTCGAGGCTCGTTTGTCTGGTGATCTTTCGCCATGCTTTTCCCGATACTCCTTTGCAACAGTGTCAGGGACAAGTATGTTTTGTACGTGTTTGGTGATGACAGTGTCAGTGGGAGCATTAGTCCCCGCCGTTCCAGGTCGCGGTGTGACAGGCGGGGAGGCGGATCCTGCTCTTGGCTCTTCCTCCAAGCTGTCCAAGTTTGCATCCATTCCCGAAAGGTTGCTGAGCGTACTCTTAGCGCGCTCATATGAGCCTCTGCTTGCGCCTTCATCGCTGAGGGCGGAAATAGATGAGGCGACGCTTCCAAGGCTGGGTAGTCGTGATAGGTCACCGTAGGAGTTGCGCAGACTGGAGCTGGGCATCGCTCCGCCAGACTGCAAAGCAAAATCCGAGGCAAGCGTGTTGTCTTGCACTTCCGGAGCACCACCTGATTGTGCTCCAGTAGAGGAGGCCGACGATCGATAGCTGGCTTGACGGCTGCGGTCGCGGAGGAAACTGGACCTTGGGCGGAGATTCGTAGAGCTGTTGCTTGTACGGAGTGTAGAGGTGTTGGAATTTACAGAATCGCCCCATAAGCGGCTCCCGCCTTCTGCTGGATCTGCAGATGTGTTACCTTCGAGTGTAGCTTTGACAGTCGACGCGCTCGAAGTTGGCCGAGCCGAATGGGTGTCATCCTCTTGAACTTGTCCCTCGTGCTCGTCAGCACGGCTTATTTCAATCTCCGGCTCATTTTGCGGCACGGTCCTCGAATTTGACCGCGCAGCCGCAGCCGCAGCAGGCGAAGAAGGGGCCGGTGCCTCTGATGAATTGTCGCCCATGTGCGAATCGTCGTAGTGCTCGTAGGTATGCTCCTCGGCCTCCCGGCCAGGAGCCTGGTTCTTCGAGGCATCCGGGGCCGTTGGCGGTGTGTCGGGTAACGCTATGTCCTCAGCATGGGGGCTCGCAGTTTTAGGCACAGTGTTGCCATTGTCCTGCTCCTTGGCCAGAGTTTCCTCAGGCATCGCGCCAAATACATATGTGTCATCGGCTCCCTTTGGACGGTCGTCGGTACTGGGAAGGTCGGCGTCGGGTAAAAAGCTCGATTCAATGTCTAAGAGCTTGCGATTCATCTCGCGCTCCATGAGAGAGTTTCCGTCATTGCTGCCTAGTTGGCTGCCGTCGGCGAGGTCGCTCGGGGGGCGCAAGAAGCTCTCGTCGTCATCGGGAGGCAGCGGCGGGAGCTCAGAGTCGGAATGATCGAACAAGCGCACGTCGTCGTCGTCTTGGGTGGAGTGCGCCATCTGGAGTCCATGCAGTGAAGTCGGTTGAGGGTCGGGCCGGCCGCTTTCAATGCGGCTTTGGAGCGGGAGTTTGGTGCTCTTTTGGTCGGTTCTGGTCGCTAGGGAACTTGGGGAGCCAGATGACGGTCGTCGGGTTGTAGATGGGCGTGGCTTTAGGACGTCTGAGCGCTGAAGGATCAGCAGTGTGCCGACCGCGGAGCCAGCGAGCGAAGATGAAGTTCAAAGGGGGGCTCTGGGAGGCGGTTGGTGCGCGTGGGATGCGGCCGAGCGCGTCGTGTCAAGCCCGAGTTGGAATAGGTGAATGGCCTTGAAAACACGTTTGCGACAGCGTGAGCGCTGGGCGGCATTGGAATGTCAAAACACGCGGCGACAGGAATGGGACAGGTGCAACATGCGGAGTTCAACTTTTGTGGTTTGGCCATCGTCAACCCGGCAGCCTGTGGGTTGGGTTGGACCTAAACAACAGGGATGCACCCTCTTGGGTTGCTTGCACGGCAGATGCCAAGGCTGGTCTGATCTCATCACTACATTAGGAAAGGCATCAATTCCATCAACTTTCCGACTTTCTTCACTGCAAAACAAATCCGACATATCAGCCACACGCCACAACGCCTCCAACCGTGTTCCACAGCTATCTGTTGTCCCTTGGTCAACGACTACCTCCGTCCTCGTAAACACTCGCCTTGGTCCATCATGGTATAATGCGTACTTCTTCGAAATGGTATCAATCACGCCTTCTTCTTCTTCTTCTCCTTGTCCTTCTTCTTTTTCTTCTTCTCTCCGTCTTGTTCCTTTGCTGCCGTCATCTCAACACCCTCCATTGCCTCTCCGCCGCCTTCCCTCTTGGACTTTTTCTTCTTCGACTTGACCTCCGTCTTTTCCTCGTCTCCTTCCGTCTTCTCGTGTCGTCTCTTTTCCTTTGGCTTCTCGGGGACATCAGCGTTTCCTGCGGGCATGTAGCGCATCCGAAGACCCTCCGGCTGAGGCCTTGCAGGCTTCTCGGGTCGAATAACAAACTTCATCGCATCTTGTGAAGTCTCTTCTTGCTTCTCTGAGACGTCGGGCAAACGGACAACCTGCTTGAGGTGCAGGGTCTGGGAGAATTCATTCGGAACTGCCGCATAGCCCTTCTCTGTGGGCACCAAAAGTTTCGCGGCTGTCTGACTGTCATCGCTTGCGCGCGCGAAAGCGTACTCAGCGCCCTTGTGCTGTAAGACCGTCTTGTTGTCCATGCCCTGTCCCAGAGCGAACTCCTTGACCTGCTTGACATCGATTGAGGCCGGAGCAGTTACGTGCCATATTTGCTTTTTCGAGAGGTCCGTGGATTTGAGGAGTTTGGAGAGGTTTGAGGAAGGGTTTATGTTCGATTGGACTTTTTTGAAGCCTGGGGGTGGTTGAAAGACTTTTGCGGGTCGAAGGGACACTGTCCGCACATCGCTGGTGCTGTTAGTTGAAATCCACCATTCAATGCCAGGTCGCTCATTACCGTGGTGCCTCTTCCGCTGGAGTCTCCGACTCGCTCTCATTTTCTGATTCTCCAGAACTGCTCTCGCTTTCGTTGCCCTCGGAGCTCGTCTTTGCAGGTGTAGATTCGCCGGTGGAAGCCTTTTCTTTGGAATTCTCCTCCTCGCTGCCCTCGTCCTCGGAACTAGCCTCTGATCCACTCTCGCTGTCGCTTCCGCTTGAGCTTGGGCTCGGCTCTCTTTTTGCGACATGTTTCGATTTACTCTTTTCTTTTTTGGGTTCTTTGGTGGTAGCTTTGGGCGCTTTGCCAGGAATTGGAACCGGCGTCTCTTTGATCTTCTTCGACATGGCGAGGGGTGGGAGGCAATGGCAGGGCAATGTGGAGTTGTAGGCTGCGCGACTCGGCGCGCTCTGGAAACTTTTTCGGGGTTTCCATCGGGGGATTTGCGCTAGCGCGACGCTAACAACCTAGGCGGTGGATCTAATCTAATCGCGCTCATCACCTTTTGCCCCGAAAGAGCTTGCCGCACTCCAACCTTTTACATCTAAACGCCATCATTGATTTTGACTTCAAAAATGTCAAAACGGAGGAAAATGGAACATCAGACATCCTCCGATGCCCCTGCTGGTTCGTGTCTTTTTGAATACGGCTTCGTTGGATCTAATATTCCTGACAGATGTGTATTTCTAGCACCATTAAGTGCTGCTGCTGCACTTCGTGCGCGCAGACAACAGTCAAATCTCGAGAGCAGCGGCACTGGCTCTAGTGAAGAGGCAATTCATGAACCTCCTAGTTCAAAAGCCTCAGCAAAGTCGCGCCCGAGAAAGAAGAGCAAGGACAAGACTAAATCAGCCGAAAATGGACAAGACGCGTCGAATTCCGCGGATGCAACGACACTTGCAGCAAAAGCTCACAGGACAGCATCTGGGAACGGGCCTTCTGATCTTGCTACTCACGTGCCCAAACCTCTTTCTGCCGTCGAGGCTCGACGAGCAGCACTCGAAGAACAGGCCAAACTGCTGGTTCTTCAACACGCTAACGACAGCGACAATAGCGTGGACAGCTATGAGCCCGACTATGTCCCAAGGCCAAGTGATGAGGCCGAAACGGGGGTCCAAAGTGCTATCCATTCTCAAGAATCAGCCGACACTTGGAATGCAGTATACGCGGCGCCGGATGTCGAGGTCTCTTCTTGGGCGCCATCTTCAGAAAATGTTTCAAAACACAACTCCAACGGGATGACGGTTCGCCTTGCGCCCGGCCAGACTCTCGCTAGTGTTGGCATATATGACATACTTGTCAAGAGGGGTGTTGTGGCATTTTACGGTGCAATATTGCGTGCCGGGCCTCAAGCCCTGACTTATCGAGTCTTCGCTCCAGCCACACATGCCCTGCCCGTCATCCAATGTCTTTCGCCAGATGGAGCTGAAGTGGAATTGAAGTCTGTCACTTCACAATTGCCTCTGATGGAAAAACTTTCGCCTTTGTATGGACGTCTTTGGAAGGCTGAAGAGACTGTGGACCAGTCTTTTCTGCGAAATCATAAAAAGCGCTGGTCTTTTGAGAATGTATGGTTGCTGTTCTTTGTGCCACTTCAATCTTTGTTGACAGTGTTCTAGATCCACGTCTTGTCTGATGATTCGCTAAGCAGGCCGCTTTATCATCTCGAGATGCCTCCAGAGTGGCACAAGGCTATTGACAAGATTTGCTCAGCAGCTTCTAAGCGCAACCCCGGTCTCTATGAGAAAATACTAGTTTGCGGTCCGAAATCGTCTGGAAAGTCCACGTTTAGCAGGTTTTTGCTCAATCGCCTTTTCACCATCGATCGTGATGCCATGAAGTCAGAATCTCATTCAGTCTTCCTCCTCGACATTGATCCAGGACAGTCCGAATACGGACCACCTGGGCAAGTTTCTCTGATAGAACTCCGCCAACCAATCTTCGGGCCTCCTTTTGCCCACCCCAGCGCTACCACAGGCACGCATCAGCGCACTGTGCGAGCACATTTCATCGGAGCAAACAGTCCAAAAGACAACCCAGAACACTTTGTTGAGTGTGCTGTTGACCTCGCCACTGCCTACCACAAACACCTCAATTTTGGCAACACACAAGGGCCACTCATCATCAACTGCCCCGGCTGGACCATCGGCACAGGGCTTCAGATCCTTCTTTCACTACTCACGCGCCTCTCCCCAACGGACCTCATCTTCACAAGCGACGAGTCCAGCCGAGCTCTCGAAGCCCTCACCACCGCCGCCACAGCCACCACTTCAACAACTACCGTCCAGCGGTTCCAGCCTATCCCATCGCAGCCGTCGGGCCACCCGTCCCGCTCCCCAGCCGACTTTCGCAATATGCAAGCTCTCTCGTACTTCCACCTGGCGGCTCCGCGTCAAAACGACCCACACCAATCATGGGACGCAACGCCCCTGACCCACCGCCGGCCCTACGTTGTCTCCTATGCCAGCAATTCGCCTGACTTCCTCGCCGTGCTAGCAACTGGCGACGCAGTAGCGCCAGCACACCTCCCGACAGTCCTCAACGGCGCCACCGTCGGCGTAGTCGAACTATCCCCTTCCTCCACCAACGTGAACGACGAGACGGACGAAGCAAACGACAGCAGTCTCGCCGCCCGCGTCGCCCACAGCCCCGCTCCCCACCACATCCCGTACATCGCGGCGCCGCGGCGCAACCGCCGCACGCTGGAGCCACCTTCGCCGCAGGCATCGCGGCTCGTCACGCTGGCGCTCGTCCGCGGCATCGACGCCGCCAGGCAGGCGCTGCACCTGCTCGTCCCGCCCGCCAACGAACACTTGGTCGAGGAGCTGCATGACCCGCGGCGCACGCTGCTTGTGCTGGGCGCGCTCGACGTCCCTTCGTGGGCGTATCTCGAGGACGTGCAGATGGATGAGTGGGCGAGGAGGGAAAGGGAGAGGGGGGGTCATGGTGGTGGTGGTGGTGGTGGTGCCGCGGCGGCGTCGACGACGAGTGTAGGGACCGATGTCGATGTTGGGCGCGTGCCGTGGGTGCAGAGGGAGAGTGGCGCGAGTGAGGCTGGCGTTGGCGTCGTGGGCGCGAAGAGGCGGTTGAGGCGGTTTGTGGGGTGATGAGTTGCTCTGCTCGAAGATAGGCAGCGCGATTTGTTGGTGTTTGGTCAAAAGGCAGGCAGCTCCAGGTGCGCTCACAGTGGATTCAAAGAGCAGGCAGGCATCGGAAGAGTTTGGGTGTTGGGACCTGACAGGAGTTGTGGCAATAGACCCATCCATCGGCAGCCAAAAACGACAATCATCTTCCACACACTTCAAGAGTTCATGATAAGTAGTTCACCAAGGCATATTCACATAAAAATCACCTCGCATTACGCTCGCCTCACAGTATCTCTACCCCTTATGCCTCCTCGGCACGCCATTGATCTTCTCCTTGCCCGCAACGGCATACCCATTCGCGACGCCACTCCAGCCAGCGCCAGACCCCAAGCCAGAAGTGCGCCTCCCATCCTTGAGCTTCTTGTCATTGGAGTAATAGTAATTGTGGGAATGGTGGTGGTGATCCTTGTCATTGTCCTCGGTCAGCCGGGCCCAGAGCTCCAGGATGCTGGCTCGTCGAGCCGGCAGCATGCTGTATTGCAGGCTGTAGAGGTTTTTGCGGTGGATCGGCGGCACGAAGCGGCCCGTGACCAGGCACAGGAAGACTCCCGGCGAGATGTAGTGCTTGCGGATCCGCGTGCCCAGCTGCGAGTATTGGTGGAACATGGCCCAGAAGCTAAGAGGAACAGACTGGCAGACATTAGAGAAGAAGCTCCAGATATATCTAGAGGTCATTACCTTCAGAATGATGTATGAAGTAGGAGCGGAATGCGGGCTTTGTTCCGGAAGTTTTGCGGAACGGGTATCTTGAAGATCAAAACGGATGCCGCCTAGACTTATTAGTACAGGATGTTGCAGTGCCTCAGCTAGCATTGCTTACCAGGTAAACGCCCAGAATCCTTGATGCGGAGCATTAAGGCAAAGATTGGGAAATGGTTCAAAAGCATTAGCAGGGTATCAAGAACAGCTTTGAGGACTATTATTGCCATTCTCGCTGATGCAAAGGTAAAGTAAAAAACGAATACGGTTGGCAGGAGGAAAAACAACAGCGTAAAGAGAATCGTCCCTAGAAGCAGCTGATCCAGATCGTAGTCGCACGAGTCTATACGGTTACGCAAGACATTGCGCTTCTTTCCGCGGAAGAGGTGGAAGAGGGAGAAGATTATGTTGAGCTGCCAGTTGAATATTCGGGCAGACGCAATGTAAAAGGAGTAAATGTGCAGCGTGAGGACTGATACCAAGTCGGAGAAGAGGGAAATAGGCATAGTTGCACCGGCAAAGCTGGAGAAGCCGATGAAGCTAATGACATCAGGGAGAAATGGACGGAGCGTTGCAATGCAGCCTGTGCTGTCAGAAATGATTGGAGATGTGTTGTCGCAAAACTCACCAGCCCAGTAATCAATGACCCACAAGAAGAGGTCTCCCAAGAATTGTGCCAGTTCATTGTTCAGCTTCAGCCCTGCCGGCCAGTCCATCAACCAGGATATCATTCTCCGCAAGCCTTCGATGGACCATTCGGTCAAGACTCCATCCACCTGATAGGCAACAAACTCGGCATTCTCAATGATGTAGGAACCGAGCGCGATGCCAATGATGACGTCGTTCGCAACCAGCCATAAGCTGTTATAGAAGCGAATATACTCGGGATGGCTGCTCGTAATGCTCTGCCAATGGCATTTTCTCTTTTGGAGAGTCTGGAATTGGATCGGCCAGTAGCAGAATTGCTGGAGCCGAATGTCCACTTGCTGTGCTGTGGCCGATACGTCCTTTAGGGCAGCAGAGTCGGGGAGCAGTCGCCAGTCCATGACGCGGAGAATTAACTCTCCAGCGATCCTATGCGCTATGAGGCCCAGAATGAACAACTGCGTCACCACCGGATAGATCCAAACACTCAAGACGTGCCAAATAAAAACCAAGACTTGATGCCACAACGTCGTGGCAGACTCGACGACTCTTTCTCCCATGCTTAGAGCTCGCCTTGTCCGGGTTCCAATCAGGCCTGCGTTCTTCTGGCACAAGGCGGCGATTTCGTAGGAGCAGTTGGCTTGAACGACAATGTCCGGGAGCGACAGCTCCTTTTGACTAGTCACCCGCTTGATGACCGTGTGCAATTTCAGCTTCTCCACAAGCTTCTGTCGATTTGTCCTCTCCTGCTCCTCCTCGGCGTCTATGCCGTCAATTGGCACCATGTCTCTTGCCGCGCTGTCCGGTTTATCTCCAAGTGCCAAAGATATCGGCGTAAGTGAAAAGTACTGCATACGTGCCGGATCTGGTCGGTCAAAGAGAATGACCTGGACAGTGACGGATGTCTCGGGGCAGTAAATCCTGGGGAATCGCGATTTGGGCGAGGTGTAGGAGACCAAATATCCAGGATCGAAGCTAGTCGGTGGGGTTTGAGGGTTGAGAACGCCGAGGACTTGCAGGGTAGAATGGCCGCATCGCTCCAAAATGTCCTCAATCGCATAAGGAGCATTGCGAAAGAGCGTTCCTACGCCCAAGGCGTTCTCCACCGCGCGCGGCTGCGTCGCCGTTAGCCGCGGGTTGCAAGGTTGACTGAACAACTCACCTCGACATCGCGCATCACGGTTATGACGAAAAAGTCCGCATCCGAGTTCCTCCATCCTAGCAAGACTCCGGCGCTCGCTCCGGAGGACGCATCTGAGGGCCAGAAAACGCGCATCAACCCATTGTTCGTGACCATGTCAACATTCCGTCCCCGGTCTAAAAGGACCCGCGTCGCTTGAGCTGCTCCCGTGCGGATATGCCAACGCCTCCAGTCCGAGGATGCTGCGCCCGTTAGTCGTTGCGATTCTGTTGCGCGAGTGGATCAAGCATACCAGCTTCGACTCGTGCTCTGCTATCAGTGATACTGGCAGAGCAATGACGACGAAAGCCACGGTAAGGATGGCAGCTCCCTTGGCAGCGCGTGTCTGGACAAGCGAGTTAGCTACGCGGAATGTGGCATTGCGGAGCGGCGGGTCGTACTACGACACCGTGGTCCCAAGCAAAGATTGCAAGCTCATACAGCCGAGTGACGAGGTCCCAACGAGCAGTAATGTATCCCGCGATGAAGATGCCGAGAGTGAGGACGGAGAATGGGTGCATGAGGCGGCGGCGCCGACAGCAGTGGTCGAAGGGAGATAGATGGGCAACGGCGCAGGTCAGGTCAATGGCAATGGCGAGGAGAGGCAGGCGTGGGCGGCGGATGTGGAGATGAGCGTGTTGGACGCCAGGCGCATGACGAGGGCAAAGCTTTGGCGGGCCGGTGGGAGTTGATCAGGAGGTTGGCGCGTCGAGCCCACGATACTTAGCAAGCCCGCGCTTTTCTTGGCGCGGCGCGCGTCACGACGGCGACCGGACGGCACTCGCAGTCGTCGAAAAATTCAACACCACGCTTTCCCAAGGTACGCCGGCGTCCTCGATGTCCTTTGAAGCGCACTGCCGCCTCTGGTTTTGTTGTGCTGTGCAGCATTCCTCTCGGGCTGCCAATGAGGGAGACTCGGCTAGCTGACAATGGACTCTGTCTTCAAGTTCCTTTGACTCCGGCGCCGTCAACCTCTCCCCTTATAATATGCTAATTCGACCAGTGGATATTGGACCATAGATCTTTCGCCATGACCATATGCAGGTACTTTCAGCAGGGCAACTGTAGATTCGGAGGTGAGAGCCGCCGTTGACCGCGGCTTTGCACGATGCTTACGCTGGCCAGAGAGATGCAAGTTTGAGCACCCGGGACAAGTTACCCAGGCTCGCCCACCGCAACAAAATCAAAATCGCTATGGAGCACTGAATAACCAATTTGGCGGCGGTGCTGCAAGAGGGCCGCCCCGGAATGGTGAGTCCGACAGTTGTTGATTTCGGTGTCATTTTGCCAATGTTTGCGCTTTCCAACCGGCCAACCTTTTGATATTTCAATCTTCAACTCTTGCAACCTTCTCTCTCTCAACCAACTCTTGTCTCCTTGCTCCAACACAACAACATGCGTTTGCTCAAATCTAACTGGAGCAAAAAAGGTCCAAACAACAAGTACGTCACCCAAATCGCCCTTGGCTCTCGGCCCACCTGACATGCAGCAAGATACAACTTGGATCAAGATGTTATCCGAACAGACTTGACCTCTGATCGACCAATCTGGCCCTTCTCAGCGTATGGACCAGTCAAGTCCGTGCCTCGGCAACTGATCGAGGGCCCCATCGAACAGAGCCCTGAGGAGATACGGTTCCGCTTCTACGCCTTGGGCAACCCGCCACAAGCTGTAAGCTTCGCGCTACATGAAGGCCCGCCGTCGACTGACCACGAATGTTTAGGCCGCCGAAGAAACGGCCCTCTTGGAACAATCAAATCAACAGGTCCAGTCCATCTTGAACGATTTGCCTGGAGCAATCAGGTTTGTGCTTGACGGCGAGAACATACATCCCAACCGCAACGACATTTGCGAGCAAACCTCTGCCTCTCAAACCTCCAACACTTTCTCAAGAGGCGGCAGCGGACCTTCTGGCCGACCGACACCAACCGGTCCAGCGGCCTTTGGAGCAAAAAAGCCTGGTGGTTTCGGTCAGCCCGGCTTCGGAGCGCCTGCCGGCAGCCAACAGCAACAGCAACAGTCTGCATTTGGCAGGCCTTCGTCCTTCCCTCAAGCAAACCAAGGCAGCGCCTTTGGTGCTCCGTCTTCCCTAGGCGCCAACAACGGCAACATCGGTAGTGCCTTTGGAAAGCCTCCTGCCTTTGGAGCTCCCGCCTTTGGACAACCGGCCAACCCAGGCCAAACCCAGCCATCTGCCTTTGGCCAGCCTTCCCAACCTGGCGCTTTCGGCCAGCCAGCAGGCGGTGGATTTGGAAAACCAGCTTTCGGCCAGCCGGCCGGTGGAGGCGCGTTCGGGCAGGCAGGTCAGCCCAGCGGCGGAGCATTTGGCCAGCCGTCTCAACCCAGCGGCGGAGCGTTTGGTCAACCATCGCAACCCGGCGGAGCAGCATTCGGCCAGCCATCTCAACCCGGCGGAGCAGCATTCGGGCAACCGTCACAACCCAGCGGTGGAGTCTTCGGCAAGCCAGCCGCAGCACCGGGATTCGGGCAGCCAGCGTTTGGCCAGCCAGCGGCACCGCAGAGCAGTGGTGGCTTTCCGCCCGCTCAACCGGGCGGCGCCTTTGGCAATCCGCAACCACAACAACAGCAACAACAGCAGCAGCAGCAGCAGCCGCCGCCGAACCCATCACCTTTCGGCCAACCCGCTCAATCGCAGCAGCCCAGCAACCCGTTCCAGCAGCAATCGACGACCGCGAGCAGCAGCGGCCTCGGCGCCTTCGGGCAACAACAACAACAACAACAACAACAACCCAACGGCACAACCACAACCTCCCTCCCCCCTTCCATCTCCGCCGCCCACCACGCAACCCACGACCCCTCCACCAACCGGCTGCTCACATGGAAAGGTCACCGCGTCGAATACCCCGCCCCCAACACGCCATGCTACCGCGACCCATCCGACCGCAACACGCTGATCCGCATCTGGCACGCGACGCCGCCGAGCGAGGCGAACCCGTTCCACGAGGCCCCGCCCGCCGCATACGAAGGCGACGCCGGCCGCGACTTGGAAGATGCGTATCGCTTTCTGAGAGAGACGGGCGGGTGGAGGGATGGCGTTGTGCCGGAGACGCCGCCGAAGTGTGGGTGGGTGGGTTGGGATGTGTAGGTAGGGTAGCTTACCCGACATGTAGGGAGGGTTATATGAGAAAGAAGGAAGGAAGAACTACGCGGCATCTAGACGGCCAGGTCGTCGGGGATAATGTGTGTGCGTGTGCCCCGCCGGATTCGCGAAGCCTTGCCTTCATTGGAGATGCTGTTTAGACGCAGGACAGGGAGGACCGCCGGATGCATAGACGACTACCTATGGGGTCTTGAACACGGCGGAGAATGTAGGGCACGCAGGCGCTTTTTATTTAACCGTCTGACATGGTGATGTGATTGAGTGAGCGTCTCAAGTGATATCCCGTAGGACGAGTGTTTCTCAGGTAGCTTCTACAGCAGAAGCAGCAGCAGCAGCAGCAGCAATAGCGGGACCCAGCCAAAACACAAATGCATGCAAGCACAAAATGCATATGTATATATAGGGCGCTGACATGACAAACCAAAATTCCCGTCCGGACCCATGCATTCCTCGGCCAGCTCAGGTCCCCTACAAAAGATAACAGCCGTCTGCCTGTCTGCCTGTCTGCCTTTCCGTCAGTGTAGGCGGCAGCATTAGCAGCAGCAGCAGCAAGACGATACGATGCGTGTGTGTTGTTGCTCTCTGATTCCGATTCGCCGTCTCTGATCCACCCACCCCGTCCCGCCCTACCATTTTTGGCCACTTGGGCTGCTTTTCTTTCTTCTGCTCTTTCTTTTGCCGGCACGGGCAGCCAGGTGTCGTCGTGTCTCCCCGCCCGCCGGTCTTGGGTTGATGGATGACGCATGAGTGTGGTGTGTTACCTTGTCAAGTAGTAGTGCCGCAGCGAGTGCTTGTTGCTGATGCTTCACCGCCGCCGGCGATGCTCGCAAGGGCAGGCAGACCTCTTCATCAAAAAGTTTCGCGGCTTTTCCCCTTGCTCATTCGTCTCCATCAATGTTCCCGAAGCCTCCCCACGCGCAATCCCCTCTCCTCCCCAGAAGCAGACGTGTGCCATCCATCCAACAACCTCAGCTCAGCGCTCAATCGACATCATCGGCGCTCGTCTCAGGAGTAGCAACCGGCTTTTTCTCCTCAGCGGTCTTCTTCTTGGGGTAAAAGTCGAGCGCGCCCTGCTCGCCCAGCACGCCGAGCCGGTCGTACAGCGAGCGAGCGCGCAGGTACGGGTCGAGGCGCCAATAGTTGACGCGCAGCTGCTCGGCCAGCTCGGCTCGCCGCTGCACCACGTCTTTGACGTCCTCCTTGTCCGCCGCCCGGTCGCACCACTCGAGCGTCGCCTCCTCGTACTTTTTGGCGATTTCCTCGCGCTCCGCCTGCAGCTTGTCGCGCGTTGCCGTGTCGGCCATGCGCGCGTTTTCGCCTGGCGACGGCTCCACGTACGAGTACGTATACGGATCGTCGCCGCCGAGTTCCGAGGGGATCTGGTTTCGTGGCACAAAGGCGGCGAGTTCGTCCGTATTGCGAGTAAAGTGAACCTTTCCGGCGACAACGGGATCGAGCCATCCGCGGATAATGGTCCAGATGCCTGGAGAGGAGAGGTTAGAACTAGGGGCAAAGAGAAAGGAATTTAATCTACCTTGGAAAACCCAGGGCGCCTTGTGGACGAGGACTGCGCCAAGCGATTCGGGGTAGTTGGCTTCGAAACACTTGATCATGAATTTGACAGGCGTGTAGTCCATGTTTGCCATGGAGAAACCCGTCATGTCAAATACAATCGTCTGTAGCGCATCAGTGAAACCACTCTTGGCGACATTTTCAACAGTTCTAAAACACTCACCGCAGTATCCACCGGCGCCCGCAGCATCATGCGAGCAGTCTCAATCGTGTATACAGTGAAGCGCTCCAAGCCCGATTCGCTCTGCTCTCCTTGCCTGTGAAGCCGCACCCTTACAAAACACATGGGCCTACCATCCTTGTCAACACCATGCAAAAAGCTCTTGCCCATGCGCACCTGCGCCAAAAAGTCCTCGCCATTCTTCTTCACGTCGGCATCTGAGCTCTTGGCCTGCTCAATGGCGCCCAGCTCGCCGACCTTGATAATGTCGTCGTCGACGTGCATCTCGGTGGCGCGCCAGTGCATGGTCGAGACGAGCATGACCAGGGCGGCCTGGACGTCCCACTTGCGGGCGCGCAGGAAGCGCAGCAGCAGCGCGTCCGGGTGATCGTGCTTGACCATGCTCCAGACGGCGTTGCGCAGGTCCTCGGGCGACTGGTCGGCCAGCGCGTCGCGGAACGCCTTGCCCTGGCCGTGCTTGTCATCCTCGAGACTGAGGGCGTTGAGGTCGACGCCGGCGCTCGTCGCAGCCGAGTCGGCCGTCGGCGCAGACGACGCGGAGCTGATCGAGTCGCCGTCAGCGCCGCCCGAGGAACTGCTCTTCTCGTGATGCTTGCGCCGGAAGACGTTGAGACGCTTGCTGCGCTTCTCTTTCTTGCCCGATGACCCTTGCCCGCTCTCCGTGTTGTTATCTGATGCCACCGAGGGCGAGTCGGTTCCATTTGACGTGGGCAGTTCGGCGTTGGGGTCGATGATGCCCGTCAGCTTGGCCAGCGCAGCCCACAGCTCGCGCAGCTTGGCCTCTTGCTCGGGCGTCAGGTTGCCTGGCCGTCCGGGAGGGATTTCTGACGGCATGCCAAAAACTTGGGGGTATTGCTCTGCAAGAAAATTGGAGGCCTCGGGATGAGGGGCAGCTACGGACTCGAGCGAGCTGGAAGAGGTGGGGTCCCTGTAAGCGTAAAAGATGCCGCCGATTGCGACTCCAACAACGATGAGACCAAGAGTAAAAGATGAGCTGCTTTGGAGGACAGTCCGAGGCGGTTCTGACCTGGCAGAAGAAACAAAGGTACGAGAGGGGGACCGCAGGCAGCGAGCAATTGGGACGCGGCCGAGAGGGATGGAGAAGCCTGGGGTTGAGTTTCGCAAGGCGGGAGAGGTCCAACGGGTCCAAGTTAAATGTTTTAGCGTGTTCAAGCGGGTAAACCGTGAAGACATGTAAAAGCGTCAGTCAGCCTGGACGGTTGGCGGCGGACTGCACGCTGAAGGTGGTGTGGCGGCAGGGCAAAGACGACGTCGACAGTAATGGGTTTAACTGCGGCAAGACGGGAGACTAGGGCAGTGTTGGTTCTCTTCTGAGCATCCGGCCGGCGGAAAGCAGCGCAGCCGAGAGAAATAGCAGACGAATCGAGGGCCGCAATTTAACGCGCGGACCGGCAGCGCATTCGGTTTGAGGTCATCGCAGCCCAGTCCTAGGCGGCCGGTTCCAGCGGCGCGGCAGACCAAACCTCAGCACAGGAATTTGCGCGGCCGATCCGAGACGTCACCGAGACCACGCCCACCGGCCACGACTATTGCACCCACCTTCAACACCAAACTGTTTACATCGCGCCGTCGACATTGTGTGTCCGCCTCCAACCACGCGCCATCCCTCGATCGCTGTCAAACCCACCCAATCTACCTCAATCCGGCCGCTTCAGCCGTAGTCGAGCCAAATTCAAAACCTGCGACTCGTTGCACCTGACGAAAATGTCCACAACACCTCACCGCTCCGCCTCGCGCACGCGCGAACCACCCTCACGCCCAACAACACCTCTGCGGCCAACCTCACGCAGCTCACTACGCAGCAGCCACCGACGGTCAGCCTCAGCCTCCTACAACGCAGCAGCAGCAGCAGCAGCAACATCTCCTTCGTCGTCGCACCATGCCAACTCGACCGCAACGCCGCTCGACCAGCTCGAACCGGGCTTCGCCGAGCTGAGCGACAGCATGGCCGACCTCGAGGCCAACATGATGCACCTGCAGCTGATGCACGAGTCGCTGGCGCGCTTCAGCGAGAGCTTCGCCGCCTTCCTGTACGGCCTCAACATGAACGCGTTTTGTGTTGATTTCCCCGAGGCTCCCGTGCACGAGAGCTTTGCGCGGGAGAAGGTGCGCGAGAGGGCGCGCGAGGCGGTTGAGATGGCCAGTCTGGCGACGACGGGGAGGAGGGCTTCGGGCTTCAATGCCGTCGAGGGTGCAGAGGCGACGTTTTTGTGAGTGCTTTTTGCGCGCTGCTGCCTTTTTGTCTGTCTGCATGCCTACCTGTCCTGGCCAGACTTTTTCTTTCTCATCTCAGAGCAATTCGTGCGCAGGAGCTGTAGCTGACATTCTCCCTCACAGGACGACCGACACGTCGTTCGTCGAGAACCCGCCGTCCTCCAAAGCCCCATCTAAATTCGCAACACCGGCTCGCTCGCGCGTCGCTCGCGGCGGCAGCGGCAGCGGCAGCGGCAGCTCGGCCCGTGGCGGCGGCACGACAGCCGGGCCGGGCAGGACGACCCGCGGCGGCTCCACCAGGGGCAGCAGGGGCGGCGGGATCCCCAGAGGTGTGGGGAGGGGGGCAAGGGGTGGAGCAAGATAGACGCGGCGGCGGGTAGATCACAGAGAGATAGAGAGAGATATGTGGCGCCCGATGTCATGTGGCCTCACAGCCTCGAGGTTTTTGTGTTTTGCATCGAGATACCCCAATAGAGCGAGCGAGTGAGCTAGCTAGCTAGCAACACAGCTGTTGTCTGGAGAAATTGCGGTTCTTTGGGTGACAAGTTGGTGACAGACGACAGGCAGCTCCCTGGGCGCGTCCCTGACGACGGATGACAGATCCCATGGTCCCATCATTCCAGCAGCAGTTTGCTCCAGGCGTTGCCTTCTCATCCGTCACGCGCTGTATCAATCCAAACCGTACCAGTCTCATCAACCAAAGCCACGCGTATCATTTCTAGGTAGGTAGCCATCTGACCCCTAGTCCCACTCCCACTCTACGATACCACACCTGTCGATCCAGCCAACAAACCCACAAAGCAAACCAATAAGCTCATCTACCTGCTTCCACCGATAGGTCCACCGACCAAAACCCCTCGCCCCTTCTGAGCAAGCCAACAAGCATTAGACCACCAAGAAACGACAAAAGACATTACGGGTATCAAAGCCCCACCAAGCAACCTTTCCATCCATCCATTCCACGCAGCCTAATTGCAAAAGAAAGACGGAAAAGCTCACGAATGAAAACGACGTCAGTTTGTGACAAAAATCCTGCAATGGTGGTATCGTAGGCAAAGAATCAGAGGGGGAAAAAAAGAACCAAACCAGAGAGAGGACCATGAAACGTGACAAAACCGCGGCATCGTGCGCATGCAAAACGTGAATAAAGGAGAGACGTTTGATTGAGAGGGGAAGATAAAGTATAGGGGGGAGAGAGAGTGTGTGTGAGAGATAGAGAGAGGGAAAGTCGTCAAGAATTGCAAGCAAAGCCAAAAGCAACAGGGGAAAAAAAAAAAAAAAAAAAGTTTTCGACCATCTCCCTCCGTCCCGCTTGCTGCTGCCCGCTGCCGCTGCCGCGCCGCCAGCCCCCGACATCAACGACAAGGTACCTAAGGCCTGCAGGGCTGACCGCCAGGTACGCCACAGCCGGCTCGGATCGCATCGCCGAGCGACCCAAGCGAAGCGAAGACTTTAAACGGACGAGACGTCGACCATGAAAGCGACCTCCATTTCGCAACCACACCGCTTCCACCCAGTACTCCGGGGCTCTGCAATCAGAGCAGCTGTGTCTATCGATGCGAGGGTATCAAGGGTAATGGTAGGGTATCGAGTTTCGTCGCCGCTTCCGTGTACAGTTAGAAACAAGAGAGCTATTGCTGGGTATCATTAAGGTTTGTTGGCAGAACCACTGCCAAAGGCTGCAGACAAATCAGGGCAAAGATGTGCTGCTGCCGCTGCTCTTAGGAAAAGTCACGCCGTGCTCGCGGCGCACAGCCCAGCCTTTGAGGGCCAGGTTGACAACGGACCATGCCATGATTAGCGCCGTAAAACCAACCGTAATGACAAAGGTGAACATGGCATCCAGCTCGTACGACTCGAGGGCGGCAACCGTGTCTTTGTTGCTGACGATGAAGGTGATGCCGCCGGCAATCAGGCAAAATGACGAGACGAGTTCGGACGGCGGACGCGCGGGCAGGAAAGATGTTGGCGGCGACAAGTACAGCATAACGTACGTGACGCAACGCGCCAGAGCAAAGCCCATGAACATGTTGCCCCATTGCTTGTGGACCATGGTCGACAGCATCGAAGACTGGTGGTGCGAGCCCATCATCTTGCCGAGCAGCAGGATGATGATGGCCGGCATGGGGTTCAGCGAGACGCTGTAGGACTTGGGCCGCTCAAAGTGGTCGTCGTCTGCGTGCAGGATGTTGTTCCGAGTGCTCAATATCGAAGTGTTGAGCAGCTCGCGCACCTTTTTGGATTCGATGAGCATGCCCAGGGCACCACCGCCAAAGAACATGACTGAAATGGACACGTGCTCCAGGTCCTGCGCCGTCCATTCGCCTCCCCATGCGGCCAAGTGCTCCAAGAAAACATTGGAGGCGCCGTATGCGCAAATGACAAAGGACTCGGTGAACTCTGCAGTTGGGATCCGTGTCTTGGCGCGGCCAACAAGCTCCTGCGGAGGCTTGACATTCCACGCCCAGCCAAAGTCTGCGAAGCTTCCCATCCAGCGACCGAGGGTCAAGAGGCCATACCAGAAGAAGATGGCGCCCTTGATGTAGTGCGCCAAGATGTTGAAGATGTGGTTGCCGCGCTATCAAGAAGTCAGTCATATGCTGGAAGGGCGCAGAGACGATCAGCTTACAGAGATACCGCCGACTGTGGTCGTGAGAGTCGCGACGGACACGAATCCGAGGACAAGGATTAGTCGCTCAACCAAGACATAGAAGAAGCGCATAATCTTGAGGGGACGATCGCCGATGCGGGGCACTACGCGGGACATGAAGCGGTCCACGCGAGTGTTGCGCAAGAAGCCACGCTTCTCCTCGACATTGTCCGCACCGTCAAATGCAGCGGCTTCATAGTCGTCGTCGTCGTCGTCGTCGTCGTCGTCGTGGGCGTCGTGGAAATGGCGGCGGTCCTCCGACTCAGCGCAAGGGGACAGCGAATGTCCAAACAGGGATCCCGAGTTCCGCTCGGTTCCCTGACCAGAATCGTAGGACATGCGATTGGGTGCCGTCTGCTGGGCTTGCTGCAACCGCTGATATTGCGCCATGAGGGCGGTCGAAAGCGGCTGCGTCTTGGAACGGTTGGTCCAATCGGCGTACAGGTTGACGAGACCCAAGGCAACCCACACGGCCGAAATCCAAAAGACTATCCAGCGCACTTTGTAGTGGGCGTTGTTGGGATAGAGGTCCGGAGTCCTTGCGTCGTATATGATTGCCGTGAACAGGGCGACTCCCTGCGACGCGAGGAAGAGGAACTGGGCGGGAAGTGCGAAGCGTGAGCGCGCAACGCTCAGCATCACCACTGTGGCGAGGTCAGCGCACGAGCTCGATTATTTCTATTTGAGAGTCGTATGCACACCTGGCGGAGCGATGATGATCCAGTTGAGCAGAACAAGCGCCATATAAGTATACAAAAGACCGACGTTTTCCGAGTAGCTCCAGTAGCTCAGAGGCCATCCCTCTTTTCCTGGCGCAGTGAATGCTTCTTCGGCGTGCTTGGGAGCGGCGTCGGCGGCAATGTTCATATTCATGTCCATGGCGGGCATGTCTGCTGTGTGGGCTTCATCGCCGTGGGCAAAGGCCAGCGACAAAAGAGATGCCGCGGCTGTTAGTGCGAGGGTGCGCGATTGCATTCAGAAGCAGTTGGAGGAATAGCAACTGGAGAGAGAAGAAGAGTTTGGGAGCGGGGGGGGGGGAGAGAGAGAGAAAAGACGTGAGAGAGTGAGAGGCGCCTTTGTCCGCTTGCGAGCAACAGAATATAGTAGGCACTGGGCACGGGAAGGTACCGGTGACGAAAGGCGGAAGCGATGGAGCACACAAATAGGTACTGGGCGATATTTTGGGAGAGGCCGGGGCGGGCCAGGTATTTGAGGTCACATTCACATCAGCCTCAGTGGGAATTGTCCCCGAGAGTCGCGATGTAGGAAGTTTCTCGATCATGACGGTCAGTCAGTCAGTCAGTCAGTCAGTCAGTCAGTCGGTCGGTCGGTCAGTCTGCCCGTCAGCCCCAGCGCGCCTCGGCAGTCGACCAGGGCCCGCCATCCCGAGAGATCCGGAAACCTCCCAAGCCGTCGCGTCTGATGGTCACACCAGCCTCTGCCGCCCCCAGTCCCCGGGCAGCGAGCTCACTATCACCATCAGCTTCGCCGTCAGCACGGCCCGCATGTGCTCGTCGGAATTGGGATTTTGGCTGGGCAACTTCATCAGGTGCTACCCACCTGGATATGTAGTCAGAAGCATGCATCCCAGCATGGCGGTCCCAGCCGTCGTCTTCCCTACCCTATGTCAAGTAGGCATAAACCAACACCACCACCACCACCACCACCACCACCACCACCATTACCACCACTACCACCACCACATGCTGCTCACTGCCGCGAATCCATGCCGCCGCATCCTCGACGCCAAGGCAAACAAAAACATATCTTTTCCTCCTGCCCCACCACCCCAACAGCAAATCCTGGGGTATCGTGGCTCGAGTCATGCTCATAGCCTTGCAAGCCCGGCCCCGTTGGCGGACCGCCCGTCATGTTGTACCTATGTAGGTACCTGGACCATCACATCATCACACTGCACATTCAACCCTTGCTGCTGACGCCCGCCATCGCGAACTCGCTCTCTCTTTCCACCACGCCCTGCAACACACCTGATGTTAAATCCTCTACCAAACTGCCCATCCCCAGCCTGTGCGGATCAGCAATGCTTCCTCTTCCGTCCGCTCTTGAGTGGTGGTCGGCTTGCTTGGCGTCCAATGATTTTTGACAGACATAGAGCAGCTCCCGTGCATGACAAACTTTTCAGCATACTGCACCCAGTGCCCGCACGTGGCATCAGCAACACACACCTTGTCGGCTGCTGTTGCTCATATCGGCCAAGAGCAAACCGCAAGCTCGGCCAGCGCCATGCCATTCGGAGCCCGGACTCTGCCAATCCCGAGACAGCGCCGTCCGATAATTGAGCACCTACCAGTCCATCGCCTTTTGCTATACAAGATCGAACAAGATCGGAAAATCTCTGCTGTCCTGCGGCCTCTTTGGCGCTGTCGGCCGCCGTCGCCGCTTCATTACTGCTTTCCGTTGCTTTCCGTCGCCTCGAATGACTCTTTGGACGTAAGCGAGCTGCCCTCCCGTCCAAACTCCGCAACTCCCGTTCGGATGGTTCTCACCGGAATTCTGTTGGTCAGCGGCATGCCAGGATTCGATGAGCGCTTTTGACGTTTGACACCCGTCGCTGCCGGCGCGTAAACAAGCAAGCTCGCCGACTAGAACAACCCCATCCGCCGGCACGGCCTGTCCACACATGAATACGCGAGCTCCAAACTAAGCAATGCATGGAGCCTGGCAGAAGCATCGAGGCTACGCCATGGCAGAGTATCAAGTGTAGCCCTTGCTCACAGGTAGCTACTCC
This sequence comes from Phyllosticta citriasiana, assembly GCF_038021145.1. NCBI lineage: Eukaryota > Fungi > Ascomycota > Dothideomycetes > Botryosphaeriales > Phyllostictaceae > Phyllosticta > Phyllosticta citriasiana. The sequence continues at coordinate 2,215,009 of NW_027117279.1, read as the reverse complement.
CTGCTCAAGAGTTGGCTGATTGCTTATGTGACTGCTTAGCATAACACTCCAATAGCTATCGACGTGCTACCTGTCTACTACCTGGCTGATCATGCACCTTGTGCAATCGCTGCTCGACAAGATGAGCGCCGACCCAAAAAGACCCAACACCAACACCATCATGTTGTCATGTACTGCCATGACGCCATGGACGCCGGCATCCCACGCGAAACGGACCGGCGCGAACGGATGCGCGATTCTTTCCACTTCGACGGCGGGCAATGCAATCGGGTGACCTTTTCATCATTATTTGTTTGTCTAGACCTCATCACGAGCGGATCGAACCGCGCGACCAGACGTTCCCTGTAGCCGCTCGCAGGATTTGTGCAGATTGCTCGCGCAGGCGTTTCCCGGTTCGTCGTCGGCTGTCGCTCGCTGCTCCGTTTTCTTTTTCGTCGTTCGTTGTTCGGCAAACTCTCCCGCTCCCCGCCCGTGCGCAAGCCTGGTCCGCAGCCCCCCTGGCTCCCGTCTTAGCCAAGTTTTCGAGTCTCCGATCTCGGTTCCTCCTTTGGTGTTTTTCAGTTCTACACTATATATATCATTCTTGCCCCGTGCCTTATCATCGAACAACACTACGGGTCTGTGGTCTAGGGGTATGACACTCCCTTAGCAACATCAACAGCTCTCCTTCTCAGAGAGCTTCAGATCGCGCAAACCATAAATGGGAGAGGTCCCGAGTTCAATTCTCGGCGGATCCAATTCTTTTTGCACTAAGCGAGTGGAGAGACTTCCACTACTATGAGTAAAGAGATGAATTATTAATGTTAATCTTTTTTTCTAGATCCGCTCTACGGCGCACGGATGTAGTATGGCAACTAACTACCTACCTACTTCGGGCTGAGGCTGATTTTGCGCACGGCGCTTGAAGTAGACAGGAGCCGCCTTTGATTCCAGAATGTTTTTGAATCGAACGTTCATGGCATGATCAATCTGTGCTTGCGGCGTTGGCGCGGTGGTGAGCATGTCCCGAAAATGATCGGGAATCGGCTCACCAGCGCTGTAGGTCGAGTCTGGCTTGAGGAAGCCCTGATACTGAGCCGGCATGTCGCGCCGACCGAAGTCGCCGCGCTGAAGCACACCAGGGAAGTCTGGGTGAGGTGAGGCTCGGGAGCGGTGTAATGTGGCATTGCGACGAATTCGAGACCCATCGAGCCAAGTAGACCGGCGCGCCTCTCTTTCCCGCGATCGTTTCCGCTCGGTGCTCACATCACCCTGGAAATCGTCATCATACCACCCGTCCTCCGCCTTGAGCCTTTCATGCAATAGCAGCGCTTCGTCACTGAGAACGCTTTCTCTGCGACGTTCTCCAGTGCCCAGAATGTGGCGCACTAAATGGCTCAGACTGCCGTAATCTTTCTGGGCAGACTGTGGGCAGTAGGGGCACACCCAGCCACGGCCAGGATTTTGCTCCACCAGGTGCTTTTGCATGCGATCCCAACGACTCCGTCGAGAGTGATAAGTTCCCTCCTGGTGTCGCCTCAAATGAACTTCCGAAGCCCATTGTTTGCGCTTTGAAACTTCTCCCACAGTGTTGTCCTCTTCGCACAGCTCGCAGGTGCGATTGGCGACTTTCCATTCGATCGACATGGACAAGGCGTTGGTCAGAATCGTTTCCATGAAGGTTCTTGCAAGCTCTTTGAATGGAAGAGGACGTTCTTCATGAGGAGTCTTGAGGCAAATTTTGTCAGCACATGGGCTACCGAATGGGTAAAAGCCTGCCGTTTCCAACGAATTTGAAGTTCAGGGAACCTGCAACGCATACCTGGGGAGATTCATCGGGTTCACCCTGCTGGACAAAGAGACTTTCGTGCTGGTCGACCGACAGAGTAATCTTGTCAGCTCCTTCACGTGCTGCCTCATCTTCGAGGTCAACCTCTGCGCCAACGTACAGGTCAGTCAAACAGGCCAAAGAAAGCATTGACTGCAATATCTTCAACAGGTCGCTCCGACATTGTGGCACCCAAGTCAAGGGTTGGACCAAGGGAAAGGTAATACCGCTCAAGAGTACGCGATTCCGGGGCATGTCCCATGACAGTGCGCGCATTTTCAAGGCCGACGCGACGAACCAAATCCGATGCAGCTCTACGCCTCAAGGAATAGAATGAGATACCCTGATCGTAGCCAAGAGCTAAACCTCGGTTTACTAGATACTCGGAAAGGTGCGCAGCTTTGAGTGGATGAGGGGGGTTGAGTCGTTGTTCGGGTTGATGGACGGTGGCGCATCATTGATAAGTTTAGGCATTTTTCTTTTTGAGAGGATGGCAGAGTTGATGGACGTTGGCTAACGGACCGCAGGTATTTTTTTTCCCCCCCAGGCAGGATAGTCGGGTTGATGGTCGTTGGTGCATCATTGGTAAGTTCAGGCATTTGGCTTTTTTTTTTTTTTTTTTCTTTTTTTTTTCCTTTCCTGGGCATGCTGGTGGAGATTGATGGTTGGTGGATGGTCAGACATTTGTCTATAGGTGGGCATGGTGTCCGCCGACCGGGGTTTATGGATAGTGGTTCTTGGTCAGAGGACAGTCAGGTATCTGTCTTTAGCCATGGCATGCTTTGCAACAGCTGTATGACACCACCGTTAGATGAATGCATGATGCGCAATCGGCTTCTTACTTATCATCCTTATGACCCCACGTCACTTAACTGGAGAAGTGTCTAGACTGACTTGCTGCCATCTTAGTATGAATTTTAGCCGGCTCCCTCCTTAGTCTATGATTAGTGTGCAGCCGTCATGTGTAGACTCTGGTATTGTGGTCAAGCTGACTTTTTCAGGTAGGAAGTCTATAATAAGCAGAGATCTGGCTTTCCAAGTGCCAAACCCCTTCCTGCGCCTTCCCACAAGAACTCAGCCTAGTTCAGCCCAGCCCAGCCCAGCCAGCCCTCTTCCACATAGCCAACAACGTCGCGGAGTGAATTTCCTCTCTGTATCCAACGCAACGCAACGCAACGCAACGTGGGAAGCACCGTCACTCATTCTTGGCTCTGAGTGACGGGACGGACGGACGGAGAAGAGGGGATAGGCGGGGGGAGCCACACGAATGCAGCGACGAGATGAGATGAGATGAGACGAGGTGAGGTGAGATGAGATAGTTAAAACACACGGACAAACGGGCAGACGGACAGACGGACCTCATAGTGTCTATCTCCGCTGGGTCCGTCTTGTCCCGCCCGTGTCGTGTCGGGTCGTGTCGCGTCCTGAAGCTCAAGCACTACAGATTGCTTTTTGCTGTCGTTGTTGCTTATGCGTTGTGTGGCGTTGTGTTGTGTTGCGTTGTGTCGTGTAGCCACAAAGTAAGGCACGGAAGACGCGGAGGACGCGGGGACGGACGGGATGAACGGGACGCGATAGTAGGGCGCCAGCGGCGGCGGCGCTGCTGCGCTTTTATCTGCCTACCTACCTACCTACCTACCTACCTACCTACCTACCTACCTACAGTACCCAGGTACAGCACATTCCATCAGGCACCGAGCACTCACGTCTCAAGTCTCGTAGCGCACAAGCAAGCAAGCAAGCAAGCACCGCCAAGACTGAGTGCCGGGGTGGGGTACGACGACCCAAGACACGGCGTTGGCGGGCGGAGGCGGAGGCGAAGGCGGAGGGGGAAGCGGAGCTCGCTCTCTCGCGTCTGACTGGCTTGGCGACTTTTCCATTCATCTTGGCCGAGGAGGGAAAGAAAGAGGTGTGAGAGAGAGATGAGAGAGATGAGAGAGATGAGAGAGATGTGGCGCTTTGGCCAAGGGCGCTGTGGTTTGTGATTTGGCTTGGCTTGTTTTTGCGGAACGTCATCAAAGGAGGGGGCTGAGGCTGACGTTGCGAGAAGAGTTGTAGGCAGCAGTGGATGGGCATGGGGATGGGAAGGGAAAAAACGCACGGCTGTTGGGAGGTAGCGACATGAGTGAGTGTTGAAGTGAGGATTTACGGCGAGTGCGGGTGCTGGGTCAGGTAAACGGTGGGGTTGAGGTGGTGTGGTTGACTGAGGATTCTGCTCGCTGCTTGAGAGAAGACTGTTGAGAGAAAGGATACTATGGGTCTGCGGTGGCTACAGCAAACAACAGATCCCTAGGTCAATCTGACGCAGTGAACCAATGATCCCCATAACAATTGATGGTACGACGCCTTCGATATGGTCACAGTTCCAGGCGCCATCATTTCTTCGACACCCACTGCGACACCATGCTGGAGCTCAAATGCGGCCGAAAGACATCGATACCTCTGACTGATAACCGGTCAGCTGGCCAGCTGGATCTTTCGTGTCCCTCCACTCGATATAAGTACTCGCAGCATGGAGACGGCCTCAAGAAAATACCAGGAAGCTGAAACCAACCCAAATCCGTAAAGTGGGGTCACCACAATGTCCTTGGATTCCCATGGCGTCTTACCATCAATTGTTATGGCGAGTACTTGAGAACAATCCCATCGCTCAGTTGGTGTGCAGAGTCGGTAAAGATTCTCTCATCAGTAAGATCCGCGTTGTTGTCATTTTCCCATCTCGACCCGTTGGTCTTCTTTTTCTCGTCTTGGTTTGTCGCCATGAGACAACGAATGCTTCCCGCCCTCCATCAATCATTTGGGTATATCCATATCAACCTGCGCCATTGACTGCAGCCGTCCGCAGCCAAACTCGAAGAACATGAACGCCAGAATCCCAAATTTTCGCCATGCTCTTAAAGATGCCGTGCCTACATACGCAAACAGCTCGTCTCATCGTGCGCTCTCTTACACTCTAGCCCACACACCCTCGCCGCGCACCTCAGACACCTTACCCTCCCCCAGTATCCGCAAATTTCGCAAAACAGCCTTCGCGACGGGCCCTCTGCGGCTGGTGGTGCAGCTCTTGCTGCTGTGTAGGGGAGCGGTGGATGCGCGAGCAGCGTCTGGATTTCTTGTTCGGTCGGTAGGGTGGGCACATTGGCTCTCAAAAGCGGTTCGTAGTCGTCGATTGGCGTAGGCTCCGCCAGCACACTCTCCATTTCCAGATCGATCATAGGAGCCTGCTGCACTCCTCCGCCCGAAGGCGCTGGACTCCCCACCACTGCAGCCGACGGAGTCGTAGGCGCGCTCTCGGTTGTCGTAGTCGTCGCGGCGGCCGCTCTTTTCGCCGCCCTGCCCACGGCGGCAGCACCCATACTGCGCTTCCTGTTCTTCGAGCTCGCCATTGCGGTAGCTTCTGCCGCGCCCGAGCTAGGTGCCGGACTGGCCGTCGCCGTGACAGACTGGCTCCCGGGCCCAACAGAGCCCGCCGCAGCAGGCGCGCCGGTCCGCTGCGCCGCCAACGCTTCCTCGTCCGCCAGCCAATGTGCAAACGTGCGACCGCTCTGCAGAATCTTGCGCACGGCGGGCGTCATTTTCCTGCCCTCCCGCTCGCGCTTCAGAACGCCCCCGCCTCCCGCCCCGCGCGCCTGCGGCAGTGCCACGTCTTTTTGATTGTCGCGGTCTAGCTCGGCGATGCGTTTGAGTATGGCTGTCTGCTGCCGTGCGGGTAGATCGCTGATGGCATTGCCGCCGCTACCGGCATTGTACGCGTCGGCCTGGTGTTGGGATTGGCGCGCCGCGGTGCGCTTGCGACCACTGGGGTTAATGGCTGCTTTGCTCGGGTCGTAGCCAATGTCGGGGACGTAGGCCCAGCCAGGAGCTGGCGCGGGGCCGCCCGTCGTGATGGGTATGACTTCGATGTGCGGCATCGATGGGGAGCGCGGTGGAGGGGCTGCAAAAATAGAAGGGTCGGCTTGATGGTCTTTTGGGTTACAAAGATTTGGTCGACAGGGTTGACCTTCCGATGACGCACAGACCCTTAACTGGATGAGGCTTAGCTGTCGATCCAGCGTGCTCTTGCCTTGCATTTCCTTTTAAGGATGTTGATCGGACATGTCAACCAGGTCAGAATTGTTCTTGACTCACTGCGGGTTGCTTTTTCTGGTACTGAGTGAACGCATCGGCTTTCATTTTTTGTGTCGCAGAGACTGTCCTCCAGGTAACGAACGAAAATTTATGCTACGGTCAATCACCACAAACTCTAACCCTTTTCCGTCCTTCCTCTTGTCGAGAAACGAGTGGATAGATAGGGTGCTTACCTATGCTCCATTTTCTCGGCATAAACGGGAGCAATCGAACTGACAAGCGGCTTTAAAAGCACTGGTAACTGTGAGCAATGTTCCGGACTATTTCAAGATTTGAATGTACCATATTTCTTACCCGAAAACACAATGGCTAAATTCATAGCAGTTGCAAAAAAAAGTACGAGACAGAGCTCTAACCATTCAAGTGAAAAGGTTATGAGTAATCTTAGCTCAACACGTCGTCAGACAATAAGTTTGGCGCAGATAGGGGAGCATTCATGTACATACAGAATTATATAGGCGTAAAGGACGAAGAGCATCCACAAGCTCTGACGAGCGAAAGCCGTTTTATTTTAATGTCTCACGACTTTCATCAAAAGACTTAGGTAGTAAGCAGCAACTATTACCGTCTCCAAGGAGAGCTTAAGTAACCTACATCCGCTTCCTTGTTCTAGTCATGTTTGCTTCAATTATCTACTAAAACTCGGTATTGACTTGACTAGCTTTTCTGCCTTGCTTCATTTCCCTCGTCGTTTCCGATCCTTTTCATTTAAGAGCAACGAGCTCACCGAATTTGAAAGGTTGAAGGAAGTTAGTTGCGTAGCATTCTATTCACTACACTCCCCTTTTCTCAGCGCCTATAGCAAATTTCCAAGCTGTAGGCTCAAGCAAGGCAGCAGCGACACGACTTACGCGTGATTCAGAGCGCCCTTTTCTGCCTCATGGAGAGAAGCAGTATTTCTCGATAATCAACGCGAAGCTAGCATAGTACGGCAGATCAAACAGACACGAAAAAACTCTCGCATAACAATAAATCGTTCGACTTGATAAGGTAGTAAACAAGCGTAGTAGTAGTAGTAGAAGTGTGGTGGTGATTCTGGCGGCGGCGGTGGTGGTAGCGGCAGCAGCAGGCACCCGAAGACGACGTCGCCCACCACGAAATTTCTGGCTTGCAGCGAACACATACGTAAAAACGCTTGACAAAGGCAAAAAGGTAAAAAACGGAAAAATGCAACCAACCGAACCCAACCCCCACTTCCCTATGCTTGTCCTGCCTCTCTCCGCCCTGACCCTCAGTCCCGTTGTTTGACATGTCCCACTCGTTGTCTTGTTTGCTGGGTCCGGTTGGTCGTTCCGTAGCTCTATTACACATGGATGGTCTTTGTCGTCTCCAGATTATTCTTCACCACGCAGCCCCTGGTGTTCTCCTCCCATTCGTCTTATCATCTGGGGCACCGCCAAACGGCAAAGCGGCTTGCCCTGCGGTGTCTTCACCGCGACAAAAGATCCAGCGACGTTGCCGCCTGGCAGCTCAAGACGAAGCGTCTTGATGATACTTGTACAACATTCAACCTTTTCTTTTCTTTTCAGCCCTTTAGTTGCGCAAACGAGCAGAGTCTCTTGAGAGCAACTCCATCCATCTGCTGCATTGAGAGGGCTCCGAGCAACACTTCGTCTTTTGGCAATGACTCGATGCTTAACCGCTTGTCCTTGAGTTCTTCCTCCGTCATGGCCTTCTCGCCCAGCTTCTTCAGCATTGCCAGAGCTCGATGTGTCACCAGACCAAAGCCCGTGTCCAAATGGTCCATCGGCCGGGGCATGCCGCGTACTGGAGGTGGCTGTGGAGCCTGCCGTTCGACGCTCAGCAAGCCCGACAGGAAAACGAGCGTCTTGGCCCAGCCATCTTCAGCTTCAAGCCATGAACGTGCTAAACCTGTATCCGGACCGGGACACAGAGCTGCGAGAATGTCAGCTGCTAGCATGCCCTGGATAAGGTACGGCTTGCGAGCCTCAGCGACACGGGCTTCAGGGCGGCGACCCTTTTCAGGAACGACAGAGATGGCCAGGCCAAAAGCGCGAGTCAACAAGTCGAAAGGTGGTGTGGATGCGGTGTCGGACGAGAAAAGTTGTTTGTAGAAATGGCGGTTGGGATCATCGCGCGCAAGCAGTTTCGCCAAACAGTCAACTGCGGGCGGCAGATAACGGTGGAATGATGGATTGTACGAAGTGAAGCGGAGAGGTGTGCTGGCGTTTGGGAGAGGGGTCGGGGCAAAGGCGAGGAGAAAGTTGAGGATGTTGAACGCATCCTCGCGGGTAGGCAGTTCGATTTTATCGGACGTGTTGGAAAGGAAAGTGATGACGTCCTTCATGAAATCAACCGTGTTGAGGCTGTTCCGGAGAAGCATGATGCGGGTGCCAAGGAGACGGACCGTGTTGGAGATGAATTTGATGACAGGAGCGCTCGACAGCATGGCGTGGTTGGACTCGAAGAAAGACAGGTTGCGGAGGACCGTGGTTATGGCAATGAGACGGTCCGCAGCACGGTCCATGTCATAAGCAACAGAGCCGTACTCGGGAACCTCCTGCAAGCTCTCGAGTTCCTTCCGACAGTTGCGCATCACGTCTTCGTATGACGTCAAGTCGATAATGTCGGACACCTCAGCAGCGTCTTCGGCGAGCACGTCAACTTGGTCTTCAGCGCAGTCGACAATGGCATCCATCAAGTCCTCACACTTGTCAAGCTCCAACTGCAACCGAGGGTCGTGTGATAGGCGCACCAACACGTCAAGGGCATATCGAACTTCCAGGTGCAGTCCAGATTGGAGAGACATGCTGATGGCGCGCAAGTCAATGATTCCCATTTCCTCGGTGTTGGGCACGTCCGGTTTCAGTTTGGCAATCTTCTCGCCGACATTTCCAAGTTCCTGGACCGAGAGGCCGCCGTACGTGTCGACGAGCTGGCGTTTTCGAGGAGTGAAATTGGAGTCTAGGGATATCTTCTTCTCCACTGCTGCTGTTCCACCATTTTGTACAGGCCCGTCCGCTGGCTTTGGCATAGATTCATTCGGTTTTTGCTCAGGACCGGGAGACGGCGCGGCAATTGAACCAGCTGTCTGCGGTTGAGGTGTTGATTCCAACTGCCTGCTCATACTTTTTCTCTGCAAGTTATCCTGCTGCGAGGCGACATTCGAGTCAGTCTGAGGAGTTCCCCAGCCATTAGCCGCGGGCACGGAATTATTCCTCATTGGCGTGCCCTGGTCCACTGGAGGCTGCGAAGCCTGCATTGACGCTCTTTGCTGTAGCCTTTGCACGTATTGTTGCTGCTGAACTTGGAGATCTTGTGCGGTGCTTGGTATCGGCTTTACGGGCGTCTGTGGAGCGCCACCAGCTCCCGGCATCTGGCCTGCTTGTCCTTGTCGCCTTTTGCTGGCCAACCATGCTTGTTCATAGGGGGCCAAATTCTGCTCGTATATCATCCTTAGCTCTTGTCCCGCCATCGGAAACTGCTGCGGCGGAAATCCCAGATACTGTGCTACTTGCGGCCAGGCATTGCTTTGCGACACATTCTTGGAGCCACGATGTCTCAAAACCAAGGTGTACAGCTGAAGGAGGCTCACTGGTCGCATGGCAATCGTTGGCTGCGGGTTGAACGGGAGATTTTGTGCTTGCATCAAGCTAGCCACAGTGTTGAGAAAGGCAGGCTCCGTTGCAGGTTTGCCTGCGTTCATGCCCATTGGACCTTGATTTGGACGCATGCCACCTGCCATTGCCATGGCAGGATTCATCTGCTGACCCGATGATCCGAGCATGTTCATCCCTCCAGCCTGCTGTTGCTGCTGTTGTCTTTGCTGCGCAAAAGTGTTGGCAGCAATTTGTTGCTGCTGCTGTTGTAATCGCATCTGGTACATGCGCTGCGCATCATTTTGTCTCTGCTGCAAGTTTTGCGATAGAGCCACACCCTGGACGGGCATCCCGTTGTTGAAGCCAGCCGCGGACATGGCGGGGTTCATGCCGAAGCCTGGGTTGAAATTTTGACCCTGCGGAGAACCCTGCATCATGTTCATGGCAGCCATCTGCTGAGCCATGGCTGGGTTATGCGGCGTGTTCACGCGACTTGTCTGATCTGGAGTTGGGGACATGGCCATGCCTTGCTGCTGGGGGAATGGATGCGGCGACATGGTCTGCATGCGCTGCGCATTGGGCGGCGGCCTGAATTGCTGGTTCTGCATGGTCGGAGAGGGAGTGGCATTGGAGGAGCCGCCCTGGTGTAGATGTTGATAGGGATTAGGCGCCTGGAGCCCTTGGCCACCATGCTGAGGATTACCCTGGAAGCCACCCGGCGCGAAAGACATTTGCTGAGGCGTTTGGGAGCGCGACAGAGATATGTTTCCGGGAGCAGGACGCGGAGAGGCACTGGGCGCGTCTTCGGAAGGATGAGGCCTCTTGGAAGGGACGATGGAGTTGACTTGGTAGACGGGGTTCTGGAAGGCAGCGGGCGAGACATTGCGCACGTTGCCGTTTTGCAGGCGCTGCTGCTGCAGCTGGGGATTCTGGAACTGGTTCAGGTCGAGCGAGTTTGGATTGAACATGGACGGGTCGAGGATGGAGTTGGCTGAGTCGAGAAAGCCATTGCTACCAGAGAGGGCGGCGTCGAAGTTCATTGCGCGGACGCGTCCATCAGCCTGAGGGAAACAGAGCATCAGCAAGCGACCACGACCATCAGCATGCGACGCGACGGCATCGGAACAGCAACGAGGGACGACGGCACACAGCGCTTGGTCGACTTTCGCGGGCGACGCGCGCCAGGTAAGCCGATCGGGGGGGGATGCGGTGAGCGTCTCTCTTTGGTTTGGGCGGGAGCCGACGGGGCAGCAGGCAGGCTTTCAGCCACGAGGGTCGGGCAGCATACGAGCGCGTAGGCCCTCGCACAGATCTGGGTAATGGGGAGATTTGGACTGACTTACTAAGGCTCAGGGCGGAGGAGAATAAGTCAAGGTAGCTTGATTGGGGGGGGGTCGTGCTGAGAGGTCGATTCTGATGGATTGAACGGGATGAGAGAAGGGCCAAGAGGCTGGCGCGCTCGGGAGCCAATCCATGCTTAGCGAGCGGCGGCGGCGGCCACGGACGATGATGGACGGAGAGAGAGGACGACGCCCACGACGACAGGACGAATTCGAGCAAGCGAGAGAGAGGAGGAGAGGCAGAGACGAAGCTCTCCAGCACCAGCAATCGATCGAGGCTTTTTGCCCGTCTGTCCGTCACGACAATACTGGCAGACGCTTAAAACGGATTGGTGGCCCCAAAGCTAGCTGAGCAAGCAGGGATGCGCAACGCAGCAGATACGGCACGAGATGTTTAAAGACACTGGACTGCCTGTACAGTACGGTACGGAACCGACGCCTTTATATATTCTCTTCCCAATCTACAGCCCTTGGCTCCCTCTTCGTGCCCTCCCCGCTCTCGTCCCCAACAGCCGCCGACTCCCTACCACCCTTTGTGCCTCCCCCCGGTGACGGCTCCAGTAGGTGGGCCGACCAGACGTATTGATTGACTAACGCCCTGCAAACACCTTCCCCACCGTCCAACCCTGGAGTCTGGAGATCAGACTGAAACACTCCTCTCTCGGTCCAGAGGTGGTCTGCCCAGAGACCCGAGGCTGGCGTGCGCACAAAGAGCCTGTGCGGGGCGGAGATCCGGACACCATATTTTGCGCGTGCTTGATGACTGAAAGAGGCCCTTGTCGCCTTAGGCAGGAGGGCGAGCGGGTACAGTGATGAACTTGCCTTGGGGGGGGAGCATTTCAGAGGCCTCGGTGTCGGCCTGGTACGGTAGCGAAAGGCGTATGGTGGCCACAACACTACGTAATTCAGAGCAAGACAGCGAGCATTCTTACACTTTGTATCAAGTGAAGCTATCCTTGGCCAGAGTCTAAGAGGCATACATGTGCATTCAAGCCCAATTGCGGAACCCCATTTGCCACGACTCTCACCACCAGGAACTCAATCAGAGTGTCGGAGTGTCATGAGTCTGTCCAACGGCTCATTTTCTGCCGGTCCTTACCTTTACCGCCTTGACTTTCCCACGTGACGCGGGCGGCCTGCGTCCCGATCCCGTCAACAGCTGAGGCGCGTCCATCCAGCTCCACTACAGCTACAATCCAACTTCACATCACCGCTCGCCTTCGCCTCTGCGCTATCGTCCCCCATTTCCCCGCCCGTCACCCCGAAATCCTCACCCATTCTCTTGAAGCGACGCGACGCGACCCCAACCGCAGCCTCCACCATGTCCGACGTTGCAGTCGAGAACCCGGCCAACCAGGTGCCACCTCACAAGAAGGCCCTGCCTTCTTCCATCCCCGATATCGACTCGCTCGAAGGCTTCACCGATGAGAAGAACGACCAATATTCAACCTTCAAGAAGCTCCAAAGACAGCTCGAGTTCGTGCTCGCCGCCAGCTTGCGCCCTACCCAACCCAAGTGCTGATGATGTCAGGTACATTCAATTACAGGAGGAATACATCAAGGATGAGCAGAGGTTTGTCTTACTGGAGAAGTTGCAACATGAATACTAACAGCTGGACAGGAGTTTGAAGAGGGAGCTCGTGCGCGCTCAGGAGGAGATCAAGCGCATTCAGAGCGTGCCGTTGGTCATTGGACAATTCATGGAGGCAATAGACCAAACGTGCGCAATGACCGTCTCTCATCCAACGGGCAAGACTAACATGATACAGGACCGGCATCGTTCAATCCTCGACCGGTTCAAACTACGTCGTCCGCATCCTCTCCACCCTCGACCGCGAACTTCTCAAGCCTTCTTCCTCTGTCGCTCTTCACAGACATTCGAATGCCCTCGTAGATATTCTTCCTCCGGAGGCGGATTCTTCCATCGCCATGTTGGGCGCAGATGAGAAGCCGGATGTTACCTACGCCGATGTTGGTGGATTGGACATGCAGAAGCAAGAGATTCGGGAAGCTGTCGAGCTTCCTTTAACACACTTTGACCTTTACCACCAGATTGGTAGGCACACAAGATTCTTCGTCTGGTTGGAGTAGATGGCTGATCGTCTGCATAGGTATCGACCCGCCGCGCGGTGTCTTGCTGTACGGACCCCCCGGAACCGGAAAGACTATGCTTGTCAAGGCCGTTGCAAACAGCACCACAGCATCCTTCATTCGTGTCGTCGGTTCGGAGTTCGTGCAAAAGTATCTTGGAGAAGGTCCCCGCATGGTCCGCGACGTCTTCCGAATGGCCCGCGAGAACTCACCCGCCATCATCTTCATTGACGAAATCGACGCCATTGCCACAAAGCGTTTCGACGCCCAGACTGGAGCGGACAGAGAAGTCCAACGTATCCTGCTGGAGCTCCTGAACCAGATGGACGGTTTCGACCAGACCAGCAACGTCAAGGTCATCATGGCCACCAACCGTGCCGACACGCTCGACCCGGCCCTGTTGCGTCCCGGACGTCTCGACCGCAAGATTGAATTCCCCTCGCTGCGCGACCGCCGCGAGAGACGACTCATCTTCACCACCATTGCCTCCAAGATGAGCCTGTCCCCCGAGGTTGATCTCGACTCGCTCATTGTCCGCAACGACCCCTTGTCCGGTGCCATCATCGCCGCTATCATGCAAGAGGCCGGTCTCCGCGCAGTGCGCAAGAACAGGTACAACATTATCCAGTCGGACCTCGAGGACGCCTACTCGAGCCAGGTCAAGGGCGCACAGGAGGCGGACAAGTTCGATTTTTACAAATAAGCGGGCGTCCTCTGGAGGTTGTCGAGGAGTTGCACGTGGTGCGTTGGCAGGTAGCAGATGAGAAGAATCGAAACAGTAGACTTTCTGGGCATTATGGGCGTCTGGTGGTCCAGTCCAATAGGCATTGAGTGACGTGCTTTGAGCTCTCGCAGCGCGAAATATAATGGCTTGTTGTAATCAGATTTGCCTCGTGTTTCTCCATGTGAAGAATCCTTGAGCCTGAACCCCCAATGTTCGCTTAAAAGTGGCTACAGTACTGGATGAAATAATGCTCCCTAGATCTGGCTACCTCCCTTGGCACAACTACAGCAGCGAACGACGGAGAGCTCCCTGAATTGTGAGCGTGACTGGCAGCGGAAGACGGCTCCTTGGTTAGGTGCAAGTCTAATGGCAAATGAATTGATACTCCCTGGACGCAGTCATACATAGATGGTGCCAGACGGATGGATATATCAGCTAGACTTTTTAACAAAATTTGGTCATTTACTGGGGACTGTGGATTGAGATGATTATTTTTTTTTTGTTTTAGTGAGCCACTGAGACATGGTACAAAGTCATGGCAAAAGGTGGGAAGATGAGGGGAAGCATTCAAGCCTCTTGCAGTACGCAGACCTCCCAGGTTCCTCCTACGTGTGCCATGATTTTGATTCTGCTTGCTCCAGTGTTCTCTTTAAGCCAGCATTCACTTCACTCTAACCCGTGCTCCTCCTCACTCACCATCATCGTCCACGCCCGAGCCTCCCTCCCCGTCCTCCCCTAAACCCTCCACCTCCTCCACATGCCCCACCACACCCCCCTGCTCCACCCCCTCCACCGCCGCCGGCACCGCAGGCCTCGCCCCCTGCTTCCAGTACAATCCCGCCAAAAAATCCGACGTACTCGCCTCCTCAACACCCTTATCATCGCGCACGCGCAGGAAGCGCGGAAAGCGCAGACTGAGGCCGCGCTCGTCGCTGACGAGGCCCAGCGCCGCCGGGTACGTGGGCGACAGGGTGATGTCGGCGAAGGCGCACTCCCACACCTCGCGCGGCTCGAACCAGACGTCGGGGCGGCCGGCGTAGGAGACGAAGGGGGGTTTGGTGGGGCGTGTGTTGTTGTTGTTGTTGTTGTTTTCTGTCGTCTTGACGTTGTCGTTTGCGTCGGTCTCGACGTCGTCGTCGTCATCGTCGTCACTGTTGCTGCTACCAGCGTCGACATCCGGATCGTAGCGCGCGCGCATGGCCTCGTAAAACTTGTCGGTGAAGCCGGAAATGCACTTTGTGACGGCCTCGAGGACGCCGGAGTCTGGGTTGCGCACGGCGAGCAGAACGGGGCTCCACCACTTGTGCTTGCGGCCCTGCCCGTGCCAGCCGCCGATCGGGATCAGGTCGATCGTGTCGGCCGACGATGTGTTGTAGTCCTTTTTCACCTTGAGCCATGAGTCGAGCCGCTTGTCTGGCTCGTAGGTTGCGAGCAGCGCTTTGCGTCGGCCGCTGGTTTTGGGTGCGTCTGCTGTTGCCGCCGCGGCGTCTGAGACGTCGGTTGTTGTTGTTGTTGCTGCTGCTGCTGCGGCGGCGGCGGCGGCGGCGGCGTCTGAGGTGGATTTGTGCTTCATTTTTGCTTTTTTGGTCTTCTTTGATGGCGTCGGCGGTGGCATTGGCGAGTCTCTTTCCTCGCCTGCCTCTTCCAAGAGGTTGGGATTTGGCAAATTGTCAAGAACCTTGACCATGATGCCTTCGCACTTAACCTCGGTGGCTTGTTTGAAAAAGTCGCTGACTGCCTCTTGGTCCGCCGACGTGGCGTCCATGCTCTTGACCCACGTAAAGTGATGGGGAATCTCTGTGAAGAGGCTCCGCAGCAACGATCTCCGTTCTCTGAAGGGCTTATCCAGCAGCTCGACTCCGTTCAGAAACATGAGGTCGAAGGCGAAAAGACACACGTCAATTTTGACGCTTTGGATGACCACGTCTTTCCTGGCTCGATTGGCGAGCACCTGAAAAGGTCGCAGCTCGCCAGTCTCGCGGTCGATGGCGACGACTTCCCCTTCCAGGATAAAACAGCTGACGCCTTCACCGCGGATTTGTGGTACCAAAGCCACTAGGTCCGGATACTTTTCGGTCATGACTTCCAAGTGCCGTGAGAAAATGGTCACCTGGCCTCGCTCATCGCAGTGAACCTGCGCTCTCTGGCCGTCGTACTTGAATTCGCAGCTGAACTCACGGCCTTGAAGTTTGGTGAGCATCTCCCCAGTGTCCCGCGTAATGCTTCCAAGCATAGGTCGGAGAGGGATGTGAAGGGCCAGGCCGCATCTGAGCAAAAGCTCATCGCAAACCCCGATCTCGAGGAGTGTCGGAATAAGGTCGTTGTAGTTCGGGCGACGAGCAAAACTAGCCTTGACGATTTCTTCATTGCGCGAGTAGACTTCTGCCAATTCTTCTTTTCGTAATTTGGCAAGAGAGGAGGCTTCTCGCACCGAGAATTCCGCCCCAGGTGGTCGGGATAGGAGGAATGCCCGCGAAAGAGCTATCAGCATGGTGGTCTTGACAGCGCCGATGCGCAAATGCTGCACCAGGGTCCTGACAATGTAGCGAGATTCCTCGGCGCCCCGGGCATCTTGTAGCAAGCGCTCCACTATGCGTTGCTTCGCCTCCTGACTGCCCTGACCTTTGCTGTTGGCTATTTTGCGCAGCGAGTCGTATACCCCTTTGATTGTCAATGGCTTGGGTCTCCGGAGTGTGAAGCTCTGACGCTTCTTGGCTTCAAATGCAACGTCACCAGCGTCGCCATGTTTATTATACAGGTTCTTGAGTCCACCACTGTCAAGACCGTATGATGTTTTGAGGGCCTTTGAAATGGCAGATCCTCCTAAGCCGAGTTCAAGGTCGATGTAAGGAGGGGAGATGGAATTTGTGGCGAGCCAGACCTGTACATTCTGTCAGCCAACAACATTGAATCGCGTCACAGTCGTTGTCAAGAAAGATGGTGACTCCTAGCAATTTTCCATAATTGTACCAACACAGTGGGTGCAGAAAGAGATGAGACCTCTATCATGTAGTCGCCTGCTGTCACAACTATCCTTGGGGAGTTGTCGCCCATAGCTGCAGCTAGAACCAGGGAATGTCATTTCTTTCCACGCCCACCGTGCCACGGAGCTCATTTCTCCAACACTGGCCATAGTGCTGATTCAGAACGACTTACCGCCGGGAGTAAACTTTCAGGGTCGCCCTCAATGATAGTCCGAAGCAGATTTACCAGAGTGTCCACAATCTTGATGCGACTCTGAGTACCATTGACCAAGACGAAGCATCTCGTGAGCACGGCGTACGTTGCGTGACCACCGTCTGCCCCCCAGTGCGCCTTCAGTTCCGACACGTATTTAGGTGGATCGAATTGCAACGGACTCTCGTCGAACGGTATGTTCGTGGTAATGGTGTCTTCCACCGTAGCCGTGGACTGCAGCTTCAAGAAGTTCCCTGCTTTGCTCGGTGGTTTGGTCTCGGCCTCAGAACCTGGCTCAGACGCGGGAGGTTGTGGCGGGTCCTCCAGGTCGGGAGGCAATGAAGCCTCCTTCGAGGGAGCGTCCCTCAGTCCACCATTCTGCCCGTTCTGTGGAGGTGTTTGTACTTGGTCTTGAACGACACCAGCCTCCCTGTCCCACTCCTCCTGTAACTTCCTCGCCAGTTGTTCATCGGTCAACCCCGTGTCGTCCGCGGGCTCTGCTGATGTCTGCGCGTCTGTCGCATCCTTCTCTTTCGGGCTCGGCTCGGCAACCCTTGGATTTTCCTTTTGTTTGTTGAAGAAGTAGTCGAGGCTGCGGACGGGGGCGTCTGAAGAGGCAAAGTTGTTCTTCCTGCGGCGTTTTGCAGGGCTGCTCATTTCGGGTTGGAGAGGTGGCGTGATGTGGGCGCAGGCGCGTGGGGAGCTTGACGACGGTTGAGTGACCCGCGACGTTCAGATCAATCGCGTCATTCGTGGGGGCCCTTGTTGCTGATCTCCCGTTGGCGCTAAACCTGTTCTGTACTGGGCTGCAAGATGAGGGTGCGGGCTCGGTCGTGAAGGTATCTTGAACTAATGCTCCCGGTAACTAAATGTATCCTTTATAGGCGCTTGGATCCCACAAGTATCCATCCTCTAGTGACAGGAGGTGGCTTGAATGCTTCCTGTTAACTGCCAGACTGTGGCACGTATACTCCTTATCATCTTCCATGCCCTTTTTTCTGTATGCGTCACGGTTTTTGACATCAAGTCATCGGGTCTGATCATGATGCGCCAGAGAAGTTCGTTCTCGCACTTATCTATTTGTCAAAGTCTGCCTAGGTCCATGTTGGCGATCATATGCCCAAGCGGGCCTTTTCGCACTGGTTGAGTTCTGATTCTCGGTATGTGCATGCCAAATGCATGTTTACTCCAGAGTTTCGATAGTGGCCTTTTCGGGATCGAATATCCAAGGCCCTCGGGCTCCAGGCAGTGCACATGTCAGGCGCTGCGCTGCTGATAAGATTTCATTCCCTGGGTTCCAGTGTGAAAAATTCCACTCTTTCTCGAGCCCTTCCAAGTTCAACCCTGGATATTGTGTTGTCATACTACGGAAAGTCGTTTGCTCCTGGGAGCCAGAAGCTTGTGCGCAACCGGGAATGCAGGCTGGTCCCGAAACCTCGGCGCTGGAAATCCAAAGATGGGCGCTTCTACTCTTCGTTGACGAACAGGTTCCAATCCTTGATGTCAAAGGTCTGCAGAATCTGTTGCTTGATCGCAGCGGCGGCATCCATGAGTGGGCCCTGCTTGGCCTTTGAAAAGTCGACCTCTTCCTTGGGATACTCGCCTGGCACGTGAGGCACGTTGACGGTGATGACAATGTCCGTCTTTTGCTGCGCGAGGCGCACCAAGATGAGTACAATGGCCGTGAAATCCGGCTGCGGCTTGCGGGATGATGCATCCGGTGTCGGATGCTGGGTTGCCACGAGTGTGTACGCGGGGATGTTGCTGTCGCGAGGTTAGCAGGATGCTCGTATAATGGATCGGCGAGCAAGACTTACGGCAAGCGGGAGAGTGACGCAGTATTGGAATGCCAAAAGTGCGTGGCGTCGTTAGAGTCGCCAACCATGTCGGAATAGTGGAATTTGAGGGCCTCCTCGTCATTTGCGGCCTGAGACTGCTCGACGCGCTCCATAATGTCGAATATTACGCTGGTGAATCCATCCTTCTCCAGATAGACTTCTTGGTTGTCGGGCACCTGGCGAATGGTGCTGTGCACGAGGTTAGAACAAACTCTGATGCGATGGAATCTCTCGGAGCATACCTGACGTCGGCAAAGGTGGCAGGAAGATCGACAGTGATGGCACCGCCATAAAGCTCGGTAGAGATGAAGGAGGACATTGTTGCGGTTGTCGGGTTGAAGAAGTTGGATGCCTCTTTGGTGTTCTTGGCTGATGGTGCTAGCGGCCACTAATTTATGGTATTGCTGCCAGCCCAGCCCAGGCAAACAGGCAGCGCAGGCAGTCAAATGCCCATCATTGAGTCACGGCATTCGGGTTTCAACTCTCATATCGCGTATGCGTGCAGCAGCCAGTGACCATTGGCAATTCAGTAAAAGCGATCTTGTAGGAACGTTGCGGCGTTTCTTGGCAGTCCAATCTGATTACTGCCCAGCGGTGCCTTGAAGAGACGAGCGAAAGTCGTGCCACGAACAGTATCTCCCAGTTGTTGAAATGTGGACGCAATTACTATGAGAAGCACTGTCATTGACCATCTTTTGGCTGGAAGGCGACAGCTCCGAGACGTCAAGCTTTTGTCATTCTTCTGACAGCTGTGCCACGTAGCGTCGACCCGCGCCTCATCGCGATGCGGATGTGAACTGTGAAGTGGCTGGTCCGCGCGCCGAAACCTCCCAATCCACACATGAGCACCCAATCCCATCGTCTCCATTCGAGCTTCAAGGCTCCCCCCCCCCATAATTCCGGCTTCCACAACTCCTGAGATCCATCTGTCCGATTCCGAGAAAATCCCGCCAGAACGCCGACCGAAATGCTCTGCTGGAAAAACAAAGGGAAAAAAGTGGTAATTTTACGGGGCCGTGATTTTGCAATACGAAACGCGACAGCCTCAGGCATGGCCCTCTTCAACCATCATGCCTTCGACGAGGCTCGACAGCCCCGTGTTGTCGGGCCTGGAACCAACGCGAGGTCCGTTGTCGGTACGCAGGCCGGCGGCCGCCTCGGCCTCCTTTTGCGTGTAGGGCTCCTCTTTCAACTGGCGCAATCTGCGGGCACGTTGTCAGGACTCTGGGCCACTTTGCGCCTGGAGAAACGCTTGACCTACCTGCGCTTGTGCGGCTTGCCTCGCTGGTGCGCGACTAGGTTGGAGTCACTCTCAAACCATTTGGCGCATTCTTTGCAGTAGAACTGGCCCAGGCCGGGCAGGTCTTCTTTGGTCTTGGTTTCCTGGTACCGCTGCAGGTGGCGCTCGGAGCGCAGGTCTGCGTAGACCTGGTCGAGGTCGCGAGTGTGGCGACGAGTCTTCTTCTTGCTGTCGGCTCCTCGGATCGCAGGCATGGCGGCGACGAGTTGACAGAGTCGGTTGATGCGTGATGTTGCTGCCGGTGTGTTGGTGCAAAAAATGGACGCCCTTGACTTGTTCGGGTGGCCCGAGCTCCTCCGGATATCAGAACTGCGCCCGCCACAGTGCAGCTGCTAGATGATGACTCTGGAAATGGTACCGCTTGGCACAAGTGTTGCCGCACAACCGCAGCCTGTGCAGGAGGTTTAACGTTACGACTGCTCCCGGTACCTGCAACTTCATATTCCACAGATGAACTGGACACTTCTTGCAGAGCAGCTCGAATGCTTTCTATACCTGCAGTTCTGTGCGGTACAAGTGCTCCAGATCACATCTCCTTGAGCAGTTCAAATAGGCTTTGTTCATACAACCTGCGAAGCTCGAATACTCCCAATGATGTTCTAGTCGAAGAACTGGATACTCCTTGCGCAACCTGGTATTTTGCTCTCTCGTCATCTTCATCCCCCGAAGGCAAGGAGGCTTGAATGCTGCTTGTATACAATAGATTCCAAATCCGAATGCTCCTTGAGTGCAACGGGAAAAAGGCACATGTGCTTCTAGTCCACACTTGCTTGAATGTTTGCCAAGAGTCGCCATCGGATGGACATTACATAAGCCGATACATCTGCCGGGTGCGGTGGGCGTTGTTATCAGTTCGCATGTGTGATTGCGTAAAGGTTACAAATGACGGCGCCAAGGTGGATGCGGACGCGACGCTGGGATTGCTCAGGACGTCGGACTCGACGTGGGAGGGATTTTCGGGTGAAGAGGCTCGGTCCGGGATCCTGGTGGGCGATGGATGTCAGCCATGTCCGTGCAACCCAACTTTTGACCTGCAGACCTCTCTCATTTTTTCATCAGTGGCCCAAGCTCCCCAGCCAGACCAGGTTCCTTTGCCGCGGGGACAGCCGCGTCGACGGTGTGCCGGGGCGACAAAGAGCAGACGACGGGCAGGACAGAGGCGCTCTGGAGCTGCAGCGAGGGTGCGCGGCGTGTTTGAGAGGCGGCGAGGCCGTGTCGAACGGGTTCTTAGCCGCAGGTCGCTTTCACGTTTCTGGGGATGCTCACTGTCTTCAGCCGTTGATCAGAACGGTATGACGAGGCTAGCCTCGGTTCTTGAATTGAAATCTAGCGCTGCTCATTGGACAAGGCTGCTGCCATCGGCCCGGCGACGTCTTGTCCCCGTCCTCGCCCACTTCTCCCTCTTTCCTCCATCATCTCCCATTTCTTCTTCAAAACCATCCACACTCCCTCCTCCACCTGGGCAGACTCGAGGCTGAGAAGCTCCGATCTGATACCATCCGCAAAATGTTCAGGTTCTCGCGGCTGGCCCGTCGTGGCCTGGCTACCGTCAGCGATGCGCCTCTCAGCCGCAATGTCAACCAAAACATCCACGAGCAGGGCAACTTCATCCCCTACAAGAAATTGAGCGAAAACCTCTCCATTGTCCGGAGCCGCTTGAACAAGCCCCTCACCCACACCGAGAAGATCATCTACTCGCACTTGGACGACCCGCACAACCAAGAGATTGAGCGCGGCAAGTCCTACCTCAAGGTACACCAAGTCCGCCCCGCCGCACAGCAAGCTTTTCTCTAACTCTTCCACCCAGCTCCGCCCTGACCGCGTGGCCTGTCAAGATGCCACCGCCCAGATGGCTATCCTGCAGTTCATGTCTGCTGGCATGCCTTCCGTCGCTACCCCCACAACCGTCCACTGCGACCACTTGATTGAGGCGCAGATTGGTGGTGAGAAGGATCTTGAGCGCGCCACGGCCATCAACAAGGAAGTCTACGACTTCTTGTCGACTGCTTGCGCCAAGTACAACATTGGTTTCTGGAAGCCCGGCTCTGGTATCATCCACCAGATTGTCCTCGAGAACTACGCTTTCCCCGGTGGTTTGATGATTGGCACTGACTCCCACACTCCCAACGCTGGTGGTCTTGGTATGGCTGCCATTGGTGTCGGTGGTGCTGACGCTGTCGATGTCATGGCCAACCTGCCCTGGGAACTGAAGGCCCCCAAGGTCATTGGTGTCAAGCTTACCGGCAAAATGTCTGGCTGGACTTCTCCCAAGGGTAAGTGATCAATTTCTGTAGACGAGCAGTCGAATGCTCCTTGTCTCGCTCCTCGACGAGGATTGGATGCTCTTTGTCAAACTCCGCTCCTTTGGGAGTGTTGGATGCTTCTCGTCTCGCCCCTTCCTGAACCTCGAATGCTCCCCGTCCTGCTCCTTCCCGACTGTCGAATGCTCCTTGTGCGCACGCTGATTTTGACTTAGACATTATTCTGAAGGTTGCTGGTATCCTCACTGTCAAGGGTGGCACCGGCGCCATCATCGAGTACCACGGACCCGGCACTGACTCGCTTTCTTGCACTGGAATGGCGACCATATGCAACATGTAGAATTTTGCCCTTTTCTGAATTCTAAAGTGAAGAATACTAATTTTGAGTAGGGGTGCCGAAATTGGCGCGACGACCTCACTCTTCCCCTTCAACGACCGCATGTACGACTACCTAGCCGCCACCAAGCGCGCGGACATCGCCGACTTTGCTCGCGAGTACGGCAAGGAGCTCAAGGAGGACCAGGGTGCTGAGTACGACCAGCTGATTGAGATTAATCTCTCTGAGCTTGAGCCTCACATCAACGGTCCCTTCACTCCTGATCTTGCCACCCCCATCAGCAAGTTCAAGGATGCCGTCAAGGAGAACAAGTGGCCCGAGGATCTCAAGGTCGGTCTGATCGGCTCTTGCACCAACTCTTCGTACGAGGACATGTCCCGCGCGGCAAACATTGCCCGCGACGCCATGGACCACGGTATCAAGGCCAAGTCCCTCTTCACCGTCACCCCCGGTTCTGAGCAGATTCGCGCCACCATTGAGCGTGACGGTCAGCTCAAGACTTTCGAGGAATTCGGTGGTATGGTTCTCGCCAACGCTTGCGGTCCTTGCATTGGTCAGTGGGACCGCAAGGACGTTCCCAAGGGCACTCCCAACTCCATCATCTCCTCCTACAACCGTAACTTCACCGGCCGCAACGACGCCAACCCTGCTACCCACGCCTTCGTCACCTCCCCCGACCTCGTCGTTGCCCTCACCATTGCTGGTACCCTCAACTTCAACCCCTTGACCGACACCCTCAAGGACGCCAACGGCAAGGAGTTCAAGCTGAAGGAGCCCTTCGGTGACGGTCTGCCTTCGCAGGGCTTCGACCCTGGCCGCAACACCTACCAGGCCCCTCCCAAGGACCGCGCCAACGTCTCGGTTGCCGTCTCCCCCACCTCTGACCGTCTCCAGATTCTCCAGCCTTTCGAGCCCTGGAACGGCAAGGACGCCACTAACCTCCCTATCCTGATCAAGGCTGCTGGCAAGACCACCACTGACCACATCTCCATGGCCGGTCCCTGGTTGAAGTACCGTGGACACTTGGACAACATCTCCAACAACATGTTGATTGGTGCTGTCAACTCGGCCAACGGTGAGGCCAACAAGATCAAGAACCAGACCAACGGCGAGTGGGGCGCTGTCCCCGACGTTGCCCGTGACTACAAGAAGAAGGGCATCAAGTGGGTCGTAATTGGCGACTGGAACTACGGCGAGGGTTCCTCGCGTGAGCACGCCGCTCTTGAGCCCAGGCACCTTGGTGGTCTTGCCATCATCACCAGGTCCTTTGCTCGTATCGTAAGTAGCGCACTATCTGAGAGGCATGAGGCAGAAGCTAACGACGACAACAGCACGAGACCAACCTGAAGAAGCAGGGCATGCTTCCTCTTACCTTCTCCAACCCCGAGGACTACGACAAGATCCAGCCCGACGACAAGGTCGACCTCATGTGCACCCAGCTCGCCGTTGGCAAGCCCATGACGCTGCGGGTACACCCCGCCGACGGCCGCGAGCCTTTCGACGTTGAGCTTTCCCACACTTTCAACGAGGGCCAGATTGAGTGGTTCAAGAACGGTAGCGCGCTCAACACCATGGCCAAGTCTGGTTAAGAATAGATGGGCTTTTGGCAGCGCCCGGTGGTTTTCTTCTTTGCATGGTTGTAACTTCTGTCTTGTGCAATAGGCGACTTGGGTTTGGGTTTCATTACTTTGACGGTAAATTTAGGGTGGGTGGAGAGGAATGAAAGCCGAATAATGAATTCAAAAAGTTTCCAACATGCAAAAGAAGTGTTTGGATGCTCCAGCTGACTGGAGCTTGAATGCTCCCGTCCCCGACAGCAGCCACTGGAAGTGTATGTCGTGCCACGACCACGGTTGTGCGGTCATGATTTGCCTGGGGCGGAAGCGCTAGTCAGGGTCCACCCACCCCCCCGCCGAGGGCATCCACACATATCCAATTATGCCAATCGTCACCGCCCACCTTCTGACTCGAGCGAACACCTTTACACCTCCAATCGCGCGCGAGCCCTTGCGACACAATCCTCGAGCTTCCCTTGTCCGCCATGGCCGACGACGAACCTTCGTACATCGACTACGAGGCTTTCCTTGATCCATCCTTCTCGACCACTTCGTTCGCAAATAACCTGGTACTAGCTACCAACAATGCCTCGGACACGCCTCTGGACTTGTCAACGCCGCTTTCCCGAGTGCTTTTCGACGTGCAGGAAATCGACACGCACATTGACTCCCTGACCACAAAATCGGCGCTTCCTCTGCTCGAATACACCAAAGACCATGCCGAATCCAGCGGAAGAGTCCTGTCCGAAGTCGAAGCACAAGTCGCGAGCTTGACAGAGGGGTACAAGACACTGGAGAAGGAGGTCATAGAGCGGTACGAGGCGGCTGAACAGGTGCGATTGGCTGCTGAGCGACTCTGCCAAACAGTCAAACTGGGACGAGCAGTCGCGCGGTGCATCATGCTTGGTCGACAACTCGAGGTTCAGATCGGCGAAATGGGAGGTCCGGGAGCAGGAAGCGCGAAGCGGGAGGACCACAGAGCCATGGTGCGGTCGTCCAATACGCTCGTCTCTCTCCACCAGGTGCTGGACGCAAATGGGCCGGGCGAAGAGGGAGAAGGACTGGATCGAGTCGATGTGATTGCGACGCTGAAGAGCGAGCTCCTGGGCCCTGCAGAGCGCTCTCTCGTCTCGCGATCCCAACAAATCATCAGAGAGTTCTCCATGTCGTCACTCTTGGCCACTGGTGGCGCGTCGAATCAACAAATAAGGGCAGCGGCGACGTATGCGCAAGTCGAGGAGACCAAATCTCGCACTATTTCTGCTCTCCTGGCGCTGTATCTGCTTTCGCCAGTACCGCAAGAGGCTACGCTCGCCACTTTTGAACCGAGTCTCCTGGTCAATGCCTTGCAAGACTATCTACAAACAGCGCTCAAGTCGTCACTAGCGGCGCTTGCACGGGCATTGGCTACTTTGCCGACGCTCGAGCGGACGCTGCTGGAGATATCGGCACGGTGCCAAAACATCGTTGCGCTAGAGACGCTGCTGGAAACTGTCAAGCCCCCGTCTCATCCTCTGGTGGGCAAGGCGGGGGGGGATGAGGTGCAGAAGGCGATGAGACAGAGGAGCGGATCCAGGCTGCCGCCGCAGAACTTCTTGCAGCCCCTGCTGCACTCGCTGGACACATCTTCGCTCCCGTCGTACTTTTGGCGATCGCTGGCGTCATCGCTCTCGCCTCGGGTGCGCGAGATTGTCAACCGCGGCGGCGTTTCGGCCAGGACGCTGCGCAGCAACCGGGACAGGGTGCGCGAAGCAATTCGCGAATGCGTTAACCGAGGATCACAGCTGCCGACGAGCTCGCTGAGGAGCGCGAGCGGACGCACGGCGGCAGGTAATTGGGAGCGGGAAGCAGCAGTAATGGTGAGCTCAATTGTCGGGGTGCTGAGATGAAGGTCTTGAGAGGCTTTGCATGGTACATGTAGTAGATGTCGGTAACGAAGAAGCCCAAGGAAGGGGGTTTTTTCCTTTTTGACAGTTCTATTGCATGATGGCTGTGCCGTTCACAGGGCGGGACCGTTGGCCTCCGCTGCGACGTGCACAAGAAGACGAGACGCGTTTCCCTATTCGTCTATATAGAGAAAGGTGTAGTGAGTGAGGGTGAGGGTGAGGGTGACGATTCGGCGGCAGGGGTTCGGCAGGGTCGGCAGAGGGCTGATTGTGACGGGAGTCGAGCGAGCAGACCGAACCGAAGTGAAGACACGATAACTCATGCAATGGACGTGAAGTGAAGCAAGCATTCGGTTCACAATTCTGGTTGACATGCCCTGTCTTTGTGTCTAGCCCCTGCGCGGGCCGCCCTGCCGAGTGGGCAGCCTGAGAGTCAGTCGGTGGGTGGGTAGTGGTCCCTTGTCTACTCGCCAGAAGCACCAGAGCACCTCTACCCTACCACCACCCAAGGCAGGTAACCCTGTCCACCACATCTCTCCAGTCTTCCCTTCGTCTGCCGCCACCCTCTTCTTCCTCCTCTTCCTCCGACCACTTCACCACCAGCTCTGCCTCGCCTCTCCA
The DNA here is from genome assembly GCF_038021145.1 of Phyllosticta citriasiana. NCBI lineage: Eukaryota > Fungi > Ascomycota > Dothideomycetes > Botryosphaeriales > Phyllostictaceae > Phyllosticta > Phyllosticta citriasiana. Next base: position 2,188,383 of record NW_027117279.1, on the reverse strand, counting down.
CGCCCGCAAACCCTTCGCCTCGCCTTCTCTTCTTGTACTTTGCCCTTTCCGCTGCTCTTTGCTCCTCTCCGGCCACCAAGCCGCCAGCCCGCTTCCGCTCCGTCCCGCACACTTCTTGCGGCGCTGCATCGCCGCTTTCATTGTTCCCCCTCCTGAAAGCCACAAATCGAAGCTCCCTTGAGGCCAGTTGATCTGCGGGCGTTTTCGACGGTTCCCCGGCTCCTTCTCTCGCTCTTCCAATTGTGCGTACCCGTCCTCGGTCTTCTGCGCATGTACCAGCTAGCCCACGGCTAACCACCTCACCAGAGACTCTGCTCCGCCACAAATCACCTTTTTTTTTTTTTTTTCTTCTTCCCCTCCGTCCCAACTCGACCTCCGTTGGCCCGTCGTCTCGCCACCATGTCTGTCAGTCAGATAGCCGGCAACCGGAACAGCACCCCGGAAACCTCCAGTTCCTCGCTGCGCCCGCCTTCGTCCCGGGCCATGGGTGCCAACCACCACCTTCGCGCCTCTGCCGACATGGGCGTCTTTGCCTCGTCGCCCTTGTCAAACCGCGGCATCCGGCCCTCGAGCGAAGTTTACTTTAACAAGCACGGTAGCCACGATGAGGACGCCATGGAAAAGGCCGCGCAGCAATGGATTGCCGACATCGACCAGTACGAGATAACACTCGAGGAAATGGCGGCTGCTACGTTGGATCAGGACTTCAAGGATGAGCTGAGCGCCATTGAACAGTGGTTCCGTGTTTTGAGCGAACCCGAGCGTACTGCCGCCTTGTACCAACTGCTCCAGCAGACAACGGGTGTTCAGCAGCGTTTCTTTATTCAAGTGCTCCAGCAAATGGCCAAGAGCCATCCCATGTCGAGCGTCTTATCGCCTGCCAATTTTGGAGAAAAGGACCCCATGTCCCAGAAGCTAAATGATGCCATGAACAAGCTTTCTGTTGAGGGCAACCGCAACTCTGTCGGACTTGGACGCCCGCCTCCATCCCCTGGCGCAAAGCGTAACTCTGGATTAGACACCAACACCATCAACTCCATGTTCCCTGATGCGGCTGCTGCTATAGCAAAGCAAAAGGCCGAATTCACGCAGCACACTGGAACGGCTCCCACCTCTCAGCGCAACAGTACTATCGGCGAGCGTTCTTCCATGGTGGCTCCTACCATTTCGGCTCCTGATGATGTAAAGAGAGACCATTTGCCACAGCCTCCTTCCTCTCCTTGGGGATCTCGTAGCTCTGAAAACCAACATCCTCAGCGCCCCAAGTCCTCATCTGGCCATCAACCCATGGGGCAATTCTCTCAACCACCTCCCTCTGCCGGTGGACTTCGTTCTCCTCGCCCCATGCACCTCTCGGGTGACAGCAACATCCAAAACACGACGTTGAATGCCCCAGATAATTCCGGCGCTGGTATGCCGATGCTATCGCCATACGGGGCAAGTGGAAGCTGGGCGTCCATGGTCAATACTCCAATGATGCCAAACTTTCAGCAAAATGCAAGCCAGGCCGACATGGTTGCAAATGCAACCGCCATGAAGCTTGCTGCGCTCTCCACGGTCAACAATCGCATTCAGCTGGATGACGCCAAAAAGTATCGCCGCGCGCGTTCGTCCGAGGGACAGGGTAACGGACACAACAACCAGCCTGGTCAGCAGAATGTGCCCGCAAGCTTGGTCATGACCAATGAGTTTGGCCAAGTCTTGACTCCCCAACAAGCGGCGGCGCTGCAGGCCCAGCAACTTGCCGCCCTGAACGGACGTCGGTCCCGTCCTACGTCTCCAGGAATTGCCATGCAGGGCAACCAACTAGGGCCTATGAATTTCGCTTCGCCACAAAATAACGGCTTCCTCTCTGCCTACGACAACACTCTAGGACCTATTAACCTGAGCCAGTTTGGCGTGGGACTCGGTGGCGGCCACGAGGGTTACTTGTCTGACCATTCTGACATTAATCGCGGCCGCTCACCACGTGGTAGACGGGGCAGCTCCAAGCCTCCAGAGGACCCCACGGACCCCAATTTGTTGCAAGACATTCCGGCTTGGCTCCGGAGTCTTCGTCTGCACAAGTACACGGACAATTTGAAAGACTTGAAGTGGAGTGAGCTCATTGAGCTGGACGATGCAGCCTTGGAGAAACGAGGCGTCAATGCGCTGGGCGCTAGACGGAAGATGCTCAAGGTTGGTTTCGGGTTTTGTCATTTCAGTATCAATTTTACTAATGATCGAGCAGGTATTTGACCAGGTCAAGGACGCCAAGGCCGAGGGCAAGATTCCCGTTGGATGATGGAGCTGGTGAAGCAAATCGCCTTCGCTCATTGATTTTCGATTTTATTTTTTTTATTTCTACTCTGCAAAATCACAGTTTGAGGGCACATATTCGCTAGGGAGAAGCATGGTCGGCCAGACAAAAAACTTTCATTTACAACCCACCGCTGGGGGGTTAGCACGCATCGCTTGCGTCTTTGGTGTGAATGTCACGCTAGGGGCCACCAGATACAGCGTCTCTCATCGTTTCCTTTCTCATCGGTTCACAATTTTTTCTCTTGAACAGTGTGGTTAATTGTTTGTTGCTCTTAGCGCCAAAACACATACCACGGAGAGTGTGGAAGGAACGGGCCTTTTTTGAGTGGATTGAAGCCTTTCTCTTCAGCATCTAGTTCTGCTTCTGTTGACCATGATTAGTCTGAGAAGTGTTTTGTGGCTGACGACAGCCGAGGCGTCATTTTCGAACATTTTATCCTGCAGCCCTACGCAAATTACTGTCAACTCCCCGCCTCATGGCAGCGAGCTCTTAGTTGATAGATCCCGGTAGGTCTGGAGCTCCCCGTTTCCCTTTTTCTGGGAGTCTGGCATTGAATCACGTGATGGGTTGTCGGCGTCCATCCATGTCAACAGATGTCCTAGTACCCAACATCACCCTGTGTCATTGTTCGCTTCGACCAAGGGAAAGTATTGGCAAAAAAAAAAAAAAAAAAAAAAAAAAAAAAAAAAACAGCTCGGCGTCATGACCTTTACCGCCCGAGTTTCACACTTGACGCAGCACAGCAACGCCTTCAGTCAAATGAGATGGTTGCATTTTTGGGACGGACGGGATGCGCCGCCAACTGGCTCAACGCAAACCCGACGGCGGGTCTCGCGTTCGCCAGGAGCTTCATCACTGCACAACTGCATTTGCCCCGGCCAAGACATGTTTCCTTTCAACTGCGAACACACTTTTTCCTTTTTCTTCTATGATGGCTTTGCTGATAGCGGTGCAACTTGCCTTTGTCTCGCTACTTTTGTCTTTGCTGTCCGATATCCACACCGGCGTCTACGGACGCACCGCTCGGCTCACGATAGGAAATTTTGCGAAGAGATCTTGTCCTGGATCTTTATCAGGGCTTACGGCACAAAGCCGCCGAATCCTCATCTGTTTCTCCCGCGAAAAGAAGTTCTTTAATTTTCCTCCTTGCGACTTAGACCACGGGTGATGCTGCTGCTCCCCGCGTCTGGCCAGTGTACGCGCACCCGCACCACCTCGCTAGCTTCATACCTACTACCTGTGCTCCCTGTACCCAGCCCTGCAGTCATTGGACCGTTCCGCCGCCAACCACCTACCTTCCGTCCGATTCTGGCAGTCAGTCAGTCGACCTTCTGCCGTCGCTCCTCCATCGTCACAACCGGGCGGGCGAGCTGTCATGTCTTGCTTTTGCTGCTCGCGCTGGCGTTGCACAGTACCGGTGTTGTCTGGCCCTGCAAGACGACGCCCTTGCGCTGAAGCGTGCGGCGTCGATGCGAGGCGCGGGGAGATGTGAGAGAGCATCGGTGGACCACGACGACGACCGCTGCTGGCTGTCTGCCGCGTGCGAGTGAGCGAGAGGTGAGGCAGCCGAGATGCTGCTGCTGCTGCTGCTGCCGTTCAGGACCCGAAAAGGCTTCCCTTGGCATGGCGGGAGGCGTGACGGCGTCTCAAACACGGCGGTCTGGCATTATAAGGCGCATGAAAGAAAGAGCTTGGGGCATGGGGCGGTGCTGTTTGAGCAAGCAGCCAGTCCCTTATTGTGACTGTGGCTCATTTCCTTTTCGTGCATCACTAGTCGGTCTGTCTGCGTGGCGTCCATGCCAGGAGGCGTCTGCTGACGATCCTTTCCTTATCACGTCATTGTGCCTTTGTTGTTGTTTGTTTGCTTGCTTCTCCACACTTCCCGACCAGCCCGGCCCTTGGAATCAAAGGAAGCCAGTCGTGGATCTATGGGCGGTCAGGTGTTTCCGTAACGTGCGTAGCATACCTACACGGCCACATCCCCCGCGTTCCCCTTACAGCTCGCGTGGTTGTACGCGTGAGACTCGGGTCGCGGTAATGGGAACGACGGGAGGCCGCAGGTGCAAACGTTGGTTCCTGGTGTTGTGTCTTTGTGGCACCATGAGCCTTTTTATCGTGCAAGGCTCAGTGCGAAAAGACGTGGCACATACAAGTATGGGTTTCCGTGGACTGAGCCTTGAATGCTCCTTGTTGGTGTCCCCTGTAGAAGCTTGAATGCTTCTGAGTACTCTGGTGTGGTGAGACTTGAACGTTCCCTACAAAATCACCTGTTCGCGTGGACTAATGCTCCCAGTCTGCGCTCCACCGCGCAGTGTTGTGTGTGCCACGCCTTTAAGGCACCAAGCCTTGGTGTGTCCTGGTCAACGTGCATCTTGCATCTCTCTCGTCCCGCATCTGGTGTCACGTCCTGCAACCTAATTGACAGCGCACACTGAACAAAACCTCAAACACTTGCTACATACAACATGGCAGCAGGCACGGCAGAAAAGCAGCAGACTGACCGCTGTTCGCCATGGGCGTCTTTTCTCGGCCTTGCAGAAACACAAGAGGTGCCATTGGCTCGTTGTTTCTAGGGCGCAGGCTGCACCCCAGACCTCGACAAGACTCCAAAACGGGCCAAGCAAACATCCACTCCGAGCTTAATGGCATCAAGCAGCAGCCGCAAGCTGTGCCACAAATCATCCGCAGACATTGGGATGGAGATGGTATTCAAGACAAGCAGTAATGAGGTAGATTCTGACCTGTCCTCAGCGGAAGGCTCCGGCTGTGGGTGCCACGGCTTTTTCCAACCTGATTGGACGGTAGGTTGAACTACATGGTAAGGCGACGAGCTCTAGTACCTGTTGTTTACCTGGACTCCCTCTGTTATAAAAAAGCCCCAAGTCTTGGATCTTTGTCCAAGTTTTCTTGTCATTGTGTCTAGCTTCGTTGTGAAGTCACCTTCCTTTTGAGCCATTCACAACAACTCTTTGTGACATGATTTTCTGACACTCCTCACCTCAACACCAGTTTTACGCCTCAGGCACACCATATCGTGGACGTCGTCCTATTTTGTTAGCGTGTACCCAGCCTTTCCTTTTCCAAACCAACCTTTTGCTTTCACAACCGCAACAAAATTTCTACATCACTGCCCACACATTCGTTTGTCGCGCATGCTCAACGGCATGGCCCGTTTTCATCTTCTCCTCGTAACCCTGGCGGCTGCACTTCTCGCTCCCACCGGTAGTGCCGCACCGAGCTCATCGAGCACCCCCAGCTACTGGCTCCTTCATGATTACGTCCCGGAGACGTTCTTCAACAACTTTACATTCTTCAACGGCCCAGCTGATCCAACTCACGGCACTGTCAAATACCTCTCCACTCACAAGGAAGCCGTCAACAAGCGGCTCATTGGCACTGGCACTGCCGATGATGGCACCACCACGGTCAAGATTGCCGTCGACGCAAAGACCAAGCTGCAGGGCAACACTGGACGCAACTCAATCCGCATCACGAGCAAGAACAAGTACAACAAGGGCCTTTTTGTGTTTGACGTGGTCCACATGCCTCCCTCCGTGTGCGGCCTTTGGCCTGCGCTCTGGCTGCTGGGCGAGCCCGAGGCCGAGTGGCCCAAGAACGGCGAAGTCGACATCATCGAGGGCGTCAATCAGCAGAGCGGCAACCTCATGACGCTACACACCAAGAGCGACTGCAAGATTGGCAACTCCGTCTCCAGCACCTCGACCGACCCGGATGTCATCACTTACACTGGCAAACGCACCACAGTCAACTGCAACGCCTACTCCGGCAATGGCTGCCAAATCGCTGCGCCCGAGGGCTCCTCCTCTACGTCCGACTCTGCTGAGCAAGCTACTGGCAGCAGCTACAGCTCCGGCGCCACCTACGGCTCGCCGCTCAACGCTCAAGGCGGCGCCATCGTCGCAGTCGAGTGGACCGACAGCGGCTTCAAGATCTGGTCGTGGCCGCGCAACTCTGCCCCGTCCTCGGTCAAGTCAACCACGGCCAGCAATCCTTCCGACGTGACGCCCAGCAACGACTTTGGCACGCCCGTCGCCCACTTTGGCGGCCAGGGTTGCGCTTGGAACGACAACTTCAAGGATCTCGCCTTTGTGATCAACACTGATTTTTGCGGCGACTGGGCCGGCAATGTCGACTGGAATGGCGGCTCTTGCACTAAGAAGACGGGCTACAAGACTTGCTCCAACTACGTGCGAGACCATCCCGAGGCTTTTACCCAGGCGTATTGGGAGTTTGGCCCCGTTCGCTACTTTGCTCCTTCGACCTCTTGGGGTTATAGTGGCAGCAGTTTCGCCGGCGGTTCTGCCAGTGACGGCGCTCTCGCGAGCATCAACAGCGGCTTCGAACATGGCGACAATTCCCAGCTCGCCGGGGACGCCCCGAATACGACTGCTCCCAGTGACGACACTTACAATGCCCTCAGCAGTGACACACAGAACTCGACGACGCCCATCCTCGACTCGGTCCCGACGACGCTCCTCTCTGTTGCCAGGCTGGCTAGCACGCCCGTGAGCACATTAGCATCTTCTACATCAGGGACCAGGAGCACAGCTCCGTCCGCAACTAACGCACTCAAATTGCTCGCAGGCATGACGGAAACGCACGCATCGTCGTTCTTCGACGTCGACAAAAACGTCTCGGCTTCATCCTCCTCGTACTCGTCCTCGTCCTTCTCCTCGCCGCGCCCCTCATTGATCGTCCCGCCGTTCGTCCACTTCAACTTCTCGCCGCCTGCTGCTTCTACGTCTGCAGCTCCTAGCGACGCCGCTACGTTCCTCGTCAACGCCAATTCGACGCAATCGCCCTGTGCGAGCTCCAACGCCACCGCGGCGTATCCTCCCGGCTGCTCACCTATTCTTTCGCCGCCATATCCCCAGATAGCGTTGCCGCGTCCGTCATATGCTCCGTTTCTGAACAGCAGCGCTCCCGCCATCACGTTGACAAGCGGTGCCACGGATCAGGGCCCTACTCCGCTGACCCCGTCGCTCGTGACTTCGACTGCGATTTTCAATCCGTCAACGACTACGCTGGTCGTCCCCGCTGCTCCGGCGGAGGCCGCAGGCGGCGTGGCAGAGACGTCGATGGGCGCCTTGATCCTCGTCGTGGTCGTCATGGTAGTCTTCATGTAAAGAGCTGGGTTGGATGGATTCCGAATTCGGGGCCTGATGTACTGACCTGCAGCATTTTTCTTTTTCCACTTTCCATTTTCTTGCGGATGCGTGCACAGGGCGGAATGGCATGGCGTCTGGACGGCATGAGTGAGCTTTCAGTCAGTCGAGTCTGAGGGTCTCTGCATTCTCTCTCTTTTCTTCTTCTTCGTGCTTTATATTCCCGCTGCAGGTTTCCAGCATTGCACGGCTTCAGGATTCAGCGTCTCTACTGCGGCATTGGACAGGCGTGGTCTGTCTGTGGCAGGAGACTTTTCTAGCATCATTGCAAATGGCATAGCCTCGTTTTTCATCCAATGGAGGATTGAAAGATCTTCAATATTGTTGGATCATCACGACGTCTTCTTCGAAATCCGTGAAACTCAGCAGGACAATCAAAGAGAAAGAGACAAGCGAAGAGTCGCGTGCTTGCGCCATGCTGAATTGGACGTCGGCATTTGTGGATCGATACAGTGAGCACGATTGAGCGAGGAGGCGAAAAGGCGGAGCAGAAGATGGCGACACGGTGAAACGTGCAATGACCAGTGACGTTGCCGGGCCATGGGTGACTGCGTGAGAGACGTGCCAGGCCGAAGATCGCCAACAACCCAGCAAGCAGGAAGCTGCTCGACCTCCCCGACTTGATCCAAACCCCCACCACCGATACCTTACTCCCTCACAACAAGATCCTCCGCCCCGGCGCGTACGGGGGCGAAGAGCGCGACAAAACACGCAATCCGAACGTTTTACGACCATCCAATTCCCAAGCGCTCCAGCCGTCCTCGCGTCCACCATCATAAAACAAAGTTTCTTCCGCTGCATCATTACCACCACCACCGTCACCATGTCGCAATTCTTCGAGAGCCTCTGGAACTCCATCTTCACGCCCGGCCCGACGCCGACGCTGCTGGTGGCGACCAACGCCAGCTTTGCAGCGCTGCAGCTGGTCCTGTTCGCGCTGCTCCTCGCGACATACAGCATCCACTTTGTCGTGCTGTCCGGGCTGTGCGGCGGGCTGTGGTGGTCCATCAACTGGTTTGCAAACGAGCTGCGGGCGGCGGCGGACAAGGAGGAGGCGGCCAAGAAGCTGCGCGAGCGGCGCGAGAGGGAGAGGGAAAGGAGCAGGGACAAGGACGGCCACCACCGCGAGCCGGCCATGGGCAGAGACGGCGGTGAGGGCGAAGGCATGGACACGGGCGATGATACCGAGACTGAGACTGAGACGGAGGTCATGAGGAAGAGCGGTGTTGCGGCAAAATCACGCGAGGGTGGAGCACCGCCGGAGGCTGTCTATGGTGCGCAGGCTTCTACGACTACGGGCACGCAGGCAGCCAGCTTGGGCGTGGATGAAGCATTGAAGAAGCGGAGAAGCATGGGCGACGGCGCCGAGAGCAGCACGGACAGCGAGTGGGAGAAGATTGAGCAGGAGAGATAGTCCGGCTGCGGCAGCATCGAGAGGACCTACGAGACCAGGAACCAACGAATCAAGACGCCCACGAACCTGTAGATAGTGCCATTGAATGGTGTTTGTCGTGACGATACCTTTAGGCCTCAGGCCAAAAACTTGATGTGGTGTAATCATACAACGCGTAGTCCGTGCCCCGGCCGCTAAACCTGTTACGCGCCACTTTTACGGCGCGTGGTGCTGAACGGAACATACCTCACCAGCTCGCCGACCACCGCCGTCTCAAACTCGACATCACCACCCACACTTGACCTCATTGCGCCTCGACCTGTCAATCCGCCCTTGAACTTTACCCTTTCCCTGATCATAAGTCGGCGGAAGCTCGCGAATATCCACCATGAAGCTCGTCAGGTAAGCTGCTCAATGCACACACACGGTGCAAGCGTAGCATTCGCTGAGCTTTTTGACCGCAAGGCGCGTCCCCCGCGACACTGGCTGACGGCTTGTCCTACAGATTTCTCATGAAATGCCAAAACGAGACCGTAACCATCGAGCTGAAAAACGGTACGTCGAGAAACGCTCCGCATCCCACAGCTTGCGCCTGCGCACCGCAACATCCCCAGAGCGCACCATAACACGCCGAATCCTTTGTCCCTTTTGCCCCACAGCTTTTAGTCCATCCGACAAAGCGCTGAGACACGATTTGCAGGGACCGTCATCAACGGCACCATCACGTCCGTCTCGCCGCAGATGAACACGGCGCTGCACAGAGTCAAGATGACGGTCAAGGGCCGCGAGACGACCGAGCTCGACACCATCAACGTGCGCGGCTCGACCATCCGCTACTACATCCTCCCCGACTCGCTGCCGCTCGACACGCTCCTGATCGACGACGCCCCCAAGCCCAAGAACAAGGCCCGCAAGGAGCAGGCAGACCGCGGCGGCCGTGGTGGTCGCGGGCGCGGCGGTAGGGGCAGAGGCCGTGGTGGTCGCGGACGCGGCGGTGGCCGTGGCTTTTAAACAAGAGAGGAAGATAGTAGACTTGGGGTTTTCGAGACTAACAATGTCGATATCAAAAGCAAAGTGCTGCGGAATGTGCGCGGGCGTCAGGAGATGGGACCAAATTTCAAAATTCCATTACAGCTTACCCTGGCTGAGCGAGGCACGACGAAAGAGCGCATGAGGATCACGTTGGAAAGGGAGCGAGCGGCCGCCCGGGAGTTTACATGGACACTTTTTTAACAGCGCTGCTGCAGACACGCGGGCTGGGGATTTCCATTCAAACGGACTGAAGGAGCTTGGGCAACGGAGTCCTAGACGTGATAGGATTCAGTAAGCCCGACAAGAGACAAATCAAACACCACGAAAACAAGTGAAAAATGAGCTCACATGGTCTAGTCATGCGTTTGCTGCCTGGTATCTTGCAAGGAAACCTCTTTCACGCCGCGCACCATACTCCACATGTTTGCGAATGGTTTGGGTTGCGGTCGTACAGCTCACAGGTTCAACCTCAGGTCTGACTGGGTCTGGTGAATTGCTTCTCGAATGTTGCATTTGGTCGTCTTGACGACGCTGTTGACATTTGAAAAGTGCAGGTTTTCCAATGAGCCAGTTGAATGGCAGTCTAACCAGGTTCAAAAGGTCAGCCCTACAACCAAGGGGGAAAAGACGTTCCGGCCTGCTCGCAATGGCTTTCAAAGGCGCGGCGGGCTGAGATGGCTTGAGCGGCATGGCGGCGTGATTGGTGCGCCCAAGAGTCTGGTCAAGAGCCGCGCATCCACAATTTTTGACGCCAGGACGGAATACTCGATTGGGGATCGGGTGTCTCCGCAGAGGTTGTTGACTACTTGCAGTGACGCAACGCGTCTCGGTCCTCGCGGACATGTCTACATGTTCCAGCCGGAGATGTGAAGAGAGACGGATTTTCAGGAGTCTGGTTTACGCAACGGCGCCGCGTGTCCAGGGTCCTGAAGCAGTGTTTGGGCAAAGAGCTGGCTATTCTGGGTGGTGAGGATCCACCCACTGCTGACGCAGATCGAGCGGCGGATGGCGTGCTCGGTTCCTCGATCTTATCTCTTAGCTGGCGGGACAGCGGAGCGGGACAGTGGTGGTGGCATTTTGGGTTGGCTTGGCCCAAACCCCGCAGCGATCGCCGGCTTTTGGATATCGTGCTCCGGGGAAGCCATCACGCAAGAGGCCGCCTGGTATGAGGAATATACCACCCGCCCCGGTTTGGTGTCTGCGACGTCGCCCATTGTCAGGCCAAGGTGCTTCGATAGAACAATCCCGGCTGTTCTATTCCGACTCACATTCGCTGCTCCACCACGCCGAGCTTATATATACTCACTATTTACCCCTCCACCACTGACTGACTGACTGACTGACTCTTTGCTCCTCCCACTCCAGACTGCCCCCCTTCCAACTCTTTATAGTAAACATGGCCCCCGTATCCGTCACAGAGACTGCCCCTCAGGCCCCGCACACGCTTCCCTCCAAGGCCAGCTCTGCCCCTGTCGACAGGAACGTCTTCCCCGACGGCATCAAGACTTCTGGACAACATGCCCCGCTTTACGACCTGCTACGACCTTACGAGGACTTTCCCAAGGAAATCACCGGCCCCACGGTATGGTCGGCCGACGACTACAAGAACAACCCGGAGCGCTGGACGCATCCCTTTAGCGAGGAGGAGGTGGCCGAGCTGGGTGCGGCGGCGGACAAGTTTATTGCTGATGGCATTCCATTGACTGGAATCAGCAAGGCAAGTCTATGTCCATCAATCCGTCTTGGGAAAACGAAACTAACCCAAGCCAAACAGGAAAACTTTGTCATCCCCAAGCTCTCGCAGACGATGACAGCGCTGCGCAACGAACTGCTCAACGGCAAGGGCTTCATCCTGTTCAAGGGCTTCCCCGTGCAGCAGTGGGGCGTCCACAAGTCGGCCGTCGCCTACATGGGCCTGGGCTGCTACCTGGGCTACTTTGTCTCGCAAAACGGCCTCGGCCACGTCCTGGGCCACGTCAAGGACGTCGGCGACGACCCGACCCAGATTGACTCTGTGCGCATTTACAGAACGACTGCGCGGTACGCCTTTTCCCCCCAAATCATTCTCTGCAATCTTGGCATGTTCAGCTAGCTAACGGTAAATTCGCAGCCAATTCTTCCACGCCGACGACTCAGACATTGTCGGCCTGCTGTGCATGGCGCGAGCGCTCGAAGGCGGCGAGTCCGACATCGTCTCGTCGCACAACGTGTGGAACGTGCTGCAGCGCGAGCGGCCGGACGTGGCGCGCACGCTGACGGAACCCATCTGGTACTTTGACCGCAAGGGCGAGACGAGCGTGGGCGAGGAAGAATGGATCCGGACCAGCGTCTTTTACCTCGAGACGGGCGATAATCCGCGCGTGTATTCGAAGTGGGTTTGCCATGTTTCCCTTTCCCCATCCCCAACGGAGAGCGAGTGAGGCAGAGCATAGCAGAGCAGTCACGCTAACGCAAAACAGATGGGACCCCTACTACGTACGCAGCCTAACCCGCTTCTCCTCCGCCGGCCTCATCCCACCCCTCTCCGCCGCCCAACTCGACGCCCTCACCGTCCTCGAAGAAACGTGTCAACGTCTCGCGCTGCACATGATCCTCGAGGTCGGCGACATCCAATTCCTCTCCAACGAGCACGTGCTGCACGCGCGCACCGCGTACAAGGACTACCCGCCGCCGGCGCCGCGGCGCCACCTCATGCGCCTGTGGCTAAGCACGCCGCAGAGCGAGGGCGGCTGGAGACTGCCGTTTCATGATGCCGATGAGAAGAAGCGCGGCGGTATTCAGGTTGACGACACGCCGCCGAGGGCGCCGGATGATGCGGAGTAAGTTTTTGTTATGGCGTGGTGTTGAGCTGTGGTTGAAGTTTTGTTCTTCCTTTCTCTTTTTCCTCCCTCTTTTCGTGTGTGGGGTTTTCTTCGCTGAGAGGGCGGGCGAGCGGTCGGGCGGGCTACATCTTTTTTTTTTTTTTTTTTTTTTTTGTGGATTATCGGGGCTTTTTTCTTGGGGAGATGACGACGACGATGATATCCAGCGGGTAGCAGAAGCAGCAGAAGGCGAGCCGGACAGAGCCGCAGCCGCCGCCGCCGCTGCGAGACTAGAATGGAAGTGGGTGGGAAGGTGGGCTGGAAACGATATCCTCTGCTCGAAAGGCTCAGGATGTTCGACGAATCAATCTATACAAGAAATGGATGTATAACAACATGCAAATGAAACATGCGGTCATGTTGTGATTGAGACATGTGCACGCTGTGGAGCGGTTGCGTCTGGTGCTACTTACTTACTCGCAGCCTTCCATTTCTTCTCTGAGATGATGCAGCATGTGTGTATGCGTGGCATGGAATCCAAGGCGGAGAGATGTAGAAGTGAAGAAAAGCGCGCACACACACACACACACAAACCCTGCTACTCTCAATCAAGGCGTCCATTCATTCATTCATATTGCACAAGGAAAGAAACGGAAGGAAGCAAAGTAACGACAAGTCCATCATCGACTTCATTTTTAGTGGGGGGAAAATACGTGCCAAGTAAGTCTATAAAAGTATGTTTGTTTGAAATGGCAACAACAGCAACGACAACAACAACAACAACAACAACAACAACACCAACCAGCCACTCACTCCGCACTCCTTGCGTCACTTCGTCGCCATCATGCCCGATAACTCCAATCGATCGAAAACCAACCGCTGCTGCCGCCGCCGCCGCCGCCATGCTCAATGCTCATTCATCTACTCGTCGTCATCGGTCGTCTCCTCTACGTCTAAAAATTTCCTAGTTGCTTGGAGGTTTGATTGTCTCATTGATTGCGCGGTTGGTTTGGTGCCCAGTCAAAAGATTGACAGACGTTGCGTGCAGCCAACCTACGACTTGACAAGCAGACTCCTGCTCGTCATCTCCTCAGGCTGAGGCAATCCCATGACCTTGAGGATAGTCGGGGCAACGTCACCCAGGACGCCATCGGCCTTCTCGAGGCTGTAGTTCTTGGGGGCATTGGCCATGACGAAGGGGACCTTGTTGGTGGTGTGGCTAGTTTTGGGGCCGCCCTCGTCGTTGAGCATCTCCTCGGCGTTGCCGTGGTCGGCCGTGATGAAGAGCGCGTAGCCGCTCTTGATGCACTGCTCGTAGATGACGCCGATGGCCTTGTCCGTCTCGGCCACGCCGCGAATGGCCGCCTCGTACACGCCCGTGTGGCCCACCATGTCGGGTGGCGCGAAGTTGTTCATGATGAAGTCGTACTTGCCCTCGCGGATGCGCTCGCACACCTTGTCGGCCACGCCCATGGCGCTCATCTCGGGCTGCAGGTCGTACGTGGCAACCTTGGGCGACGGGATCATGTCGCGGTGCTCGTTGTCGAACTGCTTCTCGACGCCGCCGTTGAAGAAGAAGGTGACGTGTGCGTACTTTTCCGTCTCGGCAATGTGCGACTGCACGACGCCCTGCTTGGCCAGCCACTCGGCCAACACGTTGCCCATCTTCTGCGGCGGGAACGCAACGTCAAACGTGTACTTGGGGTTGTATTGCGTCATGGTGGTGAGGTGCGTGTTCTTGGGGTAGGGGAAGTCGGGCCTGGGGGAGCGGTCAAAGTCGCCCAGAAGCTGCGTCATCTCGCGGACGCGGTCAGAGCGGTAGTTGAAGAAGAACATGGTGTCGTCGTCTGCCTCGTGTTAGAAGGTTTGCTGGCCAATTATTGGGAAAACGCTTACCCTTGATCCTTCTCTCGTCACCGCCAACGATGATGGGCTTGAGGAACTCGTCCGTCTGGCCCTCCTCGTACCTGGCCTTGACAGTGGCAACCGGGTCACTGCTGGCCTCGCCCTCGCCCTTGATCACGCCGTTCAGCCCAACCTCGATTCTCTCCCACCTCTTGTCGCGGTCCATGGCAAAGTAGCGGCCGACAATGGTGGCAATGTCGCCCAGGCCAATCTCCTTGGTGGCCTGGATGAGGTGCTCGAGGTGACCAGCACCCGACTTGGGGTCGGTGTCACGGCCATCGCCAAAGAAGTGAATGTAGACCTTGGGGACGCCAACCTCCTTGGCGAGCTTGATGAGGGAGATGAGGTGGTTGATGTGCGAGTGGACGCCGCCGTCGGAGACGAGACCGAGGAAGTGCAGGCGGCCATTGCCGTTCTTGGCCCGGTTGAAGCTCTTTTGAATGTTGTCGACGTTCTTGAGCTCGCCCTTCTTGATGGTCTGGTCAATGCGCACCACGTCCTGCCAGACGACGCGGCCGGCGCCGATGTTCAAGTGTCCGACTTCGCTGTTGCCCATGAGGCCCTCGGGCAGGCCGACGGCCAGAGAGGATGCGTCCAGCTCAGTGTAACCCTGGGTGATGTCGGAGCCGGGGCGCTTGAACTCGTCCATGACGGGCGTCTCGGCGGCCAGGATGGCATCGCCGTCCTTGCGAGACTTCTCGCTGGCAACTCCCCAGCCGTCAATGACGACTTTCAATTATGGTCAGCCAGGGTAGTTGTCGTTCCATGGCTGAGGGTCCCTTACTGAGTACAGCCTTCTGGTCGACCATTTTTGTTGGATGGGGCTGTTTTTTTCTGAGGGGAGACTGCAGAAGAAAAGAGGAAGTGTAAGTGGAAAATTCGGAGAGAGGAGAGAGGAGCAGGAGAGAAATACAATCGAGGACAGGCAAGCACGGAGGTCTGGGCTGAGGGTCTCTCGATATCAGCCGTGGTGGGGTTGTTCTGCTTTTCTCAACGCGAAGGCCGAAACGTCAGAGGCAACGCCAGCCGCCAACGGCGCCAACGGCACGCCAAGGTGGAACCTCAACACCACACCACGCCACGATTCAATCAAGCAATCAATTCACCGGCAGAAACTCCCCGACGCGCCTTGCGTCACAGCTGAATCTAATCTCCCCTCCCCTGTCCAACCCCGTTTCAAACCACGTGTCTTTGCAACGCGTCGCGACAGCTCAAACAATCCCATCCCATCCCGACCAATCCACCGACATCTTTTACACACTTCCGATCGCGCCCGCCATGGCCACCGGCACCGTCCCACCCTCATTAGCAGCGGCCGCCGCCTCCGCCGCAAACACCTCGCTCACTACACCACGGCCCTCGATATCGCGCAGCGCCTTCTCGACGCCAGCGCCCGGCACGCCCTCCGCCGCCGTGTCGCGCAGCTACAGCAAAGCGCCCGACGCGGCCACGGCCGCCAATGGCTCCGCCAACAACCCCAATGGCAGTCCGGCTGCTGCGATTCCGCCGCTGCCATCGCCTGCCACTTTCGACTTGCTGCCTCAACTCCACATCCTCCTCTCGCGCCTGTTGATTCCTAAACCTGCTGTCGGCGGCACCCAGCAACAACAACAGGCAGCCGGAACCAGCGGCGCCACATCAAACACCGCAACGGCAACGGCGGCAGCCGCGTCAGGAAACGCACAGAGCCAAGGCGGCGGCGCCGCAACAACAACAACAGCAGCAGCAGCAGCAGACCAAAACAAAGACGCCGAAACGCAGCCGCTCGAGATCCACCAACTAGCGGCGGCAGCGAGCGCGCTCAAGGTGCGACTGCAGCGGGCGCGGCAGGCGTGCGCGCGCCTAGGCGACGTCGACCGCAGCGTCGAGGAGCAGGAAGACGAGATGAGGGAGCTGGAGGCGCGCGTCGCGAAGTTGAGGGCTGTATTGGAGGAGTTGGGCGTGGGTGGCGCCGCCGTTGCTGCTGAGGGTGCTGTGGTGTGAGCGGAAGCGTGCAGGATGCGCCCGCCGCCTATCCAGTCAGATGTCCATGAAGTCTGGCTCTTGGAGCGATGATATCCGCAGCACGCAAAACTTCTTCTGTTGCTCTTTTGCTCAAGAGCATTCAGCGAGTTGCAGCCACGGCCACAGCTACCGCCGGCCCGCCTACCCGCCTTGCCGATCACGACCGCAGTTGCTCGGGCACCGACGCCCACCTCGACCCATATATACCCAAGAAGCCGAGCACTCAAACACTTGGTTCTCAGCCCCCACTCCACTCTGCGAAG
Organism: Phyllosticta citriasiana; assembly: GCF_038021145.1. Classification (NCBI taxonomy): domain Eukaryota; kingdom Fungi; phylum Ascomycota; class Dothideomycetes; order Botryosphaeriales; family Phyllostictaceae; genus Phyllosticta; species Phyllosticta citriasiana. The sequence goes on along the minus strand of NW_027117279.1, from coordinate 2,171,497 downwards.
CGAGCTCCATCGACGATGCGATACGACGCGATGCATCATGTTTGCACTGTGCGTTCGTATGCGGGAGAGCGAGAATAAGCGGGGTTTTGGTTGGGGAATCAGGATCAGTGGGAGTGGCATACCTAGAGCATCGGCAGTCGTGGAATTGGGGTGAAGAAAGTGAGAAGGAGCAAGGTAGTGAGCGAAGGAACACGAAGCAAGCCATAGGTACCGTGCCGTGAAGCAAGCCATGAGGAGTCACAGAATCCCGCTCGTGGCCTCATGTGCATGAGAGAGGCAGAACGGAATGATTGGTGAGAATATGTGTCCGGGGGATATATCCATGTGTGTCGGACGTGGATGAGATGGATGGTGACGATGGGAGTTGGTGGCTTGGTTGCATATCGTGTTGGAGTTGGCATCTGAGAACGAACACAAGGCGTAGGTGTGCACGGCAGTGCGACTTGTACAGAGTGGGCAAGTGCTCATGTATTTTGCATGAGCAAAGGTCAAGAAGCGAATCAAGCACAACACAAGCGGGAGAAGTGTAGGTAAACAGCATATGCCAAGAAGTTGAGATGAAATTCGTTCATGGGAATCAAAAACTATGAGAAGGAGAAAGACCCAAGCGTTTAGCCCACATTGCACCGGCGCAATCTTTACAACGCCAACAAAACTTTTTTCCCCCAAATACCCCTCGTGTGGTCCCAATCTAAGGATCGTCGGTCAGGTCATGAAAATGGTGATTGGCGGTCTCTATGGCGGAGGGAAAGGTGGAAAAGAGGACGAAGGAGGGAAGAAAGGAGGAAGAGTGACGAATCTAGTCCATCTGCGCGTTGCGCTTGGCGGCCGCCTCAGCGGTGAGCATGAGGGCGGCGGGCGCGTCGTCGCGCGGCATGTAGAGCTCGACGAAGCGCAGGCACGGCGCCTCGTTGAACTCCTTGTCGGCGAACAGCTTCTCGACCTCGTCCTTGGTCTTGACCTGGTACGTCTTGTAGCGGTCGGGCTTTGCGCCAAAGGCCGCGGGCAGATCCTTGTAGTTCCAGTTCTGGATGTCGTTGTACACGGCGTCCCATCCGTGGATGCAGCGCTCGATCGTGTAGCCGTCGTTGCAGATGACGAAGATGATGGGGTTCAGGTCGTGCCGGATCATCGTCGACACTTCTTGCGCCGTCAACTGGAACGAGCCGTCGCCGGTGAAGAGGATGGTGCGCTTGCGGCCCAGCTCCTTTGCCGCAAGGGCGGCGCCCTGTGTCGAACCTGTGGCGTAACCAATGGAGCCCCACAACACCTGCGAGATGGCAGTGACGTCCTTGGGGAAGCGAGTCTCCCAGATACCAAAGTTGGCGGTACCAGTCTCGGTGAGGACAATGTCGCCGTCGCGGAGGAACTGGCCGGCCTTGGGCCAGAACCAGGCCTGGGTGATGGTGGGGTCCGAGTTGTCGGCGTGGTCGGGGACGACGTTCTTGGGGACAGGGCCAGCCTGGATATTGAGCTTGCCCATGCGCTCAGTGATCTTGGTGAGGACGCCGTTCATGCGGACGCCGGGGTAGTCGGAGTACTTGACCGTGACACCGTAGCTGTGGAAGTCGATGGTGTTGAGCTGCGAGGTGCGGTAGGTGAAGCCGGTCGTGTTGAAGTCGGACTTGATGGCGCCAATGCTGATGATCAGGTCGGCGCCCTCGACACGCTCGCGGACACCAGCGTTGGAACCGGTACCGGCGTAGACACCGCCGTAGTTGGGGAGGGTCTCGTTGACGGCGCTCTTGCCCATGGGGGTGACAAAGGTGGGGATGCCAGACTTGGTGACAAAGTCGTCGACCTCCTTAAGAGCGCGGTGGCGGATGGCGCAGGCGTCGACGAGGATGACGGGGTTTTTGGCGGCGGTGAGGTACTTGAGGACAACGTCGACGACGTACTCCTCCTTCTCGACGTGGTTGGGCGAGTAGGCGAGGTCAAGAGGGGTGTTGAGGCGCTCACCCTCGACCTTCTTGGTGACCATGTCGGAGGGCAGGGCAATGTAGACGGGGCGGGACTGAAGGTAGCACTTCTTGATGGCATCGTCGATCAGAGTGGCAGCCTCGTGGGGGTCGTTGAGCATGGCCATGGCGCATGAAACCTCGCGGTTCATGTTGGCAAAGGCGTTGAAGTTGCCATTGCCGAGGGTGTGGTGCAGCAGGAGGTTGTTCTGGGGGGTAGGTTAGCTTTGCAATTGGACCAATTGAGTGTTTGGAGGCACCTTTTGGGCAAGAGTCGAGGGGTAGCCAACGATGTGGACTATGGGGACGAATTCCGAGTAGGCGCCAGCAATGGCGTTGACGGCAGACAGCTCACCGACACCGAAGGTGGTGATGATGGCAGAGATGCCCTTGATTCGTGCATAGCCATCAGCGGCGTAGCCTGGATTGCGAGAGCGAGTCAGCTGTGGATCCAATGCGGCGAGGCTGGCGGAGTAGTCGAAAATGATGGAGGATGTACGTACCAGCGTTGAGCTCGTTGACGTTGCCAACCCAGTTCAGGTTGCTCTTGGGCAGGTAGTCGAGGGCGACAAGGTTGTAGTCGCCGGGCAGACCGTGGACGGAGCGGACGCCAACCTGGTGAAGACGGCGGAAGAGGTATTCGGCCATGTCAACGGGCTGCTTGAGCTCGCTGGTGCGAATGTCGGGCGTGACTTGGCCGGAGGCGAGGGGGGTGAGGCCGCTCATGATGGATGTAGTGGATTGGTGGATTGGACTGGTGGTGATGGGAGGAGAAACTGGTGGTGGCCGGGGGAGGAGGTCGCTTTTGAATGCAGCTCATGGACAGACAAGACAGGGCAGGGTCTGGCATGACGAAATGCAAAGCTTCATGGCTGGCAGCGGCTAGCACGGCCTCAATCACTCACTCGACATGGCATGAGGGGCAGAGTGCAGCGAGCAAACGCATCCCAAAACGAGCCGGCATCGGATGATGTCGCGCCAGACGCGACTGGACACAATACCGTCAACCGCCAAAAATATGCCGCACGCATCGCATCGCTGGCAACTGTGGGATGTTTTTCAAATCTTGCCGTTCACGGTAGCTAACGCTCTTCCTGACCTCGTACTCAACAGCCGTGACAGAGCAAAAGTTGCGTCTGACGTGCAGGTCGCGTCAGAACAACACACAGCACTCAGTAGTACCTTTGCATGTCGGGCCGGGTCGGGAGCGACACCTCAGGGCTCCAGTCAGCAGCTGATGGACGCGCCACCTCATCACGAAAACCTCGTTTCGAACCTTTATTGCGACTCCCTGAACTGGCTCCGCTCTGCTCAGCGGACATGGTCGCATCTCACGCGCCCTCGTTTCGTTACACGACTCCATCAATCTGTGTCTACGAAGGTGCATGCATGGTAAATGCCATCCATGGCTGAAGCTCGAAAACTTCTACTCACCCGCCACAGCTTTGACGTCAATGACTCGTCCTTCAATCCCGGTCTATTCCCGCCGTCTGGTGTCTCCTGCTCTTGGCGCTGTGGCGCCGCGATTCTAGATCCCCTGAAAATCCCACTCTGTCGTGACATGTTCAACTGTATTTGTCTGCAAACCTCCCATCACGGAGTTCTACGCGTCTTTTTCCATCCGCTCTATCCTGGTGGCTGCGCTCGGGTGCTGCGCCGTCCATTTTGTCTCCCGGCGCTCGGTCAGGTCGGTACTCGGGAGCATTCATGGCTATGGAGAGCGTTTGCCGGCTCGTCGATGAACATTCGCGAAGCTGTCGACCAGATGAACACCACCACATTCACCCACCTTGGCACCGCCATTTATTCGATAGGACAGGATTTTCATGTATAAGCTGTAAGCAACAAATAATTAGGCCGAGAATAATCTCACACCTCTATGCTCCTTTCTCAAGGACCCGTCAGGCGACGTCCCGAGGACAGGGGTGGCAATTAGCTGATCCAGATACCAGCTTATCTACCAATAGCTCCATAGTGCAGCCTCACGCATGGAATGGAACCAAAAGAGGCACAGTTGCAATCACAACAAATCTTTCTCAACACGCACTCCGCCAAATACCCGATCGGTCCCGAGGCCACGCCAGAGTGCCCTGACCTCGTCGCACGTAGCAACCGGATCCGCAAAACGGGCCCGGCCGACCTGATGCTCCTCTGCCTTCGGTCCGCAGTCATCAAAACCTCGAAAATATCCCGGACACACCATCATCAACCGCCCAAAGCCGATCATAGCCTCCAGTTCTCTCTAAAGTCAGGATACCACGCCGAGTGTCAGAATGAGACAGCCGCCAGCTCCACACCTTAGTATTCTGCGGCTTCGGCTATCTGAAGATCAAAAACGATCTCCGTCAAGGCCCCTGAGCGCCGACGTCGGAGCTTCCCATTGCAGAGGTCACTGGACTTGACGAGGGCTGGGATAGGGAGCGCCGCTGCAGCAATCTTGTTTCGACGTCTGCTGTCCGGCGGGGTCTGCCAGGTCACCTGTCTGGCGTCGACGTCTCGTTAGGTTGCGGGCGAGGCGTGAGGTGGCGTGATCTCTTCTTAGATTCACGGGCTGTGGAGTTTTCAAGGGTAGAGCCGATCTGATCCTGTCAAGAGTAGGAGAATCGCCAGTTCTAGACGCAAGGAATGCACAAAAAATGGCGCTGTGTTTTCTGGGAGTGCACCATTAGCAAACACCACAGCAGTGCCAACATTGACATTGCCATAGTTGAAACACGACTATCTAACGCTGCTGATTATGAACATGATCCTTGGCATCTATCCTTAAAAAGAACGGCAAACAAGGTTCCCTGGCAATGGACAACTTAATATCGACCGCAAATTGGACGGGAACATGTCATTTGTTGTTGCCGCTCAAGACGCTCGTAAAGGCGAAGAATGCGGCCAAGACAAACTGCGCAGGAACTAACTCTTCGCCGAGCATTTTTTGAAACGTGCAGACCTACGTCGCCGTCTTTGGTTGACCATTTCAGAATCGACAGTCGTGTTCTCGCTCAACTCCCACGACCATCCGACAGCTGCAAGCGCGCGCCAAACGCAACCGGTCCATCCGCGCCAACGCCTTTGAGGCGTGGCCTACTCATCACATGACGGAGCATGCTTCGTCTCACTCGCCGATGGCTTCTCATCGGCATCTTGGCCGCGTTTTCCATCTTTTTTCTTTACCTCTCGTTCCATCGGGAGCGGGGAGCTTCTTTGGCATCCGACGCACCTGCTGAGCCACCGCCTCCGGCACCAGATACACCCGAGGCCGCAGAAGCTCAGGAAAAGGAGGAGCAGAAAACGAAGAAAAAGAAGCCGTACAAGCCACAGACATTCGATTGGACTAGGAGAGGGCAGCGGTTTCCGGTCGAGTTTTATCATCAATTACCCCGGGGAAAACATCAGGAGTTGCCGAAAATTCAAAATGTGGTCGGCAATGAGGACAACGCAGCCAGGACGGAGCGTGAAGGTAGGATGCAAGAAGTCAAGAGCACTTTTGAAAGAGCATGGAAAGCATACAAAGCCAAGGCCTGGCTCGCAGACGAGCTGACACCATTGACTGGAAATTCAAGGACCAGCAGTGGCTGGGCTGCAACCCTAATTGAATCTCTGGACACTCTTTGGATCATGGGCATGCATGAAGATTTTGAAAAGGCCGTTAATGCAGCCCTCCGGATCGACTTTCAGTTTTTCGAGTCGGAAATTGTCAACATTTACGAAGTCACGATACGGCATCTCGGTGGTCTTCTCGCCGCCTACGACCTCAGCGGCGATGAGCGGCTGCTGAAAAAGGCTCTCGAACTCGGCGACATGCTCTACGTAGCCTTTGACACGCCTGAGCGCATGCCCCTCACCCGCTGGAAGCCTCACGATGCTCTTTATAAAAAGGTCCAGTTCCCAGCCGACTCGATTCTCGTCGTCGAAGTCACGTCCATGGCGCTGGAGTTCACACGGCTCTCTCAAGCCTCGGGCAACCCAAAGTACTTCGACGCCACTGAGCGCGTCATCGAGGTGATAGAAAAGCAGCAGAACAAGACGAGACTGCCGGGAATGTGGCCTCTCAAGTGCAACGCCAAAGTCAAGGACTTCACCGCCGACCCAATATTCACCTTGGGCGAATTTTCTGGAACCACCTACGAAAACCTACCCAAAATCCATCTCCTGCTCAACGGACTGACATCGAGGTACCGCGACCTCTACACCAAAGCCATGGACACGGCAGTCAAGCACCTACTCTTCCGGCCGCTGGTCCCGGACAATCGCGACCTCCTGGCGCTCGGGCACGCGCGCATCGTTGGCAACCGTCGCGAAGGCGAGGAGATCCGACTGGAGCCCGAATGGCAAAACCACGTTTGCTTCGCGGGCGGCATGTTTGCGCTGGGCGGCCGTCTCTTCAACCAGTCGGAGCACGTCGACATTGGGCGCAAGATCACCGACGCCTGCATCTGGACGCACCAAGCCTTTCCGCTGGGCATCATGCCCGAGACGTCGAGCCTGGTACCGTGCGCCAAGGGCAGCGCTGCCGTCCACCACGAAAGCAGCGACATGTCGTGCTCGTGGTCGGAGCTCAAGTGGCGCATTGCCGTGCAAAAGACGCTCGAGCTCGACTCGGCGGATGAGCTCGACGAGCGCATCGCGCAGGAGAATCTGCAGCCGGGCTTTGCGTCGGTCGCGGATAAGCGCCATCTCCTTCGCCCCGAGGCTGTCGAAAGCATCTTTGTCCTCTATCGCATCACGGGCATGTCGGAGCTGCATGCCATTGCGTGGCAGATGTTTGAAAAGTTACGGGCACACACTGAGGCAGAATGGGGGAATGCGGCAGTGGAGGACGTGACGACAAGCGGAAAGTCAACTCATGCCGATGTGATGGCGGTGAGCTCGTCCCTGTTTGATTCCACGCCTTATGTGTCACGGCTAATTTTCTCTCTTAGACATTCTGGATGTCTGGCACGCTCAAATACTTTTACCTCCTCTTCAGCGAGCCGGAGCTCGTCAGCTTGGATGACTTTGTCTTCAATACCGAGGCGCATCCTTTTAGGATTCCGAAGCCGCCTGCAGAGCCAACGCCAACTCCTACGGCTGCATAGCGCGAGGCGGCGGCATTCAGTCCAGCCTTGCGGAGCCCGCAAGCAGGTGCTTGTTATAATACTGCCTTTGGTTCGAGGGACGATGCTCACTGTCCAATCGTCTGTTGGTGTACTGCGGCTTTGTTTTGTATACAGAGTGTAAGAGATGGTACACCTGCTTTTAGGCCCCAGATGTCTCTTATATCCATGTTTTTCGGGCTTCCGAACTATTCTTCACTTTACTAACAAGATTTGAAAGATGCTGGATGCAGACAGGTGAAGGGCGTTGTATAAAAACACTGGAATCCGACCACATTTCGGGGTTCAGGTCCTTCCTTTTCTCCGTGTGTCGAACTGACTTGGAACCAAAAATGGTTCGACTGCACGACCCATATATCTTTGTATTTTTCAACTACCAGAGTCTTCCTCTTGATCAATTTCCGCACAACAAGACGCCGGGAGGCTTCATCATTCCAACACATCCACTCTCACGTCGTCGTGCGTGGGTCAACCACCACAAACCACCCCAACATCCCCAACAAACCACACGACCCACCGTCTCTCGCCCGTATAAATTTCACTCACAAATTCCCCCCGGCCACCAACATCAACCCCAAAAAAACAAAAAAAAAAAAAAAAAAAAAAAAAACAGCAATGCCGCTCCTCCTGCCCTCGCTTAGCTTGCCCCGGCTGCCCCTCTATTTCCCCCTCCCACTCCCACACACCAGCGCCGCCAAACACTGCGTCCAGCTCGTCGACCTCGACCAAGCAGACGCCGCCTACGCGTTCCAGCGCGAGCACTCGGCGTGGGAAGAGAGTCCGGCGCCGCCGCCGAACACGCCGAACGAGCCGAAAAAGGCGAAGAAGAATGTGAACATGAACAACACCAGTCAGCTTGACGTCGCGCTGGAGTTTGGAGGCGATTTTGAAAGAGAGTGGGGTTTGCGGTTTGGTGTTGTGGAGGAGAAGGAGGGGGGTTGGAATGAGTCGTGTGAGACGGTCATACATCATGCTGCTCCTGGTGTTGATGTGGAGGAGATGGCTGAAGAGATTGAGACGGAGGAGGAGGATGATGAGTTTTTGTTGGACACGCCCGTTCACTCCAGCATGGCGGCGACTTTCAGAGGGAGGTTTAAGTCTGCGCTCGTCACCATCAGACCCAAAAACAGCAGCGCGGTCAACATCAACAAAACCGCCGCCGCCGCCGCCGCCGCCGCCGCTCCTCACCAACCATCGCGCCTCCAGACTGAGCGTCCGTGTTCCGCCCGCCGCAACGACAAAAACCAATCCACAACCGCGTCAATGAGCAACCCAGCCCACCCACCTCGCTGGCGCTGCTGCCGCTGCGGCAGGGTAAACGGCGATATCACTCAAACCCCTACCACTCCACCACGCGCCGTCCACAACAACACGAACACCACCACCCACCAACGCAACGGCCGTCCCCACAAAATCCACCTCCCCCTCTACCCCACCCTGACGAAACTAACGGCACGGACGCGGACGCGCGGCGCCGCTACTGCTGCTCCAGCTGCGGCGACGAGTATGAGTTTGGGCGAATGTACAGAGGAGCGAAAGGGCGAGGATTTGGATTCGGCAATGCAAGTAGAGAAAGAGAGAGAGGAAGGGACGGGAATAGGCAAGGAAAAGGGCACGTGGACATGTCACTGCGGTCACGCATTCGAGCCGTGCGCGCTCAAGGGTCGATTGAGCCGTTTGCGCGGGGTGCAGAGGAGGGGAGGCGATTTGGGGGTTGCGTTTGTTAGGGGGGAGTGAGTGGATGCGTGAGTGAGGGGATAAGGGATGGATGGATGGAGGGAGGGAGGGAGGTGATTGATTTGGATTAGGACTTTTCGAAGTAGTTTTGATTGGTGGTGAAGGAGGGAGGAGGTGGAGAGTTGTTTGTTTGGTTTTTATTGTGTTTGTCTGGTTTGCTACTTTTACAGTGAGAGGGCTTGGGGAATAGAGATGTTCGCGTTGGCTTTGGCGTTCAAATGCTTTGTGGGTGGGAGTTGCTGTTGCGTTCGATGAAAATCCCTTTCTTAGTTTGAGAGTCTGAGCATAAAGCCCAGAATCGCGAATGTGGTATCAGTAAACGTCGCGGCAGATGACAGCTCCCAAAGCGGAAGCGAGAGCAGAAGTAAAATAGCGCTCCCTATGCCAAAATATGGCAGCTGATGATAGTTCTCTAGGCGCACTTAAAACAGTTGATGAGTGCTTCCTGAAAGCAAACATGGCGGCGGACTACAGGCTTTCCAAACCAAATGCGGCAGCGCATTTGGTGGGATGCCTGCAACGTTTTGCTAATTTCTCTGATAGGTTGTTGGACGAAGAGGCAGTGACTTGCTCCGGGAGCAGCCGTTAGACTCTTTAGTCGATGGCTTAAGAGCGAGGGATGTAGGGGAATGTCTTTACTCTACTTACTCAATACCATCTCAAGTCCGTCGAAAACAACTCAACTAGTTGGTAGGTTAGCGCAGCCAGGTAAGTGGGACTTGATGCTAAGTCTACACTTCCATGCCATCAACTTAGTACGACAGCTCCCGGGAGCAGTCACCTCGCGGTCATGGTGACTGAAGCTAGCAGAAGAATAGAACACAGGACACCTTGTTCCGTTGGTGAGAGAAAAGAGCATCACGCGCTTAAGCAGGCAATGAGAATAGAGCCGCGACTAATCAACACACATAACCTTTCCTGAGCACCATGGGAGGAGCAGGAATCCTATGTTCTACCCTCAGCCACAAATGGATCTAAAATCGAATCTACGCTGATGTAACTCTCATGGCCCGCCCACCTCTCCAACAGACGATGTGCTTGTAGTCTACGATTGAGATACGATCTGGCGTGGTTGGAGAGATCTATGAGGCAGGAGTCTGGGGTCCAACTGCCTCTGCCTTTGCTCATCAAAAATTAGCCAGCATTCTTTTTCCTTCCCAATCTTTCCGTATGTGTGTGATTTAGGACGGGAGCTTCCACAAGCGACGTTAAAGAGGATCGACGTTGAAGGCGATTGATTAGGACGGGTTAATTACAAAGTTTAAGGAAATGTCGACTGCAAGCTATCGACATAATAATATCCTAATAGCATCATTATGCCTGTCACATGTAGTTCCTCTCATTTACGTTCCTCTCAACTAGAAGTTTGCTGTGATTTTCCTGTCTTATACTCCAGAAATTCTACATCTAGTGTACGATTATTTACAATGTATCAAGTTTGATTTCTTTTTTACTGCCATCGTATTTGAAGAAAGAAGTAGCACTCCATATTTCTAGCTATAGATATGGATAATGGCTCGCTAAGCTTAGTAATAATAGCAGAAGACTGCTCCCTGAAAATAACCGTATCCGCGGACGACCGCTCCTTAGATGCGGCTGTAATGGTGGATGTCTACTCCTTAGATGCAGCTATGCTATAGTGACAGATGACTGCCCCTAGAGGATGTTTTGTTTCTCTCTGCACCCACTTTGCTGTAAAGGAAAGCTGCATCGTAACCTCCCCATTTATCTAGCTACACTTCTCCCAGATCCAAAAGACCATCCACATACAGGAAATAGAACACATAGTCCATAATCCTGGCGAATTGAGGCCTCAAACTCACTGTTGAAAGCGATAGTAACAAAGATTGCAACAGCAATAATAACACCGCCCCGACCCCCATTTTCCAATTCAATGTCCCAACCAACCATCGCATAACCCCCCTCATCCAACTCAGCCAAAACCCCAGAACAGCAGTCACAACATCTGCCTGCCTGCCTGCTCCCATAAACAAGCACCCAATCAACAGCCAATCCAGGAACCAAGCAACCAAGCAGGCGCTCACCCGACCACCCTTAGCCAGACCAGGTACCAAGCACCCAAATGCAACACCCGGCGCCGCACCGCCTCGCGTCGCAGCAGCCAGCCGGCCGGCCGCATACCAACGGGCAACAAAGAACGCAGCAGATACCGAGCCAGCGAAAGTGCCGTGTGGTGTCGGCGCAGTCGTTCCGGCCACCCAGTCCTCCAGCCATACAGCCACGACCACCGCCGCGAGGCGCGCGCTTCTAGAAGATGGCACGGCGGGCAATTTTCATGCGTGATGATGGGCGTTGCTTGCTGCCGGCTGCTGTGTTTGAGGTGTGGTTGTGATTGCAATTTGAGGAATGATAGCAGCGGGTAAGTTCGTGCGTGCATCTATGATGGGACGCGACGCGATGGGATGGGATGGCGGTGGAGTGGAGGGCGGTGGAGATTGGTGGTGGCTTCAGGGACAGACGAACTGATTGCCATCCGGACTTGCTGAGCGATGATGGGTGATGAGTAATGTGTCAAAGTCAACGTGTGTGTCTATGTGCGTCTGTGAGGAGATTTAGCGCACGGAGAAGGAGGTGGAGATTGGAGATTGCGAGTTTGGACTGCGTGGCCTGGCCGCGTAAGAGATGGTTTGGGGGCGGAGGGAGAGGAGAAAAGTGATACAGCCACCACCACCACCACCACTCCGAATGGAATTGCGACTGGAGTGATCTGATGATGGAATGTGTGGTGTGGCGATACTGTCGTCTCTTTTCTTAGACGGCCTCTCGATCGCAGCATCTCTTGAAGTCAATGAATGGGTAAGGGGCTCAGCTCAGACGCAGCAACGCGTCCATCGAGAGATCGGAACAACCGCTTTAAGCAATTCGAATACCACCAGATGGATGTGACAAGCGGCTGAATCCAGAGCAAGATTGAAGCCGGCGATGGAGACGCAGATCGTCGCCTCTCTGGACATCACAGTAGTGCCATCAAATCATGAGCTGAGCAAAGCCTCACTCGCGATCCTCAACACCCGTCTTCGCACACAGAGACAACGACGTGAGACCTGCCATTTCGGTATCCACGCCCCAAAGGCGCGAGAGAGAGCAGCGCTGCGTCGTTTGTATACGAGCCACCGCTGCTGGTCAACACCTGCTACGCAGCCAGCAGCAGCAGCAGCAGCAGCAGCGTGTCTAACCCCCCACATTGTGCCTATCCCATGCCCACCAACCTCACGAAGCGAATTCTGCCATTTCGCCCAGACAGCAGCAGACGGTGCGGCGATCGACGATTTGTGGCCCATCTCCCCGTATGTGTGAGGAGTAGTACCCTTTCAGAGCATTCTAAAAGCAGACTAGCGATTGAAGAGCCGACGGCTCTCGCCTTTCGGCTCTCGCCTGTCCTAACGCGCACGCTGCCCTCCCTTGCCCCTCTCGCTTTGGGCAAGGTGTCGCGAAGTCCAAGAAAGGGCAGTAAAGACAATGTGGTGGCGAGGGAATCCCTAGTCCGCCAACTCCCTGGCTGCGCATAACGCATGCCGCTGCCGCAGTCAAGCAGGCGCTGAAGGTGCAAAAAAGATGACTTCGGCTTGTCGGAAGACGCTCTGCTCCGAAAGAAAGCAAAGGGCAAGCGAGCGGCACCTGGGTAGCGCAATCAGTCAGTCGGGAAGCGGGGGCAAAGGCGCGGGGAAGACGTAGAGAATGGTCGAATTGGCTAAAATGCAAGAGATTTTTCATTCCGAGGCCGAGCTGCACAAAGTGCGCATATGCGCGAATGAACTTCTCCAAGAGCTTAGCCTGAGGCCGAGTGCCGCGTTGGGGAAGCCTGCGCCAGGGCCCAATGACGCCATGATTGGTTCAGTAGATGTAAGCATCAGATGTTAAAGCACGACTTCGGGAAACGAGCGGACTTTCATGGGTGGACCAAAGGGGACGGGACCTGTCCGCGATCCGCCATTAGCGGCCCGCTATAAGGTGCATCTGAGCAAACCAGGCACTAATGTGCTCTTTTATGCAAAGCCGACTTTGGCTGAAAGAGAGAAATGCCTCTTACATGCGTGAGAACATCTTTTGACACTCGCTGCCTGGCGAAGCTGAGTTGTGGAACACTCGTCTTGTCTTCAGCTTCGTGATAATCTTCAGGTCAGGATTTGATTAGGAGAGCGCAATGACGACCATGTCAGCACCACGGAAATGATTTTCTCTCGCATAATTGGTGAAGATAAGCGTATCCCAGATATGGACGGACGTCGCTTGTTGCCGTATCCGCCTGAGACGAGGGCCCCGGTGCAAACGACGTGGGTGAGCAGGCACCCGCGCGTTTGGAAGAGCAAGGACGAGGGCAGAGGGGACGCATGGGAACACCCGCAAGCTGCGATAGGCGCGGCACGAACCGGATAAGCCGAAATGCCCTTTTGAGAGACGTTTTGAAGGGGCAAGAATTGCATAACAGGGGATGCGTGCGGCGGTTGTTGAAGCTGCCGTTTCATGAGCCGTGACGAACAATGGGGAGTATGGAAAGGCTTCCGCGGCAGGCAGGAGGGAGCGAGAGTACGAGATTTGGGTCCGTAAGCAAGCGTAGATTCCCTGTTCCGGCATGACGCAAAGTGCGTCTTGGGAATAGATCAGATTTCTTTCCGTCGTCCTCGGCCGAGCACCGAAAGGTCCGCTGGGCTATCGTCACCGCCTCATTGCCCGGCCAGATATTGTCCCAGCTCCGAGGACGTGGACCATTGGCTGGCTTGTGGGAAGGCTTTGCATTGAAGCGTTATGCACCACCAGGGTAAGTATTTCGGATTTTTAGAAGAGATTTTTTTTCATTTCCACATGTCAGGAGTTCTCATGACGTCTTTGTAGCGCCCTTGGTACCGCCAGCATCTTCGGAATCAACCTTTTCCTTGCGTCGTTGTTGGACATCCCAGTTGTAAACACGCGCCGTGGCTACCTCCAGGGTCTGTCAAATTTTGTCAGCATCGCTCCTCGCCATCGCCCCCCGGGTTACCTACCGTAATTTGCTCTCTCAGGAAATCCGAATCCTCGTTGCAGTTGGACAGGCTCTGCTGCGCCGCTTTCAACTTGGCGTCGAGCAGCGTCTCCGCCTCCGGGATGGGGTATGCCAGCATGACGTTTGCCTACGGGGATATTTTGTTAATGACCTCCCCGTGTCTGACTTGGGAATCCACTTACCCCCAGCCAGAGATACACCTCGTTGGTAGGCGGGATCTGTGCCTTGGCGAAGAGCGTGTCGTTGAGCTCGAACGTCGTCTCAATGGGTTCGGAATCCGGCTGTTGCGCGTCCGCATTAGCTCTCGCCCACAATTTGACAACACTTTCGCTCTTTGAAATGACCTACCTTTCTCGTCTTGAGAAACTGCACCGTGTCCAGAGTCTTTTGGATATCAGGGATCTTGTCCTTGAGGCCGGCGGCGCGGCGCTGTGTGTTGACCTCCATGAACTGATATTTTCTATGCGTATTCTTGTATGAGCAACCGACCCGGAGAAAGCGTAGGGCGTGAGGCGTACGAAATCATCTCTTGGAAGCTCTTGAGGGTAGGCTCGACGTCGGCGCGTGAGGAACAGTAGTCCTCGACCTTGTCGACGAACGGGGCAAAGGGAATGCCGCGGGGATTGGTAGGAGCATCTTTGCTGTTTCGACAATCAGTTTGCGATCCAACACTTCGGAAGAATATTTGGTCACCTTGCTCCCGCGGCAGTGGTGGCCATGGTGGCAGATTCTCGATGTAACTGTATTCTGGACGCGTTGCTTGGAGGGGCACCGCCCGCGTGGATGCCCCAATGCTTGGCACTCGGTCAAAGTCCGGGTCCAACGTTGGTGGCTGAGCTGCGGTGAGATGATTTGTGGCGGTGCATCGCGCCCTGGCTGTTCTCAAGGCCAGTTCCCTGCTGCAGATCTCAACTCTAAAGGCACCGCAACTCTTGTGCTGCCCAACATAAGCCTCACCGTCTTTGACAATGTCGTTGTTGTGCTGACGGGGCTCCCGCACTGTGCGCTGTTTTCCGATCACGTCAGACTGCAAATTTGGCTATTTTCACACTGCATCCACTGTCATGTCTCGGCTGCCAAATGAAGCATTAGGCTGTCGATCTTGCACCGGACTCCGGTGGAGGAAGTCCGACACCAGCACACCGACTGCGCTCTGGCTTTGTGGCGGCTATGGTATCCTGACTGACATTGAAGCCACCACCATGCAGTGATACAGTGGCTTGCTCCAATCGTCCATTCTCCTTCTATACTCCGAAAGTCTTCGACTTGTGCTTGCTTTTGAAAAGTCGTTACATCATTCACTAGAGTCAAGTTGCACAAAAGTCGACAGCGGAAGATTGTTGTGATGATATCCGATTCACCCTCTATATACATTAATGCATCTTCCAAAAAGGAAATGTAAATGCCAATGTTCCAAACGAAAGAAGGAAATGAAGAAAAACAAGTGTATCAAAACATCGCTCCCAATTTGCCAACCCATTGAACCAGCCAACTCTAAAACCGTGTATAAAGCAAAACACCGATATGATAAGATATAGGAAATGTTACCGTGGAGGCCATCCTGTCGTGAGGTTAAGAGCCTGCGTCGCTCTTTACTCTTGACAACATAGAGACAAGTTTCGCACAAAAAGGATCAAACGCCATTATGAAACCCAAGGAAAGAATGCGCTCATGCCAAATTTCAACTCTTAGCAACCAAGGCCAATTCTGATGAGCTCACCAAGCTTCTCAGCCTAAGATTATGTTAGAAAATTGAAAGTTTTCAACTCGAGTGGTAGGGACTTACGTAAGGCTCTTTCATCATCGTGAAATGATTTCCGCCCATCACACCAAACTTCATCTTCTCCACGGGAATGATTTGACCCCAGCCGTTGTGGTCGAAGTCGGTGCGGTTGTTCAACAACCACTTCATGGGCGCTGGATCCTCATCCTCAGCGGGGGGAGGGCGCGGGTCATCGGGGTTGGGGCAGACACCGTCAGTGCACCAGATGGCATATGTCTCTGGTGCAGAGTCCTGAGGCATCGGGACGGGCTTATACTCTTTCAGTGCCTTGATGGCAGAGGCAAAGTGAGGAAGGAGCCAGCCGGGAGTTCCACCGGGCTTACCGGTACCGAGAAGACCGATCGAGTCGAAGAAGTGGTGCAGACGGGCGGGCAAAGGATCCAAGTCGACGGGGCAGGGAGAGTCAAGCAAGAGAAGCTTCTCGACTTTGTCACCAGAGGCAAGCAGCTGTTGGACGGCCTCGTACGCGAGGACACCACCAGCAGACCAGCCACCAATGAAGTAGGGACCCTCAGGTTGACGACGCTTCATCTCAGCAATGTAGATAGCGGTGACGGTCTCCACACCGCAATTCCACTGCTCAGGCTTCTTCATGAACGGGCAGTTGAGTCCGTACACGGCGAAGTCAGGGGACAGGTTGGGGATGGAGATGTACGAGGTGGCAGAACCGGAACCGTCAGGCAAGAAGAAAAGCTTCTTGGTCGCAATCTTCGCGTTGCCCTGGAGGAGGACCGAAGTGGCGGCGGGGTACTTGGACAAGTCGTAGGTAGGCGGAATTAGCTTCTTGTTGACCTCGGAGAGCTGAGGGGCCTTCGAAGAGGGCTTGCGAGACTTGGGCTTGGGAGCACTCTTCTTCTCAACCTTGGCAGCAGCCTCAACCTGGACCTTCTCGGTGGTGGTCTTTGAACGCATACCGAGGGCGTTCTCAATGTCCTCGATGGTGTCGTTGGTGGTCAAAAAGGTCGAAGGCAGATCAATGCCCGTCTGCTCGCGAAGAGCACCCATGATAGTCAAGCTCATGAGGGAGTCCATACCAAGCTCGCTGAGGCTAGCCTGGTCACCGATTTCGGTAGATGGAACACCCATCTCCTCGGCGATGATCTGACGGGCAAGACTGATGGAGCCGGCAGTTACCTGAATGCTCTCCTTCATCTTGACCTCGACAAACTCCTCCTTGCCACCGGAAACGCTGGGGGCAGAGCTGGGGTTGGTCTCAGAGTCATCCTCGTCGGGAGTGCGAGGGTCAGACATGTCCGACTCGGTCGAGTCCTCGGAGTCGGCAATGGGAGCAGCGCCGTCGTACTGGGCGAAGAATTTCCTCATTTGGCCGACCGTGGGGTAGTCAGTGAAGAGGCTCGAGCTAATCTCAAGGTCGAGATCCTCGCGGAACTTGGCCGAAATAGTCAAGGACATGAGCGAATCAACGCCCATGTTCTCGAAGGCAGCTTCGTCGACAAGCTCAGACATGTCAAGCTCACACTCCTCGGCAATGATCTTCATGACACGGCTAGAGATGACGCCGGCAGAAGTCTTGGGAGCAGCAGCCTTGGGAGCCTTCTTTGCGACCTTGGCCGGGGCAGCAGCAGCCTTGGGGGCGGCAGCGACGGGAGCGGCGGCGGGCTTGGCGGCGATGGGCTTGGCCATGGGGGCGGAGGCACCCTTCTTGGGAGGCGGGAGCATGACGTTCAAGGCGCGGCGAGGAATGTTCTGGAACTTGAGGCCAGTTACAACACCGACGATCTCGTCGCCCTCGAGGATGTAGACATCACCCTGGGAAATGTTGCCGGGTGCAGGCTGCATCCTCACGTAGTTGCGGTAGGTAGCAGTGGGCGACAGCTTCTTGATGAACCTGACGGATTTCCAGCCGTGGGAAATGTAGACGCTGTTCTCAGAGTCGACAAGATCCGAAGCGTTGACGATGAAGCCAGAGATGTGGGCCAAGCTGTCGATCCAGTAAGGAGCACAATAGAACTCGCCATCCTCGGGCTTGGTCTGGAACTTGACGACGGAGCTGGCCTCGGTCTGCTTGCCGTCGAGCACAACTTCTTCCATACCACGGTAGGTGTCGCTGTAGGTGACCAGAGCCTTGAAGAGCTTGTAGGCCATACCACGGAGAACCTTGTGGGCAGCACCAGTCTGAAGCTTCTGGTGGAGCAGGTCGATCTGGGTCTGGACCATGAACTGAGTGCGACCCCACTCCTCCTTCCAGGCATCGAGGTCCTCGTACATGACGGAACCGTAGGCGTGCTCGGCAATCTTCTCGCCCTCGGGAGTGACGCTGTAGAACTTGAGCGTAACTTCCTTGGTCTCCAAGTCAGCCTCAGCCTCGAGATTGAGGAACTGACCCTCAGGAGGAGGAGGCAGCTTGGCGATCAAAGGCTTGGGCACCTCCATCTTGCAGAAGTTGTAGCCAACCTCGGGAGCACCAGGGCGCAGCTGCTTGTACAAGTAGTCGGCGGCAGTGATACCCATGTCGGCGTACAGTGAAGACGGGCACAGGGGAGCCTCGTTGACAAGATGGCCGCTGACAGCCTTGTGGAGCTTGGGCTCGGCAAGATCGGACTGAATGATGATCTTGCCCGAGTTGGCGTGGAGATCCTCCTTGATGATCTTCTGGCAAGACGTGGTGGAAAGCTTGGACTTGACCTCGGGCGCAGGCTTAGCGGCGGCCTCCTTGACGGGAGCGACGGCGTCGCCTTTGGTAAGGGTCCAGTTGTTGTGGTAGTCGAGCCAATACTTCTTGTTGTCGAAGCTGTACGTGGGCAAAGTAAGGAGCTCGTGAGCATCGTTGAATTCGCGGTGAAATTCGTTGAAGTCAATGTACACACCAGCAGTGTACAAGGTGACGAGGCTGTTGGAGATCGTCTTCCAGGGGTCCTCATTGCGGCGGAGCGAAGGAGCAGTGGTCGGAGTACCCTCGAGAGAGTTCTTGACCATGCTGGAGCAGACCGGGTGGGCACCAATCTCGACCCAGACAGTCTTCTCGTCGAAGACCTTCTCCTCCTCGCCGGTCGACAAGGCGGACCAGAAGTTGACAGTCTCACGCGCGTGCCTGGCCAGGTAATCGGGGCCGATGATGCCAGCCTTGCGGATGACCTCGCCAGTGAGGGGAGAGAGGACGGGGACAACAGGCTTCTGGAAGGTGACGGCAGAGGCGGCAGCCTTGAACGACTCCAGGATCGGCTCGACCTGAGCAGAGTGGAAAGCGAAGGGGACCTTCAACTTGGTGGACTTGAAACCCTTGGCACCCAGAGCCTCGGCAGTCTTCTCGACAACCTCGGTGGTACCGCAGAGGACAGTCTCCTCGGGGCCGTTGACGCAAGCAACCTCGATCATCTCACCACCAAGAGCGTCGGTGATGGCGTCTTCGCTGCCCTTGACTGCGAGCATACCGTGAGTGTACTCGGTGCAGTCCTGGACAAGCATCTGGGCACGACGACCGACCAACAGGATCATGTCAGCCGCCGAGATGACACCTGCGACGTGCAGAGCCGCGTACTCGCCAAGGCTGTGGCCGACGACAGCAGTAGGCTTGACACCCAGAGCAGACCACATGCGAGCAAGGGCAACCTGGATACAGGCCATACCAAGCTGAACAACGATGGGGGAGAGAGTGGTAACATCGGTGCCGTCCAAAAGAGGAAGGAACGAAGGCAGACCCTGAATGCGTGCCAGGTGGTCGAGCGAGTCGATGTCGGTCTTGAACGAGCGGAGGTCCTGGTACAGCTTCTGGCCAAGAGCGGTGTACTGAGAGCCCTGGCCGGTGAAGGCGAAGGCGGTCTTGGTAGGCACCATGGCAATGGGGCTGTAGCTGTCCTTCATCTGAGCCTGCAGAGCCTCCTTGACCTTGGACAACTCGGAGACGGTGAAAGCAACGCGGTAGTTGTGCTGGATCCTGCGAGCAGTCGTGGTGTACGCAAGGCTGGCGAGAGTGGTCTCGGGTTTCTCGCTGACGTACTGAACCAGATTCTCAATGTTACGCTTCAGGGCAGCGATAGAACGAGCCGAGACGGCGACGACATGGGAACCGCGAGGATCCACGCCGGTCGGGGCCTCCCTCAGAGGGCCATCCTCCATGATGATGGCAGTGTTACCACCGGCAGCGCTGAAGTTGTTCAAGAAAACCCTGCGCTTCTCGGCGCCCTTCCTGGGGAAGGCAACCTGCTGGGTCTCGATGTGAACGTTGCGCTGGAGCAAGTCCTTGGGGAAGGTCTTGTTCATGACGCCCTTGATACCAACGTTGGCGGGGATGGCGTTCTTCTTGAGCATCATCATGACCTTGATCAAAGAGTTGATACCAGAAGCAGCTTCACCGTGACCAATGTTGGCCTTGATGGCACCCAAGTGCAGAGTCTGCTCCGGGCGACGCTGGCGGTGGCGGGGTGCGAAGACATTGGTGACGGAAGTCATTTCGATACCGTCACCAGCCTGGGTACCAGTACCGTGCATCTCAACGTAGCTGACATCGTGGGCGTCGACACCAGCGTTGGCAAGAACCTTCTTGTACAAGAACTCCTGGGCACCAGCGTGAGGGTGGGTGATGGAGACGGCCTCAGCGGAGTGGTTGGTGGCGGCACCAAGAATACAGCCAAGGATGTTGTCCTTGTCAGCAATGGCGTCCTCGTAACGCTTTAGGATGACGGTACCGCAACCGTCACCACGGCAGTAGCCGTCGGCGTCGTTGTCATAGGTCTTGCAAGATCCCGTCTTGGACAAGAATTGACCCTTGCTGAGACCAGAGAAAATGTCGGGGTTAGTCAGGACGTTCAAACCACCGGCGCAAGCAGTGTCACAGTCACCGGCCCAGAGCGATGTGCAGGCCAACTGAATGGCTGCCAAACTGGACGAACAGGCAGTGTCAATGCTGTACGAGGGACCGGAGAACTTGAAGTAGTAGTTGATACGACCGGGAGCGAAGGCACGCACACCACCAGTGATGAAGTACGTGTCAACATTCTCAGCCGCGTTGATCTCACGCCAATCGTCAGAAGTTTGACCGTAGAAGGTACCGATTCTGTGCAACTTGGTAGACGGGGTGCGGTTGGGGACGTAACCAGACATCTCCAGAGCTTCGTATGCCGTGGTGAGGGCGAGACGGCCCATAGGATCAGTCTGCGCAGCCTCACGAGGAGACATGTTGAAGAACCTGGGATCGAAAAGACCAGGCTCGTCGATGAAGCAACCGAACTTGGTGTGGGACTTGTTCTTGCCCTTACCGGTGGGATCGTAGTGGGCCGTGGCGTCGAAACGGTCTGAAGGAATTTCGCGATGAACGTCGAGACCCTTCTCCAAGAGCTCCCACAGAGCGTCGTGGCTAGCGGCGTTGGGGAAACGACCAGCCATACCAACAATCGCAATCTTGTCGTTCTGGGTACGACCCGCGTGGGGCTCGATCGCCTTGGCCCACGCAGTGTGATCCCTGCCAGAAATGGAGGTTTGGCCACCGGCGCGGAGCGCTGAAACGAGGCTGTTTGCAACGTTGGTGATGCCGAGAGCGGTTACTGTGCATTCAGACTTGCTGAAAGCGGTAACCTGCGACACGACCTCCTCGAGGAGACGATCCCATCTCACGGGTTCCTGCAGGATCTCGCTGAGAGCGAGCTCAAAGAGTTCGAGGGTGCTCGTAACGTTGTGACATTGGCCAGTCGTGGAAGAATGGATGAGACAGTTGGGACGAAACTGCGCCAAGTTCCTGCGGACATCGCCATCAAGGATGGCGTCGATGTCGGACTTGTTGTGCAGGTGCGCGGCGTGGTAAGGTGCGTAGACGGGGATAGGCACCTTGTTGTTGTTCTTGACTGCATCACACTCCTCGAAGAACCGCCTGGTGGTAGCAGGGGGACCGCTGATCGTAATCGCCATGACGCTAACGGCGCTAACGTAGGCATGGTGCGAGGCCGGGATGGCCTTTGCTTGATGGAACTCTGCGAGCGCAGACCTTGCGGTCTGCTCGGATATACCCGCGACGATGGTGGACCAACTATCGTTAGTTTCGTTGGCATGCTCGAGGGCAGCCTTGGCAGTTCCGACACACGTGCCGGTCCTGAAGGCAATGCGGACAGCCTCGACGGCGAGAGGCAAAAGGTCGCTCAGCGACTTGGCAGAGGCCACCGCGGACGCAGCGAAGAGGCCAGTGCAAAGACCGAGAATTCTCGTGTTGGAAGCAACGGGAAGCTCGGAGGGGTTCTCGCCAAAGTACCTGGGAAGGTTAGAAGAAATGATTGTGGAATCGAGGCAGCAGTGACATACCCCAAGAAGTGAGAGAGCTGAGCAATGGTGACAAGACAGCTCTCCAATTGAGGGTTCCTCTGACCCTTCTCGTAGTAGGCCTCGACCAGAGAAGAAATGGAAAGAAAGTCCGGTATGCTCTCCCTCTGGGTGCGGGGAAGACGTTCAACCTCGTCCCTGAGCACAACGCTCGCACGCTCCAAGAAGGTCGAGAGGAGAGCATTGTTTCTCCGGAGAACCGCCTTCCGCAAAAGCGGGTACTGATCAGCAGTCTGATCGCCGAAGATGAGAATGTTCATGGTGGCGGATGTGTATGTGTCGTTCGGGTAGATTAGAATTAGGATACAGGGGTAGGTCTATAGGAAGGTCCGAGTATATCAACGGGGTAGGTAGTGTCGATATTAAGCGAGGCCTGATAGAATCGGTCGTTGAGCAAAGGTGAAGGACGGGAAGAGAATGACAGTGTCAGTCGGTCATAGGCAGGAGTTGGCCGATGCTCTATGGAGGCAGGAATTACGAGGGAAAAGACGTAAAGGGAGGAGGTCCTATGAGGCCACTAAGCGGTACTGGAGGAGCTTGTGCTTTAAAGCAAGTTGGCCGGCAGGGCATATATGTAGGTGGGCAGCATACCTCCAATCCTACCCTGATCAGTAGCAGTCAGAGCATGGACTCTAATCGCTAAGATGACCGGGCTAGCCCGTCCGGCAGCCTGGGCCTTCCAGGATGCCGAAGACGCACAGTCAGGACTGATTGACGTGAGGAACTGGCAGGTATGCAACAGACATCTTCCTGGTTGGTGCGCGGCTAGGACGGTGGCGCGTGTTGCTGGTAAGCACGGCTATTGTTAGTACCACAGATAGCAAGTATGATAGAGCGTGGAAGTGAAGGCGCCGTCCCGGTTTCCTCGGACATTGACAGGGGTTACGGGTCTCCTCCTCCCGGATGCTGGCGATGTGCCGCCGTCTGTGCTGTCAGCCAGCGTTCCAAAGGAGGCAGACACGTTCGGTTACTGCTTCATCCTAGCTCTTGCAGAAGTCGAGGGCATTGCGGGACCCCAGATCTCGCAGCTGGTTGAGCGATTCTGGTCCTCAGTCATCCGAGTTACATTGCAGGCCATGATTGACTTTGGGGATTTTTTCTTTACCCCGTGGAAAAATGACAGTGCCCAGTGATTTTTGTTGCACGAGCAAAATGCACTATCAACCAAGGGCCAACGGCGCGAGAGAAGCAGGCTTGTCGAAGGCTTCCCGCGCGCACGATGATGGTATGGCTCAGGATTCTGGCGTCCTCGTGCAGAACGGCGCCTACACCAGGGGCTGGGACCGGCTGCGGGCAGTCAACCCGGCGGTTCGGGATGGAAGCTGCGGCATCTGGTAGGCCACCGCGTCACAACTGGCGAGCGGTGTTAGAGAGCGTCCATAGGCAGCGAGCAACGGTAACAGTAGACGGCGAGCAGCAAAAGTCGAGCGGAGGGGTCAAGCCGTTAGTGATCTGCGCCACGGGGAGCCTCAGGCTTACCCCCCTCCATGTTTGAAAGACCGGGCATGCATGGCATCAAGCCGAGGGCTTGCGGGAGGCTACAAGGGGGCTAGCTCCGGGACCGGGGGGTAAGAGAATCAGAAAATCTGGGCGCTGTGGCGGTTTTCGACGGCGACCATGACGGGGGCGGGGGCCAGGGGAGGAGGCTGGAGTGTAGGTGAGGTGGGTTAAGCGAGACACCGGCGGCGGCTGCACAGGCGCGTGCCGCTGTACCGTCCCCTGTCCTCGGCCATCAGCACCACTGCGCAAGCTCCGAACCGTCGCTCATCCTCCGCACAGTCGGAGACGGAGGCGGACGATCGCCGTGGGAAAGTGGAGGGATGCGCGTCTTCTGGACGTCTTCGATTTGTTTTTTTTTTTTTTTTCTCTTCGGGTGTAGACCTCGGCGCATGTGCGCCTAGGGTTGGTCCCGAGTCGAAATGCCTTCCTTGGTGCCCCTGCTCCTCTCCACCACAACGCCTCTGCGGCATATGTGTGCAAAATCTTCGCCGCCGACGCAAGTGCAGCCACTGGGGCTGAGGATCCCAAGCGGCAATCTTGTCTCTTGCCCTAGGCCGCAACCCGTCGTAGTGATCCGGGCCAGTTTTGCTGCCGAATCCTCGGTCAGACGCCTGAGGGGACCAGAGTTCCGTGGCTGTTGGTGCCGGCCGTACGGTGCTCCCTGTGCGACGACGGGCAGGGCAGGTCGAGAGCTGGTGCTCGAGGCGGTCTGTGGACCAGAATCCGACTCAAAGGGGCATGGCAAGACGTCAGGAACCGCCAAACGTCGTCTCTTGGCTGGAGTCTCGCGGACGCAGGCAGCTCCAGCTTCCGGGCTGGGTCACGTCTCGAAGCGACGCCGGGACCTGAGCTCCCTCAGTAGGACCAGATGGTACCGTCATGCCTAGGTGGTGTTGGAAGGCGACGCGCGCATGGGTGAGGTCGTTCGGCCAGGCCGAAAACGGAATATCTAGCGAGGCGGCCGGAACCCCAACTGTCCGACGGTGCCGCCGTGCTGGGCCTTCTCATTCCATCTCGACGACCTTGACCGTACTCTGACACCCTCTCACCGCGAATCGCACACCCCCTCTCGCGCCATGATGCCCTCCCAGAGATGCCATGTAATCTCATGTCGCGCCACGCCACCACCTCGCCCTGCCGTTTGGCCTTGCCGCCTCCAGCTGGGTACCTATCCTCCGTCCTCGCGCCGTCGCTGCTCCCGCTTCCATCGTCACTCCCCTCTGCCTCTCGACGCAAGGGTTTGCGCGACCATCTCCACGTCAGCACGCCTCAGCCTTAAGCCCGTCCTGATCAGCACCTTGTGATTCCCCTCAGACGGCCACTGTCTCCCACACTCCAAACAAGAAACACTGGATCTTCAGGGTCTTGACAACTCGTCCCGGTTTCGTCCGTCGTCTACTGCCTCTGCTTTGAAATCTCCTTTGATTGTTGGTAAACCATCATCTCGTGCTGACGAAAATTTGATTTGTCGTCTGGGGCCAGCTCGCTTGCTTGCGAGATCCCTCTCTCCGGCTCACCTGCGTCCAATATTCCTTGCACATGCCGGACATGATTTGGATTGACGTCCAATTGACAAGACAACAACCACGTATCAGGCAGGAAGCGCTATGTTCGGACGTCGCGCAGCTGAGATCATCATCGGCAATGTGCGGTCCCACGATAAGGCAGGGCCGCATTAGCTGACTCACTCCAAAATCTTCTTGTGGCTACAGTGGCGCTGCATTTGCTTGCAGGATCTTTGCACCGGCTACCCACCTTACAGCAAGTCCACGTTTCGGTACAGACCCGTTCTAGAATTGGGCAGACACAGCACAATCTGTGCACTTTCCTTTTGTGGGAACTTCCGACTTCGTGGCATTCGACCTGCTGTAGGGCTTCACCGTCATGCCATCGGTTGTTTTTATCAGGAGTGCTGCCCTGGACTAGCTTGGGTGCCACGGACCTGCCGTTGCTGACACCAGCCATACCATATTTCGACATGTCACTCATTGCCATGACTTGATTCGATACTCATGACGACACGAAAACGACCATCTGAGCAGCCAATGGCAATGGTAAACATCCTCTGAACCAAGCCATCGCCAGAATTTGTGCCCCACAGATGCAACGTCGTTCCGCGATGCGTCTGTCTGCAAGTCCTCGCTTAATACCAAGCTCGGAATTGCGAGTTCGCCTGCCGGACAAGTCGTCCTGACCTCTCACATTGACCTTCGGTAAGACTGCTCCCAGCACGGTTGCAACACTTGGCTTTCCTCCACATTGGTAGGACGGCAGAGGCGTGACAGGGACCCCAGATTTGCAAAAACGCCATGCTAGCAGGATTGGCCAACGGCCTTCCACTGTCTCGGATAACCTCAGCGGACCTGACGAGTGGCCCCCGAGTCTGACTTGTCTTGTCATATGGGAACCCAAGGATAATTCCCTAGCTTCCTTTTCTCCGGACTGTGCTCACCAGTCGTGGGATTGTCAAGTCAAGGCTGGCTTTTGTGGAGCCCCCGACCTGAATCCTGCCGATCACAAAGCCATTCCTTTGCCAGGGCTTAGCTTAATGGAGGCACAGCTTTGGTTCCTGTGGTCTTATCATGCTGTGCCTTGCGGAGTTCAATGGATTCTCCCAAGAACGTGTTTCAGCCTAGACGTACAATGCCATGTCGACGGACGACTAAGAGTCGCTTGGACCCTGCGGAACTCCACCCACGGATTCCCACTGGACGGACTGGTGTGAATCCACCCGGCGGCACTTGTGCCAAGAATAGACTCGATCTTTCTGTATTCCTTCCGCCCTCGAGGGGTACACTACTTGTTGGGTCCGCTTTTGTGGCTGAATCCGTTGGTCAATTTAGACCATGACTCTGGCCGTGTTCTCAGCGCAACATCTCCATGGACAATCCTTTTTGCCACTTGCACTGACCACTCCATCTACTGCCAACACAACAGATCCTCACAACAACCATCCTCTCCGTATCTTGCATGCGGAGCTGAACGATGGGGCCGGAGGTCCCGAAACCGTCAACAACTCTTGACTCCACGAGCACTTATCCCACATGCCGCTGTGCCAATCACGCGAACCCGTCTTTGATTCGTCAACGCAACAATCCATCAATCCCGAGATTCCAGCATGTACGGTCCTACGACTTTCCCCGCACATGCCGCGTGCCTAATGCAGGTGAAGCTTCGGGTCTCAACCATTGCGTGTGCATCGAGTACAGACACCCGTCATTCATTCCGTGCCGAGTAGACACGTCTGTGGGCCAAGGAAGAATTGGATTCTGCGGATTCGGCTTGTCAAAGTGGATCCCGCTGATGATGAATGAGAATGGAATCCTGGCTCTGAGCCAGCTTAGGTTTGAGCGCTACCTTATCGATCCTTCGAAGTGGATTAAGGTAAGCACGATTCAACACCGTCTACGAATTTATTCACGACTTCCAGGGGATCTCTCGCAATTACAATCATTTCAGTTCTGAGGATTTCCAAATCAATTTGGAATTCACTGATGAAATGTCCTATCAATAGAGCGGACTTCGGCCCCAATGCTACGGACACGGGCTCTTCCTGACAATAAGTCAAATATCACTACTGTGAATTCAGCGGAAAACCCAGCTACCCGCCTAGGGAGGAGTACGAGCCGTCTCCAATTTGCACGCTTCAAGATTCGTGACATTTACCCGGCCGTAGGTCTTTTGACTGCCATGGCAAGGAGGTTCAACTTTCCCGTGTGCTTGCTACTCGCCATGCTGAGCCAGGATTTCTTTTGGTCGTAGGGGGAGGTCGGGGATCCCTGGAACAAGCGTGTGGCCAGCTTTCCTGCTGCTGAAGCTCTCGCAAGGGTTTAACCTGCGAAGCCCATGTCCATGAATAATAGTGGGGACCACCGTGATGTCCAGAACCAATTCGTGACCAAGACCAAAGGCCGATTGATCCACGACAAGGCCTTTCAATTCCGTCAATTTTTAAGCGAACAACACTTCCAAACTTCAAAGTACTCTGGGGTAATGGGACTCGAATGCCCCTGAAAAATCATGTGTTCACGCGAATGAACGCTCCCAGTCCGCGTCCCACTACTCACCTGATGTCTGTTGTGTGCCACGACTTTTATCACCAAGCCTCGGACCGTCTCGTCTCCAAACTTGACATTTTTTCGCAGGGAACATCCCATCCCGCAGCTTGAAGCTTCCCGGATCAGCCTCATCACCGTCCAGCATCCCATACTCTTCCAACTTCAAAACACCGACTTCACGCCCAACAGTCAGCCCCCCCTTCTCGATGACTCGCAACACCAAAACGCCGTTCGTTTTGCACAACTCTCAGCTCTCCTCGAACGCGATGTTGTCCCCATTGACGTGTCGTGTAAACGATCCTCGTGTTAGCGTCTAGCAAAGAGTGTCGGAGAGGCACAAGTCCCAGCATCCTTGCGCGAGAGCGAGGGTCCTCGACGTCGGGTCGGAATGGGCCAGCAGCAGCCACGGCCGGCCGGCCGGCCGCGCCACAGGGTGGGTGCGGTGCGATGGGCGGGCATGAATCGCGACGAAGCTTAAACTTTCGCTTTTTGGGACGACGAGACAAGCAGGGAAACGATCGCTGAGCTTGCGGGACAGGTGGCCTTTATTTTCGTGAAGCTGCTCCTGAAGACGGATTGATGTTCGCTCTTCTCCTGCTCTCGTGCTATTGAAGTGATTACGTGGCCCCGAGTGGAGCTACTGGCGTCAATAGTCTATAGCGTGGCAGCGCGTACATGCCTCTTTATTGGGATAGCTTGGGTTGAATGATAATCTTAATTTCACGACACTTGAAGCCTCGAGGATGCAATCCTTTTTCTTCACAGACTGGATGGGATGATAGACGTGCGGGCACGGAAAGGGGCCTTCGACGGGGCTACGATTCCGAGCACCCATCACAACTGCCTTGATTGTTACGTTGGATGGATAGGTGGCTTGACGTCATTCGTTCTGCGCTCTTTGTGATAACAAGAAATTTTCTCGTCCATGGTAGCGTCTTCTGTGCCATGGTGTCAAGTGCCTGGGCACCAGAAGGACAAGAAGCTTGTGAAAGTCTTCCACACCCGCGCACCCCACAGGTATGGACAATGGCCCGCCAAGCACAGTCGTGTAAGAAGATGACTACTCCCTGGGCATGGCTGTGACTGCGGACGACTGCTCCCTAGACGCGGCTATAACGGCGGTCGACCACCGCCTAGAGGATGTGTCTTTCTACACCCACTGTGCCCCTGTTGAGTAACCGTCCTTGACAGAGATTCTACAATCGATTCAAGACCTTCCGCAACCAGTCTCCCAGCATCTCGCTTTGGCAGCCCGCCTCACGATCTCCAGTCTCTTCCGCGTTTCTTTTTTCGTAGCCTCGTCATGCCCCCATTTTCAGACCTCTCCCGCTCTGATTCTGGATGAGGAGACCCGAAAGTAGAGCTTGGTGCTGCCTTCGGCGGCATGCATGCAAGTTGGACAGGGAGACCTCAGCATCTCTCGTCACGGAACCGCGACGGCCGCCCGGCATAGCGGTCCTGCTCGCGGCGGCTCACTGAAGACGGACTTGAGTGCCGAGTGAGTGCCCAAGTCCTCGGAGCTCGAGATACCGTCTGACTGCGTCGGCCGTCTGGACCTCATGTGCCAAAGATCGAAGGCGGCAGCAGGCGGTGCCGTGTTCGCATCCATCAGCGATTGCATCTTCGCAGTCATGAAAGAGCCGAACACCCGTTCTGGATGCGAGGCTTGCCAAAGACACTGCTGTGAGAAATCAGTTGACGGGTTTGGCGCAAGCATCATCGCCGCGCTTTGCGACGGACAAGAAGGACAGAAGAGAGAGAGGGAATTGCGCCAACGTCCTCACAGCGGTGACCTCCCATCGGTCACGCCTAACAAGTGCATCAAAGCAGTGATACCCAAATGGCGACCAAGAGGTGTACTATACAGCACATGTCGGCGTGGTATCCCTGTCCAAAGCCCAAAGCGAGCGCAGGACGACGCATGACCATCAGATTCGTCGGCACGCTGGTGAAAATACCATATAGAGGCGTACCAGTCCGGTGTCGTATGAGATCGATCAATGGTTGCAATCTATATTGCGATGTGCGCGAAGAATCGCGAAGTGTCGATTTCTCTTTGGGGCTGTTCAACACCATCAATCAACCAACCCCCTGTGTTCATCACGCGCTCTACTGCAGGCCATACCTCGCCCAAGCCACACTCGACGACATGCAACACCCTACTACTGCTCTAGCAGGTATTTGGTAATATTCAGGAACGGGGTTTCGGATTGTCCATCAGCCCGAGCGAGGTCGTCTGCTGTCATTAGTCCCGTCCGTTGTCAAAGCGAACAGCGGTGGTGCGGCTGGAACAGCAGCTCTGGCGGCCCGTTTGGCTCGGAGAATAATCAGACGGATCCGTACACAGCTCTTTTCCGGAAAAAGAAGGGAGTTTGGCACCATTTGTGGTAACAAGACGTGGGGCCGATGTCCATGTAAATGAAACGGTAGTAAAGTGACCGGGAAAGGGGGGAACAAGTGACGAAACAGTGCGTCAAGCTTGACGGGCTGAGCGTCGGTCGCATACTTTTGTACAGACAAGTCTTCCATGCAGGCGGAAAGAGGGGGGAGAGAGAGAGGGAGAGAGAGAAAACGGCGAGACTACTGCAGGTCTGCCTGAGAACAACAAGCCCCGGCGCGCGCTTGCAGCAGAAAAAGAAAAGAAAAGGGGCAAAATTTCAAGTGTCCAAGTGTACGCCAAGTCCCTACTATCGAATGTCAACACCACATCTTGCATAATGGAGATTTTGTTTGACGTCATTGGCGGCCCATTGCGCGCATCGATGCAGCGCCTTTTGGTCTGGCGTCGTTCCGCCTCACCACGACGACACAACAGCGTGTAGGGCCTGACCGCAGGATGGCAGCAAGTCCATGTAGGAACCCTGCGGAGTTCGCACCGCTCCGTCTTCCGGAACTTTCTTTTTTTGCGACTGTCCCCCGGGTCCGTGCGAGCGTGCGATGCGGCTGATGCACCGCTCGAAGCTTGGAGATTGTGAACGACGGGCCCAACCCTGCAGCTGAGGCGGGCGCTCTTGGACGAGGCGCCGGAGCGGTGACGGGGTGCTTGACTCGGTTCACGCTGCGCTGGCAAGGACGGCGGGCCAAGCACAGCCAGCCGGTGGCAGGATGGATGGTCGACCTTTCGAACGACGGCCATGGATACCGCTGCATAGCAGGGTCAGAACGCCGAGTCTTGGGCTGCTCCTAATGCGCAACATCTCCCAGAGTCCGGGTCCACGCTTGCTGCGCGCAGCTGGAATCTGGGAAACTTTTGCACGGGCGATGCCCGCGCGGAACAGCGTCGCTCCCAGTTGCTTCCCGCAACATCAAATTCTTTCTCTTATTAGAAAGTCAGACATTTGTTGTTCTCAGCTGGAAACGAACACCTAAGTCCAGCTCACGATGACCGACCGTCTGTTGATCGTCATCAGGCAAGATCGCGAGCAGCTTCAATTGTAAATGGC
Source organism: Phyllosticta citriasiana (assembly GCF_038021145.1). Classification (NCBI taxonomy): domain Eukaryota; kingdom Fungi; phylum Ascomycota; class Dothideomycetes; order Botryosphaeriales; family Phyllostictaceae; genus Phyllosticta; species Phyllosticta citriasiana. Next base: position 2,140,662 of record NW_027117279.1, on the reverse strand, counting down.
GGGGCCGGCGCGATGAGATGGCGTGTTGAAGTCGAGAGCAGCGATATCCCAGTTCGGATCCCCGGGCTAGGGGTTGGGCTTTCCAAACCACTGTTTCCCGGTAAACAAACAGCTAGGCTCTGCGGTTCGGCTCTAGACCGTGTTTTTCCATGGCAGGCCACCTACGTGTTCTCACTCCACTCGCTTCTCGCGGTCGTGATGTCGTCGACGCCAACCGATGCTAACCATTTCATCACTGTACCTAGACTGGACGAAATTGATCGGGCTGGATGTCAACACTGGTTGCTCGGGAGACATACGACCACTGGCCGAAAATGGGCGAGAAACGTTGCGCTCTGTCAGTGTTGCTGCGGTACGTCGTCCATTTGGTGTTTGTTTGCCAAAGAATCGGCTCCACGCCAAAGGCTCTTTTTCTTTCATCCTTGAATTCAATGCCCGCAGACTCCCACGTCGTCCTATGGCAATGATTGCCAATGCTGCATCGTGTTCATTTGCGATGTAATTCACCAAGGAAACATTGTCAGTATACAAGGCTCGGTGGCAACCACAAGTATGGGTCTCCGCGGACTGGGCCTTGAATACTCCTCATTAGTGTCCTCTTTAGACGCTTAAATACTTCCGAGTACTCTGGTGTAGTGAGACTTCAATGTTTCCCACAAAATCATCTGTTCGCGTGGAAGAATGCTCCCAGTCTGCGACTAGCAGGAAAGAATGATGGCAAGTCTGTACTTTTCTTGATTGATTTTGTAAAAGGCTCCAATTGTTTATCAGCCTGTAAAGAGATGATTTTCCACACTTTGAGATGATGAATTGGGATGAAGTGATGTCGAGCAAAGGTCTGGAGTTGTCGAGACAAAGTTATGCCGAGACGGACCGAGGCTTGGTAACAAAAGTCGTGGCACACGAGTACAGAATGGGTTCCCGCGTACTGGGCCTTGAATGCTCCTTGTTGATGTCTATCATAGACACATTGATAGTCTGTCCGCGTGTTTGAATGCTCCATATCTCTGTTCGCCATAGATGTGTAGATAATCTGTTCCAGTGTATGAATGCTCCCAGTCTGCGCTGTGCCACGACTTTGGTCACCAAGCTTTGGACGCTCACCTCGGCTACGGGAGCCCCGACCGACCAACGGGCCGGGCACGCACCAACACCTTGACCTTCATCGACACACTGCCAACGTCCATTTCGGTTTTTGATAACCACCGCATGCACAGTCAAGGCTACAAGCGAAGAATCCTGCTGCCAATCATTCGAACGTCGCCGAGGCTCTCAGGAGGATCCCGATCCCGACCCCTGCCCGACGCGCCTCCCAGCGCCAGCGATCCATCCATCGCAACCAAGTCTTGAAAATGAAATCACCTCGTCTGCAGCCGTTTGGCAGCCACACCGAAAAGGCCGCTCCCGAAAACCATGGCCGCCGTCGTCGGAGTAAGACTCTAGATGCGTGTCAAGAGTCCGGCGTCTGAAAAGAGCGAGTGGATATGGGGGAGGGACCAGCAGGGAAAAACACGAGCCGCGCGCGCGCAGCGAATCACGAAAAACTAAAAGCTCTCGTGCCGCCGCCGACGACGCTGCTGCTGCTGCTGCTGCAGCTTGATGATTCAACATGACCAACACCTTGCGAAGTTTGATTGAGTTGGCATCTACTCATACCCACTCATCAAAACAACCTTCCCATGCGCCGAGGCTGCCAAGTGCTCTGAGTGGCTTTTTGCTATTTTCCTGCGCGCCTCAATCCGGAAGCCTCCCTGCACACGCGCGCGCGCTGTGGTGGGGATCGACGAAGCCAGGCAGTGTAGGTATGTAGGCGTGGGTGATTTGGCGTGGGGCATGCAAACTCGTTGATCTGCACGCCCCCGCCGTCGTGGGTTTGGACGCCTCCAGTCGGACCTCTCAAACAGGGAATCGATTGTTCCACCTCTCCAAGCGTGTCTCTTGGAAATGAGCTTGATTCTCCCCTCTTCGCGCAGCAGCAACAGCAGTCTCGTCTGGCGGACGACCAAATGGATGGACTCGCTCGCTGCTGTAGCATGCAGACATGCAGACAGAGGGCCTGATCCGATCAGCTTTTTGTCATCAGACCACCACAACCACCACCACCCACCACCTCTTGCGGAATCTTTCCCTCCCGAACTGTGTCGAACTTGTTTGGCCAAGGTCTTAGCGAAAAGAAGAAAGCCTTGGACCCGCTCGTATTCGAGTTTTCGAAACGATATGCAAGGCTGGTCGAGTAGGCGATCGGGTCGGCAGGTTTGCTGCAACACCTGTCCAGCTTTGCGTCATCACTCACAATCAGGACCTCTCGTCTTGCCGCGGCCTTTCCATTATCGCCGAAAGACTCGCAGCAGCAGCAAAAAAGCTGACTGCTTGATTGCAAAGGGGGTCATCATCATGATCGTGGTGGGAGGTTGCCTGCCCGTCTGTACACGACAGAATGTCGACCCAGCTGCATGTGACTTTTTTCAATGTACAGTTCCAATGCTTGGTTGGGGCGGCGGCTTGCTTCTTCAGCGTCACTATACGCCATCCTCGACCTTAGCATTGCCAGGAGCAAGGGGTACGGGTGACTGCTGCATCGCTCTGGGGGGCATACCTTCCCACTGCACAACCAAGGCGGCGAGGCAGTTTGCATCCGCGACGCGTGGCGGAGTGCGCGTGAAGACGGGCAATGGCAGCATGGCGCCGGTCCTCCAGACACACCCCCTTGATTGTGTGGGGTCAGCAGAGACTCGGATGATTCTTGCGGACGACAACGTGGAGCTTCTCCCATCACGGCTCGGGCACGGCAAAGCAAGGCCACACCCGCTAAGCAGCTTTTGCTCCGGATTTTGTCTTGGACAGTCAGTCGACCTGCCACCTTGCGCCTTGACTCAAATCGGGCAACAAAAGGTGGGGGGGGGGGGGGAAAGAAAGAAAGGGTGTGGGAAAGAAGCGATCGTTGACCTCATCAAAGACCATTTCCTCCACATGCATCTGTGGGTGCCGGTTTCACGGCATCATCCAGGCCATGGGGGAGGGGAGGCGCAGCGACTCGTGCTCTCAGGAATCGCAGCCATTTTCAGCAATTAGGCGAGAAGCAAGTCATTGATGCTTGTGCGGGCCGTTGTGCAACATCGACAGGCAACGTAAAACCACGCCTCCGACCCGGGGGGCACAGATCTGAGGTAGCTATCAACATGGCGCGCCGTGCGCCTGCGCCGGGTGGGTGGCTTAGGTTTTGTTTTACTGTTGCTGCCGCCGCCGCCGCTGCAGCGTCTCCCGTGGCGTCCGAAAGTGGTCTGTTTGGCGCTCTTCGGAATAAACGCCTCAGTCCCTCTCGCTGTTTGGTGGTGAGAGTCGCGGCGTGTGCACGACCTGCCTGCCGTGGGCGAGAAGAAAATCAACGACATCAGCACTCTGTTTTCGCCCGTCTCACTGGCTCCGCGACCCCATCGCCGAGGCCCCAGTACGAGACATTCTCCACGACCAGGCAGCACCATACATTTCAATTTTTTCCTCTCTTGTCTTCCTGTCGTGTCCCCCCACACAAGACCAAAGAGCGAGAGAGACTCTCTCGCGCGCGCGCGCGCACGGCATCATCTTGCGCGACCAAAGATTCCGAGTCGATGGCCTTGTGCCAGCTGACCACGTTGCAGTCGAGCAACAGTTGCACGCAGTGTTCTTCCGGATCTCGTGGTGCAGCCTCTGGTTGCCTCTTCGCAGCGGAACGGGACTGACTGGACTGACTGCTGCTGAGGCCAAACCCAAAACACTGTCCCCAAAAGCGAATCGCCCCTCCATCTGACAGCGGAAGAGACGTCGCACAGGTGTCAGTCGACTGGCTCGAGACTCTGACCGGCATCCGCGGCTGTACTTATCGTGAGAGTCAAGTACGCAATCACCTCGTCTTGTCTCATCAGCATATGCGCTCTCGCGCAGGGATGTCATGGTGCGAGGGGGTGGTATGTGTGTATTATTCGGTTTCGCGTTGGCCGCATCCCCTCCACTCGAAAATGAGGCCTTCTCTCTCTCTCTCTCTCTCTCTTTCTCTCGCTCCCCTTCTCGGCCTCGTGTTCCGGCTTTGACGGATTTTCCAGGGACGATCGACACCGCCCGGCAAAAACTTGGTTCGACGAGCACGACATTTCTAAGCGCATCCGGATATCCGACGTGCAAAAGCACAAGCTTTCGCCATCGGATGCCCTTGATTCCGCGACCGTGGATCTTCTTACATGATTTGGAAGCAACGGCTGCGCCCGGAACCCAGTCTTGCGGACCCAGAGGCACTGTGGTTTTTGGTTCAACGGCTGTACAGAAGGGCTCCCAGCGCTGTCAGATGGAGCGTTCTCCGCGCCATGCGGCCTGGGATTTTTCGACGATGACGGTTGAACAGAGAGTCAGCGCATGGGCGGCGCAATCTCGACCCCATCTGTCCAGGCGACGACCTCTTTTTGCGTTGTGGGTCGACCGGGCAAGACGACGTCCCCCGGAACATGCCATACATATCTCTAATCCGAGACTCGCGTGCTAGACTGCTCTAATCAGCTTTTCCAGCAGTCAGTAACGTGCCACAGTTCCCCATAGGTTGTGTCTTATGGTTCGAGAGTGGCTGGGTGCGGGGAGTAAGCCTCGTACTTCCTGCACTCAAGGCAGAGCCATAATCATCATCATCATCATCATCATCATCATCATAGTCATAATCAGCATCATTGTCGTCGTCGTTGCTCAGAAAAATGACGCGTGCACTGGGGACCCTGTGGAGACGGACGGACGGACGGACTTTGGTCCCAGCCCAGTCCGCCGGCATGGCTCCCACACTGACTGCTGCGCACGCGTCACGACCGACACAGCACGACAGTCAGATCTTTTTCCAATTCGAGTGGGCCAACGAGCGCCAGCAGCCCTACCTGTCGTCGACTTGGGCTGAACGCGCTCGAGTGGATGCAGCGCTAATGCATTGTCGAAATCTTCATAAGCGTGTTGGGATTGCGCAGCACCACAGCTGTGAGCGATAGGCCACAACTCACGTCGTACAGTCGAAAATTGGCTGAAACACTCGCGGTCAAACACGAACGAGCAGCAGCACCGGCGACGACGGCGACGAAATCAGAGTCGAGCACGTAGATGGGATTAATCGAGGTCGGCTCGGCCGAAATCGCAAATCCCCCCCACCTCAGGGTCCATTCAGCTATTTTTCTTCCCACCCGGGGCCCCTGCTTGCGCTCTCGTAGCGCACCATGAGTGGTTCTCGTCGCTTCCGCGCTGATGGTTCTGTGTTGCAGCATGCCAATGCAACTCGCTGCCTCTACGAGGCAAAGAAAGCGACACCGATGAGCAAGATAGCGTATCTGACAAAGCGCGCTGTCCCAAAGCAGCAACAAGCTGCCTGTTGTATCATGCGCTTTCCTGCTGCGGGCAACGAGGTTCGGCAGCGAGGACTCGTGCTCGTGGACGGCACCAGCAGTGGGTCGTGGAACAGCTTGCCATGTGGTCTTTCTCACAGGAGAAGCGCGTTTGCATCAGCAGAGGCAACCCTCAAGTCCCATGTACCTTTCTTGGCGCTTTTTGGTATTACTCCCATTAAGATGCGTCGAGGGAGGCTCCTCTGCAGAGGCAACTGTAACCTTGTTCAATTCAGCCTCGTCCGAGAGACAGAGTCGCAGATCGGTTACGGCGGCTCAGTGAAATCAAGCCTGGTATAGACAATGAATATGCTGCATAAGGAGTTGGTGGTCAGCTTTTGGGTGCGGAAGACCCCTGATCCCTCCGTCCAGGCCAGCCAATGTGCATCGAGGTGCAAATGCTGTGGTCTGCTACCGACCAACTGCTCTCCCTTCTGGGCCTTTGACGGGCACACCGCCGTCGATTTGCTTGGACGATAAGAAGGCAATGCTCAGCACCCTTCATAAGCTGCACGAAGCATCCGAGGAGCGTGCACCTTCGGGCCTCCCGTTGGCAGATGACATGAGATTCATGATATTTTTGAGCACAGGAGCGGGACCGCAGCGTGGCGGATGGGAGCGAGGTCGAGACACTGCCAGGGAGCATCCATCTGGGGGGTATCGCAAAAGCGCACATGGCGTCAAACTCGATTACGAGCATTCGACATGACGGAACGACGATGGCGAGACTGGAGCATGGTTCTTGGTACTGTGCTCGGGGTTAATGCAGATCAGGTCCTCCGAGAAGGGCTTTTTCGCGGACGAAGACAATGCCCGCTGGGACGGCGACGATGCTAAAAGCACAGCGTTCTAATTTGGTCGTTGCCTGGGAAAGACGGCATATGTGCATGTTTGGAATACTAGTCGCAGCATGGTCGCTCTGGGTGGTGAAGATCCCATTTTGGAAGCGAGCGAGGTGGAGCTGAATGCCATTACATCCAACATCCAGGCTTGGCGGGTCGTAGCTTGGGCCAAAGCTTCGTTTCAGGTACCCGGACCTGATCAGCTACGGGCAGACGACGGATGAGGGCATGACGATGGTGTTGATGCAAAAATAAGAATGAGAGGCGGGAGGCGGCGGCTGGTGCTCGTAAAGCACAGCAGGCCAACACAAGTCGGCCCGCAGAGCAGAGGTCGGCGTCTGCGCCGAGGGTGTTGGTCTGGGGCAGCTGTACTGCATCTCTGAACTAGCACAATCCCACCAAAGCACCGCGGCAGGACAGGCTGATCTGACATGCTTGGCCGCGGTTTTCGGTCACGGTACCCGGATACTTTCTGACAACCAGTGCATCACGCCCGTGACTTGGGCCAGTGGTTCTAGGCCATATCAGTCGAATGGTGCTGAAATAGGTGCACGTTGAGTTGGTCTGGGGGGCCAGGAGCAGATTCGAGATTTGGTTGCTTGCTGTCGTTCCTTGTCCACAGTACCGGTACATCTCATCTCAGCGCTTCCTGCTCGCCAAGAGAGTCGACGGGGCGGAGGGCAGAGGACGCGGGGCAGAGGCTGACAGTAACGAAATGCGGAGGGTCTCCCATTCGCCGCCATGATGACAAGCGGTCCCACAAAGGGCAGCGCAGGGCAGCGGAAGGAAGACCCAAGGAGACGGGAAGAAGGTCGAATCCTTCGATTGCATGGCTGTGCGAGCGTCGTACGCAGCAGAGTAGAGCAGAGCAGAGCAGACCAAACCAGAGAAGGGCATTGCATGGCCGGGGCTGAGGCGGTTGGAGGTGCCGCTCGGGCGCAGGCGTGATTTCTGCCCTATGAGCTGGTCTGACGAGGTGACGTCGGCGGGCTGCACGGGTTCATGTCGTCGTTTGTAGTGGCCATTGATTACTGTTGCCATGTGTTCAGCGCTTTGGTGCCTGCGTAGAGCATTTGTGGTCGTGGAGATGGTGTGGAGAGGAACGACGACGCGAAGATTGAGGGTTCATGTTGGGTTCAAGGCGCTGCTGAGGTCAGCACCCTACCCACCCATTTCCTCTGCACCCGCCCACACAGCAAAATAATGGCCGTACCACCAGCGGACATTATTCACGTCGAAAAGAAGAATCAAAGGAGCGGCCCTACCGCCCGGGCGACGGATAGTAATCTTCTTCCATTTCACGACAACGGGCAGTCCAGTCTCGTTGCCCTTCCACCTTGGAATGCCATCATGGAAGACCCTGCATTGGCCTTGACCAAGCACGCCCCAGACGACACCAGCTGGCAGTCTGCCGCTGCGTATACCCAAACCCAACCACATGTTACTCCAGACCCTCTTCTTCCCGTTTTCTTCATTGCCTCTTTCGCTTCTCGTCATGTCCACCTCCCCAACCTCTCTGCCCTCACCGCCCGAACCACGGCCACTTCATTTCGCACCACCATCATGACCATTTTCCACAATCGCCCTGGTAACGCTTCGGTTCTGACCATGAGCCGTCTGCCCTACACCCTACCCGACCGCCTTACCCGTTCGACCGGTGGGCCGTGCGTGCTTGCGTGCGTCTTCCCGTCCTACCTCCCGCTGTCGTCCACTACCCAGCACTCAAGCTCGCCCACCCTCCCCGGGCGCCTCCAAGCCGCACCCCAACCGCCTCTCGACAAAGAAAAGACCAAGAAATATCCATCGCAAATTTAACGGGTGACTCGTCGACAACGCCACGGGCTGCGCATTATGTATATTCTCGAAGCAGTTGCTGCGGGCCTGGACGACGCATCTAAGCAGCCAGCCATCCAAGCCAACAAGACAAAAGCAACGGGCCTCACCGCATCGGTCCACTCGATCGTTGACCGCCTCCAGCGCCCCCATCGGATGCCTCGTTTCCTGGAAGCCTTCTTGTTAAGGCCAGGGATGCCTTAGAACACCATCGCGTTGGAGACGATGATATCCATGATCTCTCTCAATCGAGAGACGGAGTGGTCACGAAGTGATTCTATTGCCCTTGGTGTGAGCCAGGCTCTCCTAGATAATATTCGAGTGTCTCTCCGCACTGCTGCAATCTTATAAGTGGCGGCCATGTATGCGTTGGTGGGTCGATTGACCAGCCTGCCGCGCCCAGCCACCAACGGCGATTGATGATGCCAATGTCTTGGGACGAGAAGAGAGAGAGAGAGAGAGAGAGAGAGAGAGCGAGAGGCCGAATCATGGAATGCTCCCTATGCACGCCGAAGCCGATGCCGACACTGGAGCTCGCTGAAGCTTCTCGCTTTACCTTTGCAGCCTGAGCATTCTCCACATGGAAAAGGTGATGATGCAATGCGCATTCCCTGCGTGTCGTTTCTACACACAGTGCATGAGATTCTGACACGAAGGAGCCTACGGTACCCACAGCACTCAGAGCTCAGGGTGCCAAGGTCCGTTCCCGTTTTGTTCTTTTGAACCGCTGTTTGGTCCTGTATGTTAAGGTAAGCGAGATGAGTTGTCAACCACTCAAGTCCAGTCCGGTCCAGTCTGGTCTGGATGAGAGCGCTGTCTCCACAGCATGTGCCATTTTCTCTTCATCACCAATCTACCGTATTCAGATCCACACTGCCCAGACATGCAAGCATACATTTTCAACGGCACACATGTCCTTCTCTCTGCTCTCTCGTCGGCCCCCACGCCCTCTACCTCCCTACCTCCCCACCTCCCCCACTTTCTCCCTCTTCAGCCACGCCTTGTGGTTGGCGCGCGACGCGAGAGGGATCTGCCGCATGAATAGGCACACCTACCTCAGACAGACAGACAGACAGACAGACAGACAGACAGAAAGACGAGCAGGATCGCCCCTTTTTCTGCCGACCTGTCCGCATCTGGAGTCCTTCCTGGAGACCCACGTCCCTCTGCTCACCCCTCCCGCTGCCCCGTCATTTTACCCTTTCGCAACGCGACTGGCTGTCTTTTTCTCCTCTCCTCGCTTGAGCACCTGCGGCAGTCAGCCCTGTTTCTCCTTGTCCTTCTCTTTCTCCGTGAAGACACCCACACCTACCTTGGCCCAACTAGGAATGTCTCCATCCCTGCAGCCTTATGCCATACTGTAGTCGCCGCCGCCGCCGCCGCCGCCGCCGCCACTCGTCTAACCAAGATGCGCTCGCCGCTGCTCGACTCGCTTGCGGTTTCGTCTCGTCTTTCGACATGCTGCCTGCCTACCTGCTTGTCCACGCCACAGCAGCCAACGAAGCTTGCTTCTCCCCATCCCATCTCTTAACGCCCCACATATGCGGTCGTCGTCGTGGCTTGGCTTTCTCCACGCTCTCCCCCATCCATTCTGTCCTTTCGCTTCCTCCCTCTCTCGCTTAGGCTGGGGCAACCAGTAAGCAAGAATCGCGGCAGCACGCACGCTCACAGCTACATGGTCGAATCCAGACAGGCAGGCAGGCAGCGTGGTTGCGCCAAACCTGCCCTGCTCTGCTCTTCTTCCCTACCCTGAATCGTTGCCGTGCCCTTCGCCGTATGCGTCCGTCACGCACTGCCCTCACGTATCCATCATACCCATCATCAACATCATCATCATCGCCATAAACCTGCTCCTCATCCTCCTCTTCTCCAATTTCAGCTCTCTCTCCCTCCCCCAGCTAAGCACGGCACGGCAGGGCAGGGCATTCAACCAACCAAGCAATCAAGCAACCCTGCCCTATCTCCTCTATCAGTAAGTAAGCAAAAAAGCCACCTACGCACTCGGCACCTCCACGTCGACATTTTTCGTCTGTTTTGTGTTTTCGCTGCGCTGGCCCCGTTTGGCCCCCCACCACCACCACCACCTTTACCACCACCGACGCCGCCGCATCTGGTGTGCTCCCAGCTCCAGGCAACGAGCGAGCCGCAGTTGGACGTCGATGGAGAGGCAGCGATGCGACCAATCCAGCGCCTGCGATAGCGAGGCGGCGCCTTGCTTGCGATGTGGGTGAGCGGGCGGGCGGGTGTTTGTGTGTCTGCCCGCCCTGACCGTTGGATACGAGGTGACGTGGAGTGGAGGAGACATGAAGGGAGAATAAATGGTGGAGGTGGTGGTGGCAACGGCACAATGATGATGATGATGATGATGATGAGAGTATGTACTCCGCAGCCAGGCATAGCATACGCGTAGTACACACAGTACATGCGTGGGTGGCAGACATCATCATCATCACCATCACCACTCCTAGTAGCGCAATTGAAGTCAACCCAAGCGAATTGGCGCGATTGAACGCGAGAGAGAAAGAAAGAAAGAAAGTAAGAGGTCGCGAAGAAGTAGCACAGAAGGCATTAACTAGCGGCAATGGCAGCGCGACACTAGACCATACTAGACCATACTAGACTAGACTAGACTAGACTAGACCATACTAGACTAGACTAGACCAGACCATGGTAAACAAAATCAAAAAAAAAAAAAAAAAAACCTCCCTAGCGCAAATAGAAGCAAAAGCAAATTGAACGAGTCTCAGTTCAGATCGCCGCATCTCGCGTGCACGCTCGTGCGTACGTACGTGTGTGCGTGCGTGCGTGCATCTATTATGCGCGTGTATGTATGTATATATGTATGTATGTACGTGGGCGGGCCGCACAAAAAGCAAAATGTCTGAATGAGAAAAAAATAAGGGAAAAGTAAAAAATAGTGGTGTTTGGAAGTGGGGTCATGGTGATGGATGGATGTATGTATGTATATGTGTGTGTGTGTGCGTGCATGGATAATCCAATCCACAAACTCAGCATCTTGCCAGGTAAAAGGAACATGAAAGAAGAAGAAAAGGATGGAAAGAGAAGAGAGATAGACACGATCGGTTGTCCGCACAGACAAAAAGATAAACCGTAGGTACTCTACCTATCGAGCCATGGAGGTACCTCCTACATAGGGCAAATCGGCCCCGCCTCACCACACACACACACACACACACACACACACACACACACACACACACGCATAACCCTCAAAAAATTCAGGGTCTGAAACACCCGCGTCCGGCGTCCGCCCACGCGTCCTAAACCCTTCCACGGCCAAATCTTCCGATGGATCGCTTCAAAACGAACGAGCAGACGAGAATAGTACCGGCAGCAAACACTCAGCAAGCAACGGGACAAAAGCATTGGGAAGGGACCTCAAGGGCCAGCGCGGTGTCTGTGTGGTGTGAGAGTGAAGGGGTTTCATCGGGAGCAAAAGACTAAACGATACCAAACGAAAGGAAAAGACACGACACGGGGAGGACGAAAGGAGCGAAGCGTTGGTCTAAAAAGGCATGGGTTGCGATGCGATGCTATGCATGCGCGCGCAGTAGGTAGGGGTAGATGGGTAGGGATAGGTAGGTCGGTTCAGGGTCTTGGGGTATGAGAACTTTTTGCATAGGAGAAGGGGGATATTGCTGGTTGCGGCTGGGCGGCTGGCTGGCTGGCTAAGCAGGATTTGTTTCCTTTTGGTCTGCGACAGTCGTCTCGTCTTGTCGTCTTTTTTGCTTTTGCGGCCATGCTCGTACAGTTTGGTTGGTTGGTTGGTAGACGAGTGGCTGGTTGTTTTGGCGCCGCCGCCGTCTGTGAGCTGGCTGTGTCCTCTTTTTTGTGGGGGTGTGGGGATCAATCGGCGACAGGGGGGAGATCGGATGGATGGATGGATGGATGGCAGGATGGTCACGGCAGACTGACGGACTCGATCGGACGCGCTGGAGGGATGGCAGGGTGCTCATGGAGTCCAGTTCGTCCGCAGCTGCCGTGGGGAAGAAAGACGGCGATTATCATGATTGTCGCGATGGGTGTTAAGCCGTGTTGGTGGTGAGCAGCAACATGAATAGTTACCTGGTTACCTCACAGTGCCTATCGTACGTCCATGTACTGCGACTCGTGAGCTCGTGGCCATCATTCGCAGCAGCAGTCTGCCCATGTGCTCTCCCCGGGTGAAGCTCGTTCGCAGTATGCAGCGCCGCACGGCAGGGCCTCGTGCTCCTTCGCCGCAGACCAGCCTATGCAAGTGCTGCTTCCCCGTGACTGATGTGGATGTACGTACTGTACCTCTCGCAGTGATTTCGCCCGGGGAGCAGCATGTATGGGCAAGACCGAGGGATTATGCTCCTTTTTCCCCTTCCGTGCCCCACCCTCTTCTCGTATCTCTTGGTGTGCTCAGGGCTCTCGACTCGATTTGCCTCCTGACCCTCTCGCATGCCATAGGTGGTCTGGGTCTAATCACCGGTCGGACATGTCGGTCGCCAGACGAGGTGGGAAGAGAGGGAGGGCGGGGAAGGGAAGGAAGCGTGTAAACGTAGGTAGGTATGGGCCATGTATGTCGCCAAGCTGCGGCGTCGATGAACCCTTTTTCCAAGTTTCCCTGAGCCCCGCGGTCGGGACAGCGGCTCCCAGGCGTTACCCAATCCAGGCATGGTGACGTCGTGGATTTTCCTCAATGGGGCCCGGTGCCAACCTACCTACCTTACGTAACGCTACCGGCGGCCCGGGCAGAGGGAACACGCGCACACGTCTACTACGGGACGTGTTTTAACGTTTGGCCGCAGCATCATGCAGCAGCGGCGGCTAGTAGACATGGCTTGGCGTCTCTTTTTTCTCGTTTTCAATCTACCGTGCTTGAGTCGGTGGGAGCGGGGGCTCGAAGAGGTTACACGCCGCGAGGGAGAGGCCACGAGCAAGTACCGAGCGCGCATGCAAGGTCAAGGAGCGGCAGGTCAAGATGGCGCAGCTGTCTGTCTTTCGGCCAAAAAGTTCCAAAGCAGAAGCGCAAAGGGACAATCATCGGCGACTTGTTGTCGACGTCTGACCGTTTCAAGCGGAGGGCAGCCCGTTTGGGAGACGATGGCTTGCAGACAGCAGCAGTTGATGGCTGGACTGGGCGACCGCCACCAATACTTTCGTACAGTAGCCTTGCAGAATCTCTGAAAGCTGGAGCGAAAGGGGTGAGATTCGTAGGGCAGAGCGAAGCGGGGCAAAGCAGGTAAGCCGTGCAAAGGGCCCAAAAGAGGGTGCGCGCGATAAGGAAGTGAGTGAGTGAGTTTGTTCCTGGGCCACTCGAGAAAAATGCAGCCCTGCGGTGCCTGATTGCAGGGTCAGAGGGAGCCGCGCCGGCAGCCCATGGCGCCAAAGACGAAACATTTTTCCCATTCTTCGATTTTTCTCCAGCTCCATGATGATTTGCAATTCCTCAAGACCGACCGCTACCATGGAAAAAAAAAAAAAAAAAAAAGGTGGCAGGCAGGCAGGCAGGCAGGCAGGCAGGCAGGCAGACTGACTGACTGACCGACCGACTGACCGACCGTCTTGTACATACATACATACATACAGTACAGTACATCAACATGTTCGCCCACGTCAGCTCCCTCGTTGCAAGATCCGGTCAGAGTGGCTGACTTTGCATCAGGGTGGCCGTTGTTTCGCGTTGGGCTATTTTGGTGGGTCGCCAGGAGGAACGGGGGCGCGTGCAGTGCAGGTTGCCCAGGGCCAGGTGGTGAAGGTACAACGGGCACTGACAGCCCCGACCAGGTGCGCTCCGCCTCGCCCCGATTATCATCGTCGCCCGCCGCTCGCCCCCGGCCATGCGCCTAAGCACCACTGGCGTCGGTGCAAGGGTAAGCCATGTCACGACTATTCCGTACCATCCACGTCCACGTCCAACGACAACGACAACCATGCTGCCAGTCAGCTCCCAACCATACCATAAGCATCCATCTCTTTCATAATATCATCCATCTCCAATCTAAGCCTCCGCCTTTTTCACCCCCTCTCTCTTTCTCCCTCTCTAAAACTCCTGCTCGCCGATCATCCCCCACCTCCAAAGGCCATTCGACCCAATCTTCCTCACCATGGTCTTTTGCACTTACTGCGGCCAGTCCTTCACCAGAGATGAGCATCTGGAAAGGCACATCCTCACTCGTACGTTCTCCCTCCTCTTCCTCGTCCATTCCCCACCCCCCGCTAATCTCGTCCCCGCCCAGACACCAATGTGAAGCCCTTCAAATGCTTCACCTGCCACATGTCCTTCGCCCGGCGGTAAGTCTGTCTGTACTACGTTGCGTCGGGCTCGCCGTCGTCGCCGCGGTTTTCGTCTGGCGGAATCACAAGAGCTGATCGTGCCGCTCCTAGGGATCTCTTGCAGCGCCATTACACCGTCCACGGCCGAGACAACAATAACCAAGAGGGCCTGCCGCCAAACAATGGAATCATTCCAAAATCCGCCGGCCGCACCCCGATAGCTTGCAGCAACTGCGCCAAGACTAAGACAAAGTGCGACAAAAAGTTTCCTTGCAGTCGCTGCGCCAGCCGGAACCTCAAGTGCACCCTAAGGCCCACCAGGAGGGCCTCCAAGCAGGTGACGCGCGTGGGAGGCCCCGTGCAGACCGAAAGTGGCGTCCATATCAACGGCAGCGCAACCTCTTCTGAAAACACCGGCGAGACAGTGTCGACCGGCTCCTCGAGCAGCTCGCCGGCTGCCTTGCAGCAGCCGCAGGATGCTCAACAACAGCAGCAGCAGCAACATCCACCGCAACAGAGTCTCGGCCACCCGCCACCGCCCCATCTCCACCAGCGCTCCGTCTCCAGCATCTCACACGTCTCGGCCGCCTCTCACTCCCACTCCCATCACGCGAGCCCAGAGGAGGAGAAGCCGCAAATCACCAATGGACCGCCAGCCTTTTTCGAACACACTTCTCCGCCGAGCGGTCCCGCCGCCGTCATCTCCACAGTCATCTCACCCGTGCCAACTCCTTCGATGAACGACTTTATCCAGCACACGCCCATGTCTGGTTACGAGCAATTCGCAAGCACCAATGGCCACAACTCGGATAGCTCGTCCCCGCACTTTGCCATGGACTGGCAGCAAATGCCCATGGCGCACGGCTTCGACATGCCCATGATGACCCAAGACATGAGCATGGATTTTACAGGCATGGCTGCCGGTCCGCACGGCGACGCCATGCTATCGATGCTGCCAGACTTTAGCCACGCGCTGCCTGCGGTTCAGACGCCAATTGCAACGCCGCAAATGGACCGCGCGCTGTCGGATCTCGAGCTGGGCAGCTCTGCGTCGATGCTGTACCCCACCCGGCAAGCGAGCGTGAGCAGCAGCCAGGGCATCCCGGACCTGGGAGCCATCATTGCGGCGCAAGACGGGTGGAGCGTGTTCCGGTGCACCCCACCCATCCCTGCGAGCTCGTGCCCGCGCACGGCCAAGCTGAACCTGGAGCGGCTGGAGCAGAGCCTCAAACAGCACGAGGTGTGGGGAAATTGGCGACCGCAGCAGTGGGAAGACGGTGATTTTCCCGCCGGTCCCGAGATGTTGGCCGTGATGCCGCTGCAGGAAAGCACTCGCGACAAGCTGCTCGCCATCACGCAGTCGTTTCTGCACAAGGCCCTCGACATCCACAAGGAGGGTGCCTCTGGCTCGCCGGCCAGCGGAGGCTCGCCAATGTCCAATGGCGGCTCCAATTTTGTGCTGCTACCGCCGGCTCGCGTGCTCGAGCATTTCTTGCGCTCCTACGCCAATAGTTTCGAGCGCTATTTCCCCCTGACTGCCCGGGGCATCCTGGACGCGAATGAGCTGCTATCGTCGTACAACGACAAGGCAGCCAGCCTGCTCGTGCTGATGATGATTGCTCAAGGGTCCATGGTCATTCCTTCGGTCGAGACGCGCTGGCTGACGGGCGGCCTGACCGAGGCTTGCCGCATCTCGTTGTTTGATCTCATCGAGAAGAACATCATCCTCAGCGGCGACCCTGTCGTGCTCCACTCTGCCCTTCTCTTCACGGTCCAGGCTGCCTGGAGCGGCGACAAATGGCAGATGGACATTGCCATGGGTCAGCGCGGCATGTACTTTTCGATGCTGCGGCATTCGGGTGTCCTGGAGCCCCGGCACGCCCCGACGCCGCGGATGGACCAGGCCGGGCCGGATGGGTTGTGGGCGGACTGGATCCAGCACGAGGCGCGAAGTCGGTAAGTTTCTTTCTCCATCCTTGGTTGATTGACATGCGGAGCACGTGGCTGACGATCGACCTTCTCTTTCTAGATTGATCTACTCATGGGTCATGGTTGATCAAGACCTGTCTCTCTTCCACGATACGGCCCCTCTCTTCTCGGTGACGGAATTCGGGGCACCCATGCCCGATGCCGACTGCTTGTGGACGGCCAAGACGGCGGCCGAGTGGTCGGACATGTTCAACCAGGTCCACGAATTTTCTGGAGGCTTCTCGTCGGTAGGGTCCGGAGCACGTCCGCTCTCGCTGCGTGACTTGTTTCGGCATTTCCTCGACGACGAGATCTCGACCCAGGGCATTGAATTGACGCCGTTGCACCTGAGGCTGCTGCTCCACCCGCTCCAGTCGCTCGTCTGCCAGTACTGCCAGTTGCTCTCGTGCTTTTCGGACAACTCAGCCTCGCGGCAACGCACGCGCGCCGTCACGGCCGCCTCGACGCGCGTTCGTCTCGAAGAGGTGCAGTCGTTGCTCCAGCGGTGGTACGACCTGGCCGATCGGTATCTCAAGAGCCACCCGGCGTGCGCGCTGATGCAAGCCAACCTGGTCCTCTTCCACCTCATCTCCCTCAACGCCGTGACAAATTTCCCCGAGATCGAGCGGCTGGCGCGGCGCGAGGGCGGCTTCGACGGGTCGTACGCGCAGCTCATGTGGCAGCACAAGCGGTGCATCTCGGACGTTGAGGAGGCCATTTTCCACTGCGGACAGGCGTTGCGGCTGGTGCGCAGCATGCCGCGCGGCGTGCGGCCGCCTTGGTGGGCCGGCGCCGTGTACCGCGTCGCCCTCATCCTGTGGACCGACGCCCTCACGCACACCGAGCCCGTCGCCAACACCGTCTCGCCGCCCGGCACGAGCAGCAGCGCCGGTAGCTCAGCCGCCACGACCACGACCATGTTCCCCGTGCCGGGCCCCAGCTTCGCTGTCGACGCGCTGCCGCCGGACCACCCGCTGCTGAGCCGCTACCTGACCAAGAGGGAGGGCGTGCCCACGCTGACCAAGCGCGATGGCTCGCAGCTCGCCATGGACAATGCCTACGCCGTCTTGAAGCACTGCATCGACGTCGTCGACGAGGGCCACGCCACGCGCTTCTCCGACGGCATCAGGGGCAAACTGGACCGTTTGGCGAGGAGCTGAGCGCGCGGCGCTGGCCTGCCTTCTTTTGCGTTGTTCCTGTATCCTCGTGTCGTTGTCTCCTGCGTACCTAGGGGAAAGGCCGAATCCTGGCTGGCAGGCAGCTTCCTTGTCCACTTCCTTCACCTCTTGAGACTTGGGCAGTCTCCCATCCCATCTTCGCTCGGCTGTTGTTGGCGACGGTACAAAAAGCGTGTATGCCGAATGATAGATCTTTTCCATCTTTCCGGGCTCGCTCCTCTTTCTCTTTGCAGGAAGCGAGCCTGACCATTCAACCATTCTACCTCCTCTTCGTAATACCTCTCCTCCATCATCCATCGCTAGCCGAACTCTCCATCCACCCTTCATAGTGGGCAGCAGCAGCAGCCAGACAGCTCGTCAGCTCCCTCGCCCGGACTGCGCGCCGTGTTGTGTTGTGTTGCATTGCATTGCCTTCCTCGGGCAAAAAGAAGCCTCGCCATCTTTTCCCGCTCTTCCTCTTCTTCTTTTGTCATTGCCATTGCCATCATTGTCCGAATTAGCGTCCGTTCCATCACTAGGTACCTACCTTACTGCCACGCGAGCGAGCGAGTCAGTCCAACACGATACGATACAGCACAGTAGCGCGATCGTGTTCCTACTTCCTACCTTATTAGCCAAAGTCTTGTCATGTCATGTCTGTCACGGTCATCAATCATCTTGCGGTATTGTTACTCCTGTTTTTCTGCCTCTGCCTCTTTTCTCCGTTCTAGTCTTTAATTCTTGCTGCTGCTTTTCTTGGCCGGCGTCGTGTTTCTTTTCTGTTCTGGTTTGGTTTGGTTTCGTTTGCCACGTTTCCGGTCGTCGACGGTCAAGTCAGGTCAGGATGGGTTGGGTTGGGATAGAATGGGCCAACGGTGCGGTGCGATGCGATGCGGAACGAAGCATAATTATGAACGAAGTCATCAGATCGGATCGTCATGTAGGGAAAGGTTCGCCAGGCAGGTGGGCAGGTGGATAGATGCCCGCCTTCATTCGTACGTAGTAGTAGCAGCAGCAGCAGTGCTTGTGCTTGATAGGTACGGCACATCCCACCCCACACCTCTGCGCGTGGGTGGGCGTGCATGCGCTTCTTGAAGATACATCCTCCTCTTTTCGCCTCTTTGTGCTCTTTCTTTCTTTCTTTCTTTCTTCCTTCGTAGGCGTCCTTTAGTCGGGCTTTCTTCGTAACCGTAACGCAGCGATGTTGTTGTTGTTGTTGTTGTTGTTGTTGCTTTGGGCACATGTTTTTGTTGTCCTCGATGTGTCTTTTCTGTGCGCGTCGTTATCGTGTGGGCGAGGTGGGTGGTAATGCGATTTGAGTTGAGTCGAGTTGAGTCGAGTTGTCGTTCAGTTTTCCCGGGCTTTTGTCTCTCTTGGTGGTTCCTCTTTCGTTCGTCGTTCACCCATCCATCTCTTCTCCGGTCTGTCGCTGCTTGCTTACACATCCGAACATATCTGCCTGCCTTCCTGCTCTTTCCATGCACCTAGGTATTCTTCTGACCTCCCTCTCTCCCTCCCAGCAGTCAGCAGCCTCGTCGTCCGTCGTCCCACCTCTCCAGCTCTTTCTTTGCTTTGCTTTTGCGTCATCGCTCGTTCGTCGCCCATCCATCTCCCCATCTTGATATTTTGTCCAGCGTGTACCACACCACCACCACGGCCGGCATGCATACCCATCGTTCAGGCATTTTTTCATGTATCCACCGTCTGTTTGATATCCACCACCTCATCTCTCGTTTCCTTTTGCTTCTCCATCATCGTTGTCGTCGTCAATAGTTCACCACAGCTTGTACTGTACACGTCATAATTAGACGAGGACGGGTTCGGGATGGGAGGAAAGAGCGAGCAAGCGAGCGTGCGTGCGTGCTTTGAATTTATTCGGTTTGTCGACATTGTTCTGCGGATGTTGGCTATGCGCTTTTCTCGCTTGGTTGGTTGGTTTGTCAGTGTCGTTTTTGCTCTGCCCTTTCTAATTGTCGATGAGGTTATGATGGTAACGAAATGAAATGGAATGATGAGATGAGACTTGACATACGTACATACAAACACACATCCGTACAGATATATCTTTTTTGCTCGTGGTCTTTTGAAGCGTATCGAGTGCCAGTTTGCATGTGTTGGTCGATAAGGTAGTGAGTGAAAGACCTAGCGATGACTAGGCACCTCAGGCACTGCTCACCGTCGTCGTCGTGCTTGAGTTGAAACGGGCCCTTGACACTCCTGCTGCACTGTCAGAGGACAGGGGATACATGGATATCAGGGCTTTGGTGTGTTTGGAGACGCGGTCTGTGCCTTCGTCTCTGCTTGACTGACAGCTCGCTTTTTTGGGCATGGTGCCGTCGTCCAGTGTCAACGGGGGTGGCTGCGGCGGCGGTGATGTTCTGCCCGCCTGTATCTCTACATGTTGAGCACTTCGTTTTGCCACCGAGCAAGTAGACAAGCGGAGACATCTGGACTCCAAGTCGGATAGACAGCGTGGAAGATGAGGAGGCGAGTAGAAGGGAGAGGCGGCAGAGAGACAGTCCGACGTTTTGCCAACAGGCCCATATTGGGTGCAGAAAGAAATGACCTCCTGGTTCCAGCAACAGGTTTGGACGACGGCTCGCCAAGCATAGTCATGGGAGTAGATGACCGCTCCATGTACGAGGCTGTGATGGCGGACGACTGCTCCCTATAGGATGTCTCATTCCTTTCTGCGGCCACTGTAGACCTAAGGTGATGAGCTCCGTTGTTGGTTTAGAGAAGAGCGGGTGCTGGGAAGGATCGAGATGGAGCGCAAAGCCATGAAGGAGAGCTGAAGCAACAAAACTGATAACGTGACGGTAATCGGTAGCAGCCGGAGCAACGGCGTTCGCATAAGGACTGCGACGGAAGACGGCGAGGTCTTCGTGGTGGTGTGGGTGTGCGAGCATGCGTACGTGGAGCATGCATGCAGGCGGGCGGTGTGGGGAAGTCTTGGAGGTGACGTACGTGACGAAAGGAAGGAAAGGTGAATGGATGGATAAGGACGCGGCGGGCGACGGGCAGGCGGACAGGATGGATGGATGGATGGATGGTGTGTGGTGTGGGTGTGTGGGTGTGTGGGTGGAGAAGTAGCAAGTCTCGCCGTGAGTGGTTGGCCGCGTGAATCCTCGCTCACTTTGACGGTCGACGACGGGGTTCCTTGGGGTGGGTTGCTTGGTCGATTGGTCCAATGGTCTGGTTGGTCGAGTGCCGCCTTTATGCTCACCACCACCTCCTCCTCCTTCTCAACGGCTTCCACCAACTGTACTTCCTCCTATTCTGACTTCACGTCTCACTCCTCCACCCTCCACGTGCTGCTTCTCTCACCGACTCTTTTCGTTGTCCTCATGGCATGGCCATTGATGTTGCTCCCCTTCCAAGCCCCGCTTTTGGACGCGTCTTCCTGTCACCAAGCGGCTGTCGAGTAGATAGGTACTCAGTCACACCTGGCCAATAGAGCCTTTTTGCCATTGCTTGGCGGACTCGGTCTCAGCCCTTGATGATGTTTGTCTGTTTTCTTTTCTCTGCCACCAACATCATCTCTGATATCGGTCCTTTCTTGTCCCTATTGGCTCTCGTCAGGCCCCTTCGTCATGTCCAGTTCCGACGTGGGCGTGTGGGGCACGGCGGCGTGGTTCTGAAGCGCGAAGATGAGGACTGATGGCTTGCGGAAGCCGGCGTGGATATTTATGGTTTGTCTCTGATCCCATTTGCTTTTTTGTCCATGCGAGTAGCCGTTCGGTGGCCTGAGATGGGCGTGGGGTACGAGACTGTGGTACACAAAAAAAGATTTTTTTTTTTTATGCAAGAGAGAAGCAGAGGGGAGGAGGAAAATGGGTGATCAGCAGCTAGGTGCAGAGGCGTGGTGGTACGAGGGAATGGCGCGGTGTTATGTTATCCTTTTTCTCACCTTTACCCCGGCCGAAGTGGGCGGTAATGCCATTGGGATGGCAAGCATTGCATACATATAATTCACGAAACACTGACGCGGCCCATGGGGGCAACACGCACTGTTCACCTCACCTAGATTGACAGTTATGACAGCCGCTTTCGTCGGTCGATTGACGTAGAAGCCCCATTCCTTCTCCTGCTTTTTTCGTCTTTCTGTCCGCTGCATGAGCCACGACCCACTGAGATACGGCTGGCATGGACCCAATAGCCCTCCACGTCGTTCGTCGGACAATGCGGCGGCTGTTCCCTGCTTGTGCGTTCCGCTGCTTGATGATGCCATGGAGAGGTCCCAATTGGGCCAGCGTGGGCGCTTGGAGCATTCGTTTGCTCCAGAACCAGGTTTTCACTGGCCATCTCCGCCTCCCCCAGTGTGCGAGCCCGCCCGTGGTGCAGCGGGAAGAGGGGCGATCAGTCGTTGTGCGTGAGGCTAACCCTACCCGTACGTTGGCTCGGCCGAGCCTTAGGTGTGCAGGTGCACGCAGGAGATGCGGGCCCCCTTTGCTTCATCCACAATCCTGGCGGCATTGGTAAATGCTCCTTTTTACTTGATACACGTCCACCATGCTCTTTGGGATCCGGGGCACGGCTTCATCGACCGTTGGCTCGGTGGTTCCCCGACGGAATGGCAGAGGGGTGTCACAGAGCCATTGACGGTCCCAACAACGCCAGGGTACTCCCCAGATATTTCCTAAACAGGAAGAATTGACACGCGCCGCCGTGAGACCCGTTCCAGCCAGCTGCTGCCACTAGGACTCTTTGGAACTGCCTGTATTGACCAATTTTGGAAGCTTCGCGGCTTCGGCGCAGTGGCGTTGCAAGTCAATCGATTAGTGTACTGCCAACAAGTCACCCTGCAAAGACCGGACATTGGAGAATGACGACAAGAAAACAAAAATACTCGGAAGTCTGGGGATCACAACATCCTCGACCGGTGCGGACGCTTGGCACTTGACAGTTGCATACGAGGCAAACGCCGCAAATTACGCCTCTGCGGACGGGAGCCGTCAGATCAATCCCCACATTATGATCCGGCTCTTCGAACAAGTTCCTGGATCGTCAAAGGCGTCAACCACCGAGCCAACGGTGCGCACCGTACATTACATGTCGTAGGTACAAAGGTTCTTTCATTCAACGGTCCGACGTTCCGGTTCGAGCTTTCCGTTGGGAATGCGGCAGCAATTTGGCGATGCAAATTGATGCTGTTGCTTGCTGGGACTATTGGGTCTCGGAGCAATCTATGTTGTCAATAACCAGACAAAACGCCGTCTGTTTTGCAGTGTGGCGGACGTCAAGACCCCTTGATAATCCCGCAAGCCACAGAGGGTTGAAGCAAGTTTCCTGGGTTCAACGGCTCTCCAACTCGAGGGAGATGGTCCAAGACTTGGGGCCCCAAGGGTTCGTTTGAGGTCAAGTGCCAGCAACCGAGCTCACTGTTGCTGGCGTCCGGAGTCACGTGGTTTGCGCGCATCAGGAGTGGGAATTCCGACAGGTCTTGGTTGGAACGGCGAATGAGTGGCCAAGATGCGGCGCCTCCAGGCATCGGCGATGCGCAAAGGAGGTTTGACAGCATGCGTGAGGCGAGATTCGAACAGGCGGCGGGAATCAGACAACACGACCAAGTCCGGGACCCAATTGTGCGAAGTCCGCCACCGCTGTCAGTCCGGGCGGAAAGCGGGGAGGCGTGTCACAAAGTCCGAACCAGCTGGCAGGGCTGGCTGCAGCTACAGATGCAGGTCCGGCAGCCAGCGTCCTAAATTGTCGCGACATCCATCTCACGGAGCGGTCAGAAAGCGGTGGTGCTCACTCGGCGGGGGCCCTTTGTGCTTGGCTAAAGCTACTGCTATTCCCAGGGCGAGCCCCAGGGGACTGTTACCGTCTTCCTGTGGTACACTCGATTTGTGCCGTTGTCAGCAAAGCCTCTGTTGCCGCCGAGACCTGATCTGGTCAGCACAAACGCACGCAGCCAGCCGAACGATAATCGATGGACGCAGCTTTGCAGAGACGATGCTGTTGAGAAGCAGTAAGAGGGTTGCCGAGCAGGGTTGGGTTGGGCAGGCCGGAAGGGGCGAGGTCGCGGTGGCGGTGGTAGGAGGTGGAGAACAGCCGCCGAGGGGAGCTGGAGGTGGGTGGGGCGGGGCACAGCTCCAGCCAGCGCATCAAAAGTAATGGCCGTGGCTAGTCTGGCGCCCAACTAGCACCAGGGCCACTACATTTCCCCGCACTATTCTGGATCCAAGCTCTGCCAGCTCAAGCTCAAGCTGACCTCACCTCTTCCGTTCCACATCACTACATATCCTCCCTTCTCCCCTCCTGCTCGCGCTCTCGCTTCATTCCAAGCACCGACATGCGCCGGATGCAGCTCCGCAAGCTCATCGGCTGAGCTACCGGTCCGACCCATCGGGGCCCTCATGTGTTGTTGCGCTGCTGACTACTCCAACCACCTTCGGCCCCGCGAGTCCGAAAACCCTCTGTTCCAACATGTGCACCAATGAGGTTCCAGAACCCACGCCAGTCCAGAGCTACCATGGACAGAATCAACACCGTCGCTCGGGTGCTCCCCTGGGAACGGCATCATGGGGAAAGCTCTAAGCAAGCCGCTTCCGGAATCACAGTACCTTGCCAGCTCCGCCAGCCCCATGATATATAGTCTCTTGCTGCCGTTGCCCTGATAGCTCACCATTCAAACACATCCACTCCCATCTTTCCTATACACTTTCAATCAATTTCCACCAACCAAAATCACAATGGCCGCCAACGGAATTCCCAGCTGGAGCCTGCAGGGCAAGGTTGCTGTCGTCACTGGCTCTGGTCAGTCTTGATTCAATTGCACAGGATGGAATGTTTTGCTTACATTGGAGATAGGCCGTGGCATTGGCAAGGAGATGGCGCTTGAGCTCGCCCGCCGTGGCGCAAAGGTCGTCGTCAACTACGCAAACAGCAGCGATGCCGCCCAAGCTGTCGTCGATGAGATCAAGAAGATTGGCTCCGACGCAATTGCCGTCAAGGCCAACGTCGCCAATGTCAGCGAGACCACCCAGCTGATGGACCAGGCCGTCAAGCACTTTGGCAAGCTCGACATCTGCTGCTCCAACTCCGGTGTCGTCTCCTTCGGTCACTTGAAGGATGTGACCGAGGAGGAGTTTGACCGCGTCTTCAGAATCAACACCCGCGGTCAATTCTTCGTGGCCCGTGAGGCCTACAAGCACATGGAGGTCGGCGGCAGGATCATCCTGATGGGCTCCATCACTGGTCAGGCCAAGGGTGTCCCCAAGCACACCGTCTACTCGGGCTCCAAGGGTGCCATCGAGACCTTCGTGCGCTGCATGGCCATTGACTGCGGTGACAAGAAGATCACCGTCAACTGTGTCGCTCCCGGTGGAATCAAGACCGACATGTACCACGCCGTGTGCAAGGAGTACATTCCCGGTGGTGACAAGATGAGTAACGACCAAGTTGACGAGTACGCCGCCACCTGGTCTCCCTGCAACCGTGTCGGCCAGCCCATCGATGTTGCTCGCGTAGTTGCCTTCCTGGCATCCCAGGACGGTGACTGGATCAACGGCAAGGTCATTGTAAGTTGCAACAGCTCCATCTGTGAGATTCCTCTAGCTAATATGGATCAGGGCATTGACGGTGCCGCGATGATGTAAATTTTCTCAGTATTTCCGTCAAATTGGTTGCTGCAACAGAGTAAAAACGGTGCTGGGCCTCATCCTTTTAGAATCGCCTCGAAAAGCCCAACGTTGCAAAACCCGCCAGACTCTCGAGTTTCACCCGCACGACTTTACGTACTACATAATCTTCTTACGGAGCAAAGGCGTGTCACGACTGGACCACATTAGCGCATAAGAGTCACTTCCTGGACAACAATTCGGCTAGACAGACTTCCTATTATTCCAGTGATTCATATGACACTGAGGAAGACAAAAGGCTGTAGTCAGGTGCTCTTCAGATAGCTTAGGCAATGAATCTAATTCATCACAATAGAGACTTTTCCGCTTGAATTTTTGCCATCCCACTCTCTTCTTCTCACACGTCCTCCCTGAAACAGCAACGAAGAATTCCTCGCTACAGCATTGATCGTCTACCTCGGCAACCTACCATCTAGCTTTTGCATTCCATGGTTCATTTGGAGCCGATCGGCCGGTCCACGACCGCCGTCATAGGTCATTCTCGAGCCTGGCGTACCAAAATTGACGGGCGGTGCCTTGCGAGCCCCACGCGAATCAAATCATGTTCTTTGCGACACCCTCGGGTCTTCCTCCAATCCATCTCCTGAACGCGAGTGACCCCAATCTCGCGTCGAACAAGGGGGTACACCCTTCGCCCACTTAGTTGCTCGCTCTGCTGCATTGCGACCATGGCTGTGCCCCCGCTTCACCACTGCGAGCGAGGAGCGGATACTCGGACGTACCGTACTGATCATCATGAGCAGCACGCAACCAACCAACTCACAAGTCAACCAACAAGCTTCTCACGGCAGTAACAAGCATTCTACCAAGCTCTCCCAAGCCCGCCACGACTAGCGCATTCTCCTTCTCTTTCTCGGAAAAGGAGCACACCGCCCTGACCAGCCTCTTGCTGGCTGGCACCCGGCAAACCGGCACCAAGACCCACGCCACCCGTCCCTGCGGCCTATTTGCCCGTCCCCCATCCAGCCAGCCAGCCAGCCAGCCAGCGCGTCAGTGTGGCCGCAGTGCAGGAAGTGGGTCGTGGCGCTTCTTGGTGTACCGCTCTTTTGTGCTTTGGTAAGCTACTAACGCCGTGGGTGACGGGTTTTGTGGGGGCTGCTGTGGAGTTTGGGCTGTGGTGGAGTTTGGGCTGTGGTGGAGTGGACTTTGGAAGGTGGAGGCTAGAGGGTGGAGGGTGTTGTGGGTTTGGGCTTTGAAGCGGAGGGTGAGGGTGGACATTTGGGAATGTTCCCCCTTTTCTCTGGGGTGGAAGGGAAATGGGGTGGAGAGGAGGGTGGAGTATGTGTGGGGAAAGACATGGCAGGCTGTGCTGTGCTGTGCGCGTTTCTGATATCTGGTCAATCCGTGTCTATTTCCTTCGACCTCCCGTCTTTCTGAGCACGAAATTGGAGAGGACGTGATATTTTTTCTTCGTCTCATCCTTTGCGGCAAAGCCATGACTTGTCGGTCCGAAGCTTGGTAACAAAAGTCGTGGCTAACACAAATAGTGTTAGGTGCGCAGTAGAGCGCAGACTGGGAGCATTCAAATTTGCTAATAGATGATGTGTCGGGGTCATTGAAGTCCCATTACACCAGAGTACTCCGTGGATTTAGAGTCTATAAGAGACAGTAACAAGGAGCATTCAAGACCCATTTCACGGAAAAGCGTGCATGTGTATGCCACGACTGTTGACACCGAGCCTTTGTCGTCCACAAACTCAAGCAAGTCAGTGTTGCCGAGTTTTCTCAGTGGCATATTTAAATTATTACTCAATTACCTCTTTCTAAAGATGAGGCGATGGAATCACGCGTTAAGACGGTTAAAAGTGTTCTGCGAGTTTGAGGAGGGATATACTAGATCATTGACTTCGCGACCCTTTGTTTTATGTCACTCACGAGAGCAATTTTGAAACTGCTGGTTATTTTAGCCATTTAGCCATACTGCAGATTTGGGAATAGACAAGGTTATGTTCTGAGATTTATTTGCTCCGAGCTACGTGTAGTAGCACTTGTAAAGTGATGGTGTCACGATGGGTGCAGGAAGAAATCAGACATCCTTGAGGGAGTAGTCGCCCGCGGTGAAAGCTGCGCCTAGGGAGCACTCATCCACTCTCACGACTGCGCTTGGCCAGCCGTTGTAAATACCTGTAGCCAGAATCAGGGAGTGTCAATTCTTTCTTCGCCCACTGTGGTGTGGAGGAACACTTCACAAAGAGAGGGAACTATTCAATTCCTCATGAGTGGCACCTTTGGCTCTGAGTCAGGATACTCATTCCAATTGATTCCCATATGTATAGGTTAGACGGCCCAAAGGCCAGGCAGACGCCTTGCTCAGTACCTCTGAGCTTCTAGCACTTCTGACGGTCAGGCACCTTTCGTCCAACTGGATGGACAAAAGTAATCAAAACCCAAGAGCTCTTCTTAACTAGATTATGCAAAAGCTGCTTGTGGGGCCGACATAGAAGATGACTTCAAGCGGTTTGGATATTTTGGATGCTATATGATCAAGTCGTGCATTCGTTTTCATCGCCAGTTCCGATGCTCACCATTTCTTGGGAGCTGACACGACTGTCCTCGAAAACGTAGCGCTCAGACTGTTGTCTTGAGCCGCCCTCATCCTTTCCTTTCGAGTGATCCCGGTCCGGTCAGTTACAGGAGTGGCGTTTATGATGTTGTCAAACTCGTCGTCCAGGCCGTCGATGTCAGAGCCTGAGACAGCATCTGAGTCCTCGTGTAATTCAGGAGGGGGCTCAATTTTCTGAGGCTGCTCCTGCTGCTTCTTTGTACCGTCAGGTTCGGGATTTGCAAAAGGTTTGGAAGCCAACACGCGCCGCCGAAGCTCTGCCATTTCTTCCTCGTCTTCAGAATCTGAGGGCGGCAGACCGTACGGGTCTCGGTCATCTTCTTCCTCTTCGTCATCATCATCATCGTCTCCCTCCTTGTCTTCTCCGTCCTCATCATCAGAGTTGTTTGCTGGCTGCCGGTTGAGGTTGCCCCCTCCCCAGACACCGTCGTCACCTGCGGCGCCCTTCTTTGCGCGACTCTTGTTGTATTCTCTTTCAATCTTCTCCAACCACAGCTCCTCGGCTTTTTGAATTTCCTCCTCGTCTGCGCATGCGGCGTACCTCTTCAACAGCTCTCCGTTGATTTCCAAAAAGGCGTCTCCATATGAAAATGATGAAAGTATTTCCTCGGCCCATTCAGGATGACCGCAAATGTAGTAGCAGGCAGCAAGTGCTTCGACGCAGTTCAGCCTCCATGGGCGACCGTAATTTGTCTGGTTTGCGGCGACCAGGTAAGGCAAAAGGCGCTCGCATTTGCCACCAATTCGTCCAAAAGGTACTTCGTCAATGCGGTTCCACGATGCTTCGACGACTGCGGCGCCATACTGCTCGCAAAGTTCACGATCTGCGGGGGAGACGGTATGCTTGGCCTTGGGACTGTCTTGAAGGTTAAACACGCGTGGTGATTTTCGAACGAGCAGACTCACGACACAACAACGCCAGCAAATTTCTGGCCGACATGAAGCTCGCGCATCAAGCCCAAGCGCATCAAACGCTTTCCCGAGCATCTCTTGGCATCACAGTGGCCCAGATCCCACGCGGCGGCCTTAAAGGGAGGACGCGAGCTGCGTTCTCCATTTTCGCCATCCTGGTCGTCTCGTGGGCCGCCTCTTGCGCGCGGAGGGTTGCTGTACTTCTTGCCACCGCCGCGACCGCCACCGCGAGCGAAGTTGTCCTTCTTATGGCGAACCATTTTTCGTAAGTAGAGAGAGTGTGTGTTTGTTGTGTTGGGGAATAATGTCGAGCGAAGCACAAATAGCGGGGCGACAGTGAGTTGAAATTCTGCCACCGCCCTCGGATGGCCCCCTCCAGCTCCGTCACTTCTGTGGCTGGGGTCGTGGCCTCATGCTTTCGACCCGAATCAGCCGCTGCCCATTCCATCTCCGCCTCTGCACTGCCGACAGTCACATCGATTGTGTTCGCCCTCGACCCCCAAGGACACGTCTTCTTTGCAACTTCCGCTCCCCCAACCAACGCATCGCCCACCGTGGAGGCGGCCTCAGCACGAATGGCGGCGCGCGACCGCTTCGGCGGCTTCGCCGAGCCTCCAAGGAGCGCTCTACAGCGCTACATTATGAACGCCTGCGACCCTCAAAACTTCGAGCCCAATCTGGCTCTGAACATCGAAATTGCCGAGCTCATCAACCAGAAGAAGGGCAATGCCCCGCGCGAAGCCGCCATGGAAATTGTCAGATTTGTCAACTCGCGCAACCCCAATGTCTCGTTGCTGGCCCTGAATCTGCTGGACATTTGCGTCAAGAACTGCGGTTATCCCTTCCACCTGCAAATCAGTACAAAAGAATTCCTCAATGAGCTCGTCAGACGGTTTCCAGAACGCCCGCCAATCCATCCCAGCCGAGTCCACAACCGTATCCTCGAGCTTATTGAAGAGTGGAGGTCAACCATCTGCATGACATCGCGCTACAAGGAGGATTTGGGCTTCATTCGGGACATGCATAGGTTGCTGAGCTACAAGGGCTACACGTTTCCGGAGGTCAGGCGCGAGGATGCTGCCGTCTTGAATACGAGTGATGTATGTGTGATATACGCAGCTGTACAACTACATACTGACCCTCTCGATAGAGCTTGAGGTCCGCCGAGGAAATGGAGGAAGAGGAACGTGCCGCGCAGTCCGCAAAATTACAAGAGCTGATTCGGAGAGGCACCCCGCATGATTTACAGGAAGCCAACAGGCTGATGAAAGTCATGGCTGGTTACGACACACGGAACAAGACCGACTACAGAGCCAAGGCTGCGGAGGAGGTCTCCAAAGTGCAACAAAAGGCGAAATTGCTTGAGGATATGCTCCAGAAGCACCAAGCCGGTGATCAAATACAAGAGGGCGATGTTTTCGAGGTACGCAGGGGCCAGCCGCTCTCATGGGAGGCGGTCGTCATTGCTGACCGCATGCAGGAGCTGTCAAACGCATTGGCGAGCGCGCAACCCAAGATCCAGAAGATGTGCGAAGAAGAGTCGGACGATCACGAGGCTGTGGCCAAGCTGTTTGAAATCAACGACAGCATACACCGAACCCTGGAGAGATATAAATTGGTCAAGAAGGGAGACGTTGAAGGTGCTGCCAAGATTCCCAAGGGCACCCTGGGCACTAGCGGTGCGGGTGTCAAGAGAGGCCCTGACAACGAGCTTTCTTTGATCGACTTTGGCGGTCCTGAAGATGAGGCCCTGGCAGCTGGGCAGGCCGAACCTAGTTCGAGTGCTGCCGCGCCCAAGGGCAATGCTCTGGAGGATGATTTGCTTGGTTTGAACATTGGAGGAGACAGTTTTGGCCAAGGTGGAGTCATTTCATTGGGTTCGATGAATGGAGCCGGTATGCCTGTCCTGAGTCGTGGAATAATTCCGATGCTAACACCTGTCAGCCTCACCGTCGCAGCCAAGCCCCCAGCCGCCCATTCAGAGTCTTCTTGGATCAACAGCTCCAGCATCGCAAGCACCGGCAGCCCAGCCAAACTACAACGCTTTGGCTTCTCTGAGCGGGCTTTCGGGTTCCACTCAACCCACACCACCACAGCAAACGCCAATGTTCTCACCTCCGCCTCAACAGCAAGCTCCACCGCCGAAGCCTGCTGATCCATTTGCTTCTCTTGCCTCCACAAGCCGCACTGGATCCCCCTTCCAGTTCCAGCAATCACTCAAGCCCGCGACCTCTCCCTCGAATGCTCTGTTTGACCTTGCCAGTACACCAACACCACCTCCAGCGCCGCAAGCGCCGCAGCAATCGACGCAAAGCAATGACGATGACGAGTGGAACTTTGCCTCGGCGCTCCCTGACCAGCCCTCAGTTCAAACCGTCATCAACACAAACATCAAGGCCGATTTCACCGTCACTCGCGAGGGTGACAATGCCATTCACATCTTTTCGTCCATTTCCAACAACACCTCTTTGCCGATATCCGATCTGACGATCCAGCTTGCAGTCACCAGAGTATGCCCTCATCCAGCTTTGACAAGCATTCGAACATTCGAACTCTTGAAACAATGACTGACCTTGACTAGGGCTACACCCTCAAACTCGAACCCCAATCTGGCCGCCTTCTTGGGCCCAACCAGCAAAACGGTGTCACACAAAACATACGTCTCCACGGCGTCGAGCGCGGCAAGGGCGCCGCGGTGAAGATGCGCTGGAAAGCTAGCTACACGCTTGGCTCGGAGCAGAAGAACGAGCAGGGCGAGATTGCCAACCTGGGAGTGTCATGACAGCCTTTAAAAGTCTCTTCGTCATCTTCAACCCGGCCTTGATTCTGCAGTCGAGTTTGGAACGATGGATTGTGGACAGCTTACTGTCCGAGACGAGTCGTGTACTGCATGTACGAGGGACCGAGCTTTGCCACCGCGGAGGAGCGTTCGAAAGCGGACCTCCGCTGGTCTTTGTTGGAGCTGGGTGTGCGTCATGAGCGTTGGGGAGACAGACAGACAGACAGACCGTAGAGAGAGAGAGATTCGGTGATTGCATTGTTGTTGTGAGATACCAGCAGGAAATGGCACGCGTCTTGAGGCGCGTGAAGTCAAAGCACAAGGAATGGAGATGTTGATTCATCTATCTAATAAGTTTCTCTTTCCCTGCTTGATAGTGATTCGCGTGAGTGACCTCGTCTGTTATAGCTATATGTACTGTGTCACCAAAAGGAGATGGAGTCGGGTGTGCGTCTCGGAGGGATGGACTAGAGGGCCAGACTGATGGTAGATCCAGGACTGATTCTTAAAGTGTTATAGAATCATGAGAATCTGGGAAGAGGTCTGTAAACGCATTTATCTGGGGAGGCTTCCACAGAGGCTCCCGCGCTGGGGGCGTCTGTGGAGGCTTCTTGAGAATCTGGAAAGACGTTTGTGAGGGCATCGAGGGAGGCTCCTGCACTAGGAGCATTCAAAGAGGTATTATAAGAGTCTAAAGAGAGATCTATAAAGGTATCAAGGGAGACTCTAGCGCCGAAGGTAAATAAAGAGGCGTCGGAGTTATCCAGGGCGGCATTTAGGTTAAAGCTATCCAATTAAGTATCTATAGAGACGTCTTTAGAGGCTCCTATGCTGGAGAGAGGCAGTTGGAGAGGCGTCGGAGGAGGCTCCCCTATGTGGGTGTACCCCAGTTAAGGTTTGGCCAGCCAAACCTTTGCTTCTCCGTCACCTTGACGTCTGGGAATATGAGCGCATCTAAAGCACTGCGCATTTTTGCATGGCAAGGGGATCAATCATGAGACGGGCACCTTATCTTCTCTCACGTCCCCTCTGTCTACGTGTTGATGGTTGGCGTAACTACATAACTTGTAGCTAGCAATCTTCAAATCATCTCAAACTTGCAAAGCTAGGGCGAATTTGAATCGAAAAGGTAGAGGGGCTTTGAACAAGTCGACGACTTCCATCGCCGGCGCGTGCCATCCACGAGCAAGTGGTATGCGCATGGAGCGACGCATAGAATGTCCCAGCGCCCTCTATCGTTCCCAGACGTCGAATCATATCTCAAATGGCACACTCCTACCAGGTCCCAGCAAAAAAGGCCACCGAAGGTGTTCGCCAGCAATGGGACAGCAATCCACCCAGCCAGCCGCTCAAAAATTCTTCCCTGTGGCCCAATGCCGCACACGTCGGCTAGTACGGGTATCCACCGTCGTCGTACTGGAAGCCCGCTCCGGTATTCTGGCCCGTGCCAACATCGTCAAGACTGCGATACTGGCCCGGCCGCGAGCGGCCACCCCTAGAATTCATGCCTCCTCTTCCTGTGCGGCCGCCTCTGCCGCCTCCATCTCGTCCTCCTCTTGGATACATGCCGCCTCTGCCGCGAGACTGGCTTCCACCGCGGTAATTTCCCGTTGGCGGCGGCGGTCTCCGGCCGTTGTTGCCTCCTTGCGATGGATTGCTCTGTCCACGGAAGTTGGACGACTGGTAAGCAGGTCGACCCAAGCTTGAGGTTTTGTCTACGTCATTTGTGAGGCCGGGCGAGTGGCCCCTCATCAACGAAAGCCGCACTATCTCGGAAATGGTGGTTGGGAATTCTATCGCCTTGTCTTGCGGGACTGGCGTCCAGTTCTGGATATCATTTGCATCAGTGAACCATGCTCCCTTGCGCATGGCGAGAACAAGCTGGCGTCTTGATGAAACGGCGCTGGAGTTGGCGGGGACGGGCTCCACGCGAGCCGCCCAAATCTTGTCGTCAAGGCTTCCGGTGGCTATTACCCTCCAGTGCTGAACCTTGCCAATGCCACCGAGTCGTTGCAATTGCCTGTTCTGGCAGATCCCTCGGCAAATGAAGATTTCCTCGGCGTGTACGCGTATCTCACCATCTGCAGTGCTAGGGAGCTCAGGCAAGAACGTGCTGATTAGTCGTTTCTGGTGCTCCTCGTCGATTTTGTAGACCGTGTTGAGAACATTCTTCTCAATGTTGAAGTGCTGAGCGCTGGGCTTAGGGTCGACATGGAGAGCTTTGTTGTTCGCGTTGACGAGCCGCTGAACTTCTTCAACTTCGGTCAAGGGGTCAAGGAACTTGGCTTTGGCGGGGACATCAATGACTTCTGCTAGCATGGGCTTGCGCGGTATGGGAGTGACGCCTCGCTCCCATTCTTCGTTCAGACTCGCAAATAATCTGCGAAACTCGACCGCATGCTTTGGGCGATCTTCGTAAATGCGTATCTCGTTCGCTTCGTTGTAGGTGTAGACGAGATCTTTGATGAACTCTTGCTTGAACATCATTGTGGAGTTGAATTGCTGGTTTTGTGGACCTACAGCGGGCTTGAGGCACATGAGATCAAAGTCGAGTTTCTTGGAGTTAGCCATGCGCTGGATCAAGTCGGCAAAGCGGTCCTCTTGTCGACCTGTGACCATGACGGTGAGAACATCCTTTTGCTCCATCGACATTCTGACAAGCTCGACAACCTCTTCATCCCAGCAGCCGTCCCAGGCCCTGGGTTCTTCTTTTTCAATGCCCTCGCCGGTCGCGGCCAGAATTTTGGGATTGTGCCACCACCCTCCTTCGTAAACGAAGGCATCCTGAGATTGTAAAAGACCAATCGTCGACGGAGTCCAGATACGGTCGCTGGGTAGCGGGGTTGCGAATACTGGGAAGTCTTAGTGGAGAGCTTGAGAAGCGCGCGCAAGGCGTAGGGCACGTACGCGTGTTGTCCCAGTCGTAGAGGTGGATCGCTTTGATCTGATTCACATCTATCAGCGTGTTAGCTCGAGAAGATGGCAGGCAATCTTTCTTGCTCACCTGAAAGCTCCTTGTCGAGACACGACCATCTCCTCAAGTTGGTTTTCGTGTAGGTTCGCGTGGTGCCGGCAAGATGGGCGCTGGCCGAGTTGTTGGCAGATGGTTGTGCCATGTTTTTGAGTCCGGGGAAAGGTGGTGACCGGACTCGCCGGAGGACATTGAGCATGAGCAATGGAGCATGGAGTTGGGTTGGGATTCGAGAACAGACTGGCAGGCCCTCCGCCTGCGATCGACCATCGGCGCGACTTCTCCACAGTCACTCAACGATGACGCGCCACATGCACCGCGCACCTGCTTCGCCACAGCCCTTTGCGCCACAACTCCATCTTGACGTCCACCGCTGTCTTCAGTCACGTCTCCCGCCACTCTTCCGACCACGTCCTTGTCGACCACGCGAGGATGCAGTCTTTCCACAAGGAGAGCCATGTCGCTCCAGAACCGCCCCGTTGTCGACGACGCAGCAAGCTCGAGGACTGTGTCATTTGCCTCGACATGATCTCCGAGAGGGCAGTTTCGGTGCCGTGCAACCACTGCACTTTCGACTTTCTATGCCTCGTCAGCTGGCTACAGGAATGTTCCAAATGTCCACTTTGTATGTATGCTAGTCGTGGGTCTCCAAACGTCTTCTGACATGGGACATTCCAGGCAAGACCGACATCACCGAAGTCCAGTACGATTGGCGGGCGCCAGACGACTTCAAATCTTACAAGCTGCCGCCCGCCAAGGACAAGGACACCACATCCAATGCTCGAAGACAACAGCCTTTACGACCGCGTCGCAACCGACACTTGCGCCGGAATCGCCCCCGGGACCCATCGCCAACTCCAGACATGGCCCTCATTCGCCGCCGATACGTGTACCGTTATGAGCTCTTTTCGCGTCACGTGGGAGCAAATCGCATCTCATGCTATTCTTCAATCACTCCCGAGCGCTTCACCAACTCCGCCGACTCGCAGTCTCGTGCCCGGGCTTTTATCCGCAGAGAATTGCGCGTGTTTCTTTCCTCAGATGGACCCTCGGCAGCTGTCAGCCAAACCAGCAACTCCGAATGGCTGCTTGAGTACATTGTAACCATTCTGAAATTCCATGATCTCAAGGGTTCTTCTGGAGCTGCAGAAGACATGTTGCAGGACTTTATCGGCCGTCAAAACGCAAGGCTATTTCTGCACGAGCTCGGCGCATGGCTGCGGAGCCCATATACGCGACTCCCGGACTGGGACAGACACGTACAATACAGTGTGCCTCTCCCAACGAATGAGAGCGAGGCAGAAAGGCCGCCACCATCGGGCATTAAGCGCAGATACGTGCCGGATTGAAAGGGACTTTTGTCTGTCAAGCCCACAGTGAGTGCAGAAAGAAATGAGATGCCACTACCTAGGGAGCAGTCATACACCTGTACTGCCACAAGTATGCTTGGTGAGCTGTTGTCCATACTCCGAAGCCGGGTTTCCCGATACTCAGGAGCCGCATGCCCTCGGGACGTGGCATCTCGATCATCCGAGATCGACCTCCGAAACGAAGCCTTCTACCCAGGCCCATCTATGGTACAAAATTCTTCGATCCGCGGACAATGAGAATTGGAAAAAGAGAAGACTCCACATGTTTGGGTAAGGTATACTAGGTGCATTCAAGCTTTCGAAAGATTACTTGTCAAGAGATGGAATGTATCATTGATATTAATGTCTACCGCACATGTAAGATGGGCATCAGTTCCTGCAAGTTCATCTCACAGTGGGTGCAGAAAGAATTGAGACGTTTGGGAGCGGTCGTCCGCTGTAACGGCCATGCCTAGGGAACAGTCATTCGCTATCATAGCCACGCGCAGGGAGCAGTCGTCCGCTTTCACACTTGTGCCTGGGGAGCTGCCATCTACAATTATAGCTAGAGCCAGGGAGTCTCATTTCTTTCAACGCCCACTGTCAACTTGTCTCTTTTTTCAGCCCATTGCAGCCGACACACCTGGGTCGCATGCATTTCTGTCTTGAGAAATCGCAACGATGATCTTTCCATCTCCCAGACGTCTGCATCTTTTTGTCGCTTGTTTTGTTGTTTCCGCTCATCCTTGGCCCGCCACAGTGGGCGCAGAAAGAAATGAGACGTCCTCTAGGGAGCAGTCGTCCGCGGTTACAGCTGCGTTTAAGGAGCAGTCATCTACTACAATGACTGCGCTTGACGAGCTGTTGTCGATAACAGTCCATTATCTTTAATCAGAGCTGGCGTCAGAGTTAACACGCCGACTGTGAAAACAAAGCCACATTCATCCGCCATCACTGCCGTGTTTGCTTGGCTCAGCCACTACATTCAGTCACCTCTGACCAAAGCAGGCAGGCATGGCAGAGCACCTTCCTCAAGCACCGGAAAAATCGTTCACGCACGCACATGGACCCGTTCACGCGCGGTCTCAAAACTCGTCGCCGCGTCACAACCCTCTCCCCTCTTTCACCCTCCCACATCCATTGCGCCGCGCTGAGTATCTAATACTCGGCATTCTTCTTCACCTCTTTGATATCCACTGTCTCATCTTGATCTGAAGCGTCTCCAAAATGACCAAACTAAAGGCCTACTGGGTTGAGGCCATCATCACTCTCATCCTCGCGTTGGGTGTTGTGAGTACGCGTCTGGCTTGCCGTGCGATGCGAGTCGGCTTCAAGAACTTTCAGCCTGACGACTACCTAATGATCCTGGCGGCAGTAAGTCACAGTGGTTGTCTGAAACTTCTCCAGGCTGACTGCAAATCTCCAGATGATGCTTGTGACCATGAATGTCCTTTACGCGTGGGAGTCTTTTGCCAACTCTGGTTACAACAACTTCATGTGGAATCCCGAGAATCTCTCTTGGTGGCAGCCCACATCTGAGGAAATCAGGATGATGACCCAGGGCTCTCAAGTCATGCTGGCTTATGCCTTCCTCTACAACTTCTTCATGTGGACCACCAAGTTCTGCATGTGCTTTCTGTACTGGCGCCTGCTGTAAGTGAACCTGAGATCTGAAGTCATCTCGGCGAGACTCTAACCCGTCGTAGTTCATGCGGACCTTGCGGTCTGCGCAGGGTGATTAAATTCGGCTTTGTCGTGGTTACTGCTACGTTTGTGGGAGCGACGGTCACTTTCTTCGCTGCGTGTCAGCCTTTTTCTGGATTCTGGCGGGTTCCAAGCCCTGCCTCAGGTAAGTTCTCCAGATCATGGCAGCCGCCGGATTCTCATGTGCTTCCAGTCGAGTGCTCTCCGGCCTTTGGTCCATACGTTCGCGCAGTCCCGCCCATCTTGAACATTTGCGCCGACCTCTACTTGATCCTCCCTCCCGCCATCACGATCTGGCATGTCAAAGCCTCATATGACCGCAAGATGACGCTCTGCGCGATTTTTGGGATCAGCCTGGTACTCACTGTACTCGCTGCGCTCCGTCTTTCGCTGCCATACACGGTATGTCTATGAGGACCTATAAGAACCATCAAACTAAAAGTACTTCAGACCGATCCCGGAAGCAGGGCTCACATCATTGTTCAGTGGGCTGGGCGAGAATGTTGGGCCGCCCTCATCACGTCCAACGTCCCAGTCCTCTTCGGAGAACTCAACAAGCTTGGCGTCTTTGACTGGTTCCGGAAGCTCTTTGGCATACCCATCCCTTCATCATCCGGTCAGGAACCTGAAGCTGGAAGCGAAACTCACATGCTTGAACAAGTCCCAGAAATCCCGAGCAACGTCGACGACGCTGAACAGAGGGCCCATTCAAGCCAATCTCGCGTGTCCAGATTTACCGAAGACCTTGAAGAAGCCCAAGCTCGCTTGCTCAAGATCAAGAACGGCCGCGCCAGTTTCGGAAGCGATAAAACGGAGCATTGCATCATTCGCAGCGCTGACCAGCGAGTCATCGCGCCAAGAGAGTCGGTCTAACTCATCTCTCCCGAGCAAATTACAGCCATAAAATCTCCATGGACTGTGGCGTCTCGAGTGGCGCTTTTTCGATGCAACCCGATCAGCCTGGTTGCGACCATACTTCAATCGTGTCGTGTTACTTCTTTTTCTTCAATTAGCCTTTTCTCCCCCTTCCCACACGTCGTTCAGTTCTGCACTGCACGGATTGGGTAATAGATAGCTTGGATATTGCGGGCTTGCTTTCTCTGTTGCTGTATACCTTCTTTCTTCTGGTCTCTGGGTTTTGTAATTAGCAAAGTCGATGGAGACGGTCTTTCCTTACTATGAGGTCGTTTCGGTTTCCTTCAATGATTTCCTTTCTGGCAGGGATTTTCATATCCCTGCACTGCGACACTACTTTGATATCTAGGATCTCTAGAAGACCAGCTCTCCACATCAACAAAGTTTTGACCGGCCGATTCTGAGTGCAGCCTTCGATTAGAGTCCAACCGGGGACGAACGAGCATCTCAAGCAAGGCCATATCAATCAGCCCGAGTGATGGCGAGCGGAGCAAGTCAAGATCTCCATACTCATAATCAATATTCACCGGAAATCAAATTTCAAGCCGAGATAAAAGGTGGATATACAAAGCGTCCTCTCCAAAGACTCCACCCGTGCTAACAAAGACAACGACGAGTAAAGGCCGCCATTCAAATAAAGACACCATCAACCCAGCTCATCTGAGACCAATCTCCGCCTATTACGCACCAAACCACCACTCCCCCTTCAATCCTCTTAGTCTCAGGCCCGTCACCACTGCACCTCCCGTCGTCGGCGCGCATTCTCCAAAGTCAGCCTGGCATCCAGCACCACAGAAGCCATCATCTCTCCCGCAGAAACCATACCGCGAACAGCAAGGACCTGAAGGAGCGTTGGTGCAGTTTTGGCCGCCGGCCGCCGGACCGCAAGCGCCCTCGGGGTATGAAGTCGCCGAGGGCGAACCCGAAGCGG
The DNA here is from genome assembly GCF_038021145.1 of Phyllosticta citriasiana. NCBI lineage: Eukaryota > Fungi > Ascomycota > Dothideomycetes > Botryosphaeriales > Phyllostictaceae > Phyllosticta > Phyllosticta citriasiana. The sequence goes on along the minus strand of NW_027117279.1, from coordinate 2,101,447 downwards.
AGACGGTTGACGAAGTAGCTGTCTGGCTGCCGATGAGCGAAGACGACGACAAGGAAGTAGAGTTGCACTCTCCGTATGCGGCTTGACAGCCTGCGCCGCAGAAGCCCTCGCCGGTTCCACAGAAACCGTACTGCGAGCAGCAAGGTCCGCTGGGCGCTTTGGCACAGTTCTGGTCGCCGGCAGTAGGCCCGCAAGCGCCCGCAGGGTATGTGGATGCAGGCGACGATGACGAGGATGCAACTGACGAAGCTGGGGAAGAGGAGACCACGAAGGATGCTGATTGGGTACTGCTGAGAATCGAAGAAGACGACAAGGAGGTGGAATTGCACTCTCCAAATTCAGCTTGGCAGCCCGCTCCACAGAATCCATTTCCTGTCCCGCAGTAACCATACTGAGAGCAGCATGGTCCGCTGGGTGCGTTGGCGCAATTCTGGCCGCCTGCTGCAGGTCCACAAGCGCCGACCGGGAATGTGGATGCTGGCGCGGATGGCGTCGTTCCTGAAGAGACCACGGACAACGACTGGGCGGATGACTGGGTTGCGAGAGCACTTGTCGAAGATGAAGACGTGGAGTTGCACAACCCAAAGTCTGCCTGGCATCCAGCGCCACAGAATCCATCTCCAGTGCCGCAGTAGCCATATTGCGAACAGCAAGGCCCAGACAGTGCGTTTTCACAGTTTTGTCCACCAGCTGTCGGACCACAGGCGCCAGCAGGGTAAGTGGAGGAGGGAGCAGCCGGGGATGATTGAACGCTGCTTGACGACCCCAACGACGAAACCGTAGAGAGGGGAGAAGATGATGAAGCGTTTGGTGTGGCGCTGCTTGACAACGATGCGGATGCCACCGAAGATGCTGGCTGTGTGCTGCCGAGAATAGAAGAGGAGGCCACCGAAGACGCTGTCTGGGTGCTGCTCAACAAGGACGAGGACGCCATTGAAGACGCTACCAGGCTACTGCTCCAAGACGAGGATGCTGCTGAAGACATTGCCTGGGAGCCTCCTACTACTGAAGTTGAAGACGATGTGGAATTGCACTGTCCAAATCCGCTTTGACAGCCTGCACCGCAGAAACCTTCGTCAGTGCCACAGAAGCCCCATTGGGAGCAGCAAGGGCCGCTGGGAGCATTCTCGCACGTTTTCCCACCCGCGGTAGGGCCACATGCGCCAGCCGGAAACGTGGACGCGGGAGCCGATGATGATGGCTGCGTCGCGCTTGAAAACACGACTGACAGGCCTGAAGAAGCTGAACTAGACGACACCGCAGGAGATGCTGTTGAAGAGAGCACTGTAGATGAGCTCGACAAGGCACTCGTGTATGACGACGTAGAGTTACAAATGCCGAAGAGCGGTTGGCAGCCCGCTCCGCAGAAACCGGCACCTGTTCCACAGTACCCATATTCAGAGCAGCAGGGGCCAGACGGAGCGTTTGCACAGGTTTGACCGCCAGCATTTGCACCACAGGCTCCAGCAGGATATGTCGACGCGGGAGCTGACGAAGAAGACTGCACCATGCTTGAGGTTCCAAGCGACGAGGCTACAGAAGAGGAGGCTTGGAGGATGCTCGACGAGACGGCAGAAGACGATGTGGGGGCTGCGTATGTAGACTGCGCAACGCTGGAAACTCCAAGTGATGAAGTTGCAGATGAAGACGCTTGAGAGACGCCAGAAGAGGCAGCAGAAGACGACGACGCGGGAGGCACGCTCGTGATGGCGCTGGAAGACGTGGAGTTACACATGCCGTAAAGCGGTTGACAGCCCACTCCGCAAAAGGCAGCTCCAGTTCCACAGTAGCCGTATTCAGAGCAACAGGAGCCTGACGGGGCTTTTGCACAAGTTTGACCGCCAGCACTTGCGCCGCAAGCTCCGGCTGGAAAGGTGGAGACGGGGCTGGATGAAGAGGACGTTGCAACGGCAGATGACGACGACTGCAGAGATGGGACTGCACTTGACTGCGATGATATGCTGCTGCTCGACATGATCAGGGCACTCGACGACGAAGAAGTGATGTTGTTCCAGCACTCTCCAAACATCGACTGACATCCAGCGCCGCAAAAGTCTGCGCCCGTTCCACAGTAGCCATAGAGAGAGCAACATCGACCTGAGGGAGCATTTGCACAGGTTTGACCGCCAGCGTTCGCACCGCAGGCTCCTGCAGGGAAAGTCGAGACAGGGCTGGAGGACGACGACACTGCAGTCGACGAGGATTGAACTAGAGACTGTGTTGAAGATGGGAGTGAGGAAGACTGTCCCGCCACGTTGCTGGAAATCGCCGTCAAGCTGCTCGAAGACTCTACCAGGCTACTGCTAGACGCGGGTAGAAGACTGCTGCTTGAGGAGGTGACATTTCTCCAGCATTCTCCGAATTCATATTGGCACCCTGCGCCGCAGAAATCGTTTCCACTGCCGCAGTAGCCGTACAGTGAGCAGCATGGCCCGGAGGAAGCGTTGGCACAGGTCTGATTCCCGGCACTGGCGCCACATGCACCTGCTGGGTATGTGGACACAGGCGGAGATGACGAAGACGCGACAGTCGATGACGATGCAGCCAAAGACGAGAGGGAGGTCGGCAGCGAGGACGAAGGGGCTGGTACTGAACCGGAAGACGAAGCCTCCGGCGTCGAAGACGAAATGCTTGACGGGAGAACAGAGGACGAGCTTGCAGGTCGACTCGCTGACGAGGTGGCATTGCTCCAGCATTCTCCGAACAGTGACTGACAGTCAGCGCCACAAAAATCGTTTCCACTCCCGCAGTAGCCATATTGAGAGCAGCAGCGTCCAGATTGAGCATTGGCACAAGTCTGACCGCCAGCATCGGCACCACATGCACCAGCTGGGAACGTGGAGACTGGCGAAGAAGACGAAAGCGCAGTAGTCGAGGACCCAGCCAAGGACGACAGCGAAGACGAGAGGGCAGATGATTGAGTAGAGATGCTCCCTGGCGCAGATGACGAAAAGCCTGAAAACTGGGCGGAGGACGAGCTTACGGAGGCTCCCGCTGACGAGGAAGTGATATTGGTCCAGCATTGACCAAAAGAAGACTGGCAACCAGCACCGCAAAAGTCGGCCCCTGTCCCGCAGTAGCCGTACCGAGAACAGCACGGTCCTGAGGGCGCGTTGGCACAGGTTTGATTCCCGGCATTGGCGCCACACGCTCCCGCTGGATACGTCGATACAGGAGAAGACGATGATGACGACACCATGGTGGACGAAATCGCCACTGACGAGGACGCGAGAGATGAAGGCCCCGACGCTTGAGCAGATGAGGATGCAGCAGTCGACGAGATCGCCGCCGAGGATGATGCAGAAGACGGAAGCCCCAGCGTTTGAGCAGATGATGAGCTCACAGATGCGCTTCCCACGGACGAAGAAGTGACGTTGGTCCAGCACTGTCCGAAAGGACTCTGGCAGCCAGTTCCGCAAAAAGCTGCTCCTGTCCCACAATATCCATACTGAGAGCAGCAAGGTCCAGACGGGGCATTCGCGCAAGTCTGTCCTCCAGCAGAGGCGCCGCAGGCGCCGTTAGGATACGTCGTCCCAGGCGCAGAAGACGAAGGAGCGGCTGGCTGAGCCATAGAAGAGCCTGAGACGGTGATTGAGGCGGCAGCGCTGCTGCTCGGGGCTGTTGTTAGAGGGCCACTCGACGGTAATGAGGGAATACTGGCAGTGCTGCCACTGCCAGCAAGACTGCTGCTGGACACGTTGGTCAATTGGCATTCACCGTACGCAGACTGACATCCGGCGCCGCAAAAGTCAACTCCAGCGCCGCAATATCCGTACTGCGAGCAGCAAGACCCGCTAGGTGCATTAAAGCACGTCTGTCCGCCAGCCTGGGGACCACAGGCGCCATCCGGAAAGCTCGAGGCAGAAGAAATTGGAGCCGATGCCAAGGAGGCGGATGAGGACAACCCGCCATCTCCCGAGGACGGCGGAAAGGGGGGTAAGGGAGGAGTGACGATGCTGCTGCTGACAATGATGCTGCTACTGCTGGTAGCGCTGGACTGGGCGCCGCTGTTACACTTTCCATACGCTGCCTGGCAACCAGCACCGCAGTAGCCATCTCCAATGCCGCAGAATCCCCATTCCGAACAGCAGGTTGAATTTGCGCAAGTCTGTCCGCCGTATGTGGGACCGCATGCCCCATCTGGGAATGGTATGCCTGAAGGCGTAGCTGGAGTGCTGGGTGAGGACTGAGTAGCAGGAGAGGACGAAATTCCCGCACTCGCACCGCTAGTTGCTGGGTTGGATTCGACAGATGAGAGCGAATAAGATGGGTTTGCGCTCTCGTCACAGTCTCCGAATTCAGATTGACAGCCTGTGCCGCACCAGGGTTCGCCTACGCCGCTGTGTTTAGTCAGCAAGGTGTGGTGGAAAAGGCGACCAAATTCCACGACATATCCTCATCCAACTTCTTTCTCCTTTTCCCCGCTGTTCCCGGTTCCCCTATGAAAGCTAGAGTGAGGGAAACCCCAGAGTAAGGAAACAGCCGTGGAACGTCAAATCAACAAGCTTCAAGAAAAACATCACTCACCAGTAACCCCATTGAGAACAGCAGCTCCCAACCACATTGCCAAAGCACGTCTGTCCACCAGCCCAAGCGCCGCACGCCTCTTCAGGGTACAGACTAGACGTTGGTGGCCTAGGAGGATTCGTCGACGTGGCAGAACAATTGCCGTACTCGGGCTGGCAGCCGTCGCCGCACCAGGGGTCGTCGTTGCCGCTGAAAAAGTTATACTCGTCAGTTCCAAAGGGATGTTTTGCTTTCTGGAGGCGGCCAGAAAAGATCTGGAAAAGTTTGCTCGGATGCTGGAAAATCACTCACCAAAATCCCCACTTGGAGCAACACCTTCCCAGTTCATTCCCAAAGCATGTCTTCCCATCAAAATCAGCGCCACACGCGCCGTCCAGGTATGGATAGGGATCATTGTCGTCGCCGCTGCCGCTGCCGCTACCGCTTGACGTAGCAGAGACAGACGCCGACGTGGACAGCGAAGCTGAACGCGAACGAAACGAGGTGGGAAAAAGTGTCGTAGTTGTTGTAGTGGTAGTCGTGTTATCAGAAGCCGAAGAGGCGGCTGCGAGTGAGGAGGAAAGGGGAGGCAACGTCTCAGATGGCAGCGGGAGGGTGATTCTGACGGTCGTTGTCGGCTTGTCGCAGTCTTTCGTGACGGTGACGACGGCCGCGTTGGCCGCGGCGGCGAAGGCGATGAGTGTTGTCCGGATATGCATTATTCCTTTTGGATGGGGGTGTTGATCGTCGTTTTATCGATGGAAAAAGGGAAGATTGGGTGGATATGTTTGGGTGATTTGAGAGAGACAAGTGAAGGGTGAGTGAGCGAGTGTTAGCTCGATCTTTCAGACCGAGCAGTTGATGAGCAATGAGCGAGCGAGTGAGCAGGCGATATACCTACCTCTGCTGAAAAGAGGAGGAAAGAAACAAAGAAAGAAAGAGGAACGACAGACGATACCAGGGACGACGTCAACGAGCGAGGAGAGGGAAGGGAGCTGTATAACGACAGACAGACAGACGCAGCGTCAAGTCAAATCCAACCACAAGAACAGCCGTCCTCGACACAAACCAACCTCAAAAGAAAGAAAGACTTTCGCAAACGAGAGAACGAGTGTGGCAGACACGAAAACAGAAAAGAAGGAAGGACTCGCATTGTTTACGCAAACGCGTCTGTCCGCCCACTTTATCTACATATGCATGTACCTACATATCTACGCAAACACACGGCCAGCCCTCGTTTACAGCAACAAAGCACGCTACCACGGGGCGCACGTGGGCGGGCGCGCTTCAAAACATCGCGGAAGTGCTTGTTTGCGAGACGCGCGCGTGAGTGCCGCGTCCATTGTTGGTACTGGCGGGTATTGGGGCGGTGGTGGAGGGGGAAACGGGGCGCGTCCAAGAGGCCGTGGAATGCTTTGTGGTCCTTGGATGGATTGACAGATTGCTCTTGGGTTGACTGTGAGGGGAGGTTGGGGTTGGAAGAATGGATGGATGGAGGTGCGAAGAGGGAGAAGTGTGTGTGAAAAGGCATGGACTGATGGGGAGGGAGTGAGCGAGCCGACTTTGCTAGTATGGCTGGCTTTGGATGGGACCGTGGGAGACAAAGGGAATACTGCACATGAATAGAAAGGTAGTCTTCTTTTCGTTTCTTCCCGCTGGCTGTGAAAGCGCTCATGAGCGTATCGAAGCGCAAGAAACAAAAAGACGATTGCGTAGGCAATCAAGTCAGACACGACCGAAGAAAACCACAAGAAAACTTTGCAACACCGAAAGAAAACAACCGATACAATCAGTTAATCGACAAAACCCACTTACCACCTACCTCCTACTCCTACTCCATCCACGAAACCTGCCTACCTCTATACACACACACACTCTCTCTCTCTCTCTCTCTTTTCTCAATTGTCTCTCCTCCCCTCCTCCATCAAAAAATTGGCGCCACGGCCCGTCCAACCCCGTCAAACCTCGTCAAAGCAAGGAGCCTCGTGCCAACGCGCTTGGCACACCATCTCATCTGATCTCGTCCATACCTACATGTACCTACGCCGCGAGCAGCAGAGCCGGGTGCAGTGCAGAATCAATCGACCCGCGACGCACGCACGCGTTGTTGTTTTCTGCATCGATGCCAGCGCTTTGTGGTGGTGTGCCAGGCAGATGCTTGAGTGACGCGACTCTAGCTTGGGAGGCTTGGGAGGATGGAGTACCGAGCCTCTCTCTCTGCTTGGTATGGAAAGGGAAATTGTTTCCTCGTCCCAAAAGAAAGTGAATGGAAAAGTTTCCTTTTTCTTTTTCCTTTTCCTTCTTAAGAAAAAAAAAAAAAAAAGAAGAAGAAATAGTGGGGAAAAAAAGGTAGGTAAGTAATCAAAAACCAAACCTTGCGCGCGAACCAACTACCCACGAGGCTTAGTGATGTAAAGTCGTGCGTGGCACACACAACAACACTACGCGGTACGGTAGAGCGCAGACTGGGAGCGTTCGAGCACGCAGACAGATCATCTACATATCTACGGCGGATAGTGACAAGGGGAGCATTTGCGCATATAGATAGATCATCTACAGTCTGTGACGGACAGCAACAAGGAGCATTCAAGGCCCGGTCCGCGGGAACCCATATACTTGTGTGTGCACCGAGCCTCGCTAGCAAGTAAAGCCTGCGGTACCGAGCTAGGTAGCCCCCCCCCCTCCCCCCCTCGGTCCCAAGACTCGCGGTGCATGCAGGATGGATGGGAATCCCAGTAGTGGTTGCTTCCTACTCATGGGATGGGCGGCTAGCTATGTAGTAGTAGTAGTAGGCGCCCTCGTTGGTACGCTGCGCTCTAGTGGGAGGATGGTTCGCAGTTAGGACAGTGTTCGTCTGCGAGTGGAAGCGGGGCGCGGGATGATGGTGTTTGGTTTGGCGTGCCAGTCAGTCAGTTAGTAGGTAGCGTTGATTGAAAGTGACTTGGGCGTTTGTCTTATTGCTGGGAAAGTGAAGGCTTCGGTGTCAACTGCCATCATCATCTGGTTTCTTCATCGAGTCGAGTCAGTCAGTCAGTCAGTCAGTCCGTCAGCCAGCCAACACGGTCCCGACACGACACATCTCAACTCTCTCTCTCTGTCTGTCTATCTGCATTGAAGAAATCCGCAACGCACCCACCTTAGCCAGCAGCGCAGCACACCAGCATCTCAACTCAGCTATCCCAGGATCCAGCACCCTGCACAACGCATGCACAACCAAACCTACCTACCTACCCGTCCTCGTCCCCATCACCTCACACATACATATTGCCACAAACAGCTAGAGCCCCGATCGGCGCGCCCATCGAATCCCAGCACAGCCAACAGGCAGCAAGATAAACGGCGAATGGGGTTGCGTGAGAAGAAAGAAGATTTTTTAGCGTTTGGCGCACACGAGGACAGGGAAGGATAATGCGATGGACGTGATACGGGCGGGGCGCGGCGCCATGCTGCTGGGTCGCTGAAACGGAGTTGGTGAGTTTGTTTGGTAGGCGAGCAAGAAGTGGAGACGAAGAGAAGAAGATTCTATTTGTTTTTGTTTTTTGGCTTGCATGCAGCGGGTGTGCGGTGCGTGCGTGCGTGCGGGAGCGGAGGCGGAGAGGCGGGCGAGGGGCTGGGGGTAATGGTGTCTGGTAGGTGTGCCCTGCTCGCGATGATTGGGATTCATTCTTCTTGACCTGCCTGGTCCATGTCCTTGACCTTGTCCGTGGCAAGTGAGTGGACTGACTGACCGACGGCATTTTGCTGTGCTTGCTCAGCTATGCTATCGGTGTAAGGGCGGGGCGCTGAGTTTGTCTGATCGCTGAGCAAGAGGCACGAGACGATGGCGACGGAAAGAGCGTCGGAGAATCGAGATAACAGAGCTAGACTAACAGGGGCGTGACGAAAACGCCGTCCTCCTCCTCTTCCTCATCATCATTAGCAGCAGCAGCAGCAGAAGCAGCAGCGATGAAAGTCGTGGTGGAGGGGCGGGTCGGGTAGAAGCGAACATGGTGCTGACGACTCCTCCCGCACGCCGCCCGCCCGTCAGTTAGTCAGTCAGTCAGTCAGTCAGTCCGTCACATCAGTCAGACCGTCAGCGAGTCGAAGGATGATTGACACGAGGGTTGTCTGCGCGCTCTGAGACATGCCCAAGACCCGAGACTCCCAGCAGCGAGTAAAGGCTCGGCTCATGTAGCTTTTGCCTCGTGTGTTCTGTGATGCCGCCCGCGTCAATTGGCGACTTGCTCCATGCGACTGCCGGCCATGGACCTGACGACCACGGGATAGAGCGGCAACGCACACCGACAGACGTCGACCGTCAAACGCGCAGTGCCTGGTCTGGCGGCCGACCATCCGAGTGGATCGCAGAGGACGGACTGCCGAGCGAGGAGCGGGAAACGAACGCTGTGTAGTAGTAGTAGTAGTATGGCATCAACGCCCGCCGTCCACATTCGCCAGGCTGATACCTGACCATGCCTATCTCGATGCCGCGCGTCTCGTCGTAGTAGCAAGGACGATGGCAGACAGAGATGATTGTGATGATGCGGGCGCCCACTCTGCCCTCCTCTCCCGAACCGCACATCAACCTACCTGCATGATGTGCGGCGGCGGACGTCGTTCAGTTTGGCGCGGTATCACTGCCTGACGTCCTGATATCGTTGATGGCTGTGACAAGCCATCCAGCCAGCCAGCCAGCCCGTCCGCCAGCCTTGTGCGTCGGATCGCGAAGCCAGCATCAATACTTCACTAATTCGCGATAGCTGTCTGCCGCGCGCGCACACACACACGATAGACTCCAGACTAAGTGCTGAGGTTGTACCCTGCGCTGCTGAGAGGGGAGGGGACGCTGCAAGCGAGACAAGTGCCGGGTTCCTCGTCGGCAGCGTTGGTGTGTTGGGGAAAGAGGGGTCGTCGTCTTCTGGGCAGCAAGTAGCGCGGCGATGTGTAGATCGCAGAATCAGCACGAAACAAGGTTTGCAACGCCTTGACACACAAATTTCTTCTCGTTTCTTTTTTCTTGCCCGTCTCGTCACGGGTGTCTGAGCCTCTCGGCCGGTCAGCTGGTCAATTCCTGTGCGTCTCTTGACCCACCCACATCGTAACGCACGCGAGGGGCAAACATCCTTCGTCGAAGTTAAGTTTTGATTGCGGCAAGACGTCATGGTCAGGAGTGGAAATTCCATTGTAACTAAGAGTGAACAGTGCTCACGACCACAATCTCGCGGGTGTTCCCCGGCCGTTGCACCCGTCTGACGTACCTTTGTCGCCATGCCATGTGCAAAAAAAAGCAGAGCACCGACCAGGACCGAGTCATGAGAAAGGACGTCTTTAAAACGAGGCGCGTCCGGGGTCGTGTGCAATCAGTGGGCCGGCTTCGGGAGGTCCGTCCATCCCGTGTCTCGGATGATCTGGAATGACCCAGAGCCGCCCGAGCGCCGCCTCCAAGGAATATCGTACGAGGTGCAAACAGGGGTTGCGAAGACGCAATTGCAAAGCTTTCAAGGTTGGTCCAACTCAATTCAAACGTAGAGCGTACATTTGGAAAAGGTGTGATTTGGAATCAAAAGGAGACGAGAGAAGAAGAAAAAAAGGCGCCGTGATAATAAAAGGAGTATCTCATTTGGAAAAAGAAAAAGCTACATGCTGCAGCAGCGACCAAATGCCATGCCAATCCAAATGCAGGATGCAGATGCAAATGCAACATAGTCGCTCATGGTAGTCAAAACTCCACCGCTACCTTTTTGCAAACGGTTCGATTAGAGCATAATCATGCCCACACCAGTGACGACGGCAGTAATGGCGTAGATGCCAACCTGGAGCATGCCAAAGTTGACGCTAGCCATGGGGGCGCCGGGAGTACCCGCACCAGCCGACTTGGTGCCAGAAGCAGAGCTGCCCGTAACACCAGCGGCGCCACCAGTGGCAGCGGCAGCAACGGTGCCAGTGCCAGCGGTGCCGGCAGCGTTGAGCAGGCTCGAGCAAGTACCGGTGGCCTTGGCCGACGAGGTGAGGGTGGCGGAGCCGGAGAAGGCGCAGGCGCTCGACTCGCTGTTACCGAGCTCGTAGTAGCGGTTGAGGACGTAGGCAAGCTGGTAGGTCGTGTTGCAGACACTGTACGCGCCGTAGACACCGGTGGTGGCGTTGGTGGCGATCCCTTCGCAAGCCTTGTCGTTGAGACCGCAGACGGTGCCGAAGAGCTCGCCGTAGTCGGACGAGTCGACGTCGGGCGAGGTAACGCAGCTCAGCGACTTGTACATGCACTCGCACAGGTCGTCGTTGGGGGTGGGAGGCAGAGGGCTAGACTTGGCACCCCAGGACTTGCCAACCGTGGGACAGGCCTGGTTGGCCGTGTTGGTGGGAGTGAAGCTGGCGCTGTTGACACCGGTGGGGCTGACGGTGGCAATCTGCTTGGAGTAGTAGCTGAAGTCGGACAGGGTCGAGACGGAATTGCCGTCAACCGTGACGAGACCGTAGTCGTTATCCTCCTGGAAGTACATGTAGACGATTCCACCGGACCAGACTTCGTTCATCTTGTCGCCAAAAAGAACAGGGGTGTCGGTGAAGGTACGGGGAGTGACGGCGTTGCAACCGTACTCGGCGAAGAAGACGGGGACAGAGTAGTTTGCGAATTCCTCGGTGCGGACATCGTAGCCAGACTTGGTAAACGAAGAGTCACCGCACCACGAGTAGATGTTGTAGCCCCAGAAGTCAATCGTCTCCGAGTTGTCGCTACCGCAGTTGAAGTAGCTGGCCATGTTCTCGCGAATGTCAGAGTCGTCGTTGGTGGCGTAGCCGACGCCAATGTCGCGGTAGCCCTTCTCGCGGATGTACGACTTGGAGTCACGGACAGCAGCCTTGACGTAGGCACTGGCGTCGGTGTTGTTGGCCTGGTTGGAAACCTCGTTACCAGCGAAGAAGCCGAGCGTGTTGTTGTACTGGGCCATGGCGTCAATGACGGCCTTGTAGCGGTCGAACAAGTCGGTGTTCCACGCCGGGTCGTTGCGGTCAATCGACTGGCCGGGCGACGACAAGTCGGCGACGACGTAGATGCCAGCCTCCTGGAGGAGCTGCATGCAGTCATCGTGGTTCTCCTCAGGGTTGATGGCGTAGACACGGATGGTGTTTGTGCGCAGCTTGCTGAGGTAGGGGACGTCGCGCTCGCACTGGCTCTTGCTGATCAGAGGGTCCTTGTAGTTGTTGGCCGGCGAGCCGCTGCCCGAGTACTCCTGCTGGTAGGCGACGCCGCGAATGTAGAACTGGGTGCCGTTGTTGGAGTAGAAGAATTTGTTGCCCTGCAGTTCAGAGAAGGTGTGAGCGGACCGATGCCAGGCAAGAGTAGTAGGGCTGACGCGGGATGTACCTTGATGACAACCGGGGGCACGTCAGCAGCAGTGACGGCCTGGGAGAAGAGCGCCGCCGCGGCCGCGGCGATGCCAAAAGCCTTCATTATGGAGAAAGAGGTGTGGTCCAAGGGCGATTGAAGGGTGTGGAAAGAGGATGTGGGTGGGGGGAAAGAGGGCTGTTTGGTGTTTGTTGATGTCGTTGTTAAGGAGCGTAAGGGAGGTCGGACAGGCGAAAAACGAGTGTAAGAAGAGGAATGGATCCAGGCAGGCAAGCGAGCAGCAGGCAGCCAGGCGAAGAGTGAGAATAAAAGACTCTGGTCAGGCGTGATGAGCGGCGCGCAAGAAGATGAGTGTCTGGGGGAGGAGGCAAATGGGGCACATTCAGGGGACCAGCACAGAGCGCCCTGCTATCACGACCTACACCGAAACGAGGCGAGTGGAGCGCGCCGCTAAACCCGCCGCGCCTGTCTTGGACGCGCAATCGAGCGTCATCCAGCGGCGGGCACGGTTAAGTCGGCGTTCCAGCCCAGCCAACGGCAGCTGGTGCATTAGGGATTTGATCTGTTTGTTCTCTACGTGTGTGGTACCATCGTGGCCGCCATGCCCTCTTTTTTCCAAAAAGCCTACGCGGCGCCAACGACGACGGCTGACAGTCGCCAGCAACAGCACCGCAACACAACGCGACCTAACGGTGACGCACATGTCACAGGCAAATGGTGCGGTGCAACCCACAGCAACCAATATGCAGAGCTTCAGACCATCACATCTGTGCAGCGCCCGGCCCCAAAACGGTCGCAGCAATGCCACAGGAAGCGCGTCTGATCGCCGGCCACGGGACTGTGCGAGGATGCTGACCGGCCTGCCGTCGTGCCCGTCGTGGCGCGCAAAGTACGATGTGCAACGACAGCTCCACCAGTCTCGTGTGCCTGAGGCGCTCTTTATGACGACTCGCATAGGGGGGGGCGAGTGCTTCAAGCGAAAAGAGAGAGGGAGAGAAGAGCGACTGACTTAAACAAAAAAAGCGAACGAAAAAAAACCAAAAAAAAAAAAAAAAAAAAATGTAACATTTATACGTCGTCGAAGCACAGTGGCTTTGGAAAAGCTTGTCGACTTGGCCTGGGGCTTGGCGGGTTAGAGGGCGGCGTCGTTGGCGTGAGATGAAGGGAGAGCAGGGCAGGGCAGAGCAGGAGCAAGGCCAAGGCTATCGAGGCAGGGCTGTAAGCGCGAACCAGAACAGGAACGAACAACAGCGTCGGAGATAATGGACTGGCAGCCTCAAAAGGTGGATGTCGGCGGCAACGTCGACAATTATAAAAGCCAGGGGATTCCGCTCAGCAAAGCCATCCAAAGCTACCTGCAGCCAGTGAGGATATGGTCTGTGAGTGCAACCTTATGTAAATCAGCCAACGGCGGCGCGGAAGCCCCTTTTCCCCTCCGTCCCTCCCTCCCCCTTGGAGGCGCAAGCCCCCGAGGCCCAGCCCAACGCCTAGCAAACGTTTCGAGAAGAACAGGGATCCATGCTGGCCCCGAGCCGCCACTCCATCATCGGCGATACAACCCATGGCAGATTTGCATGTTTGATTTCGGTCTGCTCGGGGGCTCTCGTAACGTCGTTGTCGTTGTTGTTGTACTTAGTAGTAGTAGTAGTAGTAGTAGTGGTGGTAGTGGTAGTAGTCGTAGGACATGGTCAGCCCTCAGCCACCCCCATCCCTGACGCATCCTTGACGTGTGGCGGCGGGGTGGATGTGATGGCAAAATGGCGCTAGATAGCACAGGTGGTGGAGAGGCGTGATAGGAGAGTCCAGGGGGGGGCGGCCGTGGTCGCACGCATTGAGGGCGACGTGGTAAGGTAGGGTTCATGGCGGCGGCAAAAGTCGACTCGAGGCTCGGGAGTCGTAGCACGAGAGAAACGACAAGTAGTCAAGACGGCAAAAGCAGCAGAGCACAGCTATCAAAAAAAAAAAAAAAAAAAAAAAAAAAAGGCTATTTTGGTCGACTGCAGCTCCGTGGAAATAGAGAGGACCGGGGGGGTCCCCGCCAGGAGAGTGGCACGCCTGCGGATGCCGCGAACAGCAATTACAGTTGATTTTCGTACCGCACACGACAGCGGCGAAAGAAGAGCAGCAAGATCCGCAAGGCTTTGTGCCATGCTTAGTTGTAGACGGGCGGCAATCATGGAAATCGGCCATCGTTCGCGGCGGGAGAGGCGCTGCTGTTGGCTTCGATTCGCTCCTTTTCCGTGCAGTGCAGTGTAGTCTCTAATCCCCAGTCCCCAGTCCCCAGTCCCCAATCCCCTGTTCCTCCCACCGCCAGACTCTCGGACACTCTGACCAGGCAAGCACCGCCCGCCCCGTGCGCCCAGAGCCACCGCACCGCAGGCTCCGGCCTGATTGGAGTCTGACAGACAGCCGCCCGCGCGCGCCCTCGCCCTCGCCCTCGCCCTTGCCCTCGCCCTCAAATGTCATGGCCTTCCCAATCTCCTTTTCTCGTCTCTTGCCCGCCGCCCTCCCCATCGCACTCTTGCGACTTCACACTCGTTCGACTGTGTTGCTCTCGCCAACAAGTCTGTCCTCGTCCTTGTAGAGCCCCTCCCGCTGCTCTTGAGGCCCCGGACGCCAGTCGCCCTGGTTGCCAAGTCACCCTGCAACCCCCATACCACCTTGGCCGCGCCTGCGTCGTCAACAGCAACACCTTCGACTTCGTCTCTCGTTCCCGCTTCTACAAGACTCTGCGCGTGCACCAACACCAGCGACCGCTAGGTCTCCTCCGCGCGCTGCACTAGCCGCGTCCAACGAACCACTCCGCTCCCCACCCTTCCTCCTCTCGCTCGTTGGCTTGCTTCGCCCCGTTCATCGAAGACAGCCTTTCCGTTAATAGGTGCGTCCGCCGGCTCCCCAGCCTCCTCTCTCCAACTCTTTCCTGCAATCTTTACATCACCACCCGATCCTGCCTCCCTCTCCCGCAAGCTAACCCGACCGACCCCAGACGTACGGTCCACCCGCCGCTCCGTTGATCCCAACCTCCGCCGCTCGCTCCTCTGGTCATCCTCCTGGATTAGTCTTCCCGTTTCTTCGACGACCGACCTGCCGCTGAACAAGGTGAGCTTCTGCTGCACGCGCTCCACTCTTGCTCTGCTGTTGCAATTCGAGCAATTGACACTACACAGCGCGCCGTGCGCCTTTGAGGATGTCTGGACATCCGCAGGGAGGCCACTACGATGATGGCTACGGCCATCAGGGCCAGGACGTCTACTACCACGATGACCAACAGGGCTACTACGACCAAGGCCACGACTACAATGGTCAGCACGGCGATTCGTATTATGACCAGGACGGCTATTACGATCAAAATGGCCACTACGCGCAGGATGGCTATTACGATGACCACGCCCACCAGGGCTACCAGGACGAATACTACAATGATCAATACTACGATCAACAAGGCCATGCTGGGTACGAGTTGGTCTCACCGCCCCCCTCCCCAAATGCGGTTGATTTTTCCCCCCTCTCTGCTCGTCACGTACTAATATTTGCAGTTACAGTGGAAGGCCCCGCCGAGCCGATGGCTCCGAGGAGGACTCGGAGACCTTTAGCGACTTCACCATGAGGTCAGATATGGCCCGCGCCGCCGACATGGACTACTATGGTCGTGGCGACGCCCGTTACGACAGCTACGCCGAGGGGCACGGAGGTCGCGGATACAGGCCGCCATCTTCGCAGGTCTCCTACGGTGGAAACCGCAGCTCGGGCGCTTCGACGCCCATCTACGGCATGGACTACAGCAACGCCCTTCCAGCTGGCCAGCGGTCTCGCGAACCCTACCCCGCCTGGACTTCAGACGCCCAGATTCCTCTGTCCAAGGAGGAAATCGAAGACATCTTCCTCGACCTGACGGCCAAGTTTGGTTTCCAGCGAGACAGCATGCGCAACATGTACGACCACTTCATGACGCAGCTCGACTCGCGTGCCTCGCGCATGGCCCCCAACCAGGCTCTTCTCTCGCTCCACGCCGACTACATTGGAGGTGACAATGCCAACTACCGTCGGTGGTACTTTGCCGCCCACCTCGATCTTGACGACGCTGTTGGATTTGCCAACATGAAGCTGGGCAAGCGCAAGACTCGAAAAGCGAAGAAGGCGGCCAAGAAGCAGGCCTCGCAAGACCCCAGCAACGAGGAGCAGGCCTTGGAGGCATTCGAGGGTGACAACAGCCTCGAAGCCGCCGAGTACCGCTGGAAGAGCAGGATGAACAAGATGTCTCAGCACGACCGTGTCCGCCAAGTCGCGCTTTACCTCCTCTGCTGGGGTGAGGCCAACCAGGTCCGTTTCATGCCTGAAATCATCTGCTTCATCTTCAAGTGCTGTGACGACTACTACAACTCGCCTGCCTGCAAGAACAAGGTCGAGCCTGTCGAGGAGTTCACCTACCTCAACAATGTCGTCACGCCACTGTACACCTTTTGCAGAGACCAGGGCTATGAAGTCCAGGAAGGCAAGTATGTGCGTCGCGAGCGCGACCACGCACAGATTATTGGTTACGACGACATGAACCAGCTCATGTGGTACCCCGAGGGCATTGAGCGCATCGTTCTCGAGGACAAGTCGCGGCTCGTTGACCTGCCACCTCCCGAGCGGTACGAGAAGCTCAAGGAGGTCAACTGGAAGAAGTGCTTCTTCAAGACCTACAAGGAGACGCGCTCGTGGTGGCACATGCTTACCAATTTCAACCGCATCTGGGTCATTCACTTGACAATTTTCTGGTTCTACACGGCTTTCAACTCCCCGACTCTGTACACTTCCCACTACGAGCAGCAAAGAAACAACAAGCCCAACGCTCCGGCTCAATGGTCTGCTGTCGCTCTCGGTGGTACTCTGGCTTCGCTCATCATGATTGGCGCAACACTCTGCGAATGGGCCTACGTCCCGCGTAAGTGGGCCGGTGCTCAGCACTTGACCAAGCGTCTTTTCTTCCTGATCGCTGTCTTTGCTGTCAACGTCGCTCCGGCCGTCTACATTTTTGGCGTCAGTCAGACCGGCAAGATCGCTCTGATTCTCGGCATCGTCCAGTTCCTCATCGCCTTGGCCACGCTCATCTTCTTCGCCGTGATGCCCCTTGGCGGTCTCTTTGGAAGTTACTTGCGCAAGAACTCTCGTCAATACGTCGCGAGCGCCACCTTCACTGCCAGTTATCCTCGTCTCCAGGGTAACGACATGTGGATGTCCTACGGTCTCTGGGTCGTCGTTTTCGGTGCCAAGCTCGCCGAATCGTACTTCTTCTTGACGCTGTCTTTCAGAGATCCGATTCGCATTCTGTCCACGATGAAGATTAGCTCTTGTCTCGGCGACAAGATCTTCGGAGCTCAAGCCGACGTTCTGTGCAAGCATCAGCCTCAAGTCGTCCTCGGACTCATGTTCTTCACTGACCTGTGCCTGTTCTTCTTGGACACCTATCTCTGGTACATCATTTGGAACATGCTGTTCTCGGTTGCCCGCTCCTTCTACCTCGGTATCTCCATCTGGACACCCTGGAGAAACATCTTCTCCCGCTTGCCCAAGCGCATCTATTCCAAGGTCCTTGCTACCACGGACATGGAGATCAAGTACAAGCCGAAGGTCTTGATATCCCAAATCTGGAACGCCATTGTCATTTCCATGTACAGGGAGCACTTGCTCGCCATCGACCACGTCCAGAAGCTTCTCTACCACCAGGTTCCTTCTGAGCAGGAGGGTAAGAGAACTCTTCGCGCGCCGACTTTCTTCGTCTCTCAAGAAGATCAGTCTTTCAAGACCGAGTTCTTCCCCGCCCAGAGCGAAGCTGAGCGTCGCATTTCGTTCTTTGCCCAGTCTCTGTCTACGCCTATCCCTGAGCCTCTGCCGGTCGACAACATGCCCACCTTCACCGTCATGATTCCTCACTACGGTGAGAAGATTCTGCTTTCGCTCAGGGAAATCATTCGTGAGGATGAGCCTTACTCGCGTGTTACTATGCTTGAGTACCTCAAGCAGCTTCATCCCCACGAATGGGACTGCTTTGTCAAGGACACCAAGATTCTGGCCGATGAGACCTCTCAGTTCAACGGTGATGCCGAGAAGTCTGAGAAGGACACGGCCAAGGCCAAGATTGACGACTTGCCGTTCTACTGCATTGGTTTCAAGTCTGCTGCTCCCGAGTACACTCTCCGTACCCGCATCTGGGCCTCGCTGCGTTCGCAGACCCTTTATCGCACCATCTCTGGTTTCATGAACTACAGCCGTGCCATCAAGCTTCTCTACCGTGTTGAGAACCCTGAGGTCGTACAGATGTTCGGCGGCAACTCGGACAAGCTTGAAAGGGAATTGGAGCGCATGGCTCGTCGCAAGTACAAGATTGTCGTCTCCATGCAGCGTTACGCCAAGTTCACCAAGGAGGAGCGTGAGAACACTGAGTTCTTGCTCCGTGCGTACCCCGACCTCCAGATCGCCTACCTCGACGAGGAGCCGCCTGCCAATGAGGGCGAGGACCCCCGCATCTACTCTGCTCTCATTGACGGTCACTCCGAGTTGATGGAGAACGGCATGCGTCGTCCCAAGTTCCGCATTCAGCTCTCTGGTAACCCCATTCTCGGTGACGGCAAGTCCGACAACCAGAACCACGCCATCGTCTTCTACCGCGGCGAGTACATCCAGCTCATCGACGCCAACCAGGACAACTACCTCGAGGAGTGCTTGAAGATTCGTTCCGTCTTGGCCGAATTTGAGGAAATGACCACCGACAACGTCTCGCCCTACACGCCCGGTCTGCCTCCCACCAAGTTTGACCCTGTCGCCATTCTCGGTGCCCGCGAGTACATTTTCTCTGAGAACATTGGTATTCTTGGTGACGTCGCGGCCGGTAAGGAACAGACGTTCGGTACCATGTTTGCCCGTACTCTGGCACAGATTGGCGGCAAGCTCCACTACGGTCACCCTGATTTCCTCAACGGCATCTTCATGAACACTCGTGGCGGTGTCTCCAAGGCTCAAAAGGGTCTCCACCTGAACGAGGATATTTACGCCGGTATGAACGCTCTTCTACGTGGTGGTAGGATCAAGCACTGCGAGTACTACCAGTGCGGCAAGGGTCGTGATCTTGGTTTTGGATCCATTCTCAACTTCACCACCAAGATTGGTACGGGTATGGGTGAGCAGATGCTTTCTCGCGAGTACTACTACCTCGGTACCCAACTGCCGCTTGACCGCTTCCTGTCCTTCTACTACGCTCACCCGGGTTTCCACATCAACAACTTGTTCATCATGTTGTCGGTGCAGTTCTTCATGTTTACGGTCCTCAACCTCGGCGCCCTCCACCACGAGACGATTATTTGCAGGTACGACAGCAACAAGCCTATCACGGATCCGCTCTACCCCACTGGCTGTGCCAACTTGGAACCCATCTTCGACTGGGTGACTCGTTGCGTCCTGTCCATCTTCATCGTCTTGATCATCGCCTTCATTCCTCTGTTCGTCCAGGAGCTTACGGAGCGTGGTGCGTGGCGTGCCGCTACCCGTCTGGCGAAGCACTTCTCGTCTCTCTCGCCGCTCTTCGAGGTCTTCGTCTGTCAAATCTACGCCAACGCCTTGTACACCAACTTGTCCTTTGGTGGCGCTCGCTACATCGGTACTGGTCGTGGTTTCGCAACGGCGCGCATTCCATTCGGCATCCTGTATTCGCGTTTTGCTGGCCCATCCATCTACCTCGGCGCTAGATCCCTGATGATGTTGCTCTTTGCAACCATGACTATTTGGGATGCCTGGTGTATCTACTTCTGGGTCTCCCTCCTGGCTCTCTGCATCTGTCCCTTCCTGTTCAACCCTCACCAATTCTCGTGGGACGACTTCTTCATCGACTACAGAGAGTTCCTCAGGTGGATGTCTCGCGGCAACACCAGGGCGCACAGCGCTTCGTGGATCGGCTACTGCCGTTTGTCCAGAACTCGCATCACTGGTTTCAAGAGGAAGGCTCTCGGTGACCCATCGGCCAAGCTCTCTGGTGACATTCCTCGTGCTCACCTGACCAACATCATCTGGAGCGAAATCATTGGCCCGCTTTTCCTCTGCGCCGTCAGCTTGGTTCCTTACCTCTACATCAATGCGCAGACCGGTGTCAAGGATGCGAAGCAGAAGAATGACGTCTCGTTCGAGGCTACCAACTCGCTCATCCGTGTCTGCCTCTGCGCTCTGGGACCCGTGGCACTGAACGCTGGTGTTGCTGGTGGTTTCTTCGGTCTTGCTTGCTGTATGGGTCCCGTCCTCAGCATGTGTTGCAAGAAGTTCGGTGCCGTTTTGGCCGCCATTGCCCACGCCATTGCCGTCATTGGCATGGTTGTCTTCTTCGAGGTCATGTTCTTCCTCGAGGGCTGGAGCTTCGTCAAGGCCCTCTCTGGCCTGATTGCCATGGCTGCCATTCAGCGCTTCGTGTACAAGCTCATCATTGCTCTCGCGCTCACCCGTGAGTTCAAGGCCGACACTGCCAACATCGCCTGGTGGACCGGCAAGTGGTACGCTATGGGCTGGCACACGCTTTCCCAGCCTGGCCGTGAATTCCTCTGCAAGATTACCGAGATGGGTATGTTTGCGGGCGACTTCTGCCTGGGCCACTTGCTGCTGTTCATCATGCTTCCGGCTCTGTGCGTTCCTTACATCGACAAGCTGCACTCGATTATGCTTTTCTGGCTCCGCCCAAGGTACGTTATTCCTGCCCAGTCTCCCGAGTTTGATACTAACAGTTTGCAGTCGTCAAATTCGTCCTCCCATCTACTCGCTCAAGCAGACCAAGTTGCGCAAGCGTCGTGTGATCCGTTACTCCATCCTTTACTTCTTCCTCCTTCTCATCTTCATCCTGCTCATCGCCGGACCTCTGGTTGCCAGCAAGTTCATCTCGTCGCTGCCTTCCATCCCGATGCAGCTCATCCAGCCCACTGGTCTCAACAACAACGACACCAAGGGCACTTCGCAGACCGGTACCGCTGTCGAGAGCGGTGGCGGTGGTGCGGCGACGACTGGCGGCTCTGCGAGCACTGGCGGCGCCAAGCTCATGTTCGCCAGAGCTTATTAAAAGTTGAGTCCATGACAGGATTGTGGAGGGATGCATTTCTTGACGGCGGAGGCTTTCATTTTCTTCGTCACCTTGTACAACACAGTTTTCAAAGCATGACGCCTGCATCGCCTTGTGCTTTTGACGCGGGCGCTTAATGACTGTAATCTTGCTTTGGCAATGATGCATCTCCTTGGGTGACCCTTGGGGGGGGGGGAGGGTTTTTCGAATCGAATTCACTGGCGGGATAGAAAGCAATCCTCTTAACTTAGGTACGGCTCTTTTTCTTCCGAAAGGGCCGCATGGTTTGCACATACAATACTGCAAGCATAGGGAGCAAATGGTTTACGGGTTTCTCAAATAGTAAATGTATGTTTCGTTGGTTTCTTGAGATGACTTGCACCATGATTTGCGGACTGAAGACGGCCGGCTCTTTGCGAGTGGGATTGAGGTCACGTGACATGGCGATAAGATTCGCGCCGGGCTCCCCTTAGTTGCAGTGACCAAAAGCTCATGTCGTTCGTCCCGGACCTTCGGCTCCAACCAACACCGCGCATCGCCAAGATGGACATTCAAGAATTACAGCAGTCGGCGGTGGGGCTGATCAACAATGCGACGACGCAATTCCACAAGATTCCCGGCTCGGCCATTGTGCTAAGGTACATCAAGTCGTCGTACCAAAACGACCCAGTCCGTTCGGCGATTGAGCTCTTCCTCTTCCTGTTCGCAGTGCGATATCTCCTGGCGCCCAAGTACTCGACCCAGAAGCAAAAAGTGGTCTTGACCGAAGAGGTGCGTGTACCGCCGCAGACCGGATTGTCCGAGTAGGGACTAACAGCAGACGCAGGAGATTGACGAGCTGGTCGAAGACTGGACCCCGGAGCCGCTGGTCGCGACGCAAACGCCCCTTGAGGAACTCGAAAACGGGAAGCGACCCATCATCGTGGGGTAAGTCTCCGTCGCCCGCGCCGTGACTTGACAACTAACGGACGAGCGCTTGCCAGACCGTCGGGCCCCAGGACGAAACTCTCCAACGGCCGCACCGTGACGAACCTCGCTTCATACAACTTTCACAACTTCCTGGGCAACGAGACACTCAAAGACAAGGCCGTCAGCGTGCTGCGGACATACGGCGTAGGGCCATGCGGACCGCCGGGCTTCTACGGAACGCAGGATGTGCACATGAAGACGGAGGCCGACATTGCGGCGCACCTGGGGGTGCCGGCGTGCATTGTGTACGCGCAGGCCTTTTCGACCATTTCGAGCGTCATTCCGGCCTTTTCCAAGCGCGGCGACATCATCGTCGTGGACAAGGCCGTCAACTACGCCATTCGCAAGGGCATCCAGATCAGCCGTAGCACGGTGCGCTGGTTTGAGCACAACGACATGCAGGACTTGGAAAACGTCTTGAAGAGGACTGTCAAGGAGCAGGCGAGGAAGCCGCTGACGCGGCGTTTCATCATCACCGAGGGCTTATTCGAGCACACGGGCGACATGGCGAATTTGCCCAAGCTGGTAGGACGGACGCGGTGTGCTTGTCATGTATGCGCTAATGGGGTGTCTTGCAGGTCGAGCTCAAGCTCAAGTACAAGTTCCGTCTGATTCTCGACGAGACGTGGTCATACGGCGTCCTCGGCCGCACCGGCCGGGGCCTTAGTGAAGCGCAAAACGTCGACGCCACCGAAATTGACATGATTATCGGATCACTCTCTGGACCTCTCTGTGCTGGTGGTGGATTTTGTGCCGGATCCGAAGAAGTCGTTGAGCATCAGCGCATCTCTGCGGCGGCTTACACCTTTTCGGCCGCTCTGCCCGCCATCCTGTCCACGACAGCAAGTGAGACGGTTGCAATCCTTCAGGAAAATCCCGAGGTCCTTGTCCAGCTGCGCGAGAACATCAAGAGCATGCGGGCACAACTGGACCCACGGAGCGATTGGGTGCGATGCACCAGCGTACCTGAAAACCCAATGATGCTGCTGGTCTTGAAGCCCGAAGTGGTCGAAAAGAGAGGGCTCAGCAGCCAGGACCAGGAATTTTTGCTGCAAGAGGCTGTCGACGAGGTTTGAAATTTCCTGCTGTAAATCGCACATTGCAGATGGCTAACAAACGCTGCAGTGTCTTTCCAACGGCGTCCTCGTCACCCGGCTCAAGGCCATGCCACTGGCCGTTGGCAGCGAGCGCGAGAGAGGATGGCAGCCGCAGCCAGCACTCAAGGTGTGCGTCACGGCAGGGCTGTCGCGCAAGGAGATTGAAAAGGCGGGCGTTGTCATCAGGCACGCCATCACAAAGGTCATGACGAAGAAGAGATGATGAGTTCCAGGCGCTGGTGTCTTTGCATTGCAGCATTTTTGGCTGCATTGTCCCCTCGACTTCTTCTTCCTCCTTGCTTCCTGGTTTGCCATTCGAAAGAAAAGACTTGTAATTATGCGCAACGATCAGGGCTATCCATTCGCAACCCGGGCGCGATGCCAATAGGCACCTGTTGGTGGTGCCTATACACTGATTATCGAAAAAATGGGCAGCAAGCTACTTGAACAAGAATTCCAGACTGCTAACGAGTGGGCACAGACAGCGGTGATCCCTGGACTCGAGCAGGGAGCCCGGCGGCGCGGACGGGACGGCGGAGCGACGGGCAAGGCTTGCAGCTCGGCGTGGGTGGTGGTGGGCCTGGTATGTACCTTTAGTTCGCAGGGCTCGGTGTATCGCTCCTTTTGCAGAGGGCGACCCGACATGGGGTTGCTGCTCGCTCTCAAGACGAGTTGCGAGCCTTGGGCCGCTGTGTTTGTTCGACTTCTTCCCGACTTGGGATCTTGGTTCATGCCCAGCCAGGTGCTGCCCTGTCGCCGTCTTAGTTGCGAGTGGAGCCCTGCCAGCCATCTTCCCAGCCATTGCATTTCCTCAACACCACGCGGAAAAGTGTGAGAGACGACGTGCCTGACTTCCGAGAAGCCCGGCGCATGGGATTGCCCGGGTCATGGACAGGTGAGAGGTACAGCCAGGCACACAGGACGGACGGACGTGCCGCGAAGCCCAAGACGTCACGTCGCGCTGCTCGCTGCCGCTGGCCCCCGTTCTTTTCCTCTCTGCTTCTTGTCCCCGCGTCTTACTTTTCCTCAAACCTTTCCCTCTTCCTCTCACCACCTCTTCCCCCGGTCGTCGTCCGCTTCCTTGCCGGTGCATGCCTTGCCGTACCGCAACCCTAATCCACTGCGCCCTCGACCCGATTCTCCCCATCCTCCATCCTCCATCCTCCATCCTCCGTCCGCCCTTCTGCACGCCCGCTGCATCTCCAATTTTCGTCGACGTACCTGATGCTCCTCGCATGACTCTGCGCCCGCCGTCGGATCCGAAGCAATTGAAGCCCGTTCACGCTCGACGGCCGCGAACAAAGCACATCGAAAAATATCCAGCTGCAAGACGTTTCCCGCGCTCCACACCCAGCTGCAGCCCCACCACGCTCGATTGAAGGACTCGAGGACCGGTTGTTGCTGTGTCTCGCCCTGTGTCGCTGCTGTGCGACTGACGGGACAACCGCAGACGACCCAGCAGGGTACTGTGCAAGTGCGAATCATTCATTGCGCGCACCGCCGCGCTACCTGCCGTAGCTTCTGCGCCTCACTGCAGACTTCGCCCTGCGACCCGACGACTCCAAACCAAACAATCTGCCCGTGCGGAAACATTTTCTGGCACTCGCCCTCTTCTTCTTCTTCTTCTTCTTCTTCTTCTTCTTCTTCTTCTTCTTCTTCTTGCAACGGTCCCATCTGAGCTCAGCTTATTGTTTCCTGGAGCTATAGGGCAGCTAGCTAGGCCAGGCAAGGTAGCTTGGAGCTAGTGCCGCCGCGGCTTGCCTTGCACCCCCGAACCCACTCAAACCAGCCCAAGACAGAGCGAGAGACAGCTCTCAACGACCGCCGCGGCGACGACGACGATTCCCTCGCGCCCGTGACTGACAGACGGATAGCGTGCGCGCGACCGAGCCACGTGGGCCATTGCGCGCCCGAGAGAAACAACACCCGGCGGAAGGAGGAAGAAGCGTAACAATTATTATTTTTTGTTTGGGCCCGCCGCAATTCGAGAGTTCCCGCTAGCTTGGACCTCCTGCCGTACCTGTTTAGCCCGACCACACCACAGTCGCAACATTACAACGGCTGCACGACGACGTCGACGAGTGCGACGCCAGGAACCGGGCAACGCAGATACACACATATTTGCAAGCAAGCAGCCGGCGCGTGTTTATGAACTTTTTCCCACTGCAAAACTGCAAACGCGGATTAGTAGCGCAACAAGAGAAGAGAGGATTGAAGCTCCAAGCAGTCGGATCAGAATACCGTAAAGCTTCAGGAAGATATACAAAGATTGTAGGAGAGAAGCGAAGCACAACAAGGCAGAATGGCACGCTCCGTGGTCCGGCGCGCCGTCGTGGTGCGCGAAAAGTACTACTGGCCCAACCTGCAATTGGCCTTTTGGACCATCGTCATGCTAGCGACGGCGGGCGTCATTCTGGGCATCTTTGCCGAATTCATTCGCATACAGAACCAGTTGGGCGTGGGAATACCATGGTAAGCAAGCAAGCAGGGCCCCGTGCGCGGTAGCAATCACCATGCGGTGGTTTACCCGTGCGAACGGACAATGCTGACCCCAGGATCAACAGGCTCTTCCCCTTTGGCGTGACGGTGGGCGCGCTGCTGTACGTGTTCCTGATCCTCGAGATCCTGCTCATCATCGGGCGGCGGCTGGTTCCGGGCATCATGATTCTGGGCTCCGTCATCCTGCTCGTGCTCTTCGTCACGGGCGCCATCGACACGGGCATCCAGCTGTTTGGCAACGACGCAAACGTCAATGGCAACTGCGATCGCTTCGTCGACAATGATGAGCAGCGCGGCATCAGCGTCAATACGCTGGCTTGGTTGGAGCAGGATAGCATTTGTGAGTTTTTTTTTTGAGTTTTTTTTTTTTTCTGTCCTCCTTTCCCCTCTAATTCCTCCGTCACTTTTCCCTTCTGGTACCTATCTGACAACAGTGCGATCGACAGGCAGCAGCTGGGACGCCGCCTTCGCCTTTTGGATCATCGGCTCCGCTTTTTTCGTCTACATGATCATCATGGCATCCATGGTCAACCGCAACCAGTACGTCTACAGCTGAGCACGATGCGTGCTATCGACGAAGAAAGCTGGTCGGTGGGGAAGCTATCTAAGCACCTTGACTCGACCATACTTGACGTCATCTAAGCTGAGCTTTCTGTCACACAATCTTCGACTTGAGGGGGAAGCAAGAATTCACTCCTACGCATTACTCGCACGACACTTCTCCTCTCCTTTTCTCCACCTTCTGCCTGTCTTTCCCGCATCTTTTCCCTATTACTTGCTTTCTCCCAGTATATCCCTTGTTCGTTTATCCTTCCGCATTGATATTTCCTCGCACATATACACGATGGATGGATGGGTGGAATGGCTGGCTGGCTGGCTGGCTGGCTGGTGGGTTTTTGCTTGTTTTCGTTCTTTGCACCGCTATTCCTCCACCAGGTCACTTTAGTATGTGACTGGGAGACGGGACAACTGGGCGGCAGTAGCGCTATCTAGGTTGGGGCAGGGCGGGGCGAGGCGGTCAGGACAGTATTCGTGGGTGGTGTACTGAGTCTTTTCCGTCATCTTTGCACGATTTCCCGTTTGCTTCCTTGCTTGCTTTCTTGTCTCTCTTCCGAGAAGAGAGGGACGAGAGACAGACAGAGAGAGAGAGTGAGTGAGTGGGCGGGGGTCCGAATCACGTATCCACCCATCTTCCTCCATCACCATCGTTGTTGTACCACCAGCAGCAGCAGCAGCAGCAGCAGCAGGAGCTCCTTAGTTGTTGTAATAGTAGTTGTAGCACTTGATACCACTTTCCGTTCTTTTCCCTTTCTTCCCCCCTTTGCTGCTCTGCTTCTCCTTCGTTGTGTACGCATGTACGTAGCCTTCTTACACACCCCTCCGACCTATAATTTTCACTCTACCATCTCCTCCATATTGCAGACGTCTCTTTCCGTCGCTGTGCCTCTCGTCTGCACATTTCCCTGCTGTGTTGCGTGCGGTGCGTTCATCTTGCACTTCCATCGCTCGTGCTTGTTTTCTTTGCTCCACCTTGCTTTTTTTTTTTTTTTTCTCACCTTGCCTTTCCTTGCCTTGTTTTGCCTTGGCTCACTCATCTTCTTCTTCCTCTTCTTCTTCCTCTTCCTCTTCTTCTTCCTCTTCTTCTTCTTCTTCCTCCTTCTTTCGCGCCTTGCTCTCTCTCCGGCGGCGCTGCCGTTCCTTCAAGTTGAGCTGAGCTGAGCATATTCAACGGTTGATGGTGATTGAGGAGCCGCAGGTTAGGATGGGATAGGAGACAGAATGGATTAGGGTGGCCGCTACAATATGTGTTCGTGCGGACGTGTAATGTTGCCAAGTGAATCAGTCAGTGTGGTATCTACACTCACCGCTTCTCCACAGCTGAGTACAGCTGGCTCTTCATCTCGTCTCCATTCATAAGAGCATGGTTGATGAGTTGGAGATGACTCCGCAGATACTAATCATTTCTGCGCTACCTACCCAGCCATCCATCCAGCCATCCATCCATCCATCCATCCATCCATCCATCTACCCCATCCATTTGCACGGCTCAATCCACCTCATCCCGTCTCTCACGCACGCACGCGCGCACGCAGACACGATAAAATACAGCGCCTTATCCAAGCAAACGGCATTGCACTTCCTACATCAAGCACCGACGCAAAAACCACCCGAACAAAACAAAACTTCTCAACCAATCTCAGACAGAGAACGAGACACGGAAGCAGCCTGAGATGGACAGATTTGCGGATGGGTGTTGAAGTCTTGACCCCAGGGGAGGAGCATCAGCCGGCCAGCACACCATGACCACCATCCATCCATCTACAGACTGCTAGCACTCTAGTGACGATGAGCTAGCTGTGCACCGAAGAAGAAGAAGGAGGAGGAGGAGGAGGAGGAGGAGGAGGAGGAGGAGGAGGAGGAGGAGAAGACGATGCTGACGATAGTGATGCTCGAAACAAGGCCGATTGACGCATTCGTTCCGGCCGCGCTCGATCAGACTGGACAGGACAGGACGAAAGAGAGAGAAAAAGAAGAAGTGAAGACAGAACAAAAGGCCAAGACCGTCGGCAGCGGGTGTAGCCGGGACAGGCGCAACTGCCTCGTCAGTTCACTTGCTGTTTGCGCGAGACGAGCTGCTAGAGGGACGGAGAGGTTTGAGGCGAGACGAGGCGGGATGATGAGCAAGCATCACATACGCATTCCACCTTCCGTGTGCTTTACTATATGTGCGCACACACTAACACACTCTGTGAGTGACCAACTGACAGAATTACATCAGCGCAACTACAGACATCGCCACCCTCACCTACTTGCTCGCCCACGCCGCATGCCCCTTTATGCCCGCCGGACTGCTAAAAATGGCCTCCTCCATCTTACACCAAGCAAAAGAAATGAACAATCCCGTGTCTAACCCTCATTCTACCAAAAGGTCGGTTCATCGAGGTACCACGGCCGTCCGTCATCACATCAAAGCCAGACGAGACCGATCCATCAACACAAAGCCATGCCGACAGACAGCAGACGGTAGCCCGCACCATCCGAGGAAAGAAAGAAAAAAATTTAAACCCCTTGCTTTCCGGCCGACCGTCCATCCATCTAGGTGGTGGCCGGGACCCCACCCCTAACCAAGAATACAAATCAGGATTAAGAAAAAAAGAGGCATTCGCTCCCCCGGCAGTAACCAGCAGCCAGCCATCCGCATGCACCCAAGAAAAACGGGATGCGACTTTGCACCATACCTCCAACCCTCTTTCAACCCGTTTCAAAACCTTCTCTCCCTGATGAGATGACCACCAACAAAATATATGCGTCGAGGAAAAGGTTGAGAACATTAAGGGAGGAAGCGGCTCATGGGATGGATGAAAGGTTGAAGGTCGCTCTCAATCACGTAAGGGAGAATCGCCGCATGTTACCAACCACCACGAAAATCCCAAAGCCTCGAAAGATGACTGACCGAGGGGAAGGAGAAGGAAGAAAAAAGTCTGCCAAACAATCCGTCCCCAGTTCTCCAAAAGGTATCGTTTAGGAAAACTCCGACCAATAGTCAGTGAGGAAGAGGAACAGCAGTAGGGAGAAAGACACCACCATTAGCTGCGCCCTCTAGTGCGTAAAGTAAAAGGTTCCAAGGGAGAGCCTTATGAAGTCACAAATGCAACCTAGGAAGCCGAGGGGGCCGGACAGCAAGGAATGATGACCAGCAGCGCCCTTGCCCTTGCCCCGCACTCGAAAGGGACCAGAAGAGTGTTGGTTGGGGAACGATGATGTAGAAAAGCAGTAAACAGCAGGCCGCAGTGCGTCAAGGGAGAGTGCAGGCGTGCGCCCTTTTGACGGAGCTTTGTGGTATCTCTATGCAAGACAATGTAAAGGACAGGCTTTGGTGCGTTCATGAAGTCATTCTTCAGCGCGAGATGATGAGCGAGAAGCCGTCAAGCCATTGGCCGCAGGAGCCGGAAATCCCCGCAATCTCGTAGCCGCGAGGAGGAATGAGCGTGTGCCTAAGACGACGTTAGCCAGGCCAACAAGAAATGTAGGATCAAGAATCAAACTTACCCACTGCCTCCTGCAGGGTTCCCGTAAATTTCGCTCTTGCGGTTTCGGTTGGTCAGGATCTGAATGCCATCGATCCAGAGCCCGGCACGCAAGTAGAAGCCCATGAGTATCTCGCCCCGGACAGTGTCCAGCTTGAACTCGTCGCCGCCAGGCTTGCCTCCTCGCTTGCCGAACAGTTGGGTCGTGTCGTCGTTGTAGATGAATTCAAGACCATCCACGGCAAACCCGTGGTAGACCCTGATGGACATAAGGACCTTTTTTCTGTCTGGGCTCTTTTCCCACCAAGCGCTGTGGAGAATGAGGTCTTGGGACTCGGATCCTTCCAATTGCGAAAAGCCAAGTTTCGAGCCCGTCCACCCTTTCCGGCCGTCCGGGAGCTTGAGTCGGTTTTGCTTGGAATTCAGCTGCCCAATGTCGTCGACCACGTGCTTGCCGCCCCCACACGCGAAAATCTCAAGCTTGAGCGGCTTGTTTCTCTTGTCTGCGGGGAGCTTGGAACGCAATTCCTTCTCCGTCACAGAGACCAGGCGCGGACGAGTGTCGAGGTATTCGATCCAATGGTGACAAACGTCGTCGCCCTGTGGGTAGAGCTCGATCCAAGCCACACCAGTGTCCGCCGTTATCATGTTGCAGTGCTCGGCCTTCCAAAACTGGACGCTGTCGTCGGCGGACGGGCTAGGATCCGTGGGTTGGCGGAAGCAGGGATGGAATCGGAAACGAAGGCAGTCGAGCCGGTGCCAACCGCATTCGTCCTCCTTTTTGCAGACTCGCAGCCCTTGGGAGTTGGTGCGAGTGCAAAAGCCCTCTCGCGTGGTAAAGCTTCTGTTGAGCGTCACGTAGTCGCGCAACATGACGCCCGACTCCTGGTGGGGACAACCAAAGAGGTGACCAGTCTCGTGCAAATGCGCTCCGATGCCAATGTTGGCTGCCTCCCAGGTGGTTCCCGACTCATTGCAGTCGTTGGCGATGATGCTGGTGTCGGTCTTTGTGGAGTCGGTGAAGGCCGGCACGACCTCTTCCATGCTACCCGGATAATTTTGGAGCGCATGGGAGCCAAAAATGGCCAGGGAAACCTCGCCATCTCCACCACCAAGTGCCGCATGGCCGCGCACCACCTTCTGGTCTGGGTCCCAGTGCGTGTCGAGGAACATGCAAGATACGTACTGCTTTTGCGCTGGGGTGGGTTTGAAATACTTTTTTACAGCGTCCATGGCGATACCGAAAAGGGCTCCTTTGTCGGTGGCCGGTTCATGTTGCTGAGCAATGTTCAAATCGCGCAATTCTGCAACGGTCTTTTCAGACCTGATGATGTGAACCCTGGCTTCGTTGCGAAACTGGCCAGCCACGGTCTCGACATATGAAAGCGTGCTCGGCGACCATTCCTCGTCATATCGCCAGCAACGTCTTCCAAACCCGTTACGATGCATCTGCTCTGCCGTAAAAGCCTGCCACAAGTATGCGGCCATGCGGAACTTTCGAACCGCAGTATCCAGGCCATTGCCTTCGCGCTCAACTCGTTCGGGAACTGCATCGTATGTCCCGGGCGAGTCTCTTCCCAGGATGATGGCCAGGTGGAGAGGAGGAACCGAGTTTAAAGGAAGGTAGAAGAGTTCGATCCACGACGAGTGGGCTGGTATCGACGAGCTCGAGCCAGAAATTTTGGGAGACGTAAAGTCTAGCCGGAGCAAGTTCACGCCGGGCTCCAGGACAACCAGGCACTTGAAATGAGATTCCGACACAAACCAGGTCGTTGGTGGAAAGCTTTCCTTTTCGCAATGAAGGGTGACATGGCCGTCGAGGGCTTTTGAGTCTGGATCTCCAATGGTACCGGATATGAGGACGATTTTTTGGTGGACCTGAATAATGAATCAACTAATGCGACGGCTTTGGCAGAAGAGCTATTCACTTTGGCTCTGTTCTCGATCGAGGTAATTCTCGGAGCAAAAGGCGACGTAGGTTGGTATCTCGGCGGCAAAGGCGGAGGAGACGTCATGCCGTTACCTCCCTGTTGAAAAAGATGTCTTAGTCTTGGAGGAGGCGGTCGTGGCGCATCAAGTACTCACGTAGGAACTGTTGCGATGGCCGTTTGTGGTAATGGGTCTGACAGGAAGCGGCGGGACGGGAGTTGGACCGCCATTTACGAGCTTGGAGGAAGTAAACGAGTTTTCCGAAGGTAACGAAGGGGGTGGCGTAGTTTGCTGCTGATAAACGGAAGAAAGGGTCGACGACGACTTGCTGGTGGGAATTGAAGTGCCGGAGCCATTTTGGTCGTTGGAAGATCGGTCGCTGGAGCGAAAGCTTCTGACAGACCTCCGGCGTAAGTCCTTGAGAAACGAAGGCATGGTGACAGCGGGCGCCAAGGTGTAAGCGTTGCGGAGCGGTGCGCTGTTGCAACAGGGGTGGCCAGACAGAATTTGGCAAGACTGGAACTGGAAAAAGGATGTGTGATGCTGAACGAGCGAGTGGCTTGGGCGATGAGGAGGAGAGGAGAAGGAGAGGAGGGAGACGGGAGGCGAGGTGACGGGGTGACGCGAATACGCTCTCGTTGATAAGATGGGGAACGACGCTGCGCTCAGCGAACGACAAAGGCCGGCATGCAGCGCGGTCGCAGCGGGTCAGAGTAGATAGGTCGGGAGAGGTAGAGGAGAGAGGTTGAGGAGGAGAAAAAAGAGCGGGAGTCAAAAAGTTGGACAAGGCAAGGCAGGCAGACAGCACTGAGGGAACCGATTACGAGCCAGGACATTGATGCATCTATCTGGCTGGCTGGCTGGCTGCGGCGGTGATCTGCAGAGGTGGTGCATTACTACAACGGCCCGCAATCCACAGCGACTGGGGCCATATTTGCTCAGCCACCACAACATGGCGATTCTGTATGGCAGTTGTCAAATGCAATGAGTGACATCGCAGAGCACCAACCTAAATGTCTTCACTTGATGGTCGCGGGCCCTGAAACGCCGCCTGTTTTGCGCCCACACCTACTTACTTTACTGTGCCCAGTCGCGACAGTGATGAATGACGAGTGACGACCGATGACCCGCCCCCGAGTCAGTTCTGCCCCGGCCCGTGCTGAGGTGCGTCTAGAATAGCTCCCCGTACGTAACAAACGTCGTACCGTACGGCTGACACAGAAAAGAGAGAGGCTGGCTCGTTACCTTACCGCCCGCTTCGCGCCTTTGCTGTTTACGTCCAACCAAGCCCTCGGTCCAGTCCTCATTTAATGCGCTTGTTCTCGTGTGCTCGCCGGAGCCTGTGCCTCCGTCTGCCCCATCCGTTGGTCGATCTTCACGATTGGATCCCGTAAGGCTCTCCGGAATTCATCCAGCTCTGCATAAAATCTCAACTCAAACTCGCCTTGCTGTCGACAACAAAGCCTCCGAGTCCAAGAGAAACCTGTCCCTCGCCCTCAACCCCATCCCTCACGCTGACCCGGTCCTCGCTTCCGAACACGCAACCATGTCGACCGAGCAGCCAGCTGAGGTTGCAAACAAGGTCTTGAGGAGAGCTCAGGTTTCCAAGGTACAACCAGCCATCAATCCTAACCCTCAATGGCCGCTAATTCGCTGCTTGACAGATGACGAGGGCTTTGCAGAACCGCCTGGCTCTGGCAAACGTCAAGGTCCAGCACGGCTGGGAGAATCTCAACATCGACACCCTCGAGCCCAAGATAGACATTGAGATGAAGAGAAAGCGTCCCTCGTCGAGCCACGAAAACATGTCTGACAGCTCTTCGAGCATGTCGGACCGCTTCCACCCATTTGCCGCCCTCGACTCGTCGCCTCTGGCCCCTCCCATATTCTCCGACAATGTCACAAGTTCGGGCGGCCGCTATGGCTCTCTCAAGCGCATCAAACACCAGCCAGAGTCGTCGTACAGGCGTCCGGTGTCGAGCAATCACGCCAGGACAAAGGTTAGGCCTGCGAGTGCAAGAGCCTCGGGCTCGTCGTGGAAGAGCTCCTACCAGCTCCCAGAGTCGTCTCCGGCTTATCGCAAGCATGCACGCTTCTCGTCAAGACACTCCATATCCCATGCCCCAAGCCTGTCGTTCGTCTCGGAGGGCTCCACCATTGCCGACGAACCCCTCTCTCCCCTCCTCTCCGACGACGACGACGCCGACCTTCCCGTTTCGTCCTTTCAAATGGATGCCTCGCACCTTCGCTCCTCTCCGCCCCTCCGCAGCCCCCGGACCCCACCTCCCGGCCTAGCCCGCTCTGCCCGACTTCGCAACGACACCCTAACCACCACTCCCAAGAACAACCGCAATGGCGAGGAGGATGCAAACCTCCTCATGTTCCTTGCCACGTCGCCCTCCCCTGCCAACCCCAGCAGCAAGACTCGTGTCATTGCCCCCTCCACGCCTCCACAAAAAACCACTCCTCTCCCATCCTCGATGATGTCCACTCCCGGCGGTGGGCCCTTTGGTATGCACACGCCCAGCGCCAACCTGAACTTTGCCGATTTCCTCAACATGACCCCGAGCCCTGCTCAGATTACGGGCAACTGGAACCGCACACCTGTGGGACGGACACCTCTGGCTGCCCGCGAGGCCAGGAGGCGGCTCAACTTTGACAATCTCCTGCCACCGACCAGCAACAACAGTCCCACGGTCGGGTCGATTGAGCGGACGAGGATGAACAAGGTCGAGGGAGGGCTTGGGATGGAGCTGGGCGGGGAGCTGGTCTCCTAGGATTGGACCTCGAGATGGGCGAGGTTTATGATTTGATGATTCTCCACGAAAAGACGGACAAGTGCATGTTGAGCACTTGGACTTTTTCCTTCCCCTCCCCCCCCCCCCCCCCCCCCGGATTTATCTGCAGACTTTTACATGGTCGGGATGCTTTTTTCACACAAGGTGGTTCTGGTAGGTAGTAATCGGCGGGGACCCCTTGTAGTTGTTTCATTTACATTTTTCACACAACCCCCATTCAGGATACCACGCGCAGCAAAGCAGCGATTCGCGAATTGATTTTGATTTGATGGGACAAAGGTCTTCTCAGGCGATGGACCAGAGATAGGTAGCTTAGGTAGACAGTAGATAGGCACCGTGGCCCAAGAGGCCAGGGGCAAGCAAGACGCAACAATGAGCGATTGTCTGGATACACGGACGAATGACAGGATTCTGTGCAACGGCAGGCGTGACTAGACATGAGACAAGCGAGCGCGGCGGAAAAAGGTGAGGCAACCTCATGTTTGTTCCAGGCACACAGCCTGCCAGCGGGCTAATGATGCAAGAGCCAACACAATTGGTTGCCTCGACCAACGACAAGAGCACAGGAAGGAGAGCAGCATTATTTTCATCATTGCACCGCAGCGCAGCCAATGACGGAGCATCTTTGTATGTAACAGAAAGGCAGAAAAGGAAAAAAAAAAAAAAAAAGGAATTGTGGGCAGATAAGCCACAGGCCAGGCAAATTTTTTTTTTTTTTTTCTTTTAAAAAAAAAATCCTCAGGGTTCAAAGCGAGGCAGGTACCTTTCGGTGGTGGTGGTGGCGGTACCGTGCGTGGTGTAACGGATCAAGTCAAGCAGCAGTGTGGTCGCTGGGTGAACGGGAAGGGGGCAGGCCAGGCCAGGCCAGGCCAGAGCAGAAGTTTTTCGTTGCGTGGCCTGTGATGAGACAGACAGGACGCCCGAAATGATTAATGTGTGGTGTATAGTAGTGGTAGTAATATGTAAGTAGTTGTTAACAGTACGTCAAGTTATGCCGGCGAGAGTGAATATTATTATGACATTTGCTCTGTGTGTGTGTGTGGGGTTGGGGGGGTGGGTGGGCTCAGCTGTGGGCGCTTTTTCTTTTCAAGCCACATGGGATGCAAGGTCCGGTGCGTTGCGGTGCGATCCTCGCTCACCACTTAGCAACGCACCGGGCATTTTCTAGAAAGAATCGAAGGAGGAAGGACGCTAGAGACGGGCCTCGCCTCTGGGGTAATGAGTGAGCAAAGAATGGTGGTGGGGTTGGTGGTGATGCTGGCACGCATCCACCCATGCCAATTGGCATTCCTGCATCCATTCATCCTTTCTCCCGCGACCGACTGACTGACTGACGGACGGACTGACTGGCGAGACGGGCACGCACACGACGCGACCCCGCACGGCCCACGGGCGGCTCCATCATCACCTCAGCGCGTAACAGCGACGCGGCGCGACGCGTTTGGCGCAGCGAATCAGACCAAGCGTTGGCCATGACCTCGGCGGCACGCCGACAAGCAGGTTGAAAAGCGCCGCGAGCACCCACGGCGGCGCGGGAGGGCGACGCGGGAATGAGGGCCCGAAACGCGTCGACGAGAGCGACGCGTGCCACGCTCCTTGTTATTGGCGCCTGCCCTGAACCTGGGCGGGAGCTAGAGCTAGAGCTAGAGCTAGGCGCGTCGACGCCCAGTGCATCCCTGCCCCTGCTTCTGCTTCTTGATTCGTCCGTCGCCCGCGTCCATGGATGCCATCCCATCATTCGTCGTCGCCGTCTGGGGTATGCGTGTGATGGTCTGGGGTCTGATCTGGCGCCGGCGGCTACGGCTATAGGTGGTGGTACTGCGCTGGCAAGGTACATTGTGTACTGTTCGGCTGGTGGTGATGATGGTGGTGTTGGTGCCAGTCGCTGTGCCCTTTATTTTCTCCTCTCTCCAGTGTGTGCGTGCGTGCGTGCGTGCTCTCGCCAGGCTCGGTCGGACAGTCGTGCATCGTCATCGGCTGACTGACGGGACAGGCGACCTGAGTCGAGTCGAGTCGAGTCAACAATCGGCTGCTCCCATTGACGAATCCGTCGGCCGCGCTGGTCGTACTCTGGGCGGTGGCGCTGCCGGCTAACCAAAAGGCGCTGGACTCATTGGGCCCTCTGTCCGATCGCGTCGATTAGGTCCAGCTGCAGACAAGTTCGGCGAGCAAGCGCCTTTTGCCATGGCCCCCACCGACGACTGACTTGAGTGTTTGCAGTGGTGGCTGCCTGTGCTGTGTGCTGTGCACATGTACATATACATATCCAGATGTGTACGAACATGGCACCCTGGGGGCAGTTCACGTATCAATCTCCTTTTCTGTCAGACGACTCTCTTTTCTCTGCTGTCCACCGCCTTTACAGTGCTATGTAGGCAAAATGCCATCCATCATGCAGCTTCTCTGTACCACGGCAATCTCGAACAAAGAAAGATGTAGAAGCAGAAATGTGGCCAGTAGCAGTAGTACCTACCGCACAGTCCAACTCACACATCCAATCCAATTCGGGTTTCCCAGATTCATTGACCCTCCGCAAGCTACGACGACAACGACAACACTCTCCACTCTTGCTCCAAATAAACTCAGGCACCACGCGCCGCCCGTCCACGTCCACGTCCACGTC
This sequence comes from Phyllosticta citriasiana, assembly GCF_038021145.1. Lineage (NCBI taxonomy): Eukaryota > Fungi > Ascomycota > Dothideomycetes > Botryosphaeriales > Phyllostictaceae > Phyllosticta > Phyllosticta citriasiana. The sequence goes on along the minus strand of NW_027117279.1, from coordinate 2,064,604 downwards.
CACGCCGCGCTAGCTAGCTAGCTAGCGTACCAGTCCAGTCCAGTCCAGTTCAGTTCCAGCCCAAACCGAAGACGACGCGCCCGTCCCCGTCCGCCCGCTCGCCTGCCTAAGCTCGGGCCGCGCGCTCAGGTCGCTCTCTCTTTGTTGCAAGCCACACGCGTACCATACCGTATCATTACGGGTCCATCCCCGTATCTTACACCACAATACACGCAGGTCGAGGAATGCGCAATGAGTAAGGAATGCGTCAGGATCCCGACTGAGTCGCGCGGGCGTCATTGGCTTCCCATCCATTCCAAGAGCCAGGAGAGCGCTCGCTCCGTTCGTCTCCCACCCGGGCATCTCGTGTCCCGCGCGCTTTGTTGGCTTGGTTGGACCGGATTTTGAGAGCCAGCCAGCCAGCCAGCCTGGGGCCTGGGGCATGGCTAGTTTTCTTCTCTCTTCCTTCCGCCTTTGCTTGTGGGCGTGCTGCTGAAGCGTCGGTGATTTTGGAAAGACACCTGCCTGTGTCTTTCATCAACGCCAGTCGACACACAGGCACGATGCAAACGGTCCATCTACCATCTTCTGTTCCGTTGTGTCTGTCTCGGACCAACCGACGACGGCGACCGCCAACTGCAACTATGCAAAAGTGGCGGTGCGCGGTCGGTCGGTCGGTCAGTCAGTCAGTCAGCGCCCCCACCGACCGACCCCTGGCGATTGATCTGCCTTGCTTGCTCGCACGCACGCACGCTTGGACATGGGGGGCCATTGTTGCGAGTAGTGACGTATGCAGTCAGTCAGTTGCCTCGAAAATACTGTCATGTATATGCGACGCTGAAGCACCTGCCTTATCCGTGTTGACGGTACGGTAGGTTGCACACGGTATACCGGTGGGCTTTGTGGCGCAGGTGAGTACAGATGGTGGTGGCGTCCGTTGGGCGCATCTTCCCGCGCGCCGCCGCCGTCGCCGTTACATGGACAGACGGACGACACGGGACACGGGATAACATGCCGAGTCGGCTTGAGTTGGCTGTCTGAATGAGAGTAACGGCCGAGAGAAAAGAAAATGATGCGCAAAGGAGATGAGTGGCTGGCTACATAGTTTGTTGTCTCAATGCTGCTGCCGTTGTGTGTGTCGGCAACGTCCTCTTCTCCGGTCTTTGCTTCTTGCGAGCGTCGGGGTTTCCGAGCTTTGCAGAGCGTGAGGAAGCGGGAGGTTGTGGTGTGGAGGTGTGGTGATGATGGTTTGCCAGTCGGCATCGCCAGGCCAGGCTCAACCCGATGAATGTCGACTGCCGGCAACCCCATGGAGAGACGGAGCGCTCGCGCTGATTGGTCCGTCTGGTTTAGTCATCTCGGGTTAGAACCTCACGATCAAGTACTTTGCCTTCTACCTCCCGCAACAACCAGGCGCAGGCCTGACCGCCCAAAAGGCAACCTACTCAAAATCCAATCAACCCGAGTTCAATCACCTGGACGCGGGCTAGGCTGGGCTGGGCTGGGCTGCACCATGCCCTGCCGCACACAACGCCCATGCTCTCATCGCCGATTCAACGATGCGCCGCATCATGGAAATTGCACGGGTGTGGCTGATTAGTCTCTTTTTTCTTTCTTCTTCTCAAACGGCCCTCATCCTCGACATCATCATCATCATCTGCTGCTGCTGCTGCTGCTGCTGCTGCTGCTGTAGCTGAGATGCATGCAGAAAACGACGTCGCGGTGACTTTGCTTCCAGGCCTTCGATGGGGTGTGTCTATGGAGAAGAAGGTGATGTTGTTGATGATGATGCTGATGATGATGATGGAGTTCTCCCCAGCCACCACCCATTTTCAACAATCATGACGCGGCATGATCGCATCGTTGTCTGTTTCTTTGCTCACTCTTAGAGTTGTTTCTCGTTTCATTTCCCAGCCTCCCTCCCAAGCGGCGGGCCGCTTGCTCACTCGCATGGCGACAAGACCAAGATTTGCTCCTGTTTTGAGTTTGCGTCTGGTACGACTGGCCAACTGCCAGCCAGATGGCCAGATACATACACAACACACCGAAGCTTGGCTGGCTGGCTGGGGCTGGCCGACCCGCTTCTCCCGTCCCGCCGCTGTCGTCAGTCATGCGGCGTCTGTGACAGGTTGTCGCACAGCAGTCGTCCACCTGCTTGATGCAAAACTGATCTGCGCTGCCTGCAGCAGCAACTGTACATGTGCATAGGGGAAGCAGCAGTGCTGTGCCACAGTCACGGCGGCGTGGCAAAGGGACGGACCACAAACGTTCGTCGCTCTCTTCGCAAAACGGCGTGGCTGTCTCAGCAAGAAATTGACAGCTCTTGACACTGACTGACAGATGTATGTGTGGAAGCGCTCGCGTACGGGAGGTGGATAGATGACGCTATAAATAGCAGCACGTCGCGTCGTGAGTGCTATCCCGCTCGTCTCGTCTCGTCTCGTCTCAAACATCTCTCAGCTTGTTTCGCGCAAACAGCAGTCGAACTTGCGACTGTGTGCGTTTGCGTGTTTCTGTCTCGGCTACGTCCGCTAGTAACTCTCTCGGCTTTTCACTGCCTCGTTTGTTTGTTTTTCTTTGACGTTCGTTCGGTCTACTCCAGCGTGGCAGCATCGACGAATGCAGCAATCGACCACATTACCATAGTCTTCGGTGCTTAGTGCATTGTCACTGGAAGAGCAAACGAGCGAGTAAGTATGTGAGAGTATCACCAACAGGCTGGTCTCGCATCAAGATTTCAACACCAACCCGTCTATCCAGGGCTCCCTCCCATGAGACATTACTAATGATGGAGACAATGCCCTCACATTTACCACATCACTGGCCACGCTATCTTTGATCCCGCTTTCTCCATTTCACATGTCTCCTTTCTCCGCTCATCTTGCTTTCGTGTGGTCAATCACACGTCTGTCAAAAGAAGCCCACCAAACATCTTCGTCGGCGCGGGCTGCCGGGACGTCAATGACGCTTGTACACCACGGCACTCCTATCTTATTTGGCGTTTCGGCTTCCTTTCTGCATCTCCATCACGCATAAAAGAGCTAGCCACACGTTTATCTTCCGCTTGTTCTCAGATTGTGGAGTTGCCAAATTTGCCGGTTTTCTCGCTTCAAGACCCGCGGTCTTTGCCTGCCACATGTCTGTTGCTATCAAGCTTATGCCAGTGCATTTGCTCTTCGGTGATGATTCATCGACCGGAAGGCGCGCAACAGCTGGCATGGGAAAAATCTGCTCGCAGAGAGACAGAGTGTGGAGTATAAAGCAAGCCTGCGGTCCACAATATGCTCTGCCTTGGCCTCTCTACACGGCGCTCAGTAGCTCGTGACAACAAGTCGACCCGACTACTTACACGATCTGGTCACGCAACTCCAACCAACTTCAATCTTGTCCGCTGCAAAGAAATCCGCCGAAATGTCCAATAAAATGACATCCTCCGACGCTTCCCGTATCCAGTCTTCACAGGTATGAGTGAACAACCCTGCAAACCACAACCCCCTAGCACGCTCTGACTGCTCAGGCCAAAGGAGGCGGAGACATGTCGTCCGGCGGGTTCGCCGCCCGCGCACAGTCCGGCGCCGCCCACAACGCCAACACCAACAGCGGCGGTCGCGGCGGCGGCGGCGGCGGTGGTGGAGGAAAAAGCGGAAACACTGTCTCCGGAGGAGGAGGAGGAGGAGGAGGAGGAGGAGAAGGAGGAAAGAAGTAGAGCAGCGGCTTGCTCAACTTGACGTCCGAGCCAGCCTGATAGTCACCTTGCTCGGACTGGAGTTGACACACATCTACTTTGACTGCGGTTCTATCATGGACCGCCCCTTTCTGCTCTGCCGTTGTTTTTGTTCTCCTTTGCGTCCTGCGCCTTCTTTGTGACGGACGGATGGACGCTCTCACGCTCGTTTGTTTGACTTGCGGCTGGGTGCGATGCGGTTGGGATACTGTTGCAAGCAATACCACACTCTTTAAAACAACAACCCTTGGGCCTTGCGGTCTGCGTGAGCGTGAGCGTGATTCTAGTCGCTGTGGTGCTGCTCTGCTTCAAACTTAAACTTTTTACCAATCGTCCTGAGAATTGTGTTGTATTGGGTGGGTACTCGAGGAAACATCGCTCTTAGTTCGTCCCTTCCTCCTATCTCCTCCTTATTTCTCATGGCCACGGCACAGAAGCTTCCGGTGTTCAATGTCTGAGTTCACGCCGTGTTAGAACTAGAGAAGGGAGAAGGGAGTTGACTTGTAAAATGGCTGCAGAAGCCTGCATCTGTGCACACACACCAGCTAGCCAGCCAGCCAGCCAGCTAGCCGCCCAGCACGCAGACCTGACTGAGCTGACCAAATGAGCAAGCAGTACTCTTAGCCTCAGACACACGTACGAACGTCCGGCATGAAAACTCGCCGCTGTCGACCTGCCCCGTTCGTCTGGCTAGAATCGGCACAATCTCATCTTCCAGACCGCGTTTTTCGTCTTTCCCCTGTGTCTCCTCTTGCCGAACTTCCACCACCACCACCACCACCACGACATCCGAGTGGGCGAGGTTTCAAAACGTCTCAACCACACACAGCGTGTAGCGTATGCAAAACATGTTGTGTGGAAAAGATTGAGGACCGCATCGACATCTTGAGTGTCGCGAAATGGAAAAGTGACGCTGGATGAGGTAGCAGTGGTGGTGGCGGCGGCGGCAGAATGCAAAAAGAGATGTAGGGGAGCGAGGGCGGGAGCTATCAGCTTGGCAACCACCACTTCTACTTCATATCTCATAACGGCACCTATCTCGTCAATTGTGCATTTTCATTGACGGGGAAGATTTGTCGATTTCATGTTCTTGCAGTCCAACAAGTTAGTTGTAGGTGTAGCGTACCGTACGACGAAGTTAGCGGTAAGTGAAGCAAATTGCGGGTGCTTTTAAGACAGCATGTAGCAATCTCGGGCAGTGTAGGGACAGCAATTTACTTAGAAACTTGGAGTGAAACAAGGAACGACATTGGGAAGGGAATGAACGTCGTTAGGCTGCGAAGGAGACGAGTCGAGCGGAAAGCTGAAAGGAGGAGGAGGTTTGGCGCGAAGTGGAAGCAGACACAGACGAAGATGACTTTGCGCTCCCCTGCCGAAGTCTTTCCTTCCTTAACTGGGTACATGAGAATCGTCTCCCTTATCCATAAGACCCCGCGGGCTCGTTTGCCCATTCCACGACCAAATCTAAGCCGGGACATGCGAGAACGAAAACACGCCCTGTGGGTGATTCAAAAACGGGGCATCAGGGCTAGGCTGATACGACAAGTACGAATTCTGCGCGTCACGAACAATACAATGGTCAGAATAAAACGTCTCCTCAAAGACGAGCTTGAACAGCAAGGCGCGCGCCGTTGCGAAAGACGTACTCGGCCGTCTGCGTGATGATGCCGTCGACGGCGTTGGCGAACCCGTGGTCGATGCGGAAGTCGTTGAAGGAGAAGTCTGGGTTCTGGCCCAGCCCGCATACCAGGTTGCCTTGGGTGTGCCGCCCGAAATGTTTGTATCTGAGTGTCCATGCTAGTTTGGTACCTGCTTGGAAGAGGACTGCGGCGGCGTAGCGCAGGCCTTGGTCCAGGGTGACTTCGGTCAGCCGCTTTAGGTAGGGGCTCGAGCCGATGGTGCGTTTTGAGAGCAGAGCTTTGTGCTCGTGGGCGTCATTTGGGCTTTGAAGAGGCACGTCGATTGATCGCACGATCAAGAGACTGTCAAGTGACGCTTCTTCCGCGTCGCTGAGACGGGAGATTTGTTCGACTTTTCGGGCGGGTGCCGCTCCTGTGAGCCGGAACACCATTGCAAGAAGCATGATCAATAGTGCCACCATATTCCCACGCGGGACTCCGAGATAAGACTCAATCCATGACATTCCCTGAGTGGGTGACTCTCCCTACGTAGCAGGTGTTTCTTTGAGGCGGACCGATGGTTGGGACTAGACACAGAGGATTCTGTCGATAGTCCTCTCACACACCTCCTTTTCTTTGCGCGATACCAGAGATGATGGCCGGCCGCGAATTCAAGAGTCAATTCCATCTTCATGACACGCTGCGGTTGTAGAGTCTATGGCGACATTTTTCGGTGTGACCCTTGGTAGCGGCAAGTGCCTTCGACGCCTGCAAATGGACTGAAATTCGAGCTCGCCGTATCGTCGAAGAAGACGGCAACAAAAACTCGATGCTCTTGCGTGCTCCAACAAATAAATGGCGGGGGCTTTTTCGCGCGTGTATTTCCAGATCGGGACTCGCGTTGCCATTGGAAGTGGTCCGGTCAATATACTGTTTAATGTAACGCAGTTCTTCTAGCCTGAATCATCAAGCAGTGCAAGAGTCTAGTTCGAGTTGACAGAGGTATGTCCACTATTTGTTACGCGCTTGCAACAACTCGTTGTCTGTCTCTGCGGCTTGACTGCTGGTGAAGACCTCTCAGTTTTCCGGTAGCCAAATGAGATGCATTGAACAGCAGTCCATACATGCTCCATCTTTCTCTCCCTTGAATGATTCTCTTACTTCTCTTATCCTGAGACCCGACGCCTTGAAAAGGCGATCGCACAGCTCGAATCGACACGCGGAGAGAGCAACTTGAAATGTTGATTGACTATGGATTGTGAGCATGAATGGCCGTAATGTCAAAACCCCCTTTCCTTCCCCGACTCACTCATGATGCTCTCCATCATCGACCAACCCGAAAACCCAAAGACTTGCCCAGAGAACACCCACAAACCCCTTATGCACGCGAGAACCTCTCAAAAAATCAAGTGTTTTTCCATCTGCTCGAGCAAGAGCACCGTCAACCCATCTCATGCTGAATCGCTCGTCACATCCTGTCAGTTTTTGGAACTCGACCCACATCGGCTTTCGTCCCCAAATCACCATTTCTACCTCTTGCCGGCAATGTCCCTGACCTCCCTCACGCCATCAAGACTACTCCGCACACTGACACTCGAGCTGCGCCTCCGCGCACGCCTCGTCTCGTTCGGATCGTGCGGGCTCAGTCCACTGGCTCGCGCGTACAGGTTGAGCACGTCCGTCAGACTGATGACACCCGTCAGGTGGCCCGAGAGACTGGCGCCGGGCAGCGCTGCTGCCGATATGGACAGCATAGGAAGTGGTGACGGGGTCGAAATTGAAGGATGCGAATGGTACGCATGGTGTGGGCCATGTGGATAAGGAGGCGTCGCCGAGGGAGGGCCAGCGTGGACATCAGGGGCTGCTGGCGAAGGAATGTCAATGGCTGGGGTGGAGGAGGATGAACTTGGTGGCGAGAGGACGCCTGATGAGGGGGGCGAGAAGGCTGGCTGGGCAGGCGTTGCGGCAGGCGTTGGAGGACCCGACGAAGCGGGCGACGGAGGTGTTGTTATCCACATTCTGAACCTGTTTAGCTTGGCAGATCCGCCTGGTGAGGCAGGGGGACAAACCTGTGGGATTTTGTCGCCACGAGTTTTGCAACAGTGTGCGCAAGGGTGGATTGTGGTGTGACGTGAAAGACAGGGAATGAGTCTTTTCCATCATTCATACCCCGCTCCGAAAGGATGACCGAGATGAAGTGGATGCACGAGGAGCGGAGAAGCGGTAGAGCAGTCGTTTTTGTCAGAAGCTGCACAGCGCATTAGCAGGCATCACACGGGTCTAGGAGCCAAATCACCTTGACGTCGACGTGAGAAATGTTTCCCACGACATTCATATGGTTGTCGACGACCGGAAGAGACGTGATGCCTTCGTTGTGCATGATTTCGAGGGCTTCTGTGACTGGCCGATCACCGCTAGAAACTGCATAAGCGGAATTCAGTCAATCTCCCCTTGGCACTCACTTGATTGAGACGACGGATTGCGATCCAATGTTGAGCTCCCTCAGCGTCTGCGGGTAGAGGTGGTCAACGGCAGGGAAATTTCTGCCATTCATCCAGAAGAATCCGACGAGGCGCAATTGGCTCAGGACGCCAATAACCTCCTGGCTATGTTCCTTGACAATAATGATGCGGTGAATTCCGCTGCCAAAAATCTCGACGGCCTTGGTCAGATTGGCGGTATGAGGAAGGGTAATAAGCGGCTCCTTCTTGCCCAGGTCCTTAACATCTCTCAGAGGCACCGGCTTGCCTTCCCTGCCCTTTTGTGCGAGTTCATTGAAGGAAGACTCGGAAGCTTCTGGACGGGCGAGGCCAACAACGAGGAGGAGATAGGCATTCAGGTCACTGTAATCAAAGGTGCCAATGGCGGCATGGGAGTCTTTATTTTCGCGGATGAGGACGACATTTGGGGAACCGGAAGAAATGAGGACCTAGAGGTTACAATTAGATGGAGACGCTCTCGAGCTAGGAAAGGTTGCGGGGGCCCGCAAAAGAGACTCACGTTGGTCGCCTCCTCGACGCTGGCATCAATGTCGACGAAGCGGACCAGGTCGGGGTCGATAACTTCGCCTACACGGATGGACCTCCAGTCGCGGCCGGCAAAGGCATTGTTCTGGGCATGTTTACCAATGGGAGGGTTGGCTAGCAATTCTTGCAGGGCCTGTTGAGAGAGCGAGGGCTGGCGCGAGGCGCGCGGGGAGTTGGGCATGCCACGAAGGTTTTCGACGAAGCTCTGACGCTGCGAGACGCTGGGGCTTGAGGACGAGGAAGAAGGCGGGAGCTGCGGCGAGCGAGGCCCTGGGTGAACCATGATTTCTTGACCAGGGAGAAAATGATTTGGGGCAGACGTGGTGAAATGGATCGATGGTGGTTGGCTTCGGGCGGCGGTGACGATGGTGGACAATGCGAGGGGTCGACGTCAGTGCGGAGCGGGGCGCTGGGCGGTCGGTTAGGGTCAGGTAGGACTGGAGGAGTAGCTGAGGTCCGCGGGGATGATGGATTTGGCAAGATGGAGAAGCGCAGAGGGCTGATGCGAGCAGACGTCTTGTCGCGATGGATGTCGAGGTGAGGGGATATTTGGTGTCTCTGGGCTGTGGCTGAGGTGGGTTGATGCTTGACTCTGACCGCCTGCAGCCCAGCGGCGGCCCCTTATCGCCCTTCTTATCGCCCGCCCTGGTACTGTATTGTGATGCGCCGCTGTGTTGCGCTGCTCTGCTGGCTTTCACACCACCGCATCCAAACAGGTCATTGTCATCTGCATACTGTTCACTATCTGCCCGCAAACGCTCCAAATTCTCCACTTCTCCATCATCACTTCTGCCCTTCCAAATCTTTTTCCGATGGCGCCCGTCCCGTCCGATCCATCGTGCAGCATTCCGCATCCTTTAGGCGGCCAGCACAGCGCTCCATCACTGTCCTTGCCTTCTGATCCTATCCGACTACTCCGCACGTCCTCTGACAGGAGCTCGTTGTCTCAAAAGCTCCTCGCAACTGCATGGTGCCAGTCTGTCAATTCGCTTGGCCCTCGAGTCGCCTGAGCGAGGAATAAAAGCTCGACACCGCCACCGGACTTGACGTCAATGCCTTGGTTCCATCAACCATCACTCCTCCGTCGACCGTTTCTGCTCCTCTCGACCTTTCTGCGGGCGTACTTGGCCAAGATTTCTCGAGTCCCGCTGCTAGTTGACAGACCCCAGGAGTGACCCCTATTACGGAACCAAACCAACTCACATTGAGCCCCATCCCCGAGGCGAATCGCAGACGACGAGATGCTTTTGGAGATGCCGGGTGAACTTCGGGAGTTGCGGCACTGCTTCAAAATTCTCCCGAAAGTCTTCCCGGAGCTCCCCCCTCGCCCCAACCACTTGGAAAGATATGGTGTACCTCCTACTTTCTTTCCATCAATCAAGCAGAGTTGGTGTAGTTTACCTTCTTGTCATTCATTCCTGCACAAATTCCACCAACTGCAGCGAAATGGCCAACAAGAAGCCCAACTTTTCCCCAGCTCCTCTGACCACAACATCTATAACGCAGCATGCATCTATCGATCACAACACGCTTGCGGGGTTGGTGTAGTTGGTCATCACGTCAGTCTAACAGAGTATTCTTGAGCAATCGGAAGTCTCCTGTAGAGCACTGAAGGTCGCGAGTTCAAGTCTCGCATCCCGTAATTTTTGCCCCTTGTTTCCACAGTTCCCCATGGGCACAACCGACTTGTGGGTAAGCAAGTGCATTCATTCTTTTTGCTCCATTCTGCAGTCCGCAGGTGGCATACGCTGCATTATTGCTGTTTGCAGGTGAATTCAGTCAGCTGTCAAAGGGGAAGGAAATCCCGGATTCCCCCTTCAGCTGCATTATTGCTGTTTGCAGGTGAATTCAGTCAGCTGTCAAAGGGGAAGGAAATCCCGGATTCCCCCTTCAGCTGCATTTTTTGCTGTCAGCCTGCCATTGATTTGCTAATATGCGTTGAAAAAAAAACCCCCCAGCTATCAAGAACTCGCCCATGTCACATTCTGTTACTATTTGCGACTAATCACTTGTTAACGACCAACCAGGCCCGTCAGCTATCGATGCGGGAATGTGGATTAAGACTGTTCAGGGCCCACAATTCAACTCTGCTCCTGTTGTCTCCGTGGTCAAACCCCGATCGATTCTTTGTCTTTAGTCTAATGCCAACGCAGTCTACATCTGGATCAAACTCAGTCACCTCATCAGACTTACTGGATTTTTCACCTCGAGAAAAAAGCATCAGTCTTTCAATCCCATACCCTCTTATACTGTCTCCACCTTCGTTGCGGTTATGAGGGAGCCTTCTCTCGTCTAGTCTCAAGACCAAGAGCGCGCCGCCATCAATGGGCAGTCATCTCCTGCTCTTCTGTTAAACTACCCAGGGAAAACCAGCATACATCCCATTTTCTGCTCATTGCGGTTAAGTCTCTGGTAGACTCACAGTGGACAGGTGATGCGCCCGGTGTAGATACGGGTACTTCGAGCTCTTCCGCATTGTCCCCGAGGACGACGCCAATTCTCTCGCCATTTTTTCCAACCCGCGAAGAAAGAATTAGAGTTGTTAGTAACCTTCAGGTTAAGATTCGGGTAGCCACGCGAGATGCACAAGGTCTGAAACATCAAGCTCATCTAGCCGCATCCACAAATGCTGGGATCATAGCTCTATAACCCGTCACTTCGACGACAAAATCCAGCTATTTACGTGGCGTTCGCATGTATATGAAATAAACGTGACCACAAACAACGCTATCGTAGGAGCAACTTCTCTAGGTCAATGTTTCTAGTCAGGTACGCCAGAATGTTTGCATGTCGATCAGCAGAAGTAACTGGATAGGGAAACTGGGGCTCATGCTAGAGACCCTGAAATATGTCGTCAGGGACAAGTTGATATAGGCAAACAAGTTCCTGACCTGGATATGGGAGACGAATCGTTCCGACATTCCTTTGCTAACCCGTCATGGTTTCCACGCTCCTTTTAGCACAACTGCTCTTCGCATTTGTTGCAGCAGTCGCCGGCGCCGCTACGCAAGAAGATTGGGATACTCTGAACAAAACAGTCGAAGGTCGTCTTTTCCGCAGCTATCCCCTGGCGAAACCATGCTTCAGCACATATGATGGCGCGGCGTCACCTCCAGACAGAGCTCTATGCGACTTGGTCATCAAGGGTTGGAAAAGCGACCTTGCGCTGGTGACACAGTACGCCGGCTTCATGAATGTAAGGCAAGATGCCACTTGTCAGTCCTATCATCGCTAATGGAGAGGCAGACGAATTGGGTCGCACGTCAGAAAAACGCTTCCTCCTGCGACCTCGACTTCATCAACCCCAACGACCCGGCCAACTTTGCGCCGCCACGCGACTGCCATCAGGGTAGCGTCTCGCCGTACTACATAGATGTGCGCAAAGTGTCAGACATACAAGCCGCCTTTAGCTTTTCGCGCAACACCAAAACGATCCTCTCGCTCAAAAATACTTGCCACGACTACAAGGGTCGCAGCTCTGCACCCAATTCGCTCGCCCTCTGGCTCACCAACCTGAAGCCGCCAATGAAGTTGGAGAAGAATTTTCAGCCAGAGGGGTGTCCTAGTTCCGCGGGAGATGGAATCACCATGGGCGGTGGGCAGGGCATGCGCGCCCTATACAAATTTGCAGAAGGCAACGGGGTGACAGTTCCGGGGGGCACATCGCGACGGTGGGTGTGGCTGGAGGATCGATCAGTGGAGGCGGGCATAGATTTGCCACCAACACCTTGGGGCTCGGCGTCGACAACGTGCTTCAAATCTGGGCGGGACTACCGGATGGCCGGTACGTCACTGCAAACGAGTGTCAGAATCAAGACATCTTTTTCGCATTGCGAGGCGGGGGTGGCGGTACATTTGGCGTCAATGTTGAATCGAAGTGATGATGAAGGTATATCCAAAGATTTCCTTTCCAGTTTGTCCAACCACATAAAAGGTACGTGGTCACGACTCTCACAGTTGACAGGTCGCCAACTTTGCTCACACGTCTTCCGACCCCGGAGACCTTCGCAAATTCCTCCAGCTAATCGCAACAAGTGGGCAGATAGCGGTTGGGGCGGCTACATCACGCCTAGCATAGGAGGCGACTCAGCGTCAGCCCTGACGCTGCTAACACCCAAACTAGATCACACGGCCGCCGTCCAGGACATAAAGCCCGTGCTCGACTTCACAGCCACTCCAGGTATCAAACCAGTCGTCATGTCCAACAACACGGCCAACACGTACTGGGAAGCCTACTCCAAATACCTGGGCTACGGCGAAGGCGAGAAAGTCGGCCTGCCCACCGCCATCGGCAGCCGCTTGATCCCGCGAATCACCTTCGAAGACAAAAGCAAGAAAGACGCGCTGGTCGACCTGCTCCAAGACCTGGTGAGCAAATTCAACGCGCCCAGAGGCGACCCCAACGCCGCAGCCTACGGGGCCCGGATCTAAATCTTCGCCGTCGCGCCCACAAACTACCAGCTGCCGGGCGGGCGCGACTCGAGCAGCGTGACGCCCGCCTGGTGCAACGCGACGTGGGAGGTGTTTGTCAATTCGGTCCCGAACCACGCCAACGAGACGACGCCGCTGGATACGCGGCAGGCGTCTGCCGACGCGCATGAGGCGGCCGAGCGCCTGGCTGCGCTGACGCCCGGGAGCGGCGTCTATCAGAATGAGGCCGACACTTTTCAGACGGATTCTGAAGAGGCGTTTTGGGGGAGGGAGAATTATGAAAAGTTGTATCAGATCAAGAGGAGGGTGGATCCGGATAATGTTCTCACTTGCCATCAGTGCATTGGCTGGCAGCCGGATGATGAGAGATATTCTTGCTACCCTGATTTTTCGTGACTTGGGTAGGCCCCTTTATTCTCTCTTCTTAAAAGCGCAGTGTTTTTCTTCCAATTTGCCCGTCTGAAGTGTTCACCTCTTTCCTCTCCCGTCATGCTGAGGCGTTCTTTCCCGCCTTTGCTCAATTTGTGTATGTCCCGCGAATTGGTCGACAAGCTGGGTATGTGACAATCCACCAAATTTCTATTTGCTGTACATGTTTCTTGCTTGCTCTTCTCCTTCCCCTTGTACGAATGCGGCGGATGTAGGGGTTGAATTTACTTGAACAGTTTCAACTTGTCATAGATGAGCTCCCTGCTAGATATCAGACGTTGAAGTGACTTGCCGATCAGGGTTCGGAACTGTTAGTAGAGTAGGAAGAAAGTCAAAAGAGCACAGGAAGAAATTCTAGTTGGTGGCCGTCAGGCAGACGTAATGGATCATTTCTTCTCTACCTCTAGGGACTATCAGATCCTCGACCCACACCCCCGCGACTCGCAGACTGCCTTCAGTTACCTAGATCAGCGACGCACTGTATTTGTCAAGCATCATCGTAGCCGTCTTTTATTCACATCTAGCTTTTCTCTTGCACCCAGCACAACAGCAAAACATTCAACACAACGACGTCAAAACTGAATCCCTCCCCTCCCTTCAATCCACCAAGCCTATATAGATTCCCCCTATTCCTAACTCACAGAGATGCGAAAAAAGAGTGCCTGATAGAGGCGCACAAAAAGAACAAAACAAAAGGACTGGACACTGTGGGAATTGAACCCACGACCTTTCACATACCCAACATGGGAACTGTTGCGAAGCGAAAATCATACCCCTAGACCAAGTGCCCTGGTCGTTGAAACATAATTGCTTTATTTTTATTATATATTGTGTTATTAAATTGCTGCTATAATTGATTAATTGATTGATTGATTGATTGATTAATTATTTTATATCTTACTAGAGCTATAGGCTATCTAAGACGGAGCTATCTATAGAGGATACTATATATATTTATAAGGTAAGTAGGGATACCTAGCTAAAGAATCTTATATAATAAAGTATAATTCTTAGTATAATATTAGTATAGGGTTATTATAGATAGATAGTTTATCTAGACTCTTTTTAGGTAAGAGGGGGCTAAGAACTAGCCTTCCTACTATTATCTAAGTAGATAGGTAGTATAAAGTAAGAGTAAGAAAAGAAAGGGGGATAGGAAGAAGGTATATATAAAAAAGTAAATATAGTATAGGGTAGTAGGTAAGGTAGATTATATATATACTCTACTTATAGCATTCTAGTACTATCCCTAATAGTACTATTTTTTAGTTAGTATTATATAACACCTTTCTTAGCACCTATAAAGGTAAAAAAGGTAGGTATAGTTTTTAACTAGTAGCATATATCTTCTAGCTAACTAGTATAGTTAGCTAATACTTATTATAGAAAATAAATAATACTAAAGAACCTAGGTTTAATCTATATTAATATTACTTATAATTTAATCTAGCCCTATTACCGCTATTAAACGACTATATATTAATATTATTACTAATAATAGAGCTCTATATACCGCCCTAGCCTAGGTATACTATAATAGATAAATAGTATTAAGCCCTTACCTTACTACTAAATAGTTATCTAATTATTATTAGGAGTAGGAGGATTTAGCTAGAGTAGTTACGGAGTAGTTATCTAAGCTATATTAACACCTTCCTAATCTAGAGGGCTAGGGTCTTAGTAGAGGCTCTATATAAGGTAGAGGAGGGGTATAAGCCTAGAGGGTATTAGGTAGATTATAGATAAAGGGGTCCTTTCCTTAATTATCTTTAGTTAGAGGGGTTCTAGGGTAGTACCTATAGGAACTATAAGTAGAGGGATTATAGAGCTTATTATTCACTCTACTAGTAGAGATTAGAATAGATTCTCTCCTCTTCTTTTTACTCTTCTTTTTTCCCTTAGTCTACTATTTACATGTGCTATACCCTAGTAGAAACCTTTATCTAACGTATGAATTTAAGTATAAATTATCTACTAATATCTCCTTAGAATAGCTCTCTATAGGGTATAGAGGCTATTTTCCTACTATTATTATTATACGCCTTATGTACTACCTATATAGCTTCTCTCCTAGTAGGGCTATAGAGTGGGTAGTTACTAATAAGGTATTATAGTATTTATTAGGTAGTATTATTATAGCTATAATTATCCTAGTCTATCTTACTAAACTATACTAGGTAGGCTCTAAAGTAGCCGTAGTTTAGTTTTAATTAGAAGTAGGCTAATACTTCTAGTTATCTATACTTAGGGAGTTAGATAGATATCCTTAGTATAGGTAGGAAGTTATATATATATAACCCCTAGGATAGTAGTATCTATACTTCCTAGTATTATATAGTATATATTATCTATTCTACTATAGTTCTTTATTATATATACATCCTAAGGAGGGTAGTACTTAAGTAGTTATTCTCTAGGGTTAGCCTAGCAGCCTCCTTTATAAGGGTGTCTACTTATAGGTTTCCTCTAATCCCTATATAGCCTAGGGCCTATAAGAAGGTAAGACTACCTTACCTAGCTATAATTAAGTAGCCTATATCTATGGCTTAAAGTTATAGACCTTAACCTAGTAGGTTAGACGGGGTTTAGAGGTAGTATAGTATAGCTTAGTTATCTATATATACTATAATCTATTACCTAGGCTATTTCTAGGTAGCTAGCTCTATAGCCCTTATAAGTACCTCTAGTTCTCTATTATATATAAGCTAGTATAGTCTAGTATTTACTCTATATCTTACTACTACTCTTATACTATCTTATTAGGTGTTATACACTATAATCCCTATACCTACTCTATTTCCTTTTAGGATAGATAAAGCGTTAGAATATAGGATAACTACTTAAGTTATATATCCTATACGTCTAATATATACTTAGGCTTCTTATTCCTTTTAGAGGTAGCTAATCTTAACTTTATACAGCGTAGTCTTTTTCTATAGGGGAAAGGAACCATGCTTAATTAGGCTTTTAGTACCTATTACTAGGTCTAAAATTATATTCTAGATATGTTTAAGTTATATCTAGTGTCCTAGTATGCTCTCTAGTTTAAACTTATTAATAATTATATGTACTAGGTGTTAGTAACTAAGTTTAAAGAGTCTTATAGTGTATACTTAAAGTAATATGTTCCTCCTAAGGTAGGGGGGGAGAAGGCCTACTTTAATTTCTATAGGAATAATTAGGGAGGTGTAAAAGGCTCCTAGGATTTAGTATAGTCTACTATTTTAAAGTATTCATCTAAGTATCTCGGAGCTACTAACTTACTAGAAAACTAGGGACCTATAATCTACTATACTTTATACGTAAGTAAGGTATAGCTATTAGACGGCGGTAGGGGATAGTCTATATTATATATTAGCTAGCTATATAAGTCGTCCTAGTAATTACTTTACTTAGGCATTTTAAATTATTATGTACTACTAGAATAATAGGCGTATATTAAACTATATCCTAAGCTATTAGATGAGTTACTTTAGTTTTACTATATAATCTCCTAGGAGTATAATTATAGCTACCTTAGCCTTATCTAAGCTTATAAAATAGATGAGGTCTATTTTATCTTTATTAAAGTTAATAGTATACTAGGTTCTAAGTGAGAAGAGCTAGGTTACTTCCTACTAGAGGATCCGCGCATTTTTCTTCTAACTCGTTAAGGAGATTATAATTAAAACATTATTAATATATAAGAGGAATCTTACTAAGTAAGAGGAAAAGAGCTTTTATATATAGATAAGAAATAGGATTAGGGAGACTAGGCTTCCTTAAGGGATTTCTAAAACTATTAGATGAAGGTCTTCTTATTAGCTATTAAAGGAGATCTAGAGTTATTAACCGCTAGTAAATGTCTTTACCTATACTAGGAGGGAAGTAGGGAGCCTAATTTCCCCTATTATATATAAGAGCTAGTTATAGGCTATATGATTAAAGGCGCCTTATATATTAAGGAATAGGGTTAATATCTTATACTATACCCTCCTCTTATCCTAGATAATATATATAAGGATTATTACTATATTAATCACTAACTTCTATAGTTATCTACCTATTTAGGATGGGTATAGGAGGTAGATAGCTTCTATAAGTACTCTAAGACGTTTTACTATAATGTATTTAAGAACTTTTCCTAGGTAGTTAAGTAGGGAGATAACTCTATACGCTTTTAGGTCTATGTAATTAGGTTTCCCTAGTTTCTTAAGTATTACTTCTACTACTTCTCTCTAGCATTCTAGGTAGTATCTATATATAAAGAAGGTTTAGTATACCTAGGTGAATTTTCTAGGAGAAGCGTTATACGCCTTAGTAATTATCCTTTAGTAGATCTAGTCTAGCCTAGGGGTAGTGCCTTTAATCTTATAAGAGTAGGCATACTATACTTCCTTATCTATAAGGGAGGGCTAGTCCTATAGCCCTTCCTTATAGTTTATCTATTTATATAGGGGGACGTATAGTAGTAGGAGGAAGAGTTTCTAATAGAAGGTAGTATACTTACCGTTATATAATGATTAGAGTTAATCTTAAAGGTTACGTATCTAGGGGATCCGCTTAGATCGGGTTAATTTCATATACGCTATTACCTTATAGATAGACTAGGGTGTTTCTTTTATAAGGAAGTTATTCTAGTACTCTTATTTTACCTACTTAATAGCTATGTTATATGTATTCCGTGCTTATATATATATAACTTAGTCCTAACTTACCCTACGCCTTACTTATATAGTAGTTATTCTTAGGGCTATAAGGAGTAAGGACTACTATAGTTTTTATTACTATCTAGGTGTTACCTATAGGATACTACGTTTAGCTACTATCTCTATTACCTTTATAAGGCTTTATCTAAGTTAGTCTAGGTCCTCTTATAAGGTCCTACTAGAGAGTATATATTATGCCCTATTAGGGAGGGCTTAGATAGGTAGAATTATAATCTTATTTAACTCTTCTTAGACGATTTACCTATATTAGGCCTAGTTAGCTTTTTTAATGTTAAACCGTAGTAGAGGCATTAGTGTATCCTGAAACTCGTCGTACGTAATAGTAAAGAGAATAGCGTTATAGTTAGATAAGGAGTTCTCTTATAACTACTAGTTAATTACTTAAGCGGTAATTATTAGAGTATATAGGGATAGGTTAATAACCGTTTCCCTTTCTATCCCTATATAAAAGAAGGTACCTACTCTAGGCTAGTTTTAGAGTTTAAGGCGGTTTTCCTTAATCTATTCATATAGAGCTTCTACTTTATAAGATTAGGGGGAGAGTAGGTCCTACATTAGATAGTATTTATTAAAGTCCTCTATGTAGATTATTAGTATAGTAGGGGGGCTATACTTAATGACTCTTTCTATTATATGTAGGGAGGATGGGTTACCTTATTCTACCTTATTATAGATATTAACTATGCGGATAGTATCTTCTCTATAGGTTAAATTAATAGTAAGGTAGTCTAGGCTAGAGAAAATATCTAGGTAAGAAATTACCTAGACTTAGGTAAGGGATTTATTTAGGTAGAGTATTATCTAAGGACGGGAGCCCTATAGGAAGGTTAGAAGAATTTATATTATAGAGGGGTAAGATATTAATTATATATTAGCTATATCTTCTTATAGTGTCATCTATAGTTCCTAGATAAATATTAGGTAGATGCCTAAGTAGAGAGCATCCTAGAGTACTACTTCTATAGCCTAGGCATTCCGGTTTAAGTTAACTTACATAACTTTAAGGTTACCTAATATTTATACTAGGGGGATGGCTTTATTAGATAATAGGGATAGTTTAGGTCCTAGGAGTAGTAAGTACTATTATAGTTACTATACTTTAACGCTATATAGGTATATATTATACCTCTCTTTATATAGTATTTATAGTCGTGCTTTTCTATAGCGTAGAGGCTAGTATATAGTAAGTATTTAGTCCTATTATGACACCTAGGGGAGCTATAGCTAAATTCTTAATACTTTATATACTATACGTCTAGAGTAAGCCTAAGGAGTTTTATAACCCTTATACTTACTCCTATAAGATAGAATAGCTTTAAGATAGCTATCTCTACCTCTTTTACTATACGGAAGGCTATAATAACTAACCCTACTTTTTAGGTAGCCCTCCTTTTAGCTAAGGTAAGCTAGTATAGAGTTCCTATAACTAATAGGCTAGGGTTAAAAGTACGGACCTCTTCTATAATGAATTATCTAATATTAAGTAGATAGAGGTCTTTAAGAGGGATGCTATAGGTAATAACCTTATGCTAGGTTTAGTTCTCCTAGACTATAGCATCTAGGAATAGGCGAGTAAAGAGGTCTTAATAGGAGGTAAGGAATTTAGAGTTATATTAGGGTAAGCTAGTAAGTAGGATGTTCCCCTTCTCCGTACGTATTACTATTATTATAACTAGGCTAGATATACCTATATTCTTAAAGGCGTTATTAATATTATTTCGTATAGAGAGAGGGTTAAAGTTTAGGAAGGAACTCTACTACTAGATAATAACCTATATATCCCGTAGGGTCTTTAGGGGAGTAGTAGCTAGCTTTATAATTATCTTTAGGTAAGGAGTTATCGTGTTTAGTTTTTTAGTAGTAGTTACTTTCTAGGCTTAGGTTACGTATAATAGTTTAGCTAGGTTTATAGGAAGGATAACCGGCTTTTATAGCTAGTAAACCTTTACTTCTAGCGTATAAGTAGTGTTTTTAGGGGAGTAAACTTAAGTAGCTAGAACTAATAATATATTACCTACGCGACCTATCTTAGTATAATCCTATAGGATGTTACTAAGGTTATAGAGTCTTTACTTTTTACTTATATTATACGTAAGGTTTATTGCGTATAGGATGTAAGAGAGGGCTATATTAATTACCTCCTAGGTAGTATTAAAGTTTAGATAAAATCTAACCCTAGACCTTTTTCCTTAGTAGGTAGGGTTAGGTTTAGAGGCATCTACTAGGATAGTTCTCTTCGGCTTAGTATACTATTTCTTAATTAGGCCTAGTATAATAAGTAGTAGGGATAATAGGGGGATAGGGCTAGTAGAGAAGTCCTAGTCTATTTCCTTATATTTATTAGCTAGTTAAGTAGGCGGTAGGTTAGATAGTATAGGGTTATCCTAGTCTATTTCCTTAGGTTTATTAGTAAGTTAAGTAGGCGGTAGGCCGGGTAGTATAGGGGTATCCTAAATTTCATAGTTATAGCCGTCTAGTAGAAGGGAAACTAGTTTAGGTAGGGCCTCCCCCTAGGGGGTAGGTATAGGTATACTTATAGTATAATGCTTTAGAGGGTAGGTTTTTACTTTCTAACTTTAGTTATATACGTATAAGCCCGCGCTATAGAGTTATAGTAGGTATAGTGATTTTCGATTTTTTAAAAAATTTTATGTATAGTAATAACTTATTAACGTATAGGCTTTTTCTAAGAAGTAGTAGCTAAACTAGAGAAGAGTAACTAGATTAATTAATTAATTATTTTACGTCTTACTAGAGCTATAGGCTAGGGAACTAGCCTTCCTACCGTTATCTAAGTAGATAGGTAGCATGAAGTAAGAGTAAGAAAAGGAAGGGGGACGGGAAGAAGGCATATATAGAAAAGTAAATATAGTATAGGGTGGTAGGTAAGGCAGATTATATATATACTCTACTTATAGCGTTCTAGTACTATCCCTAATAGTACTATTTTTTAGTTAGCGTTATATAATACCTTTCTTAGCACCTATAAAGGTGAAAAAGGTGGGTATAGTTTTTAACTAGTAGCATATATCTTCTAGCTAACTAGTATAGTTAGCTAACACTTATTATAGAAAATAAATAACGCTAAAGAACCTAGGTTTAATCTATATTAATGTTACTTATAATTTAATCTAGCCCTATTACTACTATTAGACGACCGTATATTAATATTATTACTAATAATAGAGCTCTACATGCCGCCCTAGCCTAGGTATGCTATATAGATAAATAGCATTAAGCCCTTACCTTACTACTAAATAGTTATCTAATTATTATTAGGAGTAGGAGGATTTAGCTAGAGTAGTTATAGAGTAGTCATCTAAGCTATGTTAACGCCTTCCTAATCTAGAGGGCTAGGGTCTTAGTAGAGGCTCTATATAAGGTAGAGGAGGGGTATAAGCCTAGAGGGTATTAGGTAGATTATAGATAAAGGGGTTCTTTCCTTAATTATCTTTAGTTAGAGGGGTTCTAGGGTAGTACCTATAGGAACTATAAGTAGAGGGATTATGGAGCTTATTATTCACTCTACTAGTAGAGATTAGAATAGATTCTCTCCTCTTCTTTTTACTCTTCTTTTTTCCCTTAGTCTACTATTTATATGTACTATACCCTAGTAGAAACCTTCATCCGACATATGAATTTAAGTATAAATTATCTACTAACATCTCCTTAGAATAGCTCTCTATAGGGTATAGAGGCTATTTTCCTACTATTATTATTATACGCCTTACGTGCTACCTATATAGCTTCTCTCCTAGTAGGGCTATAGAGTAGGTAGTTACTAATAAGGTATTATAGTATTTATTAGGTAGTATTATTATAGCTATAATTATCCTAGTCTATCTTACTAAACTATACTAGGTAGGCTCTAAAGTAGCCGTAGTTTAGTTTTAATTAGAAGTAGGCTAATGCTTCTAGTTATCTATACTTAGGGAGTTAGATAGATATTCTTAGTATAGGTAGGAAGTTACATACGTATAACCCCTAGGATAGTAGTATCTATGCTTCCTAGTATTATATAGTATACATTATCTATTCTACTATAGTTCTTTATTATACGCGCATCCTAAGGAGGGTAGTACTTAAGTAGTTATTCTCTAGGGTTAGCCTAGTAGCCTCCTTTATAAGGGTGTCTACTTATAGGTTTCCTCTAATCCCTATATAGCCTAGGGCCTATAAGAAGGTAAGACTACCTTACCTAGCTATAATTAAGTAGCCTACATCTATAGCTTAAAGTTATAGACCTTAACCTAGTAGGTTAGATAGGGTTTAGAGGTAGTATAGTATAGCTTAGTTATCCGTATATACTATAATCTATTACCTAGGCTATTTCTAGGTAGCTAGCTCTATAGCCCTTATAAGTACCTCTAGTTCTCTATTATATATAAGCTAGTATAGTCTAGTATTTACTCTATATCTTACTACTACTCTTATACTATCTTATTAGGTGTTATATACTATAATCCCTATACCTACTCTATTTCCTTTTAGGATAGATGAAGCGTTAGAATATAGAATAACTACTTAAGTTATATATCCTATACGTCTAACGTGTACTTAGGCTTCTTATTCCTTTTAGAGGTAGCTAATCTTAACTTCATACGGCGTAGTCTTTTTCTATAGGGGAAAGAAACCATGCTTAATTAGGCTTTTAGTACCTATTACTAGGTCTAAAATTATGTTCTAGACATGTTTAAGTTATATCTAGCGTCCTAGTATACTCTCTAGTTTAAACTTATCGATAATTATACGTACTAGGTGTTAGTAACTAAGTTTAAAGAGTCTTATAGTATACGCTTAAAGTGATAATTAGTATAGTATTAGTATAGGGTTATTATAGATAGATAGTTTATCTAGGCTCTTTTTAGGTAAGGGGGGGCTAAGAACTAGCCTTCCTACTATTATCTAAGTAGATAGGTAGTATAAAGTAAGAGTAATAAAAGGAAGGGGAGTAGGAAGAAGGTATACGTAGAAAAGTAAATATAGTATAGGGTAGTAGGTAAGGTAGATTATATATACGCTCTACTATAGTGTTCTAGTACTATCCCTAATAGTATAATTTTAGGGTAACCTAATATTTATGCTAGGGGGATGGCTTTATTAGATAATAGGGATAGTTTAGGTCCTAGGAGTAATAGATACTATTATAGTTACTATACTTTTATTATGAATCGTTAAGCGGCTAATATATAGTTTTTCGCCTAGAGGCTATCTACTTAGTCGGACGTATATAAAATTAAAAAGAACTTATTTAAAGTTAAGTAGTTAAAAGATAAAGTTAAGTAAAGTCTTCTTAATTATTATAAATATAGAAGATGCTATATACTCTTCTATCTTCTATATATATTTATATAAGAAGTAAAATAAGACTAAACTCTCTCTTTACTACGCGAATTACTACTTTAGTTACGTTATTAAAATAGATAAGAAATTAATCTTCTTATTACCGCGCGAAGTTTCGTTAGCTATTAAGTAGGCTATATATCCTTAGGAGTATTTATTATCTATTAGTACTACTAGCTTACGTGGCTTAGCCGGTTTACGCGGCTTAGTTATAATTAGCTTCGGCTTATTAAGTAATCGCGTAAGGGTATAGTTATAATATGCTTACGTTACTAGTATCTAGCATCTAATAGCTATTACGACGGTATCTAATAGCTATCGCGATATTCCCCCCCTAATAGGAAGCCTAAGTTAGCTTATTAGGTACTTACGCGGATAACTAACTAGCGCTATTTTAGTAAGGGCGTAAAGTATAGAACTACTAGGTATATCTTATTATTAGGTTTATAGTTTAACTAACCTTCTTTACTACTACCTTAATAATAATAATAGACCTTACTTCTATTATTATATCTTCCTATTACTCTTAGCCTATCTCTTATTTAAGTAACTAGCTCTAGTAATAACTCTAGTAATAATAGTAAGTCCTCCCGTTTATAGTAGGTCTAAAAACGCTCGACTAATTATTACGTGATAGTATCTAATTAACGTCGTTACTCTAAGCGTCCTAAAGGTAATACGATGCCTTAAGAGGATACTAAGGTAACTTAAGACCGTCGTATAAGACGTTATACGTAATTAGCTAATCATCTATATATCTAGAGTTTATAAGGTAAAGTGAAGCTAACTAGTCTAGGTATAGTACCTAGCTCCTAAGAGCTAGTATACGTTACTATTCTACCTATAAATCCTCGCGCGAACGTTACGTAAGCTAATTCGTCTACTTTACCTTTATATACGCGTTCTAGTAGCTATTATGTTAGTATACTACTAAGTATACCTTTATATAAAGGTAATAATAGCAGCATTATTTATCTAGCTACTTTACCTACGGAATTACTAGTAGAACCTTTAGATTAGGACTTAGAGGTAGATGCTTCTAATAAGATTATAGTCTTTATTCTACGTAAGGCCTTTAAAAAACTCGCTAAGGTATATATTACTACTTACTTATCCTCATATAATGGCTAACTCATTATAGAAATCCCTTAGTAGTAATAAAACTAGCTAATATATAAGGCGTATATTAGGCCTTAGTAACTTAGCTTATTATGCTATCATCCTAGTTTCTAAGGATTATTTTAACATTATATCTACGGAATCTTATAGTTCTTTACATGATACTTACTTAATCTAATACGCGGGTATTAATTAGGCTACTAGTTATACTAAGTACTAGGATAATCTCTCTACTTACGTCTTCTACGGTTACTATAAGTTACTAGGTTTCTTATAGGGTTATTACGCGAACTGCGTCTAGGGTACTAGTAACCTTAACTATACTATAAGTAACCTTACTAGTACTTATCCTTCTAATTAATATAAAAGGTATAAGGATAAGATATAGCCTAGAGAGTACCTTACTCTTTACCGCGTAATAGATAACTAGGTTAATAACTTTCTCTAGGGCGCTATTAAAGGTATAATAAGGCCTAAACTTAAGAAGTTAGCTCTAATTCCTACTAAAGAGGAGGAAGAGGAGTAAGGGTATAAAAGATAAGGAATAAAATTAAAATAGGAAAATAGGATAGATAAGGGTAAATTAGTTTATATAGATAAGGGTTATTTACTATAGCGTTAAAGGATTCTCTTTACTAGAGTATAAGTAGGTTAGTTATCTAATTACGTTTCTTCCTATAGTTCTTATTTAAGGAGGGCTCTTTTCTACTTTTCTAGGTTCTTTAGTAGTCTAGGGGTAGAAGGATTAGTAGTATAGAAGTCCTCTACTTTTTAGGGGGCCCTAATAAAAGAACTTACTATATACTACTTATTATCTTAATTATATCCTACCTATTAAACCTAGTACTTTAAAGTTCTATAAGTAACCTTACTCGCGCGGATAAAACTAACTTCCTATTCTTACTAGTTATTAATAACCTTAGGTTCTAGCTTAGTATATCTCTATTATAGTAATAGGTCTATAGCTACCTTACGTAGGTAATTAGCGTAGAAAAGGTTTATAACCTTTATACTTTTTAGAAGATCTAATTCATACGAATGTCCTTTTATTCTAGTAATCTTAAATAGTCCTATATTAGGAGCGTCTAATTTTAGATTTAGCTAGTCTATTATCTAGCTAGTCTTCTTAATGTAAATAAAGTCTCTAATATTAAAGTTAGGTATATAACGGTATTTATTAGCTTATTAGTAGTTCTTTTCTTATAATTAGCGAATTAATTTATAGGCGTACTTATAGGCTTCTTATCTTCTTTTTTAGAGAGACTAAGCTATAGACTATGTTCTACCTTTAGGTAAAGTAGTTATTATCGTATAAGTAGTCTAGTTATAATATATATATAGTATAAAGCTAAGGTCTACTTCTACTAGTATAAGACCTATAGCCTTATATAGGAGGGTAGCCTAAGCTAAATCTATTAATAGTAGAAGATTAGACTAGTTATTTTAGTAGTAATTAATAAAGGGTCATAGTTAGTATATAAGGACCTAATTTACTATCTTAGTAATTCCGTTTATCTAAGAGTGATAGGCTAAATTAAAGTATTATTTAATACTAGTTAACTTATATAGCTCCTACGCGAAGGCTAAAATAAACTAAGGACCTTAATCTAATAGTATACTTTTAGGATTTCTAAAAATTTAGTAGACGTAATTATAAAAAAGTTAAGATACTCCTTTAGCATTAATTTTCTTTATATAAGGTAAACTAAAGGTTCTTTAGGATAACTAGTCTATAATAATAAGGATATAATTAAATCCCTTTTAGTCTTATAGTATCTCTTTAAAATCTATAGCTAGGTATTACTAGGGACGGTTAGGAATTAGTAGAGGATATAGAAGGCTAGGTATCTTATTAGTAAATTCATAGTTCTAGTAGTAAATATAGTAGTTTTAGCTATATCTCTTAATTATATAAGTCTAGCTAGGCTAGTAATAGTATTACTATAATAGCTTTTACATTTTATTAATTCTAGGATAGGTAGTAACGTAAGTAGTATATATTACTTTAATTATTCTCGCGCGAAGGTTATCCTAGTTAGGAATAACTAATATACTATAGTAAAGAAGTAATCTATCCTATAGCTTCTAATATAATTTATTTTCTAGTTAAAGACGGGCTATTTCTCTCTATAGTTTAAGATCTAGGTTTTCTCTATTTACGCGGAGAAGTTTATTAAGGAAAATTATTAGTAGAGAAACTTCTAGCTCCATTATTATAAGTAGGACTACCTAGGAAGTAGGAATAAGATACTACTCTTATACGGCCTTTACTTTCTCTTCTTAAGTCTTAAGTTACTCTTACTTTCTTATAAGAATATCTATAATAATGTTTTCCTTTCCTAGTTAGTAGGTAAACCGGACTTAGTACTTAGTAAGTTACTTAGCCTATCTTATATTACGAATCGTTAAGCGGCTAATATATAGGCTTTCGCCTAGAGGCTATCTACTTAGTCGGACGTATATGAAATTAAAAAGAACTTAATTAAAGTTAAGTAGTTAAAAGATAAAGTTAAGTAAAGTCTTCTTAATTATTATAAATATAGAAGATGCTATATACTCTTCTATCTTCTATATATATTTATATAAGAAGTGAAATAAGACTAAACTCTCTCTTTACTACGCGAATTACTACTTTAGTTACGTTATTAAAATAGATAAGAAATTAATCTTCTTATTACCGCGTAAAGTTTCGTTAGCTATTAAGTAGGCTATATATCCTTAGGAGTATTTATTATCTATTAGTACTACTAGCTTACGTAGCTCGGCTAGTTTACGCGGCTTAGTTATAATTAGCTTCGGCTTATTAAGTAATCGCGTAAGGGCGTAGTTATAATGTACTTATATTACTAGCGTCTAGCGTCTAATAGCTATTACGACATTCCCCCCCTAATAGGAAGCCTAAGTTAGCTTATTAGGTACTTACGCGGATAACTAACTAGCGCTATTTTAGTAAGAGCGTAAAGTATAGGACTACTAGATATATCTTATTATTAGGTTTATAGTTTAACTAACCTTCTTTACTACTACCTTAATAATAATAATAGACCTTACTTCTATTATTATATCTTCCTATTACTCTTAGCCTATCTCTTATTTAAGTAACTAGCTCTAGTAATAATAGTAAGTCCTTCCGTTTATAGTAGGTCCTAAAACGCTTAACTAATTATTACGTAATAGTATCTAATTAACGTTATCACTCTAAGCATCCTAAAGGTAATATAATGCCTTAAGAGGATACTAAGGTAACTTAAGACTATCACGCGAGATATTACGCGTAATTAGCTAATTATTTATATATCTAGAGTTTTAAAAAGGTAAAGTAAAGCTAACTAGTCTAGGTATAGTACCTAGCTCCTAAGAGCTAGCATATATCGCTATTCTACCTATAAATCCTTACGCGAACATTATGTAAGCTAATTCATCTACTTTACCTTTATGTATACGTTCTAGTAGTCGTTATATTAGTATACTACTAAGTATACCTTTATATAAAGGTAATAATAGTAGTATTATTCATCTAGCTACTTTACCTATGGAATTACTAGCGGAACCTTTAGATTAGGACTTAGAGGTAGATGCTTCTAATAAGATTATAGTCTTTATTCCGCGTAAGGCCTTTAAAAAACTTACTAAGGTATATATTACTACTTATATATCCTCGCACGATAGCTAACTTATTATAGAAATCCCTTAGTAGTAATAAAACTAGCTAATATATAAGGTTTATATTAGGCCTTAGTAACTTAGCTTATTATACTATCATCCTAGTTTCTAAGGATTATTTTAATATTATATCTACGGAATCTTATAGTTCTTCGCGTAATGCTTACTTAATCTAATATATAGGTATTAATTAGGCTACTAGTTATACTAAGTACTAGGATAATCTCTCTACTTATATCTTCTATAGTTACTATAAGTTACTAGGTTTCTTATAGGGTTATTATACGAACTGCGTCTAGGGTACTAGTAACCTTAACTATACTATAAGTAACCTTACTAGTACTCATCCTCCTAATTAATATAAAAGGTATAAGGATGAGATATAGCCTAGAGAGTACCTTACTCTTTACTATATAATAGATAACTAGGTTAATAACTTTCTCTAGGGCGCTATTAAAGGTGTAATAAGGCCTAAACTTAAGAAGTTAGCTCTAATTCCTACTAAAGAGGAGGAAGAGGAGTAAGGGTATAAAAGATAAGGAATAAAATTAAAATAGGAAAATAGGATAGATAAGGGTAAATTAGTTTATATAGATAAGAGTTATTTACTATAGTATTAAAGGATTCTCTTTACTAGAGTATAAGTAGGTTAGTTATCTAATTATGTTTCTTCCTATAATTCTTATTTAAGGAAGGCTCTTTTCTACTTTTCTAGGTTCTTTAGTAGTCTAGGGGTAGAAGGATTAGTAGTATAGAAGTCCTCTACTTTTTAGGAGGCCCTAATAAAAGAACTTACTATATACTACTTATTATCTTAATTATATCCTACCTATTAAACCTAATATTTTAAAGTTCCGTAAGTAACCTTACTTATATGGATGAAGTTAACTTCCTATTCTTACTAGTTATTAATAACCTTAGGTTCTAGCTTAGTATATCTCTATTATAGTAATAGGTCTATAGCTACCTTACGTAGGTAATTAGTATAGAAAAGGTTTATAACCTTTATGCTTTTTAGAAGATCTAATTTATACGAATATCCTTTTATTCTAGTAATCTTAAATAGTCCTGCGTTAGGAGTATCTAATTTTAGATTTAGCCGGTCCGTTATCTAGCTAGTTTTCTTAATGTAAATAAAGTCTCTAATATTAAAGTTAGATATATAATAGTATTTATTAGCTTATTAGTAGTTCTTTTCTCACGATTAGTAAATTAATTTATAGGCGTACTTATAGGCTTCTTATCTTCTTTTTTAGAGAGACTAAGCTATAGACTATGTTCTACCTTTAGGTAAAGTAGTTATTATTATATAAGTAGTCTAGTCATAATATATACATAGCATAAAGCTAAAGTCTACTTCTACTAGTATAAGACCTATAGCCTTATATAGGAGGGTAGCCTAAGCTAAATCCATTAATAGTAGAAGATTAGACTAGTTATTTTAGTAGTAATTAATAAAGGGTTATAGTTAGTATATAAGGACCTAATTTACTATCTTAGTAATTCTGTTTATCTAAGAGTAATAGGCTAAATTAAAGTGTTATTTAATACTAGTTAACTTATATAGCTCCTATATAAAGGCTAAAATAAACTAAGGACCTTAATCTAATAGTATACTTTTAGGATTTCCGAAAATTTAGTAGACGTAATCATAAAAAAGTTAAGATACTCCTTTAGCGTTAATTTTCTTCATATAAGGTAAACTAAAGGTTCTTTAGGATAACTAGTCTATAATAATAAGAATATAATTAAATCCCTTTTAGTCTTACGGCATCTCTTTAAAATCTATAGATAGGTATTACTAGGGATAGTTAGGAATTAGTAGAGGATATAGAAGGCTAGGTATCTTATTAGTAAATTCATAGTTCTAGTAGTAAATATAGTAGTTTTAGCTATATCTCTTAATTATGTAAGTCTAGCTAGGCTAGTAATAGTATCACTATAATAGCTTTTATATTTTATTAATTCCCGGATAGGTAGTAACGTAAGTAGTATATATTACTTTAATTATTCTTACGCGAAGGTTATCCTAGTTAGGAATAACTAATATACTATAGTAAAGAAGTAATCTATCCTATAGCTTCTAATATAATTTATTTTCTAGTTAAAGACGGGCTATTTCTCTCTATAGTTTAAGATCTAGGTTTTCTCTATTCACGTAGAGAAGTTTATTAAGGAAAATTATTAGTAGAGAAACTTCCAGCTCTATTATTATAAGTAGGACTACCTAGGAAGTAGGAATAAGATACTACTCTTATATAGCCTTTACTTTCTCTTTTTAAGTCTTAAGTTACTCTTACTTTCTTATAAGAATATCTATAATAATGTTTTCCTTTCCTAGTTAGTAGGTAAACTAGACTTAGTACTTAGTAAGTTACTTAGCCTATCTTACTTATTATGTAGATAATTAGTACTTAGAAGTAAAGTGTTCTAATACTTAATAGTCTATAATTATAAGAAAAGGTTTATAAAGGCCTATAAGTATAGATCTCTATTCCTCTAGTCCTTATATAATAGCTAGGAGTTCTTTATTAGGTATTCTATAGTAGAGTTCAGCATCTAACATTACCTTAGAATAGAAGGATACTAGTTTCTATTTATAATTTTCTTAATATTATGATAGAACTCCCATAACTACTCTATTACTTACATCTATTTCTATATAAGTATCTAAAGTTAGATTATAGTTTATAAGTAGTAATTTACTATATATTAGTTTCTTAAGGTTTCTAAAAGATTTTTCCTTAACTAGCCTAAGTTATTACTACTTTACTTTTAAATATAGTTTTTCTAGTAGCCGGCTAATTCGTCTATAGTTAGGAAGGAATCTCTAATAGAAGTTATAGAATCCTAAGAAAGACTAAAGAGATTAGAGGGTTATAGGTAATTACTAGGTATAAATAGGTTTAATTTTTTACGGGTCTATTAATATACCCTTAGTAGAGATAATATATCCTAAGAATTTCATATAAGTAGTTAAAAACTTACTCTTTTTTATGTTAGCTTATAGTCCCGCTTTTCATAATTATTATAGAACTTTAATGACGTGTTAAGTATAATTATATAGGTTTTTAGAAATAATAAGAATGTTATCTATAAAAGTAATAATAAAATCATCTAAATAGTTAAAGAGAACTTAGTTAATAAAATGTTAAAAAGTAGTAGGCCTATTACTTAGCCTAAAAGGTAAAACGCGGTATTTAAATAGTCCGTATCTTATATAGAAGGTAGTATATTCTTTAGACTATTCTTAAAGTTAGATTTAATAGAAAGCTTATTAAATATCTAGTTTTATATAGACCTTTCCTTTACCTACTCTCTATAGGAGTTCTAAGATAAGAGGTAAAGGATATAAGTCCTTCTTTATTTAATTATTTAACCGTTAGTAGTTAATATAAATTTACTAGCCACCTCCGGGTTTTTTTACTACTAATACTAGAGAGGCATAGGGCGCGTAACTCTTAGTAATAAATCCTTTCTTTAAATTCTCTTAGACGTATTCCTTTACTACGGCAAGCTATTCTAGAGATATTCTATAGAGGGGACTTATTAGTAGGCATAGAGAATCCTTATATATAAGAGAGATTTAATGATTAACTCCTATATAAGAAGGTAGTAGCTAGTTAGACTCTTATTTTAAAAAGACATCACGGTAGTTCTTATACTTAGAGGGTAAATAATCATTAAGGTATTTATTAAAGGCTTTATCTTTATTAGCTTCATTAATATTATCTAGTATAATAGAATAAAGATCTACTACTTCCGTTAGTATTTTTTTAGGTAGGTTAATTTCTATAAAAGAAGTGAAAAAGGTTTCTTAGTTATTAACTTTAATATTATTAGAGATGTATATTAAAGAAATTAATTAGTTTATCCGTAAAACTTTACTTTATGTAGATAATTTTAGAATGTTTAAAAGATTTAAAAAAGAAATTCAGTCCGGAGGACTTAACTAAATAAGTTATTAGTTATAGTAATCTAGAAGAATATAATAATATATAAGGAACTAGCGGCCTAGAATAATATTATAGCGCCTAATATCTAGTATAAAGGTATATATTATAACTAGCTAATGTTAGAAATAGAATTATAATTAATAAATGAAATTAAGTTACTTATTTATGCGTTAGTTAAACCTAGAGACTTTAAGGTTCCTACTAGTAATCTTTCTTTTCTTAATCCCTAATTCCCTAAGTTATAGAAGAAGTTAAGGATAGATAAAGCTAGATCTATTTACGCTAGTATTAACTAGGGTATAAATAGGTATAGCGCGACTACTAGCTATAATTATAGTTCATATAGTAAATAGGTAACCTCTAATAAGGTCATAAATGTTTACCTATAAATTAGTAATTTATAGAGCTCTAAGCTTATATCTTAGGGAGGAGACTTCCCCTAAGACTTATTATTTTCTAATAAAGAAGAGTATAGTTCTAATATTATATGCTCTTCTCCTTCTTCTTCTATTATAGTATTAACTATCTTTACTTTAGTTTCTAGGTACTATTAGATAAGGTATCTAAACTTTCCGTATTAATAGTAGGGTCTAATATTACCTTAGAGTTCTACTTTTCCTTTATGTGTTAGATTTTCCGTTATTACATAAGAAGTAGATCTCTATAATAACTTTAAAAAATACTACTCTCTTAAACTTCTACCTATTAAAAGAGTGGATTTACCTACTTATTCCT
This sequence comes from Phyllosticta citriasiana, assembly GCF_038021145.1. NCBI lineage: Eukaryota > Fungi > Ascomycota > Dothideomycetes > Botryosphaeriales > Phyllostictaceae > Phyllosticta > Phyllosticta citriasiana. The sequence goes on along the minus strand of NW_027117279.1, from coordinate 2,031,871 downwards.
ATTATTATTTCTTTATACGGTCTTCCTAGGATGATAAAGATATATTTTAACTATTTTAGTACTTAATTATACTTTATATAATAGGGTATACCTTTTAAAGGTATTCTTTAAATAAAATAGAGTTATCTTATTTAATTCCTACTAAATGAGTTTATAGTAGGGGATCTAATAAAGAGTAGAAATCCTCTTTCTATTATTCGTATAGAAGGTTAGCTTCTAAAGCTAGGTATATAAACTCTAACTAGAACTTCTAAAGATCTATAGGAATTTTATAATAAAGGTCCTTTAGCTTCTTCTTTACATCCTTTTACTAGTATAGATTCTTAAATACTTACTTAAGCTAGTAATATAAGTTAGTATTAAGGACTAGATTATCTATCTTTATATAAGTATAAAGAAATAGTACTAAATGCTATACTACCTTACCCTATATCCTAGAGAGGATATAACTTATAATAGCTTCCTTAGTATCTATAGTAGTACCTCTTTTAAAGTAGTCCTTATTACTATGGATTTTATTATTTATAAGAAGCCGCTAATACTTATATATAGGGTTTTAGCTATTTATTAATTTAGGTAGGTTAGGCACTCTTAGTATATATTTCTTCTTCTTCTAGGATCTATTTTCTTCTAAATACTATAAACTTATTAACTTAATAGTATCTTTACATAATAATATTTAATAACTTAAAATCCTTTCCGCTAAGTTAAGGATAACTTATTTAAGAGTCTTAATTTATATCTTTACGTAAATAGTAATATCCTAGGTTTATCCCTTTATGAGAGGAGTAATCTTAGATTAATAGTTATTAGCTTCTTCTAGTAGAATATGCCTAAAAGCTTCTTTAACCTAAAATTATATTATATAAAAAAGACCTTTCTCTTATACTTACATATTAAGCTTAACCGGTAATAGGGAGTAAAAAGATTATAATAAGAAGGGGAGTACCTATCTTCTTCCTTCCTCTAATTTATAAGGTAATTTAGTACCTCCGCGTAAGGGTATTTATTATTAACTACTAGACTCCTCTTAAGTACTAGTTATATAGGCTTAATTCTTAGCTATACTATCTATATATAGAATAGTCTTCTACTTTCTTATAAGTAGATATAGAGAGGATACCTCCTTAATATTTATATACTATACTATAGCCTTATAAAGACTTCTATAGTTAATATATACTTAATACTCTTTAGTCCTTAGATAATACTAATACGCCTTACTAAGATAACTTAAATTTCCTTCTTAAATAATAGATAGTTATATATAAGGCTTAGGCTATATATATAGTATACCTAGTTTAGGTATTCTAATACCTCCCTTAGGTGATAAAAAAGTAGGACGGGGATAATACCTAGAATAATCTTCTATATCTATCATAAATCATTAAGCGGCTAATATATAGGCTTTTACCTAGAGGCTATCTACTTAGTTAGATATATATAAAATTAAAAAGAACTTAATTAAAGTTAAGTAGTTAAAAGATAAAGTTAAGTAAAGTCTTCTTAATTATTATAAATATAGAAGATACTATATACTCTTCTATCTTCTATATATATTTATATAAGAAGTGAAATGAGACTAAACTCTCTCTTTACTACGTGAATTACTACTTTAGTTACGTTATTAAAATAGATAAGAAATTAATCTTCTTATTACTATATAAAGTTTCATTAGCCGTTAAGTAGGCTATATATTCTTAGGAGTATTTATTATCTATTAGTACTGCCGGCTTATATAGCTTAGCCGGTTTATATAGCTTAGTTATAATTAGCTTCGGCTTATTAAGTAATCGCGTAAGGACGTAGTTATAATATGCTTATATTACTAGCATCTAGCGTCTAATAGCTATCGCGATAGCGTCTAACAGCTATCGCGATAACTTTAATACTATATAGGCATATTTCGTGCCTCTCTTTATATAGTAGTTATAGTCGTGCTTTTCTATAGCGTAGGGGCTAGTATATAGTAAGCATTTAGTCCTATTACGATACCTAGAGGAGCTATAGCTAAATTCTTAATACTTTATATACTATATATCTAGAGTAATCCTAAGGAGTTTTATAACCCTTATACTTACTCCTATAAGATAGAATAGCTTTAAGATAGCTATCTCTACCTCTTTTACTATATAGAAGGCTATAATAACTAACCCTACTTTTTAGGTAGCTCTCCTTTCGGCTAAAGTAAGCTAGTATAGAGTTCTAATAATAGAAAGGCTAGGATTAAAGGTATAGACCTCTTCTATAATAAATTATCTAATATTAAGTAAGCGTAGGTCTTTAAGAGGGATGCTATAGGTAATAACCTTATACTAGGTTTAGTTCTCCTAGACTATAGTATCTAGGAATAGGTAAGTAAAGAGGTCCTTATAGGAGGTAAGGAATTTAGAGTCGTACTAGGGTAAGCTAGTAAGTAGGATGTTACCCTTCTCCGTACGTATTACTATTAACATAATAGGGCTAGATATACCTATATTCTTAAAGGCGTTATTAATATTATTTCGTATAGAGAGAGGGTTAAAGTCTAGGAAGGGACTTTACTACTAGATAATAACCTATATATCCCGTAGGGCCTTTAGGGGAGTAGTAGCTAGCTTTATAGTTATCTTTAGGTAAGGAGTTATTATATATAGTTTTCTAGTAGTAGTTACTTTCTAGGCTTAGGTTATATATAATAGTTTAGCTAGGTTTATAGGAAGAATAACCGGCTTTTATAGCTAGTAAACCTTTACTCCTAGTATATAAGTAGTATTTTTAAGGGAGTAAACTTATATAGTAAGAACTAATAATATATTACCTACGCGACCTATCTTAGTATAATCCCGTAGGACGTTACTAAGGTTATAGAGTCTTTACTTTTTACTTATATTATACGTAAGGTTTATTACGTATAGGATGTAAGAGAGTACTATATTAATTACCTCCTAGGTAGTATTAAAGTTTAGACGAAATCTAAACCTAGTTCTTTTTCCTTAGTAGATAGGGTTAGGTTTAGTATCGCGATAGCTATTAGATACTAGTAACGCGAGTATATATTAGATACTAGTAATGTAAGTACATTATAACTACGCCCTTACGCGATTACTTAATAAGCTAAAGCTAATTATAACTAAGCCGCGTAAACCGGCTAAGCCGTATAAGCTAGTAGTACTAATAGATAATAAATACTACTAAGGATATATAGCCTACTTAACAGCTAATAAAACTTTATATAGTAATAAGAAGATTAATTTCTTATCTATTTTAATAATGTAACTAAAGTAGTAATTTACGTAGTAAAGAGAGAGTTTAGTTCTTATTTTACTTCTTATATAAATATATATAGAAGATAGAAGAGTATATAGTATCTTCTATATTTATAATAATTAAGAAGACTTTACTTAACTTTATCTTTTAATTACTTAACTTTAATTAAGTTCTTTTTAATTTTATATATATCCGACTAAGTAGATAGCCTCTAGATAAAAAACTATATATTAGCTACTTAATAATTCATGATAGATATAGAAGATTATTCTAGGTATTATCCCCGTCCTACTTTTTTATCACCTAAGGGAGGTATTAGAATACCTAAACTAGGTATACTATATATATAGCCTAAGCCTTATATATAACTATCTATTATTTAAGAAGGAAATTTAAGTTATCTTAGTAAGGCGTATTAGTATTATCTAAGGACTAAAGAGCATTAAGTATATATTAACTATAGAAGTCTTTATAAGGCTATAGTATAGTATATAAATATTAAGGAGGTATCCTCTCCGTATCTACTTATAAGAAAGTAGAAGACTATTCTATACATAGATAGTATAGCTAAGAATTAAGCCTATATAACTAGTACTTAAGAGGAGTCTAGTAGTTAATAATAAATACCCTTACGCGGAGGTACTAAATTACCTTATAAATTAGAGGAAGGAAGAAGATAGGTACTTCCCTTCTTATTATAATCTTTTTACTCCCTATCACCGGTTAAGCTTAATATGTAAGTATAAGAGAAAGGTCTTTTTTACATAATATAATTTTAGGTTAAAGAAGCTTTTAGGTATATTCTACTAGAAGAAGCTAATAACTATTAATCTAAGATTACTCCTCTTATAAAGGGATAAACCTAGGATATTACTATTTACATAAAGATATAAATTAAGACTCTTAAATAAGTTATCCTTAACTTAGCGGAAAGGATTTTAAGTTATTAAACATTATTATATAAAGATACTATTAAGTTAATAAGTTTATAGTATTTAGAAGAAAATAGATCCTAGAAGAAGAAGAAATATATACTAAGAGTACCTAACCTACCTAAATTAATAAATAGCTAAAACCCTATATATGAGTATTAGTAGCTCCTTATAAATAATAAAATCCGTAGTAATAAGGACTACTTTAAAAGAGGTACTACTATAGATACTAAGGAAGCTATTATAAGTTATATCCTCTCTAGGATATAGGGTAAGGTAGTATAGCATTTAGTACTATTTCTTTATACCTATATAAAGATAGATAATCTAGTCCTTAATACTAACTTATATTACTAGCTTAAGTAAGTATTTAAGAATCCATACTAGTAAAAGGATATAAAGAAGAAGCTAAAAGACCTTTATTATAAAATTCCTATAGATCTTTAGAAGTTCTAGTTAGAGTTTATATACCTAGCTTTAGAAGCTAACCTTCTATATAAATAATAGAAAGAGGATTTTCACTCTTTATTAGATCCCCTACTATAAACTTATTTAGTAGGAATTAAATAAGATAACTCTATTTCATTTAAAGAATACCTTTAAAAGGTATACCCTATTATATAAAGTATAATTAAGTACTAAAACGGTTAAAATATATCTTTATCATCCTAGGAAGACTATATAAAGAAATAATAATAGGAATAAGTAGGTAAATCTACTCTTTTAATAGGTAGAAGTTTAAGAGAATAGCCTTTTTTAAGGTTATTATAGAGATCTACTCCTTATATAATAATAGAAAATCTAATATATAAAGGAAAAGTAGAACTCTATAGTAATATTAGACCCTACTATTAATGTAGAAAGTTTAGATACCTTATCTAATAGTGCCTAGAAACTAAAGTAAAGATAGTTAATACTATAATAGAAGAAGAAGGAGAAGAGTATATAATATTAGAACTATACTCTTCTTTATTAGAAAATAATAAGTCTTAGGGGAAGTCTCCTCTCTAAGATATAAGCTTAGAGCTCTATAAATTACTAATTTATAGGTAAATATTTATGACCTTATTAGAGGATACCTATTTACTATATGAACTATAATTATAGCTAGTAGTTACGCTATACCTATTTATGCCCTAGTTAATACCGGCATAAATAGATCTAGCTTTATCTATCCTTAACTTCTTCTATAACTTAGGGAATTAGGGATCTAGAAAAGAAAGATTACTAGTAGGAACCTTAAAGTCTCTAGGTTTAACTAACGTATAAATGAGTAACTTAATTTTATTTATTAATTATAATTCCGTTTCTAATATTAGCTAGTTATAATATACGCCTTTATACTAGAAATTAGGCGCTATAATATTATTCTAGGCTACTAGTTCCTTATATATTATTATATTCTTCTAGATTACTATAACTAATAACTTATTTAGTTAGATCCTCTAGACTAAATTTCTTTTTTAAATCTTTTAAACATTCTAAAATTATCCGCATAAAGTAAAGTTTTACGGATAAACTAATTAATTTCTTTAATATACATCTCTAATAATATTAAAGTTAATAACTAAGAAACCTTTTTTACTTCTCTTATAGAAATTAACCTACCTATAAAAATACTAATAGAAGTAGTAGATCTTTATTCTATTATACTAGATAATATTAATGAAGCTAATAAAGATGAAGCTTTTAATAAATACCTTAATAATCATTTACCCTCTAAGTATAAGAACTACTATAACATCTTTTTAAAATAAGAGTCTAACTAGCTACTACCTTCTTATATAGAAGTTAACTATTAAATTTCTCTTACGTATAAGGATTCTCTACGCCTACTAATAAGTCCCCTCTATAGAATATCTCTAGAATAGCTTACCGTAGTAAAGGAATACGTCTAAGAGAATTTAAAGAAAGGATTTATTACTAAGAGTTATACACCCTACGCCTCTCTAGTATTAGTAGTAAAAAAACCCGGAGGTAGTTAGTGAATTTATATTAACTACTAACGGTTAAATAATTAGATAAAGAAGGACTTATATCCTTTACCTCTTATCTTAGAACTCTTATAGAGAGTAGGTAAAGGAAAGGTCTATACTAAACTAGATATTTAATAAGCTTTCTATTAAATCTAACTTTAAGAATAGTCTAAAGAATATACTACCTTCTATTTAAGATATAGACTATTTAAATACCGCGTTTTACCTTTTAGGCTAAGTAATAGGCCCGCTACTTTTTAATATTTTATTAACTAAGTTCTCTTTAACTACTTAGATAATTTTATTATTACTATTATAGATGATATTCTTATTATTTCTAAAAACCCGCATAATTATACTTAACACATCATTAAAGTTCTATAATAATTATATAAAGCGGGACTATAAGCTAACATAAAAAAGAGTAAGTTTTTAACTACTTATATGAAATTCTTAGGATATATTATCTCTACTAAGGGTATATTAATAGACCTATAAAAAATTAAACCTATTTATACCTAGTAATTACCTATAACCCTCTAATCTCTTTAGTCTTTCTTAGGATTCTATAACTTCTATTAGAGATTCCTTCCTAACTATAGATAAATTAGCCGGCTACTAGAAAAACTATATTTAAAAGTAAAGTAGTAATAACTTAGGCTAGTTAAGGAAGAATCTTTTAGGAATCTTAGGAAACTAATATATAGTAAATTACTACTTATAAACTATAATCTAACTTTAGATACTTATATAGAAATAGATATAAGTAATAGAGTAGTTATAGGAGTTCTATTATAATATTAAGAAAATTACGAATAGAAACCGGTATCCTTTTATTCTAAGGTAATATTAGATGCTGAACTCTACTATAGAATACCTAATAAAGAACTCCTAGCTATTATATAAGGACTAGAGGAATAGAGATCTATACTTATAGACCTTTATAAACCTTTTCTCATAATTATAGACTATTAAGTATTAGAATACTTTACTTCTAAGCACTAATTATCCGCATGATAAGTAAGATAGGCTAAGTAACTTACTAAGTACTAAGTCTAGTTTACCTACTAACTAGGAAAGGAAAACATTATTATAGATATTCTTATAAGAAAGTAAGAGTAACTTAAGACTTAAAAAGAGAAAGTAAAGGCTATATAAGAGTAGTATCTTATTCCTACTTCCTAGGTAGTCCTACTTATAATGATGGAGCCGGAAGTTTCTCTACTAATAATTTTCCTTAATAAACTTCTCTACGTAAATAGAGAAAACCTAGATCTTAAACTATAGAGAGAAATAGCCCATCTTTAACTAGAAAATAAATTATATTAGAAGCTATAGGATGGATTACTTCTTTACTATAGTACATTAGTTATTCCTAACTAGGATAACCTTTACGTAAGAATAATTAAAGTAATATATACTACTTATATTACTACCCATCCTAGAATTAATAAAATATGAAAGCTATTACGGTAATACTATTACTAGCCTAGCTAGACTTACATAATTAAGAGATATAGCTAAAACTACTATATTTACTACTAGAACTATAAATTTACTAATAAGATACCTAGCCTTCTATATCCTCTACTAATTCCTAACCGTCCCTAGTAATACCTAGCTATAGATTTTAAAGAGATGCCGTAAGACTAAAAGGGATTTAATTATATCCTTATTATTATAGACTAGTTATTCTAAAGAACCTTTAGTTTACCTTATATGAAGAAAATTAATGCTAAAGGAGTATCTTAACTTTTTTATAATTATGTCTACTAAATTTTTAGAAATCCTAAAAGTATACTATTAGATTAAGGTCCTTAGTTTATTTTAGCCTTCGCGTAGGAGCTATATAAGTTAACTAGTATTAAATAATACTTTAATTTAGCCTATTACTCTTAGATAAATAGAATTACTAAGATAGTAAATTAGGTCCTTATACGCTAACTATAACCCTTTATTAATTACTACTAAAATAACTAGTCTAATCTTCTACTATTAATAGACTTAGCTTAGGCTACCCTCCTATATAAGGCTATAGGTCTTATACTAGTAGAAGTAGACCTTAGCTTCATGCTACGTATATATTATAACTAGACTACTCATATAATAATAACTACTTTACCTAAAGGTAGAACATAGTCTATAGCTTAGTCTCTCTAAAAAAGAAGATAAGAGGCCTATAAGTACGCCTATAAATTAATTCGCTAATTATAAGAAAAGAACTACTAATAAGCTAATAAATACTATTATATACCTAACTTTAATATTAGAGACTTTATCTACATTAAGAAGACTAGCTAGATAATAGACCGGCTAAATCTAAAATTAGATGCTCCTAACGTAGGACCATTTAAGATTACTAGAATAAAAGAACATTTATATGAATTAGATCTTCTAAAAAGTATGAAGGTTATAAACCTTTTCTATACTAATTACCTACGTAAAGTAGCTATAGACCTATTACTATAATAGAGATATATAGAACTAGAACCTAAGGTTATTAATAACTAGTAAGAATAGGAAGTTAACTTTATCTACATAAGTAAGGTTACTTATAGAACTTTAAAGTACTAGGTTTAATAGGTAGGATATAATTAAGATAATAAGTAGTATATAGTAAGTTCTTTTATTAGGGCCCCCTAAAAAGTAGAGGACTTCTATACTACTAATTCTTCTACCCCTAGACTACTAAAGAACCTAGAAAAGTAGAAAAGAGCCTTCCTCTAATAAGAATTATAGGAAGAAACATAATTAGATAACTAACCCGCCTATACTCTAGTAAAGAGAATCCTTTAACACTATAGTAAATAACCCTTATCTATATAAACTAATTTATCCTTATCTATTCTATTTTCCTATTTTAATTTTATTCCTTATCTTTTATACCCTTACTCCTCTTCCTCCTCTTTAGTAGGAACTAGAGCTAACTTCTTAAGTTTAGGCCTTATTATACCTTTAATAGAGTCCTAGAGAAAGTTATTAACCTAGTTATCTATTATATAGTAAAGAGTAAGGTACTCTCTAGGCTATATCTTATCCTTACGCCTTTTATATTAATTAGGAGGATGAGTACTAGTAAGGTTACTTATAGTATAGTTAAGGTTACTAGTACCCTAGATATAGTTCATATATTAACCCTATAAGAAACCTAGTAACTTATAGTAACTATAGAAGATATAAGTAGAGAGATTATCCTAGTACTTAGTATAACTAGTAGCCTAATTAATACCCGTGTATTAGATTAAATAAGCATTACGTAAAGAACTATAAGATTCTATAGACATAATATTAAAATAATCCTTAGAAACTAGGATAATAGTATAATAAGCTAAGTTACTAAGGCCTAATATATATATTACGCGTTAGCTAGTTTCATTACCGCTAAGGGATTTTTATAATAAGTTAGCTATCGCGTGAGGATAAGTAAGTAGTAATATATACCTTAGTAAGTTTTTTAAAGGCCTTATATAGGATAAAGACTATAATCTTATTAGAAGCATCTACCTCTAAGTCCTAATCTAAAGGTTCTACTAGTAATTCTATAGATAAAGTAGCTAGATGAATAATACTACTATTATTACTTTCGCGCGAAGGTATACTTAGTAGTATACTAATATAATAGCTACTAGAACGCGTACGTAAAGGTAAGGTAGGTAAATTAGCTTATATAACGTTCGCGTAAGGATTTATAGGTAGAATAGTAATATATACTAGCTCTTAAGAGCTAGGTACTATACCTAGACTAGTTAGCTTTACTTTACCTTTTTAAAACTCTAAATATATAGATAATTAGCTAATTACGCGTAACATCTTATATAACGGTCCTAAGTTACCTTAGTATCCTCTTAAGGCATTATATTACCTTTAGGGCGCTTAGAGCGATAAAGTTAATTAGATACTATCGCGTAATAATTAGTTAAGCGTTTTTAGACCTACTATAAACGGGAGGACTTACTATTATTACTAGAGCTAGTTACTTAAGTAAGAGATAGGCTAAGAGTAATAGGAAGATATAATAATAGAAGTAAGGTCTATTATTATTATTAAGGTAGTAGTAAAGAAGGTTAGTTAAACTATAAACCTAATAATAAGATATACCTAGTAGTCCTATACTTTACGCCCTTACCGAAATAGCGCTAGTTAGTTATCTATATAAGTACCTAATAAGCTAACTTAGGCTTCCTATTAGGGGGGGAATATTATAATAGCTATTAGATACTAGTAACGTAAGTATATATTAGATACTAGTAACGTAAGTACATTATAACTACGCCCTTACGCGATTACTTAATAAGCCGAAGCTAATTATAACTAAGCTACGTAAACTAGCTAAGCCGTATAAGCTAGTAGTACTAATAGATAATAAATACTACTAAGAATATATAGCCTACTTAACGGCTAATAAAACTTCGCGCGGTAATAAGAAGATTAATTTCTTATCTATTTTAATAACGTAACTAAAGTAGTAATTCACGTAGTAAAGAGAGAGTTTAGTTCTTATTTTACTTCTTATATAAATATATATAGAAGATAGAAGAGTATATAGTATCTTCTATATTTATAATAATTAAGAAGACTTTACTTAACTTCATCTTTTAATTACTTAACTTTAATTAAGTTCTTTTTAATTTCATATATATCTAACTAAGTAGATAGCCTTTAGGTAAAAAGCCTATATATTAGCTACTTAACGATTTATAATATTTAGAGGCGTCTACTAGGATAGTTCTCTTTAGTATAGTATACTATTTCTTAATTAGGCCTAGTATAATAAGTAGTAGGGATAATAGGGGGAGAGGGCTTATAGGGAAATCCTAGTCTATTTCCTTAGGTTTATTAGCTAGTTAAGTAGGTAGTAGGTTAGATAGTATAGGGGTATCCTAGTCTATTTCCTTAGGTTTATTAGTAAGTTAAGTAGGTAGTAGGCTAGGTAGTATAGGGGTATCCTAGATTTTATAGTTATAGTCGTCTAGTAGAAGGAAAACTAGTTTAGGTAGGGCCTCCCCCTAGGGGGTAGGTACGGGTATACTTATAGTATAATACTTTAGAGGGTAGGTTTTTACTTTCTAACTTTAGTTATATACGTATAAGCCCGCGCTATAGAGTTATAGTAGGTATAGTAATTTTCGATTTTTAAAAATTTTATATATAGTAATAACTTATTAACGTATAGGCTTTTTTTAAGAAGTAGTAGCTAAACTAAAGAAGAGTAGTTACTTCTATAAGGTAGTAGGGCCGATACTACTATACTAACTAACCTAAAAAGGCATAGTAAGTAAGATAGTAGCTATCTTACTTAGTTAGTCTATATATTAGGGTAGTAGTATAATATATTACTACTTAATTTAACCCTCTACGATGCTAAATCTTATACTTATACTATAGGGTTATAGTAGGTATAGTAATTTTAAAGTTCTAAAATTTTTTATGTATAGTAATAACTTATTATCACATAGGCTTTTTCTAAGAAATGGTGGCTAAACTAGAGAAGAGTATGCCTAAAGCGCATGCATAAGCTGCATCTTTCTTACTTCCATAGAGCTTTTAAGGTCCATTCAATCAGCCCTGCGATGCAACAGTCCCTTAAAGTGCACCACGGACGAACGACAGGGTGAGGAGATAGACAACTCAATCCGGCTGAGTAGCGCCAGCACGTGGCGGGCACATAATAGTCAGAGGACCGACACTCTTCTGCTCCTGATCTCTACGCGATATTTAGTGTTTGTTCATGACGCTGCTCTAAGCTGAGTATGCTGTGTAAACCGGTGGACAAAATTCAAGGACAGACAGAGTACCCAGGTAGGTATTTCACTCTCGTCGACTTCTATCGCCACCGATTGAACTGGCAGAGCAAAGCAATGCAAAGCAAAGCCGCACGGCCAGTCGATCAGGCGCGTCGTAGAAACACCGATGGACGGGTGGACGGCGCAAATCGACGGAAATATCAGAGGAGGTACCTAGGTAGGTAGACAATGCAGTGCGCGTTTAGACCGAAGACAGACAGTGAGAGAGAAAAAAAAAACGGAAAAAAGTTAAGAACAAAAAAAAACTTTCCCAAGCGACACCATGATGGTGAAGCAACGGCTGGCTGGCTGGTTGCACTGATCAAGCCGCCTTCATCGTAAAATGGCAACAGCGCCGAAAAATGCGACATCAGGGTTCACTTGTGCTCCGCGGACGAGCGAGATTTGAGATTGTGGGGTGTGGAGTCGGGGCGGGAGCGAAATCGGCGCGCGGAGTTGCGGCGTAGAGTGGAGAAGAGGGCGAGTGGAGAGTCGGTGGAGAGGAAGGCGCGGTAGGTGCAGCGGCAAAACAGGATGACGATGACGGTGTGTTGATGGAATCGTTGGCACAGAGGGGGTGATTTTGGCTGAGAATTCAGGCGTGAGAAAGGTTTAAGAGATGCAACAGGCTGGAGGAGATATTTGATAATTTATTAATTTGATGGCTACTTGCGTAAGCGCAGATGGTTGCCAAAGCCGGAAAAGGGAAGCCGAGGGGAGACCAACAGACAGAAAAAGAGTCGGTTTGAGTAGACTTGTTGGAATCGTGAATACTGCTAGAATGATGCTCCAGGCGCTTTTCCTACGACAGACGCGCCATGATGACCAGGATAATCAAAAGAAAAGGGGGGTTTGATGGTGCAGCAGCGACCTGCTCCGCCTCGCTCCCATGGCTGACCTTGTGAACTTGCTGCCCTGCCTGCCTTTCTCTTGAGCTGTACATGGAAGGAAATCCCCGTCGCTAGGGTGGTATCGATTGAGTGGTTTCGTGGCTTTCAACTCTGGAGTTGAGAATCGATCACGGCGGCCCCTCACTTCTTCTTCTCCACCTTGTCCTCGAGGACGCGTACATAGCGTTCTATCCGTTGCACGGCGGTCTGGAGGGACTGTAGGGGGATTAAAATCAGCCTTGGTGCTTTTTCTTGCCTCCAAAAATGCCCAGTTGACTCAGAGTGCTCCACAGGAGCGCAAAAACAATAGCCGAGGTTCTGATCTCGTGGTGATCCGGAGAGGTGGTATGATGGGTATTCGGGGTGAAAACGTACGTAAATGTCCTCAGTGAGCAGCGTGTTTGCCATCTTATACTCGTCCATAACGTAGTAGTACATGCCGACGCCAGCGACAACAGAGCCGAGCAGAAATCCGGTGAGGCTGTGAGCGATAGTGGGTCAGCCAGCGGTCGAATTGTCCGAGTCGAGGTAGCGACGGAAGTCGGAGCTCGCAAATAGCAGCAAAAGTACAATGATTTGTGTCAAAATATCGGCAGAGCGCCTCATCCTTTGACAGCGCATTCGTGCCTTTGCGGAGGAGGTGTCATGAGGTGGTGTGGAGTGGATATCTTACCCTCCCCTGAACGCTCCAACGGGCTTCTTCTGCGGAAGAGCTCCTGTTGGCGTCTCCATTCTCCGCGCGGAGGTCTGGAAGCTGCGAGCAAGGCGCGGCGCGTTGATGCGAGAGATTGTGCGGAGCATGGTGGTGGTGTTGGTGTTGGGTTCGGCGAGGATGCGGAGGTGTTTAGGCGGGCTCGGGTGACGCGCAGCTCCAAGGTTAACGATGGGAGAGGCGAGTGTAGTTGTGCAAAGTCGACGGGAGGAGGGCGAGATTGAGGTTGGTGAAGAAGAGATTGTGAGAAGACTGGACAGGCGGGTGCGCGTAATAAGGCGGGAGTGGTTGGTGGGCGGAGTGGGCAGTGGTGGTCGTGGCGTCTGGGGGAGGTTTCGAGCTCCTGTCCCTGCTGTCCCTCGGCGCTGGCCCGGATCAGGGCCATCATCACCGTCGCCCGCACAGCGTCATCAGCAGTGGGGGTCCCCATTGGTTTTACCCAGCTACATTCAATTAGCTACATGCGTTGCTTTGACTCTATATACCTGCCCATACATTCCCAACATGGTCGTAGCCAACGCCTGTTTACAGTCGGTAATTTCAAAAGATGCCGCTCAAAATTCTCGCCCTAAGGAAACCCTGATGCGCCGTGGGGAATATTGGAAACGCAAATGCGGCACTTCAATACAAAGCCAGAATTTGCGGAACTCTCCTCTACCTCGCCGTCACAGGGGCGACTTTCTTGATCTGTTCAGTGAGCTGGGGCGCCTTCTTTGCCGCAGCCTCGGCGGCCATCTCGGCCACTTTCCTCAACTTCTCCTGGCGCACCCTGCGCAGATATGCAAAGAGGACAATGAAAAGGAGCTCCATACGCTCCTTGGTCATCATAAGGAATCCCTGCACCAAGAGACCCTTGAGAATCTGAGGACCAATACCCTTGAAGAGACCCAGCAGGCCATCATTCTCAATGATGAACGCCATGACTTGGACAAAAGATTTGAAAGGCTTGCCCTTGCGGGATGGCGGCGGCTTGGATTGCAAACCAACCTTGGCAACGATAAGGGGCTGAGTCGCGATTGTTGCGAGAGCCTTCGACATGGAACCAAGCACTTCAAGACCAGTCAGCGAACATGTCCGCGCAAACTCGGGCAGCACATACCAAAAGCCTCAAGCGGCTTCAACTGAGCCTTGCCCGGAAACATGACAGCGCGCAAGCGCTGATAGGCGCCATAGGTAATGGCGGGGTTGACCACCAGTACCAAACTGGCCTTCAAACCTCTCCAAAGGCCCGTCCAACCGTCCTCACTGTTGATGACATCACGTCCAGTCTCCAAAAGACCCTTTCTATCGTGCTTGGATTGTGTCTGTTGACGAGTGGTCACGACAGCCACAGGGATGGTAAAGAGCTGTGCGAGCGCGCCTGCGACGGCACCCAGACTAAGCTCCGTGGCAGTGCCTGGGGCCTTGGCCGACTTGACGCTCGAGAGATAGAATGTGCGAACAACCGAATACCAGTAAAAGTAAGCAAAGTTGGTGGAAGCGACGCCAATCAAGGAACCAGGCATGCCAGCATACAGCCCTTCCAGCCCGTCATCTTTGACAATCTTGGTAATGGCATCCCAAGTCGAATCGTAGTGTGGCTCCTCTGGAGTTTCCGGTGGGTGTCCGTTGGCTTCCTCAGACTTGGATTGCTTGACTTGGACCTGGAGACGGGTTTTGACACTATGAAGCGCAATTGTGAGCGGGGCTATTTGGCGGTCTGGGGATTTCGGCCGACCTACATGTCAAGCGGGTACACAAGAGCGTTTGCGATAACAGCGCCAGTGGCACCAGCGACAGCAAAACCCCAAGGGGGCAGAGCAGCTTCCTTGGACTGACCGGCCATGGTAGAGGGATAGAAATATCTTGGTCGATATTTATTTCAGGAGAACGCAGATACGGGCGTATGGGCAACTGAATGGAGCAGGATCTCGGCCACGATGACGGAATCGGGCGCGGGCGTGTCTAGGTCGGTGAGAGGGAAAGCTATACAACCATGCCGGCGCAGAGTTGGATTTCGAAGGGAACGGGGTTTTTTTCAGGCGGGCGAAAGGCGGTTTCGGTCGACGTTAGACATGGCGCAACTTTCATGGCAACCAACAGCGCAACAAGGGTTCACGACCGAGAGGACCGACTTCGACCTCGGCAAGCAACAGGTGCGGCACCTGCTGCGAGTCGCGCAGATCTGATGGAGATAAGATAGCGAGTCATTGCATGCCGTCATCTCATCCTCTCCCTCCCATCCCGTCCCAGGGTCCGGTCCCATCCCATCCCGTCCTCAGGCACCTTTCCCAACTGGGATGAGCTTAACTCAATTCCTTAGCTGCCGCGACCTGCCGAGACCCTGGCTGCCTCAACTCTCAAACATTGCTCTCGGCACTCCACCTCCTCCACCATGCCCTCACACTGCTGTTTCCATAAACTGCCCGGCGCCGTTGCGGAAGCTTCACGACACGATTCATCAGCCTCCTGGGGTTGCCGAGCTCAAAGCACGCCGTAACCCAAGCCCAGTCGACTCGCGTAACTGCAAGCGCATTCCGGAAGCGCTTGCCTCACGACATGATCCTCTTTACTCTCTAGCCTGACTAACACCGCACTTGATAATGGGCGTCTTTTCTTTCCTTGACCTCTCTGCTTTCAATCACCGTCGCGCACAGCACCTTCCTTGCCATCATGGCCAACAATGCTCAACTTTTGGCCCTCAAGGCCCAACTGGACCACGTCCGAAAACGCATGGCCGAATCCCCGGACAAGGACCAAGCCCTCCAGCTGGCAATTGAGGCTGCTGAGCTCTGCATGAGCTCGCTGCGTCTGGCCACCGACAAGACACACAAGGCTGACCTCAGCTCTCAAGCGAAGAGCTTCATCTCAGAGGCCGAACGCATCAAGAAGAATCCCCAATGGTCGCCTTCGTTGTCAAAAGCGCCACCCTCTCCGCCTGCCGCTTCGTCCAATGCACCCGCTTCCCAGATTGCTTCTCCATTGACTACACCCAAATCTCCCGCAGCAAGCTCACAGGGCCCGCGTTTGTTGCAGCTGGTCTCACAGCGCCCGTTGCCAACTGCCGAACAAATCATCCTTTACAAGGCTTCTTCGGTCAATGGATCAGTATTTCCTCCTTGGAAAGACGCGCCTCAGCCAGAGGAATTCAGCCTGCGCGAGGGAAATGAACGTTTTTCAGACCATACCCTGTTTCGTTTCTCCAACGACCAGCTCAACTCCCTTGACAATTGGATGCCTGCTGCTGACGCTTTGCCACCGCCTGCATGGTACCCGGGTGGAAAGGGCCTCGGCGGTCCAATGATGCAGGCTGAGACACAAATTGATCTCGTCCAAGATGCCGCGACAGACTGCTCAGTGGTTGCCAGCTTATGCTCCATTGTCGCCCGTCCTGATAATGGCAAAGCACAGGTATGCCATCGTCTTGATTCTACTACTCTGGCAGCTGACCGCATTTAGTATCTCGCCAACATGATTTGGCCCTTCAACAAGATGACATCGATCCCGGAGATTTCTGCCAACGGCAAATACATCTTGCGCCTCAACTTCAACGGATGCTGGCGCAAGGTCGTCATTGACGATCGTCTCCCTGTTTCAAAGTCGACCCGCATGCTCCACGTTGTTGATCGCAACAATCCTTCCTTGCTCTGGCCTGCCCTGTTGGAAAAGGCCTACCTCAAGGTCCGTGGTGGTTACGACTTTCCGGGAAGTAGCTCGTGTACCGACTTGTGGACGATACTGGGCTGGATTCCTGAGCAAATCCATCTCCAAGGGTAGGTTGACCGTCCAATTTATTTCCGGCAACGTCTAATTCTGGGCCAACAGAGTCGAAGTTGTGCCGGATGAGCTATGGTCAAGACTTTCCAAGGCCTTTGGATACGGAGATGTGCTCATGACTGTGGGCACAGGAAGCATGAGTCGTCGCACTGAAAAAGAGCTTGGACTGGAGAGCCAGCATGACTATGCCGTCATGGATCTCAGAACGAACGGAACGGAAAGACAATTTCTTCTCAAGAATCCCTGGACCGAAGGAAACGAGCGAAGTCGCGGAAAAAGAACGCCCTCTGCAACCGAGTTGCTCATGCAAGAGTTCGTTGCCGAGCAGAAGGAGGCTCAGAACAGAGTCATGACGTTTCCCTTTTCTCGAGCGCCCACAGGATCAGCGCAGCAGGCTCCTCGCATGTTTTGGATCAGCATCGAGCACCTTTTCCAGCACTTTGAAAGTGTCTATGCCAATTGGAACCCTGTTTTGTTTCAACATCGGCAGGATATTCATTTTGCCTGGGATCTAGAGGCAGAGAAACAGATTCCGGGCTGCCTCGCCGACAATCCGCAAATCTCGCTCAAAACCGATGGAGACTACGTCATTTGGCTCTTGCTCTCTCGTCATTTCAAGGACGATGACTCTGGCGCAACCGGAGCCAAGCGTGATTTTGGAAAACCGGCTGTTGACACACCAAGCCACGCGAGTGTCAAGGGCAAGAACGTGTCGACTCCTCTGTTGAACGAGGTAGATGAAAAGCCGGCGACCTCGGACCCGCAGGTCCTGAGCGACCTGGCGCGCGGTTGGATTACCCTCTACATTTACGACGAAGAGGGCAAGATGGTCTACACAAAAGAAACGGAAAAGATCCAAGAGGGAGAAGTGGTTAGCAGCGCCCAGATGCTTCTCAAATGGAGCAACCCCAAGAAGTCGACGTACACGGTAGTTGTGGATCAGGAGCAGCTCCCGATTTCGAAATACACGTTCTCGCTTTCGACCTTTTCTCTGAAGCCGTTGACGTTGGACCGCGCGGCGCAGAAACACGAATACACGACCAGGGTCAAATCAGCCTGGACGAAGTACACTGCTGCGGGCAACCTGCACAGTCCTGATTTCGGCGACAACCCACAATTCAGCTTGAGGGTGGTCCGGCGGTCGTCCTTGTCGATCTTGCTTCTGGTACCGGACGATTCAGCCGTCTGCAATGTCATTCTGTTGTATGGTCAAGGCAAAAGGGCGTACACGGTCAAGTCAAGGGACATTTTGGCCAACTCTGGCCTCTACAAGAAACATTTTGCGCTGGCCGAGGCCAAGGACATTGAGGCAGGAACCTACACGATAGCATGTTCGACGTTTGAGCCGCGACAGCAAGCAGATTTCGAGCTCCGGGTTGACAGCGACGTCCCATGCGCGCTCAAGGCGATTCCTCAAGAAGGGGCCGGGCTCGTGGTAAGAGATCTAGCGCGTGCGTGCCTTGAACCTTCGACGAACCGGGTTGCCGCACCACTTCGACCTCAAAAATTGGTGCGCGTCACAATCACAGCCAAATTGGAGCAGGCTCGCGCAGCATCGGCAGCGGCGAGTATCCTCTCTCGCGCGCGTAGCCCTATCAGGGTCACGATCGAGGTTGGACGTGGACCGGAGCGGCGCATTCTGATTGCCAGCAGTAACGGAGAGTTTAGTGACAATGCGGCAGGGGTCAGGACCGAGGAGGTGGACCTAAGTCCGAATCTGCTGCAGGAGGGAGACATTTGGCTGGTGGTGGAACGTCTGAGCGGACCGGCAACAGGATGTGACGAAATCTACAAGGTGGAAATGCATTGCGACAGCATGAATGCGGTGGGGGTTGGAGTATGGAGGGAGTGGTATCAATGATGAGGGAGACGCAGCTGCAGGCCAAGCGAAACGTGGGGACGGGATGCGGAGTGAGCGTCGGAGGAGGCGATGGTGCGGACTAGAAGATTGCCGTAGCTGGCCAAGGTAAAGTGAGAATAGGTACGAAGGCGGGTAGGCAGGTAGGTAGGTAGGCAGTGGGCGAGATTATTATAACGACGAAGCGGTCGGTCACGTGATGGGGCGCCGTGGGCGACAGAGCAACGGAACTTGGAAGTCGGAGCGCAGGGCAGGACAGGGCAGGACACACAGCATTCGTGCAGGCTTGATTGGCTGCTGTGGTCCGGACGATAGCAAGGGCCACACACAGCAGACGACAGCATCCATCGAGCGGCATACAAGAGAGAAAGCGACGCCGTCCGTACGGAGGGTAGACGACGACGTGTTTACTTTTGGGCCTGTTCAAGTTGAGACTGTTGCAGCTTCACGTCCCTTCGACTGCTGCATCCCTGCCTGTGCTGTCGGGTGCACGCCAAGGCCGCGATTAGATGGCGCAGCAGCGTTACGTCAGGAAACCTATCTGGATCACTGCAAGTCCCAAAAGACGCTGCTGAATTGGAGCCGCAACAGAAGTACCTGACCCTTCGCCGTCTTGCCCTCCATCTTCTCAACAATCCGTCCCACGCCTGACCTCGTCGACTCGCATCCCTCCTCCGAACTTCGACACGGCCATCCCCGAGCCCACCATACCACTCCCCCCTTCCGACCACCCAACGCCACCTCCGCATCTGCTGCTCCTCGCCCTCCTAGCTACCTCCATACCTCACCTCGCCGGCCACCAACATGGCGGCATCAACCTCCACGGCCGTTGATTCGAGCGCCCCAACAACCGCCACAACAACCTCCGAAGGCACATCGCGCGCTGCAACCCCCGCATCGACCGCCGTCGCCAACGGAGGCCCTGCTGAGAAGACTCCGGACGACAGCAGCAAGCTCAAGACCTTCTTGGGCATACTGCGAAAGTAAGCACACTCACCCCCGCCATGTCTGCAAGGCGCGACGAGCGAGAGGGGAATGGGACTTTTGTCTATGTGCCAAGCTTCGTCGCGCTCTGCATACGCAAGCTGGAGAATTGGTGGCTGACGCAGACATGGTGGTTGCAGGTTCATGGGCGTGTCCGATATCGCATCCGTCCGCTTTTCCTTGCCCGCACAATTGCTGGAGCCGACGCCAAACTTGGGTATGTGTCGTGGTCGCCGCCGTTAGGGCTCTTTCGTCTGACTTTTGTGCAGAGTACTGGAATTACTTGGATAGACCAGAGACATTCATAAGGTGCGGCGCCTTCGTATCGGCGACAGCGGGCGAGAAGCTGACGGTAGGACAGCATTGGCGATTCAGAAGACCCCCTTGGTCGCATGCTCGGAACGTTGAGGTTCTGGTTCACAAAGGATTTGGTATGGCGGGGCACACAATCCAAGTCGAGGAGGAGCTGCCCAGGCTGACTGGAGAACAGAAATACGTCAAGGGCAAGCCATGCAAGCCATACAACTCGACACTGGGCGAATTTTTCCGGGTGAGCTGAATTTTTTTTTTTTGTCTCCATTGGCCCGATGCCAACCGAAACTGGTCTAACGTGCTGCTAGTGCAACTGGGAAGTCGAGGACACTTCGCCGGCCATCAAGTCCAATAAGAAGGACACGCCCGCCAGCAGCGCAGCGAGCGCCATCAGCACCGCGTCCTCTGGCAGGACCGTCAAGATCTCCTACCTCACAGAGCAAACATCGCACCACCCGCCCGTCTCAGCCTTTTGGGTCGAATGCCCGGAGAAGGGAATCTCAGCGCGGGGGTACGACCAGATAAGCGCAAAGTTTACGGGGACGAGTATTAGGGTCACACCAGGCGCGCACAACCTAGGAATCTTTGTCAGCTTGCAACGATGGGATAACGAGGAATACCAACTGACCCACCCGGCGGCGCACCTGGGTGGGTTGCTTAGAGGTATGCGCTCTACCCGCTGCATGCAGCTCGGATAACTCTGACAAAGCATCATAGGTTCACTCAGCGTCACAGTGGCAGATGTCTGCTACATCACCTGTCCCAGGACTCGCATCAAAGTAATTCTACACTATCTGGAGGAGGGCTGGCTTGGAAAGACTCAAAACAGGGTCGAAGGCGTCATCTTCACATACGACCCCCAAAACGACACCAAGACCAAGATAAAAGATGTGTCAGACAAGGACGTTCTCGCGCGCATCGAGGGTTCCTGGCACGACAAGGTATACTACACCCTTGGCAGCCAGGCCTTTAGCAAGAACAGCGTAAGTCAACGACATCCATTCTCCTCTAGGAAGAAGCTAAGAAAGCAAAACTTCAGGACAAGCACCTACTCATCGACGTGACGCCGCTGACGCCAGTGCCCAAAATCGTGCCGCCGGAGGACCAACAGCTGCCCAACGAGTCGCGGCGGTTCTGGGGCAAGGTGACGGATGCGATCCTGTCCAAGCAGTATTCGGCGGCGACGACGCTCAAGCAGGAGCTCGAAGAGCGGCAGCGGCAGAAGGCGGCCGAGCGCAAGACGACGGGCGCCGAATGGCATCCGCGCTTCTTCACGGTCGCCACCAGTCCGGCTGGCCGCCCGGACCTCACCGACGAGGGCCGCCTCGCCCTCGAGAAGTTGCGTAGCGACCAGTGGGACTTGGAGGAGAGCAAGGTCTATGGCGCGTAGTTGCTGTGGCCGTACGTGTTTGCAAAGATGAGAGAAGAGGGGATGTGTGTGTGTGTTATTTGTGGATTGGGAGTGAGGGGAAAAGAAGCTACCCCCTGACGACCTGAGACTGGCTAGCTGGCTGGCTGGCGGCCGCCATCTTGCTGCCGCACATGTCTAGAAGAGCAAAGGAAGGAGCTGAGCCGAGAGAAAGAGAATGTGTCTAATATATCTGCCGTCCACGTTCCCCCTCTAAGCCAACGGCGACGCCTGTTTTGCGATACTCCATCCCGCGAAAGTGGACAGGAACTATCTAGCTGTAGGGGTTGGGTTGGTACGACCGGTCGACCGACGACACATCATATCCATCCCTACCCATCTTTACTCTTCCCTTTCTCTTTCTCCTTCCGTTGTTTCTTCAGGACGGCCTTGTCCGGTCAGTCTATCAGTTCATCAGTCAGTCAGGCGGCCCTCGTCGGGTCAGGTCGGGTTTAATCATCATCATCATCATCATCATCATCATCATCATCATTATTCGGGTCCATTAGGTCAGTCATGTCATGGCGAGTTTGTCGGTTTCGCTGTCGTCGTCTTTATAGTATGGATGAGTACTCCTCTTCCTCCTTTCCCACATTGTCTCTCTATCTTTGTATCGTTTTCAGGTCGTTGCATGCATGCATTCGTTGCCCCCCCATCATCTATCTTTCTTTCCCCTCTTGTCGGCTTATCTGCTTTTGCTTTTGCTTTTGCTTTTGCTCTTTTACCGTTCCTGTTGTTTCTGCGTCTGCGTCTGCGTTGGCCCCGCTTCTCTTATTTAGCCCTGCCCTGCCCTGCTTCGCTCTGCTTAATTCATTCTGCGAAGAACCAGCCAGATTCGACTCTTAGACCACACCACCACCATCACCACCTCACCAGCCTACATTTGCATATCATTGAGCTCTATTTTTCTTTCTTTCTTTCTTTTTTTTTTTTTTTGGTTTTTAGCTGGTTTTAGGTTTAGGTTTAGTTCGTGTGTGTAGCGCGCTACCATCGCCACCACACCATCACAGCTGTTTGCTTTTTTGCTTTTTTTGCTTGTTGAGTTTGCTTGCATATAGCTCTGTGTATTATAAATCCACCGTCTCAACTTGTCTTGTGTTGATGTGATAATGTATGGATGCATGGGTGGATCAATGAAAGAGTGAGTGAATGAGTCAAACCATCTTCTATCGTTTTCTCATGCCACTTTCTTTCTTTCTTTCTGCACGGCCAGCCAATACCATGATAGCGTGACCGCAGCAACGCGGGGTGACAATCCAAAGGCCAAGCAGCTCCAACGCAAGACGGACGTCACGACGTCACGATGTCACATCAGTCTTCGAGTACAAAAGAGCACAGGAGAGAGAGGAGGCGAGAGAAAGAGCCCAGGCGGGCCCCGCACGGGTATCAATTAGAAAACGTCATCCATCTGCATCTCTCGACGGCAACGACCGACAGCTACGACAACAACGACCACGACTGCTACGACAACAACAACAACAACAACAACAACAGCGACTGCTACAAAAACAACGACTGCTACAACAACAACGACTGCAACGAATGTGACGACTCGTTGTCGCCAAGTAAGTAGACGGAGAAAAAGGGGGGATTAGGCAAAGATGGAAGGGCGTGACGGGAGGAAGCGAGGAAGGTGAGGGAGTTGGTGGTGGGGATGCGATGCAGTGCAATGCGCCCAGAAAGTGCAAGTGTCAGTGCAAGTGCCAGTGCCAGTGCCAGTGCCAATGCCGCTGCTCGCGAGTATCTAATCGTACAAAGCCGGTCCACGCAGAGCGCCCATAGTGAGCTTCGTAGACTCGCGCATGAGCTGCCCATCACCGCTGGACATTCCAAGAATGATCTCTCGCGTTCGTAAAGCCTTTGTCTCCTCTGGAGTAACCCGCGCGCGTGTAATGTCGGCTCATCTGTAGCAGTGTTTTTGAAGGGGACTTTGGCAGCTCTCATCCTGCACCTTCAAAACTACTTAGGCCTGTCTGCACAATGTCCATCCACCCACAAACGGGGAAGACGGTGGTGTGAATTGAAAAAGCTTAGACATCTGTGGTCTTGTCAAACTACGATGGTCGCTGATCGACGACGGCAAACTCGAGGCCAGGCAGCTCGCAAACGTGTCCAGGCTTCTTGGCGTCGGTGTAGATGTTGATCTCGGCGTGCGGGTGGAAGAGACCTGTTTGCGTGCAGTTGAGGATTGACTTCATGCCAGGCGGGTCGGTGAGCCGGAAACAGCCCCATCTGCGAGCGTTAGCAAAAGAGATCTAGCACGTGGCGACACACTTTGATGGACGGAAACTTACGAAGGCTGCTTGCTCGGCGCACACACTATGGCAATGCTCTCGGGCATCATGACCTGATAGCCGCAGTGCGTGTGCAAGTCTCTGCTGCTCATGAAGCACGTCTGCGACGGATGCGTGTGGATCCACCCCAACACCATGAGGTCCTCCGAGTCGCAGTAGTCGAACAACGCCGACTCGTTGGTCGTCTCGCACGTGTCCGACGTGTTCTCTTGCTCCGGAATCAGCAGGCGCGAGATGAAGAGGGCGTTGGAAATGAGCGTGCCGCAAAGGATCCCGCACGTTTCGAGGTTTTGCCGCGTGTTTGGCCAAGCCACGCGCAGAAACTCTTGGCGCAGCGTTGGCGGGATGAAGACGGTTCTGAGGGGTGCGCCGTTCTCGAGGAATGCCGTAGGCTTGAATTGGTAGTCGCTTGAGTTGAGCTCTGGCCGTGGCGGAGTGGCAGATGCGGAGCGGGACGGCGTTTCTGAGCCGTCCGAATCCAAGTATTTTCCAGGTAACGGTGGTCCAGATGGCTCCGTACGAATGGGAGCCTTGCGTGGATAGGGTGGAGGGACTGGTCCCCCTGCTGCGGGATCCAGCAGCACTTTGCGGGGAATCGCTGGCGGCGCACCCGGTGGTCGCGTATCTGGATACTGAGCTGCCTTTATGGCGGTGGTCTCCCAAGTTTGAAAATCGTGTTTTTGCGGCACCATTGGATAGTGATAGACACCTGTGGCCATCGACCTGCCTTCGCTGGCCACTGATTCCCTCCGCCGATCCAGGGCATCTTGACCACGACGTCCGACCTCTAAAATCCTTCTGTTTAAGTCGTCACTCTCCTCCTTCATGCCGTTTCCAGCAAGGTCGTCTTCCCACGTATTCCACACACCGGCGGTCCGTCTCTCATGTTCCTCTTCATCCGACACGCCCGCCTGGCGAACCTTTCTCTTTGCCAAATCTCTTCTCCGAATCTCGCGCTGCGCCAACTTGGCTGCCAAGTCTCGATGTTCCCCTGCATCCAACGACTGCTTCGTGTTCACTCCGGCGGGGTCTGTGGATCTCCTTGTGCCCACACTAAGACGGTCCATCTCCCTAGTCAGCTCGACGGGTCCCGAGATGGTTTGTCTTGCGCCAGCCATCTTCTTGCGCTCGGTTTCCTGGCGAGCTCTGAGTTCCATATAACGCTCATGTCGTCTGTTTATCTTCGGCCTCAGCTCTTCCAGCTTTTGGAGGTTTCTCTGGACAATCTGGCGGGCTTCTTGCAAAGCGGTCTTATTGGCGGGATCTTTGGCCTCGGGATGGCGCGATAGCTTGTCGAGAATCAAAGTGGCATGGCGGAATAGTAGCAAATAAGCTTGTTGATCGTTGCCTTCGTGCTCGTAAATGGAAGCCTGGAAAAACGTTAGAAAGGGCTTCTCTTCGGTCGGGGACCGAGGCGACAGACCTCTTTTTGGATGGTGTCCGCGCTCCGGAGCCAGTATCGAAGCGGAACGAGGGAGTTGTAGTCAAAGTTTCCGGCTCGCTGCACAATCTCCTCGACACTGAGAGGATCCATGGCGAGGTGGTGGGCGAGGGCCGGAAACGCAGGTTGGGTAAACAAAGGCCTGTCGAGGCAGAATCTTCACCGGTTGGGGCGCTGCCAGCTGAGGAAATCGTGCGTCATGATATCGCACACTCGGAAGCGTGTCAAGGTCGTCGTCTCGAGATGGCGAGAGATGGTTGAGATGTGCGTCACCCATGCACCATGGTAGTTCGCCGAGGGCGGTGGGAAAGGCGGAGAGTGTGATGTGCCGGTGGGATCTAGTCTATGTGCGCGATTACATTCCCAGAATAATCACCACACAGCTATTATGAGAGCTACCAAGACACTGCGCCTCCACATCAGCCATGGTCCCTATTTCGACACAAGTGCTCAAGCTGCAAAATCTTTGGCAGCCGAGATAGGGGATGCCATTCGGTACAATGGCAACAGGGGAGATGTGCTCAAAACGCATCGTGAAGCCGTGAATCTGGAGCTTTGCAGTAGGTGCTGACTTATTTACCTACGATCTCACTCGCTGATTGTATCGAAGCATCTGCTGCTGATCTCCTTGCGCCTTCTCTCCAGCAATTCAGAGGCTGTCACATAATAGACGCAAATCCTGGAGCGGGCCTATGGTCGTCCACCATCAACAACCTTTTGCGACCCAAGCGCCATGTTCTAGTCGAATCTGATGCCAGATTTGATCCATTCCTCGACCGCTTGCTCCAATCCGACCCAAGTTACACTCGTGTCCGATACTGCGGTGGCGATTCGCAAAGTCTGGCGAGAGTGATCGATGAGGGTCTTGTGCCTCGTCCACAACCGTCCCAAGATCCAAGCAAACCCACAACGTCTCTACTCATCCTTTTCAACATGACAAGGGCGCGTTTTGGTCGTACTAGGGCAAACTCACGGTTGGTAGCGCGCGAGGCGACGATCGACCTCTGTCGCAATGCCTGGCTTCGGACTGGCGTGCAGAAGTATGGGCCCGTGCGAGTGCTAGCCTGGGTTGAAGAGGCTGTCAAGGATGCCAC
The DNA here is from genome assembly GCF_038021145.1 of Phyllosticta citriasiana. Lineage (NCBI taxonomy): Eukaryota > Fungi > Ascomycota > Dothideomycetes > Botryosphaeriales > Phyllostictaceae > Phyllosticta > Phyllosticta citriasiana. The sequence goes on along the minus strand of NW_027117279.1, from coordinate 2,005,182 downwards.
TGTGCCACGGTCTGTATCTGGCAACCTTTCCTCAATCGCTTCTCAGCGCTACGCGACCCATGTGCATGTCGTGGCGGAAGATGGTCGGACCGCTCGTGATGATTGGGGCGACAGGATGGAGTGGGAAAGCACTTGGGACGTTCTAAAACGTATGGAGGCCGCTGGCATACAAATTCCAGAAAATCGTCAAAATCCGCTTCAAAAGACACTGCTCCGACTTGGAGAAGACTGGCCCCGCACATTCGAACACATCATGAGTGTAAATCCCGTCAACTTCGCCCCGTTGAAGCTTCCAGCAGTCATAAACAACAAAATTCGTTTGCGCCGGAAATACGCGCCACTCGTGCGAGACAGCGACGAACTGATGCGTCTGGAGAGACTGGCCGTTGACGACAATCAGCCGGAACGATTGCGACTAGCTGCTCGAGAAGATTACGAAAAACGTCACGCAGAGTTTCAAAGAGCTGTTTCGTCCTTACCTCGGGCCGCGCAAAATACTGTCTGGCAGGACTTGGACAGGCAGACTACGAAGAAACGCGATCCCCCTGGCCTTCCATGGGATCGTAGACCCTTTGAGCCGGTGGACTGCACCAAAAAAGACTTCTTCAGCCACAATGGTGATGTTTGTCTGTCACTTCTCGACATGTGCCCGAGAGGTTCGGCACAGCAGCATGGCGAACTCGATTTGCAGTACTGGGATCGCCTGGTGAACAAATTAATGGGACGGCCCACGGAGACTGTGGCGACCCGTTTCAATGGGATCAGTCCCGGCGCTGCTGAACATATCATACCAAAGCTATCTGCACTACACGATCCACTCCGCTACGGAAGCCTTCATCCTGAGCATTTTAGAATCAGGCTGATGACCATTGAGATGCTCGAAGAAGTGGTCCAGGTGTGGAAGTCTTGGCCATCAAGACCTAGACACATCGATGCACAATTGCTAGCGATCGATTTGGAGAGGGATTGATCGACACAATCTGGGGATCAAAGGCTCAATTGAGCTGGCATATCAGGAGCATGGGAGGTTGGAGCCATCTGAATCTCGATACCTAAAAACAAACTGATCATGTATGCAAAACATTACACTTGGAAGCCTTGAATTTTCGATGACCACGGGTTGTGTCGTCTCAAGCGGCGCCAAATGGCAAGAGATTGATTTGAACTGACTTCATGCTTTCCCCTGAGCCACATTTTGCTCATGTCGAACCCTTGCCCTTTTTGCCCGAATTAGACTGTCCTTCTTTCTGTGTCGATGCATTGAATCTGCTGATGAGATCAATCATGCTTTCATATTCATCCTCGGGCTTAGCATCGTTGCCATCATGTGCCTAAGAACAGAGCACGTCAGTGGCCGCTCCTGGACATTGTTTGCCGTGGCAATTCGGGTCCGCTGGCTCAGACAGCCAAGCGAACCGCATTGACCGAAATGGCCTCAAACCTACCTCGCTTGCCTTTTTGCCTGCTGCCGAATCCCATCCACGTCCGAATCTGTTTCTGAAACTTCGTAACCGTCCTGCCAGATCGTCCTCGGCGTTTGCCAATTTCTGACTGCTCGGATTCCACAGCAGACTGTTTTTGACGTCCTTTGTCGACTTGTACAAGGGCTCGGGAGACGTAGTGCGGTGCATGAAGGTGCTACCGTCGGACAGCGTCACGACTTGGGTGAATTGGTAGGGACGCTTTGGTCGGCGGATGAGGGTCGCGTTTCTCGTTTGTGTCTGGGAGATCTTGAATGGTTGCGCGACGGGGCGCGGGGCACGCGCCGCCGTGAAGAGGGTCGACATTGTGGACAGTGGACGGCGATGATGTTGTTGCGAGAGAGATGGACGCGGCCGCGGAGGTCCGTTGGCTGGCTGTGCGGAGCGGACGCGGATTTTCGTCCGCATGCCCTGTCCTGGACCTCCGTCCCCGGAGACCGACGTGCTCAGCTTTATTTTCTACCCCTCGTCCCCTCCATCCACACCCGTCCACGCGACTCCCCTTCTTCTCCAGTCTATCCAAGAGGTTGACTGGATTGTGGGCCCTCTTGAGTGCTAGGTCACTCTCATGTTCTCCTCTCCAGTCGCGCGCCGCTTCTACCAAGCGTTCTTTCGTTGGAACAGTAAGTAAGACCCGGCCATTTCTTCCTCCCAAACCATGTTTGAAACCTGACCCTTTCGTAGCCACTGCATCTGTCTCACCCTGCCATCGGGTCGCTCGAACTGCTATCTCTAGAAGGAAGTTTTGGGCGCAACCGACAAAATACAACTCCAATTACGTCAGTCATGACGCCCGGACGAACATCGAGACGCAGGAGGGAAGACACCACGAGGCCACATCAGGAAGCGAGATAGACAGCACCATGCGTCTAGTCATGCGAAAATTACCGCAACCCGTCGTGGTTGTGACGGCCCTCGCTCCAGACACTGAGCTCTGCCAGCGCACATCAACATCCAAAGCCTTTGCTTCCTCGCGCGGAATGACAGTATCTTCCTTTACGACCGTGAGCGTGACCGACCGCAACGTCATCATCAGCTTCAACATTCGCAAACCGAGCGGCACTTGGGACGCCATCACACACCACAAACGCTTCGCCATACATATCCTGGAAGCAAGCGCAGAAGGCGCACACATCGCCGGACTCTTCACCAAAGGAGACGCTCAGGCCGGCTTCACAGAGCTCGTGGAACAAAGGGGGAACATGCTGCGCTTCAATCTCGCCGACGGCAGCGCGTCCCTCAGCTGCCACGCAGAAAGAGGAGCAGTAGTCAGGTCGCACGAGGGCACGATGCCGCAGGAACTGCTCAACGCGCCGCAAATCATGAGCAAAGCCGTGTTTGCGCAGCTAGACTGTCGGCTGCTGCCCGACAGCTGTGTTTCGGTCGGCGACCATGTCATCGTTGTGGCCGAGGTTTGCAACTTTCAAAATATCAAGACGAGCATTCAGGCATTGGACGCTGATAAAGCTGTCTCATTCTTGGGATACTGGGATAGACACTTTGTCTCGAAAGCCGACACTGAGCCAGCTTCGAGTTCCCGCGGACAAAAGAGTGTCGAGGAGCAGGCGCCACTTGTTGCTTCGAAATGAGGCCGCTGGCCTTGATCTTTGCGCAACAATTCTGACATCTGAGCACATAAGGGGCGAGACATTGTGCTCATCGATCCAAACTGGTCTACTTGAGGCTGCAGCCGACACTCAGAGGTACCAGGATGCAGGGGCAATCTGAGAACCCCTACATCGAAGCGTCTCTACACCAACAGCGCCCATGTCGCATGTGATCACAACAACAATTCAAGCCAAGGTGGCCACGAGATTTCCGGACTATAAGAGGTCACCATCTCGATTGGCGTAGACCCGATCCCCACACACGGGGTGAATGTAGAAGTCGAGGACGGCGGCGGACCTTGCACACAGCTTGCTTTGGGGTTTTTGAGAAGGGGAACAGCGCTCCTGGTGTGCACTAGCCAGGACATAAATTACTGGCCTTGCTCAAATGCTTTGGGTGGGCTCAATCTACTTTTCAGATGGAGCAAACCCTATGTACACATGATGTAAATATTAACTTGTAGCTCAAAGCAAAAACTCTTGCATTCAAGCCTCCGTCATTTGCCCTTCTCCTCCATGCGCTTTGTGCGCAATCGGTGTTCATAGAACTCGCCGACACCACTTGCAGCTTTCGAGGCTTCGCAAAAAGCTTCGCAAAAAGCTTCGCAAAGACCGTAGCTAATGATGCCTGTCTTTGTGGCAGTCTCCGACGCTCAAAGCTTGGAAATGGTTGTTGAAAGTCCGGTATGCCAATGAGCGGGAGAAAACGACTTCCCGACAGGATTTGAGGATCCTTCTCGGCGGTGGGAGCCTATTTCGAATGACTTACGATACCGGCCGCGGCGAAACGATATGCCTGTGTCTTCCGGGTGTTTAGAGATACCCCGGGGAACCAAGTATGGCACAAAGCTCGTAAAGCTAATCGTCACTTAAGACGTCTCACGCCTTCACCCCATGTGAGTATCCTCGCCATCCTGTCCCTCCCCCTCTCCCAGCCTTGCTTCCAGTCTTTTTCTCGCCTCCGCCACCAACTCCGCTCCCTTGACAACTCCAACGTCTCTCGTCCGCGCGTTCAGCCATCCCACATCCAGCTCTCCCAGCCCGCCGTTCTTGACCTCGCCGCCAGCGCCGCTGTCTCCCTCCACCTTCTCTGCTTTCGCTGGTATCACACCGGCATCCTCCAGCGCGCCAATCTCACGCATGAGGTTATCTTGTATTGTGCGCACGAGGCTAAAGTACGTTCGCGTGTGTGCCGAAAACGCGGCTTTGCGGGCTTCGAGAGGGGAATCGGGGGTTGACGACGGGTCATCCGTGGAAGATGATGGTGGTGGTGGGGGCAAGTCGCGATTCGTAAGGGCACTGACAGCGCTTCCGGCTGCGGTAAGCAGTTGGGGGATGTCCTGCAGGTGTGTCAGCGATCCAGTGTGGACTGGCGGTCGCCGTAAAGCTATAAGCACCTCTTTAGTTCTGCTGAGCTCTTGGATGTGCTCGACTGCCAGATTGACGTGATCCCTCGCGCCGCTCGTCTCTTCTGCGTTGGCCATGGTCGCGCTGGTGTCGGTGCCTGTTTTTGTGGAGGCTCTAAACTTGCCTTTTCTCTGTAGAGCTACCCGTCGGGACGATTTGCGCGCAAGCCTCGGCGAAGTCCTCCACAGCTCTCGAACTGTGGCGCAGGCCGTGGACACTCTCCGCGAGCGAATTTCAAATGGCGGTCCTGATGGCTGGAAAAATTGGAGGATGGAAATGCCGATAACCCCGCAGGTTGTCCTCTTGTGAGCCTGGTGACAACTTTGAGAGTTGAGCCTTGAACGGAAGGTAGTGTTTTTGGAAAGATACCTACATGGTGAAGGTGTGTGGAATCTGGAAATGCCCAACGGAGGATCCGCACTCTCGGATGGACGTGCACACGCGCTAGGGGCACGGACCATATGTTGAGCCTCACGCTAAATCTTATTGAGACGTGCCGGGCGGTGTTGAAGCGCGTCCGGTCGACATCCACCTCCGAAGTCACGACTGATTCCAACCTCTGCTTCATCGACGTCGTCTTCTTTTCGCTTTCCAAAGGATTCGATGAAAAACATCCCTTGATGATCGGAAACCGCCCATAACTCTCTTGCACTGTCGCGAAGGCGACAGCTTTCTCTGGTACTGGCATCCGACAGTTGAATCTGTGAACTCCCCGTACGAAGATGTCGGGTCCTCCGCCTGGCAATGGGCCTCCTCACTCACGAAACGTCAGTGTGAGCAACGGACCTCCGAGCGCCGGCATGGCTGGGAACTCGCAGCAAATGCCACCCCAGGGCAGCGTGCCCCCGGTTGGCACGCCCGGTGGAAATGCGCAAAGCCAACAAAACCTGAATTACATTGTAGGTATCGCGATTTTCTTTACCCTTTTTGTTTTGAGCTTTGAGACGTGACCAAAATCCATTGGGCGGTCTTCCACTGGTCATCCGGAATCCGATTTTGCGTCCTTGGGTATTGGGGAAAGGGGGAGTGTCTGTGATGGATTGTTGATCCGCTGGTGCACTGGAAAACTTGGATCTCCCAGCGCCGAGAATCCATGGACCCGGCGGTAGTCACCCCTGGCGACGTCTTTCCAGAGGTTCGCGCAACTTGCACTGGTTCCGCGGCCGTCACAAACAGCCTGACTCTTCATCCTGCTATCCATTCTGGACAATGTCCGCACCCGGTCATCAACCACAATCGTCGCCCATGATCTGAGCTTGCCAGGCGCGCAACTTTCATTGTTATCAGCTAAGTCGCAGTCTCAAACGCTCAACCATCAACAAGCGTCAAAATGGCGAGAAGGCCGAACATTGTGGAAATGGAAATGAGGTTCATGCGCGAAGCGGCAAGTCACCTGTTCGAGCCCAGTAACCTCCCATTTTTGCGAGCAAGGAGCGACGAAGCACCCAGTCCTCAGTGGCCTCCTTTGGCTGGACTGTCCATGTCCGGAATCCAAAGCACGCTGCCGACCCAGGCACGACTTTCTTTACACGCCAACCAGCAGCTGCAGTTTCTGAGTCGCTCCTTCCAAAACCGACAGCCCAACTGGGCCGCTGCTTTACGCCTACACCGGACACGGAATCATCACCATCGTTCGCGTACCTTTGAAATCGCCGAACATCAATATCGCAGCAGAGTCTTCGGCGAACATGATTCCAGCTCGCAGAGAGCCCATGCTCAGAATAATTTTGTATTCGCCGGTGCCGGAAACCAGTTGGCCTCAAAAAGGAGAGAAAAACCGCTGCGAAGGAATGCCGGATCCCAGATGGCCTCAAAATGACAAAAACGAAGAGGGTCCCAAAACCGGCCTCGACATACTTATTCTGAACAAGGCGTGGGATCGGCAAGCTCAGGCTCTTGTTGTCGCTCCTGCTCAAATTTCATTGCTTCTTCGATGCGTCGCAGAAATTATACACGTTCCAACGCTAATCAATGCCTGCAGGTTCTGGAGTACCTTAACAAAAAAGGTTACAATCGTACCGAGGCGATGCTACGCAAGGAATCGTCGAACCAGGACGCAGAGGGCCGACCCATCATTACTCGTGCTGAAGACCGCGGCGGTGCTGCCTATGACCAGGCATTTGGTATTGTATCTTGTCATTCAATTCTTAGAATCACTGCTAATATAGGTATTAGAGTTGTTGCGCGCATGGATTGAGGACAACCTGGGACTCTACAAGCCGGAGCTGCGCAGGTTGCTGTGGCCGGTGTTCGTCTACTCATACCTGGACATGCATAAAGAGTTTTACTCCAGAGAGGCCGTGGCGTTCTTTGAGAAGCACAAGGAATTGTTTACCGCAGAGCACGAAGTTGACCTTGTCTCTCTCGGAACTATCCGCTTGCCCGAACACGTCGCAGATAGCAACATTTCCAAGATATACCGAGGCAGCAAGTATCGCCTGACATTGAGCAACATGGCCTTCAACAGCCTGATCCAGTATCTGGAATCGAAAGAGAAGGAGGGTGGCTCAATCATCATCAAGATCATGAACCAGTGGATGAACATCATCACGCAAGATCGTACTGCGCCGGGCAACGAAAGAAGCCTCGCAGCAATGATCTCCCGTGGAAGCAAAATCGAGGAAGATATGCCTGCTGAAGATGAGGGTATCCCAGGCCACAACCCGGGATCTGCGAATACCGATCGCAACGCACCACCTGTATTGGCGAAACTTCAGTTGGGCCCCCTTCCGATGGAACCTGAATTGATGGAGGATGTCCGCGCCGAAGTTTCGGAACTAGACTCCAAAAATCCTCCGGCGCCCGGTCAAGCTACTCTTGCTGATGAATTTGAAGCTCGCATCAAGCGCGAGTCTACTGAAGAGGCTCCAGCCCGGGATGCTGTTCCGCTGCCGCCATCGCTTGCCCGTGACGTCTCTATGGAGGTGCAGAAGGTCAAGGAGAACCGCGACAGATTCAAGATCGAAGGCCGTTCTGGGGGCGTTGGTCCTGGTGTCAGCGTCTGCATGTACACTTTTCACAACACTTTTGATGCCGTCAACTGCCTCGACTTCTCGGGCGACAACGAGCTTGTTGCAGCTGGCATGGCAGAATCGTACATCAAAGTTTGGTCGCTCAGCGGCGAGGCCATTCACTCGATCAATCCCAGCGACAAGCCAAGCGCCTCCAAAAGGCTCATTGGTCACTCTGGTCCCGTCTATGCAGTGGCCTTCTCCCCCTCGACCGCTAATCCATTTCCTGGTCCTGGTCATGCCTCTACCCGTCCCAAGTACCTCATTTCCTCTTCTGCCGACAAGACTGTCCGCCTCTGGTCCCTTGACACCTGGACTTGTCTCGTGGCCTACAAGGGACACAGTGGGCCTGTGTGGGATGTCAAATGGAGTCCATTCGGTCACTACTTTGTCACTGGCAGCCACGACCGCACCGCTCGCCTCTGGACGACCGACCACATTGCGCCTCACAGGCTCTTCGTTGGACATGACGGTGACGTTGATGCCGTCGCCTGGCACCCCAACGGCGCCTATGTCTTTACTGCTTCGGGCGACAAGACTGTCCGCATGTGGCACCTGAATGGAAACCCTCTGCGTATGTTCACGGGCCACACGGCTAACATCACCGCGCTCGAGTGCTCGCCATCTGGCAAGAAGTTGGCCTCCGCAGACGACGCTGGTAACATCATCCTTTGGGACTTGGCTTCGGGCACACGCATCAAGCGTATGCGCGGACACGGCAAAGGTGGCATCTGGTCGCTGTCGTGGTCAGTCGAGTCATCAGTCCTCGTGTCGGGCGGCGCCGACGGAACGGTGCGCGTATGGGACGTCCTGCAAGAGACGCCCGAGACGACTACGACGGCCAACGGCAAGGTCATTGCCGAGGGCGGCTCCGGCACCAAGATCGACGGCAGCATGGGCAGCGGCTCTGCAGGCTCGGGCGGCGCCGGCTCGTCTTCCAGCAAGAAGAAGGCTAAGGACGTCGTCGTCACAGCTGATCAGATCAGCGCCTTTCCTACGAAGAAGAGCCCCGTCTACAAGGTTCACTTCACCCGCATGAACCTGGTCCTCGGAGGCAGTGCGTACATGCCTTGAGCGTGCGTCGACCTGAAGGGGGCGCGGTTTTCTCGTTCATAATCAAGGCAGTGGGGGGTTTTGAGTCTTCCTGGGCGTCAATGGATGGCGGTAAGCACGGATGGGAAGGCCTTTCTGCTTTGCTTGTTCTGCTTTTTTTTTTTTTTTTTTTCCATCGGGAGAAGACATGGTTCTGCGATATCACAGGCAGACAAGGCGATGGGGATTCCAACTTGCTCTTTGCTTCGGGCTGGGAGATGCTGGAGGGTTGGGTGTAGTCCCAGAAACCTCTGCTTATGCTAGGCAGTCTCCTTTTACAAACACCCAAGCTGGTCTAAAACCTGGAATCTTGCTCACTGCAGGCCTGGGATCCAATGTGCTCGTCTTTGTGGCTGTAGTCTATGTAAAAGACTTATCGAGTACGCAAGATACGATAAGATGTAAATGTGCAAGAGGAGTTTACATGTCTTTAAATAGATGTTCAAAACGCGAGTCTGTAATGTTTTTCTTTCCGCCTTACTTGTTCACCTGGTTACCATCTTCCACGAGACTCCGAACGCCTAGATCCGGAATGTGCATTGCCAAAAAATCAAGACTGCCTCCCAACAAACAAGCCGCTCTGCTGTGGGTAGTTGTAATTCCTAGCCTTCATATACCTCTTGCTTACACGCCCGAATACACCGCCGTCACCTCCCTGCCACACTGTACACGCTGCTCCATCTCGACCCAGCGGCCGCCGATCTTGACCTTCTTCTTGGGCGTAATCTGGAAGCGGTGCTCCTCCTTACCCCTGACCTTGCGCTCAGCCAGCTGGTCAAGCGGCTGGATATACGTCGGCTGCGACACATTGTTGCGCTTGCCGGTGCCGATCTGGTAGCTCTCGTTCTTACCGAAGAAGACAATGTCGGCGCCCCAGTTGGTCTCGTTCTCCGTGTACGTGTCCTTTTTGGACGCGCCGGCGACGGTGCCCGCTGACAGCTGCGCAATGTTGCTCATGACGGCCGCCACGTGGTTTGCGCCAACGGAAAGGTTGGCGAGCCGGATGGGGACTACTTTGTTTGTGATCTCGTCGAACTCGAAGAGGCCGGAGAGCGAAGGGATCTTGGTCGGTGTGCCTTGAAGGTGCGTCCATCGTCCGTTGCCTAGCTGGCCCCAGATGCCCTGGCCGCAGGCCCAGGTGTCGGCCGTCACGCGGCCTAGGTTGCGCCGTGCGATGGAGGCTTCTTCGTTTTCGCTTCCAGGGTTGCTGACGCGGGTCGCGTCGACGGTGAAGTAGGAGTTGTTACCGCCAGCCGCAAGCCCTGTCACGCGTGGCTGCAGACCCGAACCCCGGTACAGGTTGTGGAAGGGGAGTAGGGATGGGGCATCGATGTTGCCCGCGTCGGGGTCGTAGTCAAAGCCCAGCTGGCCCATGCTGTTGTCGCCAAAGCTGAAGACTCGGCCGTCTCGATCTGCTACCAAACTATGGAAGTCGCCGGCAGCAATCTTAGCAATTTCGAACCCGCGAAGGGTTGTGAGTTCGTGAGGTTGGTCATAGGAACCTTCAGGTCGGTTGCTCCAGGACAGACCTGGCACTCCGAGCTGACCTTTCGAAGGGTAGTCGAGAGCGGAGGCGGCGGCAGAAAAGACTCGGCCTTTCGACGTCAGCATGAGAAGATGCTCTTGCCCACCGGCAATGTCTGTAATCTTCTCTCCAAAACCCATGTCCTTAGGCTCAATCTTGCGGTAGGAGATTGGGCTCCGCCACGACCAGAAAGGAATCCACGAACCCTCGGCGGGTTTGGAGCCTGCTTCCTGCTCTGACTTTGACACTGGCACGGAATACACCTTTCCATTTGAGCTGAGACCAAAGATGCGATCTTTGGACAGGACGAGAGATTTGAGGTTCTTGCCTCTTAGAGTAGCGGCCGGTTGAGCGTTGTCCTTGTCATAACCCGTCCCCCATTGCAGAAGATCGCCATTCTCGTTGATGGCAGCACCAAAATAGCGATCCAACTTCAAATCTCGAAGGAGGAGTCCGTCAAAGAATGGTATCCGGCGCGGGGTCTTGATGTACTGTTCGTCCGAATCGGGGGCAACAACCTTGCCACTGTTGGACCCCCAGGCGTATACTCCAGGACTTTCCCAGCTTCGCTTTACTTGGAGATGCTGAGAGCTGAGAATGTCTCGGTTCTCTTCCTTGGTGGTGCCCTTCTTGAGACGTTTTTCAAAGGTGAGCTCAACCTCCGGCTTCTCAGGCTCGTCGGCATACACTTTGCGACGAATCGTATTGCCGGCCGAGTATTGATAGAAGGCAGCTGCAGACCCTAGGCCAAAAAAGATGACCATCCAGCCAGGGATGCGAGCGGGCTTTGCCGGCGCATTCTGGGAGGAAACAGCTGAAGCAGCAGCGCTATTCTTCGCGGTGGCGTTGAGCTTTCCGCGCGGGATGCGAGTCGCAGCGGCGGCCTTGTTAATGCGCCGCGAAGATTGGCGGAGACTGCGCGAGGGAATCATGCTGTGGATGGGGCGCGAAAGACTTTGACTGGATGAGGCACAAGTGATGGAAAGATGTCAGACACGCGACATGGTCTTACGCGGAAAAGCGGCGAAAGGTGAGAGTAGAGGTGGCAGTCGAGTGGATGAAGTCATGACTTGGGAATAATTTAGCTCAGGGCTCTAGTCGGCGGACTTGGCCTGTGCTCAAATTCCGCTCCGGCGGCCTCGAGCTCCGCCGCGGGAGAGGCCAGCTTCGCATACTATCACCAACAGTTCACCCGCGCCCCTCCACCTCTACTCCCGCCATGTACGAGGATGCCTGGATCAGCGCCGTCGTACCAGAGCACTACGCCCAGCCCGAGAGACCAAAGCCAGGCCACAGGCGCCGCGTCTCGCTCCTCAAGCAGCCCAACGTAAGCCCACCGTCTGCCTCGCCTAGGTGCGTCATGAGCTGTCCATGGTATTGATTCTTGTGCCCACAGGAGAGCAACCAGGCTGACGACCCCGTAGAAGCTATCCTCGAAATCCTAGAGGAGCCTGAACGAGCCAAAGGTCCCCCAAAAGCCCAAGTCGCGCGCCGGGCTAAGTCGTTTAGCGATTTCTACGATGTTGCCAGGGCCCACGTCGCAAAGGAGCGCCAGCAAGAACTGGAAAAGCGCAAATTGAAGACGAGGTCAAAGGAGCTTCTGAGGACCGATGTGGATTTTGATTCATGGTACCACACAATTAGTGACGACCTGCTCGACGCGAGTCATGGCGAGTACCAGTACGTCCTCTTGTGATTGAGCCCTGTGCCTTTGCCGTGCGCTGATTTTGTTGTCGATGAAATAGGCTGTATCGAGATCAGCTCCATCTTTCCCACAGACACCTCGACTCGCTCCTCGAAAGTACAAATGCTGCGCTTGACCTCCTTTCCTCGCTCTCCGACTCGTTCAAGGCTGTCGCGGCGCAAACGACAACATTCCAGAAGCAATGCGAAGGCCTGATAGCTGATCAGAAGCGCATCACCAAGCTTGCCGACGACATGGCGGAGAACCTGCAGTACTACGCCTACCTCGAGCCCACAACGCGGAGATTGAACGCGCCTGGAGCCGGCAACTTTGTACGCGGAGACGCTTTCAAGGAGATGCTAATAAATCTGGACAGTTGCATCGACTACATGCAAACACATGTACGTCATTGGTCATTATCACATTCATGGCAAAAACTGACGGCCGTAGCCCAAGCACAGCGAATCTTCAACATACGGGTCCCGGTACAAGCTGCTCCTTACTCGAGCACTCACTCTTATCCGAGTCCATTTCACCAACACCCTCCGCGAGATAGCTGCAGATGTATCAAAGCGAATAGCAGACAGGCAATTGAACGATACGACCATGTCTGCATTGCTGTACGCCAAATTCCGTGTCGGCGCGGCGGAGCTCAAAGAGCTTGGCTTGGAGATTCAAAAGCGCGCAGTACTACCGGCAGACGCGGAACCCGATGCGGAACCTGAATATCAAAGTCTGATGAACGAGCTTTATCAAAGCTATTCGGCAACCCGAGGCAGGCTTACTTTACCCCTCATCGCCAAAAAGATGCACGAAATTTCGTTAGCGCCGAGTTCCTCCAAAGATCTGGTTACTTTTGCAAGGAGCGGCATCAGTTACATACGCGGCATTTGTTTTGACGAGTACGACCTGTGGAGCGAGTGGTTTGAGGGTGAAGGAGGTGTCTACGACTTTCTCGAGGGCATCATGGAGCCATTCTACGACTATCTACGACCGCGGACGATTCACGAAACCCAGCTTGTCAAACTTTGCGAGTTGTGTTCCCTCATCCAGTCTCGTTACATGGAAGAAGAAGAGGAAGAGATCGAATCCAGTCCAGCCGTCAGACTCGACTTTGCTTCTTTAATCCAACCAGCGCTTGAGGACGCACAGACAAGACTTGTCTTCCTCTCGCTGACAATCATGCGTGATGATATAGAGTATTACAAGCCAAAGCCTGAAGATCTCGAATGGCCAATACAGAGCCGGCGTGGCTCAGAGCCCAAAAGAGAAGGACCGGCATTGTCTGGCAAAAAAGGTCAAAATGGTCCCCTCGTCCCATCCGGGCAAGAGGATGAGACAGACACTCGGTGGGCATTCAACGCCGAAGCCGCGTTCAAGGATTGGTACCCTACTCTGCGCAAAGCCATATGGCTGCTGAGCAAGATATATCGCCTTGTTAATGTAAGAAGTCTTTCCAATGTGCCATTCACTGAAGCTAATCATCTCTCAGTCCAAAGTCTTTGATGACCTTGCACATCAAATCGTGCACCAAACTACCATGTCACTGCATCACGCCTCCCAACAAATCAGCACCCGCTCTACCCCCACCGACGCCCAACTCTTCCTGATCCGCCACCTTCTCCTTCTCAAGCAGCAAATTGTTGCTTTCGACATTGAGTACCTCAGCACAGATATCAGCATCGACTTTTTCTCCGTCACAAACACCTTCTGGGAGCTCCGTGAGCGAGGCGGCCTCTTCAATCCGCGGAATTGGGGTCGCCTCGTCAGCATGGGACTGGTCCCACGCGTCGTCGAGAACATGCTAGACGCAAAGTCCGATCTCGACGGGCGACTGCGTTCTGTCATCGGCGAGTTTACCAACAGTTGGGCAGGCCGCGTTACCTCCGCTATCGCACCCGACAAGATAGGCAAGAAGGGATTCGCAGCCACTGAAGCCCTGGATGAGGTGCAAAAAGCAGCGGAAAAGGAGGTCGCGCTCTTGCGCCGCAAACTCGAAGAATACATCGACGACAGCCGCACGCGAGAGACGCTCGTCGCAGCCGTCGTCGAACAGATTGTCGCCAACTACGAGACCTTTTGGGACAGGGTCCAGAGCGATGGCAAGGCATCGACCAAGAGCGGCTTCGGCGTGGCAAAGGGCAAGAGCCGGGCAGACGAGCTGTGGGAGCCGGGCGTCTTCGAAGAGTGGTGCGCCGACGTCTTTCGAGTCGGGCAGGGCTCGCTGGCATGGGGTGGCATGGCCGTAGCTGCGGCTGGGGACGCAGATGACGCCGATGGCGCCAGCAGTGGTGTCAGTCGGGATGGGAGTGTATGATAGATGGTTGGAGATTGCATTGACGAGAGAGAATTTGCTCAATCATTTCGACGGAGGCGCGTTGATGCGCTCTCTGTTTTGCAAGCTTCGATTTATCTCACTGAGATTGTGATGTCCACCCCTAGCGCATTAGCCGTTGAGTGTGGCTTAACACCCTCCATCCAAATGCACCGAAAGTCCGAGTGTCATTCCTATTCTGGTCCTCCGAGAATTTGACCAAGGTTTGGCATTGTCATGTGGAAGGAGAAAACTTGGTTTAGTATTGTCAAGCCTTCATCCGCGATGATGGGGAATGGGACAATATTACTTCTATCTCGTTTAAGCCGTCAGATTGGACTATTGTCCTATATCAGTATTGGTATCCACGTTTTTCAAGATTAGCGTTTCTTTATCAAGTTGATGTACGAATGGATAGGCGCGCTAGATGCAACCGCGAGATTGGGTTTGGCGCCTGCAGCGCCAGTTCACCTCATCAAGGAACCGACATACCACTTGCATGGAACTCGCGCCAGCTGAGATGGGCGCGCGCGGCACTGCTCCCAGATAGGAATCGATGCGCCAGATCGGGTCGGAAATCACACAAGGCGCTACAGCATGGCCCCCTAATCAACGACTGCGGAGTCCCTCCATGCGGTCATGCTCGAACGCGACATGGGGTAGAAGCTCAACCGCGAGCATTTCCGCACAACACACACACACACACACACACACTGCGGAGAGGGAAAGAGGAGGTGGTGGTGGGTGCCGGTGCGCCAAAGGCCCATGGGATCCGAAACTTTGAAGAACAGACAGAAAAGTTCCCTTGCTCTTTCCATGCTCGCCAGCAACAAAAAAAAAAAAAAAAAAAAAACGTGTAGACGGAGTGGCGCGGCGTCGACACGGCAACCCTGATAATCAATGGCTCAGGC
The DNA here is from genome assembly GCF_038021145.1 of Phyllosticta citriasiana. NCBI lineage: Eukaryota > Fungi > Ascomycota > Dothideomycetes > Botryosphaeriales > Phyllostictaceae > Phyllosticta > Phyllosticta citriasiana. The sequence goes on along the minus strand of NW_027117279.1, from coordinate 1,990,150 downwards.
AAGTAAGTGTCCATTCAAGTTCACCACCGTCGCGGCCGCCGCCTTCGCCGGAGAGACAAAACTCCAAAATAGCAACGTAGGTGGAGCTTGTGGTGGGGCAAGATCAGTGGACGCTCAGCTGTTGTCTCGGGTGGCTGCGGTAGGATAGCTGTTGGGTTGGGCAACGCCTTTGAAAGGGTTGGGGAACGCAGGACAGTTGGGCACGAGAGCGACTAATGTACAGTCAACACCCACCGCAATTGGCTGGAGACATATTGTCAAATAAGTGTGCCAAGAATAGTTTCTCACCCATCCGGCTAAGAAATCGTGATGCCAAGCGGAGCAACGGTGCGCGACAAGAGAGGTGATTTGTTTGATCTTCGAGAGGGGACTGTAGAAGGTTAAGAGCATGGCCATGTGATGGATGCGGGTCGAGTCGAGAGGAGGATGCACTGCGGCCGAAAGACGGGAATGGCGAAGCATCGTCGGTCAAACATGGCGTTGGGGAGGAGACGAAGATACGAAGATGGGTGTGCGCAGAAGGCGTTGTCTGTCTTATCAGATAGAGGACGACGAGTTCAATTTGCAACCATTGCCAAGGATGTCGCAACGATGCGGCGCCAGTTGGCCGTTGTGTCGACGTCCGTAATAACACCTCGAGGCTGGAACTATGTGTCTGATTCTGAAACATGAATACGTGCAAAGATATCAAGGTTTTGGAACGCCATTAAGGCGTCCGAGTGGAAGTTAAAAGCAGAAATGGAACATGAAAGTCCAAGAAGAAAGGCGGTGGTGGTGGATGGCGCTGCACGCTGCCCACCATCATGAACACAAGCAATTGGTCTGTCTGTCGGTCGACAACTAAGCATTTCGGCGAACCCATGAGGAGTAGTTCCCTTGACCCTAGTAGCTGGCCATCTTGGCCCGTCCCGCACCCGCTTTTAGATCCCAAAGCCCCGAATCGCTTTTCAGAGGAGATTGCATCTGTGATGGTGACACCTCGACCCAAACATGCAATTGCCTGCCGCGCCTTGCAAGCATGGGTGGATGAAGCCAAAGGGACCTTGATGCGGGCCCGCATGACGATCTTCGTGGCGGTTCCCGGACTTGTGCATTAGAATTCCAGACCACTTGGTGCCATGGACCCGACATGTCCCGTCATGTCATGCCGTCTCTCTTCCTTCTCAGCATGGCAAAGTCGTTTGCTTCATGATGCGCTCCCTCCATCGTGGCCGCCGTGCGCCGATCAAGCAAAAGGATCGCTGTCTTCTGGACTCCACCATGCCTTTGCCTTGCAGTCCAGGCTGTATCTGCACCGCCTGCAGCACGGAACTCCACGTCATGTCCAAATGCCTTTGTCAGCTGAGCATCTTGCATGACCCATCAAACAAGCCTTGCTCTCTTCTTCTTTCCAAATTTCACATCCACGTCCCTGCCGTGACACTGGAGTCAGCAATCTTCGATCGTCCGCAGCGGAAAGCGTGAATGCATCTCTACCCCACCATATCTATCTTCCTTCCCGCTGTTTCCCTGGGCTGTGCGCCCCGGACGGATGCCGAAAGTATATGCCCACTTCCTGGAGGAACCGAAAGGGCGTTTGCCTGCTCCTCCCTGCTGCCGTCGAGCCTGGAGCGAGCTCGTTTCACCCCATGTGAGATGTAACCTTAACCCGGCCTCATGCCCGCACGCCTGGATCTTTTGGCTGCAAAGTCTTTGGTCGACGCTTTTTCAAAGCTGAGCCCCCTTCGAACATCGACTGTCATGTGCCAAGATTTCGAGGCAACAGAGCACGATGCCTAGACTGAGCCGCCAATGACGCGCACTTCATCCAAACTACAACTTGTGTTAGACTCGCTTAGAGTGGGGCGGCAGTTGCGGTCCGGACGAAATTGCCTTCCGTCTTGTTCTTTGTGTAAGTCATACGCGAAACTGTGTGTGTGTGTAGACAGCTGGCGAAGAAGGCGGAAGAGACATTCGGGAAAGGAGGGAAAGAAAGGAAACTGGTGCACCGAGGCACGGGGCTTCTTGGTTACCTCTCGTCCGCGCAGCCATTAAACATAGCCCGGTCGCGCGGGACGTTAAGGGCGCCAAGACAGATGGCTTGGATCGGCAGTAAGCGCCAAGAAGTACTGGCAACATTGACATGCCATCATTTTCAAACTGGGCCCATGATGGTAGCAAGGCTCTTTGGGCGGACCAAAAACAGACATTGCGGCGTGTGATCCCGTACTCTCAGGCCGGTGTTCAGCGTCAATAACATTCAGAGAGAGAAAACGAGAGCAGGATGGGAGAATGATGGGAGATTATGTTAATTTTAGCCCTTTGATGTAGCCCAGCTACTAAGGTAGTTAAAATCCCCTTACTACCACCCTTACTGAGGCATAACCTCTTACATATATATAGATTTGACACCAGAGACTGGGTATCAAGAGTTAGAAGCTAGACTTTTTATCTAGTTACCTGACTAGAAGTAAAGGGGGAAAAAAAAAAAAAAAAGAAAATTTTACCACTCGCTGATGCTGAACTCCGGTGGGAGGAGGGTACAGGGCAAGGCAAACGATGAATCTATGTTATGTTGATTAATCCATGTTCCTGGCGAGTTGCCGCTCCGAATTTCCGATTAGGCTGGGGACGCATGGCGACGGAAATCAGACACCATGGATCAGGAAGATAATTGTGCTATGGCTCAATCCTGATAACGTCATTGGTCCTGTCGCTAACCGGCCTTCTGGTATAGTTTTGACGACGTCCGCTGTACTCGGTTTAGGATGATAGCCGGAAAGAAAATGATTTTCAAGAAAACCTTCGTGGGCATGGGTGGAGCATTCGTAGGAAGAAGAGTCTTGTGTCGCAACAGTCAAGGCGGAAGTCGATGGAAGCGACCATTGAATATTGACACAGCCAAGCAAACCGGATGTTGCCGCCAATGACTAGGTAGTATCGTCGACGAGATTCTTCAGCGACAGCAGCATCGAGCTGAGCCTTTCGAAAGCCAGCTTGCGCTCATCCAGCTCTTCCACGATTTTCTTGGCACCTTCAATGTTTGCCGCGCCTGCTTCTATGCTCTGCATTACCTCCTCTTCTGATTTGATGGCAGCTTGCCTTGATGCATCAGCCCAAGCAAGTGCTGTTTCTGTGTCTTGCGGGACCAGGTGGCTCTCGCTTGCGAGCTTGTGAATTATGCGTTGTGCCTCCTCTCGCTTCTGTGAGAGTAGGCTGCGTACATAGGATGTCTGCTGAAGAAGAGCTCGTTCATCGCGGGCGGCGCGAAGCAGCGTATGCACATAGGGTAGGACGTCGGACGGAGGCAGTCGATTTTCCTTTGCTTCAGCAGGGGGGGTAGACATGGGAAGATTCTTCTCCGAAGGCGTTGATGACGGCAGGACGATTTCCTTTGATAAGGCCGTGACAGTCTCGATAACACTGATCAAAGCACTGCGGGCCGCAACGTATCGTTCATACAACACTTGTACTTGATCCTGGGTTGAGATGGTTTCACTGCCTCTCTTTCCTCTTCCGTCTAGACTTTCGTGCCGGGCATGCTTCGTTGGAGTTCGATCATCCACACTCAGCTGATTTTGCTCCTCCAGCTGCGCCAACTTTGCCAGCTCGCCTTCGATCCAGGCAATCAACTCATCCCGCGCGACACGGAGTGCAAACACTTGAATCTCGACATCTGGACTCGGCGCATCTGCCAGTCTTCGTCTCGCCTCGGCCTGGAGAGCACTCTCGGCGTCGAGGCTCTTTTTGGCCGCCAACACTTCCTTTTTGAGGAGCATCGCTTTGTCCTGGACTCCATTGCTCGACTCTGAGATGCCTTCAGGATCTCCACCAATTTCAGGCGGGGGGATAGGCGCTTCTCCCAGCTTCTCATCAAGCCACTCAAACAGATCGCGGCGAAGAGGATTTGGTTCTGTGTCATCCATGCGGTCAAGGGCATAGAGGAGGGTTTGCAACTCCTTTTGTCTTCGACGTTTTTCGATCAGGACAGCGTAAGCTTGTGCCCCATTTTGTCTTTCTTCTGACGCATTGCTCTCGGAATGGTTGCGCTGGGCCCTGGTTATTATTTGCAACGTTCGGAGCTCTTGCAGTTCACTTTGGACATCATCGCAGCGCTTTTGGGCTGCTTGATTAGAATGTACAGCTTCAAAATATGCCTTGCGTAAACCTGTGTATTCAGGTGGGAGCTGGTGGTCAACAGGGTGCGGTGGCGGAAATGGGATGCTGAGCGGATTCAGCAGCTGGTCGGTGGCCGGAAATTGCGCCTGGAACTGTTGTGCGAGGATTTTGCGGATTCGGAGGGTTTCATGGCGAGGACGAATATATGGACTGAGAGCCTCTTGGACCTGGGGCAGCGGACAGGGCACTTCTTGGGACATGGCCGATGGTTGCTGGCGTGTGGATACGCCAGACCAACGACGCAGAAGGAAAGCATTGGCGTGCCTGATCCAATCGGCGCGGGGTCGGTGTTTACATGCTCCGGTCGCCGACGTGTTTCCTTGGCACGCAATGCTCCATGTCTGGCCTTCACCTTCCAGCGCAAAGTAACATTCAACAGAACATATTGATCATTGTGGCTTCAGGCATGAGCACATTAATCTTGCCGCATGGTAATGGAGTCGGCATCGCATTCGGCGCCACAGACGCCCAAGAAAATTTCAGAGCCCTTCTAACAATGCCTGTGGCGAATTGTGCCAGCCATGACGCCTGCTAATGCTGCTAGCATACCCAAATATCTACACTGCCTGTCCTACTGTCGTCTGTGGCCATCAGACGTCTTGTTCAGTCAGTAGGGATGAGACAAGCGCCGGATGAAATTGATCAATCGCGAGAGTGGCATGTGAAAATGCCATTTCCAGTCTTCTTGGAACCAGTCGATGCATCCTATCCCCAGTGTTTGATCCCTACCCGCAGAATGCAAGGTCCAGTGCAGTATAATTTGGAACATCAGATCTGATTTGAACGAATGAGGCGAGCGGTGATATGCCTGATAATTTGTCCTTGAGCGCGACATCGAGTCTTGGCTATGGTCGCTGCTACAGTTCAGACTGGTTTGGAGGGGGGGTGGGTCCAGTTCTGGGTGTTTTTTTAAACATGGTCGGCTATTGCGGTAACGCTTGACTTGAGGGATTCTCCACTGTCTCAGGAAGCCGAACTCGTGTCTTGTGACCGGGGCCGGGCTCGGAGTCGCAACCATCTCCCGATAAACAGATGCTTGGCTATACTTGTCGCTTTATACTTTGTCCTTGAAGACTATGCACGCAACAATCCGTAAAACAGTGTCCAAGTAAGCACAAAGCTGCTGAGGGATCCAAACATCTCGCCCATCCAGAGATCGCCCAGTGGTTTGTAAAAGTATTCGGTCGGTTGTGCTTTGGCTTTGAGGACAAGTATCAAGAACGAAACCAGAAGGGAGCCGAAGAAATAAAACAAGAAGCCGGGGTAGGACTCGAGGCCGACAGTCCCAGCGGCGACGCCAAAGAGTGATGCAGTGAGGTTCCGGATGTTGGAAAGTACCTGCGAGTTGAGAGCGACTTGTAAGCAGGGTGTCCGTTTCCTTGGTATCGTTTTCGACATACACGGGCATTGTGTTGGACGCTTTCCTGCACAATAGGAGCGGTCGTGAGCTCCCGCTCGTCGTGCATGGCTGCTGACAAAAGCTTGCAAGAGGATAGCTAGCGAGCGCGTTTGGAGATGGGAGAGGGCTTCCGATTCGCGCAGAGGTGGGTGGTGGAGTGGACGCAGCGCACGCAGGTCGAATCGACTTGGACGCGGGTGCCAACAAGAGGGAGATGGGCGCGGGTGAATCAGCGACTTTTCCAAAGAGGAAGGACGCTGTGATTGAGTTGAGCTTGATGCAGTGGTGGTTGGTGGGTGGGGGCATGTGGTGGAGTTCGGCGCGGGCTGCGTGAGGGAGGTGAGGTGGGCGACAGCGACCCTGGTATCCCGGCTTGCGCGCCTCACCAACAAAGTCGATTCACCGTCACGGGCACTTTGACGCGGCACGACGCTTGCTCGGGATGCGGGATGCATTTGCTTTGATTTGAAAGTACAGACGCCATTGGCCAATGCTGTCATAACCCCAGCAATTTCGCCGTTCCTACAATGCCATTCCGTCCTATTCTACCAACGGTCCATATTCATCAAGATACCTGATGCCGCTTAGCTGTCAGCAATGCTAGCACCCAGCTAGTCTACTTACTGTTGAAGGTGTTCTGGTAATCTGTGGCCAGGCAGGTTCGTCGCCGTCCTCAGATATGATATGGCCTGGACGAAATACTGTCGATTGTGACGACTGTACGTTACATTCCCAAGGCTCATGTACGCTTCTGCAGCCTGCATAATCACCGTCAGTCCAATGCACTAGGCCTGCGAGTAAACCTAGCACCAGCCTTTTCCAGCAGCTCTCCCGTCAAGGAGCCTTCGGCATGGGCTGCTTGCACGGCGCGCGAAAAGTAGTCAATCGCAGGCGTCAGCTGACCCCGGGCCTCGACGTAGTTTGCTCCGTGCAGGCGAGCATCTCCCGTGCTCGCAGCACCCAGGCTACTTCCAGACGAAGAACTGCTTTCCTCGGCGTGGATCCTCCCCAACGATGGCTGCGCTCGATACAGCCAGTAAGTCCCCAGCCCTGATAGTCAATCAGCAAATGGTCAATGTTGAGGTAAAAGATGCTTTTTCCTGCCTCTCAACACTGCTGCGCTGTTTGGGCGCTGTGAAAGCATAGCCAGCCATTGGCCATGACACCATCGCGTGATATGTGTGTCTCCACCCCGATCCACATCCACAAACCCAAGCTCTTGAAGAACGAACACAAAGTGTGTCCTATCACTAAGAGCCAGGGGGGCACCTGCGTCCATGGCTTGCATGAGAGCCCTCGCCGAAGGCAAGTACGAAGTCCAGTTTTGGGGTGCTGAGCGGAGCATCGTCTCGATTTGGGACACCATGGCTCGATATGTATTGGTTTGCTGCTCATTCATTGTTCTGGGGCTCGATGGGTGTTTACCCAATAAGCAACAAGAGTGATTCAGAAGTGCATGCAGAAACATGACAAGAACGATTGGGATTAAGAAGAAAAAACAAACACAGTGGTCCACTGGAAGCGAACGAAGCCGAGTCTCCGAGAATCGTGTATGGGGTAACGAATCCGCGGGCCATACGAAACCAAAGACCGAACACTAATAGTCACCGTTTGAATTCCTTTCTGCCTGGGAGCAGGTTTGCGAGTGAGGACAAACTGGGGTGAGGGGCTTTTCTTGTTGAACCAAATGGTACATGTAGTCACAAGGATGCGAGCATTGCAAAAGCCAAACCCCTGGAGAGGCAATGCTCAGGAAGATGGCGGGTCCGTCAAAGCCGCGCGTGAAGCACACAGGGATGCTTGAGGCCGAGCATGGTGACCAGGGCTGAGGACACGAGAGAGACGCTGGAGCAGCACATTTGTTTGCTTCTCGATTTGGCGTAACGCTGTCACCATCTTGGCAGGGCAAAGCGGCGTGCTGAGATGCTCGGCGAAGCACGCCAAGGCATGGCTCTGGATGCGACTTGACATTTGTCTGTGGCGGTGGCTGGCCGAGGTGTCCATCAGAGGACGGAGCATTTGCCTGGACATTGAATGGCGATGGATGACGTTGAAGCCGAAGTAGCCGCCGCATGTCTCGCCCAACCCAACGGACCGCAGAGATCCGCCAGACACATGGAGGAAAGTCTCCGTCGGGAAATCGACGACTGCCTGACGTGGACAGGACTCGGAACAGAAGCGCGTCGCGTACCGAGCGGGCGCCAGGGACTGCCGTCGAGTCTCGACAGAGGTGTTGTTGATGAGGGGAAGTTGGCAAGAGAGCGAACGGAAAGCCGGGGTGGGAGCGGCACAAGGATCGCTTCGGTTGCCTCCATGGCATCCCCTGGCTGCTCATCCTCCACGCAGTCAGGTTCATCCACTCACTGCGCGCGCGCCTTTGCCATCCATCCATGGTACCAACGTTCTGTCTGTAGCCGCGCCCAACTCCAGGTCAGCTGCCCGCCTTGCGCCCTCTCCCCGTCTGCCGAATGCCACTGTTCCGCCAAACTCTCTCGGCATGACAGCCTGTTGTTCATGGACAACATTATCTACCACGACTCGCCCCTAGCGGCATACCTCCAAGGCCAGTTCCCTTGTCCCCACTCGACCTTCGCCCTCGCCCTGCTAACCCGTCCCACAGCCGAGGGAACAGGCGAGCGCGAACCGGGCTGGATCGCCTCCGTTGAGGATAGCGACACGGGCGAGAGGAAGGACATATCGGGAGATGAGGCTCCTGAGGCACCCTCTTTTGCGCCCCGAGGTCCGTCCACTCTGCACTCAAAGCTCCGCGGTAAACTCCCGCAGCCTCTCAAGCTTCCTCCAAGCGGCTCAATCAACCGTCTCCATAGCGCCTGCTCCGTACGTCTCCGCCCTCGCCATCCGCATACTCGCAAGACAATTGCATCCTGACCTTGGCGCAGCGAGTAATAAACTCTAGGCTGGGCCGCGCGGATAACGCGCGCTTTCTCGAACATTTTCGTTACATCATTGTAGCCTCCCAGCTGCTCACCGAGACTACTGGCCAGGGCACCTTCAAAATACCCGCCGCACCCGGTGCTGATGGGCAACAACAGGCCGGGGACTACAAAGTCGAGTCGGTCAATGTCACTGGCGCGACCGCAACTGGCGTAGGAGCCTTTGTGACCGTGTGTCTGATTCAGTGGGCTCGCGATCAAGAAGGGGGAGGCTTCAGCAAGGGTAGACTGTTGGTCGCCGTCTTTGCGACTGCTGTCGGACTGACATTTGCATATGCGCATGCAACGCGAAAATGGCTGCAGCACCTGAGGCACCGCGCCATCAACACTGCGTCGGTGCTGGTCGCCAATCTGCAGACGTTTGACACGGCCAGTTCCTCGGCTCTCATGCTCATTCAAGAAGTCGAACTGGTCTCTCGGGGCTACAGGCTGTACGACGGCCCCATGCCCGAGCGCGCCAAGGTACACGCTGACATGAGCACAGGAGCACCCCCCTGCCACCAATTACCAGATTAGATGAAAAGGGTCAGAGCCGACGTTGCGCGAGGCTGCGGAGAAGCCTCAAGAATGCCTTCGCAGCTGCCCTGCCCGCGCTTTTGGAAGAATGCGTCACACTGCGCTCGCTCGTCGAGCCAGACGATCTCGAAAGATATCTTGACGTTTATGACATCACCTCGCAAGACATGCAAGAAGCTTTCCTTGGATATTCAGAAGGTGAATTTGAAGACGACGAGACATTGAAAGCACTACGCATCCTCCAATACCGTCTGATTTCCCTTCGGAGAATATTGCTGTGTTCGCTGCTTGCTCTCGAGGCGGAGGGAGACAAGTCCGACTTTTACCGATGGCGAACTGCCACGGAATCGATGAAGCATATTGCTGAATTGTCTGGCACGTGGTGCGAGAAGTTCAATAAGATTTTGAGCGAAGAGGAGCGTGAGTTGGTCTGGAAGGCCTGCCTACGGTTTGAGCTGACAAAAGGCAGAGTTTACCATGCCTTCACCCCAACCCAAACGTGCTTCAACTCTATCTCCAGATAAGGAGCGCCTGCGGACTCAGGTGCGAAAGCTTAGCGCTCTCTCGTCCGGGATTCGCGGTTTGCAGGCCAAGATGCAAATCCTACGGGAGGAATCGAACAAATCTCTGGAAGAATCGTCAGAGGTGAACGAACTGGGTACACATCTAATGGCGCAGTATGATTCGATTGGCGCAGATCTCAAGTCGTTGATGCAAGCTTGGGAAGCGGGCAAGGCAGCCCTCGCACTCAACATTGATCGTGCAGAGCGTCGCATCTCCCAAGCGTCGTCCAACGGCGGACTTCGTTCTCCAGTGCCGAGTCTTGGTGGACTCACTGCTGTTGATGAGGATGGCACACCGAGCGACGCTTTGCGCGCCCTCAATGGCGAGCCATCCCTGCCAGGTCACAAACACTCGAGCAGCTCGGGTATATCAGCGAGCGAGTCTGACGAGGAGATCTTTGAAGCAATCGCGATGCCCAGGCAAAGGACGACCATGAGTCGCGAGGAGCGCATGGTCAAGATGCAAGAGGACCGCGTCCGGCAGGCCACGCTCAGAGAACAACGCGAATCCAATTCAAACATGCTCAAGGAGCTCGAGAGTGTCATAAGCCTACGGCCTGGACCTGGCCCAAGGCGGCAACGGCCAGTGACATTTGGCGGGCGCATTGGGTCTCTTTAATCGATCCTTTTCCGTTTTGTTTTAGCGTTGGCGTTCAGAACATGGTGCATACGGTGCAGAAAAGGGGTGATGATTGGGCTGTTGAATCAAGAGCCCTGGAAGCATTTTTGCATCTGGCGAATCTCCTCAGAGTGTATTTGCCGTTGCCAACCCGGTCGTTCTCGGATCTCTTCCCTGCATTTCCAGGCGCGTGGTTTGATCTCGAATTAGGTTTCATTGTTCACCTTGCCTGCGTCGTGCTGCATCCCAGGAATATTGCAAAACATGGAGGGGAACTTTTCAAGGCGCATTCCCTGCTACCGAAAACCAAAATTCTTCGTTTCCTCGGAGCGCGTCCAACTGCCGAATCTGGTTGTTCGCAAGTCTGAGCGTAATGACAAGAGGCCTGGTCCACGATGATGGCTTAGTCGTATCCGCATTCGCATATTCGCGACGAGAGAGAGAAAAGCCGACGTGTACAAGCATTTCCATGGCCTTTTGAGACGGTGACGAAGATGGATGTCAGATGCATAGTGGGGTCCTGCACGTCAGACAGACAATATGGTGCTTGATGAAGACGGCCATCAGGGTGTTTCGTTGCGAATGGTCCACGCCACGGGACCTAAGCATAAATAGAGCCGTCCCTGTGGTCTGTCAGAATGCTTTGAGGTTCCTCTGTTTCCACGGCAAGTTCACATCCCGCCTCCAGACATTGAGTACGTCCGATTTCACCCCTTTCCCTGCCCCTGAGCCTCACGATGGCGATGCGACGTCACGACGGCAGTTCAAAATCTAAAAGTGCCAGGCGGCCACCAGCGACCATTCGTCGGGCACCACCCATCATCGAGCGCAACGGCGTCTCAACGGCAAAAGCGGATGACATGACGAAATGCTAAGGGCCGGAATTAATGGAATCTCCAGCTTAAACCCGTCTGAACGAGGTCGATGATGTGGCCACTGACGTCGCACCGCGCTGAAAGCGCCGCCACCTCGGGCAGACTGCAACCTGCAACCGCTCCTTATCGTCGACATTCCAAAAAGACATGGAGACCTCTGGCTGGACTCGACTCAAGCAGCGCCGTCCGTTGGCCCTACAACTCGAGGCCAGAAGCACATGCGGAGTTTCTGCTTCTGCGAGCGACCGAATGAGCCGAGCGATCCGACCGAGTGAGCCGAGCGATCCGACCGGGCGGCCGATTGGATTACTATACACACAAACAAACGTCGACCAACAGTGTCCACCTCCTTTGACCAGCCCCCTGACGGCTTCGAGCGCAATCTTCTCGACGCACTGAGCTCCGTCGCAGCTTGTCGGTTCGGATCTGCTTGTCATCCGCTCGCCATGTTCTCTTTCGGCAGCTCTGCCCATCCGCCGTGACGAAGACTGGGATCGATGAAAAATCGTCCAATGACGCAACAGGGCCGTCCTCAAAGAAGCTCAAGTTACTGCACGTGCGGACGGCAGTGCTTGGGCCCTTCCACAACCTTAGCGCCGCTCTTAGGAGATAAATGGCGGAGAATGGCAGGGAAGCTTCCTGGTCAATGCCGTCAGCAGCGGGATATATATCTTGGACGCCAAGATAGCTCCGTTGACTGCATAAGAACTCCTCACCATAAGTCTCTTCTTTAAAACCCGCCTCTCCGTCAACCGTTCCACCTCCCGCTCATCCTGTCCTTACCCTCGAAATCTACACCGCTTCAATTCCTTTGCACAATATGTCAACCGACTACAAGTTCGAGGGCTGGTGCGGTCTTAGCCCCGAGGCCGCCGAGGGCAACATGGTCTGGCAGGAGTACGAGCCCAAGCCTTTTTCTGAGGACGACGTCGACATTCAAATCTCTCACTGCGGTATCTGCGGCAGGTAAGCTCGCACTGGCAAACGTGACCATGTGCAAATGTTCGTGCTCTACGATGTTTGCCCCGAGCATCCATGGCAGCGTCTATGACCAGAACTGACGTAATGCAGTGACATTCACTCCCTCCGCTCTGGCTGGGGCCAGACCCCCTACCCTTGCGTCGTTGGCCACGAAATCGTTGGCAAGGCCGTCCGCGTTGGAAAGAACGTCAAGCACATCAAGGAGGGTGCGCGCGTCGGTGTTGGTGCTCAGGCATCTTCCTGCTTGAAGCCCGACTGCGAGGCATGCGCTGATGGCGAGGTTAGTCTTCCCGTATACCTGAAAGCGGTTCATCTTGCTGATATGTAGCAGGAGAACCACTGCCCCAACATGGTCGGTACCTACTGCTCCAAGTACCCCGACGGAAGCAAGTCCTACGGTGGTTACGCCAACTACAACCGCACGCCCTCCCACTTCGTCCTCAACATTCCCGAGTCCATTTCCTCAGCAGATGCTGCGCCTATGCTGTGCGGTGGTGTCACCGTCTACTCTCCTTTGAAGCGCGAGGGCTGCGGTCCCGGCAAGAAGGTCGGCATCGTTGGTCTCGGTGGTCTTGGACACTTTGGTGTTCTGTTTGCCAAGGCTCTGGGTGCCGACAAGGTCGTCGTCATCTCCCGTACCTCTGGCAAGAAGGCCGATGCGGAGAAGATGGGTGCCGACGGCTTCATTGCCACCGATGAGGACAAGGATTGGGCCAAAACCAACGCCAACAGCCTTGACCTGATCGTCTCGACTGTCTCTTCGCCCAAGTTGCCCCTCATGGGCTACCTGTCGCTGCTCCGCAGGAAGGGTGTCTTCATTCAGGTCGGTGCTCCTGAGGATGCTCTGCCTCCGTTCAACGCCTTCGCCCTGATTGCCAAGGGCTGCAAGATTGGTGGTTCCATCATCGGTCCCCCCGCCGAGATTCAGGAGATGCTTGAGCTCGCTGCCGAGAAGAAGATCAAGCCTTGGATCCAGGAGCGTCCCCTTGACGACGCCAACCAGGCCGTTGTGGACATGGAGAACGGCAAGGCCAGGTACAGGTACGTCCTGGTCAACCAGAAGGTTGCTGGTAAGCAGTAAACTTGATCAACGACCCAAAAAAAACATGACGAACAAAATCTAGGGCGGATAGAAAATTCCAAGCTCTGAAAAGGTACCAAAATAGGAAATGACAGCGAATTTTCGACGTTTCCATGAGACTGTGTTGGTAATCTATATGTTTCATGCAAGCGTGAGTGAGTGAGTAACTAAGGAGGCACGATCCCCGGGGCTCAGAGCTGAGCCCTGTCAGCAGCGGCGAGTGGGGATTAGTGACTGGGGCTGGTCCCCATCAGGGATTTAACCAATAAATTAAGTAATGGTAGAGTTTTTCACACTTTATACCCCCTTTGTAGAAGTATACACTCTCTCTTAAGAAAAGGGGGGAAATGTAGGGGTATTTCTCTATACCTATGATATAATACTCCTTAATGTAGCATAGGTAGGAGGAACTCTTAACCTTCCTAAACTTTGAAAAAATAAGGCCCCAAGGCTTAGGCTATCCGCTAGCTATTAGCTAGTAACTACCGCAAGGACTACGCCGCAGCTGGCAGCTGAGTGCATCCCTACCAGTGAGTGAGTCGCAACGAACCTTAACAAAACACGAGTCGACGTCAACATACAGCCGGGAAATGTCAGGACGGGTTCGCTTATGCAGATCATGAGGGGTACTTCGCGTACCTAACAGGAACGGAAGGTCAAGAATCACTTATTGGAGCATCAATTTGTCCGTCAGGCTCCATATGATATGGTATTCCGGAGTTGGCTCTTGCATACAAATAAGTCGCCATGACTCTGTCCCAGGTGCTGTGATCATCGCCGAGAGACCACTGTCGAAGAGACCATGCGACAGTCTTTGCTGCTTTTTGCCGCAATTGGCGCAGCCGAAGACCCTCTGCGGCCACACCCGCTTCCTGATGCGCATCTCAAGACGACCTCGATTCTGGACCATGCGGGCTACCTCTCAGGCTTTGACGACGCGCAATGGTATCTGGATAACATCCCTTTCGTCGACTTTCCCGACCCGTCATTTCAGGATGTCTATTACTACCGCGCGAGCGTCATCAAGAGACATTTGAAATATGCTCACGAGAATCATGGCTTCATGTTCACCGAGTTCATTCATCCAGTCACATGGGGTGCAGCCACCGTTTCCTTGCCCAAAACTCTCTTCCAATTGCTACTACTGAGAGACCCTTGATTGATTTGTATAGTTCAGCGTCCAAACTTCAGACGATTCCAGACAGCGCTGGACATCACATCCTGGAATCGCGCTGGCTACGAGACCCAAATTATGCCAAAGATCTGATACTTGCGTACACGCGAGGTGGGACAGAAGCACTCTCTGGTATCTCGTACACACATTACGTGCAGCGCGCGATTCTCGAGCATGCCCAGACGACTGGTGACGCCGCCTTCCTGACAGCACAGCTCGAAGGCATGATAGCGACCTTCAACCTCTGGGACGTCCAATTCGACAACACAACAGGACTCTATCACCGCACGCCACTGAGCGATGCGCAAGAGTACTCACTTCCCGGATACATAGTGGGCGGGCCTGACGGCGGACCCGTCAAGCAGTGGAACGACGCCGAAAACGACTTCAACACCATTTTCCTGGGCCCAGAGACGTACCGACCTTCGCACAATGCCTACATGATTGCCAACGCGCGGGCCATCGCCGCCGTCGCCCGCCTGGCCGGCAACGCCAGTCTGGCGCAGCAGTGGAGCGCGCGCGCAGCGACACTAGAGCAAAACATGCGCAGTCTGCTCTGGGACAACGACCTGCAGTTCTGGATCGACGTCGTCCGGGGCTCCAACACGCCGGCTGTCGGCCGTCAGCTCATCGGCTACTTTCCCTACCGTTTCGATGTCTTTGCTTCGTCGTTGTCGAGTACATCGTCCATTCCTCCTGACGCGGAAATCAGGGGCCTCGAGGCAGGTCTGTCTCCTGAGGCGTTTCTGACCGAGTTTGGCCCTACGACGCTCGAGCAGTCTAATCCGTACTATACGGCGCTGAAGAATTCGACCATTTGTTGTGTATGGAATGGACAGAGTTGGCCCTTTTCGACTGGCGTCTATTTGGGCACGCTTGCGAGGATTGCGCGGGCGAACTTGAGCGATGTCATTACGAAGGACTTCTGGATAAGTGAGTTTGAGAAGTATGTCAGGACGAACTATCGCGGTGGTGTGCCGTACACGGCGGAGAGTCATTAGTAATTGTCTGTCTCTTGCTGGTCAGGGTTAATTACTGATGTTTTCTGTAGTCCAACACTCAATCAGTGGAGCGGCGACCACGCAAAGTAAGTATCTTCTTGCTGTGGTTTCTGCTCTCAGGGTACTGACGAGGCATAGCCATTCTGAACACTACCTTCACTCTACCTTCCTTGATAACGTCTTCACCAACTTGCTTGGGATAATTCCCACTCTCGACGATCGGCTGGAGCTGCGTCCGTTGGTTCCAGACAATTGGACGCACTTTGCGGTGGAAAATCTTCCGTACCACGGTCAGTTTCAATATCTCAGTTCCCATGAACAAGCTCCTAACAAGCTCTAGGCTCGCTCCTCACCTTACTATGGGACAGTGACGGCACACACTACAGCACCCGCACCCACAGCGCCGGGCTCTCCATCTTCCACAACGGCGCCCTACTGCACACGCAGCCGACACTGACAGCGCTGAACTTGACGCTCCCCAACTCGACCCTCGCCGTCCGCACTCTCGCAGCAGCACCACGCTACGCCAACATCCTTGCCAACCCCAACACGCCATGGTCACTCCCGTCCATCACAGCCGACTACGAGCTCAACCCAGACGGCAACCTCATCTCGACGCCAGCCTGGAAGCTCAACGACGGGCTGCTCTGGTACGACGATGTGCCCGACAACCGCTGGACCAACAACCAAAGCACGACGCCCTTCAACACGCTGACCGTCACGCTGCCGCGCCCGCGCAAGCTCTCATCCATCTCCCTCGCCATCTACGCCGATGTCGACAAGAAGGGCGGCCCGGCCGGCGGCGGCGTCATTGCGTGCCCGGCCCGCGTCATCGTCAAGGACGCCCGCTCCAGCGCCGTGCTCGCGGAGCGCGGTGGCGGCGGTGTTGCTGAGTGGTCTACGTGCGTCCCTAACGCGCTCAACACGATTGCGTTTGATGCTGGCGCGTCGACGACGACGGACAGCCTGACCGTCACGCTGTGGAATCGGGTGCACTACGCCGTCGCGCTGTCTGAAGTGCAGCTGTGGGTGCCCGAGGAGGCCTCCTCCTCCTCCTCCTCCTCCTCCTCCTCGCCCAAAGAGGGAGGAGAAACAGAGACGCAAACGCAAACAACCCGCTACGAGCTCGAAGACGGCCTCATCGGCGCCTTCGTCGGCTCCTTCCAGGGCACAGCCTACGGCATCAACGGCTCCGTAACCGCTCTCAACAACTCAACCGGCGTCGCGCTGCACACAGACTCTGGCTGGGTCGAGGTGGCTGGCGTCACGGGCGCCGCCAGTACCAGTGCCAGCGGTAAACTTGGCATCGTCGGCGCGGGGCCGGGCGCCGTGCGCGTCAGGCTGAATTGGGTCGGCGAGGAGCACGTTGTGCGTTGGGATAGCGACGCTGTGGTTGAGCGCGAGGTTTCTGGTGCAAGGTTGGCGCCGGGCCGCAATTTTGTGACGGTGTTTTGGACGGAGGGGACGCCGTGGGTGGATGCGCTGGTTGTGGTGTAGGTTACTAGGCAGCGGCGAGACATTAATTTTCATTGTGATACTGAATGTAGTCGTCAGTTGATCGATTCCATGGCGAGTTTCCTACCTAGTCTGTTGGGATGGTGATTGTGAGAACTGCACAGCAGGAACGTCATGGGGGGCAAACCTTCCGGTATCGATGGTCGAGATGCGTAGTAGTATTGCAACTTTCAGGTCTCGAGAGCGTGCCAAATTGCTGCATTCACAATTCGAGCCTGATTGTTAGGTAGGTAGCATTCTGATAAAGCTACCGACCCCCACCAATGCAATTTTTTTGACATGGCCCTGCTGTAACGCCAGACCCGAGCAGAACCCCCTTTCCCTTAGACTGCCACTCCATCAACAGCAACAGCAACAGTAGGAAAAAGCTCTTGATCCCCGTCCGTCTCTTTCACACTGAAGTTGACGCTGCCCAAAAGAAACACCCTTTAGGGCCCCTCCAACCCCTCACTTGACAGTTATGAAACCACATCCGCGCATCATCTTCTTCTGGGCCTGCCTGAGCGCCTGGTCCTCCGTGTCGGTCCACTTGACCTCAATCTCGTCCCACTTCTTGGTCTGATACTCCTGGCGGAACTGGCGCTTCATGGCCTGGAGGCGGTTGCTGTCGTGCGGGTCGCCGGTGCCGCTGTACACGATGAGCGCGGTGCAAGGCGGCAAGTTATCGTAAATGCGCTTAATGTTTGCGGCGGTGCGAGACACGGCCGTGGCGAGGACGGCTGCGGAGGGCTGCGGCTGCTGCTCCTGTTCCGCCTCGCCGTTGCTGGTCTTGTTCTTGCTCTCGGCGTCGTCTTCGTTCTCGTTTGCATTCTTCATGCCGTTGTTGATCATGGCTCGCTGGCGCAGCGACTCGACTGCAGGCGCCTTGCCAGCCTGCCACCAGCCTCTGACGGCCTCAAGCTCGCGCATCCGCGCCCATACAAAGTCGCATCCCTTGACGGGCAAGCCAGGTATGTCGTCATCGAAGCGGTCTGGGCCATTGGTAGCCTTGATGACATTCTTTGCGACGTCTTCGTCCGTCTCGCAGCCAAAGACGACCTGTGCCGAGCTCCCGTAGCCACGCCTTGGGTCGCCCCAGTCTACCATCGCGCTGACCCGGTGCTCTTCGGCACCCGTCACCGACTGAGTCTTGGTCCTGACGCAGCGAGCGAGACGCTTGAAGATGGACTCGACGTTGGCGTCGTTCGTGCCCCATTTGGGCCCCTTTTCGCACTTGAGCTTGACGAGATCGAGCACCGCTCGTGCGTCTTCGACGCTATCGTGGCCTGAGCTGCCGTGGCCTTGCTGGATGGAGCGAGAAAGGTATTTCTGGGTAAGCCATTTGAGAGACGACTTGAGCGGTGGACCGCGCGGATGTGGGTAAAGAAAGGCCGTGTCGACAACAAAGGGATGGGCAATCTTGAGAGCATTGAGGTCAGAGTTGAGGGAGTGGCCCATCAAGATTGTCTGTGGTGTCAAAATTTCGAGCAGACGCTTCTGGATATCGGGAAGGGTTGTGGTGACGTCGCGTAGCATCTCTTCGGTGATTCCAGAGTATTGCGTCAGGTAATCCTCGATGGGTTCGTCCGGCTTGACAAGCTCATCCATCACCACATTCCCATCCCAGTCGACAACGCTGACACGGGTGAGCACGTATTTGTTGTTGGCTGCTCGACACATTTCGCAATCCATGGAGAGCACCTTCCTGCCGGCCGTCAGGCTGCCTTGTTGAATGTCCTTCTCTGGCACGTCACCATCTTCCATCTTTTCCACTCGAGTGTCGACCCATCCTTCCGCTTCTGTGTGTCCATCCGACTCTCGCTTGCTGAGAGCCATCGCTTTCTCTTCGGCAGTGGGATACATGGCAGGATGAATGGTCCATTCCATGGGCACATCGTCGAGCAGCTCATCGAGTGTCACTAGGTACTTCGTGATTGGCGTACGCGCATTTTGCACTTTTGCGCTCTCCTTGTTTTCCTTCTTCTGGTCCTTGCTTTTGGGGAGGGGTGTGTTCAACATGGTATCTAGTGGCGACTGTATTTTGCCGTATTTCTCATCGCCCGCAGCTTTGATGGGCCAAATGTGCGGAAACATGTCTGCAAAGGCTTTTAATGGCTCTGGTAGCTTCTCCGACTCAAGTCGGACAGGATAGTATTCGTCAGGTGAAATAGACAAATGTTTACTACTGTGCTGAGCTACAGTCTCTTGCCGAGCATGCTCCGCTTGGCCTTCAGTCGTGTGCGCCTCATCCTGTTGTGCTCCTGCATCCAGCGCAATGTTTCCGGTGAAAAGGCCAGCTTCGAGCCCAGGCACCATAATCGCGACCACCTTTCTGATGTGCTTTACATTTTCCACGGCAACCCATTGTGGGGCGGGGACTTCGTCGAGAATGTAGAGAGCGAGACGCTGGAGGTCGGACAATTTGACGGTCGATTGAAGGCGCGCGTTCGGCGAATGCTTGATTGAGGGATAGTTATGGGATTCCGACTTGGGAGCCTTCTTCCTCCTCTTGGATGACTTGCTCTGCGCGACCTGCCAGCCATCTTGACCTTCGTCCGTTGATGGCTGTTGTTCTGATGACGCGGGCGTGTTGTCCTCCGTTAGCTCTTCGATTTTGCGCTTCTGGCCAGCTTGGACAGTCGCAAGTTGAGGAGAGTCCCCCATTGTATTGGCCAGGGGAGATTCGACTGGCAAAGCTGAAAAGACTTGGGTGCAACGGTGATGTTGAAAGCAGTCCGGGTGCGGGCGACATGAGCACGTCGGCAGAATCCCGGCTTGCACTTTTTTGGCAGTCCGTGCCCGGGCACCACCAGGTACGTACCGTAGGTAGCCCAGGTACCTACCGCGGGCCTCAGGCGGGGTCTACTCCACTCCCGTCCCCCTCTGAGGGTAGACTCCTGCACAGGATATGTACACAGGTTCACATTATGTAGATTAATTTTATGAATGAGAGCGACTGCAGACTTTTGAACTTCCTTATCCCAGCAAACCTTGGTCGCCCAGAAACTTGATGGCTTCCAAAGCCAACTCCGCCTCCTGCTGTTGTTCCTGTTCAACCATTCTTTCACGCAAAGTCAACCTCTTCGCCTCCTTCTTGGTGGTCTGCTTTGGCAATTGATTTCGAGCTGGTTTGCGAGCTGGCGGGGCGACCTTGACTGGACGCTTCGCAGAAGATTTCTCTTCGGGCGGCCCGTCGCTGTCACTGTCGTCATCTGAGGAGCTTTCCGAATCCGTTTCCGTTGAAGAGTCTGAGGAATCTGATGAGATGACGCTTGATTCGGCACCACTGGTCTGCTCATCATCATCGCTATCGTAGCCAACAAGATTGGCCTTGGATGCCTTGTGCAGCTGCGGGGTTTCGGTCTCAACGTCCGCGACAACTTCTCCAGGTGATTCAAGAGGTTTACTCTTTGCGGTAATTGAAGCTGCTCCGTTGAGCTTGGCTTCTGCTCTCTCGAGCTTCTTCCGTAGCTTTACGGCCTTTGCGAGATGCTTCTCCATGTTCTTTCTGTCATCATTCTCCCTTTTGCGCTTGTTCGCCGGCGCTTCCTTGGCTTTCGATTTGTTATCTTTTGCCTCGGCGTTCCGTCTCTTCTCTTCCCGCGCTTTGCGCAGCTCGTCTTCTGCCTTCTGCTTCTCCAGAATCCTGGCTCTTGTTGGCCACATTTTCTTCCGTTCTGCAATCCAGGCAGCTATGTCTGCACTTGTTTTCAATGTGGAAGAGCGACCTTTGTATTCGAATTGAAGCCTGTATTGGTCAGCGAGGGACAGACTTGACAAGAAGCGACACTCACACTCCAGACGAAAACTTGGCTTCTTCGTCGACATCCTCTCCTTCGCTGTCCTCATGAACATCGCTACGTGGTGTGAGACCAAGCTGATTAAATTTCCGTTTCTTGTTATGTTTGGAGACTCGTTCGACGTGTGCTTCTGGAGTTGCGGTGGGCAATTGAAAAGCAAAACTGGGCACCGCAGGAGGAGCTGCGGTTTTGGGCTTAGAGGCGGGCTTTGGCTTTGGTATGGATTGCGGGCGGCTCGAGGGTTGGTGAGACCCATAGCTGTCATTAACAGGATTACTGGCGATTACATTCGTGTTGAGCGGGAAACTTGTTTGCTGTTGGACGGTAGCAGGATTCCATGACAAGACAGTAGAGTTAGAATTGACGGAGTTTGTGTAGGCAGACGCAAATGCTGGATTTATGTAACCACCAGTAGGCAGCGGGTTGTAATTGACGAAAGGGCCGTTGGAGGGAAACGGCTGATGTTGCTGCGGGGCCTGAAAGCCAGTCGTCATGGGGGCATGTTGAGTAAATCTGGGGCCATGGCCACCACGAGCGTTGGAGCCTTGCCCTCGCCCTCGACCTCGACCTCTGCCTCTGTCCGCCGCGCCTCTGGCCGAGCGAGACCCATGCCCTCCGGGTGGTGCATTCGTGCCGGGATTGCCATCTTGGGGTGTTGCTCGAGGCGGAGGCGGCGGTGGAGGAGGAAAAGAAAAGCCCTTCATAAAGGGCTTTGGATGCGTTGGCCCGAGAGCTCGAATGAAGCAGCTTAATGAGCAGTTGGCAGAGATATCCGAGTTGTTGCGAAAAAGTGCGGAAGTGACGCGGGGGACGCGCAACCGAAAGGCGGTGGAGTTTTTCTGCCATGCCAAGACGTGATGGGTTGTGTCGACGAATTTCCGTCTTGGGGCATCTCCTCCATCTCGACAAGACCAACATGCTCCTGCTCGATGTGATTGTCCCACTGGCCAGGCTCTGAATCCGGTCTGTCTGATAGTGTCCGGCCCGCTCTCCCCTTCGCTCGCTGAACTCCACAAACGCAATCTCTTGCGTCCAACCTCAATCATGTTTTTGACGGTATGGAAAGATTCTACAGCTGCAAAAGCATGCTAAACTCACTGCCAATAGACGACAATTTCTGACCTGATACAAATCAAGCCCGAGGAATTTGAAAAGTCGAGCATCAAAGCCATTAAGGATGCCATCCATGCAAAATACTCGAACAAAGTAAGTGGGTCTAAACAAGTCCAAATGAACCACTGACGCAGTGAACAGGTCATACAAGAGGTCGGCTTGTGCATCTGCCTCCGCGACATTCTTAAATCGTCCGAGGGCCTGATTGGTCATGGCACTGGCATTGTCAACGTCAACGGTGCGCCTCTCCCAAGCTCTTGATTCGCCAGGCCATTTTCGAGACCTTGCTGATCGACCAAAGTCGACTTTCGACTTGTAGTGTTTCGTCCTTTCAAGGGAGAGATCATCGAGGGCAAGATCACCGGCGCCAGCTCTCAAGGCATCAAGAGTAAGACATATTATTCAAACGTGATGGCTTCTATTTGACCGCACTGCAGTCGCGCTGGATTTTTTTGACGACATTTTCGTGCCCGGCCCTGTGAATCTCTTCGAGGGTGTCAACTTGTAAGTTTTTTTCGACCGGTGAAGTTTTAGCCTCAATGTCGTGTCGACACTTGCGCTAACGCGACCTGTGTCTCCCCTCAGCGTCGGGCAGGAGCAAGTCTGGGTCTGGACGACAGAGAATGGAGACGAGCTGTTCTTCGACTTGGAAGAAACCGTGCGCTTTCGCGTAGAGGCTGAGATTTGGACCGATCAGTCACCACAGGCGCCAACAACAGACGACACCCAAGTCGAGAGGAAGTCGCCATACCGCATCATCGTAAGTCGACAACATAAATATATCTCATCATTTATTGACTCTGTCAGGGATCCATGCAGCAAGCAGGCCTCGGCCCTACGCTGTGGTGGGAGGAGGGAGCGGAAGAGGAATGAGTGGCTCGAAGCTACTACAGCAACAAAAATTTTCCGGCGGTTGGTCAAAATCCGAAACAAAGGGCTGCAGCTTAGGTTGCAAGCCTCTGTTGTCAACATGCAGGTCAAGACATCCAAAAGGCCACCCGGAGCTGCTGAAAGGGGAAAATCGGTACCAGGCTGCGTATCCGTCACGACCGACAAAGTCCTGCTCATTTCGACGACTTGAACAATCATTGCTTCTGGTCCGGGCAGGCCTCTGCCATCTACGACTACAATGCAGTACGACTCTTGCAACTGTCGTACCATTGAACTCGCATACAAGCTGCGTAACCGGGTCGATTTATCCTTTCCGCGGTCGAACGATCCCGAGTCCTTGATGCGGCCCAAGATTCAGCAAGCGCTGCTAGATGTGGGTGCGGCCAACCGAGGAACTCTCTTGGCTTGCTCGTGGAGTTTTCATGGAAAAGTCGAAGTTTGCTGTGGCGCACAAACGACACTGGACAAGCAAAGGATAAAATGATGATGTCATTCAAAATCTTCCGTACAGACGCCTTCCATCGACTAGTCTGATCGCCAGTCTCTCCAGTAAAGACACAAAAGGGAAATCCAGGCCGTACACCGTATCCCGTGTGCCGACTTTTAACCCTATCCAGCTGATTCTAAACCTGCACCCCCACGAATAACCCTTGTTTTGAACACCTCCTGGACCCAGAACAAAACAAATGCCTTGTTGCTCAGATTAGCCACTGACTTTCGGTTGTGTGAGAGCATTAGGTACTTACCAATACGTATCCATCAGTTGACAGGGGTGCCGCACTGAGGGCAGCACTTGCCAGGGATGACCCACACGACTTCGCCTTTGGCAAGGCAAGCAGGGCACTTCCTACCCGGAACCTAGAGATATGACGGTCAGTTGTGACTATGACATGGGACCGGAAGGATCGGGGAGTACTCACAGGAAGGCTGATGATTGGGATCTCAGTCCGGGTCTCTTCGGGCTCGAAGAAGGGAATCTCTTCGCCGGGAAGAAGAGCTGGAAGCTGCTCGATTCCAAGGCGCTCGAGAATCTGTTGGCGGTGGATGTTGTTGAAAGACATTTTGAGGGCGGGGAGTTTGATGATGTTTGAGAGTTGGTGGAAGTAGGAGAACGTGGTAGTTGTTGAGATGAAGAGAAGAGAGGACTGGGTTGATGCTAGAGAGAATGGCGTTGAGGGTAGTTGAGAGGGATTATATATGTGAATTGACATGAGACCTCTTATTTATTTTTCTATTTTATTTTTTGAAATGTTTCCGCAGTGCGACCGCTTGAAATCGGACATCTACGATTCCACAGGCGCTAATCTCGTAGACGGCTTGGTACACAATGAGAGGTCACTTTCAATGGATGGTCCGTTCCAACGAAAACATGTATGTATGGTACATGTAGCGGGCCGTCAGTTCTACGGCTTTTTCCCGCAATGAGCTAAAAAAGATGGAAACCAATCAGGGGTGGAATGGGAGGAGATTGCGTATTGCGGTGAAAGAAAGATTCAGCGACAGGCACAGGGGGATGCAGGCGTCGGTAGCGATTCATCCTCGCGTGGTGCGTTTCTCGAAGGCGCACTGGCCATGGACAGGCGGTTGAGAGATGTCGGTTGACGCACTTCATTTGCCCGGCAGACGTTGCTTTTTCTGCCCTTGTCAGCTCGAATCCATGAACCCTCGCTCTCGGGACGTGGCGTTGATCGGCATTCTGGGTTCAGCCTGGACTTTTGGGAGCACAAGACGACTCGACTGGCTGCGTCCTGCGTCCCCGAGTAACACGTCGACATGGTGTCGATTGAATGCCGCCGGTGAGCTACAGTACAGTACGTACCTGGATTCTGGCAGACACATCACATTATCCCGCCTGATCGGACCCGCCGTGGTTTAAACTTTGGACTGTTGGATAATTCAGAGATCGCATCTCGCGACCATTCTCTCCTTAATCATGGGCGGACGCATATCCGGCGGCCCAGTACAGTATATGATCTATCGCATGCCGTGAACCAGCCGTGCCGGACGCCGTGTTGCGCAAGAATCAACCACAGGAATCAACATCATGGCCGCCTCACCG
Source organism: Phyllosticta citriasiana (assembly GCF_038021145.1). Taxonomy (NCBI): domain Eukaryota; kingdom Fungi; phylum Ascomycota; class Dothideomycetes; order Botryosphaeriales; family Phyllostictaceae; genus Phyllosticta; species Phyllosticta citriasiana. The sequence goes on along the minus strand of NW_027117279.1, from coordinate 1,965,472 downwards.
CACTGCTCGTGGGCCGATGACTGAGTGGGTGCTGGGCTCGCTACCAGAACAACGACGTCGTCAAAACTAAAGAAATATTGAGCCCACGCGAAGACCGGGGTGCCCAGTACCCGCTGCCCCGACCGTTGATCTTGACCTTGACTCTTCTTTTTCTTCCCGCGTCACTCGGCCAACCCCCACTGTAAGAACATGACCATGCACGACATTCCGACCGTGAGGTGATTGATGATGGCATACGGGATGACATGGACGACGACGCCGTTCGCCCTGCTCTCCTGCCAGTACCTGAGGGCACACGGAACCCTCCACCAGGCGCTGGGCACGAAGCTGCGCCCGATTGCAATAGCAGGCCAAATTTTTCCAGGATGCCCGCTCCACCATTGGTTCCCTCGAATTGACGACATAGCATGCACAGCCGACGCCAATGCCGGTTCCCCGACGACTAGTCAGTTGGCTACAGCATTAGAGCACACAGGACGACTGAAATTGGAGTTAGTAGCCATCTCCACCTGCTTGTTTTTGCACTGATGTCGTCGCCCGCTGGGACTTGATAGATGTGCTGTCCTGTGCTGTGCTGTGCTGTACGGCCCGGCCGCCGCCCTGCATCACCCATCGGACAAAGTCGAGCCGTATCTCCAGACCCACACCGCCTCTTGCGCTGTTCTGCCGCTGCGGTTGGCTGCCATCGCACTTCTTTTTGATGAAGCCCAATACCATCCACAACGGCTGTACGATCGGTTCGCAAGCTCCGACTTAGCTACGAGATCTGCCGCGCGGCTCGAACCACAATCTCGCAGAGCTAACGCTGTTCGACCATTTCTTTTTCTCCATTAGACTTTTTCATTTTTCCTGCTCTACATCCGATTGGAAATAGATCGACCTGTCCAGCAAAGAGGTTTTTGCTATTCGGCCTTCTCCTTGTCATCCATCATCTATTGGCCCAAATTTTTCAAGCTCATCTTCACTGTCTTTCCTTACGCAATCCGGACAGTGCCGCTTCTTTGTAGCCCACGGCTGATGAATAAGCAAGTCGCCGGCTATGTGTGATTGATCCCTATGTTGACTCCCTCACAGGGTCACCCAAGTTGGACCTCCGTGGTGAGTGCCGGCCGGACAATTCTTTCGTGGCCTCCTTGATCCACCAAGAACACTGCAAATAATGATCTATCGCATGTCACCGGAGGCCGGCGAGTTTGTGGGGAATTACTGCTTCTGGTGGTGACGGAGCATCGCGCTCTGGCCACCTGATCCGAAGTCATTGGGAATCGAAGCAACGGCCACTCGGGAGATTGGCATCCACCGATCTTTTGTCCGACCGTTAGATCTTCAGAGCTCGCAATGCTCTGCAGCCTCGATCCAAGTGTTCGGTGAGGCCCCACGTTACTCGACGTAACCACACGGATTTGCGTAACCACACGGATTTGACAGCGAGGCCCGAATCCGGCCTTTCTTTTGGAAAACGGCAACAGCATGGCCAAAGAAATGTCAGAACCGCATGGAAAAGTGACAAAACAATTGAGTCGCAAACCTTTGACGCCAACAACATGGCCGAGGTTGTCGCAAGTCTGCTGTTTGGAGCTTTGTGCCACGCTGACAGGGGTACAATGATTGTTAGTATTCCAAACCACGCATCTGTGCCTTCCCACTCACCAACAAGGGCAAATTAACAATAACTTCTTGGTAACCTGCATGTTGTACCAGGAATGTGTTCAACCAGGTAAGTATCCCTGTCACAAAAAGTACACACACGCATACCCCCACACTAGTATGATCACCATGGGCTATGACACTTTGATAAGATCAGTCTAGAAAGCACGCCTGCTTCACCGCCTGCTTAAATCAGATACAGTCACTTGGAGCAACTCCAAATCCACTTGCTTACACAAACTGACTTGGCGCCATCCGATCGCGTCTACCATCATTATCCGGCATCAGTGCTCCCTTTTTGCCATCCCAGAATGGACATCTGCTCCGTTGGCAACGGCGAGATGCGTTGCCACATGTTGTGCGCCTGCAAAGCGCTTCCGGATCTTGGTCAGAACGTGTACCCGCTTTTCAAGAAGCTATCCGGTCGGCACCCTTCCGTCAGTCTCTGGCTGCGCCTACAAGCGAGACAATGCAAGCGCTACGCGCCTATTGACCCGCTTCGGCGCCTGTGTTTCACAAGATACACACCTGAACCGGGGATTTGGGAGCCGTAGCCGTAAAAGACGTCTGCAAAAACGAACGGCCACACAGGATTCTTCTGCCAAGTGGCTGTATGGAACTGATACAGTGCAGGGGCGTCTCAAAAGGCTACCTGCGTCAAAAGGACATCTCGTCTGCTCACCGTGGTTTTCGATTTGCTCAACATCCCATCCCGGATGACGTCTCTCATCGACCCCCAGAGCCGCAGCGTTGGATATCGTGTACAACAAGTTTCGGACTCGATTTCTTCAATCGTCGCCAACGGCAGGAGAGTACGACATGGCGTTAAGCGTAGTTGAAAGTTCGCAACGTGCCAGAGGTCCTTTGGAGCAAACTCTACGTCCGATGAGATCGGAATGAACTGCCCTGATGAATTACTTCGACGCGCTGCATTCACGAGGGCATCCACGACCTATCTCGCTATCTTGAAGCCGCAGGCGGAGATTTCTCCGGGCCAATGCATTCATCCGGAGGATACAAGGGTTGACGCCAGCCAGTGACTGCCCTGGAGCCCCTGTGAAGCGTAGTCCTCTACAGCGGTTGGATAGACGCATCGAACCACTCGACTATCAAAAGCTCAAGCCAGACAGGCAAGCCAGCGACAAAACGCCAGCAGCGATGGAAAAAGAAAACAAAAAAAAAATTTAGAAGTCGGAAAGAATTCAAAGGTCACCCCTGTCGTTCCCCTGAACCGTTACACACCCGTGTCACCACGTCCCGGGCCAGCGGTTCGCGCCCTCGGTCCCTGAGCCGCGCACCGATCTCACTCGACAAGGCCAAAGGTAAGCAGTCAGTCCATGAGAAAGAAAAGGGAAAAAAAGCAATTCACTTTTTCTTTTTTTTTTTTTTTTTTTTTTGTTTGCGCCAGCCAACTCGCCGTCCCTTGTCAGTTTCGAACGTCCAACTAAATACCTACATACATGCGCGTCCCGACTGCCTGGCTCGCGTCCACAAGCGCTTCCATAGATTACTTCCGTGCATCAAACCACTCAACCCACACCGCCATCTTTCTCTATCTTTGTCTGCCGTCGACCCTGTCTGCTACATACACACCTCGTCGCCTATTCCCTTAAGGCGTCCTCCCCCTCCAAATCACAGCCACCCGTCTCGTACCCGAACCCGCACCCGCTGCCCCCGTCACGTCATGCCATGCCATGCAATGCAGCTCTCTTACCAAGCAGCAGCAGCAGCAGCAGCAGCCGCAGCCGCCGTGGCAAACCACTCGCATTGTATGTATCCGTCTCTCCCTCTCTCCCTCTTTTTTCCATCCCAGCGCGCATATGCATCCGAGATGCATCATCCTCGTACTTCGTGCACCTACACACTTGCATGCGGCATCGTTTATCGCGTCGTTGCAACGCTTGCATACGTCAATAAGCAAGGCCAGCCAGCCAGCCAGCCAGCCAGCCAGCCAGAATCGTGGAGCGGCCGTTTGTTGCGAGGTTCGGTGATGACGATGACGACGACAACGTCGTCGCTTGAGCTGCAGGTGTACCAGGCAGCCAGCCGCAACTGTCAACTCACATACATACTGCCCAAGACATTGTTCCTCTTCTTTTCTGTTGTTGTTGCTGCGCAGCGACATGAAAAGTTTTTTCGTCTGTCACGTCATTCACTGCCGTTGCGAAACTCGTCTATGTATGCACGCACGCACATGGCTCAATCAGACTTGTGTCTTTTGCTGTTTGTTAGCTTGGCAGACTTGAGACGCAGAAGCATGCGAGCGCTTGCTCCTGCATCGAGCGAGCGAGCTAGTAGTCAACCTCTCTCCTTTCCCCTTTCTGCCCAAGATGGCCTGTCGATAGATGATACACTTGCCAGCGCAACATCGTCGTCTTGGTCATGAGCAGCACGGCCGCATGTCCGCCCGTCCGTTCTTTTTCACCAGCCGCACGTCCATCTATCCATATCCATATCCATATCCATCCATCCAACAAGATAATCTCCACACGCACACCCGCACGCGCACCCGCCCGCCCACGCGCGACTATCAAGTCATCACCGCCAACTGTTCTCGCTTCGAGACCGAGCGAGTCATTTGTCCCTTTCTCATGCTATATTATATATACTTCAACCCTCGTCACCAACGTCCAAGTAATATTTCGCTCTTCCTTGTCTCCCCCTGCCCACTTGCTTGACATGACAATCATTGTTGACTGAAAAGGGCACGCATGTCTCGACTCGATGCGCCAACTGCCCGAATTCTAGGAAATGGTGTGCGGTGGAAGATGAGACTTGCGGTCTCAGTTAGTTCGCAGTGGGTGCTTTCACCTTAAGTAGGCTCTCTCTCTCTCTCTCTCTCTCTCTCTCTCTCTCTATCTCTCTCGCTCTCGCTCTCTTTCAACGTCACGCAACTCATGAAAGGAGGTCATCATGGATGAAAAAATAAATAGTAAAAGGGATGCAGACGGATAGGAGACCAATGCTCCACACATATCAATAGCTATGTATGTAGCTGCTGCCTCGACGAAGAAGACAATTTTAAGCGTGTGGCATGTTTCCCGCCTACAACCGTTGCCCATCACTCCATCCCCCATCCGTTGAAGCATCCGTACGGTAGTCAGTCTGATCGGTCTTCATTAACGAGACCATCGTCTCCAATGACACATCCCCTTTCTGTGCACAAGTGCGCGCTGGCCCTAATCAATCAATCCCGCAGCGAAACCATCTCAACGTCAAAACAGCAGCACTCTACGCCGCCGCCTCCGGCACCGCAGCCGCAGCCTGCTTCTCCTTGTCTTCCTTCGGATGGGTCTCCTTCTCCTCCTTCGTCTGCTCCGCCTTAGCGTCCGCAGTCGTAGTCGTAGTCGTCTCCGGGCTGGCCGCCGGCGCCGCTGCAGCATCCTTCGGGCTCACCGACGCAACCTCTGCAATCGTCGTGTCCTCGACGCCCTTGGCCAGCAGCTGCGCCTCCGTCTCGAGCACGAAGCGCTTGGTGATTTTGACCAGCAGCACGCCCTTGCTCTGCACGCCGTTGTGGTCGAAGACGTGGATGAGGCGGTAGCCCGGCGCGAGGCGGTCGAGGCGGAACGCCGCCCACGCAGCCAGGTCGTCATGGCCGAACTCGTCGTCGAGGATTTTGAGGCTATACGAGGAGAATAAACTTTTTGTCAGCTGGGGATTCCATTGACCAAAAATGACAGTGATGGGCGGCGTGGTCATGTGTTGTGTGCTGGGATACGAGGGGATGGGGTTTTCCTTGTGTTACAGGTGGATGTTTCCGTCAGTACATGTGTAAGGTGACAGAAAGATTCACAGATGGCCAAGGGCGACACAAGATGCGAATGGTGCAATCGAGGAGCAGGTTTGCAGTGCCCTGATTGTCGGCGTCATCCGGTCAACCTCAGGGGAAACCACAGATCCAGGTATGCAGCTGTGACGAGACTTGAGGTCACGCTAGGTTGGCTAGTCGTGTACCCTCATGTGTGTCTGCTTATGCTGACACCCGTACAGCTGTCACCGTCGCCGCGGCAGCTTCCTTCCCGTTGTGCCTGGACTGCGTGTGCGCCGGCCCGATCCGCACGCGCGTCAAGCTAGAGCCTGGCGCTGAGGCAGACGTGCCCTATGGACGGACCGGTCAAGATGGATCAGATCAGACCGTGTCGGCATGGCCGCAGGAGGCGCGGTCGGGGCAGCAATTGCGGTGGCGGCCGTGGCACCGGCGACCGCGGCAATGCAGCAAGTGCGGGTGACACAGAAAGTATATTCGCCCTTGGTGGTGTGCGAGATGGAGGCCGCAAGACTCCAAACAAGCAGACACTGCAGTTGGCAAAAAGTCAAGTTTGCACCGCGGCCCAGCACCGTATGCACGCGCGGCATTTTGGCGCCTGGGACAGTTGGAAGCAACAAGACTAGTGCAATGTTGCGGTACCTGCTAGCACAGAGACGGACGTGTGCAGTTCAACAAAACGGGTGTGAAGAAAAGGAAAACGTACTCTAGAGATGAAAGCTGACTTACCGGACAAAACTCAATTCTGGCGTCACTCCCGGGACTTGCTCGAATTTGATAACCTCTCGGCCAAAATCAGGATCCGAGCCCCTCGATGTCTTGGTCCGCACTTTGTGTTCGCCCTCTTTACTCTTGCCGCCTCCTGGTACTGGAGCTCCGTGACGCTCTTCCGGCTTCTCTACGTGCAATTCGCACTTGATGTAGGGACGGAAACCTTTGTCTGTCTTTGCCTTGTCGCTTTCGGGCCACGGAATATCCTGACCAGCAAAAACCTCTATAGTCAGGTCCAAGGTGCCGTAGTTGAGAGCGTGCAAGTGTCGCTCGGCAGGAGAGTTACTGCGGTATCCAGTAGGCTTGAGGACCCAGCCGCCGGTCGAGGCAAACATGCCCTCATTCAGCATCATTCCTTCGTCCCATTTCTGCCAATTCAGCGCGACCACCTGGACACCTTGACGCCAAAAGAGGGGTGGATCCAAGTTGGACGACGAGATTCGAGTGCCCTTGGGGTATGCTCTCATTAGGTATTTCTTAATGCCAGTCAGTATCCGAAAGAATGGTAAATCAGTCACTTACTTTGTTGTGAGAGAATAGCTCGGCCGGAGATTGCTGATGCGCTTCCATGAGACGGCCTTCGGACAAGGAGAAAATGTGGGTGGGGATTGTTGCCTCTGCCAGGACACAATCAGACCTCTCCACGCAACGGCGAGGATTGATTGGTACTTACCGGGAGAAGTAAAGCCGTTAAAATGGCAACCCCGAGTGTACACGCCCAACTTGCTCAGGGCCTGGATTACCTTGGCTTTGGGTTTCTTCTTCTGTTCCGGCAAAGCCTCATCGGACGAAGAGCTGGATGCCGCGGTCTCGAGCTTTTGAAGTTCCTTGGTCTCATTTTCTTTTGCCTCGGCCTCAGCATCGCCCTTTACAGGCGAGTACTTGACCTTGACGAGGATCTTGTGCAACAGCTCTCTGAGCGTTGGTAGACGCAATTTTTCAGGAACCTCCCAGTCCGCGTCTGAGATGTTGTGAATAAGAGAATCCTTCCAAGTCTCAAGCATGATGTCGACCATTGATTCTTGCTGCTCTGGACTAGTGTGGACCTCGAGGCTGACGATGACGGGAAGTTGGCTGATTTCATCAGCTTTCAGGTCTGTACGGAGAGAATATGTGGGGTACTCACGAGCTCACAAAAGCATAGTCACGGATCGTCTCACATACAGATCGGAACGGAATGTCTGACGTTGCGGTATAACCGTGATAGACTCGGGGCTCTGGGCGAGACGAGTTTGTGCGCTCTGGCTTCAAATCCTCGTCTTTGCCAGCGGGCGAAGCCTCCTTTTCGGCTTTTGGCTTTGCATGCTTAGATTTGACGCTCTTCTTCTGCCTCATCTTGGACATCAGCTTCGCTTTGAGGCCGGTCTTTTCCTGGCCTTCGCCCTCGTCACCGCTTGAGCTTGAGCTTGATTCGGAATCAGAGTCGTGGCCGTCCCAGACGTCTATTTCAACGCAACGGCAACCTCGAAGGAGGACCTTTGGATGGTCAGCATATCACGTGGCTTGGGTGTGCTATGTGGAACCCACGTTCTTGTATGCATCTGTGCTCGATTCGCTGTACAGCTGATTGCCGGTCAAATAGGTGTTGTGGCTGGAGGAAATGAAGTAGTTTGAGATGGGAAAGCTTGGGTCCAGAGGTTCGGGAGGAGCCAGGGCGTTTGCGTGGTGGCTCTGCAAGTACTGCTGGAGATGGTCTGGCGATATGTGGTCATCCTGGATGAGGATGGGATCCTGGGCATGTTGCTGGTGGGTCTTGAAGAAGTCGGACAATCCCTGCTTCGTGGACAGTTCAAAGTCCTTTTCCAGCTCTTTGAAGATGGTTTTGACATGGGTTGCAAGGGCCGGGTTGAGCTGGTCTACTTTCTGGGCATGCTCGATGGTGTAGCTGGCGGTTCCGCCCCCGGCCTGGGCCTCGGCGTTTCCGACGGTCGTCTCCTTTTTGTGGGTCGTCTTTTCGGCGGATGCTCGAGGCAGCGTGGTGGACAGGTCCGCCGGCATTGTTTATGGAGTCAAAGAGGAGCACAGATCTGTAGGTAGGTAGGTAGGTAGGTAGGTGGATATGTACGTGGTTGAGGAGAGCGGAAAAGGGCAGGAGGCTCGGCGGCGGGTAAAGCAGGCGGGAGCTTGTTTGATGGCCAGGCTTGGAAGCTTCAAGTAGAGACAGGTCTTTTAGAGGGGCCTCACGTGGTACGTGACATGTTTAAGGGCCTGCAGGCGAGAGGGTCGAATTCATGACGAGTCAGAGGCATGGATGGGCCTAGATGCGGGTACGTGTGTACGGTTTTTCGTATCAGTCCAGTCGATGGCTTGGCCTGAGCAGTGCACCAGCGTCTTCTAAGCCGCAGGGAAGAAGGTGAGGCTGTGGATGCAAAGCAAGCATGCGCCTTGATTGACGGGTGCATGTTGGCCGAAACAAATCGGTTGTTGAGTGCCTCGCACGTTCATGCACGTGGTAATTCAGGCCAAGAACAGGGACCTTTACGTCATCCATCCCACTTCCCCACACACCTGCAGCCTCCGGACAGCTTGCTATGTTGCTTCCCTCGACCGTCCTCTCCGCACCTCACCATCTCTTATCCCACATCCACCCTGGCCATGTCCTCCTACATGTCTGCAAACCAAGCTGAAGGCCAAGTCCGTAGCTGGGGCTTCTCCCACGTCTTTACCTGGAGCGATGGACCGTCCGTATCCTCTGCCCAACAGCTCCGCCCTCCTCGCTGACAGTTGCCTATGTAGAAACGCTTATTACCCACCGCACAAACACAATGACCTCACAACCCACCTGATACTCGATGGCGAGCTTACCATAACTTATCCCAACGACAAAACCCCAACAAAGGAGACATTTGGTCCAGGTGCACGCCTCGACGTTGAAGCAAATCGTCTACACGAGGTTTGGATGGGCAGCACCGGCTGTACCTATGTCATTGGGGAATGAGTGGGTGGTCCTTGTTGCTTTGGAGTTCTGGTCGTCGTGTGCTTCTTTGAAGCCTTGTCGTCTGTCACCCTCTAACATTGTTCTAGGTGCGTTGCAATATTCTACGATGGAAGCTGTCATGTTTCATGCTCGTCCGCGTCGATAGGTTCTGGCAATATCGTCTCAGGATTCCTCCCGCGGACAACCCCACGACCAGCTCTTTGGGTCTGCCAATAACGTGCTACGCCGGATCAACTGCACCTTTTCCTTGATGGGGTTGGTAGATCGGCGGCGTGTTCGTCATTCATTTTAGGTTTACAGAACAACCCTCCCGTGTCCGATGACACCTGACAGCTCTTGACTTTGACTGCAGGCGGCGTTTGCCAAAGTTGCTGTAGATGTCTTACGACGCGCCGCCGGGGGGAACAATCGAGAACACTGGCGCAAGACTTCTCCAAGAGCTTCGAGAACAAAGCTCGCTCGTGTTCTTCTTGGCAATGGTTTGAAAGTCATACCAAGCTTCCTCGCAACGTGCGGCCCATGCGCCATCGCACGCAGGGAATCGCGAGCAAGCTCCACTTGGCAGCAACGTTGTTCGCAAAAAAAATAAAAAAAAATAGGCAGACAGGGCGTTTTACAGCCAATTTGAGTGGACGACGGAAAACTTTTGATGAAACATATGAAAAACGTTGAATGGTGAGCAAATAAGAGGTTTGCGAGAGATCATCACGCCTATCGAGACGGTTGGCGGACTGTGTGAATTCACGCATAAATCAATCGAGAAGTCGGCATGAGGACGCATTGCCGTGGTGACTGACTGTTGCCGGCACGAAACCCGCATGCGTCAGAGGAGCATGATCCCCGACCATCCAGGTCGTGAATGCATGCAAGCTTGCGGGAGTGCTCCGGACGTTGTCCCTGGTGTCGACGAGGAAGCCCTGTCGGCATTGCGCGAGACGAGACTTGTCCCGCATCATGCCGATTGAAAATGTGGATTTGTGGATAGCCCAAGCCTCTGGCGTTGTTGCAAAGTGGTGACTAGGGGAGATGTTGGCTTTGTTTAATGACGGCCAGAAAAGGAGCAAAAGGAGCTACAGCGGGAGCTTGCGTCAGGTGGAGCGCGTAGGAAATGAAGATGCGTCTTTGTGTGAAGGTGTTTCAGCCGTCGACCAGCTGAGAGAGAAGCACGCCCGTATCAATACGCCGGAAGCGGTTTGTAGCCACGAATCAGGAGGGGCGAGCACCCGTGGCCGTCGAGTTTACCGCCGTTGTTTACCTCCTCTAAGGTAAGGTACTTTGCCAATCTCTCCGAGCCTGGCTGTCCCCTCCTCCTTCACTCGACTTTGTGCGCTTTCTGGTCCCTCCGCTCCTGCCACCAGCAACCTTAGATGTGTCGCCGACTCTTGCGTTGCCGCATTCCCTCCCTCCGACCCGGCCCGCGTCCGGTATGAACTCGAGGCTGTGGGATTCCTACAACCAAAACGATGCCCCTCGCACTCCCACACACACCATGCCCTCCTCGAACCACCACTCCAACGGCCTCTACGAACCATCGCCCTCCCCCTCTCCCCTAGGCGAGCTCACCAACGGAGCAAACCCCAGCGTCTCGCCCTATACCAACCCCTCCAAACCCACCTCCAAAGTCATCGAGCGCCTCACCGCCCACAATGATCGCCTCGTTCGAGACCTCAATGCCGAAAAGGCAAAGACTCAGGAGCTCACCGAAAACATTCGCGCCCAGAAAAACGTCGTCGAGCAGCTGCGCGAGGAAAACAACAGTCTGAGGGCTGCTGCGGAAGCCGCCGAACGCACACGCAAGTCGCGAAAGGAGTTTGAAGAGTCGCTCCGGAACCAACTCAAGGCCGAGGAGGAGAGGAGGAAGCAAGCCGAAGCCCAGGCCACAGGAATGAGCTTGCAACTAGGCCAGGCCCATTCGGATCATCAGCGAGAGATTGCTGCCCTGAAAAAGGAGAACAACGACGAGTTGTCCAAGGTCAAGAGGGATAATGTTCGGGAGGTCTCCCATCTGCAAGAAGACCTTACCGAGGCCCGCGAACAAATCCGACTCTTGGCCGAAAAGAACCAATACCTCGATATCCAGCTCAAGTCCAACCATGGGATCTACAAGCAAGAGGTTGCCAAGCAGAACAAGGTGCTCAAGGAGCTCAGGGACTACCGGAGCCGTGATGTCAAGAAGCTCGAGACGGTCGAAGCCACAAGTCAGGCACACGATGTCATTGTTGGCCAGATGCGGCAGGAAATGGAACGAAAGGACCACTTCTTGCACGAGCTTAAGCATCTCTACGCCGCCTCCAAGCTCGAGTGGGAGGAGTCGATGAAGTCGTACAAGGCCGAGGTCGAGCAGGAGAGGCAACAATTGACGGACGAAGCCGCCAAAATGCGACAGAAGCTGGCGGAGCATGACGCCATTGCGGACAGGGTACTGCCAGAGGCCGAGGAGACGATTGCATTCCTTCGATACGTCAAGAACCTCCACCTGGGCGAGACGGCGCACCATACGCGAAAATGATGCGCGACCGGGCTTTTTCATCTTGGTCGGCGCCCATCTTTGCCGAGATATCGGTACATCCACGCGTCGCTTCTCCGTTATGGCTTTGCTGAGCAAGCGAGTTTGACGTCGCGCTCAGCACCAAGGCACAACAGCGTTTCATGTCGACTTGGATGCATCGTCCCTTCCAAGCCTTTGGGAATTTCATTCTCCATCCTACTAACCAAAAACTCCGGGAACAAGCAGGACCACCAGGATACCTACCTCTTGCCTCCCCTTTGGAGCGATCGACCAAACGGCATTAATGAGGTATCCTCGAGGGCACAGGAGTTTCGGCGTTTTTCCTGCCAGGCGAACTGGACTGGCGCACTTTTCTCTTCTCCGATTCCCTTTCTAGCCGCCATGGACCCCTTTCATCTTAATGACTCCTTTGTCGGAGCGGTACAGCATGTCGTTTCCGCGGCGTATCGCGTTCGTTTTTCTGGTGTTCCGGCCACGGGAACCCTGTTTAGCTGTGACTTTGATTCTTTGGTTGGTTTGTCCTCGCTGGCGGCGCAGTGATACCATTACGAAAGGAAGAGGGTGGCGGAACGCGGGTGGGCGGAAGGAGAGGAGACGGGATTTACGGATCAATGGATATAGTGTGCAATTGAAGACCCACGGCCCTTGTTGTATAGTAGTCTTTGCTTCGTCCTGGTGGGTGCTCCTGCCCTAGTTCTGGATACGATGGGGAGAAGAGTGGATTGGGTCGGCCATAAAGCTTTCAACTTGAACAAAAGCCAATATTCACTTTGCATCACGAACCAAGGCTGCGGGTTCCGTCGTCGACTGGGTTGAAGGAATGCCGACCAATCAGCAACCCCGGTTGATTTCGGGCATGCCTTCGCGTCAACCCCACTTCAACCGACGCGTCGCTTCTGCCACTCAACTTTCACCCTCGAAAATGGCGACTGAAATCCACAATGCCTACAAGAAACCGTCGCCTGTGGCAGGCAATGGGCTCTTTGCCAAAAATTCTATACCGGAAGGCGAGCTGATTTTCTCAATCGCACGCCCGTTGCTCACGGAGCTGGAGAGCAGCAGGCTAAATTTGTACTGCTCTAACTGCTTCGTCCGCAGCAACGATGGCTTGCCTGGCTCACGCGACATCAAAATTAGTGCATGTACAGGCTGCAGAGTAGTGAGCTACTGCTCCAAGGTCAGTTTTCAGACTCGACTCCAGGGCCATGTGACTTATGTGTGACAGACTTGCCAATCCATTGCGTGGAAGCGCCAGCACAAATCTCAATGCTCCATTTGGAAGGGCTTAGCACGAGGAAAAGAGATTCCCCACGCTGTTCGGCTCGTCGCCCAAGCTCTGGTGGCGCGCAAGAATGGAAAGATATCGGACGAGGAATGGGCAGCTTTCAAGAGCTTGCCAAGCCACGTTGACAAGCTGAGAGAAAGAGATGATTTCCAAACGCAAGCCGCCATGGCCATGGGTGCCCTTAAATATTCCGGAGTCGAAATGTCCTGGGACTTTGAGGTGGCACTGGAGATTTACGCAAGGGCATGTACGAACCGAGGCGGCGGGGCGGCGCAGGCTAATTTCTTGCAGATTCTGACCAACAGCCTTACCATTACCACGCCCACCCTTTACCCCATTGGTATTGCAGTCGATCCTTTCGCAAGCTGCGCCAATCACTCGTGTGAGCCCAACGCCTTTGTCGTTTTGGAAGGGTCTAAGCTATACTTTCGCGCACTCAAACCCATATCCAAGGACGAAGAAATATTCATGTCCTACGTCGACGACAAGTATCCTTTCCTCCATAGACAGAAAGAGCTTCGGGACCGCTACTACTTTGACTGCAAATGCAGCAAATGCGAAAAGGGATGTGACACCATGGAAGATCGACTCGAGCAACCTTCGCCAGAACAAGAGCGCAAGATTTCTCGTTATGCTGCCGCACTTGTCGGTGGCAAGCCTGCAAAGCATCCACCCGAAGACACTCCGCTTCCTGCAACCGACGAAATGTTAATATACAGACTCGGCCGTAAACTCCCTCGTCGAGTCCACAAGCCTCGCGGCTCGATCTCCCCACTTTCTCCTGACCTCTACGCGCTCGAGGCATACGCGTTGGACTACGTGGAGCGCACCGGCGGCCCAAAGACTATGGACCTCGCGCCGCTGATGCCCGTCATGTGGCTACTCTCTTCAACAGGCGTCTGGCCATCGCATCGCCAGCCCTTTCCCGACCTGGTAGAAGATTTCCTTCGGCGAGTTGCCTCTGAGGGCATGGGGAGGGCCGGTTTCTGCAATCTGGGCACCATCTGGCTGTTTGGCGTATATCGCTACATTCTGATAGATCCTGTCTTGTTCCCCGCGCACCATCCACTGCGCACTTTGCATGCATTCAGCCTCGCCAACTGGAGCTTGACCCTGCTTGAGGAGAGCGAAGCCAAAGAGCGCCGAGTGCTTGATGTTGCGCTCGGCGCCCCGCTGGCCAGGCGCATTGACTTTCTGGGCCTAGCCGAAGATTTCTTGCGCGAGGCGCAAGCCTCGGTCGTCAACAGTCATGGCCCTCACAGCAGGTTCGCCCAACTCGTCATCAGAGTGGCGCCTCCGCAGCTCTTGGGGGACCCGAGCGGAAGCCATCCCAGCTACTTGGCGAACAAGAGACCGGAAAGGATGCGCATGCTGGAGGACGTGGCTAAGGTCGTGGACGAAAAGAAGAGCTCGTGGTTCCGTCAGATGATAGAAGGTCGCTTCATGGAGACCATTTTCGGAAAACGTCCCTTGCCCAGACAAGATGATGGTACTGAAGCTTACCTGGCTGGGATTGCGTCATTTCTGGAGAACATGGCTGGGGTTGGCGATACTGACTCTGAGGACGAGGATGAGGATTATCACTGGTTGAAGGACTCTGAAGACGATGATGACGATGATGACTTTTGGAGCGACGAGGACGATGAATGATTTGATGACAGGCCAGAGGCGTGGGTCTACAATGGATGTCAAAAGAAACGAGACTTTCTAACACCACCGCTACATCCAGGGAGCATTCAGTCACTACGACATTTGCGCCTGTAGAGCTGCCCTTCATGACTACCGATAGATCCGGGGAGAATCAGACCTTTCGGCACCTACTGTGGGGACCCCCTTTTAGATTTACTTCCCACATCGCTTGGAAAACGAACAACTCTCACACTCGAGCCGGCGCCAGCGGCACTTTGCGGATGGATTATGCGCTAGCAATTAGAAGAGGCGTCGGGATCAACTGCCTTGCCCAAAATCAACAATTTCCTCTCATCAAAGGCAACATCATCAAACAGCCATGCTTGAACTAAATGTGAAAGCTTTTTCATCTGCCCCTGGGCACGATAAGCCACTTGCGCGTGCTATCCCGGCCCAATCCTCCAGCAGTATTAAGGTCCCAGTTTCTACGATCCAGGAAAACGAGACACCTTTTTAGTTCAACTCACTGTGTCATGGCTCATCAATGGACGACCTTTCATGCTGTAATTTGCTTGGCTAAAGCATGTTCCAGTTTCCTCAATACAGTGCATGTAGAGCCGCAACGAAGGAGCATATCGCTGGCCATCATCTTCTCACACTGCTGCCCGTTGGAAACCTCGCAGCATAATGTATCACAGGACACCAACCAAGCCGCCCGGCGGAAAGACGCGCAGGTCAGCAATGGTGTGCTCGACTTGACTACAAAGTTCTAGCAATCTGCATCCACTCAACATTTCGAATTGTGTTCCCGATTGATGAAGCTCCATTACTGGCTTTCAACTCGACAGCCGCGCACTTTGCCTCGAAGCTAATCTACATCTACCATGACGGCACACCACCAAGTATTTTCGAACAACTCAAACCGCTTCCAGACCCTGACACGACCGGGTATGCGCGTGTGACATCTCGGTCCAGACAAAAACCGGGCTGCCGGGCCAAAGTTCATGCCAAACAGGGACGGACATGCGTAAGGAAGCAGCTCGCAGGCATCTCCGCGACTGCGCCAAATGGTTGGCTACTATCTACCCCATTCCATCGAATCGGAGGTTCTTGTGTACGACTACAAAGCTACGGTGCTTGCTCTGTGCCAGGTCCCCCCCCCCCCCCCCCCCCCCATACCTTCATCTAGACATCAGCCTCTCTCCCAGGCTCTCTGTTCAGGCTTCCAGAAGCCCGTCTCACCGCCATCCCACGCGCACTCTATACCGACGCCGTCGTCTGTCGGAGCAACATTTCGCGATTCCAGAACGACATGACGTCTCTTGAAGACGAATACGAAAGATTTGTATACTCGCATGGCTCTCTCGTTCGAGGAACTTCCTTCCCAACAGAGCACTCGGCTTCCTAGAACTTGGGGAGTTTTCTGCCAAGGGGTGCTTCCAAAGGGGAAGGCAAGATAACGAAGAAAGGGATTAAGGAACAAGTGATGCGCGTTCGGATGTCGATGCATAACGGCGGGTCAGAACGGGCGGCGAACGGTACCGTTGGAAGGAAGGAAGGAAGGAAGGCCTCTCACTGCGCGGTCAAAAGTCGAGGCTGAGACGTTAGGTATCTCGAGAATGATGGAAGAAAGGGACGGGGAGACCTAAAGATTTCCTTGTGTTATCCGGAAACACCATCCCAATCCGACATTGTGCTTCAGAGACGCCTGTCTAGTCCAGCACAGTCGTCTGATTCAAGAAACGAGGCCACGAAGGTCGCCTTGCTCGAGAAGGAGCAAAATCGTCTCAAAACAGCGTGGCTGCCAGGCCAGAGCCACCCACCCTCGACCATGGTGCGCTGATGCGAGAAGAGCAGATGAAAACGGGCGGGCGGGTTTGATATCGATCCTGTCAACTGTGCCGCTTGCGCCGTCAGGCAGATGCTTCCTCGGAACCACGCGACCATGGACGGCTTTAGAGGCGCGGAGTCAGTCGAGCACATGAATGATCGGACGCCAGAGCTAATAAGAGTCCTAGAATTACCTGATCGAGACGCGACAAAATCACAACTGTTCATGGCTACGCACCAGTGGTAGACGCCAAAACAATCATGTCCGAGGCCACCGAGTCTCCCACTGGGACAGATAATTCAACAGTTCTAGCAGAGGTCGTTGCCATTGGTCAAAGCTTGTTTAAAATATCAAAACGCAAGCCTCGAGGTCTAGGGCGAGATACCTTATTACTAGTAGTTGGTCCGGATAGGGGAGCTTTGTCCATTCGAACGCTGGTGGCGTGGGCGCATGGAGCTTTTAGGCTCCCCGAACATGTGGGGTCGGGGAAGCACTTGAGCTCCGGCTAAGATTTCTGCTGGCTCGCTGCTTGCAAGGACTTTGTGCATAATTGCGTTCCGCTTGAATTGGTGTCATGGTACGTACGCGTGGAGACAAAAGTCGCTTGGCGGCTTTTGGACGCAATACTCGCGGGGCGGGATTGGACTCCCAACCCATGCCTCACAGGATTCGCAGGACTTTACGGAATAGACGCGCGATTGCGGAAAAAAATATGCAGAATGAATATCTTGATCGATAATTATTATGTTGATGATGGTGATGATGGTGATGATGGTGATGATGGTGATGATGATGATGATGCAAATGCAAATGCAGGCATGATTGGGTATTATATTTTGGATGAAGCAATTATTTTGTCTTTTTTCCTCTTTTTTGCGTCGTCGTCGTCTTCTCCTCAGTCGCTCGAGATCTCAACGCTGACGCTTACTTCGATTTGTTTGGCCGAACTTGATAACCTGTCGTCGTCGATCCAGCCCACTTCCTTGTCGCCGCAGCACGCCACGTACAGCTTGGCCTTGTCCACGCCATCGTCCAGATGTAGCGCCGACGGGCTGTTGAGGCCCGTCATGACCTCGGTGATGATGCCCTTGCCGGCGGCGTCGACTTCGACCTTCCACACCTGGCCCGACATGTAGCCGGCCGTGTAGACGGCCGAGCCGTCGACGGCAGCCGTCAGGCCGTCACTGTTGAGCAGGTCGGTTGCGACCGTCTGCACGGGACCAGTCGCGTTGCCGGCCTCGTCGACGGCGATGCGACACACCAGGCCCTTGCTCGTATTTGTCCACCACACGTAGTTGTTTGATCTGGCGAGGGTGTTGATGCCGAAAAACTCGTCCGGGGTGGCCTTCGCCATGGTTTCGGTGTCGGCAAGGAAAACGGCCGTCTGGCCGGTGCGCATGTCGAGCTTCCAGATGGAGCTCTTTTCCGAGTCGGCAAGCAGCAGCGCGTCTGGCGACTGCGGCGCGCCCGCCGTCAGGTCGATGAGCAGGCCGGCGTCGGGCAATTCTGCGATTTTGGTAACGACGGGCGCCTCTTCCCCACGCAGCGCGACTCGCCACAGCACCCACGATTTTGTGTCTATGGAAACCGTCTTGACATCAAACCGGCCTGCGATGACGGCGTACTCTTCCTCGCCGGGACTTTGGTTCAGGACGCAGAGGTTGGTCAGGCCTTCGGCATCGGGGAACGTGTGCAGCAGCGTCGGTTCGGCGCTTGGGTCCTTGGGGTCGAATGTGTAGAGTCCTGGCAGATCCAGGCGGGCGGCGATGATTTGGCCATTTGGTCGCGAGAGAATTCCTTCGACCCATGAGTCGTCGGGCAGCTGGGTGACGAGGGCGATTTCGGGCTGGGCGAGGTCGTCTGCCATGGTGTGTGTCTGTGAGGAGTGGAGGTTGGGGGAAAGATGTCGGCGTCGAGAGCAGCAGCAGCAGCAGCAGCGCAAGGCTCGATATTTACTGATGATTTCCCCTGAGGTGAGGCGAGGGTGAGGCGCTCAACGTGGGCCGGGAAGCCCCATTCGTACTAGAGATTGTCCGTTTGATGGGCTCTGCGAGTCGTGGATGAGCAGGGCTGCTGGCCAGTGCATATCTTGGCCAGCGACGCGTGGTGTCCAGTGCCGCGCGGACTTTGGTCGGCGAATGCGACGGCATTGGGCATGATGGACGGCAAAGTGTTTGACCATGGCGAGCGGCAGCGCTGTGGGCGTTGGGGTGTTGGAGCAGAGGGCGATTGCGAGTCGGGCGTGGTGTTTTTCGTGGACGAGGCGAGACGGGAAACCAGCCGGGCGGCCTTTGGACTTGTCAGGGAACAACAACTGAACTGGCAATGTTCGGCCCGTGCCGCACGCTGTTTGCCAAGGTCCCCGACTCAATTCTTCAATCCACCCCACTGTTTCCTCTCACCATCCCCACATCCCGCCGCCTCCCTGTCCTCCCATTCGCGCTCTCGGCTCGGCATGTTTCCTGTAACTGTGACATTTTTCGTCGGCTCCTCTTGCTTTTTCCCTCAGTGTCGATACTGTAAAAGTGGCACCCCCTAGGCACCCCCTTGATAGCTGCCAAAAGACGGTCAACATGTTCAACTGTTTCCATTGGTCTAGCGAGCTTAGAAAAGCAATCGTTTCTGGTTCCACCTCGTCTGCCCCATCTCCGTCTAACCCAGCCTGGTAACCGTCTCGGCAGCCTTCTCTTGCTTCTTCTCCGGCGCCGGTCCTCCTCCAGTCGTGGGCAGGCCCATTGCAACCTTGTACGACTGCGGGGCTGTGAGCTGTCGTCTTCAACAAGTCAAACACACTTACATCGTAGATGAGCCACTGAACTGTACAGCCGTTAGTCGTCTACTCAAACATCCAGTTATGGTTAGGGGACACTCACGTCCAGTCAGAGTGCCGATCATGAAAATGCGGACGACGAGGCCGTTCCACAGCCCGGCGAATCCAATGTCCTTGTAGATGCGCGCCGTCGCTGCCCCAAACGCCTCACCGTCCTTGCGGTTCGCGTTGAGCTTCGAGACCATGACATCGGCGGGATGGCTGACAATCGCGCACAAGATACCTGCGAGGTATCCGGCAGTGAACGACACTGCCGTCTGCGTGCCCTTGCCGTAATCTGCCTTGCTGCCGGGCATGTAGCCATAAATCATCTCGACAATCGTCTCAAACGAGGCAAACTTCATCATCGTGTACGGAACCTGGCGACCCCAAAGTGGGTAGAGCCCCTTGAACAGTCTGACAGGCTGTCATTAGCTGCACCATATGTCATGATCCCCCCGAGACTCACCCTGCGGTACCCTCCTTGGCCGTGACGGTCGAGATGCCGCCAAAAGTCGACCGCGCAAAAGGGGGAATCGTCGTCTGCATGCGCACCTTGACGGCCTCAAACGGACAAAGGGCAACGTCTGCAATGATTTCGGCCGAGGCAGACGCAGTCAGGTACAGCACCGTCTTGTATCTTTGCGCATTCTCTGGTCCCGCCAGGTCCGAGTAGAATTTCTTGAAGTACTCGTATCCGCCATATTTGAACGCGCCTTGCGCCTGCACTGGCATCAGCATCACAGGGCTCCATGGGAAGCGCTTGCCGTACCGAGTATCCCCAGAGCGTCGGGCCCCATCCCGTGTAGATACCACGAAGGCCTTCGGCGCGCGAAATCTTTCCCCAGGCCTCAAAGTTGCCCTTGTACATGTTGGGGTCGACCTGACGACGGCACTTGACCAGATCCAGCGGGGTGACGGCGGTATGAGTCAGGCCCTGCTTGCATTAGAAGTTGCTGGCTTTGTCGAGCATTCGCGACTCACGCAGGCCAAAAGACCACCAGAGATGCAGGCCGCGTAGAACTTGGGCGAGTACAATTCAATCTTGCCAGTCGCCTGCTGGGCTTTACTGCTGGCCTGCTGCAGCTCCTTGACCGCGGCATTGCTCAGCTGGTTTGCCTTGTCTTTGGCATCGTCGATGGCGCTCCACGTGCCGTAGAGCTCCTGGCGCGCTTGATATCGAGTCCTCTGGGGCTCCGCTGATTCCGACGACCAATTCTGCACCGACGGCGCAGATGGGAACGCATCGCGCATGGTTCCAAAGCAAGGAAAGAGCACCACCATGTTGTCGCCTTGACCTGTGACAATGGTCAGCCTCAGCAGCAGCAGCAGCGGCGGCGGCGGCGGCGGCGGCGCATACAAGGTCAACAGAACTTGCAATGGCTGTCTATAGCTTCAGTGATTGGAGAGAATCAAAACAAAAACTTGGAGTAACCGCAGAAACGGTGCCGCGCAGTAGAGGAGTGGGAGAGGAAGAGGGCGGCTATTTGGGCTCGTGTTTTTGGGGGTGGCCCCCTTCGTCCAACCTGCAACGTCATTCCTTAGCCCCGCTATCCCCGGATCCTTGTTCCCTGGCTGACCCATCTTTGGTTACACCAGAGCCCGGTTTCGGGTTGAGCACAACAATCGTGTTAGGGCAGGTATATAGAATCGATGAGGAGCCGCTCGAGATGGGATGGCGACGTGGTTGGGGAAGGAACACCAACTACCCCATCTTCCCGGATGGCCTGGACCATCTATTCCTTTTGGACACGCGGCAGTTCTTCTCCGGGAGCGTAGTCACACCGGCTGTAAAAGGAAGTGATACTCCCTGTGTCTTCCTGCAAAATGATGCTTGAGCCCAATTGCGTAGCGGACGAGAGCTCCCCATGGGCAAGTGTGATGGCAGAAGACTGATTCTCTGGCGCACATATAGCAGCAACTGAACGCATCTCAGACGCAGCCACAGCGACAGGTGCATCGTCAATTTCGACAAAGATCGCGTCGCCTTGTCGTCCTCTTCTCAATCGTGTAGATTCAACACTGACGCTTCATTATCTACCCATAATGCGAACTCGACCAAGTGCGCCTGAGCCCCTGAGATGATAATTCCTCGACCAACTTCTATACCGCTGATCCAAAACGACGCACCTCCTGTCTTTTGCAATCAAAAAGCTTTCAATCGCCCGCTCCTGCTCTGCTGAGAACAAACCCCCTAGTTACCATCCCCCTTGTCAGACTCTTCCTTGCAAGCCTGCTCGTCAAACACGCTCACCTCGCCTCCGTCTGTAGCGGCGGCCGACGCGCTGCTCTTCTTGAAGGCTGCCCATGAGCTCTCCATATTCTCGCTCGTTGGCCGCTGGGCCGCGCTGCTCTTGCGATGCCGGCTCACGACCCCTGGGAAGATCCTCGGCTCGTGCGCGTCGAGGTGGGTTGCCGCTGGTGCCGAGGAAATCGATTGCTGTGGAGACAAGGGGAGGCCTAAGGCTGGCTGGGGCATGGGGACAAGCGAGGGGTTTGAGGCCACCATGGCCGACGGGAGGTTATTGACGCGAGAGTCTTGACTCTCATCGTCGTCGCTGCCGTTGAATCCATCGCTTACATGTCCTGTCGAGACTTGTCAAAACCTGTTGGTAACGGACGACAGAGTTCTGGGCGCAACTGTCGTCGAGGAGGTGATTGTTTGCTTACCTTGCATGGAGTTTTGCGACGTGGCAGGGAAAGGACTCTTCGGGACTTGTAGTCTGTGACCATTCGCCTCTGGCTCACTTTCGTGGACAGAGGCGTTTGCAGTCTTGGGCTCATTGTCCGGGGGCGTGTTGGATGCCACATTTTGGACCGACAGAGGTTCGACATTCTTGTTCGTGTACCTTGAAATCATGGCAAGCTCGGCTTGCAGCGTTTCGTGGCGGAATGCCTCTCTGATGTTAGGAACGTTGACCTTGGCCACGTCGTTGCCAGACACGCCGGGCAGGTGATATTCGGCACCCAACCAACGCTGCTTGATCGAGTGTTCAAATCCGCTCTGTAGGACCGAGTGCTTCGCCAGCTCGCACATATCCACAGCGCTGAGCTTGTAGATCTGCGCTGCGACTGCGTACTCCTCGATCAACGGCTCCTTGGTAAAAGCAAATTGGAGTGGGTCGTCGGTCGACAGAGAGACGTTGAGTCCGCGCTTAAAGTACGAGAGGAATGGGTTGCGCTCGTAGGCCAGGAACAACGCGTTGTTGCTCAGGGGCGACATTGCAATGCCAATTTGCTCCAAGTAAAAGACATACTGGAGCAATGGAACCTTGCGAAGCATCAGACCATGACTGATACTGTGGCAGCACAGCACTGCTGCCGCCAAGTGGTCAGTGTCACCCGCTTCACCGCAGTGCGGCCTCAGAACGAAGGTGTTGAAGCCTCGCTGCTTGCGCCACACGTTGAGAGAGGAAATGTTCGCAAACAGATAGTAGATCCAGTAGCTGTACGGCGGATTCTGCTTCGTGTCCCATAGCGCTGGCGTGGGGAACTTTCTGTAGAGCCTTCGTTCGGGCTTGCTCTCGTCGTCGACGCTATCGAATCCGATGACACGTTGGAGAAAGATGTGAAGCTTCGGGTGACTGGTAGGGTCCTTGGTCACTTCGAAAAGGGGCTGAAAAACGTTGACCACCACTTGCTCGAAATTATCCATCAAGTTTGAGTTCTTGTAAACGTCGTAGAGCCTGGGAACCTGGATGAGCCATCGGACGTTTGGCGAGAAGAGTTTGTTGTCCACAACCCATGCCGCAAGCTTGTCCCACTCGTCCAAACTGCGGCCGTAAATGGAGATGCGCCACTCAACCATCTGGTACTTGCTCGACTCCATGTCGGAGATGACTTCTTTGGTGATCTCAGCCAGATAACGTCCGTGAATGTAGTTGTCCGTCTTGAGGAAAATGGTGCGCAGTCTAGACTCTCCAATAGGGTTGTACTTGAGGTTGAATTTGTCGAAACGATGGAAACTGTCCGTGTGCGCATGCATATCGAGGGTATCGATGCTCAAGTCGTACGCCGTCAAGTTGATACTCTCAAAAACTTCTCTCAGTGTCAAATGCCTACCATCCCTGTACAAAACGACTTCATCGGGGGACTTCTTCATCTTGCTCTTGATAAAACGCAGTAAATGCTTTTGGTTCATGCAGGCAGAATGGTGAACGTGGGTATCGACCTTTCTGACGTTGTAGAAGTCTCTGTGGGGCACCTTTTTGCTGTCGGCAACCTCTTGGTACTCGTTGAGAAGGAAATACAAGTTGTACTTTCCTTCGAGGTATTGAAGCCGCCGAAAGGCAAAACTTTTGATGGGACCGTCGGTAGAAACGCTGATAATCTCGTCGAGGTCCATGTAAAACTCACGAATGTCTGGTATGTGCACAATGGGCCTGTTTTGGTCGACTGAAGCTTCGTTCTCGTAGACCTGAAAGACGCCCTTCTTGTCCAGCTTGAACGACATTTCTGACGGGCCTGGAAGCGGCGTCAGATCGTTCATGTCAAAGTCTTCGCCAATGTTTTCTCCCAATTTGCGAGGTTTGGACTTTTGCTTCTCCGCACCTGGCTCCAGTACAGCGCTGTTGCTCATGCTGTTTTGGCCCGTCATTGTGCTCCTGTGGCGTTCATGGTCCCAGGAGGTTTCGGGCATGGGCGGGTAGACTTTCCAGCTCGGGTTGTCTTTTGGGTTGTCAAAGTCCCCTTGCAGCGAAATGCGGATGTACTTGTGCCGTATGTCAAGGACCTTTTGGATGTTTGTGTAAATGTTCCTCAGTTCTTCCGTGACACTGGCGTCGCTTGCGGCAAAGCCTCCCGCACCGGTGCCCACTCCAACTCCAGCTCCGGCTCCATGGATTCCGTGCATTTCCAGCAAAGGCTTGTGTTCGTGGGGAAGGCCAGGATGGTGGGAGTGGGAACGAGCTGCGGAATCTGCGTGCAGAGAAGTTTCGTCTGGTTGCGCGCTGGTAGGGCGAGCATGGTGATCTGGCGGCAGCCCTTGCGTCTGCGCCCCCGCAAGTGCAGAAGTGCCAACCTCGATGGGCAACGCAGCACCATTGAGCGCGTTGGAGGCGGGGACGCTACGTGGAGGCATCTGGCTGCCGCGGCGACTGGCGCGGTCCGACTCGACCGCCGTGTAGTGGGAGAGAGCCTTTGGCGGTATGACGGGGCTGTAACCTCCATCCTGGGACCAATTGCTGGCACCAGCCTGGCTCTCCAGCTGGTGACGCTGGAAGAACTGTTTGGCCTCGGAATGGCTCATTTGTATTTCAGATGCACGGTCGTAGAAGGCCGTCTTGCGTTGTTTATCTCTGGGCAATGGAACAGCTTGTGTACCGTCGGACGCGGGAACATCCCCGGCGTCGTCTGCTGCTGTGGGCTGAGGGCCCGCAGTAGCGTCCTGAGCACGACCATTTGTGCCATCGCTTTTATCCTCTGGCGTTTGCGCGTCGGGGTCGGATGAGTTCTGCTCGAGGTCGTATTCGTGCTCTTCGTCGGACGAGACGGTGGCGGCAGCGCTGTAGACAGGCGAGTCGCCAGGCGACGGGGCGAGATGAGGTAGAGCGGAAGCTGAAGCAGCTGTCAGAAGATCGTCGCACACAGACTGGCTTGCATAGGGGGAGACCAACCTGTCGACATTTTTTCCGTCCACAGATGCGAAGACAGCCGGCTGATAAATGTTATCGCGCGCGTCGGTCGAGGGGTCCGAGCGTCATTCCCGCTCGCTCGCCCGGCCTCGTCTTGGCAACATGCGCCTCCTTTTGCCCCTTGCGTACCAGATACATGTATCCACTCGACAGTCACCTGCCGCCTCGACACTGCCGTCACGCGCTCATCACACGCCTATCCCAGCTGGCATCTTGTGGGATGGATGTACCTTGGACTCCGTCAGTCATGCTCACACGCTCAGCCACTCCTTGGACGTGCAAACAAGGCTGCTCTATTTTTCTAATTCTGTTCCTTTTGACCACCCGCTACGTCGCTTTAAGCCGAAAGTCCTCTACGTCTCCGTATCCTCGTCTGCCGGAAGCCGCGTATCCAGCAGGTCGTGATGTGCCTGGTTGATATGCGCTGCCCACTGCTTAGACCCTTGAAATTCTTCCTCGCACCCGACGTGCGGACACGAGTAACCCCTATGCTTCTTGGAGTGTTGGGATAGCTCATACTGCGTGTGGAAGCGCTGCAAGCTATTAGCGGACATTCAACAGTGGCTGCGGCGGGAACAAACCTCGTGACAGCTGATCCACGGACAATGAAATGTTGGCAGGTCGAACTCGCTTTCTTCGGACCCGTCAGACTCAAAGCCTTGGTCCCTCTGACGCTCATTCGGGATTTGGTGATTGACTGAGTTGAAGTATCCTCTCTCGTCAATGTAGAGCTCATTACCAATAGGTCTCGCCATTCCTTTCGAGTCTTGCCTAAGGACATTTTCCTGGGTCCCCAATGTACTTCCTTGGGATTCTAGAGCAGCATCTGACCTTGCTGCCACCGAGGAAGTCACCTCTTCGGCCCCAACGACATGCCCCAGTATCATACGAAGTCGAGCCACGGCTTTGTTGTCCAGTCGATTCAAACCCGACTTGACCTCCTGAAGCTGACTTCGTGCTTCTTTGACAATGGGAAGCATGTCACCCCACACTTGATCCGTATAGCTTGTGAGCACGTCCTCCCAGTCCGACAAAAATTCTTTTTGCACAGATGTGTCATTTAGTATCGCTCTTTCTTGCTCCGATTGCAACACCTCGACAAGCTCCCGCAATGCATGCTCCGTGTGCGCATCGGCCGCAAACTCTGGTCGGAGGTTCAACGGGTGGTCCAGACCGAGAGATCTATGCTGCGGCGGGGGAGGAAGGGAGGATTTGATTTTTTGCACTATTTCCTGCTCCTGCGGGGTATAGTTTGGGCTAAACAAGTTTGAGGGTGGTTCTTTTGTAGACTCGCTCAACATGTTGTACTCGTAGTCGGTGGGATCTTGGAAAGATAGAATGTCTCTCACAGCAGCACCGTCGTCATACTCGTTATGGCTGACAGTCGTGCCGTTGCGATTCTGGTTTTGCCATGGCGAGTCGATCCGCGGGGCTAATTTGGGTGACGTCCCGTGTGTTTGAAAATGGGCGACCCAGTTGTCGCTGGATTGACCGTTCTGGAGCCGATATTCTTCAGGCCAAGTGTGCCTGGGCTCACTTGTGAGTCGGTAGTCCTGCGCATCTTGTCCTTGAAGAAAAGCGTCAAAATCAAAATCAGGTCCTTGGTGGGAAGTACTTGAAGCTTCGCGGAATCCTTCATTGCCGTAGCTTTGGCCCCCAGAAGCGCTCCCCACGGACGATCCGTTGGGCCTTGCGGGCAGCGCCTCGGACCATGTCGAAGGTGCTGAGCTGCTTGACCCGTTTGGTAGCTTAGCAGAGAGGCCTGAGGCTGACGTCAAGGCCGCATGAGCGTCCTGCGCAGGCACATTGGTGAACAAGTCCTTTGCCAGACCAGAGGCGGATGCGGAAATGCGGGAAGACATGGACGGCTCCGACTGTTTGCCATGGGCTGGGGGTGCAGCGCCGTCATCGTCGACGGCGTCCCGATGACGCTCCATGGCACCTAGATAGAATGACGAGGCAACGAGCAAGGCAAAGCGCTATTGTCGACTTGCTTCAAAGTCAAAAGTTCCGATTTTGCGGGGAAGACGGGGATGGTCTATACAGGTCGGAAAGAACAGGCGCGGATGAGTAATCCTTGGGGCGGCTATGAAGTCGTCATAGACATGTAGATTATCCAGGAGACCGGGGCGACATAGTAGTGTCTTGTTACTGCAAAGGCTGCATTTTTGGGAGCAGAGTCAGAAACTGCCGGTAGAGTGGGGTTGTTAGAACATGGCCCTTTAGGTTTGCCGTCTCATGCACATCCCGTCTCCTTTGCACCGCCGATAAGATTAGATCTATCCGAGGGTCCGTCGGCAACCTTCTAGCCTGTCCCGCGCTACGCAAGGAATGGTTTAGGGTATTTGGTTATCTACGAGAGGAAGGACAGGTGAATGCCTTTATTATTTTATTCCATTGACTGGATCTAAGACGCTGATGTTTGCCGTGTTTTCCCAGGAGATTAGCTCCCTTTTTGACACCAGCCCACTCCACCCAGCATCTTGCCTTTACCGGGTTCTGCTGCAGCAAGCCGTGAAGATCTACCGCTTTGTGGCGTCGTGGAACCGCACCTGGTTCTTGCTACCGCTAACCACTCCAGGAATTCTGCTGTTTAATTTCGTCATCCGCAGCGGACTCAACATGGGGGAGAAATCCTATTCTCGTTGCATGATGCTTTATTTCTATCGACACTGCCTGATGGCTTTTTTCGTTGTTGCCCTATCCCGCTTACAACGGCATTATTTACCTGCTCAGAACAAAGTCATCTACTCTCAGCAGCGATCTGCATTAAAAGTTAGCGAAATTCTAGACTCCTCCCTAAATCAAAAAACTTACTTTACTGTCTCGGCAGCAAGCTCAATAGCAGAAGTCGAGACAAGAAGAGGCTGGAGAACATTCTCCTCTGCGATGTTGCTCTTGACACCGCCGCTCTTGATGCTGATTCCTGCGTTCGTCTCGCCTTGAGCATGACGGTTCCTCAACTCGGTGACGACCTTAATCGAGTTCAGACCAGCGTTTTCGGCCAAAGTGACGGGAACAATCTCCATGGCATCGGCAAAAGCCTTCCAGCAAATGGCCTCTGGTCCGACAAGTGTGCGGGCGTGCTTTGCGAGAGCCTGAGAAATCTCGATTTCAGGGGCACCACCTCCTGCCAACATGGCCCTAATTATCTGTTAGAAATCGAACGTTACCAATTGCAAAACCGAGACATACCTCTTCTTCACCAAGCAACGCATGACACACTGAGCATCGTGCAAACTACGCTCGGCCTCATCCAAAATGAGCTGGTTGGCTCCCCTGACCACCAGAGACACCGTCCGTGCTTGTGCCTTGACTCCAGTAACCTTGACAACCTTTGCTCCCGATGTCGTAACCTCCTCGACAAGATCAGCCGAGCCAAGCTTGTCTTCCGTGAAAGAGTCAATGTCCGCAATCGGCTTGCAGCCAGTGCTCTTGGCGATGAATTCAATCTCGTCGCGCTCAATCTCCTTGACGCAAAGAATGTTGAGCTTGGCGAGGAAGTGCAAGCTGAGGTCGTTGACGGCGTCCCGGAGAATTGACTTTTGGATGAAGAGAACATTGCATTTAGCCTTCTTGATCTTCTTCACCATGTTCAGCAGATATGTGCGCTCTTCCTTGAGGATCTTGTCCATTTGACGGTAGTCGTTGACAACAATCTGGTTCTCCATGTCCGGCTTGGGAGGGCTCAGTTGGAATTGGATCAGACCAATCCTTGCCTTCTCCATCCTGATGGGACCGCCGCCGCTTTTGGCAACCGGCTGTTGCAGGGCCAAGCCGTCAACAATCTCACTCTCGTCAATAGTTCCGCCAGGCTTCTTGAGAATCCTAATGTTCTTGAGGTCCACGTTCTCGGCGCTCTTGGGGTCGATGACCCTCAGGACGGAGTCGACAGCCATTGTCGCAAGCTTAGGTTCTTGAGCAACAATCTTCGAGGACAAGGAAGTAGAGGCGGCCTTGAGGAGGGTCTGGCGGTCTTCGAGGGCAATAGGGATGGACATGTCGTGCAGCGTTTGGACGGCAGCCGCAGCCGCACGCTGGAACGCCTCAGAGATGACGGTAGGGTGAAGACCTGTTGGTCGACAGATGAGCCATGACGTTGTCTTGTAGGACACCAAGGAAGACACGTACCCTTGGCTAATAACCGCTCCGCCGCACCCAGAAGGCTACCGCAAATCACGACGACTGACGTTGTTCCATCACCTGCCTCAACATCTTGTGCGTTTGCAAGGTCGACGAGCATCTTTGCGGCGGGGTGCAGGACGGCCATGTCGCGCAGCATGGTGTTGCCATCGTTGGTCTGGCCATGTTAGGAAGCGGAAGCGCAAAAGGAGGTCGCGGGGCTCACAATTAGGGTTTCACCTTTGCCCGTTTGAATCTGAGAATGTGTTAGAAGCTTTGTGATCATATCAGGCACGCGCAGTACTCACCATCTTGTCCATACCCCTTGGTCCAAGCGACTATCCAGCGATTAGCTCCGTGTCCTGTTGCTTTGAGACGCTCGACATACAGTTCTGATGGCATCAGCGACAGCTGTTGACGCTGAGTTAGCATATCCGTCGCATTCCGGTAAATTTTGATGGCATACCTCTCGCCGCCGTGATGTTTGCTGTGCGCACAGCTTGAGGCTTCTCCTTGTCCTTTTCCATGGCCGTTAGCTTGCGATTTTGGGCGCGGAAGTTGGAGTCGCACCTTGAAGGCAGCATTTGGGCCGCCAGCACTGCCTTGGACACCTGCGCTAGCCATGTTGGAAAGTTTGAGGAACGGTATGAGGGATTAGCAGGGAGGAACGCGGTGTTGTGTAGCTCTGCTGTCCCGCAGTTTTCGGCGAACGCGTTGGCCGCTAAAGCAGCGGCCAAAGTTCGCGCCGCCACGCAGACTCAATGCCAAGACCGGGGCTGACAGGTACCCGGCGATTACACCAGGACGAGCTCCCACCACCTCTTCCACCATCGTCCATCCCACACCCTCGACACACTTCTCCGTCACTTACCCTTCTGCGCATCGCTTTCCGCCACCAGCTCTGCCGCTGAATCTCCTCGGTCCACCCGCCGTCCGCCTGCTTCGTCAACAACACCGCCAGAAGCTTCCGCTCTCCTCCGTCCACCATGCCCAGTGCCACCGGCTCGAGCTGGGAGAAGTACCAAAAGAACTACGCCGACGATGAGATAGAAGAGAAGAAGATCACCCCGCTCTCTGATGAGTACGTGTACCACTCGATGCCACACGGTTCCAAATGCTGACCGTGTCTCAGAGATATCCAAGTGCTCAAGACCTATGGCGCAGCACCGTACGCCGCGGAGCTCAAGAAGCTGGAGAAGGAAATCAAGGACAAGCAACAAAGTGTGAATGAAAAGATTGGTGTCAAGGTAGAGCTCCCCAAGAGCACTTGGCCTGGTGGACCTTTGAGATCAACATGCTGAACGGAAGCTAGGAATCGGACACTGGTCTTGCACCACCGCATCTCTGGGATATCGCCGCCGACCGTCAGCGCATGCAGGAGGAGCAGCCACTCCAAGTTGCACGGTGCACGAAGATCATCCAAGACGAGAAGGACTCGGACAAGAGCAAATACGTCATCAATGTCAAGCAAATCGCCAAGTTTGTGGTAAACTTGGGCGAGCGGGTGTCCCCCGCCGACATAGAGGAGGGCATGCGTGTTGGGTGAGTCGCAGAATCCAGACAATATGGCAGCTTGGCCGCTGACAGTTCATGACAGCGTCGACCGTAACAAATATCAGATCCTGCTGCCCCTCCCGCCCAAGATAGATCCTTCCGTCACGCTCATGCAAGTCGAGGAGAAGCCTGACGTTACATACGGCGATGTTGGTGGTTGCAAGGAGCAGATTGAGAAGCTGCGCGAAGTCGTCGAGATGCCTCTGCTTTCTCCGGAGCGCTTCGTCAACCTTGGTATCGATCCACCCAAGGGAGCCTTGCTTTACGGCCCTCCAGGTACCGGAAAGACGTTGTGTGCACGAGCAGTGGCCAACAGGACAGACGCAACCTTCATCCGTGTCATTGGTTCCGAGCTGGTGCAAAAGTATGTTGGTGAGGGTGCCCGCATGGTTCGCGAGCTGTTCGAGATGGCGCGGACAAAGAAGGCTTGCATCATCTTCTTTGACGAAGTCGATGCCATTGGTGGAGCTCGTTTCGATGACGGCGCTGGTGGTGACAACGAAGTTCAGCGCACTATGCTTGAGCTGATCACCCAGCTTGACGGATTCGACAGCCGTGGCAACATCAAGGTCATGTTCGCTACGAACAGGCCCTCGACGCTCGACCCTGCTCTTATGCGTCCGGGCCGTATTGACCGCAAAATCGAGTTCTCGCTGCCGGACATGGAAGGCCGCGCCAACATCCTGCGGATTCACGCCAAGAGCATGTCGGTTGAGCGTGACATCCGATGGGAGCTCATCTCACGCCTGTGCCCCAACTCAACAGGTGCCGAGTTGCGCAGTGTCGCGACGGAAGCAGGCATGTTTGCCATTCGTGCAAGGAGAAAGATTGCGACCGAGAAGGACTTTTTGGCGGCCGTCGACAAGGTAATCAAGGGCAACCTCAAGTTCAACTCGACGGCCACGTACATGCAGTACAACTAGGCGGATCCCGACATCGTCTCTTTCTCTCTTGGGTCAGTTCTCTTTTACCTTTACATGGAATGGCATCGGTTGCTCGGCGATCGGGGGTTTTGTATTGAGTGAAGGGCATGAATAGTAGTTTGAGAAATCAAATCTCATCATCCTTCTCTAAGCTTCTTTCGTCTGGATAACACAGTTGAAGATTGTCTCTTGGCCAACACACTTTCAGTGCCCCCTGTGCGGTATCTGGTCTCCCAAGTGTAGCCACCGTTGTCT
Organism: Phyllosticta citriasiana; assembly: GCF_038021145.1. NCBI lineage: Eukaryota > Fungi > Ascomycota > Dothideomycetes > Botryosphaeriales > Phyllostictaceae > Phyllosticta > Phyllosticta citriasiana. The sequence continues at coordinate 1,933,797 of NW_027117279.1, read as the reverse complement.
GCCTTGTGACGAATGCATCGAAGGACAGCCCGTCACCCGTGTCAAACAAACTGAACATGATAACTGCCTCAGTGCCCGGGTTCAGCGTATTTGGAAATAAGCGGCATTCAAGCACATCCCGCCGATGCGCAAACAAGTGCTCGAGTCTGCAAAGCATTGGAACAGGGACCGTTCAACCACTTCTTCCCTGATTGCAAACGGGTCAGGGAGTGTCCAAGCACTTCTTTCATGCTGCAACCTAGGAGCATTCACGCGTGTCATTCGGATTGGCGCTGTCGAGGAGCTGTCATACATATCATCAGGGGGAGTCTTTAAACAGATTTATCATGCCGCACTATGGGAGCATTCGCGCGACACTCGGGGAGTATTCGAGTTATTTGGATGAAGTTCAGAAGCATTTATATACAGCAACTCTAAAACCAATTTACATCACAGTGGGGCATCATAATGAGCATTCATGTTCAGGAAATTGTCAAGAAGAAGTCAATTGTTTGTCGGCTGCCCAGGCCCATGTCTATCCCCAAGCTTCACCAACTTTGCTTTCCTTGCCGCAATGTCGCCCCGTACTTTGAGAACCTACCGTCTTTCAGATTAGTTGGCGGCGGCTGCATCGGAAGGCAGATTCTTCGGGACAGCTGTACCGGCTGTCGGAGCCTCCTTGGCTGGCTCGGGTTGCCAACGCGCACATGGAACAGCTCGGCGGGAGATGATTTTGAGTGCGTTGCCAAGGCGGTGTTGAGGAGGGGCGAGGAAAAGCGATGGCGTCTCCGCGATTGATACCCATGTCTGGATGCGGCCTTGGTGTCAGGAGCGGCAGGCACAGGCGCAGCCGGGCGCAGGGCGGACGTAGAGCAGGCTCAGTCTAAAGGTACACCGGTCGTGTCGAAAATTAAGCGGGAGGACTCGCAAGCGTTGAAAGAATCCGAAGCTCCAAAGGCTCTTTCTGCTGCAGTGAACGACAGCACCCTGGTCCAGCACCAACCACGTTTCGAATCTGCAACCTTGTGGGCTTGCCTTCATAGCGTTTTGGGGGTACGAAACAAAAATGATAACAATAGACTGCGAAGAAAGAAAGGAAGAAGACAAAGCGACGAGATAAAAAAAAGAGACTAGAGAGGGTTTAATTTCCAGGCCTACTGGGTAGGGCCTCAGCTTCAAGTGCTCGCTCATGCTATGGAACTGGCTTCACATGAAGAGATAATTAAGCAACAGACGTCTCGATTGTTGCGAGGATCGCAAGTATAGAAGATTAGTCGAAGCAGCAAGCGTCTATCAGACGATGCTTGCCCTCCTCGCCTGTCGATTTCTCTTGGGACGCAGACTCGGAGCATTCATGCTCGGTTGAAAAGATCGGGAGGGCGAGCGTTCAGCTCACCGTCAAAACAATTCTGCGTTCGACTGGGATGGGACTGTATTGAAAGCGCTTGCTTTGGCTGTGCAGGTAGGAATGGTCCATTGAAAGGGATAATCCGTCGCACTGAAAGCCTGAGAAGTGTTGCATCGCAGAGTTCGAGCAATGATGGTCTCGGTAACAGATTCTATTTTATCGACGCGTTTCGAAGGAAGGGAGTTGTAAGAGAACCAAATAGAATCCGATGTTTGCCAGCCCAAGCAGTAGACGTCGCAAGAGCGCACGGGCCCAGACGCTAATCTCGATTCGGCAATATCAAAAACTTAACACCATCACCGCAACGCCACCAGATTTCGTATAATCGTGTTTTGCCCCCCAATTTGCAGTCCGCTTATAGCTTCCCATTGAGCTCTTAAGTTCACGGTTGTAAGATGTATTTTTATAGTTACCATCGCAGATTGAACACGAATAATTGAAATACGACTATTGCCGGCTTGTATTAGAGGCCAAATCGATGCTGTCTGAAACAAACCACCCTCTAGAACTCCCAGAACTCTTAATAGACGCGTTTCATAGGCGGTACCGGGTCTGCCTCACTGTTGAGCGTTTGATTGGTCACCGCCCTATAGCCCAACTCCACATCTCCATGTGGTTTCTTTTGCCACGTAAGGCTGTGGACCTGCCACGACTCATCATTCCTGTCTGGGTAGTCCTCACGTGCGTGTGCACCACGAGACTCCTTACGATTCGCTGCGGCGGTCGCAGTTTGAGTGGCGCAGGTCAGAAGGTTCCTCAATTCAAGGGCCTCGACGAGATCGGAGTTCCAGATCATGCTACGGTCCTTGATTCCGAGCTGAGAGTACGTGGAATCAACTTCAGTAATCTTCCGAACACCCTCATCAAGAGACTCCTGGGTCCGGAAAACGGAGACATCGGTTTGCATAGTCTTTTGCATGGCCAGGCGAATCTCGTGTGTCGACTTGGGACCATCCGCGGTACGAACCTGGTCGACCACGGCAATCGAGTCGGCGCCAGCGTCGGCAGAAATAGGCTCGTGCTTCTGGCCAGGGCTGGACTTGTCGCGGATCGTGTGGGAAACGGCGCGACCAAAGACGATCAAGTCAAGAAGAGAGTTGGCTCCGAGGCGGTTGGCACCGTGAACAGAGACACAAGCAGCCTCACCGCAAGCGTACAGACCATCGACAACCTTGTCGTTACCCTTCTCATCCACAGTGAGCACCTCACCAGTCCACTTGGTGGGGATGCCACCCATGTTGTAGTGGACAGTGGGAAGGACGGGAATAGGCTGCTTGCGAACGTCGACACCAGCAAAGATGGCGGCGGTCTCGGAAATACCAGGAAGACGCTCGTGAAGAATCTCGGGGGGAAGGTGACTGAGCTGGAGGAAAATATGGTCCTTTTCCACTCCGACGCCCCTACCTTCACGTATCTCGAGCGTCATGGAACGAGAGACAACGTCACGGCTTGCCAAATCCTTGGCAGTCGGGGCATATCTCTCCATGAAGCGCTCACCCTCAGAGTTGAGGAGGTAGCCACCCTCTCCTCTCGATCCCTCGGTGATCAAACATCCAGCGCCGTAGATACCAGTGGGGTGGAATTGCACGAATTCGAGATCCTGGTTGGGAAGACCGGCACGGGCGACCATGGCCATACCGTCACCCGTACAGGTGTGGGCAGAGGTACAGCTGAAGTATGCGCGGCCATATCCACCCGTAGCGAGAACAGTGTGGTTGGCAAGAAATCTGTGGAGGGTACCGTCTTCCTGGTTGTAGGCGATGACACCCTTGCACTTGCCGTCCTCCATGATCAGATCAGTGGCGAAGAACTCGATGAAGTACTTGGTGTTGTGCCTCAGCGATTGACCGTAGAGTGTGTGAAGGAGCGCGTGACCGGTTCTGTCGGCTGCAGCGCAGCAGCGGTAGGCTTGACCACCCTTGCCAAACTTTTGCGATTGTCCACCAAAGGCGCGTTGGTAACTGTGTCAACTGTCAGATTTGAATCTTCATCCCTTTGGTTTAGCACTCACATCCTGCCATCATCCGTTCTGGAGAAGGGGCAACCGTAGTTCTCGAGCTCGTAAACACTGGCCGGCGCTTCACGCGTCATGTAATGAATAGCATCCTGATCTCCCAGCCAGTCCGATCCCTTGATAGTGTCGTACATGTGCCATCTCCAGTCATCTTCGTGCATGTTACCCAGGGCAGCATTGATACCACCTTGAGCAGCTACGGTGTGCGATCGCGTGGGGAAAAGCTTCGAGATACAGGCAGTGTTGAATCCAGCCTCCGCGAGACCAAAGGCGGCGCGAAGACCGGCACCACCGGCACCAATGACGAGAGCATCATATTCGTGATCTATGATGGGGTACTTGGTGCCTACGTGGGGCGATGCCTCCTTGGCGCGGAGCGGCTCAGTGGTGATGATTCTCGAGACAGGTCTCGACGATGAAAAGGCGCGGAGCTGGGGGCGAGCGATTCTCGCACACTACATACACGACAAGTCAGTCGAAGTCGCAAATCCTGGCCGTGGCTTTTATTTCCTGCATTGGCGGAGCAGTGGTCTTGTGCAAAGGGATACCAGAGGCAAGTCTCAGCAAAGTCTCTCTGATCGCTCCGACATTGCCCGCGGGGTAGCACGTCGCAAAAGAAAAGAGGACCACACAACTCTGTAATCTAGGGTCAAAGGGACTGTGGAGCATACCTGTGCCTTGGAGGCTAGCTGCCGCAACCTAAGGGCCGACATTGTGGGCAGAGGGATGAGTGGAGAGGTTGGAGGTGTGTAGAGAACGGGACGTCTTAGGTGCATTCGATACACTAATGCCGCATTTCCCTACGCCCACAAACGCAGTTGCTCTGATTGGTCAACGGCCATGCCTCGGCTACAATCGACCGGGAGCTTGCGTCTGCACGCCTCGATCCTCGTGCCAAGTCATGAAGAAAGACAAGCCTCGAGGTCCATCTTGCCAGACATGTTACCGTGACAAGCCTTCTGCCAGGGCCCACTATTTGGATGTTTGGATTACGCTGTCTTCGACCTAATTACGGTCGATTATCGTCCCTTTCCACACTCCCAAATATCGAATCAGCTTCCCCATTGTCAGCACCGAAAGCCGAGGAATCTCCAAGAGATAGATCTGTGCTGCCTTCAGTCCAGTGAGCTGCCACAACATTCCTTGCCAACGGGTTTCGACTTTGGTTGCACAATCTGTGGCTGGGCGACGCCTTTCTCGAACAGACACCCGGATGCCTGGTAGCTGTCATGATGTTTGCATTTTATAGCTGACTCCCGCATCACATAATTTTGTGCAAAGATTTTTCCTGTTCCCTCAACTTAAAGCAATTGCTGCACACACAAGAGACATGGGAATCATCATTGCGGTATTTCATGGTATCCATGACTTTCTCATTGTGTATCTTTTGTAGGTGACGCGTGCTTTTAGCTACTGCTTCACCGAAACGAACATGGATAACGCCAGTGCTACCGCCAGCCCTTCATAAACGAGATGCAAAACCAGACCAGAAAAGAAGAGAAACACCTTAAGCGGAGACCTGGAGGTCCTTCTTGAGGGTGCCCATGATTTGCCTCTTCTCGGCTGGGGTCTGGTAAGCACCGTGACCGAACTTGGACGAAGTGTCGATCCACTTGAGGTCGACCTTCTCGAGGGCCCTGCGGCTGGTATGGACGAACATCGACTTGCGGAGAGTGATGACCCTCTTCTTGACACCGGGGATGCAGCCCTTGAGGAGGAGGAAGTCGTTCTTGACCTCACCGTAGCGGACGAAGCCACCCATGCTGAGCGAGGTTAGCTACGTGCTGGTGTCATCTTTCCGGAGAAACTTACGGGGTGATGGTCTTCTTGGAGACGTCGAACTCGGTCGAGGCGTTGCCAGCGTCGTCACCCTTGCCGATGCGGTAAATCTTGTGGTTGACCGAGGTACGGTGGTGGTAGCCCATTTGACCGGCACGGGCGACGGTCCACTGGACGTGGGACGGGTGCCAGGCACCGATACAGGCGACCTTCCTCAGACCCTTGTGAGTCTTCCTGGGGAGCTTCTTGGTGCCCCACCTGGAGGTGACACCGTTGAAACCGTGACCCTTGGTGACAGCAATGCAGTCAATCATCTCGTCCTGCTCGAAGACGGAGGTGATGTCGACGGGCTTCTCGAAGAGACCCTGGGCGAACTCGACCTTGTCGGCGATGCTGCCACCGTTGACCTGAACCTCCATGAGGTGGGCCTTCTTCTGCTTGAGAGGGGTCTTGGAGATCTGGGTGTGGGCAAGAACGCGGACGACGGTGCAGTACTTCTTGATACGCTCGAGCTCGCGAGAGATGCTCTTGCCGCTGTTGTCGGCATACTGCTTGGCGTACTTGGTGAAAGCCTTCTTCTTGCTCTTGTACCAGTTCTTATAGAACCTCCTCTTGACCTCATCCGACAAGTGCTCAGCCCAGACGGTGGTGAGCGAGCGGAGACCACGGGGAGTCTCAATGTAACCGACGACACCAACGACGACAAGCTGCAAGCGCGTGTAAGTACGGTATATCCCGGTGGTTTTCGTGACGGTTGACTGTACGTACAGGAGGAGTCTCGACAACAGTGCAGGCCTCAACAATCTCCTTCTTGTGGTTCTTGGCACCGGGACGGTCAAGGTCGCGGACGATGGTTGTCATGCCGGCCTTATAACCCATCGAGGCGGTTAGGTGGACAGGCTTCTTGGGGTCGTCCTTGGGGAAGCTGAATTGTTGCTCATGTTAGCTACCTTGTCCGAAATCCGGGGTCCTCGACCGGTGCTGCGGGTGCGCTTTTTGGTCCAATTCTTTCCATGGCTTGCAATTTTGGCTCGTAGATCTTCCGGCTACGTTGTGTCCATCTCTCTTGGTGTGCAGCACTCCCAGGTCGAAATGGCGAAAGTTTGAACGAGGGCCGAACTTACCTCTTGACCTTACCCCGGTGACGGGCAGCCCTCTTACGGGGCAAGAAGGCCAGCGAGCCGTGGCGAGGCGCCTCGAACTTACGGTGGGACATTTTCGCGGTAAGTGTCGAGGAGGTCGGTTGTCGTCGTGTCGTCGTCCTACCGGAGAGAGTTCAAGAGAATGGGCGACTGCGAAATGTGCGTCGGCGTATAAGCGAGTGTCCGTGCGCGAGTCACGTGTGACCGTCCTACCAGCCGCGACGTCAGAACCACAGTCACGTCAAGCAGCGTTTGCTGCCACAGTGGATTTGAAGGATGTGAGATCTCCTGGACCTATCGCTGCGTACAGAGCGAGTATTTGCTCATTACCATGGTTGCTCGTAGAGAGTTGTCGCCCGCTATCACGGTTGCGCTGACTGATCAGTTGTTCATCACAGCTGCTACATCCGAGTTGTATCAATGCCTTCGATACCCACTGTGCTACCAGCGTTTGACAGTTTTACTACACAAATATGAAGTTTCCGATCGGTAGATGCACATTCCGAGGTTTTCAAAAAATTAGTCTGCCGGTGCAGTGTCCTCGTCGCCTCGCGTCAAGCCTCGTCATTCATGGTTGACCACAAATGGCACGCTCCTTTGGGAAATGGATGGTACCTTCGACATCTAGTCCTTAGAATTCCTCTTTTCAGTTTCTCCGTTGATGCTGCATGCTGCTACTGGGTTCCCGTTGCGTGCGTCAAGGGCTCAGTCTTTGATACAACTGCCTCACCCACGGTGTCAGGTAAAACCGCCCGAAGATACCAAATCCGTGTGAACAAAGAAAATGTACCGCAAGTAGCTACGTGGACGCGTGCCAGCGCTCTCAGGCACAGGGTAAGCGCTCGGGATGCTTCCACGCGCCCTCAGGCCCCCGCTACGTCATCTGGACGTCCCTAGACTGGGAAAGACTCGCATACAGGGCGCAGTGATTTTTCGGGGTGCAAAAGTAGGCTGACGAAGCAAAGAGCGACGTGCTCAAAGTCCTGTCGGGTGTTTGGCGTGAGAGCTTCGACGTGACGTGGGTACTGGTCACGTGGTACCCTCTAAGGCTTGGCACCGTCGGACTTTCCCATCCTCCAGTGCCAGCCCAGTGGGTGGAACTGTGTGCCCGCCGCCAAACACATTAACCTCTCGCCCGTCCCCAGTCCCGACTATCTCCGTTCGTAATTAACCTCTACTGGCCTCTGCTGCCGTCGACTCGAGCTCATCCTCGTCCCAGCTGGAGAGACAACGCCTCCACCGTCCGCGCCTTTCCCTGTCCTCGACGCTCATTCTACGGTGACGCGCCCAGCCCTAGCCGCTTTCGTCCAGCCGTACTCCGCTGGGACATTGCCTCAACACCCCCAACATCACCGCTAATACCCTCCGAAGCCCTCGCGGATCGCCTCGAGCAGCTTGTCCGTCCGCTGCTGACCTTTTGGGCCCCCGTCTCCAACACAGTCACCGCCTTCTCGAGCTTGAACACTAGTTGGCGCAGCTTGGAAAAGATGGTAGAAGCAGAGGGCAACCCCACTACGTGGAAGTTCACTCAGTAAGCCAGCCCTTACACGATGCGGTCCGCGTTGTTCGTCCCGGGGCAAAACAAGTCACGAGCCATCGCTCAAGAAGCTCGCCCTGAGCCCTGAGCCCCGCTGCTTCGATGCCTTGGCTACCCCTCCGTCATGGACAAGCAACCCGGTCTTCGTCTACCCGCAGCAGCTAACCGGGCATTTACCAGGTGTTTTGGTGACAAGGGAGATGTTGAAGATATCACGGAAGGTTTGTGTCTAGACCGTCGAGTTTCTTTTCTCCTCGCTTCGGCTTTTTCTTAGGTTCACGCTTATGCTGTCTTCATTTCGCAGCTGACGACAAGTCCAAATCAGCCGATATCATATCTACCGTCGAATTCGATGAAACGGGTGATTATCTGGCCACGGGTGACAAAGGAGGTAGAGTCGTGCTGTTCGAGCGCAACAGGACTGTACGTCATCAGCCCCTCGCCCGCCCGCGCAGCTGACCGTCTCTGCAGAAGAAGACTTGCGAGTACAAGTTCCACACCGAATTTCAATCACACGAGCCCGAGTTCGATTACCTCAAGTCCCTAGAGATCGAGGAGAAGATCAACAAAATCAAGTGGTGCAAGCGCCAGAACCCCTCCCACTACCTCCTCTCCACCAACGACAAGACGATAAAGCTATGGAAGGTCTTTGAAAAGTCCCTTAAGGTTGTGGCTGAGAACAACCTATCCCAAGAGTTGACGCCAGCCGGCGTCCCAAGCGCTGGCGGTCCTGTGCAGCGCCCTCGCTTCCGCGGCGCTCATGACCTCAAGCTGCCTCGCCTCACTCTGCACGACACGGTCGTCGCCGCGGTACCTCGCAAGACCTACGCCAACGCGCATGCATACCACATAAACAGCATATCAGTGAATAGCGATGGGGAGACGTTCATCAGCAGCGACGATCTCCGGATCAACCTCTGGAACCTGAACATCCAGGACCAGAGCTTCAACATTGTAGACATCAAGCCTGCAAACATGGAGGAGTTGACCGAGGTCATAACTGCGGCCGAGTTCCACCCTGAGTCGTGCAACTTGTTCATGTACGCCAGCTCCAAGGGCACGATCAAGCTGGCCGACATGAGGGAGAGCGCTCTGTGCGACCAGCACTCGAAACGTAAGTGGAATCATCCCAAGCAGAGGGGGTCCTATACGCTGACGTTGCGCGCCCAGAATTCGAGCAGGAGGAAGATCCCCAATCTCGTTCCTTCTTTTCCGAAATCATCTCCTCCATCTCCGATGTGCGATTCTCTCGGGACGGCCGCTACATTCTCTCTCGCGACTACCTCACTGTGAAGATTTGGGACGTGAAAATGGAGAACAAACCAGTCAAGACCATCCCAATCCACGAACACCTCAGGCCACGGTTATGCGACACATACGAGAACGACAGTATTTTTGACAAGTTCGAGGTTGTCTTTTCCGGCGACGCCAAGAACGTTATGACGGGCAGTTACAACAACAACTTCATGATCTATCCTTCGGACCCGGACAAGGAGACGGAAGTTGTGCTGCAGGCTGACAAGTCGGCATTCAAGGCGAAGAAGGTTGGAATTCCTACTCCGATGGGTAGCAATGCGTCGACAAGCCCGACTGGCTCGGGCAAGAAGGGGAACTCGAGGGCAGGCAGCCCGGCGGCTGGTGCGATTGGACCTGGACAGCGGATGAGGAAGGAGACGGATGCGGACCAAATCGACTTCAACAAGAAGATCCTGCACATGAGCTGGCACCCCAACGAGGACAGCATCGCCATTGCGGCCACCAACAACGTGAGTACCATGTTCCTCTTGGCGTGTCGTTTTCAAATGGAGCTGACGGTGGCTGGCAGCTTTTTGTCTTCTCCGCATTGTAAGAAGGATCCAAGGTTGGTTTGTCTCGAAGGCGTTGGTGAAGCCGGGATGCCTAGGTCCTCCACTAATCCAGCGATTAATTCCGTTGTTCGCAATGATGCAGCTAGATGGCATTCTCATGAAGTCGATGAGCCAAGACAGTAGAACAGGGATTGGGCGCATCGACGTGGTCTTGAAATGAAACGTAAAAGGGAAAAGCTCCACAAGTGCAGTGCTCTGTATGATATGGAAACGTGCAGGTGCTTGGTGTAGACAGTTAGAGCAACAAACTCGAGGAGCTGTTCCGCGCTGCATAGCTTGCCTTTGTTCCCTAATCGCAATCAACCTAGCCATGTCGTGCCGTTCCGCTGGCGGGTTCTAGCAGGGAGCTTGATCTTCAGCCCTATCAGAACGCCTGGCGAAGAAAAGCCAAGAGGCGCATGGGCGGTCTCCGACTCGATGCCACGGTTGCCGAATCCTCGTCCTGAGAACTTTCGCCGCACCCACGGCTCCCGCAAACTCGACCTGGACAGTCCAGGATCATGGCGTAAAGATACTCCCGTCGACGACCTACGTACCTTACATGACGCATGCAACCAGGGCCAACAAAATTAGTAAGCACCCTTTTCGAACTACTTCGGCTCGAAGCCATCTCTGTCCATGATGGTACCTTTATGCTCCCCGTCGGCATTGGCATGTCAAAGCGGCGATCCTCAACTGCAAGCCCATCGATCTGCTGCTTCCAGAGCGAGGGCCAGGCCCGCGCGCCAACAATTCGATTTCTCTCTGACCCTGGCTTCTAGCAGACGATCACTGGCGAGCGAACCCTTGCGTCTTCCAACCTGGCCGGCTTGGCCCTTTCTCAGCTTTTCATTCCTTCCCGGACTCGATTGCATCTTTTTTGGATTGATCCCAAGAGCATCCACTCAGCGAGCATATACTGCCAGTAATCGTAATGCTGCCACTTGCACCCATTGGCATCACGGCCCTCATCTTCGGAGGATGCTGCTCTAATGCAAGTATCCAGCTCATACCACTGCTCGTTCCATTTTTGACAGATTTCCAACAGGTCTACGCCCTCGAGGCAATTGTCAAGTAAGTACACATGTCACGAGACTTGGCGCATCTACTAATTTTGCCTAGGCGAGAACCAGACAGTGGTATGTACTGCTCGATCTTGTCGTTGAAGTCTCCTCCAGAATTGACATGCTCCAGGTCTCCTCATAACCCTTGGGCAATTCATTCTTACGGTGCTGGCTACCTTTCCATCTCAGTTCGACCCTAGTCAGCCCTATTTCCTGAAGCGGAGCTCCGTACCCCTATACAAGTGGTGCATGAGCGCGGCCATGTTCTTCGCCGTCAACATGTTGAACAATTGGGCCTTTGCCTTCAACATTGCCGTGCCCGTCCACATTGTTCTCCGGAGCTTTGGTAGTGCCAGCACCATGGCTGCCGGATGGCTCCGTGGAAAGCGCTACTCCACTCTGCAAGTGTTTTCCGTGGCGCTCTTGACGGTTGGCGTGATAGTCTCTGCGCGTGCCGACGCTGCAGGAAAGGTCAGTTGTCGAAGAATCCATGATTTCCCAGCCTCCTAAACCTGACATGATCAACCACAGGGCAAGTCTGTAAGCACCAAGGGCATCAATTTCTCAGATGCTTCGTTCGAGGCAGGCCTGGTCATTCTCGCAATCGCGCAGCTTCTGTCTGCGTACATGGGCGTCTACGTGCAAGACATTTACGAGCAGCACGGCAAGCATTGGGACGAGAACTTGTTCTACTCGCATTTCCTTAGCATCCCCATGTTCATGCCACTCCAGGGTACTCTACGGGGCCAGTTCGATCGCTTGGCAGTGTCGCCGCCGCTGCGTGTAGCTGGGGTCGTGTCTTCTTCTTTGCCAGGCTCGGTGGAGAGACTGCTGTCAACGATGCCCGAGTCTGTCTTCATGCTGTTGCTCAATTCGGTCACGCAATTGGTGTGCATTAGCGGCGTCAACCTACTTAGCGCAAACACGTCGGCTGTCACGGTCACGATTGTGCTCAACATCCGCAAGCTGGTCAGCTTTTTGATAAGCATTTGGCTGTTCGGAAACAAGATGAGCGGACAGATGCTCTTTGGAGCCATGCTGGTGTTTGGGGCCGGAGCATTGTATGGGTGGGAGTCGACGGTTGGCATCAAGAGGAGACAAGCCCGACAGGCAAAGGAGACGAGGAGCAGGTGACGCAAGCCCGCGAGGGAAATAGACAGATGGATGGGATCGGCGTGGTTTCATGCCAATGATGAGAAAGAATTGCGATGGGAGACATTCCACGCCGACAGATGCCGCGCGTAGATCCACTCATGTTTCGGGGAGCCACGGGCAGCATCCCGGGCGCCGTCATGACGCCGCTACGGGAAATATGCTTAACGGGACGGCTGGCGGCCAAGACGACGGAGACAGGGGCGGAGGCGGCGGTGGTGGTAGCGGAGCTGGATTTACTGGCTAGCGGATCAAGGCCACGGTAGGCGGCTCTGCGCAGAGCTGCGGTGGTTGATAAAACAGAGCTCTGGTGTTTAATGTTTCGACGCAGCCCAGTGCAGGCGAGCGCTGGTGGGGCTCGCCAGGGGAGAGGCGTGAGGGCCAAAAGAAGCAGGGGGGATCATGTCCACAACTCCGGTACGCACTGGCGCGTTCTTTACCCTCCAACAAGAACACCTAACCTGTACCACCAACACACCACCCTCGCTCTTGAATTCTTGTCTTCACCATCCTCCCTGGTCCTCTTTTTATTGTTCCCCCGTCCCTGCCTCCTCCCTTGTCTGTAAGTCGCCCTCCCGCCGTCTTCACCATGCGGTCGCGATCTAACCCGTCCTTTTCATCCCAGCTTTCGTCGGCCGCTCGCAGCCTGTGGCCCACCATGTCTTCGCCCGCCCCCGTGCGGTATCGCGGCAAAGACAAGTCCAAGCGCTCCGCGACTCCTTCTCTCGAGAACTCGTCCGCCGACAGCAGCGATGCCGACAAGGTCAAGTCGAAACCGTACCCCTCCAACGCACTCGGCAGGGAGTGGGACTACAAGCTCGCCATCACTGTGATTACGGCACTGGCTTTTATCTCTCGTTTTTGGAACATTGGCCATCCTGACCAGGTCGTTTTCGACGAGGTTCACTTTGGCAAGGTGCGTGCCCCCAAATTGGTCGTTTGGAGCTTCGAGGCATCCAGGGATTTTTTTGCGCCGGCCTGAAGCTGACTCGACTTGGACAGTTTGCCTCGTACTATCTGCAACGGACCTACTTCTTCGACGTTCACCCTCCTTTCGGAAAGCTTCTCTTTGCGTTTGCTGGCTGGCTGGTCGGATACGATGGCTCGTTCCTCTTCGAGAACATTGGCGATTCGTACATCACCAACAAGGTGCCCTACGTTGCATACCGCGCCATGCCAGCTACCATGGGCGCTTTGACTGTCCCCGTCGTCTTTCTCATCATGTGGGAGTCGGGCTACAGCTTGCCCGCCTGTATAACTGCGTCTGGCTTGTTGCTCCTCGACAATGCGCACATTGGCCAGACCCGCCTGATTTTGTTGGACGCGGGGCTCATCCTGTCCATGGCTTTGAGTGTGCTCTGCTACATCAAGTTCTACAAGGAGCGCCATATTCCCTTTACGGCAAAATGGTGGAAGTGGCTCCTCCTGACCGGAGTCTCCCTTAGCTGCGTCATTTCCACAAAGTACGTGGGACTTTTCACCTTCCTCTCTGTCGGCGTTCCTGTCGCCATCGACCTGTGGGACTTGCTTGACATCAACCGTCGCCAAGGTTCACTTTCTCTCCCTGACTTTGGCAAGCACTTTGCCGCACGTATGACTGGACTCATTGTCATCCCCTTCATGCTCTACCTGTTCTGGTTCCAGGTGCATTTCACAATTCTCACGAGGTCTGGTCCCGGTGACGACTTCATGACACCTGAATTCCAAGAGACGCTGAGCGACAACATCATGATGCAGCAATCCGTGGACATTCAATACTTCGATGCCATCACCATTCGCCACAAGGAGACCAAGGTCTACCTCCACAGCCACCCAGACAAGTACCCGCTCAGATACGATGATGGCCGCATTTCTTCGCAGGGCCAGCAAGTTACTGGATATCCCCACAACGACACCAACAATCATTGGCAGATTGTTCCTGCTCAGGCTCCAGTCGACAAGCCGCGGGAGGTCAAGAACGGTGATTTGGTTCGCCTGCTTCACCTCGGCACCAACACGGTGCTCCTCACGCATGACGTCGCTTCCCCATACTTCCCTACCAACCAAGAATTTACGACCGTGGACATGCTGACGGCCAACGGCGAGAGATTCAATGACACAGTCTTTGAAATCAGAATTGAGAATGGTCGTCCCGGACAGGACTTCAAAAGCATGGCGTCTCACTTTAAGCTGGTTCACTTCCCCACCAAGGTCGCCATGTGGACTCATACGACGCCCCTTCCGGACTGGGCCTATAAGCAGGCCGAAATCAACGGAAACAAGGCTGTTCAGCAGTCAAGCAACGTCTGGTACGTTGAAGAGCTTCCGTCTGTTCCGGAAGACAGCCCACGTCGCGCGCATGAGCCTCGTAAGGTCAAGAAGTTGCCCTTCTTCAGGAAATACCTGGAGCTTCAGCGGGCCATGTTTTTCCACAACAACGCTTTGACCAGTAGCCACCCGTACTCGAGCTTCCCCATCTCTTGGCCATTCCTTCTGCGCGGTGTCAGCTTCTGGACGGACAATGAGACCAGGCAGCAGATTTACTTTGTGGGCAACCCCTTGGGATGGTGGATTGCCAGCAGCTTGCTCGCCGTCTTTGCCGGCATCATCGGGGCAGATCAGCTGGCACTGCGCCGGGGCGTTGATGCGCTTGATGACCGTAAGTCGAATATACTGGTCTGCTTGGGACAAGGAATGTTTTGCTGACAAGGACGCTAGGCACTCGGTCACGTCTGTACAACTCGACAGGATTCTTCTTCCTTACTTGGGCTGCGCACTACTTGCCATTCTTCATCATGGGCCGTCAACTCTTCCTACATCACTACCTGCCCGCGCACTTGGCGTCGGTGCTTGTCACGGGAGCGCTCGTCGAGTTCATATTTAACATTGAACCACCCACGGCGGCCGAATTGAACGGCAAGAACAGCAAGAAGGGCATGGTGCGCAGGAGACCTGTGCGCGAGAGGATCATCGGACAGTCGATGTTGGCATCATGGGGCGCGGCTGGCGTGATACTTGCCGTGGCACTCTGGAGCTTCCTCTTCTTTGCCCCGCTCACGTATGGCAAGCCAGGCCTCGACGTGCCACAGGTTCTTGCCAGGAAGTGGTTGAATTACGACCTACACTTTGCCAAGTAGAGACAGTGAGGCGTAGTAAGGCGTGGCAAGATGAGAGGGGGTTTTTAGGGGACTGCATAGGTGAGGATGACGAAGGCAGCGGGTACACTGTAAGACGAGTAGGATCCGTCGAGGCAGGGGTCCGGTGGTTGCAAAGCACAAGGGGCGCACAGGGATTGATTGATTGTGTCACATTTTTTATTTTGTAGAGGTAAGCGTGCATCTTGAAGGTAAAAGTTAGCTTGCGGCAATGGGAAAGCAAGGTAGTAGTAGCTAATGCTGTCAATGTGGCTGGCTGGATGGGGTGGTTGGAGCTTTGCCGAGCCGGTAGCCAACGGGAAGCTTCTGGGCCCCGCGCCCTTTAGCTCGAATCAACATCCAACAAGGCCAGTCTCTACAAACTGCCTTCAGGCAGCTTCGCTGTTGGCATTCTGACTAGACAACACAAGTGTGCTCGTGTGTACCCTGGCATATCCAGTTTGCGTGTTGCACTGACGTCGTCTCAGGGAGCACAAAGCGTCCCATGTTCACGCCGAAACGTGCGAACGCGTCTGGCGGGCAGACAAGAGGACGACCATATCGGGGCAACGGCAGCAGCAGCGCGCCAGGCAGTGGTCGGAAGAGAAGAGCGCAGGGCAGCTACTACCACGACACTTGGTATTGCGCCTGCAAGCCAAAGCTGCCGGCGAAACATCTGCAGTCCAAGACGTCCAGAAACCCCGGGCGATGGTTCTTCATTTGTCCGCAGCAGCATGATGAGGAGCAGTGTGGCTTCTTCCTGTGGCAGGATGAGGCAGAGGCAGCACCGAAGCGAGGCGATGATGAGAGGAGAGACGACGGTCGAGAGGATTCCATGAACCAATACACTCTGGGTGTACGGGACGAGATTCCAAGATCGCCCCCACCAGTATACCAGTCTCAGGCCACGCCCAGCGCCAAGAGGAGATTCCAAGAGGAGGCTGACGGCGGATTGGAATACGATCTTGGCTTCTCGCTCGATGCGTCGGAGGCATCGCAGCTAGAGCGTGCGATAGCTCCCTTTACCCCACGAAAGGCCATCAAGAGCAGCGCAGGTGCGACGCCAGCAGCAGCACACGAGGTACCAAGAACACCACTATCGGTCAGTAAAACGGTGACGCCAGCGAGCAGCCAGCCCTTTTGGACAGCAAGGGACAGGGACATGGCAAGTCCAGCAGGCTCGGGGGGCAAGGATGTCGGGGAAAAGCTTGTGGCCGAGGTCATGGGGCTGCTCAGGGACCGGCGCGTCGACGTGGGAAAAGAAACGGCGGAAGCGCTCCAGAGCACGCTTCGCAGGCACGTACTACGCGCCCAGGGCATGGCCAGGGGCAGAGAGATTGCTCGACTGGCGCTCAACGAGAAGATGGCGCTGGTAAGCGAGCTGCAAGCGAAGATTCAGACGTTGGAGGCCGAATTGGAGACACGGAAGGCGATTCTGGACAAGATCAGCTGGCAGCGAGAGACTGGGCAATTTGAGTGATGAGGGGGCCAAGCCGGGGAAGGAAAGAAAGAAAGAAAAAAAAAAAAAAAAAAAAAAAGTTGTCGTGATGGTGGAGTGGCACACGGGCTGCGTGCGAGGGGCCTGTGCATGTGGTGTTTCATGAGGGCTGCGCTTCGAGTTGATGATGACGTGCGTGGAGAAATACATGAAGAGCGTGGGATCATTGGATGGGGGCGCGCATCGTCAAGAGTTTCCCCTGCATCGACAGGATGAGGCTGTTGTTTTGTTGGTTTGCGGGCGGAGCGGCGCGTCAAAGCTTAGCTGGATGCGGCCAATGTGCGGTTGCGCGAAAAGTGCGACTGGCTGCCTTGCCACCACCCACTCCTCCTCCCATCAGGAATGCTCAGCGCAACCGTACAAGAATGCACCAAAGCTGCTCCCTCCCTTCATCTTCATCGCCTGCACTGCCCTTGCTGCAGCCCACAAAAGTTTCACTCGCAGTTTCAGCCACTCCTCATTCCGCTGCCCAGTGCGACGTCCAAAACCAAACATGCCGGGCCACGACTCACACCGGCCGGTCCAAAAGGACACAACCATTTTCATATCTAACCTGCACTGTCCCTCCTGCATCACCAGCATCCAAGAGTCTCTGGCAGGCCTGTCTCCACCCCCGACCCAAATCTCTCATTCCATCGTCAACCACTGCGTCACCGTCCACCACGACTCCCGCCTGCCGCAGGACCAAATCTTGAAGGCCTTGGACCTCGCTGGCTTCGAGATCCACAGCGTCTTTGACGGCGCTACCCCAACAAACTCTCCTAGGATCACCTCGACCTCGGATCAGGATCCCGACTGGGCCAACAGCCTCGACCAAGCCGTACGCTACTGGACACAGTCATGGACTACTAGCAGCAAAGCTCCAACCACCGACACCGAAATGCACAAGCGCGAGAGACACCTTTCCCAATGCGCCCTCTGCGCTGCCGAGGTCAACCCTGATGCCTCGACAAAGGTCCACGCCGACGCTGGCGTCGAACTGGACGTCCGCCGCCTTGTTGACAAGAAGGAGGACTACGACGTCGAAAAGTACAGCATCGACTCTGGAATCTCGAGATGGAGCTTGGACTCCGTCATCGCCACGGAACCAAAGGCACCGCAGTCCTTTCAAGCAACGATCGCCATCACCGGCATGACGTGTTCTGCTTGTGTAGCCGCCATCACGCGCATGGTGCAGGAGCTCCCTTGCGTAAAGTCCATTGCCGTTTCTCTCCTGACCCACAGTGCTCAAGTCGAGTTCCGGGGCAAGGAAAACATCGATGCCGTTATCAGCACCATCGAAGATGCTGGATTCGACGCTGCTCTTGACAGCGTCGAGGAGATTGAGAACAATGGCCAAAGAAAGTCCATCATCGAACCGCCGAATGACAAGTGGAAGGCTGTGTATTCCATCGGGGGCATGACATGTAGCGCGTGCACCAACAGTGTCAACGATGCCCTCAAAATGGTCGATTGTGTCGATAGTGTCGAGGTCAACTTGATTTCTAACAGCGCCACTGTCGTCTTCACTGGAAAAGAAAACACGGACCGGATCAAGGACGCCATTGAAGATGCTGGCTTCGATGCGGCCCTGGACAGCGTGCAAGCGGCGGGTCAAGACGAGGCAAGAGATGCCAAAAGGACAGTGTCAATTCGCATCGATGGCATGTTCTGCCACCACTGTCCTGCTGCTGTTACGGATGCCATTATGCGGAAGTTCGATGGGGCTGTGGCAGTATTCAAAGAGGCTACGCTTGATGACCCTATAATTCAAGTCAAGTACGTGCCAAAGGTGCCCACCCTCAGCATCCGGTCGATTCTCGCGGGCATTGCCGACGCCAACTCTGCATTCGAGCCCTCGGTCTACAAGCCTCCAACCATTGAGGAGCGCGCGCGGGAGTTGCACGCCAGAGAGAGGAGAAGGACTTTGGTGCGCCTTGCGCTGTCCGTCACAATCGCCATTCCCACCTTTGTCATCGGCATCGTCTACATGAGTTTAGTGCCCGAACACAACCCGGGGAAAATGTTTCTCATGGGTGGCATGTTTTCAGGGCACGTCAGCCGCACCCAATGGGCTCTCTTCATTCTCGCGACCCCTGTGTACTTCCTCGCGGCTGACACCTTCCACAAGAAGGCGATCAAGGAAATCAAGGCCCTCTGGCGACCCGGGAGCAAAGTGCCGATTCTCCAAAGATTCTATCGTTTCGGCAGCATGAACATGCTCATGTCGCTCGGCACCTCAATTGCGTATTTCGCTTCGGTGGCCGAGCTCGCTCTTAGTGCGACGGGGACAGAGCAGGTGGGAGATGAAAACTTTTACTTCGACTCGGTCGTCTTCTTGACCATGTTCCTCCTCATTGGCAGGTTCCTCGAGGCGTATAGCAAGACCAAGACTGGTGATGCAGTGACGGCTCTGGGCAAGCTGAGACCCGACGAGGCGACTCTGGTTGACCCGGTGCAAATGCAGGATCAGAAAATCAGCGTCGATCTGCTTGAAGTGGGTGACACTGTTCGGGTTCAACACGGAAGCTCGCCCCCGTTTGACGGAGAAGTGCTCGACGCCAGCACCAAGTTTGACGAGTCCAGTCTCACTGGAGAGTCGCGCCCGGTGACGAAAGAGATTGGAGACACTGTCTTTGCCGGCACAGTCAACAAAGGAGGTCCGATCCAAGTCAAACTTTCCAGCATCTCAGGCACATCGATGCTTGACCAGATCATCAAGGTTGTTCGCGAAGGCCAGACCCGCCGAGCCCCTGTCGAGCGGGTCGCAGATCTCATCACTGGTCACTTTGTTCCTTGTGTTGTGCTCATCGCTGTCATTACATGGGTTGTGTGGCTCTCCCTGGGTCTCAGTGGCACGCTGCCACAAGAGTACCAAGGAGGCCACACCGGGAGCTGGGTGCTGTGGTCTTTGCGGTTTGCGATATCGCTGTTTGTCGTCGCCTGTCCTTGTGGCATCGGTCTTGCGTCGCCGACAGCCCTCTTCGTTGGTGGTGGACTGGCTGCAGGTTATGGTATTCTGGTCAAGGGTGGTGGCGAAGCATTCCAAGAAGCCAGCGATCTTGACTGCATCGTCTTTGACAAGACGGGTACACTGACACAGGGAGGTGACCCATCGGTGACAGATGCAGAGGTTGTGCGTGGCCAAAATGCCATGGAAGTCCTCGGTGTCGCTCGTAGACTCGAAGAAGCCAGTGGCCATCCCATCGCCACCGCCATCACGTCTTACTGCGCGGCGCACACCACCGAAGATTTTGAGACGGTCTCAGTCGAAGAGATTCCTGGCAAGGGTCTCAAGGGATCTTTTGAGTCAAAGGAGTTCTCGGACCGGTCTATGGAGGCCATTCTGGGAAACGAGGCCTTGATGGCTGACCACAACGTGTACGTCGGCTCCGCGACGACTGAACTTCTCGATAGCTGGAAACGGCAAGGAAAGTCTGTCGCCCTCATGGCCGTCAAGTCAGACGATGCCTCGACTAAGAGCTTCGAAGACCATGGCTCGTCGGACTGCTGGAAGCTTGCCGCGCTCTTCGCCATCTCTGACGCTCTCCGCCCCGAATCTGCCGCCGTCATCGCCTCGCTCCAAAAGCGCGGCATAGACGTGTGGATGCTTTCTGGTGACAACCCGACCACTGCCAACGCTGTCGGCTCGCAGATTGGTATCCCCGCTTCCAACATCATCGCCGGCGTGCTGCCAGACCAAAAGGCGGACAAGGTCCAACACCTGCAGAAGACGCTACCCTCACGCAACAAGAAGAACCAAAAGTCAGGCCGCGCGATCGTGGCCATGGTGGGCGACGGCATCAACGACTCCCCGGCCCTGACAGCCGCCGACGTAGGCATCGCCATTGGCTCAGGCTCCGACGTAGCCATTTCCTCGGCCGACTTCATCCTCGTGACGTCGCACCTCGAAGCCGTCCTCACCCTCGTCGACCTCAGCCGCAAAGTCTTCCGCCGCGTGTGGTTCAACTTTGCCTGGGCCCTCGTCTACAACCTGTGCGCCATGCCCGTCGCCGCCGGCGTACTGTACCCCGTCAAGAGCAACGGCTCGCATATCCGCCTTGACCCCGTCTGGGCTAGCTTGGCCATGGCTCTGAGCAGCGTCAGCGTCGTTTGCAGCAGTCTTCTTCTGAGGAGTCGCATCCCTGGCGTTGGCTTCCGCCGCGACACTCCTGTGCAGCAACCGGCTCAGCAGTAGCGGCAGTCCAAACAATGTGTGTGATTCAGCGACAATTGGAGAATTTGGAGAGCAGTGCGGAAAACGACAAAAAGGGCCGCCTTAGCGCGACGATGACTCTTACGACTTTGTGTAATGATACCCGGGCTTGTTGATCATCAATGCGAGCGTGCAACTCCAAGTCGATCCTGGTTGGCGTGCTGTTGTGTTGGATTCTGCTTGGATGGCATGGCATAGCATGGCTGCTCTCTCTCTCCCCCCCTCTTTCTGCCTAACTACTGATTTGCCCTCCTTTTTCTCTGTAGCAAAGGTCCTGAAAACCTATATTTTTCTACCATTGTTGGTGCCATGTGTTGACGTCAAGTGTGCGTGGTGCTGTGCCCGTGCGGCCCTTGTGCTTGTGTTTGTCTATCTTGTGGCTGAATTCACCACATACAGACTTGCAGTGGACAAATGCCGGGTCCACGACCTGGTAGCGGCATCCATAAGCCCGAACATGGAGGTGCAGTCTTGAGTGCCATGAGATTTGCCATTTGGCCTCAGCCCTACAACAACAGATTCGCGGACTTGGAGTTGTCGAGATGTCTTTTGAATTCAAAATAGAAACTATTCACACTAGACGGTTCTTCCGTTGGCACCAAGACTCTTTCAAGGTGTTGCATCTGCTCTCTCAATTGAAATAATTGGGTGTACAAAAGAAAGAGAACCAGAAATAAACCAACATGGTATCACTTTTCCACCACCCACGCACGCACGCACGCTTGCACGCTACAAATCACCAATCCATCATCCCCCTCCTCCTCAGAATAACCACTACATTGCGACTAGGCGAGATGCTTAAAAGTCCAAGTCGACATCGACGTCGATGCCCTCGGAGGAAATGGAGGCCGAGATGGTGAGGCCGCCAATCTTGAGCTCGCCCGAGACGAGCTCGATCTGGTCAGCGCAGCCGAAGTAGCCCTCGACGCCCCACTCGCCGCCCTCCTTCCAGGTGTCGTCACCGTAGGAGAAGATGACCGAGTGGGTACCGGCCTTCTCGATGATGCTCTTGATGGCGGTGGCCTGCTCGGAGGAGCCGGCGACGGCCTTTTCGTTGTTGGTGCTGCTCTGGTGGGGCCAGCCGGACTCCAAGTTGAAGACCTCGGTGACGTCCTTGTGCGACGGGCAAGCTTTAGAGGCGAGGCCGAGCTGGCTGACGACGAAGTCTCCGGCGTCCTCGGCGGCGGTGTTGCCGTCGAAGAAGGGCTGGACGTTGACACCGATGACGTCGATGGCCGGGCAGATGTAGCTGTCAAAGTCGGACTGCTGGACAATGTTGACCGTCTCAGTGGTGGTGAAAGCCTTGGGGGCCAGGCCGGCGCTGCTGAAGGTCGACTTGACGGTGCTGATGAACTGTCCGAGCTCCTGAGCGGTGGCCCAGCCGTTGAAGACGGCCTCGTTACCGATGACGACCATGTCGACCATGTCCCAGTTGCTGCCCTCCTTGGCCCAGTTCTTGATCTCAGTCACCTGGTCCTGCGTGTCCTGGGCCGAGATGCCGTCGGACTTGATGTAGATACCAATGATCATCTTGAGGGTGGACTCGGAGCAGGCAGCACCAACGTTGACGAGGCCGTCGCAGTCGGTGGCGTACAGGCGGACGGTGGTGAAGCCCTTGTCCTTGATGTCGGCAATGTCAGTCTTGACGTCGTCGGCGCTCTTGCAAGTGCCGTCAGAGTTGTAGGGCGTGTAGGTAATGGCCCACTGGTTGCCATTGGTGGACATGCCGTTGCCGCCGTTGGCCGAAGTGGAAGGAGTGGCGGAAGAAGTGCCGACGGGAGTGCTAGGGGAGCCCTGAGCAGAGCCAGTCAGGGCGGGCGTAGGAGTAGCCGAGTTGGCAACGGGGGCACCGCTGGAGGGGAGAGCAGAGGCACCACCGACAGCGCTCGAGGCCGAAGGAATGGGGCCAGTGGCAGTGCTCTCGGTGCCGTCAACAGGGCAGGTGTAGACCTCGTTGGTCTTGGTGATGGTGACGGTACGCTCAGGCTGAGTGTAAGTGCCGGGAGTGTACGAGGTCACCTTGGGGTAGTCGGTGGTGGTGTCGGCCGGGACGGTCGTAGTGACCGGAGGCACGACAGTGTAGACACCGTTGCCAGGGCAGTAGTAAGAAGTCGTCTTGATGACGCTGGTGGTGGTGGATCCAGACGTCTCGACCGTGGCGTAGGGGCACGTGACGGTGGTCTCGGTGACGACCGAAGTAGTAACACCGCCGTAGGTGTTGACACCAGAAGTCAGAGTCTGGGTGGTGGCCACGGGGACGGTGGTCGAGCTCGTGACGGTGACGGTCCTGGCGGGAATGGTGTAGGTGCCCGGGGTGGCATAAGTGGTGACAAAGGGAGTGGGCACGTTGTCCGGGACAGAGGAGCTAGCAGCAGGAGTCGAGCTCAGAGCCTCAGTCGAGGGGGAAGTGGCAGCAGGGGGCGTGGCGGTGACGACCTCGGTTTGAGTGACGACTGATTCTAGGATAAGCGACAGGGCCCAAAAGAGAATTGGTGGAAGAGTTGCAACTCACGCTGGGGAGTACCAGTGACGGTGGTCACGTAGGTGCTGCAGACGCACTCGTCGTTGGCTTCGCGAAGCTCGAGCTGACCAGGCTGGCGGCGCTGGTGGAAGCTCTGGTGGCTGTCGTGGGCGTGAGCGGCCGCCGTGTTGCCGAGCAGAGCGCCGGCGGCCACGGCCAAGAGGGCAGACTTCATGTCGGATGGGTTTCTTTCGAGTCAGAAGCAGAAAGCAGGTAGCCGCTGAACGAGTGAAGCGGGCTGGATGGAGATGGAGAGCAAAAAGAACGACTGAGGCAAGACCCTGGTGAAGTGGAATGTGGACAAGACAAGGGACGGACGGTGGTGGGCTTTTGATAGCTAGACAGAGGTTGGAGGGCCAGGGGAGAGGGCGATAGTGCAAGTGGAAATTGGGCTTCTGGGGATGCGCAACCACAGGCCACTCAGTCAGAAGCTGCCCCTGGCGCGTGGTGTAGATGCTGGCTCTGCCGCTGGGCGGAGAGACCGAGTGACGTCTCCGGTATCGAGCGCCAAGCAGTCAAAGCACACCTCACTCCGTCGGTCCAAATTTCATCACGACGACTCCGGCATCGATCCACGCCCTCGGCCCCGTTGAGCCGGCACCCTGCACCGCATTTCGATCAACTCGCGCCGTGGCTGAGGTGAAGACTACCTAGTCCATCCATCGTATATAATTTTTCCCATGATGGCGAGGGACGTGATGAGTGAGGGAGGAAGGGGAGGAGGAGCAGGAGCAGGAGCAGGATGTGGGTGTTGAGGCTCTGCCCTGCCATGCATGCATCGGAGCCGGAGCGACATAAAGCCGAAGCGAAGCCTTCAACTCCCTTTCTTACCTTTCTTTCCTTTCTTTCCTCTCCTTTCCTTTCCTTTTGCACACACACGACAAACACCTGGACTTCCTCGGTTGTTGACGGGGAGCCGGTGCCCGCCCCGCGTGCCGGCCGGCGTAAAGCGCCGAAGAACATGAAGCTGACAGGTCGACCTGCGCTTGCTTGGATCGTCATCTCGTTTGCCGCCCTTTCGTGTCGACGTTTCCTCTTCTGGCCCCTCATCCACTTCATGCTGCCAGAAACATGGCCATTGTCCGTCTCCCCGTGTTTATTTTCAGTCTCCCGGGTTCATGCTCCCCGCATTCCATCCGAAAAATATCCTCATCTCACCTCCTCGTTCCTGCTCTTCAATTTCATCCACCCGTTAGTGCCTCGTGTCTTGCCCTGTCTGTCATCCGTGCTCCCGTATCCTGGTCCCGCACTTGTGATGGTGGTCCCGCTCGACGTCCTCTTTGCCGTGACACCGCTGTCTTGCTTGGCCCGTTCCGTGACTTGCTGCTCGTCCTCTTCCTTCTCCCATTCCTTTTCGTCCAGCACCTCCCATTCTGCCCCCTGCATTTCGCCAAGCAAATACGACTTGACCTTGTCCACGGTCCTGGTCGGTGTCTGGAACTTCCAGCCTTTCATGAAGCTCGTGCCCTCGGCGCTTCCGAGAAATCCTTTCGACGTGCCGTGTGAAAAGTAGCCCATCATGACATCGCCCCCCTGCGTCGATTTGGCCTTGGCTTCAGCCCTGCCTTTGGCATTCTCCGACTCCAGGGTCGCAAGCGTGCTTTTTGCTTCTTCAATCAACAATCTCCACACATTCTTCCCCAGCGGACAAATATGCTCCCACTCATTAAATCCGCTGATTCCTTGTGACCGGCACAGCCAGGCAATATCCCAGGCCAGGAGACTGACTCCCTCTACAAACAAAGAAAAGGCCACTGGGTCCTCGCTGGCAAGCTGCGGTAGCTTTCGGTCAGTGTACAAGGGCCGGGGGTGGGGCAGCGGCCGCTGATGGTCCAGAGTACGAGATGCATCAGGACTGTTACTGGACGACTGCGGCGTGCTCCCGGGGAACGGCACGTCCTTGTACGTATAGGACGACGAGGGCGGCAATACGGTGGGGAGTGGGTAGTCTTTGTGTGGCAAGGTAATCTCCGCAGGCAAGCGAATGGCTAGGTAGTTGGCAACCCGCACCACAAGGCCGGCCACCAGGTTCAGAGACGCCGTGACTTGGGAGGGCGGAACATCTGCGCCAGAGTTAAAATCGTACATTCGTGCCAAACACAGGCAACGTACTGTTCAGGTCCCGTAGATCATGCACGCACACTCCTCCGATGTAGTACTCGGTCTTGACTTGTCCATCGCGAGTGCGACGTCTTCGCTGCTTCAAACCGGCGACCTCTGCGGCATGCTTGCAGTGCCAGACCTTGCTTCGTATATCATCTCGGTGTCCGACGTCGTCCGCCTCTTTGACAGCCCGAATGGCGCTCTTCACGTTGGTCAGATCCTTTCCTCGTCGCTCGTCAATGTTGTACGTCGCTGACTCGAGGTCGGACCGGCGTTGGCTCATGGCGGCTTTACGAGCAGATATCATCCTCTTGCCTTCGTCGATTTGCTTTCGCAGAGAGTCGGCCTGTTGGGTTATCTGGCGAACGCGGTCCCGGGACTCGGCAGCCGCCGCATAATCCCGCTCGACTGCCGTCCTTTTGGAGCTTTCGTGCGTGTCAACCAATATCTCGCCAAGAGACACGGCTTGCCCGGCTTGATCGTCGGTCCCGCTCACCACGGCTTCGACATGTTTTCCCAGCGTCTCTTTTTCCAAGAGGACCGTGGCTAGGTCGATGCGTATGTTGTAGAGAGCAGCGCGGGCGCATGTTGGGCAGAGGACGCGGACTTTGGGATTCAGATCCTTGGCACAAATGTCACACACCATGGCGCACGGTGGTGAAGTGGACGTCGCTTCTTAAGAGTCAAGGTTCCGAAATGGTTGCGATTGTGGAGCGGTACTTCGGAATAAGCAGCTGGTAGCGCATATTGACCTTTGCTGGGTGCCAACAAGGTTGCTAGTCATCCACACGAGGCCGGTAAGCTCGAGAGGCGACACGGGGAAATGGTGCTTTCCAGGTGAAGGTGGAAGTGGTGGTTGGGGGATGGTGGGAGTTGACTTTGTCGCGACCAGGAGTGGCTTGTGACGCACTGCAGCGGCCTTGACCCTGCTGCCGATCTCTCGGCTCTTGGCCAAAGCTGCACCCATCCACCAGCTCAACTCCAACAACCTCTCACTCTTCACCTTTCGCCATGGCCTCTAGAGGCTTGTCCTGGGAAGATGAGCCAAATTATTCAAGCACTCCCCGAAAAAGGTCGCACGATATGACGGAGGAATCTGGTCCCAGGATCCAATCATCTTCCCCGTCATCTCAAGGCACTCAGAGAGGCATTCGCAGTACCACGCCGACCCCTGCTGGCCAGCAAGAGCAGGAACAAATTGACGACGACGAATTCGACCCAGACGAGCCATTGCCGGGTCTGGATTGGGATGAACTCGAGGCACGCTATCACCAAGCCATGGATGAAAGGAACAATGAAGAGCGGAAACTGCTTAATGATTTCACTGATCTCGTGAAGGTGCACATGGTCTCAATGCTTTCTATCTACTCTTGCTGATTCACATCAAGTACTTCAAAGTTTGGTCCAGCACGACAACCCACTATGAAACCGATCGCTCTTTTGCACGGTAAGACCGCCGCCGCCAATTTTGGGTCCTTACTTACCATGGACGCTTTGTAGTCTCAAAACACGCATGGCTTACACGCAGCACACCGAGGAAGAAGGCGAACAAAAGCGGCAGCATTGTAAGTGATACGACCCTGCTCACGACCCTTTGCTAACGAGACATGCAGACCAAAAGGTGGTGCAGGCTTTGCAAAGTGCGCTTGATCTCCTCAATGGTCCATGAAGCATTGCAAGCGCGAATTAACTATCCTGGTGCTATGCAGCTGCCATGGGCGTCCTCGTTCGAAACGAAAGATCAGGCCATCGGCAGCCGCCTAGAATCGCTAGCCGTGTGTCGAAGACGGCCAATTTTGCAGCGTCGATGACAGACTTGGTCCCAATGCACAGTCACCACTCGGCTCGCTGCGCCATTCTGTGACTACTGGCTTCAAGGTTGCAGCAGGACACGCATCATGGGCGTCGCTCGGTACATCTATGAGGTTGTTTTGAATTTCTTATGCCGTTTCTCTGTCACTCGACATGGCTCTGCTTAAAGGTCACGAGTGGTTCAAGCAGACGGTTCTCCAATGTCCTCGTTCCTGTCAGCTTGGTAAGCAGTGTTCCACGAGCGGAAATGTCAAAATGAATTACCAATCTCCCGGCTTTTCCTTGATGAATTTGGTCATGAGGGCCTCACACTCGGGGCTCTCGAGATTGATGACCTCGATGCCTCTGGTCTTGAGGTAGTCTTCGCCGCCGACAAAGGTGTTGTTCTCTCCAAGGACGACGCGCTTGACCTTGTAGAGAATGCAGGCACCGGTGCACATGTCGCAAGGTGACAGAGTCGTGTACATGGTCGCGCCTTCGTAGGCCGAGGCGGGCAACCTGCCGGCGTTCTCGAGGGCAGAAATTTCGGCCTAGGTAGGCCATTATCAGTCACATGTGCTGTGGGTATGAAGGGAATTCAGGCAAAGAGCATACATGAAGCGTTGCACTGCTATTTTGGATTCTCATGTTGTGACCCCTCCCAAGAACTTTGCCATCGCTTGAGACGAGACATGCGCCTACTAAAAGAGCAGATTTAGAAAGCTGGCAACAATGCAGTGGCCCAGGTGAGTGGCCTACTGGGAACGCCTCCCTCATTGTAG
Source organism: Phyllosticta citriasiana (assembly GCF_038021145.1). Taxonomy (NCBI): domain Eukaryota; kingdom Fungi; phylum Ascomycota; class Dothideomycetes; order Botryosphaeriales; family Phyllostictaceae; genus Phyllosticta; species Phyllosticta citriasiana. The sequence goes on along the minus strand of NW_027117279.1, from coordinate 1,905,872 downwards.
CCCTTCTCGGCTTCTTCGAGGGCGGCCAAAAATCCAGGGTCAGAGGTAGACATGTTAGGGTGATGGCGGTAGCGGTAGTGGGAGGAGAATGGAAGACTCAGAAAATTTGGGCATCATTAGGACCGGGGATTGGAACTGGCCTGTGCACAGGTAGGTAGGTGTTGAAGCTGTGCCAGCGGGTGTGGCGCGAAGAAACAGCCCAGCCCAGCCCAGCCCAGACGGGAAGAAGAGCCCAGGTGAGGCGCAGGAACAAGAGCCACAGCCACACAAGTGGAAGAGGGTCGAAGGCCAGAGAAGCGACCGAAGCCCAAGCCAAGCGACAGAAGATGCTAGCCGTGCAACTCGTCGTCAACCATTTCTCCCACCACCCCCGGCCGAGAAATATCAAGTCCCAGGCTTCCTTTTCCGCTTTGCTTTGCGACTCTGAACTGAACCCCACTATACGACCCCTCTGCCTGTCCACAGTACGTGCTTCCTCTGCTGCTTTCGTCTCGGCAACACGCGCCATCTTTTGCGGAACACACGCGCATCCAAACCGTCCCTCTGCCGTTGACCACCCAACACGTTCAACAACAAACGCCCTGCTCACCCTTGTTTCCGCCCAGACCTTCCTCTCGACTGGCTGCGACTGTCGCATCCCTCTTGCCGCCCTCCTCCACGTTCAGCCTTGTCTGACACCCAACCCACTGTTTGTTCCGTCGACTCGTCCGCTCGCCTCATCCGCCTGCCAAAATGGTCAAGGAAACAAAGTTTTACGATATTCTCGGCGTCTCACCCGACGCCAGCGAGGCCCAGCTCAAGTCCGCCTACAAGAAGGGCGCGCTGAAATATCACCCAGGTATGCTGCCGGCCTAGACCCGACGTTCTCATACTTCCAACCACTGACCTCGCCCAGACAAGAACGCGCACAACCCTGAGGCCGCCGAAAAGTTCAAGGAGCTCTCTCACGCATACGAGGTTCTCCAAGATTCTCAAAGGCGTCAAATCTATGACCAGTACGGTGAGGAGGGTCTCGAGCATGGCGGAGGCGGCGGTGGCATGGCCGCCGAAGACCTCTTCGCTCAATTCTTTGGTGCTGGTGGCGGTTTCGGCGGCATGTTCGGCGGCGGCATGTCTGATATGGGCCCGAAGAAGGCAAGGACCATTTCGCACGTTCACAAGGTTTCTCTCGAGGACATCTACCGCGGCAAGGTTTCCAAGCTCGCCTTGCAAAAGTCCGTCATCTGTCCCAAGTGCAGCGGCAAGGGTGGCAAGGACGGCGCCGTCAAGAAGTGCGGCGGCTGTGATGGTCGCGGTATGAAGATGATGATGCGCCAAATGGGCCCCATGATCCAGCGCTTCCAGACTGTCTGCCCCGACTGCCACGGCGAGGGCGAGACCATCCGCGAGAAGGACCGCTGCAAGCAGTGCAACGGAAAGAAGACGGTCATCGAGCGCAAGGTTCTTCACGTCCACGTCGACAAGGGCGTCAAGAGCGGCACCAAGATTGAGTACCGTGGCGAGGGTGACCAGCTGCCCGACAGCGAGCCCGGTGATGTGGTCTTTGAGATTGAACAGAAGCCCCACCCCCGTTTCCAGAGAAAGGACGACGACCTGTTCTACCATGCGCAAGTCGACCTCGTCACCGCGCTGGCCGGTGGTACCCTTCACATTGAACACCTCGACGACAGGTGGTTGACCGTTGAGATAATACCCGGCGAAGTCATTTCTCCTGGTGAGTTTTTGCCATCTTTCGCTTGGCCACTTGCTGACGTTTTTCAGGTGATGTCAAGGTCATCCGCGGACAGGGTATGCCCTCGCCAAGGCATCACGACTACGGCAACCTGTACATCCAGTTCGACGTCAAGTTCCCGACCAAGCTTGGCGGTGAGGGCTCCCTCAGCCCTGAGGACAAGGCTGCCTTGGAACGCATTCTCGGTCCACGGACCATCACCCAGCAGCTTCCGCCTCCCGATGCCATGACTGAAGACTTCCAACTCGAAAACATCGACCCGACCAGAGAGGCCGGAAGGGCGCACGGTGCCGCAATGGACGACGACGATGATGAACACCCAGGTGCAGAGCGCGTACAGTGCGCATCTCAGTAAAAAGTGGGAATTTTGGGAGAGAGAACAACCGGACAATCATGGACTACTGAATGACGCTAACGAGGTTTGCTTTGCATAAGACGAGGACACTGCATGTCGAGGGGTATGGGCGCAAAAATCTGTTTAATGGAGAGACAGACTTGCGCGTAAAGATGGGCGTCGACCAGACTTCAGAGCTGGATAGTAGTGGAAGTAGCACTCTGGATGCAAGCCCGGCTTCTCTACGCCTTATCCACGCCGGTCTTCTTTTTCTTTACTCTTCTCTCTCCTTTTCTGAGTGGTTGGCTTGTCATACTTTTTCCCCTTTTCTTATTCTAGAGACCGAGAGTACGAATGACCTTTTCCTTCGTGTCCAAACAAACCCACCTGCATTTTCTCAGTTTGGCTGGGCTCTGGCAGATTCAACCTGGTAGATGGTGGTTTTCTCAAGGGGTCAGTGTCAATGTCCTCAACCGGAGGCGGCTTGCTTTGAACAGCCTCCTGCCGTGGTTGTTTTGGTAATCGGAGTGTATTATTATGACGCACTTCGTCTGTTGCCAAGTGAATTTGCTGTGTCATTCTTTAATCTTCAGTATACATGGCCCACTCTCATGCGCCATGCTTGAGAAGCTACAATCCTGGTGTCTTCGGATGGGTCATTTGCGGGCCGAGGGCCACGGAACCTGAGAAGGACACACGTCAACCGCCAGTTTTGCTGCAAGCTCCTCTACGCCCACGACTGTTCTGTGCCTGCGAGGTCCGTACAGTAGCCCTTGATCCATGTCATCGCACGACAAGCTTCGACACAAACCATCAACGATCAACCATGGACCAGATACACAAACATCCAACTCCAGAGACGACGCTCCTACCGCTACTGAACCCTCTTCTTCCATACAGTCTTCCCCTCTATCGACGCATTCAATTCGGGCAACGCGGCAGTGTCCACGCATATACATTGGCATCAGTTGCGCCTAACGACACCAACTCGACAGACCACAAGAAAGAGCACGGGAAAAGGGACGCATCAGACTGTCTGGCCGCCGCATACATCGACCGCTCCGCGCGCCCCGAAACCGAAGCCTTCATTTTCCTCAGCTGGGACTCTCCATCCCACAACCCGAACACGCCATGCCAGTGCAGCTCTTTGCTGATCTCGCTGCTGCACCGCGTATCCGAATTACCATATGCGCCCCTGTCGGACGGGGCCAAAGCCGACGCTCTATCGGCAGTTCAGCACACCGATGCGGCAACGGCTTCACGATACCACACGCACGCGTCCGCGTCCGCGGCCGCGTTTTTGAGCCATCTCGATGACCCGGACCTGCTCAAGCTCGGCACCCTGCACGCGCGCAGCGTGCGCGAACTCAAGGCGCATGGGTGCATCAGGCTGGGCCTTCCCGGGGCAGACTTTCCGTATGTCAAGTACCTGTTCCCGCAGACATCGTCCGCTGCGGAGGGCCCGAGTGCGGGAGAGACAGATGGTCACGATGACGATGGAGAGCTCCTGAGCCACCGCGGACTGCGGTGGGGCGCCCTCCGCGACGAAGACCTGGCGCTCGTTCGCAGCAGGACCGCGATCCCCCGTACCAATCGCACGCTGCGCAGTCTTCCCGCGGCGGCGCTCTTCCCGGCTGTTGCGTCACCAAATGCTGCCACTGCCCCAGTGGCGTGGGCGTTCCTTGGCGCCGACGGCAGCCTCTGTTCACTGCATGTTGAGCCCAAGTATCGCGGCTATGGCTTAGCTAAGGCTTTGGCCAGGAAGCTGTTTCGTGACGGCTTCAAGTCTTTTGGGGACGAGCTTGGGCGGCTGGCTCATGCTGATGTCGCGGCGAACAATCTGCCCAGCTCTGCTGTTTGCTTGAGCCTCGGGGCGTCTAAGGGCTGGGAGGTTTACTGGGTCAGGGCGTCTCTGTCATCTGTACGCTCTGCGACGCCTGAGCTAAAAGTGGATTCAGGAAATGTTTAGGATTCAATCAAAGTCTATTCTTGATCTTCAAGGTCTGAAAGAAAATAAGTAGAGAATCAGAATCCAGGTGCTGGGCAGTGACTCAGACTCTCCAGTCTATCCCAGGGCGCTTTGGACGATGTCCGTGGTTATCTTTCTTTGTATGTCATCGGCCGATCAAAGCATGTTGGATCAAAAGAAATTTGGCCTAGTGGACTCTCTCAGTCCCATTTCAAGGAGGCGTGGATACTGACGATCTGATGTTGTGGTTAGCATCGATACAAAATGCGCCGTGAATAACTGATGCGAAGTTGAACGCTCATTAAAAAATTAGAGTGTTTGTTGCATTTTTGATCGTCATGTGAGATCAGGGTTAAAAATTTTTAATCATTGGGTGATGGGAAAAGGGGAAAGAAAAGACTTACCACATGAAAATGAAATCATTCCGAAATCCTGACTTGTAAAGACTTCACGTTGCACGCGCAGAATCAATTCGACGGGTGGGTCATGATTTATTGCAACAAGCGATTCGAACGACGGCAGTTACGCGACAGTCATTCACTGCTAGGTTGGATATCAATCGTCTTACCCTGACTGGCCTAGTCGAAAAGACCGAAGCCCATGTCCTCATCTTCCTCCTCAGACTCCTCCTTCTTGGCCTCCTCCTTAGGAGCCTCACCACCACCAGCGGGGGCGGCAGCGGCAGGAGCAGCGGAGGCGTACTTGTCGGGGTTGGCGATACGGTCTTTAAGCTCCTCGATGGCCTCCCAAGAGTAGTCGGTCTCAATGGCAATGGCCAACAGCTTCTTGTAGGAGTTGACGACCGAGTGCATAACGGACGGCAGGGTGGGGAAGTTGAGGGCCAGCGAGATGGAGGCGATGGTGTTGATGGCACCGCTGAAAGTGGCGAGCAGCTGGGACTCCTCAATGTCGAGGACGGAGGCGTCGAAGGTTTGGCCCTGGTCGTAGATTTGGGCAACAACCATACCGTAGGTGAAGGGCGAGATGTTGAGCATGTTCAGCAGGGTAGCCTCGGAAGCACCAACCTATTGCACTAGTCAGTTCGACAGCTCGAAAATCTTTCCAAAGCGACGTACCTTGCTGCTAGCCTCAACGAGCTTGAGGTCGCTGGTGATTTCAATGGTACCACGGGCAATCTTGGTAGGAACACCGAGGGCCTGGAAGAAAGAGGTCTTTCCGGGTTCCATACCAGTATTGCCAGCGGGGATCCAGACGTCAGCGGGAGCAACAGCACCAGCCCTGGCGGGGGCGGCGACGCGGTTGGCCAGAATCTTGTCACGGATGTCCTTCAGGTCGCCGTTGGTGAAGATCTGCGTGGGGTATGAGCGCGATTGGCCTGCCGACTGCCTTTGCGAATGGACGTACGAAACCAATGTTGCCCTTGACGTGGGGCAGGAGACGCTCGTACTCGGGGTGCTCGCCAATGAAGCCCTTGAGAGCACGGCGAACCATAGTGTTCTTGCCCATCAGGACGACACCCTCGCCGCGGAGGGACTGACGGATCTCGTGCATCTGCTGGGACGAGACACTGCGGGTGCGTCAGTGTGCGACAGGCCAGAGTTGGCGGGAAACGTACTTATCGACGCCAACGATGAAGATGGACTTGTACTCCTCGAGGAGGGTCTTGAGCTTATCGAAGTAAGCGGCCTTAGTTTGAGACTTGCCCCCCATAGCTTCGGTGAGGTATAGGATATTTCAGGCGAAGTCGAAGGTATGAAAACGGCGAGGGAACGTCCAAATGAAGCGATGGTAGTGTTGAGAAGTCGCGCACAAATTGCGCGAGTGGGAGACTCAGCTTCCATGTGCGTTTAGCGAGCCTTGGCGCGCCATCCGACACCGCCTTTGCCTCCGCCCCAAGTGCACTCACTCCACGCGCCTGCTTGAGACGAATATTTTTTTTTAATCAATCGGCTTCGTATCATGCAACACCCATACCAATGCCTCCTAGTGCTCCGGCGAGTGGGTTCCCAACCTGTCAACTTTCTGCTTGCAGCAAGTTCCTGCAAACTGTTGAACATCGACCTGAACACCGGCAACGTTCTGGTGTCTTGGTCTGCGGAGCCTCTTTGCAGCTCGACTGTAAGTCCATCTTCATTCGGGAGGGAAAAATCGGGCTAAGACTGTTTTCGTAGCCCGAAGAGCAACAGTCAGAAACGCCAGAGGGTCCGCCCGGAAAGAAGAGAAAAGTCTCCCAAGATTCTTCCCGCCCCAACATCATCAAATTGACGGCAAGTCATGATGGTGCCCATGTAGTAGCAATCACTGGTGAAGACAAATGCGTCCGAGTCTTTGCGATTGCAGCCAGCGGTGAATTGCAGCACGTGAGCGAAAGGTGATATCATGTATCTGCTTACCAGCCATTTTGGAACTTCTGTTAAGCCAATGACGCAGGTGTATGCCAAAGCGCCCCTGCGCCGTCATCGTTACGGAAGATGATCAGACAATCATTACCGCCGACAAGTTTGGAGACGTTTACGCCTTGCCTCTTCTTCAGTCCCAGGAAGAGGAAGATGCCTTTTTGGCGGAAGCTGAAGTTGCAGCACAAAAAAAGTATGCGCCTGCGGCAACGAACCTGACGGTGCACACTGGTCGGAACCGCAAAGCTCTCGAGGCACAATTAAAACAACAGCAGCAGGCGCAAGCCACTGCGAATAAGACCAAAGAGCCACTGAAATTCAAGCACGAGCTCCTCCTTGGCCATGTATCGATGTTGACCGACGTAGCGGGCATCACCTTAGATCAACAAGATCTGAACACGGCATCCAACGAACCTGCCTCAAAATCGCAAAAATCGCGGAGCTATCTACTAACGGCAGATCGGGATGAACACGTTAGAGTTTCGCGGGGCCAACCGCAGACGCACGTCATTGAAGGGTTCTGCCTCGGCCATAAAGACTTCGTCAGCAAGATCTGTTTCGCCTCAGCACAAGTGCTGGTTTCTGGCGGCGGGGATGACGAATTATTTGTCTGGGACTGGATCAAAGGCCGCCTGCTGAACAAGATCTCAATTCAAGACATGGTGCAAGCTATACCCAATCATGGCCAGTCTTTCGAGGGCGACGGGCGAGAACGCAACTTTGCCGTCTCTGGCATATGGGGATACCCCAAGGATGGTAAACACAAGGTGCGTAGCGAGTCTGGGAGCTGTGCATGCCCATCGGACACTGACGAGCGGTACACGTAGAGCTCGATACTGGTAGCCCTCGAAGGGATCCCGGCCCTATTTGCCGTGGATGCTCACAGTCTGCACGAGGGTGGAAAGACGAAGACCATGGCAGTTGGACTTGCAGGAAATGTAATCGATGTCGCGGTGGACGAGGGGCACGCCTTTGTCTCTGTGGACAATGTGCATGCTCCAGGGTCAACGAGTACCGTGCGATCGGATAAGGTGAGCGGTTAAGCGTGCTTGGCGAGGACAGAGTTCGAGAGCTGACATGTGGACGAATTCAAGGTTGCACGGCTGCAGGCATTAAAGGTAGAAGGGGGATTGCAAGTGTCGACGGTGGAAATGGGCGAGCTGCGGGGGGCAAACGATGCCGGGACAGTCGACGTGATCGAGAAGGATAGGCTCGGCGAGACGCTGTACGGCGTGTCCAAGTTGCGTAAGCGCGGTGGGGAGGAGCCGTGATGATGGCGTCGAGGTGTTGGCCATGAGGTCGAGGGTCGAGGGTCGAGTGTCTGGATCGGGGTCGCTTACATAGCCGCTTGTACAGGAGCATGGGTGCCGGGGACTCCCTCCAGATCCGAGCGGCGACCGGCGCCGATTCTTGCGCCAGCCATCGGATGAAGCTTCGAGCGTCGCCTTAGAAATCAAGGCCAACGTCAGTGATAAATACTCTACTGTCTCTGGGAAGCCCTTCTACACCTCACCCTCATCATCTTTACAAGCCGCCAAAGTGTTTGCCGCACTCTTTCGTAGAGCGACCGCCTCGCCCCTCCGCTCTTCGCTATCCCTCCCCATCGCCGTCGCCGCAACCTTTCAAACGCAGCAGGCCGGTGCCGTTACTTCTCCTGTTGGAAACGCCCTCAAGGGTTCGCGAACCATGCACTCCAAGCTCGTCAGTAAGTGCTGGCCTTCGACGTACCCCTCATCTCTGACGACATCGTTGTGCTAATCCCGCTCCCCAGTCATTGGGTACGTTGCCCGACGCCGTCTTCGGCTTGTTTTTGCTGCTCCCTCTGCAATCGCTGACGATGATTCTGGAACAGCTCTGGCCCCGCAGGCCACACTGCCGCAATCTACGCTGCTCGCGCCGAGCTGAAGCGTAAGTCCCAAAACGCCCCGATCTGCTTTGGCCCAGGCACAACTCTAACAAGCGAATAGCGGTGCTTTACGAAGGTTTCCTTGCCCTTGGAATCGCCGCCGGTGGACAATTGACAACCACCGATGAGGTTGAGAACTATCCCGGATTCCAGAAAATCCAGGGCTCCACCCTGATGGTAAGTAGTATCCCAACGATGGAAGCCTTTCGATTCCTCGTCTAATGTGCTTCTTTTCAGGACCAAATGCGCGCACAATCCGAGGCATGCGGTACCGAGATCATTTCCCAGACTGTTGGAAAGATTGACCTCAGCGCCCGTCCTTTCAAGTTCTGGTTGCACCCTATGGGCGACGACGATTCTCTCGAAGAGGAGACCCACACCGCCGACACCATCATCATTGCCACCGGAGCCAAGGCCAGGAGACTCGCGCTTCCTGGTGAGGAGAAATACTGGGGTAACGGAGTCAGCGCCTGCGCTGTTTGCGATGGATCCGCCCCCATCTTCCGCAACAAGCCTCTTGTCGTCATTGGCGGAGGCGACTCGGCTGTGGAGGAGGCCATATACCTCACGAAGAAGGCTTCCAAGGTGTACGTCCTTGTTCGACGCGATGTTCTTCGTGCATCCAAATCCAACGCCACGAGACTGGCCACCCACCCGAAGGTTGAGATTCTGTACAACACGCAGGCAAAGGAGATCAAGGGTGAAGAGAAGGCAGGTGGTCTGATGACTAATCTGGTCATCCATAACAACAAAACCGGCAAGGACGAGACCTTGGACGCCAACGGCCTTTTCTACGCTGTCGGCCACGACCCTGCTACTGCCCTTTTCAAAGGCCAGCTCAAGATGGACGAGGACGGTTACCTCATCACGGAGCCTGGCCGTGGTCTTACCAGCGTTGAGGGTGTCTTCGCTGCTGGCGATGTTCAGGACAAGCGCTACAGGCAAGCGATCACCAGCGCGGGTGCCGGTTGCGTTGCAGCCCTCGAGGCTGAGAAGTTCCTTGCCGAACAGGAAATGGAAAACCCCATTGAAGCGGAGAACCAGGCCGAAAAGGCTCAGACGAACGGCATCGTCCCTGAATACCGATCCAACCCGCAGCTTTAGACCTGCTAGAACGATTTTCACGACTTTCCATCATCCCTTCATGTACAGAGGTTCTTTCTTACAGCAATCGCGATTGGCGGCATGCTCAATCGGCATGACCCTATAGAATCCTCTCGGGCAAGCGGAAGAAATCAGTTTTTTATTCATTTATTAGAGACGGATAGATTAGGAGAATTGTCCAGGATCGAGCATGGCTTTGTTGGCAGGTCGAGTTCGCTCAGGTTGGACGGCTTGGCCACTTCCGTTAACACAGGAAACTGTACATCAGAGCAATGACTTCTGGAGTTGGAAGCCCATGATCTCTTCATTCCAATTTTTGTTGATGATAGAAGCAAGCGTGGTCAGATACCAAGTGGTCCTCACTGTGGATGAACTGAGCACCTTGAAGGTCGTGATCGTGCATAGATAAGATAATGAACTGATGTACTGTAACAGTCGGATGTGGTACCAAAGTTCCGTCCAGAACACACAACGCTCCTGACGGTATCGACCTGTCCAGATGCGGTTCACAACCCTGGCGTACTTTGGATGCATATCGATGGTATGACATGGCTACCCAGCAACAGAAGTCTATTTGCAGCAACGGTGAACTTCCTCGAAGAAGAATTTCAAGTCATCTGGATTGACGAATGGAGTGATTCCTGTAGAGGGTCAATACCGGGGAAAGCTTGAGTGTCACAGGGTCGAATTCTTACCATGGCCCAGATTGGCAATCCAGCCTTGTTTGCCTCTACCAAATCCTGTGGCCATGTTTTCCACAGTGGCAGATATAGCCTCCCTGCTGCCGTAAAGAACACCAGGGTCAGCATTACCCTGGACTACTTTGCCCTTGGCCTGCGCAATCTTGTACGCCTCGGCTGGTTCATGTAGCCAGTCAAGCCCGACGACGTTGTAACTTGTGCTACACAAATCTTCCAGCGCATACCATGCTCCTTTGGCGAACACGGTCATCGGAACAGGCTTCTCTCCCAGTTCAAGGAGACGTTTGGGCAGATTGTCGGCTATGTACTCCAGGTAAGGAAGAGAAAACTGTTTGAAAGTGGCCGGAGAAAGCTCGCCAGCCCAAGAGTCAAAGATTTGAACCATCTGCAACGCTAGTGGTCAGCAATGGATGACGCAAGAATTTTTTGGGGATTTTGCGAGTACTTGCCTGAGCTCCAGCAATGACTTGATGGGCCAGATACTCTACGCAAAGCTCAGAGATTCTTTGCAAGAGCGCCCTACTGGCATCAGAGTATTTGTAGATCCACGTCTTGGCCTCCTTGAACATTTTGCTGCCACCTCCTTCAACCATGTAGCTGAGGAGCGTCCAGGGTGCACCGCAAAATCCGAGCAAGGGAACTCTTCCCTTGAGCTTCTGCCGGGTGAGCGTAATGGCTTTGTATACGTAGTCCAACTCGACCGTCACGTCGACATTGCGTTCCATAATGTGCTTGTACTGCTGGTCTTCTGGAGAGCGGAGCGGGTTTGGAAAGTGCGGGCCCTTCTTGTCCACCATGACGACTTCCATGCCCATTGCTTGCGGAATGACCAATATGTCGGAGAAAATGATGGCAGCGTCGATCAGGCCGGCGAATCGCTCAATGGGCTGAAGGGTCAGCGTCGAGGCAATCTCGGGCGACCGACAGCACTCAAAAAAGTCATGTTTGCCTTTGGCTTCGTGGTATTCGGGGAGGTAGCGGCCGGCTGTTGGAATTGCGAAGTTAGAATCAAGCCAATGGCAGTTGTGTAGCAGAGCTGACTTACCCTGCCGCATCACCCACATTGGCGCACGCTCGACCTTTTCACCTGCACGGAATCATAAGATTGCTGGAAGCTAAGGTGTAAAGGATATATGAGAACATACCGCGAGCTGTCCTCAGCAGCAAGTCATTCTTGAGGGGTACGAATTGCGGCATGGCGGCGCAGAAGTTGTTGTGGTGTGGAGACGGGACCTGACGTGCAGCAGTCGCGTTTGCGGCGGGGAGCTTGCACTTCCGACGCGAACCGTCTCTGGCTCCATCCACGTCGTCCTCGACGGCCAACACTGTAACCAGACACCACTGGCAGACCCAACTCGAATATGGGCCTGAGGCCGGCAATTATTGCCAATGCGTCTCGGAGTTCTCGACTCCCTTCGCCCAGAGCCTGCCAAATTTCGCCGTTTCGCCCTTTGGCTGCATCCTGTCCAGCATTTGGCTGGAGCTCGCCTAGCAGCTGCCAGCCACAGCCATGGCGCAGTCTCCTCGTGCGCTGGAAGAGGACCACGACGCTGAAGGCCAATGAGTTGCCCCAAGGACCAATTGATGCTGCGCCGCTCGACAATCTAGACGACGATGCCGGCCCGGCTTACCCAACTGTGATGCAACAAGTGCGGAACAACATGCGCAGATTCCCACACTGCGTGGTCCTGACGCGTGTTGGCAACTTTTACGAGGTAGACATGAAAAAGCGCATTGGGGTCCGAGACTAACTAGGCCAGCTCTACTTTGAACATGCCGAGCAATATGGTCCACTGCTTTCCCTCAAAGTCGCCCACAAGAAGACCAGTGTTGGTCCCGTATTCATGGCCGGGTTCCCCTTTTTCCAGCTGGATAGATTTCTCAAAATCTTGGTGCAAGATCTCCAAAAACATGTAGCAATAAGCGAAGAAATTCGAAATGATGCCTCGTCCAAGATCAAAGCTGGCGGGCTCATGTTCGATCGCCAGGTTTCCCGAATCATCACTCCAGGGACCTTGATAGATGAGAAATTTCTGGACCCATTGGAGAGCAACTACTGTCTCAGCATCCATGTCGATTCTTCTTTGTCCGCTTCTGAGGGGCCCACTGCTCTTCAATCTGACAGTGTAGGCCTGGCCTGGGTGGACATTTCCAGCGGCGAGTTCTTTACCCAAAGCACGAATTTCGGCAGCCTTTCTTCAGCTGTGGCCCTAATTGGTCCTCGCGAGATCGTTCTCGACCAGTCCCATCAAGACCGCAAGGATTCGCGCCTCTTACAAATTCTCGACGGCGATCGCCACAAAATCACCTTCCACGAACCGCAAATGCAACATCAGTCTCCCGATGGATGGGCTGCCACCTTGAAGGAGACTTTGCGCGACTTCCAAAGCGTCAACTATCCGCACTGTGAGCTTGATGCGGCGGGTTTCCTGTTGGAGTTTGTACGCACACAACTCCAGCGTTCTGACATCGCATTGGAGGCACCAGTTCGCCGTCAATCAAGTGAGTACATGAGCATTGACAGAAACACCATGAAGGCGCTGGAGTTGAAGGAGAGCTTGAGGGAAGGTAAGCTCGAGGGAAGCTTACTCCATGCCATCAGGCGAACATCAACCAAAGGCGGCGCCCGACTATTAACACAAAGACTTAGTAAGTCTCACTTTGCATCCTTGATGGTTTCCCACTCGTTAATAGACCATAAGCTTCGCCGTCATTGTCTCTTGAGTCCATCAATGAGCGTCTCGAATTCGTCGAGACGTTCTTGAGCAATGAAGTGCTTCGTCAAAAGATAGTGGGCATGCTTTCATCAACTGCCGATTCTACTCGCTTGGTCCAGAAGTTCGCCATGGGAAGAGGGGATGCAGACGATTTGCTTGCATTGTCAAAGACGATTCAGCTTACTGAGGATGTCTTCCAGACTCTGGAGAGTGCAATTCTTGATGGTTCAACTGCCCCGGAGTCGGTGTTTTCTGGACTGCTGGGTCGTCTATCGTTACAAGGACCCAAGAAGTTGGCTAGAAGAATCATTGCAGCCATTGACGAGGAAGGCCTTACTGAACAACATCGAATCGAGGCTGACGAAGCAGAGACCATGGTTGGGCTTGCTGCTGAAGTCCTCAGTGAGGAAGGGGAAGAAAAGGCAGGGAGGAGGGGGAAGCAAACAAAGTCGAAGCAGGGCGAGAAGTCAGGAAATTCCGACACAGGCCCACGGGAAGTGTGGATCATGCGGCGAAGGTATGGGGGTGTGTCCCTTATTTTGAGAGATTTGTCTAATTCTTGCAGCGCGAGCAAAGCATTGGAGCAACTTCACCGGCAACTGGATGGGCTCGTTGAACAGCGAGAGGAGCTTTGCCACAGGTTAAGAGAGACTGCAGGTGAGTAAGATTTACAGCTTCAACAAAACTTCTTATTGACTGGAAAAGGTACATCGGGCTTGACGCTGCGATGGTCATCTGGTCTTGGACACTTTGTCCACATCAAAGGATCACGAGGCAGCATTTCAGGTTTGGAATCTGCCCGCAGCATCAGCTCAAGCAGGTCGACACGGTCATACGCTGTGCCAGAGTGGACTTCCCTGGGTTCCAAAATTGAAGAAGTCAAATATAGGATCCGGTTCGAGGAACAAAAGGTTTGTAGAGACCTAAGAGCTGAGGTGGTGCTCAATCTCGTAAGAATGCGACGCAACGCAGCTGTGCTAGACGAACTCGACGTGGCCTGCTCCTTTGCAACTCTGACTGAGGAGAAGGGCTATGTCCGTCCATTGCTGAACCTCAGGTATGTCTACATTGCGCAGCTGACTTGATCTGACGACCATCTGACATTGGGATGCAAAAAGTACTTCCCACAAAATTGTGGGCGGAAAACATCCAGTTGTCGAGGCGGGCCTCTTGGCACAAGGCCGGAATTTCACCTCAAATGCCTGCAGTGTGGGAGGAAGTGAGCGGATTTGGCTCATCACAGGGTACGTCAATCCTGAACCCTACCGGCCGGTGCTAATTGCAGTGTTGAGAACAGGCCCAACATGGCTGGCAAGAGCACGTTCCTGCGACAAAATGCCGTGATTTCTATTCTGGCTCAGACCGGTTGCTACGTCCCGGCGCAATTCGCAGAAATCGGTCTGGTAGACAAAATTTTCAGCAGAGTGAGTAGCACTGTAAAATCCGCCGCTGCTGAAGGTTGACAATATCGTAGGTTGGATCAGCCGACAACCTCTACCGAGACCAATCTACCTTCATGGTTGAGATGCTCGAGACGGCTGAGATTCTGAAGCAGGCAACACCTCGCTCATTTGTAGGGGTGACTTTTGCATTCAATCTCTACCGCAACTGATTTAGAGAACAGGTCATCATGGATGAAGTTGGACGAGGTACAACTGCAGAGGACGGGATTGCCGTTGGATTTGCCTGCCTGCATCATCTCTACCACATCAACAAGTGCCGCGCGCTGTTCGCGACCCATTTCCACAAGCTTGCCGACATGATCGGCAGCTTTGAGAAATCTGGATGCTACTGCACCGATGTCGAGGAGTCAAACGATGGTACATTTGCCTATGTACATCGGTTGAGGAAGGGGGTCAACAGGAAGTCGCACGCACTTAAGGTTGCGCAAGTGGCGGGTACGCTTCCTCGAGATTTGTAGCAACGCTGCGGCTGACATGTTTTCCAGGGATGCCGAAGGAAGCGATTGAGGTAGCCAGTGAGGTTTTAAAAGGCCAGGAGGCACTAGCATTGTAAGGGCCAGAGTCTGCTAGCCGTGCCCGCACAAGTTTCGGCGCTCGGCTTCTTAGCCAACAGTGAAGATCTATGCGAAAAATTGCATCTTTCCTACAACGATGCATGCACGCACAAAATGGCAGGGGAAGTGATGTTTGATGGCTAGCCCAGTAATCCAAGCGGAAGCATGTGCTGGTTCACCGGTTAATGGGCATTCTAGGTATTTGTTAGCTGGCAGCCTTTGAAGTTCATCATCATCATCACAAATTGACTACTCAGACTGAGCACTGCATTGGCCGTTTTGTTGACAGGAGATTTGAGAAAGTGAACGAACACCCATTGCCATCTTAATGTACACCCATGAAAACCGTTTTGACTGCGAACTAAAGAAGACTAAGACCGCACGCTCGAGGTGTTGCGAAAACAATTGCCCATACACCAAGTGAAGCCATTGTCATTTTGAGACCATGATGTCTCTTCCCTCCGATTGCGAAGCCCTGGGTGAGCGACGAAATTTACTGAGGAGGGCGGGCAGACGACGGAGCGCTGTAGTCGATCTTCAACGACCTTCCGTGGATAGACTTGCCCTCAAGAATTTCCTTCGCCTTGGTGGCACTGATCACGTCGATGAAATCGGCGTGGGCAAATCCCCTCGGCATGCCAGTCCTGCGGTCGACAGCCACTCTAACGTCAAGCACGTTCCGAATGTCGCGGAAGAGGTCGTTCAAGTCCTTGTCGGTCATTTCGTAGGAAAGGTTGCCGATGAACAGGGTCTTGGAAGGAGGAGAGTCACCGCGGGCGCTTTCGCGCCTCGGCCTGGCGTCCTGAACGTACACCGAAAGACGACGGCCATCCATGACAGCCTGGTGCTTGTCCTTTGCGGCCTGCACGGCTGCTTCGTGGGTGTCGTAAGTGACGAATGCAAAGCTGTGAGGCGTTCAGTCTCCATGTGGTGAAGAGATTTTTTTTCTCTTTTTCATGAAAAAAAAAAAAAGAAGAGTACAACATACCCTTTGCTAAGACCACGCGGGTTGCGGATGATTCTGACTTCGTTGACCTTGCCATATTTTGAGAATTCCGAAAGAAGGTCATCCTCCTTGGTCTGGAAGAACAGGTTTCCGACGTAGATTGTTTGCGATGGAGGCGGCGCCTCAGAGGATGCAGATGCGGCATCAGTGGCCTCGGCGGCATCAATGGCCTCGGCGGCCTCAGTAGACGCAGCACTCTCGGGGGCAACCGACGGGTCTTCGGGACGAGCTTCGTCGCTGACAAACCTCCGCTGGATGGGAAGCAAAACGCGTTGGCGTTGAGGAATCGAGACAGTCGACAGGCGGGTGAATGAGCGAGCGTTGGTTGGGAGCGCGAGGCGCGAGGAAGCGACGACGCGCACAGCAGCTCTGCGGAGGGCGAACCTGCAGCATTTAATTGTCAGTGAGCCGGTCAATCAAGCGGCGAAGGATTGGATGCAAAGGACACGCACATGATGGCTATGGGGGAGAGTGGTGAGGGCGAGGTGGTGTTGGGTGTGAATGGCGAAAGGATTTCTTTGCAGCCAGCGCCACGAAACTTTCTCAAGTCAAGCAGCGGCTCTGTCGCCTGAGCGCTCAGCCTCTAGCTTGATTAGGCCTAGACTGTGCGGCTGCCGGAGCACTGACGCCGTGCCGAGGCTCTTCCAGTCCCTCCATCGTTCCCCGCGCGTCGGTTGAGCTCGACTTCGAGAAACCCATCTTTCAACCTCCGCGCATTTTTTATCCTCGACAGTCCAGATTCTACTCCTGCCGCTATATTTTGCTCCACCATGTCGTTCTTAGGCGGGCCGGAATGCTCGACCGGAAGCAACCCGCTCGGCCAGTTCACAAAGCACATGCAGGATGACAAGTCTCTCCAGCGAGATCGCTTGGTCGGCAGAGTGCCTGGTCCTATGCAAGAAGGCATGAGGAGCCAGGCCCTGGGTAATGGGCAAGATCATGTCCGGCTCTTTCCTCGTCATCTACTTTGAGCTTTATGGCTGACGTGCCCCATGCAGATGATGGACGACTTTATAAGGGAACACCCTCAGCTTCCGCAGACTGGCAGCTCTGCGCCATTCGCCATGGAGCAAATGCGCCGCGAGCTCGACCAAGTCTCCCACCAACGCAACGGCTCATCTGGCTGGGCAGCCGAGTTCGACGTTGGCAGAGAAGCGGCGCGCGCAGACCCAACTTTCCACAACGCCCCACCGGCCGGATTCAGCGCAGCAGAATTCGCCACCTTTCAGCATATGGCGTCAAACGGCCCTGCGAGAACCGCGAGCCCTGCCACCAGCGGCTCATCGCACATGGCAGGCTACCAACGACCGTTTGGATACGGCATGGGATTGGGCATGCGCATGGGCGGCATGGGCGTTGGAATGGGACCCGGCATGATGAATGGTCAATTTGGCCCGCAAGCGCATGCCGACCAGGACGTCAAGGGCAAATCTCGAATGGTGGAACTCGACGAGCACGACTGGGAGGCACAATTTGCTGAGCTGGAGTCTTCAGGCCAGCAGGACCCTGAAGCGCTGGATAGGGAGGCGAATGCGGCCATGGAGGCTGAGCTCAAGGATATCGACAGGTCAGTGCTCACCGAAACAAACGAGTTTGGCGATTTTGAAAGCATCTGGCGAGGCATCCAAGCTGAAACAGCAGGTGCCAGAGCACTCGCGGCCGAGGACGAGGAATTCGCCAAAAACATGCACGTGGGCGATCTGGATCAATGGGAGGGCGTCGACATGCTCAACACACACTCATCTCTGCGCGATCCATACGTTGGCGATTACCTCTTTGAGCAAAACAACCCCTTCAAGTCGGCCACCGACCCATTCGCACACGGCATTGCGATTCTCCTACATGGCGGAAACTTATCACTTGCGGCCCTTGCTTTCGAGGCGGCAGTTCAAAAGGACCCTCAGCATGTGGAGGCATGGACGAAATTAGGCGCGGCACAGGCCCAGAATGAGAAGGAGTCGCCAGCCATACGAGCGCTTGAACAGGCACTTAAGCTTGATCCAAGCAATCTAGAGGCTCTGATGGGACTTGCTGTCTCGTACACAAACGAAGGCTACGACAGCACGGCATACAGGGCCCTGGAAAGATGGCTGGCGACAAAGTACCCACAGCTCGTTGATCAACCGCTGTCGGCACCTGCCGACGTAGGCTTCACTGATCGCATCTTGCTCCATGAAAAAGTGACGAATCTGTTCATCGCGGCGGCTCAGCTGTCACCTTCGGGAGAGCAAATGGACCCAGATGTCCAAGTGGGCCTCGGCGTCCTATTCTATGGGGCCGAGGAGTATGACAAGGCGGTAGACTGCTTTGGAGCTGCGCTGGCGAGCACCGAGTCGGGGACCAGCAACCAGCAGGACCAAGTGCACCTCCTATGGAACCGGCTCGGAGCAACGCTGGCCAATTCGGGGCGCAGTGAGGAGGCGATAGACGCGTACGAGCGAGCGCTGGCGCTGCGGCCCAACTTTGTGCGAGCGCGCTACAACCTGGGGGTTTCCTGCATCAACATCGGATGCTTCGAGCAGGCAGCACAGCACCTGCTGGGGGCTCTGGCCATGCACAAGGTTGTGGAGCAGGAGGGCAGAGAAAAGGCGCGAGAGGTGGTCGGAGACGGCATCAGCGAAGGGGAGCTCGACAGGATCATCAGCCAAAACCAGTCGACCAACTTGTACGACACGTTGAGGAGGGTGTTTAGTCAGATGAACCGGAGGGATCTTGCTGACGGGGTAGGGGCGGGCATGGACATTGATAGATTCCGGGGCGAGTTTGACTTTTGAGCGATGAATGAGGAAGAGCGACCAACAAGGGGCCGGCGGACGGCAAGACACGAAAAAATCGGGGCCGTGATTTTCGAGTCCGACGATGGGCGGGAGCCAGGGCCGTCTTCTTCATTACGCACCCGCCCGGCGAGTGCCTGTGCTCGCTCCCCTTGCAGACGCCCGCACCCCCTGTGTCTATGGGGTTGCTTGGTGTTTCTTGGTTTGTCCGACCTGGCTGGCTGGCTGACTGACGATGGCGCCGATTCGGTGGAGGCTCACTCTGACGGAAAGCACAACAGCGGCGTGGATGATGACGACGACGACGGCCAGACGACATCAGATGTGCACCTCGAGCAGGAGAGGCAAAGCACGCGCCAGAGAGACTGTGCAGGAGCCCGAGCTCGGGGAAAGCGTTCGCGTTCTTGATGTTATTATTATTGCCACTGCTGCTGCTCAACCCTGCTTTACATAGTCTTGTCTGTTGTTGCTGCAAGGTGTGAGTGAGTGAGGGCGGACTTGCATGCTTCAGATGTTGCTGCATCATGTCGGCTCCTCCTCGTTGCCGCCCTGCTGCGCCTATATCTCATGGTCGTCGTCCTCATCCTCCTGCCAGCGTCGCCGTGCCCGCCAGCGCCTACCGGAGACCAGCAACCACAGAGAGCACCTCGTCGTCGTCTTCTCCGTCAAAAAGGCCGCCTTTCCCCCCGAGCAGGATGCCCGCCCCGCTGCTCTCCGCCCAAGAATATGTCGCTCTGCCTCCGTCGGTCCAGTAAGCCCGCTCGCCCCCAATCCGTGGTGCATACAAAAACCGCTCGCTGACATGGCCGCTCGTCCAGGCGCAAGTACTGCTCTTCGTTTGAGCGTCAAAGACTGGCCGAACGTTCCACCACCCAGGCCCCGTCGCCCGACATGAACTCGCCCATGCCCCAACGCCCGCAGACGTCGCACTCGTCCCAACGCAGCGCCAGCCAATCAAGATCGCACAGTGCAACCCGCAAGAGACTCCGCAAGGCGCGCAACACGCTCGACTGCGACGTCACCCAAGCCGAAGCCCAGTGGTTTCTCTCGTTGCCCGACAAGATCATCAAGACGTGCCTCAGTCGCGATGAAGCAATCCTGCTCGCTCACCGATGCGAGGCCCTCGTCATCGACTCGGACTCGGAATACGGTCCCAATGGCGACGACGCCGATAGGAGAGGAAGATGGCCTTACCCAGACGTCAACCCCCATTCACACGATCCCGATGCTGCAGAAAGCCCTCTCCCTTCCAACCACATGGTCCCCCGCCCCTTGCCTGCGCGCCCCAGTGTCAGTCCACGACGGAATCCGCTGCGCAAGGCCTTGCCGTCCACCCACGGCTTTGCTCGCCATTCTTCAGCGCCTCCTCTTCCGAGTCCCGGCGCTCTTCCACTCTACCACCAATCTGCGCGCCCGCGGGCTGCCTCAAATATCGTAGCTCCCCGCCACAGCGGCGACGCAAACGAGCCGTACGCAAAGCACTACCAGGACCCAGAAACGCGCTCCAAGCTCCGCGAGTATCTCGCGTCTACGCAAAAGTTCGACGAAGTTGTCGAGTATGGCTTTCCGTCGTCCAAGCAACCCGTCGACCGCTCTACCGAAGCCCCCAGATCGGATCCGTACGCGCGTTTGGCCAGCCGCGACGTGCAGACCTTTCTCCGGGATGACGCCGTCTCGTTTCTCAGCAGCAGCTACGACGATGAGTCGGACGAGGAGAACAGCAGCGTGGCAGACATGGACGCCCCTATGACGCCTCTGGATCACGATGAGGGTTTTCGAGCACAGCTTCCAGACTCCAACAAGTCCTCAATGGATTCACGGGGCGGCGCATCCCAGCCTTGGCGCCCAAACGGGTCCCACGAGTCACATTTGAATCCCTTTTCGCAGTCTCTGGGAAATCGCGAAATGACGCTGCGAATGACCCTGACGCGGCCTGAGCTGCGCGCAGATGAGACGGAGCTCTACGGCTGGCAACAATCCGAGGACAGAAAAAATGACCCCCTAGCTCTCCAGGACCTTCCTCCGGAGAACGAGGACAAAACCGGCATGCATGGGCCTTTTGCGCCACACGCTAGCAAACACGCAAAACTTGTCCGCAAGTTTTTGGGCAAAGTGAAGAAGGGGAAGTGAAGATGTGCAGTTTCACTTGATCAAGTCTCCCCTTTTACCTCTTTGATTCACCCTTCCCCCATTATTCTCGTATACTGTTTTATTTCGGTTTCGGAGCGACAGCGGCGTCATGAATTTACGATTCCCTTTAGAACTGTGAATGTACCTAGTTTTTGTCTTGTACTGCGGAACTGGAGGGTAGAGTCGACGAGCGTTCGTAGCATTGCTTGGGCCAGTGAGGTGGTCCGTGGTCGCACAGGGCGCATGTAGTCGTTGCGGATACAATCACAGTCTGGATGCCGCGAGCGCGCAGCGTAGCTGCAGTAAACCAACAATCAAGCGCATCCAGTCAAGACGGTTGTGCTTGTATGGAGAATTTCAAAGTGCGTACATGTTGCACATGGACATGTTGCACGTGGACGAAGTCTTTCTCGGTTGTGCCGTGTCGATTGGCTAGAGGCTGGCTGCGCACGCGCGAGCCCGGGAAACCGGCCAGACCCGCGTCTGCCCGCGCTCGCTCTCTTGTCATCTCATCAACCTCTTCGCCGACCAAACCACACCCCTCCAACTCCGACGCCTCAGCCATGTCTGTTGCGCTCTACCGTCACTCTTTCTAGCCTGTGGAATCTCCTCTTGTCTACATAATCCGACCGACTCGTGCTGGACGCGATTCTACACTGTCTCTCACTACATCGATTCATCCTACAAGCAATTCTACAGCACCCCGCTCTCTCATCTACTCATTCCTTTCGTGCACAGACGATTCCTTACATCCTGATTGTACAAGAAAGAAGAACTTTTTGATGCTAAAATGCTGGGCCTCAATCTCTCCGTCCGCTCTCTGATCCAAGCCAAAAGTTTGGGAATCTACCAACAAGTCAACGCCCTTGGCGACGATGGGCTAGACCCCGAGGACGAGGCAGAGGGAAAGGAGGAAGAATACCAGGAAGAACACGCAATGCAGAACTACCGCTCCAACCACACGCAGCAACTGACGTGGATCTATGTGGCGTATCTAGCTGAAGCGTGCGCGCCCCCGAGACCCTCTCCGATGACTGTCACTGACGTGACGACGCAGCATTGTCGCCTCGAGCTTGCAACCACAGCTCAAGATGCTTATATCCAACGACGACTTTTGCGGCAGCTTGTCGACGTCTTACCTACGGAGCATTCTCGACTGCGCCTACGCCTTCGGCGGGACTGTCGGTATCTTGTGGGGATATCTGGCTGACCGTGTCGGAAGAAAGCCCATCGCACTTGGCGGTCTGTTTGGCATGGCCATGTGCTGCCTGTCCGTGGGTTTGGCGACCGATCTCATCACCTGCACTGTTCTCCGCTTTGCAGCTGGCCTCGTGAGCTCGTCTGTGGTCGTTAGCACGCTCACCATGATTGGCGACCTCAGCGCAAGTCCAGCGAACAGAGCACAAAGTGTTGCAAGGCTACCTCTTGTGGGCGTATGTGGCTCCATAGGGCTCTTGGTGCAGGGCATGGTTGCCGGCAGTGTCAATGCGCACGGAGCTGTGTGGGAGAAATATCCGATTTTGAGCAGCCAAATTGCATGCGGCAGTTTGGTCCTGATCATTGCCGTGGCGGCCACATTTGCACTTGACGAGGTCAGTTGGGCTCGAAGAAAACGGAGTCAACCAGAGAACGACTAACTAGAGACACAGACGCTCCCTCGCATGGCCGCATCCCCTGACTCGACCGAGTTCGACTGTGAGAGGACAGCCTTCTTGGGCCAAGATGACCTGGAGACGCCATCCATCCGCGTTGTCGACTTCAATCGTCCAGAACCGATCGGTCTAGGTTCTTTTCTCCGGGCACCCTCTTTGCTCATCCTTTTGTGTTCCTTTTCCATTCTCTCCCTCCACGCGTCGTCGTTCGACGTGCTCCTTCCTCACCTTGGGCACAGCAGCAGCCGCCAAGGGGGAATGGGTCTCCCTTGCAACTATTTGGGTCTGATTCTACTCGCCGTCCGGGCGGTGGCTGGCATCGCAGTGCTGCACGCCATCCCGCGGGCAGTGGAAAGGTTTGGACTGCTGCGCCCATTCCGCTCCCTTGCTCTCTTTTTCCCTGCCATTTACATCCTGACTCCGATACTCGTCTTCGTTTCCATGTGTTCTGCACCACTGACTGCCGTGACTTCAACGACGGCGATTATCGTAAAGCACACGCTGGCCAACGCGGCGCAGGCGTTGGTGACGCTCCTGATGCTCAATGTGGCGCCCGATGCTTTTTCGGCGGGCACGGTCATAGGGCTGATGCAGACAGCGTGGCTTTTCAAGGCCCTGGCAGTTGCCGTCAGCGGCGCGAGCTTCTATCTGAGCAACGACTTCAGCATCACGACGACCAACTATGCACTGTGGATCAGCCTTGCGGTGCTGGCAGCGGTCGGCGCGGCGCTTGCATGGTTTGTTCGAGAGCGGCCAAGCGTGGAAAAGGACTTTCCTGCAGAGGTGCTTTGCTGGGAGACGTGTTTCGACGCCGAGGGCGAGGCGCCGGCGTACAAGGCGGAGGAGGCGTGAGGGGTGCTGCTGGGTTTTTTTTTTTTTTTTTTTTTTTGTTTTTGTTGTTATTGTTGTTGTTGTTATTATTGTTTTCGGCCGATTTCCATCAGTGCTACCTAAATACGAATCAACCGTTGAGCTTATCTGCAGACTGCACTGGCGTTGTACGAGTATTTTTTTGCATGTACCCAAGTGCACCGGCGGATGAATGGTGACGGAAATACATACCTACCTTAGGTGACAGCGCGGGGCACGGGCCTCGGGGTGATGGCTGACGGGACCGGGGATTTCCTTGGGTCCCAGTCTCTCCCGTCCCTGTCCCTTCCCGCGCACCGAAATCCGTACCACCGCAAGCAAACCGAACCCAGGCTAGGTACCTACCTAAAGCTCCCAAGGAAAAAGATAGACAGACGGCAGGGGCCGGCCATCGCACCCTTCTCTGTCGCACCATCCCAGTTCACCTCGTCGTCGTCGTCGTCCCGTTCTCATTTGTTTATTTCCCTCTACCCAAACAACTCAACTCCAGTCCCCTCTCTCCCTCACTCCCTCCCTCTCGCCGTCTTCTCAACTCTCCCGATAGCCCTCCTTCACCATGGCCTTGCGCGCCGCGTATGAAGCATTTCTCGCCTCGCCGTCCGCTGGTGGGGTTCTGGCTCCTCAAGCGTCAATCAACTACATTCCCACCTTGACCACCGTCGCCGACTCTGACGCTCTTGTCAAGCACCTTCTGGCCCAGACCAAGGTCCTGACCAAGAAGGACCAAAAGATCCTGTCCGCCGTCGAAGCTGACTCGGCCCTGTGTTTGGACATCGAGACTACGATTGAGTTCAATACTGGAGGCGGCGCCTACCTCCCAGGCCTCGATGACAACTTTCTAGCAGATCGCGTCGTCGTCTTCCCCATGGTTTGTGATCCCTTGGCAGCGTTTTTCTTGGAATCGCGCCTGACCCGTTCATGCCCTTTAGGTCCACATTGTCCACTTCGACAGTCAGCAGAGGATACGCACAATCCGTCTGTACTGGGACCAGGCCTCGCTACTGAAGCAAGTTGAAGTCATTGGTTCCCGCGCGAAGAACTGGCCCATTCGCGACGGCAAGGAGCAGGCCCGCTTGATCGTTTCGAGCTCCTTGCCTGGCCAGCAATCTTCAACGTCTTCCGCTCGAAGCAGCTTCGCCGGAGATCCCCACGCAAGTCTGTCGCTCTTCCAGCCAAGCAGCAACCACGCTGATGACGAGGTTCCTCGCACCTCACTGGCGCCACGCGCCACCTCGGCGAAACCACCGCCACGCGACCTCCACGAAATTCTCAGTCCCGAGCGTGCGCCAAGCATCGGTAGCGCGTCAATCCAGGCCAAGGTCGGCGCTAGCAAGAACTTCCAACCTATCCGACTATTTGATAAGGACGAGGACGTTGCCCAATCGCCCTCAAAATCTCCGGCTCGTGGCAAGGCTGGCCCCAAGAAGTATGAGCATTTCGAATTCGGTGATGGCGAGGATGCTACTCCCAAGGCCACGGCCGACAAGTCGGGCATCAAGACCAAAAAGCACGCTCCTCAATGGGACTTTGAAGACTTTGTCACCCCTGAGAAGCACTCGGTCAAGGTTCACGCACAGAATGAGAGGCACTTTGGATGGAGTGACGACGAGGTATGCATCCATCTCGAGATGATTGCTATTCATTGCTAACCCACTTCTGCCCAGGTTGACATGGAGACGCCTGTGAAGCGTCCTGTCATCCACCAGCCTCGTCCAGGAACTCAAGCACACTTTGAGTTCAACGATGATGCAACACCCACTGCTGAAAAGACCAAAGCCCCGAGGCCGCGTGCCCAAAACAAGGGCTTGGGTCTCTACAAGGATCCTATTCTGGGTGAAGGCAGCGATGGAGAAGATGCTGGAGGCGCAAGCAAGACTGACGCGCTCAGCAACGTCACCAAGACGGTGAACAATGAGAGCCGCCAGAAGACATTTGACAGCCAATTCGTCATGGCCGATTCAAGCCCCAACACAGCAGCTCAGGCGGGTGAGCCGGAGAAGATTGCGGCTCCCAGGAGTAAAAAGGGCCTCGATACCAACTGGGCCCTCTACGATCAGTCTCCGCAACCATCTGTTGCCAAAGAGAATGTACCCCGGGGCTTAGTCAAAGAGCGAGGCATCAACATTGGGGGAGACGGCATGGGAGGTCGCAAGGGCTCTAGTCGCGCGTGGCTCTTTGGTGATGACGGTCCGGACGCCGAGGCGGAGCAGCCTCGTCCCACGCGAAAGGCTTCGGGAAGAGCTCAGAATGCTGCAGCCGATAAGTCGTTCTGGGACTTTTAATAAGACAAAGAAACGAGCAGCTTCTGTTTATGGACAAGTTGGCCGACTGCATTGCGGATCAGCAGGAATCTGCATTGGCTCCGATGTTGGATAACAGGGCGACAGGGTTGTGTTTTGATTAGTTGTGTGTGGCGTTGACTTTTTGTTCCTTTCTTTCAGCCTCTCGCTCATCCATTCTCCCTCGCCATTTGGGCAGAGGCCTGTAGGGATGACCCCTTGTTTAGATTCCCCCGTCATGCTGCCCGTCACCCGCATCGTCTACTTTAATGGAGCACTGTTGAAAAAGTAGAAGGCGACGCCCCAAAATGTGTTTGTGTGTACATTAATGCGCTATCAAGACTCGGTCAAGTCGTAACAGTGAAGACTCAGAAGGTTTCCGGGGTTCACTTCCTGCTTGATTCTGTAACGGGGCCCAGGCATCGTGGGCTGTTGGGTATACTGCGCATCGATGTCGATGCGCCGCGAACAGAGGATGATGAATGTAGACAGCATACGATGGGACAGGATTTGTGGGGCTCAAGCACTCTTGGGCTGCGCGGGCTGGTCAGGGACCTTGACATCGTCAAAGTCGTCTTGGGCTACAGCGCGAATGGTAAAGGCGTCTGTGGGCAGGTTAGGCATAAGATGGAAGCGCAAGGGCTTTTAAAACTTACAGACTCCAATAGCAAAGCCAAAAATTGCGGCGCCCGTGAAAACGTTCTTGATTAGGTAGGGCTGTCGGGCGCGGACCAGGGCAGGCGATTGGCGCCAGTGTTTGTCGTAGTAGGTTGAGCGCGGGATCCTTGTTCTGCGATTAGCTCGTTCGATGGGTGACAGGCGTCGAGTTGGATTCACTCACGCCATGTTGTAGGTAGGTAGGAGACGAAGTTGCGGCTAAGCAGATGACCTCCGAGCGACGTGAAGCGTGACAAGGTGCGCCGCAAAGGCGGCGACCCGGGCGGTCAAGAACCGCGGTCACAGTACTGTACCGTACTGTATAGGCGCAAGTAGTCGCGCCGCCCTCCGCCCTCCGCCCTCTACCCTCCACCCTCCACGACTCCAACTTTCTCCCCATCACTGCTTCTTGAAGCGCGCGACAGCCAAGCAATCTGATTGACCCCATCCTTCGCTCGACTGGGCATGACTCGCCTTTGTGACGCGTGATTGTCAACTTTTACACCAGCACAATGGAAGGACAGGCATCGGCGGCCTCAGACCCTCTGGTCGCGCAACTGAAGCAGGCTCGCCAGGTCGTGCTGGAGAATGCTGCAAACTATCCTGCCATCATCCCCAGCATCCTGCCCATCATCGGTGCTGGGGCCGACCTCGAGTTGCGCAGATGGGGTGCCGAGTTCCTCGCCGAAACCTTTGCGTCGCCCATACTGCCTGCTGAGCAAAAGCAGCAGCTGAGCTTTGCCGTGCTGGACAAGATCAAGGACTATCTGGACACGCCCGCCGAAGATGTTGCCGTTGTCAAAGGTGCCGTGCAGGCTGCTGCGAGCATCTATCCTCTGGTCTTCAGACACATGTGAGTTACCGCAATCCCCATGGAACTGCGCAGCGCCCAATCTCCCCATTCAACCCATGACATACATGTCCGCCTTTTCGGACTGGTAAAGGATTATTTCTCACACGTGAGCCGTCTCCAGCATTTACAACCCTCACGACAGCTCCGTTTGGACCAAGATGGCCACCATCAAATCAAACATTCTGCGCAGGATGGACTCGGCTCCTCCTGGTGCCCGTATATGCTGCATCAAGTTTGTCCAGCGTGTCGTTCAGACCCAGACTCCTGGTTTGATCGCTGATCCACGGGTGCGCTCCCATTGCTTGGTCACTCGATTACTTGACGTGCTGGCCCTCTAACTGCTTACAGCGCCCCGAGCACAACGAGATATCGCTGGCTTTGGTGCCCAGGGACCACCCTCTGATCCCACCGCCAAATTTGGAGGCTGAGGCTTCTGGCCTATTGGATAGGTTGCTTAGCATCCTTCAGGAAGAATCAAGGTCAGGGCAGTGGGACGGTGATTTCGGAAAGGTTCTGACGAAATTCAGTGATGCCCTACTCGTGACAGCCACTCTGAACAGTCTGGGTGGTTTGATTCGCTCCCGTGCCTCGATTGCGAACAAGATAGTGTCAACTGTCCTCAATTTCAACCCTTTGAAGTTGGCAAACTCGCCAATGACTTCGAAGAACAAGGTCATGGTAAAATCGATGGAACGCACTACGAGGGCTCTTCTCTTGAATGTGATCAAGAAGTATGTTCAACCCGTACAGCAGAGCACTATGGGAGGGCTTTTCCTGATATGTGTCTCTCCTCCAGGAACCCCAACCATCCGCTGGCGGCAAGGATCCAGCAGCATGTCGACCGGCTTCATCACACGCGTCTCGA
Source organism: Phyllosticta citriasiana (assembly GCF_038021145.1). Classification (NCBI taxonomy): domain Eukaryota; kingdom Fungi; phylum Ascomycota; class Dothideomycetes; order Botryosphaeriales; family Phyllostictaceae; genus Phyllosticta; species Phyllosticta citriasiana. The sequence goes on along the minus strand of NW_027117279.1, from coordinate 1,877,949 downwards.
GATTTTTGACGAGATCAGCCGCAAGAGACCGGCCCCGGCAGAGCCGACGGACGGCCTTGACCACGCAAAACGACAGCGTTTGGGAGCAGATGTTTCGGGCACCATACAGCCCCCTGCTTTAGGATCAGGTCCTGTCAGCTACGCACAGCTCTACACTTTGACTCAAGACGAAGGGTCCAAGAACTTCGACGTGCAGGCAATACCCATTGACCTTCTCGTCCGAATACTGGTCCCTATCATTGGGTCTATAGACAAAGCACATCTCGATAATGCCATCAACGTGAGTCTATCCAAGCCCGTGGCGGAACCATGTCCATCGTCCTTCGCTTCTCGCTGCTCGCAAAACCCTCGATATCTTTCCCTCGTATTGCGGGGGGGCTGATATGGGTCTTTCCTGTATCTATTCCGATGGGTACCTCGACTTCTAATTATGGTCTAACAAATCTTTCATCTCAGGCGGTTAGGTCACGCTATTTGTCCCTCACCAAAACCCAGCGCCTCGCGTCCGCGTCAACGGACCTCTCAAATCAAAAGTTGACAGCTGCCGACGAGGATGACGACTACGAGCCAGAATTCCAACCGACGGACAGCTCGGATTCATTCAACAACAAAATGGACAACTCGTTATCCGTTGCTGCTCCGCTAGAACCGTTGCCAGAAACAGCCCTGGGAAGTTTCAATCTCCCATCACCACCTGCCTTGACGATACGAGAGACAGCGGAGTATGGTCGATGTACCATAACCCGCGTTTTCGAGGTCATGGCCGCCTTGGATGATCCAGGCCGTGCCAAGGGCACGAAGCATGGATTCAATCGTCTGGCAGCCAGCAACTACGATCGCGACGCATGGGTTACAATCATTACCCGTCTGGCCACGCGTGCCTCTTCTGGTCTGGAGGAGGTTCCGGTCAAGTCTGAGAGCGAGGCCTCTTTGGCAAAAAATGCCTTCATTAGCAACTCAATTCGAGACTCGCTTTACCTCTACGTGCTCGAAGACTTTCGGCGCCGGATTGACGTTGCCATTTCATGGCTGAGCGAAGAGTGGTATAACGATCGCGTCCAGTCACGCGAATCGGAAGACGAAGCAATTGCTCACTACGACAAGTGGGCGCTCAAGGTGCTAGATGGCATTTTGCCATATCTTGACGCCAAGGACAAGGTCCTGATCCGCTTCTTGTCCGAGATTCCAGAGCTCGTCGAAGGAATGCTTGATCGTGTAAAAGGGCTGGCACGAGATCCAGAGCGCATTTCCCTTGCGGTCAACTCCATACAGTAAGTCACTTTGCCCTTATGATGGCATCGTGCCATTGCAACTAATCATGCTCCTCGTCTGAAGTTACCTGATTCTCATGAGACCACCGGTACGCGAAGTCTGCATTGATGCGATTGAAGACTTGTGGAGGAATTGTAAGTCTCCCCGTTCGCCTATCGAGGCAAGTCGTCCTTACTAATGGCCGCGTAGATGAGGGAGCGAAAAGCTTAACGACAAAATTGATTTCTAAATGGCGTCCATACCTACTCTAAAGGTACATTTTAGAGGTAGATATAGTTAGTTAAAAGTAAAGAACTTCTAGCCTCTATATACTCTTTATCCTTTTAAAGAAGAGTTACTTAATAGAATATAATCTATTTACTAAGTATAGTAAAGTAAAAGAGTATTACGTATAAGTAGTCTATACCGCCGTTACGGCTAATCTATAGCGTTTAGCTATGAGATTTAGCACTATAGGGAGTTAAATTAAGGGTAAATAATAATAATATATTTAGTATAGATATTAGATGAAACCTTAGTTTATAAGGGTTTATCTCTTAGGGCGTTTATATATCCTTACTAATATGTATAGCCCTCTTTAGGTCCTAGTATAGCCCCCTTTAGGTCCTAGTTAGAGTTCTCTAGGCCCTACCTTAGTTATAGTATTATACTATCCCCCTCTCTAAAAGGGCTATCTTTAGACTATTAGTAAGTAGCCGTCTTAGGGGTACTAAGTAGCGTAGAGTTAAGTAGTAGCATTACCTATTAGGTTATTATATTATCTAGCCTAAGGGTATAGTTATGCTATTAGGCGTGTTCTAGCCTATAATTAGTATTATTATAGCCCTAAGTATCATCGCGTAGTAATAGGGTTTTCTTTATTTAAGTCTATAGAGTTATCTACTTTATTATTAGTCTTATAGCTTATATATAAGCGCCTAGGTATTAGCTTATAGGTATAGAGTTAGTAGCTAGTAGCGTATAAATAGGGTTACTTATCTTACCTACTATCTATCTTTTTTAACTATTACCTTTATATAACTTTTACTATAGCCCCCCCCCCTATCTTACGTATAATGAGGTTCATAGCTACCTAGTTTATTTCTAGCCTTAGCTACTATTAGATTACCCTACTTATGCGTAATATATTTACTACTAGTCTAGGGTACTACTAGGTAACCCTTTAGCCCCTATTATGAAGCTATAGACCTCTCCTTATAAGTATAAGGTGCCTAGCGGCTCTTCTAGAGGTAATACTAGTATGTTATTATCTAGTAGTTATGAGCTATAGGCTTACTTATAGTAAGTTATTAGGGCTAATTTCCTAAACGGCTATAGCTAACTATTCTAGGGACCCTTTAATTATTTAGGCCTAGATCTATATGTTATTTATTAGTTATAAGGTGCTAATAGGTAGGAGTAGTAAGTATATATACTATACTACTATAGCTAATTAGTATAAATAGGTATGCTATTTAGGTACTACTTAGGTACATTACTAACTAGTTATTAGTAGATTAATAAGCATTTTTACCGCGTAGTTAACATTATACTAGAGGAGCGTAAGTACTTAATTAACTATGCTTACTATACTATAGCGTATAATAAGTTAGAGTCTTATTACTAGACCTAGTCTTAGACTTAGGTATCTTATTTATCTCCCCTTCCCGTATCTACTAGTGGTATAGCTACTATTCCTCTACTAGTAGCCTATTCTAAGGCTAAGCTAGATCACGCTTATAGGCTTTTAGATAAGGATACATATAACGCTACTACTCTAGCCTAGTAAGACATATTTATACGTCCCTTAGCTTTATAGTTTAGCTATTTAAACATACTAGAGCGTATAGCTTAGAACTATACTAAGGCTATAGATAATAGCATAAAGAGTAAAGGGGTTATACTAGTAGAGTTAGGTTATTATTATTAGGTAAGTTACTACACTATGTAGGAGTATTAGAAGGTAAGTTATTACTATTTATAACCCTATTTAGGTTCCTATTAGCTAACCTATAGTAGAATACTAGTAGTCTCTTTAGCCCTAATAAGCCTACTAATATTATTATAAATAAGGAGTTAGAGTAGTTATGGCTATTATATATATATATTACGCCTACCTATTATAACACCCTTTACTATAGTAGCTAAACTAGGTTTTCTTTTCTATAGGATCTATTTATGCTAGTTAAGTGTTCCTATTATCCCTAGTTCCTATATAGGGTCTAGTTAGTAGAGTTATCGGGTCCTCTTTAATACCCTTATAGTAATTAAGGTCTTTTACGGGTATAGTTAGTAGAATAGTCTACTTATATTTAGCTAAGTCTATAGGATAGTTTCTAAGATATGCTTATTCCTATCTAGTGCTTACTCTTACCTATTACTCCCTATAATCCTTTCTATGCTCCTCTTTAAGTTAATATATCTATGTTATTACTTAGGCTATTACCTAAGTTATCTATCGCGATAGCTATTAGACGCTAGTAATATAAGCATATATTAGATACTAGTAACATGAGTATATCATAACTACGCCCTTACGTGATTACTTAATAAGCCGAAGCTAATCATAACTAAGCTACATAAACCGGCTAAGCCATATAAGCCGGTAGTACTAATAGATAATAAATACTACTAAGGATATATAGCCTACTTAACGGCTAATAAAACTTCATGTAGTAATAAGAAGATTAATTTCTTATCTATTTTAATAATGTAACTAAAGTGGTAATTCATATAGTAAAGAGAGAGTTTAGTTCTCATTTTACTTCTTATATAAATATATATAGAAGATAGAAGAGTATATAGTATCTTCTATATTTATAATAATTAAGAAGACTTTACTTAATTTCATCTTTTAACTACTTAACTTTAATTAAGTTCTTTTTAATTTCATATATATCTGACTAAGTAGATAGCCTCTAGATGAAAGCCTATATATTAGCTACTTAATAATTTATGATAGATATAGAAGATTATTCTAGGTATTATCCCCGTCCTACTTTTTTATCACCTAAGGGAGGTGTTAGAATACCTAAACTAGGTATACTATATATATAGCCTAAGCCTTATACACGACCGTCTATTATTTAAGAAGGAAATTTAAGTTATCTTAGTAAGGTATATTAGTATTATCTAAGGACTAAAGAGTATTAAGTATATATTAACTATAGAAGTCTTTATAAGGCTATAGTATAGTATGTAAATATTAAGGAGGTATCCTCTCTATACCTACTTATAAGAAAGTAGAAGACTATTCTATACGTAGATAGTATAGCTAAGAATTAAGCCCACATAACTAGTACTTAAGAGGAGTCTAGTAGTTAATAATAAACACCCTTACGTGGAGGTACTAAATTACCTTATAAATTAGAGGAAGGAAGAGGATAGATACTCCCCTTCTTATTATAATCTTTTTACTCCCTATTACTAGTTAAGCTTAATATATAAGTATAAGAGAAAGGTCTTTTTTATATAATATAATTTTAGGTTAAAGAAGCTTTTAGGCATATTCTACTAGAAGAAGCTAATAACTATTAATCTAAGATTACTCCTCTTATAAAGGGATAAACCTAGGATATTACTATTTACGCGAAGATATAAATTAAGACTCTTAAATAAGTTATCCTTAACTTAGTAGAAAGGATTTTAAGTTAATAAACTTTATTATATAAAGATACTATTAAGTTAATAAGTTTATAGTATTTAGAAGAGAACAGATCCTAGAAGAAGAAGAAATATATACTAAGAGTACCTAACCTACCTAAATTAATAAATAGCTAAAACCCTATATATAAGTATTAGCGGCTCCTCATAAATAATAAAATCTATAGTAATAAGGACTACTTTAAAAGAGGTACTACTATAGATACTAAGGAAGCTATTATAAGTTATATCCTCTCTAGGATATAGGGTAAGGTAGTATAGCATTTAGTACTATTTCTTTATACCTATGTAAAGATAGATAATCTAGTCTTTAATACTAACTTATACTACTAGCTTAAGTAAGTATTTAAGAATCTATACTAGTAAAAGGATGTAAAGAAGAAGCTAAAGGACCTTTATTATAAAATTCCTATAGATCTTTAGAAGTTCTAGTTAGAGTTTATATACCTAGCTTTAGAAGCTAACCTTCCGTATAAATAATAGAAAGAGGATTTTCACTCTTTATTAGATCCCCTACTATAAACTTATTTAGTAGGAATTAAATAAGATAACTCTATTTTATTTAAAGAATACCTTTAAAAGGCGTACCCTATTATATAAAGTATAATTAAGTACTAAAACGGTTAAAATATATCTTTATCATCCTAGGAAGACCGTATAAAGAAATAATAATAGGAATAAGCAGGTAAATCTACTCTTTTAATAGGTAGAAGTTTAAGAGAACAGCCTTTTTTAAGGTTATTATAGAGATCTACTCCTTATATAATAATAGAAAATCTAATACGTAAAGGAAAAGTAGAACTCTAAGGTAATATTAGACCCTACTATTAATATAGAAAGTTTAGATACCTTATCTAATAGTGCCTAGAAACTAAAGTAAAGATAGTTAATACTATAATAGAAGAAGAAGGAGAAGAGTATATAATATTAGAACTATACTCTTCTTTATTAGAAAATAATAAGTCTTAGGGGAAGTCTCCTTCCTAAGATATAAGCTTAGAGCTCTATAAATTACTAATTTATAGGTGAATATTCATAACCTTATTAGAGGACACCTATTTACTATATAAACTATAATTATAGCTAGTAGTCATGCTATACCTATTTATACCCTAGTTAATACTAGCGTAAATAGATCTAGCTTTATCTATCCTTAACTCCTTCTATAACTTAGGGAATTAGGGATTAAGAAAAGAAAGATTACTAGTAGGAACCTTAAAGTCTCTAGGTTTAACTAACGCATAAATAAGTAACTTAATTTTATTTATTAATTATAATTCCATTTCTAATATTAGCTAGTTATAATATACGCCTTCATACTAGATATTAGGCGCTATAATATTATTCTAGGCTACTAGTTCCTTACACATCATTATATTCTTCTAGATTACTATAACTAATAACTTATTTAGTTAGATCCTCTAGACTAAATTTTCTTTTTTAAATCTTTTAAACATTCTAAAATTATCCGCATAAAGTGAAGTTTTACGGATAAACTAATTAATTTCTTTAATATACATCTCTAATAATATTAAAGTTAATAACTAAGAAACCTTTTTCACTTCTCTTATAGAAATTAACCTACCTATAAAAACACTAACGGAAGTAGTAGATCTTTATTCTATTATACTAGATGATATTAATAAAGCTAATAAAGATAAAGCTTTTAATAAATACCTTAATGATTATTTATCCTCTAAGTATAAGAACTACCGCAACATCTTTTTAAAATAAGAGTCTAACTAGCTACTACCTTCTTATATAGGAGTTAATTATTAAATTTCTCTTATATATAAGGATTCTCTATACCTACTAATAAGTCCCCTCTATAGAATGTCTCTAGAATAGCTTACTATAGTAAAGGAATATGTCTAAGAGAATTTAAAGAAAGGATTTATTACTAAGAGTTATATACCCTATACCTCTCTAGTATTAGTAGTGAAAAAACCCGGAGGTGGTTAGTAAATTTATATTAACTACTAACGGTTAAATGATTAGATAAAGAAGGACTTATATCCTTTACCTCTTATCTTAGAACTCTTATAGAGAGTAGGTAAAGGAAAGGTCTATATAAAACTAGATATTTAATAAGCTTTCTATTAAATCTAACTTTAAGAATAGTCTAAAGAATATACTACCTTCTATATAAGATATAGACTATTTAAATACCGCGTTTTACCTTTTAGGCTAAGTAATAGGCCTACTACTTTTTAACATTTTATTAACTAAGTTCTCTTTAACTATTTAGATGATTTCATTATTACTTTTATAGATGATATTCTTATCATTTCTAAAAACCCGCATGATTATACTTAACACGTTATTAAAGTTCTATAATAATTACGTAAGCGGGACTATAAGCTAATATAAAAAAGAGTAAGTTTTTAACTACTTACATGAAATTCTTAGGATATATTATCTCTACTAAGGGTATATTAATAGACCCATAAAAAATTAAACCTATTTATACCTAGTAATTACCTATAACCCTCTAATCTCTTTAGTCTTTCTTAGGATTCTATAACTTCTATTAGAGATTCCTCCCTAACTACGGATGAATTAGCCGGCTACTAGAAAAACTATGTTTAAAAGTAAAATAGTAATAACTTAGGCTAGTTAAGGAGGAATCTTTTAGAAACCTTAAGAAACTAATATATAGTGAATCACTATTAGTAAACTATAATCTAACTTTAGATACTTATATAGAAATAGATATAAGTAATAGAGTAGTTACGGGAGTTCTATTATAATATTAAGAAAATTACGAATAGAAACTAGTATCCTTTTATTCTAAGGTAATGTTAGATACTAAACTCTACTATAGAATACCTAATAAAGAACTCCTAGCTATTATATAAGGACTAGAGGAATAGAGATCTATGCTTATAGGCCTTTATAAACCTTTTCTTATAATTATAGACTATTAAGTATTAGAATACTTTACTTCTAAGCACTAATTATCCGTATAATAAGTAAGATAGGCTAAGTAACTTACTAAGTACTAAGTCTAGTTTACCTACTAACTAGGAAAGGAAAACATTATTATAGATATTCTTATAAGAAAGTAAGAGTAACTTAAGACTTAAAAAGAGAAAGTAAAGGCTATATAAGAGTAGTATCTTATTCCTACTTCCTAGGTAGTCCTACTTATGATGATAGAGCTAGAAGTTTCTCTACTAATAATTTTCCTTAATGAACTCCTCCGCGTAAATAGAGAAAATCTAGATCTTAAACTATAGAGAGAAATAGCCCGTCTTTAACTAGAAAATAAATCATATTAGAAGCTATAGGATAGATTACTTCTTTACTATAGCGCATTAGTTATTCCTAACTAGGATAACCTTCATATAAGAATAATTAAAGTAATATATACTACTTATATTACTACCTATCCTAGAATTAATAAAATGTAAAAGCTATTATAGTAATACTATTACTAGCCTAGCTAGACTTATATAATTAAGAGATATAGCTAAAACTACTATATTTACTACTAGAACTATAAATTTATAGATAAGATACCTAGCCTTCTATATCCTCTACTAATTCCTAACCGTCCCTAGTAATACTTAGCTATAGATTTTAAAGAGATGCTATAAGACTAAAAGGGATTTAATTATATCCTTATTATTATAGACTAGTTATCCTAAAGAACCTTTAGTTTACCTTATATGAAGAAAATTAACGCTAAAGGAGTATCTTAACTTTTTTATAATCATATCTACTAAATTTTCAGAAACCCTAAAAGTATACTATTAGATTAAGGTCCTTAGTTCATTTTAGCCTTCATATAGGAGCTATATAAGTTAACTAGTATTAAATAACACTTTAATTTAGCCTATTACTCTTAGATAAATAGAATTACTAAGATAGTAAATTAGGTCCTTATATACTAACTATAACCCTTTATTAATTACTACTAAAATGACTAGTCTAATCTTCTACTATTAATAGACTTAGCTTAGGCTACCCTCCTATATAAGGCTATAGGTCTTATACTAGTAGAAGTAGACCTTAGCTTTATACTATATATGTATTATGACTAGACTACTTATATAATAATAACTACTTTACCTAAAGGTAGAACATAGTCTATAGCTTAGTCTCTCTAAAAAAGAAGATAAGAAGCCTATAAGTACGCCTATAAATTAATTCACTAATCATAAGAAAAGAACTACTAATAAGCTAATAAATACTATTATATACCTAACTTTAACATTAGAGACTTTATTTACATTAAGTAGACTAGCTAGATAATAGACTAGCTAAATCTAAAATTAGATACTCCTAATGCAGGACTATTTAAGATTACTAGAATAAAAGGACATTCATATAAATTAGATCTTCTAAAAAGCATGAAGGTTATAAACCTTTTCTATGCTAATTACCTACGTAAAGTAGCTATAGACCTATTACTATAATAGAGATATACTAAGCTAGAACCTAAGGTTATTAATAACTAGTAAGAATAGGAAGTTAACTTTATCCGCGTAAGTAAGGTTACTTATAGAATTTTAAGGTATTAGGTCTAATAGGTAGGATATAATTAAGATAATAAGTAGTATGTAGTAAGTTCTTTTATTAGGGCCCCCTAAAAAGTAGAGGACTTCTATACTACTAATCCTTCTACCCCTAGACTACTAAAGAATCTAGAAAAGTAGAAAAGAGCCTTCCTCTAATAAGAATCATAGGAAGAAATATAATTAGATAACTAACCTACCTATACTCTAGTAAAGAGAATCCTTTAACACTATAGTAAATAACCCTTATCTATATAAACTAATTTATCCTTATCTATCCTATTTTCCTATTTTAATTTTATTCCTTATCTTTTATACCCTTACTCCTCTTCCTCCTCTTTAGTAGGAACTAGAGCTAACTTCTTAAGTTTAGGCCTTATTACACCTTTAATAGAGCCCTAGAGAAAGTTATTAACCTAGTTATCTATTACGTAGTAAAGAGTAAGGTACTCTCTAGGCTATATCTTATCCTTATACCTTTTATATTAATTAGGAGGATAAGTACTAGTAAGGTCGCTTATAGTATAGTTAAGGTTACTAGTACCCTAGATATAGTTCACGTAATAACCCTATAAGAAACCTAGTAACTTATAGTAACTATAGAAGATATAAGTAGAGAGATTATCCTAGTACTTAGTATAACTAGTAGCCTAATTAATACCTACGTATTAGATTAAGTAAGCATTACGCGAAGAACTATAAGATTCTATAGATATAATGTTAAAATGATCCTTAGAAACTAGGATGATAGTATAATAAGCTAAGTTACTAAGGCCTAACATATATATTATATATTAGCTAGTTTCATTACTACTAAGGGATTTCTATAATAAGTTAGCTATTATATAAGGATAAGTAAGTAGTAATATATACCTTAGTAAGTTTTTTAAAGGCCTTATACGGGATAAAGACTATAATCTTATTAGAAGCATCTACCTCTAAGTCCTAATCTAAAGGTTCTACTAGTAATTCTATAGGTAAAGCAGCTAGATAAATAATGCTACTATTATTACTTTTACATAAAGGTATACTTAGTAGTATACTAACATAACGGCTACTAGAATATATACGCGAAGGTAAAGTAGGTAAATTAGCTTATATAACATTTACATAAGGATTTATAGGTAGAATAGTAATGTATGCTAGCTCTTAAGAGCTAGGTACTATACCTAGACTAGTTAGCTTTACTTTACCTTTTTAAAACTCTAGATATATAAATAATTAGCTAATTACATGTAACGTCTTACGTAATAGTCCTAAGTTACCTTAGTATCCTCTTAAGGCATTACATTACCTTTAGGGCGCTTAGAGTAATAAAGTTAATTAGATACTATTATACGATAATTAGTTAAGCGTTTTTAGACCTACTATAAACGGGAGGACTTACTATTATTACTAGAGCTAGTTACTTAAGTAAGAGATAGGCTAAGAGTAATAGGAAGATATAATAATAGAAGTAAGGTCTATTATTATTATTAAGGTAGTAGTAAAGAAGGTTAGTTAAACTATAAACCTAATAATAAGATATACCTAGTAGTCCTATACTTTACACCCTTCCTAAAATAGCGCTAGTTAGTTATCTATATAAGCACCTAATAAGCTAATTTAGGCTTCCTATTAGGGGGGGAATATCATAATAGCTATTAGATACTAGTAACATAAGTATATATTAGACGCTAGTAACGTAAGTATATTATAACTACGCCCTTACATAATTACTTAATAAGCCGAAGCTAATCATAACTAAGCCGCATAAACCGGCTAAGCCGTATAAGCTAGTAGTACTAATAGATAATAAATACTACTAAGGATATATAGCCTACTTAATAGCTAATAAAACTTTACGCGGTAATAAGAAGATTAATTTCTTATCTATTTTAATAACGTAACTAAAGTATTAATTTACGTAGTAAAGAGAGAGTTTAGTTCTCATTTCACTTCTTATATAAATATATATAGAAGATAGAAGAGTATATAGCATCTTCTATATTTATAATAATTAAGAAGACTTTACTTAATTTCATCTTTTAACTACTTAACTTTAATTAAGTTCTTTTTAATTTCATATACGTCCGACTAAGTAGATAGCCTCTAGGTAAAAGCCTATATATTAGCCGCTTAATAATTCGTAATATTATCTCCTAGTTCCTATAGAGTGTTATTAGGGTCTATTAGGGTCCTAAGGGGGCTCCCTACTACTACTATTACCTCTTTAGGTTTATTTTAGAACCCTAGGGGTCGTTCTTATCCTTACTTTATAGGGCCTACTAGGGCTAGCCTATTAGTTACCCCTTTAGGTACTATCTACTTATGTTTAGCCGGGTTTTTTAAAATGTCGTAGGTAGACTTATACGCGTCTATTATTTCTTAGTAGTTATCTAGGCCGTCCTTATATATCTATTTATTAAATTCATTCCTATAGCCTACCTACTTAACGTAGTACTATACCCCTCTAGGGGTAAGTTTATAGTTAATAATAGTTTCTACTTCCTAGTACTTATCGCCCTTATTATTAATCTTAATAGGGTAGGGTTTAGCATCTACTAGGCCCTAATAGGGTTCTAGTAGGGAGATATAGAATATTAGGTAGATCCTTACTATGCTTAGTAGGAGGTCTAATTTATATATTAGCCTACTATATTATTAGAAAATAGGGAAAGGGCCTAGATAGTAGGCGTCTAACTTCTTTATTAGTTATTTAGTATAGATGTTCTTTAATAAAAGAAGTACTCTTTCTTCTATATTAAATTATTTATCTAATTAGTAACGGTTAGCATACTTAGCCTAGAGTACTTAGGCGCGCTCTATATACTCCTTAGCCTTCTTATATGTTTTAGTTAGCTAGTAGAGGTAGCTCTCCGCTTACTAAGCTTACTTAGAGTCTATTAGTGCTATAATATTAGGGTCTATAGTAACCCCTTTATTATTAATTAGGTGCCCTATAGTAGCCCTATTAGTTCCTCCCCCCTATCTAGGGTATAGCGTCTAGTATACTATTAGGGAGATTAGGTACCTAGCTATAGGCTAGGTATATTAGAGTAAACTTAGTTATTAAGTAGACTTTACTATTATAGGTAAAGGCTACCTCCTATAGGTATAAGGCCTAGTCTAATTATTTATAGTTAATGTATATATATAAGTACGCCTCTAGCTCCTAGTTTTAGTACTTAGTTTACCTATTAGTCTATAGGTAGAATGCTATACTTAACTTTTAGATGATTCCTAAGTAGTAGTAGAATGCGCTCTAGTAGTTACTTATAAAGAGGCTACCCTAGTCTAAGATAATATTAATTAGGCACCTAGTTACTATAATGACCTTATACTAGATAAGAGTACCTAAGCTATCTATGCTTATAGTTATTTATATAGGAAAGTACTATATATATTTTATAAACCTATCTACTAGGACTAGGATAGTATTATATTTATATCCTAATAGGTCCTAGGAGGCTAGAAGGTCTATAATAAAATCTATTATGAAATGTTACTAGGGTATTATAGGTCTTTAGACCGGTTTAAGGAGCCTATATAGCTTATACTACTATAGCTTATTTTACTAGTAGGCATTATAGTCTCCTATATATATAGTTATGTCTTTAGCTAGTATTAGCTACTAGTATTTATAGCTAATAACCTCTATTATGCGTTTAATACTAAAGTATCCGCCTACTAGGTTATTATAGTTCCGCATAAAGATCTTACCGTATAGTAGGGTACTATTAGGTACCTATACTTTACTATTCCGGTAGATAAGACCTTAGGGGTCTATAGAATACCCCTCTCTAGCACTATCTACCCCTATTATACTGTCTATATAGACCTCCTAAGATAGAGGGTCCTTCCTCTAGCTATCTAGAAGTAGCTAGAGGAGGGACTTAGAGGGGTTAGTATATACCGTTTTACTAAGAGTAGCTACTACTACTTCTTAGTAAGGCGTTAGACTTAGCGCTAAGCTAATACTAGTAAGTAAGGATACTATAAGGGGGTATTACTTACATTATTAGACTTATTTTAAGGGTAGCTTTACTAGTACCTCTACTCTAAGTAGGTACTATAATATATCCGTCTAGCTAGTAACTAGGGGTATAGTAGTACCTAGTAACTCCTTAAGGTCTTTTACTTAGAGCTTCTATTATAGAGTAGGTAATAGTATATCTAATACTAGCTATTTATCTACTTCTTTAAAACCCTTTACGTAGTTAGGGTAGTAGGATAAAGTATTAGTAGGGTTACTTAAGCTAGGTTTATAGCTAATCTTAAAGTTAAATTCTACTAATAACTCTATATACCTAGCCTACCTTACGGTTAGGTGTTTAGTATCTATAAAATAGTAGAGGTTATTATAATCCGTAAGGACTCGCGTTAGGGTAGGTATATATACTAGGTAGTACTACTATATCTTAAAGTACTCTATAATTATAAGTAATTCTTTATTATAGGTGTCATACTATACCTCTATAGTAATAAATTTACGTGAGTAGTAGGTAATTAGGTGCTAATAGGTAGCCCTATTACTACTAATAGCTAGCTATAGGAGTATTCCTATATGTATATAGTTAGATATGTCTATAATTAGGGTTAGTAGGCGCTTTAGATTATAGTACTATAGTAGGGGGCCTTCTAGGAAGGCTGCTTATAGCTATTTAAAGGCTATCTAGGCGGCCTCTAGCTAGTACTAGGGTTAGTACTACCTTATAGGCCCCTTTCTAGTCTTTTTCTTCTTTACTTCCCTAGTATCTAATAAGGTACTAGCTAGGGCCTAACTAGCCTCCTATAGGAGTTTATATAGAGGTTAGGTTAGCGCGGAGTAGTTCTAGATAAACTAGTAATAGAAGTTAGTAAAGCCTAGGAATACTTAGATATCCTTATAGCTTTATAGTTCTAGCTATTCTTTAGAAGTCTAGACCCTCTTAGTGTCTATTTAGATGCTATTAGGGGTAATTATAAACCCTAGGAACTTAACGCATTTTATATAGAATGCGTACTTTAAGATTTTAGTATATAGTTTCTATTTCTATAGATGTTATAAGATTTACTTTATGTACTATATATAGTCTACCTTATTTTAGGAGTATATAAGAATATCATCTAGGTAGATAATATAGATAGAATCTAGGAGCCCGGCTATAGCTTAGTAGATATATACTTAGAAAGATGTAGGAGTATTAGCTAGCCTAAAAGGTATAACTAGATACTTATAGTAGCTATACTATATCTTAAAGGCTATCTTCTACTTATCTCCTACCTTAATCTAGAGTCTATAGTAGGTGTCATAGAGGTCTAACTTTATATATATAGTAGCCCCTAATACGCGGTCTATTAGCTTCCTAATTAGGGGTAAGGGGTAGTAATTCTTAATAGTAACCTTATTAAGTCCCTAGTAGTCTATATAAAGGTATAGGGTCCTATTAGCCTTAGGTATAAAGAGGATTAGGGCCCCTATAGGTAACTTACTTAGTCTAATCTATCTAAGGCGTAGCGCCTTTTCTAGGTACTCTCTAAGGATACTTAATTCTCTCTTAGATAGGTTATATATAGGTAACTATAGTAGTATTCTACCGTCCTTAAGATTAATTATGTAGTTATATACTAAGTTCTAGGCTAATATGCTAGTAAGATTACTATTAAAGATATTATTAAATTTAGTATATTACTCTAGGAGGCCCTAGATTAGGCTCCTACTAGTACCTATATAGGCTACTAGGTATAGAGTATAACCGCCTTTATTAGGGTAACTAGTAGTTAATAGTAATTATATGCCCTATAGGGTCCTACTAGGACCTAGGTAGTTAACCTACTAAGGTTATTATACTATAGACCTATAGGTCTAGGTACTATAGATATATTCCTTAGGGCTAACCTCCTTTCTTAATTCCTCTAATAATACTTATTTAATTATAGGTTTATAGTCTAGGTTAGCCTAGGAGAAAGATAGCCTATATCCCTAGAAGTACTTAAAATAGTATTTAGCCTTAGAAATCTATTCTAGGCTAAGGATAAGTTTAAATACTATATCTTAGCTCTCCTAGAATAGTTAGGGGCCTATAGCTTAGCTCTAACCTTAATTATCTTATATAGTTATAGTAAGCTAATAGGCTAGTCCTAAGGTAAGAGGAGACCTATTAGCTAAGGTAGCATTTAGGTAGTAACTAGGTAGCTCTTAGGTAGGGACTAGGCCCTTATCCTAAGCTACTAACCTCTAGTCTAGGTTTAGGGTAGTGCTATTATTAATAAGAGCTATTAGGGAGTATGTCCTAGTAGCTATATTATATGTAATATAAACTACTAATAAGTTATATATTACTTAATAGTCTCTTTATTAATTCTCCTACCCTAGTTACTAAGATACTCTTAGGTATATAACTAGGGTATGCCTTTTTCTAACTTTTTATTAGTTAGTAGTAGTTAGTCTCTCCTTAGCTAGGGAGTACTACCCTTTTAGTACTAATTACTAGTCTAACGGTTCTTTAGCCTACTCCCCTATTAGGTTACTTTATTAGCTATACCCCTAGATAGGGAGCCCTAGTATTTCTTCTTAGGCCTTAGCCCCTAGGGGGGTACTAAGCCGGGTTTAAACTAGCCCCTTTTAGGTACCTCTTTAGGGTTGCCCTTTAGGGATGCCTACCCTAGGAGCTCCTCTACCTTCTTAACTTTAGTAAATACATTATGCTTAGTCTTTATATAACTCTTAGTACTTATCTTAGTTAGCTTAGTACGTAAGATTAGGTATACCTATAAGAACTAGTATATAACACGGTGCTCCTTATTAATAATCTTAAACTTAAGATATTACTCCTTAGCTTCTAGTATAGACTATAGGCTTTTAAACTCTTACCCCTTTATTTAGGTCATGTTAAAGAACTTTATGTATATCTTAAACCTCTATATGTTAGGGTCCTAGATCTAGTCTATAATAAATGTATAGAAGTCTTTAAAGTAGACTAGGGGGTTTATTTTTAAGTTAAGGGTATTAAACACCCTATTATGTAGGTTTACCTTACTAATAGCTAACCCCTAGGTAGCCTATTATAACTAACACCCTGAATCTTTAGAGGTACTATATATCTTAAATATATTATTTAGGGCCTAAAACTAGGAGTCTATATCCTTTACCTCTAAGCTTATAAGCTTAGGCGTAGGGGCCTTAATAAGGGAGCTAAGGGGGTTATAATAGGGAGCTTATAAATTAGGTTATAAGTTAGGCCTAACTAGGGTTATAATAGATAGCCCTAAGAGACTTTATTTAATCTCCTAAAGCCCCTAAACCCGTTAGTATACATTAGTAAGCTCCTCTACATTCATGGAATTAAGCGTTACTAAGAGCGCTATGATTTTATTATTAATAGTTATAACGTGCGGATTTAGTATTAGAGTAGCTAAGAGCTAGCTCTCGCTATTATTTAGGGACTAGATTTTAATATAAGCATCTTCATTAACTAGGGGGAGGACTATCCTCTAGTTAGTAGCCTCTTAGCCTCTAACTAGCTAGTTTATAGCTAGAGAGCTAGCCTCTAGGTTAATGCTTCCTAAATGAGTTATGGGAGCTATTTTTAATTTAACTAGCTACGGTAGTTAAAGGTTTTAAATGTAAGATTTAGCACTATAGGGAGTTAAATTAAGGGTGAATAATAATAATGTATTTAGTATAGATATTAGATGAAACCTTAGTTTATAAGGGTTCGTCTCTTAGGGCGTTTATATATCCTTGCTAATACGCACGGCCCTCTTTAGGTCCTAGTACGGCCCCCTTTAGGTCCTAGTTAGACTTCTCTAGGCCCCGCCTTAGTTATAGCATTATATTAGCGTTAGGAGTTTTTTAGCTTATATATATGCTAGCCGTAGTTAGTTAGATTAAGGAGTAATAGTTATTTACTAGTAGGCCTTATAATAATAATTCTAACTCCTTACCTATTAATTAATAGTAATTAGTATAATCTACTATATTTATTTATTTATTTAGTTTAACGTCCCTCTAGAGTTAAAGACTATAAGAGATAAGGGTCTAAGACCCTAATTATTACGAATTATTAAGCGGCTAATTTATAGGCTTAGGCATAAAGGCTATCTACTTAGTTAGACGTATATAAAATTAAAAGAGATTAATTAAAATTAAGTAGAAAGAAGAAGTTAAGTAAAATCTATTAATTATAGTAAAAATAAAAGATACTATATACTCTACTATCTTCTATAAATATTTATATAAGAACTTAAATAAGACCTAAACTCTCTTATTACTACGTAAATTAATACTTTAACTATATTATTAAAATAAAAAAGAATTTAACCTTCTTATTATTATATAAAGTCCTATTTAGCTACTAGATTAGCTATATAGCCTTAGTAGTATATATTATCTATTAGCTTAGCTTATTACGAATTATTTAGCGGCTAATTTATAGGCTAAGGCATGAAGGCTATCTACTTAGTTAGATATATATAAAATTAAAAGAAATTAATTAAAGTTAAGTAGGAAAAAGAAGTTAAGTGAATTCTCTTAATTATAGTAAATATAGAAGATGCTATATTCTCTACTATCTTCTATATATATTTATACTAGAACTAAAATAAGACTAAGACCCTCTTATTACTACGTAAATTACTACTTTAACTATACTATTAAAAATAAATAAGAATTAAACTTTCTTATTATTATATGAAGCTCTATTTAGCTACTAGGTTAAGGGAGTATATATTATCTATTAGCTTAGCTAGTTTATATAGCTTAGTTAGCTTACGCGGCTTAGCTAGCTTATACGGCTTAGCTAGCTTATATAGCTTAGTTATAACGAGCTTTAGCTTATTAAATGATTATATAATAGCGTAGTAGTAGTATTTTTATATTACTAGTATGTAGCCTAGCTAACCTTATTATATAGCCTTAGGTTACGTAGTCTAGTAGCTATTATAATATCCCCTCCTAATAGGAAGCCTAAGTTAGCTTATTATGCGTAGAAGATACTTATATAGATAACTAACTAGTACTATCTTAGTAAGGGCGTAAAGTATAGAACTATTAGGTATATCTTATTATTAAGTTTAAGGTGTAACTAACTTTCTTTACCTAATCCTTAGATTACTACATTATCTCTTCTCTATTACCTTATTACTAAACTATCTCTTACCTAAGTAAAACCATAATAGTAAGTTTTTATGTTACTAAAATAATAATTAGCTAAGATCTACTTAACTAACTATTATGTAATAGTACCTTATTAACCTTATTACTCTATACGCCTATAAGGGAATATAATACCTTAAGAGGAGGCTAAGGCTACTTAGGCCTATTATATAACATATTATATATGATTAGCTAATTATTTAATGTATTCTAAGTCCTAAGATTATAAAGTAAAGCTAACCTATATAGGTATAGTACTAGGCTGCTAAGAGCTAGTATATATTACTATTCTACCTATAAATCCTTATATAAGTATTAATATTAGCTTAGTATAAGCTAGTTCTTCTATAATTAGTAGATAATAGGTAGCTTTACCTACTCTACCCTTATATATACATTCTAGTAGTTATTATATTATAGAACTACTAGATATACCTCTATATAAAAGTAATAATAGTAGTATTATTCATCTTACTACCTTACCTACTAAATCCCTAGTAGAACCTTTAGATTAGGATCCTAAGGTAGATGCTATTAATAAGTTAGTAGCTTTCATTCCGTATAAGTTCTTTAGAAAACTAGCTAAAGTATATAATACTTCTTATATTTACTTATATGATAGCTAATAAGTTAGTAGAAGTTACTTAGAGGTATAGAGGCTAACTAATATATAATATATATATAAGGCCTTAGTGACCTAGCCTATTATGCTATTATCTTAGTTTCTAAGGATTAGTTTAATTTTACGTCTATAGAGTCTTATATATCCTTATATAATGCTTATTTAATTTAATATATAGGTATTAATTAGCCTATAGGTTATACTAAGTATTAGGATAACCTCTCTACTTATATTTTCTATAGTTATTATAAATTACTAGGTTTCCTTTAGGGTTATTATGTAAACTATGCCTAGGGTACTAGTAACCTTACCGTCTACTTAGACGATGGCAGGAAGGCTAGTTCTTAGCCCCCCCTTACCTAAAAAGAGCCTAGATAAACTATCCATCTATAATAACCCTATACTAACATTATACCGAGAATTACACTTCGTTATACGAGATTCTTTAGCCGGGCATCCCTACTTACCTTATAAACGTACGCGGTATCCCCTATAGATAGCTCCGTCTTAGATAGCCTATAGCTCTAGTAAGACGTAAAATAATTAATTAATTAATTAATTAATTAATTAATACTAGTAACCTTAACTATACTATAAGTAATCTTATAGGTACTTATCTACCTAATTACTATAAAAGGTATAAGGATAAGATATAGCTAAGGTAGTATCTTACTCTTTATTATATAGTAAATAACTAGGTTAATATTTACCTATAGAGTTACTTAGAAGATGTAATATAGCCTAAATTTAAGAAGTTAGCACCTTCTCCTCTAGCTAAAGAAGAGGAAGAAGAGTAGGAAGTAGAGTAGGGGTAGAAGGGGATAATAATAATAATAATAAGGAGGGATAATTTAAATTAAGTAATAATAAGGAAATAAATTAAAATAGGGTATAGGAGTATAGGATTAGGAAAAATTAGTTTATGTAAAAAAAGGTTAATTACTATAGTATTAGAGGATTCTTTTTACTAGAGGATAGGTAGGTTAATTATTAGAATATATTACTTCCTATAATTCTTACTAGAGAAAGGCCTTTTTCTATTTCTCTAGATTTCTTAGTAGTCTAGGTATAGAAGGATTAGTAGTATAGAAGTCCTCTATTTTTTAGGGAGCCCTAATGAAAGAACTTATTTTATACTATTTATTATCTTAATTCTATCCTACCTATTAAACTTAATACCTTAAAACTCTATAAGTAACTTTACTTACGTGAATAAAGTTAACTTCCTATTCCTATTAGTTATTAATAATTTTAGGTTCTAGTTCTATGTATTTTTATTCTAGTAATAGGTCTATAGCTACTTTATGTAGATAGTTAGCGTAGAAAAGGTTTATAACTCTTATACTTTTTAGGAGTTCTAATTTATATAAGTATCCTTTCATCCTAGTAATACTAAATAGTCTAGTATTAGGAGAATCTAAATTTAGGTTTAGTTAGTTAGTTATCTAACTAGTCTTTTTTATATAGACTAAGTCTCTAATTCTAAAATTCGTTATATAATAGTATTTATTTACTTATTAGTAGTTCCTTTCTTATAATTAATGAATTAGTTTATAGGCGTATTTATAGGCCTCTTATCTTCTCTTTTAGAGAGACTAGGCTATAGCCTATGTTTTAACTTCTAGTAAAGTTTATATTATTATATAAGAAGTCTAGTTATAGTATATACATAGTAGGAAGCTAAGATCTACTTCTACTAGCGTAAGACCTATAGCCTTATATAGAAGAGTAGCTTAGGTAAGATCTATTAATAGTAAAAGATCTAACTAGTCATTTTAATAGTAATTTATAAAGGGTTATAGTTAGTATATAAGGACCTAGTTAACTATTTTAGTAATTCCGTTTATCTAAGAGTAATAAGCTAAGTTAAAGTGCTATTTAATACTAGTTAACCTATAAAGTTCATGCATAAAGGCTAAAATGAACTAGGGACCTCTATTAGATAGTATACTTTCTAGATTTCTAAAGATTTAGTAGATATACTTATAGTAAAGGTAAGCTACTCCTTTAGCATTAATTTTCTTTATATAAGGTAGGCTAAAGGTCCTTTAGGATAATTAGTCTATAATAACTAAAATATAGTTAAATCCCTTCTAGTCTTAGGGTATCTCCTTAAAATCTATAGCTAGATATTACTAAGGATGGTTAGGGATGGGTAAGAGGTATAAAAGACTAGGTATCTTATTAGTAAATTTATAGTTTCGGCGGTAAATATAGTAGTTTTAGCTATATCTCTCTATAGTATAACTCTAGCTAGGCTAATAGTAATATTAATATAGTAGCTTTTATATTTTATTAATTCTAGGATAGGTAGTAATATAGGTAGTATATATTACTTTAATTACTCTTATATAAAGGTAATCCTAGTTAGGAATAACTAGTACACTATAATAAAGAAGTAATCTATTATATATTTTCTAATTTAATTCATTTCCGGGTTAAAGGTGAGCTATTTCTCTCTAAGGTTCTAAATCTAGGTTTTCTCTATTTACATAGAGGAGTTCATTAATAAGAGTTATTAGCGGTGAGATTTTTAGCTCTATTATCATAAGTAGGACTACCTAGGAAGAGGGAATAAGGTACTACTCTTATATAGCCTTTACCTTTTCTTTTTAAGTCTTAAGCTACTCTTATTTCCTTATAAGAATATTAGTAATGATGTTCTCCTTTCCTAGTTAGTAAGTAAACTAAATATGGTACTTAGTAAGTTATTTAGCCTATCTTACTTATTATATAGATAACTAGTATTTAGAAGTAAAGTGTTCTAAAGCCTAGTAGTCTATAATTATAAGGAAAGTTTTATAGAGGCCTATAAGTATAGATCTCCATTCCTCTAGTCCTTATATAATAGCTAGGAGTTCTTTATCTAGTATTCCGTAATAGAGTTTAGTATCTAATATTACTTTTAAATAAAAGGATACTAGCCTCTATTTATAGTTAGCTTAATATTATAAAAGGACTCTAGTAACTACTTAATTACTTATATCTATTTCCGTATAAGTATCTAGAGTAGGATTATAGTTAGCTAGAAGTGATTCACTTCCTATTAGTTTCTTAAGATTCCTAAAAAATTCCTCTTTAACTAGGCCTAGTTAGTACTATTTTACTTTAGAATATAGTTTTTCTAGTAGCTAGCTAATTTACCCGTAATTAGGTAGAAATCTCTAATAGAAGTTATAAAATCCTAGAAAAGACTAAAGTAATTAAAGGGTTATAGGTAGTTACTAAGTATAAATAGGTTTAATCTTTTATAGGTCTATTAACATACCCTTAGTAGAGATAATATAGCCTAAGAATTTCATATAATTAGTAGAGAATTTACTCTTTTTTATGTTAGCTTATAATCTAGCCTTATGTAGTTATTATAAAACTTTAATAACGTGTTAGGTATGTTCACGTAGGTCTTTAGAAATAATAAGAATATTATCCATAAAAGTAATAATAAAGTCATCTAAGTAGTTAAAGAGAACTTAGTTAATAAAGTGTTAAAAGGTAGTAGGCCTATTACTTAGCCTAAAAGGTAAAACGTAGTATTTAAATTATCTATACCTTATATAGAAGGTAGTATATTCTTTAGACTATTCTTAAAGTTATATTTAGTAGAAAGCTTATTAAATATCTAATTTTATATAGACCTTTCCCTTACCTACTCTCTATAGGAGTTTAGAGATAAGAGGTAAAGGGTATAAGTCTTTCTTAGTCTAATTATTTAACCGTTAGTAGTTAATATAAATTTACTATCCGCTGTGAGATTTAGCAGCGTAGGGAGTCGAATTAAGCGTGAATAATAATAATGTATTTAGTATAGATATTAGATGAAACCTTAGTTTATAAGATTTCGTCTCTTAAGGGCTTTTATATGTCTTTACTAATATATATAGCCCTCTTTAGGTCCTAGTTAGAGTCTACTAGGTCCCGCCTTAGGTTAGAGTCTACTAGGCCCCTCCTTAGTTATAGTATTATACTATTCCCGCCTCTAAAAGGGCTATCCTTAGACCGTTAATAAGTAGCTATCTTAGGGGCGCTAAGTAGTATAGAGTAGTTAGGTGGTAGCGTTATTTATTATTCTATTATATTATCTAGCCTAAGGGTATAGTTATGCTATTAGGCGTGTTCTAGCTAGTAATTAGTATTATTATAGCCCTAAGCATTATCGCGTAGTGATAGGGTTTCTTTATTTAAGTCTATAGAGTTATCTACTTTATTATTAGCCTTCTAGCTTATATATAAGCGCCTAGGTATTAGCTTATAGGTGTAGAGTTAGTAGCTAGCGGCATATAAATAGGGTTACTTATCTTACCTATCTCTCTATCTTTTCTATCTATTACCTTTATAAGTTACTCCCTTAGCCTCGCGACTTTTACTATAGCCCCCCTCCGTCTTATATATAATGAGGTTTATAGCTACCTAGTCTATTTCTAACCTTAGCCGCTATTAGATCGCCCTACTTATACATACTTTATTTACTACTAGTCTAGGGTACTACTAGGTAACCCTTTAGCTCCTATTATGAAGCTATAGACCTCTCCTTATAAGCGTAAGGTGCCTAGTAGCTCTCCTAGGGGTAATACTAGGATGTTATTATCTAGTAGTTATGAGCTATAGGCTTACTTATAGTAAGTTATTAGGGCTAATTTCCTAAATAGTTATAGCTAATTATTCTAGGGACCCTTTAATCATTTAGGCCTAGATCTACATGTTATTTATTAGTTATAAGGCGCTAATAGGTAGGAGTAGTAAGTATATATACTATACCGCTATAGCTAATTAGTATAAATAGGTATACTATTTAGGTGCTACTTAGGCGTGTTACTAACTAGTTATTAGTAGATTAATAAGTATTTTCACTATGTAGTTAATATTACGCTAGAGGAGTATAAGTACTTAATTAACTATACTTACTATACTATAGTATATAATAAGTTAGAGTCTTATTACTAGACCTAGTCTTAGACTTAGGTATCTTATTCATCTCCCCTTCTTACGGCTACTAGTAGTATAGCTACTACTCCCCTACTAGTAGCCTATTATCATAAATCGTTAAGCGGCTAATATGTAGGCTTTTACCTAGAGGCTATCTACTTAGTCGGACGTATATAAAATTAAAAAGAACTTAATTAAAGTTAAGTAGTTAAAAGATGAAGTTAAGTAAAGTCTTCTTAATTATTATAAATATAGAAGATGCTATATACTCTTCTATCTTCTATATATATTTATATAAGAAGTGAAATAAGAACTAAACTCTCTCTTTACTACGCGAATTACTACTTTAGTTATGTTATTAAAATAGATAAGAAATTAATCTTCTTATTACCGCGTAAAGTTTTATTAGCTATTAAGTAGGCTATATATCCTTAGTAGTATTTATTATCTATTAGTACTACTAGCTTACACGGCTTAGCCGGTTTAGATTAGCTTTAGCTTATTAAGTAATCGCGTAAGGGCATAGTTATAATATGCTTATATTACTAGTATCTAATAGCTATTACGTCTAACAGCCATCATGATATTTCCCCCCCTAATAGGAAGCCTAAGTTAGCTTATTAGGTGCTTATATAGATAACTAACCGGTATTATTTTAGTAAGGGCGTAAAGTATAGGACTACTAGGTATATCTTATTATTAGGTTTACGGTTTAACTAACCTTCCTTACTACTAACCTTCCTTACTACTACCTTAATAATAATAACTAACCTTACTTCCATTATTATATCTTCCTATTACTCTTAGCCTATCTCTTACTTAAGTAACTAGCTCTAGTAATAACTCTAGTAATAATAGTAAGTCCTCCCGTTTATATTAGGTCTAAAAACGCTTAACTAATTATTATATAATAGTATCTAATTAACTTCATTACTCTAAGCACCCTAAAGGTAATGTAATGCCTTAAGAGGATGCTAAGGTAACTTAAGACTATTATATAAGATATTATATATAATTAGCTAATTATTTATGTATCTAGAGTTTTAAAAAGGTAAAGTGAAGCTAACTAGTCTAGGTATAGTACCTAGCTCCTAAGAGCTAGTATACATTACTATTCCACCCATAAATCCTTACATAAATATTACGTAAGCTAATTTACCTACTTTACCTTTATATATGCATTCTAGTAGCTATTATATTAGTATACTACTAAGTATACCTTTATATAAAAGTGATAATAGTAGTATTATTCATCTAACTACTTTATCTATAGAATTACTAGCGGAACCTTTAGATTAGGACTTAGAGGTAGATA
Source organism: Phyllosticta citriasiana (assembly GCF_038021145.1). NCBI lineage: Eukaryota > Fungi > Ascomycota > Dothideomycetes > Botryosphaeriales > Phyllostictaceae > Phyllosticta > Phyllosticta citriasiana. The sequence goes on along the minus strand of NW_027117279.1, from coordinate 1,852,537 downwards.
CTTCTAATAAGATTATAGTCTTTATCCCGTGTAAGGCCTTTAAAAAACTTACTAAGGTATATATTACTACTTACTTATCTTCGCGTAATGGCTAACTTATTATAGAAATCCCTTAGTAGTAATAAAACTAGCTAATATATAATATATATATTAGGCCTTAGTAACTTAGCTTATTATGCTATTATCCCAGTTTCTAAGGATTATTTTAACATTATGTCTATAGAATCTCATAGCTCTTTATATAATGCTTACTTAATCTAATACATAGGTATTAATTAAGCTACTAGTTATACTAAGTACTAGGATAATCTCTCTACTTACATCTTCTATAGTTACTATAAGTTACTAGGTTTCTTATAGGGTTATTACGTAAACTATATCTAGGGTACTAGTAACCTTAACTATACTATAAGTAACCTTACTAGTACTCATCCTCCTAATTAATATAAAAGATATAAGGATGAGATATAGCCTAGAGAGTACCTTACTCTTTACTATATAATAGATAACTAGGTTAATAACTTTCTCTAGGGCGCTATTAAAGGTATAATAAGGCCTAAACTTAAGAAGTTAGCTCTAATTCCTACTAAAGAGGAGGAAGAGGAGTAGGGGTATAAAAGATAAGGAATAAAATTAAAATAGGGAATAGGATGGATAAGGATAAATTAGTTCATATAGATAAGGGTTATTTACTATAGTGTTAGAGGATTCTCTTTACTAGAGTATAGGTAGGTTAGTTATCTAATTATATTTCTTCCTATAATTCTTATTAGAGGAAGGCTCTTTTCTACTTTTCTAGGTTCTTTAGTAGTCTAGGGGTAGAAGGATTAGTAGTATAGAAGTCCTCTACTTTTTAGGGGGCCCTAATAAAAGAACTTACTATATACTACTTATTATCTTAATTATATCCTATCTATTAAACCTAATACTTTAAAGTTCCGTAAGTAACCTTACTTATACGGATAAAGTTAACTTCCTATTCTTACTAGTTATTAATAACCTTAGGTTCTAGCTTAGTATATCTCTATTATAGTAATAGGTCTATAGCTACCTTACGTAGGTAATTAGCATGGAAAAGGTTTATAACCTTCATGCTTTTTAGAAGATCTAATTTATATAAATGTCCTTTTATTCTAGTAATCTTAAATAGTCCCGTATTAGGAGTATCTAATTTTAGATTTAGCTAGTCTATTATCTAGCTAGTCTTCTTAATATAAATAAAGTCTCTAATATTAAAGTTAGGTATATAATAGTATTTATTAGCTTATTAGTAGTTCTTTTCTTATGATTAGTAAATTAGTTTATAGGTATACTTATAAGCTTCTTATCTTCTTTTTTAGAGAGACTAAGCTATAGACTATGTTCTACCTTTAGGTAAAGTAGTTATTATTATATGAGTAGTCTAGTCATAATATATACGTAGCATAAAGCTAAGGTCTACTTCTACTAGTATAAGACCTATAGCCTTATATAGGAGGGTAGCCTAAGCTAAATCTATTAATAGTAGAAGATTAGACTAGTTATTTTAGTAGTAATTAATAAAGGGTCATAGTTAGTATATAAGGACCTAATTTACTATCTTAGTAATTCTATTTATCTAAGGGTAATAGGCTAAATTAAAGTATTATTTAATACTAGTTAACTTATATAGCTCCTATATAAAGGCTAAAATAAACTAAGGACCTTAATCTAATAGTATACTTTTAGGATTTCCGAAAATTTAGTAGATATAATTATAAAAAAGTTAAGATACTCCTTTAGTATTAATTTTCTTTATATAAGGTAAACTAAAGGTTCTTTAGGATAACTAGTCTATAATAATAAGGATATAATTAAATCCCTTTTAGTCTTACGGCATCTCTTTAAAATCTATAGCTAGGTATTACTAGGGATAGTTAGGAATTAGTAGAGGATGTAGAAGGCTAGGTATCTTATTAGTAAATTCATAGTTCTAATAGTAAATATAGTAGTTTTAGCTATATCTCTTAATTATATAAGTCTAGCTAGGCTAGTAATAGTATCACTATAATAGCTTTTACATTTTATTAATTCCTAGATGGGTAGTAATGTAAGTAGTATATATTACTTTAATTATTCTTACATAAAGGTTATCCTAGTTAGGAATAACTAATGCGCTATAGTAAAGAAGTAATCTATCCTATAGCTTCTAATATGATTTATTTTCTAGTTAAAGATGGGCTATTTCTCTCTATAGTTTAAGATCTAGGTTTTCTCTATTTACATAGAGAAGTTCATTAAGGAAAATTATTAGTAGAGAAACTTCTAGCTCTATTATTATAAGTAGGACTACCTAGGAAGTAGGAATAAGATACTACTCTTATATAGCCTTTACTTTCTCTTTTTAAGTCTTAAGTTACTCTTACTTTCTTATAAGAATATCTATAATAATATTTTCCTTTCCTAGTTAGTAGGTAAACTAGACTTAGTACTTAGTAAGTTACTTAGCCTATCTTACTTATCATATAGATAATTAGTACTTAGAAGTAAAGTGTTCTAATACTTAATAGTCTATAATTATAAGAAAAGGTTTATAAAGGCCTATAAGTATAGATCTCTATTCCTCTAGTCCTTATATAATAGCTAGAAGTTCTTTATTAGGTATTCTATAACGGAGTTTAGTATCTAATATTACCTTAGAATAAAAGGATACTGGTTTCTATTTATAATTTTCTTAATATTATGATAGAACTCCTATAACTACTCTATTACTTACATCTATTTCTATATAAGTATCTAAAGTTAGATTATAGTTTATAAGTAGTAATTCACTATATATTAGTTTCTTAAGGTTTCTAAAAGATTCTTCCTTAACTAGCCTAAGTTATTACTACTTTACTTTTAAATATAGTTTTTCTAGTAGCCGGCTAATTCATCTATAGTTAGGAAGGAATCTCTAATAGAAGTTATAGAATCCTAAGAAAGACTAAAGAGATTAGAGGGTTATAGGTAATTACTAGGTATAAATAGGTTTAATTTTTTACGGGTCTATTAATATACCCTTAGTAGAGATAATATATCCTAAGAATTTCATGTAAGTAGTTAAAAACTTACTCTTTTTTATATTAGCTTATAGTCCCGCTTTATGTAATTATTATAGAACTTTAATAACGTGTTAAGTATAATCATGCGGGTTTTTAGAAATGATAAGAATATCATCTATAAAAGTAATAATGAAATCATCTAAATAGTTAAAGAGAACTTAGTTAATAAAATATTAAAAAGTAGTAGGCCTATTACTTAGCCTAAAAGGTAAAACGCAGTATTTAAATAGTCTATATCTTATATAGAAGGTAGTATATTCTTTAGACTATTCTTAAAGTTAGATTTAATAGAAAGCTTATTAAATATCTAGTTTTATATAGACCTTTCCTTTACCTACTCTCTATAAGAGTTCTAAGATAAGAGGTAAAGGATATAAGTCCTTCTTTATCTAATCATTTAACCGTTAGTAGTTAATATAAATTTACTAACCACCTCCGGGTTTTTTCACTACTAATACTAGAGAGGTATAGGGTATATAACTCTTAGTAATAAATCCTTTCTTTAAATTCTCTTAGACATATTCCTTTACTATAGTAAGCTATTCTAGAGACATTCTATAGAGGGGACTTATTAGTAGGTATAGAGAATCCTTATATATAAGAGAAATTTAATAATTAACTCCTATATAAGAAGGTAGTAGCTAGTTAGACTCTTATTTTAAAAAGATGTTGCGGTAGTTCTTATACTTAGAGGATAAATAATCATTAAGGTATTTATTAAAAGCTTTATCTTTATTAGCTTTATTAATATCATCTAGTATAATAGAATAAAGATCTACTACTTCCGTTAGTATTTTTATAGGTAGGTTAATTTCTATAAGAGAAGTGAAAAAGGTTTCTTAGTTATTAACTTTAATATCATTAGAGATGTATATTAAAGAAATTAATTAGTTTATCCGTAAAACTTCACTTTATGCGGATAATTTTAGAATGTTTAAAAGATTTAAAAAAGAAAATTTAGTCTAGAGGATCTAACTAAATAAGTTATTAGTTATAGTAATCTAGAAGAATATAATGATGTATAAGGAACTAGTAGCCTAGAATAATATTATAGCACCTAATATCTAGTATGAAGGCGTATATTATAACTAGCTAATATTAGAAATGGAATTATAATTAATAAATAAAATTAAGTTACTTATTTATGCGTTAGTTAAACCTAGAGACTTTAAGGTTCCTACTAGTAATCTTTCTTTTCTTAATCCCTAATTCCCTAAGTTATAGAAGGAGTTAAGGATAGATAAAGCTAGATCTATTTACGCTAGTATTAACTAGGGTATAAATAGGTATAGCATAACTACTAGCTATAATTATAGTTTATATAGTAAATAGGTGTCCTCTAATAAGGTTATGAATATTCACCTATAAATTAGTAATTTATAGAGCTCTAAGCTTATATCTTAGGAAGGAGACTTCCCCTAAGACTTATTATTTTCTAATAAAGAAGAGTATAGTTCTAATATTATATACTCTTCTCCTTCTTCTTCTATTATAGTATTAACTATCTTTACTTTAGTTTCTAGGCACTATTAGATAAGGTATCTAAACTTTCTATATTAATAGTAGGGTCTAATATTACCTTAGAGTTCTACTTTTCCTTTACGTATTAGATTTTCTATTATTATATAAGGAGTAGATCTCTATAATAACCTTTAAAAAAGGCTATTCTCTTAAACTTCTACCTATTAAAAGAGTAGATTTACCTACTTATTCCTATTATTATTTCTTTATACGGTCTTCCTAGGATAATAAAGATATATTTTAACCGTTTTAGTAATTAATTATACTTTATATAATAGGGTACACCTTTTAAAGGTATTCTTTAAATGAAATAGAGTTATCTTATTTAATTCCTACTAAATAAGTTTATAGTAGGGGATCTAATAAAGAGTGAAAATCCTCTTTCTATTATTTATGCGGAAGGTTAGCTTCTAAAGCTAGGTATATAAACTCTAACTAGAACTTCTAAAGATCTATAGGAATTTTATAATAAAGGTTCTTTAGCTTCTTCTTTACATCCTTTCACTAGTATAGATTCTTAAATACTTACTTAAGCTAGTAATATAAGTTAGTATTAAAGACTAGATTATCTATCTTTATATAGGTATAAAGAAATAGTACTAAATACTATACTACCTTACCCTATATCCTAGAGAGGATATAACTTATAATAGCTTCCTTAGTATCTATAGTAGTACCTCTTTTAAAGTAGTCCTTATTACTATAGATTTTATTATTTATGAGGAGCTACTAATACTTATATATAGGGTTTTAGCTATTTATTAATTTAGGTAGGTTAGGTACTCTTAGTATATATTTCTTCTTCTTCCGGGATCTATTCTCTTCTAAATACTATAAACTTATTAACTTAATAGTATCTTCGCGTGATAAAGTTTAATGATTTAAAATCCTTTCTACTAAGTTAAGGATAACTTATTTAAGAGTCTTAATTTTTATCTTTATATAAATAGTAATATCCTAGGTTTATCCCTTTATAAGAGGAGTAATCTTAGATTAATAGTTATTAGCTTCTTCTAGTAGAATATACCTAAAAGCTTCTTTAACCTAAAATTATATTATATAAAAAAGACCTTTCTCTTATACTTATGTATTAAGCTTAACTAGTAATAGGGAATAAAAAGATTATAATAAGAAGGGGAGCACCTATCCTCTTCCTTCCTCTAATTTATAAGGTAATTTAGTACCTCTATATAAGGGTATTTATTATTAACTACTAGACTCCTCTTAAGTACTAGTTATATAGGCTTAATTCTTAGCTATACTATCCGCGCATAGAATAGTCTTCTACTTTCTTATAAGTAGGTATAGAGAGGATACCTCCTTAATATTTATATACTATACTATAGCCTTATAAAGACTTCTATAGTTAATATATACTTAATACTCTTTAGTCCTTAGATAATACTAATATACCTTACTAAGATGACTTAAATTTCCTTCTTAAATAATAGATAGTTATGTATAAGGCTTAGGCTATATATATAGTATACCTAGTTTAGGTATTCTAATACCTCCCTTAGGTGATAAAAAAGTAGGATGGGGATAATACCTAGAATAATCTTCTATATCTATCATAAATTATTAAGCGGCTAATATATAGGCTTTTACCTAGAGGCTATCTACTTAGTTAGATATATATAAAATTAAAAAGAACTTAATTAAAGTTAAGTAGTTAAAAGATAAAGTTAAGTAAAGTCTTCTTAATTATTATAAATATAGAAGATACTATATACTCTTCTATCTTCTATATATATTTATATAAGAAGTAAAATGAGAACTAAACTCTCTCTTTACTATGTAAATTACTACTTTAGTTATGTTATTAAAATAGATAAGAAATTAATCTTCTTATTACCGCATGAAGTTTTATTAGCCGTTAAGTAGGCTATATATCCTTAGTAGTATTTATTATCTATTAGCACTACTAGCTTATATAGCTTAGCTAGTTTAGATTAGCTTTAGCTTATTAAGTAATCGTGTAAGGGTATAGTTATAATGTGCTTATATTACTAGTATCTAATAGCTATCGTGTCTAATAGCTATCACGACACCTATTCTAAGGCTAAGCTAGATCATGCTTATAGACTTTTAGATAAGGATATATATAATGCTACTACTCTAGCTTAGTAAGATATATTTATACATCCCTTAGCTTCATGGTTTAGCTACTTAAATATACTAGAGTGTATAGCTTAGAACTATACTAAGACTATAGGTAATAGTATAAAGAGTAAGGGGGTTATACTAGTAGAGTTAGGTTATTATTATTAGGTAAGTTACTATACTACATAGGAGTATTAGAAGGTAAGTTATTACTACTTATACCCCTATTTAGGTGCCTATTAGCTAACCTATAGTAGAATACTAGTAGCCTTTTTAGCCCTAATAAGCCTACTAATATTATTATAAATGAGGAGTTAGAGTAGTTATAGCTATTATATATATATATTATACCTACCCGTTATAATACCCTTTACTATGGTAGCTAAGCTAGGCTCTCTTTTCTATAGGATCTATTTATACTAGTTAGGTGTTCCTATTATCCCTAGTTCCTATATAGGTTCTAGTTAGTAGAGTTATTAGGTCCTTTTTAATACCCTTATAGTAATTAAGGTCTTTTACGGGTATAGTTAGTAGAGGTAGTCTACTTATATTAGGCTAAGTCTATAGGATAGTTTATAAGATATGCTTATTCCTATCTAGCGCTTACTCTTACCTATTACTCCCTATAATCCTTCCTATACTCCTATTTAAGTTAATATATCTATATTATTACCTAAGCTACTACTTAAGTTATCTCCTAGTTCCTATAAGGTGTTATTAGGGCCTATTAGGGCCCTAGTAGGGCTCCCTACTACTACTATTACCCCTTTAGGTTTATTTCTAGACCCTAGGGGTCATCCTTATCCTTACTTTATGGGGCCTACTAGGGCTAGCCTATTAGTTACCCCTTTAGATACTATTTACTTATATTTAGCCGGGTTTTTTAAAACATTATAGGTAGACTTATATGCGTCTATTATTTCTTAGTAGTTATCTAGGCCGTCCTTATATATCTATTTATTAAATTCATTCCTATAGCCTACCTACTTAACATAGTACTATACCCCTCTAGGAGTAAGTTTATAGTCTATAATAGTTTCTACTTCCTAGTACTCATCTCCCTTATTATTAATCTTAACGGGGTATAGTTTAGTATTAACTAGGCCTTAATACGGTTCTAGTAGGGAGATATAGAATGTTAGGTAGATCCTTACTATACTTAGTAGGAGGTCTAGTTTATATACTATCTTACTATATTATTAGATAATAGGGAAAGGGCCTAGATAGTAGGTATCTAACTTCTTTATTAGTTACTTAGTGTGAATGTTCTTTAATAAAAGAAGTACTCTTTCCCCTATATTAAATTATTTATCTAATTAGTTATCGCGATAGCTATTAGACACGGCTATTAGACGTAACGCGATAGCTATTAGATACTAGTAACGTGAGCATATTATAACTACGCCCTTACGCGATTACTTAATAAGCCGAAGATGATTATAACTAAGCCGCGCAAACCGGCTAAGCTATATAAGCTGGTAGTGCTAATAGATAATAAATACTACTAAGGATACATAGCCTACTTAATAGCTAATAAAACTTCACGTAGTAATAAGAAGATTAATTTCTTATCTATTTTAATAACATAACTAAAGTAGTAATTCGCGTAGTAAAGAGAGAGTTTAGTTCTCATTTCACTTCTTATATAAATATATATAGAAGATAGAAGAGTATATAGCATCTTCTATATTTATAATAATTAATAAGACTTTACTTAACTTCATCTCTTCTCTACTTAACTTTAATTAAGTTCTTTTAATTTTATATACATCTAACTAAGTAGATAGCCTTTAGGTGAAAGCCTATATATTAGCCACTTAATAATTCATAATAGATATAGAAGATTATTCTAGGTATTATCCCCATCCTACTTTTTTATCACCTAAGGGAGGTATTAGAATACCTAAACTAGGTATACTATATATATAGCCTAAGCCTTATATATAACTACCTATTATTTAAGAAGGTAATTTAAGTTATCTTAGTAAGGTGTATTAGTATTATCTAAAGACTAAAGAGTATTAAGTATATATTAACTATAGAAGTCTTTATAAGGCTATAGTATAGTATATAAATATTATAGAGGCGTCCTCCCCATACCTACTTATAAGAAAGTAGAAGACTATTCTATATATAGATAGTATAGCTAAGAATTAAGCCCACATAACTAGTACTTAAGAGGAGTCTAGTAGTTAATAATAAATACCCTTACATAAAGGTACTAAATTACCTTATAAATCTAAGGAAGGAAGAGGATAGGTATTCCCCTTCTTATTATAATCTTTTTACTCCCTATTACTAGTTAAGCTTAATATATAAGTATAAGAGAAAGGTCTTTTTTATATAATATAATTTTAGGTTAAAGAAGCTTTTAGGCATATTCTACTAGAAGAAGCTAATAACTATTAATCTAAGATTACCCCCCTTATAAAGGGATAAATATAGGATATTACTATTTACATAAAGATATAAATTAAGACTCTTAAATAAGTTATCCTTAACTTAGTAGAAAGAATTATAAGTTATTAAATAATATCATGTAAAGATACTATTAAGTTAATAAGTTTATAGTATTTAGAAGAGAATAGATCCCGGAAGAAGAAGAAATATATACTAAGAGTGCCTAACCTACCTAAATTAATAAATAGCTAAAACCCTATATATAAGTATTAGTAGCTACTTATAAATAATAAAATCTATAGTAATAAAGACTACTTTAAAAGAGGTACTACTATAGATACTAAGGAAGCCATTATAAGTTATATCCTCTTAAGGATATAGGGTAAGGTAGTATAGCATCTAGTACTATTTTTATATACTTATATAAAGATAGATAATCTAGTTTTTAATACTAACTTATATTACTAGCTTAAGTAAGTATTTAAGAATCTATATTAGTAAAAGGATATAAAGAAGAAGCTTAAGGACCTTTATTATAAAATTCCTATAGATCTTTAGAAGTTCTAGTTAGAGTTTATATACCTAGCTTTAGAGGCTAATCTTCCGCATAAATAATAGAAAGAGGATTTTCACTCTTTATTAGATCCCCTACTATAAACTTATTTAGTAGGAATTAAATAAGATAACTCTATCTTATTTAAAGAATACCTTTAAAAGGTATACCCTATTATATAAAGTATAATTAAGTATTAAAATAGTAGAAACATATCTTTATCATCCTAGGAAGACTATATAAAGAAATAATAATAGGAATAAGTAGGTAAATCTACTCTTTTAATAGGTAAAAGTTTAAGAGAGTAGCCTTTTTTAAGATCATTATAGAGACCTACTCCTTATATGATAATAGAAAATCTAATATATAAAGGAAAAGTAGAACTCTAAGGTAATATTAAACCCTACTATTAATATAGAAAGTTTAGACACCTTATCTAATAGTGCCTAGAAACTAAAGTAAAGATAGTTAATACTATAATAGAAGAAGAAGGAGAAGAGTATATAATATTAGAACTATACTCTTCTTTATTAGAAAATAATAAGTCTTAGGGGAAGTCTCCTCCCTAAGATATAAGCTTAGAGCTCTATAAATTACTAATTTATAGGTAAATATTTATAACCTTATTAGAGGACACCCGTTTACTATGTAAACTATAATTATAGCTAGTAGTTATACTATACCTATTTATACCCTAGTTAATACTAGTATAAATAGATCTAGCTTTATTCATCCTTAACTTCTTCTATAACTTAGGGAATTAGAGATTAAGAAAAGAAAGATTACTAGTAGGAACCTTAAAGTCTCTAGGTTTAACTAACGCATAAATAAGTAACTTAATTTCATTTATTAATTATAATTCTATTTCTAATATTAGCTAGTTATAATATATGCCTTTATACTAGATATTAGGTGCCATAATATTATTCTAGGCTACTAGTTCCTTATATATTATTATATTCTTCTAGATTACCGTAACTAATAACTTATTTAGTTAGATCCTCCGGACTAAATTTCTTTTTTAAATCTTTTAAAAGTTCTAAAATTATCTATATAAAGTAAAGATCTATAGATAAACTAATTAGTTTCTTTAATATACATCTCTAATAATATTAAAGTTAATAATTAAGAAACCTTTTTCACCTTTCTTATAGAAATTAACCTACCTATAAAAATACTAATAGAAGTAGTAAACCTCTATTCTATTATACTTAATAATATTAATGAAGCTAATAAAGATGAAGCTTTTAATAAATACCTTAATAATCATTTACCCTCTAAGTATAAAAACTACCGTAATGTCTTTTTAAAATAAGAATCTAATTAGCTACTACCCTATTATATAGGAGTTAATTATTAAATTTCTCTTATATATAAGGATTCTCTATACTTACTAATAAGTCCCCTCTATAGGATGTCCCTAGAATAGCTAGCCGTAGTAAAGGAATACATCTAAGAGAACTTAAAGAAAGGATTTATTACTAAGAGCTATATACCCTATACCTCTCTAGTATTAGTAGTAAAAAAACCCGGAGGTAGTTAGTGAATTTATATTAACTACTAATAGTTAAATGATTAAATAAAGAAGGACTTATATCCTTTACCTCTTATCTTAGAACTCTTATAGAGAGTAGGTAAGGGAAAGGTCTACATAAAACTAGATATTTAATAAGCTTTCTATTAAATCCGCCTTTAAAAGTAGTCTAAAGAATATACTACCTTCCGTATAAGATATAGATTATTTAAATACCGCGTTTTACCTTTTAGGCTAAGTAATAGGCCTACTACTTTTTAATATTTTATTAACTAAGTTCTATTTAACTATTTAGATGATTTCATTATTACTTTTATAGATAATATTCTTATTATTTCTAAAAACCCGCATAATTATACTTAATATATTATTAAAGTTCTATAATGATTATATAGAGTGGGACTATAAGCTAATATAAAAAAGAGTAAGTTCTTAACTACTTATATAAAATTTCTAGGATACATTATCTCTACTAAGGGTATATTAATAGACCTATAAAAAATTAAACCTATTCATACCTAGTAATTACCTATAACCCTTTAATCTCTTTAGTCTTTCTTAGGATTCTATAACTTTTATTAGAGATTCCTTCCTAACTACGGACGAATTAGCCGGCTACTAGAGAAACTATATTTAAAAGTAAAGTAGTAATAACTTAGACTAGTTAAGGAAGAATCTTTTAGGAACCTTAAGAAACTAATATATAGTAAATCACTACTTATAAACTATAATCTAACTTTAGATACTTATATAGAAATAGATATAAGTAATAGAGTAGTTATAGGAGTCCTATCATAATATTAAAAAGATTATAAATAGAAACTAGTATCCTTTTATTCTAAGGTAATATTAGATGCTAAACTCTACTATAGAATACCTAATAAAGAACTCCTAGCTATTATATAAGGACTAGAGGAATAGAGATCTATACTTATAGGCCTTCATAAACCTTTTCTTATAATTATAGACTATTAAGTATTAGAACACTTTACTTCTAAGTACTAATTATCTATATAATAAGTAAGATAGGCTAAGTAACTTACTAAGTACTAAGTCTAGTTTACCTACTAACTAGGAAAGGAAAACATTATTATAGATATTCTTATAAGAAAGTAAGAGTAACTTAAGACTTAAAAAGAGAAATTAAAGGCCATATAAGAGTAGTATCTTATTCCTACTTCCTAGGTAGTCCTACTTATGATGATAGAGCTAGAAGTTTCTCTACTAATAATTTTCCTTAATAAGCTCCTCTATGTAAATAGAGAAAACCTAGATCTTAAACTATAGAGGGAAATAGCCCGTCTTTAACCGGAAAATAAATCATATTAGAAGTTATAGAATAGATTACTTCTTTACTATAGCATATTAGTTATTCCTAACTAGGATAACCTTCACGTAAGAATAATTAAAGTAATATATACTACTTACGTTACTACCTATCCTAGAATTAATAAAATGTAAAAGCTAGTATAGTAATACTATTACTAGCCTAGCTAGACTTATATAATTAAGAGACATAGCTAAAACTACTATATTTACTACTAGAACTATAAATTTACTAATAAGATACCTAGCCTTCTATATCCTCTACTAATTCCTAACTATCCCTAGTAATACCTAGCTATAGATTTTAAAGAGATACCATAAGACTAAAAGGGATTTAATTATATCCTTATTATTATAGACTAGTTATCCTAAAGAACCTTTAGTTTACCTTATATAAAGAAAATCTATACTAAAGGAGTATCTTAACTTTTTTATAATTACATCTACCGAATTTTTAGAAATCCTAAAAGTATACTATTAGATTAAGGTCCTTAGTTCATTTTAGCCTTTATATAGGAGCTATATAAGTTAACTAGTATTAAATAACACTTTAATTTAGCCTATCACTCTTAGATAAACGGAATTACTAAGATAGTTAATTAGGTTCTTATATGCTAACTATAACCCTTTATTAATTACTATTAAAATGACTAGTCTAACCTTCTACTATTAATAGACCTAGCTTAGGCTACCCTTCTATATAAGGCTATAGGTCTTATACTAGCTAAAATAGATCTTAGCTTCTTACTATATATATATTATAACTAGACTACTTACATGATAATAATTACTTTACTAGAAGGTAGAGCATAGTCTATAGCTTAGTCTCTCTAAAAAAGAAGATAAGAGGCCTATAAGTACGCCTATAAATTAATTTAATAATTATAAGAAAAGAACTACTAATAAGCTAATAAATACTATTATATACCTAACTTTAACATTAGAGACTTTATTTACATTAAGAAGACTAGCTAGATAATAGACCGGCTAAATCTAAAATTAGATACTCCTAACGTAGGACCATTTAAGGTTACTAGAATAAAAGATTATTTATATAAACTAGATCTTCTAGAAAGCATAAAGGTAATAAACCTTTTCTATACTAATTACCTACATAAAGTAGCTATAGACCTATTACTATAATAGAGATATATAGAACTAAAACCTAAGATTATTAATAACTAGTAAGAATAGGAAGTTAACTTTATCTACGTAAGTAAGGTTACTTACGGAACTTTAAAGTATTAGGTTTAATAGGTAGGATATAATTAAGATAATAAGTAGTATATAGTAAGTTCTTTTATTAGGACCCCCTAAAAAGTAGAGGACTTCTATACTACTAATCCTTCTACCCCTAGACTACTAAAGAACCTAGAAAAGTAGAAAAGAGCCTTCCTCTAATAAGAATTATAGGAAGAAACATAATTAGATAACTAACCTACCTATACTCTAGTAAAGAGAATCCTCTAACACTATAGTAAATAACCCTTATCTATATAAACTAATTTATCCTTATCTATCCTATTCCCTATTTTAATTTTATTCCTTATCTTTTATACCCCTACTCCTCTTCCTCCTCTTTAGTAGGAATTAGAGCTAACTTCTTAAGTTTAGGCCTTATTATACCTTTAATAGAGTCCTAGAGAAAGTTATTAACCTAGTTATCTATTACGCGGTAAAGAGTAAGATACTCTCTAGGCTATATCTTATCCTTACATCTTTTATATTAATTAGGAGGATAAGTACTAGTAAGGTCACTTATAGTATAGTTAAGGTTACTAGTACCCTAGATATAGTTTATATAATAACCCTATAAGAAACCTAGTAACTTATAGTAACTATAGAAGATATAAGTAGAGAGATTATCCTAGTACTTAGTATAACTAGTAGCTTAATTAATACCTATATATTAAATTAAGTAAGCATTACGCGAAGAGCTATAAGATTCTATAGATATAATATTAAAATAGTCCTTAGAAACTAGGATAATAGTATAATAAGCTAAGTTACTAAGGCCTAATATATATATTACGCGTTAGCTAGTTTCATTACCGCTAAGGGATTTCTATAATAAGTTAGCTATTACATGAAGATAAGTAAGTAGTAATATATACCTTAGTAAGTTTTTTAAAGGCCTTATATAGGATGAAGACTATAATCTTATTAGAAGTATCTACCTCTAAGTCCTAATCTAAAGGTTATACTAGTAATTCTATAGGTAAAGTAGCTAGATAAATAATACTACTATCATTACCCTTATATAAAGATATACTTAATAGTATATTAGCGTAATAGCTACTAGAACGCGTATATAAGGATAAAGTAGGTATAGTAGGCGTATTAGCATGTGTAACATTCGCGTAAGGATCTATAGGTAGAATAGTAATATATACTAGCTCTTAGGAGCTAGGTACTATACCTAGACTAGTTAGCTTTACTTCACCTTTTTAAAAACTCCGGATATACTAATAATTAGCTAATTACGCGTAATGTGTTACGTAATGATTCTAAGTAGTCTTAGCATCCTCTTAAGGCGTTATATTACCTTTAAGGTGCTTTAAGTAATGAGATTAATTAGATACTATCGCGCGATAATTAGTTAAGTATTTTAAACTAAGGACTTACCGTAAACGTAATAACTTACTATTATTACTTAAGTAAGAAAGGGAAGATGTAATGATAAGGGATTATTATTATAGGAAAAGTTAATGTAAGGAAGATTAGTTATTATAGAAAGGGTAGTAGTAAAGAAGGTTAGTTAAACTATAACCCTAATAATAAGATATACCTAGTAGTCCTATACTTTACGCCCTTACTAAAATAATGCTAGTTAGTCATCCGCGTAAGTACTTAATAAGCTAACTTAGGCTTCCTATTAGGGGGGGAATATCGTAATAGCTATTAGATGCGGCTATTAGACGTAATATAATAGCTATTAAACGCTAGTAATGTAAGTATATTATAACTATACCCTTACGCGATTACTTAATAAGCCGAAGATGATTATAACTAAGCTATATAAACCGGCTAAGCCGTATAAGCCGGCGGTACTAATAGATAATAAATACTACTAAGGATATATAGCCTACTTAACGGCTAATAAAACTTTACATAGTAATAAGAAGATTAATTTCTTATCTATTTTAATAACATAACTAAAGTAGTAATTCGCGTAGTAAAGAGAGAGTTTAGTTCTCATTTTACTTCTTATATAAATATATATAGAAGATAGAAGAGTATATAGCATCTTCTATATTTATAATAATTAATAAGACTTTACTTAACTTTATCTCTTCTCTACTTAACTTTAATTAAGTTCTTTTAATTTTATATACGTCTAACTAAGTAGATAGCCTTCGTGCGAAAGCCTATATATTAGCCGCTTAACGATTTATAATATTAGTAGTAATTAGTATACTTAGCCTAGAGTACTTAGGCGTGCTCTATATATCTTCTAGCCTTATTTTAGGTTTTAGCTAGCTAATAGAGGTAGCTCTCTACCTACTAAGCTTACTCTATGTTAGTTAGTACTAGAATATTAGGGTCTATAGTAACCCCTTTATTAATAATTAGGTACTCTATAGTAGACCTATTAGTCCCCCCCCCCTATCTAGGGTGTAGTATCTAGTATACTATTAGGAATATTTAGTACCTAGCCGTAGGCTAGGTAGATTAGAGCGAACTTTATTATAGAGTAGACTTATAAGGTAGTAGGACCGATACTACTACGCTAGCCGACCTAAAAAGGCATAGTAAGTGAGATAGTAGCTATCTTACTTAGTCGGTCTATATACTAGGGTAGCGGCATGATAAGACTTTATTATTATATATAAAGGCCGCTTCGCGTAGGTATAAGGCCTAGTCTAATTATTTATTATTAACATATATACGTAAGTATACCTCTAGCTCCTAGTTTTAGTATTTAGTTTACCTATTAGTCTATAGGTAGAATGTAGTACTTATCTTATAGATAACCCCTAAGTAGTAGTAGAACGCGCTCTAGTAGTTACTTATAAAGAGGCTACCCTAGTCTAAGATAATGTTAATTAGGCACCTAGTCACTATAATAACCTTATACTAGATAAGAGTTCCTAAGCTATCTATGCTTATAGTTATTTATATAGGGAAATACTATACATACTTTATAAACCTATCTACTAGGACTAGAATCATGTTATATTTACATCCTAATAGGTCCTAGGAGGCTAGAAGGTCTATAATAAAGTCTAT
Source organism: Phyllosticta citriasiana (assembly GCF_038021145.1). Lineage (NCBI taxonomy): Eukaryota > Fungi > Ascomycota > Dothideomycetes > Botryosphaeriales > Phyllostictaceae > Phyllosticta > Phyllosticta citriasiana. Next base: position 1,835,808 of record NW_027117279.1, on the reverse strand, counting down.
TATAAAGTGTTACTAGGGTATTATAGGTCTTTAGACTAGTTTAAGGAGCCTATATAGCTTATACTACCGTAGCTTATTTTACTAGTAGGCATTATAGTTTTCTATATATATAGTTATATTATTAACTAGTATTAGCTACTAGTACTTATAGTAGATAACCTTAATCATGCGTTTAATACTAAAGTAGCTACCTACTAGGTTATTATGATTCTATATAAAGATCTTACTACATAGTAGGGTGCTATTAGGCATCTATACCTTACTATTCCGGTAGATAAGACCTTAGGGGTCTATAGAATACCCCTCTCTAGTACTATTTACCCCTATTATACTATTTACGTAGACCTCTTAGGATAGAGGGTCCTCTCTCTAGCTATCTAGAAGTAGCTAGAGGAGGGGCTTAGGGGGATTAGTATAGGCTATTTTACTAAGAGTAGCTACTACTATGTCTTAGTAAGGCGTTAGACTTAGCGCTAAGCTAATACTAGTAAGTAAGGATGCTATAAGGGGGTATTATTTACTTTATTAGATTTAGTTTAAGGATAGCTTTACTAGTACCTTAGCTCTAAGTAGGTACTATAACGCATCTATCTATCTAGTACCTAGGGGCTTAGTAGTACCTAGTAACTCCTTAAGGTCTTTTACTTAGAGCTTCTATTATAGAGTAGGTAATAGAACATCTAATACTTATCGCGATAGCTGTTAGACGCGATGGCTATTAGATACTAGTAACGTAAGTACATCATAACTACGCCCTTATATAATTACTTAATAAGCTAAAGCTAATCTAAACTAGCTAAGCTATATAAGCTAGTAGTACTAATAGATAATAAATACTACTAAGGATATATAGCCTACTTAATAGCTAATAAAACTTCACGCGGTAATAAGAAGATTAATTTCTTATCTATTTTAATAACGTAACTAAAGTAGGAATTTACGTAGTAAAGAGAGAGTTTAGTTCTCATTTCACTTCTTATATAAATATATATAGAAGATAGAAGAGTACATAGCATCTTCTATATTTATAATAATTAAGAAGACTTCACTTAACTTTATCTTTTAACTACTTAACTTTAATTAAGTTCTTTTTAATTTTATATACGTCTAACTAAGTAGATAGCCTCTAGGTAAAAGCCTATATATTAGCCGCTTAATAATTTATGATAGATATAGAAGATTATTCTAGGTATTATCCCCGTCCTACTTTTTTATTACCTAAGGGAGGTGTTAGAATACCTAAACTAGGTATACTATATATATAGCCTAAGCCTTATACATGACCGTCTATTATTTAAGAAGGAAATTTAAGTTATCTTAGTAAGGCATATTAGTATTATCTAAGGACTAAAGAGCATTAAGTATATATTAACTATAGAAGTCTTTATAAGGCTATAGTATAGTATATAAATATTATAGAGGCGTCCTCCCCATACCTACTTATAAGAAAGTAGAAGACTATTCTATATATAGATAGTATAGCTAAGAATTAAGCCTATATAACTAGTACTTAAAAGGAGTCTAGTAGTTAATAATAAACACCCTTACGTAGAGGTACTAAATTACCTTACGAATTAGAGGAAGGAAGAGGATAGGTAAAGTAGTTAGATAAATAATACTACTATTATCACTTTTACGCGAAGGTATACTTAGTAGTACGCCGACATAACGGCTACTAGAACGCATACGCGAAGGTAAAGTAGGTAAATTAGCTTACATAACGTTCACGCGAGGATTTATAGGTAGAATAGTAATGTATGCTAGCTCTTAGGAGCTAGGTACTATACCTAGACTAGTTAGCTTTACTTTACGTTTTTAAAACTCTAGATACATAAACGATTAGCTAATTATACGTGATGTCTTACGCGATAGTCTTAAGTTGCCTTAGCATCCTCTTAAGGCATCGCATTGCCTTTAGGGCACTTAGAGTAATAAAGTTAATTAGATACTATCGCGCGATAATTAGTTAAGCGTTTTTAGACCTAATATACACGTCTAAGAGAATTTAAAGAAAGGATTTATTACTAAGAGTTACGCGCCCTATACCTCTCTAGTATTAGTAGTAAAAAAACCCGGAGGTAGCTAGTAAATTTATATTAACTACTAACGGTTAAATAATTAAATAAAGAAGGACTTATATCCTTTACCTCTTATCTTAGAACTCTTATAGAGAGTAGGTAAAGGAAAGGTCTATATAAAACTAGATATTTAATAAGCTTTCCATTAAATCTAACTTTAAGAATAGTCTAAAGAATATACTACCTTCTATATAAGATACGGACTATTTAAATACCGCGTTTTACCTTTTAGGCTAAGTAATAGGCCCGCTACTTTTTAATATTTTATTAACTAAGTTCTCTTTAACTATTTAGATGATTTCATTATTACTTTTATAGACGATATTCTTATTATTTCTAAAAACCTATATAATTATACTTAACACGTTATTAAAGTTCTATAATGATTATAAAAAGCGGGACTATAAGCTAATATAAAAAAGAGTAAGTTTTTAACTACTTATACGAAATTCTTAGGATACATTATCTCTACTAAGGGTATATTAATAGACCTATAAAAAATTAAACCTATTCATACCTAGTAATTACCTATAACCCTCTAATCTCTTTAGTCTTTCTTAGGATTCTATAACTTCTATTAGAGATTCCTTCCTAACTATAGACGAATTAGCCGGCTACTAGAAAAACTATATTTAAAAGTAAAGTAGTAATAACTTAGGCTAGTTAAGGAAGAATCTTTTAGAAACCTTAAGAAACTAATATATAGTGAATCACTACTTATAAACTATAATCTAACTTTAGATACTTATACGGAAATAGATATAAGTAATAGAGTAGTTACGGGAGTTCTATTATAATATTAAGAAAATTATGAATGGAAACTGGTATCCTTTTATTCTAAGGTAATATTAGATGCTAAACTCTATTACGGAATACCTAATAAAGAACTTCTAGCTATTATATAAGGACTAGAGGAATAGAGATCTATACTTATAGGCCTTTATAAACCTTTTCTTATAATTATAGACTATTAAGTATTAGAATACTTTACTTCTAAGCACTAATTATCCGTATAATAAGTAAGATAGGCTAAGTAACTTACTAAGTACTAAGTCTAGTTTACCTACTAACTAGGAAAGGAAAACATCATTATAGATATTCTTATAAGAAAGTAAGAGTAACTTAAGACTTAAAAAGAGAAAGTAAAGGCTATATAAGAGTAGTATCTTATTCCTACTTCCTAGGTAGTCCTACTTATAATAATAGAGCCGGAAGTTTCTCTACTAATAATTTTCCTTAATAAACTTCTCCGCGTAAATAGAGAAAACCTAGATCTTAAACTATAGAGAGAAATAGCCTATCTTTAACCGGAAAATAAATCATATTAGAAGCTATAGGATAGATTACTTCTTTACTATAGCACATTAGTTATTCCTAACTAGGATAACCTTCATGTAAGAATAATTAAAGTAATATATACTACTTATATTACTACCCATCTAGGAATTAATAAAATGTAAAAGTTATTATAGTAATACTATTACTAGCCTAGCTAGACTTACATAATTAAGAGACATAGCTAAAACTACTATATTTACTACTAGAACTATAAATTTACTAATAAGATACCTAGCCTTCTATATCCTCTACTAATTCCTAACTGTCCCTAGTAATACCTAGCTATAGATTTTAAAGAGATGCTATAAGACTAAAAGGGATTTAATTATATCCTTATTATTATAGACTAGTTATCCTAAAGAACCTTTAGTTTACCTTATATGAAGAAAATTAACACTAAAGGAGTATCTTAACTTTTTTATAATTACGTCTACTAAATTTTCGGAAATCCTAAAAGTATACTATTAGATTAAGGTCCTTAGTTTATTTTAGCCTTTATATAGGAGCTATATAAGTTAACTAGTATTAAATAATACTTTAATTTAGCCTATCACTCTTAGATAAATAGAATTACTAAGATAGTAAATTAGGTCCTTATATACTAACTATAACCCTTTATTAATTACTACTAAAATAACTAGTCTAATCTTCTACTATTAATAGATTTAGCTTAGGCTACCCTTCTATATAAGGCTATAGGTCTTATACTAGTAGAAGTAGACCTTAGCTTTATACTACGTATATATTATAACTAGACTACTTATATGATAATAACTACTTTACCTAAAGGTAGAATATAGTCTATAGCTTAGTCTCTCTAAAAAAGAAGATAAGAAGCTTATAAGTATACCTATAAACTAATTCACTAATCATAAGAAAAGAACTACTAATAAGCTAATAAATACTATTATATACCTAACTTTAACATTAGAGACTTTATTTACATTAAGAAGACTAGCTAGATAATAGACTAGCTAAATCTAAAATTAGACGCTCCTAACGCGGGACCATTTAAGATTACTAGAATAAAAGGATATTTATATAAATTAGATCTTCTAAAAAGCATGAAGGTTATAAACCTTTTCTATACTAATTACCTACGTAAGGTAGCTATAGACCTATTACTATAATAGAGATACACTAAGCTAGAACCTAAGGTTATTAATAACTAGTAAGAATAGGAAGTTAACTTTATCCGCGTAAGTAAGGTTACTTATAGAACTTTAAAGTATTAGGTTTAATAGGTAGGATATAATTAAGATGATAAGTAGTATATAGTAAGTTCTTTTATTAGGGCTTCCTAAAAAGTAGAGGACTTCTATACTACTAATCCTTCTACCCCTAGACTACTAAAGAATCTAGAAAAGTAGAAAAGAGCCTTCCTCTAATAAGAATTATAGGAAGAAATATAATTAGATAACTAACCCGCCTATACTCTAGTAAAGAGAATCCTCTAACACTATAGTAAATAACCCTTATCTATATAAACTAATTTATTCTTATCTATCCTATTCCCTATTTTAATTTTATTCCTTATCTTTTATACCCCTACTCCTCTTCCTCCTCTTTAGTAGGAATTAGAGCCGACTTCTTAAGTTTAGGCCTTATTATACCTTTAATAGCGCCCTAGAGAAAGTTATTAACCTAGTTATCTATTATATAGTAAAGAGTAAGGTACTCTCTAGGCTATATCTTATCCTTACATCTTTTATATTAATTAGGAGGATGAGTACTAGTTAGGTCACTTATAGTATAGTTAAGGTTACTAGTACCCTAGACATAGTTCGCGTAATAACCCTATAAGAAACCTAGTAACTTACGGTAACTATAGAAGATATAAGTAGAGAGATTATCCTAGTACTTAGTATAACTAGTAGCTTAATTAATACCTATATATTAGATTAAGTAAGCATTACATAAAGAGCTATAAGATTCTATAGACATAATATTAAAATAATCCTTAGAAACTAGGATAATAGCATAATAAGCTAAGTTACTAAGGCCTAATATATATATTATATATTAGCTAGTTTCATTACCGCTAAGGGATTTCTATAATAAGTTAGCTATTACATAAAGATAAGTAAGTAGTAATATACACCTTAGTAAGTTTTTTAAAGGCCTTACGCGGGATAAAGACTATAATCTTATTAGAAGCATCTACCTCTAAGTCCTAATCTAAAGGTTCTACTAGTAATTCTATAGGTAAAGTAGTTAGATGAATAATGCTACTATTATTACTTTTATATAAAGGTATACTTAGTAGTACACTAACGTAATAGCTACTAGAACGCGTATGTAAAGGTAAAGTAGGTGAATTAGCTTACATAACATTCACGTAAGGATTTATAGGTAGAATAGTAATATATGCTAGCTCTTAGGAGCTAGGTACTATACCTAGACTAGTTAGCTTTACTTTACCTTTTTAAAACTCCGGATATATAAATAATTAGCTAATTATATATAACATCTTATGTAATAGTCTTAAGTTACCTTAGCATCCTCTTAAGGCATTACATTACCTTTAGGGTGCTTAGAGTGATGAAGTTAATTAGATACTATTATATGATAATTAGTTAAGCATTTTTAGACCTAATATAAATAGGAGGACTTATAATTATTACTAGAGTTATTACTAGAGCTAGTTACTTAAGTAAGAGATGGGCTAAGAGTAATAGGAAGATATAATAATAGAAGTAAGGTTAGTTATTATTATTAAGGTAGTAGTAAGGAAGGTTAGTAGTAAGGAAGGTTAGTTAAACTATAAACCTAATAATAAGATATACCTAGTAGTCCTATACTTTATACCCTTACTAAAATAATACTAGTTAGTTATCTATATAAGCACCTAATAAGCTAACTTAGGCTTCCTATTAGGGGGGGAAATATCATAATAGCTATTAGATATAATAGCTATTAGATACTAGTAATATAAGCATATTATAACTATACCCTTATGCGATTACTTAATAAGCCGAAGCTAATCTAAACCGGCTAAGCTATGTAAGCCGGTAGTACTAATAGATAATAAATACTACTAAGGATACATAGCCTACTTAACGGCTAATGAAACTTCATATAGTAATAAGAAGACTAATTTCTTATCTATTTTAATAACGTAACTAAAGTAGGAATTCGTGTAGTAAAGAGAGAGTTTAGTTCTCATTTCACTTCTTATATAAATATATATAGAAGATAGAAGAGTATATAGTATCTTCTATATTTATAATAATTAAGAAGACTTCACTTAACTTTATCTTTTAACTACTTAACTTTAATTAAGTTCTTTTTAATTTTAGATATATCCGACTAAGTAGATAGCCTCTAGGTAAAAGCCTATATATTAGCCGCTTAACGATTCATGATAATACTAGCTATTTATCTACTTCTTTAAACTCTCTAGTATAGTTAGGGTAGTAGGATAAGCTATTAGTAGGGTTACTTAAGCTAGGCTTATAACTAATCTTAAAGTTAAACTCTACTAATAATTCTATATACCTAGCCTACCTTATAGTTAGGTAATTAGTATCTATGAAATAGTAGAGGTTATTATAATCCGTAAGGACTTATATTAGGGTAGGTATATATACTAGATAGTACTACTATATCTTAAAGCACTCTATAATTATAAGTAACTCCTTATTATGGGTATTATACTTTACCTCTATAGTAATAAATTTATATAAGTAGTAGGTAATTAGGTACTAATATATAGCCCTATTACTACTAGTAGCTAGCTATAGGAGTATTCCTACATATATATAGTTAGATACATCTATAATTAGGGTTATTAGACGCTTTAGATTATAGTACTATAGGAGGGGGCCTTTAAGGAAGGCTACTTATAGCTACTTAAAGGCCGTCTAGGTAGCTCCTAGCTAATACTATAGTTAGTACTACCTTATAGGGCCCTCTTCTTCTTCTTTACTTCTATAGTACCTAAGAAGGTACTAGCTAGGGCCTAACTAGCCTCCTATAGTAGTTCATATAGGGGTTAGGTTAGTATAGAGTAGTTCTAGATAAACTAGTAATAGAGGTTAGTAAAGCCTAGGAATACCTTTATATCCTTATAGCTTTATAGTTCTAGCTATTCTTTAATAGTATAGACCCTTTTAGCATCTATTTAGACACTATTAGGGGTAATTATAAACCCTAGGAACTTAATATATTTTATATAGAATATATATTTTAAGATTTTAGCGTATAGCCTCTATTCCTATAACTATTATAAGACTAGCTTTATATGTCTTATATAGTCCGCCTTACCTTAGGAGTATATAAGGATGTTATCTAAGTAGATAACATAAATAGAGTCTAGGAGCCTAGCTATAGCTTAGTAGATATATACTTAGAAGGATATAGGAGTATTAGCTAGCCTAAAAGGCATTACTAGATACTTATAGTAGCTATATTACATCTTAAAGGCTATCTTCTACTTATCCCTAGCCTTAATCTAGAGTTAATAGTATATATTATAGAGGTCTAACTTTATGTATATAGTAGCCCCTAATACATAGTCTATTAACTCCCTAATAAGTAGTAAGGGGTAATAGTTTTTAATAGTAACCCTATTAAGCCCTTAGTAGTCTATATAAAGGTATAGGGTCCTATTAGCCTTTAGTATAAAGAGGATTAGGGCCCCTATAGGTAACTTACTTAGTCTAATCTATCTAAGACGTAGTACCTTTTCTAAGTACTCCCTAAGGATACTTAGTTCTTACTTAGATAGGTTATATATAGGTAACTATAGTAGTACTTAGCCGTTCTTAAGATTAATTATATAGTTATACTCCGTGTTTTAGGCTAGTATACCTATAAGTTTACTATTAAAGATATTATTTAACTTAGTATATTACTCTAGGAGGCCCTAGATTAGGCCCCTACTATTACCTATATAGGCTACTAGATATAGAGAGTTACTACCTTTATTAGTATAGGGGGTAGCTATAGGTAATTAGGCACCCTATAGGGTCCTAATAGAACCTAGGTAGCTAACCTATTAGGGTTATTATACTATAGACCTATAGGTCTAGGTACTATAGATATATTCCTTAGGGCTAACCTCCTTTTCTAATTCCTCTAATAATACTTACTTAATTATAGGTTTATAGCTAGGGTTAGCCTAGGAGAAAGATAGACTATATTCTTAGAAGTACTTTAAATAGTATTTAGCTTTATTAATCTAGCCTAGGCTAAGGATAAGTTTAAATACTATATCTTAGCTTTCCTAGAATAGCTAGGGGCCTATAGTTTAGCTTTAACCTTAATTATCTTACATAGTTATAATAAACTAGTAGGCTAGTCCTAGGATAAGAGGAGACCTATTAGCTAAGGTAGTATTTAGGTAGTAACTAGGTAGCTCTTAGGTAGGAATAAGGCCCTTATCTAAGGCTACTAACCTCTAAATTAGGTTTAGGAGTACTATTATTAATAAGAGCTATTAGGGAGTACGTCCTAGTAACTATATTATAGGTAATATAAATTACTAGTAAATTATATATTACTTAATAGTCTCTTTATTATTCCTTCTATTCTAGTTACTAAGATGCTTTTAGGTACATAACTAGGGCATACCTTTTTCTAACTTCTTATTAGCTAGTAGTAGTTAGTCCCTTATTAGCTAGGGATTACTACCCTTTTAGTACTAGTTACTAGTTTAATAGTTCTTTAGCCTATTCCCTAGGTAGGTTACCTTATTAGCTACACCCCTAGATAGGGGGCCCTAGTATTTCTTTCTAGGTCTTAGCTCCTAAGGGGGCACTAAACTAGAGTTAAACCGGCCCTATTTAGGCGCCCCTTTAGGGTTACTCCTTTAGGAGGACTACTCTAGGAGTTCTTCTACTTTCTTAACCTTAGTAAATATATTATACTTAGTCTTTATCTAGCTCTTAGCACTTATCTAAGTTAATTTAGTATGTAAGAGTAGGTATACCCGTAAAAACTAGTACATAATATAGTACTCTTTATTAATAATCTTAAACTTAAGGTATTATTCCTTAGCCTCTAGTATAGACTATAGACTTTTAGGCTCTTACCTCTTCCCCTAAGTTATATTAAAGAACTTTATATATATTTTAATAATCTATATATTAGGGTCCTAGATCTAATCTATAATAAATATATAGAAGTCTTTAAAGTAAACTAGGGGATCTATTTTTAAGTTAAGGGTGTTAAATACCTTATTATATAGGTTTACCTTACTAATAGCTAGCCCCTAGGTAGCCTATTATAACTAGCGCCCTAAATCTTTAGGAGTACTAAATATTTTAAACGCGTTATTTAGGGCCTAGAACTTAGAGTTAATATCCTTTACCTCTAAGCTTATAAGCTTAGGTATAGGGGCCTTAATAAGAGAGCTAAGGGGGTTATAGTATAGGACTCATAATTTAGGTTATAAGTTAGCCCTAACTAGGGTTATATTAGGTAGCCCTAAGAGACTCTATTTAATCTCCTAGAGTCTCTAAACTTATTAGTATATATTAATAAGCTCTTCTACATTTATAGAGTCTAGTATTACTAAGAGTACTATAATCTTATTATTAATAGTTATAATATGCGGATTTATTACTAGTATAGCTAAGAGCTAGCTCTTACTATTATTTAGGGACTATACTTTAATGTAAGTATCTTTATTAACCTAGGGAGGAACTATCCTTAGGTTAGTAGCCTCTTAGCCTCTAACTAGTAGGTTTTATAGCTAGTATACTAGCCTCTAGGCTAATACTTTCTAAATAAGTTATAGGAGCTATTTTTAATTTAACTAGCTATAGTAGTTAAAGGTTTTAAATGTAAGATTTATTACTATAGGGAGTTAAATTAAGTAGTAATAATAATGTATTTAGAGTAGATGTTAGACGAAACCTTAGTTTATAAGGATTCATCTATGAAGGGCTTTTTATGTATCCTTACTTATATATAGCCCTATTTAGGTCCTAATTAGTAGCTACTAGGCCCTACCTTAATCCCTAATCTCTAGTAGGGTCTATAGGCGTTAGTATTATAGGTTTTTTCTTAGTATTCTAAGATAAAGGATATTTCCTAGTCCTCTATATTTTTAACCCCTAAAATTAGAGAATAGCCTAATAGGTAGTCTAGGGGTAGTATTTTTTATTTAAGGGTTTTTTCTTTTAGATTATTTTAGGAGACTAGGGGGTATTCTTAGTATATAAAAACTATAGGTATATAGTAAAGACTTAGGCGGTTTAAATAGTATAGCTTTTATTTAAAATCTCGTCTTAGTATTAAGATATTTATAAGTAGAGGTAATATATACTTAGACTTTATTTAGGCTAGGAGGTACTTAGAGAGCTTTAGGAAAAAGATAGAAGGTCTAGTAGGATCTCTTAGAACTTATATAATTTCGCTAAAGTAGGGCTAAACCTTAGTAGGCTAGAAAAAAATTTTAGAGTAGAAAGAGTAGAAGAAAAAGCATATTTTTACCCCTTACTAGGTAGTAATAAGTACTAGTAGTAATATAAGGGTATAAACTAGTACTTTAGGACCTACTAAGAAAGATACTATAAAAAGTTTTATAATTAGGTAAGAGTTTATAGAGGAATCTAGGTGTAAAGATTTTTAGTTAAGAGAGGTAGTTATATACCTATAGGTAAGAAGGTAAGAGTTAGAGATATTACTATATTAACTATACTCTTTTAAATAGTACTAGTCTAAGCGAAAATTTTAGAGGTTAATATTATTAGTTAGTAATATATAGCTACTAAATAGTAGTAAAGTATAAATTATAAAAACTATGATTTCTAAAACTAAGGTTTAGACTCTAGAGAGCTAGGCTCTAAAATTAAAGGACTATATTTTAACATTATATAGAATTCCTAATATTTTAAGCATGATGGTGTTTAATAAATTCGGCTAGCGACGGTCGAAAATCCCGCTAAGGCCTTAGTAATAGCGTGCCATGTGGCATACCCTAGCACGTACGCTACATGAATACTACCTTCTAAGTCCACACTCCGGGTTGACTGCGTCACCTCTCCAGAACCTCAACCAATAGAAGCGACATTCGCGGTGAAGAGACGATCTTGGTCTAGCCCGCATCACAGAGAAAAGGATCGAGAATCAAGTATTGTGCATCTGCTAGCAAATATAAGTATGTGTGCGTATCAGCAGGCGCGTTGCTACTCTACAAGAATCGCCAAATATTTCAGTAACAACCTCTGCTTCTTGAACGACCGTAAGAACTTTTACGACGGCGAAAATGAAGATTCTCGCTCCACTTGCTGCAATGGTGGCCATCTGCTCTGCCCTTGCCATCAACAAAGAAATGGGAAAAATCACAATTGAGGCGCGGGAGCCTGGAGACCTCTGCTCCTCTGGGACGGCGCTTTGCTGTCAGCTCGATGTCATTGGTAGGCCGACCTTTTCAGAAGAAAGAAGATCCAGAACTGACAGTTGGACAGGCGTGGCGGACGCTACTTGCGTCACCCGTAGGATATCTTGTATCCAAAAGTAAGGATTGAGAACTGACTAAACCAAAAAAGCTTCCGCAACTCTTACGAATGTCACCGAGTTCCAAGACTATTGCGCAGACAATGGCAGGACCGCGGAGTGCTGCACTGTCTCTGTGGTATGTCAAACCCCTCACTCTCTTCAGTCGATCTAAATGAAGTGTTGTACAGGGTATCGCTGGCCTTTTGTGCACACCAGCAACTTAGAGGGACAAGCTAGAGTTCAACCACTAGCAAAACGCTGAAGCATACACAACGGAACCCAGAGAAAAATTGTCAAAACTGGGACGCACAAACAGACTGAGCATTGGGGTAAAAGCGTTGTTTATCCTCAAAAATTTTCACAGAAATGCAATCAATTCAAAAATCTCACTTGCCTAAGTCCTGATTCCTTACACCTGCGGTCGCGATTCGATGAGTGGTGATTGGATCGTGGAAATGTGATTCAAGTGATGCTAGGCACATAGCCCCATGCATGAAGGACCGTCTAACTCTAGAAGCGGCCAAATATAGACGAGTCGCTTCGAGATCAGGTCAGCGACGAGTGTCGCTAAGGAGACAGGCCCAAAGAGGACCAGGCCTCCAACTTCAAAGGGAAGTCACTCCCCGCGTGGCAAAACCGGTTTTCTCATGTCAACCAGGCTCTCGAAGCAAGTGGGTATTCCTGGAGTCTCCCAACAACTAAGCTGGATTGGACACAGGTCAACAGATCAGCCGTGCCTGTTTCAGTTAATGCGGCTCAGGTTGTTGATCTGATCCAGGGAGGATACCATTCAGGAATACTTAGCAACTACAAGTGCCCTGATACAATAGGATCGAAGTATGAGTCGGCGTCCGGGTTGCAAGTATCCAGGAAAAGCCCCCGGAAGGATGGCCTGGACAAGGACAGAATCAAAGTGGAAATTCGGCTCTTACCAGCTATTCACCCGCCGAAAGAACAATCCCTCGATCGGACCAGATCATTGTTCTCACCCGGGGCTATATGAGTGTATGCTCGATGTACTCAACAGTCAACAAACTGTTCCTGCCTGTAGATTGAGCTTATCTGACACGAGGATCAAAGCACCAGCCACTTCTCGGTGATTCCTCTTGCGCCGCGAAGCTCGTCGGCCAACGATAGTATTGTCTGAACCGAAAAAGCTGCATCTGCCGCGAAGTCATCCACTTCACTGCCTCGGGACTTGGTCGCATTCTCTTGGCGCACATCCTCGCTCAGTGCCAAAACCTTTTCGTAGCTCGGAAGGGCCAGGTGCACCAAGCCTAGAGTATGCCAGACGCGTGCCACGTTGAACTCGGCTTCCTGGGAGAGGGAAGCAATATTCTTCTCTATCCTCAACTTGTAGTATCGGTAGAGGAACGCGAGACCTTGCTGAATTTGGTATTGTCGATTTTCCGATTGTCGCTTCATTGCGTGCTGAATGTAGGCTATCGCGATCGAAAAATTGAGTATTGGGTCCTCCGGGGTGATACTGTATGCGCGAAAATAGTAGTTGAGTGCGTTTAGGTACGTTCCGCCGCTAGCCAGGACGTGGCCATACATAGCCAACAGGGCGACGTTGACTTCGCTGATCCCCTCGGGATTGCCGTCATTTTGTCCGCCCCTGGTATATCCCGAACGTTCCTGATCGCCGAATTTGTACATCTTGCGGGATGCATCGTCAAGAAGAGCGAAGTCCATGGCTTTTATGAGTCGCAATATGAATTTCTGAGAGGGTCCAGCGTTGTACCAAGTCCTGTGGCCGGTATAGACACGATTGATGGTCCCAAAAAGCCGGTATGCATCATCTGCATAAGGATGCCGTTTTATGAGATAACGGCAAGCGTTGCAGAGGTGCTCTTCGTCTCGTAGAAGCAGGGCGCATGCTTTTCGATAACGCGTTAGCAACGATGCATTCTACCGGAATGAGAATTCTTACCCATCCAGGTGACGTGGATCCTATATTCGCGCTCAGGGTCATGATGGAAGACATTTGCGAGAGCAGCTCCCTCGAGCACTGACCAGCAGCGTCCATTGATGCCCTTCTTTGCCAGTAAAAGGGCATGCTGACAGAAGATGTCCAGCCAAGCGTTGAATGAGATGTCATGGAAATCCTCAGGAATTGTTTCAGGGTCGGGCTGCTGGTCAGGTGAAACTACAACGAGAGTTAGCAACAACTCCCACACAAAATCAAAGGACAAGCGAGAATTACCTTCTGCCGCATTCGCTCGGTTCGAGACAGTTGCAATGTAAGCAAGCGAGGATTCTTTCATCCTTCCTGAACGTCCAAAGTAACCCCCAAACTTGACATTTTTGTCTCGACGAGGGTAGAATGCCTCCATTCTACGGAACTCGTCCACCATCTCACTCGCCGCATCCATATAGGCCTCGATTGCTTCTGGATCGCCGTCATCGACGCCTGCCTGGAGCGAATTCAACTCCGAAAACAGCTCCCTTATAAGCTTGTCGCGCTCCTGAGCCTCTTCCAACTTCTCAGCCTGAGAGTCTAGAAGTCCGCGAAGTCTTCGCCGCGGCCCTTCTGGCTCTTTGGCTTTTCTGGACTTCGAGCTGATCTTTTTTGGCTCTTGAGACTGCAGGGTAGTCGGTTTAGGCTGCACTTTGAGCTCGCGAGATGCGGGTTTTGGCATCAGAGGTTGTAATTTTCGGGCTGGAGGTAGCCTGGCTTGAGCTGATTTTGCGGTCTGTGGCAGTTGAACCTTGATTTTCGCCTTTCTGACCAAGTCTGCGCCTCCTCGTTGGATGACATCTCTTGCAATATCCTCGCACCTCTCCATCATCCCCCACTCCTGGAAGAAGCGAGCCACTTGTAAGCGAGACGACAGGTTTTGGCCAGCAATTTCCAGCGCCTCATCAATGTTCTGTTCAGCTTCATCTGTTTTCTTCATGGCGAAGTAGCAGGCAGCGATCGATATGCGAAGTGCTGTCTGAGGCACCTCTGGAATTCTCTTGAGCGCCTTGTAGTAACGTAAGGCTTCGGCATGACATCCTGCGATGGTAAGAGCGTCGGCGACATCTCTGAAAAGGTCATCAAAGTCGAGCACAGTTGCCGTATCAGAGGCATCCTCTGGTTCAAGGTGTTGGAAATGAGCCTGGCGGATATGTCAGCCAGGACCTTGCTAGAGTATTCCTGTAACAGAACTTGCCTGCGCTTCGTTGTGGTTACCTAAACCGAGCCGGAATAGGCCAAGCTTGACCCTAATCTCTAGAGGAAGGCCAACCCCATAGGCATCTTGCGGATACCGTCCCGGCACAAAGCGATCTACTTCCACTCTGCGCGGTTCATCATCGATATCCCACTCTCGATCATCTTCCAAACCATCCCAGTAGGATTCGTCTTGTCGTCCAACAATGTACCTGGCCGTGGACTTCAGGAGAGGAATGGAATCCTCGTAACGTTTAAGAGTTGACATTAATTCCAGGTAGCTGTTGAGGCTTTGCCAGTCGAGCTGGCTGTAATCATCACCCGGAGCCGTCAAATGGTGGCGAATAGCTTTTTCGAAAGGCTCAACGGCTCTCGCTGGCTCTCGAGTAACCGCGCAAAGTTCTGCAAGCTGTTGGATGCGGTCAAGATCAAACTGATGGCCTTCAATCTTCAACATCATTTCCAGCTCCAGTTTTGCTTGGCCCTTGTGGTCGAACCTGAGCTGAAAGTCCAGTCTTTGACAGCGAGCTTCCCAGTCACCATTGTCAAGACGGATGACTTGACTGTAGCACCGATGCGCCCACTCAAGGCGGGCTCGTTCGTCAATGTCCAACTCGAGGACCCGGGTCGCGATTTTGTGCCAAAGTGCGGCATCTCGTTGGAGAACGGCTCCCATGGAAAGCACGTTGACAGATTCTTCAAGTTGACCCTTGGCATACAAAATCTCCGAAAGCAGGTTGTATGCAGCGAAGACCTCCGGATTTATTTTGATAGCCTCGCCTGCTGCTTTCTGGGCAGTTTCGAGGTCTTGACGAATCCAGGCTTGGGTGGCTTCGGACAATATTTTCTTGAAGACGGGTCCAGGATCTTTCGCTTCGCGAGGGCCTCGCCTTCCTCTCCGGGGAGCTCCTCGTGAGTCGGTGTCTGCTCGCCGCCTGCTGCCGCGAGGACGACCTCTTCCACGGCCCCGCCCACGACCACGGGTCGAGCCTCTTCCTCGCCCGCGGCCTCTCTTGCGGACCGGTTCCTGATCGTAGTCGGAACCAGAGTCGAGATCAGGCTCCGAGCCGTGATCCAGCTCCATGTCGCCGTCTGACATGGAATAGTCGGGATCAAGGGCATAATCTGGAAGATCGGGCAAGTCGGAGTGGAGGACAAGTTCGTCATTCATCATTACGTCGTCTTCCCCGTCCGCCTCTTCACCTTCATAATCAAACATGATTTCGTCATCGGCGTCAGCAGCCCAAGGGGTAGATATTCCAGAATGGTCTTGTGAATTGGTGTCCATGTCGTGTCCAAAGTGGGCGTTCTGGGCTGCGGGAATGAACCCCTCGTGGACGATAGGGCCTTGACCATAGTAGCCTGATCCGGCTGGGTAGTGGGGCCCATTTTGATCATTGGGTTGGTAGCCGTTCATGGTGACGGCGTTGAACATGGCCGCGAACGGGTTGTCGTGCAGACCATTATGAAACTCGTCGGATCGATCCTGTTGGTAGTATTCCTGCAAGTAATTTTCCATGGATCTGTCAGAGTTCTGAGGCTATGCCCAGAGGTACTTGGAATGAGAATGGCGTGGAGACTAGAGACGGGGAGGGCTCTATTTTGGTGTAGTTGATCGAGGTGAGGGAACGAAACAAAAGAGGGAATCATGGCCGCACGAGTCAGACACGCGCACGGGCCCACAGCCCAGTTAACCCGTTTCCTTCGCCTGTGCGCTTGAAAGAACTCTTTCCCTAGTAAGTAGATACCTAGTACTCATTTTAGTTGAAGCGTTGAGGTTGGCTGAGTGTACTACTTCTTTCAAGCTCCACCAATCATGCTCATCGCCAAACATCCCCACGATACGAATCCCTTTGTGCTTCTCTTCGTATCAACCAGCGCGACGCAGTAGTGTTTGCCGAAATCGAAGCATCAATGTGAATAGGTCTTTGCATAGAAGTGGGTGAGGTTCATAACGAAAACGATCTCTGCCTGAGTGTGAAAACCAAATTGCTTTACATCGATCAATCCCGTGGTATCTATCCAGCAGACCCAACGCCGCCAATGCACAGAAAATATGTTCTAGACGCTCTCTTCGGCCTCTTGTATGGGAATCATTTCATACTGGCCCCTCGCCCGCCCCATTCCTCTCCCGAAAGACGTATTCCCATCCTCTTGAATGCCATCTTGTGCCGGGGATGCCTTGTTCCTGGACCTGCTTGGTCCACCACCGCCACCAAAGTTGATGGGGCGCAGCTCCCTCCATTGACAGCTCCAGATACCCAAAAAGGTCATCAAGCTAGTGCTCGCAAGCTGCACCGCCCACCACAGCCAGTGAGAAGGTATCGAGTGGGAGTAAAGGGACGTGACGAGGAGGTGGATGAAGTGTATTGTTAAGGCGAAGTCGGGGATCAGCTTTGAGCGCGCGATAAGTAGGAGGAGGTATATCACGCTAGGAGGGTGGCCAACGTTAGTAGTCTATGCTGGATAACGAGCCCGTGGGAACGACATTACCAGATCAGACTGTTGAGCATCCAGACCAGCCCCAGCATCCACCCAACAGTGACGTCGCCACGCACACTGCGCCAGCTCAGCAACAAGTCGAGGCTGACATCCTTTCCAGCAACCAGGGCCGTGAAGATGATCAGGATGGCGGCGGAGACGTAGTAGGCCAGTTGCAGCAAGAGGATTTGAGAGAGGATGCGCAGCGGCGCGACATCAGCAAGAGCGCCGGGACGAGGGGGCCTTCGGCGGCGAGGCATCAACCCTGTGTGTCGCAAGATTACACAGCTTTCATCGGACGACCGAGGCGAGGCGAGGGACAACAATGGGGGAAGAAGGCAGACAAAGGTGTTGCAGAAGATTGAAGTACGCTACCACGATGGACGAGTTGCGGAGACTTGGCGCGTGGCAGTAGCCATTGGATACCTCCCGTCACCCACTTAGTCAGCATGAACCAGACCACCAGACGTCTAGTCTCGTCCCGGGTTGTCCCGTCGACGACTTTGCCATCCAACATTTCCCCTGCGGCCTCGCCGCCAACGTCTCCAAATACATCGCCATGGGCTGGTTCTCTTCCGACTCGAAACCTCCAAAGCCAAAGGCCTCATCCGACGGCGCATTCGAAGCCCCCGACCGCACCCAACGCGCCCAATGCTGGGCCGCTCGCGATGCATTCAATGCCTGCCTCGACAAGCACAAAATCATTGACAGCATTGGCCAAAAGGGCGAGGCATCAGCGCGTTGCGGCAAGGAGGACCAAATGTTTGTCCAAAATTGCGCGAGCAGCTGGGTAAGTCGGAATGAGCTGTTACATTGCATGTAGTACAAGGACTGAAGCTGATACCGGCTCGGGGGAACAATGCAGGTGCAATATTTCAAAAAGCGCCGAGTTGTTGAGTACAAGAAAGAGCAACAATTGAAACAGCTCGAGGCAGAGGGCGCGAAGCCCATGTAGCCAGGTCCAAGCGCGACATGACTTTCAGTTGTTGCAAGAAGAAGACGCCAATTGTAGGCAATTTAGATGAGACAAAAGAGAAGAGAACCTGGGGGCGTCTTCTGGCCCCATTGGCCAGACGAGTGTCATCGGAGTGAATCCTGCAAATTAATGCTTTGAGGAAAGGTGATGGACACAGGACGGCGCAAAGCTGCCTCTTTGCGCATCTATGGGACGACAAAACGCATGGTAGAAAGTCGCGCCACCAGCAATGGCCGGCTTCGTGGCATGGCATTCCGTCTGGTGGACTGCGGCACGCCGCGGTGTTGGGACGGGTGGTTGCGGACACCGACTTTCCCAGCCATCATACCGGCCCCAGTACTTCCTCTGATATGACGCCTGGCTTGCTTATGAAATCTTGGCTGCAAGAATGAACGTGACTTGGACCTACTCGTACCCGCGTTGGAATCAAGCACTCAGCTGGAAGGATAGAGGGCATGAAGAAAAGAGGCAGCAAATGCAGGATGTACGTTCTTCAAGGGATGTCGAGTCGCTCTGGACTCGCTGCCATGATGCGTGCCGCCCTGCGCTCGTTCGATTCTTGACCGGTCGTGAGGAAGGATCCTACACTAAGGTTGTTGATCTGCTGCCACCTGCAAAATCAGAACAGGTACGGGGTACATACATACCGCAGACCGAGACTCACTGTTACCAAGTGGGGCGACCAGGTAATGTTTGGGATTATGCGAATCGCCTGCAGGTGTTCCAGGGATCGTCTACCACTTCATCGCGGCCATGGACGACTGCAAAGCGACAAGCCAGATCCATGTTTTAAAACAAATCCTTGGCCCTTGCGTCCAGAATCCAGAAAAAGAGTTTCTAGGAAGTACGCACCAAATCCGCACTGATGTCGCAGCCCTACTGAAAAGTCGACACCACGCCCGTCTTCACTGCTCAAATGGATGGGTCAAGCCATGGACCAGTCCAGGCCAAGTCTGATTCTACAACTGGCGTAAGGTGACCTCGAAATGTTGATGTACAAGAATTGAAACGAGAAGCGAAGGTAATGGAAATCAGAAAATTTGTAACTTGACGATGGTGAGGTCTACTTGGACGTGAGAGAAACCACCAGGCTGCAATTCTGTGTCGATGAGTTGGTATCTACCGGTATGCTGTCCTGAAAACGTTGGACGGGTCAAACTCTCGCCTGAAGATTTCATACTCCGTCGGACCCCCCTTGGTGTTCCCCGGCTGGTTGGTCTCCACTGCGAAGACGACGTTGTGGAAGGCCCCTTGGAATTCCTTCTCCTGAAAAAGTAGCATTTTCCACATCTTGGCAACCTCTGCGGCGGGATTCCGGAAGATGGGCCCAACTCCAAATGCTCCCAAGCAAATGTTACGATGACCCCATGCGAACCCAATGCGAAGGACAGTGCGCATCTTCTCGAGCATCAAATCCCTTTCCTGCTCAAAGGAGTATCGCTGACCAGATTCGTCAAGCTTCGGACGACGCACTGGGGCAACGGATATGACTGGCAAAGCTCTGAACTCCCTCCACACTTGATAGTTGTCCGGGCCGTCTCGGAAAACGACTACAGGCTCCAAGTTACTACATGCTTTAAGATGGAGTCGCTCAGAGTGACATACCGACTGAGGGAGAGTACATTCCACCTGTTTGAGGCACAGGATAGTGTGAGCTGGTCCCCGAGCATGCTGACCAAGGAGTCACCAAACTGTGCACAAGGTTGCTTCTCCTGGCAAAACACTCTTCCGGAGCGAGCAAGCCAGACTCCCAGTCCCCACCGGCGCGCTTTTCGTTGGCCATGTTGACGACTGGGATTGCAGGAGCACTGTTGGAAACTGTGCCATTCTGACGGCTGTACAGATCCCAGTCAAGAGCAACATCCACAGGATCGCCGTCAATGACGGCAACACGGAGTCGGTGTCTCGACTTGGCATCCACTCGAATCGGGATCTCAGAGCTGTCGGGGATGAGGATAGAGCGGGCCGGATATTCAGACATGCGCCGCTGGATGTAGGGTATGTAAGTCTTCTTTGCCTCTGCGGCAATCTCTGATGGCTTCGGCTTTGCTTGTGGCATGATGACGATTTTGGACTGGAAATGCGGAGGCTTAAGAAAAGTAAAACTGCTCGACTCTGGCGAGGGGGAAGACTGTTTTAAATAGAAGTGCAAGGCAACAAGAGTTGCGGTATCAAGCATTGAGACGACTGGAGGCATTGCTTCAGGTCAACCGGCGGTCTCGCAGGAGACAAAGGCAAGGAGCAAAGGGGAATCAAGACGGTACCGAGAGAGACGACGTGGTAGAGCATTCAGAAAAGCAGCGAATTGGAAGACGAAGCGCAGGTCCGCTCCTAATCATCACAAAGTGTTTCGAATGCTGATACGAATGATAGGCCCAGCTACTCATCCGATCTTGATACTGTACCTGTGTCCCGGCCGCTGCACGACAGCCAAGTAGTGCGTCGATTAGAGGCACAGTGCCAAAGTGGAATGGCTCCAGACCGAGCGGATGCCAGCAACCGCCCTACAGCAACCTGAATCCTGGGAGGGCCAACATGTTCCGTGATCTGGCGTCGTTCTGGACATGGGCCGAGGGGCTGGTCCGGACGATCTGCGGACCCCGGAAACGGATCATAGATCTGTGTGGGACGAAGGGGCGCACAGTACAGGAACGGGCTGATACGGATGGGAGATACACGAGGAGTTTTGCATCAAAGATGCTGCACCGTGTACATACACACACAGAACAGCACAGAGGCGCAGAGGGCCGGAGCCGCTAGGCACGCGGGAAGCGGGTTGTCCGTGGCACCAGGGAGGCAAAGAAGAAGAAGAAGTAATCGAGGAGACGACGGGTCTTGCCGAACAAGTGGGAGAGTGCAACCAAGGTCAGTTGTGACCGAGTCGGTTGTTGGCAATAGCACGCCTCAGGCAGCAGGACATGGCCATTGATTGGCGGCTCTTTCGTTGTAGGCGTGCAAGAAGATGGGAGACGGCCCAACAGCGGGGCCTCGCCTATAGCATGCACTATGATGCCAGCTGGCACATGTAGACAAGAGTAGGGCCAAGGTGCAGGCCACAGCTGTGCCACGCTTTGAAACCGTTGCACAGACGACGACAGTGTACAGGACATGTGGGTGGGGCCGACTGGAACGAGGGAGCGAGGCAGCTGTACAAGTCAGCGAGACTGGACAGACTGTAACGTGGTAGTCATCAATCCAGACAGATCCAAGGCGCCCAGAGATAGAAGTGGAGAGACTTGAAGGAGGTGGTCGTAGGTGGATGACCGAGTCGAGATGCTGTGGGTGAGATGAGATGGTCAGGAACACAGAGCCAACGGCGGGCGGGCCGATGACTTACAGTGAGGGTGTAGGACCTTGGATCGGGCCGAGCCACTGCCTGGACGGCATTCCATTCAATTCGGACCCGGACCGGGACACGGGCGGCGCTCTTTCGGCCGGCGGAAGAAATCGGCGTCTCGGAAGCCCGTCGGCCAGGTCCCTACATGTGCCTGCTCCGTGCCTGACCTGACCTTGCCTGGCTTAGGTTCGCGTCGACCTTGGCTCTAATCCACTACCAAACCACTACCAAGACTGCCACCGCCATTCGCTCTCGTGTCTTTCGCCCTCCTCAGACCGCCGCATCTTGCCGCGACGCGTTCCCCTCACCTCCCCCTGTCATGCTGGTCGGGCCGCGACGAGTGCTGCTGCTGCTGCGGCCGCTGTGTCCTCGTTCCGCATTGCCATCTCACACTGTACGACTGCTATCAACTTCAAGCCGGTCAACCATTGCCCGCCTACTGAATACCGATCCCTCCTCGTCGTCCTCTCTCGCTCAACATTCTCAAACCCCTGTCGCCGGTGAAACAGTCAGCGTCAATGGTTGGGTGCGCTCTGTCCGGAAACAAAAGCGCATGGCCTTTGCCGCTGTGGGCGACGGCTCCTCCCTCGCGCCGTTGCAGGTGGTAATGAGTCCTGAGCTGGCTACAGGGTCAGTAATTGAACCCATCCTCGGTAGTCCCAACTATGGCGGCTTGCTCACCACAACTTCTTGACCTGTAGACTGTCTACAGGTGTCGGTGTTGCCATCACCGGCCAATGGCAGCCCTCTCCGCCTGGCAAGCAACAAGCCCAGGAGCTGCGCGCCCAGCACATCCGCGTCTTGGGTGAAAATGACTCGGCTGTGAGTTGCAAATTCCAATTTCTGTCAAGTCCAGACCAGCAGGCCTCACACGTTTAGAAATATCCACTGCAAAAGAAATTTCACACCACCGACTTCCTGAGGACCCTGCCCCACCTCCGCACGCGCACTCCATTCAACTCGCTGATGCTGCGCTTGCGCTCGTACGTCATTGCGCAGGTAACTGCGTTTTTCGCCGCACGGGACTATGTGCAGGCTCATCCTCCAGTCATAACCTCGTCAGATTGTGAAGGAGCTGGCGAAGTCTTCAGTGTCGTGGCACAGGGCGACGCATCGAATGTTCAAGATGGCTCTGCTGCTCCTGGTGAGCACTTCTTTCGACACCCCAAGTATCTCACGGTTTCTAGTCAACTCCATCTCGAGGCGCTTTCGCAGTCGGTAGGCAAAGTATGGTGCTTGTCCCCTGCTTTTCGAGCCGAGAAAAGTAGCACCCCTCGCCATCTCAGCGAATTCTACATGTTGGAGACGGAGCTCAGTTTCGTTGAGCAGCTCGACGAGGTCATGGACGCCGTGGAGGAAATGCTTAGGCACGTTGCGGTCAAGCTCAGAGACTCGGGCGTCGGCAGAGAGCTTCTACTTGCAAGATCACCCGAGTACTCCAAAGGTGAAGGGTTTGATGGAATTACGGCCGAGGCTTTGTCTCGAAGGTGGGAAGGCTTGTGCAGAAGCCATTGGCCTCGCATTTCCTTTGCCGAAGCCGTCACACGACTCCAGGATGCGCAAAACAGAGGCGAGGTGTCATTCAAATTTGCCCCCTCTTACGATCACGGACTACAGACAGAGCACGAGGCATTCATTGCCAACTCAATCGGACAAGGAAGCCCGGTTTTCGTGACTGACTATCCACGGTCGGTGAAACCGTTCTACATGTCTCCAACCAGTGCTGGCTCCAGCCAGCACCATCCGTTAGAGACAGTAGCCTGCTTTGATCTGCTTGTGCCAGATACTTGTGAGCTGGTTGGTGGATCGTTGCGCGAGCACCGTCTTCCGGAACTGCTTGCGGCTATGGATTCACATGGGTTGAAAGTACCTACACTTTCTGGGGCATCCGAGGAACAGAATTCCCGTGAAATGACCCTGCAGTCATCTGACGATGATGCAAGCTTACAATGGTACGCTGATCTGCGACGATTTGGCAGTGTACCGCACGGCGGATACGGTCTTGGCTTTGACCGGCTTCTATCATACCTCTCAGGTGTCCCAAACCTTCGCGATGTTGTTTCTTTCCCAAGATGGCACCAAAGATGCGATTGCTGAAGAGGCTGGAGACTTACTTGCCGGCAACAGTGTCCATTCGCTTCATTCTGCTGAGTGATCAATCGCAAGCGCAAGTAAGTCCTCAAGGAATATTCATGTAGTCTGTCTTCAAGGCACGTCCAGATTCAGGGTCTGGAACCATTCCTTCGGATGCCTTGGTCAGTAATGGCAAGTGAATGGGACCCTACCTGCATCGGTAGACCTTTTGATCGAGCTCGAGCACGTCAGCGTTGGCCCAATGATGCGTCAAGTGCGATTTGGATAGAAAAGTCGCCTGGGAGTTGTGGCCGGATTTCACTTGAAGCACATCTTCTGCCTTCATGCAGAACCAGATTAGACGGGCGCCTCGGGTTAGAGCACCGTCATTGGAGCATGCACGAATGTTTTGGCGCGCTGGGCGGGTATCCACTCGCGGGTCGTGAATGGTATATCTCTGGAGGGGGTAGTGCAGCCAGACATGGACATAGGGGCTACCAACAAGCCAGCGCTTGGCTTATCTGGCTTATCTGAAGCCTTAAGCACATCAGCTCTTATCTGTCGCCGCCAACTGGTATCGAGCCCGTCTCGGTGAAATCGGTCGAAGTCCGCATAGTCAACCCCTGTATAAATATGAGGCGTTGGAGTCTTCTGCACTGCAACTTTTTTTGCACTCGGCCATTGCCGGCCTCGGAAACCTCAACATCCGGTCGTGGTTATTGACCTGCGCAAGGCCATTTCTTGAACCGAAATCTGTGGAGCGGGATTGGTCGATCGGCCGGCTGACTTGGCTCCGAACTCGGTGAAATTCGTTGGAATTTGGCAGTGTCAACAATGAGCGTCCAGCTCAAAGTACTTTAAATTGGTTATTGCAATTGAGCGTTTGCTTGCATTCTTCGCGCCTGTTGGCGCCATGTGTTTACATGCAGATGGGTGGGCTGAACGTGCAAGAAAATCTGTTCGGCGGACACGGAACCTTTGGCCATTGATACTCGCCGACCCGAGCGGATGACCAGGCAATGCTTGTGGCCTGGTCTATCGTTCTCGAGACAAAATCCCAGGTTCGAGTGCCGCACATGAGAGTGCAGGAGGCCAAGACGGAGCCAGCCTGTCGGTCGAGGAAGGACGAGATGGTGTTGCAATGATCTCCGCGGAACACCGTTCAGCTGGTGCGGCGGGTGAAGTTGCGAGAGGCAACGGACACAGAAAATATAAAAGACTGCATATCTGGCAAGTCTTGCGGTCGGGTTTTGTTCATGGTTCAAGTAAAGACGGCCGTACAGGAATGATCGCAGTCTGGGCTCCCCCGGTCTAGTCGCAGCTTGCAGCGATGAGATGACATAAACGGGGTTAGCGCGGATGGGTAGCTTCAGCGAGAGACAGCTTTGAGAAAACCGAGGACGGCCTCATCACTTCTCACCCACTACCCAACCACCACCGATTGCAGCCGGATATCCTCGAACTCTGTTCAACCTTGCGCGACCTCTACTTCCGAGCGCAAATTTTCACTCGCATCGCCTCTCTCCTCGAGCGCAATCACCGC
The DNA here is from genome assembly GCF_038021145.1 of Phyllosticta citriasiana. Taxonomy (NCBI): domain Eukaryota; kingdom Fungi; phylum Ascomycota; class Dothideomycetes; order Botryosphaeriales; family Phyllostictaceae; genus Phyllosticta; species Phyllosticta citriasiana. The sequence goes on along the minus strand of NW_027117279.1, from coordinate 1,810,377 downwards.
AACCATAGCTACCGAACAGACCCCCGGCGTGGTGGCTTATATGGCCGCTCACGACAGAGTGCCAGCTCCTGTAGAAGAAGTAGCTGAGTTTGAGTACGTGGCAGCTTCTGGGATGCGCATTGCAGACAAGCGTGCTAACTGCGCCTAGTTATGAATCGTTACCGCCCAACTACTCTCTCGCCGCCAACATGACGGCGGGCGCATTCGCCGGTATCGCGGTATGCCACTACGAGGCGCTATATCCATGAATGAAAGCTGAATCGACATAGGAGCACTCTGTCATGTATCCGATTGACCTGCTCAAGGTGCGTTTGCAAGTTTCGGAGCGGCCGGTTGTAGAGTCCTAACCAAAGGTTTCATCCAGACGCGCATGCAAGTCGCCAACCCCTCGCCCGCGGCAGTCTACTCGGGCATATCCAACGCCATGATCACGATAACGAGACTTGAAGGCTTTCGCACATTATGGCGAGGAGTATCCAGCGTGGTACTGGGGGCCGGTAGGTTTGGAGACGTTGGGATTTGCAGAAAGCTTCGTATAACATTATGCAGGGCCTGCGCATGCCGTTTACTTTGCTACATACGAGGCCGTCAAGCATGCGGCCGGTGGGAACGAAGGAGGAAAGCATGAGCACCATCCCATTGCTGCTGGTAAGGATTCGACAGGCCCCCAAAGAGAAGTAATTGGTAGTGGCTGCTGACGAAGCGCAGCCTTGAGCGGAGCCGCGGCGACGATTGCGAGCGATGCGCTCATGAATCCATTTGATGGTAAGAGCAGCTGCGGCATGGAGCACGTTTCTTTTACTTTGTTTTTTTTCCCCCTCCAATCCCTTTTTTTCCTTCGTTCCTTTAAGACCACCATCTCACAGTTTGCAGTCATCAAGCAGCGGATGCAGTTGCACGGATCCTCGTACAAGTCGCTATCAGACTGTGCGAAATCGGTCTTCCGGCGCGAGGGCATCGGCGCGTTTTACGTTTCCTACCCGACAACGTTATGCATGACGGTTCCCTTCACGGCATTGCAGTTTGTGGCGTACGAGTCGCTGTCCAAGACGATGAACCCGACGGGCCGATGGGATCCGTACACGCATTGCACGGCCGGAGGGCTGGCGGGAGGACTGGCGGCAGGCGTCACGACGCCGCTCGACGTGATCAAGACGCTTCTGCAGACCCGAGGTTCGGCGGCGGAAACGGAGTTGCGAAATGTCAGGGGTCTGTTGGAGGCGGCCAAGATCATCAAGCGGCGCGACGGCTGGAGAGGCTTTTTCAGAGGTCTCAAGCCGAGGATAGTCACGACCATGCCAAGTACGGCCATTTGCTGGTCAGTGTGCCTTTGTTTTTTTTTTGTTTTTTTCCCACTGGGGTAGGCAGAATGCTGACAAGGCTCCAGGACCGCTTACGAGATGGCCAAGGCGTTTTTCATCTCGCAAAGTGTCGAGTAAGCGGCGGATGGACGGTTCCCTTTTGATATATGGACCGCTTGTATGATTTGCACCAAAAAGTGAGGGTGACATTGGGTTTTTGGGCCGTCACTCAGGATATCTATGGGTAGGCCGGATTCTGGCATAGACGCGAGAGATGGAGCTGGAGCTGGAGCGATGTTGTGTGGGTCGCGGGGCGTTCATGTTTGCTTGTGGTGTACATTAGCGGCAGCATACGTCATGTAGCTAACGGGATATGTCTGGTGGGATTGATTCTTTGCCCGGGCTTGAAGGACAGGTCACGCCGAAGACGGTAAGGGAGAGGACAGGCTGGTAGGTGTGTTCATCGGCGGGTTGTATTCGCCGCTCGCTCATCAAGGTGCCTGGGGGCCGCGAGTCATGTACCCATATCGATAAGGGTCAGCTAAACGGTATAGGTAAGGTACATGAGTACCTACCTAAGCGCCTACCGCGGCCTCAGTGACGTCGCGTTCGGATCCCCAGCCACTGGACACCATCCAAGCCCATCCCAGTCGTCGGCCGCCCAGTGCCCGCCTCAGGTCACACACATAGTCGCCGCCTCCCTTGTGCCTAGTCACCGTCGTCTATGTACGCGTCGGCTATACCCACCATCCCACCTCTCTGGACATTTCCGGACAGCAGACACCTTGGCGACGCCCACACGGCGCCCGCGACCCGCCCTCCATGATGCGCCAGAAGCCCTCCGTCGCCATGCAAAAAACATACGACGACTGCTACTTGATATGCTCCACAGCAGTCTACTTTGAGACTCAGGTTTTTTCCCATTCCCATCCTCACGGCCTTGGTCGTCGCTCACCTCTGCCATTACTAGGGAAACGAAGCCGAGGCCTTGCGCTCGTGGCGGAGCGCACTCGATAACATCTACTACTTCAACGCCTACCGTCGCCCTGCTGCCTGGGCACCTAAGACCGAGACGGACAAAGCCCTGCAAGCCTCGCTCCAGGAACTCGAGTTGCAATGCAAAGAACGTGTCGACCTGCTTGAGGCCTTGAGTCAAAGTCGCAAAGACGGGAAGAAGGATGGGGATCCTGCGACCGCCAGTGGATTAGATTCCCTTCTAGCACGCGTCTCTCCCAAGCCAGACACATCGAGGGAAACAACAGGATGGTTGGGAGACGGTAGCGTTCCTGCCAGCAACTACTCAGATGTTGCACGTCCTGCCCTCCCAAAACGGCCGTCAATGCCAGTTTCCTGGAGAAGAAGCAGCGAGGGAAAAGTTCCAGGTTTATCTCCAGTCAACGGAATCTCCATCCCATCTCCCCCAGTACTGCCGCTCCCTTCTTCCCTGATGAAGCCATCGCGAACCCCAAGTCCAGACAAGAAGAAAGGTGGGATGCTTAAGACATTGAGGCCAAACAAAGATGGGAGGAAGTCATCGTCATCTTCGGCTGGACCATCCAAGCTGACATCACGTCCGCCCGCTGCGGCAAAAGCTGCTACGCAAGCCTGGGAATCGATTGCCGGTGCGAACCAAAGTCAATTGTTCTTGGAGCACTGCACAAGCAAAGAGGCCTTTCCTGGATCGTCTGCGGAGAGATTCGCGAAGCCTTCTTCAGAAGAACCTCGAAGATTGCAAAAATCATGGAGTCCGCCCGAGTCTCACTCGACTTACATCCGGCCGGCCGACGAGGAGTTTTCCAGCCTGCAGTCCTCCCAAGAAAGAACTCCAACAGGAGAAAACGGCCAGAAAACTGGTAATTTCGACATACCGGAGCGCAAGAAGCCTCCAACACCTCCGCCGCATCGTCGTTTGCACAGGCCTCTGTCATCAAGTCATGAAAGCGAATTGGACCTATGTCGGAAACCTCTCCCAGCATTTCCGTCATACAGGAGCGAATATCTTCCGCCGGAGAGGAAAAATGTTCCAATCAGGGGCAAAAAATCTCCCAGAATACGACCAGACCGTGCCAGGAAAGTAGCGGGAGGAGCCAAGACTTGTACACGTGCTGAGCCGTCCGAGGGCATCAAACGCAGGACAACTCGTGACAGGCCCGGGGTTCGAAAGGCAAGTGCTTCGAAGACGTCAATGACAAGCGAAGACGAAAGTACGAGCACAAGTTCCGACTCCAAAGAGCAACGACAGGAAAGCAAGGCCGATGGATCATCCGCATTGCTCGCCCGTGGAACAGACCAAGTCTCCGAGGATAGTGGAGGCGAAGAGGACGAATCGACGCCGGAAGGTCAGGCTTGGAAAGAGAGCATGGACCGCGTGCTAAAGCAACTTCCCAAGGGTGTCGATGCTGCCGCTGCCAAGCAGATCTTCAACGAAATAGTTATCCAAGGGGATGAAGTGCATTGGGATGATGTTGCTGGCCTCGAATCTGCAAAATCAGCTCTCAAGGAGACTGTAGTTTACCCGTTTCTGCGCCCCGATCTTTTCATGGGGCTCCGCGAGCCGGCCAGAGGGATGCTACTGTTTGGACCTCCAGGGACGGGCAAGACGATGCTGGCTCGAGCCGTTGCAACAGAGTCGAAGTCTACCTTCTTTGCCATCTCGGCTAGCAGCCTTACGAGCAAGTACTTGGGAGATTCAGAGAAGTTGGTCCGCGCCCTGTTCCAACTTTCCAGAGTTCTTGCGCCCTCGATAATCTTCGTCGACGAGATTGACTCTCTCCTGTCTTCTCGCTCCAGTTCTTCTGAACAAGAGGCCACTCGCCGCATCAAGACCGAATTCTTGATACAGTGGTCAAATCTCGCCAAGGCGGCCGCTGGAAGAGAACAGAGCGAAAGGGAGAGGGAGAAGGGTGACGCGAGTCGTGTACTTGTCCTTGCTGCAACCAATCTGCCGTGGGCGATCGATGAAGCAGCTAGGAGGCGATTTGTGAGAAGACAATACATCCCGCTGCCGGAAGACCACGTACGGAAAGCCCAGTTGCAGACTTTGTTGAGTCACCAAAAGCATAGCATTGGCGAAGACGAGCTTGACCGCCTTGTCGTACTGAGTGAGGGTAAGTGACTGATGAGATTTCTTGGAAAGTAAAACTAACCGATTCGATTAGGGTTCTCTGGATCAGACATCACCGCATTGGCAAAAGACGCAGCGATGGGCCCTCTTCGTAGTCTCGGAGAGAAGCTCCTGCACATGACCATGGAGGAAATCCGGCCAATTCAGTTTGAGGATTTTGAAGCGAGTTTGAACAGCATCAGGCCGAGCGTCAGCAAGCAGGGCCTCAAGCAGTTCGAGGACTGGGCAAAAGATTTCGGAGAACGGGGAGGCTAGTAGGTAAAGCAACCAAGGTGCTTCCTAGGAAGCAAAAGACCCAAATACTTGTGAAGATGTGCCGTGTTGCGGACGGTATCGGGCTCTATCACCGCAACGAGCAAAAGTTGCGACTCTCTAAGAACCACTGCAGCACTACGAGGAGGAACGGACCACCCAAACACCTTCTTGTCAGTGCAGACTCGGAGAAATATTGGTCCACACAGACGGTGTCTCCAGATGAAGGCCTCACTGCTCCTGTGGGGATTTCCGAACGAAGGAGGCAAGATTTTCGATTGACTTGTACTAATCAGGGAAGCAATCGTAAGGAGTGTGGAGAAAAGCAAATAAGCTACGGTCTGATTGGGCAGGCTGACAAACAATCCAAAGTATTAGAGGATGAAAAGACAATCTAGATGCCTTCTTGTCGAGCTTTTCGGGGTAACGGTCCTCGTTGTGGGAGCTCGGGCCTTGGTTCTTTTCAGGTCTACAGGGTCGCCGGTAAAGTCTACCACCAGCCAGCCAAATGGTCAACGTATCCAAGCAAAAGCAACAATTTTCGGCGTGCGAGGAGCCCGGTCTGCGTAAGAGGTCCAAGTCGTTTCATCTGTGTAGCAGCGGAGGACAGCGTTGATTGCCTACCCCTGCAGCTCCAGCCTGCCTCGACTTCCAACACAGCACAGTGCCCTTGCAGCTATGAGCAAGAATGTTTACGCGTTCGATCACTTTCACCTTGGAGTGAAGGTGCCGATGGGCGACAAAGTCACTCCTGCTGCCACATTAACTACCTACTACCTAGCCATTAGCCAGGCAGATCTGCTCAAGGCACGGGCGTTGTTTTGTTTCGCTCGGGGCGCAGCCGCAAGATGACTCGGCGGAAGAAGTCGCGACAAGTTTCCAATCAGCCGTCTCCGGTCGGTGGTAGAATCGTCCTCGATGGTGTTGCTCCGGGCGCCAAGGCCAGCGCCAGGCGATGCTGACGACCGGGACTTCTCTTCGCTCGTTGCCGCAGATGTGCTGTGTCCAAGGCGCGTCACCAACCTACCCGCCCATCAGCACTGTCGCTTTACTCATCTCCTTTTTGAATCTGGCGTCGAGTCGCATGCTTGTCCTACGGCCCAGAGCCTTTGCGTTTTCCGAGCACGTCCCTGGCCTTTTCTGGTGGATGGCGTTGTATCGTTGGTGGTCGAAACCTTGTGTTTTTTCTTTCTTTCTTTGGGCCGCGGAAAACCAGCATGGGCTATGGTCTGAAAGCGGAGCACATGTTGGTTGAGAGGTCTCTTCGAAATGACGCGAGTGTCCGTCCAGCGCATCTTGCGTGCATCATGAGCAACGTCTGCATCAGTCACTGTGCCCAAACTGTCTTTGTGGAGAAGTGAGCCTACATGGGTGTAGAACACGGCCAGACAGTGCATGATTTCTCGCGGCCATCCCAAATAGTGTTCCCTGTCTCTTGTCTGCTTGCGCATCCAGTATGGATCTTCATGTAAAAGGCTGGTCGCCGTGCTCTGTCCACGCGTGGTTGTGTGTTCAAAGGGCCGTGGTACTTTGCTGGTTGACCTCGCTCTCTATCCAAAACATATTCAGTCGCTCTCTTTTCCTTTCTTCAATTTCTCCCACAATTTCTATTGAAATCCATCATGTTCAACATCAAGACTCTTGGTGCAGCAGCCCCGAACTTGCTAGCTGCCATTGAAGCGGTTGCTCTTCCAGGCCATGACATCAAGGCAGAGGCCTCGCAGTGCAGGTCTGCGTTGAGCTCTTTCGAACGTCGCTCGCTTTCCCACTGCCAGGAAAAGCCGAAGGCCCGCGGAGTGCACGATAAGAACATTGCTCGTCGTCATAACATGGCTGAGAAACTTCGAAAGCGTCACCTCGTGAAGCGGGATCTTGCTACGTTCGTTAATATGTCCCATGCCAGCAGCTTGATCGGCATCACACCTCAAACGGATCCCAGTGTGCTCTTTGCCGGCAACAACTTCATGCATCCTCGGACCAGAGACCACGCAGGGACCGTACTACGTCTCTCAGGAATTTTTCCGCTCCTACATTACCGAGGATCAGCTTGGCGTGCCGCTTTAACTTGACGTTCAGGTCGTCGATACCGAGACTTGTGAGCCTCTTTCGGGCGTTGCTGTGGACTTTTGGTGAGCTCCAATGATTTTTGCCGAAGAGAAGTAAGGCTTACAGGAGTTCTCCTAGGCACTGCAGCGCCACGGGTGTCTACTCCGGTGTCACTGCCTTGGTCAATGGCAACGAATCCGACGAAAGCAACCTGAACAAGACCTTCTTGAGAGGAATTCAGTGTGATGCAGTTCATCTCCATTGTCCCTGGTCACTACACCAGCCGCGCCACTCACGTCCATCTGCTTGCGCACTCTCCGGGCAACTGGTCGCTGCTTGAGAACGGCAACATCACTGGAGGAACTTCGACGTCGCATGTTGCCAAGATTTTCTTCGATCAAGACCTTCTCGAGACGGTTGAAGCGACCGCTCCTTACAACACCAATACTCAGGAGTTGACCCAGAACTCGGAGGACAGTATTCGTGGGCAGGAGGCCGAGGATGACATGGATCCCTTTGCTGAGTACGTCGTCCTGGACGAGAACGACATCACTGCTGGTGTCTTTTCCTGGCTCACTATCGAAATGAACGCTTCGGCAACGTACAGCGTTTCTCCAGCAGCTGTGTACGCTCCAACTGTGGCTACATGACCAACTCGAGCGGTGGCATGGACGGCGGCAACAGCTCTGCTCCTCAATCTTCTTGAACAGGCTGATCATTTAGGACAACATGATGGTTTGTATAGTCCTATTCTAAGCAGGATTTTGTTGGTCGCGTTTTATCTCCTGTTGTACGTTAGTCTGCAGTCGCTTTCAAGCTCGTACATGGCGACGGGAAGAATTTCAACGTAGTTTTAAAGATTCCTGACCCTCGTCACGATCTGCGACCGTCTAACTTTATTCCATGGAGCTTAAAGCTTAAGAGCACCAGCCCTGTCGTCTTGAGTCCTCGCGTCCTACCCTCGGGCTTCGGTAATGACCCTCGGACCCACGGACATCGAGGGCCTCTATCTCGACATCAACATCTGACTTGTTATTGGCCATGTACGCCCGCCAGCTTTCAGGTAGTCAAAGTCGAAACTATTTCTTGGATGGTTGTAAGCCAGAGTCTGCGAAATGTGTGTTTCTTTGCATAGCACATTCCGGAGGTGGCCGGATGTTGGACACATCGGCGGTCTTTGAAAGGGAAAAAGGTCACGCCACTACTGCCCACCCAAAGAACAGGAGTGTCAGTTGAGCCATGTTTACTTTGGATTCAACGAAATTGCTAGCTCAAACACTTTGCAGCGGAGGGCCCGATCCGTGTTCTCATTTGGGATAAACCATTCGGCGGTACAGAGCCTTTGACCTGCGATCCACGATGCTGCAAGTCCCAAACAGCGATGAGCGGGCAATGACACGGAAAAAGAAGGCAGTGGATGAAGAGGGGTCATTCGTTAGGCAAATAGCCTGCCTGGTGGACACTGTGTATGTAGATTGGTGGAATGGATGCCCGGATATCTGTGGACATGCCTCAGGTGTGCCTTGTACATCTGTGCACGGACCACAAAATTCACGTGATCATGTTTATCTTCCGCGGAAGCTTTGCCGCTCCGTCCGTCGCGTCGAGACGCGCTTTCCGACCCCGAAGGCAAACAACAACCTCCTCAAGCCTGAGCAATCCCTGCGACCTTACCAACCAGCACCTCGGCCGATCTTGACCGGAATCCGATCGACAGAATATTGTGGACAAACCATGAGAACTTGTCAGCCTTGCGGAAACCCGCTCAAATGACCCGGGACAATCTCAGAACGCACATCTCTTGGTTGCTTAGCTCTAAGCCATTTATCCCGCCGGGAGGGCCACACGTTGCCGTCTCTGAAATTGAAGAACCCCCAAGCTCGAATACCGTTGGCTCACAGGACGTAACTACCGCTCTCGACACCTCTTCAAGGAATGCTACGTGGCGCGAGTCCGATGCGTTGCAACCTACGGCTTACGACCCGCGAATATATCCCCAAAATTCAATCAACACAAACCACAGAGGACGGCTTGGGTCCCACGACGAGCTAGAAGATCAGGGTCCAGCAGCTGTGACTGATATGGCGAGGTTAAGGGTGGCACCGGGCTCCGCGTCAAGACCACGCCTTCTGCAGGCCGACTCGGGTCGCCAGCAGCCAACCCAACCCAATTTTGCAGAACAGCTTAGGGATCGGCTTGCATCTTTGGATAAGGCTGGATCTTCGACCCCAAAACCTGGCAACAAGAAGGCTCTCTTGAAAACAACGCCCAAGACGAAGATTCGACACGAAAATTCGGCGCAGACCCCAAGCTCAGCATGGGACGATGAACGGCTTGACTCAATCGATCTCACAGAGTTCTCAGAAGGAGGCTTGCTACCATGGGAAGTTTTCGTCAGTACGAGAAAAAGGCCTAGTCCTGGGTTTGAAGTCAGCATTCGAGAAGGGCCAACGCCTCGCCGACCCCGTCTGGAGCCAAGCCCGCCCATTGCAGTACCTGATGCTGGTGATTTCGTACCAGTTGAGGCATACGACGAGCCGCCACCGCCATATTCTACCGTGGCAGAACGGACTGCTCCCGAGGGCGCATCTCTGCGTCTATCTAATGCAGCCAACACGACCTTTCAAGGTGACGCGTCTAGTCCGATCGAAGACCGAGACACTCGTGTGACCGAGAGTCCAGTCCAAAGCGTGCCCAAAAAGCGAAAATCACTGGATCTGATGGGCTCCGATTATATCAATGGAATAGGAGAGTCCGTAACACTTCGGAAGCCTTCTAGGTCACCGCAAAAGGCTGATCATCCAGCCCGAAACACTATTGGAAGACTCGGAAGCCGCAGCCCTACGAAACCATCCTCAAGCAAACGCAGAATTGTCGCCGACTCGGACGAGGAAGATGAGGATCTTGGTGCATCTGACATCAACCGAGGAATGAAAAATTTGCACCCTGGTACTCCTTCTGTCTGTCCTGGAAGTCCAGTCGTTATATCACCATCGAAAAAGCCCACATCCTCACGGATATTTGGCAGAATTGAAAACACTCGATGGCATGAGGATTCCCACTCGCAAAGAGATCAAACCACCCTCCGCTTGGATGAAAGAGGGTCGTTATGTGAAAAAGGGAAACATGAGACGACAGTCAGCTTTTCCATTCCATCCACTCCTTCTTTCCGACAAAACACGCCTCAATTCACGAGAGCTGAAGATGAAGCTGTGTTGCGCTTCGCAAAATGGTCCGATAACGAAGTTGAGAGCATGTGCAAAAGCCTAGACAGCTACGTTGTGGAATTGTCTCGAAGCCAAGGTCTTTACCTGTGTGATCATGGCGCACCGTCAGCCGCCATCAATGAGCAAATCCTTACGGCCAAGCAGCGATTGGCTGCCACAAAGCAGCTCAAGTTGATCAAGCCTGAGTTCGCTCGTGCCGTGGGAGAGAAGGAAGAATTCGTTTCCAAAGTGATGGCCGCAATTCGAGATGGCAACACGGTGACGGATGATCACGAATTGGCGGAACAGGGGAAGCCTTTTTCTATACGCCTGAGGGACGTCAAGAGGAAGGTTGTGCAGCTTTTACGAAAAGCTGGTTTCATGGAGCGTTCCAGCGTTGCTGCCTTGCCAGGAGCGCTAAACTCGAGAGACGTCATTGTCGAATCGACTCAAGTCACTCCAGCTACTAGATCTGTGGCAAACTACGATATACCTACGACGAGCGCCCCCGCGCATACGCAATTCGTACAGCAGACGCAGATCCCTGAAACATCAAAATCTTCGCGAATACCATCAACCCAAGCCAAAACGGAGTATGAAGATGAAGTAGATACATTCAACGAGGGATGGGAGGATGACATGGCCGCACTTGAGAACGAAAATGACGAGGTCGCCTCTGTTGATCACCGCCAATCAAATGGGCCAATCCCACCAAAGCGCAGTGTCACCTTCGCAGACGCAGACGACTCCGGAACTTGCTACTCCGATAGAGAGCCGCGCATACGGTCGAGGATTCCGACGCCAGCGAAAAATACGGTCCCATTCGATGAGGATGATTTTGAAGATGATGGCGACCTTTTTTGCAACAACATGGGCACTCCACCTGCCCAACTGTTTGACGATGATGTTTTTGAGGTTGATTCGCTTGACGATCAAGACTATATGGATTTTGCCGACAACGTCGAGAGTATTCGACGTGGTGGTTTTGAGCGAGATCGAGGTTCGCGCGCGATTCTCCAGGAAACATCGGGAAATCAAGTAAGCCCCCGAAAACCAGCTACAAAGTCATCAAAGTCAGTGACGTCCCATGAGCCTCAATATCCGTGGACGAACGATGTCAAGTCGGCACTCAAAAATAGATTCCAGCTGCGCGGATTTCGACCACATCAGCTGGAGGCCATCAATGCAACTCTTTCGGGCAACGACTGTTTCGTTCTTATGCCGACTGGAGGTGGCAAGTCGCTTTGCTACCAATTGCCCTCCGTCATTACCGCTGGCAGCACACGAGGTGTCACGGTTGTGGTGTCACCGCTTTTGAGCCTGATGCAAGATCAGGTCCACCACCTGAAACAAATCCACATCCAAGCCTTCTTCATCAACGGGGAGATGGACCAAGACAAACGGAGACAGCTTCTTGACGCCTTGCGTGAACCCCAAGTTGAGAAATTTGTCCAGGTGCTGTACATAACCCCGGAGATGCTAAGCAAAAGTCAAGCCACGGTCAATGCTCTCCGAGACCTGTATCGACGGAAGCGTCTGGCGAGGATCGTCATCGACGAAGCGCACTGTGTAAGTCAGTGGGGCCATGATTTCAGGCCAGATTACAAAGCCCTGGGAGAGATCCGGCGGCAGTTTGTCAATGTGCCCGTCATGGCCTTGACCGCTACGGCCACGGAAAACGTTCGAGTTGACACGATTCACAACCTGGGCATACAGGGATGCAAGGTTTTTGCTCAAAGTTTCAACAGGCCCAACCTTTACTACGAAATCCGACCCAAGAAAAGGGGCTCTGAAGTTCTTGACGACATAGCCGAGCTGATCAAAACCAAGCATCGGAATCAATCCGGCATCATTTACTGCCTGTCGAGGAAAAATTGCGAAAGCGTGGCAGAGCAGTTGCAACGAGAATATGGAATCTCGGCGCGGCACTACCACGCCGGATTGGAGTCAGAAGAGAAATTGGAGACGCAGAAGAAATGGCAAGAAAACAAGTACAAGGTCATCGTTGCCACCATAGCGTTCGGCATGGGTATTGACAAGCCCGATGTACGCTTCGTCATACATCACAGCGTTCCCAAGAGCCTGGAGGGCTATTATCAGGAAACGGGCCGTGCAGGGCGCGATGGTAAACGATCTGGATGCTACCTTTACTACGGCTACCAAGACACCAACCTCATCAAGTCCATGATTACCAAGGGAGAAGGTGACGCCCAGCAAAAAGAAAGGCAGTTTGCAATGCTGCGAAATGTCGTCCAGTTTTGCGAGAACAAGGCCGACTGTCGAAGGGTACAGGTGTTGGCCTACTTTGGCGAACCTTTCGACGCGGCAAGTTGCGGAGGGCAGTGCGATACGTGCAACACCCATGTCAAGTTCGAGATGCAGGACTTTACAGGTCTCGCTGCAGACGCCGTTCGACTCGTGCAAAGAATTGGGGGGCAAAGAGTAACGTTATTGTACTGCGTGGACGTGTTCCGCGGTGCAAAGACGAAAAGAATCAAGGAATCGGGGCACGACAATTTGCCAGAAGCAGGGGCAGGAAGTAACCTGGACCGTGGAGATGTTGAGCGCATATTCCAAAGGTTGGTCAGCGAAGGCGCTTTAATGGAGGAGCATGCCACAAACCGAGCTGGTTTCACGTCCACATACATCAAGGTAGGCATACGTCATTTCCCCAAGAATCACATTTCGACATGACTAACACTTGGCAGCTGGGCGACAGAGCGCAAATATACATGGCAGGGCGGCGTCGCCTGGAAATGCCTGTCCGAGCATCATCCAAGACTGCGAAGGCGTTGACAAGGGCGACATCAAAGAAGAGGAAAAACGCGAGTCGAGAAGTGAAACCCCTTTCTACGAATGTCTCGTCTCCTATACAGCCCAACCCAAGGCGTAATGTCCGCGCTCGGGTCGCATTCGATGATGACGACGACGAAGATGAAGAGGATGCCTTCGAGCCCATGCCAGAGCCGAGGGGGAAGCGAAGAGGTGTGATTGCATCCAAGTCGTCGCAGAAGCAGCTTGGCGAACCGATCACAACGGACGAAATGATGGCACAGCTCAGCCCGGTGCATCAAGATCTCATAGACAATTTCGTGGAGCAAGCTAGGGCTGTCTGTGAAGACATTGTCGTCAAGCGGGGCCTTAGCAAGAAACCCTTCACGGACACGGTTCTCCGCGAAATGGCCATTCAATTCCCATCGTCTCTTGATGAAATGGGAGAAATAAAAGGCATACTGCCGGAAATGGTTCGGCTGTACGGCGGCAGGATGCTCGAACTCGTGAAGAGGTGCAAAGAATTTTACGAGGAGTCGATGGCGAGGCAGGCGGAAAGTGAGCACGTACCGGCGGATCCTAACCACGAGGTGGTGGTTGTGATCAGCGACGACGAGGCGGGGCGTGAGGTTGAAGAGGAGGAGGAGGAGGAGGAGGCGGATGACTTTGACCTTGACGAAGACTCCGGGCCGGCGCCGGAAATGCGCAGCTCATATTTTCAGGAGGATCCGGAGGTGGCTGCATTCAATGCGCGGTTGGAGCAATCCCAAAGCACGTCGAGAGCGGCAGGCGGGGGTAATGGCAACTCGTCTCGTGCGCAAAAGAGTGGTGGTTCCAGCAAAGGCAGCCATGCGAGCAAAACGTGGCGACGCAATTCAGGAGGCTCGAGCAAATCACGGAGCAACGGGACGGCGAGCAAGAAGTGGACTAGCAGACGAGACTTTGGAGGAGGGACATACAAGGGCAGCAAGAAGGGAAATGGTGGTGGAGGCATTGGTATGATGCCGGCATGAATTTTCAGAGCCAGTCGGCTGTTTCGGTTGCGGCGTTTTTGGGGACAGGGAGGCGTTGAAAGGGTCTAAGGCAGGTGCGCGAAAGACACGTTGCGTGCCGTGGCGGATTTTCTTGACCTTCTTGACATTTTTTTTTTTTTTTTTTTTTTTTTTTTTGCTTAGGTAGGTCATTGATGAGGGCAGAGGCATGGCGGGGTCAAGTTTGTTTGGGAACGGGACAAGGAGTGGCCTGGCACAGCTTTTCATGGCATGCAACCGTGTTTTTAAAGCACATCCAATCAACCATTGTCCATGGCGCTAAATCAATTGCTGGTGGTCGCGTGCCGAATCATGGCCCACTGTCGGGACGGGACCGAAGACCCACGACTACGACTACGACTACGACGACTACGACTACGACTACGACGACGACGACGACGGCCTCGGGTGATGGGAGAAAAAGAGAGAGAGAGAGAGAGAGAGAGAGAGAGAGAGAGAGAGAGAGAGAGAGAGAGAGAGAGAGAGAGAGAGAGAGAGAGAGAGAGAGAGAGAGAGAGTCGGAATCTGGTCGGAGAGAATTGGAAGCTGGTCTCGAGGATTGGAGAAAGTTCTGGGGTGTCGTGGGTCGGGTCGCGGTCGAGTGGGCCTCGAGACAAACACAGCAAACGTCGACGGGGCCGCGAAAGGGATTCCGCCAATGGAATGGACGAGGAAAGCTGTATCCGCCCGGGCATGGTGGTGACGATGCTGGAGGCTCTGGCTGGACTTGCAGCCGGGAAGCCAATAATCAAAGTGCCGTTCCCGAAGCTTCTGCACGGCCCAGGCAATGTTCAATAATTTGACAGACGTGCGTACATGTGTCGACGCAGCATTCCCAGTCCGATCAGGCCGTCCTCGCTGCCATACGGTAAAAGGTTATAAGAACAATGGCCGTCCCAACATCCACCGCCAGTGACGCAGAGGCAGACTCGATAGACAACTCGACCGCCGACGACACCACTGCTACAACCGTCATGGACAAGGTGCCCGACCACGTCGCTGCCCAGGTCAAGTCGATCGACCAGCAGCCGCACAAAGAGGTTGCCCCAACCCGCTCCGACCGCCCAGTCTGCGAGACACGAGAGTCCTATGGCCCGCCAGGTCCGTCAATCCTCTCTCTCTCTCTCTCTCTCTCTCTCTCTCTCTCTCTCTCTCTCTCTCTCTCTCTCTCTCTCTCTCTCCGCCTTGCTGACCTGACCTGACCGCTGCAGGCTTCCGTGGCCTCCTCACCTCTCACTATGTCTTGCTGTGCGCGTCCTTCTCGGCCATGGGCGGTCTGCTCTTCGGTTACGAGTGAGTTCCCCACCGCGTCGACCACAGCGTCTACTGACTCATGATGCCGTGCAGCCAGGGTGTCGTGTCTGTCATTCTCGTCATGCCCCAGTTCCTCGAGTGGTTCCCCCAGGTGTCGGCCAGCGCTCCGGGCGGCGGCTTCTACAAGGGACTGCTGACGGCCATGATCGAGCTGGGCGCACTGTTGGGTAAACTTTTTTCCATCAAGTTCCCTGCTCCCCGTGGGGAAATGGACGCCGTGGAGCGCTAACCCGCATTTCTGGGACAGGGGCCTTCAACCAAGGGTGGATCGCGGATAAAGTATCCCGAAAGTACTCGATCGTGCTTGCGGTCATCATCTTCACCATTGGCTCAGCCCTGCAAACCGCCGCCCAAGATTACGCCATGCTTGTCGTCGCCCGCCTGATTGGCGGGATCGGCATTGGCATGTAAGAATTCAACCTCCCGTCGCGGCGAAGCTTGTTCTCATGACTGACTGACTGACGACGTCTTGTAGGCTGTCCATGGTCGCCCCCCTGTTCATCTCGGAAATCTCGCCGCCAGAGATTCGAGGCGCCCTGCTCGTCCTCGAGGAATTCAGCATCGTCTTCGGCATCGTCGTCGCTTACTGGATCACCTACGGCACTCGCTTCATCGCTGGCGTCTGGTCATGGCGCCTGCCCTTTGTCCTCCAGATTCTGCCCGGCCTCGTCCTGGGCTTTGGAATCCTGTTTATGCCCTTCTCGCCCCGCTGGCTCGCATCCAAGGGCCGTGACCAAGAGTCACTGAAGAATTTAGCCAAGCTCCGGCAATTGCCCTCTTCGGATTCGAGGGTCATCCAGGAGTGGTACGACATTCGCGCTGAAGTTGCCTTTCATGCCGAAATCGCCTCTGAAAGGCACCCCAAGCTCTTCGGGAGCCGCAACAAGATTGACCGCATCAAGCTCGAGCTTGTTGCCTGGGTCGACTGCTTCCGGAGAGGATGCTGGAGGCGCACTCATGTCGGAATGGGTCTCATGTTTTTCCAACAGTTCGTCGGTAAGTCTTTCACAGCCAATTTTTCTGGAGTCCTTGCGGTGGGTGTCAAAAGAGCTCGTGAGGCTGGGCCTGGGAAGCTGTCATTCGACAGTGTGCATGAACCCGGGGGTCATTCGATCCTGCGGTGGAGCTCTCGTGGAGCTTGCATTTCTTTCGACGCCTGCCCATCGTTCAGTCCCTGCCCTCCCGACGCCACTCCTACCACCCCTTTTGTTTTATGAAGCAAAGACTTATTTCACAAGGGATTAACGCTCTCATCTACTACGCGCCTACGCTTTTCGAGACGATGGGCCAAGAGTACGACATGCAGCTGGTTCTTGCTGGTGTCTTGAACGTGGCACAGCTAGTCGGCGTGGCGAGTTCTGTCTGGTCCATGGATCGCTATGGCCGTCGTCCTCTGCTACTATGGGGAGCAGTCGTCATGTGTGTCTCCCATGTCATCATTGCCATCTTGGTGGGCCTCTTTGACGACAACTGGCCGGCCCACAAGGCCCAGGGCTGGACGAGCGTGGCCTTTCTCTTTGTCTATATGCTTGGTAAGATTTTATGTACAGTGTCTGGGAGTCTCCTTGACTGACCTTTCGTAGCTTTCGGTGCATCGTGGGGTCCTGTGCCCTGGGCCATGCCGGCCGAAATCTTCCCCTCGTCGTTGCGCGCAAAGGGAGTTGCCCTATCCACTTGCTCCAACTGGCTCAACAACTTCATCATTGGTCTTATTACTCCCCCGTTGGTCCAAAACACGGGCTTTGGAGCGTACACTTTCTTTGCCGTCTTCTGTCTTTTGGCTCTCCTGTGGACCTTCTTCTTCATCCCGGAGACCAACGGCAGGTCTCTCGAACAGATGGACCAAGTTTTCAAGGACCTCAGCAGCGAGGAAGAAGATGCCAAGCGGGCGCGCATCGAGGCCGCAATGATGGGCAGCATTCAAGTCGCTTCGGATCAGGGATCCGTCGCTGTTTAAATGAACGAAACATCATTACAAAAAGAGCCGGCGCATTACAAACAGAGAAACGGACTTTGGAGCACGACTGCTTTTACCATCATGGGACACGATACGACTTACTTTACAAGACGGACGATTACGGATTCGTTATGCGGTTGATTCCCCACAAAGCATTATCTTCTTGGCTTGATCGACATTGAAGTAAATAGCAAGATTGAGAAACAGACTGAAAAACATTTGAAACAACGTTTGGCGATAAAAGTTTCTTCGCGAGTCTAAGTCTACAAGGAAAGCTCGAAGCCTTTCTATGCCTATCTCCAGAGAAATATGACATGGAGTCTCAAGGTACCAACACGACTCAATCTGTGCCTCCATTAGCCACCCGTATCCAGAACATCAAGTCTTAATTCTCTCCTCGGCTCGCGCACAAATACCTTTGAAATTGCGCACATTCAGGGGCATAGGATCTATTTGGAAGAAAACCAAGATATCTCTACCCGTTCGCCCGTTTCCAAAACTTTCACACCAAGCAGACACGATCGCAGACACCACCCCGTGATGCTATATCACTCGACACCCAACCGCCCCGCCCCGCCGAACATCAACACCCAGATCATCCCATCCAGGCCCTCTGCCAACCCTGAAGCCGTTGCGAGTGCTGCGCACGATGCGCATGCGATCGCGGTTGTAACTGCCGCCAAAGTCGCACATGGGGCACGAGTGCGGAGCGGCGATTTCGTGGACGGGGTGCGGTGGTAGCTGGCTCACGCGCACGACGGCTCGATTCCCATAGACGGAGCAGTTGGAGAGGTTGAAACCCGGCGCGCAGGGCTGGACGAGCGATAGCCAGTGGTGGTGGCAGGTTGTGGAGCGGAGGTACGAGGTTTGGCACATGCTAAGGATTGCAGCGATCTGTCGTAATTGTGACTCGTTGTACTGCACTTCGTTCTGGGAGAAAGCGGTTGTAGGCTTTGCAAGTTTCGCGGTAGTAGTGGTTTCGTCGTGCTTGACTTTCTGCGCTGATTTTCTTGAAGTGGTGAGTTGCAAGCTCAAGCAGCCATCTCCTACTTGTGGCATGAGGAAAGGCTAAATAGCGTCGAACGAGGGCGGTTTGAAGCGACAATGCCGGACGCAAGTAGGCTGGACACAGCATTGGCGTTGATGAGCCCCTCATGAGGTCTGGTTGTCCCGTTTGTCTTCAATATTTGGACCATTGATTGCTACCTCATGTGTCTTTATCACCACGGTCGGGGTCATTTTCATTGAGCTCCTGATTCCGTATCGCTTGCATGAGTTCGTACAGCTGGCCGATTTGTTGGTCTGTGACCTGGCGTCAGTCTTGCGCTGGCGACTTTCTGCCACATGGACCTAGCGTGACTTACCGCTCATCTTGTCGATCTTGCTCTTGTCCATTTTCTCGCCCCTCCACGAGTCCCCTTCGAGCTGTTGTGCGTACATTTGCCATTCAGTCAGGAAGCCAATCTGGCCGTGGTCAGCTTGGACTCCTACTTAGGCCTTGTCCCATATCTTACAATGTGCATGGGATTCTCGACGCTCTTGTGCGCACGGAATTCTGATTTGACGTATTCGTCACCCAGAAGACGCATCTGCGTGTCCAGCTTGTTCCTGTGTGCGCGGAGTATACGACGATAGAGGGGGATCGGAGGAAGGAGGGCCATTGGCGCGGGGCGGAGAGGCTTGGACGCCCCAACAGCGGTTGCTTCGGCGAAGAGAGATCGATACGCCCTCATTTTCGGGGTAATTGAGCGTGTGCTATATCGTTGACGTTTCGGAGCTGTCTGGTCGAGGCGTGCGGGAAGGGTAGAGCCTCGGCAAAAGGCGGCAGATTAATTTCTGCCGCCGACGTCACTCTTTTTTCTGCATCTTCACGCGCAGCAACTATGCTGCCAACTCCAAACACCTCCCATGTTTCCTTTGATCGCGTTTACGAACCTGCTGAAGACTCATTCCTCCTACTCGATACACTGTCCTCCGACAATGAGAAAAGCTTTCTCTCTAAGCGATTCGACAAGCGCGATGGACACTGCGGTTCGCCGTTGGTTGTCGAAGTCGGCACAGGCTCTGGCATTGTCCTAGCATTCATCGCGCAGAATACCGACATTTTGTTTCAGCGCAATGATGTGCTGACGCTCGGCATTGATATCAGCGCTTTTGCCTGTCATGCAACAGGCGAAACTGTCGCCACGGCTATCCAGGAAACCAGATCGCGAAACCCGCACCCCAGCGTGTTTCTTGACGCTATCAACGCCGATCTTCTGTCCCCACTCAAATTGGGAGCCGTTGACGTTTTGATATTCAATCCACCGTACGTCCCTACGCCCGCGCTGCCGGATGCGACCAAGCACGACGAATACAACCAGTATGCGCACAAGACTAGCTTTGACCAAGATTCTTACTTGCTCGAGCTGTCTTACGCGGGAGGTTCCGATGGCATGGAAACTACGAATAGACTTCTGGACCAGCTCCCGAGTATACTACACGCGCAACGAGGGGTGGCGTACGTGCTGTTGTGCGCACAGAACAAGCCACGGGAAGTCCAAGCCCGCGTACGCGACTGGGGCGCAGATTGGGATGCGGAATTTGTCGGGAGTAGCGGGAAGACGGCGGGCTGGGAGAAGCTACAGGTCCTGCGCGTGTGGCGGCGCCAGGGTCCAGAGTAGGCGGTTTGGTTCAAATGGAACAAGAACGGCCAGAAATTGCAGAGGCTGGTAGTCTGATGTCAGTTGCAGCGCATCCGAGAATGAGAAAAGTGTAGATCGATGCTTTTTCCGTGGATGGATGCGTTGCCGTGGCAACGGCGGGCCGACACAACTTCGGCGGTGCCACGAAATGATGGTGTGGATTCCACAGCTCGAGCATCCTCGTCATCCACCTTGGCCACTCCTCCTACTTCGAGACATACCTAGTTATTCCATGTGATAGAGACTCATGTTGCGCTCATCATGAATAGATATGCGCAAGCGACCCCGTGTCCTGCACCTTCGCCCCTCTCAACTCTCGCTCATCAAAACAATGCGAAGGCGCGCTCTTTGGGCACATTCCACGACGATGAGACCACAAACATCGACTTCACTGTCCAGTCCAAACAAGACATCTTGAATGTCAAGCCACGGAAGCGCGCAACTCGAACCAAGAAAGCGCCTGCCTTTGATCCATCAACCGATATCTGGCTAGACGATGCGATTCCACAGTCTCCCCAACACGGCAGGAAATCTAGCCCGCAACACACCAAAGACAGCGCAAGTCGATCACGGAGTCGTGGTTCCAAGAAGCCCACTACACTCGCGCAACCACCCCAGCGATTCCCTATCCCACCTGCCCCGACCAAGGAAGATGGAACCATAGGTCAAAGAAGGCGGCGGGTGTCAGCGCTGCTAGCAGAGAAGGGTCTTACACCGAGCATATCCAAGTCAGGGTCGAATACGAGGGATGGAGAACAAAAGAAGAAGCAACTGGAGATTCAAAAAGACCCGCGCCGCCGAACAATTTACGTGCCGTCCGATGACACAACGATTATGACGATTCATCCCGGCGCATGCAAATGCGATGGCAGACTGATGGATTTCACGGCGAATCTTGGCGTGTTACCTGAGGAAAAGTCAGCCGCAAAGCCCCCAGTACCCAAGGAAAAGACAGCTGCAAGAAGATCCATTGCTGCCGCACCAAAACGAGCTCCGCTCCAGAAAAGTTCAAGGTCATTACAAGGGACTTCCATTGCCGAAGATATTATGGGATCAGGCATTGGAAAAGAAAACGTGCCCCCTGGACTCGTGAAGCCGGAGAAGAAACTAAGCAACGGCCTCAAAACTACACCTGAGGTTGTCAAGAATCGCGTCTCGAAGCCTGTTAAAGTCGAACCAATGAGGGTAAAGAAGACACAGTCTACCAGTCAGCTCACTGTAGCCACAAGAATTGAGCCGAGCCGCAAGCGTCAGAGTTCTGAGAACATACAAATCGAGAAACCCTCCAAAGCATTGAAAGCTCACCGAAACGCTACCCCTGCGAGAGCTCCACTTGGCGACAAAACCAACAAAAATATGGCTGCTTCCAAATCTCCGAAGCCTCGAATCTTGAATAGACAGCAAGCGAAGCCCGCGTCAAAACTCAGCGTTCCTCTCCTTGCTCAGAAAATCCAGAAGGTGGACGAGAAATACAAAATCGTCTCCAACGATCTCAGCAGCCCTGCGCTTTACGAAGACAACTGGCTAAGCTATCAAGAAGTCGCCATCACGCAATTGGTCAATAAACTTTTCGACTCAGTAGACTTGACGACCCAAGACTTGGCCCAGGAGAACGGCGGCCTTCGCAGGATGCTTTTGTCCGTATACCAGGAGCCTGCGATGCCAGTATTGTACAAACGCATTCAAGCATCGCTAATGTACGGAGCTTTGAGTATACCCCAAGACCTCCTCTCCAAAGCGATTCGACTCAAGGATGACGTTGGACTGCGACGCAAATATCTCAAGCTTTTCGTTGACACGTACGACCCCTTCATCCTCGCTGCGGCATTGGAAGCCATCGTGGGCCGGCAGTTGTCCTCGCAATCCCGACTCTCAACTAGCAAAACTCCATCAGATGGCGAGACTCGAAGAATACGGGCGCTTAAGAAGACAATTCAAGACTTTCTCGACACCTTTTTCGTTCGCCACGAGGACGCAATCCGCGTCAAGACCGGTACAGGGACTATTTCTAGCATCGCTAGGGGTCAGAAGAAGGAGAACGATGATTTCGGCTCCCAGGGCTGGTCCTGGCGACGTACGGTCTTGCGAAGTCTGATGCTCGTCCTTTTGCTTGACAAGAGCAAAACCAGGAACATCGTCAATTTGCCTCTGTTCCAAAGTGGCTCGCCATACAAGTCTTCAAATGCCGTTCTTCAACAACTCGCTAGCATGCTCTTCCCCTCACTCGGAGACGTTTCACGACCTTTGAGCCATCTCAATTACGAGCTCAAATGCGTACAAGCCCCTCTCGAGGAATATTCATACCGCATAGATAACCTAGCCACCGATATGAGAGACGGGGTCATGTTGACAAGACTGGTTGAAGTTCTCTTGTACACTCCTGCAACACTGCCGACCCAAAAGGATATCACGGTGACGATGCCAACAGGCGACGTCTTGACAACCACGTTCAAGGTTGATGATAAGGACTGTTGGATTTTGTCGCAGCACTTGAAACTTCCCTGCGTTGGGCGGACGCAAAAGCTTTTCAATGTGCAAGTTGCATTGAGCGCCCTGGGAGGAATAAAGGGTGCCGCTGGTCGCGCCGTCAAAGACATTAAGGCAGAAAACATTGTCGATGGTCATCGCGAAAAGACTCTTGGTCTGCTATGGGCTTTGGTTGGCAAATGGGGCCTTGAAATGTTGGTGGACTGGGCCGAACTGTCCCGGGAAACCTTGCGTCACCGCGAGAAGTTCTATGCACACAAAGGGGACGACGACTGCCGCGACCCATACAGCGAGTCCGAGCCCGAGTCCGAATATGAGACGGGCGCAGCGGGAATGACCAGCCTCGCGAAGCACACTGCAAGACTCAAGGCGTGGGCACATGGCATCGCTCGCCTCCAAGGTCTCCGCGTTGCAAACCTCACCACCTCATTTGCCGACGATCGCGTCCTCGAAGCCATTGTGGACCAGTATCTACCATGCTTCCCAAGCGCAGTAACCTCGAACTCCTCTGCCGGCGATGCTTCATCGCTCAAGACCAAGCTAAAGGCCATCGGCTGCAGCGACTCGTTTGTTTCCCTCTACACACCTTCAACCACGGCCTCGGCTGCCCGTCCCATTCCCTCCAAAGACTTTACCACAACTACTCTCGCTTTCCTCGCGTCCCGTCTGCTCCCGGCTTCGCGGGCGCATCGCGCTGCCTGTAAAATCCAGCGCTGGTACCGTCTTCGGCTCGCAAGGCGCGAGGCCACTCGCAGGGTGGTCCTGATGCGCCTGGCGGCGCATTGCGCAACTGTCGTGCAGACGCGCGACAAGGTCGTAGGGGCTGCGGTTGTGCTGCAGAGAGCGTGGAGACGCGTCTTAGATACGCGAATCGGGCGTCTGATTGGCGACGTGCTTGGGTTCCAGGCTGCGGCCAGAGGTTGGGCAGTGAGGAGGAAGTTGGCCCCGTCGAAAGGAGGGAAGGTCAAGAGGAGGGAGAATGTCAGAGGGGGTTGGTGAGTTGTTTTGGATTGCGCCAACGATGGGATTGGTGGTGATATTCGCGGCTATCGTCTCGGTTTGTTTGATATTTGTCTACTTGGTGTCTTGGTGACTAGCTAGCTTGGGAGCGAATGTTGGTTCGGAGGCGTTGTGATTGCTTTCTTGACTGACGACTTGACGAACCTCTTTTTCGGCTGTTCCTTATACCCTCCCGTAGTTTGCCCTGCGACCAATCGCTCGCTCATTGCAGGTAGATATAGTTATATGACATCACTGAATCCGGGACTGTCCGAGGAAAGTGTACACTCGTGGCATATGCAGAAATTGTGCATCCGAAATTCATTCAAGATGCACGCAGAAATCAGTCCGCAGCAACTAGTTTTCATCGCTGTACATACATTTCAACAAAGCACATGATTGAGGAAGCCAGACTCATCTAATCATGATTCAACAGATGCATTCATCTCTGATAGTACCTTCTTGCTACACTCTTTTTTGGACTCAACGAAACCCACCTTTTAAACCTTGGTCTTCTCCAACTTCTCCAAGTCCGCGACCTCCTTGGCCTTCGTAGCCGGCCTCTCGGGAACCTCCAACCACACCTTTGCGCCAGCTTCCGTTGTCAAGCTGTCCCAGTTGCCCTGCGGGCTCTCCTCGCTGCTCCAGAGCTCAACCTCGCTCAAACCCTTGATCGACAGCGTCTTGATGTCCTCGAGTGATGCTTTGGCTTCGGAGTCTTCCTTCGCGAGCTTGACCTTGCTCTTGGCACCCTTGACGTTGTGCTTCGAGATGAGAGAGCGCGCGCCAGCGGCGGCGTCGAGAATGATTTCGTAGCTCGCCTCGGCGGCAGCGTCCTCGAAATCGGGGCGGTACTCGGGGTAGGCAGCACGCATGATCGAAGGCGTCTTGTCACCGGGACGACGGTTCAGGCGTTGCCAAAGCTCCTCGGTCAAGAAGGGCATGTAAGGGTGCAGCATGGTGAGGCCGCCCTCGAGAGCAGTGTAAAGGGTATCAATGGCAGAGCGGCGCGCCTCAACATCTTCGCCATAGATGAGGGGCTTGGACGACTCCTATCATGCTTGTTAGTGACCACCGATCACTTGATCGCAAGGTAGGACTTACAATGAAGACATCGCAAAGGTCGTCGTGGAAGTAGTGCCAGGCGATCTGCGTGCTCTTGGCGAATTCGCGGTCCTCAAGGGCCTTGTTGATGTCCCTCGAGGCGATGCTAAGCTTGTGCAGGATCCAGCGCTCCGCCAGAGTCTCCTTGCCCGTCTTGTCCGCTGTCTCGCGAGGAACAAAGTCGGCATCAATGCCACCGAGCACGAACTTGGTAGCCTGGTAGACCTTGTTGCAGAAGCGGCGGTAAGCGTGCATGACCTTCACGTCAAAGTTGATGTCACCACCGCCAGTGGTGTACTGGACAAGCGAGAAGCGCAGAGCGTCGGCACCACAGTCGGGAATGCCTTGCGGGAAGGCAGTCTGCTGGTACTTGGTTGCGACCTTGAGCTCCTTGGGGTCGAGGTTACCCTCCAGGAGCTTGGCATGGAGCTGGTCGAGCTTGATACCCTCCATGATGTCGATGGGGTCAACGACATTGCCCAGAGACTTGGACATCTTGCGGCCCTCAGAGTCACGGATGAGAGAGTGGCAGTACACCTCCCTGAAGGGCACCTGGTCAGTGAGCTTGAGACCGAGCATAATCATACGAGCGACCCAGAAGAAGAGAATGTCCCAACCAGTCTCAAGGATGCTGGTAGGGTAAAG
This sequence comes from Phyllosticta citriasiana, assembly GCF_038021145.1. Taxonomy (NCBI): domain Eukaryota; kingdom Fungi; phylum Ascomycota; class Dothideomycetes; order Botryosphaeriales; family Phyllostictaceae; genus Phyllosticta; species Phyllosticta citriasiana. Next base: position 1,785,455 of record NW_027117279.1, on the reverse strand, counting down.
CTTCTCCATGTCGGGAGTCTGCTTTGGCCAGCCAAGGGTCGAGAAGGGCCACAGGCCAGACGAGAACCAGGTGTCGAGCACGTCTTCGTCACGGCGCAGAGTAAAGGTCTTGCCAGGGAATTTCTTGGCCGCCTTCTCCTTGGCCTCTGCCTCGTCGCGGCCGACGACCCAGTACTGATCATCAGCATCGCTGTTGTTCTCGCCTTCGACCTGGATAAAGTAGGCGGGAGCCTGATGACCCCACCAAAGCTGTCTCGACAAGCACCAGTCTTGAATGTTCTCGAGCCACCTAAAGTAGTCGGCCTCGGCAGTTGCAGGGCGAATCTTAATGTCACCGTCACGGACAGCCTTGATGGCAGGCTCCGCCAGGCTCTTCATGCGCATCCACCACTGCGGCTTGACAATGGGCTCAATGACGTCCTTAGTCCTCTGGCAGAGAGGAATCCTCATCGGGTTGTTCTCCTTCTTGACGTACAGACCAAGCTTGGTGAGCTCGTCAACAACAGAATAACGCACGTCGAAACGCTTCTGGCCCTCGAACATGCCACCGTTGCTGTTAAGCAGACCATCATCGGTAAGGACGTTGATGAAGTCGAGGTTGTGGCGCTGGCCCAGGCTAAAGTCGTTGGGGTCATGAGCAGGGGTAATCTTCACGGCACCGGTACCGAATTCAGGATCGACGTAGGTATCGGCGACAATGGGGAGCAGGCGGTCGACAAAAGGATGCTTGGCCTTCTTGCCAACAAGATGCTTGTAACGCTTGTCTTCGGGGTGGACGGCAATACCAGAGTCACCAAGCATGGTCTCCGGACGCGTCGTAGCAACTTCGATGGTCTCCTCGGAGCCCTCGATAGGGTACTTGAAGTGCGTAATGACACCAAACTCGACCTTCCTCTCGTATCCCGGAACGTCCAACAGTGTGCGGCCCTCAATGTCCTTGTTGTCGACCTCGAGGTTCGAAAGCGCCGTCCTCAGAGTCGTGCACCAGTTGACAAGACGGTTTGACCTGTAAATGAGACCCTCCTCGTGCAGCTTGACAAACGTTTCCGTGACGGCCTGGGAAAGGTTCTCGTCCATGGTGAAAGCCTCCCTGGTCCAGTCAAAGGAACCACCCATTCTCCTAAGCACGTTGTTGATGCGCTGGTGGTACTCTCCCTTCCAGTCCCAGATCCTCTGCACCATGGCCTGACGGCCAAGGTCATGTCTCGTCTTCTGTTCTCTCCTCCAAAGCATCTTCTCGACAACGCTCTGGGTCGAGATACCGGCGTGGTCGCATCCCGGGACGTAGAGCACAGTCTTGCCCCTCATACGGTTCCATCTGATCATGGTGTCTTGTAGCGAAGTGGCGAGCGCGTGGCCGACGTGAAGGGCACCGGTTACGTTTGGCGGAGGTTCTGAAATGACGAAATAGCCAGCAGGCTTAACCTTGCCGTCAGGACCAAACTCTGGCTCAAAGTAGCCCTCCTTCTCCCACCAGTCGTACCAGGCGGACTCGACAACAGAAGGGATGTAGGCCTTGTGGTAGTCATCGTCGAGCGACTTGAGGACTGGGCTTCCAGTTAGCATCGCCAAACGTCAGAAAAGGATCTCGCATTGACAGACTCTTCTTCTGGCCCCTGGGCGTCTCCTCAACGTAGGGCGCCAGCTCTTGCTTGCCAGCCGTCTTCTTCTTGGTCGCATTCTTGACGGTAGCCTCGGCCAGAGCGGCCTTCTTAGCTTGCTTCTCAGCAAACTTCTTGGCCTTTTCGGCCTTTTGACGCTCCTTCTCAACTGCGGCGTTGAATCAGCTATTTATTCACGCTCAGGCTTGACCCAACGGCGCGGCTGGGGCAAAAGGCCTCTCAGCGCAGTGCCGCAGGGCCAATTGTATCTTGTCGGACATCCATACGCTCTTTCGGGGTCTTGGGCTTAGCGCCGGCCTCCGCCTTTACTTCGCCATCCTTGCCTGGAGCTTGTTGGCCGGTGGGGTCCTGCTTGGACGACTCGACGGCGGCGGACGCAGTCTCGTTGGAGACTGGAGGGGGGGGACCAGTGGCCGGGCCAGTCTTCTCTCCGGCTACACGGAAAATTTGCGAATCAGCCCGAGTTGCGCAGAGGCAAGATCGCAGAGGAAGTGCCTACTAGGATTATGGGAAGCGTGGTTGTGCGCCATATTGGAAGAGGCGCGAGGTTGCCACAGGCGAAAGGTGGCAAGGAAGGGTGAGCGCCGGAGGAGCGCTCGGGGTAGCGTTTTGAATGATTTGCCCGCTGGGCTGTGGAATTGGAGGTAAAGAATCGAATGATTGCACTGTGACTCCAACTTGCTAAAGGCGGGACACCAGCGCGGCGGGATGCTTGGCGGTAGTTATGTAAGCGCCCACGTCCTGACCTTACACCAACGCCCACTCCTCGGTCCTGCAGGCATTCGTCTTTTGTGCTCGCGAGACACCCAAAAAAGGCAGCTCACTGTCTACTACGGCTGGTCTGAAGACATGAATTCGATGGTATCCACAATGAGCGCTACGAAACCCAACCCCGCCACCTGCATCATCTCCAACTCTTCTTCCTCAGCATCTTGGACGTCCTTCTTGTCCGGCCCGCTTTCTTTCTTGACCATGACATCCGTTCTCGCGTAAAGCCCCGGTCGACGAATTTCGCGGGATCCGTGATTCCCTCGTCGACTCCGTGTTTGCTTTCCCGTCCGTCTGGGCTGCCCAAGGCACTGTGAGTGTCGGATTTGTTCTTCACGAAAAATCCGCTTAGAGTCGATTTTGCTCCACCTCACAATCAATGCATCATGCAGAGTTCGTGTTGTTGCGGAGGCAATCCTGGCGAACGGGGTTGAAGTAGGGGTGGGCCATGGCCTCCTTGGCCGTCAAACGCTCCTGCAAATTTGTCAGAACACTTTTGGACATGGCCAACGGCAGATATCAATTACCTGGTGGTCGTAACGCAGGAGCTTGTCCAGGAAATCGATAGCATCATTGCTAACGAAGCGCTGGTTCTCGGCGTTGATGAAGCTGTGCCAGCTCTTCTTGGGGAAACGGCCAAGAATGTCATCATACTGAGCGTCAAGCTCAATGTCGTACTTGTCAAGATAATCAAAGAGGTCCTCGGTTCCAAGGACCTTGGCAATCTTGACAAGCTGGTCCGCATTACTGTTGCCGTGGAAGAAGGGCTCTTTGCGGAAAATCATCGAGGCAAACATTGCGCCAAGAGACCACATGTCGAGTGAGTAGTCGTACTCCTGGAAATCAACCAACAGCTCAGGGCCCTTGAAATAACGAGACGCGACCCGGACGTTGTATTCGGTGCCAGCATGGTAGAATTCGGCAAGACCCCAGTCGATGAGCCTCAGCTTGCGCTTCTCGTGGTCGATCATTACATTGTGTGGCTTGACGTCGCGGTGCATAATACCCTTGCTGTGACAGAAATCAAGCGCCTAGCCCAGTTAGCGCTCGTGTCTTGGCACAATGGCCGGAGGCGCGTACCTTCAACAGCTCAAAAATATAGAATCTGACGTCGTAATCCTGGAACTTGGGGTATAGGCTTCTGAAGTCGGTGTTGTTCACATATTCAAAAATGAGGGAGGGAGTCTTGCTCTATCAACTGTAAGCCACGATCCTCTCGGAGATGATTGCGAGCGCTCAAGAAGCGCACTTGTGCCTCACCTGGTTGTCCCTGACGACGTCGAGGAGAGCCACAATGTTGGGTCCTCCGCTCAGGTTTTGCAGAATTTTGATCTCACGCTTTATCTTCTTCTTCTTGACCGGCTTGAGGACTTTGATTACGCATTGCTGGTAGTTGACGACGTTAATGCCTTCGAACACCTCGGAGTATTTGCCACGGCCTGTGGGCGCACGCACATTAGCAAGGGCATCTCGGCAGTCTCGCGATCATGTAAAGCAGGCTCACCAATCTTCCGAACGACCTCGTAGTTCTCCAAAACGCCCCACGAGATGTTGACAGAGTCATAGTCCCAGTAGGACCGCGGCATATTCGCGTTCACATCTGCGTCTCCATCAGCAGCTCGTCCAGCGCAAGCAAGAGAGCCTCGCACTGACCTGCGTAGACACGCGCCATACTTGGCGCCCGTGACTGCAGGTTTTCCACTCGTATGTCCGACACTTCGGCGGTGTTTTGGGGAGGATTCCGGAAGGAGACGAGCACAGCAGCGAGCAGGACCGCGACGAGGGATCCAAGGAGTGTGGGGTGGAACCAGCGGAGCGCAAAGGCTTTGATGGAGCGAGGCTGGGGTGTGTGTGCAGGCTGGGTCGGGTCGCCAGCTGCGCGGGTGGTGGTTTCGTCGGCGGGGCGGTTTCCAGAGTGGCCGCGACGATCGACGGCATCCCTGTCGCGCCTTTTGAGCCTCAGGCCTCAAGCCGCTTTTTGACCTCTGCGGGACCAACACTCACCTTGACTGCTCAACTCTCTCGTCGTATCCCATTATTGCCTTGCCGTCTTGCAAACACGCGTGTGACGGTCAGTCGTATCGAAGCGCCATATAGTCCACTTATACCCCGTCGCCGTTTTGCAGTCTACTGGTTCTCTACCACGCGCTACGACCTTTCTAGACCTGGACTTTTTCAACGCCTTCAATACCGCCCGCCTCGACCGCCAGTCCAGATGTTTCACGATCTCAATGTGCCGTGGTCCGCGAAGGAGGTCGAGCTCCAGCGGACCATCGCCTTTCTCGACGAATGTGAGCCGCGCTCGCCTTTCCTGCGTTGACGCATCTGACGTCTCGCAGTGGGATATAATGTGGTCGCGCTGACCCACACACTTTCTGGCAAACTGCCCGCGGATCTTGTATGATTGCTCTACATTCTCTTACGAGGAGCCGCGCTGATTCTCCAGTCATGTCCAATACCGAATCCGCTGCCGTTTCCAACGCCGCCCAAGATGCGCATCCTCCGCCGCTGCACCCTCGTCCTCAACGACCCAGCGCACAACCACCGCATAAATAACCTCGCTTCTACCTACGACATTGTCGCGGTGCGACCCAATGACGAGAAGACGCTCCAACAAGCCTGCCAGACTCTTGACTGCGACATCATCTCCATCGACATGACGCAACGGCTGCCCTTCTTCTTCAAATTTAAAATGCTTTCCCAAGCGATCGAGCGGGGCATCAAGTTCGAAATCTGCTATGCCCCGGGTGTGTTGGCGCGAGACAGTTCGGCGCGAAGAAATCTCATCGCCAACGCGACGCAGTTGATCCGCGCATCAAGAGGACGGGGCTTGATAATAAGCAGTGAGGCAAAGTCGGCAATGGGATGTCGCGGACCATGGGACGTCATCAACCTTGCGGCTGTGTGGGGTCTTGGTCAAGAACGGGGACATGAAGCCTTGGTAAAAGAGGCGCGTGCTGTGACGGTCAGCGCGCAGATGAAGCGGACAAGCTATCGAGGCGTCGTTGACGTGGTATATGGCGGCGAGAAGCCGGCGAAAAAGGAGCCGCAAGGGCAGGAAAAGAAGGGACAAGGAAAGGGAAAACAGGATAACCAAAAGCGCAAGGCTGAGGAAGGAGACACCGCGTCAGAGCAGAACAAGGCACCGTCGAAGCGGGAGTTGAAAAGACAGGCCAAAAAGGCTCGGACAGAGGGACAAGTGCCATCCAAACCCGGAGCTGGCAAGGCCAAAGAGTCGACTGGAGCGGAGCCAATGGATTTATTGTTGAACAGACGAGGGTAACTAGACCTCGACCATCCCACTTCGACAACGGGACTTGTTTCAGCTGCACGAGCTTTGAAAAGCACCACAACACCCGTCCGAGTTGCCAGCTCGAGTCGAGAAACCACGCCACAGGCAAGACACTGTCTTGGCAACTCTCAATGTACTTGCTGAGACCCAGCTACCGTGCCAACCTTTGGCAACATCAGGCTTCACAAAGTATGCGCTACCATAGACGATCTCCCAAGAGTAAAGAAGAGCAAAAATCATCATTTTAAGCCGTCCTCGCATTCTCATCATGGTATCATTCAACTTTGCCGTCCCCCTCGCCCTCATTAACCAACCAGCCTCAAAGTTTCAAGCACCCGGCGTACCCTCCCGGCTCCTCTCCCCACTCTTCCTTCCGTGGTGCCCATCCATATGCAACAAGTGCTTGACCTTCTCGCCAAGTCCCTTCTTGCCTCCTTCGCCCTCTCCCTCCTTCTCCGCATGGTGGTGATGTTCCTTCTGCGGTTCACTGTGTCCACCGTACTTCTCGCGGTGAACATTGCCCTCGCCGCCGCGTCCCGTGTGGTAGTTTGCATGCTCGGGCCCCGGCCGGCGCAGCGCGGGCTCTGGGATAACGTCTGTGCTGCGTCGGCCGGCGGCGGCGGCGGCGGATGAGGCGTGCGCGTGCGAGTGCGCGTGTGGGTCGGGGATGCCATGGAGTGGGGTTGAGATGTTACCGGCGCCGCCGCGCTGCAGGAGGTGCGCGTGTCAGTTGAGTTTTGGTGGGGGGAAAAGTTGGGGATTGGGGATGGGAAATGTGTCTGCGTGCTCTAAGACCACTCGGAGTAGTAGATCAAAGGGCATTCGTCCTCGTCGCGAGTCGACGCGACTAGGCTCATTACTTCTGGAAGCGCGTGGAAGACTGCCGGACGGCGGAGATGCAAGCGAAAAAAAGAAAAAAAAAAAAAAAAGGCAAAACAAGCAATGGCAAAAATTGTGGGAAAGACAAGAAGAGAGCAGAAGAGAAGGAAAAGCTACGTAGCGAAAAGATAACTTACTCCAGTCGAGTACTCGGGCTCGCTCGACTCGCCCTGCACGCCCTCGCGCACAAGAGCGCCATCGGTGTAGACGCGCGGGTCGTGCCCGATGTTTCCGGCACCTGTCGTCGCGGTTGCATTAGCATCAGCATTAGCATGTCATGCGCTCATGCGAAAATTGAAGGGTTGATTTGGGAATGGCGGAGATGAGATTGGAGAGAGAAACGTGACAATTGTTTGGAGATTCAGCGAGGTTGGACGTGTGAATTGGGCTCATCGTACCTCCGCGGCCAGTCGACACGATGTGGTCGTTGGAAGACATGGTGGCTTTCTTGTTGTTGGTCTGTTTGTTTAGTTGACAGGTCGATGAAGAGGATGAATTGCTCAAGTCGCTGGCTTGAAGTAGAAGTTGGTGTAGACTCGCAGGAGTACGAGCAGAGTAAGCAAGATTAGGACAGAGTGCAGTTCAAATACCAAGATGTCTTCCGCGGGACAAGAAGCTTGAAAGAGCTCTCCGCTCTCCCCAGCGCCCGCCGCGGCGCGTGACGTAACTGGTCTACGTGGGATAGTTGCATATCACCCATGTGCGGCGGCCGCTGAGGTGCCCATGACGAGCGGGCTGGGCGCTTCGCGACACGAGTAAGGTGAGGTGACTCTTGATCCATTCAACAAACAGCAGCACAAAGGGCAGATCGGCCTCGTGGACGTTGGCTTAGCCATGGCCACTTGTCCGGGGGGAGAAGCGATTGCAGGGCTCGCGGGCGGGGGCCAGAGATGAGGTGATGTCCAGGTCATTCCATTAGCCGCTGTTGACTTTCACGTCGGTCCATTGCCGTGCTTCCCCGGCGCTACCCTACAGTTCCTGTACCCTGTGTCCGACTCCGTTTTTCCGACCTGACAACGTCCTGTCAACTGAACCATCCAATCCTGACCTCCCGTCTCTCGCCATCACCAGCCGTTTTGTCCATCGATCCTGCATTCTCCGAGCCTTCGTTTGCGCTGTCATTCCCTCTTCGAACCGTGCATATCCATGTCCCGGGATTCTGAAAGCAAATTGTTCTTTCCCTGTATGCAAATGTCGTCCTGGATATGCGGAGCAAGTATTGAAGCAAAAGCTATGGAAACCACCTTCGATTAGGAAGATGGACTTTACCACTGGCCTGCTTTCTCATTGGCACTGTCGAATCCCACGATCGGCTCCCACTGCCCTGCCGGTTCCTCAGGCTCTTTCTGGGCACTACCGGCGCGAGACTTGCGGCCATGGGAACTGCTGTGATGACTGGCCGGCTTTCCGTTCTGCGAGCCACTCTTCTTGTTGGGAGAGTTGACCGGCCCAGTAACGCCTTGTTCGCCCGTGGTTTTGTTCAAGAACTGGCCGTTTCCGGCAGCGCATGAGCCACCCCATTTTTCGAGCCTGTGATCTTTGTCTTTGCACCAATTGTCTTTGGTGCATGAGAGGCACATATCGAAACTGCAGGCGTCACAGTGCCACCATTTGTCCGCACCGTAGTCCAGGATCTTCTTGCAGATATCGCAAGTAGTCGGTTCTCCAGAGGACGATTTCGATTTCTTTTCGGACTTCTTGGAGCTGGTTGCTTCGGGTACCGTCTGAAGCCAGCTCTTCACGGATTTGTGGCCTGTGTCGGAAGGAGCCTTGACAGACTGCTTTACCGAATTACTCTTTCTGGAAATGCTGGACTTCTTCATCAACTGCTCGACCAATTCCTCCTTGCTCAGGTTCATCAGCTTCTTCTGCTCTTCCCGTTTCTTAACCTTCTCCCAGTCGAACTCTCTGCGACTGTCCATCTTCTTGAGCGTCTCTCTGGTCCGGTACTTGAACCTGAACACGGCATAGGGATTCTCCATGGTGTCCTTGTACAACGGGACTCCCAGACGATGACGGTATTCCATACCCTGGCCAGCATGGACTTGGTGCTTCAGACCGCGCTTCTTGGCTTCGCGCTCTGGGACTTGGTCCGGGACTTCGGACGGAGCAGTGAGGAAACCACTAGAAGTGTCGAGGCACTCAGCAAGCTTCTTCTTCTGCTCGACTGGACGCTTGTTCCAATTCTTCCAGTAAGACTTGATAATGGGCTCTTCGGGGACAGAAGGAACATGCATGTATGAGATGGAGCTCGGCGCTTTGGAAGAATCGTGCGACTTGGGTTTGTTCGAGCCTTGGTCCGGCTGCCAGGCCTGTTCAAACCTTTGGCTTCCGCTATCAGACTTACGGGACTGGGCCTTGTCCGAGCCATTGTCCGGCTTCCAGGCCGGGTCGGCCTTTTGGCTTGCGTCGTCGTTCTTCCAGGTGGTTTCGGCGTTGTTGTTAGCGACAGCCTCGTTGTCGAAGCTAGCATTGACGACACTCTTAAAGGTCGCGGGTTGCTCTTCAGCAACTGGATTCTCTGTGGAGTTCTGTGCATTGCCTTTGTCTTTGCTATTCTGCAGGACGTGCGGCTCATTAGCATAACGAGGATTATACTGATGCCTGTGGTCATGGAACGATGGTCGCTCGTAGCCGCGGAAAGTCACGGTGCTCGCAAGTTCTGAATCAGGTTGATCACGCCTCCACGATGGTCTCGAATCTTCGCAAGCATGCGGCTGGGATCTTTGCATGGCCCAAGGCTCCGCACCGTACGCGAACGGATTCTGTGGAAAACCATCCTGGAAATTGACGTGCCGCTCCTGACCAGAGCGAGTGCCAGACTGACATCAGGTACGAAGTGACTTAGAAAATGCAGCACACGTGGAAGCAAGATTACTTACAGTGCGGGCTCTCTCATGAACTTGCGACGGACGGCGATTAGCCTCAGAAGCTAGTGAGTCTGACAAAGGTAAGTACTGCGGTTTTGCGCAAGACGACTTGTCGGAAGATTCCTGCCCACGCCTAGAAACAGATGACGACTAACCTGACTCTCTCGCAGTCTCGACTACAACGGTGAAGTTCTTGTTCATCTCAGGAGGCATCCACATGACACCGGGTTGGCAATCTGAAGATGGCCTGAATCGCCTTCGCGGCGCTGGTTCAGGCATCCTGGGACCGGAAGCACTGAGCTGTGCATGAGGTCGAAACATGGCGTAATAGCCGCCATCGTTGCCCAATTCGCCGGTCGGGATGACGCGACTGGCACTGGACGTCCCGGTCAAGCTTCCGGCGACATAGGACAGAGGGACCCTCGGATCCCTGTAGCTGTTACGGCGGTCTGATGGTCCATCGAGGCCAGCACCAAAATTTTCCTCCTCGGAGTCTTGTTCAGAGTCATCGTTTGCTCCGTCGTATGGTGCGTAGAAGGCTTGGACCTCCTTGGGCGGTTCCATGCCGTGCAGGCGCAGCACGACGACCTCAATGGTGCCTATCTCATCGGTGCGATTGGCATTTGCGTCAGTGGCAGCTGTTTGGTTTCAGCAGACAAGACATTCCACTTTCGTCTCACGAATACCCACCAATATTGAGCTTATCAAAGCGCCATTCGCGTCCAAGAAAGCGCTCGCCCTGGATCTTTTCTTCCTTCTGGCGGAAGCGGAAATCGACCTGTGAATCTTGGCGGTAGGTGTAGCCGGGATATTCTTCTAGCAGGTCGCCTCTGAAGCGCATGCACTGGTAGACTCCGTCGATGAAGACAAAGGCTGCCAGGCCACGCGCGATGTAGCTATCAGAGGAGACGTGGATGTTGAATCCGCTGCGCTCGTCGGGAATGGCGACAAAGGTCTCGACACAGCCGTCGGTGTAAACCGGATGGTACTCGGTGAGTGGCTCGTCGGAAGGCGACAGTAAAATCTTGCAAGTCATCTGCTTGAGCTTCGGCATGATGGAGAGTGTTGGCCACGGAGGGCGAGTTTGTTGGACGAGGTGTGATTGAGTGGATCAAGTTGGCGATTGTCTTCAATCAAGTCGAGACATGCCCAGTCAGGATTGAGATGGTGAAGAAGCGGCGTTGTCTTCGGTTGCGCAGCAGTTGTGGGATTGATGAGGGAGCAGATCACAGAAAGAGGAAGGGTTTGAGTGAGTCGAGAAGGAGTCGAGGCTCGGTCAAGATACCAGTCGAGATTCGACTTGGGTGATGGGGGGCGTTGAAAAGAGGTGCAAAAAACCTTGTGGGTGCGTGTGGAAAACTGACCCAGGAGGCAGTCATGACGCGCCGCTGGGCGGTGGACACCCGACCCAGTCACCGCCGTCACCACCGGTACCCGTACCGACAACATAGGTAGTCAGCTGGACACGGATCAAAATGTGCAGTGGTCGTCTACTCTGTGGAGACACAATGGTGTTGTTTGACCATGCTCATCTACATGAGGATGCAACACCATTTTCGGGTCGTCTGGATCACGTCTACTGCGCCTTTGGGACCCCTAATACTAGGTCATCCATCGTCGAGCTCAATGGTGGTGGTGGTGGGTGGTCGGATGCGGAAGCGGAGGTTGGCAGTTGAATCAGCTACGGGATGCGGAGAAGCAGACCCTGAGGGTGTGGAGATGGCGGAATCCGGGGAAGGTGGAGAGCTACAGAACAGTACCTAGGCAGGAGAGGGGAGGAATGGCCGGTTGCTCAACGGGGCCCGTCCAAAGAGTAAGGAGGGTAGAGTCTGGAATCCACCGCACACGACGACACCTTAGCTGGTCTCGAGCACCAAGGGAACTCTCACATGCAATTCCCTCGCTTGCCACGGCTGCTGCATCGTCACGTCGTCGACCGACCAGCCAGAACGAGTCGAGAAACCCGCGTCGCCGTCTTGTATTGACTCCTGGCTGGCTGGCTGGCTGGCTGGCTGGCTGGTATGCCGCCGCCTGAAGCTTCATTTTCCATTCCACACGCCGCCGGCAGCCGTACCACGGATCCGGTCCGGTCGCTGGGGAGGAACTGCTCAAGTGGTCGTGTGCTGTGTGTGCTGTGGTGGCCAAATACCTAATTAATACCTACGTAGGCACTGCTTCGTCTCCCACGCTGCTGCTGCTGCTGCTGCTGCTGCGCTACCACTCCAGCTGGCTGGCTGCTCTGCCTTCAACTGCCACAACTCACTCAAAATGACAACCCCTCTCGCCATTCTACCATGATGTTGACAGCTTAAACTGCACCACTACCGAGCTCCTTCCCACACAATGTAAGCGCCTCCCGCCACGCCGCTCCAACCCTACCTACCTGTACCTATTATCGCTCATGCCTTTCAGGAATTGTGACGAGCGTCAGCGCCTGCTTGACCTCTTGACGTCGGCCGTTGCGGCCACTCACCCTCACGCTTCACATGCCCTCGCCAACTACATTGCACGCCCGCTTACCGACCATGAGCTTGCGCAATTGGTCCAAGGTACCATTCACTCCACCCATCAGCCCAAGAGGCGCACGCGAACAGCGACGTGCATCAAGCTGCTCCGCTGCATTGATCGCGCAAAGACACAATACGCGACCTACCTTCGTGCGACAGACAAGCGCGACATTCGGGTCTACTGGATCGCCTCCAAGGACGTGCACCAGTTTGGTCCAGGCTACCGTCGAGAGCATTGGCTCTATTTCAGCGAAATTTACGCGCGCCGTTACGAAGAGGGGTTGATTGGAGAGTACGATGGGATCAATGGCCACAATTTCACAGGCTTCAGCGTCGTGGTGGACAGCTCAGAACACAAAAAGCTCACCGACATCACCGCCGAATGGCCCCTTCACCTCAAGGACAACATCAGTCAGACCTATGCGCCGCTGGTTCATTCAGAGCCCCCACGCACCATGAAGGACATCTGCGTCGACATGGTCAAGTCCCTCGTCTCAATCCATGCCTCTCGTTTCGACTTTGAACCCACTCGATTCGTCCGGGGAAATGAGCACTGGCATCCTTTTCCTTGCTCCACCTACACCACCCATGAACGCCTTTTCAACCATTACCGGGGAACGACTTTGGAGGAACTCAACCTGTGGGATCGCGGTGACCTTCCCGAAGTAGTAATCCACAGAGGCCGCGAACGGGCTGGAGAGCGCCAGGCTGGAATTGACCGCGCGGCGAAATGTCCGAATCACGAGCCTCCCGTTCAAGTGGATGAGGAAAACATTCAGCGTGCCGAATTTTTCAGCGGAAAGCTCGGAGGCTTCCCGTCTCAACATGGGCCTGGTCTGTCTGGATTGCCGCTGGATCAGCCTGCTGTTACTGGCCGCTACAACAAGGCTGGTCGCATGCCACCTCCTCCAGAGTACCGCATTATGGCCAGCTCGGATTCAGGCGAGGACTCTGGATCGGTTGCAGTCGCAAGCTTGTCGCTGGTGACTGGAAACGTCAAGCGAATGAAGTCGTTTGTCCAACGGCCGTCTCGTGGAGAACCGCTCACACCCAGCGACGACGAAGAAGAGCCGCTTCGATCTCAAGGAGACCAAACACGAAGACAGCCGCTCTCGACGCCTCCCTCTTCGCCGCTGTCGCTTCTTTCTGTGCAGCTTGCAAGTTCAAACACGGGATTGGAGACCCCTCCCAGCTCGACATCTCCAGTCAAACCTACTCGGTTAGACATTCCCAACAGGCAGTTCAAAAGAAGAGTTCCCTCCGCGGCGTCCAAATTGAAGCGCAAAAAGGGCACACCTCGTCGCCCAGGATTGAAGAGCAACAGCTCTCAAGACTCAGTCTTGTCCAATGCATCCACCACTGCCACTCGCACTACCTCGAGCTCATCCTTGGACCCGCTGGCCAGGACCTCGACAGACGAGTCCAAAATTACGCCGCCATGCGTCGACTCTCCCTCGCCGACCAATCTGTGGACACTGCCGTCCGTCGCATCCAGACAGCCAGCGCTGCGCAAGGACTCTGGGCTTGGCACCTTTTCGCCTGGTCGACAAGCTACGACTAGCATCCAGCGAGTCGACGCGCTTGACCAACGGACCGCAAGCGCACATGCACACCGCAACGGCGACAGCCCGAAGCTTCCGCCATCGCAAATGGCACGCGGTACCGTCGGCCATCGCAAAGACTCGTGCTTTTCGGCGCCCAAAGCGCACCTGGCATCGGCCGCGATGGACGCGTTGATGAATTCGGCGAGCCCCAAAGCGAGCTAGTGAGGTTGCTCGGAGCTCATTGGATTTCCTACCACCCACCCTCCACTTTTGCATACCGGTACAGATAACGAGCATTCCTTGCCCCTACTTCTTTTTTTCTGCATTGCGTTGCTTCGAGAATACCCAGGTCGTTTTCCTTTCCTTACACTTCTAATACCCCCCCTCGTTCTCTTCTCTGTTTTTCATTCTTGAAATTTCGTTGCATTGCTTTCGGTATAGCGCGAGCGAGCGGGTCGAGTCGTTGGGTCACTTCGGTGGCAATAATGTCTTTCCTTAATTTCATTCCCTCTTCCTTATTCTCTCCTTCGTTACAAAACTCATAGACGGCGGATATTCTCACATTCCAGTCCTCGCTGAACTTCGACATGGCTGATGGTCGGTTGCGACGCGGAGTGCGTCTGGAGCCATAGCCAACTTGAAACATAGTCGAAAGGAGAATGGACGGCGGCGACGATGGCGGCACGGTCCTTCTTTTGATCGTTGGGGTTCGTCGCATATGGATGGATGGATGGATGGATGGATGGATGGACGGTATGCGCGCGCGGTATTTGCGGTAGCGAGGCGTTTCTGGATGGCGTACCACACTTGCCCGCCCGTCAACCTTCTTAACGTACACTCTTTCTCTACACGGGACGGGCAGGCAGGCGAAAAGGAAGATACAGCATACCTGACCCCCACCAACAGTCGGCTTTCAACTGCTACTCTTTGCTGGCGAGCGGGCGAGCGGTTCACTGGGCATGTCTTTCGTTTGAAAGTTGACCTTTCTGTCGTTCATCGACACCTCCAGAAGAGCAATGGTTTCACGAGAAGCATTCGCGTGATGAGCGATGCAAACTCTAATGCACTTAACTCTACTTGCAACACTTGAGAACGAACGGCGGGGTAGGTATGGAGAGGGGGCGAGTGATTGGGTGCGCGCGGGCGGGTACCTGCATCATTGGTCCCCTAGCTAGATAGGCAGGGAGCTAGGTCAGTCCCTTTCTGTGCCCTCCCTATCTCTCTCCCTTCCCGTCGCAAGGGATGCTGATCGGCGTGCGTTGCCGGAAGCTTGCTCGTTTGCGGGTCGGTTGCCCTGCATGGTTTCTTGATTGGACGTCGCCCAATCCCCATCCCTAAATGGTATGATTTTGTGTGCTTGGGGCAGTCCAGATTTGGAGGTTCGACGAATCCTTGGATGGAGTAGAGTTCGGACCATAAATATTCGAACGGGTAGTTGGAAAACGACCAGTTCCACTCACCCGCGAACCCGCCCCTCATCTCTCCCTTTTGCACTCACTCCACTGGCCCATCCCGCGCCAGTGGCAAACCACCCCTCACTCACCGCCCGCACCGTCCCAACCTCGTACTGCACCTGCATACCCGCGCGGGAAGGATGGCGCCGATCGTGGGCGGGTATGCGTGCGTGCCTTCGAGCGTGCATTAGCTCGTCGCAATGCGCGGCGCGAGCAATGATTGTGTAGCAGAGATAGAAATCAGAGAAGTTGCGTGGTTAGGATGCTGAGATGGGGATGCGAGGGATCCTTTAGTGTGGTTGGTTATTCTGGAGGCGATTGTATGGAGGAGGGAGGGAGAGAGGATGTGGAATAGGATTTGGATAGGAGAAGATGTAAACGTCCAGGGGGATGAGGAGATTGTGGAGAGCTGTTGTGAAACAAGAGAAGAACATGTCTGTCCAAGGGACCAACCAACAAGGGAAACGGCCTGGGAGAATCCAGGTGGATCAATTGATCGAGGGCGCAAGACGCACGCTGCGTTTTGTTGGTGTTGCTTTGTGGCATCTGTCTTTCTTTTGCAACAAACAGCTCGAATCATCCCGAACAAGGGAAAAAGGTCTCGATGCATCATCTCAAAGCCATGCTCAGCAACACGTCAGTTGCAGAAGAGGTGAGAAAGCTGTCGATATCCGCGCGGGAGATTACGTATCTAGTTAGCTGCTTGATTGAAAGAGATGGAAGCAAAGAAACTGTGCCAAAGCGATTTTTGGCCAAGCCCATTGCTCGACTGAGCTCCTCTCCCGTTACTTCATCAAAGAATACAAGATGAGCTGGATGATGAAAAGCACCAGTAACAAAGTTGACCGAGTCGACCAAGCAAAGAAGGAATCCAAGCGATCGAGCCGAGCGAGGACAAGAAATTGGAAAACGATGAGAAGATAAATGTTCAGATGAAACGACCATTCTGTCTACTTTCCACAGCCAAAACGAACCTCTGTTCAAAACTTGAAACGAGGACTCCGGCGGCGTCGATAATTGCAAACCTCCTTTTCCATGTCGAATGCGCTTCTGGGTGTTTTCCCCCTTGCCGTTATCCTACCCACAATGTGTCAGAAGGGGAAGGAAAGAGTAGATAGACTGAAGACGAGGAAGTAAACCCCTAGCTTTCGATGGCAAAGAAGCGAGAACAACGACTTCAATCCTATTTTTGTGAGCGGCAGCACCCGTGTAAATGAAGAATTGGTAAGTGGCAGACGCAACAAGCGCGAGTTTACGCCACGCCTAGCTGGATACCTACCTGCTTAAGTGGGTAACTAGCGGTCAAATGGGATCGTTGCATCTGGTCCACTGGCCGACTGGAGGTTCGGATCGATGGTTGTCCCCGCCAGCTGAACGAGACAGCAGCGTGTTTGGTTGTGGGTCGGGAGCAGTCAGAGGCAGCGTGTGTGGACGCTTGTGGTGTGGCGGCATGATTTGCAATTCTGTTTGTGCCACAGCCGGTTGGCGTGAGAGAGTGGTATCGTGCGAGGAGTACGGTAGGAAAGGAAGCAAGTAGGTCGCGTGTCTAAAATCGGTTGCCTGTCTGTCGCTAATGTCGTGTTTTGTACGGCTTCGTGTTGCTACACTCAAGCGAAGTATCTGAGTCGTTTAGTTTTAGTTCGGAGTAGGGGATGTCGAATGCTGTCGTGATACTGAAAGAGACATGTCGCTTGATGTGGAGATGGCTGGTAAGCATGCGTTATGGTTGAAAGAATCTTGCGGTCGACCTGTGCAGCCGATGGTGTGTCCTTTGCCGCAGCGCAACTACGCAAGCTGTTGTTTTTGATGTCAGCACATACGATCCACTTAGGTTGCTTCTGTCATCGTGACCCTGGTGCTGAACCCTGAAAAACCTATCATTCCAGGCTAGTTCACAGCATCACACCACAGCTTCAACTTGAAATCCACAATCAGCGATTCATCGTCGAAGCAACAGGAGCGTTGGTGCCGAAACAACGGCCAGCTATCTGTCTGGCCGCCTGACTACCTGGCTAGATTGTCTGGCCATGCTTCGATCCGGGCGACCGTTCGATTCGATCAAACGAGTCGAGACATTGTCATCCCTTCGTTGCCGTCTGTCGAAATGCGGGGAGGAAGAAAGGGTCCCATCCGGCGCATTGTTTAGGCGGCAGCATAGCCAGGGACTCTGCTCTGCTATAGTGCGAGTGCGCCCACGCTAGGATTGGGAGCAGGAGGGACGAGAGTTTCGGATTCGCTTTTCTGGACGAGGTCGAAAAAAATCGAAATTGCCCATTTAGCCGGACGGAAGGCGCGAATAGAGCGGTGGCGCACCTGCCCGCTTTTTGTTCTTCGTCATGTGTTTTGTTTCAGTTCTTGCTTCATCTCCTTTTGATCGGCGAGTTGCATTGCTCACAGTTGATGAGGGGCAGAGAGGCAAAATTTTCCTCCACGAGGAAGATCGCAGCGAAGCTCACGAGCTCCCTTCTACTCAGACACTGCAACAGACAAGGACCAAAGATGTCCCGACTATCTGCCGCCTCGACGCCCATGCCACAGACCCTCGCACGTATCCAATATCAATCAGGGTAATAGAAGAGCCGAGCAAAGGCGCGAGCGAAGTACCCGTTTCCGGGCCATGCAAGATGAGAAAGAGTCCGCCTCCTTCCGATAGGATGAATTGTGCCTTTGCTGGATTGTTCGCTTCATCCCAATCAATAAGTTCCCCGTCTTCGGCAGCGTGGATTGCCTGCCCGTGCGGCAGGAAGCGCGAGCTAAGGCAGAGCAGCGCACTGCAGCACAGAGCAAGGCGCTACTGCACGGTCTAAGGTGGGCAGACGCTAGCAAACTGACAGCAGACAAGGCGAGAATGCGATGTCGACTTGATGTCTTTGGAGGATGGCTGGCCGTTGGAGATGGGCGTCCGGGTCCAGGCCAATCGGCTCTTCCCCGATTGGAGGTTAGTGGTTTAGCAAGTTGTCCCCTCTCCTTCTGCTTTGCTTCGCTTGATATGCTTCTTTGTTGAGTAAACTGGCGCTCAAGGAAGTTTCTATCGACGTGCATCACGCGAGCGAGTACGACCGGACTTGCCGAAGGAATAAAAAGAGAAAAAGAAGGAACCACGATGGAGCCCAGCAGGTCGGATGCAAGCACGAGCCGTCAAGCCTCATGCTCCTCATGGGAGCAACTACTCTTGGAGCGCTTGACGAGATCTTTCTCACATCGCCGTGTGGCACGTTCATGCCCCGATTCCCCTTGCCAAAAGCGTTGTCGGCGTTTGAACAAACATGGTATGCGTGGGATGAGAGACGTAGCGCTTGACTGAAGACGGCCGAGGTCAGGACAGGCAGAGTGCGATAAGAAGGTTGCATTGAGAGGTGGACTTGCGAGGTTGTCAGTCATTGTCCCAATACCCTGGTTCGCAAGTCCATTCCTTGGTGTTTGCGGGGGCAGGGAAAGGAAGGGGGCGAGGGGGCGGGGGAATTGTATGCAGGTACTGTGTAACACTACTGGCGTAACAAAGCCCGACCGCATTATCAACAACAACACGAGCCCCTGTCCCATCACTGAGAAGACTTGGTCGAACCCAAAACGCCAAAGAAGCTGCAGCGCCGACTTGGTGTTGAATCAAAGAAATCTGATCGTCAGGCATGCCGAGCTGTCACTTACACGCGACGGCTCCTGGGAAAGGCACCTCGTGGGCCTGGCAGCAAACGCGCCCAGTGTCGCCCAGAAGAAGACCCCAGCCATGCCTAGAACAGCTTGCATGCCGTGACCAGGAACGCAAAGATGCACATTCCAAGCCGATAGAGTAGTGACAGGCGCCAACTCAAGCGAGGCAGCCTAGCCCGAAGCGGTCATGGCGCGGTGGTCTCTCAGTAGGTTTTGCACCGGGATCCAAGCGTTCGGATAGAATCAGGAGAGTAGAGGAGCGGAGGATGACGCTCTCGCTACACACCCATCCATCAGACACAAATTTGACAAGGACACCTCCATGCGCGCTGACCAGGCGCGGAGCCTACCGTCGGAGTAAATGATGCGGAATGGCAAAATGGCAAAAAGGGAGAGAAATGGAGAGAGAGAGAGAGGAGCAGGACCTTCTGGCGGCGCGAGGCGCGTGAGCCCGTCCCGTCAAGGCAGACGAGGGCGCATCCCCAAGCAATAACCTACAATGAAGTCGACTCTGTGGGTGCGTTTTTAGTGCACCAAACGGCATGACCGATCGTACGCCGCCGCCAAGAGGGTGGAATCCAGTGGGTGGAGAGGAGCCGTGGTGAGAGAGTGTGGCAGACTGGCGGGGCGGAGGTGAGTCGAATCGAGTCGCGCTCAAGGTACCACTGCGCCGGCACCGCAGGACTATAGTTTAGATGCTGCCCGGTTGCTGCAAGCGGACTCGACGAGCCCCAGGAGATGGTGTCTTGTCTCTGTTTGGAACTGCGTGCCTTGGCGAGGGAGAAAGGATTGGAAGTCTCGTCGTCCACTCTTGCTCTCCTCACCACTGCACCCAACGCCTCTCGTCTCAGGTGCTGCAGTGTGGTCTTGCAGGTGGATGCCGACAATAAGACGGTCGAGTCCCAGTGTCGCTTGAGATTTCAGTTCTTCTTTCTTCCGCCGTCTATCAGTTCCGCGCCAGGCGTCGATCCCTCCTGCTCCCCCCCCCTTTCCTACTGTTCCCTTCATTTTGGCGTTCCACACTTTGTCCCAAGTGCACGAAATCGATCGAGAGTAGCAGCTGGCTGGGCTTCGTCATCTGCGCCTAGAAGAGCGCCACGAGCCACCCTGGCACGCACCGCCGCACCCGCAGCGTGACAACACGGTCCTCGTCTGGTCCCTTCCGTAGGAGTCGAGTTTGTACTCTTGACGACGGTCGCCGACGGCTGCAGTAGCGTCTTCAGCCATCTTTGCCGCCTCATCCCACCATTGCGCCATCCAACGCTCTCGAGCCCGCGGCAATTTTGTACCAGAAGACAAGGCGGGCTGGTTGCCTGTAGACCTCCCAAACAAAACAGGCGCGAGGACGGTCGTCCCAATTGAAAGGACCAAGTTTCCGATCGATCCTGCTTGTACCTGATCACCATTGTTAGCCTGTTCGTTTTGCTCTTCAAAGGGCCCTTCCTTGCGGGGACACGACGAAAGAGGCGTGACGACGAGACGACGGGCCATTGCCTTTGATACGTCTCCGCCATTCACCGAGAGCTTCCTTTGACATCATCGTGCCTGGGGACCTGCCTTTGATCCCTGTAGCTGGGGCTGCCGCAACAATCCATTTACGTCTGCGGCCGCATTCCTTTCTTTTAGACGAGACAAAGCCGCTGGGACAAACGAGGTGTCTCTGACTTACCTTGGATCACGAGCACATCCACAATGGAACCTTCAACACACAAAATACTGCCGCCTTCTCCACAACGCGCGCAGTCAGACTCACCTGGGCGGCATGCTTCGCCCGCCAACCCAGTCTCATGGCCACATCAAAACCTACCGCATTCACAACACCACCAGCAACACCACCAAGAGCAACATCAAAACGAACAGGGCCTCGCCTCAAACTTACCTTCAAGATCTTCCAGCGTCAGTCCTCCCCTGAATGCTCCATCAACGACGCCCACTTCCACCGCCACCTCTACTCCACCTGTAACGGTCCATTTGCAACCGCCTCCTCCGTCGACTCATCACTCTGGTTCCCAATCCGCACATTCACCTCCGCCAACACCACCCGTCTCTGCTGGTCTACCCCTTCCCTTGCCGCTCTTCGACCAAGCAGCCTTGGCAGTTTTGGCCCAGACCACTGGTAATCCACCAAATACTCCAGTCACACCTGGTGCATTTTTGGTTAGCGACAGCGGGGAAAGCGAGAGTGACGAGTACGAAGACGCAGACGAGGGCGGCAGTCGCAGCGATAGCGAGCGCGAAGACGAAGTTGAAGAGGAACGTGAAGAGACGACAACGCTAAGCTCCGGTGACTGGCCACATCAGCAGTTGCGGCGCTCACCTCGTAGTGCAACCTTTGTACGTGGTGAAAGCGGAATCGCCTTTGCTGAAGGGAGCAGGAGAGGAAGCGGCAGGAAGAGAAGCAGCTCGGAGAGCATAGAGAGCGAGAGAGGGAGATCTAGGCCAGTTGATCGTCGCCAGCCATCTTACCTGTACCGGACAGATTCTGCACCGGCACGCTTCCTACGCCTCGAAGGCCTCGGCAGCGTCATCATCGAGGCACCGAAGAGAGCCATTAGTGCCCGGGCGAGTGGAGGAGTCAGAGTAGTGGACACGAGGAAGAGAGGCAAGGCGAGCAAAGGAGCTGGGGAGTGCAAGCAGTGCGATTACTTGTCCAGCACGTCCATGAGAAAGCCTAGTGCTGGCTTTGGAGAGCGAGCCCGTGTAAAGAAGATGCTGGAGAGCAAGCAAATGGACCCGCTGCGGACAAGCAGCCCACCCGGAGATGTTGCTGCCTTCAAAGATAGGCGGCTTCCGGCAAGACCGTCGAGCATGTTACCGACTCCGCGAGAGTACTATACACCGGGTCGGGGTGACAGGAGCGAGAACCCGAGCCCAAAGGCTGCAGCTGGACCCGGAAGAAGGGTACCTTCGGCCTCGAGCGAGCCATGGAGGCCCAGTTTGGAGACACTGAGCGATCCAGTCCCCACAATGGCCGCCAGAATCTCCGACTTCCCGATCACGCCAATAGCCCTGGACCTGGGCGCATTGTCGGTCATTGCTGACTTTGACGAATTGTCACCCACCACACCGCGGGCTCAAAACCCCCGCACCGCGATACCACGAGCTCGAGCCTCGCACTCATCCCTTAACAAGGCTCGAAGGCGAGCAGCGCAGTCATCGCGCTCGAGCAGTGTATCGGCAACTTCAATTCGGCTGCGGAGTGGCTCTGTCGTTACGGTCATCCCGCCGGAGCAAACGGCGTGGCAGCGGACCGTGTACGTGGCAGGGCCCATTCGTCTCAACAAGTTCCAGAGAAAAGCAACGGCGAATGCCGACGATCTGGAAGCCGCGGCGAAGAGCAAGGTGGACGGGCTCTGGCCCAGGGCCCCTAGCAAACCTGATGGGATCGCGTCACTCGACGCTTTTCAAGACGCGCTCGACAGCCTCGATCCAAAAGCTACGTTTGAGCGGCGAGCGAGCGACGAGTGTGCCCTCGATGATCTGGTGCAGTACTTCGAGGATTGGGGCATTCCCACCTCCGAGTGCGAAAAGGATACGATTGACTCTTTTTGGCTCGGGGCATCGGACGACGAAGGCTCAGTGAGCAAGTCCAACCGTAGCAGCATGGATTCCGAATGGCATGGAGCGCCGGCAGAAGCGGAGGCCGACAGAGAAGGAGAGCTGGTCAAGTCTACGTCAGACAGGTACTCGACCGGAACCACGGCGAGCTCGCTCGCAAACAATCGTCTAAGCGTTGTGAGCGGCGGCATGGGCGCCGTGGAGGTTGAGATGCGTGACGAGGACGCGTCGTCAAGTAAGAGGTCGAGCCGCATCAGTCTGAGGAGAAGCCCTAGCCTCAGGGGCAAGAATATGAACAGTTCGGGGTCCGCGGAGAAGAAACACAAGTCGCGTGGTTCCGAGGGGCAGCGAACTAGGTTACGAAGACTGGTCATGAGTGCAGGTGGCATTTTGTAAGAGGGTGTGCAGGAATCCTACGCTTTTGCGTAGACAATTGCAGGCTATGGGTGTCTGGTCAGAACGAGGCGTTGAGGCGAGTGCCCATGATACCATTGGTTTAGAAGAAAAAGCGCATTTCTGAGACTGTGAGGCACAATTGAGAAAGTACTCACCGCTCGCGGAGCCTGTTCTTCCGACCTCGTGGTGCGTGTTTGTTGCCGGAACGTGAAACGATCCTACATGATTTGGTGCAGAGGGCTACCGTGGTCGAGGGTGCTTCCTCGCGACGTCGGTGCGAAAAGAGAGGTTTTCGCCGACGCGGTGATTGTCAGAGAAAAGACCCCATGACATTGCTGGCTGACGAGGCCATGGGAACAACGCAACCGAAGGTAGTGGATGTCAGAATTGCGGGGCGGGTATTGGTGGCAGTGATGATGGTGTTTTCACCCATACCACGTCGATCAACACCAAAGGAAAACATGTTCATGTACCGTCCATTGGCCGAGAGTCGCCGGCGCTGATGAGGGGGACCATTCAAAACTCATGGCACCCCAGTCTCAGGCAGAATCCTGAGATACCGAGCCTAGCCAACATGGACGCCGGCGCGTCACTGTCAATTGGAGCGGGCCGAGCCGGTTGCTTGCCGAGAAAAATTCGACACACTGGTCTGTAGCAGATGGAGGCTCTCGAAGAATTTCTGGAACGTTGGCTCCTACAGGCAACAGCGTCCCCAGGCCAGGCCCAAACAATGACGGACGCGCATATCGCAGGGATAAAGGAGCGGAAGCTGCGGTAGTAGAAATAGCCGGCCGTTGAAAGAGACGATTAGGTAGGGAACTAGCGCTTTTGACGGTGTTGACAGTCTTTTTGGCCTCGTCTGTTGCACTAAGTCCGTTTCGGCACGCGACAGAAGCGCGACGTGATACTCGAAAATGGCCTCTACGAAAACGAGCTCCGAGACGATGCCACGGACTGCCCAAAATTGCACTTTGGTGGTCAAAAGACTTCTTGGTTAGGAAATGCGGCCGCCGATGGTGCTACTGTAGTCTCGCGTGCGCAGCCGTCGCCACAGCACAGCAAAATTCGTTGTTGGCGGCGGCCCGGACCGACCAGGTAACCACATTACCAATGTGATAAGGTAAGCGTTTGGCCAGATGAAAAGGTCGAAAGCTGGAAACCGGCCGGGACGGTGTTGAACGGAACATGATGGACCGATTGGCGGCCTACGCAAGGAGAACAGTCTTCCCCCAAAAGGACATGACAGCCAACGTCCGAGTTTCCACAGCGAGAGAGTATTCGCCCTCGGCGTTTGCATTTCGACAGGGCATCCGTGTCTCGCGGCTGAGTTTGGCGAAACTGTTGTTGTGAGGATGAAATATTAGTTCCAAATCATCAGAAAGGGGACTAGCGGTCTGAAGGCCTTTGTGCCTGAGATTGTGTCATGAGACGTACAGCATTTCTAAATGATTTCCTCGTATACAGCCATGAGGAGAAGGGAGGCTAGACTTTCATCTTACGGAGCTAGTCTTGGACAATCTGCAACAATGGGTGGTTTTATTGATGATGCAAAGGACATTGGCCGTCATGTCAACGTTGTCATGTTGTTGGCGTGTTTGTCTGGAGGGAAACTAAGTTGATTAGATGCTCGTGGTTCAGGCCCGAGCGGCGGGGCAAGTCGTGTACCGGAGGCGGGGAGCGGCGCACGAGCAGCAATTTCGGCGAGTGAGGTCATTGAGCAGGAGTGACGGCCAAGCTTCCTGAGACGTCTTGATGAGCAAGAATGAAGAAGATCTCGAAGGGGTTAGTTGGCAGAAGCAGGCACACGTGACGAAGCGAATGGTCGACTTGACAGTTGATGGGTCGAGGGCAATGCCGGAGAGCGAAGGCTTGTGTGGAGCAGAGCGAGGGGAACCAAAACATGGCGCTGAGGCTCAAGCGTTTCGTCGTGTTGATGGAGGTGCGGTTGCACGGCGATGGGTGTGGTGGGCGCAAAAGCAAGAGAGAGGGATCCCGTTGGAGAGTGGACGGACGAGTCGTGATGATGAGGCGGCGAATAATGGCCTCGAGGGTCGGTGCCGTGCAGTCAGCTCCACTCTTCCCTGCAACTGGCGTCGCTGACGACCCCGACAGGGAGCCCCATGTCCTTGTCTTGTCTTGTCTTGTCTTGTATTGTCTTGTCTTGTCCTGTCCTGTCCTGTCCTGTCCTGTCCTGTCGGCCAGCACACATCCCTCCCTCCACTGTGCATTGCATCCATCCACAATCAAAAGGCCAGCCCTGCCCACCATTCAACGTCCATTCCCTCTCTCGCTGATCCTCAACCATCATCGACTTCTCCATCCACCTCCTCCCCAATGGCCGGCCCCCTCTCCCCCGCTGATCCGCTCTTCTCAAGGCACTCGTCCACCTCCCACTGGGAGTCCACCTGCTACCCGGCCTCCAACACTACCTCTACGCCTGTACGGTCTTGACTTTTGGTCCTCCATGCCCCCCTCTCTAACCATGCTGCTCAGGCGCTTGACATCCCCGTGCCTATGATCCGGGACGGGGCTCCGTCAATCCACTCTGCTCCTGCTTCGTTCCAGTGCAGCCAAGGTTTCCAACCCTTCGTCGCCGACCAGAAGCCCTCCCTCGTCCGAGCCAGATCTGTCCACCAGCCCATGCCTCGTCTTGACGAGGTCAGCGTTTACGACCCGTCAGAGTACATAGCAACTTTCCAGTCGACGAGCCTCCCGGCAAGGTTTGGCAAACACGCCAGCATATTTCAATCGGAAATCGGGCCAGCATCGTCTTACCCCTTTCAGCAATCTCTCGACAGCCCCGACGGCTCCATATCGCCGAGCACTTCGGTCGGTGAGCTGACTGCTGGGTCCACGGCTGCCAGCGACAAGATGAGTAGGCAAAGTAGCTCGAGCACCTACTTTGCCAACCAGTTGGAAATGATGCGCGTGCAATCCAATTTTTCCAACGTTTCAGATTCTGTTTTCCCTCACGACCCATTCTTCACACCATCACCTTCGTTGGACAAGTCCGTCGAAGGTGACTTTTCGCTATTTCCTTCTTCCTGCGCTGATGTGTCGCCCCCATCAGCGCATTTTCCTTTCTCTTCTTCTACTGTTGCTAGCATTTCTGCTGCATCATCTCAACCTTGTCGCTTCGTCACTGCGAGCCAAATCACCAGCATGGCCCGGTCGAGGTCGGCGGAAAGCAATCATTCCGTCTCCTCGATCCACTCTCAGGGGAAGCAGCGCATGATCGAGCAAGCCCCCTCAGGCGCTCGTCCGCTCGCGCCGAAGTGGTCCGAGTCTGTAAAAGACGGTCAGTCGTCGGCGTCGGTCATCAAGATCCCTGCCAGGGACGGCGCCGGCATCAAGTCAGTCGCTGCCATCGCAAAGGCACCGTACATTCGACCGGTGCACCCCAAAATCATGTGCGCAAAGTGCAACGAGCATCCCGAGGGTTTTCGCGGCGAACACGAGTTGCGCCGGCACACGGAGCGTGTTCACGCCGCGATCCGCAAGGTGTGGGTAACGGTCGACGCTAGTCCAAACAAGCAGTTCCTTGCACACTGCAAGGCCTGTCGCAACGGCAAAAAGTACGGCGCCTATTACAACGCGGCAGCACACCTGCGACGCGCACATTTTAACCCGAGGAAACGAGGACGCAAGGCCAAGGGCGACGAGCGGCGAGGCGGCAAAGGCGGCGGCGACCATCCGCCCATGGACGTGCTCAAGCAGTTTTGGATGAAGGAGGTGGAAGAGTACGTTCCCGAGAACGCGGTTGGGGTTGGAGCTGGCGCCGAGGCCATGGGCGGCGGCGACATGGAAGGTGACGACGACGAGCCAGTCAGACGGGCCCACGAGTACGGCGTCAATCGCGACGGAGTACCGACGTCGGCCGTGGAGAACAGCAGTCACGCGAGTCCCGTTGCAGTTGCGACATACCAAATGCCTCAGACGTCCGGGTCGCTCTCCAGCCTGGACCACGTCTCGTCCATGACGCTCCACACCGCTCCCCACGGGGGCTTGTCGCATCCCCACCACCATCCCGCCGCCTACGACGCCAACTCGGCCGCCTTCGACCCCTCGCCCTACGCCTCCGCCACCCCTCTCGGCGGTCCTGTCGTCACCGACTACAACGTCCTCGATGCCTTTGCCCCCATGTCTGCCGATGTTTCGTCTGCCGAAGCCACGCCCTTTCCCCTGGACATGGCCACCGCCGACAACCCCCATGTCCACCATCAAATGCACTTTCCCAGCCATTCGCAACAGCAGCCCTTTCTCCAGCACCAGCAATCCTACCCTGTCAGCGGTGCTGGAATGGCCCCTCCGACAGGAGACTTTACTGGCTACTTTGCTGTCTGACTGCGCAATCGATGCGTAAAGTTGAGTCGCTGGCCTTTTTCATCTTTTTTCTCTCACAGCTATGCAGCTTCCAGCTGCATGGATTTTCCCTTTTGTTTCTGTTCTTCCGTTTGTATTTTCCGACTTAGTCTCCTAGTCGCGGGTGTGGCTTGTCCCATTGTCAACCCCTAATCCTCGACGCGCCGAGACGGCACCCCACACTGCTGACGGTAAGCAGTTGGCTGTGTTGTTGCGGCGCAGCGAGTACAATGGCGAATGCTCGTCCAGTCTGCCTGCCAACACACCATCTGGTTGCCTGCATGCGTGCGAGCCAGCCACATTCTCGCGTGTCGCGCTCATCACAGCAAGTTTTTCGTTCGCTCTCACCGCTTCAGTGTTTCGAACCGCAGGACAGCAAAACGATTGCGCGAAGACGCGTCGTCGACTGCTCGTCTGGTTACTACCAGGCGGTGGATCGATTGCTTCATCATTTTGGTCCGATTGGCGTTGATTGTCACTTGTTCTTTCGTTGGTTAAGGCGTCGGCGGGCGAGCGGAGTCCTCTTTGCTCCGGGGCGCACGGAGCAGTGTGTTTGACTCGCGCGGCGATTGCTGGCTTGTTTCCCTTCTCCGTTTACATTCCTCTTTTTCCTCAAACATCTGTCTGCCTACGATGTCTTTGAATCTTGGGTTGGCACTGTGCTGCGTCGGCCAGTCCATCTTCAATGCGCAAACTACTGGATACGCATGTACGCGTAGTTTGTTTTTCACTTCGGTCTTTCCTTTTTCCACTTCCCATTCTTTTCTGTTTCAGCTGGCACGGCTGCTTCGGCTGTTGCCAGTGGCGCAACGCCTTGCAACGCAGATGCCACATTCGGACTTGGGGACAACATTTAATTGGGAGGACGAGGACGCGGGACATGGGACGGAAAGGAGTTCAATGGCGCACAGTGGCGGCGTCTCCTTTACTTGCTGGTTTCGAAATTTCGCTGCTCTTTACACAGCCGGGCTAGGCTGGCTGCCAGGCTCAAAACGAATCGAAGCGATACGATGCACCGCGCGCGCACTACCACTAAAAAGCCGAAGCGGAGCGCAACTGAGGGAGAATTCGGCGTTCATCTATCTACTTTCAATCTATCTATTGGTTCAATCCCAGATCAATTCCATCTGCCTTCCCTGCATTGCGAGGACTTCTTTAATCACTCACCCACATCAGCATATCATGTCCTCCAAACCTGCGTAGCACAACGCAGCTATCCAGCCAGCTAGCCAACCACTTTTCATCGGAGCTGTTCGTACCATGCACGCCTTCCTGCATGAGGTGCCATGTACATCTCTCAAACTCTTTCGTTGCACAAACGACGCCGCCTGTTCTCCCTCGTATCTACCCGACTGTAGTGCTGTAGCACACCTGACATCACTGATCATGGCACGGAGATTGGAGTCGGCGCCTTTGACGTCACGGTGCCGCTGTCGACAAACAGTGCTTGCCGGCCACTACACCGTAACACATGCAGCTTTGGTGAGACGGAGGTGGGCTTCTGTAATCTTTTTGTGCTTTTCTGGTTTTTGTTGCATCTTTGAGTGCTTCGACTAGCTCCTTTTGCTTTGGTCAAGGGGCTAGGGGGAGGGTTCGAGACTCCTGGATTGGCAGAAAGAACTACTCTTCTCCAACCCACTCGATCCATCAGCTAACCTACATCCAGTTTCACTTGTCTATCCCCATGATCCCCACCGTTTCTGTCCCGCATTCCACCTCCGCCCCCGCATTCGCTCAATGTCTACCTCACAGCCGGTTTACCATGCAGTGGTAAGGTAGACCCTTTCTCGTCGACCTGTGAATAAACTCCCGCCGCGAAAGGATGAACCTTCCAAAATCCCTGTCCAGGAGCCCGACGCTCTGGATGAGCTACCACGCGCACGGCTCGGATAGAGGCTAGCGTCCATAGCCACTTGACGTGGACGGAGGAGAAGTTGGTGTGTGAGTGGGGGAAGATGGGGGTGTGGGGATGGAGACAGAAATGGCAGTGTGATGGCCGTGGTGCAGGGATGGCTCAACTTTCCCTTGGTTTTCTTACTCATCTTTTCTTTGCTTTTCTCACGGCGGTATTGGCATCCATCCAACTTCCGTCGCGCTCGCTCACTCACGAGAGCAGGATAGTCGCGCAGGAGACAAAAGACGCAAGCGAGCAAGCATTCACCCGCCATGCATCAAGCTTTTTCCTTCTCTCAACTGGGTGACTGGTAACTTTTTGCTCCCTCCTTTGCCCCTCGCACGCAACCATCCAACCACTCAAGAGCTCGACTACAGCGGCGCAAGCTGCGGGCCACGGGACCCAGCAATGCGGAACCAAAGTCAGTGCTTTGGCATCGCAGATAACCTTAGTTGACCGCGTCTCACCTGATTCTGACGTCGAAAACGAGCGGCTCGGCCATTGCTTCGCCTCTTTTCCGCTCGCTGCTCCTCCTCATCATTCTCTCGACAGCTTTCTTCTTGCTTTTTTCGGCCCGTTTTGGCGCGTTTTGCCGCCTCCTTCCCTTGTCGGTCCCCGTTTCGCGCACTGCGCCACGGCGTGTGTACGTGTGTCCTGTTCCAAGGCACCAACGGCCTCGGTCAGTCAGTCAGTTAGTCTTGTGCCCGCGGCGCTGCACTGCGTTGGCGTCTGGCTGGCTGGCTTGCTTGCTGGCGTGTCGTGTCCATTGCGGCGTGGCTTGTGGCTTGCTGCACAGTGGCAAGGTAGGCAAGTATGTAGGTAAGCAGGCAGGCACCGCACCCGATTGACCCATCTACCTGCCGACAAGGTAGATGCGCAATGCGCTGTGCCGCTGCGTCGAGATGCAATGCCATGCGATGCGCGTCTCCCATGCGCATGACAAAGACAACTTTGCCCATCGCGCCGGCGACCTGCCTCGACGTCCGTCCAGTCTTAGTAATGGTTTTAACCAAGCGGAAGCAAAAGCTGAAAAAGGAAAAAGAAGAAAAGAAAAAAAAGAATCTCGGTCTCTCGACAAGACGCTGCTTTTGCTCACATGCAT
This sequence comes from Phyllosticta citriasiana, assembly GCF_038021145.1. Lineage (NCBI taxonomy): Eukaryota > Fungi > Ascomycota > Dothideomycetes > Botryosphaeriales > Phyllostictaceae > Phyllosticta > Phyllosticta citriasiana. Next base: position 1,755,556 of record NW_027117279.1, on the reverse strand, counting down.
GCGTCAAGGCAGGATGTGTAAGTGTTCGGGTGTATGCAGGATGTCCTCTTAGCGCGTGTGCGCGCTGCGATTGGGTCGGCGCGCAGAGTATAAGTCGTCGATGGAGCCGTCTAGACGGACTTCGGGGGGGACGGCTGGCCGGGTGGGTGGGTAGAGAGACAGACAGACAGACAGACAGAGACGGCCGGCTCCGATGGGTGGACGACGAACGACGAACGACGAACGACGACGCCGCTATGCTGGTTGCTTTTTTTGGGCTCTCCTCCTCCTCCTCATGCTCCTTCTTCCCACCCACCCTCCGGCTTTTGCCTTTTGGTCCTGCGTATTGCTTCCGCTGGCTGCTGTTTTAGGTGCTCTATGCACTGCTCTGCGCGCTGACGTCACTGGCTATCATCCGAGCGCGTGCAGCTCGTGCTGTCGTCCACGTATCGTTCAGAAAGTCGGAGCTGGTCCTTTGAGGCGCTGGCCAGCGCATAGAAAATCGGGATTTGGAGAATTGCCTCCTCAGGCGCAGTATCCCGTCCCAAACGCAGTCTGTCCCGGCATTGCGCGAGCGATTCCGCTTGGTGGCTTTGCTTTTTCTTTCTCAACGGGTCGGCTGACAGCTGCCAATTGAACGGAGGCGGCTTCACAGGCTGAGTGGTGAGCTGATAGCGACACGAATCTGTGAGGTGGTAGTCGTATCGGTTTTCGACTGGCGCCCTTGGCGGTTTGCTGGCTGATTCAGGGGTAGGCATCGGTGGTGCAGGGGTATGCGACCGATGATTTTGTTGGCCGACTGCAGACTGATCCCTCAAAGATGCAAGTTGTCTCAACTTCCCTCTTCTTCTGGTTTGATTCGCTGGCTGATCGGTTGGCCGTATCAGGGGCAGGGGTAGTTGTTTGCAGGGGTAAGCGATGACCAGATCATATGGAAAGAGGCCCGGAATACGTGCTTGATGAGGCTGGTGGTTGATAGGTGTGGAATTTTCGAGCGAATTCGGGGCAAAGGTGATATTTGGATCGAAATGGAGAAGTGGTTACCAGGTTTGTGGTCGGTCAGTTTCGCTCTGCGGCTCGACTGGAGACGCAGCAGGGCGGGAGTCGACGAGATTGGATTCAAGAGAATGATTCGGCAATTCGAGACTGTTGAGGATGCTGCACCGCTTCAATTGGCTCGCTGGGTTCAGATGACCGACAGAATAAGTGAGTTTGGGGTCGACGATGGTGAGTGGTGGAATAACCGCTGGTAAGCGCGCCTCATGGACAGAGGGTGGATTACCCCAGGATTTTGGAGAACCGTACTTTCAACTTTTTCTAGCTTTCGAAGACGCCCCAACCCTTCGCGACTCCGTCACTCCCCCCCCCCCCCCCCCCCCCGTTTGGCAATTGGCAAGAGAAGCGCCGTCACCATCAACGGCACAAATCACAGCAAGACAGCAGCAGGGTCGCCAGTGGATGGGATGATTTTCAAAACAACCTCACCACAGACCTTGCGCCGCTGATTTCGCTCTTTGGCAAGCAGCCAACTGCGCAGTTCCTCTCTTAGAGCGCCACCTTGACCGACATCTTCATCTTTTTTATGGCGCCCCATGGGAGTCCTGACCGCTGTTGTGTCTACAGTGAGAGCCGGTGGCACAGCTTCGCTTCGTGCATTCATCGGAAGCGCACAGGAAGGAAGAACCAATGTCGAAATCGAGCTGTGTTCGTCGACCAGTTGCGACGTATGCGAAATGTACAACGATGGCGGCATCTCGCGCGTATTAGGGCGACCAAAAATCATTGAAATAGTCCAAGACACTCGCGCCACCAATCGTGATTTCTGTGACCGTTCTGCAGGTCTCTATTCCTTCAAAGGATATATTCGGGAGAAGGGAGTCCAAAGCGACTGGAAGGAGACTCTGGACAATCCTCTACGCCATCGCAAAAAATTGAATTTAGGTAACAGCGATCCGATTGGAGAATAAGCGCTAAAACCTAATCTTTCGCTGAAAATTGGGATCAGAAGGCCACCATTTCTGTGGTTCGTCGCCGCCGCGCTGTCCGGTATCCTCCAACAGTCCGCAGTCATAGTCTTTGCGGCGTTGGTGATGTATCAATTCCGGGATCAGTCCGAGAAGGACGATGCGCATGTCGCTGACTTTTCATTCCCTTGCACTCTGATTGGTACAATCTTGTTGGCTATCGGAGCAGGGCTTTGCGCGCACGTAGTGATCAGAACGTCTCAGCAAAGTGATTTCAGAAAGCAATCCGACATTTCTTCTCGTCTATTGTGGATTCAGCCGGGCAACCAAATCATTGGATAACAATTTTTTGATTCTTTTGCATTCAGCGAGCCCTCTGGAAAGCCAATCACTGAATACACGACAAAGTGGAAGAGAAACCATCGCAAATGACGTCGGACCCAATCTTGGTATGAAGTGCCTTTTCTCTCTCCATCTGCGGCATTTTCCTGGAATTTCTTGGGCTCAGAGCCCTCCACCCATCAATTTCTGTTGCTCAGTTATGTCATGGTTGTCATGAGCGCCGTCAAAGCAGGCTTGCGGACGCGCCGTATGGACATTGAAGACAGTCCAATGAGTCAGGATCCGGAATTCTTTGAAGGGCATGAATTGGACTGAATAGCCCTCGATATGGAAAGACAAGAGATTCAATCACGTCTATGCGGCGATTTTCCAGCCTAGACAAAATCTGGTCCTGGCATCCATGATCCTCGGTGATTCAAGTTTTTGGAGCTCCCAGAGTCGACGGGATTGAGAAAAACACCAAGTCAGTCCACCATGAATGGCTATTGCATCATAACTCCCAATCTACGGTCGAATCTCAGCGCCGTGCATTGTCAATGAAGAACGTAGATCGGCTGCAGAGCTTCCACGTGGATTAACATACAATGATTCAGAGCACCCTAAACATGCCCGAGAAAATGCACGTAAGATGTTGAAAGATGGCCGAGTAGATCTCCAGAAAGCCGGAGCAGAAAATAATTCAAGACTCCTTCCGCGGTTCATTCTGTGGAGGACCATTTCATCAAAAATGACAAGCGATTGGGAAGAAAAGTAAGCTCCAGTCAGACAGACTGTCATGGATTTAAAAATGGCCATCGAGGATATTACTACCGTCATATTTGGCCATAAATTCCTGGATCGAAACCCAATTGTATTCAGAAAGGGGTGGAAAGATGTGCACATGCTCTTTTGGCCGGTGGATTGCAAAATCATAGAGTCCCCTCTCGTGGCAAATCTCTTCGAGAAGTCGGTGCGTGATTGGTTTTATTTCCGAGTCGACCGGCATATTTTTCATGACCAGTGGGTCACCTTATTTCCGGAACTTGAGGCTGTCCTGAATATGTGGGTAAGGTCCTTGAGTAATACATCACAAGCGGGAGAAAAGGGTCTGGAGAATACTGTGAATATCGAACGCGATCCCAAACAACTACCATGCTACTGGGTATTTCCGCCCGATAACGATGCCGCTCAATCAGAACTTGAAGTCTAGCTTGAACGTAGTTCAACCTCTTGTCGAAGTATAAAATTTTACCCAGAGTCTTCGCGATTTGAGCCAACTTTTTGTCCTATGCCCGGTTGCATCCCATTTTGGATATTCAAATACAAATCTGTGGGAGACTGGAGCCCGGATCCTCAAGAAAATATTTACATCGACTTGAATGCATTCAGCTCCAGCTCAGCAACGCTTAAAACTATTCATACGGGCGTGCAGTATTGCAGGCCGTGCTTGACATCGGTGGCGAGACGAAAATGAAGGAGTCAAATGAACTCACATTCATCAACTCTAGTATTGAAAGAATCTGTGATGCTTTCACAGGAGCCAAGCTCAGTGACCATAGGGCTGCGCTAGACTGCGTTATTCCTGCACTCTCCTCGCGGCAACTTCTGCAACCGCAGAGAATGCTGGGTACTATCAGGCGCCTCTGGGAACGCTATCGAGAGGAAGGGAACTTGGAAAGGGCGGTAACCGGTCTCCTCTAGGCTTACCGTCAATACCTACGTCTCTTTCAGAGGCTCGACAGCAAAGACCTCAGAGGCTCCAGAAGATGAGAGCGGCCTCAGTCATTGCGACGTTGAATTCAAGCTCCGATGCTCAGTCTTCGGATTATGTCAATTCTTCCTTCAGTAGGTCATTGCTGGAGAAAGGAACTCGGCTCTCCTCCACATCCGTGATATGCTCGACCAAAACACTGGGTCATCGCAAATTTTCAAAATGATCGCAGTGTATGCAAGGGCTTGCTTGCGTCTCTCAAGAGCTTAAAACTTCAACACTGGATCAGAAGGACGAGACATGAGCGCATTTTAAACGAGCGGCGTGGTTGACCCGCGAAGAAAATGCCATGAAGCTAGTTTTGGGCATCCACGTTGACAATTTACATCATTTGAGAACAATTGGACAAGTAAACGCCAATGTACTTTGTTTATCCCCTCATGAGTCACCCGGATACCAGCCCAAAGCTTGTAAACTAAAGTAGGACGTGACTTGATCACAGGTTCACAGAAGATGATGCGTTCTTCATTCTTGATGAGGGCCGAAGGGGCAACCGTTGATAACAAGAGTCGTGCTAGTGGACAATCAATTCTGGATGTCGATCGGAGGTACACATGTGGAAGTCGCAATAAAAGGGGCATTCCGTCTCTCTGACCTTCTCAAGACTGCACGTATATTCGCTTTGGCATTGTGAGAGTTCTTTCAGACATTGAGTATCAGATTCTCTTTCACCTCTTGGCTATCTTTGAGTGATTCTCATATTATCACACGAGTAAAGACAGTAGTTGTGAAAGAATAATGCACCAGAAGATTCAGGAAAAGTCTGTCGTCAACGCGTGATGGCGGCATGCCGCACAAGACTGTCGTCAAGAACAGCATGACCTCGCAACTTCAAACCAACAAAAGCGCCGAGGAGGGACAAACCACGGTTTTTCGATGATTCGCCCAAAGACACGGGAATACCAGCGTCCGAGGAATCAAAAGCGCCCGTGATATATATTCCGCGGACGGGCAGAATGGCACCAGTGAACGGATGACCTTTCGGAAGACAATTTTTACAGATACACGGTCTCAACACCAGGGTCAGGAGCAAGTCATTTGTGCAACATTGCTGATTTGTCAGTGTTGACCGACAAGTCACGCATTCAATTACTTTCATCAAGCCCGATCAGCCGCTTCAGAACGACCAAGAGACTCCTACGATTGACGCTACCATCACTGGAAGATGGGCTCGCTAATCTCTTTCCCCTCCATGTGTCCTGGCATTGAGCAGCCTTCTCGTCCGCGCGCGAAGAGAAGATGCTGAAGAGAAGCTACAGTCTGAGTATAATGGGCAACAGCATCACTCCACATCGCCCACAGCCACCATCACCATAAAACGACGACGATGGTAAAAATTGCAACTTCACATCATCTATAGTACAATTGAACTGGAAAAACTCTGCCTGCGCGGCCAACAATCCAAGAATCAGTTAGATATATTCGAGCATGGCGAGCAAACACTATCAGAGCCTGTGCTTCCTCTGGCTCTGATTTTTGGTTCTGCAATTCAACTTGACTCCCCACCAAAGCAGAGCAAGTTCTAACCTTCATGCCAAACGCCGTGGACGGATCAGCCACCGGAGTCTCGAACGAAGACGAAACAACCCACTCCCATTGCCTTGTGAGTGGTCTGCACATCATGAGATCATTCCCGGCTCCTCTTGCGCGGGTTCACTACTTGGAGAGATTAGTATATCTCCAATCTGGCCGCTAGGTCTGTTGCAGTTCACCCACTTCCGCCGCCCGGGCAGATGGAGAGAGTGAAAAACTACTAATTCCGGACAAGTTTCGGGTGTCTTCCTAGAACGCGGTTGGAAGAAACTACCGTTTTGTTGAAGCGTCGCTGCGGATGGAACCGGAGCGATTGAAGCTCTCAGTAGGAGAAGTGGCGATTCCGTTGTGGCGAGGAATAGCAGCGTTTGTACGCTTTGATTCCAGTCGTTGTCATGCCGCAGCTCCATATTGACCTACTCGATCAAGGGGTGCGCTGTCTCCATTGCAAGACCGACGGTCTGGACGGACAAGCACACGAAGTTGGCGTTTGCCCCGAAAACATCTCAGGTCATAAAGCCTTTCATCCACTGGCGCTTGCATTCAGAGCAAGCACAAATAGTCAGTCACAAAAGAATAGACAAAGGAGAGAGACTCAGTATTTCCGCGCACCACGTTCGATCTGATTGAACATAATGTCAACTTCCCGACAAAATTAGCACTCAAAATCCAATGCTAACATCATCCAGACACGACCGGCCGTTCTGTTATCCAATGCACTACCACCCAATCCACCTCAATCAACTCGACCACCGATGGGCAAGCTCATTCGCACTGTGAAAAGGAGACCCATATCCAACCCAAGGTATCTGATCTGATCTGCCAACTGCTTGTAAAATAGAGAGGAAATGGGGAAAATAGGGGAATATATCGAACAGTTATCAGCGAGTGAGCGAGAAGCAGAAGTAAGGAGATTAAAGAACAATGTGGGAAAGACAGGAAGAGATAGATGATCAAACTTTGTCCGCGGCATGGTACCACCATGTTGCTGTACGAAAAGGAGGCAGTCTTCTTATTTCAATGTTTTGCTTCGCTTTTTCTATTGTCTCTGCCCAATGACTTCGGGTCCAAAGTCAAACCCCTGATGTTGACTTTGTTGCTGCTTTGGCGGTGGAGGATATATAGGACTTGTCATAAGACCTGCGTATGCGCCAGGAATAGGCACGGCGTCGTACTGTTGCTCTCCAGGAGCAGCGGGTACGTGATCTTGCACAAAGTCCTGGGCAGGTTGTTGTTGCGGGCTCGAAGCACGGGCATGGGCGCCGTTGTCGGAATCCTCGACCTGTGCCATTCCAGCGGGTGGCGGAGAAGAGGCAGGGGCACCTTCGAAGCCGTTTTGCTGCATCTTTGGGGTGGCGCCTTGCACGCGGATGGGCGGCGCTTGGAGCTGGAACGGCTTGGGTTCGGCGAAGCCGCGAGGATACTGCACTGTTTGACCAGGAGCCTCGCAATTTTCGGCCGCTACGGACGCTTCGTACGTGCTGACGACGCCAGGCGATTTGGGAGGACCAGTGTAGCGTGGGTGTCCTGGCGGTGGCTTCCATCCGTCGCCTGGGGTAAGCGGGGGCGGTCCGAAGCCAGGCGTGTTGGGAGCCGACTGCGAGCGGAGGTGTGCGAGATACAAATCGGAGCGCGCGCGGTCGCGGGTAGCCATGCTCTTGCGGAGTTTGCGTTTTGACCAGAAGCGGTAGAAGACGATGCCGTAGATAATGATCGAGAGGACTTCGACCACGACCTCGATTATGCAGCAGACAAGAGACCAGTCCTGAAGGAATGAGTTTAGATTTCGAAAAGGAAGAGCTTGGACATACCTGGAGACGGCAAACCAATGCATACTGCACATCAGATTCGAAAAGATCGCGGCGCTTGTTGTCTTTGCAAGCCCATCCCCACATGTCTTTGCTGTCGCCGTTGACTTTAGACTGGTTGAGGACTGCGGCACCGACTCCCCACATGATAATGCTGAAAACGAAGAATGAAACCGCGAAAGCGCCGTAGTATGTCGACAGCTTCTCGGCCTTCTTGTGCCCTCCCTTGCGGCAGTACGCTAGCAAAATAACGATTGCCATGAAGAGTGAAACGCAGGCAATGACGAGCAGCAATATTTGCGGCCAAGGATTGGTGTTCTCTGCCCAGGGGGTCAAGCCACCACGCGGGGGTAGATTCTTGGTGGCGTTGAAGATGGTAAATGTTGCGGCGAGCATAGAAAGCACGATCAGACTGCAACTAAAGTTGATGCCTCGGAGGAAGAATTTTGCGACGCGCACACGGAATTTAATTTTCTGCCATGGTTAGCAAATATCATTTTGGTAACCTGGCGAAACTCACCAAGTCTCTTGCTTGCTCCTGTTCGGTATCCCCTTCCAATTTCTCCAAAATCTGCTCCTGCCTGAACGTGGGACTCAGCACCTGGTCCATGTTCCGCGGCGGAGCTCCTGGTGATTTCATGGCACTCTTCAGGGGGCTCTTGGGGGTAGGTGGAGGCAGATATTTGTTGTCCGTTTCCTCCATTTCGACGCCTGACCACGACTCGTGCCCTGACCGGCGGCTGTTGAGGTAACCAAAGCCCAGGTCGGATGGCTGAGGCTGGGGGGTGTAGTGATTTGTTGGAGGTTCTGGTGGCTCGATTGGGGAATGCACAGCTGTTGCCTCGGCGAAACGTGCTGCTCTTGGTGTCTTGAGAGACTGTGCGTGAGGGTCTGTCGACGGCCGCGGATAGCTAGTTATGCCTACTCTCGGGAACTTGTTGTCGTCGACTGTCATTTCGTCTTTGTCAGGATGTGGGATATGACGTGAGAAGTTGACGCAGGGAAAGAAATGGAATCAGGCAAGTAGCTTCGCTCAGTCCAGCTAGACGAAGGCCAAGCCGTAGATTGTGGGATAGAGCAAAAACAGGTAATGATGGTGCGCGGTGATACTGAGGCCTGCTGGAGAAAGGACAAAGGAGAGCTTCGAGGGGAGAGCAGATGCGGGCTTATGTTTGGGAAGTAAACGGGCGCTTGCGTACGGGAGCACGGATTGGCGGGCACGCTGCAGCAGCGCTTGCAGACAGGACAGGATGCGTCGCGGAGAGGAGCACAAATAGGAATGGATCCGGGGACTGACCTGGGCAAAGAATTGCTGATAGGCGGTTCAGTGTTGGAGTGGCTGATGTCCCGAAATAGATGTCCGGGAGGTTTCTGGGGCAGACGGCATGAGCAGGTGGCCGTCAACGAGGCGTCAAGGGACCAATTGAAGGTGTTTGGAGCAAAGCTGACGGTGTCGTGCTGCCGTCAGCGCGGAGAAGCTGGAGCTGTAGAGGAGGATCACAGAGAAGAGCTGCGCGACGGCCGCATATGAGGCCAAAGGCAAGTGGTAGACGCGTTGGAAAAAAAGGACGAGAGCAGCGGTCAACGTGTCTCGCACAGAGTTTGGGCGCGCTGGAAGCGCCGTGGGTACAGGACGGCGATGCATGGTTGAAAGAGAGTGTCCAATTGAAGGGCGCAGCTTCGCGCTGGTCGAGGTCGAGTCGAAGATGGGTGTGACGGAGCAGGGGACGAGGTGGCAGTCAACGACATGATTGGCTGCAGGGTTGCGTCGCTTAGCGCCTGCAGACGGCCTCTTCTCCAACACCACCACACCACATGGTCATCTCATCCACAAGTGGCGAGACGCACTTCCATCCGCTGGTCCTTGGCCTTGCTGACTCTTATCCTGCATCCAACCCAAGTGTTCCTGCAGCCCTGCATGTGCGCGCCTCGAGCTGACGCTTCTACATACATGTACCCTTGATTCCTTCAAAACTGTCAAGCCTGCGGCATCGCAAAGGCACAGCGGCACTGTGCGTCGAGCCAAAGCCACGCGTGTCAGTCTGTCAGCGCGGGAAATTCCATTTCTAAGTCACTCTTGCTACGCCGTGGGTTACACAGTTTCCCCAGGCAAGTTTGATTCTGTGTAGCCAACCTGCCACCACATCCTCGACACTGCAACGACTTTGCTTCTCCCCCCATGAGCAACAAAATAGGTCTGGACAACCTAATCCAGTGAAGGCACTTTCAAGGGTTGTTAGGTTCGGATGTGGAGCAAAAATGCAAAAAGAATGGTGTCTCCCCTCCCAGAATCGAACTAGGGACCTTTCGATGGCATTGAACTCCATTACAGTCGAACGTGATAAACCAACTACACCAAGAGGAGCAAGAACAGTTGACTGTTCTCTTGGCTGTAAAATCAGCTGCCAGCAATTATTATAAAGTACAAATTCTGGCAAATCCCTGAGAAAGCCATGCATTCTAGGCGAAATTAGACGCAAATCCAAAGCTAATGTCGATTGGCCATCGTAGTCATACTTAAGCGACCACAAACGGCATAGTTTGTGGCAAATTCAGCCCTCAAACACCTCCAATGCGTGCGCCGCAGTCAGACTCTGCCACCCCACCATCAACCGCCATCACCCCTATCATCTCTCATGGGAAAGTGCTAATAGTTATCTTCGCATAGCCAATGAGAATTGCAGAAGTGTCGAGCAAAATGTACCGACGTTCATGGAAGCGGTGAAATTGAAGTCATGACACTTTTTTCTGGTGATCAACGACCGACCCTCATCAACAGCTTTTAGTTTGATGCGAACAACCGTGTGTTGGTTATCTATGCTAGCCCGCGCTTACTGCCCTTCGGAGCATGTTGTTTGTGCGTGTGCATCATGGCGATCTAAAACAGGTAAACAAAGCCCGTCAAGTTGGCTTTGTACTTCGATCTCAATGTGTCCCACTACACATGATTCCTTCTACTCCAGGTGGAGCCGATCAGACGTTTTGTTGAGTCGCGAGAACCGTGCGTAGGGGGGGAGGGGCGTTTCAAAAGTTCTTCATAATAGTGGAACATCTAAACAAACTTTTTACATGGCAGGGGAAGTATGAAAGACACGAAAGCCACATGCATCAAGCCACCGGTCGTGACCACAGCCAGCTGTCGAAGGAAATACGTACATGAACATCATGGTACAAGGCGTCCTCCATTACCCACACCAAGAAGGTTCCGCGTAGAAAGCGATTCTCCAATATCTTCTTTCCCGCAAATGGCTAGTCAGCGGTGTTGTGTGCCGTTTAAATCTGCGCCGTTGCGCTCAACCGTCGTAGTTTTGTTGCGCTTCCTTTTTGCTATTAGATACCGGGACATCAGGGACGACAACCACCTTGCCCGATTTGCTCGTAACCTTCACGTCGACGGCCTGAGATCCAACAGGACTTCCAGTGAGAGTGAAATGGTTGGTACTGTCACGCTGAGCTGGCTTGTACGTCTTGCCCTTGTCCGAGCTGAGCTCAAGGCTTTGCGTGCCCTCCTTTGCGTTCTGGACTTGCATGGCAACGTAATACTCGTTTGTGCCCTCCTTGTCCGAAATCTTGATTGGGCCTTGGACGGGACACTTGACGAAATTCCATTCGACAGTAAATTTGCCCACGGATGGATCGGCGAGCTGTTTGAATCCGTCGGGAAAGAAGTCAAGGCCGTCTCCACACTCGGAACATTGGTCGACAAACATGACAACAACCTTTTTGCCGTTGCCCCTGACTTCAGCACAGGCCCCGCAGTTGGCTGAATTGTTCCAATTGTTGCCACCAATGGCGGCACCACTGACGCCAGGCGGGAGTTGATAGCCCTTCATCATGCAGTTTCCGCCCTCTAACGCTCCGCCGTAGAAGGTAGCCGGGCCTCGGAATACCTTGCCGTCAACAGGAGTGGTTTCTGGTGAATTTATTTGGGGCGAAAGGCTTTCGGGAGGCGAGGAATGTTCTGCTCCTCCACCACTACCTCCTCCACCACCTCCACCACCTCCTCCTCCACCGCCGCCACCCTGATTGTGACCACCGCCCTCTCCGCCTCCACCACCTCCCCTGCCGCCCTCGTTCCCTTGAGAGGGAGTAGATGGTTGGTGGTTGCTCTCTTGCCTAGCCTTCTCCTCATCTTGCCTAGCGCGCTCCGCATCTTGTCGCTCTCGCATTTTCTCCTTCTTCATTCGCAGTTCCTCCTTCTTCTGTCGTTGAGCTTCTTCTTGTTCCTGCTTCTTCCTAGCCTTCTCCTCGGGCTTCTCGTTTCCATCTTCTTCTTCTGGGGGTGGTTGGTAACCTTCAGGAGCCGGTGGACAAGCTACCTGGACTAGACCTTGCGATCCATCTTGGGGAATAGCCTCCGGAAGGGGGTTCGGGAGAGGACTGGCCTTCACCGAGACAACGAGAAGGAACAAAAACAACGTAAGGATCGTGGAGCGGATCATGGTGAATGAGTGACAAGACCGAAAATCAGCCAATCAACAAAAAAGGAGACTGACGTGCCTGGAATTGTTTGGGGAGGAGGGTTAAATGGATATGGATCTACACTATATAGTCCCAAATGCTCCACAAAACCTTACTCGCCGACAGAATGTAAAGACAGGGAGGACCGATGCTAGCCTACAAGTGGACGGATCTTGTTCGCCCAGCTTGCGGACCTCTTCAACTCATGGGTTCGTGCATTACTCGACCATGAAACAGTAGAGGTCCTGGCATTACCGTAGCTTGACAGTCAGGCACAGCGTGACGCAACGCTGAGAAGGGCTTAGCTACGAATAGGGCGAATCTCGGCTAAAGCGTGATATTAAGGCTCCTGGTATCCTTAATCAAACATGGAACGAGGGCTGAACACCGATCTTTGATGGTCGTAGTGAGCATGCGCTTTGTGGCAGCGTGATCGGCTCTTCTGTCGCGACAGCCAGAACGCAAGGTGCAATTACGCCCCACCGACACGCTTTTGTTCGAAGCATAATGCTCATGCGGATTGGTGGAAAAGTGGTGTTGAAGATGAAGTGCAAGTGATGGCAATGACATTCGGCGGCAGGTACAAGGTATATGCATGGCGGACCGCTACATCCCCGCAACTTTCTTTAATAAATCGATTGCCTATTTCGGTATGAATGAGCGCAGGTAATACCTTCCTACCAGGAGACCAGCATGTTTTGATAGGGGACCGCAAACCATTGCATTGTGATGATGGTGGTGGTGATGGTGGTGGTAGAGGCGGTGGTAAAATCTTGGATAATGTATTGTGGCTGGTGTGCGGACCACGAAATCTCCCGCCTTTCCGTAGCAACTGATGGAGTTGCAATTGAGTTTGGTCCTTGCTTGGCAGAAGGGAGATCTCTGCGGGTTCGTCGGCGAGTGATGTCGGTGTGTCCACGAGAGAAGTCAAATCGGCCGACAGTCTCGCACACAGGTGATTGGTGTCTTCGATCAAAACATAGTCTGGCGAAGCTTTTTAGTAACGGTTTCAGCGTTGCAGGTTGTAGTCAACAGCCGCTTTCCTTCCAGAATTCCAAAGTCCGAAGTACCGTCCCGCTGATTTTGGAAACGCAAACCCGGCAGGCTCAGTCGATGAAGATTGAAAACCGTCCGGTGCCCAGAAATTACTGCGACCCGTATCTCCAGCCGGACATCGTCCATCAGCCACAGATATCGTGATTGGTTAGCCTTACGCTTAACAATTCACTCCGACATGAGACTGTAGTCTGGCTTGAAAGGTAGACGGGGCTGCCCCATTGTATTAACAGCTCCAGCCTCCTCAGGGCGGTGTGGAGTCTGTTCGCCAGCGTTATTGTAAAAGGACTGCGAACAGCCTTACGGTGTCCACAGTCTCTTTGTGATGTGCTTGTTGCTGTTCGCTGTCAGCAGTCACTGTAAAATTTAGACTTAAGGACAGAGAAAAATGTCTGCAAAGAACCCCTGGCTTGGGATCGGGGAAGACAAGCGCACAAGAGCTACAGCAGTGATGACGGTTAAATTATTGATCAGACAGGGAATGTGACCAACCTAGAGGAGGAGTTGACGCTAAGCCGCTGGCCTGATATTGAGCTATACAGCAGTGATGCACGTCATAACGCTCTTGGGGTCAAGGCACGGCGGGAAGGTCTCGAACCTCTCCCATACCCCTTGTAACTCATGTAAATCTAGCCCTTTCAGGTATGAGTACCGCCAACCAGTTCCTGCCTTTAAGCTTCTAGAACTGTTCACTGACTTCACTTTATCGATCATATCTCTCATATTGTCAATCAATTTGCTCCAGGCTAGACCTAGTTTGGGGCTGACAGTCCCTTTTCCGATGGGGTACTATTCTTGGAAACTGTCATCATCAACTTGTTGGACTCGGTAGGTCGAATCCAATGAAAGGCAATGTATTTTCAACGCCCCCGGAATTTTCCACAACGACTCGGCTACACCCTCAGATACAGGGTGCGGGTGGTACAGGTATTTGGTTGCTTAGAGTGTGGAATTTCGTAGTTGAAGAAGAAGATAGAACATGTCATGGCAATGGCGCAGGAAGAGAAGAAGCCATTGTTCGAACCCAGGTCCAAATCTATCACACTATACTCCATTCTAGATTTTACCGGATATCGTCTTTTGGTCAGGAACTCCCATTTCGTACATTTTTGCCATAAAATTCTAGCGACAAGCTCCGGTACCCAGTGCCAATGAACCGCAACGGGTCGGTGGACCTCTATGATTTGACACCAATATCGTTCGTGGAGTAGTGGTCGAGCACGATCTTGTAGAGGTAGCTTGGCGAGTGGCCTCCGAGGTTTGTAACATACAACTCCACGAGCGAGGCAGGGACAAAGTCGTAGAGCGGATTCACAACATCAGTGGTCTCGACGAATTCGCCGTTTTGGTAGGGCACGACGGCGCTCGAATCGCCGTACTCGATCATCTCTTGTGCGTTGAAATGGTAAAGTGGAGACAGTTTGAAGACACCGCTGACGACCATGACAGGTGTTTTGTGCATATGGGCGGCTTGCGCAATAGCACGGGCGCCGACAGCGGCAACCAGAGCGCCATTTGCCAACACGGCGTGCGTCGCGAGTATGACCTTGTTCACACGAGACATGATGGCGAAAATGGCGGATTCGGGAATCAGGATGACGGTGATTCCGGCGGCAGTCAGAGGTTTGAATCCATCCTCTTCATCGTCATCGCTATCTCGGTTGTTGTTGGTCTTTCCGCCTGTAAGAATCCTTGCATGTGTGTTGTCGCTGTCGTTGGGAAAAGCTTCGGCGTGGATGACGGTAAACTTGCGCTTCTTTGCTGCGGCTAGAAGGAAACGCTGCACCGTAGTGCTCGAGGTATGAGTGAGAATGATTTCGTCGCTGTGGATGTGTTGGAGTGCGTATTCAGCGATTTGCTCGTCGACTTGGTCCAGTTCGTCCAGGAGCTCATTGATGCCTTCCAAAACTTCGGCTTTGAGATCCTCTTTTTTGGTGGCGGCGTTATCAAGATTCGCCAGATTGGATGGCGTGAGAGGTCCTACGCCACCAGGTGATCTGGCGCCAGCGGGAGTCCCGCTTTGTGAAGGGGTCTTGGGTGACTCTGCCTGGGAAAAAAGTCCAAATAGACTACCGCCATGGAAAGTGTGTGAGCTGGTCAATGCCGGACGGTGTGACAGGTCTGTCGAGTCGCTGGCCGCGTCATTGTGTACGCTCAAGTCTCCCGAGAAGGTAGCGCTGGGTTTGAGGAATGTCGAGATGGTAGAACTGAGGCCTGGTCTTTGCGGTGTATTTGCGCCTGCTTCGCTCGCGACACCATCGCCCTCTTCCGCAATTTCGCGCACCACACCTAAGACGCGGCGCACCATGTTGCCTACAACAATCTCTCGCGGTTGTGCTTCCTCTAATCGGGCTCCAACATCCTTGATGCGGCGCATCAGCTGCGCAACATCTCGACTCTTGAAGTCTTGAACAACGCGGCGCAAAAGTTGTGTCGTCGCGATGGCGCATGGTCTTGAGTTGCGGATTTGACGGCGCTTGAGGAGCCTGAGGATATATGTCAACAAAAGTGCACGGTGAAACGGGAGGCAGGTTTTGAGGTGGGCAAGACTCACGATATGAGGTGCTCAATCGATGACTCGACAGGGTTGTGCTTGAGCGATTTCAAGAACGAGGGCAGGCCCGGAGTGTTGGGCCCATTTGCAGGAGCCATTGTGGATGAGGTATGAAGTCAGTAGCTGACAGGGGTGGTGTGTTTCGGGGTGGTTCCGGGTGGTGGTAAAGAGGTGGTCGGTCGTTAATGACGGTGGTGGGGAGAGAGATTCTTTAGTGGCAGGCCTGGTTAGCGGTGGTGCATGACCTTGACAGTCAATTGTGTGTTGCGTAGCACGACCAGACAGTTTCGCAGAAGTCAAGGGCGAGCGCGCGTCAATTCGTGAACTTTTTCAGTGCAAGAAAATAACCCAGCAAGCTTCGCGCACACAATCTTTGACCGCATTGGCCGTGTGCCGCCGTCTGGTGGTGGTTGGGATCTGAAGAGCCCGGGCGCGGCGCTCGTCATACGTCGCGATCGCAGCTCTCCCAAATCCTCCCCATCACTTACCCCAAACCACGACTGCTGTCACGTTTACCGCCAACACTTTCCGCCACGAGGCGGAATTCGCCCTTTGCATCTCAACGCCGCCCCCGTGTCTGCGCTGGCCCAATTCTGCCGCCGTTGCCTTCGAAATCTGGTCGACTGTTCAACCGACGTCGGCGGAGCCAACGGCTCTCCCACCGCGCAGCGCACAGGCAGCTTCCCACCACCTCTGCTTGCGGGCGCCTCCAGAAACCTTTCTCCCCGACGATCTGTACTCGTTCATGGCTTGCCGGGGACTATGAACTCCCTCAACATTCTCTCAGGAATTGGCGCCACACCTCCACCCAGTCCTTCACGCTCCCGCGCTGGTTCAGAGAGCGACCTCTCTAGGTCCAATACCACCACCGTTCCCCGCAGCCGAGCATACACGGACGATGTGTTTCCGAAAGTTGCAGACTTTCAGAGCGAA
This sequence comes from Phyllosticta citriasiana, assembly GCF_038021145.1. Classification (NCBI taxonomy): domain Eukaryota; kingdom Fungi; phylum Ascomycota; class Dothideomycetes; order Botryosphaeriales; family Phyllostictaceae; genus Phyllosticta; species Phyllosticta citriasiana. Next base: position 1,739,176 of record NW_027117279.1, on the reverse strand, counting down.
AAGAGTGGAGGAGCGGTCGTGGCCGACCAGTGGGGTTCTACCTCGCCCAGCGAGAAGACTCCACTGCTAGACCAGCAAGAGATCGAGACATTTGGCGATTATAAGAGATGGGGTGGCTGGCTCATGCCTAAGCGGATAGCTACCGCCGTGGTTGGCGGGCTCAAAGCAGTCTTGTCGGTAGCCACTGCTCCTGCAAGATATCTGGCCTCATGCTTCTACGACGACAACGGTTACTTTAGCACCCTCATGCCACTTTACAGAATCGGCCGGAAATTCCCTCGGAAGAAGCGACGGCGAACTAGCATAGAGGAAGTCACGGCTGAGGGCGATGCGACGGCAGATGCTGCAGAGGACCGTCCGCGACGAAGAAGTGGTTCTGGCAAAAGCATACCACGCAAATCTCCCAAGAGATCACCCTCAGTGTCATCTACTACAAGCTCGGTTGCGATTACTTCAGACTCGGAAAGCGAGAGACCACCTACCCGCGAAGATGACGGCCCTGCAAAGCATACGAGATCGAGATCTTCCCTCTCCGCCGGCGACGAGATTGCCCCGGCGAGGCGCTCCATCCGAATAAAGCTTCACAATGAAGATGCCCTGCGGCATCGCAAACAGAGGAAGAGTCGGACGGCCAGCATCACCAAGCAATCTGAAACTGGTCCTACACCTCAAGACGCTTCGGTGGCTGCTCTGAAATCGCCGACAAGCCCAGGTCCATCTTCAAAGCTCAAATTTCCACGTGCTCCAGTGCCTCCACGGCCCCTGGTCCCGCGTCGCCAGCCCTCCTACGCTGCGAATGCGCCCTCGCAGTATGGGCCCCACCAAAAGACTTTGATCCTGGACCTCGATGAAACTCTGATCCACAGCATGGCCAAAGGCGGGCGCTACACCACGGGCCACATGGTCGAAGTGAAGCTGAACCAGCCTGTCGGAGCTGCCGGGCAAGTTGTCGGACCTCAAGTTCCAATTTTGTACTATGTGCACAAGCGACCGCACTGTGATGACTTTTTGCGCAAAGTCTCCAAGTGGTACAACCTCGTCATCTTCACTGCTTCGGTTCAAGAATACGCCGATCCCGTTATCGACTGGCTTGAGCTGGAGCGCAAGTATTTCGCTGGGCGCTTCTATCGGCAGCACTGTACCTTCAGGAACGGCGCATACATCAAAGACTTGGCTCAAGTCGAGCCGGATCTGAGCAAGGTGATGATTGTGGACAACAGTCCAATGAGCTACATTTTCCACGAAGGTAAGTCGAACTCGTCCATCTTAACCGACTCGTGTGCTAAATGTTCGAACCAGACAACGCCATTCCAATTGAAGGCTGGATCAGTGACCCAACCGATAACGACCTGCTACACTTGATACCACTGCTCGAGGGCTTGCAGCACGTCACTGACCTGCGCGCTTTGCTGGCGCTGAGACTGGGTGAACCTACTGCAGCGGCTTGATTTCTCTCCAAGCAAATGTGAAGCGCACAGAATTCGAGAGCAAGAGAACTACGATGGAATGATAGCATGTGTGGAATGTTTGAGCAATGACTGATTGAAGGCATCATGGTAGGAGTTTCCCCATCTTCTTCACTCCATGCCTCTCTGCGCTAGCTTTTGCCTGGTCTCCTTTGCCCCCCCGTTTGCCCTTCTTTTTTTGCCGCAGTGGCGGCAATTCGTCTTGTCTGCATAAATTGTGTTTAATACCTGGAGCATGGAGTTTTACTCTCCTTCTTGCTGTCATTTTCACATCCTCTCATATTTTTTGCTACTGCTGCTCCTCATCATTGGTCCGTTAGACGCATCAAACGGGCTATGGACATGCATCGGATAAAATGCGATCAGGCAGGCGACGTTGATGGTTGGAACAACATCTAGCAGGCCTTGTGCGAATGCATCATGCGCGTCAGCCCAGGCCCTTCTTTGTGCATCCATTTCTTCCACGTTGCGAAGCGCAGTCGACACGAAAAAAAAAAAAAAAAATCATGATTCGAATCAACAATTACATCAACCCGTACTCTGTCTGCGTCTTCCACTACCTCCTAAAGCAGCCCGTCCGCGACACAAACACACCATACTACTCTCCCTTCCCCAACGCCAATCTCTCCACAGTCCCACCTCATCCATCCGCGGCGCTCGCTGCACAAGCAATGCTGCCAAGACCGGCCAGCCGTCCACCCGTCCGTCAGCCCGCCCGCGCATGTGAAGAAAACAACGCAGCGCACCGCATCGCAGCACAGCACAGCGCGGCCGACCGGCATCGAGATTCCCGCCTCTTCTGATCGCAACCTGTTTGTCCTAGGCAGGTCGACCACGTGGTGGCATGCGACGCGGCCCCAGTCGACCGACAGTCGACAGCCGAGCCAAGGGATTTTTCTCGTGTCGCTGGACTTGCCTTTTTCGTCTGTTCAAGCAGAACCTTAGAGGCTACGTTAGCGTGTTGCCGAGCGCGGGCTTTGGCAAGGGCAAGGGGAGGTGCGTGAGGGAGGAGGAAAGCAGCGCGAACCGAGGTCGGCCTGCCTACCTACGTATGTACTTCATTGCAAGTGCATAGGTACCCATGCCAGGTGGCTGATTATTCAAACATGTACATATGTACAATAAGCATGCGGGATTAGTTGCTGGGATTTGCTTTTGCGGCTTTTGCAGCTGCTGCTCGCAAGTAAGCAAGCATGTGGTTGGTGATGACTGCACGGAGGCGACGACGACGAATCGCGGACGTCATCATTGGCAGAATCTGATTGGGGCGGGACTTGCTGCGCGTCGCTGGGAAGAGTAAGGCTGCGCTGGGACGGCAAGTTTGGACGCGGTGGGTGCGATGGATGATGTTGCGTTGGATGGGGAAGACATTTTTGATTGGTTGGGTTGTTTTTGAGACCAAAATATGCATGCCTTGAGAGTCCGCGGACGTGGAATACTCGGACTGTACAGAAGCATGGGAGCTTTGAAAGGGGACTGAATTGACCAGTCCTTCATCTTGCGTTAAAATTCAGCGGTGTACATACGTGCAAAACGAGTTTTTGCATTTATGTACTAAATAATTGAATGAAACCATTTGCTGCCCGAAACGCTGGCTTTTCCTAGCCCCATGCAAACAAACGCCTTTTGCATGCTCTTAAATAAAATCAAAAGTGTCGCCACTCTTCTCTCTCAACATGCTGCCCACTCGCTTCGTCCCCACGATACGCTCCAAACGCAGCCTGTCCCACTTGGAAAACACACATCGCACGCTGGCCTCACTGGGATCCAGTTTGCCCTCGGCAATGCTAGTGCCCAGAAAATCGCCGACAACCTCCTTGTAGAACAGCGGGTTCTCGGGCAGCGCGTACATGATGACCCTCTTGACGCCCTTGATCAAGTGCCGCCGGAAGTGGTGCGCGCGACCCGTGTACAACAGCACCGAGTGGCGGCCGGTCAGGAAGTGAGAGCGCGCGCGGCGCACTTCAGCCTGCTCGGCGTACTCTGAGACGGCGCCAAACGAGACATTTTGCGTTGCGCTTGACGTGGCGAAGTAGTTACGGACGCGGACAAAGTCGAGATAGGATGGGATGAAGATGAGAATGCCTTTGCCACCCTCAGCGGGCTTGGGCAGGCGCGTCAGGGCTGGCACGATGGCGCTGGTGAAGTACTTGAAGCGTGCATCCGGGTCACTGGCTGGCGAGGGCGAGTCGTAACGATTGAAAGTTTGCTTGACGGACAGGCCAATGTCGAGCATGGCGCCGTCATATGTGGGCTGGATCTTGACCTTGCCGGCAATGTTGCGCATGTGCTTGTTGAAGAGGGAGTTGAGCTCGGGCGTCAGGTAGGCAGAAATCACAATTGTCTGCCGGAAATGCGATGCCTTGTTGTCGAGATACCAGGTTCGCACGCGGCTAAAGTCGCAGCCGTGGGCGTCCTTTGGCTGGAGGTTGAGGTGGGAGAAGATAAATTCTACATGCTCCCAGTTCTGCATAAGCATGGCGTCGGCTTGGTCCACAACGACGAGTTCGATAGAGCTGAGAAAATCGAAGTCTTTTTTCTTTTTGCTATTGATCGATCAGCATGCAGCCACGCTTTTAGAGGCTTGGGGCAGCTTACTCTCCGCCCTTTTCGATAGCTCGACGCAAGCCCAAAGGACTTGCGAAAATAATGTCCGAGTTGTAGAATTGTGAAAAGTACTTGACCGTTTTCCGGGTGAACTTTAGACCAAGACGATAGTCATTGTCATCATTGCCCTCGAAGAGCTCGCGAAAGTCCTCGGGTTTCTCTTCTCCAAAACGCTCCTCAACTTGATCAAAAGTGTCGTGAAAACGTTTCTTGTTCTCCTGCTGCTCAGGCTCAGATAGCTTCATGACTGTATTCACTGCCCTGACGCATGCTTGTCTAGTTTCGAGCAGCATCAAAACTTTGGGTCTTGTAAAGCCTTGATCTCTGAGTTCCAAGTCGTCGCTGTCTTGCTCCCTGGCCAAACGCGCATTGTTCTTCAGCACCCTGTCTCGCGTCTTGAAGATGTGATTCAATGCATGAAGACAGGTGATGTCGCGGAGTAACTGGGCATTTTGAACTGTCCGACCTCCAAAGAGGACATCCTGGTAATTATAGAGAGGCGCTGCAATATTCTTTTGAATGTCTTTGAATTCAGGCATGGCTTCTTTAGCCTTGGAACGCAGCTTCTGTTTGAGTTTCAGCTGATCCGGCGACGATGGTGCTTTCTCCGAGAGCTCTTCCAAATTCAGTGCCAAAGTGGTACATCTTCCAACGCCGGGGATGTCGATCTTTTTGGTGTCCCACTGGTTGTCTTCAATAGCCTTCAGTCTCCTGGGTAGCTCTTTCTCATCTGGTCTGGAGAAGTGCGATTCAAAGGGATCAGACAAGTCCTCGCCGTCGTCATCGTCGTCTTGGGCTTCATCGTCAGAGTCTGCGACTTCCTGACGCTCGGCATCTTCTAGATCTTGAGATTCCGCAGGGTAGTTGTCTTCAACAGCGAGCGATGACGATTCAGCCGTGGTTGGATGGTCAAGTTTTCTTCTCTTTTTCCTTGGCATTTCCTGATGCTCAGACTGCAGCGACTGAAGCAACGCAGAATAGGGCTTTGCAGCGGGTGCGGTCTCTTCGTCTGCATCATCTTCCGAACTTTGGTCGTCTTCGGAGCCAGAGTCCATGGGCTCGTCTTCGACTTGGGGATTTTCGGAGTCGCTTTCGGCAGCCTCAATCCTGGATTTTGTGAAGGCATCGCGACCGACGGCACGACCACCCCTGCCACCACGACCTCTGCCTCGTCCTCGTCCTCGGAATGGCGCCATGGTATTCTGCGAAATGTTGGAAAAGTTACCAAGTCGTCGCTGGTGGCCAGCCTAAAAAGTTTCTGCGCAATTGCCGGCTACGGACGACCGTACTTATCTAATCGCTTGATCGGATGAGATTTCGCGCACTTTGACGGCACCGGAATATCAACAACACCTTTCTTTCGCGCGGGCCAACGCCGGGTATCAAAGAAGATATTCCCCAAAGGCCAGCTACCTGCCGACCCTACCTTACGCCCGCCACAACTCCACCTCGTCCGCCCCAACCTCCATCCTACTCCGCAAACTCGCCCACCATGGCCGAAACCGACTCTTTCCTCCACCTCGCCCGGCCCCTTGGTCCTGCGCACATCGGAGCCCAGCCTTCGACTGCCCCACTCAACGTCGTGATTCAGCCTCAAGTGCGTACCGGCCGACCCCATAGGTGTTGAAAGAAAAGTCGCCCAAGACACCTGGACAGCACGGACTAACCGAATGGTGCACTGATCAGGCTCTCTTCTCCATCCTCGACCACTCTCTCCGCCGCAATCCCGACCAAGAGCGCGTCATCGGCACCCTGCTTGGTGTCCGCAGTGAAGATGGCACCGAAGTCGAGATCCGCAACTGCTACGCTGTGCCTCACACGGAGACGCAAGAGCAAGTCGAGGTCGACATGGACTACCAGAAGCAGATGCTGGCGTTGCACCTGCGCGCCAACCCGCGCGAGGTGCTCGTCGGCTGGTACGCGACCAGCGCAGAGCTCAACACCTTCTCGGCCCTCATCCAGAACTTTTACAGCCAGCAGGGCGAAGGCACCTGGCCGCACCCTGCCGTCCACTTGACCGTCTCCAACATCCCCGGTCAGGACATTGAGACCCGCGCTTACATTTCTGCGCCGATTGGCGTCACCGCCGAGCGCGCCGCCGACAGTTGCTCCTTTATCCCCGTTCCCTACGACATCAAGTACGGCGAGGCTGAGAAGAGCGGCCTTGAGTTGATCTCGGGCGCCAAGGACCGTGAGGACCGGAGCCAGACTGTCCTGACAGACATTGAGTCTTTGGAGCGCTCGACGGAGCAGGTGTTGGAGATGCTCGAGCGCGTGTCGAATTACGTCAACAATGTGCTGGACGAGGAGGCGCAGCCGTCTAGCGCACTCGGACAGTTCCTCATGAACGCCCTGTCCCTTGCTCCCAAGGTCGATCCTGCGGACATTGAGCGCGATTTGTATGTCTCCACGCCCTCCTTGCATAAGCAGAAGAATTCTCGTCAAGCTAACTTGTACCTGCAGCAACAAACACATCCAGGATGTCCTGCTCGTCTCCTACCTCGCCAACACCATCCGCACCCAGATCGACCTGTCCAACAGATTAGCAACAGCGGCTCTCACGCTCGGCGGCGGCGACGCCCTGGGAGGCGGCGAAGGCGACAAGAAGGGCGGCCAAGGCGGCCGCGGCAAAGGAGGCAAGGGCAACCAGAACCGCTCTGAGCAGTGAGGAACGAAATACCCTATGAAATTCATCACCTTTTGTTTTTGGTCGGAGGGCGGGCCAACAGAGAAAGGGCAGTCAGTGGTAGCGTCGTTACGCGTTCACGAAGAAGCGATTGTTTGACGCGGAGGGGGACAAGCCAAAAAAGTCCAAAGCAAGGTGTTGCGGGCCGGACATGAATGAATCTCTTATTTCCTCTCAATTGAACAACGTGGAAGGGAACTGGAGGAGATGCAAATGAAGAGTCGGATGGCCATGAGCAGGGGGGCAGAGCAAACGATGAGCAAGCTATATACGAAGGATCAAGTTGGTTTTGGATGGATGGCAAGAACAACAAAAGGGCAGCATCCGCATTTCCTGGACGGCGGTGGTCAAAGAAGAGATTCCCCCACGTACTTGCATCGTCATGGGAAAGCGTTCGATAGATGAAAGACAAAAAAGACGAGTTTGAACATCCATTCATCCCCTTCTTAATATCTTTCCCGCTGAGCAAGACAAACAATGTGGACCCTGAACCGGTACCTAGACCAATTTTCTTCTTTGACCATTCATCCTTCACCTCCACACACACACCAAAATCCCTCTTTCAGTATCGATACCCCCCCTTGCACTTCTCCAGGTCTCTCAAAATGAGCCCGCTTTTCCAAAAACAAGTACGAAATTTCCCATTTTTTCCACCGTTACCCGTGTAGACAGGGAGGCATTGAGTCAAATCAAAGTGCAAAGAATCTTTTCATTGGATGTATCCAACATTGATGTCATATTTCACCAGACTTCGCTTTTGCGTCTTGTACAAGTTGCAAGTGAATCGTTCTCATTTTTGTTCCCTAAGCCACTGAGATACTGACGATCTTAATGTCCTCTTTGGGCTTCTCCTTATGCGTCGACGTCTTCTCAATGGCATGAATGACGTCCCATCCGTCGATTGCCTTGCCAAACACCGTGTGCTTACCATCAAGCCAGGGCTAGAGCAAAAGCAGGTCAGCCTAGCTCAGTTCAAGGAAGTGGCAGAAGGGAAGAGAGGAGAAAGACTCACCGTGTCAGCCGTGGTAATGAAAAATTGCGAGCCATTGGTGTTAGGACCCGCATTCGCCATGCTGAGCGTATACTTCTTGTGCTTGACGTCGGCGCTAATTTCGTTTTCGAAGACGGATCCCCAAATGCTCTCGCCGCCCGTGCCGTCGCCGAGTGGGTCACCCGTTTGAATCATGAAGCCCTTGATGACGCGGTGGAAAATAACGTTGTCATAGTAGCCGTTGCGAGAGTGCGTGACGAAGTTTTCGACCGCCTTGGGCGCCACCTGCGGATATAGCCGCAGCACAATGTCGCCCATAGTCGTGTGCAGCGTGGCGACGGTACCGCTGCGTGTCTCGCTTGCTTGCTCTGATGCTGCGAGACCTGAGGGTCCTAGGTTGCGCGGCTTCTCGTTGTGGACGTCGCGCTCTGATTTACTGACTCTGTGAAATCTGTGTCAGTAAAAGCTGTCGTGTCGATTTTCACAAAAATAGACGTACGGCTCGTCGTTGCTGAACATGTAGAAACGCGGCTTCGCAGAGCCGGTGCTAATCAGCAAAGCGTCTCGAGCCTCGGCTTCCTTCAGCAAAGGGTTGTCGCTGGCAGCCATCTCGACCGTCGTCACAGCCTTCTTGTCTGGCTGGCCTTGGTACAGGGCGAGATTCAGGGGTCGGAACGGCTCTGTCTTGCCGTACACCTTGACTATGCGGTTTTCATAGGTATTTAGAACTTTGACGCCAACGATGGATCCGTATAAGGCGAAATGCCCAGTCTCGTCGAAGACGACGTTCATCCTTGGACGCGTGAATTCGTTGTCGAGATCGCGCTCGACAGCAAGCCGGCGTCCAAACTCAAGCTCTTCGAACTTGTGATATGCCGTGCCCGCCTGCTGCATCTCAATGGCCGTATTGATCGATTCATCGTAGCAGCGGTGAAGCTTGCCCGAGGCAAAGTCAAAGATGCGCACCTGCCGGTCCGGGAACGAGATAGTAGCGAATTGCTTGCCGTCCGGAGATATGGTGAGTGACGACGGTACGCTCTTTTCTTTCTTGAACAGATAAAGGCTGGTTTGGCTTTTGAGCTTGAAGACATTGTCGGGCAGGTTGAAGGGCTCTTGCGGCGTCCAGTACTCGAGCATGCCGCCCACGTCGCAGGAGATGACGCAGTCATACTCGTTGTTAAATGTCATTAGTGAGACTGGCTGCCGGTGCATACGCTTGAGGATGTGCAGTGGCTCCTTATTCTCGCCTCGCCCGTCGTATATTCTAATGAAGCTGTCGCTCTCGAGCGAGACGGCGAGTAGCGGAAGCGGGGCGCCTCTCCTGTGTATCCAACAAACGCATTTGGGCACCGACTCGAACTCCAGCATGGTAAGCAGGTCAAAGGTGACGACGTCAAAGATCTTGACGGTTTTATCTGCGCCTGCCGTCGCGAAGCTGCGGCCATCTGCGCTGACGCTCACTGACATGATCGTTTTGCCACCATGTGCACTGTACTCCTTCACAAATTCCACTCCTCCCTTATTTTTCTTCCAGAACTTGACGACGCCATCAATCGATGTCGTGATGAGGAAGTCCGTGAGCGGCGTAAAGGTTGTGTAGCATAGCTGGTCCTTGTGCATCAAGGATCGCGAATACCGCTCCGCAGCAGGCAATGCGGCAACATAGAGATTGGCATATGGAAGTTTTCGCTTTCGTTTCTTCGGGGCATGTGAAGGGAGCGCTGGGCCGAAATCGTCGTCGTCGTCTGAGGTTGAATCTGCAGCAGATGGTTAGCATCGCGCGTTTGGCGGTAGTATTGCCACATACCGTCGCCATTGGCGGCTGGGCCATCTTTGGTCTCGTCGAAAGTGCTCTTTCGCGCGCGTGACGCCTCCGACTCTTGGTCGCTCATGGTGATGCAGTGCGCATTCTTGATGTCTGGACCTGTGCGGTCGGGCGACGCGACTGCTCGGGATCGGGCCGACCCCAGATGTTGACCCAGGCGCCGGTTGCCCCTTTACTTCGCTCTTGCCTACTACCTTTTTGCGGTAAAATCACAACATTACGTCATGCAAGTCTTTCTCAACGACCGACATGAGGATGGCTTCGAAAAGTCGAGTCGCTCCTAAGCCTTCATGATAGCGCTGAAAGTCAATGCCCCACCCAATCTCTTGTTCAGATCTTGCATGTTCCACATGGCCACCTCCAATTTCTGACTCCAAGGCCCTGAATGGCAGACGTTTGGATACCTCGCCTCTCCCACCACTACGTCAACAAGCCTCGTCAGTCCATCACTTTCTCTGACTTCTCGCATGTAATTACCAAACGTTCTCTGGTGACTTCCATCGGTACACGCTTCAAGGACAAGTCGTTACGAAATCAGTGAGCGCCTCTACTTCAAACCGCACCATTTCTCCCCTCACATAAAGCAACAATGCCAGCCAGGACGGTTCCGATTCCTCAAGCGTCCCTCCATTGAATAAGAGAAGAAGAAAAAGAAGAAGAAGAAGAAGAAGGAGAAAGAGAGACCGTCATCTTGGCCGTCTCAATCCCGCAATCTCGGCGTCATCGAAAAAGCGTCAAGAAAAGCGCCTTAACCAAAAGAGAACAAAACTAGACAACGTCCCAAGACCTCATAGTCAAGCTCTACCTGAGAGCAACTTTGAAGACTTTGAAAACATGATGTCTCGCTTTCCGCACAGTAGTTGAAGATTCACGGCAATTTTGGCTGTTCTTGGACCATGCAGTCAACATCACTCGCTTTCACTGGCTGCACATTCAACAATTTTCGTCCTATTTCCATCGAAGAGCTTACTTGGACGACCAAATGGCAGCTTCAAGCTCAGCCAAGACGATTAAATACGTGATGCGCAAAGAAGGCAAGTTAGTGCCCACAACATTCTTCGAAAGGCACTTCGGATGTCTTGCTCCATGCGATGTTCTCCTCTACTACCGGAACAAGACTTGCGGTTCGACTCATTCTTTTCGGCAACTTCCACAGGTCCCGCAGCATAGTTTGTAATCCAGAAGATAAAATCGGGCCATTTCCACTTGTTTAGTCTCAATCCGGAACTGAGTAGACCAACTACCACGCTTCGGGACTCGCAGGCTGTCCAGGATCGGGGCGATCCGTTTTCGACTACACCACGAGTAATCAAACAAGTATTTGGTCAAAAACACGCTGGGTAGTGGCGGTAAGGAGCGCAATCCTCCATGAAGATTGTGTACCCTCTTGACTCTATAAGTCGGTGTAGACTTCTGGTTGGTCGTTGATTATACACTCCCAGGAAAACGATATCCACAACATGAGCTTAATTCCTACGGAAAACCAACGGTATAGAGCGGTACCGGGCACAGAAGGGGTGCTCCCAGACTGTTTAAAGCTGGCGGCCACGATTTGTTTGGCTGTACTCAAGTCCCACGCCTTTGAAGACACGTAATCGCCTCACCGTCGACCAGTAGACTTCAAGGCATACACCTGTCGTGGTGAGCATCCGAGCACGTCCCACGGGAGCCGGAGCGAGAGTTGAGATCCCCCACACGCATTGCGATCATCCAAGGCCTACCGACTCAGATGCTTCGCATTGGGAAAGGCTGCCGCAAGACCGTCTCTTCGCGAGCCCAAGCCACTCGTCAAAGCATGTTGCAGTTCTACGCCCTGCCGTGTGCATCACCGCCCAAACTGCGCCTTGCGTGTACGAGAGTGCAGACAGATTTGTGATCACCTCGCATGAAGAGTCGGGCTAATCTCCGCGGACGGGACTGGGGTTCGTGCCGTGCCGAAAGGATGGATATGGATGGCAAGTCAACGTCTGCGCAATGTATGCATTTCGTTGGACCTTTCCTCGCTTCCAAGGCCAGCGCTTAAGGGCTTTTTCCGGAAAATGTGATTTGTTCTTGAACTAGACCATTTCTCGTTGTCCCAGTCTCTACTATATCATGCGTTGAGGAATGCGTACATTGGTCAACTGGTTAAGAGAACCGTCTTGCCGATGTAGATGCTCAAAATCGCTCACTTTACCACGACACTTGGATCAGTTCTGCGCCACGCATCGCTTGGTCGAGCATTGCGCTGCGGGAACCCAATATGCGGAAGACATCTGCATCAGGCACAACACACCAAGTGGATTAGGAGAATTCTGGCCCTTTCGCCCTGTGTACCAGGAGAAGTCAATCTCCATGATCCAGTCGCAAGGAGCCATAGACCGTGAGGACCCGGACTTTTTGAAGAGACGGAAAAAGAAGCGGTTGGCTGTCTGATTACCAAATGCGGTCTGCTATGACCGGTTCCCACGAAGTTTTGCACTTTGCGGTTTTTTACCTGTTATGGATCTGCTTCTGGTCTCGGCACTTGGGACAGTCACAGGAGAATCATCTGTGAAGCGGAGTCGTGTCATTAGAGTACACAACAGTCCTAAGTGCTCGACTGAATATCTGTCCTGGATCAAGACGGCTTACTTCAATGGGCAGTCTCTCAGCGCTTAAAATCTCCGCGACATGACGGACTTGTCTAGGATAGAGTCAAGGTTTTGGTCACCGCCATGCTTATGGCTCGATCTGGAGAGGTTATCCACGTCATTCAGAGGTCCAAGCATCACTTTGAAGTTGCCGGCATGCTCCGTTTAATGTTCGAATACGTGCATAACGATCCTTCAATGCAATCCTCGAAAACTTTGTGGGATGATTTTCTCCACTGCTCAGAGGAAGATTTCCGACCTCTCGGTGTGCTCGCCAGCCACTGCTAAGCGCCCAACATCAACCAACAAGCACGCAACACAAACGTTTTACGTTGCAGTTCAAGTCAGGCCAGATGATTGGCGGACAATTGTACGAGAAGAATGCCCTCGGTGCTCCACCCCGAGATTCCGGCACCCTTTGGCAGACGTACGGAAGGAGAGGGAAGTCACCGCGGTACAACAACTGCCCTCACAATATGCCCTTCATTCGATTGCCCAGGGACTCATTCAAGACTCATCACTCAGCGCACTTGCTCGCTCGCTGTATCTACGGTGTGCTGATGAATGCAAATGCGAATTCGGACAAAATATGGCTTGCTTACCGACATCGACGGACCAGCTGAGGCACTCGGGGCCACGCCGGTGAATTAGACACTCGGGTCTCGCAAACAGAGCATCCAGAAGCACAGTCACGAGCGGACAATTTTGACGAAGGCGACAGTGGACGACTTGTGCGTCGAAAGGGGGGGTTGAAAAGACGACAGCCCCTGATCGAATGATGGCCACTCCAAGGCTTGGGACCAAAACCACCGGTCAACAGAACCACAGATCTTTGTTTGATCAAGGCTTGTATCATCAGCCATGGTTCCCTGAAGAGCAGGTCTCGATTGTCAAGGGCAATTTGTCTTTGTGCCTAGGTCTGCTCCAGGGGTCAACAAGGGCAACAGGGGAATGACCCGGTCCCATCGCGTGCGCCCGCCAAGTACACCTCCATGCTGCCATGGCAGCTCATCAGCCTGCCACGGATGGATTTTTCGGTGTCGGTGGTCATGTTCGTATCCTCAGGCGCCTGAAGTTGAGCGCCCGCTAGTAGCCGGGGAGATGTCCGCCGGACGAAAGGATTCAGCAGCCGCCGCCGCGCGCCAAACCTCAGTAGCGCAAACACGCGCCGTTTGCGCTCGCAGTGATCACCTCGACGCGTCGGATAGCGCATTAGCAAGGTTGTTGACTGGTGTGGCTGCTCAAACGAATCTCCGTTTCCAATGTTGACGAGGATACAGAGAATCGGTTTCATAGCTAGTTTGAAGCTTTGGACTTCAAACTAGCTCTGAACTAGCAGGGCGTCGGAACGAAAATTCTCGGCTACGTTTGACATGTATACCCTTTGCCGTACGGCAGAGGACCCCGAGACCACTGTTTCTTTACAATTGAGTCTCGATGAGCGACAATATCGAGGCGCCATGCTCCCTCTGAAGAGTCACCACCTGCTAGAGTAAGTGGACAAAAGCCCCTTCTACAGACTCACTTTGAAGAATAGCGACAGTGAAGGATTGATTGCACTACTTCCACAGCGCATCAACGTCTTGCAAGCCACTCGGTTCTTTCCGTACAATGTTGTCCACAATTGTGCTTCGATTGAGCAAGAAAAAGTGAGATTTGGTCGGCAGAATCCCCGCATCGTCGACATTGCCGTCAGGCTTGCCATTGTTCTCCTGCAACTATGGGCTTACCACGACCTAAGTTCGCTCGCACAGCTTTCCACGACAGTTCCGTCGGATGTTGTTGGATCTCTTGGACCTTCCTCCCCTTTTTTCTGTTGCTTGCGGGCTGAAACCGCTGTCATGAACAAAGTTGCTCAAGAGGAGGACCGAGGATTGAATAGATGACTCCGAACGACCTTTTTCTCCACCATGCCGCGCAGAAGAAACGGTCGAGACGCTTCATCATCGTGTCCGCTTCCGACAGCCTTTAGAGCGGGTTACGGTGCTTCTGCCTACGGCGGGGGAGATGGTGGACTTGGCCTCATGCAGCAACCAGACGCGGGGGATTACAGACGAGCAGAGTCAGAGGGCGGTGAGGTGAAGCAGACGGATAGGCAACTCCAGGGCACGCGCAAGCAAACATGAGGATGACGTGAGGCGTTAAGAGGCAAAGTATAGACATTGCCCCTTTTTGGCCCCCACGCGCCCCCTCGTCCGACTTTCCTCCACACCATCTCCAGGCCAGCTCCCCAGACGATAGCTAGGCAAGGGGAAGCGGACAGTCGCAGCCAGGGCACGTGGGATCCGCATCCGCAGCATCCACGGCTGCCACGAGGCTCCAGGATATGCAACCAGGAGCTCCTTGCCTAGATGCGGCCGAGCTCAGCCCGCCGTGCAGCACACACCCGGACCAGGCCGAGCGAGTGGGAAGCCAAAACAACACCATTTCAGATGCTGGGCGGAGGGGACAAGAGGAGGGGGTGGGTTAAGGCGACATGCACGACACTTTGGTGGACAGGCAAGCCACACGACGGAGAACCTGTCAACGGCCGCCAAAAGCGCCTCTTCTCTCTCTGTGGCCCGGCAGCCTGTGGCCCGGCAGCCTGTGGCCCGGCAGCAGAGGACGCAGCAGCCGCAGCAGCAGCAAGACAAGTCAAACTCTACCCACACACCCTCTTCACCACACACGCGCCCGCGCCTTGTGCCCAGAAAGCTAAAACTGTCTCATCTGCCGTCCCACCCATCCACACAAACAAACCCTACCGCTCCGTCCCGTCTCCCACCCCACCCCTCGCTCGCTCGCCTGGCTCGCCTGGTTTTTGCTCCCGTCTCGAGACACCCGCTGCCTGGGCCCCCCATCTCAAAATACGTCTTGCATGTCAGGCCTCATAACATGCACACAGTTGTGGCGCGACCACCAAAGACGAAGAGGAGGAGACAAGGAAGAAGAAAAAGCAAGGAAGCAAACACAAACGAAAGGAAAATTTCCGCCTATTGATCGTCATCCTGCAGCAGCAGCAGAAGCAGCAGCAGCAGCAGAAGCAGCAGCAGAAGCAGCAGCAGCAGCAACAGCAGCAAGTTGTGGTTGTCGTCGTCGTCCTATCGGAACCATCATGCAACTCGACCTCGGCCTCGCCGCTCCCCGACCCCCTCTCTGTCCATCCATGATCCACTGCGTCGGAAACTGTTGCGGACACGCGGGCGGTTGGACGACATGTACATACACACACACATGCATGTATGTAAGTACATGCCGTGCCACGACGTTTTGCATATTCGCACTGCCTGCCTGTATGCGTACGCTTCTGCCTCGCACGTTTTGCGCCGATGACTGGACAGGGGAGGAGGCCGGGGGGGGGCTGTTGGGACTTGGCCAATCCAATTGTTGGACTGGTCGCCATCTCTTGAGGCGCGTGGCTGTCGTGTTACGTAGGTAACATTGCAAGTCTTTGTGGGCAGATGGAGGGACAGGTACCTACCTACCTTCCTGTGTACAGTGCCTACGGTAGTCGAGCCGCTCCCCAGGTACGTACAAACATGGCTGGTTCGACAGCATGTATGCATGCCATGTATCTTCTTTTCTTTTTCTTTGTCCCCTTTGTCTTCTCCGACTCTGCGACATGTGTGTCCACAGACAGACGGACAGGTAGGCAGGCGGATGGTCGATTGAGCGCGGCGCAGCATCGCACAGCGCAGCGCAGTATCCTGAGCGCAAGATCAGGCCTCCTTCCCTGCTACTCGGCTGACCTGCTGCTGACAATGGCGAGAGGCCGGCTCTCTTTCTTCTCAGTTCTCAGACCTGTCCACTCACCCCTTCTTTCCATTGCAGCGTCGTGGCAAATCGAGTGCAAGCCGACTCCAACACCGCGCGACCAACGAGCAAAGACGGACGCTGGAAGGACAGCGGCGGCGAGACCGAGTGGTGAGTGTAAGAGACAAAGAAGATCAGGACAAGCAAGGTCTTGGAAGAGAACGACAAGAACGGAGTTGCAGAGAGCGATCGAGCGGGCGCGCAGGGAAAACAACAGGGACAAGCCGCCTTCGTCGCCGTGACATGGATTGCTCCATCCATCCCATCTCGTGTCCATGCCCATCCATCCATCCATCAGCATCCGCCGCTACCCTACACTAGCTCAAGATGCCCATCAATCATGCCACTTTGCCATATCGCTAGCCTCCCCGCGCTGTCCCCGTCCCGTCGTCTCCCCGCCGCATCATGAGGGAGGGCTGCTCCATCACCGCTGCATCGACAACCAAAACCCCTTCATCCCTCCTCCCACTGTTTAGGCGTCCGCAGCGGTATCCTTGATACATGTATACCACACGGGCTGCTGCCGCCGTTGTCGTTGTCGTCGTCGGCGGCCACATCAAGATAGATATACCTACTTACATCACATCGTGCCCGCATTTGCTAGCAGCGCCATCAACCTCCCGAGCGAACCCGACGCAGCGGTGCGCCGGGCGCTGCTGTGCGTTTGACAGTGGCTGGCTGTTTGGACGCAGTGTTCATTGCGCCGCTCAACAACAATTGCCGCTGCGTCGCGTCGCGTTGCGTTGCGTTGCGTTGCGTTGCGCCCACGTGTGTCTAGACATGCATGCATGCATGTATGCAAGTGAGATAGGTGTGCAGTGCATCACCACGTTTGGTCGCCCATCGCCGTGCTATGCGCGCGCGCGCGCGCGCGCGTGTGCTCTGCGGGGCGCAGGACAAACGAGAAAAAGGGAACGCAGGACGGTGTAAGTACGTACCTATGTACTGCTGCTGAAATTGTTATTGTCGGGTTTGGGCTGGGGGGTTGGATTCGCTCTAGCTGGCTGGCTGAGCGCCACACAATCGACGCGCAGAGAATCTGGTGGTTTAGAGTTGGAAGGTGGCTCGCGTTGAGGCACTATAACAGACTTGATAGAAGGGGGGGGGGAAGCACTTGGGTGGTTTGCGGATTGTGGTTGGAGGAGAAAGGCAATCGAGGGACGGGAAGTCTGCAAGCACGCTTCGAATTCCCCCCAGCTCCTCGTCGCGAGCCGTCTCGAGGAAGAAGCAACAGAAGAACAAAAAGAAGGCGGAGGCGGCGATGGCGGCGGCGAGTGGAGTACGAAGTGTGGATGGAGAACGGGTAGAGTCGAGAGTCTAGTAGGGGTCGTGAAGCATGAAATGCGAATAACCCAATGTTGAACGGGCGGGGCGCGCGGCTGGCCAACCTAGCACGCTGGGACGGGACGGGATAACCAAGGTATGCAAACAGACGACCGGCGCGCAGACGGTCGAGAAATTTCTGTTTCTGTACGAAGTCTTCTCGTGTTATTGGCAAGGGAGTTATGTTCGGCAGCGTGTGCGTCGGCTTGTAGCTGGAGGTGTTGGAGGCTGTCCCCCTCTCTCGTTTTCCCAAAAAGCTATTCGTCAATTGCAAAAGGTCCAGAACGACGGCAATGGGCGCAGTATCGAGACATCGAGGCTAAGCGCAGACGCACAATTGTTTTGTGCATTTGTGTGAGGTGACAACATGTGTCGTGACCTCACCATCAAGGCCGAAAGCCAACACCAGCGCCACGGCCTTTGTGCTGCCCTACGCCTGACGTACTGACTGTGCTCAGGCCTGACACATGGCATAGGGCAGAATGAGAGGAATGGCAAAGCAGAAAGTGCGCGTCAAGGCACAGTCGACCAGTGGGTTGAGTTGCCTTTTTGGGTATACCGCCTTCCCGCACTTTAATGACTACAGCTCCGCGGGTTGGTCGAACTCATGTGCAGTAAGCGAGGATCTTCAGCGTTTGTCGTGTATGAAGGGGTCTTTGGGAAGCATTGATGTTTGAAGTCTCGGCCTTGCGGTGAGCGGACTTATTTGGCAAGCCATTGGCCACATCGGACATGTCGTTGGTGAGCAACTGGTCTTGAATTGTATACACACTTTGCGTTTGCGGGAAGAATTGCTGGTCCAAGGCAAGCTCCAGAGGCAATGAGGCCGCGCGGTTGGCATCCGAGGACCGTTGGCCGCAGTTCTCAGCGGCTCTAGTCTTTTGTTGGTGGATTGGGGGCCAACTTGGCAGTCCCCACGCAATCACCAAACGGCCGCCCAGGGTTGTTGATGACGGGGTTGAGCACATGTTGAAACCTGACGTAATGCAGATCGGACTCATGGCGAAACTCGAGCAAAGAAGAAGAGACGACAGACCGAGGGCATATGCAGCAACAAGCGTCATCCGCGGACATGAAAAGAACGCTGGTGCCCGCGGAGCCCTGGTCGAAGGATTGATTGGCGTTGCGGCGCTGGACACGCTGCCACGGTGTGGCGTGGTTGCGTGGGGAATGGGCACTTTTGATCTGATGGGATGCTCGTCATTCATCAGCGTAGCCGAGCGAGGCTATACTACGTAGGCAGGAGCGTGAATGTAAACTTGTTCTGGAAGACCATGGCGAAGGAAGCATGTTGAGACAATCCTACCCAACCTGGAAGGTTGAGGCGTCGCTGCAAGCGACATGACGAGCAAAGAGACGAACCACTAGACAAGGTACAGGACAGCCGAGCATCCTTCTTGTCGTGCTTGGCCATCCATGGTCCTTGTCGATTATTCCTCGGGGTGGGCGTGCAAGTTGACGTTCTACATGAAGGCTTGGTATCAAAGGCCGTAGCCCACGCGCAACCACGATTCCTGGAAGCAAGCAGTCGGATGCTCTCCGTTTCCTTGTCCAAAATGAGCTTGACTTGTCTACCTTTTGCAATGAAAGTTTTACGGCAAAGTTTTGGTCGAGTGTGCCACAACCTGTGCATCAGTCTCGTGTGGTTCCGCGAACGTGGTGGACGACAACGGCAGCCGCCAGGTCACGGCACGCATGTCTCGGTCTCTTTGGTTTCGACGACCGGTCAGCTCAACGGGCGGCGGTTGGAATCCACGCGCCAGCTTGTGTAGCAGTCAAGTTCAAACTCGGAATTCCTCGAGACGGGACACCATCCCTTGCGGCGAAAAGCCAGTGTCGTGCAGATGCAGGTGGCACTTGGTACCAAAGCCAGGATTCCGGCTCCTGCTCCCGGCAGATTTTGCGGGAGTTCCGTCGCTGGCGGCGGCTGTCAACCACGAGGGGGCGCGGGCCATGTCGCAGCAAGTGTCACGGCATGCCAGTGGGCATAGTGTTTCTGCCGCCGCATCCAGACCAGCTCAACGACTCGCCCTTGCCTAGCCCGGTCTCATCAAAGAGGGAAAGAAAAAGAAAAAAGGGACGGCGGATGAGGATCGGAACAGTGGCAACACAGTCGCACCGCAGTGGCCGTGTGCAGTCGCCCCCTGACAGAGAAGCGCTTGGACGTCGTTTGCAAATTTGACCGTGGGCGGTCTATGCGCTCTGGTGGAATGCTGGCAGTGCAGCCACGCGCTCTGACGACGACGACGACATCGATGACTACGACGACGACGATGGTTCACAATCTGTGCAGACCTTGACCAGTCCAACAAGCAAACGAAACATGTCTCATAGCCGTGTCTCTCACTTGGACAGGCGGGACGGAAGCGACATGGTGAACATGGCGGGTACAAGAGATGTGGAATTTTCTCGGCGGTGGCTAGAGCCCGGCACGTTCCCTGAACTAAGTGAGACGAGCCTCTTTTCGGCATAATGAAACTCCACACACGGCGCAACGGGCGGGTAATAATACCGCCACCAGGTCATCAAAGGTCCGGCGCAACCAGGTGGGCTGATTCAAAAGAGAGACCGGGTGGCAGGGCAGATGAATTGTGGTGGGCTATGACACGGGAGGAGGGCGCCGACAGGTCGAGAGACCGGGCGGGGCGCAGACGCAGTGTGGCAAAAGCTTCTAGAGAGGAGGGAAAGGAGGAGCAGCGAAGAAAAAGAGAGAGAGAGAAAAAAAAAAAAAAAAAAAAAGGGCATGGCTGCCACGTGTTGGCTATCCGAGTCGGGCGTCGACGTTCTGTCCAGTTGGTCCCGGCACTGCAGTGAATGGCAGGGTTGACTGACGTGTGACGCAGCGGGACCTGGCCTGCCCTGAGCCCCTGGAGCGCAGAGGCAAACTGCAGTGCATGTGGAAGCCCGTCGACGCAACTCCAGCTGGCCTTGACCGGCCGTGGCCGTGGCAGCCCTAGACGGGCGTTGTGCAACGCTGGGCTACAGCACGGTAGAGTACATGGCTTGAGGATGAGAAGAGAGCCTGGAGCGGATGAGGTGGACTCTGCTTGTTGAGAGCACAGATATGACACAATCACCAAGACCAACCCAAGACAACGAAGGCCGGATTTAACGTCTCGTCCCGGCGCCGAGCAGCGCTGCTAGGCCGGAACAGGACACAATGGGCTTTTGCTGCCCACGGCGACTGCGCGTCAACCAAAGGGCAGCCACAGGGACGTGCGACGAGGGTAGGGCAGGTCAGCCGGAGATTTTGAGAGGGTGCGAGAGAGATTTCAGGACGAGATGTGAGAGGTGAGATTCGTCGAGAGGAGAGAGAAAGAGAGGGAGACAGGAAAGAGAGGAAAAAAAAAAAAAAAAAAAAAAAACGTGGTCTGGGTGCGGGGGGCACGTGGAATGAATGCACGGGAGGCAGGCAAAAAGAAAATGGAGATCTTGGAGATCCCCACCGTCCGCCGGCGGTGTGCACTCACGATGCGACTGGTCGACAAGAACGTTTACTGGTGCAGCTCTGAAACCCGGGACGCCCGCCACTCATCAAGTGCAGTCAGTGGTGAAGAAAACGTGCTACGAGGTTGCACTTGGGCTTGCACGGAACCAAGGGTTGTGGCATTGACTGCCTGCGAACGGATGCCATGCCGTCCGTATATTCGCCAGTCCTTCTCGAACCCCAAGCCAACTTGACCCTTTCGCTGAGGCCATGATGCAAGTGTGCTGGCGTCTCAGAGTGACAACAGTTGAACCAACCTGCAGTCCACTTATCTTGTGACAAGCCCGATCTTGCAAGGATTGCCGCGTGGGAGCCACAGGGGCCCAGGGATGCGGTCGGGGCTGCCTTCTGGCCTACGATCATCCCAAGGCCCGCGTCTTGCTAAGTCCCAGGTCGGTCGACTCAGTCGAGTTAAACCCCGAGCTGGCCTGCCCTAGCTAAGGTAGGTACCTAGTCAGCGCACACCCTTGATCCAAAAGACGCGGCGCATGCTATTGCTCCCTCGCTCGCCCTCTGTCTTGTCTTGTCTACTACGAAGACCCACCTCTTCCACCACCACCACCACCACCACTACCACTACCACCACACCCTCCTCCTCCTCCTCCGCCCGCCGACTCCCTGTCAAGGACGACGACGACGACGACGACGACGACGACGACTTCTCCTCCTCCTCCTCCTCCTCCTCCTCCTCCTCCTCCTCCTCCCTCTCTGCTTCGTCTCTGCTTCGTCTCCCCCTTCCTTCCCTCCAGTCCTCCTCTCAGTCAACCTACCTATCCTGCGACCTCCGCTTCCACCGCCCGTGACGTGACCTGCCTGCCAGGCGCGCCCGCTGCACAGCTTCCAATCCGTCATCGTCGCCCACATCCCACTGTCCCGCTGCACCTCGCCCGCTGATCAGAAACCACGCGACTTTCCCGACGCATCCAACTCCCAACGCGGAAACCCCGTCTCACAAATCCCTCGAGGCCAAGCCTGCATCCAACTACCCGTTGCCCAGCCTTTGAGCAACCAACTCGGTACCAGCCTTCTCGACTTTCTTGACCAACCCGACTGTCTATAAACCCTCTACGCGCCCCGCTCAACCCTACCAAGGTCCCTTGCCGGCCACCCTATCCAAACATGCATCAAACTTCCTCGAGATTGCTTCGCATGACCGACGATGACCGTCCCTTCACAAAGGTAAACAATCTTTTCTTTTTATCTTCTGTTTTTCGTTTTTTTCTTCTCCCCCCTACATCTCCTCGAACATCCCTCCTCCGGTTGGTCAATTGATCGAAATGAGGGTGAATTGGGTTGCGCTGGAGCTTCGGCTAAGCTTGTACGCTGGTACTAGCCAACCGAACCTGTCTGCGGTACCCCTCTGACGCTTTCGTCTCACAAACCACGGCATGTCCGATGGACCCGTCCAACGTCATTCTGGACTGCCGCTCTCAAAGACAAGACATGCGGCGGATCGCAAGCCGCAATTTCGCTGGGGCCAGCCGCCTGCTCCCAAACCCCGCCTCTCTGGCCCACGCTCAGTTTCTTTCGTCTGCTTTGGCGTCGCTCAAGCATTGCAGGGCTAATGCACCGTTTCTTAGGATTTCAATGACCTCTTTGCGACCCTGATGGTGAGTCTGCCGTTGACGCCGCATCGCGTTCGATGGCAGAAGATCGACCACAGTTTCACCTCCGAAGAGGCCATGACCAACCTTGGATCGCTCAAGTTTTCCCAATCCAATCGCATGCCGGACCCAAAGGACCCGTCGAGGATTGTGACCACGACTACTACGACCACTTTCTCAATGGCAAAGGAGATGGCCAGGTCAGTCTGCCAAAAGTTTTTGGAAGCAAGATTCATTGAATCGGTCGAGGGCAAGACGGATTTCATGTCAAAGACTGCTGTGTGGCAAATGACCCCCAAGGGTCTGCACGTGCTTCAGAGATTTTGCCAGCGCAACGGCATCAACCAAAAGCACGTCTATGAAGTGCTCGACTCGCCTCGCAACGTCATGCACCTGGTCATTCTGGAGCGCGAGATTGATTCCGACAAGCTGAACCACGACCAAGCCACCATCGAGGTCGTCTTCAGACGGTTCGCTGGTTCCGAAGGCCCCAACGCAAAGGCGAGCGCTGCCCAAGCAGACAACGACTCGATGAGCGAGTACTCGACTGGCATGGTTGGTGTCAAGATGGCGAGGGAGAGAAAGGTCGGCGACAGAGTCTGCATGAACACTTTCACCGGAAAGGCCGCCGTGGACTGGCTCATGGACTGCAGCTCCATGGTGGACAAGCGTGAGGCATTCGAAATGTGCTCCCTCTTTGTCGAGTTTGGTTTGATGGCCCCCGTCGAGGCCCACAACGTCCGCTTCCAGGCCTCGAAGAGCGCCATCTACTTTGTCACCGACAAGGGCCAAAGAGTTGCGGGCTGGATTCACAGCCCCACGAACGCGCCAAATGGCAGCGAGGGAACCACTTCAACTACCACCAGCAATAGGCCTCGTGAGGGAACAACGAGGGATTCCAACGCGAATAGGATGACGGTCATCATCCGCGATCCGGCTCTGCGTCTGCTCTTCAGAGAGTTTTTGCGCGAGACTCACTGCGAGGAGAACTTGTCCTTTTACCTGGACGTGAGCGAATTTCTTGGAAGCTACAAGGCGGCGAAGAGGGCAAACCCTACGCCAAAGCTCGAGATCATTCGAGAGACACTCGCAGCTGCCTACAGTATGTTGTCGCCATGGTTTATCCAGTACCACGCTAACAGCCGCAGGTCTTTACAACGCTTTCCTTGCCCCTGGCTCCCCCTGTGAGCTGAACATCGACCACACGCTGCGCACGGCGCTTGCAGCAAGGATGACCCGCGCCGTCGGCGACGATGAGGCCATGGTCAGGAGTCTTGACGAAGTTGCGACCCTCTTTGATCAGGCACAGAACTCCGTATTTAAGCTCATGGCTAGTGTAAGTCGAGACTCGGCAAGGTTGTTTACAACGTCATCACTAATCGGTCCAGGACTCTGTGCCCAAGTTCATGAGGGAACCCAAGTACGCTACCACCATCCGGGAACGCAACCTTGACTCGGCAGCGCACACCGCCATGGCAGCCTCATAAAGTATGGCCCCTTGAAGCGTGTCTCTACAGCACGTGCTATTTTACCAGCACCCTTCCATGACTTCGACCGCGCACCGAGACCGCGGCACAGCAATCGCCCCAGGATCACCAATTCCACCCCGCAAGCAGCAAGGTCTTTGCGCACAACACAACGGCTCTTGCAGCCGCGTCGAAGAGGAGGACACCTCGAGGATTGGAGAGTTGAAGCCAGCGATAACACATCAGCGACGGAGTTGATTGGAATGCATCATTATGCGGGGGTGGGGGGGTTGGGGGGGGGGGGGGGGGGGGGGGGGGGGGGGGGAGAAGTTGTTTTCATTTCTCAGGCTACACTTTTGCGGGGAGGGGAGGGGGACCAGCTTGGCTTTGGTCCGACCGGCGCCAAACGGCCGCGCGGTTTTGGATCGCCCACGTTTTGAATGTCGAGGGTCTTGGGAGCAATCCTCACGACAAGTGAGTTAGACCGGCGTTTTGGGGATTTATTTCCAAAACGGAAGTTTTGTTGCTTTCGTTTTGGTCCGACTTGATCATATGTCGGCCTTGTTGTTTTTCTTCTTTATTGGGTCCAGGGGGTTTCTTCCTCATCTCCTCCTCTTCCTCTTCTTGTTTTATTCGTGCCGCGCATGCTGGATAGCGCAGAAGACCGGGCCGGGGTGGGCAAGTGGAATGGACAGGCAGCTTCAGGGGACGGAGATGCCATGCGATAGCTGGGAGACGCCGGAATGTACACTGCTAGAAGTAGTGAAGGGGAATAACCAAACCGTGTGAACAACAATACCGCCGCAGCAACAACAACAACAACAACAACAACAACAACAACAACAACAACAACAACAACATGGGCAGTGTGACAATCTGGCTGCCCGACGGTTGCCTGCATTTTGGCTCCAGATCGGGAAGGATGTTCCCGTAAATCCAATCCGCAATATCTGGATCACGTGACTTCATGACGCGACGCGTGCGCGACTCCAATCGCCGCCTGGACGTCTTGCCATAGCAACACCTGCCAATGCCGTGCAATCCCTCTGATTGATCCGAAACTTGTGCCTCTCCAAATACCCGCCCTTCTCTTCACCTTCTGACCATGGGTCCACTTCCCAATGCAAGTCGTCCTCGTTCATCGCGTTGTAACGCGACGCGACGACGTTCAAGACCCACTTGAGCCGCGCTGACCCAACCTTTGCTGCAGTCTCAAGTGGCCCCGATTCCTAAAGATCTGCCGTTCCGAGTCGTCTCAAAGACCATCGGTCAGGGCGCATATGCATTGTTGGTGTCTTCTTCCCTGCCTCTTCGTCGTCGCAACTGGCCGTGTCAGCCAACCAACTAACCTGCTGCCTTCCTTAGCATCCGCAAAGCGGTGCCGCCAAACGCCTCCAAGCCAGTCATTGCCGTCAAATTCATAAACAAGGACCATGCATACCACACAGGCCGCCTCAAGCCCAGCCAAATCCAGCACGAAGTGACACTACACCACTACCTGGGCAAGCATCACAACGTGATACAGTACTTCAGCCATGGCGAGGACAAGCTCTACACCTGGATTGCCATGGAGCTTGCCGAGGGCGGTGATTTGTTTGACAAGATTGAGGCAGACGAGGGCGTGAGCGAGGATGTCGCCCACCTCTACTTCACCCAGCTCATCAACGCCGTGGGATACATGCACTCCAAAGGCGTGGCGCATCGCGACATCAAGCCGGAAAACATGCTCCTCTCGATAGACGGAGACCTCAAGCTCTCCGACTTTGGCCTCGCGGCGCTCTTCTCCAACAAGGGCAGGAAGAGACTTTGCAACAGTGTCTGCGGAAGCCCGCCGTACATTGCGCCAGAGATTGTGGCCATTCGTAAGATGAAGGCCAACAAGTCGCCAGTCCAGGGCTACGAGCCCAACATCTCCGACATTTGGAGCTGCGGCATTGTGCTCTTCGTGCTGCTGGCCGGAAACACGCCATGGGACGAGCCTACGCGCAACAGCTACGAGTTCAACGAGTACGTAAACACGAGCGGTCGAACGACGGACGAGCTGTGGAAGAAGATTCCTCCCCATATTGCTTCTCTGCTCCGAGGCATGCTCAAGCTCGATCCCAAAGAGCGCTTCACGCTCGATGAAGTCCGCACTCATCCATGGTACACACGCACAAACCCACACCTCGCAACTTCTGGCCGCATCGACAACCCCATCCGCCTCGCAACGCAGATGCTTGAGTCGCTGCACATCGACTTCGACACCAGCGTGCCAGCCACGCAAGCAGACGCGGCAGCAGGCAACGGCGCTTCCGATCCCATGGACATCGACAGCGGCATCGAGTTCGCCGCGACGCAGCCCGAAAATGCAGGCATCTCGGACACGGCCTTTGACTGGGAAAGGCCTCCCCGTCTCGCCATCACAGACGGCATGTCAGCCTCTCAGCCGGCAGACTTCGGCACGCGCACGTCGACGAGACCAGCGGCCAACGACCCGCGGCAGCGCGCGTCGCAGAAGCTGCTGGCGCACATTGCCGAGTCGCCATCGCTGACGCAATTCTCGCCCACGCCGTCAGTCCCCATCTCGCTCACGCAAGCGGCGCGGCGCTTCGGCGACATCGTGCCGCCGTACAGCCTGACGCGCTTCTTCTCGCCCCTGTCCTTCTCGCTGCTGCTGCCGCTGCTGGTCGAGGCGCTGCACCGGCTGGGCGTGCCCGTGTCGCCGCCGCCGCCCGCCGCCCTCGACGGCCGCGACCGCGAGACGTGGATCCGCGTCAAGACGGTCGACGGCCGTCAGCAGGGCCTCAACGGCGTCATTGCCGTCGAGCGCTTCACGGCGGCCGAGATTGGCGACGAGGCTGCTGCTGCGGCTGGTGTTGATGTGTCCGAGGTCCGCTTTGTCAAGATCAAGGGCGATCCGCTCGAGTGGCGCCGATTTTTCAAGAAGTGCGTCGTCCTGTGCAAGGAGGGCGTCGTGGTGCCGAACTGAGCGTCGATTGCGGCATTGTTATAGTTGGCTGTCGAGATTTGAAAGACAGTCGGGTTGGAACCTGTTGATTGAGCGGCGGTCATGCCTTGGGTAGCGCGCGACTTTGGTACGGCTGGTAGCGAGCGGGCTGTGAGTGTTGTGCATTCTGCATTTGCTCGCCACTGGTGGTTGTTGTTGGTGGGAGGGAAAGCGAACACTGCATTGCCCCCCTTCTCTTTCCCCTTTTCTCTTTCTCAACACTCATAATACCCCTTTCCCCTTCTTCCTCTTCTCCAATGAAAAAGGCCTCGTCTTGCTGGCTAGATTGATAGATAGATTCATTCTGATAATTTCCTCTTTTCTTTTCTCTTTATGCTTTCTTTCTACCTCTCGTCGTCGCCCTCGTCGTCTCTTGTAGATATATACACATGTACCTACCTTTCGCATTCTCTATACCTCTCCCATTAGCACACGTGCCTCCTGACCTTGCGGTTCAAATAGAAAAAGCCTCGGTCCTGTGTACCAATCAATGCAGTGTACATTGTGTGTCGATGGATGGCCCGTCCGTCCGTCCGTCTTTATGCGGTCGAAGGGGGGCGGAAGTAGAGTGGGAGGTGCGCGGGCGAAGAAGCTGTTGCACGAGCATGCCGAATAGCAGTAGTGACGACCGGAAGAATTTTCCAAATCAAGAACAACAGCACGCACGCACGAATGCACACATGAGAAGCCAGCGAGAAAGGCAAAGTTAAAAGGCCTTCGGCCATTCTGGCAA
Source organism: Phyllosticta citriasiana (assembly GCF_038021145.1). Lineage (NCBI taxonomy): Eukaryota > Fungi > Ascomycota > Dothideomycetes > Botryosphaeriales > Phyllostictaceae > Phyllosticta > Phyllosticta citriasiana. The sequence continues at coordinate 1,711,595 of NW_027117279.1, read as the reverse complement.
ATATTGAGTAAATGCTATCAAAAAAGTCGGGGTCGTAGTAGTGGTATCTCGTTCCTCCCAGTAGCAAATGTCAATCGCGGCGATCCGCTAATATCCCGCTTCGCTCGGTCGTGCGCAAAAACTCTTTCTTTCTGTGACTCTCAATCGACCTGGAAAAATCTGTTCTGCGTGGGACCCGTTCTCACCATCAAAGTGTGCTCTGCAAACTCTTGGAAAAGGCTCTGCTGCTTCACAAGGGAAAGGGTGGAAAAGAGGAGGCTCAGCTAGTCGGTTCGGCTAACTAAGTGCACAAGATGGAAAAGGAGGGGAGAAGAAGAGGAGGAAGAAGGAAAGGAAACTGTTCAATGCAGAGAATGCTGTGCAGCTCAACTCCTCGTCGACTGTCTGACGTCCATCGGCGCCTTGCTATCCGAGAGGTGGACACGAAAAGGTTGGTTGGCAGGTCTGCGCTTGGCCGACTCGCCGTGGAAAAATTCACATACAAAGCGGAGGACTTCGTGCTTCTTCCTGTTTTCGTAGACGGTGATGACGTCGCCCGTATACAGCCTGCCGAACTCGTAGCATTTGCCCGGTGCCGGCGGCGGAAGGTGAACGCCGTTGACCCAGACGCCCCTGCGGCTGTTGGTGTGGATTTGTACCTCCAGCCCAGGGAGCTTGGTCCAGTCCTTGTTGGCTTTGATGGCGTCCTGCAGGCCCGGTGCAAAGTGCCAGATGGTAAAGGCGTTTTTGGGAACGCGGTCGTCGTTGACATCATTGAAGACGATCGTGCACTGACTGAGGCGGCCCCAGCTCACGCATTCCTTTTCAAGCCGGAGAACTGTGTGGAAGAATGAATCCGGAGTCGGGGTCAAGTTTCCCAGTCGTGGCTTTGGCCGACGAAACTCACCGTCAGTGGAAGAATATGACTGCAGTGCCCCAGCAATGGTGTCTGGAGCCGCTTCGCTTCCCCTGCGATTTGAGTTGGTATCCGTCTCGTCTTCGCTTGTGTCTGAAGGAACTAATGTCGAGGGTATTGAGAGAAGTTTTGGTGGTGCGAAGACGGGGCCTCGACTGAAGTCGAAGCCGCTGACTTTTGAAGAGTATTCATTGTTGTGTGTGGACTCATCATCCGCCTTCCAGAAAAACGATGGTACTACGGGTAATCGTATTTCCCGGCTGAATCCATTCTTCTGCTTTGGTGTTGCTTCTTGGGATGGCTGTGACGAATCCTTGACTATGGACTTGCTTTGGCCCGGGCAAACGCGAGGTGTTGGCGTATCCGAGGCCGGCAAGCTATGTTGCTGTGATACCTCGGGAGTTCGTGGTGTCGTCGGTTCGTTTTGGTCTCCTTCCGGCGAGTTGGGGGATTTTGGGGAGTCCATGTGCAAATCACGAACCATGGACTCGGTGCCAAGAAGACTGTCGCTTGCGCCGCTACTGTTGGAATGCTTCTTTGGCGTTGTCAGGTTCTCCATTGACAACGTGTTGCAAAGTTTAGCGGGCTGATGTGCTCTGGGACTCTTACTGTTTGTGCCATCTTGTCCGCTCAAGTCCGACCCGTCCTCAAGGGACAAAGCTTGATGAGTCTGTCGGTTCAAGGCTCCAGAGCCTTGTAGGGCCGACTGACCAATCTCGCCAAAAAGTCGAGACTTTGCTGCGGAGGCACGCTGGGAAAATGTGTAGTTGCCTCCATTTACCGCTGACCTGCGCGAAGCGTAAGAAACCTCGGGACTAGAGTCGGATTCAGGGGCGCCCCGATATTGGTAACGCGGATGCAATTTGTCATGCTTGATGCGCTTGGACTTGTGGATCTCCAACAGCTCCTCCTCGGGCTCAGATTCTTCTTCATCATCTTCCTCGTCGTCACTGTCTTCCGGCACACTATACCCAGCCTTCCTATCGCTGAGGCTTAGTTGGGAAAATTTGTCCTCAGAAAATTGAAAAACAGCTTCATCCTCCTCCTCTTCATCCTCCTCCTCCTCCTCTTCCGGGATAGCTTGCAAGTCGGGGTTGACTACATCGGGGACAATTTCCCTCGCGAGCTTGACTAACCAAGGATGGTGAAGACATTCCAACTCCGTTGGACGCAGCGCAGGATCAGTATTGAGCATCATGGTGAGCAAGTCGATGGCCTCATGGGACACCCCACATCGCTTCAGCGGCGTCGTGTCCAAAGCCGTGCTCATGATCTTGTTGAACATGCCTTTTCCGGTGTTGTCCATGACGCCCTCGAATGGTGGACTGCCACAGAGCGCAGACCAGAGAACAGCTCCAAACGACCATATGTCGACGGATTGGCTGTACGAGTGATAGGTCTTTTTGGATTCACCTGGTTTCCGGCGTTTTTGGCCTTTTGAGTTTCCGTCGTAGTGTGGAAAGACCTCCGGTGCGCAATATAGCAGTGTCCCGCAGAAAGTCTTGAGGAAAGTTTCATTGTTGCTCACAACTTTGGATAACCCAAAGTCAGACAGCTTGACGTTGAAAGGCTCTTCGGAAGCGATGAGGATATTGTCGGGCTTGATATCTCTGTGTGTGATCTTTCGAGAGTGGAGATATGCCAGCGAACTGAAGATTTGGCATGCAACTCTTTGAGCCGCTGATTCTGGGAGTAAGTCGTGCCTGCCCAACCATTCCGACAAGTTTCCACATGGCACATACTCCATGATGATGTAGAGGTAGTTGCCCCTGTCCACGCAGTCCACGTACTGCACAATGTTTGGATGGCTCAAATCCTGCATGATCTTCATCTCATTGTCGAGCTTCTTGTCCATCTGGCCATTCTTTATGAAGCGCTTTTTCTCCAGCTCTTTTGCAGCAAACAGCTCTCCATTCATGACGGTCGCAAGCTTGTAGACAGTAGCAAAAGCTCCTTTGCCGAGTTGGTCCACAACGTTATAATCAGGTTTGCCGTTCCATCGCATGCCGTATGTTTGGCCTCCAGACATGACAGGCACCACCGGACCTCCACGAGTGGCCGCGTTTCGTTCCGTCTTCCCACCATGACGGCCCTTTTCTTCCTCCTCTGCAAGGAAACGCTCCTGATCGAGCTTGACATTCAGAAGGTAGGCTTGACACCGGCGTCGCCACTCCTCCTCATATCCGTCTTTGGCTGGAATCCGGACATGGAATCTGATGCACTCTTCGTTCCTTGGCGACAGGATCGATATTATGGAGCCCGAGTTGAGCATGGTGGTCACTGGTCCCCCGCGTGGCTTGTTCCTGGATTTCAGAAGTTTGTCGTCCACCATGGTGCCGTTGGTGGACATGTCTTCGAGCATGAGAACGCCCCATTTATTGACGTAGATGCGGAAATGGGAGTTGCTGACACGTTTTGAGACTTCTGGCCCATCCTGCAAGACAATGTCGGATGATTGAGTGTTGCGGCCGAAGACAAATTGTAGACGGGGTTTTTGGAGTGGAGAGGAGAACCTCAGCGCAAGATCACATATGAAGTCGGAAGAATCGACATCATCTTTGGAAGAATTCTTGATGAAGGTCTCGGCTTCCTCCACAGGTTGGGTCGGGTCCTCTCTGATTATCGAACCGTCCGGTGTGAGCAAAGTTCGGAGGACATGCTGTGGGGAGTATTTTGCAGCGAATTGGACAATGTAAAACGCGGCGGGTGCTGCTGGTGTCAGAATGCAGAAGACGTCCGGAGCATCCATTTCATCCAGCCCGAATGTGTCTTGACCCAGGCGGCGGGGATCGAGGAGGGGTTGCGTTAAAGGTTGGGTTTGTTCATCGCTTTGGAGTTGTTCAGTGGCAGGATCCAGCATTGCATTGCCGGTAGCTTCCGGTTGCAACCATTCTGGTAACACCATGCTTCTTCGGACCAATGCGATGTGAGGCTGCAATTCGATGGTCAGAAGTGGCCAAGGGTGCTGTGTAGCGGAATTGAGTGCCTTTTGAAGGACAGAGGCCAAGATGTCGCCAGGAAGTCGGACTTTCTCTGGTACAGGCGATAACGAAGGTCGCTGGAGTCACGTACCCGAAAAGGAAGCTGCGATAGAGTCTAGGCAGCAGACGGTTGGATGCAGTGTTGAGACGGAGTACCGGGACACAGCGAAATCAAAAGGTTTAGCTGTGCCAGGCCTTGTCCTGTATGAATTTGTCCATTCGATTTGGTGTAGGAGAAGACGGGCAGAAGTAGGTGGAATGGGCCGAGTCCAGTGCAAAGGTCGAGCGTCTACGGGAAATACGCGGAGATTTGGTGTAGTACCTATCCAACGGCTGGCCGCAGCAGAATAGCAAAACGAGTGCAGGCACCGTAGACTGGGCGTATCGTCTGCGATAGAGGTGGCCAGAAGCAAGAGGAGGAAGGGCCTGTCCACCACCAGATATTGTGCGCTCCTTATCTTGGCCCAGGCAGTGTTTCCCAACTGTTGGCTGTAACGAGGCTACACAGACGTCGCGGTCGTTCGGTGCGGTGGAAGGAGTGGGAAGATTACGTGTTTGGACGCGTTTTTCGAGAGCGAATGGTGGGAAGAATCAAGGCGGGTCGACGGGGGACGGGTCGACATCAAATGAGCAAAATGCGTGGTGCGCGACAAGTGCGTCGTCAATGGCTACGAAGCAGTGGCACGGTGGAAAGCCAAGAGGGTTGGTCGGCGCAAGGAAGTAGAGGAAAAGTCGGAGATGGGATTTTTCGAGACAGCAGGGACTTTTTTGGGGGGGGGGGAAAGTTCACCAACTGCGAGGATTCGAGGGTGGCACGGCGTGGTGTTGTGTCAAGTGGGCGGATGGTTGGACGACGACGACGACGACGACGACGGCGGCGGCGGCGGCGGCGGCGGTTGCCCAGCGAGCAGGCACCCGCATGGCGCTAGCAGGCCATTGGCTGAAACAATGGAAACCCACTGCACATGGGGCCCCACCACCATCGACGTCCATCACGAAACTCTCCGGCGTGTGACAAGATGCACCCGCCCTCGACCTCTTTTTCTTTTCTCTATTTGATGCGGTTGTCATTCCCCAGCCACCCTCTGCAGAATCCTCACCTTTGGCACCATCCGCACTCCAATCCACCACCCCCTTGTGACCTTTTTCCGCGCCAACTTCTCCAATTCCTCAATAAAGCTCCCCTCACCAAACAGAACCTGACCAAAACCTCTTATGCTGCCCTTTCCCTCTTGGTCAAGTTCAACAGAACTCTTCTCCTTTCCAAAGTCATCATCTGGCCTCACCAATGACACTCCACCGAAAGCCTCGACCACGTCAACCACCTCCCACTTGCCAATGGCTGTTTCGACCCTCTCTACCAGCGCAAAGTCAAACGCCGCCCAAAAGGCTGGATCCAGCAGCGCCGTCGCATTGGTGCTCTTGTCAAAATGCCATATTGCCGTCTCGAGCCCCATCTCCTTTCCTCCTGCCCATTTCTCCGGCGCAGATAGTGGCAGAGGTGGAAGTTTGACCCGCGCCGCTGTGTCCGACAGAAACTGCGTTGCGCCAGTCTGGCACACGAGGTTGTCGAGGTGAACTTGAACAGCGCGCTTCAGGCTCGGCTCGTTGCCACTGCCATTGCCGTCCGCCTCTGCCATCGCAAATGACGTCCCGAGTGTGGCCGAGTCAGGCATCGAAGCCGCGGCAATAGGACCAAGACGAGAGAGCGCTGCACCACCAGGGTAGTTTGCCGAGGAAATGGCCAGCAGCGTGACCGAAACGGCGGCCGACAATGCCAGCGAACCCACAAGTGCGAGGCTGAGGGCCCGGTAGAGAAGCGATTTGGCACGGCGCGTCCAGACGTAGCTCGCAGAGGCGGCCGCAGAGGCCGTCAAGGCCGGCACCACATAAATGACAAAGCGCCATTCCTTGTGCGGCAGCGCACTGTAGAGTACGACAAACGCAAGGCTGGGGACGACCAAATCCAGGCATGGACCGCGGGTTGATGGGTTCAGCAACGAGAAGGGCAGGAGGAAGGTCGGGACGAGTGGATTGAGAAGGAGCCGTGGTAGCGCATTAAACAGGTAGAAGTGCCATGGAGATACACCCCATTCTGAGGCGTGGCCGTGGATCGTGTTGTAAGAGAAAGCAATCCACTCAGGCCACAGCGGCGTCGGATAGGTGCGCCAGAAAAAGGTGTCGATGGGAATCGTGATGGCAAGGGCGACAATGGCTCCCGAAAGACCTGCTGGAACAACGACGCGAAGGTACGCGAAGAGACCCGAGGGGCCAGAGGAGCGGATCCGTTTGAACAGTTGATAGGAGGCAAGAGTGGCCAGATAGAGGGCTAGCTCGGATCTGAAAACGATGCCAGCGATGGTCAGGAGGTAAAAGGACAAACGTAGGCTTTTGTTCGAGGCACGTTTGTCCGCAGTAGTACTGGAGATGAGGTAGAACCGGAGTGCAAGAGTGCCTTGACATCAATTTAGATTTACCAATGGATTTTATGTCAGATTGGAGACTTACTCAATCCCAAAGCGAACATATTGGGAAGAGTCCGGGAGGCATAGAACATTATATGGAACTGCGTGGCATGGAACAAGACGAACCAGTTCCCGGCAGTTTTGCCAAAAACCTTGGACACAACTGAACGCAGCGAAAGAAGCGCAAATGCATTGTACAGTCCAACGACCGCACGAACGAGCACTTGAAGGTTGGCAGGCGATGTCATGTACTTTTTCCAGGGCCAAGTCACGCCCGAGACCAGTAGGGCACCAACAAAGGTCCGGGGCACAGATCCAGGGAACGAAACATGATCGTATTTCGCGGCGAGCTCGTCATTGACGTTCTCGGTGGGGATACCATGGGTCAAGATGTCGTGAATGGCCTGGATGTTGAAGGATTCTTCAACTTTGGTGAAGGGAGCCCAAAAGAGGTGTATCAAAATGACAGTTGGAAGGAGAAGGGTGATGAAGGACTCTAAATGCTGTCAACATGCAGCTCGCACGAAGGCCAAAATGATCAGCTTACCAAGTAGAGGATTCATCTTGCCGTCTGATCATTTTTCTCCAGTAATAGGAGGAGTTGTGATGGGTGTTTTGGTGTTGTAGTTTCGTTGCGACGAAGCGGCGTCACCTTTGGGACCCAGCTGTCGATCTGTTTAAACGCGCGTGCAGGTAAAACCGAGCAACCCCTGCGTCATGCTCCGTCTCCACAACATCCATCGCTCCTGTCGCGTCCGCCTCGTTACCTAGCGTCCATATATGCCTCTCCGGCCTTCAACGCGCCTTGTCTTCTCCACGGCCAATCGCTGAAAATGCCACTGCAACCCGCTCACGCTCGCTAGCCCATCCGACCTCGACACACGAATCTTTCTTGCCATGGGATACCAACTCTCCTCAGCCTCGCTCGCCGCATCTTCAGTCCTCGCCCTCATCGCTTTCCTAGGCACCTCGCAGTACCTCTTTCTCCACATCGATCCGGCACCATTCTCGAGGGACCAATACATCAAGCTCAACGTGCTCATTTTCGGTGTCACTTTCAGCCACATTCGAGCATGGATGGCAGACCCGGGACGCGTGCCGCAAGGCTGGACACCAGGACCAGTGCGTGTCTACGGTGAGAAGCCTAAGACGGACAAGGAGGAAGTCCCACAGGGAGGAAATCGGTGGTGTAGCAAGTGCGAGGCGCCGAAGCCTCCGCGTGCGCACCACTGTAAGACATGTGGGAGGTGGGCAAGAGCTCGACAGCTGGTCACGCAGAAATGGAAGAACAGCAAGGACTGACGATTCTACCAGGTGCATACCGAAGATGGACCACCACTGTCCGTGGATCGCAAACTGCGTCTCCTACACTACCTACCCGCACTTTTTTCGTATCTTGCTCTATGGCACCGCCGCAATGTGGTACAACGAATACCATCTCTGGCTGCGCCTACAGGTGATATGGGAAAAACGCCGGCTTCCCAGCTATCTAGGTCCCACAGCGCCGCAACTCCTCCATCTCTTCGCACTGACACTGGTCAACACCTTGACGCTAGTTACAGTAGGCCTGATGCTTCTGCGCTTTGGAAAAATGCTCGTCGAAAACGTCACCACGATAGAGACATGGGAGATGGAGCGGCACGACACGCTGGTACACCGGGCCAAATTCCTGGGCGGCTACCTCGCCGGGCCAGACGGCGCGCGCGTGCGAATCCGCCGCGTCGAGTTCCCCTACGACATTGGCGTGTGGCCGAACCTGGTGCAAGCCTTCGGCACCCGCAACATACTCGCATGGTTCTGGCCTTTTGCCGCCACGCCGTCGATGCGCGGCGGCGCCGGGCTGAACTTCGAGGTCAACGGCTTCGAGGATGCGTCGGTTGCGTGGCCGCCGCCGGACCCGGACCGCATGCCGCGCATCAGACGGACGTTCAATCCCGAAGAGGCCTTTACGTATCGCGGCGATGAGCTGACGAGGAAGAATGGCATCGATATTGAAGCTTTCCGTCGGCGGCAGGAGGAAGATTTGAAGAGGTGGCAGACTGCCAACAATGGTACTGGCAGCAACACACTGCAGAGGCAAAGGCCCTTCCACGAACGATTCGACAGCAGCGGTGCCATTGTCCCTTCCGACGTGGAGAGCGAAGACGACTCGGAAGAACTTGAAAGTGAACCTGACGTCGGCGACGGTGGCGCAGATGCGGATGGGGAAGAGGCATGGAAGAACTCGGAAGGCGAGACTCTGAAAGACTTTGGCGTCGATCAAGATGCCGAGTTCTACGACGAGGACGACGTGCCGTTGAGCGAGCTCATTCGAAGGAGACAGGCCATGGCAGCCCAGCAGACTTCCTAACATGTAGAAATGGCAAAGTAGAGATGGACTGTTTTTGTAGATTTGGTGACATGGAGCCACATCATCTGGTCAAGCAGTTGCATTTGTTCCGAATCTCTTCAATCACCAAAAGAAAGATCTGTCATTGGTTCGCAGTACCATTCCACGTCTTTTTTTGCATGAAGACTACGCGAGAACAATGAAGGGTGCACCAAGTAGGGCAAGAACGAAATGCGTTTTCAATTGTTGGAAAATACCAGAGCGTCCTGATGTCTCATTCTCTTCTCCTAATACAAAGGGCATCCAAAGTCACACTGCAACAGCAAGACCATCAATAGCAAGGCAAAAGCCAGCACTGCCATGCACGGTTTATCAAAAAGCTATCTAGCGAGCGAAAGATTCAAGAGACATCGAGAATGCAGACAAGGACAACTTCAGTCGTGGCCAGGCCACAATTGCCCATCTTTCCCCCCTCCTACAATTTCGCTTGCCCCTGCCTACTGAGAATGTAACATGCACCAAGTAGTAGTCATGATCAGTTCAACGATTAAAAGATGCTGCAACATACATGCTTGCATGCATAACGAGACGAAAGACATGAACGGCAGCCGTATGTCATCATGGTCGACATTGAGCATGCGTGCGCGGTCATGATGGCGTAGCGGCTTTTCACCCCTTCTTCGATGCTTCAATTCAACATGGGAGTCAACTGCATCGTTTCGTTGCGCGTCGTTGGTGTCGTTGTTCCCATCATCAACACTAACCAACAAAAATAAACCACGCAATCAAGGAATCAATCAATCCTAAACAGCACGGCAGAAGAAGAAGAAGAAGAAGGCGCAGCAGCGGTAGCAGCAGTAGCATCCGGCGTCACACTCGCATACACCGTGACAGTGACAACGATAGGTTCAGGACTGGGACAGCCCTCCGGAACCGACACCGACAAGGAGGAGAGCGGCTCGAGCTCGATCGGAGAAGACGGCGAGCCCGTCACGACAACGGGCACGACGCCAGGACCCGTCCGCGACGGCCTCTGCGCCTGCGTCACCGGCGTCGGCCAGGACAAAGATCCATCCGTTGGCGCAGCCGCCGCCGAAGAAGACGCGGCCGAGGACGCCAGCGAGGCGCTAATCTCGGCGCTGAGTGAGGAGCTAAGAGACGCGATGAGCGAGGAGAGCGGCGTCGAAGGAGGCGAGGCTGGAATGTTGGGCGGCACATAGGTTGCTTGGCTATCGTCGGAGTCGGAGGAGGACGACGGGGTCGCCTCAGACAGAGCGGATTCGGAGGCGCGCGAGGCGAGGATTGCCGAGGCCTGGGAAAGGGGCGGGAGGATGCCGAAAGGGTGGCCGTCGGTAGGGAGAAGCGGCACAAAGGTGGTCGAGTTGGCAGATGGTGATATGGAGGCCGAGGCGAGGATTGCTGATGCTTGTGACACGGGCGGTAAAACTCCGAATGGGTTTGGCAAGTCTGAAAGAGGTGTCACGGAGGTCGATGCGTTCATCGTGGAGGACGGAGATGCGGGAGGCGTTGATGGAGTATTGGCGATCGGAGTTGCTATGATGAGGGGTGTGAAGAGGTTGGAATCCGTTGGAGGCGCCAAGTACGTCACGACAATTGAAGATGAGATTGTGGAGACAGACGAAGGGTAATCGTAGACTGGCGTTGCCTGTATGCCCTGTTGGGAAGGTGTCGAAACAGCTTCGGTGGGTGTACTGGCGATTGCAGCTGATGACAGATCCGAAGATGGCACCAGCAATGGTAACGTATATATCGTTTCACTGGAAGGCGTAGCATATGGGGCTTCCACCGATTCACTCGACACAGGACTTGGGCTTGCTTCGCTCGAAGGTAGCGGAGACAACACAGACGGGAATGGAGTGAAGGTGGCAGGGAGAATGCCGTTTGGTGTTCCCGTGGGCACGTTTCCTGATGCGGGAGGTGTCGATGTCGGGAATGAGAATGGAAGGATGGAAAACACCTGATCGGACGTCTCTACTGGTGTGGCCTCTGAAGTGCCAGGAGTCGAGGCTGGGAATGAATCCTCGGAGCTGACTGAGATTGGAAGTATGGAAAACATTTGGTCCGTTTCTGAAGCGAGCGGTGTCGAAGTTGGGAATGAGTCCTCAGGGCCGACTGAAATAGGAAGTACGGAAAAGATTTGGTCAGTCTCCGAAGCAAGTGGTGTCGAAGCCGGGAATGAGTCCTCAGAGCTGACTGAAATAGGAAGTATGGAAAATATTTGGTCAGTCTCCGAAGCGAGTGGTGCCGAAGTTGGGAACGATTCCTCAGAGCTAACTGAAATAGGAAGAATAGAAAAGATTTGGTCGGTTTCCGATGCGGGAGGCGTCGAGGTCGGGAATGATTGCTCTGAGGAGACAGAGATGGGAAGAATGGAGAATGATTCTTCGGTTGTCGAGGAGATGGACGGAAAGGACGAGAACGAGAACCCTGAGGATTCCAACGCAGGGGTCGAAAGTACCGATGAGGGAAGAGAAGAGTTTGAGGGCCTGACAAACGGCGTCGGCAGGGTCGAATTTGATGTCATGTTGCCACCAGACGCCAGCACATAAACCTGGTAGTCCTCTTGTCGATATCCCAGGTTCGGGCTGTCGGGTCTGCCGGATTGCCTCCGTTGGATTCTGGAACTGCCGAGAGCCAAAACCTTTTCCAGTTTCTGAGACATTGGTTGCTCCTCTTCCTCCCCGAGTCCCATTCCTCGCTTCATCATCTTTGCGGCGGGCTGGGCACAGACGACGCCAGAGGCTGAGATTGGCCCATACCAGCAGTCCCAGTATCCCAAGGGACTGCTAAAATCTCCTGTGTAGTGGACGTAGAACGAGTCGGTGCAATTGCCTCGCCGTGCGCAGGTGCTTTCGCACATTGCAAGACCACCAGCAATGTCGCCAATTCCGGTGCGGAAGCCATGATTTGGTGCCAGATATGCAGATATCGGGGAGCATGGTTGGTTTGGCGCAGCCCTGAATTGGACCGATGGCGACGACCCAGGTGCTGCAAGGGTTGGTGTCGAAGGTATGCTAACTATTTGGCCTAGGAAACATCAGAACCATTACTGCAACATGAATAGATAGAATTGTCATGCTCACCAGGTGTTTGCACAGCCGAGTAACCTGTAGGAACAATGGCAAAACTTGAAGGTGTTGCCGCAGGGCTGCTGGGAAGCATAAATGCGCTGCTGGTCGGACTGGACTGACCGAGAGCAAGGTCACCACTAGATGAACCAAAGAGTGAAGACCCGGCCACAGATACCGGGGTAGATGGATACGAGGAAGAAGCGGCAGCAGATGACGAGCCCTCAACGTCTTGGTAGACCCTCATCCAGTTGATATCCCAGTACGCATTTTGAAAGGCCGAAGGGTTACCAGCCACAAAGAACTTGCAACTGTCCCAAGCACCATATCCAGGGGTCTGTGGGCAGGTCGAGGACTCATTGTAGGCTTGGCCTCCCCATGTTCCGCAAAACGTAATGTCGAAGACGATCTTGTGGTTTCTGAAATACCGGTCGATGTCGCAGGCGCCTTGAAAATTGGACATGGGTACGCCAAAATCACTCGAATCCGGCTGGCCTGCACTGATGCTGCGAGGAATGTTTGAACGGTCAAAGAACCACACGCGAATGTAGTCAGAAGTCCACTCCATGGCGTAAACTCCACCGGAAATCATGCTAAAGCCAGCGCCATAGCTGTAAGGATTGGTAGATCGAGAGCCGCATCCCTGTGAGCAGTCGAAAGCGTCTGCGACAGCGCTTTGGCCCTTGCCAGTGATGGAACATCCCTTGTTCGCAGTGTAGATTTTGTTGGTGTTATTTTGGTTGGCGTTGACGCCTTCGATAATGTCTTGAACATTGTCAGCTCGTCGCTGGCATCTTTGAATTGGGATTTAAGGACGTACCAATCTCGCCATCCGCTGGCCATGTGTTGATATCTCCCACAGTCCACCAAGCTGGCCACGTTCCGCAACCATACGGCATGTGGTTTAGGTCGAGGATAAACAGGCCATGAGTGTAGCTCTGCGTGCTTTGCAGGCGAACGCTAGGTCTTCCCCGATCCGAGTAGACGTTGTATGTGTGCGTGGTGTCAACACCCATATATACACGATCGCTCGTGTTTCCAATCAATCCATCTGCTTGCGCATAACTCTTGTTTACGTAGTCGACGTATCCTTGTGTGGGGTCGTTTGCCTAAAGCCAGTGTTAGCATCAACTAGGTGCTACTAGGGAGAACAAGGCCTTGGCTCATACAGTGAAGAAGTCGAATTTGTCAAAGAAATTAGATGGTTCATAATCATCAACGAGAACATAGTCGGCGGCTGCTCGAGAAAGCAATATGGTGAGTAAGATCAAAGGTGCTGCCCGTACCGGGCTGAAGCGATACTGAGGCATGTTTGGTGGTTTAGAAAGTACATTGGCGAGCCACATCAGCTGCGCGAAGAAGACAGCATATAGAGACATAAGACAGCCACGGCGTGCTGGGGAGGGAGCAAGAATGTATTTCGCGCTTTCTTCGCAAGCCACCAAGAATTATACACGCAACGGCCAAGCGTAAGGAGGAACTCGCCATTCCCCTTGCTTTCTAGGGTAGGTGGACGAATGGAAATGAACAAGCCCAGAAATAGCAAGCCATTGGTGCGCATGGAATGCGAGACTTGGTTGAATATCTCGTGATTGAATCCTACACAGACAAGTCGAGCAAATGTGACCTGGTGTCTTGGTCCACAATAGAATCGGCTTTTCCTCAGGAAGCAGTCGGCAGGGTGCATTGCAGACTGCATCGCGGGAACATTTCGCTCCACGTGGTGTTTCTTGTGTCGACGAACGAGCAGCTCCCTCGGCGACGCAAGGAATGCGACAGCCTCCTGTAAACAACGCCCCTTGACACATTGGGAATCCTTTGATCCCCGGAAAATGAGGTTGGTCCTCCCATGATCAAGTAAGCCTGGCTGAGTACTTGGGCAAAGTCGTCGTTGGTACAACAGGGTCATAATGAACTACTTGGTTTGTGAGTCAAGGCTACGGCTACAGGATATTCAGCAGACCAGCTGTTTGAGAACTTACGCCAGTGGACCTGCCTTTTCCGCGAGGCAATAGAACGTAGCCATTGGGAAGCATTTTGCAATCCGGACTTGCGTGTTCTCATCCAAATCCAGCCACCCCCTCGATAGGTCATGCCCGGCCTGATGTGCCCATGATCCGCTCATCCCGAGTCCTTTGTCGCTGTTCTCTCGCTCTCGCAGCTGCTTCCTCTTTCAGGTCATGTTGACTCGGTCCAGCCAGTTGTGACTGCGAATAGGATTGCGACTGAGACAAGGCAGGATCCGTCATGTACGAGTTGTTTGGGTCGCGAGTATTCTCATGGGCCTCTTGCTGTCGCTGCTGCTGTTGCTTCCATGAGCGCTTCTCCTTGTCTTGGTCGTATTCCTGAATGTCCTTTTGCGTCAAGGTTATAACGGTAGGAGCGCGGCGGAGCATGTTGACCTTTGAATGGTTGCAAAGCTTTGCTGAGACTGAATGGAGTTCTGTGAGAGACGTTGTTGAGCAGATGGGCGAACCACGACAGCCGATGGCTGGGCAACTAGTTTCGGCGCGTCGTGCCGCAGGCTACATCCGGATGGGTTGGCTGGATCTTTTCAATGCTCCTCGTGACAGTCCCGTAAAGACACTTGAATGCTTTCAGAAGTCTAGCGCAGTAAGATTTGAACGCTTTCTGTCTGCGCTCGATTTGGTCGCGCACTCTCTGCAGAGTATGTCACGACTTTTTTCTACCAAGTACTGAGAAGAGGAGCACTCATTCGCTTAAACAGGTGACAAATAGAAAGCATTCAAGCTACCCTAGACCTAATAGATACTTGGGAGCAGTCAGGAGCATTTGTACGTCTGTTAAGAACCATGATTGGGAGCATTCAACCCGGCTGCCTTGTAAGAGTTGTGTGTGCCACGAGGAAGGCCCTCGCCGGGAAAGCATGCCAAGAAATATCGGGCAAAGTCCAAACCACCACCACCACCACCACCACCGAGCACCGCATCTCAAGATACACCTTTCCAAACAGCCAACATGCACATACGGCACTGCCGGCCATCGCCGGCGCTCTTGCGAGCTAGCTGCCACGATGTAGCCGCCCTCACCAACTCAATTCGCTCGTTCCACGTTTCTGCCCGCCGTTGCGACGAGGATTCAACAAAGCCTGGCCCGTCCGAAGCAACCTCCAGAGACAGTACGTTTGCCGCCCAATCACAATGGCAGAAGCTCAGATTTCTCAACCACTAGATCGTCCGGACATCTCGCGAGTCGCTCGCTCTGCCGCCGCCGCGTCTCAACTCAGCCAGCTCCAGAACGGCCAACAAAGCCCACCAATGAACGACGAGGGCATAACATGGACACCCCGACCCAAGTTTACAATGAGGACTGTAGCTTCTGGAGGAAGTCCTGGAAACTACGGTGGCGGCGCCAGACAACCCCCGGGTGGCAGAGTACTTGGTCCACCTCGCACCGGCTCCAGGCCAGGACCGCCGCCGGGCGGCAGAGTACTTGGACCGCCTCGCGCCGGCGGAGGCAGAATGCTGGGTCCCCCGCGTATGGGAGGAGGAGGAGCAGGAAAACGCCCACAGAAGAAGCGGCCAGCGCGTCAGGGCCGCAAGCGGCGCGACGGACCGCGAAACCAGTCGGATACGCTTGGGCTAACGGACACGATGCTTAAGTATTTGGTGCAGCTGAGGGGCGAGAGGCGCAAAATCAGGGTGCACGAGCTCAAGGAGCCGACGCACAAGGAGCTGCTCAACAACGCGGCGCTGAGCGCGTCGCTGGGCCAGGCCAACGGCGCGGCGCAGCTGCTCGAGGGCCGCGTCCGCTACCTGTCGGAGCGCCAGGAGATGCTGCCGTCGAGCCTGCAGGAGCTGGCGCGCCGCCTGGTGCAGGGCAAGTTTGTCAAGTTCGCCAGCGAGCGCGAGCGCGAGGCCGTCATGGCCATGGTGCAGGAGCACCAGGAGCTCATCGCGGCCAAGCTGTCGGCAAAGAAGGGCCAGGAGATTGCGCCCAAGACCATCGAGTTCGAGGAGCTGCCCGACGGGCCAAAGCAAAAAACCATCGACTTCATCGTCTCGGGAAAGTACCAATTGAAGGAGGTCAAGCCCACCGAGAACTCCCAGGTCGCCGACTGGGCCGATGTCATGATGCAGCAGCTGCAGAAGAACGGCAGCTATGTCGGCTCGGACCAGTCTCAGTTCCTCAAGCGCGTCAGTTCCGTTCTGGCGAGCGCAGAAGCGCCTCCTCCGCCGCCGCAAAGACGGGCCAAGAAGGCCTAGAGAGGAGGGAGACGACGGAGAATGGCATTAGATGGGACAGGACACGGGCAGTTTTCGTGTTAAAGCCCCCAGACCATGAGGATAGATGTACAACCGAACATTCTACCGCTTCTGATACTAGAATAATCTTGCCTTGACTGTCGTTGGTGGTCCCGTCCCCGTGCCCGTGAAAACGTCTCGTGAAGTTCCTGGTATCAGCCGAGATGGATCATGGAGACAAAATGGCAGAGAGAGAAAACAAAATGCCGAGCAGTCGTTTGTTTCATTTCAACTATCCACGCTCAAAACGCTTGCTCAGTTGATCTGGAATTCCCCAACGAGCACAAGACGGTCGACTTGCTGCGCTGCTGCGGCGCATGTAATCTATGGAAAGAGAGAGCCCAGTTTTGTGAAATAGCGCTAAAGCTGCGAACGAGGTGGCCAGCAGCTAGCTTACTGACGCTTTTCACAGGGCCAGGGGTTGAGTGGCCAAAGTCAAGTAACTCAACCTACCACTGAGCTTTCAAAAGCCATCGAAGCGCGCCTCCGTATTGCAATCAATGGCACGCTCATGCTACCACGTCGAAGAGCAGCCAGGAGAGAAAGTAGTGCCATGAGCATAGGGAATCTTGAGTCTTTCGGCTAGTACCAAGAAAACAACTACATTTCACATATAGCCAGCCAACCAACCCACCCAACCCGTATCCATCATGATAAATCCCAAAAGGAAAGAAAGGAGTGCAAATCCAAAATGCCCGCCACTAATAACCCATCAGGCTCGTCTGTTTCGTCCCTGTTTGCTCCCATGCTTCTTCGTCTCTCATTTCCAAAACAAAGGCTTAGTACTCCAAAGTGATCTTCTGGCCCTTGACGCGCCCTATCACGACCTCGGGTGCGTACTTGGGGATGCTGGGGACTGTCAGTAAGGCATTCAAGAATTGAAAAGATCAAAAGACTTACACTTCGTCGTCGTGCAGCATCTCAAACTCCTCAGACGCATCGCGTCCCATAAAGTTGTACAACGCCTGGGGACCACCAGGATGTTGGTCGACCCAGTTCGTCACATTCAGCACGATTCCCTTGACGGCAATCCACAGGTCCTCCTTAGTGTTGTGCTTGGCAATCTCGTCGATGGAGAACTCGTCGTCCGGCACCGAGAACTTCTTGGGTGCGTTGGGCTTGGACACCTTACCTGGGTCTGCGCTGTCCGCGGCAGCGCCGCCCAGAACCGGTGCAGCCGACGTTTGCTTTTGCTGCGAGAGTTGGCTGCCAGAGCCGCCGACACCGCTACCCCATTCGACAGCGACCTTGCCCGGCTGCGCCGGGTCGATGTGCAGGCTGATTTGACCGAGACGCTGAGCGGCAGACGATGCGCCGCCGTTGAGAAGCTCCTGGAACAGATATTTGCTGGCGGATTCACCAGCCACACGGCCGTAGACGACGCAGCCAAGGAGGGACGAACCACCAAGACGGTTGGCACCGTGAACACCGCCAGCCAACTCACCACAGACAAACAGGCCATCGAAAGGCTTGCCGTTATTGTTCAAGACCTGGGCCTTGTCGTTGATCTCGATGCCACCCATGGTGAAGTGCAGCACGGGCTCCATCAAGGCAACGTGGAAAGTATCGTTGATGTCGAAGGGCAAGTTGTGGAAGAATTTCTTGCCCCAGGGATCCTTCACCTTGCCCTCGGCAATGGCGTTGTACTCCTGGAACGTCTTTTGGAGGGCAGCGTCACCGCAGCCAATCTCCTTTGCAAGCTCCTTACCAGTCATCTTCTTCATGAGACCACGGCCGGAGTAGTGGCGGGTGTGGAAGTCCAGGACGTTGGAGGCCTTGGAGTTGAGCACAAGCCGGATGGGCCAGAGACCCTTCTCCTTCTCCTCCCACATCTTGCCCGACACGTAGTCACGGTGGCCCAGCTCATCAGAGAAGCGTTGACCCTTGCCGTTGAGGAGCAAACCACCCTCGCCACGGAGAGCCTCAGCTGCCAAGAACTTCCACTTGGAGCCTGGGTCCTTGGGATCCACCAAACCAGTCGGATGGACTTGCACCTTGTCCATGTCAATGCCGTTGGCACCAATGTCCATCAGCATCTTGTGGCCATCGCCAGTTGCGTGGGCACCGTTGGTGGTGGCCAGGCCAAAAGTATCAGGGCGGTGCTTCTTCAAGAGCGAGGTGTCTCCGAAATCAGCGGCGTAACCACCAGTTGCGAGGATGACTGGACCCTCGACCTTGTGTTCCTCGCCGTTAAACTCGTATGATACACCAACCGCCTTGTTACCTTCCTTGTGGATCTTGGTGACCTTGGCCTTCTTTACCAGTTGGACGCGGTCGGGCTCGGCTTCGGCAAGCTCCTCGAATCTTTGCATCAGAGCGTAGGTGATGGCCATGCCGGGGAACTTGGCGTCGTGGCCACGGTGAGTACGGGGTTGGGAGTGGCCTCTGTTTCGTCATTAGCGTTGAGTCTCGGCTTCGAAGTGATGGTTGGGTGATTACTGACCCTAACCGCGAGACAAGGGTAAGGTCGAGGTTGAAGACATCTTGTAGCCACTCCACAGCCGCAGCCGACTTGTAGGTCAGGACCTTGATCAAATCCGGGCGCGCCTTATCGCGCGCAGACTTGAGGGTGTCGTCGTAGAATTGCTTAACGCTATCGGCAATCTTTAGGTCGACCTGGGTTCGCGTAAGGGCGCCGTTGATTCCCGAGGTAGCTTTGGTGGAGTTTCCACCCATGAAGTCTGTGCTCGGCCGTAAGCATCAAGCAACGGATGACCATCACACCATCAGAAAGACTCACTGTTCTTGTCCAGGAGAACGACGTTGCCGCCGGAGAGATAGATGGTGTGCGCAGCGCTCAGGCCGGACACTGGAAGGTTGTCAGTTTCTGCAGGCCAAACAAGTGTGACGTCTGAGAAGCTTACAGCCGGCGCCGACAACAATAACTCTGGGGGCCATGATGGAGGAATGAAGCTGGTGGATGAGGAGGAGGAGGAGGAGGAGGAGGTGGAATGGAGATGGAGATGAAGGGGGAGAACCGGTCTAAAAGAGGAGAGTCTGAGGGAAGAATAGGTTAAGTACGAAAGGTGGTGGGCTGAGGCGCACTTGTTGCTTGGACTGGACGGAGCCGTCGACTCCCCCCACATTACCTCGGCGACTCGCCCGTGCGCTGGGAGCTTGGGAGACGTGGGTCGGCGTCGGCGTCGGCGTCGGCGTCAACCCCAGATTCTGAAGGACCGAGCGAATGGCATCAACGGAATTTGAAGACATGGCCCAAATGCTCCCAAAATGCACCAAATTGGGCTGCTCCTCTAGCGCATGTGAAGCATTCAGCGTCTGTCAGGGCCGCTCTCGTGACTGTGCATGCCACCCACCGCAGCGCCCACACAGCTGACCACAGTACCTACATTCTTTGACCTGCCGCCATGGCATGTGAAAGACAGGCCTTACTGCTTTCAGCCATGACTCTGCCGTGGCCGAGCCTCTGCTTAATTCAATTCTTCCCTCGCCTTGCCGGCAGATATTTTCCTCTGCATCCTCTCACCACGACCTCAAACGCGCCAGCTCCCCCACCGTCTCTGCCACCCATCAGCGCGTCCCGGAAACCTCGACCTGTCCCGCGGACCGAACTCTCGGGAAAATGAATCCCGAGCAAGTCCAAATACCCATGCTGCTTCCTTCGTCGACCAAGTTTCCGAACCTGTGCATATGCCGAGATCCATAGTAATCAATATTGACCGTGTACTTACACCATGGAATATCGTCTGAGGCTCGCTTTATGCGTCATGCCAAACCTGCCAGTTTCGGGCAAGGCTGTTCGGGCTAATCGTTTCCGGTTCTGCTGATCCTGCTGTCTATTACACCTCTACTTGCGCCTCCAATGGCACACGCTGGTTTCATCTTGCCCAGTGCTTAGGCACAGCTGTGACCAGACCCGTCCTCAGGAAGGCTTCGTGAACACTCCCCGAGCTGCCACGCCTCACTTTTCGGTAATTGGCACTGTTCCTCCGTGCATGTCGTAGTTAGTGCATTGCAGTAGTAGAGGCCGCATCTTCGCTCACTGTCAACTTCGAATCGAACAACGCCGCTTCGTGTCTTCTCTGCAATGGTCGCCTCCAAACAAACAATGAGTACCATGAGGAACATTGAAGCTTCAACGACTGAGCGCTCAATACATGTCGATGGATAACCGCATGCTCTTTACATCTTAGCGAAGAAACCATGGATCAGACCGTTCGAGGATTGGTCCCTGAACCAGATCCCGTCAAACGAAATACATCAAACACGCCCAGCAACACCAGTCCAAAAACTCACATACACTAGCCGCTGGAACCAACGCCGAATGTAACCGTCTACCTCCTCGTTCTCAGCACTCTGCCAGTCGCCCCCGCCCCTGGCGCATTCTCCTTGCCTTTCTTAGCCGCCGCTGCTGCTTGCGCCGTGGTGCTCTTCGTCGTTGCTGTCCGCGCCGAGGCCTTCTTCGCTCCCGTGCCAGATGCAGTCGGCTTCCTGACTATCGTTGTACCTGTTGTGGCGTCCGTCGCCACCGAGTCGCTGCTGCTAGCGTCACTAACTCTAGCGCGCGTCGTCCGCGTCGAGGATGCTGCTGTCTTGGTGGCGGCCTTTTTGCCACGTCCTGTGCCTATGGTTCCTGCTTTGCCCCTGATACCAGGGCGCTCGCCGGCTCGCCTGTCGGGACGGATGAGCGACGCTTTGAGGGGAGACGCAGCGGCACCGACTGAGCCTGGAGGCGGTTTGAAGGGCTTCTCGTCGACAGCCTTGATGGGCGAGCGGGGATAAGAGCGGGAGTTGTTCGACTTTGGCGAAAGTACTGTCGTTGGGGCATCTTGATTGGAGACTACGCGCGCACGGGACTTGGTGGGACCGGTCGCGGGAGTCTTGGACGTGTTCGTGGCAGGCGTAGTCTTGGTGCGCTTTTTCGGCAATGCAAGGTCGGAGTCGGTGTCGCGGTGGACAGCGTTTTCTTTGTCGGTAGAGATCTCGTTGCTCGGGCGCTTCTTTCCGCGTGTGACTTCAGGAGTGGAGGATTTGCTAAGGGCTTGTGTTTGACGCGCTGCGCTTGGGAGCGTCTGCGACTGAGTTGACGCCGCGCTGTTCGATTGTTCCGAGTACTTTTCCACCAGATCCATAATGTTGGTTCTGCGTAGCGAGCTAGGAATACGGTTGACGCGCATTTCGAGTCGTGATCGGAGGCCTTGGGAAAGGAGCGCATACTGAGCTCGCAGTTTCCGCGCTCTTTCAGTCACTGAGGCCGTTGTTAGCATGCACCAGCTTCTGGAGAAAGGCATATAATACCTTCAAGCTGGAGGTTGTCCATGAGGGCCTGCTTTTTTGCTACCGAAAGTTTCAAGCTCTTCTTTGCAGGGCTCATTCTCTCCGGTGTTTTGGCAGATGGACTGCTGGCAACAGAAGACGTTGGCGGCGCGGGGAATTCAGCAATCAGATTGGATGCCGAGGGTTGCGAAGCGGCTTGCTTCTTAGCGCGTTGCGGCGGCATGGTAGCTTCAGAAATGGATAATGGCAAGGTCGGGGATGAGGGCTGTTCCTTGGGAAGGATGATGTTATTCTGTTCGTGATGGGACCCGACGCGTAAACAAACGGCGGAGCCGCATCAGGCTTGGCATGACACTTGTGGACCGTGCGAGGTCGGAGTTTTGTAGCGCCGACGACGAGCTCAACGCGGTACCCAGAGACCTGAGCTCCGACACAAAGGTCATCCCGTTGCCATCATCCAACCAACCACCACAACTGTCTCCTCTATCCTCTTGTCAGACAGCTTTGAGTCTGTCACTTCCGCGAGCTTCTTGAACATAATCACGCTCACCCGACAACTGGAATCCAGCAAGCTTCAACATGGTGCTCGAGGCGTCTATGATAGTGTACGCGCAGCTCTTCCGCAGTCGCAAGCTTCAGCTGCTAATGGCCATTGCAGGGTGGACAACAGTGAGAGCAGCAGGAATGGTGACTACGTGTATGGCTGCTACCGAACACATTCCACGGCATGAGCTTACAGGTACAGCCCATCCCGATTCGAAGCGCAAGAGGATGCCGTCAACCTCATATTCTCCGCAAAGATCCAAGCCAACCCGGAGTCATCCGTCGGTTTGATGAGCATGGGCGGTAACGGCCCTGAAGTCTTGACTACTTTGACGACGGACATGGGCAAGATTCTCGATGGACTTCACCGGACCAAGATAAGAGGATCGCCGCACTTCTCTACTGGCATCAACATTGCCGCGGTAAGTACACAAGGTCATGTCTGGGCTCGCTGATCATTTGCTGACATGTTTTACATGCAGCTTGCGCTCAAGCACCGTCAGAACAAGTCACAACGCCAGCGCATCATCGTCTTCACGTGTAGCACACTCCCAGAGGATGAGAAATCACTTGTCAAGCTTGCCAAGCGCATGAAGAAGAACAACATCAACGTCGACATTGTTGCCTTCGGCGACTTGTCCGAGGACAACGTGAAGAAGCTAGAGGCATTCAACGAGGCTATCAAGGGAGGCGACGGCTCTTCCCTCACCGTTATTCCTCCGAGTTCCAATCTGCTCAGCGATGCCATCGTGACAAGCCCGATAATAGGCGGGGAGGCCGCACCCGGAAGTGGAGCTGGTGGTTCCGGAGGCGCCGGTGGCGAAGGCGAACCCGAGTGGCAGTTTGGCATCGACCCATCTATGGACCCAGAGCTGGCACTTGCGTTGCGGATGTCCTACGAAGAAGAAAAGGCTAGGCAGGAGCGGGAGAGGAAGTCTCAAGAGACCAAGGACGGCAAGACTGAGCTGGAGGGTATCAAGGAGGAGGGTACTGAGGAGAGCAAGCCACTGTTAGACGAGAGCGGAGAGCCGAGTGGCTCGGGCAGTGGCAGCAAGGAGGGCGACAAAAAGGACAAGGACAAGGACGACGGCGACAAGATGGATACCGCGTAAGGAGGGGGACAAATAGATGGTTGCATGAATGGCGTCATGCTGCTTTGCCCAGGGCTAGAGCACTTAATCTGACCACTGGAATTCATTGCTTGCGAACGCGCGCATTTGCTCATATTTTAGCCTGCGAGCGCCGAAGGTCGATAATGCCAATTGGTATCTCAAAAGTGCTATTTAGGTCATGGATTCATGACAATGTTGTATGTGGCGTGGTCTGACACAGAGTTGCCGCAGCGCGTGCGGCCTGGTCTCTGGTAACGTCGTCTCCAACCAACTTATGCCCTACTCTTCACGAATCCGTCCAAACCCCTGTCGAATTTCTCGCACCGGATAGGCATCTCCACCGTGTAGAAGGGGTTCTTGGTGACGAAATCAGCGTACAGCTCGTAGATTTTCTTCATAATCGCATCGACGTTGGGTTGACCCGGCTCAGTGAAGAGCAGAAACTTTGTGCCGGTAAGGGTCTGGAAGCACTGTAGTCTGAAGCGAGCGGTTTCCAGAACCTCGAGGCCCGAAGCGCGCGGGCGCATGGAGGGGAGGGAGGGTGTTGGGTTTGTGGAGGACGGCTGCAGGGCTTCGGGGGTTAGCCCGCGAGTGATGGCATGGACGCTGTGACAAGAGAGTTAGCACTATTGGAAGCAACCAACAGAAGTCGGCCATTGGCCGGCGTTGAGGCGTGTTGGCATACCCGTGGAATGTTCCCGCGAGGACCAGCAGGTCATTGCTGGCGAGCTTGTTGAGGCCCGAGTGGAATTCGCGGTTATAGATTAAACCACCAGCCTTGTTGATGATAAGGAGCGAGAAGACGACCCTGGGCTGGTCAGCTGGAGGACGTGTTGCGGCAGGAGCAGGACGCACATGGCGGAGCAGTCGAGATGCTTAGACAGTCGGCGGGCCCATCACCAGTGTTGGCCAGTCCAGTCGCGCGCACAGAGAACGGACTGAGGTCGATTGCGGCGGGGAGGATGACGGAGTTGCAGACCTGACCCAAAGGAAGCCAAGTGCCCCAGGTATCCGTGTGTCTGTTAGCTCCAGCCACAGCCGACGGCGCTTGATCTGCGAGCTTGGACCGCCTGCACCGCGCTGCACCGGCGTCACCGTACCTCTCTCTCTCTCTCTCTCTCTCTCTCTCTCTCTCTCTCTCTTCCCCTCCAAAAGGTACCAACCAGTTCATTCCAAGCCCTTTTCTTGCCTCTACCCTAGGAACCGCCCGGTCCACCCTTTCAACGCATGATTCAAGACTAGCCTCACTCCTGGACTTGGACTCCTTCATCCATCCTCTCCCCTTCTCTCCCCACCTCGACACGTCCCCGCGCTGGTTCGCCGAGTTGCCCGCCATGTCGAACCAGTCGATCCTCCGCATTTCACGCGTAGGCTTCCCGGCATGACGCGCAGAAAGATCTCTGTTGACACTTGTGCAGGAGCTTTGCGAAATCCAAAAGGGCTCTGACCTCTGTACGTCTTGCAGAGCCCACATCCGGTTAGTTGCACTGCTGACGGCCTTTTTAGCCCTCGCCGTTGCATGTCGAGACAGCGATGTTCGCTCGGTGCGAGCATTGATCATAGGCCCTCCCGACACGCCCTACGAGTTTGGCTTCTTCGAGGTACGCGTCTGCTACTTCAACTCTATGCCCCAATGCTGATGCTCGCCTCGGTAGTTTGCCGTGCGCTTCTCTAGAGGTATTTGGCCAACGCTACACGATGATACCCGCCCTTGAAACTCATGTCACGTAGAGTACCCAACAAAAGCACCATCTGTGCAATGCATCACGACAAATAGCGGCCGCACTCGATTCAATCCCAACATCTATGCCCAGGGCAAAGTCTGCCTGTGAGTCGACCTGAACCTGTTGGATTTGGCACCAGCTGACACTGACCTAGATCCATCCTCGGGTAAGAGACATCGACTCCCAGCGTCAATCACATTTAACGGTTCATAGAACTTGGCGCGGCGAGCCAGGCGAGGAGTGGTCTTCGGCTCAAGGACTCGAGTCAATCTTGATATCCATCCAGAGTCTCATGTCCCCGGACCCGTACGAGAACGAGCCAGGCTTCGAAGACGCCAACTCAGATTACGACAAGAAGCTGAAGCTGGCCTACACAACAAAGGTGTGACTTGTTGGATCGTGGTGGTCAGGCGTGTGGGCTGAATTGGCTTTCTAGATCCACCATGAGACGATTCGCGTATCCGTCTGCGAGCGATTGGAAGATTACTACAAGATTGCCTCTGGAGACAAAAAGTCGGTTACGCGGTACAACCCCGAAGAGGACTACAACGCTACCGAAGAACCCTTTGAGCCTTTCCAGGACCTCTGCAAGCGACGTTTCCTGTGGTATTATGATTCTTACGTAGAATCCATCTACAGGCGAAAAGACAAGTACAAGGAAGGGGCCAAGTTTGAGAAGATGCCGTTTGAGGGGCCTGGAAACGAGATGTCGGGCAATTTCCAATACGAGAAGCTTTTGCAGAGGCTCAAGGTCATCAGAGATGCAGTGGAGAAAGAGACGCTAAGCTGGGTCAAGGAAGGCGCAGATGCGACGAGCCGTGAGCTGAGCATCGCCAACAACCTGCAGCGGCAGTATGAGCAAGTGCTGGAGCATTTCAAGCGACATGACTCAATGCACCTAGATCTCGAGCTGGTCAACAAGAATCCGTTCGTGTGGCAGTTTGTCTTCTTCGGAGCGCCCATGTCGAATCTGGATGGCGGCATGTTCCGCATCACGGTTTACATTTCCCCCCGCTTCCCGGACGTCCAGCCACGCGTCAAAGTCGAGACACCCCTCTTCCACCAGCGGGTATCCAAGGATGGCGTTCTATGCTACGTTGCCAAGAGGCCAGATGATCTGCGGAGCCACATCGAAGCCGTCATTGAGGCCATTCAGGAAGAGCATCCGGCGTACGACCCACGCACGTTGGTCAATCCCGAGGCGTCCAGGCTGTTTTGGGGATCACCAGAGGATAAGAAGCTCTACAATCGGAAGCTAAGACGTAGCGTGCAAGACAGCGCCGAGTGAGTCACGTTCGAATGTCGCCATTGAAGCTTGCTAACCTGGGTAGATTTTGCTGAGCATCTCAAATTCGAGATGGATCATGGCGAACACGAGCACTAGCCCGGGTGCCAGAGCTCCAGCACGGTTCACATGAATACCGGGGTAGGTTCAGTAGCGAGGGCAACGATGGCCCCACGAGCAAATTGAAGGTCAGACGCCATGTCCTAGACCGACAAGTGGCAGAAATTGAGCATGGCGGTTTTCCTATGCATTTGATCTGGAGTTTGACGGATGGTTCTTGGAAGGACAACGAAAGAGGACACGATATATTCAGCTGCTTCACTGCCGGTGATGGAATGTCGGTGGCTTGGACGGTGGCTTTTACCTTTTGCTACAGTCGCAAGATGATGGGCAGGTGGGAAAGGGGGCTATGGGACGGGGCGCACAGGTCATGGTTGCTAGGTAGCATGGTGTTAATTGGCGTTTCCAGACTGCTTCGTACAAGGGGAGCGGGGACAACGAGGGAGGGGCAAATGGACGAGTTGTCGAGTGGGTCGTATGTGGTCTATGCGCCAGAAGCATTGATGATGACCCTGTCTCGAGTTTGGTCGACGTTGTGGATCGAGCCATGGGAGCCGATTGTGTTGGGCATGGTGTGGTGACCAATGTCCAACGCGGACGCGGACTTGCGAGCTCAGATGCACGAGAGTCCGAGATGAGAAAGTGAAGTTTTGTACATGAGAATCGGCAGGCGAAGGCGACGGCTCTGTCCGCACCGGGGACCTAGAAGTTCAATTTGGCCATGGGTCACCAAAGCTTAATTGCTCTGCTTGACGCAACTCGGTGGCTCAAGGCGCAGCGGGAACGACTTCCTGGTACTTCTTGTCGGCACAACAAATCAACCACCTGCAGCATTCGATTAATGATGCTCATGTCAGACATGTCGGTGGAGGCAGGCCGTCCCGTTGACCCGTCTCACGGTCTGGCCGTGAATGACCCATAGTGACCCATACTAATAGTAAAGGAAAAGCAGAATTAACAGAAATATTTCATGAAAAGGCCTGGCGGGCGCCACCACGCTCCCGTCGTGTCGTCGATGAAGGCTGCCAGACCGACAGACAGACTGAGCGACAGGACAGGACAGGACAGCCTTGGGTGCCCTTGCGTCCTGATTGACTTGGGTCAATTGCAGTGCTCGGTTCAGCATTGGAGCAGCACGTCTCGCAAGGGTTGCCGACTCTAGGACCAATTCCAGAAGGTCGAGGGCCCACTCGGCGGCAATCGCTTGATATGGCGCCCGTTTGCAGTCGAGTTCGGGCGTAGCCGACCGGACTTTTTTTTTTTTTTTTTTTTGGTCTTTTTTTTCTTCTTTCTCTTACAAACCAACACAGCCAGTGGGAGCCAGCAGCCCCCTGCCTGCTGCCTCGGAGACAGACGTATCTTGTACCTCTGTTCCACCTCGCCCGCCTCGTGTCACAGGGTCTCTTTTTTGCGCCGTCAAGATTCACGCCTCGCACCTGGATGCCGTTTGCGCTTGATCCCTGCCGCTTCTGCATCTTTTGTTCTCCAGTCTCTGTCACTTTCTCTCACGACATTACTCGTTCCTCAGCAACTGACACTCCTTCACATCCTGTCTTTGCTCTTTTGACCACGTTGCTAAGCGACGTCTGTACATTGCTTACGAGCAGAACCTGCTCGCAATGTCTTCACACGCTGGCCAGGACCATGCGCCAGCAGCGCCTCATGAAAAAAATGGTTCTACGCCAGAGGCTGCGCAGGTCGACCCAGAGGCAGAAACACCCACTCAACAGCCAAATGAGGGGCCAGAAGAAAAGGGCAGGTCTCCAGCCAAAATTGCAATCATCATGTTTGCTCTTGGTGTAGGTTTTTTGTCACCCAAATCTTTGAGACCACACGCTTACAGGTACTCAGATGGCCGTTTTCCTCGCCGCTATGGACATTACAATCATCACCACTGCTCTTCCAACCGTAACCGAGTACTTCAACTCAGCCGCTGGCTACACGTGGATCGGTTCAGCATTCAATCTTGCCGCCGCAGCTGCCACGCCCATCTGGGGCAAACTTAGCGACATCTTCGGCCGCAAACCTGCGCTACTGGCTGCCAACATTTTCTTCCTTATCGGCTCGCTCATTGCTGCCTTGTCCATCAACATGGGCATGCTGATCGTCGCTCGCGCCATCCAGGGAGTCGGCGGCGGCGGTCTTATCATTCTCGTCAACATTGTCATTTCCGACCTATTCTCGATGCGCACCCGCGGCCAATACTTTGGCATCATTGGCATGGTCTGGGCGCTGGCGGGCGCTTTGGGTCCCGTCATCGGCGGCGCGTTTACAACCAACGTGTCGTGGAGGTGGTGGTAAGTGACATATTCCCGTCTCGTCTTCCGTGTCTAGTTGCCGTGCGTTCCTTTTCCAGATCTATGACGTCATGAGGCTACCGAAACACGCATCTTGGCGCCAGACGTTGGGCGGAGGCGTTTTTACGACTCACCAGGCGACCTCGGACACAGGCGCGCTCTGGCCTGTCGACATGGTTGATGCCCTCTGTGCTGAACCACATAGTCGGGGGTCGGGGCTTGCCGACGCGGGGTCTGTTTGGGCTAGGATTTTCCCGAAACCACCAACCACGACCAAGCATCTTTTGGACGCTTTGCGCTAACCTGAGTCCAGCTTCTACATCAATCTACCTCTTGATGGATTGGCCTTTGGCATCATTCTGCTTTTCCTCGACATTGAGACGCCCAAGACTCCCTTGATAGATGGACTCAAGGCCATTGATTGGCTGGGTGCGCTGGCCGTCATTGGAGGCACTCTCATGCTGCTTTTGGGGCTGGAATTTGGCGGTGTTTCCTTTCCCTGGGACAGCGCGACGGTGATATGCCTCTTGATCTTCGGAGGTCTGACCATTGGCCTTTTCCTCGTCATTGAAGCCAAAGTTCCCGCCTATCCCATCATGCCTGTCCGGATCTTCAAGGAGTCGACGAATCTTGCCGCCCTTGCAGTTTGCTTCTTCCATGGATTCGTCTTCATCTCCGCGACCTACTACCTACCGCTGTACTTCCAGGCCGTGCGCGGAGAATCACCTATCATGTCGGGCGTCTACATCTTGGCCTTTGCCGTCTCTCTATCCATTGTGTCCGCCGGCACGGGCATCTTCATTAAGAAGACGGGTCTGTACCAACCGTGCATATGGTTCGGGCTTACAGTCATGACGCTGGGATACGGCCTCTTCATCATGATTGGCGCCAACACGTCGTGGGCCAAGATTATCATTTTCCAAATCGTCGCGGGCATTGGCGTCGGGCCCAACTTCCAGTCTCCCCTGATTGCGCTCCAGGCGCACGTCAACCCGCGCGACATCGCCACGGCCACGGCGACGTTTGGCTTCACTCGCAATCTGGCGACGGCAGCGTCGGTCGTCATCGGCTCGGTCGTCTTCCAGAACCAGATGAAGGCGCACAAGCCCGAGCTGCGCGCTGCGCTGGGCGACAGCCTCGCCAACGTGCTGGGCGGCGCGTCGGCGGGGGCCAACGCGGAGATCCTGGCCGAGCTTCCCGACGCGCAGCGCACCGTCGCCGCGCGCATCTTCGCGGGCTCCATGAGCAAAATGTGGATCATGTACACGGCGTTTGCGGGGGCGGGTCTGCTTGCGTCGCTACTGGTCCGCAAGAGCCAGCTTTCGAAGCAGCATCAGGAGACCAAGACGGGCTTGGATAATGAGGAGAGTAAGAGGAGAGAGGTACTGGAGGAGCAGAAGCAGCAGCAGCAGCAGCAGCAGCAGCAGCAAGCCCAAAGTCCGGCTACTGCGATCAACAGAGAGAGCGATTCTGAGGCGCAGATGCCGCGCAGCGCGAGAGATAGCAGCGTTCTCACGTCGCCCGACGTTGAGATCAAGGAGGCAGAGTCGGGCAGCCAGCAGTGAGCGCCGGCTGCTCCATCGAAGAGGGGAAGAGAAAAAAAAAATTTTCAAAATTCAAAACCGGATTTCAATAGAGGAGAGACCGGCGGCATAGTGGGGAGAGCAAAAAGGACGAACAATTATGACGACCTCTGACTTTTTGAAGAATTGGACGATTTGACGTCTTGCATTTCTGTTGTCCTTTTCTCTGTTGTACACCTAATTCTTCTTCTTCTTCTTCTTCTTCTCTTTTCTCCTTACTACTAATTATGTTACTCGCTTTTATTTAATCTTCGCATACACACACACACACACACACATTTCTCGGTAGCCAGCGCGCACACATCACACATCACACATCACCATCCATAGAAGGAAGTATGGACGCATAGATCGAAGCAAGTCATCGGAACCTGACTGTAATACATCCATCCACGGAGTCGATTGCCAGTTGTTTTTTTTTTTTTTTTTTTTTTTTTTTTGTTCACAATAGCACGAGTTAGTCGGAGCATACATGCATGCACGTACGAACGGATCAAAGCGAGGGCTTGGGAGGGAAGTCGGTGTATCTTCACTTCATTGTCATACTTGTTTCTCTTTTTTCATTGCTGCTGCTGCTGTATTATACCCACCACTCATCTCGAGACTCTTTGGTCATGTCATGTCGTTTGGGTTGTGGCATGCATGTTGGTATTTTTTTCCTTTCTAAATTCATGTACATATATGCGTACCTACTTTGGCAGTCAGTCAGTCAGGCAGGCAGGCAGGCAAGCAAGCGAGCGAGCAATGTTTTGGTAGTGTGGAAAGGTGGTTTGGCTTGGTTTGGCTTGGCTTGTACTGTACTGTACATGTATTGTACCTTGCTTGCGAATGTGCTGGCATGAGTGAGTGAGGTGTGTTGTGTGAAGCCCCTTTGTTTTGGTTCTTTGGATATCGGTTGGTCGAGGGTTATCATGCTCGTGGAAAGCAGATGAGGAGACAAGTTTCTCTAGCTTCTTGCAAGACGACCGAGCAATACGGTAGCGAGAAAGAAGCGTATATTTATAGTAGACAACGACGGCTCAAACTCAGAGCCAACAGCTATTATTATAACCCTTCCTCTCCCTCCGGCAACCTATACAGCCCCTTCTTCCTCTCCTGCGCCCACTTATCCACCCACCCCTTCATGCGCTCCCTACTCCTCGCACTCCCCACATTAACAGTCGGCACGACCTTCTCCACCCTCAACGCCGTGCAGAAAACCGTCAACTCCCTGAAACTGCTGTGCTCCGAGTACGGCACGCCGAAGCAGGCGGCGCGCCCCGTGCTGCCGCGCTGCGGCACGAGGTCGCGCATGCCGAAGCTGCTCCTCCACCCGGGCGAGCGCAGCACCGTCGCGACCTGGGGCGCCTCGGTGAAGCGCGCCGCCGGGGGCCGGTAGTTCCAACCCGTGGGCCGGAAGCCGACGGCGCGCGCAAACGTGTCGCCGTACGACGCGAGGTAGCTGTCGAGCGTCTCGGCGCGGATCTCGAACAGCGGCGTCATGTGCACCTGCGCCTCGCGCGGGTTGGTTGACAGCAGCGAGGTGAGTTCGGCGTCTTCGAGCGCGAGGACGACCCGCCGTTTGGAGGGCGGCACGAAGATTTTGGACTGGAGCGCGCGCGCGACGCCCAGGCAGATGCGCTCCTTGCCGATGCTGTAGGTGCCGATGACGACGAGGAGTTTGCCCCGGTCGCGGGATGAGCTCGATGTATTGCTGCTGCTGTCTGAGAGACCCACGTCGGTCGTCTTGCGGACAAACTTGGTCATGCCTTCGCCGGCACGTTCGCGCTTCATTCGCTCCCAGCCGTCTGTCTCGTCGGCGCGGACTTTGCTCAGGCTGACGCACATGTCGGCGCAGGCCTGGATGACATCGGTCTGGCTGGGGAATGCAAACTTGGGATTCAAATATGTCGTGTCGAGGTAGCAGACGTCGATCTTTTGCTGCCGCGTCTTTCCCGTAACGGCATCCATGACATCTGGTCGCAGCAGCGGGTGCTCAATGTGCGCTCTGCAAGCCCGAAAGTCTCCACAGTGCAAGACGCGCTGCTTTCGTGGGTTCTTGCCGTTCCCAACGATCTTCTCAAAGAGAAAGAGAGAGCTTCCTGGGCAGTGATTGGCAGGTATCATGTTGACCTTGACACCTCCAATGCCGGGGACTTCTGTCTCGGTGTCCCAGTCCAAAGCCACAACCCACTTGGGATCAACTCGTAGCTGTTGCTTCACCAGGTTGGCAGTCACTTTGCTGCAGTAGATGGGGCCATGTGACCAAGTAGCAGTGAGGCCAACATAATGATCGCTGTGGAAATGGCTGAGGAAATACGCATTGCATCCTTCGACAGCTCCATAGCGAAAGGCGTCGACACAAATAAAGAATCCCGGGAGGATTTTGTAAAAGGGACAGGTGCGTTGGTAGGCCGGCTTGCCACGAGAAGCATTTTCAGAAGCCGCGGCATTGGCCCACGCGGCATCCTCAGCGTGTCCCGACATTAATTTGGTGAAAGCAGAGCCAGAGTTCTTGCTTGCGCCATCGAGGCTGAATGGATTCGTCTGTCCTGGTTTCGCTGGCCTGGGTGGTCGCTGGAACTTCTTGGATCCGTCAACCTTGGTTGAGTCATCCAACTTTTTCACTTGCTGAGGCTCGGGAATGGGAGTTGGCTTTCCATCAAGGCAATTGTTTACATGTACCAAGGCGTCCTGGTCCGAAATCCCCTGGAGGCTGGCATTGCAGATTGGACATACTGGCGCGTCGGAGACCAAGGTGGTGCTGTCATCCACGTCGCCAATTTCCGTCTTCAATCCGGTCTCCAACTCGTCAAAATCCAGGTCGTCGACGTCACCTTCAATCCCGGCTTCTTCCATTTCGAGACGCCGCTGCTCTTGCATGAATAATCTCTCATCGAGCTCTTCGCCCTCCTCGAATTCCTCAAAATCCTCTATGCCCTCAAACTCTGCAAATCCGTCGTCACCGGTGAGACTTGTCGGTTCTTCTTTTAGCGTAGGAGGTTCCAAGGGTTCGACGGGTTTGGACTCTTCACCCACCTCTTCTTTCATAGGTGGAGAATGATCCATCTCGTTCCTTTTCGATTTGTCGTCATCATCTTCAGTGGTTTGTGGAGGCAGTGAAGACTTTAGCTCTACTGACTTTTCGTCTTCGCTTTCCGAGTCATCCAGAAAGGGCCCAGCTGGTCGCTTAGGAGGAGCCATTGTGACTTGATCTTCTATAGGGTTTTGAACCGACGCATCGGTTGGTGGTGTTTCTGTAGACTCTGACTTCTCTTCATCCGACGAACCCGAGTCCCGACTAAGCTTTCGCCGTTTGACTGCAGACGCTGTCTCGTTGAAACGCATCTCTTCTGCGACCTCTTCGGAGAGGGTCTCGAGGTCATCCCACCCTACTTGCTCGCCATCCTCCAAGTGCTTACTGGCAAGCTTTTGTGATCCTTCGATAAATAGCCCGCTCTCGTATGTTGGCCCGTCGGTCTTTTTGAAGAAGCTGAGGATGCTAGAATTCGGCTGGATCTTTGGCTTTGGGGTGCCAGGTTTGGCGGCGCCTTTGCTGAAATCCAGCTTGGTCTGCTTCGGCTTGGAAGCGCGCGAGGATTTTGAGGGCACGGTACGCGTTGCCATTGCGGGGGAGGCGTCGGCGATGAGCGTGGATTGCTGAAGTGGGGTCTTTGCGACGACTGGAGTCGAGGGTGGCGACGGCGGACGACCAACCGAAGGACTAACTTGCTGGCTGGACGGGAGGACACGGTTTTCGCGAGGGTTTCTGAACATGCTAGACCGATCCCGAGCCGATCAGCATCAGGTATCGTGAGTGGACAGGCGGAGTGAGGTGAAGTTGCAGGCGCGGTTGGCTCTGAGACGTCGACTCTACAGGCCTCTAGAGCGCACAGGCCAAGACGCGGATGCGCGTAATCACGCTTTGCTTTGAGCGCCTCCACTGCCATCGGCACCCTCAGCCCAAATTCACCGGGCATCCATCGCCATCATCTTCAATGCTACTGTCGGCCTTGACATCACGATGCTTTCGCAACAATGACGACGCGACGACCACTCCTAGAGCGCCAATCCTGCCTCCAGTTTGCCACGACAAGACGCGCCAAGTATTGGCATCAGGTAATGGCACACCAGATGGCATGAACCGATGGCATGGACCAAGCACGATGATGCAAGATCAGCAGATCGGTTGTCGGCAGCTTCACGCCTGGCTACAGCGCAGGTCGGACCGCAGGTTGACATCTTTTGACCGTTCACAAGAAAGCCGTTGGTAACCAGGATTCGTCTATGCCATCTCAGGCAAGGCCCTCGGACAACATGCGACAAGCAGACGTGTGCTCCCATCTTCGGCAGCATCTCAGTGCCAACAGTAGGTATAATTGCACGACTCACGAATGTTATCTCGATTTTTTTTGAGCTCGTTTCTCTTTCCAATCCGTTTTCTCTTCGCTGTCAGTATCATGCTTGAACAATCAGTTTGGCTTCAAGAAAGGGACCTATTCCACCCCTGGAAAAGATTCAGATTTCTGGATGCACTGCATTCCTGCAGTGCGGCATTTTCAAAAACACTTTCGAAAAAGCACATTATACATATACTTCTTTTTCAACATCTAAAGAGCGTCGGCCACGACGATAGTTTCTCAAACCAACTCTTCGTACGTCAAATCTGGCTTTGGTCCACACAAGTCCGGGATTTCTGGCGGCGCAGGCTTTCAAAGTTCGATGAAAACCGCAGACCATGCATTTGACAACATTGCTCCCCCATGGTGGTGGACGTGGACAAGCGGATGGGATTTGCCGCCATACTTTCTTCGCTGTTCTTGCTGCGTTGAGTGGTCAGCCCTGAAAATCGATCAAGCGTCTCGACCCACGGCCCTGCATGAAGCTACGAAGGAGATCCCATCGGTTAGCCCGGTCGGTTCGAAGCGAATGACTAGCCGTGGACAAATGGAGCATCGATTGGCACATTTTCCGATGCGGCGGAGGCAGAGTTTTGCAACACGGCCTTGGTGCAGCGGCGCGGTCGAATCAAACACCACGACTTGAATCGACATGCATCGCAGGGCTGAGAAAAAGCATCAGCCATGGCGCAAAACAAGCCTCATCCCACGGCCAGCATTATTCCAAGTGAGATGTTGTGGCAGGCTGGGCGTCTACAGCGCACCAACAGCAGGCGTGGGATGTGCTCTGGGCAAGTCTTGGAGTCTTGGCCAGCGACTCGTGTTCGACGACGGACATGAAGACAGGCGTGAACATCAGAAGGATCGTCAGCTGTCGGAACGAGAAGAAATGGATTTGTCAAGGAGTTGCGGCGCAGAAACGTCAGTGAAGATAAGAGACAGCAATCGACCCACGTGGGGGATATGGACAAGGAGAGTGGTTGCGGGGCCATCGGGGGACGCTGAGAGACGGGTAGATGAGTGACAGTGACAGGCGTGTCCATGTCGAGCCCGAGGAGCTGTCAGAAGACAAGCCATGGGTGCCGGATGAAGTCGTGGGCGGGACACTATCAAGGACATGGCGGTCCAGAGAGACAGAACCAAGAAGGTGGATCAAGCCGGAGAAGGATCAGAGAGTGCACATTCAATTGCAGCGGAAAAACGCGGACACTGGTGGAGTCTGGCGAGAGAAGAGCAGCATGTCCGTCCGACATGCGGGTTGGACGCTCGGACAGGCAGCTCCTCCATGGGGATGCGTCGGCCAAGTGCAGCACAGCACTGGATGTTTGGGACATGGGTGGCCTGGTAGTCGGGATGACGGTGGCTGCATGGAATGCTGCGTGGAACAAAAAGAAGGCTGAAGAAGGAAGGGCTCTGGTGCCGGCGCAGCCGTGAGGGTGGCAGCGTGGATGGCATCAGTGGTACAGCAGTGGGCGGCGGGAGAATGGTGTGATCTCGTTGATGGTGGTAGTGGTGGTGGTGGTGGTGTTGACGGCCAGACCCTGGATGGATGGATGGATGGATGGATGGATGGTGGCGTTGGGTTGCTTAGGGCTCCACCTTCTGCCGTCGAGTCGCACCCGCCTTTTCGCGCACGAGGTGGCTCTGGGGCTTCCGATTGGGCGGGGATTTGCAGGTTTTCACCATCCACCTCATCTTCTCTCAGCGCTCGTTCTGGCAAGTGCGAATCTTCGCCCATCACAACCCTCATGACTCCACTGCGCCGTTGGATTCCGGCCAAGACGACAAGCTTCAGCCCCCTCGCCTTATTTTTTCTGCCCCCCCCCCCCCCCCCCCCCCCCCCCGAATCCCGTCAGCCCTCTCCCAATTCCCCCGTCTCCTCCATCGCACGCCGTCGGCCTAACTGCTGACTGACTTTGCCTCACACCTACATACCCACCCACTCACTCATTCCTTTGTATATATTAAATTCCCCAATTCCTTCCGTTGCTGTTCTGCTCTACTCTCCGTCTTCAACCTCCTGCATTGGTTTGCATCACAATTCTGGCGCCGCCGTCTTGGTGTTCCTTCGACCGTTTTTCGGTACCAAGCATCACCCCGGCCTCTCCTTGGCTACAGTAGTTCCGTGTACTTGGACCACACGCAGCCGTTGAACCCCTCCCCTTCCTTGGAATAGCGCCGGCTTTTACACACGCGACCAACTGCCTATTTCTGACCTCTGCCGCCCCACCACGTCTTTTTTGCAACACCACCGGACTCCCTCCTCCTTCACACAGCCCTCTCGCGCTGTCCCACGGGTGCAATGGCTGCCGACAGCTCGCTCCGTGACTATGGCCTGGCCGCTCCTCACGGTCCCAACATGGGCGGCCAACACGTTGCAACCCAAGACATTTACAACATGAGCCCCACCGAAAAGGGCGTCTTCGACTTTTTGCTTCGCCCCGACGACAGCTACGACAGCAATGGCGTCTACTGGGCCGATATGGGCATTCCCCAGCGCATTAGATTCGTCCTTGGCGTCGACGGCGCCGAGGCAAAGAAAGAGACCAACGAATTTTGGCAAATGTACAAGGACGCCGGTGCGCGCTGGACCGGCTTTTTGGCCCCAATTGGCTGGCTCGTCGGAGCCTACACTCTCTGGAGCTATTACTTCAAGAACTGTATCATTCCTGGCATGGGTCTGTTGCTCGAAGGGCAAGTGCGCGCTTTGAATTCGCTGAAACTGCGCTAACGTTGAGGCAGTTATGTCTTGTTCTCCATTGGCAACGTGAAACCGCTTTTCCAGAACGCCTTCAAGTCTTGCTGGAAGACGTTTGCCATCTGCAGCGAAACCTGGATCGCCGCCATTGAGTATCTCGAGATTTGCGGCATCATTGTCGGTCAAATCATTGTCGGCGTCATTGGCGACTGGCTCGGCCGCAGATGGGGTCTCATCCAGGACGCTGTCATCATGTTCGTCGGACTGGTCATGCTCACCGCCGCTTGGGGTCTCACTCAAAACGGATGGATCATCTGTTACGTCTGGGCCCTCTTCTTCTACGGCATTGGCGTCGGTGGTGAATACCCCATGACTGCCACCTCGGGTATGGAAAACGCTGTCGGATCCGGCAAGGTCTCTACTCGCGAGGACAGGCTGCACCGTGGTCGTAAGGTGACCATGGCCTTCCTTATGCAAGGTTGGGGTCAGTTCATCAACGTTGTCATCCTCATGGTTCTCCTGCGCATCACCCACGGCTACAGCGGACCACCATACGCCGCGAGCGATGCTCAGTGGACGTACCGCGTCTCCTTCTTCATCCCTGCCGTCGGAACGCTCTGGCTGGTCTTTTACCGTGCGTACAAGATGAAGTCTGCCGGCAAGCAATTGGCCGTCCAGAAGAAGAAGCAAAACATTACTGGATACGACACGCAGTCTCTCCGCCTGACCTTTTCGTACTTTGGACCCCGTATTATTGCGACCGCTGGTGCTTGGTTCGCCAACGACGTCTTCTTCTACGGCAACAAGCTCTTCCAGAGTGAGTTCATTAGCGTCATCACGACCAGCAAGGACGTCATGGTCACCTGGGAGTACAACCTCATCAACGTCGCCGTGTCCCTGGTTGGTTACTACGCTGCATCTCTCCTCATTGACAGCAAGCTCTGTAAGTTACTACCCGCTGCCACCAAACCAACAAGCACTAACAAGCAACAGACGGAAGAAAGTGGATGATGATCGTCGGCTTCATGCTCGACTTTATCCTCTTTGTGGTTCCCGCCTTCCACTACGAGTACTACACGACCAAGGAGCACATTCACGAGTTCCAGACCATGTACTTTTTGTCGTCCTTCTTCAACCAGTTCGGACCGAACTCGGTCACGTTCCTCGTCGCTGCCGAGGTGTTCCCTACTCCGATCCGCGCCACGGCCCACGGTTTCTCAGCCGCCATGGGCAAGCTCGGAGCTCTGCTCGCGGCGGTTCTGTACAACTACATTGACACTCAGACCAAGTTCTACGTTGTTCCGTGGTTCGGTCTTGCGGGAGCCATCCTGACGTGGCTCTTCCTCCCCGACACGACCGGCCTCGATCTCAAGGAGCAAGAGCGCCGGTGGACGTACATTCGTGCGGGCCGCGAGCACGACTACCACGGCATCGCCATCCACCCCAAGCACCTGTCGGTGTGGGAGCGCCTTCGCGGCGTCGGCAAGCACTACGATGCCGAACTCGACTACCAGCAAAAGGTGGAGGAGCTGCGGGGCGACTGGGAGACGTGGCAGCAGCGCAAGGCCATGGAGGAGGCCAAGGGCGAGTACAACTTCGACGACGACGACGAGTTTTCGGAGGAGATTAGCAGCTACTTTACGCGGACGACGCCCATGGCGACGCCGCAGATCCCGACGTTGGAGAAGACCAAGACGGGGACGCAGCAACAAGCGACCAACGGGTACGGGGGCGACGACGAGAAGCTAGAGATATGATGATGACGCGGGCGGAACGTTTTCTTCCTTTTCAACTGTAGATTTTTAAATTCTTTTCCTCAAGGGCGGGTGGTGTGGCATCGGATTAGGTTACGGAAAAGGGGACTGGCTACCGCAGAGGGTGATGAATCGAGAGCATTGACAGATGCAAGACATGGCCAATGGCAGTCGTGCCGGTGAAAAAGAGGTTAGGAGCCAGACAGCGGACTTTGTAGATTTCAGGCTTGGATGGCGCAGGCCTGAGGCTATGAATATAGTGACAAGTGGCGAGCGAGAGAAGGCGAGTCACGATGGAGAAACACTGTTAGAGATGTAGAGCTGAGTGGCGGAGGCCGACGAGAGAGGAGACGTCGGAAAAGCGACGAGTTGCGGCTGGCTGGTCTTCCCCTTCGCAGGCAATCTCGCGTGCGTGGCGTCAATCAGCGGGCCGCAACGAGTTTCAACACGCCAAACGCAGCCAATCGGGCGGGCCGTCGCTTGTTTCAGGCTGGGCCGACGCTGCTCTGACCCGGAGGTGGCTCAACATCCCCAGACCTCATTATCCACCCTGCTCGAAAAGCCCATTCATTCATTTCTTCTCTCCTGTCTTGCTCCTTTTTCTTCTTTCTTTCTCTTTCCTTTTCCCTTCTGTCCTTGTACAAAACACGCGCTGCTGGCACTCCTCCGATTCCCTCTTTTTATCTGTGTTTAAATCCCCCTGGTGCTGGCCTCACAATCTTTACCGCATTGCATTGCATTCTTCACCCTAACCTACGTCTACCCCTCGCTCTCACCCACTTTGTACATATTCCTTTGTGCACAAAATCTTTTTCATTCCACCCGCAAAATCAAAAAAGAACAAAGAAAACCCCTTTCCGTCCTTTCAACTTTTTCAAATTCCCAACACCACCACAGCTACACCCAATCGCCAACAATGCGCGCCAACGCCATCCTCGTCTCCACCACGGCCGCCCTCCTGGCCGCCGCCCCGGTCGCCGCCCTGGACTTGAACAAGGTCGCCAACCACCACGGCGTGGCGGCGCGCGCCGCCTCGTCGTACCAAGACAACCCGGACAGCTTCGACGCCGACACGATGCCGCAGGGCTACACGTACAGCGGGTCCAGCTTCGCCACGCCCACCGAGACGCCCACCTACAAGACGATTGTGCCAACTGCGGCCACGGGCGGCGCCTCTACGGCCACGGCTGCGGCCAAAACTCCTGACAACAACAACAACAACAACAACAACAACAACAACAATTCTGATGGTGCCGCGACGCACACGCCCGGCTCCGCTACCAACACGCCAGACGTCGACGGCACCGAGACGGCGTCGGACAAGGCGTCGGCGTCCAAGACCGGCACCGATGATGGTGGCAGCAGCAGCAGTGGCATGGCCACCAAGACCAAGTCCAGCGACAGCAGCAGCAGCAGCAGCAGCAAGACGTTGGACTCGGCGTCTTCGTCGTCTTCTACCTCGGACTCGTCTTCCACTTCTTCGTCTGGATCCAGCTCTTCTGGCTCTGGCTCCTCGGCCACGCCCTCGGCCTCGAGCACCGGCGCCGCCGTCCACGCTGCTGGCGTGCAGATGGGCGTCTTGAGCGGTGCCGTGGTTGGTGCGCTCGGCTGGCTGCTGGCAGTCTTTTAAGCTGGCAAGTTTGCAAGCTAGCAAGGCAAGCAAAAGCAAGCAAGCAACCTACGGCTGGCCTCCCCTTGGGTCATATCCATCCCATCTTGCCTCTGCTGCTGCTGCTGCTGCTCCTCCTCACCAACCCAACCCAACCCCACAACATCTTCCTTCCTTTCTATGCCTCGCTGGCTGGCTGGCTGGCCGTCTTTGTTCTTTGCATCCGTTGGGACTCATCATCATCATCATCATCATCATGGACAGACAATAGACAAGATTTCATTCAAACGCGCTCGAAGTAGAGGAGACAATGAGAGAGGCAATGAGAGACTACCACTACTACTACTACTACTACCTACTGCATCACTGTCGTCGTCATCAATCACCAGGCAAAACACAACCACAAGTGGCAAAAACCGCGCGCGATGCAAGCAAGCGACCACGGGGCGTGCTGGTGAACCCGGCGGAAGCAGGGCATCAGCTCGCTCTGTTATTGCTCTGCTCTAGGTAATCAATGATGGACACACACGTACAACACCGGCCATTTCTTGGCGCTTGCCTACTTGCTTGCTTGCTTTTTGCCGAAAGAAGGGGAAAAAAAAAAAAAAAAAAGTGTCCATCCATTGTTATACTGTACATACATACCTTAGACATTCGTCGCGTCTCTCTTTTTTCTCCTCTTCTTCTCTTGGGTGCGGCTTTTAGAATGTCGTTTGTTCGTTCCATGTATCCACGGCCTCTTTTCTGTTTTCAGCGTTTTGCAATCAATTCTCTCTCTTTGCTTTGCTTTGCTTTGCTTAGTGCTTTGTACCAAACTACCATCACCACCACTACTACTTTTTGGTGAGATACCTTTTTTTTTTTTTTTTTTTCTTTGGCATTTTTTGTTGTACTACTTCTGTGCGAGACTTGGCGAGCGAGTGAGTGAGCAGTTGGCAGACAAGAAAATTACCAGACTGGCATATATACCTATTGGTATCTCCAAAGCATCATCACAGCGGGTCAGCAATAATGCCCAAGGCGCAGATGTATCGTGTCCTTCGTTACAACATTACCATTACCACCACCACCACCACCACCACCACCACCACTTCTCCCCCTCCCGTCCCTCACTCACTCACTCACTCACTCTTCACTTTCAACTCACCAAACCACCAACATTCCAATCCAATCTAATCCATTCCATTCCAGTCCAACCTACTGCCGTGCCCGCTCGGCACACGTCACACTCCTCCCGTCCCCTCCCTCCCCACGCAACGCCAAACCAAAACCCCCCCGCCGATCACAATAAACCCCTCCATCCTTCCTCTCTCTCTCTCTCTCTCTCTCTCTCTCCCTCTCTCTCTCTCGTTCGCTCGTCTCGTCTCACATTTCCGAAACTCGGCGCCACAAATTAGTCTCCCTAACCTCCAGTCGATCCAAATAATCAAACAACTCGTCATTTGTTGCATTCGCCAGCCCTACTTCGCTAGTCTTGTCTTGCCTTGCCTTGCCTTGCCTTGCCTTGCCTGGTCGGTGATTCGACTCGCAAGGGCTACATTAGCTATGTAGGGAGGGAGCGAGGTTCGCTTCGCTCCGTCCCGTGCCGTCGTCGTACCGTTGGCGGCGTCTGTGCGGGTGGGTACACTCTAATTACCTTGCACATACGTACGTACTGTACTGTGCTGCTGCGTTGTCGTCGTCGTCGTCGTCGTCCGTCGTCTTGTCATCATTTCCATACATGGCTTAGGTTACCTAGCCAGCAGCGACGACTGCTGTCTTGGTATTTCGTCGGTCGGTCGGTAGGTCGGTTGGTCAGTCGGAATCAGAGATAAGTAGTATGCCAGATGATGAAGCAACGATAGAATTCACATTCAGCGCATCTACTCTTTCTTTCGCATTCTTGTCGAACACATTATCGTCAATGACGACCAGATCTCTTGCATTCTTGCATTCTTGCATCCACGATGCACACTCATTCATCCGTCGACCTCAACGGTTGGTCCACTACATGACCTCATCTCATTCTCAACCACTTCCAGACGTCTTTCCTCCTTTTATCCCTACTGCCACCTTACGCACCTACCTGCCTACCTTTCCCCCTCTTCTTTAAACTGCTTCTCCTTCTTCGTCCCCACCCTGCCACACACAGCCCACGTACCAATCCCACGTGCCAATCCAACCCAAACCATCAGAATCATAACGACACCTCGTCGTCGCCAGCCAAGCATGATAAGAAAAAACGCCGCCATAAGAGGATGGGGTTGGAAAAATAACATGACAAAGGGTGAAGAGTAAGACAGGTGGAGAAGAAGAAATGAAGAAATAGAAGAGAAGAGAATCACCTCAAAATGGAGAACGACCGCTTCAAATCCATCGCGCTGCTGATGGATGACGACGTTTTTGAGGGAAGATACATGACTGTGTGAGAAAGTTGTGGCGAGGAGGTGTGGTGTAAAACTTTTGCGCGGATGTGGGTGCCGATTTGGGCGTTGTGATGTTGCCAGCCGGTCGCCTTCATGGAATGCCCCAAAGTCAAGTTCAAGTATTCCAGATGGGCCGTCGAAGAGAATACAAGCCGGGAGCAATGATGATGGGCGAGAGCGTTGCGAAAAGGGGGTATCGAGGATCCATTCTCTTTCCCGTTCTCCGCTCCGCCCCCTAGAGCATCTGTCTTCATATGTCGATACTCTCATCGCAAATCTCCACCCCGGTCTGGCGCAGGAAGCACTCCTCTTTACTTCTTCGCGTCCCCTTTCTTCTCAGCCAGCAGCCACTCGGCGGGATCCCGCACGCCGTCACCGCTGGCGCCGCGCCACCACCGTCCCAACAACTCCTTGGTGCGCTCCCACCATGTGCGGTTCAAGCGGCGACTCAACT
The DNA here is from genome assembly GCF_038021145.1 of Phyllosticta citriasiana. Lineage (NCBI taxonomy): Eukaryota > Fungi > Ascomycota > Dothideomycetes > Botryosphaeriales > Phyllostictaceae > Phyllosticta > Phyllosticta citriasiana. The sequence goes on along the minus strand of NW_027117279.1, from coordinate 1,668,433 downwards.
CGCGGTAGTGGTACATCTCGCCCCAGCAATCACGACCCCACTCGCAACCAGCCATATTGACGAGGAAATCGCGGTCATGCTCCGAGTAGTGGACAAGAGGGTCGATGCCCTCCTCGAGCTCTTCTTCACCCTCCTGGCCGTCCGCCTTGGGCTTGGGCTGAGGCGGCGCCGCGCAGGCGCCTGGCGGGAAGGCGTTGACGCGGCGTTGCTGGATGAAGGCTACATTAGGCCGCACCCACGGCTGATTTGCGTACAGGTATTCGAGCGCGTCCTGCTCCTTGTGCTCCCACTGCATATGCTTCTGTTCGTAGCCGACAGGATCCCACCAAATGTCGAGAAGGCGGTCCGTCCACGTAGAGCGTTTTACGAAAAAGGATCCAAGGTTGAACCCCGAGCAGTCCTGTGGGACGATCAGGTTGATTGAAGAAGTCTTGTTGTCGCCAGTCGCGGAACGTGACAGGGGATCAAGGTAGGGTTCTGTAAGAGGATGTGATATGTTGAGCGGATTGTAAAGGTTGATGTCGCGGTAGGTCTGATTTTCGAGAGCGGATGAGGAAAAGATGTGGCTTTGGAGAGAGTAGGAGGGCTCCATGATGAAAGTGTTGAGATCTAGCCACCAGAACCTGCACGAAGTCAGCATAAATCCCAAGTGTCAACTGGGAGAGCACCCACCACTCAGCGTCGGGATACTTGTGCATCGCGTTTCGAATCGTGTCGACCTTCTCCCAGCTCTCGCGCCACTCGTGCGCATACCGCTTCTTCGTGCTCATGTCCACAATCTCCAACTCGTAACCCCATTTCCGTGCGTACTTCTTCTTGTTCTTGACGCTGTCGCGCTCAATCGCCCACTCGCGCGGGCCCTTCCATTCCATGACTCCTCCACCGACGTTTGCCGCCACGAGCACCACATATCTTTTACCACCGCCAAACCATAGACTTCGATTGTACATGCGCTCAATTGCTGTCGTATTGTTAGCAGTCGCTAGCCACGCATGGTAAAGTTCCTTACGGGGTATATGTAGTAAAAAGTAGACAATCAGCACCAAAATGACAAGCAAAAATCTCAACCTCAGCATGCGCAGCCGTCGCCAGATCCAGGTTGGCAAGTCACCATAGCCGGCCCTATTCTGGGGCGCCCACGGCTGTGCGGCCTTTTCCCTTTCGGCCTTGTGTAGCCCGCCGTTTGCAAACAGCGGTAGTCCATCTGATATCCGTCGCAGGTGTCGTTGGAAAAAGTTGCTGCTTCGGGGGGAAAAGGCGCGCACTTCGGCATTCCTCGCTTTGGCCGAAGTCCAAGTGACGTTGTGCGCGCCGTTGGATGCCGCATAAGTGCTGACGCGCGGACTCACGCTGCGCACGCCACTGCCGCTCCCGCTCCCGTATGGACTCATGGGTGTTGTTAGGCCTGGACTTGACCATCCGCCGCCGGGCTGTGGAGATGGAGAGCGCGACAGCGACATGGTAGCCGTAGTGGGTGTGGGTAGCAGACCGCCGCCGCTGCCAGGCCCAGACACGACAGGAGAGACTGGCGTGCCGGGAATGGCAGGAAGCGGCTGGCTGAAGCCTCTGCGCTCGGGAAGGCTCGACGAGGCGCCCTGCTGAGAATTTCGGTTGCGATGTTGTAGATGGGCGGGTGGTGCGGCGTCGGGTGTGTCTTCAGGTATCACGACGCTCAGTGGAGAAGCACTCCTCGCGACCGACGAACGGCGGCGCCGGTGGGTGGAGGCGGACGAGGAGATGGTTGGAGTCGCCAGGTTGAGCGAGTGGTGGGCCGGCGCACCGCCCCAGCGATATATTGGGTCGGGAGAGGGGTGGGCGTAGGGTTAAGTTGGCGGCGTTGGGATGATTAAGCTGCCGCAGAGAAGGTTTCTGACTCGGGCGAACGGCGCTCTCGGTTGGCTGGGGATGGCGTTTGCTGAAGCGGCAGGCGAATGGTAGCGGCCGTTGTCGAGGACGGATTGAGTCAAGCGCCAGGCCAGCAGCAGTAGAGTCGACGTCGCGGAAGTGGTCGAGATTATGAGGTGATGGTTTGGGGCAGCACGATGCCAGGGTCCGGGCTCGAGGACAGGGATGGAGGGGAGGTCGACGGCGTGCCTGGGCACTGCGAGGGCGGGCGGGGCGACTGGCTCGAGGATTTGGACTTGGATGGGAAGCAGATGGAGTCGCGATGAGCATCAAGAAGCAGAGATGGCCGAGGGCGAATGCGCTTGGCGGGAAATTAAACTGAGAACATTTGGCGGCAATGCCCTAGAGATCCGGAGGTTCCCTGCGGCGGGGAACAGTTGGAAGGCCACATCAGGCGAGGGCGATGATACAACCTGACGCCTTGGCCGCCGCGTTTCATGGCGCAGAGGACGACACTGTCACTTCACTCCTTGCGTCGGCCGCCGAGGAGTGGAGACATAAGGGCCAGAGTTTGGAATCCGGGGGCTGAAGGATTAAATGACCATCAGGCCCGGACAAGAAGCTCATGCTTTTTCCGAGTCAGCGCCGTCAACGGCTTTTGGTGTCTTCGATGGCTCTTCCACCACATCCATCTTGTCCTCCACGCGGGGCAACCAAGACGAAACGCACCAGCCGGTGGGCCCGAGGGACGTCATGACTGCTGAGAGCAGCAACACAGACAACACAACAGCTGGGACAGGCCCAACCAAATACTGCAGTGTCGGCAGTGTTCCTATTGATAGCAGCAGACATCCTCGAGGATTCATCTGAGGCTTCTCGTCTTGGAGTTCGTTTTGGCGCATGGACTAACGCGAGCTGGCATGGTGACCATGATCTCCAGCAGGCATCCTCGACTCTGCGGCGCTTCGACAGCCAACCAAATTGATCCATGCCCCGGCGCCTACATGTCTGTAAACACCATGCATGCATGCTATTTGCACCAATCGACGACGCTGCTCGCGCTGTACATGTCCTGCACCAAGAGAAAAGAATGGTCCAAATCAATCTTCGGATTGCGCATCCGACCACCAGCCTTGTCTGCCAGCGTGCGGTGCGCAAAGCACTCCACTTTTCGCTGTCAAGACCGTCGTATTTCCTTCCCAGCCTCTTCTTCGTGCTCGCTGCGTTGCCTCGCCTTCCTTTCATTCATTGTGAACTTTGCCGTCCACTGTTCTTGATTCACAAAAGTCTCAGCCTTGATTTCACATCATGTTTCTCTCCACCAATTAATTCATGTCTCTCTTTCGTCAATATTGGACCTTTGACAAATAACGGCCTCGAACAACTCAACACGACTTTCGATTCCTCAGCTTCTCCTACCCTTTACCCCCCACTTTCCCTCACCATGGCGACGTTGCAACCTACAACCTACAACCCCAACGCTGGCGTTGACAGCCTGGCCAACGACTCCAAAGAACAACGCATGACCACTTGGGCAGATTTCCGCTCTCCAGCACATCCGCCAGCAGACGTCGATAACCTGCCACTCCAAGCCCAAAAGATCACTCCGCCTCCCTCTTACATGACAGACTCGACTACCGGAACAAGACAACACCAAGAGCAGGACTGGACATATGATGCGTCCCGGGCTGCAGCGAGAAACGCCTTTGCAAAACAAAAGAGAATCTCCTTTGGTAACGCTGCTCGGCAAAAGGCAAAGAGAAAGTCGAGGCACTTGGCGCAGACCATGAGACCAGCAAAGCCCACCATCAGAGTCGACACGAGCATTTCGACGCACCGCGGAACCAGACCAAGACAAATCTATCCTCGGGAAAAAGCGGGCAACATTTTTGATTCTGGTAGAGGTATTGCTGCTCCGGAGGAGACAAGACCACCGGCGAAATCCAAGAAGTGGGCATTTTTTGGCTTGGGTGGTAGACGCAACGAGCCCGAAAGGGCTCCGATGTTCGAGCTGCAAGAAAATCAGCAATCCCAAGACTTTGCTCCAAATGATAATGGGTTCCGCGGCTTCAGGTCCAAGACTCTGCGAACTCGTCCTCAACCAACACAGACACGCCAAGAGGAGCCTTTTGTTCCCCCAACCCCTCCCCCACCTCCTGTGCCTGTAGAAACACATCGGGCTCCAGACTCGCCCAAGGAGCTTGGTCCGGTCAAAAAGACACCAACTGACATTTCGCCTTCGGACCAACCAATCACGATTGGCTTTTCAGTGTCTCCAGAGCAAGCTCACGAGCACGACTCGAGCCCAGCCTCTTCCCACCCCGGGGACCTTCTCGACCCTTCGCACATCACGCGCCAAAGGTCTGGCACAGCAGCCTCTGGAGATGCACCAACGATAGTTGTGACTCCGGCACACGAAAGGACGGGATGGTTGGCACCAGCAAGCAACCGACCCAGGCCGGCGTCGAGCGTCTACTCACGAGCCACGAATGCGTACACCGTGTATCATTCAAACGGGGAGATTCCAGCAGTACCAGCTATTCCATCAAACTATGCTGGTCAACTGCAAGCTCAGCCACTGCCCGAACGTGGACTCGGCAATGGCGACGATGTTTCATCTCCTGAAAAATACCCAAGCTTGGTCGATTTTTCGACTACTCCGCAAAGCAAAAGAGACAAGATGGCTTCTGGAACGACGGTATTTGAAGGTTATAGCAATCCAGCTACCCCCAAGTCTGTCAAGGGGCCTGCTGGGCTGTACATTGACACCAACATACCCCCAACGCCCCACAGGTCACGGGGATGGTGGAATATAATCACGACGCCCTTCGAATTTACTCCTCGGACACCCAGATTTCGGTTCAGCACAAGGAGCGGAAGCGAGAGGGGCAATACCACGCCTGATGTGCTGCCCATGATTCCTGCAGCGGCTGCGTTCTCCGAGAGGTCACCCCCGTTGCGAGCGCGCGAAGAGAGGCCCACTCGTGCTCAGTCACCTGTCCTGGACACCAGCAAGGAAAATGACCAGGCAGCCAAAGCACCAAACTCGGCTTCGACCGTCTTCAGTCCAGCCATGTACAGCCCCGCAAGCTGGGAACCCTCACCGGCGAATGAGTCACCGCGCACGCATGACGATCTGGGCATTTCGACGGGCGTTGGAAGCCACCAAACGTCAGGAAAATCGCAACCAAGGCCCCTCAGCCAATCGTTGCAATCAGAAACGTTTAGCCCAGACGATCGGGGGACCCCAGCCACTTGGGGACAGGGATATGGTCGAACAGCGCAACCAGACCCTACGCAGCAGGGAACCGGCAATGTTTACATCAACCACCACTATCACTACAACGGCGTGCCCTTTTATAGGGATGGTGGCCCTCCACCGCGGCCAGCTCGCACCGACACCCTGCGGAGTACCGACACCACGCCGGTTCTTGGTGTCGCTGCCTTGGGCGCTGTGCTCTCTGCTCGTGCTGTGCAGCAGTCCAACGATCCTGCCAGCACGCCTCGCAGCATGAATGCCACCGTCGAGGAAGAGCCTTCTCCTCAGCTGCTCCAGGCTGAGCAACGAAAAGAACACCCTCGACACGCTCCTGTAGCCTCGAATTCGACTGCTCCTCAGGCCACAGCGCTTTACTTCCCGCCTCCTCCAAGTCATGCCCATTCTTACTCATCAGAGCAGAGCTCTCGCAGCGTTTTTCAGTTTTCGAAAAAAAGGGCAGAGGATCCTGTTGTGGTAAAGCATGAATTTGAAAAGGCGCCCGAGATGCCTCGCAGGAAAGGTGCCGGCGGATATTGGTCGCTGTGGCCGTGGAAAAAGCAGGAGAATCCTCAAGATCCCAAGGATCCCAAAGATCCTGCTGTCAAGAAGAAGAAGAAAAGAAGGCGGTGCTGTTGCTGCTGTTGCCTGATTTTCTTGATTCTCTTGATCATCATGGCCGCGCTGCTCGGCACTCTCCTTCCTCGCAGCCACCACTCTTCTTCGTCTGGCACGGGAGGTTCGTCGTCTTCAAGTTCGAGCGATCCAGCTACATCTTCGACTGCTCCCGCTCCTGACATCCCATCAGTGTGGCTGAACTTGACGGGCTTTCCGCCCATCCCCACGGGGGTGGCGACAATTGCGAGACCCGACAACTTCTTCTCTGAAAACGGCTGCACTTCTCCAAACACGATGTGGAGTTGTGCGGTCCCTAAAGACGAGCAGGACGACATTGAGCCAAACGACCCTGACCAGCCCAACTTCAAGTTCCAGATAGAGTTTGTCAACGGCACCGTCTCGAACACTTCGTCGACCATTCCCTTGAAGACTGCAGTCCAGAAACGGCGACTGCTGGATTTACTGAGGCGAGCATCGGAGCCAGAGGCCTCGCCTGCTGCGCCGAGCTTGGAGGACCAAAACTTTCTTGGAAACACGACTGATGGAAACAGCCAGCCCTTTTCCGGAGAGGAGACGCCATTCTTCATCACTTTCTATTCCGGTGACCACGTTTCGTATCGACTCACCAAACGCGCGAGTACTTCTTCTTCTAACGGAAGCATCGCCGACATCATTCCCGCTCCAGAAGAGGATTCTGACGGCACTGCTGCGGCAGCCAATCTCGTGTACTACCCAAAGAACCAGCCTTTGCGCTTGTACAACCGCGGCAGAAGCGACGAGCATTACGGGTTTTACAATTACTTCAATCGCTCCATTTTCCTCAAAAACGTCGTCTCCAGCAATTCGAGCGACACTGGCGAACTCTCGGCGGATCAGAATGGTGGCGCAACCAAGGAAGCTGCCCGGTACCGCTGCACATGGGCGCAGACTCGATTCCTCGTCCAAATCTGGACCAACAGCCAGAGTTCAAAGTCCCTGCTGGTTGGAAGCTCGACGGCGACATCGACCGCATCTGCTGCGTCCGCCTCGGCATCCAGCGAAGCCGACTTCGATCAGCCGGGCTCTTTTGCATACCCAGTGACCATCAGCATCGACCGGCACGGTGGCAATGTGACGGAGAAGATGGTTTACTGCTGGAGCTTGGACGACGACGGAAAGTACGTAGAGGACAGCGCCAAGTTGCAGCTCGAGGACAGAGATTTTGGCGGCCAGGCCGTGAATCCTTCCAAGGGCCCGTACGGAAACGTGACGGTGTCGACAGAGGATGGGGGACCTGGTGGTATCGACGGCGGGACCGGTGGATGTGGATGCCAGTGGAGGAATTGGGACAAGGCGTGATGTGATGATTGCTGGCGGATCGTTTGTTTTGTTTTCAAGCATTATACCTTGACGGTCGATAATTTTGGAAACATCATTTTTTGCGGGGTTTAGGAGAGCCTGCTCCCATTCGACACTCAATGACCAGCGCGATTGCCGGGTGATGGTGATGGAAATGTGGCTTGGCAGCGAAAGGGAAAGAAGCGAGCTGTCCTCCGCTCCGCATCCAGCTCCGTCAAACCCCCGCGATCGTCGACTACGACATCATTCGACTCGCACAGAACCGATGCCTCCACACCAAGAGCCACGATGATGAAGCAGTCATGGGCGCTGCCCGCTTTGATGCGGCTTGTCCTCGCGAGCCCTGGCTCGTTCAGCGTCTTGGACGACCTGCTTGCATTCCCGCAGGTAAGCTGGCCACATTGCCGCTCTCCGCACCAACGCGCGCATGCGCCGGCAACAACCAAGATTGACACCCAGCAGTATCAGATCAGGTTCTCGGATGGTAGCATATCCGAGGAGCATGCAAAGTCGCTGTACCTCTCTTCCCAAGCCACTGCAACGCACAATGGCGCTGTCTCCGATGTCGACCTCTCTCAACAATCTCGTCACGACGGGGGCGTTCCCGCCGGCGCTACGGACCCTTTCCGCGGCCACAAAGAGGACCAGGCCCAGGACGATGAGCTGAGTGCAACGTACGAGCGAATGATCCTTCACTCGCATCCATATCTTTGTCGCCTACCAATCGTCGATACAGCGGTCAATCGCACGGCTGCCAACGCGACGCAGTCTGCCGCCGATGAAGAGAAGGAGCTGGCACGAGCCTCGGATCGGGGCTGGGAACTTCTCAAGGGGATGCAGGGCAATTGCATATACTTCCTGAGTGGTTGGTGGAGCTACAGCTTTTGTTACAACGAGGGCGTCAAGCAATTCCACCAACTGCCACCGAGCCGCGGCGTGCCAATCTATCCACCTGTCGAGGACGAGAGCGTTGGAAGCTACATTCTTGGGAGGTTTTCCGAAGATGGCAAAGGCAAGGGAAAGAGGGATTCTGAGGCAGACGACGCGAATGTCGACGATGAAGGAAATAGCAAGGGACCCAAGAAGGACGCGGAGAAGGAGGAGACGGCTGTTGCACGCATGGAGACCAAGGGCGAGACTCGCTATCTTGTGCAGAAGCTGACTGGCGGCACGACCTGCGATCTTACGGGCAAGGACCGCAAGATCGAAGTGCAGGTGAGTTTGCGGATCAATTATACGGTGATCTCAAGGCTAACAGTGATAGTTTCATTGCCATCCCAACACACCCGACAGGATTGGCATGATCAAAGAGGTCGCCACATGCTCCTATCTCATGGTCATATACACCCCACGTCTCTGCAACGACGTGGCTTTTCTACCACCTCAACAAAACCGCGCCCACGCAATCTCTTGTGCCCCTATCGTCTCCCCAGGCTCTCCATCAGAAGCCACCCTCCCATTTGCTGCGCACCACGACCGCACAGAGACTGCTGTCGAAAAGGCTGCTAAACCCGCAGCTGCTAAGCAAGCCTCCATACAACTCCCGCCTGCCTTGGCCGCGGCCGCCTCAGGCCCAGAAGCTACGTCTCGACCGCTCCCGACAGTTGGCGGCACAGTGGTCGGCGCTAAACAACTAGTTGGGCAGCCGGGGTCGCGCATAGAAAAGTCGGCAGTGGTCGGCGGCGGCAAGGACACGATGCTGGGCACTGTGGCGTCGTCTGACGGCCGCGGCAAGGTCAAGGTCATGACACCTGAGCAGCTGCGCAAACTGGACATCCAAGACCCACGCGACGTCGACGACCTCAAAGAGGAGCTCAACAAACTGGCTGGAGGCAGGGCATGGCGGCTCGTCTTGGTTGACACGCCACAGGGGAGGGAGTTTAGAGGCATTATTGACACGGACGGCAAGGATGGCGATGGCAAGTCGCCGAGCAAGTCCAAAGACAAATCTCGTAACAAAGATGACGCTGACGTGCAGAAAAAGGGAAGCGAAAGCGAGCAAGACAGTCCTTCTACGTCAGATACAGATAACGACGAAGAATGGGAGTGGGAATATGAGGAATGGTTTGATTGGGGCGAAGGGGAGGAGGATCCAGACAGGGAGAGGGATGGCGAGGGTAGTCAGGAAGAGCTTTGGCACGAGGACTTGTAGAATTTTTATTTTTTTATTTTTGGGTTAGAGGCGTAATGATGCTGCTTCCTCTAATTGTTGGATTTGCTCGGCGTCTCTTTGGTTGGTCTGCACAAAAATCATCAAGGTTCAATTGAACTAACATGAATTTATCGTGTGCTAATCGAAGATTTCAGCGTTACTGTTCTCCAGACACCACAGCAAACGAGACGGCGCGTTGTGAAAATAAGCAATCACTGTTCCGGATGACCCCTACAGTCCATGAATGAAAAGTCATTACGGATGCAGTTGGAGAGCATTCCTCGCAAGAAGTGGTCTCCTTTTTGGTCGAACCGACAACGAAGAACCCTTCTCGTGTATCTCGGTCTGACATCATGTCGCGTTAACAGCCGCAGACGTAGGCACTACCCAAAGGAGCAATGCATGTTGTGCAACCTTTTTTGCTGCTGCTTGGTAATTCAAACGCAGTATGCAATGTCGATGCGATACCAGATTCTGCAACATCTTCAACGTTTTCACAATTTTAGGTGTGCCGCAATGGCAGCCAAAACTCTAATTTCAACTCTTCGAAGTTGACCGTCGAGCCATCTCCGAGGCGGTAGTAGTCTGGACGGGGATCTATGCCGACAGCAACTAAGGTTGAAACAGCAGTTGATCAGAACGACCCGTGCGTGTCATTGGAGACCAGCACAGCCCACCTACCTAGCTAACAGGTCACTTTGTCACAGTCGCAATTCATTTGGTCTGATAAGTTTGCTTTTTAGTGCCCTACTAAGAGGGTACATAGAGCGCGGGTAGCATAGCTTCTGATATCGAACCACTAGTCCATCCCTTCTCTTCAATAGCACGCCAACAACACGCGACTCTTACAGCTACTTTTTTCGGTCCACGTCTCTTAAATTTCTGGTCTAGCAAAAATCTGGCGGCATTTTTCTTGGGTCACGCACATCGCCACCTACGCACGCCGGCCGCAAATTACACAAGCAGAGATTACCATTCCTCGCCTTGAAAAAAGGAAGTAGAACAGGAACAGACGGCAACAACTGCTGCTGCTGCAACGAACTCGTTCAATGTACAGCTCAGAAATTCTTTATCCACTACGATCATGGCAGCAGCCGGTAGCCTCTCGACGATCTTCTACGCCGTGATCGCGCTCGTGGTCGTGCGGTTTCTGTACAAGGGATTCCGCATCAGACGGCAGCTTCATGGCCTGGTATGTTCCATCTCATATCCAAATGCCATCACCCTCCGACTGCACAATTCAAATAAAAAAGAAAAAGAATACTCAGTGTACATGCTAACGCCCCTCCCCCATGGACAATATAGCCCGGCCCACCGCACTCGCACCTGCTGGGGCATTTGAGCCTGGTGGCACGGGTGGCGGCATCGCAGCCGTTCAATGTCCATCATCAGGTGCTCATGTTCCTGATCTCCCAGCAGCACGGCTTTGATGATTTCTTTTATCTCGACACTTGGCCCTTTTCGGATCCGTTGCTTGTGGTTGTGGATCCACGTGTTGCTCAGCACTTGACCAATTGTAAGTCTGGTGTGTTTTTCATTTTTCTTGTGGTTTTTTTGCTTTTCTTTTCTTCTCTTTTCTTTTTTTTTTTTTTTTTTTTTTTGCAGTATAAGATATCCAAAGTCGATTCTTTTTGCACTTTTTTTCCTATTTTCTCGGGGGATGTTGAAGAGATTATCAATTTCTGGATTTTTGGCTGGATTCAGGGAGCATTCGTTCACCACAACACCATGGGGCATCTAAAGAGCTGGTCTTTATGGCAACTGCCATCCAGGGACCTGCCATTCCTTTAAAAATACACTCTGTGTTCCTCTCGTCAATTAGCGTCACGTTCTGACACCAAAGAACCAACAGTGCCCAAGTCTCCGCTCATAACGCACATGCTCGACGGGCTGGTCGGCAAAAACAGCCTCGTCGCCATGAATGGGTCGCTCTGGAAGACGTGGCGGACCATGCTGAACCCGGGCTTCTCACTGACCAACCTGATGACGCTCGTCCCCGAGATAGTGGACCGCTCCATCGACTTTTGCGACGTCTTGCAAGACCACGCCCGTGCCGGCGACTTGTTCCGCATGGAGGAGATTGCCACGCGCCTGACGATTGACATTATTGGCAAGATTGTGCTGTGCGTTGACGCCCCGTTGCTACCCCTCCCCCCCATAACGAAAGACTTTGGCTGATTTTGTGTCTGACAGAGACGTCAATTTGGATTCCCAGCATGGCGAAAATGAGCTGCTCACTGCGTTCCGCAGTCAGGTGCGGTTGTGTGGTGATGATCAGAGTCGAGGTCTCTTTGACAGGTTCAACCCGTGGACGATGCGCCAAATTAAGCAGAACACGACCATCATGAACGAGTACATTGGGAAGATTGTCGATGCCCGGCTGGCATCAAGATCCGCGTCCGCCACCAGCGAAAAGCCCTCTCCCGACGATGAAGTCAAGTTGAAATACATCATCGACATCATCCTCGACGCAGGCCTCGGACAGCAACAGCAGCAGCAGCAGCAGCAGCATAAGAAGAACGACGGACAACAGCCACGGCAAAAACTGCCTCCAAGCTTCCGCGACACGGCGCTCACGCAGATCAAGACGTTCATGTTCGCCGGACATGATACGACCAGCTCGACCATCTGCTACGCTTACCACCTGCTGCATAACAATCCGCGCTGCCTTGCCGCGCTGCGTGCCGAGCATCGCCAGGTGTTGGGTGATGTCGATGGCACTGCTGATGCTATTCGGAGTAACCCGCAACTCCTCAGCCGCCTCGAGTACACGACGGCCGTCGTGAAGGAGACGCTGCGTCTGTATAACCCTGCGGGAACGCTGCGCGTGGGGACGAAAGAGTAAGTCAATCAATCCGTCGTCAGACAAAATATGGCATACGCTGATGTCTGCTGATGTAGCGCCTTTGTGCACTCCCACTCTTCCGGCCACTCATTCCCTACAGCCGGCTTCAACGTGTACTTCAACAACTTCGCCAGCCACCGACGTCCACGTCTGTGGGGCGCGACATCGCACGCCTTCGTGCCCGAGCGCTTCCTCTCATCCGCATCACCAGATCCCCACTCCTTCTCTTCTTCCTCACCACACCCACCAGCACCAATCCCAACACCACAAAACCCACCCAACAAAAACGCCTGGCGGCCCTTTGAAAAAGGGCCACGCCGCTGCATCGGGCAGGACCTAGCGATCCTCGAGACGAAGATCATCCTAGCGCTGACGATGTGCCGATTCGACGTGGCGACGACGTTTCGCGGGACGGACCGGCTCGAGGGCGCGGGCACGCATTGGGCGCGCGAGCGGCCCTGGGACAGGCGGCCCGTTCTCGGTGACGAGGCGTACCAGGTGCGCATTGGCATTGCGAAGCCCAGGCAGGGTATGCCGGCGAGAGTGAGCGTGGCGGATAGGAGCGGTGGGTGGGGGGATGAGAATGTGAGGGGGTGAGATGAGAGTAAGGGGGATAAAGAGAGGGCAGACGAGATGGGTCTGGCTTTTGGGACTGTGGGGGATCACGTTGAAGCGTTCAGTGTGGATAAAGAGTGTTGCCAGTAGATTATCAAAAGAAGTCGTGGTGGAAATAGAGTCCATTGGAATAGAAAAGCGCAACACTTGCTAGTGCTCCCACAATGCAAGAATGAGTCCATACCCATGCAATTGACTGCTGGAATCTCAACTTCACAATGACATCGGGGCTCAAATGCTCATAACAAGTCGTCATCCGAGTCACCTCCCGGAAGTAGCATATCGCTGAGCCGGCTCTTCCGCTTCTTCGGCACCGCTGAGCTCTTCTGCCGCGGCGAATCCTGCACATCATTATTCTTGGCCGAAAGGCTTTGTCGCGCCTTGCGACTGGAGCTGTTGCTGCCGCGCTTGGAAACAGACGCCGGCTTGACAGGAGTCTTGAACGAAGACGCGGCCGACTTTGCGGAAGACTTGTTCGACGTCTTGTCAGCGATTTTGGTAGGAGCCCGCTGCCGTGGTGTTCGAGGAGAGGCGCTAGGACGTTGCGTATCCAGCAGTGAGATGGCGAGGGCTTTTCGGCCAAGCGAACGACGACGAGGAGCAGGAGTGTCTGCTGGACTACTGCTGGGTTGAGGTTTCGGCTGCATGACAGCGTTTTCGGACAGGACAGGACATGGGGACGACGCCTTTTGCAGTTCGTCTTCGCTCTCGGGCTTGGTGGGTGATAAGTACGACGTGAGCTGAGCGGGATATGGATCCAGATCCACCTCAGTTGATTCAATGATGAACGAGTCTGGGTCTTCGATCATACTCTCTATGGCAGCATCGTCGAGATCGAGGCCAAAGTTTTCTGGTTCGACTGGGTCATCTGGGCTGGTGCGGGCTTGGATCTCCGACGCTGCTAGCTCAGGCGACGGAATGTTATCTTCTTGCTCCACAACAACATCGTGGGCGCTGGATACATGACGCTCTACCGGTGGCTCTGCGTCTGCTAAAGTGTTGCATTTTTCGCCCTCGTCGAAGACTTCGGCTGGATCTGCGCCGCTGACTTTCGTTGCGGGCTCTGAAGCCCCAGAATCTTCAAACAAGCTCGCCAGCTCGTCATCATCATCCTCAGACAGGTGGACTGCTTCCTCCATGAAGCTCTTTGGGAGCGTTTGAATCAAATCTGTTCCAGTCGAGAGGTCATTCTCAAGATGATCGCTTGCACAGGATCTATCCATGATTCCTTCCGTCTGCGGTAATTGAGGAGATGGGCATGATTTTGCCTCCAGCTCTGGCGCTGTGGGCGGCAATGGTGCAAACGCTTCTTCGGCCTTCGTCCGTTTTGCCAATGGCGCCTCGTTTGCAAGGGGTTGGTCCGACATGTCTTCTAGAGTTCTCTTGACAGAGCAACTCCTGTACTTGGAAGCAGTTGTGCCGTTCGTCCCCTGATGCTTGGGAGCATTCGTCCCATCTGTCTCCCTGTGCTTGGGAGCATTCAGGCCGTTTGTTTCCCTCTCCTCGGGAGCATTCGTGCCATTGGTCTCCTTGTGCTCGGGATCATTCATGGCATCTGCCCGCAGGGGCTTGGGAGCATTCGTGCTGTTCGTCCCCGAATTGTCTTGGCTGGTTGCTTTTGCTCCTGATGAAGCACCCAACGGTCCGCAACGTCTCCTCGGCCTTGCTGGGATTATGACTGCGGGACTTGGAGGGATAGGCCAGTCTTCTGGGTCTTCACGGTCTGGTGAAGTCCGATAGAGTGACGCTTCACCTGTGGTTGGGCATGCTGTGGGAACTGGTTGACAGGAGGATAACTCCGCACCATGAGAGTCTGCGCCGGCTTTAGTTGGCCATGTTTGACAACATCTGACACATGTCCATGGATCAGTCGGCTTCGAGGGCTTCCTGAGACGCCGAAGAAGCAGCGCTTTGCAGCCAGAGGCCTTGGAAAAGTGAGACATGACTTTCTCTTCCGTTTTCCAGTAATTTCCACAAAGCTGGCAAACATATGGTCTGCGAGGGTTGTTCGTGGCGCCAATCTTGCTTTTACACCACTCACGGACTTCCTCAGCGCGGGACTGTGTGCTTGATTGGTCTAGAGGATCCAGAAGCTGTTCCATTCCGCCGGCAGTCTCCAAAACAGAAACAGTAGCTGGTTGTTGAGCTGCTGCCAGAGGAGATGCGGGAACCCGATCATGAGGTGGAATGGAGGATTGAGTTGACGGTGCTTTCCTTCGGGAACGACGAAAGCTGCGCTGGACCACATTGTTTGCATTAATTTGCGGCTGAGCGATGGAGATGTGGATTTCACCCGCAATTGATTCATTCGACGTCTCTTCCTTTTGAGCCGCAGGGGAAGCCGCTCCGAAATCTTTCTCCGAGCCGTCTGAGAACCTGTTCTCCTTGTCGAGTCGGTCCTTGACTGCATGCCAGTGCGTGACGACCTGAGCGGTAGTGCGGCCTGGTAACCGAGCCGCAATTTCTCTAAAGAGAAGGTTCTGATGGCGAAGCTCGACTAACAATTCGTTTTCCTCTGTTGTCCATGGCCGGGATATTTTCTTGCTGAATCTGCGAATCTCTGGTCCTTCAATGTCATGTTCCGGGGTGACGCGAGGCCGCGATTGTTGTGGAGGACGTTCGAGGAAAGGAGGAGCATCCCAAATGGAATCTTTCGACTTTTCGTATCGCCGAGAAAGCTTTGGCAAAGGAGGCGCATACCACTCTGGGTCTTTGGGTTGATCTGGCTCAGAACTAGGTTGTATTGCTGGCTGAGTTACAAGCCGTCGAAGCTCTTGAAGCTGCCGCGACATTTGCTGTATCTGCCTCTCCATTTCAGTCACCTGGTTCACCGTCCCGGCAGTCTCATGGGATGTCTCGTCCGAAGTATTTGCTTGTGGAGCAGGGAAAATCGCTGGCGAGCCAGCAGGCCTAGGATCAGGTTCGCGTTCAGCCGCCTATGACAGTGGGAACGGTTAGCTAGATGCAGGACGTTTTTTCGAAAATATTTCATACGGCACGCAATCCTGCGGGGCACATGGATGCCAGCTCGTCCTCCTCATCGTCACCGGGTGGCCTCTGTTCAGCATCATGGAAAAAATCGTCGTGGTATTGTGCATTGCGCCCGAGATTCAAGAGACCTCCAAATCCTTCAGATTCATCATGGTCAGGCATACTCTCCAAGTGGCCATTGTTGACGACAATTTCTCCAGTCTCCAGGTCGATCTCGTCATCTTCGCCGGTAAAGTCGCGTTCGTACTGCTCGAAGATGCGCTCGAACTTGGATTTCATGCGCTGCCTGTTTCGCTCTTGTCTTCGTTCGATATCGATGTCGGGAGGAACGTCGACGTTCCAGCGAGAGTATGACGAGAACATTGCGACATGGGCCGAGAGAGAGAGAGAGAGAGTCAGCGGGAGGAGTTGGTCGAAAACAGTGACCGTTTGGAGGCGGGGCGCGTCGTCGCGACCTGAGGGCGCGTTCCTACGTCAGGGGTGGCCAGTCTCTCGAGGCGGCTCGTGCGCAAGCTCCAGTCCCTCCAGTCCCCCGGCTTCCAGTTGTCACCTGGCGGCCACACGTCATATCGCACTCAACACTCACCTCCACCATGCCTTTTTATCTGCATACAAGTCATTGCAGATAGCCCGCCACTCGAACAAACCACTGCCCGGCATGTACTGCCAAAAATGCCGCACACCGGTCAAGCTCGATCCATCTCTCGAGGACTTGAACCCAGCAGCCTTCAAGTTGATCACTGGTCCGTCAACCACAACGGCGCACCCGTCCTGACACTGACATGCCACAGACTCGACCGGTTCTTCGGCAAAGCAAAGACCCATCCATCTCCATCAGTCTCGCCCAACCTACCCACAAGACCGCCGCGATGCCTACGATCGAGTTGCGACCAAGGCGACGGCGCCAATGTTCAAGCGTACCGTGCCCTCGAGTAGGGGTGGACGCGAATCCAATCACCATCCCTCCATGTCCTTCGTCATGCTCACCGAGTCTCAAGTAGTCCCCCCGGGACCCCACAAGGTGCCAGGTGATGGTCACGGAGCGGTACATGACGCCTTTGACCAATCCATGTCTCACAAAATGGAGACGGTGCAAAGGCTTTTTGAGGTCTTGTCTGCGCGATCCGACATCGACCATCCCATCTGCGTCGAATGCACGGAACTGCTGGTTGAGCAGCTGCAGAAACGCCTGTCCACGGCGACCAAAGAGCGAGACGCCTACGTTGAATACCTCCGCCAAGCGAATGCAGATATACCTACTGAGGAGGAGCAACAACAAGCCAAAAAGAATCTTGAGGAGGTGAAAAAGCAAGAAGAATCGGCTCTCAAGGAACTAGGAAGATTGGAGAGGGAAAAAGCAGCCACAGACGAAGAAATAGCCAAACTTGACGAGGAGGCGCAAGAGCTGGACAAGGAAGAGGAAGCGTTTTGGCGGGAACGCAACGCATTTGCCGTCACTCTCGCAACCTTTCAAAGTGAACGCGATCGCATCAATAACCGCTTTGACCACGACACGAAACAAGTTCGACGCCTCCAGCGGACCAATGTCTATAATGACACTTTCACGATAGGGCATGACGGCATCTTTGCTACCATCAACGGACTTCGGCTTGGAAGGACTTCAGCTGTCATGGTCGGCTGGGATGAAATAAATGCGGCGTGGGGCCAGACATGTTTACTTCTTGCGACGGTGGCTGAGAAGGCTCAATACACGTTCAAGGGCTACAAGTTATGTCCCATGGGATCGACATCTACCATTGAGAAGCACGACTATCCGCAAAGCGCATCAACAGAGAATCCGGCGCATCCACCGAAACCCAAGATCACCGTGCTTGAGCTGTACTGCAGCGGAGACATGCCGCTGGGGCTTGGATTCCTCCATCGACGGTTCGACAGCGCAATGGTCGCCTTCTTGGAGTGTCTAAGACAAATCCACGAATCTTGTTTCAAATTGCCGTATACGATTAGGAAGGACAAGATTCGCGACCAGAGCATCAAACTGAGCTTCAACCAAGAGGAGACGTGGACGCGCGCGTGCAAGGACACTCTGATCTGCTGCAAGTACCTTCTTGCTGCAACTAGCGACATGGACCAGCAGCAGCGAACCACGCGAAGGCAGGGATGAAGGCAAGGTTCGTCAAACGGCTCCAACGCGCATTAGCTCTCAGCTTGTTGGACGTTGCGGCGTCGCGCAACTTGGTTGCATGGATCGTGACCGGCGGTGTTCCGAGGACGGCGCTCAAAGGCGATATCTTGTGAGCCGCGTAGAAGCAATTTCGGGATCTGCGCTGTCGGAGCGAGCAGCCCAAGACGCGACTGCGGGGATGGCGATAGAGCGCAGGAATGTCATGTTTGATGGGAATACGCACCCGGCAGCGCCGAGACGCGTCGTTGCACAAGGTGTGTTGCGGAGCGTCCATGACAAGCATCTTGCCGCGGAAAAGAAAAGAGGGTATAGCCGAGATGTGAGGAGAGGCGTTGGGCGGCTGGCTGAGATGTCAGAGTGAGAGGTTTATCGACTTGCTTACTACGGATTAGCTGCGCCATGAAACTTTGGCCCTCTGAAAAGAAGCGCCACGGCCGGGCGAATCAGGGGGCATGGACGACTCCGCCGCGGTGCCAAGCGCGTGCGGCAGGTCCGCTTCATCTCATTTTTTCCTGCCAGTTCTCTGAAGCTTTTTTACGCTCGGCCAATTGCCGCAGGACAGGGACTTTGCAGGCGCTCCCCACTTTCTCTAGGCACGCTCCTATTTCGGTACCACTTACCCCAGCAGCCCTACGATGTTGCCCATTAAGTACCACGGCTCCCTCACACACTTTTACTTTGTCTGCCTTTCTCCCGTGCTCCGCGGCCCTCGTGAGCTGCTGTCGCTGGGTGTTGGTTCAAGGAGGCTCCGTATCCTTCCACCATTTTTTCTCCGTCGCTCTCGCCAGCCAACCCACATTACCACACCATGGGCCTTTAACAACTTGTGTCGCCGCCACAGCAGTTTCAATGTTGCCGTGCACTCATTCCCGTCGCTCGAGCGGCATCATTTCGTTTATTCTAGTCGTTGTCATTTTTCTAGTGCTCTGGCAACAACCGGGGCCAGACACTGTCAGGAGCATCAAGAACTTTTCTCCATCTGCTCTCGCACCGGCCAGGATCCTTGAGTCACTCTCTCCTAGTAGCAAACAGGTCTTCGGCACAGAAAATGCCACTCTTGGAGTACGTTTTGGTCAAGAAGGACCCTGGCATCTGTCATCACATGCTGACTAGCGATTTGACAGTTCGAAGCAATATTCACCGTCTCACCGTGGCAGTCTTGGCGATCTGACGGGTTGATTCTTGCGGCAAATAGGACCAATTTGACAGTTTCTATACCGCCCCAAACTCCACCTAGCCAACCCGAAGTCGACGCGTTCAAGGCAAACAGCCTCACGGTAAGCCTCAATGAAGGCAGCGCTCGTGCCTGGCTGGGCCATCTTCAAGTCCTCAATGCTGCACGCAATCACTCGTCGGTGCTCATCCTCGAGGATGATGCCGACTGGGATGTGAGGATTCACGACCAGGCCAAGCTGGTTGCGTCTGCCATGCGCAATCTTTCGACGCCTTCGAATGCCACGGCTGCTCCGGGCTGGCCTTGGGGCAATCATTGGGACGTTCTCTGGCTGGGACATTGCGGCGAGCGTCTGCCATTCCCCGAAGAAATTGACGACGCCGAAGCCGAAGCACAGGGTCTGGGACCAGATGCTTTTGACGACAACGACATGTATAGCGGGCACATTAAAAGCGCATGGGACATTCCCAAACGCCGCAAGCTCGTTGGCTCCAAGCGCAAGCACGATCCCTACACAGACGACTATATCCTTCTCAACGATACGTCCCTGCCAGACACGGTTTTATCATACGACGCCCGCCTAGGCGACAGCCCGCCCTACACGCGGTGGATACAGTACGCTGCAGGGCCAATCTGCAGCTTCGCATACGCCGTCAACGGCAGGTCGGTCGCACACATACTTGACGACTTCACACACGGCGCAGCGCAGGCCTGGGACATGTGGCTGCACACACGCTGCCGCACGCACGATTTGCGTTGCTTCTCGGCCAACCCGGAGCTCTTCCACCACCACATCCCCGCCGCTGCGTCCAATCTGCAGCACAGCTTGGTCAACACGCAATTGCAGAATGAGGGTACACACAATTACACGGCAAACATCAGGTTTAGTGCCCGGTGTAATTGGGACAAGGGCGATGATGAGTTGGTGAGCTGTAGGGAGCAGTGACGCGGTGCTGAGGAAAAACGAGAAGGCGTTGATCCTTGGAAAGAAAGAGGAGAGGAAAATTTTAGACCAGAATGTGGAGAACAGAGTGGTCGAATAGAGATTGATTCCTCCTCTTGATCATCCTTTTTGGGGATTTGGTTAGTTTCTTGGAGATTGGGTTTACATTCTGGCTGGTTGGCTCGCTTGTGGTGCATTGGTGGATGGCGGTTCTTTGTATACCCCCGTTTCTCTGTTGTGAAGTATTGCCTGTGTTGTCACAACATCCCAAGACAAATTTTTGGGCTACTCGCTATGCCCCAATTGACTATTTGTGGGTGTTTGACATTGATCCCATGAGAGTTGAAACATCTGCTCGTTTTCTCGTATGCCATTTACCGACACCAAGCATGTCAAGCAATCGAACTAACGAACCTCCCAAAAACGTTGCACGCTCAGAGGTTGCATCTGTGTCGATGACTCGCAAGTATGTAGTATGTACGCACCACCTGTCCTTTTCTCCGCTCTTTGGTTCAGCTTTAGTCAGTTACCAAAGTACCCTCCTCGCCTGCCTGCCTGCCTGCCTGCCTGCCTGCCCTCAACTCCCGCCAATGGTTCACCGTGCCACTTTTTGCCAAAGCAGGGTGGCTATCTACTACCTAGGTATCAGACCTAGGTATCAAACGGCAAGACAGGTCCATTTCAACGACAGACAGGCACCCGAACCGACCAACATACACAGGAGCGAAAGGAAAGGGTGTCTGTCTCTCGCATGCGGCATATGCATGTGCATTGCATCCACGCATACACTCGTCATAGGCAGTAGTGTAATCCTGACACGTCCGAGCCAGACCAGCACCGAAAACATCAATGACACCCTCACGCAAACCCCTCCACTCCGTCCATCCCATCCATCCCCTCCCTCCCTCCCTCCCTCCCATCTTCATCCTCGTTCTCACCATCCACGGCACCCCACGCCACGCTAGCCACGTTCTGTCTGTCTGTCTGTCTGTCTGTCTGTCTATCTGTCTGTCTGTCTGTCTATCTGTCTGTCTGTCTGTCTGCATTTTCCTCCCCTAGCTGCACCCCCCTACCTACCTACCTACCTACCTACCTACCTGCTAAGATTAACCTATACTTACGCATCAACCCGGCACGCTTCCCTCACCACCCCATTTCCCCCTTTCTTTTCCTTTTCCTTCTTCTTTCTTATTCTTTCCTTTTCCTTCTTTCCCTTCTCCTTCTTCTTCCCCTTCCTTTCCCTTCTTCTTCCCCTTCCCCTTCTTCTTCCCCTTCCCCTTCTTCTTCCCCTTCCCCTTCTTCTTCCCCTTCCCCTTCTTCTTCCCCTTCCCCTTCTTCTTCCCCTTCCCCTTCTTCTTCCCCTTCTCCTTCTTCTTCCCCTTCTCCGGCCGACCCGGCAGTCTGGACAAAGAAACCAAACAGACAGACAAACAAACAGACAAACGCGTCGGGAAAGAAGGGCAGCGGCGGTGGAGAAGGAGGAAGTCAAGCTCCGTCTACATGCTTACTTGGGTGGGCAGTCGACATGTACATATATGTACGGCGGGCAGGTTGGTAGGCAGGGATGGATTGAGCGTGAGTGAGTGAGTCGGAAACATATGCGCGCGCGCGCGCCCGCGCCCGCGCTTAATGAGACAGATGGATAAACGTTGTTGAGTCGAGTCGGTTTGTGTGATTGGTGATGAGTCGTGAGAAGGTTTTTTCCTTTTTCGAGAAGGATGCGACAGGACAGGGGTGCGGCGGGAGTTTTGGCAGGGGTGTGGAAGTTAACGGCACGGATGATCATGGGCGGATGGCCGGGTGGATGTATGGACTGACTGACGAGTCGAAATATCTATATACACGCGGTGCATAAGCTGCGCGATGATTGAGTATGATACAAGAGTTACCTTTCGCTGCCCACGAAAATATCGACGGAACCTGAAGCAAGCAAGCAAGCAAGCCCATCCGCTGAAACTCCTCCAACACCCAGCACAAAGAGGAGTCGTCGTCATCGTCAATTTCCTCTTCCTCACCTACTCGCCATAGAGTAAAATTCTCACGCTCATTTTGCCCTCTTCCGCATGCCAACATCCAAGCCCAGCGGCTTCCTCAAAAAACCCTCGCGCGTCTCCATCTCGCCCTGGCGCAGCTCAAACTCGTACCGGCGAAACACGGTGCTGACGATGAGCGCGAGCTCCATCTCGGCGACATTGCGGCCGACGCAGGCACGCGGGCCGTAGCTGAAGGGTATGAAAGCTGCCTTCTGGTTCTCCGTCACCGCCTCCCAGCGCTCCGGGCGGAACTCGTCGGCGTCGGGGCCCCACACGGCCGTCGAGTGGTGCACCGAGTATGAGGGGACCGACACGACGGTGCCGGGCGGGAAGTAGCGGCCTTTGAAGTTGAGGCCCGGCGCGGCGACGATGCGCGGGAGTCCGAGCGACGAGGTGCTGTGGATGCGCATCGTCTCTTTGATCACGGCGTCCAGGTATGGCAAGTCTTTGACCATGGAGAATTCGGGCAGTGTCTCAATGTCGGGAATTGCAGCGTCGAGCTCGGCCTGCAGCTTTTTGACCACCTCGGGATTTCGGAGGCAGTGATACAGCAGAGCGCACGATGTATTGCTCGTCGTGTCGGAGCCCGCAATCAGCTGCGTCTGCGCCTCTGCCGTCAGCTCTGCGCGGCCCATTTTCTGTCCGTTTTCGTCTTTGCCCTCCATGAGACGCGCGAGCAGGTCAACACGATCAATCTCATCAGCGTTGTCGAGGCGTTGCTTGACGCGTGCAATTGCGATGCCCGCAAGGTTCTCGATTGCTTCCATGCCCTGCGAGAAAAAGGGGTCGGGAAGGTGTTTGGCATATTTCTTCAGCCACGGGAGGCATCCAAGTGTGCTGGACTGTTGTTAGTGCGAAATGCCATCATGCACATATTGGACTTACGCAGATACTTCTCCCCTTCGATTCAGCACCTGGATGGCTGGAGCGACCTTTGGTGGGGCATCTGGGCTCTCCCGCACCTCAGCGTAGTCTCTGCCCTCCTTCAGCATACCAAAAGGAGCACCAAAAGCCAGGTCGCCGATGATGTCAAAGGCAAGGTAGTTGAACCACTGCAGAGCGTCCATATGGGCGTAGTCGCCGCCAGCCGACTTGGACATGCGGTCCCATTGGGCAATGAGATCTAAAATGTTGTTGTGCATGTACTGCTCAAATTGGCCAATGGATTTTGCGCTGAAGGTATGGGAGACGGTCTTGCGCTTGCGCGTGTGCTCGGCACGGTCTCTGGTGCTAAACAAGCCGCGCTGGATAGACACAAAGGCTTCGTAGTATTCACTGAAATTTTGGTCAAACAAGTTCTTGCAATCTGGATTGCGCTACTACTTACCTCTTCAAGTAGCCATTGCCGTGCCCATAAACCAGCGGAATTGCATCGGGATCGGCAATCGAGACGTGGTGAGGCTGGATGCGCACAAATTTTCCAAGCTTCTTGTGCAACTCATGGACGACGAGGTAGCGACGTCCTCGGCGGGTCTGCCACAGTAACCAGAGGTTGGAGAATTGGGCAGGGAAAGGAGCAGGGATATCGCGGAGGGCCTTGTTGGTGATGAAGGGCACAAGGTAGTAGAGGACGACCACGGCCACAAGCGTCCAGGGAGTGAGAAGCAGGTCGACAATCATGGCGGCTACTCCAAAATCCGCAAAAGAGGGTTCGCTGGAGAGCACAGAGTCGGCCGGAGAAGGTGTTTAGGGTGGAGGCCAAGCTCCAAGGCGGCGGCGGGAGCTGAAGGATCAGGGGGAAGAAACAGTTGACAAGTCTCGGTCGGCGTCTCAGGCGCTGTCGCGCAGTTGCGATGGTGTCTGTTGTAGTGGCACGAGGTGGACGACCTTATAGCTAGACAGGACGGCCTGCGACGGCGTGTCGAGCAGCTCGTGTGCCCTGTTGCAGCCAATCAGGAGGGGACATGGCGCAGCCGGGTTTGCAAACCGACGAGAGCTGGCGAGTAGCCGAGAGCCGCTGGGACGTGCAGGTGGTCGAGGACGCGGCAGTCGAGCTGCCTGCCTGCCTGCCTGCCTGCCTTGCCTACCCCTCTCAGCCCTCTGTCATTGGAAATCTGGGGGTGGCGGTTGGTCGAGACGTGGTTGGCCCGTCAAGCGAGAGAGGGGTCGCTCTGGGCATTGCGGGGGACTGGGACTGGGACTGGGACTGGGACTGGGACTGGGACTGGGACTGGCCTGCCAGAAGACGCGGCCACTTTGGGATGTGTATCTCCAGCACTGCGTGCGGCCATGTCTTGATCTTGCGGGCCTCCCCCGAATCGGCCACCAGTCGCCCCGAGAATGCCACCATCGTGTCCTCTGTGTGCCACACCGACGACGACTACCGTGTCCCTCGGCTACCTTGACCTCGTCTACCACATCGGCATCTGTGCCAGCTACACGCGGTAGACAGAAGGACGAACGGTCCGCAAGGTACCCACTTGCTCTGGACCTTGCAACCCGCAAAGCCGTCGTTAGCCTGGCTCGACAGTTTAGCGGAACTGACTAGATCCCATCTGACTAAGACCCAGTGGTATCGAAGGAACGATAGAGCCACGGCCCCAGCCACGCGGGTCCAGCCATGGCATCTGCGAAACTCCTGATTCTGTTGCCGCGTGTAAAACGAGACGTCTGCCGACGGCGCGGGACGAATCCATCTCTCCATGTCCAAACCGAAGCAAACATGGAACTTGTCAAGTGTACTCAGTCAGGCAGCCATGCTCGTCATGACGGCTTGCTGCTTTGGTCATTACCTACTCCTATAGATGTAGTTGTACGTAAAACATCACCCATGCAATCATGAATCTCATACACCGGTTATGCCAAAGTCCAACCAGTCTACCAACCGTCGCTTCGTTCCCCAAGACTCATCACTCAAGCTGTCGTTTTTCTCTCTTCGCTTGCTCTTTTCATCTCATCTGCCCACTCCCCAGTCGTCACCGCCACGTCTACCCCAGCGACTCTTCCATTCATCTCGCCACCCTCATTTGCCTCGCCACCAGACTCTCTCCTCTCCTCTCGACCGACCCAAAAATCGACTCTCTCGCACCCGTTTGGCACCCTACATGCCTCCCTACACTCGCTCGGCGCCGTCCTCCAAATCACCTCCTTGACCTCACGCCCCACCTTGTCCAGCATGTCCATGGCCCAGATGACATCCAGGTGCTCGTACCCCTCGATGATTTTGCTGTGCACCACGTCGACGTATGGTTCCCGCCCGCGTTCGAAGCGCCTAAGGAGCCTCCGTCCGTCGACAAGGTCATCGTTGCCGGCAACCCAAAAGGCGAATGGAGGCGCCGATGGACCGTACCATGCGTACCGGGAACGTTCCGAGGCCGAGTTGCGCGTGGGCGACGGCGAGGGACTGTGTCCTGGAGCAGGACTGAAGGTCGAGTAGTTGCGCGAAGGATGGGCACGCCGCGAAGTGGGCCTCACGCTCTCTGAATCCTTGCCACCGCGGTTTGACTGCTCCTTGCCATGCCGCTTGAATGCCGAGTCGTGGTTGTAGTAAGTGCGGAGGGCTTCGTTCTCCGCCTGCATGTCTTCCTTTTCCTCGGCCTCCTTTTCCTCGCGCGTTGCCAATATGCACTTTTGCCTTGAGAAGCACTCGCGCCCAAGCCACCACCGCATGCTCTCGGAAGACACGTAGACTGGTGACCATTGGAACATGCGGGCGCGCAAGTCTTTCTCCCATCGGTCATCACTCCAGTCAAACATGAAGCTAAAGATTCGGTATCCCAGGGCTCCATAGACGCGACCAGGCAAGATGGAGTGCATGAACATCATCAGTGGGATAAACGAGTGGATCCCAAAGATGATGCGGAACATGGCCGGGCTGATGACTTGCATGAATTTGAAGTAAATCTTGCCAATGAGCGGACCGGCGTACACGGCGGGTGCAAGAGCACAGAAGACGGATATCTTGTCTCCAAGCTCCGGGCGCTGGTCTTTTGCCAATGCCACAAAGGTTTCTGTGGTGCCTTGCGAGTGGGCAACCAGGCCAAGCTTAGGAAATCCAGTCTCATGGAGGACACGACTGACGAGCGCCGGCAAATCCATGACTCCAAACTGCCTGATATTCCAGGCCCACATTCGTGGATCTCCGTAGCTGAGAAGGCTGTGTCGAGGTGTGAATCCGCAGCGGTTGTTTCCAAGCCACACATCATAGCCCGACTTGGCGAGATAGAAAGCAAGACTTTCCTCATCATTGCAGGTGTAAGCCCCGGCCGACTGCAAAAGGCCGTGGATCATGAGAATCGGATATCTTCTTTTGCCAAAAGGAAACTGAGAGCCATCGGGGCCTTCGGAGCGGAATAGGTCTGGGCAGTTGGGGGCGCGAGTAGGAGAGTCTGCCGGCCGATATTCGCGGGGGTTGTACAGATGCCACAGTTCCAGAATGAAACCGTCCTCGGTCTGTACCTGAAAGGTCTCACAGTCCAGCCCTACGCGACGCGCGTAATATCCCACATCACAAGGAAAGGTGTCTGGACCTCCCTCCGTGGGCATGTATTCGCTGTTTTGGCCAGGAAGATCTTCTCTATCGGGATTTCTCTCGTCTTGTGCTTTTCCCTTGTGAAGTCTTTGTTTCCACGACCTCTCGGCCTCTTTCCGAGCCTGCTTCCTCTTCTTTTCCTCGTGGTAGAATGGTCTGTACATGTTTGGATCCCGAAAAGTCATTCGCCTCCAAACCGACTTGACCAACAACGGTGTGCTCGTGAATATCGCGCCTAGGAATATGACGTAGAGGAAGCAGAATGACAAGATGGCCGAAGATATGCGGAACCCAAGGCATTGTATATCTCTCATCAATGACGGCGGTCCGTACATGGGCAGCGGAGGAAACAGAGGATGCGTCTTGGACACAGGCACGGCCTGCCGCAGTGGGGCATCTGGCTCGGAAGACTGCTTGGAATGCAGGCTCTCGGAGGCAGACCCTGATGGTTGCTTGCCGTGGTTGGTTCCGTTCTTGGTTCCATTCTTTTGTGTGCAGTCGTTGATGCGATTGGCCTTTGGAGCACCATGCTTGTCGAGATGGTCCCTGAGCCTGTTCAGCTTGACAGCCTCGTCGACTGGCACAGCGGGCAGACGTCCTCCATTTGCCGTCTCTATGACGGGGTCGCGGCCCGTCACGAATCTTGCCTCGACCGCATGCGTGGATCCCGTCTGGTCGTCTTCCTGCTTGTGTGTGTAGAGACCAAGGCGCTCCGACTGGCGGGCAAACTCGACGGCAGGCTCGTGGATTGGCCGTGTTTTTTGCCTTGCCTTTTGGGCGACAAGGGTAGCCGAAGGCATCTCTATCGATTGCGGTCGTAGGAGGGCGAGTTGGCTTGGGGTGGGGAGGTCATATGAGTACAATCAACAACAAACGGCTCGGTTGGCATTAGGGATCCGGGGGTGGCGCAGAAAAATATGGCTTTGTTGGATGAAGGATCAAGTTGGCAGCGCATAGGCTTCGGCTGGTGAAAGAGTAGCCCTGTGCCAGGATGACGAAGGTTTCAGTAGGATGAAGGCCGTGACAGACCAGGAAACGAACAAAACGGCGGAGGATGACGTATCGGCGCGCATGCTGGAGATGCATGTAGGGCGTCCCGTGTCGCTATCCATGTGAAGCGGCCTCCCTGGATGACCCTACCAAACCTTGGTTGCCGTCAGGATGGTTGCAGTGTTGAGCGGGAAAACAAGCCCAAATTCACCTTCAGATTCCGTCTATGCATCTTCCTGCAGATGGCACCATGCAGTCGGGGACAGGCATCAAGTGAGCCATTCCTGCAACGGCTTTCGCAACCTCACTGCCGCAAGCCCGCTACCCGGCGCCCATCGTTTACCTCGGCACCTCAGCCATGCGGCGCGAGCTCCAACAGCCCGACCACTGTTGATGACTTGCGCGCACAGCTACCCGTCACCACTTGATTCCTCCCGCCGCCAACCATGGCTGTGAATGCCATTGTCAACCAACGCAAGAGACGGAGGAGGAGGAGGAGGCGCCAGGACAAGCCCGCCATATCCGCCCATCTGGTTCTCGACGACCGCGTCAAGGGACATGTTGGCATCCTCTCCGACGATCTCTTTGCGGACCTCTTTCCCGGCGCCGTCAGGTCTTCTGGTACGGACTCAAAACTGTCAATTTGCTCTTGCTGACCTCCCCAGACGACACCTCCGAGGCAGGCCAAAATCGCATTCACCATGTAGCCATTACGCCTTGGCTACCCACTTCCGCCGTCTCTCCCTCGTCAGCTTCGTGGACCATTCTCCCTGTTCGCTCTGCCGCAAAGGACGATACTACTCCGCGCGCCCATTCCTCCATCCAGTTTCCCGCCAGGTCCCTCGCTCTGCAGTCATTTGTAAACACCCTTCAAGCGCTCAACCGCATGCCTCGCAAAGATATCCCAATTGAAATTCGCATTCTGGATGTCGTGCCGTTTGGATTGGATACTGTGTTTGTGAGCATTGACTCCAACGCGCTGAGCAAATTGGACGAGGTCAAAGAAAAGTACGGAGGCGGCTTCGGAGCGGGGAAGTCGAACGGAACTGGTGGCAAGAAGCCGGATCCTGCGCATCAAGAGCGTGAGTGGAGAGATGCGGTTCGCAAAGCACTGCAGGCGCCCAACATTGTGCATGCTGGAGATCAGCTGCCGTTGCCCATTGCGGGACATCCAATCACTCACCGGACGCCTCCGCCCGCCAAAGTTCTGTCCTGTGAGCCCGTTGCGCAAGGGCTGCTGCTCCCGAGCACGCGCGTCGTAGTGCTACACTCTCGCGGCAACGCAAAATCAGCTCGCGCTATAGCACCCAGTCCTCGAAGATTGGGCGGCTCAAGCGATGATGATGACACTACTTCGTTTTATTCTGCCAACGAGGAGGGGCTCTCTGCTGGTCCGTCTCCACCATCCGATGAAGATGCATCTACCACCGATCGTTTTGAATCTGAGGCTTCTGGTACCGAGGCGGACGATCTTTCAGACGACTCAGAGGAGGACATGATATCCTTGAGCACCCCAAGTCTACCTCCTCAGTCCTCCGGCGTATTATCTGCATGGACTTCCGCCACTCCACGGGCTGGTGACGCTACACACGGCATTATGAGCCCAGGAGCGGGATCAGTGTATTCCACGTTTACCTCAGCTACTGCTCGTGGAGGAAGCCGAAGAGTGTTCAAGGCGACAGGACTTCTTGAGAAGATTCCAGAAGAGATGTTGCATCCCAAGCCCGGATCAGAGGATGACGAAGAGGCCCGTGTTTTTGTCGACACAAATACACTTGTCAAGATCGGCTGCTTTTCTGGCGACTGGGTGCGCATCGAACCTACGGAAGGGCCTCGGGGCCACGGGCTCAGCTCATGGGGACTAAGCAGTGCTTTTGGAGGCGAAGACGAATCAAAGGAATTTCGAGCACTCAAAATCTTCGGGCTACCTGAAGTCATGTCCAAGAAGCGAGCCCGCTACTCTGTGGCTCGTGGACATCAAAGACATTTTAGCCATGCCAATCACGTCTCCAGTCCAAGTGGTCAAGCATATCTCTCTCCCCTGCTCCTTACGAATCTCGGCAATCCCTCTCACTTGCGCATTTCTGCCCTTCAATCCTCCACACCCAGTCTGCCAAAATCAGTCAACAAGCAGCCGAAAATTACTGCTTCTTCCTTGCCTCCTTTTGCTGCTGAAGTCACCATCGTCAAAGTCTCTACCCCTCTCTCTATGGAAAAGTCTCTACAGCCAAGTCTCTTCACGGGACTGAAGGACTTTTTCGAGCAAAAGCGTCGTATTTTGAAAAGCGGGGACCTTGTGGCGATTGCGATTGATGAAGACTTGGGAAGAGCCGTGTTTCAAGGCTCAACTCCTGAAGGCGAGATGGCAGTGGAAGAATTACTCTCTACCGCAAGAACCGACAATGCATCGCACTCTGGGAGCAGACCGAAGAGCGTGGCATGGTTCAAAGTAGGAAGCGTTACACCTGCTGTGTCTGCCGAGGCTCGCGAGAATGGCGATTTCTCCAACGACATCTGGGGAGGAGTAGTCTCTGTGGACGCTACAAATACCAAAATGAAGCAGGCCGGCAGTGAGCAAGGTCGAGTCCCGTCAGCCATGTCGAATTCCTGGCAATACTACCTTGGAGCAAAACGGGCGCCCGCTTCCTCGGGTGGAGCCACGAGCAAACCAACAAGCATGTCAGACCTACCCAAACCTTATGTCTCTGCTCTGCGTCGGCGCGTCCGAGAATTGGTATCGGCGGCAACTAGCCCGCGAGCCATGCACCTTGGCCTTCCTCCTTTGGCCCTACTCCTTACTTCTTCGCAACGTCAGATTGGTAAAACCACAACAGTTACCAAAGCTTGCGAGGATTTGGGGTTGCACGCATTTTCGATCGATGCCTTTGACATTCTAACAGAAGGTGCTGGCGGCGGAGATGTCAAGACAGAAACCACTTTGAAAGCGAGAGCCGAGAGGGTGCTTGCATGCGGTCCTGAACACACAGCCCTCGTAATCAAGCACATTGACGCTCTCAACGCGGACCGTATGGTCTCTGCGCTGAGAGAAATCCTTGCAGACTCTCGCGTCCTCATCGCAACAAGCACAGAGGCCGACAAAATTCCTGATGGTATCCGTGGGCTCTTTACGCATGAGCTGGAAATGTCTGCTCCCGACGAGGGAGAAAGAGAGGGTATCCTCAACAACATTGTCGAAGATCGTGGGATAAGATTGTCTCCGGACGTAGACTTGCCCAACATTGCTGTCAAAACTGCCGCCCTCGTCGCCGGTGACCTTGTCGACGTCCTTGACCGCGCCCTTGTTGTGAAGCGCAACCGTCTGGACTCGTTGATTTCTACTTCGAGAAAATACTCGACGTACTCGGATGCCCCTCTTACTATCCAAGACTTGGAGGTCGCCGGTGGTCCCTCGGCCGTCAGCTTGACATGTGCAGATCTTATTGCAGCTGTCGAAGCAGCCCGCAAGAACTTTGCCGACGCCATAGGTGCGCCCAAGATTCCCAACGTGCAATGGAGCGACGTGGGTGGTCTAGGGCACGTCAAGGATGCCGTGACCGAAACCATCCAGTTGCCGCTGTCAAGGCCAGAGCTCTTCGCTCGTGGCATGAAGAAACGAAGTGGCATCTTGTTCTATGGTCCTCCTGGAACGGGCAAGACGCTGCTAGCCAAAGCGATTGCAACGTCCTTCTCGCTGAACTTTTTCTCGGTCAAAGGTCCTGAGCTGCTCAACATGTACATTGGAGAGTCGGAAGCCAACGTGCGGCGCGTATTTCAGCGCGCCAGGGACGCGAGGCCTTGCGTTGTCTTCTTTGACGAATTGGACTCGGTGGCCCCCAAGAGAGGCAACCAGGGAGACAGCGGTGGTGTCATGGATCGCATCGTGTCCCAGCTTTTGGCCGAATTAGACGGCATGAGCGACGGAGATGGCGGTGGTGGTGGCGTGTTCGTCATTGGCGCAACCAACCGACCAGACCTGCTGGACCAGGCGTTGCTGCGGCCAGGTCGTTTTGACAAGATGCTGTACCTTGGTGTCAGCGACACTCATGACAAACAACTGACCATCCTGGAAGCATTGACGCGGAAGTGAGTTACAATGCCGCCCCTTCAATCACCATGTCTCCTTGCTAACTCGTGCCAGATTCACCCTCGACCCCACACTATCCCTCCGCAACGTCGCCTCATCCCTCCCTTTCACCTTTACCGGTGCCGACCTCTACGCCCTTTGCTCCGACGCCATGCTGCACGCCATCACGCGGCAAGCCCGCGCCGTCGACGCACGCGTGGCGTCCATCAACGCGTCACGCGCCGCCGAGACGCCGCCCAAACCGCCCATCTCGACGGCCTACTTCTTCGACCACTTTGCCGCCGACGCCGACACCGCAGTCGTCGTCACCGAGGACGACTTTGTCTCGGCCAAGCGCGAACTCGTACCCAGCGTCAGTGCCGACGAGCTGCAGCACTATGAGCGCGTCAGGCGGACTTTTGAGGAGGGTGGGAAAGAGGGCAAGGGCGGTGGCCAGGCACGGGCACAGGCACAGGCACAGGCGCCTCCGCCGGTTGCAGCGTTGAGGATATCGCCCGCGGCACCTCCTGGCGGAACGACTCCGTCTGCCGATGGCAAGCAGCCGAGCGCCATGGAGAGCAACGGGAAGGGTAAAGGCAAGGGCAAGGCCGCCGCTCCTGGTGCTGGTACGCTGCCAGCCCACGAACCTACCAACGGAGCCCGCGGCGTCGTCCACAATGTGCGAGAGGTCTCAGCCGACGACGACGACGAAGATGAGTACGTCATTCGGACTGACCATCTCATAAACGGAAGCAGCAATGCGTCGGCGGTGGCGTCGACGGTGGCAGGAGGAGACGCTAATAATGGCGAGGGCAAAGGGAATGGGAAAGGTAAAGGCAAGGGAAAGGGAAAGGGGAATCATGACAGCAGCGGATTCGGCGATGCGGCAGAGGGCGACGAGGACATGTATGCCTAGGCAGGCGTGTGGATAGGGGTTTCTTTGGCGGGGCGGACATCAGGAGAGTTGGCTGGTCATGCCCGGGATTTGGAGCGATCGATGCGGTCCTGCGCTGCTATTGGCGCGCTCCTTGTCCTGATTCTCTTCAATACCTACATATCAAAACCCTCGCCTGCATGTTTGAAAGTCTTTGTCGGAGTGTGCATCTCGTGCTTTCATTCAGACTCACCAACGTGCTCAAGGGAGCCAGACTCCCCATCTCAACACGCGAGGAAAAGGCCAAACCGACCGACCAAGCAAGCAGCACTCGCTCACTCTATACGGTGGACCCAAAATGGCGCCAACGTGAGTCTGCAGACGTCCGAAGTTCCCTCTCGCGCAAGACTGACTGACTGGATTACCCTTCTGGGCAACTTCAAACGTCTGAAAACTCCTAGATATGGCGTTGTCGGCCAGAGCGTAGCGAAAAAGAAAAAAGAAAAAAAAAATTTCATTAAATAAATGAAGTAAAAAATCAGCAGTCAGTCAGTCAGTCAGTCAGTCTTCTTCTTCTGCTGCCAGCCAGCCAGCCAGCCAGCCAGCCAGCACTCTGCCGTGGTAAATTCAACCTACCTCTGCAGCCACATGTATACGTACGTGACTGTTAAAATATTGAGCGTAGCGTGCATGCCTGCCTGCCTGCCTGCCTGCCTGTCTGTCTGTCTGTCTGTCTTTGGTACACACATACCTAGGTCTCTATTTCACTTTCCGTGCAGCCTTTTGAGTTGTTGGGGGGAAGCCCATCTGGGAAAGGAAGGAAGGTACGTAGACGAGATGACGGGACGTCAGGCAAGTCGAGGGAAACGAGGGATGTAGCGTTTGAAAGTGCGCGGGCATGATGTGGCATCTAGTCTGTGCATTCGGGAGTGATGGTAGAGAAGGCATATTCAAGCCGAAAAGGGTCGTCGTGTGCTGCGAATTTTCCTTAGATGGCTATGACAGAGTGAGGCTCACGCGTTTGTCACTTTCCTGTTCGCACATGAAGTGCCTCCGAATGCTCTTACGTGCTCTGGAATAGTACAGGTAGCTTGAATGCTCCCTCTGTTTGCTCCTCTACTTTTTTTGGTCATTGCATGTGCCTCAATCTATGCTCTTGGCCAAATATTACACAGTGACTCTGTAGTAGTCAGTCAATTGATGCCGAATTTCCGTGGGTTGGAAGATAACTTAGGCGGGTAGTCCACGCGACTGAAGTTGTTGACGTGAAGAGATAGGGGGCGCCAAAAGTACATTTCTCAAGTGCACCACCATTCAAGTACCCGTGCAAACAAACAGTCAGGGGGGCCCACTTGACCAAAACACTCAACAAGGCCGCAATGCTAGCCAAAAAAGTCCCTCGTCCCACCAATCCCAAGCTTTCATTTCCCTCAAAACACTAAATGCATTCCACCAACCACGCAAACCCTCGCGCCGCCGCTCGGCAAAAAAGCGCTCCCGACACCCGCCCACCCACGCGCACCACCACCACCACCACCACCACCACATCCATGTCCGTCCAGTGACAGTCCACGCCAGTAATTAGTCAGTCCGTCCCTGATAGGCGTTCATGCGAAGAGCACGGACGAGGTTAAACTGGGCTGCCAAAAACTCTGCCACACGACGTGACGTATGCGGGTGAGGGACAAGGATGGGCCCGCGGACGAACGGCGTGGGCCGTTGGGGGGTTCGGAGGGAGGGATGGAGCGGGGAAGTTCGGCCTTTGAACATGGCATTGTAGGTACTGTACATGTACCTCGCGTCCGTCATATCGTTCTTTGGACGGACGGCGGCGACGGATGGGGACCTTGCTTGGTGGTTATGCAGGACCCAGTGCGTGCGGCGGCGCGTGCTACCCCCGGACAGAGCGGGAAGAGGGGTAGGGGGACCTGGGGTTAGTGCACGTCTGCTTGCTCATTTGTCTGCCTTCGGGCATGGATGCTCCAGGCGCCGGCGACCACGACGACGAACTCGGGGCAGGGCGGAGTAGGGCAAAGAGAAGCATGGCTTTCGCTCAAGTATACATGTCTACGCCATCAAGAGTGGCGTACCTCCACACGTTAAGGGTACCCAGCATGCTGGAACTAGGACCAACCCGATAAACGACAGGGCGATGCGATACGATGCGCGATGCGATGGCTTGAATGGCCCCTCGCTCGCCATCACTTAGCAAGCGTAGTGGTGGATGCGTATGTAACCGTGACGGCCCTGAGATCGCCGGAGAAGAGCGGGATAGGTTAGGTTTCGATTGGGGAGTTGGCTGTGTGGGGTAGGGTAGGGTAGGGTAGGGTAGTGGTTGAACAGGGCGCGCATCGCGGCGGGTGGGTGGACCGGGGCGCTTGTACGTCTGTGTACATTCGATTCTTGTCTCGTGTCTTCTGACATGCGGTAGCTACATGTGCCTGATCTATGATGATGAGCATGGCAGCAGAATGCTAGTTCAAGGGGGCGGAGAGAATCAGGGGAACACTCAGGACAACGAATCGGGAGGACCAAAAACCTCGGTCCATGAGCTTCTAATGATCATCATCTCAATCAAATCCATGTCTAGCAGAGTCTCAACAAAAGGCGTAACTTCGAGAACTGCAAAGTTGAGGACGACGTCACAGCGGCCCAAAGATGCATCTCCGGTTGTGGCGGGAAGCGTGCCGTTCAACGGGCAAATTACCTCGAGTCTCCAAGAGTTTGGGCGGAGGGCTTGGTAGCCGCAGCGGCGCGAGGACAATTTATTAGCTTGGGCTTTTTTTTTTTTTTTTTTTTTTTCATATTCCGCCCTTTTTCGAGAAAACGCGGCGGCAAGCTGTTCGACTGTTGCGCGAATTAAGCTTATTCGACGGGTCGAGTGCAATGACTCGATGCTGCCGCCGCGGGAGGTGAAGGTTTGGCTGGTCCGGATTTTTGATAAGGGGAATCCGATGGCGAAGAAAGAGTCGTTAGTCGGCCGCATTTTCTCTCCTGATTGGAAACGCCATGACGGATGTCAAAGAGACATGACTGCTCCCTGGACGCGCACATGGTTGTGGACGACTGCTCCCTATGCGCAATCATTGTGGTGAGGTCAATGACTGCTCCCTGAATCCGGCAGCTGACCTTGAAGTTGCCATTTCATTTGACAAAATTCATGGCATGGGGTCGTCAGTAAACCAGGGAACAATCTTTCTAGATGGAGCTCGAAGTGAAGCTTTCCGTTGGCAATATCGGCGCGAAGAGTTGATTCCTCATTCCTCAGAGTGGATACGCAGCCTTGGCGTACTCTGCTGTATCTTTGACATGAAGTTTCCATGCCCCTCGTGCGGGCAGTTCCTCTCCGACTGGACCTGGTTCTTTGCACGTCAATCAGCATCCAATAGCAGCGGGTTCGATGTCCCGTCTTGAGCTTCTCTACCGAATCGAGACAGGCGCAATCGTCGCGAGTGCGCCACTCCCAATCTCCAAGGCAGTCCGTGTCGTTCGTGTTTGGGAAAACACCAACCAGGGCGGCATCGTAAATAGTTGCGCGTCTCCGGGGCGGCCGCGACAGCTGCAACGAGTGGCCCTCGCAACAAGCCGACGAAAACGTTTGCCTCCTTTTGCACCTCCGCCGCTCACGTTACCTCTGCCCACAGTTGCCCCTCAGCAAATGCACCGCCATTCGCAAACCAAGGGCGCCCAAGCCTCAATGGCCTCTGAGGGTAGGCAGAAGCCGCTGCCGAGGGCCACTGAGTCGTCGGCAGCGCCGGCCACGTCAATGATTCCGACGTGATCTTCGATGCCCCCTGGCACGCGCTCGCTCGTGTACATACGGAAGGCGGACCCGCCTGCGATTTCGATGACGGTACGACTGGGAGCGACATGTTTTCCGGGGCACTGGGCGAGGATTGGGGAGGGGATGATCAAGGATAAGGTAAGAGGGCAAAACAGAGCAGCGCGCTTCGGCGTCGCATGTAGCAGTTGTACCCACTGGAGCAGGTTCGCTTATCTTGGCCGGGTTTGCAGCGTGGGAGGCCTAGCACCGTGCAGATCATGGCCTGGCAGAAGTAGTCAGGTCGGGCGCCACTTTACACAGCCACGCCCTATGGTTCCGGACGAGCCGAGGGCCGTAGCTTGGTACCCTGCGGTACCCCAGTTGTCCAGCCACAGCTGAGGCAGTGGGAACGCGTTGTAGCAGGCATTGGCCACGCTGGCGGTTGGGCGGTGGGGTTTCAGCCTGCTCTGTAGGTACCCGTTCGGCAACAGCTGTCTGGTCGTCGATGCGGCACAAGTATTGGGTTGGGGTTCTGTAGGTCCAAAGTATCGTTGCAAAGCGCCGCCGGGCGGAAGCGGACACAGGCGGGGATGAGCTGCATGCGGAATCAATTTCTGCAGAGGCTCCGTCGAGCTTGACAAGGAACAGCCATGGCGCAACTGGCGAGAGGGCCGCAAAGGCACACAGTACACAACGCAGAATATCCAAGGCAGAGGAGAAGCGCGACCAGCTCGCGTCCCGACTCATGGAGAATTGGACCTTTGCTTAAGAAAAATATGGGGTCGATGGGATGTGGAATGGAAAAGGTCGTTGCGCCGACCAGCCAGCCACTTGGCCCGAGGTGGTCGGGAAGGAACAGTCCCCCTGCGAAGCTGGCTTCATACAGGACCCGTCTCGAGCTGTTTTTAGATGAAGAAGAGGCACCACGTGTACCTGTATGTGTAGATGCATTGCTGAATCGTGCGTAACAGATGGATGCCATGTAGTCTGGAAGATGCTGGAGAGAGTATGGCGCGTAGGGGTGCCTGTACTGTACCTGTCGATCGCGTGGAAAGCTTTGTCGACAGAGGCAGCGCTGGGACCAAGGCACGGGTGAGGGAGTGGATATGGACAAGCGGTCGAAGGAGGGTGGTACATGTAGGGAGCAGTCGAGGGTTGGGGCCAACAGCGTTCATGTTCATCAGGCTTCCAAGAGGCTGAGAGGGCGAGCAGGGAGTCACAGTCGGGACGGGAGGAGGAGCATTCGCGCATGACATGGGTGGGGGTGGAAGCGGTGCTAATTGAATGAATGAATGAATGAATGAATGAATGATTGCTGGCTGTCATGTCAGATCAGCGTGTTTTGTTTCTCTCAAGGACGCTGACTGTGACTGCCGGTGGTTGGTGGTTGGTGGTTGGTGGTTGGCGGTGGGTGACGTCCAAGCCCAGGCAAACTGAAGGCACTGGACTTGACTGGACTGGACTGGACTTGACTGACTGACTGACTGACTGCAGTTGAGGCCTCCCGCCCACCCGCCGCCGCCGCCGCCGCCGCCGCCGCCGCCGCCGCCGCTCGTCGTCACGCTGCGTCGCTTGTCTTAACAGCCATGCTTCGCCACATTTTGCCTACCCACCACCTCACCCACCCACCTACTTCTCAAAGACTCCACTTTCTCTGCCATCCAGTTTTCCCTCCCCTTTCCCCCCCCACAGCCCTGTTCGCTCCAGCGCCAATTTTGCCTGTCTTCACTCCACCGAGCGCAGGTCAAGTCCAGCTTTTGCTTGCTCGATCGATCTTGCACTCGCCCCCTCGGACAGTGCCTTGCTTGGCCGGAGTAAGTCAGCCAGGGCTCCAGCTCCGGACCTTTCAGCCACCATAACATCATCACATCATCCATCCAACTCCACCATCACTACCTCTCCTCCCACCACCTCCTCCCACCCGACCTCACCTCTTAGGTACCGTACCTCTTGTTCAGCCTCCTACCTCGTGACTACACTCCCCCTCGTCCCCCTTTCTCCCTCTCTGCCACCTCCTTCCTTGGTCTTGTTGCTCCCAATCCTGCCTGCCAAAGGCCCCGGTCCCCGTCCTGCTGCGCTCCCCTGCTGGCCACGAAAGCCTTGCAGCAGCGCCTGTCGCATGTCTCTACATCCTCGACCATAGCTGATCCCAGCCCAGACAGCTTTCTGTTCTCTCTCGTCTGGCGCGCATCTCGTTTCTGTCCCGACGCCATTCTCGCCCGGACCCGGCCTTTGCGCGCGAGCCACCTAGAGTTCAATTGCTCTCTCAGCGATCAGCGACAACAGCCGACTCGACAAAGTGCCGCCGCCGCAATACTGCAAGCACCTCGCCCGCCTCTCGCCCCCCCGCGCCGTGTCCTTCCGACTCCGCGAACTCGTTTGATGGCTGCCCGCGTCGACATGCGCCGCCTTTGACCACGACCATCGGGGACATTTGGCAAAAAAGAAAAAAAAAAAAACAATCCCAACCGCCCGCCCGCGCTCCTTCTTCGAGTCCGCGACAGCTTGGACCCTTGCGCCGCAAATATTCAGTAAGTAGCCGTGTTGCGCCCAGTCAGCTCAACCGAGAGCCGCAAGCCCTTCTTCAGACGAGCAACAAACTCAGTCGGCGCCGCGTAACCCCGCGATTCGCGCCTCACCAGCGCGCCTACATTGCTGATGGCCCGTCAGAACTCGTTCGTCGGCTGCTTGTTGACTTGTAGCCCTCGCCCGTTCCGCTCCTCTCACCTCCACACGCCCGCCCTATGGCATCCACGGGAGCCTTCACGCCCTCGACGCACGCCGGTCCGTTCCCTTCCGCTCGCGCCGCTCCAGATACGCCCACCTCCGTGTCTCCTGTCGACCCGCCGCTCGGCGGCGCCAACTCTTTCAAGCCTCACGCCGCCCCAAACCCTACCATAACCTTGGACCCGAGCTTGCCCTCGCCCACCACGAGCACGCGCACGCCCAAGTCTCCCGCCTTCAAAACCACCCCTGCCTTTTCTCCTCAGCCGCTCACCGGTGCGGCGGCCATGGCTGACGACCGTCGGCTGAGGGAAGAGAGGAAAAGGGAACCCGTCAACCAAACGTCCCCAAATCCGGCCATCAGTGCCTTGACAAATCTCCTTGGTGACAACGGAATGAGCAAACCACGCGACGCTCCTGCCGCCGCTACGACGCTCAGCGAGCCCCTCGCCAAAGCGGCCAAAAACATATCAATTCCAGACTCGGTGGCCGGTGGTCAAAACATGCAGACGAGTCCAACCAGTGTATCAAGCTTTGACTCTTTGGATAGCACGACGGCCCCGACCGCGACGGCCAATGCCACGGTCACGGCGCCGCCTGGGCAATTCGGGCCTGGAGGCATGCCAGTCACCGACGGCTCCCACGATTCGGGTGCTGCCGCCAACACCGGCCCCCAGCCTGGAGAAGGCTTCGCCAATAACCGTTCTCAGACCTTTCCGGTACCGGCACCGCCAGACCACGACCCGCGCCAGCCCACAAGAGTGCTCAGCATGCCGATGGCTGGCTACAGCCAGAACAACAGCCCGAGGTCGCCCAGCACCACTACCAAACGACACAAATGTCCCTATTGCTCCACCGACTTTACCCGCCATCATAACCTCAAAAGCCACCTTCTTACCCACAGCCAGGAGAAACCTTACGAATGCCCGACTTGTCAAGCAAGGTTTCGCCGACTGCATGACTTGAAACGCCATACAAAGCTTCATACTGGTGAAAGGCCTCACACATGCCCCAAGTGTGGTCGCAAGTTTGCTCGCGGCGATGCGCTAGCTCGGCACAATAAAGGACAGGGGGGCTGCGCTGGCAGGCGGTCGAGCTTTGGCGTCGACGAGGATGGAGAAGGGAAGAATGAAGAGGGCATGGACGGCCTTGTTTATCATGGTGACGGCGGCGACGACGAAAGAATGGACGAAGACGACCCTTCGCCCCGCAGGGTTAGTGAACCGTCTTCAAAGGGCCGTTCTGGTTCACATTCGTCGTATCAGCAGCACTCGAGCACATATCCCCCGGTACAGGGGCGTCCTGCGGGTAACAATGTGCGTCCCATGTATCCCCCAAGCTCGACGGGCGCTCCAACATCACGAGACCCATCCGGCCATCCAAGCCCAAAGACCATTGGAACCAGTCTGTCCTCTGTGCACTATGGCGGTCAGCAGCAAGCCCCGCCCGTCTTTCAAGGTGGCATGACCGAGTCTCCAAAACCCATTTCGCCTGGTCAAATTGAGGCTCAGCGCCACCAGGGCATACTCGAAGGCGCCATGCCGGGCGGTCGCTCTCCAAACATGCCCCAGCAAGCTCACCAGCAATATCAACAAAGAGGAGTTGGCAGGGGGTCATCGCCAATGAGCCTCCCTCCTCCGGTTGGAACATCACACGCACCCGGCCCCCATCTTCCCTCTCTCCCAGGCCTCTCCAACGACATGCGCATGGCTGTAAACAAGATGGGCGCTGGGCACCAAAAGGCCGGATCGCAATCTGGTCAGCCTGGTCCCAGCATGCTTCACAATCAAATGTCTGCTTCGGGTGGCTCCTCCTCGAACCAGGGCAGCTTGTCGAGCCACGGACCCAGCAGCGGTGCAAGCCTGCGTGAGTATTTTGGCGGCCGTGAACCTGATCTGTGGGAGTACATTCGAAACCTGGAGCAGCGCATGGTGAGGGGACAGGACGAGGCTAATGCACGGATACTGGCACTACAAGACGAAGTTGCGCAACTGCGGGCGCAGCTGCCGCCACAGCTGCCGCCACAGCAGCAGGGTCGCTAATTCATCTAGGTCGGAGGACTCGTGGTTTAATAATCCTGACCATGTTCCATAATGCGTTGTACTATCATGCTAGCGCCGGTGGAGTTTTACCATCCATCCACATCAAAGGATCGGCCCAAGGCGTCAGGAGTGCTGCCAAAGTCCAGTAAACGATGGCGACTTTGCAAAGAACATTGGGTGTGGGTATACTTGGAGCGCTGGGATGGTTACCCATGAAAGCAGGGCGGAAATGGCGTCTTCACAGTCAAGATCGTAGCAAGGCGGTCGAATTTTCTCTCGCGAAGTCTTTTGTTCATCTTATCGTTGGTAGAATTTCCCCCCCTCCCCCTTTTTCTTTTTTCTTTTCTTTTTTTTTTTTTTTTTTTTTTTGTGTGTCTTTCCTAATTGTCTGACTGCGAAAAAAGTTGGGTTTGCATGCTGGAGAGGTCTTCAAGTCCTTGTCTCGCGGGCTTTCCACGCTAAGCTCACAACAATCGTACTGTACAACACCGTCATCAGGCTTTTCTGGAGAATCCGTTGGGCTTTCCAAGAGTGGACGCGTCCCACGGCCAGGATACGATTTTTTTTTCCATTGTTCATGTTTGCTACTTACCACTCAAGTCGTCTTTGTTATCCTTTTGCATCTTTGGTTGAAGCTGTTCGATACCTATTTTAGCTTTTTTTCAAGAGATGAATTGGGCTCGTGACTTTCGCCTCTAAAATTTCCTTGTACGAGTTGATGACGGCAATAAGCGTTCTAGTCCTGGCCTGTTTCACTTCTTCAACACCGCTTGGCAAAACGTCAAACGGGTAGGCCTTTTGATTCAGGCAACTTTTTGTTCATCTTCCACCAACTGACGTGACGCAGAAACCGCTGTCGCTCACGGCTGCTTTTATAATGTCCGAGTTCATCAACAAGCCGCTTAATGCCAAGGTCCCAAGCCACCGCGTCGGTCACACAAACCTTTGTCACGGCTGCTCCTTGCGCTCCAGTATCCAGCACATTGGAGCTGACGTCGACGCATCCGTCCGCCCTGGCTGCGTCCTCGAGGCACCTTTGTCTCCCTCTGCGTGCCATTTAATCAAGGGGAGCGACGAGATTGGCTCGGTCAAATTCTCCAGCAGCTTCTTCCATCTTGCAGGAAACTCGACCAAAATATTACTATCTCGTGTGAATTGTACGACTTCCTTTTTTCTTGTCCTCGACGGCAATTGACATAGGTGGCTTGTTGCGCTGCCAACAGGTGTGTCGGTCCAATATTTTCCAGCTATCGTGGCTTGCCGCCGGCCCCCGTTACGAGCTGCTGTTTTCTTGCCGTCGCCTCGCCGGCATCTTGTCCCAAAATGGCGCGGATTTTCGGGATGCACAGTGGCAAGGTGGTGCTGCCTCTCTGGTTCCGCGTCGTGCGTGGCGTCCAAGTCGTCCTCGCGATCATCATTCTTGGCCTCTGTGGCTACGGTATATCGGTCGACGGAGCGGAGGTGGTGAGTATTGGCGGTGGTGGCCTCTCGGAAGAATTGTGACTGATTACTATGCGTCTCGCAGCTGCGGCCGGCTCTTATTCTTGCCTTGATCACGGCCATTCTCACCCTTCTTCCAATTGTGCCGCTTACTTTTCCGCTCGCCGGGTCGAGTGGCGTTTTTCACCCGGTGGGATCGCTTGCACTCGACTCGATTGCCATGATTCTCTGGCTTGCCAGCTTGACCGCACTTGCGAGCTATGAGCGCA
The DNA here is from genome assembly GCF_038021145.1 of Phyllosticta citriasiana. Lineage (NCBI taxonomy): Eukaryota > Fungi > Ascomycota > Dothideomycetes > Botryosphaeriales > Phyllostictaceae > Phyllosticta > Phyllosticta citriasiana. Next base: position 1,625,841 of record NW_027117279.1, on the reverse strand, counting down.
TTTACAGCGGCATACGCCACTATGGCGACGGCACGTATTGGGGATACTACTACAACGCCAGTAGCGTATCCAAGGCCTGGAAATGCGGCGTTGCCGCGGCAGTCTTTGCTGCTTTTGAGCTGTACGTTGTCGGTCCATGTCTCAGAACTCTCCCAACCTAACCACGTGTGCACCATCGGACGTAGACTCCTTTTCCTTGCAACGCTTCTCTTCTTCGCCTACTCTTTCCACCACCATGTGGCCGGGACGCAGCCGTCGTCGATATTCCGCTCCAGCGGATTCGGCACCGCCAGCGTCACCAAGGATGAAGAGCACGCCATGACGAACACGGCGCCCACCTCGCCCTCGACGACGCACGCTGTTCCCCACACCACGAATCCTCCTTACCCGACGGGCAATGCGTACGAGGTGTCACCGCCGCCGCTAAATGTACCTACTGGCCCGGCCCGCGACTCTGCCGTGTCGCCATTGCATACGGGCCACCAATCACCACCACCACTACCACCTCAGATTCCTGCCGTGCAGACACTGCAGCAGCAGCAACCTGAACAGAACCCCATTATGTTTGACTCGCAGCCTCAGCCACAGCCGCAACCAACCATCAAGTCTCCCAAACCCAAGGGCAGATATGTGTACCAGCCCGTCTACGTAGCCCCTGAGCAGCACGAGCGACGCGACAGCAAGGTCAACATCCAAGCGCTCCCAAGCGGACCGCAGCCTTGCTCATGCCATGCGGACGCCGCGGCCTTAGACGGGATTGCCAATGTGGCCGTCGAGTCGACGTCCAACATGACAGCCCCTACCGCGACGCCAGCCCTGAATACCCCGTCTCTCGCGATCCATCCCCCTTACCCCCTCACCCCTGAAGAGACGACATCGAATGGGAGTGACCACTTTCCCACTGCGCCAGACGGTGATGTGGTGTCGCCGCTTCCGCAGGCGCAAACGCCTCAAATCCAGCAACAGCAGCGGCGACCCTCCGTCGTCCCGCAACAGCAGCAAAACTATTACCAGCAGCATCAACAGCAGCAGGAGCAGCGGCCACCGGTCATGCCGCACCACGCGCGCTCCCTCACGCTCTCCCCGCACTCTCTCCCCGCGCCGCCGCGCTCCCGCCACCACCCCCGCTCCCTCTCCATCACGCACCCCCTGGCGCCGAACCCGCCCTCGCGCTCGGCGTCGCCCAACAACAACAACAACAACAACAACAACAGCACCAACAGCACCAACAACTCACCATATCTCTCCCTCTCGCGCCCCGGCATGCCCGTCCGCAGCCTCAGCGCCCTGTCGACGCCGACCTCGCGCCCCAAATCCCCATCCATGACGCCCTACGCGCCGCTTTCGCATCCGCTTTCGCCCAAGCCGCCTGCCCTCGCTCGCGCGCACAGCAGCAACAGTCACATCATCATGAATAGCAGCAACATTAACAGTAACAGTAACAAAGACAACAACAACAACAACAACAACAACAACAACAACGGCAACAGCAACAGTGCTCAGCAGCAGCAGCAGCAGCAGCAGCAGCGCGTCGCATTCGCTCCAAACCAGCGCCGCACGACAAGCGCGTCGAGCGTGGCGACGCTGTCGCGTTTCTACTCTGCGCCTCCCCCTTCTTTTTCTGCTGCTGCTGCTAACGACGGAATGGTCGGGGACGAGAGGGATAAGTTGACGGGTCTGCCGCGCGCGCCGCCGGGCGTCGATTTTGAGGCTAGCGGCGCGTTGGCGTTTGGTTGTGGTGGTGGTGCGGGGAGGAGGGGGAAGAGCGGTGGTCAGGGAGAGAGGGATAGGGAGAGGGATAGGGAGAGGGAGAGGGAGAGGGGAAGGGGAGAGGTTGAGGGCGTGCCGAGGGGCGTCGAGTGGATGGTTTGTCGGACGTGAAGGGGGTGAGACGTTGGTGTTTCGTGGAGGAGAAGAAGACGTTGTGGTGGTGGGGACTGACGTGTTGTGTGATAATTAGATGGGATAGAAAAGGAAAGCAAGAGAGAAAAGAAAAAAAAAAAAAAGGGAGCGTTGGTGAATTCTGGGTACCATGCAACACACCTCTCTCACTCGTTAGCTATTGTATTTCCCCTCCCCCCGGTCCAGCCCTCCACTGTACCCAGTACCTACATGTACTGTAGACAGCTTCTGCGAAAGCTATGATGAGTGGTCGATGAGGAAAAACACGATTGATCAAAAGACTTCGTCATTTTTGCTAGACCAGCTGGCAGCAGCAGCTCATAGTGTATAGACGGGCTGAGGGATAACAGGACCCGAGCCGTTTCGCTCCATGGTATGATGAGAGAGATTGGAGCATTGTCACTCACTTCATTATCGTGCCCATCGTCATCATCAACAATAACAACAACAACATGACATACATCCATTGACTCGTCATAATCATCAACCAATCAATTCATCCATCCATCCGCCCCAAGTCTTCCACGTCTGTCCCTTCCCTTCTGCCTCTCTCTCTCTCTCTCTCTCTCTCCTTCTACACCCGCTCACTTGCCACAACTACTTCCTCCCCAACAGTGCCACTCACCCATCCTACTCTCCACCCTCACTTTTATTTCCTCTCGTCCGTTCCCCCGCTTTCCCCTTGCCTCATCCCGCACCCACCTCCTTCCTCCCAAGTTCAAAAATTACCCGTTCTCCATTCCACGCATCCCTCCACCTCCTCATCGACAGACATAATCGTCTCGCTTCCACCACCTCTTTTGCGCATCCACACGGAGAAAGAAACGGAGATTGAAAAGTGGTAGGAAGGGATCTGTGGCCAAGGAGATGATAGATGGACGCGTCGGAAGGAGAGAAAATGGCGGACAGGGAGACAATCGAGGAAGAAAGAGAACACGACGCGGGTCAGGAGAGAGGAAAAGGAGTGACAAAAAGGGGAGGAGGGAAAAAAGGAAAAGAAAGGGGGGTCAAGAGTGAGATGAAGAAGGAGAAGAAGAAGAAGGAAAAAAGGAAGAAGAAATTTGAATTCCACCTCCTTTCTCAAGCAGCCAGCCACCAAGCCAACACAACAGTACAACAACAATTAAGAGAGCTCCGCCTCGCCTCTCCAATGACTCCAATTTTCCCCGTCTCTCCCCTCTAATCCCTTGGATCCTCTTCCCATTCTCCTTTCACAAAAGCCCCGGATCCGATTCCCAACCCACCAACGAAACCACTCACTCACTCACTCATCCTCGGCCTCAACCCTGACGAGCACTTCCTCCAAAAATCCTTCCAAAAACCCCTGCACATCCTCCCCCATGCCCACCGGCGCCCGCGCATCCCACGCATCGATCTCTGCGAATATGCGCGCCGCCTTACCGACCAGGCGACGAATATGCTCGTGCACCTCGCGGCGCCGCGCCGTCGAGGTCGAGCTCGAATGGCTTTGGTTAGCCGACGACGAGGAAGAAGAGGCCCCTGGGGGCATGAAAGACGGTGCGCCGCCGGTCGAAGAGCAACTGGACGAGGGGCGTGAAGCCGAGGATGAGGACGTCGAGGGGCGGTGGTTGTTAGGGTCGCCAGACGTCGAGGCGATAGAGGAGCTGGAAGAGTTGTTGGATGACGAGCCGGGCGTGCTACCTTTAGCATTGTCGCGCTTCTGTAGCGTGTTGTAGTTGTAGGTGCGCCGGTGGAGTGCGGCTTCGAGGGCGGGTATGACAACTCCAGAGAGAGCAGTGATTTCTACAATGCCGTTGTTCGCATTACCATTGGAACTAGCGTTTGAGCTGTTCGAAGTGGAAGAATTTGTGCCTGTAGGGCCAGAATATGGGGCGTTCGGGTTTTTGAAGCTGCGACTCAATGATCGGGTCGTCGTAGAGCGTGGCGCTGGTTGCGCCGGCGCCGGCACCGCCTGTTGCTGCTGTTGTTGCTGCTGCTGCTGCTGCTGCTGGAGTTGCTTCAAGTCCTGCGACTGACGTTGCTGTTGCCTCTGCCGTTGATTATCTTGAGGTGGAGGCTTCTTCGACTCTTGGGCTTGGCGCTGCTGTTCATGCTTCGAAGGCGACTGAGGTTGGTAGTTGCTGCTCCGGCTCGAAGGTCGAGTGCCACCCTCTTTTGACGGAGAGGAAGAAGTATGAGGCGGCGGAACAGGTCGACGTTCTGGCGACGGCATGCGTTGCGGGTTTTGCTGGTAAGATGAACCAGGTCGTGGAGGCGCAAAAGACGGGAGAGGATGTTGTGACAGCGCGGGCGTCTGTTGCGTCTGTCTTTGTGGACTGCCAGACGTACTCTGGCCCGAGGGACGGCGCACGCCCGACTGAAAGGGAGGAAGCAGAGGCAAGTTAAGAGGCATATTGCTAGGTGTTTGTGGCAAACCTGGAGGTGGCATCATTGCACCTTGCTTTTTCGGGCTATTTTGTTGGGTCTGCGGCTGCGAGGGCCTGCCATTTCCAAAGCTCACAGGTGTACCTTCAGTCTGGAATGACTTTCCAATGTAATCCGCAAAATCTTGAGTCTGAACCTTTGGAGAGGGAGGTGGCAATGGCTTCGATGGACCAGAATTCTGCCGATTGGGAGAGCGGTTTTCGTGAACCTTTCCAGGAGAAGATGACATGACCGAAGTGCTGGAGTTTTCTCGCACGGGTGATGGCGGCGCTTGTGGTCTCTCAATGACGGAAATCACGGAAGAAGTCGAGCTCTCTCGGAACGGGGCCCGTGGTCCAAGTGGCTTTTCTGGAGACGGCGGTAATGGTACTTTGCTCGGTGATACAGGAGGACCCGGGGCACTCCTTTTGGGCGGCGACAGATCTCGGGCTGGTTGAGATCGAGTTGGACTAGCAGTCCTGACTGTTGGCGTATTTTCCTCTCCATTTCCCGAAAAGGCAGTTTTCAAAGGCGACAGCGGCGCTGCCCTCGAATCGGTGGTCCTGTCTGTCCGGGACCTAGCATTGGTGGCGGCGTCATTCATCGCTTTGAGACCTTGATTCCTCCCGGCTGGTCTGATTGTGCCAAAGTCCCACAGGTCGTCGTCTATCGCGGAACGCGGCTCCGACTCGCCTTCTGATTCGTTCTCAGATTCGCTCTCCATATCCTTGCCATGCTTCAAGACCCAGCGCTCGTGCCTCTCGATAAGCTCCGTCAAGTAGGTAGTCTTTTTGGCCTTTCTCACAAATGGGTGCTTGAGGAGCTCTCTTGCCGAAGGTCTCTCTCGAGGCTCCTTGCTCAAGCAGAGCTGCACAAAGTCCTTGAATGCTCTGCTGAAGTTTCCATCCAGCGACGGGGGCGGGTTCTTGGGAATCAGAAACAACACCTTCATGGGATGAATGTCGGCGTATGGAGGCTCCCCATGAGCAAGTTCAAGGGCAGTAATACCCAGGGACCAGATGTCTGCTTTGTGGTCGTAGCCGGACTGCTTGATTACCTCTGGCGCCATCCAAAACGGGGTGCCTACAAAAGTATTCTTCTTGGTCATGGTGGCCGAGAGCTGACCAGAGACGCCAAAGTCGGCAAGCTTGACCTGTCCATTAGCGCTGAGCAGAATGTTTGCGGCTGTTAATGGCGTCAGCATGCTGCGAACCAAGTCCCCAAACAAACCCACCTTTAATGTCCCGGTGCAACTTGTTGTCGCCATGCAGGTATTCCAGGCCCATGAGTAGCTCCCGAATGATTATGGTAATGTACTCCTCGGGGATCAGGCCAGGCTTCATCAGGTCCCCGCAGCTTCCGCCCGAGCAGTATTCCATGATGATCCATAGGTCGGAACCCTTGAGGTAGGAGCCATAGTACTTTGTGACGTAGGGCGAGTGGAGCTCGGAAAGGATGGAGATTTCCTGGATAATGTCTTCGACTTCGTCTTCGGCGTTTTCGACGTCAATGACCTTGATGGCCACGGATTGGCCAGTCCGTTTGTCGACGCTAGGGTCACTCGTCAGCGCGCGAGTCAGTGAGGGTGGTAAATGTTTTGGAAAAGCACCCTTTGTAGACCTTGCCGAAGCTGCCGCCGCCTATGCAATTCTGCTTGGTGTAGAGCGTCTCGGGGTCCACGCTGCCGTCGGTGGTGCCGTACATAGCGAATGGACTTTTGAATCACGCGAGCAAGCAGAAGCAGCAAAAGGACAATGAAGCAGCGCAACGCCTGGGCAACAACAACATGCGAGTGGACTGGAAGAAGAGGTTGTAACGACGGGAAGGCGCAGCTGAGAGCAAGACAGGGCTGGTGGGCTGTGGGGTGTTGATATTTCCTGCCTACCCGGGCGGGTTAGATAGATTGTCGCGCACACCTCGTGTCCCGCCTGTCAGCCCTTGCACAGAGCAACGTCTCCGGCAATTCGTCGAGTGGACGCGGCGCGGGGATGATGATTGATGGGTCCGCTAAGGTAGGTAGGGGGGGGTGGGGGCACGCGCACCCTGGTCCAGAGGTGGTGGATGATGATGTAAATAAACAAACACCGTGTGCCGCAACTATGCCGTGCCGCCGCCTGCCCACAACCACGGGCGGTGCCACGAGCGACGTGCAGAGTCGAGTCCAGGTTGGCCACGAGGAGCTGGAGGAGGAGAAGCTGGAGCTGGAGCTGGAGCTGGAGCTGGCAAGAATTGAATCGTCGCCCTGGGAAGCAAGGTGGAGGTTCCACTCCCATCCAACTACGGGTGGTGCAGATGAGGGCGCAGGTGCCGAGCCGTCGTCGTCGTCGTCGTCGTCTGTGCGGGAAGTCTATCTAAGGTATGGCGGAATGCTCGACTTCATATATGCACCCTCCCCGTCCGTCCGTCCGTCGTCCCTCTGACCTCCACCTCTGCGTGCTCAGACTCTTCGCCCCCAGCTGCTACTATGACACCGTCTAGACGCGCGCTTCACTTTTCACTGGATGCGTCTCATGTCCAACCCTTTGATTCCGTGGACGCGCTAACCACCCATTTTTCGCCGCGTCGCCGTCTCACTTGTCATCCCTCGTTCATTTCCACTGCCGTCGCACACGCCATTCATTCCGCCGCCGTGCTCTTCTTTGTAGACGCCGGCATGCCAACCGCTGCTGCGTTCCATTACCTATCACTGCGTCCGTCTGCTTGGACTACATTTCACCAAATCCTCACCCGACTGAACTTCAAGCCAGTTGCAGATCGCCAAAACTCGGCCCTCAAGACCCGGCCGCGGGATATAAAGCTAGTTAACCACGAATGCTCCATGCCCTTCAGCTTCTCATAGATGATCCAACTGCCCATGTTCCTGATCCATGAATAAAAAACGAAACACCAGCCGAATTTGTCCGTGCTCCTGCAGATTCGCATTCAATGCATGTTCATGTTGTCCTCAAAGCAATCACCGCCGCCGTCGACCAGTGACTTCCGCTGTAAAGTCGCTCTCGTCCTCCTCAACCACTGGTGCCGGTGTCTTTCTCTCCTTTTGCCTGCCTCCCCTCCTCCTGCGGTTGTAGCTGATATTACTGGCCGAGTCATCCGGTGCGAGCTCCGAAATGGTGTCGTCGATGCCGTCATCCGTCTCGGTATCCCAGCCTTGGCCGTTCCATCCACCGGCGGTAGAGGCCGGCGTTCCTAGCCTCACCTCAATACCCTCAGAACCACGACGAGCCTGAGCCGCAATGGCGAGTCCGGCGCCTCGTTCGCGTAGAGCCCGACGGACCAGCTCAGCCTTGCAGTGCAGTGCTTCAAACGCGTCCTCTAGGGCTTCCATACCCAGGTAAATTTCCCGCTCAACCTCGGCCAAGGTAGCGATTTCCACCTCTTCGTCCATTTGCACCGGCGCTCCAAAGGAACTTGGAATTCCTGGCGTGGTGCGTCCAAAGGCGGAGCCCAAGCCTGGGGTTCCGTTTCGGGCACCTGGGCTAAACGGCGTCGTTCCACGGGATGGGGCACCAGCACTAAATGGCGTCGTTGTCCTTGACAAGGGTGTCGCTGTTGGCCCTCGGGAGGGTCCGCGGGAGGCGGAGATGGACGGCGTCCCGTACGAAGGTGGCGGGATGGGCCCTTCAGCACCACTCCACAAAAACCCGTCAAATCTTCCCGACACCAGAATATCCCACTCTCCATGACTAATGGCAGCCATGGTAGCTAGGACGCCATGAAGCTCTGGATGGTTCAGAAGGAAAATGGCGCATTCGGGATCTCGGGGAGCGCTTTCCAGGCGGTAGAGTCTTTGAAGCGCCAGTGCAGTCTTGGTCAAAATCTCCGACTTGGGCTTGGATCCGTTGAGGGGCGTCCCTGCGCGAGATCCACCAATGGAAGCTTTGCCTTGGAGAAGTGCGGTGAAAATTGGTCTCTTTTCAGGCTCCAAATGCGTGACCATTGCAAACGTGAGCGTCTCGTCGTCGACAGCTTGCGGCGGGCTTGATGGGAATTGAGGTTGACTGGCGAGCCAATTTTGCACTGCCTGCTTTGTCTTTTTGCTCTGTTTGATGTAATGCTCGCGATATTCCTCCGGGACATCAATGTCCAGCTTTTGCATTGGCGCAGCCTGACTCATGCCTGATATGCCGAGACCAGCCGAGTCTGTTTCGATGCAAAAGGGTGGCCACGCTGGAAGTTCTCGCCGACCAGAAACGAATTCCAATATTTCTCCCCAACTGACTCCGGTATCCTCTTCTGTGGGGGCGTGCAGATCCAGATTGGAGCAGCACATGACACAGCGGCATGTTTCTGAAGAAATGTTGCGGGCAAAAACTGCTTCAAGCCTATCCAGTAGTCTCCGCGCCACAGAACGGTATCCTGTGGCAACGGCGATCGAGCCGCTCTTAGACATTACTTGAGTGTAATCGTCCAACAGACTTCGGAAGGGGGCGAATATATGTTGCACTGTTTCGGACGGCGGGGGCCTAACGCCATTAGGGGAAGAATGTTCGGAGGCTGTGACGAGGGCCTTTGGCACTGTGTGAGCAAGTCCTCCGTTGGTTAAGAGGTAGTCCACTCTCGGGATGTCCGGAGGCATCATTGGCGGCGGGGGAGGGGGCGGCGGAGCGACATTGTTGCTGAATTGCTCAGACATTCGAGAAGCGGGACTTGCGAATACTTCGACCATGGGAGTGCCTTTTTGACCCAGATCCGGGGACGGGTAAACTTGTTGAGTCGAGTTCGGGGTGCGCGGAGAAGAGTCCACAACCGACGGAGAAGAATTGCTGGCTTTGCGGACCCTCGGCGGGTCCGGGGCGATGGAGGTGGCATCAGAATCGGTAGCGGATCGGATAACGTTTGATGATCTTGTGCCTTTTGCACGCACTGCCGTGCTGGGTTTCGAGCTGCCCGAGAGCTCCGATTCTTCGTCGACGGCGGTAGCTTTTCGCAGGCTAGAATGTGAAGTCTTGGTGCCTGCTTCCCGTTGTGATTCAGGGTCTGCGCTGCGTCGGCCAGTCGCGCTGGCCCTCCCACTTTCTCTTCCCGATCTAGTACTGCCGCCAGACCTTCGCATGCTATTTCCGCTGCCTCGTCGCCTCAAGTCGGGCTCGTCGGCGGTCAAGGGCGGGCTCGGGGGAGCAGTAGCAGCATGACGGGCTGCCGCAGAAGCTGATCGAGGCGAAGCGCGGTCATTTCTCGTCTTCTTGCCGAGATCGGTCGGATCCGGCGTTATGGGAGTCCTGACTGCGGATTTGGAAGTGTCGGGCTCGAGTGACTCTTTGCTGTGTGCCTTGGAGAATTCGGGGTAGGGCGAAGCTTTGGCAGGGCGACGATTAAGCTCTGGGACGAGCGACATGCTTGATTGGGATTGGTGGGAGCGTGACGAACGAGGGCGATCACGCTCAGAGTCGTCGTGAAGGCGGTCTCTTGATTTTGGGCGCTTTTTGTGTGAGGTTTTGGAGGAGCGGATTCGGTCGGGATTCTTGTCGCGGGAGCGGGTGGACGGGTCGATGTCGGAATGGCGATGCTTTCGGCGACGGGCGGGCTCTTCGTCCCTGGAGCTCATGGTGGGTGGTGCTTGGAGGGCGGAGAAGGAGAGGTGTCGGGGGGGTGGTAGTTCAGGTCAGGCCAGGACGAGCGGCTAGACGCAGGCGCAGGTTGGGATGTGATTGGGCGAAGGTGAAGCGGAAGAGGAGCGGGTCGGCGGCAATCAACTGCGAAGATGCTGGTACAATGGGTTTTGGATTTGGGTATTGGGCTGTCCGTCGGAATGACTGAAAGTGGATGTGGCGGAGCCCAAGAAGCGCAAGAGGTGCAGGCTGGTCGACACGTCAGAGGATCAAAGTCCGTCCGTGGGTGAAGTCGATCGCCGTCGCGCCGCTCCGCAGTGTGCACTGGACCCTACGCGACCCTGCCCTTCCTTTTTTTTTTTTTTTTTTTTTTTTTGTGGGTAGCGATCAGTCCCTCGCATCCTCTCAACTCTCACCAGGCCAAGCCACAGCTACTGCGCACCGCCTCGACACGGCCTCGAAATAAGCTCAAGCGCCCACGGGACTTTTTTTCTCTCTCTCTCTCTCTCTCTCTCTTTCTTCTGCCTTTCTTCCCTTGATCCATCACCAGGCCACGCCATGTGCCTTGCGGGGCCACGCGCTCTGCCATGCCATTCCGCCACGGACTCCTCATCTCTCACCGCGACCGAGGAGCTGACCACCTCACCCACCTACCGGTACCAGCTACTGTCGACTTTCACGTGCACGAAAAAGCGTCGAGACATGCCATGGCGCCCGCTCCATCTCCTCCGATGCAAACCTCCGCTCCCAGCCAATGATTTCATCGTGCTTCTGCCGTGACGCCTCTCGAAACACCAAAACCAAAGGCCTCACGCACTGCACTGCGTCTGCAGCTTTCGCTATGTTCCGAACAAGCCTTTTTGTGTTCTCGTACTCTGCTGAGAGCTGGGTTGTGCCTGCTCCCACTTGCAAAATAACTGGCTGTCTTCTTGCCTGTTACGAGCGGATGAGCTGCACAGCTTGCGCAAACATGGACCCGCATGGCAGGAGCTCTAGCTACACGCAACGTCTACCTTCTGCTCATTTTTTGAGTCCAAACCAATACAATCCACATCTCTCTCTTGGTCCTCAACATTCACCTAGATCGTCAGATCCAACTCGTATTCTACTATCTACGGCACGGCTGGCCCCGCTGTCTCTATTGACCTGTGCATTCTAGGGTTTTGCTTTGCCGGCCGGAGTAAACCTTGTGTCTCCCTCATTCTTCTTCTGGTCCCTACAGCAACACCGGGCAAAATTCGTCAAAACGTCTTCGTCAATTTTTCTTTCGCGCGGGGTTGCTGGGCCCTTCTCTGCCCCGGCCTCTCCAAATCGAAGTCCCAGTCCGATTCTTGCATCCCTCTCCGAGCCGGCTCCCGCAGCTTATCGCAGCAGATTTCTAGGCAGATCCGCGGGCAATGAGCCGGCAGTCGAGATACCCAACTTGCCCACAGACGTGGAATTCATTCGAGACCCACCACATGGACATCAGACACAAGCGACATTTGTCAATCGAGCCAGCTTGAGAAGTCGGCTCGTCGGAACGCTTGAGCAACATCCCGACTTTACATTGAGCCAAGACCGTCCTTGGTCTCCAGATGACCATGTACTATTCTCAGAGTTTGATCTACCAAGAACGCCTCTCGGTGATTCCTCTACAGGCTACTTTCCAGCGCAGTATGACACCTCTCATAGGAACAGCGTAGCATCGTTGGCGACTCAGTATGAAAAGCCCAACGCAACATTCATGTCGACCCAAGACATGAGTGCACTTCGCCACTCCTCCAACAGCCTTGATCTCGTACAATCAAGGACATTCTTGTTTAGCAGTCCAGAGCTGCAAAATCTGTCATCAAGCACACCTGGTCAACCATCTCCACAGTGGTTGGTAGGTGACGCGGACCAAGACTATTTTCGCACCCGAAGAGCATCAGGGGGACCGCAGGAGCAGCTGTGGTCCTATTCTGGTGACGGTCCATCACTTACTCGTCATCATTCAGAACAGTCTCACGACTCTGCCAAGGGAAATCCAAGCTTGGAAGACACTTGCGCTGCTACGAATGAAGCGGATCGACAAGCAGGAAATGACGACGCATTCAAAAATGACTCTAATTCCAATAAGAGCCCAATGCCAAACTTGGCTGCCTCAAGACTTCCGGCAGAGATCATTCAGGAGATTTTCTTGTACCTCCATCCCAAGGACTTCAACTCCGCAAGGCACTCTTGCCGCAACTGGATGATATCTAGCTTAGACAGCAGCCTCTTGCGGACCATGCTACAGCGAGGAGCTTGGTGGTGTGGTGCACATGGAGAACTTTGGTCCCACACGACTGACAGTCGTTCCTCAGAAGAATGGCTGCTCAGCCGACACCTTGCGCGGCAGTGTGCGCTGTCTTCGGGTTGGACTGGCAACGGTGTGGACAAGAGCTCTTCAGATGGTGCCTGCGCGTTGGTGAAGACGGCCGAGGTCAAATTCTCCGAGCTTTCTCACGGCTACATCGGAACAAGTGGAAACCCAGCCCCTCCTCTGATCTTTGCTGTCAGCATATGTGGTCAATATCTCATGATTGCCGAAGCAAGCATGATTTACATTTACTTGTTGGGGGAAGGTGGCATTCGTCTTCTGACCAATGTTGTCTGCCCTCGAAAGGCTCTGGCCATGAGCATGGATGCATCTGAACACCGATTTGCCATTGCAGTCCTGTTAGAAGGTCGGATGGGCATGGTCTGCGATCTCAAATTCGGACCCACCCATCGCGAAGCTCCAAATGTTCTTCCTGGCGATTACATTGAAAGCACTTCCGGTAACCGCTCAACATCCGGGCCTTCGCTCTTCACCAGCCGTCTGTATCCTCTTGACTCCCGGGCAAGTTCGGGTTTTCAGAATGCGAGTCACATGGAAACGCCTCAAACCTTCAGTACTGTCAATGTCCGCAACAGCGACATGAATTCTACTTTGTATGAGACCACGAACCCAGAAGCTCACAACGAAAACCTCATCAATCAAACGTGGAATTTGCATCTTCATTATTTGGACCATTCCCGCCATTGTCAACGAAAGCACAAGCACACGATATTCTGTGATTACATCTCGCCAAATGGCCGAATGCCCCTGGAAAATGGCCCTCACACCATTTACCGTCATCTTTGCTCTGAGGACGATCCTCCGCGCTCAGTAGCCATTTGCCCACAACGACGCTGCGTCGCCTTTGGATGCAGTTCCGGAATAGAGTTGCACTGGATAGACGCTCGTACAGGACAAGATTTGCAGCGCTGGTTCCCTTTGAGCGCTCCCTCCGACTTTCTCTATTTTCTGAATCCACGTCCAGGCGTCGACTCTGCTCACAAATTGCGCATAATAAGTTCCATAGCGCACCCACAAGACCGCGAAGGCATACGCTCAAGGTTCTTTCCAGAGACTCCAGCAAACATACTCGCATGGGACTATCGCGCAGTCGATCGTGAGAGTAGATGGTACCAGGGACTTGGCACCGGCAGAAGCGTCTCGGGAGGCTCCTTTGCACATTCCCGCGACTTCACAAACTCTACCTTCAGTCCGACGTCTCCAGCGTCTTTGAGCTCCGCCGTCCCGTCCACTGACCATTACCGTGCAGTGCCACTTTCAGACGGGTATCATCATCTCTTTACGGATCCAGTAAGCTCAGCATTGTATCTAGGCTCCGACGCCCCGCTTGGTGGAGGCGTCAAGCTGTTGCGCAAAATCCGGTTCATTCCACCTGCAACGGCAGTTCCTAGGTTCTTTGCGCCAGAACTGCTTCCACCAACAGCATATGCAGTGGGGGCTGCGTTAGAGATGGGTGCGCGAGTTGCAGCAGCATACGGGTCTGCAATTGTGCTGTTCAATGTCCCCGCAGACGTGCTGCTGGCCAGCCAAACAGAGACTGGACGAGTCGAGTGCAGCATCGGCAGCTGCGGGTGTAGTGGCTCTGCCAGAAACAACGCAGATAGACGCAGCAGCAGGAGCAGCAATGGCCGTGGTAGTAATGCCTCTGCCGCCGCCGCAGACGCAGAGTCTTGCCAGTGTGAGCGTTCATGCGGCAGCACTGGCGCAGGCCAGCGCACGTGGCGCGAATGGTGGGATGCAGCATCGTCGACGCTGCTGCCAGGGCCCCAATCACCGTCGCTCCCCAACGACTCGTCGTCCCACTCGTCCTCGCGATCCATGTCAGCGCTTCCAACGCCCCCGCAAACCCCTTTGGAGGCGGAGCCCAGCCGCGTCGCGCTGCCCCCATACCCCCATCCCTCAACGCCTAACAACCCTGCAGATGCGTCTGGGGCAACACCGGCCGAGATCCTTTGGCCGCTCGCGCTGCACGGCACGCTGCTCGGACACGTCAACAACGTGGTCAACCTCGCAGTCAATGATAGCCCGGAACTCACCGTGTGGGCCATTAGCGCAGACGGCAAGGCTGAGAGCTGGAGCATTCCATCGGCAACCAAGAATGCACAAGACACGGCACCGGCAGACGTGGACGGCGAGCAGCGCCGGCATGGAGGCGCTATCAAGACTCAAGAGGGTCATCTTGATGACGGGATCAAGAGAAGCGTTGCCTGTCGCGACGGCCGCATCGTCGACGTCGTCGATGAAGTGGATCCGCCTGAGTGGTGGGACGACAAGAGCTACAACGACGACGATTTTGATGATGAGGCTGGCGGCATCGATGACTTTAACGAAGACGGTTACGAGAACCCCCCTTTCCGCTTTGAATACTCCGCTCCTGCTGCTGCTTCTGGCTCACACTTTTACTTCGAAGAAGACGACAACGAATTGGGCCGTGATAGCAGCAGCAGCAGTAGCGGCGGTGCTTTCGACGGCATGCACACCGTCGCCGAGCCTAACGATGGACATGGCCATGTCAGTGCTGGTTGTGTGGCTGGTTCGTCGAGCATGATCGTATACCGCCTCCCGCGCGCAGTCATGGGCCCAAGACGCGGTGGTGGGACTGACGGCTCGTTGCACGGTGGCGGCAGCGGCGCAGTTCCAGCTGTAGACGGCGTCGATGCGCTGGCATTTGGGGATTTCGTCGTGTTTGGCGGAGAAGAGGATGACATTGATGAGGATGACTAGAATGGCTGGATTGACGTGCGTGAATTAGAAGGTCGTCAGCGGTCGAAATGGGATCGAGACAGAAGGGCCACCAAGCCAAGGGGTCGGTCATGGTTCCAATCTTTCACCTAGCATCGTTAATCGGAGACGTCGATACCTGACTCTTCTTTGACATTTCAAGATGGATGCATTGACCTGGCCCCTCCTAATTCCTCCTGTCTCTTGACCAGTGCGTGTCGAAAATCGTGACGCTCCTGGGCTGGCCCATACGGCTGCGTCTTGAGGGTGACCGTACACTCGTTTGCCATTTCAGTTGTGCCTGAGGCTACAACTTCTGCATCCACTGTGATGCGCCATGGCATCTTGTCTGTCTATTCACCAAGATAGAAAATGAAGACTCTGAAGACTCTGCCGAGCAGGAAACACCAATGCGGCGCCACACACACACACACACACACATAGATATACACATGGGGGGGAAAGAGGGGGCGCTACGTCACGCCGTTGAGCGAGTGGAATTTGATCGATTCTATTGGGAGAAAGAGAGAAGGAAGGGGCGGTGGCGCCTGATATGCAGCGCCCCTGCACTTGACTTGGTAGGTAGGTAGGTAGGTAGGTAGGCACATTGTATGTAGGTACCTTAGCTACCTTAGGTTTCTGCAAGGACACAAGTAGTTTCGGCGCCGTGTGCTGGGTGGGGGTGGGGGGGGGGGGGGGGGGGGGTAATCTTGGTTTAAGGTACTTTGATTTGACCTTTTTTTCTCTTTCTTCGGTTCTTCGTTTGCTTCCCCTGAATCCTGACGACCGGGTAATGACTACAGGCATGAGAAAGGAGACGAAGAGGAAGAAAAAGGAGACGAAGAAAAAGGAGATGCAGGTACGCTAGCAAGTAAGTTGCGCGATCCGGTCTTGGTCGCGACGGCTTGTTGACGACGTCTCGTCTCGTCTCGTCTCGTCTCGTCTCGTCTTCGTGTCCGATCCGGGCGGGCTCCGTCCGGTGCAGAGCGGACGCCTCTTCTTTCGTGGCTGGCGTGCGCGGCATGGCATTGTCGCGTGGGCGAAGCAGGGCAAGGCAGGGCAAGGCACGGCATGGCAAGGCATGATGCGAGGTGAGCAGGCAAAAGAGGGAAATCCGCTTGACACGGTAGCACCTATGCCCGCTGCTACTGTCTCTCCCTACAATGCTGGTGCGGCGGCGGTACTCGGGGACATACATGTACATGGTACCATTTCACACCCGTCACACGCTTGGCAAGATGGATGGATGGGAAATCATCCGCCCCTGACTGACTGACTGACTAACTACATGTACTTGAACACTGATTAGCCGGCCGGGTTCCTGGCTCGTGGTGGTGGCAGTTGGCGAAGCACGCCCAGCCCAGCTAGCACCGGCAACAATCAGCCGGTTTGACTAGAGCCTCAGGCACGTCTGGCTCGCGTGCGTGTTGGGAGTGAGCAAGCGAGCGAGCGGGAAAACAAGCGAGCTTATTCGCGTTCCATTTTCATTCACTGCTGGGACGACAGATGGACTGACGGATGGAAAATGCGGTCCCGGTTAGTCCGTCTCTCCGTCTAGTCTCAGGACATGTCGGGCGATTTCTGGCATGTGTTTTGGGAGGAGCAAGCAAAGAGCCAAGGAAAAAAAAAAAAAAAAATTTGAAAAAATCGTATGAGCAAGAAAGACCAGGGAGTGCGTGAGCAGCACCGCCATGATGTGTAGCCGAAGTGCTGCTGTTGCGGCGGCTGACCGGCCGGCAACTCCCTAGCGAGCGAGACGAGGGTCTCGCGGGAAGACTTGTACATCATCCATGCGTTGTCTGTGTCTCTGGTCCGGGGGCTCCACTGTAAACAACTTGCTCTCTCTCTTCATTGCCGAGCGAGCGGGTGGACTGATCAAGGAGGAGGACGCGCACGCCTATTTAGTCAGTCGGGTGGGAAGGAAGCGAACAAGCGGGGAGCATGAGACAACAGTCGACTTTTCCTCCCCGGATTGATGATGGTGATTTGCAGGCGCAAGACGGAGTGGCTGATTACTCAACGTCAGTGATTCAGTTCATCGACGATGATGATGATGATGATGATGATGATGATGATGACGATGCTGATGCTGATGGTGATGGGGAACCTGGATGATGGGACGCAGCTTGATGCTTGGATATGTGTGTGCCGTCTGTCGGCCTTCGGTGATTGCACGGCTGTACCTAGGGATAATGGCTGCAGAGAGCGGTGCAGTAGTGCAGACAGACGGCGGTCGATGCGGATAATGACAAGTGAGCCGCGTGGATGATAATGATGATGGAAGAACCGGGCGAGCTGGCTGGCTGGCTGGCTGGCTGGCTGGCTGGCTGGCTGATATGAAGGGAGAAAGATGTGGAGACGTCGATCTTGCAGTGTGCATATGTAGTACCTCGCAGTAGTTTGCAGCAAACTGTGTGAGGGACGGGAAGTGAGGAGAGGCAGCTGCAACCAACAGCGCAGAGCCAACGGTCATGGTTGCGGTTCGAGTTGCACGGCGTGGCGGCGGTGGCGCGTGGTAGCCACGGAGAGCTGAGCAAGGTGGTAAGACGGCTTGAGGTGAGAATGTCAGGTTTACGTAGGGGATGGAGACAAATTTGGTGACTGAGTCAGGATGCATCGTGTCGTGGAGAGGGTGCAGAAGGTGGGGTGGTGTGTGGATCAGCAGCCAGCCACTCGTGCTCTCGGCGATCAAAGGGTTCCGGTTGAGGTGGAGCGGACCGTGAAGATTGCGGGTGGAGCAGGGAGAGAAAGAGAAAAAGAAAACAAAAAGGGTTGATTAGAGTTTGGCGACGGGTTGGGGGTGGTCAGAAGGGCGGCTGCGGCCAGTAGGATGACGAAAGTGGACAAAGTGTAAGTACGAGGAAAAGGCCATCAGGTCAGGCGGACTGGCAGAGGAAAGCCATGTAGCGGTGAGAGGTGAGGTCGAGATAATTTGGCCTGGGGGAGGGATGGGGGATCCTAGAGGTGGAGGGGGATCTTTTTGTCGGCAGGCGAGCGAAGCGCCATCGTGGTCATGGCCACATAACATAACGGGAGTTGGGGGGTTGGAATCAGGATCTGACTCTGCCCTGGGCTGCCTGCCTGAGGCCTGGGCTCGCTCTGCATGGATGGGTCCGGGTGCTTGACGATATGCCGTCACACCAGCTCCATCGAGGCCGGTCCAGTCCTCCCGAGTTACCAGTTACCATGCTGGAGTCAACCAAGTGTTGTACCTGCAGTAGACAGCGACACGTGCGAGGCCAGACTCCAGCGGCGCAGGCAGATTGGCTCGTCGCCGTGTGCCGTGGATGCGTGAGCACAGCCAATGAGTTTCAGCAGCATCAGCAGCAGCAGCAGCAGCAAATACGCCGTTAGATGGTGATAGCCCGTCCCTGCCCAGACTTCCCGTAGCCGTCGCGTGCATTGGTCCAGGTCCAGGGCCGCCCACTGCTCACTGCTCACTGCTCACTGCCCACTGCTCGCTGAGCTCCTCTCACCACTGCCCCCCCTCCCCTCCCCCCCCCAAAATTCGTGGCGCCCTCTAGCCCACCACCTACACCAGCATCCCCAAGCCGCATCGTTTGTCCCATGTCCTCCCTTTTTTTTTTTTTTTTTTTTTTTTTTTTCTTCCACTTCCCCTCCCCTGCTCTCCTCTTTTCTCCCATCCTGCTTCCTCACTCCTCACTCCTCACTCCTCACTCCTCACTCCTCACTCCTGTTGGCATCCGAGAATCAGCAGCGTTCCACCTACCCTCTAGTGGCCCCGGCCGTGTCAAGTCGCGCTGATCATTCTAACCGCCATCCATCCATCCTGCAACCTCACATCCTTTCCCGCAACAGCCGCACGACATTCCTGATCCGGCCCCACACCCTGCTCGTCTAGGCGGCTTTGAGCCGCCGTGAGCACCACCTCAGCACCCCGTGAGAGTCCGACATGGTGCATGCTCGCCATGACCCTCATCCTGGCCATTATGCCGCACGATACCCTCTTCCGCTCAACACCCCCATAACCGCCACCTTTCCGCCCCAGTCCTACCACCTTTCGCCCTCGCCCTCGTCCTCGCCCTCGCACTCGCGCCCGTTGCACGCCCTGCGCGACTCTCCAGAGCCTTCGCCTACCGACCACGACTTTTGTGCCAGTCAACCCCAACAACGCGCCGGGCCCCGTCCCACACGACAGGCAGACCCCGGCCACTCTCGGCCAAGGCCCACTCCCACTAGTCCTCTACATCGCTCCTTCTCTCCCCGCCAATTCTCTTTTTCGGGCGCCTTTGCCAGCGCCCGCCAACCCGACGACCTCGACGACTGCGCCGACCTCGAGCTGTCGCGCTCCTCGCGCAGCCCTGATTCCTTCCCGGACCTGGCCAATCCAAGCTCTCCACGCTCGCCGCACAACGTGTCGGATGGCCTGCTAACCGCTGGTCCTGAACATTTTCCCCGCGACGACTCGCCAAATATCGAGGCCCACCAACTTCCCGCCACCGCTCCTCGCCTACAGTCGTCCCTTTCCGACAAGGGCCCTGCTGCCCTCTACTCGTCCAGGCCATACTCTTATGCGCAGCTTCGTTTTCTCCCTGGCGCCCTCCACGCATCACGTCTGTCGCCTCCGGCGACCCCTACCACCATGATGCCCGCCGCGAAGCCGGCACCAAACCTGCCCGACTTTCGAGCCGCCATGCCGCGCAACACGTCCATCGACTCGGCCGTCTCGTCAATATCCTCGGCAGCTTCGCAGCCAAATCCCAGAGCAGCCGTGGGACAGCTCGCATACAAGCCTCAGGACACCGCTGCTGCTCAACCGCCAGACTTTACCGCCCTGATCCAAGCTGCAGGGTCCGCCGAGGCGGCCCTATACACCATGTGGAAGGAGAAGCAGAGCCTGGAAAACCACAACCAACAACTTTGGCGCATAGTGACGAAGCAAAAAGACATGGTGGTCGGCTTGAATAAGGATCTGGAGAGAGCGCTCAAGGAAAGGGAGCGCTATCGCAGGAAGCTTAAAGAAAATCTTGCTCAGGCGACTCCGTTGCCCCCCAACGCATCCAAGATTGGCGATGCTCTGAATCGGGAGGCGAGTTCTTCGCCAGCGCTGAGTGAACTTCAAGACACTGCGACGAGTAGTCGAAAGAGCAGTGGAAACGACATGTTTCCAACGAGCGTCCGGGCTGTTGGTCGCAAGCTTTCAGAGGAGCACACGCCCATGGTACAGCAGTCTCAAGGTGGCCGTTCGCAATCGATTTCTTCTCAGTGGTCATCCGGCGAGCCTGCTAAATCGGTATCGGCCAAGCCCCAACCTGAACAAGTCAATCGTGTGCCGTCGCCATTGAATGCCAAAGCCGGTGAGAATGTCTCGGTTCCACCAGAGAAACGGGACGGCGCGCCTGGACCTGCGGCCCCTCGGGCCCTTCCAAAGCTCCGTCACCTTCAACTCAGAGAAGAAGCAGTAGGTTCTCGAAGCCAGGCGGACGATGCCGTTTCTCCAAAGACAACCGTGTCGGACGCTTCGCTGCAAACGACCAACAACAAGGCCCTTGCTCTTTCTTTCACGTCTGCCACGCCATCGGTCAGCTCGACGGAATTCTCAAGCCCCGCCGAGGAGCGCTCGCACCGAAAAGCACCACCTGCTCCGCTCAACCTCTTCCAGACTCCGCGACCCTCCGACCCTCGAGACGAAGACGAAGAATCTGATTCCGACTACGAGGAAGTCTTGAACCTGGACGTGGAAGACATGGGCGTCTTTTCCCGCGGGCGAAAGAAGACGCGTGAGGATGATGACTTGCAAAGGGAGTATATGGCGAAAAAGGAGGCAGAGGCCCGCAGTCAATCAACTAAGAGCAAAAGTAAGAGTAAGAGCCAGAGCAAAGGCCACCAGGTTGCCGAGGGAATTCCATCTCCAAAGGTCTTGGCCGCTGGCGGGACGGGACTTCCCAGCTCCCCGCGCCTCGCCCAAGCTCCTGGTTCCATCAACGCTTTGCTGAGCCCAGCCCACTCTGATGGCTCCGCAACCCAGCGCGTCGTTTCACCTCCTCTCATGAGCCCAGGTTTGCCTGTCAGTCCACGTCCAGGGGACCGTCCGCCTGGAGCGCCCCACCCTCGCCAACCAAAGTCGGACTACTTCTCACCGCCTGCATTGTCGCCGCGTGGTGCCGGTGGTTTGCCTTTGTCACCACGCCCTCCTCGTGATGCTCTACCTGCGGTGCTGCCGCCGCAGTCGGTCGCGTCACCACACCATTCGCGCGTCGAGCAGCCGTCACAGCCTCACCAGGAACAAGCGGCGAGTCCAAGCGGACAGGACCGGCAAAACCCTCCACCATCTTCCTCAATCTCAAATTCAGAGTCGGACAAGAGGGGTAGTGGCAGCGGATCCGAGTCGGAACAGCTAGCCCCAGACGGGATCAGTCGAGAGCTTGTTTCAGACCAATACCCTAACCTCCTTTTGCCGCCTAATGCCCTCCCACTAATCCAAGTCAAGGTGTTCAGCTCTCGCTTGCGCCCTTCTCGATTGAGCGTCATGGCTGCCGGTTTGATTGACGAAGACCCTGTTTTCCTCCTGTCAATCCACTCGCGATCAAGCGGAAAGCGGCTCTGGAGAGTCGAGAAGACACTTAACTCGCTTCCGGTTCTCGAATCTCAGATCAAAAAACTTTGCGAATTCACCGGCCAGCTTCCCGACCGAAGTCTTTTCAGTGGTCACGCTCCTTCCAAAATGGACGCTCGCAGGGCTGCGTTGAACGGTTATTTCGACAAACTCCTAGACACTCCGATGGGTGAACGAGCAGCGCTCGTCATTTGCGAATTCTTCTCCAGTGATGCGTTTGGAGCCGAGGAGGAGACGCCCAAGCCCAGCGCGCTTTCCTCTCCACGACACCTGTCACAGTCTCCTGAAAAGGTGGTGACCAAAGAGGGATACTTGACCAAGAAGGGAAAGAACTTTGGCGGCTGGAAAGCCCGTTATTTCGTTTTGGAGAGTTCGGATTTCCGATACTACGAATCGCCCGGCGGACCACTCCTTGGTTCCATCAAGATCCAGTACGCGCAGATTGGTCGACAAACGCCGCGAAACAAGGGCAATCCGCCGGATGACGACATGAGGCATGCGTTCCTGATTCTTGAGCCCAAGAAGAAGGATCCATCCACGAAAGTGTCCCACATTCTGTGCGCCGAAAGTGACGAGGAGAGAGACGCGTGGATTGAAGCGCTCTTGCGCTACGTTGATCCAAACCCCCGACCGCCAGAGCCACCCAAACCTGCCGCTGCCCCCGCCTCTGCCACCAACGAATCCGATCAATCACGTCCAGCTGAGCATGCGCACGATTTTGTGCAAGAACAAGAGTTTGAAGTGACGGAACCAAGAGGCAAACAAAGTCCTACCCCGCTGGTCGAACATCGAGGAGTCGAAAGTCCCACACCAGTACCGGAACAACGCGAAACGGCTCTTCCGGTACAAGGCGTTAGCTACGAGGACATGGTTGCAGCCGAAGCCCCAACGAAAGTGCCAGGTCTCGGTGAAATGCCTTCGCCAGCGCTCAATTCCGTTCCTCATGACCACCGCATGATTTCCGCTCCGACCAACGGCATGAAAATCGAAAACGCCGAACTTTGGGGAAACAAGGCTATGCCGGCGCAAACACCTATAAAAGACAAGAAGCGCAGCATATTTGGTTTCGCAACCTACCGGGCAAGGGCATCGACTGATCTTGCCCCCCCAACTCATCACAACACAACCGCCGTCATGCCGCAGAGAGAGACTCCTCCATCTGTCCGCCCTGTCTGGGGCATCCCGCTGTCCGAGGCCGTGCAATACACTCAGCCTGCCGGCGTTGACATTCTTCTCCCCGCTGTCGTGTACCGGTGTCTGGAATACCTCAAGGCTAAGAATGCGCACCGCGAAGAAGGCATCTTCCGACTGAGCGGATCAAACCTTGTGATTCGGGCGCTGAGAGAGCGCTTCAACACCGAGGGCGACATCAAATTGCTCGAGGGTGAATATTACGACGTGCACGCTGTTGCTTCGCTGCTCAAATCATACCTGCGCGATCTTCCTACTTCGATCCTGACGAGAGAACTGCACGTCGAGTTCCTCAAAGTCCTTGGTAAGTTGGTTCGGCGCCATGCTCTTTACACCAAAATTAACAATCTCCAGATTTGAATGATCGACAGCAAAAGCTCGACACCTTTAATGTGCTTGTCCACAAGTTGCCGCCATGCAACCACGACATTCTGAGGGCTCTTTCCTCATTCCTGATTGACATCATCAACAATGCTGATGTCAACAAAATGAACATTCGAAATGGTGAGCAACACGGCTGTTTTTCCGCATGGTAAACTAATCAAGTACAGTTGGAATCGTCTTCTCGCCGACACTGAATATTCCTGGACCTTTGATATCCTTTTTCATCAACGACTACGATCAGATATTCGGTGCTCCCAGGGAGGACAGTCAGCCTGCCGTTAGGGAGGTTACGGTACCCAACACCAAGGTGCCGGACGCCGTCCGCTCTCCTCGTCTTCGCACCTTTTCCGACACTGCTGTCATGACTCCCAGCCATGCGTCGTTTCCTCCGCCTCAAAAGCAAGCACAACAAGGCCAGGGCTTGGGACGGTTGACAATGAGCCACAACTATGACTCGCAGGCTCTGAACGGTGGCGCTGTCTCGGCTGACGCTGGTTCCGATGCTGTCCATTACAACCTAAAGAACAACACTATGAGCTCGAGCGGCGGTGCAAGAGATGCGAAGACAAGGAGAAGGGAGAGCAGCATGCTGCTCATGGGCTTGGGTGGAACGCCCAAGAAGAACAGTAGGCAAAGGCTCCGAGAAGACACCCCGGTGGTTGCCGAAGAAGGCGCCTACGAATACCCCGGATAACCGTCCTCGACCTTGACATTTTTTACTTCTCATGGTAAACCTTGCCAGAGGATTGCCGTCTGCTTTTTACACATTCTTCTACTCATACTTGATGGCTTATTGCAAGACATGGCACGTGCGTTATCCTCTTTCCTTTTTTAAAGCGTTTGGCAGTTCGTCTTCTCAGCATACGGCTATACCCAGATGAATCTTTGCATCACCTTCCCCCTTTTTCTTGTCGACGACGCACGGAATCATTACCTTTTTAGCAAAGAGGCATATCATTTTACGACCCACCATTTGCACACTAAGGAGCACATGGGACACATGGAACATGCCCTTTTTTGTATTCGTAGTCATATAATCGTTTCTTTCCTTCTTGTCGGATGCATTTTCTATATGGGTTTATATTTACTCTTCGGTTAAGGTGGCTCTAGTTTGTTTTTTGGGAGCGACTGTCTTTTCATTTCAGGTTGCAAAAGGTTCCTGTCTTTTTGCTTGTTGAATTCCAGTTCAGCCAGCCAGCCAGCAGCCCGTTCAGTTAGTCGTATTCCACGTTTGACCTCTTCTTTACCCTTGAAGCTTGTCTATACCCTTTTACTACATTGCGTGTGCGTAAACAGTGTCCCCTTGAGATAACGGACAGTCCTGGGCTTCGTAGCAGTGGAATCTTTTGATGTACAATCAGATGGTAACTTCAGCCTCTTCCCTTTCTCTCCTCTATCATTGCTGATGATTCCGGGTGGGCTTGCCAGACACAGCCTGCCCCAGCTAGTCCCAACCCCCTTTATGCAACGAGGCCAATGTTTCGCCCTGCTCTATGATTCGAGTTGGGCTTGATTTAATTTAATTTGATTTGTCGTCACTCGAGGCATTGGAATGGGAATCTGTCATGGTCTCCAAAAGTTTACGGACGCAGAGATAGACAGGAGGACTCGCGTGTCGACTACGACCAAATGACATTTTCTCGCGCCTCACCGTCGTCACAAGCCAGCCCTCTCTCTGTAGCCTAGCCCGCCCGGCACGGCGCTTCTTTCTCTGCCTCCCCTTGCGCTTAAGTACCGGCAGCCCAATCATCTCACTCAGTCACTTCTTCAACCGAGCAATCAATTAATCGCCATGCAGAGCGTTATTATCCCCTTGGATTGATTGATTGATTGCCTGAGTGACTGACCGATGTCATAGGCTGGCAGGCTGGCACGCAGGCAGGTAGGCAGACAGGCAGGCAGGCAGGCAGACAGCCGTGGCGTAACCACCCGCCCATCCGCCAGCCAATCTCGCGTGGCTTGCGTGTTCTTTTCGTATCCGTACCGTCTTCGTCCGCGGTTTGAGGTGGTCCTGCGGCTGCTTCGTAACAGCTGACAAGGGCTTCGTACCTGCGTCGTATCTACATCGTCGTCGTCGTCGTCGTCGTACCCGTGTGCTGCTGGGCTAGGCTGGGCTGGGCCACGGGGCTGCAGGGGTTGGTGTCGGTTGTTTGGTGGTGTGTATGCTGTGTGGTGGGGTCATGAAGTCTGTCGGGCTTGTATTTGATGTGAGGCATGCTGATGGTGAGCGAGGTGAAATAGGAGGAATAATTTGTCACTGCACACCACCACCACCACCACCACCACAACAACAACAACAACAACAACAACAACAACACGCTTGACCTGCCCGCGAGCACGGCGGAGCAAAAAAGCGCAGAGAATTCGCCATGACCATCACCACCTCTTCCTCCATCACTGAACGAATTTCAAGCTCAACGACTCACCGCCTGATCGTACTCTTGCTCCCAACACCCATGCATGCTTTTTCCTCCACCCTCCGCCTTTCCGCATCACACACTCCTCCATCCACAAACGGCATCTCCCGCACCCTGAAATGAAATCCCATCAACTGGCCCACCTTCCTATCCTCCTATCATCCCATCTCCTCATCTCCTTATCCTTCTCTTCCGACATAAGCAGGGAGTTCCCAGCCAGTCTTCCCCGGCAGAGTAAAACCCGGCATCGAGGAGGGGCGAACGGACGGGGACGCCAGGCTCGGGCACGCCGGGCTCGCGTCAGTGGACTGTAGGGATGGGACGCTTGGAGTCAGTACCGCAGGTAAGTTGGAGGAGGGAGCAAGGGAAGTAGGTAGATGAGCAGGCAGGTTCATTCACTCTACCGTTGTTTGCGGCAACAACCGGGCGGACGGTGGTCGGATGTGTGCAGTTGTAGACGCGATGAATGCCGGCACCCCGAGCCGTACCGTACCGTGCATGCTGTACAGTGAGTACACATGTAGGATGAGCTGGGGCGAAGAGGTAGGTGCCAGACAAATCGGCGGGCTTGGACAGAGACGTACGGATATGATGACACAAGTGGCCCCGGGGGGGGGGGGGGGGGGGGGGGGGCGGGACTGGCTTGCGTGCATGGAGAGAAGAATAAATAGAGTGTGTCTACTGTACATGCGTCTATGCATGCAATTATCCCAGTCCTGCAGCGAGCGAGCACGCAAGAAAGCAAGGAACCCGACGGTCCAAAACGTGGAGTGTTTAGGGGTGGACAGGGGGTCTGTCCGGCATGTATGTATGTATGGCAGCGAGGCGGGACTTGGTGGTGAGGGAAAGACACGGAGAAGCGGATTGCACCAACAATGAATAGAGACGGGAGCTGCCGAAAATCCAAGGCATCAAGCCGCAGTAGCTGATAGTGAAATGGGTATTTGTCTGTGGATCCCGGAGCCAACCACCTTGACTGACTGACACACACCCACCCATGGTGCGGCGGTGCAGGCGTCGCAGCAACTTGCTCCGCAGCCGGCAGTGTTGCTTGCGCAATACCAACAGGGAACGGCACTGTACCGAATGCCGTCCGTCCAGGATGGATGCGCAACAGTGGAGTCAGGGGAAAGTCGAGTCACTAATGTAGCTTGGCCGGTAATTTCAGCCAAGGGGTGCCTACCGGTCGATTAGGTTGCGAGCGACGACGCGCGTCCAGCGTAGCCTCCGTACTGTTCCTTGTCAAGGTATATGCATGCATGGGTGGATGCAGGGTAGATTGCGTCAGAGTGTCTCTCGGGAAAGAGAGTTTGAGGAGCGAGGCGGAGCGGGTGCCAGTTTATTGCGCGCGCTGAGAGAGAGAGAGAGAGAGAGAGAGAGAGAGGCTGGGCAGTCAGTTGTCGTAATGGCAATCTCCACTCCATGAGTACCCGCAAGTCCTGTACTGCGAGTGGACACGAATCACGATCTTGACGTGATCAAGAGCTGGCGACTTGTGCATGTGGCTTTTTTTCTGAGTTTTTAGATAGTCAAAGCCGTTGAGCCGTTGAAAAGCTTGACTGAGCTTGTCCGCATTTCAGTTTGCTTGGCTGTGGATAGTTGCGGACAGGGTTTTGTGGAACTTCCAACGGCGCAAATCAGCAGTTTTATCTCCAGTCCAGCTTCGCCAAAGCTGTGCTGTGGAGGAAGTGTACCGTATTCGGATTCGGATGCTTTGTGGTCAGCTGAGCGCATGGTGGAATGGAGGAGGATTGTGAACCGTGGGCACTGAAAATTTGACGAGTTCAATCGACGTGCTTGAGGGCAGAGCTTTACTTCCCTCTGATAGCTTGTTCTCTTGCCAAGATGGAGAATCGATGTCTGATGAAATGCTTGTTTTGGTCGCAGAAAGCTGTCGCCGGGCAACTTGAAAAAACCCAAATGATGAGGTCTATTCAGTATTGAAAGAGGAAGAGGAAGTAAAGCCCACTACGGTCTCTCTTGAATGGATGCTGCATATTTCGATGGGGCCTGAGACGATTTGACATCAAACGCTTGGTATGTTTGGAGACTGAAAGTGGTTGATGGCTGCAACACAGTGCGCGTCAATGGAAAAGGCGACTGTCAAGGAGCAGTCACTTACCACCAAAGCTATACCCAAGGATTTGCCATTTCTTTTCAAGAACTATGATGGTCAACGCCCACTTGCCATTTAGCTTACTCAAACAATTTCGCTGACGATCTTTGCAATACTTCTTTCGTTGCGCTCCTGACCTCTTCTACAATATCTCCTGCCTTCTTGACTTCTTTCACCAATCCAACCGCCGTGCCGGCATACGTCGTCATCCTTCCCTCGGGACCCCAGCCTTTGTCTCCCAGGCTCACAGCCTCTTGGTATAGCTTCATGTTCTCCTCCCAGCCCATGCCATTCTCAGCATCGACCCAGCTGCGATTCAGCACGCCACGAGCATTGTAGCCCGGCGGCCAGTCCGTCGTCCCTCTCAGCTGATCATATACGCTTGTCCGCATAGTCGTCCTGCCGCCATCTGAAGCTCGCAGGACTTCATTCCGGTAGCCATCCGCAATGTTGGCCTCGTGGGAGGCAAGGAAACGCGTTCCCATCACAACACCCTCGGCACCCAGCGCCAAGGCAGCCGCTGCGCCTCGCCCATCCGCGATACCACCGGCTGCCACGAGGATGGGCTTCTCGTGGTCATGCATGTCAAGGGAGTCAATGGCGTCTACAACCTCTGGTAGAAGAGCCACGATGCTTGCGCCTTGCGCAAGGCCGTGCCCACCAGCGTCGGTGCCTTGTACGACCAAGACATGAGGTCGGCACGCCCGAGTAACCGCAACTGCATTTGCCACGGTCCCGACTTGTACCCAAATTTGCGTCCTTCCGGCCGTTGCCTCGCGGATCTTTGTAGTCCAGGTGACGAGATCATTGGTGCTGCGGGGCGCGAAGAACCAGACTGCGGCGGGGGGATGTCTTGAGACTGCTGCTACGGCAGCCTCGAGGTTGGCGCCCCAGTTGAGGAAGCCGACGCCAACCGGAAGAATGCGTGTTGCAGGGGAGGGAGCGTTTGGAAGTGGTTTCTCGGTGAAGTGGGCGTGAATGGTTTCGAGGTCTGAGTCGAGGGTTGACGTATCGCTGCCGGCTCCTAGAAAGCCGATGCCGCCTGTGTCAAGGTTTTTAGCAGCAACATAGTGATGTGGTAAAGTCGAAGTGTACCTGCGCGCGATATCTCAATCGACAAGGGAACAGTCGCGATTAGACGCATGGGAGCGCCAACCACAAGCGGGGTCAGTGTCCATGGATAAGCTGCTTTCAATCGCGCGGCAAGAGTCATTGTTGAGGTCTCAGAGGAGTGTCGATAGAGCAGGCCATGATGACGTTATATGAGGCTGTTCTCCGCGGAGTTGGTCAACGAGGGACCGATGACGAAGCGGGGCCCCAACCGGAAGTTTTGGTACCTTGACATCACGGAGCCGCAGTTACATAATAATCTCACATGGCTTTCCGGACCGGGATATTCATATTCCTTTCTGAAGCTTAGTGGAAGACCTCTTCGAGTTTCTCGTAGTCCTCTTGATATTCATCATCCTGCCCAAGTCTTCTCAATTTCGTCATCTTGTTGTATCGTTCGCTCGCCGTTTCCAAACAGCTTCTTGAAAAAGCCATCGTAGGTGACCCATACCAACTTGAACACAAAGCTCACGGATGTAGCAAGCCACTTGGGACTTTTGCCCTTGCCGTCTTTGAAGACTTCTTGTAGGGAGAATAGCAATCTAAGCACCGGGACCCACGTCAACAACATGGCGCCTCTTCCAAGTTTCTGCCGAAACGTGGTGATCGTATACGGCCTAATGTTGAGCAAGTACTCCTGGTAATCTTGGGGAAGGTTGTGCTCCTCGGCACCATCCGTTATCAACTTCAAGTAGCGAGCAGAGGGTTGCGCGTAAGACGGGTCCGGTCTTTGAAAGCTCCCGCCTTTTTCGGGGTCTTGTGGCGGCGAGAAAAGCGTGTGCGCTTTGAACGGCTTCGACTCGGGCTCCTCTGGGACCGTGTCAGGGTCCGTGAGAGCATAGCAATCGACCAAAACATCCTGATATGCCGCGCCGCCCCCTTCAGTGGCAATGATGTTTGCGTAGTCGGCCGCCGTAACTTCATACACGACGCCTACGAGACCCTTTTCCCAGCGATCTTTGTAATATGCGGCTCCTCCCACCAGCCGTGTGCTTTCGGTTGCGTCAGCCAGACCACTGCCTGGATTCCTCCGTCCGGAATCGGCGAAACATGGCTCTATGTATGGAATGCCGGGTAGATCAAAGGTCAACCGGAGCTCTGGGACGACAACGTTGATCTTGGCCAAAGGCTTGACGCCACGGGTATCTTCGAAAGTGCGGTGGCACAGATTGGAGCCGTAGGCGAGATAAAGCACCGTCCTGCGTGCTTCGTGTGGGTCTCGCAAGTTTGAAATTGTTTCGTCGTTGAGGTCCAATGGTCGTTCTGTCAGGGAGGCTTTACGGCGAGCTTGGCTGGGTTTCGGAAGAGGATTGGTAGGTGTGTGGTCATGAGGCTGGCTCCAGAAGACGGATTCCAATGTTTTCCAAAGACGGCCCCTGGATGCTTGAAAGCGATTCACAGGAACGTCGGGGGATGGCATTGTGAAGGGCACGATGGAGATGACGGCTTTGGTTCGGCGAGGCATCGGAGCGCGACATGGACTCCCTCGGCTTTAAAGCAGTGGCTTGCAGCAATCAATGTGGAGACACAGGAGCTGACATTCCTGTGTCTCGGGGTTTACAGGGTGATTGCAAGCTGGGCAAGCCCTGGGCCGCAATTGGGCTCGGGATTCGGAATGGCATTGTCCCAAATGCCCGAAACGGGGACAAATCCCAGCTTCGACTCGCGTCGATTTCGCCTCTTTCCGCTGCTTTGTTCCCTGTACAGTACTCTGACAAAACACAACCAACCCGACCCGACCCGCAAACACCATGAGTCAGTCTTCTGTTTGGAGCAACCCTTCACATGCTGGCTGACTCTGGATGAAAGTTTAAAGAGGGCGGTACGGATGTAGCGCTGCTAATGGATCTCGTGTCGAGGTCGTGGTTGCACCAGAGGCAGCTGTGTTGAAGGACGTGTCAATGGAAGTTGGAGCTCGGCTTTGATCACAAAGAACGCAACGTCTACCATCAGATCTTTCATCGAAATGGACAGAGGCGAGAATTGATGTTCAAGGAGTTTTGAATCTGTTGAGACAACGCGAGCGCCCGACTCGTTCCAATTGGCTCGGGCTGGGTGCTCAGAAGGAAGGAATGCGCGTCTCCCGTGACATCGCGCTCTCGCGCGTTTCACCCACCCAAGCCAGTCAACTCTTCCTCCCATCCTCACCACCGAATTGATCGACACCCTTCTCGCGCCTCCGTCTGCGCCTCATGCTAAAACGACTTGCAAAACGCGCGGAACCACTTTGAATGTCCTGGACGAGAGCCTGTGACGCGTCGACGTCGCTGCTTTTGGCGCGACTTCAACATCGGCGCGCGTCGTTCCTTCCCTTGTCGCTCAATCCTCATTCATCCTCCACCTGACTCTGTGTCTAGCATGGATGAAGCATTTCGACGTCTGATCACAATCAGTGACCACCTGACCAAGGCTTTGTCGTCCAGCGACTCGCAACTCGATTTCTCAAAGGCCTGGGTATGAGACCTGAATTTCCTTCTGTCTTGGTGACTGAAATGTTCCAGGAAGGGCTTTGTGCTACAGAAGACAGCGAGTCCCACAAAACCATTGCAACTCGTCATATCATTGATCTGCTCTGCCATTTTCTGACTTCTGCAAACTCAACACCGTCTCGTTGCTATGTACGGCCGCCAACGTTTTCAGCTGCCTAATACTGACTGATCTGCAGGCTGGCATCATCACCGCTCGACTCTGCCACAGTTCAATAGACATTGCCGGAACTTTCTCAAGAATCCCCCGCAGAGATCAGCGCTACAATCTGGTCTACGGATTGGGCAATTTGATCCTCGAAGAGGGCGTGCGCGAGGATCTCAGGCTGATCTGCGGCTTGATCATCAGGAGTTGTGTCCATCACGGAGTAGACCGTCGCATCTTTTGGCCTAGAAATGAGGTCCATGCGTCCTTCCCAATCGATGACGGCCAACAGTGGGTAAACCAGTTCTACAAGTTTATCCGCGCCGACGACGGACTCAAAGCAGAGAGGTACGTTGGAGCATTCATCCTCTCTCTCGTGCATACCATGAGCCATTCAAGGATGCACTCGAACGGTCCTGCCGCCACAAGACATGTGGAAAAGACGTGGTTTCAATCTGCCTGAAGCTCTGCTAATATGACCCCAGAATCTCCGAAAGCGAGGAAACAACACACAGGTTTACGCAAGCGGGAGTTGCAACTGCAGCTCTGTTAGGAATAGGAGACGGAAGAAGGACAGAGTGCTTTCATATTCCACGACGAGTCTCCACAACTGAGGCCTTGGACGTGAGTGTTCCACTGAGCTCTTCTAGCGCTCCGAGCCCTCCGAGACAACATTCGACGACCATGTCTGGAGCTACAGGAAAATTGGCTAGGATGCGGAAGCGCAAGCAGTTACAGCATCCCGCCGCCATGACATTGCCTGAGAACAATGCCTCTCGAAATCTACCAAAGGCGACTACACACAAACAGAATGTTTTCGGATTCGGATCAAGTGAGGCCGCCTCTCACAATCAGAGCGCAGGACAAGAGGATCATGAGAGAGCTCAAAGAGGCAGAATCACGGGGCTCAAGAACAACGCAGGAGACTTGAAGAGACCAGAAGCGATCCATCATGAGCTGCCGGTGCCTGAAAATAGACGAGGGAAAAGCGGCGAAGGTATGGGAAAAAGACCAAGTCCACGCTCCAAGGTCAACGCCTCCAATTTAGCCCGTGCCGAGATCTATGACCTTCCTCAGGACGAAGACGATGACTTCGACCTTGACGCCACTGTTACTGAAGCTCCCAAGAAGCGTGGTCCTAGAAGGGCGAGGAAAGAGCGGCATGGTATAAGCAAGAAACCCAGCCAATCCTCCAGAAAGCCAAAGGCGCCGGAAACGTTTGTAAGCGATGAACAAGAGCAGACGAGTGGTCACGATAGCGCTGAAGATAGCGATGATGCGGACTACCAGGCGAAGCCCACACGAGGTGAAGATTCTCAAGGTCATGGTGAGAGACGATCACAGAGACTCGCGGCAGCTCGGTCGAGAGGATCATCTGAGGCAAGGGAGAAAGCGCCAGAGAAACACGATCCAAAACACCCGGTGGATGAAAAGCCCGGACCGGTTGATGCCCAGCAGGAAAACCCGGTTCCTGCACAACATGGTCCACTTACGACAAACTCACATCTCGATTCTCATCCGCAAAAATCCAGCTCCCCTGAAAACCGACAATCCAACAGCTCGTGTGATAAAACCGAGCCTTTGTCTCGCAACGAAGCCCGTAAGAAGCTTGATGCAGAGAGTCAGCGAAGTGAGACTTACGAGGAGTTTGAAGATGCCGTCATTACGATGGCCGATGAAGAGGAAGCCAAATCTCTCAAAACCAAACCAGAAAAGACAACAACTGCTGGACCCCAGTCAGAGGCCGTCTCGGAGAATGCAAAACAAGCCAAGGGACCTGATAACATTGAGAGGGAACGAACACTCCCGCCGGAGTCTGCACTACTTGCATCATCCACAACTGATGGCATCGATTTTCCTCTTTTTGGATCTACAGCAGAGCCAAGCTCGAGAGTGGAGCACAGCGCAATTTCAACAAGTTTTTTGAAGGAAATGGATCGGGAAGTGTCGAAAACGAAGACAAACCAACCAGATGATACGCGGAGTGAGGCTGCCAAGGAAGCGAATGTTGGCGATGCCTCACAGCCAAATCCAAGTAGGGACATGCTTGCCAAGATGAAGACAGCCATCAGCAGTTCCAGCCAGCCGGATCCAAGCAGATCTGTTTTTACGAGGATACCGCCGGTCCTTGAACAAAACACCCAAGTAGAGCCAAGTAGGGTTTCATCCGCCAAAGAGGTCCTTAAAGATGTTGGTGTCTCAAATGACGAGGAGATTGAAACGAGGCCGGAGAATGAGGACAGAGTCATGGAAGAACCTCCACTCGATGAAAAGCTCCATCGGAAACCGACTTTCATCAATTTCGACAAAACCGGTCCCTTGAATCAGGGAAAGACACCGCTGAGTATCAAGAGGCTGGGCAAGGACCACCAAAAATCTCCTGTCTCTACAGCTGCTAAGGTCAAAACTCCATCTCCAACCAAGAGTCGTTTGTTAAACAAAGCAATGCCAGCGGTGCGGACTCCTTCGACTACATATGGATCTAGGTCCCCAAAATCAAGCCAAGGTAATGTTCCTTTTGAAGAAATGATGGAACATGGGGATGAACTCGATCAGCACCGCAAGGATGAGAACGACAAAATGTCTCAAGCACCCGAGAGAACAGTGGTCGTCGTGATTTCAGACGACTCGAGCCAGGAAACTTTTTCGGAGAGCGATGACGAAGATTTCTTTGGAGATGACATTACAACCATTCTCCATCAAGAGATTGGACCGTCCACTTCAAGAACTACTAAGCCTTCGCAAAGACATGCCAACGAGAAACCACTCTCCCCGGGTCATATTATATTGTCTACTACAAGCACTACTGGGACTGCAACACGGCATGTCCACGTGAAGCCTCCTTCGGCTCATGAGATGGAGCCGTCAACTCCAAGGAACATTGAACCCGCACCAAGACAAATTCACCATGATCTTCCATCTCCTACGAAGGCTCCAGTGGAGACAACTATTATACATCCTGGTCTCGCATCTTCAACGACAAATCACGCAAAGCGAAGCCCTGAAAAGCCGCTCCAGGAAGCTTCCAAGCCTTTGGAGGAAAGGAGAAGTCTGTCTCCTCACGCTCACGACACTATCCAAGATGGTCTTCAAGCTGAGACTAGACCATCCCTCGCAAGCGACAGTGTACCTGCACCGGACCACGGTCACCAGAATTCTCCATCTCCATCGAGGGCTACTATGATGCATCCTGCCCCAACACCTTTGGCCATGAATCATGCGAAGAAAAGCCCTGAGAAACCACCCCTGGAAACAATCAAGCCTGTGAATAAGAAGAGAAGCTTGGACCCAGATTTCCACCAAGTCACTCACTCTGGGCTTTCTGCTAAGGCTACGAAGCAACATGACGCCCATCAAAGCCCTAGGAAGCGAATGAAGACTGGAAATCCATTGTCGAGCTCACACAGGGCTGCTACCACGAGACTTACAAACTTCATGAAAGCTACGACATCGGCTTTTCCCGCTCAAGCCCTCCATCGTGTTCCCCCGTCACAAAGGCGGCCGGCGAGACAAATCAGTGATTTGGGAAGTCCGGAATGTCTTGACGTCAGAAAGCCAAGATCTTTCACTGCTGGTGAGGATTTTCAGAGGGCCCAAGCGAAGGTCGACGATTCTCTTGTTTCAATTCGTACGCAAATTGCATCCAGCCCAACTTCTTCCCATGGCATCATGTCGAGCAACAGAAAGAAGGTCCCTGATCCCCCACTCGCCAGCTCGAAGGCCATCACAAGCCACGCTCCTGAACACATGTTGGAGCATTCCAAGTTGCTGAACACGCCAGCCCGTCCTGAGGCCGATCCTTTCACTTCGCCGAAGACATGCAAGGGGGAAAGCGCGTTCATGGCCATGGTGAGAGAGAGAACGGAAGCCCAAGGGACAAGACCGGTGAAGCCCGAATTGGAACCGCAGACGCCTGGGCTAGAAGCTCTCATCAACGCGCGCTCCAAGAACGATCCCGATAAAACGTTGGTGAATGACGACGAGTTTCTCGATGATGCATTTTCTGACACGTCAGTCGCATCAACACTAGATGAAGACGAAGCCGAGGGGGATGAAGATGAAGAGCCGTGTGAGGAGAACCGACACCCGTCAGAAATGGACTGGGAAGCCAGCCTCAAGCCTCATCAGCAAAACCTCTCATTCATTCTGTCGCGCATTTCCGAACGCCTCGTCCGCCACCTGATTGACTCGGAGACGGCGATCGAAGACGTAGTCACCGCCTATGAGCACGACGGCATGCAGCTGATCGAGCTGATGGAGCAAGTGCACAAGGAAGAGTACCAACGCGAACGCGGCGCAGTCACCAAGGCCAGGACCGAGCTCAGCAGCGTGCTGGAGCGCATCGATGGCAAGGTCAGGAAGGATAAGAAGAGGTACGAGTCAAGGAATAATGCCCTTAATGCCGAGGCTGCTGCTCCCAGCGGCGCTCTCGGTAAGACAAAGGAGCAAATCAGTGCACTCGAAGGCATTTTGAACGATTTGCAAGGTTAAATGGAGATGGATATTGCTCAAGACTGTATGAGGAGCGTGGTTCTGGGAATGGCTAAAAAGGAAGAGGAGTTTATTGCGATCTCCGGAGATTCGCGGAGTTGTTAGCTTATGGAATATGGCGCTACGACGGTATCTGACACATGGTCGCGGCGGTGCTATTTTTGATGTTGTGTTTTGCTGTCCAGTGTGGCTGGTCCTACACTGATATCGACTTCAGGAAGCATTTCGACAGATTTGTAGCTACAAGTTCAGGAGCATTCAAACTTTCCAGAATCCAAAGTCATGAAAAGCATTCAACTAAGTAGCGACCAAGGACCAAACCGCTTTCAAGCGTTCACCGATTACATCTTGCAGAAAGACTGTGGGGCGCGAAAGGACAGTAACTCTCGACCCAACAAGGCCCATCTCGCAGTCAGTGTAGCCAGCGTATGAGGTTGCTTCTGGGTCGAGTCCATCCATTGTCATCCATCAAGCGACGAACGAAAAGCGTTTCTGAGAGACAGACGGGAAAGAAGCACGGGCAGACGACACGTCCTCCCGGTCTCCTCGCTTTGGATCAACGGCGGTGGCGGTGGCGATGGAAAAGTGTTTGGTGGAGGCTGCGCTGATGAGTACCGTCGGTTGTTACTGATGCGTTGCCTTCTACGGTGAAGACGTGTGATGGTGGACAGAGTCGCAGAATCCTGAACATCCGGCCGGCGCGGCAGGCGACGACGAGTCCAGCCAGGATTTGAGCGCAGGTGTCATTGCTCTGCCTCGTTGGCATGAGAAAGATGGACGGGAGAAGGAAAGGAGAGGGAGGCAAGAGGTCCGCCTTTTACATGTTGCCCGGGGGAAGCAGAAAAGCAGTCTAGTACCAAAATCCTTGACCAATGGGACCGAAGACCGCAAGGAGGACCGGGAGATTCTCACCGTAAAGCCTATCAAAAAGGAGCACACGTTATTACCGGTCTGAAAGCCAAGATACCGAACAGTGCGGTACTCGAATTGGAATGTTGTTACCTACCCACCCGCCTATCCTACCTTACCGTTCGCAGCCCCTTTTCCGCTGCTGATTCCGCCCAGTGAAACAAAAG
The DNA here is from genome assembly GCF_038021145.1 of Phyllosticta citriasiana. Taxonomy (NCBI): domain Eukaryota; kingdom Fungi; phylum Ascomycota; class Dothideomycetes; order Botryosphaeriales; family Phyllostictaceae; genus Phyllosticta; species Phyllosticta citriasiana. The sequence goes on along the minus strand of NW_027117279.1, from coordinate 1,588,947 downwards.
AAGTGTTTGTCCCATTCGTGCCAAAAAAAAAAAAAAAAAAAAAAAAAAACCCCCAAACGCCAAAGGGTGAAGAGTGAAGCGAAAAAAGATGGATGACATGGGGAAGATGGTCGCCCATCCATCAGTAAGAACCGAGTACAGTCACCATGCTAAGCAGCGGCCGCGCCACTTTGTGCCTCCCTCTCCTCCTGCTCCATTTGCTTCAAAAAGGCTTCCCACGTCTCGACCGTGTTTGCGAAAAAGGCGACGTGCGCATCAGCCAAGTCACCGAGCGTGTCCTTGAACTCGAGCGCCTTGATGCGTTCAAAGTCGGCCACCTCTTTGACCGTCTGCTCGTCAAAGGCCTCGGTCGTCTTCTTTGCGCTTTCCACCTCGGTCGTGAGCTTCTCGATTTGCAGCTCCAGCTTCCGGACCCGATCTCGCCGGCTTTGCTCGTGGTCAACGCCGCGAATGTCCTCGACCTTGGCCCGCAGGAAGCCGGATGCCCCGAGGCTGGCTGTCGATGATGCGCTGGCCAGTGTGTCGCGGTCCGCGGCGGCCTTTGTGAGATAGTCTGTTAGAGACTCAAAGTCGAGTTGCTTTTGCTCGCGGGTCTTGAGTAGGGCCTTGACCGCGTCAATGTAGGCGTCCATGTCGCGCAGGGAGCCGAGGTAGTCGTGCTCGGTGTGATTGTGAAGGGCGCGCAGCCCTTGGCTCGTCATCTCGACGCTGGTTGCGAAGCTGGTAAGCGGCTGCTCGACGCCCTGCTCCAGCGCAACCAGCTTTTGGCATTGCGCAGCCAGTTCCGCATAGTCGCCGGCAATGTCGCCTTGACGCCGCGCGACACGGGCCACTACTTTTTCAACCAGACCCAGATCCTCGTCCAGCTTGTCCGCGCGGTCCCGCACGTCGAGGAAGCGCTTGTCCGGCTTGTGCACCTTGCTGAAGGCACCCATCAATGTGTCTGTGAAGCTGTCAAACACGCCGCCCGAGGCCTGATCTGCCCCAGCACCGCTAAGGCTGCGCGTCGGCCGCGCGCGCATCGTGCTGTTCCAGTCGCTGCTCTCGAGGAAGAGGAGCAGTATCGCCGAGCGGCGCAGCACCGGGTGCAGCGTTATCCTCTTCAAGAAGCGCCGCAGCGAGCTTGCCCTTCGTTGGGTGAAGTCGGGGCCGAAACGATCGCCGCGGACGTACTCCATCTTGTGCTTGTCTGGCAGCGGCGGGACGGCGCATTGCGGGTACTCTTTGCTGAGAGTTTTCCAAAGGAACACAAAGTCGGTAAAGCGTCTTCTGACGGAAAATTCTGAGCGCTGGAATGACTGAAAGTCGCTCTGAGGAACGAGGCAGACGAGTTAGCTTGCAGTGGGTTCCCAGGCAGAGTGGTGAGGCAGCCGGGACAGGGCAATCGATGGGTGGTGGGCTTACTCTGGTAGTAACGCGATATGATATGTAGGCATCCTTAGTGCCGTCATTCTCCTTCTGGGGCTTGTCGACATTGCATTCGAGCGTGCCCTCATTGAAGTCGGAGTCGGCCATGGTGGTTTAAAGATGATTGGACGTGAGAGTTGCGATGGTCTGGAGGTGGTGGGTGAGCATTGAAGCTGGAGAGCTGCGGGTCCCAGGGCTGGCAGGTTGTGGTCCGTGCTGTCACAATGACGAAGGAACGGGCGGGCCTGGAAATCTGCTGCTGCTGCTGCTGCGCTGCGCTGGGCTGGCATCCAACGCGTCCGCAGTCGCAGTGGCCGTTGCAGCAGGTACAAGTATTCCTTTTGTGTGTGATTTTGATCGCGCATGTGCTTATTATTATTCATGATAATTTGTGCGCCAGATCTGGCCTTGTTCGTAACGGTACTGTACACTAGCATCTCAAAACAAAAAGATCAAGGCCTGCTTTGCGCGGCCATTTCAACTCCAGACTCCAAGCTTAACGACAGACAGTTTCTTGTCCCGTTGGTTACACTGAGAATCGCTTCTCGAATTCTTTGAACAGCTTTGGGCTGATCTCGTCGCTACTGTTCCCCTCGACCTCCCACAGCACGCCCTTTTGACCATAATGCTCCAAAAGCGGGAGACTCGTCTCTTCAAATTTCTTGAGCCTGGTAGTCCAAATTTCCGGGGAGTCATCGGCGCGCTTGGTCAGAGGCTCCCCAGTGACATCATCCCTGCCTTGGACCTTGGGCGGATTGAACGTCGTGTTGTAAACCCTGCCAGAGGGCTCGTGGACCCATCGGTTGCAGATGCGATCGAGGATGACAGAGACAGGCGTCTTGATATTGACGACGAGGTTGATGGGAATGATTTCGTCAATCTGTCTGGCCTGCTGGGCAGTGCGGGGGAAACCGTCCAAGATGAACGAGGCCGTGGGGCACTCAGAATAGTTGTACTTGGACGCAGGAAAGGGCGAAGGAATGAAGACGTCGTCTACCGTGTCGGCGGGAACGTCGGCCTCGGGGGTGGCATAGTTGACACTGTAGGGCCTGATGGTGTCGGGGACCAGCCAACCGCGCGTCGAAAGCTCGTTGATGATCAAGCGCACCATCATGGCGTCAGGAACCAATGCGCCCGTCTTGATCTTCAGCTCGGCCTGGATGCCTGGGGTCGCGTGAAATGTCAGCAGCGGGACAATGCCGAGGACGAGCACGCGACTTACCGAGCGGAGTGCGGTTGCGGACATTTGTGCGCAGCAGGTCGCCGGAACTGATCGAATTCAACTGGGGGAAGCGCTTCATGAGGCGCTCAGACTGAGTGCCCTTGCCCACGCCCGGCGCGCCTACGAGGATGATGCGCGCGGCTCTGGAGAGGGGCTGCATTCTGACGTGATGAGAGCGACAGGAGATCGATTGAGGACGAGACGGGCGCGGGGTGCCCGAGGGCTGCGACGGCCTGCTGCGACCGAGGTGGGTACACGAGATGGCTCAAAGGGTCCGAGGAGAATGATGGGAAGCTGGGTCAGGGAAACATGACGATGAAGTGGGTAGAGACGAGAGCTTGGGTAAGGTACATGTAGGTTGACAGGTGGGAGTTGACTCGGTGGGCAGAGGACAAGCCTCCGGACGCCGAGTTTGGTGGGGAGAGGCAGAGAAGGCGTTGAGATGCCAAGCAGGGAAGGGGACCGTGGGGCAGTCAGCCAGCCAGAGACCAGCCGCGCAACCTAAGCGTCGCTCGCGGGACCCGGACCTCGACAGGAGCCAGGCGGATACCGTGAGCCAAGTTGCAATTGGAGATGGAGAGAACGAAGAGTCTGGGGATTGGAGTTTGGCAGAGGTCACTCTTTTGGCTTCCTTCGTCTTCCTCGGTTCGTTCCTGACCTGAGTCGGCCGGGGCGTCAGGTACCGTTACCCACAGCGACCACGGCACCACTTCGTCCGCCCGGGCTGTGCCAACTGTGGCTCCTGTGCGTCCTCTGCCCAATCGCCGGGCGGTCTTCTCGAAACGTGACGAACAACGCGCCAAGCTCGACTGAGGTGGTGGCTGTCCGCCCTTGTACCTGGCTGATGATCTTTGCGGCTGGCCCGTTTCTGTAACCTTGCTCTTCTTTCTCTTCCATCCAACCTCCCTTCTCCATCCCACATACATCTCCTCTCCTTTCCACCACAACCACCTGTATCCGACCTCTTCTCATCCACGCGACCTCTTCGCCGTCCCCGAGCCAGCGTCCCGCTCCCTTCTTGCTTGAGCCTGGCTCAGCATGTCTCTCAATCGCTCCGCGACCCGCATCACGCCTGTCCTCCTCAGAGGTGCCTCCAGGCCTTTGCGGAGAACCCCACGCTCTCTTCCCAAGGAAGTCTCGGCTCTTGCCATCTTGATCCCGCGCCTGGCCTACTCTACCGAGCCCTCGACGTCATCACAATCTGGCGGACAATTCCCCCCTCCTGGCTTCAGTGCAAAGGAGGCCAAGAAGCCCTTGCCAAAAGATGAGCAGTCGGAACATCCTCTCAAGGCTCAGGTCGATGAGGAGACGCTGAACAACCTCAAGCAGCCCAAGGATCAGCCCACTGCGCAGTCCAAGACAATGGCGGAGGAGCACCAAAGTCTGACGGAGCTCGCGGCGGAAAAGGCCAGCTCCAACGAGTCAAAATCAAAGGAGCTGGCGAAAAAGGACGAGGAACACAAAAAGCTCACCATCTGGCAAAAAGTCAAGAAGGAAGCTAGTCACTATTGGGATGGAACAAAGCTGCTGGCGACTGAAGTAAAGATTAGTACAAAGCTGGCTCTGAAAATGGCCGCTGGTTACGAATTGACTCGCCGCGAGAACAGACAGGTAGGTTTCGCAAAGAGGAACGGCTCTGTCACTACTGACATCGCTGAAGCTTCGCCGCACTGTCCAAGATTTGGGTCGCCTCGTGCCCTTCTCCATGTTTGTCATTGTGCCATTTGCCGAACTTCTCCTGCCAGTTGCGCTCAAGCTGTTCCCCAACATGCTGCCCAGCACGTATGAAGGCCAAAAGGCCAAGGATAGCAAGATGACGAGCCTTCGCGCAACGCGAAAAGAAGTCAGCGACTTCCTTCGCCAGACTCTTACAGAGACTGGTCTGCCAGTGAGCGCTGTCAACGCACAGCGCGAAGAATTTACCGAGTTCTTCCGCAAGGTTGGATACACAGTTCGAGTTGCTGGTCGGTAAACTAATCGACTCTAGATCCGCACCACTGGCGAGTCGCCAACCCAGGCCGATGTCATCAAGGTCTGCCAGATCTTTAAGGATGACCTTACTCTCGACAACCTCTCCCGCCCCCAGCTGGTTGCAATTTGCCGGTACATGAACTTGAACACCTTTGGAACCGACAACATTCTCCGCTATCAAATCCGCCACCGCATGCGTCAAATTAAGCGTGACGACAAGATGATCTTCATCGAGGGCGTTGACTCGTTGTCCGTTCCGGAGCTCCAGAATGCATGCGCAAGCCGCGGTCTGCGCACTCACGGCATGAGCCCCGCCAGGCTGCGTGAAGATCTGCAAACCTGGCTGGAGCTCCGCCTTAAGCACCGGGTTCCTTCCACGCTGTTGGTTCTCAGCAATGCCTTCATGTACAGCCAGGGCAAGGATACCGAGATGGAGACGCAAATCGATGCCCTCAAGGCCGTGCTTTCCAGCATTCCCGAGGAGCTTTTCCACGAAATCGAGCTTGAGGTCCACACCGCTGAGGGCGCTGCCACCAACAAGCAGCGTCTCGAAGTCCTCAAGGAGCAGCAGGAGCTCATTGACGAGGAAAACGAGCAGCTCGAGATTCGCAAGTCCGCTCGTGCAGCAGCATCTCCCAAGGATGACAAGGACATTGATGAGAAGGAGGACTCTGAAGAGTCGAAGCCCTCTGAGGGCAAAGAGGCAGAGGCAAAGAAACCTGAGCAGGAAGCCGAGAAAGCCAAATAGAGTCGTTCCTTTTTGTACATAGATTTAGCCCTGCTCAATGAATGAATGCTCCCGCTCAACGTGCCAATCAGACATGACTACCAGCCTGCCCACAGTTTGCATTGAATTGTCTGCTTGCAAGCAATCACAGTGACATTGAGCGCGCAATTTCTTGTGAGACGCGTTGAATGCGCCAGTGATGATATTTTGTAGCTGAGGATTGCATACACTGCATGGTCGAGTCTGGGACTGGCGAGGATTTTCCGGATCGATCAATTCTTCGAAAATAAAGCCAATGACACCAGTGAATTTGTTGCTGAGCTCCTTGGGTGCTTGCTGTTGAAAAACGGTAAGTGTTGGACAGCGCCAGCTTGAATTCTTCGACGGGAAGACAGTGCTAATGTTACAATCTGAGGCTTCGCCGTGCTTGTTTCAGAGAATGTCCATATTTGCACATCACAGCAGTAAAGGCTTTGGGTTTGTTTGTATACAATGCGACGCGTGTTCGCAGAGGTGCGTCGCCCTCGATGCTGCACAAGAGCCGCAACACCATGCCAAGCCTTCCACTTGTCGCGATGCATCTGCAGAAGCAACGCTGTCTCTCATAACATTCTGGAATTTCCATTGGATCCTTTATAGCCCCAACTCAGCTTGCATTGTATTGTAATCTTGCCTGCGCCTGCCTGCGCCTGCCCATCGCCCCCAGCAGGAGGTAAATGCGCCCATCTTGTCTACGCCCACGCCCACGCCCAGCTGCTCCATAGCAACCGTAGGCGCACCGAGGACCCGCCTAGCAACAGGCTTCGGGTGAATATAAAATCTCGAGCCTCCACCACGAACCTCTTCCTCTTCTTTCTTCTCCACCACTTGGATTTCATCATGGACTTCATCAGATTTTCGCCGCTGTTCCCCTCGGAGCTGCGTCAGGGTCTCCCTAGCGCCCTCTACTTCCTTCTTCTCGCCTTTGCCTTCAAGGCGCCGAGCGTCCCAGTGGCGCGACCGCGGTTTGTCCCTTGGCTGCAGCCGCCACCCTCAGCCTTCGCATTCGTCATGGTTTTGGCGATACTGGTCGTCGTTTTACCGTTCCTCGCGTCCTTCTTCAGCAAAACCTTTATGGTTGGCAAGATTCTCTGGGAAGGCCGCCATCCTCTGCCGCCGCAGCCACTCGGACTGGACGACCTCGTCCTGTTGACTCGTAAGTGATACACTTGATGTTGTTTCTATGGATGCCTCTCTTGCAAGACTGACGAGATCCGGTAGCAATCCCGCCCAGGTTGCCAACTCCTCAGTCATCGGACGCCGAACCTCGTGACAGGCCCGCCAACTCAGTCAGTCTTGACCCTGTTCCGACGCCTGCGCCCACGCGCAAGGAGACCGACTTCGACTCGTTTGATCGTGCTCATGACGGACTGGACTTTCGACAACCCCCCGATGAGCTGTACTGGCACTGGAAAGAACGCGTCATGACCGAACTTTCCAAAGGACACGCCAAACGGGAACTCCGCGACATTGGACAACGCGACTCGGAGGGCGACGTGGAAATGGAAGACGCCCCCGGCAAAAAGGTCCGCTGGAATCCCGATTTGACTGCCGTTCAGCTCTTCGACCGAATTCCCGACAAAGTCTATGACCACTGGAACTTTTGCGTGCTCCCAGAACTCATCGAGCAGCCGCCTCAGCTTCGGCCAGTGTCTAGAGAGCCTTTCGACGGCAGCATGCGGTGAACGGCGACCAGTATCGCCAACCATTTGTCTCAACCCTCATGACCACTCAAGGCCACGGTTAGAGGACGGCTGTGGGATTTCGCCCCCAAGCTTCGTCCAGGGGTTCCTTTGAACTAGTAGGCGTAATGCCGAACGTATGGAACATTTTGTCCGGGTGTAAGGGCAAGTTCGACGTCAGAATCGACCCGGGGCCGCGAGACCAGGTCATCCATCCTCAGGACCAGCTGATACCATGTCCACGGGAGGCGTATGTGTTCACTCAAACTCGCAATGCTGATCCGCGCCAGATGCCCTAATCCGGTTTGGCATCACCTGGATGGTGGTTTGAGTTTACGTTTTGCCCAGTATGTAGCTTGACTGGAACAAACTTGCCTCAACTAACTTTGCTCTGTCCAGGACCTCGGCACCAACTGCCTAGACTGAATGGTAAGGTTGTGGTTCATGCTGACATTCTTTTGCAGGACACCAGCGAACAGCTCGCACTTCTACGCAGTGCTGGTGACTAGTAGCCTGTCTACGGACGGTGAAGCCAAGACGAGCTGATTTAGGTAGTGCAACGAAGAAGTTTATGCCGTCAAACCTTGTGCGTGCTTTTTCAGAATGGAGTGAGGTTGGACGTGCACTGACCTCGCTAGTGGCTGGGACCGGGGATGGGGCTGGCTCCTCGTCCCGTGGCGGAAGGCGGGGAAGGTTAGGTGATCCAAGCTCCCTAGCTCCTTGGGTGCTGCCCCAGAGCTGCAGCTGTCCAGGTCCTGCAGCTCCTCCATCACCTGTCCTCGATCCAAACCAAGCACATTTCAATCTGCGAGCTGCTCTCACCATGGGAGGAGAAACACACATCGCCATGGCCCCTCAGAAAGAATACCCAAAGCTTGCCTCCCGTCCGGTTGGCAAGCAGATCCATAAGATCTACCTCGATCGACTAAGGCAGTTCACTAGTGGAGGGCAGTACTATTCCCAAGGACTGTTACCGTACGCACCACGTCCATTGTTCGACCACATTTGACCGACCTCGGTCAACGCACGCCATCTCTTGCTAATTCTGCAACAGCAAAATAACGGACGGGCGCGCAACGGGCTCCGATCACGTCAAACTGTTCGTCTACTCGCCGCCCAACCTCTCCCGTCCTACCTTCAAGGAGGCAACCTCCCACGAATTCAGGCCCACCGAGGTTGGCCAGTCATTTGGTCCCAGTTGGGCCACGCACTGGTTTCGCATCCACTTGACCGTTCCTCCGTCTCTGAAGGACAAGGAGCACCTCGAGTTCCACTGGGATGCGAACAATGAGGGTCTCATTTGGACGGAAGACGGCAACCCGGTGCACGGGTTGACGGGCGGAGGTGAACGTACCGAATGGATCTTGCCTGACAGCTTCAGAGATGGCAAAGAGCACATCTTCTACATTGAAATGGCATGCAACGGAATGTTTGGAAACCCCTCCGGAGGCGACACCATCCAGCCTCCAAATCCCGACAGGTATTTCCGGTTGTCAACGGCAGACATTGTCGCAATAAATTTGGATGCCAGAGCGCTTTACATCGATTTCTGGATCATCGGAGGTTTGTCATGCGTCTTCCGCGAACTCTGGAGTAGGCTGACATGTCGTAGACTGCGCTCGAGAATTCCCTCAAGACTCCTGGCAAGAGCACGAGGCTCTCCAAGTCTGCAACAAAATCATGGACGCGTTCATTGCCGGAGAAGGCAGCAAGGAGGCCATCAAGGAGTGCCGCGAGATTGCCAAAACCTACCTTGGAGACAAAGTCGACTCGCCAGACATCTACGATGACCAGGAAGCGCTGATCAGCGCCATCGGCCATTGTCACATTGATACCTGCTGGCTCTGGCCGTGGGCAGAGACCAAGCGCAAGATTGTCCGTTCTTGGTCCAACCAGTGCGACCTCATGGATCGTTACCCGGAGCTTCGCTTCTGCTGTTCTCAGGCTCAGCAGTACAAGTGGCTGGAGCAGCTCTACCCATCAACCTTTGACCGCGTCAAGGCCAAGGTCAAAGAGGGAAAATTTCAGCCGATTGGTGGCAGCTGGGTCGAGCACGACACCAACATGCCCAGCGGCGAATCCCTTGTACGCCAATTCATCTACGGCCAACGCTTTTTCGAAAGCCGTTTTGGTCAGCGATGCTCCACATTCTGGCTTCCCGATACTTTTGGATACTCCACCCAGTTGCCTCAGATTTGCCGTCTTGCCGGCATGACCCGCTTCTTCACACAGAAACTGAGCTGGAACAACATCAACAACTTCCCGCATACCACCTTCAACTGGGTGGCCCTGGACGGCAGCCAAGTCATCTGCCACATGACTCCTGCGGAGACCTACACGGCGGAAGCTCACTTTGGTGATGTCAAGCGGAGTGTTGCCCAGCACAAGTCCATGGATCAGGATGCTTCATCCCTGCTTGTCTTTGGCAAGGGTGATGGTGGTGGTGGTCCTACCTGGGAGCACATTGAGAAGCTTAGGCGCTGCCGTGGAGTCGCTGACAATGCAGGACTTTTGCCACGCGTCAAGATGGGCGGCTCTGTCGACGAATTCTTCGCAAAGCTGGAGAAGAGAGCCGAGCAAGGCACCCAGTTTGTGACTTGGTACGGCGAGCTCTACTTTGAGTTGCACCGCGGGACATACACGACGCAGGCGAACAACAAGAGAAACAATCGCCAAGCAGAGATCATGCTCCATGATATTGAATACTTTGCTACTTTGGCGACGTTGAAAGATCTCCTTCCTGGGGACAACGGCACTTCGACCTACAAGTACCCGAAGCAGCAGATCGATGACATGTGGGAGGCGGTTTTGCTGTGCCAGTTCCATGATTGCTTGCCCGGAAGCAGCATCGAGATGTGTTACGACGATTCCGACGAGGTAAGGCGAAACTTGCTCGCCAAGATTGACTTTGCTGACGATGCGATCTAGCTCTATGCCAAGGTCTTCAAGACGGGCGAGAAGCTGTTGTCGGATGCCTTGCGAGTTCTCGGTTTCGACGATGATAAACCTGGCGTGGACAGCAAGACCCTTGCTCTGAATACCCTGGGCTGGCATCGCGAAGAGCTGACGAAGCTTCCAATCAAAACTTCCAAACCCCAATATGCTATCGCGAGCGGAGAAACTGGAGTGATGGAGACTGATTTGCTCACCTCTGCCAAGGAATCCACTGCTTCCATCAAGGAGGTGGAACCCGGTGTTTACGTGCTCTCGAACAACCAGTATCGCGTTCGCGTGGACAATGGCATCGTCACATCGCTATACGACATTGCGGCCGACAGGGAAGTCGTTCCACCGGGAGAGAAGGCCAACCAGCTTGTGATTTTCGACGACAAGCCTCTCTATTGGCAGGCTTGGGATGTCGAAGTGTACCACCTGGAATCAAGACAGGAGCTCAAGCCCACTCACAGCTCCATCTATGAGAGCGGCCCTCACAAGGTCTCGGTCGTCACCGAGACAAAGATCAGTGACAAGAGCTGGGTTAAGACGACCATCAGTCTTGCTGCTGTCGTCAATGACCAACCCAGCTATGTCGCGATGGAGAGCGAGGTCGAATGGCGTGAGACCATGAAGTTCCTCAAGGTGGAATTTCCAGTTGACGTGGTCAACAATGAGGCCAGCTACGAGACGCAGTATGGAATCATCAAGCGCCCGACGCACTACAACACCACTTGGGATATGGCCAAGTTCGAGGTTTGCTGCCACAAGTGGGCTGATCTGAGCGAGGCTGGATACGGTGTATCCATCCTGAACGACTCCAAGTATGGCTTTGCTACCTGCGGAAATTTGATGAGATTGAGCTTGTTGAGAGCACCCAAAGCACCTGATGCTCACGCAGATATGGGTAAGTGAACAATCACAGGGGCATCAGATTGAAGGCTAATCAAACCATTAGGTCGGCACCACATTCGCTATGCCATATTGCCTCACGCTGGGCCACTGTCTTCAACGACAGTCCGCACAGCCTACAACTTCAACAACCCGCTGAAGATGCATTCACACCCTTCTCCTGAAAAGGTGTCCAAACTCCTCTCGTCAATTCAACTCGGCGGCTCTCCGGCCCTTGTGCTCGACACCGTCAAGCGCGGCGAGGATGATGAGGATGTTTCGCGTGGAGAGCTGCCAACCCGTCCTGGCAGGAGCATCGTGCTCAGGATCTACGACAGCATGGGTGGCAAAGCTCGAGGTTTTATCAACTGGGGTCAGCTGCCGGTGCGCAAGGTTGTAAGGACCAACGTGCTCGAGGACGATGGCGAGGAGCTGGAAATCAAGGATGGCAAGGCCAAGATTGAACTGAGGGCGTTTGAGGTCGCCACTTTTAGACTGCAGCTCTAAGCGATGCTTGAGGGGATTCTGGAAACAAGATTGCAGAGATAGATTTTAATGGCAGCTTCGTATACGATTGTATGTTTGGAGAACTGGCAGTACCCATAAATCCTTGGGCATGATGTTTCATAACATCGTGTAAGTGACTGCACATGATTTGAAATTCGTGTAAAACAGCCTTGATTTAGACTGGCGGCTATGCTTTCGTGAGGCATGAAAAATGGGCGGGAAAATCGTGAACCCACCGAGTGATGTAAGAGGACTAGCGTGCTCTCGGCACCGGCGCCCGCTGACCTCGCCGCTTGGCCTCCGCCTAGAACTTCACAACCCACCGACTCTGCTATCCCCGACTCACCCGTCGCCCAACCGCTGCCCATAAATGTCGGCGGCCTAATTTGCTCACGGCACGAAGCGCTCTCCGGATCATCATTGTCTCCATCCGCCAAGATGTCCGACGGTACGTCGATGGTGCGCGATACTATCCCGTGGCGCATTACTGACAAGCTGGCAGCCGACTTCGAAACGATCAAGCGTCTGCAGCAGGAGCGCAACGCAGCGGCTGCAGGGAAGAAAGGTTCAAAGACTTTCGACCCGGCTAACCAGAGGACTGACAACTCGACGAAGGCTTCGCTGACGGAAGCGCTCGACACCGATCTCTACGAACGCAATGGATCCAACAAGTATGACGGCTATCTTACGTCCATTCCGGCCCACGACGATGAGATGGATGAGGACCAGGACCAGGGTCGCAGGCTCGTCGGACAATACACGGCCACCAGGGCACAGATGGACGAATTCGCTCACGGCGGGGCCGAGGAGGATGATATCCTGATGGACAAGGAGAAGCAGGCCCAGATTGCCTCGCGTGAGACCGACTATCAGAAGCGGCGGTTCGATCGTGGCGATGGCAACGAAGGCCTGACATACAAGGAAATCATGCAAAAGCGCCAACTCGAGGAAGAGGAAGAGCGCGTGCGGAAACTCATTGCAGACAAGCAAGCCAACGGAGAGAACGGGACCACGGAGCACCAACCCATCCTGAAAGATGGAGCCGAGAATGGTGAATCGGGCTCAGCAGCTCCTGGTCGCAAGCGCAAGAAACGCTGGGACGTCTCGAGCGAGCAGCCTGCAGCCGAGGAAACAAACGGCGTCAACGGTGCTGCTGCCCAGGCTGACGGTGCTGGGGCGAAGCACTCCAGATGGGACCAGACTCCTGTGCCTGGACAAGACGATGCTCCAAAGCGCAGATCTCGTTGGGATCAAGCTCCTGCTCTGGGAGCTGCCACTCCAGTTGCCTCTGCTGGCATGGCGACGCCTATGCACCCGTCTCAGACTACCGTCTCGTACGCCTTTGGCATGGATATGAGTGGCCGCAACGCGCCTCTTTCTGATGAAGACCTCGACGCCATGCTTCCCGGAGAAAAAGACGGTTACGTCATTGTTCCACACCCTCCTGGCTATCAACCGCTGATCCGCGTTGCCCCCAAGAAGGTCGCAGCTACTCCAGCGCCCTCAAGCAGCCTGGCAGGGGGCTTTATGATGCAAGAGCCGGAAAGCGCCAAAGCACTTGGCAAGCAGTTGCCAAACGAAATCCCTGGTGTCGGTGAATTGCAATTCTTCAAGGAGCAGGACATGGCGTACTTTGGCAAGCTCATGGACGGCCAGAACGAGGATGAGCTAAGCATGGAGGAGATGAAAGAGCGCAAGATTATGCGTTTGTTGCTCAAGGTCAAGAACGGTACTCCGCCGATGCGCAAGACGGCCCTTCGTCAGCTTACCGACAACGCGCGCAGCTTCGGAGCCGGCCCGCTGTTTAACCAGATTCTGCCCTTGCTCATGGAGAGGACACTCGAGGACCAGGAGCGCCACTTGCTGGTCAAGGTCATTGATCGTATCCTTTACAAGCTGGACGACATGGTTAGACCATACGTGCACAAGATTTTGGTCGTCATTGAGCCCCTCCTCATTGACCAGGACTACTATGCTCGTGTTGAGGGTCGCGAAATCATTTCCAACCTCGCAAAGGCTGCCGGTCTTGCCCACATGATTAGCACGATGAGACCGGATATTGATCACCCGGATGAATACGTCAGAAACACAACTGCCAGAGCCTTTGCAGTGGTCGCCTCCGCTCTAGGTATCCCTGCACTTCTCCCTTTCCTTCGTGCTGTCTGCCGCAGTAAGAAGTCGTGGCAGGCTCGTCACACTGGTGTTAAGATTGTTCAGCAGATTCCCATCCTCATGGGTTGCGCCATCTTGCCGCATCTCAAGGGCTTGGTGGATTGCATTGGAGACAATTTGAACGACGAACAGGTCAAGGTCCGTACGGTCACCGCTCTGGCCATAGCTGCCCTTGCTGAAGCCGCCAACCCCTACGGTATCGAAAGCTTCGACGACATTCTGAATCCGCTGTGGACTGGTGCCCGCAAGCAACGTGGCAAGGGTCTCGCTGGTTTCCTGAAGGCCGTTGGTTACATCATCCCCCTAATGGACGAGGAGTACGCCAATTACTACACAAGCCAAATCATGGAGATTTTGCTGCGCGAGTTCTCCTCGCCGGACGAGGAGATGAAAAAAGTCGTCCTCAAGGTTGTTTCCCAATGCGCAAAGACAGAGGGTGTTACTGCCGGCTACCTGAAGGAAAATGTGTTGAACGACTTTTTCAAGAGCTTCTGGGTGCGCCGCATGGCTCTTGACAAGAGAAACTACCGCCAAGTGGTTGAGACGACCGTTGACCTCGGTCAAAAAGTTGGCGTCAGCGAGATTGTCGAGAGGATTGTCAACAACCTCAAGGACGAGAGCGAGCCGTACCGCAAGATGACGGTCGAGACTCTGGAGAAGGTCATCGCCAGCTTGGGTGCTGCCGACATTGGCGAGAGATTGGAGGAGCGTCTTGTTGACGGTATCCTTCACTCCTTCCAGGAGCAAAGCATCGAGGACGTTGTCATGCTCAATGGTTTCGGCACAGTAGTCAATGCTCTTGGTCAGCGTTGCAAGCCATATCTTCCGCAGATTGTCAGTACCATCCTTTGGCGGTTGAACAACAAGTCCGCAACTGTGCGGCAACAAGCAGCCGACTTGGTGTCCCGCATTGCTCTCGTCATGAAACAGTGTGGCGAAGATCAACTCATGGGCAAGCTCGGCACTGTCCTCTACGAGTACCTCGGTGAAGAGTACCCCGAAGTGCTTGGTTCTATCCTTGGTGCATTGAGGTCCATCGTCACCGTCGTAGGTATCCACCAGATGCAGCCACCCATCAAGGACCTTCTACCGCGTCTGACGCCCATCCTGCGTAACCGTCACGAGAAGGTCCAGGAGAACACCATCGACCTTGTTGGTCGCATTGCCGATCGTGGTCCTGAAAGCGTCAATGCACGCGAATGGATGAGAATCTGTTTCGAATTGCTTGACATGCTCAAGGCTCACAAGAAGGGCATTCGCCGTGCCGCCAACAACACCTTTGGTTTCATTGCCAAGGCCATTGGTCCGCAGGATGTCCTCGCCACTCTTCTCAACAACCTCCGCGTGCAAGAGCGTCAGTCTCGTGTCTGCACGGCCGTCGCCATCGGCATCGTCGCCGAGACGTGTGCGCCCTTCACCGTCCTCCCGGCCCTCATGAACGAATACCGTGTCCCTGAGCTCAACGTCCAGAACGGTGTTCTCAAGTCGCTCTCTTTCCTCTTCGAATACATTGGCGAAATGGCCAAGGACTATGTCTACGCCGTGACGCCGTTGCTTGAAGACGCCCTCATCGACCGCGACCAAGTGCACCGACAGACGGCCGCTTCAGTCGTCAAGCACGTCGCGCTCGGCGTCGTGGGACTGGGCTGCGAAGACGCCATGGTGCACCTGCTCAATCTCCTCTTCCCCAACATCTTCGAGACAAGCCCTCACGTCATCGACCGCATCATCGAGGCCATCGAGGCCATCCGCGTCGCTGTCGGCATGGGCACCGTCATGAATTACGTCTGGTCCGGCCTGTTCCACCCCGCCCGAAAGGTTCGCGTCCCTTACTGGCGCTTGTACAACGACGCCTACGTCCATGCTGCTGATGCCATGGTGCCATACTTCCCAGACTTGGGCGACCCCGAGACGGAGAGGCACGAGTTGATGATTGTGCTTTGAGCGGCTTTTGCTTGCTTGCTTGCTTGCTTGCTTGCCGCACGATGATGGATAGGGGGAGACTGCGGGAATGGCTTTTCAGATCCTTGGTGCTTTACTCTTTAACACATATACTTCGTTTATGGAATTGTTTGGCGAATCGGCGCGCGCTTTTCTGATCAGCGGCGGCGGCGATGGACAGGCGGGCGGACGGTGTTGGTGTTTTTGGGCGCTTTCTCTCTCTCTCCCTCTCTCTCTCACTTTTTCTCTATACACACAAAGCTTCTTGTAGGCGAGTTTCATTCGGCTACTGTATTCCGTCTTTCAATTTTCCAAAGTGGCGTGCGTCCGTGCGTGCGTGGTGAGGCGAACAGAACACACAGAGAAGTGGTTCGTTTACTCGTTCGTTCGTTCGGAAGGGTTCGTCGGGTCGTATGTGCGTATGGATGGGTGGGATTGAATCGACGAATGGATGGTGCGAACAGTACGGTGTCATTCACCATTGAAAAAGTAACATAGCGGCGGGTTCGGTCGTTGTGATCGAATGAGTCCTGTTTTGTCGTCGAAAGCAAAGTGCGCGCTGCGCTGTCTTTTACTGTTGCGTATTCGTAAAAGTTCTGGTCTCGTTCTCGTGTTTACAGTACGGATATAGACGGATGGGTCGGTGGGTGGATGAATAAATGGTCTTGGGTATCCCACTTCGTGACTGCTAACGATGGTGATGTTCAACGACGCCTCCACGAAGACAGGCGAGGGCTAAACCACGGTGTGGCGACCTATTCTCAGACATATCGCAAAGTCTATTTTCAACACATGCGCGTGATCTACATTTCCTGATGCGGCTTCCATAGGAAGCAGCCATCGAACAGGCAGGAAGAAAAAAGTAAGGCACATAGGTAGCCAACCGACCGGCAAGAAACCAGTTCCTCATTGAGATGATTCCGGAACGAAGCACAACGCAGTCATTCAAGTGAAGTGTCCTTTGCAACTCGGCGTCACTCACACACCTGTGTGTGTTTAGAAGAAGGAAGGACCGAAGAGATTTTTATAGCACAGGAAAGTGGCGGTCAGTCTGCCTGCATCACTTGCTTGTGTGCTCGACACTGACTGATTATAGCTGACGCCGACGCGTGACTGTGTTAGGGCTGCTCCTGGCATGCTCCGACGCGTGACTATGTCATGGCTGCTCCTAGCACGCGCACCAACTATGGAAATCACGGGTAGAGAGAGCATGTGTCTAATTCCGGCACATGCGGTGTCGAGTCCGTGGTCCGTCAATTCAGTCTTGACGCTTTGAACGAGAGTCTTCAGCATCATCATTGACTGAAGTCGTAGATTGCACTTCGAAATCCTTGGATACTCATGATAGAGTTCGTGGAAGGTAGCGTGATCGTTGCGGTTTAAGAAGGGGGCAAAAGGTTTCCGCGCAGCGCAGAAAAGGAAGCAACAGTCACTTCTGAGATGGGAGAGTGCGCATACAGGATTGCTCGCACTGGACGACGAGGCGATTGCGAAGAGGAAAGAGAAGTTGGCCAGACGTCGTTATTTTATACCTGAAGACACGTCCCGATGTCGTATCAGCGCTGTGGCTTGACCCACTTCAGTCTCTGTCCACGGTACATGATGAATTGCGCCTGTAGTTGGAGTATTGGCGGATTGTGGGATTATACTCGTTGTGTAAATTGCTCCGCTCCTCTCACTCTATGGAAGCAACGGCGACGAAGTGAGTGAGTGCCAAAGGGGCGCATTCTTGAGCCGCATGAACACACTTGCGGGCTTCCTTGAATCATCAAAACAAGATACTTGCTCGGTTTTTTCGCCGCGGTCCGCATCTGCCGTTTTTGGGTCGGCCAAGAACTCAAAGATGCGCCTCGATGACGCCACCAGGGCGAAGCCAAATCATGAGTGTCGCCATTTTCCAAACGTTGATGCCGAGAATCACTGAATCGCGATGGACTCTCACGGCAACTAGTTAAAAAAGAGAAGACCTTGACAGCGTCACAGGGAGACAAGCGGCACAAGCCCGTACTGATCATCACTGGAGAACTGCCAACCCAGCGAAAAGAGTGAATGTCGACACCGGTTGGCAAGTCATCGAGCCTCGACGTCTGACGACGAGCATAAGTGGGACGTTGCGACCTCGACTCCCTTTGCACCAAGCGGATCGGGAATCACAAGCAGCAGCGGCGGTGCGCCGAATCCGCTTGGACGTACGGTTGAATACACGTGCTCGAAGATCTGGCGTCCTGGCTACAAGACCTTTCGGGGGAGACCGCCTGCCAAAGGCGCGACCAGACTTTCGACTGACTGTGGATTCACACAGCGAGGAGGTAAATTGGCACGAGAAGCCCGATTCGCTCACGATAGACTGTTCGGGGACGCTTCGGTGCCCCTTGGCGCACGCAGTCCCTTCCTCCCTCTACGTCTTCTTTTTCCTACCTGATGCTCTTCGATACTTCTCACAGTATACAAATGTTGATGCTGAACTGTAGCATTTTCATCCTGGTGTGTTGACCCTTAAGCCTGTAGAGATGATGAAAATGGCGCTGCACAATGAGATAGAATTGTTGCTAGGCCGTCACTTGCCTATTTTCATTCCGGAGAAAAAGCAAACTCGTCAATTGAATTTCTCTCCCCCAAGGATTGCAAGAAGCTAAGCTTGGGGTTGGAATTTTTATCTCTGAACTGTTGGGAGGAATCGACCCTGTGATCGTGTGCAAAAGACCAAGCAATTCCAGCTGGTAGCACGAGAGACGCACTCTAAGATCATTCAAAGGAGACCGAGCCAAGAATTCCGACACTTTCCATGCAACCGTCCCCGTTCCGCCTGCCGTGATTCGTTCCGGGCATGAACCCCTCCAGACTCCGCCTCGTCGAAAACTCCAATGCCTCTTCCGCCATAGAAAGCGCCGCTCTAGAAGTCAAGTCAGGCGGGCCGGCCTGCTTTGCTGGATGATGTCGTACAAGAAATGAGAGAACTTCTCTCCGTGGTATTAGTGGGTTGGTGGACGTGGTCCGTGAGAGAAAGAATAACTCATGAAAATTTCCACCGGTTGCCGCAGTTGGTGCACTCGCAAAAGGTCGTCATAGGTTCATCAGCAGACCGAGTTTGCGCCTGGCTGTAGGAGACCTTCTTTTGACCGCACTTTCCACAAGTCAAACTTGTACTGATGCTCTTCTCTGCGCGCGCAACCATTGCCTTGTTCAAATTTTCCTTTTCCAGACGCTCGGCCTCGGCGCGCTTCTCGTCGGACATGAGTTCCTCGCTTGTCATGACCACAAATTTTGCCGGAGGAATCTCGCCAGAGAGCACGCGACGGCGCAAGCCTGGATTCGACTTGTTTTTGAGGTTGAGGTATAGACTGCGCATGCGGTCCTTGTAAGCTGCGGAGGTCTCGGGCTGGTACTTGTTGAAGGCGGCAAGTTCGACGTCGCGTGCTACCGTAAGAACGACAGTGGGCACTACCAAGTTGGTCAGGTCAGTAACGCAATTTTCAGCGATGTGCACGTGTTGCTCGACATACTCTCTTCGGACATGAGCGCCAAGCCATCATACATAAGCTTTAAGCAGTTGTCGCGTGTCGCATTTCCAGTGACTTGGTAGTCCACGCCATCAGCCTTGACGCTGCGCTTCTCAGGCGGGACAGTGTGTTTAGGCTTTGGCTTCGCTGCAGGAGCTGGTGAAGCCGTTGCTGGTGAAGATGTGCCATTGACCTGCTTGGGCGTGGAGCCGCCTCCAGCCTTCTTTACGTCGCCGCGCCACTTTGATACTAGCTCGCTCGCCTTCCTCGCAACCGCAGCATCCTTGTGCGTCTTGAGCTTGTTGACCGTTATGCCGATTTTGGTGGAGCGCAGAAGGTCCTCGGTCGCTTGTACGCCGTCGCGCAAATCGTCCAAGAGCTTGATAAAAGACGAGCTCGGCTCGCCGCCGGCGGAAGCTTTCAGAATGGCATCGCCATGCTCCTTGACATCCTTGGCTTTCATGACCATCTTGGCGATTGATGCTTTTAGGACGTAGCGGTGAGGTCGACAGATGGAAGAGCGGCGCGAGGTTGGGCGCGACCAGAAGTTTAGACAAAGTACGTTCGTCGTTCCCGGAGATGAGGCAACTTCCGCCGCGGGGAACGCGCTAGCGAAGGCGGTCAGCGCCTGCCGTCGCGCAGCTCAACAACACCGCGTCACTTCCTGGATATTTCAACCCATCGCCATCCTGCCTCGCGTCGTCCAGCCTTCGAAACCTTTCCCGTCAATCTCACTGTCTCGACTTGTGAGCCATGGCCGAGAATGCACCGCCGGTCGACCCTGCCGCCAATGCCAACTCTGAGGCTACACGAGGCCTGCCATACCACGAAAAGCTCCGAAAAGACTTGCGAGATGCGTTGCAAAAGAAGCGGCTGCTAGATAATGCTCTGGTGGGTAAATATCGGAGAATTTTTCTTTCGAATGCTGATGCGCTTGGCCCAGAACAATCTTGAAGACACCATCTACCGCGCAGAAACGAATTACCTCGAGGAAACTACCGCTGGCAACATCGTCAAAGGATTCGATAACTACATTAAAGGCTCAACAGCTTCAACAGTGAGCAACATTGGCGGCGCAAATGCCGCACGGAGGAAGGCCGCAGTCAATGACCAGGACCGAATATTTAGTCGAAGCTCGCATAGCTTCTTGTTTAACGTAAGTCGCAACCGAATTCATCATCAATTTTGGTGGAACAGCTGGGCTCGAGTTCAGCTGGGCAGATCTTTGAGCCGATCTGGTGCCAATGATGTGTGCAGCAGGAATCCCCCGCAGGATCGGCGCAAACCACGCCCTCACACGCGCCTACACCGACGTCGTCATTCCCGAGCGCCCGCGAAAGCAATCATCCCACGCCAGGTAGCACGGCGAGTAAGGCTCCAAACAACAAGAAGCGCACATCCAAAGACGAAGACGACGACGGGAAACCTACCAAACGAGGGAAAATCACATATGGAAGAGACTAGCGAGGTGTGCAGTCAGCTGTTAGGTGTGAATGGCTTTTGGTCTGAGGCTGGCCAAAAAACAGATCGATGGTAACATGCCATTTGGCAGGCGTTAAACATTGGGAAACGGTGTTCAAAGGAGTGGCAGGAATCGGCTCTGATTTGATACCCCGGAACAGCATACCATGAGTACTTTGAAAACACGGCATGATGCTCTAAACCCACCAAGGTCTTTGCAGACCAATGCGCTGTGAGTGAAAGCCTGACCGGTGTGGGCGGCTGTGAGGCAGCGCAACGAGAGTGTCAATCCCATGAGACTGGGTATACCTTGATAACGAGAAGCGATAGAAAATAGGGGATTCACTGTGACGAAAAGCTCTCGAGGAGCGCAGACAGTGCCAAAGGGCAACAAGACGCATGGTCTCACGATGGGGAGACCACCACGAGGTCCGTCTACAAAGAGCAATCCGGGCCGTTGAACGAGACATTTTAGAGACTTAATCTCGCAGTTGGGACATGAGCCATCTGAGACAACTCCACAGCAGAAAGGCACAGCCCCTGGGGCACATGACGGGTATTGGGGGACTGATGGCCCCCCTTTTTAGGACGAGCATCAAGCATCCAAGCTCGACTGCGGAAACCGCTTTGGGCAATCACCTTGACCGACAGAGGAAATGGGATCCGCCCGGCGACATTTGGCGTTCCTGAAGATCACCTCGTGGCCGACATTGCCAAGTGGGATTGCAGATCTGGGGTGGAGGGAGGGAGAAGTCCCAAATCATCGACGTACCCCTGCCGCCTCTCACGTCCTCGTCGGTTTCGTTTTGGCTTTAGGGGCACCCTGACCCGGGGCACGCGCTCGAGTTTCGGAGGAGCTGCCAAGGAAGAAAGGACGAGCTCATCGGGCAAGCTGCCGAGTTCGCACCGTGCGAACAGTGCTGTTCAACACGAGAAATGATGCAAGCCACATGCACCGCTGGGAGGCCCGCAGGTGGAGGAGCGTTTGATTATTCTCGAGGGTAGCGCGCGTGCATGGACGGGCGAGGCGGAGGAGGAGGAGGAGGAGAACGAGGAGGGAGGAAGTGGTCTTGGTGTCGCCGCCGACCTGAGCCGAGCTCTGCTTCCCTTGGAATGTCACTGTCCACTCCATCGTCACCACGCTGCTACGAACGACCCTTTCTTCACCCCCATCCGACAAAGACACCGAACTTGGCTGACCCGGCCGTGTGGTTCAGATGATGCATTCTCAGGGTAGCCGACGCAGGCCTGTCACAGCAAAGCTTGACGGCTCACGACGACGACACGACGGGAATAAAGATGCAGGCGGGACACGTGCGCTGATATTCCGCCGTCCGTCCCTAATCCTCGGGCCGACAAGCAACTCCTCCCTCCTCACAACCAAATGTTGCCAACAAAGACTGCTGCTTGCCGGGAGCGACTCATTGGTCCGTCCGGCTCCTTTGCCACCTATCCCACCACCAACCAACCGTGCCTCGCGCAGACGCCGCAGGCTTGAAAACCGAATGAATCACGGCCAGCAAACACGTCGACGCAAGAGGTGGACCCCGTCAGAGAGAGCGCCAGGGCCCTCGTCCAACCATTCAATCGACTTCGGCTCGGCTGACGCGTACAACGGCGGTTGGGCTGCGGTCGATTCGTCTTGGCCCGCTCGAGCCAACCGCTCGACCTTCCCTCTGTGTTCGTCGTCTGCCTGCCTGCCTGCCTGCCTGCCTGCCTGCCTGCCTGCCTCCTCACATGCCGGCGCCAAGATGCTCGCACGCCAGCTGGCCAACGCACCTCCACCACAGTCAACGGAGCGGTTGGGTCGTGGTTGGTGGCTTGGCGGCTTCCCTGACTGTTGAATTAGGAGATGTAGCGCTTGAGTCGACGCATGGGGAGGGGGTGGGGGCATGGCTTGCGTCTGTCGTTGACCAGAACGATTGGATGAGCTTCATGAGATCTTTTCGAAGAACCGACCAAGCAATTTCGATGAGTCAAATGTCCTCTTCGACGTCGAATTTGTCCCAGAGTAGTCGAGCAGGTCACTTGAATCAAACCAGGACCAATTGCACTGCTGCAATACTCCCGACAACGATGAATGGTGAAGATGTCATTGCCCCAAGGTTGATAATAGATTGGACCCCATATGCAATAGATTGAACGGTATATTGCAACCACCACACCACACCCATGTGCTTCAGTAAAAGGCAGAAGGCACAGGCAGCAGCAAAAAGACGGCCAACAAGCCCCATCCTGGGTCAGACCTAATCATGTTGAGACTCTACTACACGTTCTCATCACCAACACCGCGTCCCCTGCGCAATCCTCATGTTTTCCTCACATTTCCTCCACACTTGCTCCGCGGTGCACGCAGGCCGCAAAGCACGCGAGTAATCATCTGCGTTCACCAGCAGGATTCATTTCTCATCTTTCCAATTACCCATACTTTATCCAAAGGCGGCTTATCCAGCCAAATTGGTTCCCCTATTCATCCCATCCCACCCCATCCCGTCCACCACCCACCCCATCTCCCACCCATCATCCCTACCCGCCTTACATCACCACCGTCAAAAATGCTTTCCCTTCCGTTCTCTGCCTGGACTGCGCCGGCCGCCCACGCGCCCGCCCGCCCGCGCGCACGATCCTCAATCTCCCGTCTCCAACAATGCAATCCCTACCTACCGCCATCCATCCCCATCCCATCCCATCCCATCCCTATCCATACAACAGCAGCAGAACAGCATCATCATTCAACCAACGTTCCTTGGCCGGCCGGACGACGCGAGTAGTGGTGGCGCCGGCTTCCCCTTGAACGGACGGATAATTGAGGCGCGCGCGTCCGACGACTGGCTAGACACTATTTACAACCTCTCGTTCAATGGTTTTGCGACGGCCGTTTCGCCATGCCGCTCAGCTGTGCTCAGCTCGGCTACTTTGGCATTTCGCATTGTTTGCCACGCAAGCAAGCAACCGAGTGAGCGAGCGCCCTGGGGGGACTGCAGAGATTTCTGCGCCGTGCATCCCATCGAATGGTCTCTCGTGCTCTGCGCTGTGGTGTCGGCTGGCTGTTCAGCATCATCGCAACATGTAGATGCGAAGGTAAGTACCTAGACGACAAGTGCCGAGGAAAATTGGAGGTACGTTCAGTCGACCGTGACGTGCGCATCGCGAACAGAGGACCGGGAGGACAACAACCACAAGAAAAAGATGACGAAAGCGACAAGTCTTGATCTCACCTACCGACAAGGACTCTCAGGGGTCATGGTGGGTGGCCGATAGCCGGGCATCGTTTGGTTGTCGGCCAAAAGAACCAAACAACGCGAACGAACGAAAAAACCGACAACGAACAAGCTTCATGAGCCTAGCGGCGTGGGCGCGCGGCACGGCGGGAGAGCAGCACCAGCAGCAACAGTGACGGATGGTGGCAGCATCAGCAGCGGGCGACATGCACCAGTCAAAAGAGAGCCAAGCGCAACGGGGACCGGGGCTGTAGGTCAGTAAGGAAGAAGGAGGAGGAGAAGGGGAAAAAAGTCTCATCGCCCGCACGACGACGGGCAGCAGAACGAAGTGAGCCAGCGGTTAACCCTGTCCGCTGGCAGTAGCGCAGCGACGGCGCAGCGTGCGTGAGGGGATGGTGGGGGGCAGGAGAGGGTGTCCCAGCCATTTGAACGCAAGCCATCCAGGTCCGTATTCTGGCGCAGCGTAAAAGTCTGCCCTGAAGGAGGGAGGGAAGCGTGTGGGAGAGAGGGCTTCTTCCCTGACTGCAGTGCTGCACGCTCCACAGCCGCAGGACGACATCAGCGTACAGCAGGCTGACAGGAGACATCCCCGCGACGGCGACAGCCTCTTCATCATCGCCCGCCGCGCTGCTCTTGGTTCCTTGCTCGCTCTTGAGCATATTCCTTTTTCAGGATCGTCTCTCTCATCCACGCTCTTTTTCGGCTGTGGCGCTGTTATTGTCGTTGATGTTGTTCTTCGCGTGTGGGTCGGACTGCGCACTGCTTCGCTGCTTGTTTAGTTGGCAATCGGATGCTACTTTTGGCCTGCCGGCTTGCTGCGCAATCGCCGATAAGATGTCACAACATTTTCTTGTCCGAAAAAGGTGCGCGGAGATGCAGGCAGGGCAGAAAAGTAGGTTGGTGTGTAGCTTTGAGCCAGACACGAGGCTAACTCTGTGCGCGAACGATCCGAGGCTTGGAGAGAGAGAGAAAGAAAAAGAAAAAAAAAAAAAAAAAAACAGGGAGCCTCCCGTCCTCCTGTCTCGCAACAGCCGCATGGGAGGCGGGTCGTGCCTCGTGAGTATCGCGAAATGACGAAGGGGCGTGGCCTGAGTAATGTCGTGAGGTTATCCAGAGTGTCGCTGTCGTCATGCTACATTGCCTCAGCTGTGCGGCATCGCAGCTTTGGTAGCCTCAGCTGCTGTGCTCGTCTCCCTGCGCTGCTCTGAGGGCGCCGTTGGGGTGGTTGTGGTGGTCGTCTTGGGGGTTGCAGTACCACCCTCCCTACCTTTCTTTGGTTGTTGCCCTGCTGCTGGCTGCATCACAAGGTCGCAAAGCCAACCGGCCAATCAGCGTCCATTTCTTTTTCCTCTATTTCCGCGCCAGTGCATTGCCCGTGAGGGACATGAGGCTAGGTAGAAAGATCATGCGACTGTAACCGCATCTGCGACGGCGTTTCTATTGGTCTGGTCGCTGGCTGGGTACACCTCCTTAAAAGGGATGCCAGTTGCGATGCAGCGTCCGGGTCGCAGTAGTGAAACGATGGAAGGCGGCATGCCAGTGGGAGTTTGCGTCGTCTTGGGAGCAGGTGAGAAGCGTGGATTGGCGAGAGCCAAAAATTGAGGGAAAGGACACCTCTGGCAGTTAAGACTACGGTAGCTGTTTGTCGCACGACCGACGTTCTTGTCCCCACATCAGCTCGTACGTACGTACTGCAACGGTGGTTCGCTAATGAAGAGGCAGCGATGATCAGGGTCCTGCTGCTCTGATGGATTGTGTGGAGGAACTGCACTGCCGCCGCCGCTGAGCCGTGAGAGAGGGCGAGTCAGTGCGCCACCACCCACGCGACGCCCAGCAGAGCCGTCAACGTCAACCGACGTTTAGCTTTAGAGTTGTCGGCCTGCCGTCACTCCAGGGCAGCAGAAAGACAAAAGAGATAGAGACCAATATAAGCTCATGCAATGACGGAGGACGAGAAAAACCCTGGCTCACTGAAAACCGGGGTCGCTTGTTCTCCCTTGTCGTCGCCCACAACAAGGTGGAGCAGAAGAAACGGACGAGAGAGTGGAACCGCGAATGGAAGTGTCAAGCACCGACTCAGCAAAGATCAGCCGGTCCCCTCATCTCACACACCTTCTGAACCTTTTGGCGTGGTACGGAGAACCAGGTGCAGCGACAGCAGTGGCAGCAGCAGACAGGCCGGGGGCCCTCGACCACGACAGCGACGGAAGCCAAGCTCGTCCCACTGACGCCACTCTGCGCAGCTGGACGCGCCGGGCCCGCGACGCCGCTGACGTTGACGCGCAGCCAGCCGCCGCGACCTCACCTCCGTCGACCTGTGTATGTTCGCCTTTGGCTTACGACAAATTTTGCCAGATAGAACTCTATTGCTTGCTCTTCACGAGCCGGAGATTAGCTTGCCTTCTGCGAAAAGTTTTGTCCCCGTCGCATTCTCGTCGCATAAACCATGTGTGTTGCGTGCTCTCTGGCTTTCGGCTCGCTCGTGGCTCTTTTGCGCCATTTGAGGCAAGGCGACTACGGGTCGTGACCTTGGAGATGGAGGCCTTGCCTGAAGTACAGTGAGCAGCTCGCTTGTTGCCGTCGACCTGACGACACTTTTTGGGGCGTTTTGGCGTGTGTTGGGCAACCAAAAAGCCCCTCTCTCCTTGTTGTTCGCTCTCCCCCCGGCCATCCTTGACACAGGCCATGCGCCGCCGTCGCCTATTCTGCTGTTGCTCGCTTGGCCGACCATGTTTGCAGCGTTCCTTGTGTAAACGTTTCTCCTCCTGTCGTTGGCGACAACTAGCAGCTGGGCGACGGGGAGGCACTGGGGTTTGAGACTGGCGCTATGGGCGCAAGAGGGCGTGGGCCATGCCTGCTGCATTGCGGCTGTGCGTTTTGCATGCATGAGGAGGCAAGGTCGCCGTCGTCATGGTTGGCGTCAGGAAGTAATGCGCAGCGACTGTCTTGTGACGGGCAGATGGGGGTGCGTGTTTGAGGCGGAGGCGAAGGGGGGGAGTGAGAAGGAGAGGGATTGGAGAGAGATGCGTAGCGTGTAGGAAAGGAGACGAAGAAGAAGAGGACGGGAAGCAGAGAAACAAACAAACGACGTCATGCGCATGGAGGGCAATTTCCCAGCTTCAACACCACGGCCTTTTCGTCGTGATGAGAGTGGTTGGACCTCTGCCTGCCTTTGTTCCTGACTTCACCTCAGTCCCTCATCAAAAGGCCACTGCACGCCCCCGACGTCCACCACGCATGCATGCAGCAATCTCCTCTCGTCATTCGCCCGTCTCGTTCTATTCTGTCCGCAGTCCAATTTCCCTTCTTCCTCTTTCGTGCCCCTCGCCCTCCACTGGGCCCCAGCATTCATCAATCATCGTCACTCATCCAATCGTCAGCATCGCCAGTGAAGGACGCTCAACCCACCGCCTGGCTCCTCGTCTCTCGCGCCCGCACAGCACTCGACCCCCGATTGACCGGCCGACGTTTGTTTGATCACCATCGACCGAACTGCCTGCTGCTTCTCCACTCTGCAACAACTGACTGACCAGTCGGAGCGGCTCCCTGCCCGGCTCAGTACGGATGAGGCAAAGGGGAGTTTGGGTCGTTGATGGTATTCCGTGGGTTCCGCTGAGACGTTGCTGTCCGCTGCTGTCCGCCGCTCCAAGCCCGCGCACGCCCGCAGTATCCGCGCTGCTTTCTTTGCCATCGAAACATGTGTGTGCTACGCGCTGGTCTGTCCGTCGTGTTGACCACACCTCTATCCCCCGCCGACACCTGCCTCCCTCTGCCCTCTCACCAACTACCCATCTTACGCATACACAATGCACCAAGCTACTTCGACACGACTTAAGTGCCCGTCCCCACCCCTCATTAAACAAGCAAGATAACCCACGGACGGAGGACAGCACCCGGCAGACAAGCTCAAGCAAAGTGTATACCAGCGCAGCCCCCACAGCATCCACCCACCGTGACGTAGTCGTCGTCGTCGTCGTCGTCGTCTTCGTTGCCATGGCCGAGCAAAAACATTATTTCAAACATCCCCAATCACCCTGTCCTCGTCTCCCCACCCCGCCAAAGATGAGCCCCCGACCCTACGACCCTTGTCTATAGTAGTCGTCAGTCAGTCAGTCAAGTCATTCACACACTCACTCACTCACTCAGTCCATCAAACATCGCCACAATACTTAATTTCTCTCTCGTCTTTTTCTCAATCTCCCCCTACGGATCCATCACTGCATCATTTCTTTCCTCTATCCATACATAGCAACGACGAACCAGATGAAACAGCGCAGAGAGAGATTATTTTTATCCCCAAATCAATCAATCGCCTGACACCATTTCGTTGGGGGCCAGCCAGCTAGTCAGCCAGCCAACCATCCATCCATCATCATCATCATCATCATCATCATCCCCATTCAAACAAAGCAATAAATAATTGCATAGCGGGCTCGTCCAGTGGCAATCAAGCAAGTGGCAGTGCAGTGCAAGCAAGTATCAGCATCGATTCTCTCAGTCTCGATCCTGAAACATTGTTGTTGGCCCCTCCACCCACCCGTAAACGCCAACAGTGGACCCAAGCAGCCATGTGCCCGCCCCGATGGCTAGCTAGATGGAGGCACTAATGCATGTGATGTGGTGGACTGCTGGTGCTGGGTGGCGACGGACAAAATGGAGCCGGTCCGACCCACCCACACGCACCACCCCATCCATTCATGTACGCGAACGACGGGGAAGGGCGGGGATGGACACGAAGACGGACAAGGGCAAGAGGAGCGCAACAGCTGGCTGGCTACATTGGGTTTTCTCCTTCCCTTTACGTGGGCATAGATCGCTTTTGCTACAATCACAGTCACTTAGAGAGGCAGTCAAGAATCTTTCATCATGGTATCTTCTTGCATTATATTAAGAATAAGCGAGCGTCGTGATGAGCTTACACAGTATAAAAGGTGTTTTGGCGTTTCTTTCAGCCGATATTGATGAGGCTTTGCACCCTCTTCCTCCCAGTCAGTATAAACGCGTCTCTTGACACTGTAAGCTTTCCATCATTCCCTTCACCAAGGGTAGCAGCCAGCCCCATATTGGCCTATAAAACATACCCCCAACAACCCTCTTTTCCCATATCGTACAAACAGTGTGAAAAAGGTCCAATGAAATGCGCGATGCTCTGCCGCGGGAAGACGCAAAGGAAAATCCAAAAAAAGGAAATACCGGCCCAGAAGCGCCAAGGCTGACACGAAAAACGAGCGACCGCCGTAAGCCAGAGAATGCAGTTGCGCAGATTTATAGCCAAAAAAGGAGACAAGGAGAAATATCCCAGACGACAAAAGGAAATATTAATACAGTGACAAGCTGAAGCTAAGAGGTCTGCAAAAACCCGATGCACAGGAAGTTGGACATGTAACGCCGTGCTCTACTCCAGCCTGAACGCCGGCCATCCTGTGCACGGATCGCCGTGAAGGTTGGGGCCAAGAAAAAGAGACATGATCAAAAAAAGGGGAAAAACCACACCAGGGGTATAAGTAGCGACTGTCTAGAAGATGAAAGGTGTTCTCTCCAGAGTCGAGGGAAATCGAGACAACGCAGACATAGTCAACGCGCGTAGTGGAACGTGGCGGGATATCTCGACTGGAAACACAGAAACTGCAACCATTTTGAGCGAGGAAAAAAAAAAAAAAAAAAAAAAGGGAAACAAGGATCAACGACGGCGGCCATGTGGGGGATGCAACTTTTGTACGCCTCAAATTTTGCCGAGGTGTTGTTTAGGCGAGCCGGACACGACTTGGATGCCGTGGTCACGACTCCTCGGGAGAGGGTTGGTCGCGCTCGCCCTTGTGGACCTTGCGATGTCTCCTCAGGTTCGACACGACGGAAAAGTGGCGGCCGCATCCCTCAACCTCGCAAGCAAAAGCTACACAATGTCAGCGGTTTGTTCGCGATTGGGAGATGAAGAGTAACTCACGCTTCTCGCCAGTGTGGCTATACATGTGCGTCTGCAACGAGCTCGGGCGGGTGAACCTCTTGTCGCAGACCTTGCACTTGTGCTTCTTCTGGGTACTCGACGACATCTTGGAGCTGAACTGGCCCATCATGGATTGCGGCGCCGGCGGGAGATTGGTGCCAACCAGAGCGGATGGCCTGGGAAGGGTTCTTGAAGACATGTCACCAACAGACTCGGAGGCGGAACTGTAGTCGGTTACGGAGGATTCAGCTACGGACCCGTTGTAGTATGAAGGATAGGTGCTGGCGGATGAAATGGACGAGTGGGCCGAATGAGTTGCCGGGAATCCGTACGAGTCGGCCGAGCTACGGGGGTTCTGGCCGTAGATGTTCCGGGGCGTGATGTCCTGGCTCATGGCGACCATTCCCCGGCTGGCGTCGAGAGCGTCGTTGAAGCTGGTGCGCTGCACCTGATCCGTGTTCATCCTGGAGGAAAAGTCAGTGAGGGAGCTCTGGCGGTGCCTCTGGAGGTCGAGCGGGGCGCCGAGGAAGTTGGTGGAGGGTACTGACGGATGCGAGGAACGGCGGGCCATGTCCTGCTGGTAGGTGTATGTGGGCTGGGGCCTGGCAGCCGTCGTAGCCGTCGAGTAGTCCATGGAGTACTGGGGGGCCGAGGTGGGAGCGTACGTGGGCGCAGTGGGCGAAGCCGAGGCGGCGTACGAAGCTCCGTATGGCCGCGAGGTCATGAGATCTTGGGGCAATTGGAGTGAGTTTTGCGACGCGTACATGCCATCAGAGAGACTGGTACCTGCTCCAAGAGACGTGGGGGCGCTGACGGAGAGATTTGAGTAGGGCATGGAGACGGTTGGGCGCGCAGTCTGCGGGTGGGTGGTGGTGGTGGTGGTGGTGGCGGCGGTGGCGGCCAGGCCAGAGGTGGTGTTGGAGCCGAGAGAGGAAGTGGGAAAGAGCTGGGGAGGTTGCGCAGGGGCAGAAACCCAAGGGTTGGTGAAGTGAGGAGCGGGATAGCGCATCGAGTCGAAGCCCATGTTGACTTGGGGCTGCTGCCGGTTGTCGACGGCCATTGCCATGTCGAGGTAAGGGTTGAGAAACAGAGGGATGAGGTTGTTGCTGTGGTGTAGCAAGGTGAAACGCAGGTCCAGGTAGGCTTGCGAAACGTGGAGATGACTTCGCCAGACACGAGAGGACACGCGGGATCAGCGAAGGTTTTTGAAGGTGTCAAAGGAGAGGGTTGCCTGTGACGGCAGTGATGAGCTTTGACGGCGGTGCGGTGGAGCGGGATCCTGGGGCAAGTGGACGGCGGACGCAACCGCGCGTTTGGGTAAGCTCAGGGCTGGCGGCGCGACGGGTATGACGACGTTGGAGATTGGACAAGGTTTCAGGACGAGGCCCTGAATGTGGGGAATGCGCGTCGGGGAGACAAAGAGAGTAGTGAGGGTCGAAGACAAGGCCGAGCGGCGGTTGGTGGTAGACGGACGGTGGTTTTGTAGGTAGACGCAGAGGGCAAGTCGAGCGCAGATCGAGGGCGGCGGCGGCGGCGGCAGCCAGGTAGTGAGTGGTATGGAGAGGAAAGGGGGGGGGGGGGGGGGGGGGGGGAAGAGCGGGAGCAGGAGTGGATGAGGAGAATGGAGAATAATAAGCTGGCAGGCGAGCAGTTTTTTGGCGAGGAGCAGGTCGAGGAGGGGAGAGGAGAATAGAGGAGAGGAGAGGGTTTGGATGGTGGGTAGGTAGGTAGGTAGGTAGTTTGGAGCAGCTGCAGCAGCATATTTCTTACGTCGTCGCAGGTCGCTGATGACATACATGGTAGGGACCGAGCACAAGCGAGCGCGGCGGGCAGGGAAAACACCACAGGACAGGAGCCAAAGGAAGCCAGTGCCAAAGCCAGAGGGAGCCAGAGCCAGAGCGAGAGCCAGAGCCAGAGCCAGTGCCAGTGCCAGAGCCAGAGCCAGTGCCAGTGCCAGTGCCAGAGAAGCCACCGCAGTCGGCGCTGCGGGGACCCTGCTGGCGCCTTGGTCTGTGCGCGCGCACGGCAGCCGAAGGGAGGGGGCCTGTCCATGTCAGGTCTCCTTGCCCGCGCCGTCGTCGTGGGGCACATCATCCAGTGCAGCAAGGACAGTCGGCAGGCATTGCCATTCATGTTATTCTGTCACTGATAGCTACCGTACCACCTACACAGCCGGGCAGTTCTGAAGACGGACAGTAGTCTCGTCAGAGTCTGAGATGGCAGACTGACAATGAATGAATGAATGAATAAAAGAAAGAAAGAAAGAATGAATGAATGAATGAATGAATGAATGGACCAATTTCTGCCAGCCAATGACAGTCCCGTCGGCAGACCCGCTTCGAGCATAGCGGCTAGCTACCCCGTCGTCTGTGAAGTGTGAGTGGAACAAATGTCCGGCCGGCGTCTTTAGACCACCACCACCACCACCACCACTATCACCCGTCGTTGACTGTTGACAGCCAGCCAGCAACATCCATCTCTCGGCCCTACCTATGCGTCGACTGCCTCTGCCGTTGGGACTTGGGAATCTGGGTCCCGTCCCTCCCCTGCCTGGCCCCTCAGCTCAGCGTTTGATCATGGAGTCGTCGCCCCCGGTTGTGGTCACGAGCCGTTTAATCTCAATCTCTTAGCTTGAGAGCAGGGGTCAAGGTACAGTATACGACCGCCCGTGCGCCCAGCCCTGGAATGCCAAGGTCCACCGTCCAGGATGCCTAATTTCCTGCCCACGATGCTGCACTGGCCATGGCGGTGTGAGGTTGCAACTCGAGAGCGACAGAGAGAGAGAGAGAGAGAGAGGAAGAGAGCGAGAGAGAGAGAGAGCGGGAGAAATGCCCCCTCCTCCCCATGGCCGCCCGAGCATAGACGAACTGGAACCCTGAGACTGTTGCTGACGGCCCATGGTCGCCATGTTCGTCATTAGCGGCCAAGCCCTCCTGCACCATGACGCCACATGCGCCGGGCGCGCGGGCGAGCTGCCGGAAGCTTACCCTCGGCGCTACCTGTACTGAGAACTGCCAAAGCGACATGTCGTCACAGATTCAAACCTCAGACCTCCATGTCCCAAACCACGACTCCGATTGCGCGCGAGGCTTGACGATCGCCACCCACAAACTCGACCACTTTTCTCTGCTGTAGGAGTCGCCTTTGGGAAAACAACACTCCTCATCCCTGCGGTCCCTGCAGTGAGCAGTCACGCACTGCTGCAACATGTACTACCATACCGCACCCGCGCGAGGCTCAAACAAACCACCTACCTCTCACCCTCTGACTCTGTCCCCTCTTCTTCCACATTGGTAACCACTCTGCCAGTTCTGCTTTGCTCGGCGCCGCGTCCCGAGTCATGCCCCATCCCCAGCTCCACCAATGCGCCCACCGCCATCCGCAGGCAGGTCAAGCGGCATGCATGCAGCCGGGTGGGCGAGTGGAGACACGCCCAGGGCCCTGCTAGCCTAGCAGTAGCCGCTGCCCGGTGCGTTGCGGTCGTGCCTCTTTTTTTCCTCCTCCTCCTCCTCCTCCTCCACCACCATCACGTCCTCAGCACCACCAACCGTTTGGCCCTCGCGCCATGCTCTTTGCTCACTGGAGCCATTGACGCGGTGGGCCGCCGCTCGCCCGATGGATGATGCAGCAGTCTACCCAGGCCAATAGGATCAAAATGTTCTCCTGGTTCCACCTGCCGCCTCCGCCGCCAACGCCTTCACCTTGATGGTTCTCTCCCCTCTCCCTCCTCTGTCCAGGAAAAAACCACGGCAGTCATCCCAGTTTCGCCAATCTGGCCCATGCCAGCGCCACGAGGAGCTCACCGATCTCCCGCCGCGCTGCCCTCATGCTGCTTGCTGGATGCGGCACACCGAGAGCCCACAGTCCGCCAGTTCCGGAAGGTGCTTGCGCCCAAAGTTCATCTGCGAGCCTGGCTGGCTGGCTGGTTGGCGGCTGCACCTCTGTCAATTCCTTCCACTAGCCATGCCATGACCGACCGGCCCGTTTGCTCCCACGACTCGCCCACCCACCCTCCTCCGCCTGCACGCCGCCGCTGCACGAGCTGCCACTGGCCACGCAGGGTGTCTACATACCTGTCCTGTGCTGTTGTAACCATGCGCTCGGTGCTGCCGCGGCGGCCCGCCCAATCCTCCTTTGCCCGTCTATCAGATTCTTTTACCCTATCTCGTTGCTTGTTGTTCCGCCGCCCGCGCCGCCATCCCGCCCGCCCCAGTCCAGGGACCGCACTTGGACAAGCCGCTGCCACCACCGTCGCCAGGACGCGTCGTCGTCTGCAGGGAAATGACGCCACTACCTCTTCGCCTCATGATACCCTCGTGCTCACCCTCTGTCAGGCCGCCACCAGGAATTTCTTTTCCATCACGCTGCCTCTACTGGTCACAGGGATGGCTTTGCTCCATCCACGTCTGCGCTTCTTCGAGAACAAATCTCAGAAACACGACGAGGCCTGCTGTCCCCAGAATGTCGTGATTCGGCCAGCCTCATGGAAATAGAATAGCCGCCCAAGTATGTCATCGCAGTTGGCGGTGGTTGCTGAGGGCAAAGGGACAACAAAATGGAAGAAGACTCAAAAAGAAATCGATGCCCGTGTGACGCACTACGCAATACCCTGCCCGTTTGTGTCCCAAAGCAGAAACAATGGATTTTCCCCTTCCAATGGCTCATGCCCGGGAATGGTACTCGAAATTTCTCGCATGGATGGCTGTGGAGAGACAGGGGCAGGACGAGGCGTGCCTTGCCGGACACGACCATCCAAAACAACAAACGTGCAGCCAAAACAAACTTCACAACGCCTCGTCTTGTTCGACGCCTGTCGGCGCGAGCGAACCTTGGCTTGCTAGGCGACGACGTGCCAGCACGTCCGGCATGTGAGCAGCCCCTCACGCCAGGCTCCAACAAGGTCGATAAAGTGCTCCGTGCGTGCTTGCTCGCGCTCATTGTTCGGACTGATCCGACGTATTGGTTAGATGTGTTTTGATAAACACACCATGGCTGTCTCCACCCCCCCGGGCGCTCCATGTCTTGCCCACGCGCTGATCCCGTTAGCACGTCCAATTGACAAATTCCTGCTGGTGGCCCAGCAATAAAAGCTCATCAAAGCTTTTCCCGGTCGGGGGGGTAAAGGGGAAAAGCGGCCAGGGCTTGCGGCTGGGGGGTGAGAGAGGGGGAGAAAAAAAAAAAAAAAAAACGAACTTATGATTTTGGCCTGCCAGCTGCAGGCGCAGGCTTGCGACTCGTATCGAGGCCCTCCCAAGGCACGGATGCCGATTGGCTCGGACAAGGCTGCGTGCAGCGTGGCAGAAGAGACGAACCGGCTGGCGCGGTGAGGCATGCCTCTCTGGGACGCGTATTGCGGGTCAACCGTCGCTCTCCCGAGTCATAGCGGCGCCCAAAGAGAACCAGCGCCTGCCCGCTTTGGCAACGGCTTTGGCTGAATCAGACGGTGCTGTGCTGCACGTCGAGTCCACACACGGGAACAAGAAGAAAAGGCTGAAAACCTGCATCGCATTCCACTGCTGCATCGCCGATCCCTGCCGTTGCATTTCCGAGCGGGCGACTCGCTCGCTGTACAGCACTTGTGTAACTCGTGCAAGCTGCTACGTCCCAGTGCCCACACATGGCCATTTGCTGTTAAAATTCTCGAATCCAACAGCGTTGGCTCTCTTGAATTCTTGGGACTGCAAGCTTGTGCATACAAGCAATCTTGGCCGCCGTCGTGGCGGAGAGAAGCACATGTGGCGGAATGAGAGTGTTCAACGCAAGGTGGAGGTGTGTCGTCGACGGTGGTTCGTTGAAGGTCGCTCTCCCTCTAGCATTCCCCGCGTCCCCAACCCACGTTTCGCTCGCCTCCCTCCCATCAAATCAAACTCGCGGACGACAGCTTGTGCGCATGCTTGGAAACCCTCGCCGTAAACAATGAGTGCCCTTTGCCCCGATCTTGCCGCTCGTCGTTGCGCAGAGCTCAGCTTGCGCACGACCTGCCATCTTGTCTTGTTGGGCGCAACTCTTACTGCTTGCTTGCTGGCAGTGATCGGACTTGAGCACTGCGGAGCAGTCTCTCGTGTGTCACAGACTACTACATTTACGAAACGTGCACAACCCACTCGCTACCCTTCTCGTTGCTCCTTTCAGGGTCCAGAGCTCGCTCGCTCGCTCGCTACGTACGTGCCATCCGTGGTCGCTCCCGGATCGTCGCCCAAAAAACGCAAGCCGATGAGCGCGGGCTACAGCGCCCGCGGATCCGTCCATCAAATGTCGAGCCCAGAATCTAGACGGCGGCGGCGGCGGCGGGAGGATGATTTACCTACCGTCTTGCGCCCATCCGCAAGTCTGCCGTTGTGATCTTCGTGGTCTATGGTTCTGGCACTGTGGTGCGTCGTATTCGCTCTATTGATGTGCGTTTGGACGGTACGTACCGTTCGTCGCCAGTAGTGATAGTCGTGGTGATCACCAGGGCGGCTGGTGCCGACTTGGCGATGCTCTGGATGGATGGTCTGGACCGTTGGTTGGGTTGGGTTGGTGTGTGCTGCTGCTGGGCTTGGTGAAGGAGGTATAAAGCCTACTCGTCCAAGGTTGTTGTTTCAACTGTTGGGTCCCTAGTTTGCTTGGACATCGTTGTAGTAACAACACCTGCGTCCCTAAACTATTGTCTGCGAATGTTCACCAAAAGTACCCATCTTAGGCGCACTTGCACTCAAGGACCCTCGAGCAAAGCCAACCCTTCCCTCGACGCAGAACCCTCGCTCCTGACACGCGACAACCCGACGGGCAGACAGGAACAGCGACCACGACGCGTTCAAGAAAGATGGCGGGCATCCTGAGTCGTCGTGTTTGAGACGAGACACGATGCGATGAGACCACAGCAGGTAGAAACGATCGTGGAGCAAGCCATTGATGTTCGGCTTTGATTAACGGCTTCCACGTTTGGAAGTGGCGCCGCCAGATGCGGTTGTGGTGGTGCGGCAGAGCGGGTAGGAGAAGAGTGATGCTATCCTAAACACTGTCCACTGGGCTTGCGCACCCACCCAACGCTCTTCGCTTCCGAATGGCGGCGCTCGAATATGAAAGATCCTGATGCTCTCAAGTCTTGATTGGTTTTGCGAAGAGCAATCTCTTTTCAAACACCCTTTTGTCGTTGCGAACGAGCGTGGGTGTGCCGTAGGTACGTCGTGCTAAGGTTAGACACTAAGCCGATTAGCGCCAACTTTAATCGGCGGATGGCAGGTTGGTGACTAGCTGGTGCGCTGTTCCTGACTGACTGACCACACGCGCGGGTGGGAGGGATCTTGTCGTACACTCCCGTCCCGCTTTTGGCTCAGCCAGTCGAGAAAAAGGTCAGATGGTTGAGATGGGATTCGAGTGGACTTTGGCAGACGGTTGTCAGATTTGACGGGCGATGGCGGCAGCAGCAGCAGCAGCAGCCTAAGACTTTGACTATACGTTACGCCGTCGTCTTTCTTGCGGCGCCAAACTACGTACCTACCTCCATGTGCTTATCCGACTACTTGCTCCATTCAGTACAACGTCGCCAGCCCGACGGCACACGCGTACACACATACACATGGCATAGCCACTGACTGAGGAGCATGATCCCCCGGCTTCCGATTCCCTCGTTCGACGTCCGTCGCCCGTCATCCATCCACTTCCCCTCTGTCACGAACGTACCCACCACCCTTCCCGTCAAATGCTTTTCCCGCTCCCCCTGACTGACGTTCCTGACAAGCACTGCCAAAGGCGCCCCTCCCCTGACTGACCCAGCTGGACCACGCATGCATGCATGCGCGCCGGGTTCTCGGCTGACAGACAGCACGACAATCAGACAGACAGATAGACAGACAGACCGACGTCATCGTCACCATCATTGTCGTCGTTGCCCCGGCGGCGGGGGTCGTCGCTGGCTTACCCGCCCGGCCCCCATATTCGTTCGGTTTGCACGCATGCCCATGTTTATGTGTATGTGTTTATGTACCTGTACCTGTACCTATACCTTGAATGTGCCTGTGCAGTACGCATGCATGTATGTACCTATGTAAGACCAGCCAGGACCAGGCGAGAGCCCTGTCTACTGTATCCTTCCTTCAGCTCCACGTTACGTGTGTAGTTACTGCAACTTCTATGGGACTTTTACGTTGCGGGTTGCGGGTTTCGGCCCCTCTTTCCGCACCGCACCGCACCGCACCGCATGCCATGACATGACATGACATGCCCTGGTAACTAGCGCTGCTCTACTCTGCTCCGCAGGCCTAATAACAGCGGTGGTAGACGCCTTTCTCCTTACAAGTTACACTGCGGCGCCTTTTTCTCTGCCAGGTGTCGTGGTGGTTTCTTTCGTGTTCATGTACGTACTCTGACTCCGACTCCGACTCCTGGTACTGACTGGTCCTGCCTCGACAACGCATTTCCGTTTGTCTAACTCGAGTCTGATTCCGACTCCACGCGAGCAAATCACATCCCAGCAAAAAACGCCTGGCCATCGTCATTGGCGGATGGATGGATGGATGGACGGATGGGCAGGGGAGCCGGCCAGCCAGCTGCGAGTTTTTTTTTTTTTTTTTTTTTTCTCTTTCTCAGCTTCCCTGCACGCGATCTGCTGTGTGGGTGTGCTTGATTCTAGGGGGGATTTGGGCGCTGGCAACGTGCGCGCAGTCAGTCAGCTATTTGCTTTTCTTGTAGGTGGACCAACCAACCTTGTTGAATTTTTTACAAGGAGGAGGGAAAATTCTGGCAAATCATCGTGAATTTGACGACTGCTGCTTTTGCAGTTGCGCTGTTGCTGGTTTTCGTTATTTTTTGAAAGCCTTCCGGGAGATTTTCATTCATCTTTAGCGTGTCGGTCGCCGCGTTTCTTGCATCTCGAGAACCTCTGAAGTACCGACTACTCGACGCGGCTTACGGCATGCGTTTCCGGGTTCTGTACTCATGCCGGGAGGCGCTACGACTCGGTGATTTTGACTTGCGACACAAGTTCGAAGTGGTGGTAGATATAGCTGCTTCGATTTATTGCTGTCTTTCCAACCAACCCGGAAAGCAAGACTTCCTGGGCCAAGGCCGAGTCCGCAATCGTGAGTGAAGAGTAGAACTAAAGAAATAAGTCATTCTTTCAGTAGGAATGTGCCAACTACATTAGGCCTCGAAAATGAAAACATCTTCGGCCATGGACGCGTCGAAGGAGCGTTCATTTGCTACAACAGTCGCGCCTAAGGAGCCCTCTTCCGCTATCACATCCTGCTTGCGCTCAGGGAGCTCGTCCGTTCCGCCAGTCGCACCTAAGGAGCACTCATTCACCGCTGTAGCTGCATCTAGAGAGTATCCGTTTCTTCTGCGCCCACTGTGTATCCAAAAGTGTGTTGTTAAAGGTTGGCAAGTAGAATAGTTGACGGGAAATTATATCCATTTTGCTGAATTCGAAAGAGAGACATGGAACCGCAGAACAGTGTATTCCAAAAATTTGCTGCCCAGCGACGGCCGATGGATACTGAGGGACGATTCCGCCAGACTCCTGAGAAAGTTGGGCTTGATCTTTAGTTCCATGGCAGTCTAGAACAGTCTCGCACTTCTCAGAGACATCTTTACAGAACAAACAAGGTTTCATTCATGATCATCGCACAAGCTGACCTCCTTCATCATGACATCAGAAATGCAGCAGCCCCGGCCGCTCCAACTCTAGAATGAAAAGTAGATGAAAAGCAGAAGAAAAGCAAGCCCTCCCGCGCACCAGTGTGTCTCTAAAGAGGGAATGTCCGACGTTGTCGATGTGGCTCTCCAGAAATCTCGAGCTGGTGCGGTTGAAGCTGTGAAGAGGAGGTCGGCGTAGGATTTTATATGCGATGGACATGCTCGGAAGCTCGGTGCGCTGCAACTCATTCCGCCACGAGACACGCTGAAAAACTCCGTGGGCGATGATCGGGGCTGTGGTCCTGCTAGCAGTCAAGAGGAGGAAGTTCGTGGGCGTTCATGAGCGTGATGGACGGGTGGTGCCGCGAGCTGTCAAACGTCCAGATGCGAGAATGGAGTCAAGACCTACGTGCTGACAACAATAGCATGTGAATAAGCTCCTAGACTTGTTCAACATGTGAAGCCAATCTAGGAAAGCTCATGACGGGCAAGTTGGTAGGAAATGGCCTATGATTGGAGGTCATGAGAAGAGGCAGTGTAGTAGAAATTATCCATTGCGGTGACCACGCTCTGCGTAGCGTCTGATAGCCTGTTAGGAGTAACCCAATCCAACGGACTCTGAAATCCGCCTGTCGACTGAATCAAACCTCTAATCAGCACCACGTGCCTGTTCCCTTCCAACGCCCGAGTAGATCATTGGATAAACAGACAGAAAGATCAGAAATCCGGGTGAGAAAACAAGGCCAAGTAAATACACGAACCTCGCCTTCAATGCTACTCGTCATCATGAGAGCCAAACAACGTCGCTAGAAGTACGTACAATCGAGAATCAGAGTCGATATCAGAATTAGGAGTCTTCTGCGCCCGTCCCGAAGCGCTCACGCCTATCCCGTCGGTTCCGGCACGGCTCCTCTCCTGCCCAGACCAAATGTCAGCACACTGACCAAGTTGGCCGGGTCTATGTCGAGCGGGAGGGCTGCCGCCGCAGAAGGCGAGGCGGTAGGGTTCGGCTGTGCCGCGGCAGGCGACGGTGCTTGAGCGGCTGTGACGGAGGCCGCTGAGGCAGGAGGTGGTGGAGGTGGTTGTTGAGCTGCTGGCGGCGGAGGTTGCTGCTGGTTCGGCGGTGGCTTTTCCCCGTTTCCACCTCCTTGCTGTTGCGCTGGTGGTGGAGGGGGAGCAGTAGAGGCGGCGCTGACAGAAGCCGCGCTTACATTGGCAGGTGGTTGAGCGGGTGGTTGTGGCGCGCCTTGTCCCTGTCCTTGGCCTTGACCTTGGCCTTGTTGTGGTGGTGGTGCGGCCGCAGGGTCGGTCGTCGGTGCTGGTGGAGGTGGTGGAGGATTTTTTGTCACGGTGATCTTGGAGCACGAATCAACAATAGCTCAACACATCACGAGGAGTCTACTTACCGTCATAGTCATCATTTGAATGTTGGTCGTCGTCAACTACGTGGTGTAAGGAATTCAGCAATTTCAACGGTCCGAAGAGTGGTTCACCTGTTGGGTCACCACCTGCGTCACAGTAAAGTTTTTGGCCGCGGCGACCGGTTGTGCCGCTGGAGTACTGGAGAAAGATCAGACGAGATGTCCATGGTGAACCAGAATCTTGATGATTCTCACACTGTGGCATTGGTATTCGCTCTTATTAAATACGGGCCTCTTCCATTTGCTGTTCTTCGGACGATATTAGACCCACGTCTCGGGTGAGCTAGATCTGCTGAAATCTAGAACTCGTCAGCGTGTTTTCACAACTTGGAAGACTTGATACTCACCTTGGAGAGGAGCATTGCTAGGACTGCTAATGTAAATAGACTTATTTGTACGCAGAGCCGCGTCATGTTGGCGCGGACTGTGTGCAATGGGTATCCAAATAAACCTGGTCGATACTCAGGCCAGCTGGTGATGGGTGTCAAAAGGAAGGCTAGCAGCACGACAGCTGTTCAAGAAACGCTGCCAATCCGGCACGGAGAGAAACGCCCGCCTCTTAAAGAATCCAGAGCGCCGAGAACATCAGACAACTGCCAAGCATGGTAATGGAGTTATCAGGGCCTTTATCATGTACCGTCCATGAACGCAAAAATCCGGCAGCCTCGTACGACAACTCCAGCCACCCAGGTCGTGGATTGTTTAGGGTCCATGAGTTCGGTAGAGGATTTAAGTTTGTCATGGCGGGGAACCAATGGCGTATGATCAAATTCCCAGGCAGCGGTCGCATCACAGTCTCGACAAGTTCTTTTCACCCGAAGACGTGACATGGAGCGTCACGAGTTGCGGTCTGAGGTCGAGACGGGTTTCAGCGCGGTGTGAGGCTACTGCAGGCGCAGAGTGCCGGGCGGTAGCGAAGATTGATGCTGGACATTGGCGCAACTTTAAGCAATGAGATGGAATGACCCGCAAGAAGAATCAAAGAGTCGCCAAAGTGTCGCGCGTTGAGTGTCCAAGTGTGTTCAAAAAAAGTAGAGGTAGTCGGCTCGCACAGACCAGCCGGGCCGTTGATGCATCGGCAAGCCGATCGATGGACCGCGATCCCCAGAGCATATCCAAGCCAAGCGAGCCTTGGCCCATCCCTCGACAGCATCCTGTCGTCGTGCTTCTCTTCCTTCTTGACACCACCATTCGTCGCTGACTCTTCACAACCATTCGGTCCTTATTGTTGTGTTCACGTCGTCCAGACCCTTAAAATATGCCCGACAGGCATTGCTAGTCAACATACCCACCCCAAAGATCAACCTACCGTCATGGCCGGTCCCGTCCACGTTCTCGACGACTACTACTTGGCAATCACCTTCCTCATCACCGTCGCCTACCAGCTCTTCTTCTTCTCAATAGCATTTACCTTCAAATTCGATAAGCTGACCGACTTCGCCGGCGGTACAAATTTCGTAGTCCTTGCCATCATCACTCTCGCTTTCGGCGGAGATCGCGACAATGCCCGCCAAATTGTGGCCTCCATCTTCATCATGCTCTGGGGAGCGCGTCTCTCAGGCTTTTTGCTCTTCCGGATCTTGAAGACCGGCAAAGACGATCGCTTCGACGACAAGCGCGACAAGTTCTTTCCTTTCCTCGGCTTCTGGA
Organism: Phyllosticta citriasiana; assembly: GCF_038021145.1. Classification (NCBI taxonomy): domain Eukaryota; kingdom Fungi; phylum Ascomycota; class Dothideomycetes; order Botryosphaeriales; family Phyllostictaceae; genus Phyllosticta; species Phyllosticta citriasiana. Next base: position 1,546,642 of record NW_027117279.1, on the reverse strand, counting down.
TTTTCCAAATGCTGTAAGCGAACATCTATCAAATCCTTCAAAAACTCCCGTCTGACCATTTACAGCTGGGTGTGGACCGTCTCGTTCCCTGTCACGATCCTCAACTCGCCCAAGGTGACGGCGTATCCGCAGCCCAAATTTGGCACTGGCTGCGATATCGCCGGCGTCATTCTCTACGCCATTGGCTTCTTTTGCGAGTCCGTCTCCGACGTCCAAAAGTACCGTTTCAGGTCCCGCCACGGAAGCGACGGCTCCATCTGCAGCGTTGGCCTCTTCCACTACTCCCGCCACCCTAATTACTTTGGCGAAATCTTGATCCAGTTTTCCATATTCACCATTGCCGTTGCTCCTGCCGCAAACGGCTACGTCCACGGCGGCGCTCGCGCGGCCCTCTACGCCTCCATCTTGGGCCCCATTTTCCTGACAACGTTGCTCATGTTTGTATCTGGATTGACGCTGCAAGAGCGGCCAGGGGCCAAGAAGCGGTACGAAAAGGGCACGCGCTGGGAAGAGTACTCGCGCTGGCTCAACCGCACGAGCATTCTGTTCCCGTTCCCGCCGACGCTCTACGAAAAGATGCCCACGATTTTGAAGAGGACCGTTTTCTTGGAATTCCCCATCTACGTCTTTGATCCCGCGAAGCACTCGGACGTCAAGAGACCGGGCGGCGAAGAATCGGACCAGAGACCTCGAGGAAGTGATGACGCTGCGTTGTATGTTTGAAGATTTCGTGTGCGTTTTGGAGGTTTTTTGTTTTTGGCCTTGGTCTTAGACTTTCGAATCTGACGACCCAACCGTCGATAGCGAATGACTTAATCTTAATTTCTTTTCCGTGCAAGATCTTATGATTTGCTTGCGCTCCAGGAAATTCGACTCGAATCCTTTCTCCGCGCCCACATTGCGCACCAACGCGACATGGCTTGTTTTGTATCAACCTGCGCAGACTTACTCTGTTAGGCGTCCGTGTGAATAGCCGAAAGATTATCGCCCGTCTCCGCATCGCAACAAGCGGTATCCGCCTGATTTCAGATATCAGATGCAACAGATTGCAAGGTTCGTCTCGGCACTTGTGTGCCATTTAATTCATGCGCCTCTTGCAGTCCCGGGCCTTGAGACGGAAGCAGTCGAAACACTACGGCGGCGCACTGAGATGGATGGAGGGAATGTTTGGAACAAGAGAGACGGTGGAGGCTTGCTTATCTCTCCCTCTATTATAGCGACCAGAGACTGGACTGAATGTCGTGTTGATTTCCGGAAAAACATGGCCCAGATATACTGCTGTCGTTTTGCTTTGAGTGAAAATAGTCTTGATCTTTCCATCTTGAATCTCGATTCTTGATTGAAAGTAGAACGCCTATTTGCTGTGCTTCCCTTTTTGACAAAATTATTTTCACGCAACATCAACAAATGCCCTCTTCTTGCGCCCCTTGTCCGCCACCTTCTCCTCCACATCCTCCAACCTAGCCACCTTTGAGCCATCCGCCTTCAGTCCGACAAACTTGACCGCCGCCGCGTTGAAACCCATCATGTCCTTCAAGCCGCCAAGCGTGGTCCTCAGATCCTCACGCATGCCCTCAAGCATCGTCTTCAACTCCTTGCTCGCCACAATCTGACGCTGATGCGTACGCAGCATGAAAAAGAGGACTCGGCAAACGAGGGGGACATTCCACTGCCTCCGGACCCAAATGTTGATGAAGCGGAACAGGCCCGGGAGCGTCGAAAACGGCAGCACGAGCAGGGCATCGTGCAGCTGAGCAGCGGGGATCTTGGCCACGGTGTTGAGGACGTGCTGCTCGGCGCTGATGCCGCCCAGTGCCATGTACAGCGGATCACGCTGCGGCGGGGCGAGGTTGACCGACGGGTTGGCTGCGCGTTTGGCCTTCCACTCGCCGACGACCTCTAGGTCCGCCAGACCCAGCTCCAGCGCCTCAATGATACGTTCACCCGCCGTCAGCGTCGCAATTGTTTGCTTGGTTGCCGCGCCCACTTCGTCCTTTTCGCCGTCTTCGCCCGTCGCCTCGCCGTCGGCGTCAAGTGACGTCGCCAGCGTCGATTCGTACAGCTCTTCCAGCTCGCGCTCGCGCTCCTCCTCGAGGAATATGGGCTCGTCGCTTTGAATCCACACCCGGACGCTCTTGTCGTGCGATGCGGTGACGAAGAAATCGCCCGTGCGACTGACGACCATGGCCCAGATCTCGCCGTGGTGTCCGTCGAGCTTTTGGATCTGCTCAAATTTGTCGCCGTCCCACGTCTTGATGGTGCGGTCTTTGGATGCGCTGAAGAAGAAGTGGCTTTCGTCTCGCGAGATGGGATGCGGGATGAAGGCTACTTGCATGATGGAATCTTGGTGTGCAAAGAACGACTTGTGGCAGTCGCCGAAGTCGAGGCCCCAAAGACGGATGTTCTTGTCGGCGGAACATGTCGCGATTAGCTTACTATCCGAGGATATGGACATGTTGAGCACGGGAAGCTTGTGGCCGTAGAGGTTGAGGAATAGTTTTAGCGAGTCGACAAAAAAGACCTTAACCGTGTTGTCGAGCGTCGCGACAGCAAGGAGACGAGAATCTGCAGAGAATCGGAGGCTCAGAATGTCGTCGTTAACTTTGAGGGTACGGGAGTGGACGAGCTTGAGCTTCGGAGTCGTGCGCTTTGTGCCAGGAATCTCTTCCTGCACAATCTCGAAATTCCAAAACTTGGCCGTCTTGTCTGCGCTTCCGGTCACGACTGACTTGCCGTCTGGATGAAGATCGAGGGTCCATATCGCGCCGTCGTGCGCTTGAACAGTGTCTACAAGCTGTGACGACGCAATGTCGAACAGCTCGAGTTCCCCGCTCTTTGTGCCGACCACGACAATCTTGTCGCCCGGGAGAAAAGCGCAACAGAGCGCATATCCACACTCGAGGGTGCGCAGGCAGGTTTGAGTCTTGACGTTCCAAATCTTAAGGCTGCCACTTGAGGCCGACGCCAACATTCGGTCATCAGAACTCAGGGCCATGGCGCGAACGTCTGTCCTGTGTCCAGGCAGGTCCACAGAATATTGACGACTGTACTCTGGCGGCTCCTCTTTTGATGCCTTCTTTGTCTTTTCTTTGGTTGGAATAGTGTAGTCTTCAAGCAAATTGTTCGTGGTGGCCACGAGAAGTTTCAATGCTTTCGACCCCCTTCCAGTCCACTCCACGGACCGCACCTTGCCTCCTGTCCGGACGATGACATACGGGGTGAAACTGTCGGCCACACTCGCGCCCGCCATGTCGTCGGCGTCGGCCATGTCCACATCTTCGCCCTTCTCCCTCAGCTTTTCCTTTCTCCTCTTCTTCTTCCTGGCCAGGCTCTTTTGAACTTCCTCATCTGATCTTATTCTCCACAACTCGACGGCCTTTTCCGACCCGTGTATCGCAATATAGTCCAGCCGAGGATGGAAACGGATTCCGAGTGTCCGGTCCTTGCCTTGTCGATTCAACGTGCCCCGGTCAATGAGGAATCTGGAACCTGCAATTTCGTCCACGTGCTTCGAGGCTGTCCGAAGGCCTTCTTGGTCAATCGCCCAGATCCTGAGCTCGCCATCGTTTCCAGCCGTGATACATCCATTGTGGTCGGGAGAGACACCGAGAGCCCAGCACTCTCCGTTAGTCTGGGCGACGTGTGTTTCGATGCAGTGCTGGGAGGTGACATCCCAAATCTTGATCAAAGCGTCCTTGCTCGTAGACAGGAGGAAGACTGGTCCGTCATCTGTGACGGTGGGCATCTCATCCTCGTCGCCATTGTCATCGGAGCTGACACGGAGAAATTGGAGACCAGTAATTTGATCCTTGTGTCCACGGAGCTTGAACAGACCGACTTCTCCAACGAGATCCCACACAATGATGTCGGTGTCCTTGGAGCCACTGGCCAGTCGCACGCCAGAGTCGTCGAAGGTCAAGTGCGTGACGGCAGATTTGTGTCCATTGAAGCTGATCAAGAGGGACGAAGTTTTCGAGTCCCACACCCTAATACTGCCGTCTGCATATCCAACGGCAAAGACATCGGGGTCTGTCTTGCTCTGCGCAATGGCAGTAACCTCAGCAGAGCAAGCACGGTCGTGCCATCGACTGAGGAGATCGCCTTTTTTCACATTCCAGCAGAGTACTTCTTCGTTCGCGCCCACGTAGGCATGGCCGGCACCAGTGAGGCGGTTCGCGCCGACATCAGGAACCCAGACAGCATTCGAAGTGGCAGAATTTACGACGCCGAAGGTGTGAGAATGCTCATACTTTCTATTCAGATTAGTCGGGCGTATGCGACGGTATGAAGGTCAAACTTGGACACGTACACGTATGATTTGACCATTGCGAAGGGTTGGTGACAGAGGCGCGTCTGTCGTCTGAACTTTTTCGAAGCTCAGAGCGAGCGGACTTTTTGGGCGATCCCGCCGCCTTTCCGCCCGCCCCACGTCCCGGTCCTTGGCACCTATAGGGCGGACCACCGTCTCCAGCTGCGTCAATACGGCTGCCTCATCACCATCCCAAGAACACCACCCGCGCCTTAAACATTGCAGCGTCGCCCACAATGCTGCTCCTGGACTATCAAAATGTGCTCATTGAGTCGCTGTTGAACGACCGCCTCTCCGGGTGCGGATTCCCCCTGCATTGCCCTCAGGTCGAGGAGCCAGCCCCCCGCGGAGACCGGAGTAGCTAACAAGACCACAGAGGAGCTCCCCCAGCCTCCATCGACCAGATTGTCTCCGACTTTGACGGCGTCACCTTCCATATTTCCACCCCCGAGTCCAAGACCAAGATTGTCGTCTCGATAGCCGTACGATGCTTCCAGGAGCTCCTTAAGTACGGAGCGCAGCAGGTGCTCGAGCGCGAATACGGTCAATACATTGTTGCACCAGAATCAGGCTATGACTTTTCGGTGCAGGTGGATCTAGAGAATTTGCCTGCGGAGCAAGGTAGCAGCTCTTATCTGCGGCACTAGACTGGATACTAATCGGGGCGTGTAGAGGCTCGCGATGAGCTGGTCCGCAAGATCTCCCTCCTGAAGCGCAACGCCATGGCTGCGCCCTTTGAGCAGGCATTCGATGAGTTCGCGGCCCTACAGGAGGAAGCGTCCAAGTACACGTCGGAATCCGCACCCCAGGGTGTCCGTGAGGGAGGCGCAGTGCGCGCAATCCACTACCGCGAGGAGGAAGCCATTTACATCAAGGCTGGCCACGATCGAGTGACGGTCATTTTCAGCACCGTCTTCAAAGAGGAAACGGATCGCATCTTTGGCAAGGTCTTCCTCCAGGAGTTTGTTGATGCTCGGAGGAGAGCCATCCAGAACGCTCCTCAAGTCCTGTTCAGGAATGATCCTCCGTTGGAACTCCAAGACCAACCAGAGGTCGCACAGTCCAGGGCAGGCGATGTCGGTTACATCACTTTCGGTGGGTTGTTACAAACAGGCATATCGCCTATGTGCTGACAAAAGCAGTTTTGTTCCCGAGACACCTGACAGTTCAACGCCGCTACGAGGTCATTTCTCATATCCAGACATTCCGTGACTATTTTCACTACCACATCAAGGCTTCCAAGGCCTACATCCACTCGAGAATGAGGAGACGCACCGCAGACTTCCTCCAAGGTAAGGGAATTCCTCTGAGGTGGGCAAGTGCAGACGCTAATCCAACCAAGTTTTGCGCAGAGCTAGGCCGGAGACGGAGGAGAAGGAAAGAAAGACGGCCAGTGGACGTACCTTCAAGGTCAACTTTTAGTGTGCGGGTGAGCAAGCCTGTGTGTAGAACTGCCGCTTGGAGAGACATAACGTGCCAGGGTGCTGCCGTGTCTGCTTTAGGGGGACGCGTTGTGAGCGCGTTGGTCATGGGACGGACACGTCAGGCCGCGCGCCGAATAATCTGGACACAGTAACCAGCACCCAACGTAAAAAACCATTCGAGTTTTTACAGAATTTCCAGCCTTCCTTCAATCCAAACCCCCGTGTCTGCCATACGTCACTGCGCAACGGTTCGTCCGTGTCTGACCCCCGCACACCGCCTTCGGCTTCCGTTGGTCTAAGCGCGCGCCCCAGGCCGTTGGATCGTTCCTTGCTCGCAGCGCGGGGCGCTTTCAACACAACTCCTCCCTTTTCTTCCGCCGCAGTCATGCGGTGGCCTTGGTCAAGAAAGGATGACCAAGAGGGTTTCTTCTTCCCCCGGTTGAAACGGGACGACGGCACCATCGACTGGGAAACCGCCTTGACGCCGCGCAACCTCGCAACCTCGGTAGCGGCTACCGCAACTACTCTCCTGGTTATTCGATTCTACAAATCCTACGTCAGGAGAATTCCGAGCGTCGATTACATCAAGCCAAAATACTTCCGGCGCAAGAGCCTGTTCGGCAAAGTCACCAGAGTCGGTGATGCAGACAACTTTCACCTGTTCCATACACCAGGCGGTCGGCTGACGGGCTGGGGTTGGCTGCCGTGGAGAAAGGTTCCGACCAGCAGAGAGGGATTGCAGGCGAATACTGTACGTCTTGCCGCAACTGCATGCTCTATTCAAACCTGACAAGAGCACAGATCCACATTCGCATAGCAGGTGTCGACGCTCCCGAACTGGCGCATTTTGGCAGACCGGCGCAACCGTACGGCCAAGAAGCTTTCGATTGGCTAAAGGACTATATTCTTGACCGACGAGTCCGCGCGTACATATATCGCCGCGACCAGTACGATCGTGTCGTCGCAACCGTGTTCGTTCGCCGAGGCATATTCCGCAAAGATGTTGGACTCGAGATGCTCAAAAACGGCCTGGCTACGGTGTACGAAGCCAAGACAGGATCTGAGTTTGGGGAGTTTGAGCACAAGTACCGGGCTGCACAGGCAAATGCGAAAGCAAACAAGGTCGGCATGTGGTCTGGAAAATCATCGAAGCTAGCCCAGTTCTTCACCAAGACGAAGAATTCGAAGGAGTTGGAGAGTCCGAGAGCATTCAAGGAGAGGATGAAGGCCATGGAGCAAAAGGCGAGTCAGGAAGAGACCAAGGGAAAGAGTGCCAAGGCAAAAGCAGGCGGTAAAAAGTGAGAGGGAGACGGCGGAACACAGCACTTGTGAAGCATTCTGGGAGATGTACATGGAAGAGGATCGTGCCGGGTCGATAATGCAGACGGTTGACGATGATGAGCATGGGGTACGAACTTGGTGGAGCTGGAGATCAGCATGGGTTGGAGTCATCTGGGCAATGATTTTGACGAGTAAATACCGTAAAGCATGACTTGAAGAACTTGACGACATGGAAAAGTCAAAAAACCCCACGGGGTAGCTACAGCACCTTAGTGCCTGAACCAGGGCGTGTGTGACACCTCAGGGTCGAGTATTTCCTGACAGCGGGCCGCAGACGTGCGACGGGAGGGAGGGGACGCGAGTCCGAAAATCGGGGTCGCCAAAAAATTGCGTGTACATGGGAGCTCTCTCACCTCCACCTCAGTCTCGATCCGCATCACAGCGCGCGGACATCGTTGACCAAGGCATTGAGTCATATGGCAGTCGTCTGGCCGGCCGTATTATTTATTAGGTAGCGTGCCCATTGAACCCTCCCGTCGTCGTGAACAAGTAACGTCAGGTTCAATCGGGTTCCGAGCTTCCATTCTGTTGCGTCTTTGTCCGCCCGGGCCTTATCCTTATCGCGAGGGATCCGCGCTTTAGTTTTTGCTGCGCTTCGAGGTCTTAACCATCTCCTTATTCCGTCACTCCCTCCTCCACTCAAGCAATCCTCTTCTCTCTCGCGAGCTCCTAGCTGAGGGTCGAAGAGGTTCAACCGGCCTCGCTGCCTCTTCCCCAATTCGTCCAGCTACAATGGCTCTCTCAGGCCGTCTCGCGCGCCGCGCGCCCAACCTCTTCCGCTCATGTCGCACTGCCGGAGCTCCCCAGACTTCTACTCGCGCCTTTACGGCCAGCGCCTCCTCGCCGCTGCTGTCTCTGAGGAAGTCAGAGGTTTCCAGAGCTTCGTGCCAGCAGCTGCGCGCCTTTTCGCGCGTCGCAGCCCTCCGCAACAAGAGCGCCGAGGCCACGGCTTCAAAGGCCTTCCTCGACAGCGGCGTCATCTCTGGTGCTCGGGATCTGGTCAATGTCAAGAAAGTCCTGGTCATTGGTTCTGGTGGTCTTAGCATTGGTCAAGCTGGAGAGTTCGACTACTCTGGTGAGTCATGCAATTTTCTGGTGAAGCTGCGGTGCGCTTGCGCGCGAAATTGTTTTCTTCTAAAAACAAAAAAAAAAAAAAAAAAAAAAAACAAAAAAAAACATGCTGATGCAGTGTCTATGCAGGCTCGCAAGCGCTCAAGGCATTGAAGGAGGCCGGCGTGCAGTCGGTGCTCATCAACCCCAACATCGCTACCATTCAGACATCGCATGTGCTTGCGGACGAGATTTACTACCTCCCCGTCACTCCCGAATATGTTACCTACGTCATTGAAAAGGAAAGGCCTGACGGCATATTCCTCAGTTTTGGTGGTCAGACTGCACTCAACCTTGGTGTCAAGCTCAACAAGATGGGTGTTTTCGAGCGCTACAACGTCAAGGTCCTGGGAACCAGCGTCAAGACTCTGGAGACTTCCGAGGACCGCGACCTCTTTGCCAAGGCTCTGAACGAGATCAACATTCCCATTGCCGAGTCCATTGCTGTCAGCACCGTTGACGAGGCTCTGGAAGCCGCGGACAAGATCGGATACCCCATCATCGTCCGTGCCGCATATGCCCTGGGAGGTCTTGGTTCTGGTTTCGCCAACAACAAGGAAGAGCTCAGGAACTTGGCTGCTCGCTCCCTAACTCTCTCGCCCCAAATCCTGGTCGAGAAGTCCCTCAGGGGCTGGAAGGAAGCCGAGTATGAGGTCGTCCGTGACGCCAGCGACAACTGCATTACGGTCTGCAACATGGAAAACTTTGATCCCCTTGGTGTCCACACCGGTGACAGTATCGTCGTCTCTCCCAGTCAGACCTTCAGCGACGAGGAGTATCACATGCTCCGCTCCGCTTCAATCAAGATTGTCCGCCACTTGGGTGTAGTTGGAGAGTGCAACGTACAGTACGCTCTACAGCCCGACGGCCTTGACTACCGCGTGATTGAGGTCAACGCTCGTCTTTCTCGCTCTTCGGCTCTTGCTTCCAAGGCTACTGGTTACCCTCTTGCCTACACTGCTGCCAAGATTGGTTTGGGACACACCCTCCCTGAACTGCCCAATGCTGTTACCAAGACTACGACCGCCAACTTCGAGCCCTCCCTGGACTACATTGTCACCAAGATGCCCCGCTGGGACCTTAGCAAGTTCCAGAACGTCAAGCGCGACATTGGCTCTTCGATGAAGTCCGTTGGTGAGGTTATGGCCATTGGTCGCACGTTTGAGGAATCTTTCCAAAAGGCTTGCCGTCAGGTCGACCCCAGGTTCCTGGGCTTCCAGGGTGACAAGTTTGAGAACCTGGATGAGGTCCTCCAGAACCCTACTGACCGCAGATGGCTTGCTGTTGGTCAAGCCATGTTCCACGAGGGATACAGCGTCGACAAGATCCACGAGCTGACCAAGATTGACAAGTGGTTCCTGTACAAGCTGCAAAACATTGTCGACTGCACCAACGACCTCAAGGAAATCGGCAGCCTCTTCGGCCTGAAGAAGGAGGTTATCCTCAAGGCCAAGAAGCTTGGTTTCTCGGACAAGCAGATTGCTCTGGCGGTCAACAGCACCGAAGACGAGGTCCGTGCCCGCAGGAAGAGCTTCGGCATCACTCCCTTTGTGAAGAAGATTGATACTCTGGCTGCCGAGTTCCCTGCTGACACCAACTACCTCTACACCACCTACAACGCTTCCTCGCACGATGTCACGTTCGACGACCACGGAGTTGTTGTCCTTGGCAGCGGTGTCTACCGTATTGGTAGCTCTGTCGAGTTTGACTGGTCCGCTGTCATGGCGACCCAGTCCCTGAACAAGCTTGGCAAGAAGACGGTCATGATCAACTACAACCCCGAGACCTACTCGACCGACTTCGACGTCGCTGACAAGCTCTACTTTGAAGAGCTCAGCTACGAGCGTGTCATGGATATCTACGAACTCGAGACTGCCTCCGGTGTCGTCGTCTCTGTCGGTGGCCAGCTCGCTCAGAACATTGCTCTCAAGCTTCAGGAGACTGGCAAGGCCAAGGTTCTCGGCACGGACCCCCAGGACATTGACAAGGCTGAAGACAGGCACAAGTTCTCTCAGATCCTCGACTCTATCGGAGTTGACCAACCTGCATGGAAGGAGCTCTCCTCGTATGAGGAAGCCAAGAAGTTTGCTTCGTCTGTTGGATACCCCGTTCTCGTCCGTCCCTCTTACGTCTTGTCTGGTGCGGCCATGACGGTCATTCGTAGCGAAAACGAGCTTGAGGAAAAGCTCACGGCTGCTGCCGATGTTTCTCCCGACCACCCCGTCGTCATCACCCAATACATTGAGGGTGCCAAGGAGCTCGACGTTGATGCCGTTGCCAGCGGTGGCAAGGTCCTTGTCCACGCCGTCAGTGAGCACGTCGAAGATGCTGGTGTCCACTCTGGTGATGCCACGCTTGTCCTTCCCCCTGTCAACCTTGACCAGAAGACTCTTGACCGCTGCAGAGAGATTGCGGACAAGGTCGCCAAGGCCTGGAACATTACCGGACCCTTCAACATGCAAATCATCAAGGCCGACGACCCTGAGGGCGGTGATGTGGCTCTCAAGGTCATTGAGTGCAACCTCCGTGCCTCCCGCTCCTTCCCCTTCGTCAGCAAGGTCCTTGGCACCAACTTCATTGACGTTGCCACCAAGGCTCTTGTTGGCCGTGACGTGCCTGAGCCTATCAACCTCATGAGTGAGAAGCGCGACTACGTGGCCACCAAAGTTCCCCAGTTCTCCTGGACTCGTCTGGCCGGTGCTGACCCCTACCTCGGCGTCGAAATGGCTTCTACTGGTGAGATGGCTTGCTTTGGAAAGGATCTAGTCGAGGCATACTGGACTTCGGTGCAGTCGATGATGAACTTCCGCGTCCCTGAGCCTGGTGAGGGTCTCTTGTTCGGTGGCGACATTAGCAAGCCCGAGCTTGTCAGGATCGTCAACTACCTTGCGCCCCTTGGCTATAAGCTGTTCGCTGCCAACGTCGAAGTCAAGAACCACATTGAGAAGTCGGCCAACGGCAACGTGTCGGTCGAGGTCATCGAGTTCCCCAAGGAGGACAAGCGCGCTCTTAGGGAGGTGTTTGAGAAGTACGACATCAAGGGCGTGTTCAACCTGGCCAAGACCAGGGCGTCGAGCTTGGTTGACGAGGACTACGTCATGAGGCGGAACGCGGTCGACTTTGGTGTGCCGCTGTTTATGGAGCCCAAGGTAAGTCTTGTCCTTCCTCCCACTAGAAGTTGAATGCTAATAATGTCACGCAGACTGCCCAACTCTTTGCCCAATGCTGCAGCGAGAAGCTGCCCCGTGCCGAGGGCATCCCCACCGAGGTCAGGAAGTGGAGCGAATTTGTCGGCAACAAGTCGTTGTAAGCCGAGTATGCGGAGGACCACAACTACATTTCACACGAAGGAGGGCTCAAAAATGCGTGGTTGGAATTTTGTAAATGATTCCTCTTTTGGCCATTTTCCTACCGAGCGACTTGGCTTTGACAAAAGAGAAAAGTCCTTTTTATGCGGGGCGGGCGTTTTTCTATGAATGAATCATCTCTTCTTCTTTTTCCTTTGTCTTGCCGTTTCTTTCCATCCCTTTTCGTCGTCTTCTGTGTCTTTTTTTGGTCGACTGCTGTATAATAAACCCATCCGCTTCATCCAGTGCGGCGCGAGCGTGATGGGAACAAAACTCAAAAGCGAGTGTCTTTCTTTTTTTTTCTTTTTTTCTTTTTTTTTTCCCCCTTCATCCAAACACATGCGAAGGAAAGCTCTGTTCGGATGACACCCTTTTTGGTGTGCGTGTATACATACACTTTGTACGATTTTACGTACCCGCCTTGGCAGGCCGGTGAGCAGAGCAGTAGCAAGTAAGCGGTCGCAACATCGTCAATAATCCCCAGGCTCGTCGTCGATGCGGACATGTATGTTCAAAACGCGGAGCTCGAACAGACAGACAGACATTCCGTCGCAATTGCCGATTTTTGGCTGTATAGTACATGCACTCAGCGCAGCGACCCAGTCCTCCTTTTGTAGGACTGGAGAGGTCGGCGGCGGTTGCGGCAGTCAGAGAGATAATTAGGATTGGGCCACGAGATCAATTCTGCGTGTCTTGCGCGGGCATGTGAGGCGTGGCCTGCTCGTGACGTGGACACGACTCGAAGCTGTCGATTTAGGGGGTTATATAAGGCGGCACGATCTCACTCACTCAGGCCAAAGTCCAGTTTCCGTTGGCTGACAAGGCGTTGGCAAGAGAGGTCCTGCGGACTCTGTTGGACGCGCGCGGCATGAAAGGTTCACACAGGTCACCTGCGGAAGTCTCTTTCTCCTGTCGCTTGTCCCTCGTGCTGACTACCACCCCCATCGAGGCAATGTCAACGACGAATAACATGGTCGGGAGATGAAGAACCCCTTCACTATCGCGGAACCGACGGCAGGGGAAGATCAGTAGACAAGGTATAACAGGCTCAGAGACGCGCGCGGGAGCGACAGCCAAAACTTGCAACTTTTCCAAGTAACGTCCGAGTCTATGATGATGATGATGATGATGATGATGAAGCCGTAGATTTGTTCTCTTTTTCACATGAGTGAGGGCTTTGGGGCTGTAGATGCAACGAGCAGCTGCTCATACCGCCAAGGTTTTATACTTGCCTGTAGACTCTCTTTCTGGGCGCGCGTGACTATGACAAGCACGAAGGGAAGCAAGTGTCGCGTGGTCGCCCAGACTGGAGTCGACGTGCTCGCCTCTCAGGTTCATCAGGGTGGACGACTCGCGAGCTGTCCACAATCGCAACTTCCGGCCACGTTTGTCAAAAGGTTACCCGATCTACGATTGCGATTTCGACAACAGTGACAGGCTGATATGATGTCAATGGACTTCACTGTCAAGAGTTTATCGAGTCTTCCGTCAGCTCCATGTTGTGGTGGAAAATCATGTATGGAAGGGCGAACGGGTCGCGTCGAGTTCGTCAACAAAGGCGGCACCGACGAACGAGGTCAAAAGCGCTGCACCAGTCCCAAGCACACGCTGAGGAAGGAGTGTACAATTCCTTCGGGTAGTTTGCTTCAAAAGCGAAAGAACTAGGTCCTTTGCGAGTGGGAAACGAGTTGCTGGGCCGGTGAGCTTTATACTATGTGCCGGACAGACGTCCCGGGCATCTCGATGACGCAATCGAGCACATGGAATCTGCCTGCTTCGGGCCATCAGCTGACGTTCCGCGTACCTGAGGCTCGAACGTTAGCTGAATCTCCCTGATTCTCGGCATGAAAGGACATTCAACAACGCTGGACTTACACAGTGGTGACGGCTTCAACAGCCAGCTTCCCGCGAAGGTCAGTGGATGGGGACTGTCTGGTTCAGATGGGGGAAAAGACGGTGGTAAATGATGCGCGACATTGTGCCACGATGATGAAGGACTGTTAGAGTTGATGTTGTATCAGAATATACCGCATTGGATACGAATGGATGAAAGAAAAAGGAGCAGAAGGGAAGTGTTGCTAGAGTAATCCTTCTCAACCTAGCCGCCCGTTTGTTCAGCAAAACTTCAGGCCTATCAAGCTTTGCCTTTCTCGTCGACCACCTCCATAGAGCGACAAAGACAGACATCAGAACAGTGACTGACGTGGGCGACACGCGACTGACTTTGAAAAGTAAAAGGCAATGACGACGACGTTGCTGCTGGGAGGAAGAAAGGGCAAAGAGGAAAGAGCATCGAGTACGAGGCCGAGAAAAAGAAAGTCGCAGTACAAAGAAAGGGTCCAAACGGCCCCATCGAACAACAACGCTCATCATACCCCCAAAGAAGCATAGATGAGGACAAACAGGGACGCGGGATGGCCAAGAATCGTGCCGAACTACTTTCTCCGACCCAGTGATCCGCGCTGCATTGACGTCAGCGGCAAGACCCCGATTCCCCCATCGCTTGCGTGGACAAGACGATCGCCGAGGAAGCAAACACGATTTGCGATGCGATGTGCACACGCGAGGAGCATGAGATGGCTGTGTTGCAAATGTTCGTTCATATTTCTGTCGTCAATTCGTAAGTCTATGGTACAACAATTTGGATGTATGTCCCCTGATCCCTGAAAACACTGTAACCCTATGCACACGTGACAAAGTAATCACACACTCGTCGTTGGTTGCTTTTCAACATGTCCAAGGAAAGATGTTTAGGCGGCAGCTTCGGCCTTTTTGCTCTTCCTCTTCAAGCTTCCGAATCGTTTGCGTAGACCAGCGGTGATGTTCCTGCCGGTCGAATTGCTCCGGTGTACGCCCTGCTCCCAGTCGCGGTATCCGCTGGTGCTGGCGCTGCCTGCATTTGGACCAGGATAGACACCCTGGTACTCGACATGGCCGACGGTCTTGTTGCGTGGGCGCGTCCTCATCTCGATGCCGTCGCGATCCTGAATCTTCATCCGCTTCATGGCCTCGTCGATTGAGTACGAAGGCTCCCCTTTACCCTTAATATCATCGGGGTGGTACTCCTATGGCAAGTCAGAGACTGTTTCGCACTTAAGGAACGAAAAAGGTGGTTACTTACAATGCCGGGCCATCGTCGGAAATTGCCGCCATTGTAAATCATCATGTCGTCTCCTTCCTTGTAGTCGTAGGTGCGACCGAAGCGATCCTGGTGGCCGGGAGGAATGATTGCAACGCCGTCAATTGGGCGATGTCTTTCCAAAGCATCTCTAATGTTTTCGGCCGGCGTCGCCTTGAGCGCCTCGGCATTGGAATCGGAGAGGGCAGCAACCGGGCTGGTTTCCCACGAAGTGTTGCGGGCGAGCAATGTTGCGTCATAGGGGCCTTCGTGGTGATAACGGCTCATGATGGAGTCGAGCTTGTCAATGGTGTCGGGGCCTGGAATGTGGCGCTTCTTGAGGTGGTGAGAGCGATGGGCTAGCTTGTTCTCACGCGAGATCTGGTCCAGTGGGTGGGTAGACTTGTCTCCCGGGTAACGCTCTCGCAAAGAACTGCTGCGGCGAGGGCGTCCAGAGGGCATGCCAGGTGAGTGGGAAAAGGAGCTGCCGCGGCGTTGACGAGGAGACTTGGCATAGGAATCAGCTCTCTCGCGGTGCTGAGGGAAGCGCGATTGGCTGGGGCTGGCCGAGGAAGGGGGAGTGATGAAGTTGGAGCCCACGGAGCTATGACTGCCATGGCTGCCACGACTTCCACGACTCCTGTGGCTGCCCGCGTGAGAGCTGCCCGAAGACTTGCGGTAAGGGTTGCGGGAGGAAAAGGCGGGCATGGATCGATCCTTGGAGGCGGAGCTAGGCGGGGAGGGGAGGTTGAGGGGTTCTGCAGGCGCAAAGGTGGAGCGGAAATGGCTGCCAGGGCCAGTCTCGTCACTGGGCTCCGTCTCAACCAGTGGGTTGATGAGGTACTCTTGTGCCTGTGACATGTCAGTGTAACGGTCGTGTGGAGCGAGAGGGCGGAGGCATACGGCTTTGCTGTCGGCTTGGTGTGGTTCCATGGTGGGAGGCTGATCTGGTTGGCGGTTGGTATGGGGGGGAAGTATATGAAGAGGAGAAGGGAGGCCAGATGGGGAGGGACGAGTTTTGATGCATTTCGTTGGCGGAGCAGGCGCAGCTAAGAGTCGAGGTTGCGCCTGCCTGCCTGCCTGCCAGTATGACTTCCGTTGACCTGACCTGGCCTGGGCTGGGCTGGGCTGGGCTGACAGGTGAAGTCATGGCCAGTGACGTATCGCGGCGACCTGCCGTCGATCTGGCCCTGGCCCTGGCCCTGGCCCGTCTGTTCCCCCCGCGTGCACATGTGGACACTGCCGACCCGACCTGTGCAACTCAACTCAATACCTCCCTCCTCCTCGCCATCCGCAACCGCCTCTCCTCGCCCCAATCCAATCCGGCCATGGCTCTGGTCGCCTACTCAGACTCGGAATCCGATTCCGACCGCGCAACCTCCCGTCCACCCGTCAAACGGCTGCGCCACCACCCGCCCGTCTCCAACCCTGAGCTCCCCCCCCACCAATCCCTGCCGCCTCTGCCCGCCGCCTTCCACGACCTGTACGCATCCAGCACGCGTACCGCGACTCACGACGATCCCACTCTTCACGCCGGTCGCAAACGAGCCATCCCCCATATGGATGGCCATTGGCCCTCGCATCTCTATCTAGAGTGTAAGTGACGTTGCCCGGAGACCTCCTCCATGAGAGCTTCGTCACCTCGCCGGACCGACCCTTGTCCGTTTGGAGAGATAGACCCTTTAGCTGACTGACTCGCCTCGAGGGCATCCCAATTCTTCAGAGTCATCTATTCTGGAAACCCTGCTGCAACGCGTCGAAGCAGCAACTTCAAACTTTTATCGTACCGCCTCGACCACCTCGCCCAAACAACACTTTCACACGTTGCTGCTGACCCCGCTCTCCACGCGCGCCCCTCTTCACATTTCTCTCAGTCGAACCCTGCCTCTCCCGACCGACAAACGCCAGCCATTCCTTGATGCCCTGACGTCCAGGATTCACGCGAGCGGCGCACGTCCTTTCGACGCAGCTTTTTCGGGTCTCAAATGGGTGCCGAATTGTGACCGCTCCCGCTGGTTCCTCGTCATCGGCGTCCGGAGGCCCAACGGCGATGCCATCAATAGGCTGTTGCTTGCCAGTAACCAGACGGCCAAGGCCTTTGGCTATCCGGAGCTCTACAACCAGAGCGCCAAGGGCAATTTGGGCCACGGCGACGGCGTTGACATGAGCGGAAGCTGGGGCTCGGCGGCTGACGCGGACCAGGGAACTGACGGCAAGTCCCACAAGAACGGTCTTGTGGCTGCCAATGACGACCGTTCCCATTCTTTTCATGTCAGTTTGGCATGGAGTTTGGACGCGCCGCCAGACCAACTTTTGGACATTTCTGCTGAGCAGCATGTCACACAATGGCTGGACAAGGAGGTCAGCAAACTGACGGTCCACTTCGACACTGTCAAGGCAAAGGTTGGTAACGCGATCCATTCCATTGGCCTTTCGCCAAAGCGGCACGAGGAAAAGGGCATCCTGGGATAGAAACGTCCCATGCGATAGGGCCCAAAACTGCTTGGAACCGGGTTCCGGCTTCCAGCGAAACCCCCCTCAAAATAGTCGGTGTAGAGGAATTGAAGCGCTATGCGCCCGGGCAATGCGTATGGAGTGCATCAATGCCTGGCCGTGTGCGCATCCATGTGATGGCATCAATGCGTCGTGACCCGGCCGATTAGGTAAGCGAGACCAAGGGTGATGACCTTTCGTTGAGTCACTCCTTTGCGCATAGGAAATGTCGACTGTTGTTTAGTGAGGCTGGTCCTCTGCGATTTGACAACGAAGCCTTCGCATTGCCACGATGTGACAAGTCTTCCTCTGCCATGCGCCGGTAATGTTCCGAGTCCTCTGCAGCGTCCATCCATCTGTACACCAACATGATTCTTTGAAGCTGACGAGGAGCACGCTCGACGAACGATGACAATCTCGGTACGTCGCCCAGTGCGCCCTACCCACTTCCCTACCCGGCAACCCACAAACCTCCGCCCTGATCCCCAAGCCGTCTTCCCTGCCAATTGGCAATCACAATACTGTATGCAAATGCGAAAAAAACAAGCGTTGTCACCAGCAGCGGCAGTTCTGCATTGGCCATGCACATCACGGTCTGGAGACAATTGATTGAAATTGGAACGTGCGAACCCGCCGCAAGTTCGTACCTACGTCACCTTTAATTCTGCGGCACATCCGGGATCGACAAACCAAACCGTCCCCTTTTTCTATATTTAGATGGAGGCTGGATCAAGTCAAGACTTTGGTTCTTGGCTTGCGCTGCGCTGCATGCTGGTCTTTTTGAGCCTCTTCAGCCTTCGGTCTGTCCTCTCGATCTGCTTGGCCGACGGGTGAGGCTGCAGAGGCTCGGCGCTTACTTTGCCTTGGGCCTTTCCGCCATGGTTCGACTTGACCTTCTCTTGTCCTCGGGTTGGGAGATGAGGCCGCGCGTTGCGCTGCCATGCTAGTCTTCGGCATGTCGAGCAACCGATGGTGAGCCCCCTCCCCGTGCTCTTTTCGACAGGCTTGGCTTGCGGTCGGCGAAAGGCGAGGAGGCAAAGCACGAGGAAAGTGTTCTTGGACTTTCCTTCTGAAGAGGACGTCCCTCAATTTTCGGAAGTCGAGGGCACTGTCCGATGCCGAGTGAAGAGCTGGAAGAGGGGCGGAGAGCGGACTCGCTATCTATCCATGTCTGAGGAGTCACAAGCCAATAATTTGCGGCACGAGCTCGAAATCTTCCCCTTGAAGGACTTGTTCATGAGCGTTTACCATCACCACTCCACAGCAGAGGACTGCTCCATCAACGCGTCATGATGAGGTAGGTCCGGCAGTCAACTACCTAAGCACTCCAAAGCGCTCTCCCTCCACCAAACACACAAGCCCAAAGAGAAGTCAAAAGCAAGGACACACCCAGAGACCGACAGTAGGTTAACACCAGTTCTGTCTGCCAACAGTTTCCTGTTGGAACCTCAAGATGCCAGCAGAAGAACTGGCGCCGATGATAGCAACACAGACAGCGGCGAGAAGTCGACGCCTTTTTATAGCGACGTGTCGACGACACATGCCGCCACGGGCGTACCGTCATGCGTGATGATGCGCTGTCACCCATATGGCTTGCTGTCTATCACAAGCTAACCACGGGCATGCGCTCATGTGTGTGTATGGGGGGGGGGGGGGGGGGGGGGGGTGATGACGCATTGCACATGCCTTGCTGTCCTTCACAAGCTACCACGGGCCTACACCATGTGGGGTGTGCTGTCACTCACAAGCCCGCGTGGCCATGGCCAAAGCAAAGTGTTTGATGGCCAAAGCAAAGAGGTTACCGGAGGTACAAGAGTCGGCGCTCTTCCAGCCTCTTCGCTTTCTGCAAGTGTTTGCGGCGCCACCGCCGTCTCGCGAGAGGAGAGGATGATGGCAGTCAAGGAGATTTGCTTCCTATGCACTTGTACATTCTCTCGCTGTCCACTTGCCTCTTCTTCTCTTTGCTGTTGGTGCAGTGCAGAGCCTCCAAAAACTTGTCTCTTGGTTGAAAGTTATTTCCTTTCAATCTGATGACTGTCCTCTTGACACTGTACCGATGATGAGAGTCGGTGTGTGGCGATGAAGTAGACAAACGTCATTGTATGGAAACATGCTTGCTCTTTAATTGCTCATGTGAATGAATGCTTGCTCCTTGCCTGTGCATGCTTCCCATTCACCATACAATGCTGGTGGCGAGTGTCAGGATGTGATGATGACGCTGCGTAACATAACCGCGCAACAATGGTCTTCTGCTTTTCCCTCTGTTGGTCTATGAACATGGATGCTCCTTGCGAGTGGACGTGTCTTGCGCATGAATGCTTCGTACGTGTGGATGCTTCGTACGTGTGGATGCTCCGTTCGCGTGGAGGCTCCCTGAGTGCAGCTGCAGGCCGCCGGGTTGACCGCTCCCTCAGCGCAGCCACGGTGCTGACTGACCGCTCCCTGGATGTGTTTGCACCGTTCACCGACAGCTTCCTGAGAGCAGCCGTGGGGGATTGCACATGACCATTCTTCATATGACCATTCTTCATATGACAATTCTTCAAGCACCATCTGCTGTGAAAACGGTGTTGGCTTCACGCCTCATAATGAACTTGGGTTGGTATTGTGCTTGGTCCTTCCTCCGCTTCCCTTCTCACTAACCTCTCTTCCACTCCCTTCCTTGTTTCCACGCAGTGGTGCGATACGCCGGCTGAGATGCTACACAAAAAAAAAAAAAAAAAAAACCAAAAAGGTGCAGCTATAAGCCAAATAAAGCAAGAAGATGAAGAAGCGTCGCCATGATGCGAAGCCGCACCCTTCCAAAGATACAACAACGCGCCAACCAGCAAATCATAAAGGTATATATCCGTCCTGTACCGAATCGTACCGAATAATCCATGCCATTCAATGTAACGCGACGCCGTCCATGTATGTGTACACGTCTGTCTCTTCAAAGACGACAGTGGGAAAGAGGGGGGAAATAAGAACCCAAAAGCGACGAAATAGAGACGGCCGAATTCCCGATGGTGACATCGAAATGCAAAGACGGCGATCAAGAAAAAGGCAGGTTGTACGTATTTACACGGCGAAAAAAAAAAAAAAAAAGAATCCAAGCGGATGAGAAAGATGAAGTAGAGCCCCATATTAGTAATGAAAGTAATGATAGCAAATGACGACGAGGACGAGGAAGCCCGTCCTCTCCTCGTCCGGACAGTGTAATGCCGGAGCATTTATGCGGCCTGCGCACAGAATGCGTGGCTAGAAGTTGAAAGAGACAGGGTCAAGTGAAAACTGAGAAGGAAACGACGCAAGAGTGGGAAAGCAAAATGCAAATGGTGCAAAGTAATGGCTATCATGCTTAGGTGAGTCATTCATCCGATCGCATAGACGTGCGTCCACAAGTCCGCTCCAAGTCTGCAAGGCACTTTTGCTCGTGTTTGGAAAATCAAACAGGAAGGGCAGCTGGGTCGGAAATAAGAAAGCGCATGTAGAGTTGGAAGGTGTGTGTGCGAGTTGGTCGCAGCCGCCGGTGCTGCGAGGTTGGATGAATCGATGCATGTTTGTTCCAAGCCCGTGCGTGCCGTCTTGGTCGCATGCTAAACGTTGCCAAAGGGGAATTGAGAAAGAAGAGCATGCGATGAATGATAAAAGCAAAGCAAAAACCCTCCGTGGTATACGCTGAATGGAATAAGTCTGATACAGACGGAATGGAAGAAGACCATATGTGGACTGACGGCGGACACCTCGACATCTCCACCCGACCTTAGACCAGCCAACGCCGAAACCCCGTGGCGCAGAATGACAACGAGAAAGAGAGGGCAGAAGTTCCTATGACTCTTTCACCCTCCTTGGCGGTGGTGATGTCGACGGCGATCGCTCTCCAGATTCTTCTTCCAAATTGCGTTTTGCCCGTGCAGGTGACGACCTAGGCGACGCCGTTCGAGCACTGATGCTACTCTGTAATGCCGCTTCGACACCGGCTGCAAGACTCGATTGTCCCCTTTTCGGTCCCGCAGACGACCGCGGCAGCGATGAGGACAGGGGCGTGTTCTTACCTGCTCCTGTTCCAGGTTCGGCCAGGACACTCTCTGTTTCTTCGTTTTCATCTGCCACTGACCGCACGCTCTCGAGGTCAATGTTGACGTCCATGGTTGCTGCATGCATGCTACTTGCGGCCATTTTAGCTTGAGGTGGTGCTCCGCCAGCTTGCTGCTCCTCGAACCTTGACATGTTTTCTCGAGTCAGGGCAAGGCTCGGTACTCCCGCCTCGTCCATTACCTCCATCTCTTCACCAAATGCCATGTCCGCGCCCAACTCTTTGCTCGCTTCTTGGTTGCTATCGAGCGGCCCCGGGCTCGCTTGGGGAGTCAGATCGGACAGGCCGATGAGCTTTGCTTGACGTAGTTCAGCCGCCTTCTCCTCAGCATCCAAGCGGCGGGCAGCTCGCTCGTGCTCGGTCTCTGTCGACTTTTGCACGCGGAACTCCGACATGGCTGCCAGCTGCTCTATCGTCGGGGCAAATGAGTCACGTTTAGGACCAAGAGGGTGCGGTTGCGGCCGCATATCTGATCGAGTAGGCGATCTTGCTTCTTTGGGTGTTGATGAATCACCGCCTGATGACTGGTTGGGTTTCTTGAGTTTTGAAGGCGAGGCTTTTGTAGAAACAGTGACGACTGAATCGGAGGAGTTGGGATTGCGGTTGATGGAGGAGTCGGGCGGGCGGGTCGGGCCAGTAGATATGATAGGGCCCCCGAGAGTTAGGGGGCTAGGTCTCTGCGGTCTGGATGATGGTTCTGCGGCTAACGAAGCTTTGGAAGCCTCTTCCTGCTTTGCTTCTTCTGCTTTGGATCGCTTGCGTTTCCCTTCAATTGCCCACTTCACAAGCATCTTCTCCAACAGTCTCCCTCGGACCGGTTTTGATAAGTAGTCATCCATACCTGCTTGCTGGCATTTTTCTTTGTCACCCTGGATAGCAGATGCGGTCATGGCGACAATAGGTATATCTCCGATTCCTGGTGTACTGCGGAATGGCTGCTGTGTTCGTATTGTTCTTGTCGCTTCGTAACCATCGATGACTGGCATCTGAACGTCCTGCATCGACTGTTAATACTATAAATATCTGGAGAAGGTTGATCCTTACCATCAATACCACATTGGGACAGGGCACTTTGCCCTCTTTAGCTTTCAAGAGATGGTCTAGAGCTTCTTGGCCATTCCACACGGCACAGACAGAGAAGCCTTGTTTCTTGATTGTTTTGAGGGCAATTTGCTGGTTGACATGGCTACAAGATGTTAGTCGAGCTGGAAATCGTGGTCACAGAGGGTGCAAAGGGTTTTCTGGGATGCGCGAGACGTGAAGTGAGAAGAGCAATGCGTAGTTGTGCATATCACTTACTTATCTTCCACGACAAGAACGTTGACGCTCTGGCGCTCTGATTCGCTTAGGGAGAAAAGGTGATCCGGCAGAACGTGGTGAAAGTTTGCGTTGCCACCAGCTGAACTGATCGAATGTGGACGGCCGGCGGCGGGAGTCATGGGAGGCGTCCCGCCAGGCTCCTCTGAGCTGCCACACGAAACCGACACGTCTGATTGCAGGCGATCTGGGATGGCGGCAATGTCAATCAGTGGGGTGCCTTCGGGCTGATATTGTGCTTTGTTGAAGGGTATCCAGAAAGACGCCTTGGTACCGTGACCAAGTCTCGACTCCAGTTCGATTTCTCCATGCATCAGCTCGACAAGCTATATTTTGTTAGTTGTTTGTATCTCTCGCGAAGCGTCTTCTCACGTTTTTGCTAATGGCCAGGCCAAGCCCGGTTCCACCGAAGCGTCGAGCAGTGGACGAGTCGGCCTGGCTAAAAGGTTTGAAGAGGCGCTGCCGCACTTCGTCCTCGATACCTATGCCAGTATCCTCGACAATGAATTGGACGTGGACGGTGTCGTTGTCTTGTTTCATGACCTCGGCGCTCAGTGACACACGCCCTTCGGCGGTGAATTTGATCGAGTTGGTGAGAAGATTCGTCAGAATTTGACGCAGACGCCCGGGATCTCCCATGACCTTCAAATCCCGTTCGATCTCTGGCTGGATATGACTGTCGTAGCTGATATTTTTCCGGACGGCAGCAAAAGCCATCATCTTGTTGACGTCACGCAAAACGATCGAAAGGCTGAACTGCACTTCTTCGACGTCCAACCGGCCGGATTCAACCTTGGAAAGATCTAGGATGTCGTTGATAACGGTGAGAAGTCCATTCGCAGATCTTTGAATGTTTTCGGCGCACTCTCTTTGCTCCTGGTCGAGATCCGTGTCCAGTATCAACTCGCTCATGCCAATGACGCCCGCTATCGGCGTCCGGATCTCGTGTGACATGTTGGCGAGGAACTGACTCTTCATGCGACTGGCTTCCTTTGCTGCCACGGCATTGGCGATAAGCTTGGAATTCTCCTTTTCTTGTTCGCGGAGCTCCTTCTCTCGTGCGCGAGCCTCTGTTGTTTGTCAGATGAAGCTGCAAGCTGGCAAAAAGAACGTACCTGTGATGTCCATACTCACACCAATGACACCCTCGACAATGTTGTCTGTGCCCTCGATGCCAGCTTTTCGCGTTCTGGCCAGCATTGGGAGGAGCCGCGTTCTGTACCACCGATTGCTTCCGTCAATACGCATCTCAAGGAGCTCATCGTTGCTTTCGCCCTTCAACACTCTGTCAATCTTGTCCTTTAGAAGGCCCATGCTTCTCCCACCGTTGTCGTGTCCAAAAACATCATATACCGACTTGCCCACGGGCTCCTTGTCAATAGTTGCGTCATCAGCGAAGATACTGCCCTCAAGCATACCCATTCTTGTGTCGCGATCGATTGTCCAAATGCTTACTCGGGCATGCTCAATGACCCGCAAAAGCTGCTCACGCGTCTGTTTCGCCGCTTCTCGAAGCTCCACCACGTCATGGATGTCAGTACAGGTGCCAAACCACTTGACTATGTTGCCGTGTTCGTCGCGAAAAGGGACTGCTCGACCCAGCATCCATCTCCATTCGCCGTCATATCGTCGACAGCGGTATTCGGTGATATATTCGTCCTGAAACTTGTCAGCGGAGTGTTCTACTATCCAGAAGCCGCATGATGTGTGAATCCGGGCACAGGGGAGGCCATGAGGAGCAATGGGTTGACCGTGAATCATGTCCTTAAGGCGTGATGTGGATATGGCTGGGTACTTTGATGTCCAAAAGCCGGCGTTGTGTGGCGATTTTTCTTTCAAACAATGATACTTACGCCAGTAGCAAGAGAATGCGCCCACCGCTTCGAGGTCTCGGGCATGTCGTCCTCATGAAAGGTATATCTCCAGCCCTCGCCAAGGGATTCCCCCACGGTCTGTCCAGTGTAGTCGTACCATCGCCGAGAGAACCAGTCGTGAGATCCATCTGGTTTCGTGGTCCATACTAATGGGGGTATCAAGTTGGCTACATGCTCGAATTGACGTTCATTTTCTTTGATTTGTGCTGCAATGCGTTTTGTATACTCGGTGACATCCTTGAAGATGACAATTGCCCCGAGAAATTCTCCGCTCTTGTCGTCGACGACGGGCTCGCCGACAACTTCGAAAACTACCCCTTGACCTGTATCAGGATAGCGCATGCCTAGTCGTATGCCAGCAAGACTTGCGCGCGTACGACAAATTTGAATTATAGGAAACTCGTCGACCGCCAATTCCCTCTTGAAGTCTTCAGTGTAGACGTGAAATTGCCCGAGAAACTCACGTTGGTCACTCGGCGCATATTCGCTCTCGACCGGCAAGAACCGGAGCAATGCTCGGTTAGGTATACCGAAACTCTCATCCTTCCACATGGCATAGGCAGGCATGGTGATGGAATTCAAAATGGCATCCTTCATCTGCGTCGCCTTTTGGAATAACGAGGGAGCTTTCGGGTCCCCGCTCCTCGACGGCGGTCCATGCGGCGGAAAGTGAGGGGTCGAGGTAGTAGGAGACAAGAGAGAGGAACCCGCACCTGAGCTGTTATGAGACCGTCTTCCTGACGACGAAGAACTTGAACCAGAGCCGGGAGATCTCTTGAAACCGGTAGATGTCCGCACTACGGTTCGGCTGGAGGGTTTGGCGTTGGTGGCGGCGCCTTCGGCGCGTGCGCTCGTAAAGGTGCAAGTAAAGTACTGCGTGCCTTCGACGTTCCAGACGCTAATAATCATGGTCGACTGGATGGCGCCGCCTTCGGGGTGTGCTCGGCTTCTATCGTCGTTAGGCTGCAATCTTTGGTGATTGCCGGGCTCATTGGAAATTGAGATGATGACGTCAACCGAGACGTCGTGGACAGTCGTCCTGGCGAGATTAGAACGACTGAGCCTGGGCAACCGTGGTGTCGCGTCGTGTTGTGGTGGCACCGGCGTCCCCGTTGGCGTATCGTCGGAGGACCCGTCGCCAAACTCATCTGCCGAATCGTCGGCTTCGGTAAGTGACTGCTCGGTGGCTTGTTTCCACACCGAATCTAGAAAGTCCTGAAAATTGTCAGTGTCAACAGCAGTTGGGGGATTCGGGGTTGCGCGCACCTCCCAGCTGATCCAAATGGGGGAACCATCCTGCAGCATGTCGACTCCAATTTCGGACATGGTTCGCCCGTACAGATTGTCGGTGACGGTTCGGACAATGTCCATGTCTTGGAGGTCCAAGGCGCACTTTTCCAGGTTCAAAAGTCTCCCCATGGCTTCGTTGGCCAAGACTACGGTCTTGGTGGAAGACAAGACCAGCATTGGCACCGGGAGATATTGCAGCGCGGCAAAAGCCATGGAGGTAGTGGTCAGAGTGGGTGACATGTTCATGGAAAGAGAGTCGCTATGGACAGAGCCCGGCGAGCCAGGGCGATTGTCGGGCAACATTTCAAAGTAGCCAGCGGTTGAACCAAAGGCATCGCTGCTCGCGGAGACGGCCGAGACGGGAGTCTGACGGTTGGAGTCGGCATGGCGGGCAGGATTGGGGTCGAGGATGGTGGAGGAGAGGTCGATTTGCGGCGCGAAGTTGCGCATGTTAGGCCTCTCGTGTGAGCGGCGGGGGAGGCGTTGTGGGTGCAGGGCGGTACATGGAGAGGTGGATGGGATAGATGGTGTTGCGAAGGTGTGGATTGCTGGCTCGGAGGATTCAGCAAGCGGACTAAAGTTTCGAGGACGCTACCAGGGCCTAGGGAGAGACGGCAGAGGGTCTAGAACAAGCGAACAAGCGACGTGACGAGTCGGACAAGCGCCAGTAGGTAGGCATGAGAAGGTGAGGGCAGCAAGGGATCAGCAGCAGCGTAGAGCCAGGTCATGAACTCGCTCGTACCGTATCAGAGTGACCCTCTTATTCCCTGGGCTACGACGTCGCTGGGCATACGCTGGCAAGAATGCTGATGGCGCGCCGCTTTCAGCAACGGGCGCAGCATTTGTCTCTCTCTCTCTCCTCTGAGGGCGCGCCCGGTGAGGCTTTGTAATGGATCGGAACGGACAAGTTTGCTCGACTGCGGCAACAAACACTGGACTCGTGTGTCCCAAGCAAACGGACGACGGGGTGGGCGGCGATCTACAGTGCACGAGTCGTGAGCGCCTGGGGTTGGAGCAGGGCAGCCCGAGCCACGGGCCCTGGATCGCCTGGGGACCCGCGGTAGGGATGCGAACTACTGCAAGCAATGTACTTAGGTTCGCTGTCGAGGAAGATAACGCTCATTCGAGAAAAAGAAAAAAAAAAAAAAACCCCCTTTGCGACCAACCGAGCGAGCCCCTGCGCTGTGTGTGCCACGACTTGCTGCAAATGCATCCTCTGCATGGCCTTTCGGTGGCACTCCCGTCCGCCCTGCACAGTGCACTTAGTAGCCTCAGGCAGCCTCAGGCAAAAATTGATTTGCTACGCTTTGCCCGAATCCTAAGGCATCAATAACTGACACCTCAGGCCACAATGCCTCCCGCGTCCAGCTCCATGCTTCAGACACCTCTCGCGTCTCAACCGCCGCGCTTTCATCTGGTACATGTAGCTCCTTCAACACCCACGCCTCTGTCCCACCATCTCCGACCACCCTTGCGCCCCCGTGGACTCCATCTCCACGACCGACTCGACCCAGTCATCCCGTCGCTATGCTGTTCTTTGGCCTCGGTGGCCTCTTCTACGGTACCCTCCTACCAGCTCCTCCAACCTGCTCCCGCTGACCTCTCCAGTCGTCATCCTCCTCACAAATGCCATTGCCGTCCTCTCAGAAGACCGCTTCCTTGCCCGCAGTAAGGCCCCTCGGATACGCACGCCCTCGCTCCTCGGGCTTGCCTTGCCCCTCCGCCTGCTACCCGTCTCGCCCCAGATTGTGCCATCGCCCGACACCTGTTCAAGACGTCGCAATTGACTTTGCCAAAGAGTTTGCTGACAAGAATCCTCGTAGTCGGCTGGGGTCTCCAGGCCGAGCCGGCCTTTGGCGGCGTCCAGGACACTACGAGCGTCAAGGCTAAGATGATTCATCTCATCGCCTCGGTGCGCACATTGATGAGGGGTAAGTGGCCCCTGGCCGACGATGAGCGGTCTCTGTCCGCATTTTGGGGGTGCTCTCGCAATCGCCAGGCAATTGTGTTGCTGACGGACATCTTTCCGTACGCCGCAGGCCCTTTGATCGTCGTAAATACTCTCATAATTCTCTACGAAATCATCCTGGGATAAACGCCAAGCATGCCCACCACCGACGGGACGCGCGACTCGACGCCGCGGCATCCATCGGAACTAAGCACGCCTCCCGGCCTTCTTGGGCCCGCGTTTGGCTTTTGAGAACGGGCTTCAACGTTTCGACGTATCCATTGGCTACCCAACAGGCAGGCGGAGCTAGCCCGATGAGGAAATGATTCGAGGCCGGCGCGAGCGAACGAATGCGACGACTGAATATTTGATCAACGTGCGCAGGCGGGGGAAAGTCGACAAGGTTTGCGACGCGGACAAAGAATCTGTTTTGAGCTTGCGGCAAGGGTTGTGGAACGGCAGGGAAGCTCCAAGGGAAAAAAGCACAACGCCGCGGCGACGGAAGAAGACGGCGGGCCAAGACTTGTTGATCACTTACTACAAGCAGGACTGCGCGCATGCCCACCTCGTCTCCGATGGCTGCGGGCTTCAAGTGGCGAGATGCGCAGGCCGCGGGGCAGCACATTACACAAAGTCTAATACTTTAATCGACGTCTGGGAAACATGAAGATATTTCCAACCAGTGCGCGCACTCCGCAGCCTGAAGCTTTGTACAGAGCACAACCGGACCGAGCTCAGAACTTCCAGA
Organism: Phyllosticta citriasiana; assembly: GCF_038021145.1. Classification (NCBI taxonomy): domain Eukaryota; kingdom Fungi; phylum Ascomycota; class Dothideomycetes; order Botryosphaeriales; family Phyllostictaceae; genus Phyllosticta; species Phyllosticta citriasiana. The sequence continues at coordinate 1,518,245 of NW_027117279.1, read as the reverse complement.
CCCCATCTACCCGCCTGACATGAGCAGCGACCCGTGCCGCAGCTGAGTACCGAGTCGTGCAGACTCTGCAGACCCTGTCAAATAGCCTGGAATATGAGCAAAGACCGCTCGTAGACTGAACTTGCACGGCCAATCAGCCAATCTATGTCCTCCGAGCCAATCTATCTTACCAGCCAGTCACAGCTGACAGGAGTGTGAAATGAGGCAGAAACCTTTCCCGCGCGTACTTCCCGCAGCTAGGTCTTCTACCCGCCCGATCCAGCAGCTTGGTTCTGCGTATCCACTTCCAGCAAACCGTCTCTTTGTCAGCCATGCCCGTTTCTAAGCTCATGTCTATATATCCTGCCTGACCTTTCAGGCCCTTGATCTCGTTGTGGTTCACTCACTCTCTATGTGCGGGCAGGGAAATAGCGAAGAGCTTCACCATAGTCCTCTGCTGCAAAGTGTTTCTCGACGAGGATGCGATGTACTGTTGAGATCGAGACCACGACTCCGCTTGTGATCTGACGGTCTGGTGCAACGAAATCACTGACGCATTTGGATGACACGTTCCGAAGCTGCTCTGGTGATTCAGCTGCTTTCTTACCCCATCCGCTCGTTTACTTCATTGGGAACTGTGCTCATAGCCACTCTCGAATGACTGCCTTACAACAAGACAAACCAGCGTGGTGTTGAGCTTAGTACATCCAACCAACGGATCAGAACTTTGATCTATCCCAGGAGAGCACTGGAAGGCTGGAAGGGCTAGGAGGTCAGTTCAGGTCGAATGTCGTGTCCTCATATGGAAAAGCATGCTACTAAATCACGCGTTGCGCCTAGGAGTCTAATGGCAGGTCTCGGAGGCCCACCCTGTCGAAAGAGCCATCCGGTCGAAGCGATGAGAAAATGCATGAAAGGGACACTACCTGCCGATTCACTGCAACATGGCACCCGAGAATAATCCCAGCAACGCGCTCAAGCCCGAGGATGGAGCGTTTGGCCCAGCCCCGCCGCCTGAGAAGTCTGTATGATGACTGACTCCTACCTTGAAGCAACCACTCGCTTGCTGACTCTCGCTGGTCCAGACTGAGAGCGAGGCTGAGGATCCCAAGCCTGGCGCCGCCGCGATTCTCGACGCACCCCATGTGCTGAAAGACTCGAGCATCTGATAGAGTCCTTATCCAGAAGCAAGTTATGGAATCGACGGGCATGGATGAGCTCACAGTACGTCATCAGAGCCGCGGGAATTTTCGAACAATCATGCTCATGATTCTTCGGGTCCGATTCCTCGACCAGCTGCTTCTACAGTCAGTCAAGACCGAGTTCCTCAATGAGATCGACAAACTGCTCAAAGACAGCGAGGCCCTCTGCATGAGGTTCGAGAATCTCAACCCGCGCGGTCAACGTAGATTGAAGCCCCAGCTTGTCGCGAAGGTCGAAGAGACGGGCAAGTATGTGGATTTGGAGAAGGTCGCTGGTTGGAACATGAAGCTCAAGGAGCTGCTCGAGAAGGTGGAGGGCAAGGAGAAGCAGGGGCCGCTTCCTTGTAATGAAGTGCTTCGGGCGCTTTACTGGGTCGGAGTGAGATGGCGGGAACATGAAGGACATCATAGCCCGGGAAGGCAGACACTTGCTTTGTCCACATAGTCAGGGGGAAATAAGTCAATCCATCACATGAAAACACTTTGTCAGCAAGCTTATCGTGTGTCTGTCGCTTTTCCTATGCCCTGCTCGCTCTATCTGCCTGTGACCACCCGGGTATGGCAAGCTTCGACGCATTTCGCTCGTTGTCTACCCTGTGGGCAAGAAGTCCTTTTCCTGTAGCAGAGCAGTCGTCAACTTCCTTTCACCACCACTCTGTGCCCTGTGACGACCGACTCACCGCCAATCTCGCTTTGGCGTCTCGCAGTGTTCAAAATGAAACCCCGCCCGAAAGAGACACCGCACGCATGAAAGGGGCAACTCTGGTCATGTACCCAGATAGTCGAGCGTCAAACGTCCTGGACTCAGGCTGCAGTCCGAATACGCCGGTTGCGCAGTGGCGCTCAGAAAGTGAATGAAGTAAGTCACGGTCGATCGAACGTAGGTAAGTCTGATGATGCCAATCGCGCTGTCCGTCGACCGCAGTCGACAGCCTCGAAAATCATTCCGGATGTCTACAGTTCGACGGACAGCGAGCGAGCGCATTACCGTTTTGGGACGGACGGACGGACGGACGGACGGACGGACAGACAGACAGACAGACAGACAGACAGACAGACAGACTCTCAGGGAAAGAGTCTATACACCTACCTACCTACCTGCTTATGTACCTATGTATCTATGTACCTACCTCATGTATGAGCGGCGGGTGCGGGCTACCGTACGTACGCACCTAGGTACCTTCAGTTACCCAGGTACGACCGGGAATGAAGAGCCCACACACGCGCGCAATGTGACGCGTCGCGTCGCGTCGTGAAATGGAATGAATTCATTCAATTGCTTTGCCAGACGTTCGACATTCGACATTCGACAAGGAGGAGGAGAATTACCGTTTTGGGCCAAAAAAATGAAAAGAGTCCGTGCGCGACGCGTTGGACCCTAATGTCCTGATGTACCTAGGTGGAGAGAGAGAGGTAGGTCGTGAAATGGAAAGAATTCATTCGTTCATTTTGCCACCAGACGTTCGACGCTCGACGACTGGATCATTGCCGTTTTTGGGCCATGATCAATCAATTGCCGATTGCTGCAATTTGCAGCAACCATAGGTGTGTGTCATTTTGACATTTTGCTCGCCCCAACCACATCCTATCGTCTTGGCACATATTAGAGTGCTCGCCGAGCAAGCAGCATGTGTGCGCCTGGCTTCCGCGATGACCAAAACTTCCTTTCAATGGTACCAGTCCATCATGAGTCGTCAAAACATTCGAGGACTACAGAGCTGTAGCACGAGTACACCACCACTCGCTCGATCCAACAACACCAGTGATGTAAACATTCGCATAGATTGATTAATCGAGATTGATTGATTGATTGATTGATCGACTACACAAGCGGGCGCAATTCGATCTGCACCTCTCATCCTCCTCTCCAGCGCGTCGGCGTCGCTAGGTCCGTCACCAAAATATCGTATTACTACACAGCGGATATGAAGGCAAAAGGGGAATCATGTCAAGTCCCGTGCACAGAGAAGCAAATGAGGAGGAGAGAACGAGGGGTCGTTGGTGGCGAGAAATAAGGCCCGATGCCATTTTTCTTCGTATACTTGGCAATATTGGTTTTGCAGTGATGCGCGGGCTTCTCGCCACCTCCAGTGCCCTCGTTGTATAGGTCCGCAATCCCGAGTCTGTCCATTCAACATACGTCTGGTAATGTGGCGCTGTCATGATTGGGTTGGTGGGTTTGACAAGCGAGCGCTCTGATCTGCCCTCCGTCTCTTCCTCTGCCACAATCCAAGACGACACGACTCTGCTGGACGTGCCTCTGTTCAATAGACGCTCCAACTTCTTCTTGGCCACATCGTCTCTCCCGCTGTAGCCTCTGCTGCACCGGCCGCATTGTTATCCAAGGTCTCCAGCACTCCAACACGAGGTATCGAGCAAAGCACAAGAGAATTTCGACGAGCAGACATCCCCAGTACAGCAGCTGCGCGCCGCTTCTTGGTCAAGGAGCTGGCACCGGCTGTGACGCCATTAAGCCCCATGCGCATACCGGGTTGATTGCCCAGGGTGGTTCTTACCACCCAAACCGAAATCAGAAGTAAGAAAGCGTTCCAAATAGACCAGCCGGTGTTCTCCTAGTAGTCACCGCGGCAAAGCTCACCCAAGGCCGAGCATGGATGACTTCTTGCGGCCAATGCCAAACATGGACCGGTTGTCCTTGTGATGGTCCTTGCCAGAGCCCTGCGCGCCTTTCGAAGGAAACTCAGGCTGGAGTGGCTCTGTCGAAGCTCTGTTCTGACCAAAACTTAAGCCGACACCAGGGCCAAAGGGCTGAGGGGCGGGCCCCACAGTGTTTGGACTCAGCGGTGCCTCATCCATCGATACCGTGTGTTGTCGTGCAGGAGATGGAGCCGATGGCAGTGAGGACGGAAGCGGAGGCGGCGAGGCTTCCGGGATCTCGGCGTTGTTGCTTGTCGGCCAGAATTTGGGCTTGTTACGCAAGCTAATACTCGAATGCCTGAACCTGTTGAGGCCGCCGGATATGGATTTACTGCTGCGAATGTGGTGAGAATGACCATTTTCCTTGATCGATGCTGTCGTAGCTGAGGGGATTGCACTGCTTGTTCCGGTGCTGGGTATGGTCGTCGAGGTCGACGCTGTATTTGGTGGGATGGGCGTGTCGTCACTGCTTCCAGTGCTTGCGGGTGCGCCGCTGCTTGTACTCGCAGGAGCACCGCTGACACCCGTGCCATTGACCGGGACGCTGTTTGGCATGTTGGCTTCGGCCGGCGGCGCTTTGCTGCCCCTTCGGAGAAAGCTGTTGCTCTTGCGCGTACTCGCCTCTTCCTTGGCTGTGGCCTTGCTCGCAGCGACCGCGGCACGGAACTCGTCCTCCTGCTGCTTAAAAGTGTCTCTTCTGCTCGCCTCCATCTCTTTGCGCCTGGCCTTGGCTTGTTTCTCTTGCTCCTTTTGCTGCGCTTTTTGCTGCTTCTCAAGCTCCTTTAACTCAGCCTTTTGCTGCTTCTCCATTTCCTTTTGTTCTGCCTTGGCGAGCCTTTCTTGTTCTTTTTGCTCCGCCTTGACTTGCCTTTCCAACTCCTTGCCTTCGGCCTGCTTGGACATCCGGCGCTGCTTCTCTTCCTTCTTATCCTCTTTTTTGTCTTTGTCAGTTTTGCTTCTGAACGACACGTCGCCCCATTTCGTGCGCAAAGGAAACCCGGATGAAGACGAAGGAGGCTCTGACGGTGGTTGTGATTTTGGTCGGACCGGCGGCGAGTCAGAAGTAGGTGGCGGGGCCGTCGTGGTAGGATCGATACTTGTGAACAGGTCCCTGTCATCTTCTTCGATTGGGCTGACTGGACTGTAGATATGGCCGTTCGGAGACGCTTCTTCTACTCTTTGGCTCAGAGATACGGGTTCTGATTTCATCTCTACTGGCGCTGAAGCATCGTCGAAACCTTCAGATTCCTGTTCATGTAGAGCCGCCTCCTCAGTCGTTTCTTGGTAAAAAAGCACGTAAGCGCAAGCGAGGTTGTTCTCTCCGCCGAAAAAGTTGCGCACGTATCCTTTATCTACCGGTTCTACCATCTCATCGTCAAAAAGCAGCCAACCGCGGTCTTCGGTTTTGATTATGGAGACGTAGTGACCGTGATAGGCTCCTCCGCCAATGTGCACGACTACAGCGTAGAGTTCGTACAGGCGATCGGGGTCTTCCGCATCGTCGGTGGTGTTGAACAGCCGAAGGTGGTACGGGTAAGGTACTCGGTGGAACAATTTCTGAAGTCGCTGGAGGTCCTCGGTGTACTTGAATCTCTTCAAGTGCAGAGCCAATATACGCGGCAGCCTCTTGACCTTCATTCTCTTTTCCGCTTCTTGCAACCCGCTGCAGTTGTCGCAGTGGAATTTGTTGCGCTCACACAACATCTCTTCTTCTGAGAATTTACGGAGGCAGGAAGTGACGGAAGTGTTGTGTTCTAGATCCACAGAAAGATCAAGAAAGGCCTCGTCTCTTTGAGATGTATTTTCGCAAGTCAAGCACCTCGTCTCTGAAGTGAGAGTCCCTTCGAAGAGTGAATGAACCCATCCGGTGCTTTGCGCCGCATTTTTGAAAGCATTGCCCAATACCGGAGATACGGCAACAGCAAGCCCAGAATCTGATTCGGCCGTCGCTTTTTCTACAGCCTCCAGCTCCATCAACTGCCGTTGTTCTTTGGAGTATTGCTCTACGTTTTCGACGACCTCGTTGAGAAGCAGGTTTAGAAATTCGTGCGCGTCTTGGTGCATGGCGGTCCGAAACATTTCGTTGTCTCTGCGGAGAATCTCTAAAAACTTTTGAGGGCTGACGACACCGACGCGGGACCTGTGGGATATTATGGCTTCGAAAATGTCCTTTAGACATGTGAAGAGCGACTCGGACATTCCATAAGATTTCGAATTCTCATAGTCCATGGCTAATACGGGCCCGGCAGCCATGGCCATCTTCTTCTTGTACTCGGGCGAGTCCTTGTTTTCTTCAGGCTTTGCGCCGGGGGCGGCAGTCGCTTGCCCGGGCCCACCTGGCTTCTTTGGCGACGATACCGGAGTGGCGGTCGAGGGTCTCAGGGTTGGAGAAAAGGGCGCTTTAGCGACAGGAGAGAAGGGGATGTCGGTGTTGACGCGGGGGAGGCCATTGGTGGCGCGATTCATTAGGGTATCTTGCGGCGAACGGGCGGGAAAGTTGATGACCTGTTCCCGAAAGGGCACCGAGTAGTAGAGACATTGTATGATGGAATTGGCGTAGCTGTAGGTTCAGAGTGAGCAGGAGAGGCGGGCAGAGGACTGTGCAGGCGTCGATCATACCATGTGCTTCCAAACTGGAGACGGGGGTGGCAGGTTAGCGAGCGCGCGACATGATGACAATCCGGGAAAGCATTGCCCTACATTTTCAAAGCCAAAGAACTTGTCGCTGCCGTTGGGGCGTATAGGACCAGTGTCGGCGGCGAGCAGCTTCTCGAGCGGGGTCGGTTGCGGCGCATTGGGGTCCTTTTTGGCCGGCGACGCGGCCGACAACGGGCTTTGGGGCGTCTGCTGTTGGGCACAATGAGCCAAGAGGAGCGAGGGTGGAACAGAGGGGCGCGCTCACAGAATTGGCCCTGAACTTGCCAAAGAAGGACGACATGGTTTGGGAGGGGGGGGGGGGGGCGGCGCAGAGCAGGTTGAGGCCGCAAGGTCCGTGGTAGCGGTGACGACAGCCGAAGGCTCACACCTCAGTCGCAGCGGGTGCGGCTGGTCGAGTCGAGGGCGCAGGGAGCACTGCAGGGCATGAGTGGGGGTTGCAGGCGTGGTTGGCCGGGGCTCTGGAGAAACGAACGACTCTGGATGGAAGGGGAGGGAGAGGTGAGGGTATGAAGAGGTGAGAGATGAGGATTGAGGTGTGAGGAGGGGATGCGCGCAGCGCTGGGGGGCATGGTCAAGTCGTCGGCCTCAGGCCTCGCGTCGGTCGTTGGCTGCGGCACAGCCCAGGCCGACCGACGCGGCGGACGAGCACGAGGCCTTCAGTTGTCCTGTCAGGTCCCTCATCCGTCGTCATCACTCAGTCAATTGCGGATGAATGCTGCAGGCGGGGCAAAATAGACCCGGGCCTGAGTGAAGTATCTCTCCTCTGCTCTTTCCGGCAAGACATCAGACGGATGCACCCATGGAGATAGTACAACGCCAGGCGACGGGCGGGCCGAGCGGGATGCCGCCGGGACTGCTGTTGGTTAGGTGCTGGAGAGGTGCACTTGGTGTTGAAGCCGACGAATACACAGAGAATGCTTCTACCAGACAGACATACAACCTAAACTGCCGAACCGTCACCCCCATCACCGGCACGCTGGGTGCGTCGCATAGGTGACGTGCCTATCCCCGCTGTGCCTGCATACACGCATACATAGGTCCCGGCCGTGTCTTTCTTTCCCCACGACGCTACAGGCTCCCGGTCGCTTTGCTTCTTCATGCGCTCGACCCCGCCTTCCATGCAGCAGCAAACATAAGAAATCATGACCTTCCTTTGCAAACACCATGCACGTCACTCTGCTAGTTCCCTCTCTTCCATGTCCGCTGTTCCTGCACCATCCAGAAAATGCAACGCAACGCCGTGTCCCGTCATGCCGAACCACCCATTATAATCCAGTCCGCCGCTCTCTCCTGCTCCCTCCTTCTTCAATCGCCGTCTTGCCGTTAAACAGCAGCGCTTCCTTGGCGCCGGGTATCCCGCTGCTGGCAACCAACTCCTTCCGGATCCTCTCAGCCTCACGATCCCACACGGCTGCCTTCTCCTTGTACTGCGCCGCCGCATTTGCGCTCGCCTCTTTAAGCCTGCTGGCGTGATCAATGTACGGTTGCTGAACCTCCTTGCTGGCGTTGCGCCATTTTGCTCCAAGCATTGTCCGAATTTGGTCTTTTGATGCCTTGGCACTGGGGTCCTTGGTCGCTTCTCGCCGCTTCTCGTCGCATTCGGCCTTGGTCGTATGCCAATGGTCGCGCGTGTATAGGAGATAGGGGTTGTTGCCTGTCCTATCGGGCTTGACAGGTCGCTCTCCAATCTGTTCGAGAATTGCGCTGATGATGGACGCCTCCAGCTCCTCGTTCAGCGCCCGCCTGACGTTTCTTGCGTCAGCAGAGTCTGCTTCGTCCATCGGGCGCTTGGCCCCCATCCTGACTGGTGGCGTCTCATTCTTCATCTTCGATTCCACCAGAGGATGCGGAACTTCAATGGCTCCTACCATTGACTCGACCACTTCGGATGCCGCTCGAAGGCCAGAGAGGTAGGCCCCGTGCACCGTGGCCGGGTGCGTTCCACACGTGGCCTCGCCCGCGAAATGGAGCGACCCAATCGGTCTGGCCATGGCGTCGTAATCGCCCGCCTGTGCAAGAGCCCCCATGTATGAATAGCTTCCATTCGCAAACCGATCCTTCTTCCATCTTGTGACGATGACTTCCTGTGGCGAAGGCACCCTCTTTGGCGCGAATATCTGCGACAAACGTGCTGTGACCTCCTCGATGAGCGAGTAATTGTTCGTCACCTCGGTATCGTGCGCTGCGTTGCCGGCCATCAAAGCTACCAGGGTCGGTCGTCCGCTTGTCTTGATGCAGTTCCAAAACAGCCAGAACCGTCCTCTGCGCCTTTCGTAGTGTCTCTGCTCCATGCTGTCTCGCATTTCTGCATCGTTCAGTAGGCCAAACATATCGCGATCGCTTTCCCAAAAGGGCGTGTCGTACACGAGTATAATCTACCCAAGTCAGCAAGTCTATTGCGCAGCCTTTGTCGAGCGAAGCACCTTGTTGAGCAAACCAAAGCCGAGACGCTCAATCGGACCAGTCTTCCATGCAGGCAACGGGGGGTCGAAGGCGATGCCGCCCCGCTTCAACACTCCGAGAGGAGTTGTCACCACGACTTCGTCGGCCTCGAACGATTCTCCATTTTCGCACTCGACAACGTAGAGTTCATCCGCCTGACGCACCGATTTGACAGCCTTGTTGAAACGCACGTCGAGACTCGATGGGCACTGCCAGAGCCCCCGAGGTACCTGTAGGTATCCGCCAATGATCTGAGAGTGAGCACCTTCAAATTCGTTACCAATGTCCTGGTCCCAGCCACCGAGACTCAGCTGGCCGACATGTGCGGCATTCGAGTATTCCATGTTTGCGTGATGCCAGTTGAACAGTCTCATGTCCTTGGGTGTCATGTCCACCATATGCTTGTATTGTCTGACGGCTTCGTCCATGGTTGCCCCGAGTGTTGGATGGGGAAATGCGTCAGTGACGGCTTCGAGCTCCAAGTTCTCACTTAGAGGTGTATTCGACTTGAGCTGCCATCCCATGTTTTTCGCAGCCTCGGCTGCTGATACGTTGGCTCCGGAGCCAGGGGCGAGCGTGTAGTTCCTTCCGGCTGATTTCTCAACCCCCATGAGAGCATTGGGATTGAGGGCCTGTTTGCGGTTGGTCTGTGTAGCCACTGGTTTGGAAGCGCCCGAGTCCTCCAGTGACGAGATCAATTCTCCAGATTCGTGGTTGGGATCGCGACCCAGCTGAATGAGACGCCGGTCGCCTTCCACAGTCTTTGCAGGAGGTGGTTTGTTCCTGTAATGACTTGCCCTCTCAAGTATATCATTATACAGTTTCTCCACGCGAATGTCTCCTTCGTAGTCGACCACCTTGCCATCAACGTCATAAATTATCGTGTCATCCTTGAGAGCGTGGTAATGAAGAGCCAATTGTCCCCGGATGATACAATTCAACGGATTTCCATGTTCAAAGCCTGTAATAATTTGTGCGCCCATCTCGACCGTGTTCCGGACTCCCGGGGGCAGGACACTGCCGTCTTGTTTCTTTAGTGGATGCGAGTATACACGACCGCCGATGCGTTTGCGTCCCTCCAAGACAACGACTTTGGGCGGCCTCTCTCCCTGTTTGGTCCAATGGTCTCCGAGTTGTGTCACCAGGCCCTCCAGTTGCCGCGCACAGCCGAGGCCGGCCATGCCAGCTCCAATCACCAAAATAGTCTTGCGTCTCCCTGCTTTGGCTTTGGCTCGAGGTATTGACCCTGCTGTACTTTGAAGTTCGACGCAGCCGTAGTTGATGTATCCGTTTCTTACGAGCCACTTGTAAGCTACTTGCGACATGGTGAAATGTCGCGAATCCCGTGCGCATCCCGCAGCCTCTGCTTTTGTTACGGAAACCAGTGGATTCCTCGTCCACAGCCGGAGTATTGCGTTGCGAATGTTGAGGTAGATGGTTACTTGCGAGTGCGTGATGTGATCTCGGAGGAGTGCATATTCGCCCGGGTGTAATGCGAATGGATTTAAGCGAGACGATTGCGCGGCCAATATACATTGCCGTGCAAGCTCAAGCACTGGAATGGTCGCAGGTATTGACGACTTGGCCTTGAAAGGAGCTGGCTTCTTCCCTGATGACGTATGACTTGCGCGCGCTGCGGTGCCCGGCGAGTCCTGTTTGACAGAATAATCTGATGACTTCGGCGTCTCAATGTCGCCATGAGAGGTCTGGCGCGATACTCGTGAGTTGGCGAGGGAAGTTTTTTGGCTTGTTGTCTCTTTGGATGCGATGGTGTGTGCAGGTCCGTCCATATTCGAGAGCTCGGCCTCGACCTTGGTGTGGTGCACAGGCACCTGGGAATTCATCTTGCGGTCATCTGAGACATGGTTGTACATGTCCATTTCACCACTGTCGATCTCCATGTGTGATCCAGTGAGGTTTTCGAGGTGGTTGAGTTGTTTCGCGTCCACCATGTTGCCGTTATCGTGGTCCATGGCCCCATTCAACCCGCGACCACGCTCGTCAATCTCATCCCGAATACTCAAATGACTTCCGCCTGGCTCAGAATAGTCATTGTTCTCGCCTGGTTGTACTGAAGAGGGCCCGGATTCATCGTAGCGGTCGTAGAGGCTGCCTTGGTCAAAGCCGCCGTATGAAACGGTATCGATATGCGGGTCCTTCAAGGTGAGGCCAAGCTCTTCAGACTCTTTGGCCGCCAAACGGTCTTCGAGGAGATCATGGGTGGTATTGAGGAGATATGAGTGCGATTCTGTCGCATCATTCTCTGTGCTCGCCTCGGCAGCGAACATGTTCTTCAAGGCACGGTAGGGTGTGCTCGTGATGTGTGAGAACCGCGCAGCGCTGGGAATGAAGCGGTTGCCGCCAAAGAATGACATGAGATGAGTCGCAGCAGCAGAAACCTGTCGAATGCTTCATCAAAGCGACTCATTCTTTGCAAGGCGCGATGCGCTCTTGCAGGGCCATGGTCTGATGCTGTTCGTGCCTTCGCAGGTTAGGTCTTTTCGGGGGCTTACCCAACCGAACGAACTACGGCAGACTTAATTCAACGTCACCCCATGCCGTCCCTTTCCTCTGCACCACCAACAGCCCCTCAACCTCGTCAACCTCGTCGTCTCCCATCTCGCGTCTGATTTCGCATCATCTCGAGCGGTCCAAGGTCATCGAATGAGATGGCTGAATGACGCAAAGCCAAACCATGGCCTACCCGAGGTACCATGCTTCTCGGCGGAACCGCTCCCCCGGCGAAAGAAGAGTTGTTTATAACCAGCATCCTGAGCCGGCTCACAAAGTGGACGCCATCTTCCCTTCGCGAAATCTGCTTCAGATGCGAATCAGCAATATTTCGTGTTTGGCTATGAGCTGGACTCGACCCAAATTGGGACCAGCACGATTCTCGCTCACAAGTTTCAGGTGTGATGACATCGACCACCGCGCTGCGTCTTGAATACGCAAAATCTGGAGAATAAAGTTGTACGGATCGCCAATCACAATTAGTCTTTGAAATTCGAGTGCGCGGGTGTGTGGACACGAGACTGCAGACGATATGCTCGACCTCCTTGTTGCTGCCATGGGCGCGCTTCACTCGCAAATACATGAAGATGTCGCCTATTTGTTAGGAGTTTTTGTTCAATGTGGAGACTCCGGTGAGCATCGCACATCAAGATGGCCCCAGCTCCCGTTCTCAAGTCGTTTCGCGACCATGAAGATATAAGCAGACTCTATCTGCTCTAAACAATGTGCAGATCAATTGGTGTGGGGAAGCAGTGCAGACAACGCTCAGAGTTTTGCAGCAATCTCTGTGGAAGTGCGGGATTTTGAGTGATCTGCCTGTCAAGCCTTTCAAGTTCAAAATCAATCAGCAAGTAGCTGCTGATTTCCAACATTCTGCTGTTGTGAGAAAGCATCTCTTGCATTTGTTGCCTCCACTAAATTAAATTCCTTTGCGAAATATGAGCCGGTTAAAGCTTTGAAGATGTCCACAGAATCATGAAACTTTCGGTGCTCATGTCAGAACATGCTCCGCTTAACAAGTCGCACTCTGCACCTCGCGATGCCCTGCCCGTGTGGCCGTGCGCGTTAGGTGGGTTGACTGCGCACAGACCATGTTCCCCGGACGCGTCAGTCCAAGTTCAAATCGTCCTCCATACCTACATTAGCTTCTGTCCACCTTCCCAAGTCACCATTTGCCCTCAATATTCGTCATGGCTCAAAGTCACAAATACAAAAACTTGCCAGGACTCGTAGGTTGCTCTAGCAACGCATTGCATGTACGCAAGCTGACGTGAAGAAAGGACACGGCGCCAGATATTTACGAGACGCCAGAGCTGACCGAGGACACGACTGTTCAAGTGAGGGCTTCAATTTTCAACCCATTCGAGAAGAGCTCAACTGATGATAGATCTAAGAGCTCGACTGCGCGTTCACCATCACAGGCTTCCGATTTCACGGATGACTCCGAAGGTGTCATATCGGGCATTGACCGCCGGAAGATTTCAGCCGACCAAGCACGCACACAGTTTTCGTCTTCACGAGTAGATGCCCGTGGAGTCGACTTTTCGGACCGCATTCGCTACCAACGTCGCTCCTATCGCACGTCTTCCCGCCGACCGCGCAGCGGTAGTCACGCAAGCTACGAATACGGCGACCTGAGCGATGAGGAGGATGAGGATCTCGGGCGCAAGTTGGCGAGACTGCGGAGAGAAGTAGAAGAAGTAAAACAAGAATACGAGCTCAGGAGTTCAGATACGCAGGAGGAGGGCCAAGAAGAGACAGCCGACCATGACGGAATCGAGGAGGAAGACCCGGCTGCAGGCATTGCCAAGCTGAGCGAAATGCTGGATGCCGTATACACACAACGGCATGGCGGTGTCCGGGGTGCGGAAGCACAGTTTGAGAGGACTTTGAAGAAATTTGCTCGACCGGCACCAACTGCCTCGGCAGACGGTTCAATTCCTCAACAGACACTAGTCACGACCAAGGACTCGCAGCAATCAGCTCAGGCGCTTGCTAAAGTATCGGATTTCGACTCCCGTCTGTCTCAAATCGAAAAGGCGTTGGGACTCAACGCCACCAACATGCCCGACATCGCTTCCAATCCGCCAAAGGCCATTCTGCACAATCTCGGTACTCTCGAGCGTCAACTAACGACCATCACCGACGTATCCACCAACTCGCTTGACGCTGCCTCACGTCGCGTGCAGAAGCTCACCCAAGAAGCGGAACGCCTTGAGGAGGCTCGCAAAGCTGCGCGGGCGTCACAGGAGGCCGTATCGTCTCCAGTGCAGACGCGCCAGCCAAGCGACACTCCACCACTTGCAGAGCTTCCTGAGGTTAGCGGTGCGTACATTGAAGATCCTGAGCGAGTGGCCAAAATCAACGCCTTGTATGGCACTTTGGCAACCATCGAGCAGCTTTCGCCCTCACTACCGCTGGTCCTGGATCGTCTTCGCACCCTACGTCTGATCCACACAAGTGCCGGTACAGCAAGTGCTGCTCTCGACGATTTGGAGAAGAGACAGGGTGAGCAAGCAGAGGAGATCAAACAATGGCGCGAGGCATTGGCCAAGGTGGAAGAGAATCTGAACACTGGCGAAGGCACATTGCAAAATAACATCAAGACGGTTGGTGAATGGGTCAGAGATTTGGAGGCACGGATTGCCAAGTTCAGTTGAGCAATGCCGCGCAACGCAGAATAAGAAGTTATGAGGGCACGATGTGGAATCCGTTTTGCAAGAGCGTCGGCAGGTTCTGCTTTTGTCCACGCGATACCCTTTTCATTTCTGCTCGAATAAGGTGTGATCCATGCAGCAAACGGAAACATCACCGCCAAGGTGACTTGACCTAAATCTCGTGCGACGCTGGGCTGTTCGCGACAATCAATATCCAGCAGAGACTTTTGACATAGTTTAGTTCATGAAGACCCTGCATTGAGAACCTCATCAAGAGTCAGATCGTCTTTGTTGCCGATAGATCCTGCATGCTTCCAGAACTTGCTGAGATGCCTCGTTCCACTTGATGGCTTGTCAGTATGGGGACAACGAGGACACGCAGAAAAACTCACCTGTCACAGAGGATAGTGACCAGTCGATGTCCTGGTCCCATCTTCAGGGCTGCTTTGGTGACAGCAACACAGTTGACAGCGCTGCTGCTTCCGCAGAATATGCCGTCTTTCTCGACAAGCCATCGTGCCATTGCCATGGCCTGATCATCAGTGACACGGACAGCGTCGTCTACCGACTCTCTTCCAGCCTCGAAGTTACGGGTCACACGGTTGATTCCGACACCTTCTACAATGGTGTCGACTTGGTGCCTCCTCCTCGTGCCTTCTCTCTCCTTTGGGTCGAACATCACGCCATACTTGACCCTATTGAACAGTCCGCTGCCTTGCGGGTCGGCGAGAACAACCTTGAGTTGCGGCACTCTTGGCTTGAGGTAAAGTGCAACACCCGAAATGGTGCCACCAGTGCCAGCGCCCGTCACAAAAGCATCAAGCACGCCGCCCGTCTGACGATAAATCTCTGGTCCAGTTCCTTCAAAGTGCGCTCGCCAGTTGGCGTCGGTCTCGAACTGATCGGCGAAGATGCCTCTGCCCGGCTTGTTGGGATCATTCGTGTGCTCGATTGCTCTTGATTTGGCCTTGTTGACAAACTGGTTCTGGTCCACAATGGGCGCTGGCCGAAGCCTTTCGACCTCGGCACCCAGCTTCTCGAGCAGGTCCGACTTTTCCAACGCTTGGTCGTCGGGCATGCAAATGTGAGCCAAGTAGCCCCGTGCGCGACATATGGCTGCGAGCGAGATGCCAGTGCTACCGACGGTGCCCTCGTAGATCATGTCGCCGGAGTGTGGGGTCAAGAGGCCTTCTTCCTCGGCCATGCGGATGATGTTGAGCGCAACGCGGTCTTTGGGACTGTTGCCGGCGCCATTGAGAAATTCGGCTTTGGCAAGAATTTCGCAGCCGGTGAAATCTGAAAGCGACTTGATTTTGATGAGCGGAGTATTGCCTATGCAGCCCTCGATGCCTTCGGCAATTTCTTGTCCAAGTGGGCCAGCAATGGACTGCCGGTGCCGGTTGTTGTCTGCAAGCTGGACTGCATTGGTGCCGCGGGCTATGCCTTTGTCCAGGACTACCGACGATCGTCGGCGGGCTCTCCGAAAGCGGTGCTCCAAGTCGGGGTACACATCTTTGTAGCCCAGAGTAAGAAGAATTCCAGCAAGGAAGGCGCCAAAGATCCAGAGTCGCGTATTGTTGGGTGACGAATCCATGCTCTTTGATGTGCCTTGCCGAAAC
This sequence comes from Phyllosticta citriasiana, assembly GCF_038021145.1. NCBI lineage: Eukaryota > Fungi > Ascomycota > Dothideomycetes > Botryosphaeriales > Phyllostictaceae > Phyllosticta > Phyllosticta citriasiana. The sequence continues at coordinate 1,502,519 of NW_027117279.1, read as the reverse complement.
AATCTTTGGGCACCTTGAAAACTCCCTCGCTCGCTCTTGAAAACCCACCGGTTGCTCTTGTCCTGGCTGCTCCTCAGATTGGTTGCGAAAAGGGTCTGGTTTGACTTTTTGTGATGCAAACTGTGGCTGGTGAACACCAGGGAGCTCGGGCCGGTCAAGCCACAGTTAGCCGCAACTGCCACTGACGACTCCCACCCGACTCGGACGCGGAGTCCCCACGCGCCCACACCTGGCCGCAATCGATCCTCCATGTCCGCTCCTCTCCTCGACATTCTCCCATGGACTCGTCACTCGTCAACTCCCTGTTCCGCCAACTATTCTCCCACCGTGCCGGCCAATGTCTGCGCACTGTGGCTCTCCAAGTGGGCCGCTCCCAGCGTCGGGGCGTCTTTGAATCGCGGAGAGGGCATGTTAAAGTGAAGGAGGAGGAAGTGGAGAAGTGGGTGCCCCGACCAGAAAAATTCCCAGACCATAGGCTTGGAGAGCTCGAAAAGTATAACTGGGTCACGGCCCAGACCCTCCGGACAAGGAAGCAGAGGCCAAGGAGGGTCAGGATGCTGATGCGGGATTTCATTGAAGGTATCAGGCAACGCACTCGGCCGCGGGCAAGTGATGACTGATTCCACGCTCAGACAGCTTATACAACCCAAGCTATGGCTATTTCTCCAAACAAGTAGTCATTTTCCAACCCGGCGAACCCTTCGACTTCAACGCCATCAAAGACGAGCCCGAATTCCAACGCATACTTGGCGAAAAATACACCCAATTTGAGGATCGGCTTGATGAGCAAGGGAAGGATGATGTCCGGCAATTATGGCATACACCGACCGAGCTCTTTCGACCATACTATGGTGAATCCATTGCCCGCTACCTTGTTACAAACTACAAGCTGTCGCAATACCCACACCACGACCTGCTCATATACGAAATGGGTGCTGGAAATGGCACTCTCATGATCAATATACTCGACTACATTCGCGATCATCATCCAGAGGTCTACGAGCGGACGCAATACCGCGTCATTGAAATCTCAGAGTCTCTGGCAGAATTGCAGGTGCACCAATTGAAGCGCACAGCAGCAGCGCGGGGCCATTGGGATAAAGTGCAGATCATCAACCGCTCTGTGTTCGACTGGGATCAATACGTCAGCTCCCCATGCTACTTCCTAGCCCTCGAAGTCTTTGACAACTTTGCACACGACTGTATCCGCTATGACGTGGAAACAGAAAAACCTTGCCAAGGGTCTGTGGTAATTGACGGACAAGGAGACTTTTACGATTTCTATGACGAGAACCTAGATCCTGTTGCCGCCAGATATCTCCGAGTTCGCGACGCAGCAGCAACCCGCCCTTTCAAGACTCCGCTCTCAGGCTCAAGCCTCTTCAGAAACTTGATTTCGCAATCGACTTCGTCTCTAACGGAACCAGAATACGTTCCCACGAGGCTGATGCAATTCTTCGACATTCTCAACAACTATTTCCCTGCACACAAGCTGGTGATGAGCGACTTTCACTCACTCCCTGACACGATCAAGGGTATCAACGCCCCCGTTGTCCAGACGAGGTACAGGAGGAAAACGATACCAGTCACCACGACCATGGTAATGCTTCAACAATTAAAAAACTGTCACAAACGTATTTACTGATAGTTGTGACAGGTCCAACAAGGCTACTTTGACATCCTCTTCCCGACGGATTTTCAGATCATGGAGGACGTTTACCGCGCCATTACTGGCAGGCTGACTCGCGTCCTTACGCACGAGGACTTTATGCGCAGATGGGCGTATGTAGAGGACACAGAGGTTCGGAGCGGAGAGAATCCCCTCCTCAACTGGTACCAAAACGCCAGCGTCATGACCACTGTGTAGGTCCCGTGGAGGTGGACGCTGCTCTGTAAATATGATTTGCATGCATGAAACAACATTCATCATGGACACCTTGTGGCATGTGGACACACCAGCGAGTGTTTAAATGTATTAGATTCCGCCTTGGCTTCGCCATAAAAGAAAGTCGGCAAGTAGGCAAGAGGATGTACAGTGAAATTCGTGGCTTTGCACGCCAGCCCGGCATCATCATGCCGTTTCTCCAAATCCTTATTCGGAATCCTCATCTTCGCTATCCGTTCTCACCGGCGTCCCCGCCGCAGATGTTGCTGCCGAGCCCCCGAGATCCTTCTCTCCACCTACGCTCCCACTCTGCCCATTCACAGGGGCCGCAGAGGGCCCACTACTTCCAGCTTCAATCCGCAACTTTTCATACTTCTCGCCAGCTTCCTTGAGCTGTTCCTGTATCCATTTTCCGTGGCTTTCAATCTCGGCCCGCTCCCTGACCAGCTCTTGCATCCTCCGCACCTTTTGCGCCTTGATGACCTCCTGTTCCTTCAGCCTTTCCCTGAGCCGGGCCAGCACGCCGCCTAGTTCTGGCAGAGGCGTGATTTTCGGCGGTGTCCGCGGTCTGCTCTCATCTGCGCCGGCCTTGTCCCGCTGCCCGTACGTGCCCGCGCGCGTCTGTGCCGCTTCGTACGCCGCGTTGCGCTCGGCCTCGCTGTCGTCGGACTCGTCGTCTGCAGAATCTCCGTCTCCTGCTCCTCCTTCCGCCTCGGCAATCATGCTAGCCATCTCCTTGCGCCGCTTGCGCTCGGCCTCGCGTTCGGCCTTGCGCCCAAGGTTGATGCGGCCGTCGTCGACAAACTCCTCAAAACCCTCGGCAAAGTCTTCGTCGTCGGGGACGAGCCGCGTCTCGGGGTATTTTTTTTTGAAGCTGGAGCGCAGCGCCACGTCGCGCGGCCGATCTAGGTCGTCGCTGTCGTAGGCGTTGCCAGCGTCGTAGATTGTGCCGTGCTCCTCGTCTCTGTCGTCCAACGATATGAATCCCGACTCGTGCTCCTGTGCCAGCCGCGCTCGCCGTTCCTTCTTCTCTCGTATCTCGGCGTCTGTTGGGATGGCTGACGAGGTGCGCGTCGTTGACAGTGGCCCAAATTTCGCGGCGATGTTCAACTCCTTGCCTGATTCTGATCGGTCACTGCTCAGATCCTTTGGCGTTGTGGGTGTCGAGTCGCGGAGTTCTGCCAATGCTTCCTTGCTGTAGCTGGGTCGATCTTCAGTGCCAATGTCTGGTCTTGAAGGTAGCCTGTCGGATGAAAGGCTCGCGCGGAACCCGCCACTTGCTTTGCGCTCCGCATTTCGTTCGGTCGCGATCCGACTGAGATTGCTCTTCTTCGGGGTGAATGGCTTCTCCTCCCCTTCTTCGCGTCCCTCGCCGGGGCCGAATGACAGGCGAAGAGACGAGCGCTTTTTGGTTTTCGAGGCGATGGGTGGGCGTTTAACTACTGGTTCTGTAATTCACCATCAGCTGTCTGGCCAAGGACGTTAGACCTGCACAAGAAGGATACTTGCGGGAGAGAACTCACCTGATGCTGAAGCTCCGCTTTCGTTGCCCGACCCAGTCGTGTTGGCATCATTGTCGTCATCTTGGCCGATTTTGCGGGGGACGCGCCGCGAGCCGAAGGATTTTCTCATGCTGTGCAATCGTGTTGAAAAGCTTGAGAGAATGACACATGCAAGCCCTTTAAGATTCTGAAAAGTGCCGGGAAATTTGGCGAAATGTTGGTTAGCAAGGTCAACGCCAGAGCTAAGATGTGACGCGCTGTTGAGCGACGGTTCTGCCGCACTTTACCGCTATGAGGTCGCGCTCACCGCCGCGGCAGAACTTGCCGGAAGCTCGACTGCGCGTGCTATCCGCGCTGAACTCTCGTCAGCCATCCCGTCACATCGCAACGCCTCCGCCAGCAATTGCTTCACTCTCTCTACAGCAACCCGCAAGCCCAGACGTGCAAATATGCCTCAGGCCCAACCTGAATTGAAGAAGGTAAGGACATCCGGGAAAGAGCGCGCCACAACAATCGCTAACAGAATGGTGAACCTTGCAGTACTTGGACAAGAGACTCTTCGTCCAACTCAATGGGTCCCGCAAAGTAATCGGTATCCTCCGCGGCTATGACGTACGTTTCCCTCGCAGCTTTGAACGCTTCTTCCGCGCCACAATCCAGAACTCCTGTGAGACGACAAAGATGAGCTAACATTGGCCAAGGTTTTCCTGAACATCGTTTTGGACGAGGCTGTCGAAGAGAGGGATAACGGCGAGAAGGTGCGCGTGGGCATGTGTGTATGTTATCCTTCGCCCTCATTGGCACTGTTCGCAATACTGACTACAAGCGCAGGTTATCCGTGGTAACTCCGTTGTCATGCTAGAGGTACGAAATCCACTCGCCGAAAACACGCACTGCCAACCCCACCATTTCTCCGCCTCCAGCACTGTTGCTGATAAATTCATCTCTAGGCCCTTGAGCGCATCGGCGACGACCGACAGAACAGGTAGATTCGTCCAAGAGTGGACTGAATACCAACAACTACGACACCATTTTGAAATTCGCACCAGCACAGGAGGCGTACATCGAGCATGCGGGAGCAAAAATGAGCCGGCGACATCAATTGGTACGCTAGTCGCTACGCCTCAGCTGTCAAAACCTGCATTGACGATAAAAGCGGTTTTTGGCGTTAGTGGAGCACAGGATACCATGGCTGCCAGAGTGCAGTTTTTCAAATCAATCTTCTATTCCAACTTCAGAAGACAAGTGTCCGTCCTCCCAATATCCATCCAGTGTCACTCATGGAGCAGCTTGCCACAAGGGGTTTGTGATACTTGGGAGAGCCATTCCACTTTCCTGGGCTACAAATTCGGACTCGCAGGCCTTGCTAGCTTTGCTCTTTGCACCAAGTCCCATGCAAGCTCCGCCATACCAATTCTTCCCCCTCCAAACTCCTTTGCACGCGCGCTACTTGCTTGTCGAAGCGCGTACCGTGCCGCAATTCCTTGCAAGATGATCGACCCGCGGTACAGCCCGAATGCTTCGCCCCAAGGAAGTTCGACAGAGGGGTCCCATCCAGCAACCTGCTGGTAGAGAGCGAGAAGTTCGTCCTTAGGGGGCAGACCGCGCGTTCGACCTGGGAGGAAGGCGTCGCTGTTGCTTACTCTCCCAAGCAGATCAGCGTTGCGGCCAGCTGTTACGAAGGGAGTGAGGAGGTTGGAAAGATCCGAAAGCGGGTGCCCTATCGTCGACATTTCCCAACTGCATGTAGATGTGAGCAAATCATGGCGCCCATTACTTGAAGAATCTAGCTTGCTTGAGTGGAAACTAACTCTAGGATACCAATAACTCGTGGCTCAGTCTTGTGGAAGACAAGATTGTCAATCTTGTAGTCACCGTGGACGAAAGTGCCTCGGTCTTTGGGCTGCGTCTTGGGGTCCCTAAAGAAAGCAAACATGTCGTCGTAGTGGGGAAGTTTGCCAACGGGCTCCTTAGTTTCTACATCCAGGGTTTGGGCCTGCGCTTCGCTGATGGTACCGAAGGTGTTGAGCTGGCGGTTGTAGAAGCCAGAGTGCTTTCCAAAAGACGCAAGACCAACGGACTTTGGATCCACGCGGTGGAACTTGGCGAGCGTAATTATGGCAGAATGCCACCTTTGAAAGCACATGAGACACGGCACACCATCAACGAAGAAGGGGGGAAAAGGAAAATGGATTAATCATACATTTTGGTCCTGTGCTCAGGCTTGACCTTGGGCAGGCTGGGGTCCTCGAAGATGCGGCCGTCGAGGAACTCCATGATGTAAAAGGCGGTGCCGATGACGGCGTCATCTTCGCAGAGGCAATACGCCTTGGGCACGGGCACGTCCGTCTTTTCCAGCGCGTGGATGATGCGGTACTCGCGGTCGACCTTGTGCGCCGTCTTGGAGAGCAGCTGGCCCGGCGGCTTCTTGCGCAGCACGAACTTGGTCTTGTCGGCTGCCGTCAAGAGATATGTTGGGTTGGACTGACCGTATCCAAACTGCAGCAGAGCGTCAGTAACGTTGTGGCAGATGATGTGCGATGCCCATGACTACATCTTCAGGCCTGGCTAGGAGGTTCGCGTGTTGTTGTTTGCTTGTTTGTTCCAGCGCGTAAGGTAGGACGTACCTGCTTGACGTCAATGGGCGTCTTGATCTCGGGCACGTTCCGGTCAATGTATCTCTCGAGCGAGGCGACGTCGATTGGCTGTCTCACGGCACCAGCCATTACTGTTCAAGACAGGAAACTCCTGTTGAGCGGGTTTTGTACAAATCCTAGGATCTTCAGGGCCACAAAGGCTTCATGGAGCTGCTGTTGCGGCTGCCATGTGGTCTTTGTGCTTAGTAGCTGCGGGAGGAGGTCGGTGGACGTGGGTCGCCATCCTGCCGAGGTCCGTAGGTCTTGAGCGAGGGACCAGTAGTGGAGGGTGGGGTCCCCCCATCTCCGAGAAAACTCGAGTACCACACCTCAACCGCATGCATGGGAGTAGCGTGGCGCGGTCATGGCTTTGGCATTGATTTCTGCTTTGTTCTTTACAATCAGAATCTTCACCACGAATTTCGTGGGATAGATTTGTAAACCGCTCATTTTTGGACACCTTTGGACAGCCATGACAACTTGGTGATGAGCAAAGAATTGAACCATGAGATAAGAGTACAGAGTGGCTATTTCACGGTCATGTTTATGTAGCAAGAAATTCAGTTTAACACGCCTCATATGGTGACCTGTCAACCAGTGGATTTGAGCTCTGGAATTGCCAGCCGTTCATTGGACAGTGGATTCCAGGCATTGCCTGCATGTTGATTATGACGGAGGCCAAGATGCACTTCACCGTTGGCACAAGAAATTTTGTTAGCACATTGGATAGATAGGTTTGAAGCGAGTGGTTCTGGATCCCCGCAAGCGCCTAGCTGCATTACTGCTCCGGCGCCTCAAGCTACGACGTTCTACAACTACAAGCCTGTTGCGGACTCTGAAAGAATGCTCGAAGCAAAGTATAACTGGCAAACGCCTCGCTGTATCCCAGAAAGTCTAACCAATGCCCCGTGCAATGCCAGCTCTTCAAATCATAGCAAATTCAGTCCTGCCCGATGACGCCGAAACTTCCGATCCTTGGTCATAGATACGTGAAGTGAAAGTTGGAAACAATTCAAGCTCTCCTCTTTTTTGCGTCCAACATCTTCTTTCGCTCAAGCTTTTTCCGCTTGAGCTCCTCTTCTTCCTTCAGCGCCAGCTCGTCTTCGCGTCTTGCTATCCGCAGTGCCTCCTGCTCCTCTCGATCCACATCGAAAACACCAGCCTCCATGTCTGATGAGCCTTCCGAGTCATAGTCCTCCTCATCTTCCATGTCATCGTCGTCGTCAGCGTAAGTGTAGCGCTTTGGTGGTGGCCGTGCTCCAAGAGATGCGCTTCTACTTCGGTCGTAGCTCCCGCTGCGACTTTTCAGAGCCGAACCTTTGTTCATCGTTCCCTGATAAGCAGGTTCTCGTGGCGAAGGACGCATAGTACCTTGGTATCCAAGATCTGCTGATGACTTCTTCTTCTCGGGCTCGTTGGGCTTGGTGTTTTTGGACTCGGGAGCCTTGGCTTGTCCCTTTTGGACCGTCCGTGCAGAAGCACCGGTGCCCTGCTTGGTCTTCGCCTCAGCCTCGTGGGCAAGCTTCTCCTTCTTCGACATTTTCTCCACGGGCTTGTGCTTGATAGCCCCAACGGAGCGTGAAGCTTCCTGAGCAGCCTTTGCCCGGGCCATGATCTCTTGGAACGAGCCTTTCTTTGGAGGTGCCGAAGATGCGGGCTTCGCAGGAGCTGTTGTTGCTGGCTTGCTCAGGACAGGCTTGGAGGCGCCGGCCGATACAGCGGGTCTTGAGGCTGGATTTGCTGCTGACGGAACATTCTTTCGAGCATTGTTCGCGGGACCCGACGGCTGAGCGGTCCCTCGATATGGAATCGTGCTAGATGATGATGGAACAGGCGGTTTCGTCGTCGGCCTCGGGAGTGGGGAAGACGTCGCGGTCCGGGGTACAGGACTTGGGCGAGCTGGAGGAACCTCCTTCCGTGGGGCCTTCGCCCTGGCAGCGTCGGCATCGCTTTCGGCTTTGCGCTTGGGCGCAGAAGCTGGGGCACCTGTGCCGTTTGTGCGTATGGTTTGGGCTGCAGGTCCAGTCGCTGAGGAGGCAGCCGTAGGGGCTGGCGGTCGAGACTGCGATGGTGCTCGTGACTGGCCGGCGCCGCCACTGCCGATGGAGGATAAGACACTGCTGAGAAACTGTGGGAAATGTTAGATGTGATGCCTAGGCAGGAACGAGGTTTTCTCACACTACTCATGTTGTAAGGAAAGCCCGCTTTACGTGTCTAAGATCACCAACGCAGTTGTAGAGCGGGCGTTCATGCTGCGGGTCGAAGGATATGGAGAGACGCGGGAAGAATGCGGCCTGGCCTAAGCGGGTACTGGAGCGACCGCTGGCGCGACCAAGGAGACAAGCGCAGGAGAAAAGAGAGAGCGGTTGTGGACGGAGTTGTGGTTGAAGGTGACGCTCTTTAAAGCGCAGCGCCGGTAGCGCCTGGCTGGCCGGAAAGGGCGCTATCCCGATTGGGTTAGGGCCAACTCACTCGCACATTGTATTAGCGATCCACGCCCACCCACTTCCTCTTTTCACGCACGACACCCTTCCAGAACTCGACGTCTCAGTCTCCGCCAGCGCGGCTAAATCGATTGAACGCTTGTTCTATTCCAACCTCCTCCAACAGTACGTCTCGCATGCGATGCGCCGCCCGCGCCGCCAAAATGGGCTATTTTGGAGCCAACCGCTGACTTCGCGAAGCAACCGAAAAAATGAAGCACCTTGCGGCCTACCTCCTCCTCGGTCTCGGTGGCAACACCAGCCCCTCTGCTGCCGACGTCAAGGCTGTCCTTGAGTCCGTTGGTGTCGAGGCTGACTCTGAGCGCCTTGACAAGCTCATCGCTGAGCTCGAGGGCAAGGACCTCCAGGAGGTACGAATCAAAAACGCGCCGTAAAGATGACAAGGCTAACTATGTCTGCAGCTGATCTCCCAGGGTACCGAGAAGCTCGCTTCCATTCCCTCTGGTGGTGCTGCCGCTGGTGGCGCCCCCGCTGCCGCCGCCGGTGGTGCAGCTGCCGCTGAGGAGGCCGCTCCCGCCGCCAAGGAGGAGGAGAAGGAGGAGTCTGACGAGGACATGGGCTTCGGTCTCTTCGACTAAACGAATCGCCATCACGGTCAAAAATCTGGTCAACTTCGCGCGAGCCGGGTGTAAGAAGCACACGGACAGTAGCAAGAGGCTAGCGTGCGTGGGAAAAATTGGAGGATTCACGGGCTTTGTCATGGAGCGTTCTAAACTGCTTCCATTTTGCGGCGGAAACGCCGTTTGATATCCAATCCAAAAAAGCATTCGTGCCCTCCAAACACCAATTTTGCCTGCAAATTGTGAACCAATCATCTTCGTATAACGTAAACAGGCCCTCTATAAACAATGAATTAATGAGACTACACGCGGTCACCCCTCAACAGCATATGCAGCGCGTGAGTGCGAGCAGCGCGTTGTGGATTTACCGTCCATTTTACTGCAATCAGACTGGCACGATTGAGTGGTGGCAGAAAGGTCTTGGCGTTCTCGCTTATCAAACGCCGCCCACGAACGGGGTTTTGAGAAGTGCTGCCGACCACTTCTCAACCTCGACCGCGACGACCCTTCGAAGCTTCACCATCCAACCTTCGAACACCGTAAAGATGGCTGACCAGGAATACGTGAGTGTCGAATCTCTAGTCTCTATTCAGCCAATTTTGCTAACGCGCTGCCACAGAACGCCGAGGAGGCTGCTGGTATGCACTGAAGTCCTTCCGCACGCCTACACCCACCATGCACTCGTCGCAGTCGCTGCACTGGCGAACCCACCCGCTCAGTCCATCGAAACCCGATAGGGTCTAACCCTCGCTGGAACGGGGACGTATGGCTGACAACACGGTGATGCACAGAGCTCAAGAAGAAGAGAGCGTTCCGCAAGTTTTCCTACCGCGGAATCGACCTTGACCAGTACGTATCACACAACTTGGAGAGGCGCAAAGAAGAAATGCCGGCGCTCGCGCAGGAGATGCTAACAGCGACGCAGGCTCCTCGACCTCTCGTCTGAGCAGCTCCGCGATGTCGTCCACGCCCGTGCCCGTCGCCGGTTCAACCGCGGTCTCAAGCGCAAGCCCATGGGCCTGATCAAGAAGCTCCGCAAGGCCAAGCAGGAGGCCAGGCCCAACGAGAAGCCCGACCTCGTCAAGACCCACCTCCGTGACATGATTGTCGTTCCCGAGATGATCGGCAGCGTCATCGGCATCTACTCCGGCAAGGAGTTCAACCAGGTCGAGATCAAGCCTGAGATGGTTGGTCACTACCTTGGAGAGTTCTCCATCTCCTAGTAAGTCGCCTTGTACATGAGCTCGATGTGGAGAGTTCTGACAGGCACAACAGCAAGCCCGTCAAGCACGGTAGGCCCGGTATCGGTGCCACCCACTCTTCCCGTTTCATTCCCCTCAAGTAAAGGGTCTGGGTTCGGATTTGTATGGCTGGTGGAGGCTTCTGGAGACTATGGGTCTGACGAAAAAATACCACAATGGATGACGGTCTCCTTCTACTCGATGAATCAAAATGTGATGTTTATTCCAAGCCAAATGTTTTGCCAGACTCGCAAGATTGTATAACTGATTGCAACACCGTCCATTTCTTAATTCAATTGCTTTCGTGCCTTCTGCCAAACGATCACCACTAATGGCTTCAAAGGCAAAGTTCTGCCCAAGACAATCTCGCTCCCGTCTGGTTTCTGCAGGTCCAAATATCCCTCGCGCGGTGGCCAGTGTCAAGATGGATGTAGGCCGGAAGTCCTCGTTGCTGTCTTGGGGGCTTTCGAAACTGATTCCTTTTTGCGTGCCAACCACGCTCGACGGCAAAGGCAACGCCAAGTGAGAGACAACTTTTTTTCTAGAATATCGCTGAGTCCTGCGTTGCAAATGCCTCTGATTGCTCCACGGACAACCGCGAATGCTGCCGAGCACCTGAGAAAACGCCAGAGTGAATGCTCCTTGCCTGCTCCTAAGGTTTGGAGGAGCAAATCATACGACCACAACTTCCCGTCCCACTGTTGGTTGTCTATGGCATATCGAATACTCCTCCTCTTCGCCCTTCACGCCAAATCGCCTCGTGGTGGCCAGAATTCGACGTCCTCCCAGCTCTCCTCCAGTTCCGCAGAAACATCTTCCGAGCCATCTCTTTCCGCAGGCTCTTCTTTCTCTCCTTCTTCTTCTTCTTCGTCTTCTTCTTCCAAAACGACATTGTCGGTATTAGCTCGCCAGACCGGCCCGTCGGCGCCGTCGAGCTTGAATTCGCGATGAATTTTAAAATCGACTGTATGTCGCTCTCGTCCAGCTGAGTAGTCGCGTTTCCACTCAAAGCTGAATTTGGTCCCGCAAAATTTCGTCTTGCACTCGCCATGGACGGCTGTTTTAATCGTCCTCCAACTGTCGACCTCCAAGGTTGCGTGCTTCGACTTCACGCGCTCCATATCTAGGTCGCAGAAGCGGACGTGCGGGCAGATCTGCGTCGTGTCGGCCGCCAGTCTCCCGTGAATCCGCTGTATCGACAGCTCGATGAAACTCGAGACCCCCGGCAGCTTTGCTTCGTTCACGTGGACGAACCAGCGACCCATGCGCTTAAGGTTGTTTCTCGCGTGGTTGGATGCCCCTTTGGGATGGCAGCTTTTGCACGAAACTCCCGTGCCGTAGTCTTCCATCGCGCACATTTGGCTGCAGTCCAGCTCCAAGTGGCTGCACATGCGGAAGACTCGTTTCTGGTTGCGTGGTTCTTGAGCTTGGAGGGGATCGAGTGATGCGTCTTCTGCAAAATCAAACGCCGTCCCGGGGATCAAATGGCGAAACAGCCAGCGGAGTTCCTGGACGCAACTCTCCAAACACATCTGGAATTTTTAATCAGCTTGAAACGTGTCTCCAAGATATATGAGACTTTGTAAGATGTACGAACCTTGTCGGAGCCTAACTCTTATATACCGTGATGGTCTTGAAATGGACTGAGCAGTCTCGAGTGGTCTTGCTGTGAGAGTTCAGAAAAAGCGAGGAGTGGCGAGGAGGGTTTCTCTGTCGTTGATTTTGGTCCTTTCTACTTGAATCCTGGAGAGCGAAAACTCGGTTCCATGGTTGGAACCTCTCAACAGAACGACAGCATCTCCAAACCACCGTTTCGCAACAGTCTTTTGGGAAAAGAAAGAAAGCGAGCTCCCTCGCTTGTATATTCAGACAGCTTGCCATATCCCTGAATTCCAGAGCCAGCTACCTTGCGCAGTACTTGGAGGTGTTTTCTGTCGTTTGAAGTATGCCCATGCAGTGTTGGACAGAATGAACACTCAGAAAAATGAAGCGTGTGGAGGGCGTGTGAAAATGCCGCTTTGGCTCATCAGCTATACAACAGGCCTAGGAACAGCGCTCAGCAGTCAAGACAAGCACCGCCCGCGCAGGACTCTCGTCGTCCTGCTTCTCGCGGATTCTGCGATGGAGGTGCCTCTGCGTCAACCGGCGCCAGATGGGGACCCCAATCTTCGACGGATGAAACCGCAGTTTGCATGTGTTCCCACCCCAAACATAGTCGACGCGAAGCTGATGATACTGCTCCGGATCTCCAATGTAGTAGCGATCGCCATCATTGAACTGTAGAGCTCTGTCAAGGGCCGCGTCTTCTTCTCCGATTGAGCTCTGATGGGGCGAGACGGCGGTGCATAGGACGGAGGTCTTGTTCTGCCATGCGGTGTGTAACCCGTGGCACTGTATTCCGTCTGCCTCGAGACACTCGGAAGTAATGTATGCAAACGTGGCGCAGTCTTCCGAGTCGGCCAGGATCTTGGCCCAGCTGCTTTCTTTGGTGCAAGGTATCCTCAAGGAGCGGAATTCCTTTTTCGGCACAGGCCAGGCGACCGAAAGATTGCCCGTGCTGTCGATTCCAGTGGGACGAAGCAGCTCGAGGATCCCTCGCATCGTTTGTTCAAGATACGCCTGCTCTTGTCCCGATCTTCTCCCAAACCATTCTTGCAGGTCGTCCTCGCCACGTAGCACTTCAGTTACTCCCGCTTGCTTCAGTCCGCTCCATTCTACCGGTATTGTGAGCTGGATGGAAATGTAGGCCAGAATCACATCCGCCAGTAGTTTCCGCATCCGAACCCTTCTGGCCACTCCAGTGCAAAAGCTGACCTGCAGGCCCCAAAATGCCTCCAGAAACGGCACAGTGAAGGGGCTTGGTTTCGAGAGCTGATACTTTTTGATTGTTGTCCCTGGTATTTTGTTCCAAACATAAGCGTACTGGCCGACTACATATTGTCCGCCCTGGAGACCAAGTTGATGTTGAGTAGACTCCCAGCTAGAAGGGTGAGCACCCAATGTACTTAGATAGCGGTCGCACTCGCGGTAGCGAGCTCTTTCGTCGTTTGTACAAGCGTGGTGGATTGTGTAGAATGCTCCAATCATGATGCGTTGATCCTGTCGAAATGGACGAAGGGAGTTCTCTCCGTAAATTGAAGATGTAGTGGGATAGAAGTGGTAGAAATTGCTTTGTTCTGTTGATGCCATGATTGTTCCACCACCGACACGAATTCCATAGATGTCTCGCATCGGGGAATTGCTGTCATGGAGAGAAGTGGTTCCTGGAGAATTGTCGTCCTGAAGAGGATCAGCTGCCTCGGTACCTGGAATGGCGTCTTGCATGAACACGTCGTTTTCCGCAGAGGATTTTACTTTCTCTGGGCTTCTGGTAAGATAGCATCCGGGCCCCCATGTGTCCAGGATATCTTCCGGAGTTCCTGACAGATGTAACTTTGGTGCATCTTCCAGGACTTGCACGTACCGCGGCTTGAACTCAAACACCAGAACGTTTCTCTGGAGCATCTCGTCCATACATGTCAGCGTAAAAGGCCGAGCAGTGATCATGGGAGATGTATCGGTTTGGTGTTTTTCGATATCGCAGTCCAAGAAGGATGGCTTGAGAGGACTGACATGCGCTTGCAAGTACGACAAAAGCCCTGTTGACAGAAGCTGCGTCGCCAGGCAGGCCATGATATAGTCTTCCTCTTCTTCATTTGGACCAACGATGTTGACAGGGAACGATCCTGGATGGATTTTGAATTCCGACAATAGCTTGCGAGCAATGCTGCCCACATTTTGGAAAATATTGGCCCTCGTAACTGACAAGATCCGCCAATCAATCGGCAATCGTGTGGGTCCTTGATCACCCAAATGTTCGCCTTCTTCGCAAGGTAACTTAAATACCCTGCACCTCAGACATGGCCGCCTAGAATCGCACATGTGAGATCGGTTGTTTCGCTCACATATTATACAAGGGTCGAAAGTGCTGGGGCGGCCGTTGAAGACCGAATCATCACTCCCAAGCAATGCAGACCGAATTTGAATAATGTACTTGAAAGATACTCGAGTAAGCTCGGCGTGATTGGTGTCAAAGGGGCGTACTAAAATGGAGAAGCTATCGCAGCAAATTTTTTGGTTTTGTAAGCAACTTGCAGCGCGGAAGAGGTCATCCACTGTTTCTGCCATCCTTACAAGACCAATCACTTGCGAGCTCTCTTGTTCTGGGAAAAATCCTGGGCTGCTAGATTCGAGTTCCCATTCGGCGTTGTAAGACACTTTGACGTGCCGATTCTCCTGGTGAAATTGGACAATTGTTCTCCAAATCTTGTTTCGCGAAGGCGAGACTTCGCCTACGCCGCATAGCCCCTCGGCCGAAATTTTGATTTCTTTCTGCACATTCGGGAAGCCCCTTTTCTCTTCTGAAGTGGTCTTTGTGCTTTCAAATGTCGTTTCATGGTGTGGACAACCTGGGTTGTGCCAGTCTTCCTTGATTACAGAACATTCCACAGGCGGGAGATCGAGATAAATCCATGGAGAGTCGTTGACCTAGCCCATGAGAAGTTCCGCTACATTGCTCTTTGAGTGTCCCATTTCCAACAACTCTTGGATCCAGGCACCGTTGATCATATCTGTGTGTCTGTCGCGCCAGGGAAAGCGATTCAGGTATCTCTCAGCAGCGTAAAGATCGCCTCTGGTGAGAAGCACTTTGAGTTCCGATGGCATTTCGGTGCTGTCGCTGAGCGAATTAGGTCTTCGCGACGATATGAGTGAACGCTTTACTTCCTCGAGTTTTTCCCTGATGACTCGTTTCCAGTCAGACATGACAGTTCCGAGCGCGGGAAATCCAACTTGGGCGACCTTGGCGATTCCGGGAAGGCTCGTGAGGTTTGAAATATTGAAGGTGGTATTGTAATCAACGAATGCCGGAACAGAAAATGCTTCAGGACGGTTATTGGAGTATGGGAGTAATGGTTCAGCCGTTATCGGAGTATTTCTTGATGATGGGATCTGAAGACCGTCAAGAGATGGCTCAGGCCAGCTGTATAACCTCGCAACGTCGTGCGGTCAAGCACTGGTTTTCTTATGAGTCTGGATTCTGTTAGCATTTTGTATTTTTCAGGTAGCTACAATCTGGCGCATGTCGATTGTGGATTCCATACAAACATCGGACGTCTTCAGCGTTGTGCCCAACAACGATGCCGAAAATGGTAGAATCGTTGCTCGCTGCTAGTTGAATGGTAACGACCTTCACAGGCGGTCAGTTCATGCATGATGTATGCAAGACTTTACGGACACATACGTCTCCGACCTGATGGAATCCAAGCAGTCCGGCGGCACGCTTAGAAATCTGGGATCCGTAATTTGATTCTTGCACTTGATTCAAAGGTGAGCGTTGTTGCTGACTTGCAAGAGAGTACGTCGTCAGAGCGGAAGTGAGACTGGACGGCCCTGAACTACCACCGAGCGATGATCCACTGTATAAAGTGCGAGAGCCAGATCTGGAAAGAAAGTATGAACCGCTTTGGCTGGGTGTTGAGCGACCGTACAACGAACTAGAGCCGTGTTCTGAGCTGAAGGATGAGGCACTGTGGACGGAACTCGGAATGTTGAGTGGCTCTCCACTACTCTGTGAGTACGAACACGCAAAATGTTCGTCCCGGCAGTGCTGGCAAATAGGCCACTGTCTGTCGCACTGTGTAAGTGATTAGCTTTTTAGTCCACAGTGTCATTTCTGACGACACTACACAGCAGGTGCCAATAGGAGTGACAGCTCTTTTCATGTGACCGCGGTGGTAATTGACAGTCCTCCTATTCCAGTCACGGCTAGCTCTTCGTGTCGCCAATCTTTCCGAAACATGCGACACCCGGTGCAAGCAGATACAAAAGTGCAATGTCACCTTCATCACGAAATGAAACACTGCTACACTTACTGGGACATCTCGCAACTGACAGCTTTGACAATCCATGTGGGTTTCCAGACTCAGAAGCGATTGATTGCGACGAAAGCGCTGTTCAGAAATGGAGGACGCGATGTCAAGACTGATTTGTCCTGACAAGGCTGAACGGAAGTGGGAGACATTGTGTTTATATCAGGCCCAGGCCCCGCAAATTGCTGAAGATCTGCCGCCTGGGTGAAATTGAGGCTGAGCATCACCAGCATCAGCTGCAGACGCAAGGCTGGCGCTTAACGCAGATGACATGGCTCTGCTGAACATCTCAAGCGCGTAGCTGCGCGCGGACGTCTTTTGCGAAAATTTGATCTCGGATACTCCTAAACACGCTGGTTTCAAAGGATACGATGCGGTAGTCGTGAAATCGAAGCTCTGGAAGCAGAGGGCCATGGTGCTCTGTGGTGGCTGCACATTGGCGGCTGAGTGGTGCGCGCTTGCTGGAGCACTGTGGCGGCCAATGAGCTCGAGAGCCACCAGGTCGACAACAAGCACAGCCATCACAAGGAGATAGTCCAAGAAGTTCTAGACAAGTTTGAGAGCGTCAACAGTAGGTTTTGTTGTCGTCGTTGAGAACGGAAGAGTCGCAGTGAAGAAGTCGCGCCAACGGACTAGGACCGGGCCGTCGCACCATTCCGCCTGCGGCAAGCAAGCGCAAAACCCAATCGCAGCCGCAGCAAAGCATGCTCAAAAGCGTCGACGACAGAGGTGTAATGTATTCACAGTTGGACTATGCAGAGTCCAGTGAGCAAAAGGTGTTCAATGAGCAGAACTCATCGACAGATGCCTGTCACAAGCAGCGCAACGGGAACACCGCGGGAACTTTTCTCTATTAAAAAACTGACACTGGGGGTATATTCGGGAAAATTTCCAATCCAGTTCGTCTGCTCCGTCATCATCGCGCATTAAATCCAGTGTTATTTTGATGATCGCCATCCGTCTACTCCTTTCCCAACCGCCACCGCAAAATAACGCCGCCACCACCCGTCTTCGCCGCCTCACGACTTCTCCTCGTGCGCGATGCTGAGCCTGTGCTCGATGTCCTCCTGCTGGGCCTTGGTGCCCAGGTGGCCCACCGGCAGCATGTTGAGCTCGTCCTCCTGGGCGTCGAGCTTGCGGTACGAGAACCAGAAGCCGATGCCGCCGATGGCGGAAATGACGGCCATGGAGCCGTAGTTCCAGACGAGCAGCGGGTCCGACGACAGCGGGTTGAAGGCCTCGCCGATGGCGGCCGAGATGGCAGACATGAAGAGGGCAAAGGCGGCGACGAGCGAACGCATGTTCTTGGGCGCCTTGCTGAAGCCATACTCGAGCGACGTGATGGATGCGAAGATTTCGGAGATGGCGATGAAGACGTACGCGCCTGTTTGCGCCCACACGTTGATCGACACGTTGTCGCACGACGACGCGTGGCTACCACACTCCGAGTCCTTGTAGATATAGGCTTGCAGCACGCAGGCCCAAACCATGGCCATGCTGCCCATGAAAAAGCCTGCCGTGATCTTCTTGATGGGCGTGAACCTGATGCCCGCTTTGCGCAGAGCAGGGTAGATGACCAAGTCGCAGATGGGAATCAAGATGATGAGCGCAAATGGGTCGAGGTTGGCAATGACGTCGTTGGGCACACCGTGCAGCGCCATGGTCGAGGCCTGCGACGTCAAGTTGTTGTTCAGCTGGTTGTAGGTAAGCCAGTACAGCGGGTACCAGAGGAAGACGCTGCAAGCCTTCCAGCCACGGCCAACCTCGTCGACCCAGGCGTCGTCAAACACCATCCACTTCGGTCTGTGCTCAGGCGCGATGCGCGAGGGTTTCAGGTCGTCCCAAAACGTGCCGTCGTGCAGGCGCTTGTGGAAAGTCACCGGATTCCAGTGGAACCTAGAGACCGTTCCACGCCACAACAGCCGGACGGAAAGGCCGAGGACGCTGCCTTGGGGCGCAGTGTGTTGGTACCAGTTGCGACAGCCGTACAGGATGGGGATCGCAACGCAGAACAAGACCGTGGGAATCAGGAAGGACAGGTAGAATCCAACATATCTCTCGGCGTAGGCCATGGAAAGCTGTCCAACGAGAGAGCCAATGTTGATGAAGAGATAGAACCAGTTGTAAACACTCGCAGTGGTAATGGCAGGGTCGACGAGAACACGTTCTCCAGACGCCAAGGTCTTGACGTACATTCTCCGGGGAATCTGCTCAGCGACCAGAGGGGAGATATTGGGCTTGAAGCCACCGGTTCCAATTCCCATGATAATGAGACCGACGATGAAGCAGGCGAGAGAGTTGTCAGGGTGCTTGAGGAGGCTGGGCGCCGCCGACGCAGTGAGAATGGCGTGGCCAACAATTGCCGTGAGCACCGAAATCCAAATGGTCCTGAATCTTCCCCAGTATGTGTCGGCGACGTAAGCACCAAAAAGTGGAACGACATAGACCCAGAAGGTGTTAAAAGTCGTTATACCGGTCGCGGCCTGCTGACCCATGCCGAGGGCACCAGGTTGAGCATCGTCGGAGCTGGGGTTCACAGCCTTTCCAGTAGCGGTTCCCGGGTTGTCCTGTTGGATGAAGTTGGTGAAGACCTAGCAGCAGCAGCATCAGCAGTGCCCAAACACGGTCAATTGCAGTGTGAATTACCTGAGTGGTACCATAGTAAGACAGGCGCTCAATCAGCTCGACAGTGGCAACTGTGTAAGCCTTGAGGGGAATTTTTTCGCTGACGCGACGAAGGGTCACCAAGTCCTCCTCAGTTGGCTTTTCCATGTCGTGGTCCAACCACTCGGTCTGAACGACGGCCTCACCATCGTACATGGGAGGCAGCTCGACGGCATGGTGTGCTTGTGACATTGACCGCTTGGGGTCACCACTGCCGTCGATCAGGGCAGGATCCAGCTTGTCGGCCGCGTAGGCGTCGGTAGCGTCTCCAGGCATGGCGACTCGAGCTGGTGGATTCCTTGGGAGAAGCGTTGATGTGAGGCGGCACGAGGAGCACGAGGAGCACAGAGATTCAGGCGGAGGTCCTATTAAATATGGCACCATCGGGTGCGCCCGAAGGCCCGGCGTGCAGCCTCATGGTCGCAATAGTCCGTATCACGGCATTCTTATCAGGATTTGCGTAGATAGGAAGGTGAGTTCCCCGGGCGAGAAGTGCCCTGGAGGCGAAATGTTGCATCCAATCACTCGGGGTGATTCGGCCAAGCTTTAAGCTGGAGACCGGAACTTTAACACTTTCAGTGCCGAGGCCGCCGCCAATGAAGCTTTGATGGTGTCAAGCTTTTGGGTCAAGACATGCAGAGACCGCCTTTTTTTCTTTTTATTTATTTATTTTTTTTTTTCTGAGTCTCCAAGGACATCAGTTTCGGCGAACACCAAGAAAGAGACCACCACGATGCCCTACAGGTTGGCGAGGACAAACACAAGGCCTGCAAGGGGGAGAGAATGGCGGGAGGAAGACGATGTGCTAGGGACTGCAAGGCGCGTCCTCGGTCGGACTGTGCCGCGGGGCCTGTGTCGGCAACTGAGAGGCGCACCATCCATCTAGTGGTCGCGTGCTGCCGTGGAGCCGACCTGTGGTTGCAGTCGACGGACATGCGATGTGGTGTCGTTCAGGCGCAGATTGCGTGAGGTGGCATCCCCGGGAATTTTTGCTTCTAGAAAGGCAAAAGTCTAGGGCCCTGTCCTGGTCGTAAGCCGGAGCCGCGTCGAGTGGACCAATCCGGGCATCTGCAGTCTAATCTCTGCGTCCAAAGAGGCAGGCGCAGCTCTCCAACTCTGGAATCAATTTTTTTTTTTTTTTTTTCTTTGACGTCTCGTACGACGGCGTCGTGGACGGTCTGGGGGCGAAAGATGTGGTTTGCCGCGGTGGCTGGCGGCGAGGCGACTCAATCAGGTCTCGTCTCCGGGAGATGGACAAGGCGGCGGGAGGGGCGCCTCGTACAACAAAACAATCATCGGCCGTTTGTATCCGTGGTCCTGTCTGCCGAATTGCACCATCGACGGCGCTTTTCCTGGGTGCCGGTCCGGCCGGATCCAAGTTGGTGCCAAGGCACACATTGGTCGGCGGACGTCTGAAGGCTGAAGAGAAGAAAAAGCCAGCAGAGATCGGCGAAACTCGAACGATGGAGAAGTAGGCGTAAGGTAGTCGACGATACTGTATCACTGGAACCTCTCGGCCGGTCTGGTCTGTGCCTCGCCTCCCTTCTGAAGGATCCCGGCGCCAATCATGGACGACATCTTTATCACCACATTGCAACAACAATTGCCTGCCTATCTCGCCAAAGGCAAGTTCCTCACGCCGCTCGTACACTCCTGTCAGCCTCTACCATGTTTTGTTGCAACCGATCCCACGCTTCGGCTTGCAGGGCTGATTGCAACCTGCCACTATCTTCTTGTCTCTGACCCTCTGGACAGAGGGTTTGTAAACCTGGTGCCTCTGGTCTGCGACGGCTCGGCTATACAACGTTCCACGAGTGTCTCGTCAAACCTGCAGCAGTACAAAATACTTGGAATCTTTGCACCCCGCTGGCAGATCGCCCCACAAGGCCAGCGGTCCGCTATTCTTATCATCGTATAGCTGCACACGAGCTTAAGAGCACCTCAGGGCTGTCTCGTGCCCAATGTCCAAGAGGTTTTGTTGCCCTCGCCCGTTGCAACCCGTCGTTGGACACGGAGGAGCGTGTCGTCGCCGCTCGCTTGCCCACGAAATTCCGCAAAAGATGCGTCAAGGCTCGACTGACCTCAAAGCCTTGCAACACGACACATTATCAGTTTTTCAAGGCAGAATACAGGGCGCTTTTCTGCAAACACAAGCGCGCTCATTGGTTGTAAGTACCTCACGCGCTAACATTCCGAAAGCTGGTTGGCCCTCACAGAAGCGCGAGAAAGATGCAGTGCTCATTCCTTCATCTTTCTGTGCATTTTGGCTGCCAAGCGCGGGCGCCACATGGAATGAATGAATGACGGGAATTTGCAGAACGAATCACAACAGGTGCTTGCTGTACATGCGAGGCTCGTGGCTATAACAGCAGCAGAGGTTGGCGGGCCGTGTAGCTATTTTCTCACTCAGCCATGCCGGGCGGGGGTTGTCAGGTTTGCATTTGTCAAGGATGGCTGGCGCTGACAGGGGCGGCAGCGAGGCTACGTCACCAGCTACAAAACACATTCACCTTCCCGGTCCGCCAACAAGCTCATTCACGTGAGGACGCTCCTCTCTCTCTCTTCCACTCTCTCAACTGTCGGACTGGATCCTCAGCCTTTCCATTCCTCCCGTTGCCTTCGTGTTTCGGGTTGCCGCCAATGACGCACCATCATCACTGACGTTGCCCTCCACCTCAACGCCTGGCTGCCCACCTAACCCGACCTGACCTGCCGTGTAGCATGGCCATGCGAGCCTTGCTGCTGCTTCACCACCTCAACTCTTCCCCACGACTCTCTCTCCACCTGACATGTAGCTGATGAATACACGCGACAAACACCATCCTCCAAGACCATGGCAGAAATCGCCTCCGTCATCAACGTCGTTGCCTGGGGCACGAGGCTGTCGCTCAGCCTGTACGACTTTGGCATTGCCAATGCTGCCGCCACGCGCCAGGCAAACAAGATCGCAAAGAGCGTCAGTATGCTCACTCTCATGTTGAAACAAGTCGGCACCCTGCTCAAGGAAGACAACACCACCCCGTCCATCGAAGCCGTAGAGACCGTACAGGATATTGTGCTTCACACAAACAACGCCTTTGCTGCCATCGAGGCTCTCATCCCAGTAATCCCTCACGTCGAGGCTGCCGCAGTCGAGAGTGATATCCCGGCCGCTCAGAGACGAAGATGGGACCTCGTTTCCACAGACAACCTCCAATACCTTCTCACCTACGTCGAAACCCTCAACTCTACCCTTTCAGTCATGCTTCAAGCTCTCTACACGGTCAGAGTCATAGCTTGGTCGAGGTGAGCCTTGGTATTAGTCATCATTGTGTTTACGGGTCTTCTGACCGGGCCTTAGATCCCGCCAGGACAGGCTGCCTGCATCGGCTGCCGACGCCGTTGCAAATGAATGCTCGCAGCTAGAAGTCCTCATTGTGGAGCAGCAACTCTTGCTGCTTGAACTCTCTGATGCATATTCAAACTATCGACGAAGCTGCGATTTTTCTGATTCCCCTTCGAGCTCAGTGCACTTTGAGCAAAAGGACTTCATCCCCAACCAGGACAAAACGCCCCCGCCTACGAGCTTGGACAGATATCGTGATCCTTCTTTGAGCGATGTTCAGCCCAACCGACCTTTACCAGAAATTTCATCCTTGGTGAGGAGGTCATCACCCCGCTTCAGTAATGAAATTCTCTCGAGATGGACCCTCTTACAAGAGATTGAGCAAAGATTGGCTGTTCCCGATGACGAGATTTACAAACCTCTGACTCCGTCGCAACAACGATTCGGATCGCTTGGACGCAGCAAGAGCTACGAAGTAGACCACAGGGAAGATTCGATTCCGGGCATCATGCGCACAGGCGCCGGCCATGTAGAATCTCCCAAGCCAACAAGACCTCCAGTGAGCCCCGTCGGTGCCATGGAGCACAGCACTCGCCCGATTCCAATCACGCCCCTCTCCACTGCCCGAGCTGGACAAGCCTTTTCTCCAGGATCATCCAACTCCTTGCCTGCTGGGTACTCCGTGCAACCCGGCCGTCCTCCATCAATGATGGCCTACTCACCTGCCTCCCCTCGGACGGGATTTAGCAAATACTACCAGCCGCAGGCTCAAGCACGTCCCAGCGCTGTGGCTGACAATCGTCCCAGTACTGAAGTGATGCTGGGCGTCCCCTGGCGACTGTGGCTGCAGAGCTACCACTGGGACTTTACGGACGACAAGGTCATGAATACCAACTCCCAAGTACCTTTGGACAAGGCCTACACGGATCGAAACGGCTGGACCGAACTCATGCAGACCTGGGTCCGCCGAGAAGCTATAGAAGAAGCGCGCCTCAGCTTCAACCAAGTTCAAAAGGAGGTGCAAGACGGTGGTCGCACGCGATTCGAGACGTGCTTTTGCATAGGCAAGCCATTGACCTATGTAAGTTCGACCAGCTTATCCATCACATCCTGGGCTCTTTGCTGACAACCCACCAGGCCGAAGTTCGCCGTCTCGTCGACCGCTCCATAGAAATCTACCGCGCCACCCAATACCCCCCAAGCCTCGCGACGACCGAATCAGCCGGCACCGGCCCCGCCACGCCATCCGTCTCGCTCCCCATCCTCAACGACTCCAAACAGCAGCGCCGCGGCCACTCGCGCCACAACTCGTACTACTCTACCGACCCATCCTCGGACGACGACTACTCGGACGACGCGCGCTCGAGCAGCCGCCACCATCGCCGCCGCGGCACCGAGAGCAGGGAGTCAAGCCGGCATTGGGACCGCGATCGCGAGCGCGAGAGGGAGCGCGAGAGGAGGAAGCGGAAGGAGTACAAGGGTAGTAGCACGTTTGGGACGCTGGCGCGGTATGGTGGCATTGCAACCTTGCTGGAGGGCTTGCCGGAGATATTGAAAGGGCTCTGAGGGGAAGGAGCTGGAACGGGATACTTGGAGAGTCGATTGGATTTGCAAAAGTGAAGTTGGGGCTGCAAGTGGCGGCCGGAAGACGGACTGCAGGGTTATCGGTAGATTGACTTGGTGATTGACGGGTTGAGCTCTCTCAGATGCAGCTGGTCTGGGCCACGTTCTTTGCTCCTTTCTCTCCCATTTACATATCCGCGCGCTTTCTACTCTGTCTCTATGTTTACATCTTTCTTGTTCACACCATTCATGTTGGCGCTCTCAGGGTCCGCACTTGTTTTTGTTGATACCACCAACGCCCCCTTTCCCCGTGTCTCTTTCTTTCGCCACCTACATCCCTCTCCCTTTACCTCGCGCGTCATTTCTCTAAACCTCTTTCTCAGCTGGAAGAATGACGCGAAACGACGCATTTCTTTGTATCTATCTACCCTTCCGCTTACAATTCTTCCACTAACTTACGCTTACGATGACGATTACGAAGACGACGCTTTCACGACGATTGCCCCCACTGCTCTCTCTTTTTATTCTTTCAATCTGCCGTTCTTCGTGTTGGATGCAGCCAGGCGTGGGGTGTCGTAGATTGACTGGTGCGCGTGGTGGTGCGCGAGTCTGTGCTGGGCTGCTGCTGGTAATGGAAGTTGGATGCGAGCGTCTGTGTTGTTGCTGGGAAAAAGGGATCCCTGGGAGACAAATCATTGGACATGACGAGCGACGCGACGGTCTGAAACGAAACAAATTGATGACGTTTGCGCGGAGTTGATGAGATTGAGACGAGTATCGGTATGGGTATGGGTATGGGTATGGGTAGAGTGAGTCAGATGGATTGAATTTGATTCTTCTCTGCCAGCTGCTTGCTTGCTTGATAAGACTCGCGCTATATGTCAGTGTGTCCCACGGATTCCTGGTGATGGAAGTGTGGAGTGTGGAGGTTTCCGCGGACCAGTCGAAGGAAGGAAGGAAGGAAGGAAGGAAGGGATGAGAGTTTGAGGAGTTGAATTGAATGCGGCATGCGCAGTACATGACGGTACTTGTGCGTCGTTCCGTTTGGACCCGACGCCGCGGGGCCGCGGGGGGTTAGGTTTCGTGCGAAGTGTGCGTACATGTCCGCGGCTTCGGCTGTCTTCGTGAACGCCACGAAAGGGCGGGTTGAGTCGTGAGAAAATGGATGTGGCAAGAGAGAGGTGCGTTCTTGTGTCGTCCACGGAGTTACTGCGTCGTCGGAAGTCGTTGGTACGTGTCAGGGGGCGCACTCGCGAATTCGTCGGCAACTTTTATTATCCACGTCGTCTTTGGCACAATTGACCTTGCCATGAAGGAAGAACTTTGTGAATTCCAGTCAATCCGGTAGTCTAGTTGAGAAACCGAAAAGAAGGGTCAAGTTGATTGACTCGAACGAAAATGAGTGGCGGCAGGAAATGTGACAATGAAATGGGATACATTCCGCAAATTAAATGTCGTCTGTCTCGCTGAAATCTTGTCCGTCGGTTCTACTCCAGACGAATGGTCTTGAACTCTCCGTCTGCCTTGACCCAGCTCGTAAGGAGAATCCACCCTGTCGTGAGACGGTGGGCTCATGGCCCAGACCACTCAATCGCCATCACGTTGACCGTTGGAAGGAAGGGCACGAAGTTCCCTTCTTGATCGAAGAATGTGAAATCTTTTTCGCGGTCAGATAAAACATCCCGTGGTTCATCGGCCGTACCGTCCATATAATGTGACTCTGAAATGCCATTGAGGAAGGCCAGAGGAGAAAGCAAACTCGAAGACTCCTGCACACTAGACCCAAGCCCTTGTCCCGAGACTGAGAGCGCAATGAGTTCCACCATGATTTCGGTTGAATCTGTAATCGTTGGACTAAAGTTGTCATTAAGTGGATATTCGATAGCTCCCAAGTTGCCGACTCTCCTTCCTTTAGCGTCGCGAATTCCGAGCGGATAGAGGTTTCCATCGACCAGGGGCATACCCGGGTTTGACAGCATGTTTGTCGGCGCAACTTTGAAAATCCAAATACTGAACGCGACCAATCAAAACTCCAGATCGTACGAGTTTGACCAAGTTTTGATTAGGAATGGCAGCACTCTCCAATCTTCCCACTTGATCAAAGGATACTTCGCCTGTCGGATGACGGAGGAAGTCGAGCCAGACTCGTGCACATCTTTCCACGTCACCAATCAACTTTCTGGATGCTTTCTCTAGTTTTTCGAAGGTTCCATAAGGATATCTTCGAGCCTGACAGCCATTTGGTAACTGAAAAAGGCCCGATTTGGTGAAAAGTACAGCATTTTTTTCGACAGCAGAGCTTCTTGTAGTGTCCATCCACGCCTTGACCAAACGCAATTTCCAAGCACGTCGTCTGGAGATTCGTTCGGCACAAGTATTTCCAGGTTTTTGATCGTGCATCCAGTTGGCTTAACCCTCGGGAAGCTAACTCCTGGTATGCCGGTATCGACAGTACCATCCGCGTCCACCATCGTGAATTTGGCCGATTCGAATATTTCCCCCATGAAATTTATCGGGTGTTGCTTGCTTGATTCATCATCCTGGACAATACAGAGTCGATCGACCCACAGAAAGCGTTCACCAAGTTGGATGCAGGCTTTCATGGTATATTCAATCGTCCTCGGTGTCCTTGATTCGATCAAGCTGCCTTAGTGCCCTAGGCCATTAATGGATGCCCTTGTAGCTTTCAATTTCGTGATGTCAGGCTTTGCACCTCAGAAAGAGCTCAAGGCCACATATTGACAATTTTTGTTCGGCTTGACAATGCAGCGTTTTTGAACGTCAACGACTCGCAATTGATCCAAAAGCGGTCCAGTATCGACATCCATGCAATCGCGATGTCCCAAGGAGCACTGGATGGATACACGTATCATGCGATCCCAATCGACCACCTGCTGGACTGATGCAGAAAGTAGGTTCTAAGTTGCTCGTCCGCTCAGCTGGTGTAAACGAAGTCTCCGGGAGCCGACAGTCGAAATCGTGTTCGACTGTAAATCATCGATCGAAATTTCGACAAGTTCCAACGGGTGGTCGTCGTTTAAAAAGAACCGCAGATGTGTCCAACTTCGACCAGTTTCGAATCGGTACCACCCGTCGCACCAAAAACCAAGAAAAATGTCGTAGACGTTGTTAGTGGTAGCCAAGGCTCTCTGAGAGACGGAAGTTGCTGAACAGGAAACAATGCGACAGATGTGGCAGTTCTCGGCTGACAATCTCTCGGGAGGGAGAAACGGGACCTCGAAATGAAAAAACTTTTTCCGGTCGAAATTCCTCGCGTGTAGCAAACAAAGCAGGAGATGAGGAAGCCGTAGATGCCGACGGTATGGGCAGAGATCCTGTGACTGACCATCTTGCAGTTGACAGAAAGATGAGGAACATCCTCCGTGGAACCATTCGTCGACTTCATCTGCACCATCCGAGATGAAGGGATCGTAATTGTTGCACAGATACTCTTCGATTGATAGACAGAACTTGCAAGTTTCCAACAGGATGCATCAAGCCGCGGCGTACGGTCATGATGTTTTCTGTCTTCTCCCGCTGCCGTCTTCTTCAGCCTTGTTATGAGGTCCACGTGGCCTTGGCCTCGTCATTTTTGTCGTTTACGCACAGTCAGCTGAAAGAATAGGTGGGGTGATTCTTCAACTTACCGTCCAAAATCTTTGCAAAGGCAAAAGCCGAGGAGCCATAAAAGAACAAGAGGGGTCCTTCGAGTCCCAAGCAAACGACAAAAGCGTCAAAAAGTTTCGGAGGCGGGGCTCGGAGAGACTTTTCCGAACACAGGCAGTATATGTAGTCAACGTCCGAGTAAAAACGGGCGACATCCTGACGTATTCAGGTAGCTGTCATTCGAGTTTCTAATGGTATTTTTGCAGAAGCGATGTTCAAGGACCAAAACAGGGCACGGCTCGGGTCGGGAGCTAGCACAACCTTTTCATGCACAAATACTTGCATAATTCAAGCTCGGGTTGCACCAGCCGTTTGCCGTGACCACGCTAATGCCACATTCATCGAGCCAAGTGCGCTGGATGACTGAATATACAGGGATCTTGGCCGCAAGAAGTCGGCGATGGTCGACACCAACGCCGCCGCATCTTTTGCCAAACGGAGTGACTAGTTGGCTCCTTTCCATAACTCGGCCTAGTGGTAGATGGCTTCTGCTGTGCCGGCTTGACATCGAAATCGCATCGTCATCTATGTCGAGTCGCCTCCCAGATGTCCTAAACAAACCTTCTGATCTCGCCGGATTGACTGCTCCCTGGAAGATTCAAGACCTTGCTCCATACCGCTGTTACCGTCCGCTGGAAACATCAAGCTTTCCCTCGGGCTGAAGTCAGCAGTGCTCGTCTCACCGGATTGGCCACATTTCGTCTTTTTCCCAAAGTCTAGTTGCCATGGGCAGTCCAGCCCCCGATTCGGTCTCTTCGAAGGTACACGACATCAACGATGCTCAGAAGCCTTCGACAACTGAGGAATCTCGCCACACCGACTTCGTCACAAACAACACGACAGAAGAGAAACAAGAGGTTCATGCTCTTTGCTCTAAGGCGACCACGGAGGCGGGACCGACGTCGCAGAATCCCGGACGAGATCTCGAAACGGGCCTAGCTACTGGTGCCGACCCAGAAGCTGGACAGGCGGTGAAGATAACCGAGAACGTGCATGTAGAACGATATTCCAAGAAAGACGGAAAGGAAAATCAACGAGATCCCGATATTGTGAGCTGGAATGGAGAAGATGACACTGAAAACCCGATGAATTGGCCAACGTCAAAGAAGTGGACAAACGTTGCTCTACTTTCTTTAACCACTGTGGTAACTCCACTTGCGTCGTCCATGTTTGCACCTGGGGTGCCGCAAATTCTGAAGGCTTTTGGGGCTCAAGACAAGCTGATGGCCACCTTCGTTGTCAGCGTTTATATCCTGGGATTTGCGTTTGGACCGCGTAAGTATTGCCAAACAAAGAGTCCTTCATGCTGAGCTGACAGCGCATAGTCGTCTTTGCTCCATTCTCTGAAATGTACGGACGTGTGCCGGTCTACCACATCTGCAATGTTGGGTTT
This sequence comes from Phyllosticta citriasiana, assembly GCF_038021145.1. Classification (NCBI taxonomy): domain Eukaryota; kingdom Fungi; phylum Ascomycota; class Dothideomycetes; order Botryosphaeriales; family Phyllostictaceae; genus Phyllosticta; species Phyllosticta citriasiana. Next base: position 1,473,671 of record NW_027117279.1, on the reverse strand, counting down.
CTGATATTCCTGATAGCGTGCGCTAAGTCTGATTCCATGGACATGCTAGTCGGTTTTAGATTCTTGGCTGGTGTGTTTGGGTCCGCCGTTTTGACATTAGGAGCTGGCACAATCTCTGACTTCATGCCCCCTGAAGAAAGAGGAGGAGCAATGGCTCTTTGGGCCATGGGGCCGCTATTGGGACCGTACGAGTCTGCCCTTCAAATGGATTTGGAGAAATGCTTACAATACGTAGAATTATCGGTCCTATCGCTGGCGGGTTCCTTGTGGAACACAAAGGATGGCGCTGGGTGTTTTGGCTCCTGGTAATATTGGTGAGTTTTTCCAAGCTCTCGTTCGGAATGATTGTGATATTTGCCGACCGCGCACCTTCCACGCAACATCTCGCTCCACCAGAGCTTGGAGCTGATGCGCATCATAGGCTGCGGCCATAACCATAGTGTCCCCTTTCATTCTTGTTGAGACGTACGCTCCCGTCCTCTTGGGCCGCAAGACAGCTCGTCTGCGCAAGGAAACCGGCAATCCGCATTTGCACAACGCTCTTGACGAGGGGTTGACTCACAAGGAACGTTTCAAGCTTGCAGTCGTGCGTCCAACCAAAATGCTGTTTTGTAGTCCCGTTGTTGCAATCATGTCGCTCTACACCGCCATCATTTACGGCACCCTTTACCTCCTCTTTACCACCATCACCTTCGTATTCGAGGACATTTACGGATTCTCTTCGAGCATGGTTGGCCTCGCATACCTGGGCGTTGGAATTGGCATGCTGTTGGGGCTGCCGGTCGCAGGCAAGGGCACAGATGTCATCTTGCAAAACCGCAAAGCAAAGGGCTTGGAGCTGAGACCAGAGCATCGACTTGACAGTCGGCTTTGTATCCCCGGGGCATGCTCCATACCAATCGGATTGTTCATCTATGGATGGACGGTCAAATACCACGTCCAATGGATGGCACCGCTGGTCGGCACCGCATTCCTGGGGTTTGGTATCATCATAACCACAGTGAGTCTTTCAAAATATTTGTCGCCGGATCGAATTCAGCCAGCGCCTTTGGCCTTGCTGTTGTCTTTAGACGCCGAATACTTCCTTGTTTCTGACCTGTGCTTCAGCTGTGCATCATGACGTATTTCGTGGACGCCTTCACTCTGCACTCTGCATCCACCATGGCAGCCAACACGCTTCTAAGATCACTCTTTGGGGCACTGCTGCCGCTTGGTGGGCTCAGCATGTACGACACACTCGGTCTGGGTTGGGGAAACAGCCTGATTGGGTTCATTGCGATGGCAATGATCCCGGTGCCAATTCTTTTCAGAGCACATGGAGAAAGAATCAGACGCAGCAAGTGGGGAAATGTGACGTTTTGATGCTGGAAAACAGAAGACGCCGTGATGGCTTGAGGTCGTGGTGTTGTTTGGAGGGTCGAGAGACGGGAACATTGTTAGGTGCATTGTGCTTACTCATCAAGCCTCGCTTACACATCCACATCTAGACTAGCCCGGGCCGGGCCTGTGTCGCGGCTTCTTTCTGTCCATGGACGCCTCGAATTCCCGACGCGTCTCCATTCTTGAAGCATTCGCCTGTTGATCAACTCGTTGAGATATCCCTATTTTCTGTTACAGAGCTCATTTGAAGCACAACGATCCATTTTCCAAATCGCATGCTGCGAAGACCGGACACATGTCCCGAGTGCCTGTAGAATGGAATTGCTCCGCCGGTATGCTAATTGACGAAGCCTACGCGCGACTTGCAGGCCTGTTCCAATGTCGGCCCAAAAGTGGACATGTGGCGACTCGGAAACGCGAATTTCTTCCCTTCTTGGAGTGCCCTGGTTGAAAATTTCCGCATCCCCACTCTACTGCGACGTTCCTCAACATTACCATGCATTCTCGATAGGCCGACCGTCTCCTTGGACAAGAAAGATTCCGAGACTTCCCAAGTCAACGGTCCCCTATCATCAATGTCGACGCGTCAAGCCTTTTCTCGAAGCTTGTTGTCAAATTTCCACCCGCAAGTTTGTCACCCTGCTGCAACGCCAAACCGTATCTACCAATGAGTTTAACAGCGGAGTGACGGGACGGCCCGCGCAGCTTCGAGAAGGATCAGGGGATCGATCAGTTTGCCAGGTGGACGAGGCAACATTTGGTTGGAAGCATTGGACAACGCTGATGCAGTGGTGTCGTTCTATCGCTTGAGGCTTTGCAAACGGCTGAAGTATTGAAAACGGAAAAGCAGCGAGCCCAATCAGAGCAGCGACTTACTGGAGCTACCGGTCAAAAAGGAGGCTATCCTTCGATACTTCTCTGACAGTGCTCTTCCATGACTATTCTCAAATGGTTGAGAAAGCGGTACTCCATCGCTCGCACCCTTGGCCCCCGCATCTCTATTGCGCCTCAATCGACAAAAACCGAATAGGCGGCACAGATGAGCGGTATGAGTCGGAGGCCTGGTTTATCTCCGAAGGCCGGAGAAGGTCGCTGGGTTTTGCCCACAACGGGTGCGGCACTGTCGCAATGGTGGTTGTTGATGTGCGATCAGCCTGAGGTCTGCGCGGATCCAGAGGGTGGCCTTGACAGACTGCGGGTGCACTGCGGGACAAGTCGAGCCGCACCGAATGGCTGAAAACTCGAGTCAACTATCGGCTGTGTGTGTCGCGCATCCTTCTTTCCGACGACGACTGGCGCAGACCATGCAGAGGAGCTTGAATGAAAATTTTCAACTTTAAAGACAAAGTTTGCGCACTCAATCGCAAGAGTTGAGCGACAAAGTCCGCGCCCCAGGTCGTCTTGGATTTGGTTGACCCCTTGAACCCTGCAAAAGACCACCGCCGGCTCGCCTCGAGTAAACTTTTGGCCAAGAGCAAATGAAAATCAAACAAACACTCAGGACACCGCGTTGCGGCTCAACGCTTGGAGCCATCTGTTAGCAAGCTACGGTGACAATAATGCGGCGGCCAGCCGTTGGGGAGAGATGCTCATTAGACCGACGTAAGGTCTGGCTGTGGTGTGAAATGCTCTGGCCCCTTTCTTCCATTCCTGCCTTGCAAGGCACACGACTGGCGCGTGATGCCGGCAGCCGCTGCATGGCGCCTGTCATCCACACAGCTTGCGCGAGCATGAAGAAGAAGAAAGAAGGCGCTGAAGAAGGAAGGCGCAAATCGCAGCCTACGGGGTACAAATGCACCCCTCGGCGGATGGAGCCGGCAACGATGGGAGGGTAAACAGGTCGAGGCTCTATCGCGCGCATCCAATTTCCCAATCTCCCAGCTTCTAACCTCTTTGATCCTTGCGTCAATCAATGTGCCTAGGAATCACTGGCTAAACTACAAAGTCCTCCGCTCTGCTCTCCGATTTGCAACCTTATTCCGTTTGCACCTCCGTCGTTCTCTGCCCGTAAATCCTCTCCCTGGGAAATCCGTCCACTCTCTCCTTTGCTGGCTAGCTTCAATCCTACTTTCGTCACTCTTTCCCTCGTGCAGCCGCTGCCGGTACTGTTTCGCTTCTTCTCGGCCAATCACCCACCGGACCACCACTCCACCCTTTCGTCACTCGTTCATTTGCTCAGACCAGCTGCTCTGTGTCCTGTGGCACGGTACCACTACTACCCTACCTCGCCATATTTCATACATCAACACTGCAGTCCCCGGCCTTTACCTACTTTACAATCCACCTACTGTTCAGACACTACACCTACACCTATAGCAAGATGCGTTTCTCCTCTGCTATTCCCATCATCATTGCCGGCCTCTCGGCCCTTGCTTCCGCAGCTGGAGAGAATGCCTTCGTTGTGCCTATGAGGTAAGTTTTGACTTCAGTTTGGAGAAGCATTTTGCTCACAAATCCTCTTCAGTGGCTTCAACCCCGAGGCTGGCAAAGACACTACCATTCAGTGGGAACCCACCGCAGGCAAGACGATTACCTTGAAGCTGCGCCAAGGCGCAAGCAGCAACCTGGGCTCGGGCACAACGATTGCCGGTATGTTTAATGTTTACTTGAAATCACGCGTCTGCAATCCTACCGCTGCCCCTTGCTTCCCCCACACTTTCTCCGCTTTGTGGTATCACCACCCTTGATTCCAACAGCCCATCCTAACGGTGCTGCAGCCAACATTCCCAACGACGGCTCCTACACTTGGAGTGTTCCCACCGACGTCGTCCGTGGCACCGACTACACGATCCAGATTGTCAACGACGACGACACGTCTCAGACCAACTACTTCCCGTACTTCACGATTCAAAGCACCAATGTCGTTGCCAGCAGTAGCGCCGCCTCGTCTGCGGCCTCCTCAACCGACTCTGCCTCCAAGACTTCGGCCAGCAAGGCTTCCAAGACGGATGCCTCTGTGACCGCACTTGACGTGTCATCCTCAGCCTCTGCCTCCGCTACCAAGTCTGGTTCCAGCTCTACGTCGAGTTCCGCTTCCAGGTCCAGCGCCACCGAGGAGAGCGCTGCCGCCACAAGCACTCCTGGCTCGGCCCCCACCAGCGGTGCCAACGTCATCGCCCGCGGCAGCGTCGCTGCTTTCGTTCTTGCTGCGGCTGGCTTCGCTGCTGCCATGTGGTAAAGGAATTGAGTAGCAGCTCGCGAGAGTGGGGACAAGCTTTTGCCTCTTTGTTCGAGACATGTGGGCTCCACCGCCAACGCTCTTGTCACCTTTTGTTTTCTTTTTCTGTTCTCACGGGGGCGCGTTGCGACACATGCGCTAATGCGTCCTTGATGTGCCACTTTCGGCTTCTTTCGGCATTCAAACTTTGCTTCTTTTTTCACGACTCCTGGTCACTTTTCTTTTTGGACTTGTTCCACGCTTTGCTCGGAAACAGACGCGGATGCAAAGGCTGAAACAGGCACGACAATTGTACTGATACCCCGATGCGATGCGGTGTGATGCGACGCGGCGAAGGTGCGGAAGTCTGGTGTTCTCATTGCACTATACGAATGCATCGTCCTGTATGACAAAGGCGTTGGCTATGCCATTTCGGAGGATGCGGTGTAAGAGAGGGTCGAGCTGGCTTTGCAAGTCGGTTTCGGGCGGCGCGGCTGTAAGGGTACCAAGAAAAAGTAGAGATAATCGATTGCGGAGAGTATCGCATGACGAAGGTTCTGGGCTGAGCTGCCTACGGTGATTCCATGAGCAATCTTACGCCGTCGCCCACTTACCAACAATTTCGGATGAGCGAGATAATGCACACCATGAGTTGAAGTTGGTCCCTTTAAGACATGGGGTAGTGTGGAGGTGGTCTCTGGGATCGTTTAAGTGGATCCGGGACCCTTCCGCAAGGTCGGTGAGTTTAAATCATCGCCACGTGAATGCTCTCGTTCGGGCCCCCGCTTCAAGTCCCCTGAAACACAAGCAAAAAGATTCAGTATCACCTGCTTGTTTGCCCTCTCCTCCCTGAAGTTCCTCTCCTTTCCCAAACCCTTGTCGGCGTCGACCGCCTCCCATGCTGCGTTCTCTTGGCCGGCCTTCTGCAGCTTGGCCATGGTCCGCGCGGGTCTTGTCGGTCGATTTTCAGATGAAGACCTGCACGATACTACGCATATCTCATTTCGACGTACAAGTCGGACCGTGCTTGTGTTGCCACTCGAGTAAGCTGACTCGTGGGACCGACATGGCCTCAATCAGGTTGACTGAAGAGGTTTCGATCGGCTAAAAAGTGCGTGTGAAAGCGACACCACATGCCCTCGGCAATCTTGCTATCATCAAAATAGCGCGATGGCTGTTTGAAGGAGCGAAGATGAAGCAGAAAACATGGAAAGATACACAGAGTCGCACGAGATTTGCCCAATGTCACGAAGCAACCGGACGGTGGTGCATTGGGGAATTTTTCCAAAAGCTAACTTTGATCTTTCGTTTCGACGTTCGAAGTTGCAAAAGCGTGCTCTCATTCGCTGGAGAATTTTTGATCTAGCTCATCTGGGCTTAGCGTACCGCCCGTTGCTCCACAACATCACCGCGTCCAAACAGCTGCTGGTCGACACTGAAAACCTTTCCCGGATCGAGTGCCCTCCTTGTCGAAATTACCGTGCAGTGGATCTTGGGTCTTCGCCTGGTGTGCAGAGAGCTGATGCGGCACGGCGCCCGTCGTGTGCACTCGCCCGGAAGATCGGCACAACTCCCTCTACCGGTCGCGGACGTCGTCTCAGCGCAGCAACATCGGCGCTGGCATGCGAAGGCGTGCGTGATGTGACGAGTTGAAGGGAGATCCCGGTCAATGACAGCTTACATCCGTCGTCAATAGCGCAATATCAAGTGAGTGGTTAATATTGGTAATGTTTTGGAGCGGCACCATCACTCTGACCTGCCACTGCACTCCGTTTTGTTCCCAGTAAATCCCTATCCATTGAGTCGACATTCTGCTACCAGTTGCTGATTGTTCCAAGCTTCGGCAAGTTTCAACTTGCGTCGGTGTCTGGTTTAGACACTCAGGGACCCTTCATTTCCTGTGTGATACATGTGCAGCGGAAAAGATGCAAAGTTCTTCAAAACCTGTACGCAATTTTTTGGGCCTCAATCGCTATGGCCAGAGACTTTCAAGTCTGGGTTCAACGCAGATCAACCCAATCCTCCTCGTCTCAATAGTAATCATCTTCACTCTCGTCGTCATCTCTCGTTTTTCTCCTCGTCTTCAAGACTCATCTCCATTCTCTCCTTGTAGGCTCTGAAAAGCTTTTTGTTTTGTCGGAATTTCTTGGGACGAAGATCAGGTTCCAAATGCCAGCAGCAGCTCGGTGTGTGGCCTATCATTCCGCAGACACCGCAGTTCTTCTGAACCTCCTCCCTCCGCCTCCGCACGTCCAGTAGGTCTTTCCAGCGAAAGCGAAGATCACCCATCACATTGAAGATATCCGGGGTCTCCTGTTCGCGGCCATGAATAATCTTCTGCCTGGCCCGATCCTCGAAATGACTGTCGCGGCAGTTCGCGACCATGCTGACGAATGCCAGAACCTCGACTTCGTTGGAAATCGCAATGCCCATGTTGCGACAGGTTGTAACTGCCCTCCTCCATCTGATCGAGAAGTCGTCGAAATAGGTTCCATCCCATTGCAATTCGTGCCAGGATTGGTAGACTGAGTATTTGTTGGCTTCGGCTTTTTCGTGGTAATCACGGACCAGGTTGTTGTAGATCGTGTGAGCTGTCTCTGTTTCCAATCCCGCCATGATTGCCATCCATTCATGCGCGAGCGACTTGCGAATTATCGATTCCGCCTTGTAATCCTTGACTTTGACTTTCAAGTTGGCGTAACGTCTGTGGGCCTCGTGATCGAATTCGTCAACGGAACTAGTAGCGGGCTCTGGCGCAGGCGTACCGTCTTGGACATGTTCCCAAAGTCTTTCGAACTCGAGAAACTGTTTCAGAGAATGCTGCCAGGATTTGAAATTGTGGGAATCCTCCAACTTCTCCCCATTGTATTTCGGCATTACTTGTTGTGGAAGCGTTCGTTGGTAGGAACAGCAGCGGGCACAGCAGCAGTGACAGTCATGAGAGGGTGTGTGCTGCACTCCGGCTGCGACGGCTGCGTCTGAACAATTTGTTATCAATTGATTGTTCCAAAGAACAGCCAAAGCTTGGGGTTTGTCAAGCTCAGGGCAGTAGTACGTTGATGTGGTTGCATGAAGGTGGGTTATCACTCCAAACATCCATCCTGGCATGCCGGCAGTTTGACTTTTTCCCCACGCAAGACTGCACATATGGCGGTCTGCAATGCGATCGATTCAGGCTTCCTTACACGCAATAGGATAGATGGACAACGTCCAATTGCCCTGTGTTACATTCCATAAGAGAAAATTATTGGCCACATGGATGCACCGCGACTTCACGTAACTCAACGCGGCTTATTGCAGCGCGACTCACTGTGACTGACTCCAGTTAGTCCAGATTTGATACTAGGAAAATTTTCTCAATTCCGTGCTACAGTAGAACTTTCGCTTTGTCTTCGAAAATTTGCCACAGCCAGGCCTCTCACCTCACGCTCATCACTGACCTCGAATCGTCACTCCTGTTTATTGTCTTGCATTCCTCTTGATTAGAGAAGCGGTCAGCGGTCTGTGAACCAGGTCAGCCCGCCCATGACCGCTTCCCATTCTCCTGAATTTTTGTTCTGGATTTCCTCAAGATCGCCTTTTTCATTGAGCCCTGTGCCCTTGGTCTTGGCATCGCGCTTTTCTGCCTCCTTCTTTTGCTTGAAGAGATCCTGAACTAGCTTCTCGTTGGGCAAAAATTCCATTCCTTCTGGAGCAAGCTCCAGCAGCAGATGCCAGCATCCACGTGATACATGACCGTTCCTTCTGCACGCTCCGCAGCTTCACTTGACGACCAGTTTTGGGTCGCCTTCCAACTTTGCCATTTGGATTTGAAATTCAAGGTCCCAAGTGTCGATCAGCTCGCGGAAATATTGCAAAAGTACTTTGCATTCATCTATCTCTCGGCGAGTGTCACGCGCAATCAATCTTTGAAAGCCTTCCTTTCTCGGGCGTCGACGGTAGAAACTAGCGCGAAGAAATGCGTATCTTCGGAGATGTTGATACTAGCGTCAAGGAAGTCAGATAGAGCAGCGCGCCATCTATAAATGAAGTCCGCAACATTCTGTTAGAAACGATGTTGACAAGGAACGATAGCAGCAACAGCGACGGTCATACTCACATTTGAGACAAAGTTGGTGTCGTGAGATATATCAGCCCTCAGGTCAAGGTCCAGCGCCGAGGACAAACGCGCCTTCTCTTTGCAAGAGAGGCAGAAAGTAGCAACGGCGCTGACAGGCGAGGGCGACGGTGATGGCAACAGCAGACAAAGTAACAGCGGTGCTTCGAGCAGAAGTGACGTCCTGTCCTGGCAATTGCGCATGGCGACCACCTGCACTTGCAATGGAAGTCACATGCACAAAACGATGCTCTCTTACAAGATAGACCCTCCAAAAGAGAGGTCTTACTAAAACCCGCAAATCATTGCATGAGGCACAGGACATATCAACAGAGCATTTGCACTGCATACTCTATCTATCTTTGTCCGCATCTCCCATGTATTCCCAGGCATTTCTCATCCACCCTTGAACTTCCTATCGCCAAAATCCGAACCCATTCTTGACAGCTATCGCAAAAGCGAAGCCTGCACTGAAATGGCCAGTGTTAGAGTGAGGGGTAGGAAAAGAGCGATCAAACTCATTCTTGTTGCAGGGAAGGGGAGCGTTTCAGTTTCCGGCAGCTGAACGAGAGTCGTTCAGACATTGCTTCGCCATCAACTCCAAGCATAGGACTGGAAGCAGTGGTGGTTGTACAGTTACACCATGACCTCATGTAATGTGCGGATTGATTGTCGCAAAGTTGGTCGTAAAGGCAACTGGAAAGCCAGCTCGATTCATGGTGAACGAAGCTAATCGTTCATTCTTAGGTTCGCAAGGCCAGAAATAAGCCCATCGTCAGTCGTCGCTTGGCTGAAAAAGGGATGATCCGCACGCAAGAGCTTGCCCTGACAGACAGCCCCCATGGGTGTATTCGTGAAGTCTTGGCCTTTTCGCCGAACGGCAAGCCACTCTCGCAAAAACTCGAGCGTTTTTGTTGTAGAATCGCGAACCCTGAAACATGCCCGCGCGATCTTGGTTTCATGATGCAGATGGTCGTCATGTTCTTGTTGGTTAGCCTTCTCCTCGTGACTCTCTGAGTGCTCCCTTTCCTTCATCTTGATGGGAATCCCGAAGTATTTGGCAAGGCTATCATATTCCTCGTACTCAAAGAAGACCCGTCCAGCCAAAAGACCAAGCTCGATCGTCATCCACTGCGGGGCATTCCAGGCTACGGGCAGCTCTGGGATGCCATAATATCGTAGACGGTTGAACTGTAGCATCTTCTTGGTAATTGGAGATGCGTATGTAAGGAGGTTCGTGTTCGAGTTCTTCTCCTTTCTGACTATGGGAACAAGGTCCTCGGCCTCTTCCGGTGTTACGACCAGAGCGGTCTCTGTTGCCTCGCCCCAGAGTACCCAGCTCACTGGACGCAAGAAATTGTCGTCAGAATGGCTCAAGACCACCGTTTTAAGGAACTCTCGAGAGACGAGAACCCTGGTGCGAAGGTAATCGTTACCCAACCGATGCTTCCGCCCCGTGGCCGACCGGGTCAAAACGACAGATAGATGCTCGCAACTTGGAGATCCAAAAGCAAGCTTGCCAGTGCGAGCAAATGTAGCGATGTCCTCATGAAGGCCGGTATACTTGAGAGGAGTGACGTGAAATGGCTTCTGGACTTCTCTAACGGCCTCCACTTCTTGTGTGACTTCGCGCTCTTGCTCTACTTCCTGGAGCGCTGAGCCGTGAACCGCATTGCCAACGTCTTGGAAGCCTTTGCGGCGGCGGTTAAGCGTGGCTCTGAATGAGGTGATCTCCGCGGATTGAGGGCATTCGATCACGTCGGCGCCTTTGGCCTTTGCAGTTCTCGGCTGGTACATCTTCTCGAGGGTTTGGTGCTCCTTGCGGCGCATTTCCTTCAGGTAAGCCTCCAAATGGCCCGTGTCGCTTAAGTAGTGTGGGTTCTCGATTGCAGCTTGTGCACGACGGCAGAAATCCATGCCTTGTGAGTAGTAGAGAGGTTGAAGCTGCTCAATTCCGGCACAAGTTTGTTCGAGAAGCCAACAGATAACGTCGCGAGAGTCTGGAAAACTTCCATCGGCCTTGTGATTGTGGTCCATTACACTCTGGTGCACTTCTGGCGTTGCAACAAAAATAACAGACTGCGTCGAGGCCAGCTGTCTCAACCTCATGGCAGCTTGCACTGTGTGGTCTTTTGTTTGCCCAAGCCCAAGGGTCAAAGCACCAGTAGCATCGCCAGGCAACTTCAGGTCCGTGCCGCGGGTGTGGGCCTCGTCCAGGTACACAAGGCACTCTCTCAAGTCGTCAACGAACGGAGATGCTAAGAGAGGGACTTCGTTGCCGTTTCGGTACAGGATGAATGGCTTGTTCTCCTTAAAGTAAAGTGCCGCTTTCGCCTCCAAATCGACACTCATCCAGGTTTTGGCGAGCGTCTTGTTGTCCATCTCCAAGATCTGAGCTCCCGCATCGATCAACACCCTTATTCTCTGAGTACACAGTTGCTCGAGCAGCTCCAGCTCCGATACCCGCGTCCCAAAGCAGTTAGCAGCCAAAAAGTAGCCGCGATTTCGTGGTTGAAGCAGATACGTCAGAACATCGGCGTTCGTATGGAGCAGTCCTGGCAGGTCGTCTTGCTTAATCGTCAGCGGTAACATGGTGCGGTTATCGTTCGTGCCGCTGAATCCAGTGGTCAAGGCCCGATGTGGGGGTCCTCCTGCCAGCCGGGATGAATTCGACGACTGCGGGTCGAAGTACGGTATATCCCATCCTGAAGCCTGGATTTTCGTCTGAAACTGCTTTGCGTGCCTAGGGAAAACGGAATGGTTGAGGTAATAGTCGATCACAATCACGCTGTAGCGGAAGTGTCCCCATAGCTCAATCAGTTGGGCGTCGTCGTCTATGTTGACGATCTTCCACTCTCGCAGCGAGCCAGGGAGACTCCCTACGCTCTCGACCCAACGATCGTACTTGCTTGATGGATCGTCGGCCTTGACCAGACCCTGCAGGCTCTCTCGAAGCTGGGCAGGAGCCAAGCCAGCAAAGTAAAAGGATAGGCACGTGAACAAAATTGCGACATCGGGGTGGCCCCATTCAGATTGGTCTGAGGGAACACCCTTGGCATAGTATGGCACTGCAATCGGGTCTCGCAGTGGGTGCAGGCCGTACTGTACGTTCCATCTTTTTTTGAGTGCCAGGAGCAAAATTCGGTGCACAAGTAGACCTCGCAGCTGATGGATGCCCTTTCTGATCGTTTGCGGAATTGTTTCCACCTGTCCCACAGAAGAAGCATCCACTTGGGGCTTGCTTATGAAGCATCTGACTGCTTCCAGAGTCTTGAAGTCGCTGTCCTGTAAAGAAATCGTCGGCACACGGCCCCGAACGACATCCTCTACCAGGCATGAGACTAAAGCTTCTTCTACGTCCTTTCGAAGAAAAAATATCCAGGGGAACCCGCCCTCCCGTCTGTACACGACTTCGATGCTTCGCGGAAACCTTTGCTGTAAGTTCCACAGGTGGCCCTGCACGAGCTTGAGTAGAGCCTCGGGAAGCTCCCAACGGTCCGGGTGACCGTCGACATGAGTTTGACGACCAGAGGGATAAATGAGCTGTGTTCGGACTGCGAGTGTGAAGTCGCACTCGTCAAGTACGTCACGAGATACTTTGCGCATCCACTTCTGCGCCTTGACCATCTGGACAGCTTCTGCGTGGCGATCGTCGGAAAGGCGCTGTATTCCGCTCAGAGAAAATGACATTACATGTTCCGGCAGCGCGACAATGACTCCAGAGCATTCCAATACATCCCTGTGGATGTTCAGAAAGGTCCTGATGGTGTCAATCGCCGTTGGTGTCTTTCGCGAGAACGGAACGTGTCTCACTTCTCTGCCCAAGAGATTCCCAAGTCGGGCTTGCAGGGTTTGCGCAGTTTGGACTAGCAAAGCTTTCGGGACTATGACTCTCACAAGCTTCTTTGAGTTTGCGAGGACAGCTGCGACCATGGGCATGATGCACGAGGTCTTGCCTTGGCCCATGTTCATCTGCAGGACAGAGTTGCCACCGGAAGCTGGGGAAATAGTTGCCAGAGCGACATCCACCTGGTCCGGTCGGATGAGGATGTTGGCATCAATCTCGAGTAGAAGCCAGTCAGGATGTTCCATGGGGCTCCAGTTTTCGTGTCCAAGATTTTTGCGTTCCTCCTGTAGTCCCCTTTGATTGTTTTTCAGGCTAGCATGATCGATCCGCAGCATCTTCTGAAGCTCGGTGATGGATAGCGCGTACTGAGTGATTGCTTCTTTCCAACTGAATTCCAGTTTGACTTTAGAGTTAGATCGGAGCAATTCAAGAAGCGTGATGGGACTGATACATGGCCACAAGCCGCCGTGGATGAGCCATGCGGAGCGAGTGTCACGCTTTCGTAGCTCTTCGCAGAGGCGGTTGAAGCGTGTTGATACCAAATTTTGGACCTGAACAAGCGAGTCTGACGTCTTGGTTGAGGCCATTCCATGACCCCTGGGTTCAGTTTTGGCGAGGACTTTGAGTGCATCTAAGCTCCGTCCCAGATCTTTCCCATATTCCTTTCGAACTGTCGACGTCGACGAGACGAGCCCTGATACCACAGCTTCTAGCTCCTGCACCTCGGGGGAGGTTGTATGTCTTGCAGTCTTTCCTTCGCCACCAGTTTCAGAAGATGGAGAATCAATGCCTTGGTGCTGAAGGTCCGATCGTCTCGTGGTTGGTGCTTCCGTCTTCTCCGCTCTCAAAATGCATGGCTTTTCTAACAGACAATCGCCAAGGGTCGGTATGACGAAGTTCTCCAAGATGCTGCCGGAAATGACGTCAGAGGCTTCAAGACAGGGCTCCGGAATCAGTAAGTCTCCACCCAAGCAGCACTGGTCTAGCAACTGCTGAAGTCGTGCGATGTATCCAGAGAACTCCCAATTTTGGAACAAGCGTAACCACTCCGGGAGAAGTATTTCCACGGCCCGAGAGCTGTCTATGAGGAGAGAGCGGCTGCTGACTAGGCCGTCGATGGTAGGTTCAGGGCATGGCCACTGCTGCGCGAGGTGTTGCGCTAGCAGTCTGGCGTCGCGCTCTGATAGCTGCGTGTGCTCCAGTTCTTCCTTGTCGAGCTTCCGCTTCAGCTTCGCGCTCAAGTTGAACGATCTCAATTCGTCACACACGTAGGGAGTGCGAAAGCGGTCAATGAGCTGTGAGATGTAGTCCACAGACGGAGTCTGGCGGTCCCTGAAATGGGAATAAGAATGCCACTTTGGAGGCTCCACGGCTTTGAGATCGTTGGAAACTGCACAAGTGACAAGGAGCCGGATGAAATCCATGTCCACCTCTTGGCCGAACGACATCGTTCCGAACAGAAAGCTGAAAGCGTGCTTTTCTCGCTCGCTGGATTGACGACAAAAATCCACAACAGACCCCCATTCAAGACCGAGGTCTACATTGAGTAGGTTGCTCAAAAGTGTTCTATTAAATTGGTGCTCGTGTCCGTGTCCTTGGATGTTCGGTAAGCCGTTGAGCAAGGCCATGAGGTTCGGCCGCTGAGGCAATCGCGCGTCCCATGAGCGGATGAGCGAGACAGCCTCATAGACTCTGGCGCACTCTTCAAGCCTGCTTGAGCTATCTCGTGCTTCGTATGGTACATCTACGGTCCTCAACTGCTTTGATTCGCGGTCTTTTGGTCGCCAGAGTGCGCACCGTCTTCTTTGGCTGCGTTTTGACAGGTGACCATCGCCGCCACGTTCGGGACACTGGATCGTGACTTCCTTCGGAGAGAAAATAGAAAGAGCTATGGACTTCTCGTGAATTGCCGACATCACCGGCCAAAATTCATCATTCTGTATGTTTGTAGTCAGTGCCGGGTCCCAGAGGACCTGCTGCATGCTCTTCAATCCTTTCGGGTAGTACACCCTTTTGGGAGCTAGCCTTGCAAGTGAGCTCAGCATATGCGCATGATTGGGGTTGAGCGGCATCCAGGGTTGACAGAGGCTAGATTTCAGGCAATGCAGTGCTTCCTCAGTTCCGTTCCGGCGGGTCAGAGGATCGGGCAAAACGAAAGAGGTAAAGGCGTGCAACTGGGCCTTCATGTAGAGAAGTCGACTCTCACATTGACAATCAATACGTCCTAGCACGTCATTGATCGTGAATATGCCGTAGTCGCCAACATTCTGTGCAAAGACTGCCACATGACAGCCATTACGCGACCAAGTCAGTGGTCCCATGGGAACGAGGATGCTCCTTCGTCGCGTGTTATCCACGTCTCTGACGACAATCTTAGAGTCGAGGCCATACCACGTCCCAGCATCCTGATCCGGATCGATCTCGGCTTTCAGCTCCTTGCATTGGAGGAGGCCCTTGTTGTTCACATGGAAGCTCAGCTCTAGCCGGTGTAGTTCGACTGAAAGCCTCCATTTTTCTGGCTGGAAGACCGTCAGTCCTGCGGGGTGCTCAAACCCATGGAATATATGTGCGACTCTCTGGAACAACGGACTGTGAGGGTCAACCAGCGAGCTGTTGCAGCGAAGTGCGACCCGCAAACGGACATCTACAATCCAGTTGCTTGGCTCACTGATCCAGATGTGCGGCCTTTGGCGAACCTCCATTTTTCCTGTTCGCACATTGAGCCAGTGCACGCAATTCTCAACCAGAGAAGCTGGCAGGTCATCTTCGAACATGGTCCGGGGAATTAGCTCGAGGATACTGTCGAGATAATACGCGCGGATGAATGGAATTCCATCGCGCAAGCCGATATGAATCTGATGCCCGTTTGGGGTGAAGGTCAGCATGTGTGACATCTCTGGAAGCGACGAGGTGTACGTGAGTAGGCTCTGTCTGCCAAAGAGCTCCTCGAGGACGACGCATTCTCTAAGTTCTGCAGGAAGTCTTCCAACAGGCCTCCCGTCAATCAGAAGATGGCCCTCATTCATCTCGTAATGGACGGTCTGCCGCCACCCCTCAAAATTCCCGTCTACTTCGAACTCAACCCACTGCCCATTCCATGAGTCACTCACGTACTTGGGACTCGAGTAAGTTCTCGACTGACCACCGATCGGTTTTGGCCAAATGTTGTCGATCGCGCGGGTCAGGCTGTCGGGGTTGCATTCGATGGAGTCACGAACAAGCGCCTTCATCAAGAAACGCATTCTGAAATCACGGACCACCGCGTGCTTGAGAGAGGCAGGCAGCGTCGCTGGATCGCTGAGTAGGTTGTCCTGGAGCGTGATCGACGCTTCAACGAAGGACTGAATGTCCATGGGCTGCATGCTCTCTGCTCGCCCACTCTCATCAATCAAACTAGCGTATGTCCTGCGGCAGAGCAGGGCTGCCCAAAGAGCGTACCTGGAGCACCGTCGGGAAGCTTCAGGATCCTTTGCTTGATGGATTTCGTCGCGTAACTGTCTTATCCAATGAAATGTCACGCTCCTGGAAGCGGCAAGAAGATTGAGGGCTTTCGCTGCGGAAGATCTTGGAGCCAGCGTTGCTATGCGGAGAAGCAGCGTGATGAGCAGATCCATCAAGTTGTTCTCACGCCAGTTTGCAGCGATCACGTCAAGCTGTCCCTGAAGTTGCGCCAACAGCCTTGAACAGAAAGCTTTGTCGCGGAAGATACAGTGGATGACACGGAGCGGGTCCGCGTCTTTTGCGGGCCCTGCTTGGACAGCCAGCTGAGCTATGATCACAGATGTTTCTTCTTTGCTGAAGTTCAAATTGGAGGATCCCAGCTCGACCAGAATCGAAAGCCAACGGCGATGTTTGCCAGCGAAGAGGCTCTGGTATGCCATAAACTCATGTGCGCTCACACCAGTTGGACACTTCGTCTGGCTGGCAAGAATCTCGTGCGACGACGGGCCGTCGGAGTCGACAGCAAAAGGTGGGGACACTTTGAGACATGCCAAAGCAGAGTTCGACGGTATCGCCCATTGACAGTGATGCGCAAGCGAAAACTTTCCAGAAGTCTGCCTACCGGGCCAGGTCCGTGTGGATGAATCGTAGTATCCAAGTTTGAGTCCATTCGGCAGACACACGTCGCTCACGTCGGCTGGAAGGCTTACCAGACGATAATGGGTGTCTAGGAAAGACTTCCTAGTGGACGCAAGTGAGACTGCTCCCAGAGATCGTCCCACGAATGGTTGGAGCGGGATGTAGCCTGCGAGCAGGACTCGTGGATCAGCTGAGGCGGTGACCTGCGGGTGACCTAAGTGAAGAATAATCTCCCATGTTGTGCTGCGGTAGATTGCAAAGGCTGCAGGACAAAGCAGTTCAAACAATACCGCTTTGCTGGACGTCAAGTCCGATGGCAGAGGATGCTCGTGGATGTGGATGCGCATTCGCTGTTTTTTCCGAGATAGGAAGCACCTCTTGCAACTGTAGTCATCATGAACCGTTCCGGCGCCGTCTTGAATGAAGATGCAGGAGCTCTGGGCGATCTCGCTTTCGATTCTCTCAAATTCTTCATTTGCCAATGCCAGTTCCTTCTCTTTGCGTTTTCGCTCATTTGCAGCATGCTCTTCGATACGCTGATGGAGATCCGTTAGCTCCCCAGACTCGTCATACTCGTCGTAGTACCGTTCAGCGAAGCAACCAGCGCTTGGATCCTCCAGAATCGTTCTCTCCTTGAACTCTGCTTTCTGGATGCGATCGTCGAGGTACTTTTGAATGCGCTGCAACCGGCACATGTCCGCGTACCTTGGCAAGTGCAGGATGTTGAGAGCGCCGGGGGAAAATGCTGGATGATAACGAGACAACAGTGGCAGTGCTTTGATCGCGTGTTGATCCATCATCGTCCACAAATCCAGTGTCGTCAGGATCATTTGGCTCTTTTCCTCGGCCATGCCATCGTAAGCTGGCCCCACGCTTCTCAAGTAGCTCTCAACTTTCCTCGAGATCTCGGAGCATGCGCTCTCCTCGTCAAGGTGCTCTATGGAGCAGGCAAAACGACCATCTTCGATTTCGTGTTCCATCCCATGGAGTCCGTGGTACAGACCGCCGAAGGCTCCATAAGCTGGGTTGACCACAGATCGATCAAATTGAGCCCGGAAAAAGCCATGGTGATCAGTGCGGAAAGGGTTGAGCAGTATTCGCTCCAAATAGGCACCACTTTTTGGCAAATTCAAAATGAGGTTGGTGGTATCAGCTCGATGTGGAAGAGGCCGGACGGTTCGTTGGGTCTTTCTCTTGAAGGTAGCCCACTCTGACTCCATATGCTCACTAGCCTTCTGGAGAGACTCATGAAACAGCGGCCCAAATACTGAGAAGAAGCTTTCGTACACTGCTACAGCTGCGACCGAGCATGAACTCCTCTGTGTCTCAAGTTTTGCGAGGCGGCGAGCAAGTTTTGCCCTCACATTGTGCAGCAGCTGCACGCTCACGACACCGACGGAATCACGGAGGAGGTTAGACAGGACCAAGCACATGAGGAACTTGTAGCGTGCTCGACCCACCTCACCGCCGTGTGTATTGCAGAGGTATCGTGCAAGGCCGACACGGAGCACGAGCCAGTCAGGACATCGCCGCCAAGGCATCTCAGCACCGTCCGACCAGCAGACATCATCCCGCACTCGTTTCCGCAGAACAGGAGCATTCGCCCGGACGCCGTATGTCTCCAACAAAGTCATCAACATATGTGTGATCATGGCAGGATCGGTTGTGTCGCGAATCTCAACAACAGCGGATCCGGACTTGCGCGCACGGGCTGCGAATTGCTTCAGGGCCTGGGTGCTGCTTTGCTGAAGAAAATATGCCAGGCCTTCTTGAAATGACTCTTCTGAAAACTCTGCATATGGAGTGACCACCGTCGCGCCTGGGAAGTCCCACTGTAGAGCATCCGGTGCTGCGAGGACATCTTCAGACCGCGGTGAGGCCTCGAAAGCCTCGAAGGTGACGGAGGAACTTTCTCTGGGACTTGTGTCAGTCGAACTGGGTAGAGATCCACTAGGATAGCCTGCATACCTTAGGGGTCTACTGATTAATAGTCCTGCGTTCTGCTCTCTGACGTGGAGAATGATCACACCGCCGGGCTCTAACTCGTGAAATGCTTGGATGAGAGAGACTTTTGAGAGCTGGCCATTGCGATTGACTTCCTTTGCTGTCACTATGACACGTCTCAGGTCATCCCACAGTCGGAAGTCTTCGTGAGGTGCGCGGTCTTTGAAAACGCGGCTAGCTTGCAGAAGACTTTCCGTGAGAGCGGTTGCTACTTCAGCATTGCTCTCTTCCTGTCGTTCTGGGAGCTTTTCTGGAAGCACAACGTGACAGACCAATCTTTCAAGAACGTCGCTGTTGGAATTCATTGGTCCGACCATGCTGGAGTGATGATATGGGGCTTGCTGAGTGAGACTGTTGTTCTTCGTGGGCGACGGAAGAGGAAGTGTGCGAGGTCTTTTTGAAGTGAAAGCAAGATAGACACGCTATGACCGAGCGGGGACCGATGTCCGCTAGGGGTGAAAAGAAGAGAGGTCGTGCAGTGAAAATGTAGCTCAAAGAGTCGCGCCCGCGGTTTGGCGTCGACGCCAGGCCAACTCGACGCGAACGGCTCGTTAAGGTCAAAGCCCACTGGGATGCTGGAAAGAAACGAGAGAAGTTTGGAAGAACACCAACCGCGCAGCGACAAGCTCTCTGCCCTCGAGAAATTTTGCCACGGAGCTTGAGCTGGGAGAGCCGGCATGCGCAGAATTGACGATGGTGATGGGGAGCGAGTGGTGTTGCAGGGCGCAATGAGAGGTACATGACCAAACGTGCCCGAGCTAAGCCCAACCAGGCAACTTTGCCGAGGTGTCTTCCTACCCTGGCCCGTCAGCTCCACGACAGCCCAAGCTACTGCGACTCCAGACCTGAAAGCAGTGGAAGCTTCTTGGTATTTGGAGAAATTCCTATCTGCAGTGCTTTGTACTAGTGCAAACAACGATCACTTGTTTGCTTGTTCCCATACATTCTACGGCCTTCCCGCAGTGGGTGCAGAAAGGAACGAGACATCCCTAAGGGAGCGGTCATCCGCCATCAAGGCTGCTTCCAAGGAGCAGTCCTCTGTGGTCATATATACGCCCATTGAGCAGTCATCTTTTATCTGTTGTCCACCCCGGGTGTCATTTCTTTTGCGCCCATTATGGCCCATGCCAAACTCAACCCCTACGGCTGCAAGTCAAAAAGAATATCATCACGACGTACATGGATATCCATAGCTTCAGGTCAAAGTCTTTTCCCGAGTGTATGCCTGGCTGATGAATCAAAGTTTCCATTCTCATGCTCCTAGGCTGTCAATGCCACTCTAACGTCTGCAGGTCCCCCCCATAACCTGAGAGCGACTCCGACTGCTTCATCGATCTGTAGACCATTGTAATCTTTGCATTGTTCTTTTTGTTTTTAGCTTTCTTGTCTCTCACTTGGCTTTCGACCAGATGGACCTTTTGTGCGTGGCTGCCAATTCCTCGAGGGTGGCTGTGCCAGTGTTGTTCTTCACCTTCTCCGTCTTTTCTCTGTGATCTCGCTGACTCCATGTCCCCTCGGTGCTTCTTCTTCATCGGAATCATCCTCGTCGTCGCAATCCTGTTCCCACTTTTCACCTAGGTCGGCCAGTCCTTCAAGCAGCACGTGAAGCGGCAGAAAGGTCATCTGCTGGTAAGGGTAGTTGCTCAAGGCTCAATCCTTCTGTCGTTGTTGGAATTGAATGCATGGGCAAATTCGCTGACTTTGACATGCTCACTGATTGTAATGCCAGCACCCAGACACTTCGCATTGGCTGCGCTCCTTTCGTTGAGAAAGGTAGACACTTTGCATGAGCCGTTCCAGCTCATGTAGTACCAGCGCTCCAACACTGCGGTTTCATCATCGCCGTATAGTGATCCCAGTGAACTGAACAAGGCTTGCGATGTCTTGCAATCCTCGGCGTCCAGCGTATTGATGATCCACCCCGGAGCCGTCATGATCATCAGTTGGATTGCACTGTTGTCTGCCTTCTTACAGGAACCAAAATCCAGCGCATCCCTTAAATAGCCTTCCTGATCCTCGCAGTAGATATCATAAGTAGGCTCTGGTTCCTTTGCGATTTCTCTACTAACGTACCTCTAGAGATCTTTTTCCTTGAGGGCCCTCTCGACGGCTCTTTTCCACTCAGTAAAGTTTGAACGGCCCTTGAGTTTGGGGATATCTTCGATGTCTACCATTCCGGATTGCAAGTGGAGTTTTGAGGGAATGCTGTTGTTCAATTGTTGATTGAAAGAATCGGCAGCCTGGAACGTCGAACTCTATGTGGGGCAATACCTTGCTTCAATTCCCACAGCTACGGTGCCATCTCATCAATTCCTACACGGCGTTGACATCAAGCTGGCAGATTGAAAACCACAAGCACAGGGCGCAGACTCTTTGAGCAAAAACGTTAGGAGCAGACAATACAGTACGAAACACGTTGCTCCCGAGTGTGTCGCGAAAGAGAGACATAACTTGACTCCGCAACAGTGAGGTTGGAAAAGTACCTCCAAAAACAGCACTATCTGGAAGATTTGAGACAATCTGCGCATCGGACCCATTCCCCCACTGCTTGTGCTGAGATTTTCCAAAATTCAGACTCCAGGACCGTGTTGCTCGAGCGCTCCCTTCGAAAATCCAATCTCCTTGCAGTTCGGCTCAAGTGTGTCGATCGAACAAATTGTGGCTCTGACTTCATCCACGATAGAGCAACTCGCCCCGTCTTCTTCCGTTGGGCAGGCTGTCCCTCCAGGTGCAGAACAACCCTCCACAAGCTGGGATGCACTAGGATTGAACTTAGGTACAGAGAACCCCAGCGAAGCGTCGAAAAAGATGTCGAATTGATGGGACTGTCGCGTGAATTAGCGGATGTACTCCAATCATGTAGAATCGGACAGAGAAGATGATGAGTCAGATGAGGCAATTTGAGTCTGTAAACAGGACACGCTCCACTAACCATGGTGTAACAGCATGTTTTACCACCCACTTTAAGGGGCCCGAATGAATGCACGGCCACAAACGTTTTGCTGTTGAGGGTTTTATATGCTTTCTCGACGTTTTGGCAGGTTGCAAACGTTGCCCAAAACTCCGCGTTACTATATGATAGTATCCTGGCATTCTCCTTCATTTCACGATCGTAAGTCATATGTGAGGGATTGGTGCCGCCATTGCATGTCCAACGGGCTCCGACACTTAAGGAGTACAGCGAGTCCGAACTATCGAAAGGTAAGCACTTTCCGGTGTCCGTCGCAGAATTCGCTGGGTCCATGTCAGCAGTCGGACGGTAGACGTGTGATCTGAGCGGTACATGTTACGCCTGGCAGATCGGCGGCTGGGGCCGCAATGACGCCTCGCACAGCGCAGACAAACAGAAGAGCCCTGGAAAACAGGATTATAGTCCACATATTGATTCCAGCAGGTAATGAGTGTCGTCTCATTGGCTTTTTCGACAAGTGTCTTCATTGATCTTGGTTAGACGACAGACCACTTTTCAATTAGTTCGACTGAGGACTCCTCACATAGTCCTAAAAATAGTACTGCCCAAACTCCTAATGATTTTAACTTAACTCTTAAAATTTAGTTGCAAACTAAGGGTTGTGCCGCGATAAGGAAAGAGGTAATTTAACTTCGCGACAGTAAGATTAGAATAGTACGTCCCAAAAAGCACTATCTGGAAGATTTAAAAATAATCTGCACATCGGACCCATTTCCCCCTGCTTATGCTGAAATCTTCTAAATTTCAGTGTCCAGGACCCTGAAGAGCTGTTTCCGACCCGCATTTCCCCGAGCTTTCCGCAATCGCACATATTCGGGCTTGGTCAGGTTTTATTGAAGCGCAAGTCTCGAATTGGGTTGCATCGGGGCACCGATCTCCTCCACGCGCAGAACAGCCTTCAACAACTTTAGAATCATCAGGAAGTAAAGCAACTACAGACTGGCGCGTGTTCATGTCCAGTAAAATACCAAATGCATGCCTCTATCGCGTGAGTTAGCGGATGCGCTCTAATGTTCTTAACGAATCAGGTAGGGGAGATAGCAAGTCAGATACGGCAATTTAAGTGTGTAAACGGGACACGCTCCACTAACCAAGGAGTAACAACACTTTCTGCCACCCACGTTAAAGGGCCCGAAGCGATGCTCAGCCGAAAACTGATCACCTAAGTAGCCTCTCTCAAATTTTTCGATGTTTTGGCAGGTTTCAAGTTCCCCGAAAGACGTTAAGGCGGACCCTTCATATTCCAATGAGGCGGTCTCGATCATTGTTCGTTCGTATGACGCGCCTGAGTTGCAACGGAATTTAGATGTGACGGATAGAAGGAGGTTCGTCGAATAGGCATCGGGACGAACACATGCTCCGGATGAGAGCAAACCATGCGCTGGTTCCATGTCAGCAGTCGGACTGTATACATGTGATGTGGGCGGTACGTGGAGCCGCAATCACGCCTTGCACGGCGCAGGCAAGCAGAAGGGCCTGGGAGAACAGGATTATGGTCAACATGTTGATACCAGTAGACAGTATGTATTTTGTTGTAGGATACTGCGAGGAACGTAACGTTTGATTTCGCTCATGATGACAGACCGTTTTTAAATCAGTTCGATTAAGGACTCCTCGCATAGTCCCAAAAATAACACAACCTGAACTTCCACTGACGCTAGGTTGACTCTAGAAATTTGCTTGCAAACTTGAGTCGCGGGAAAGTCAAAAAGCAAGACTGACGACACTCAAATTAGCTCCACGGCATGCGCCGAATAGTCTACTGCCAGCACGTCTGAACGGCCTCGAGGCAATTTGGTTTTTCTACCTCAACATCCGGAAGTTTCGAAAAGCTGCCCAATCTTAACCAGAATTTGGATAAAAAGCCTCTGTCAGCTCTTCTAGATGCGAGTTCTCCAACTCAAAGTCCGGAAACCCCGCGATTACCTAGCATCTTCCAACCAAGACATCTCCGACAAGTCCCGGCATACGCTCGCTTGTCGTCTTGCTGGTGCATCTGCACCCTGTCGGCCAAACAGACGCAAAACTTCGGTGGGCGAGTTGGTAAATACGATGAGTTCAAAAGGTCATTCCCAGAAGCAACCAACTCTCGAGCCGTTGCGTCCCCATGCGGCCTTTCCCGTACGTAACCGCCACACCGCTGTGTTTCTGCCAGTGCCCTGGTCAAAGCATGCCATGCCACGGAGCGTTGACTTGGAGGGCGGGTGTGTATATTTCAGGCGCCAAACCGACGCTTAAACGGTCAATAGCCTCACAACCGCTCAACCACTTCTCTCTCTGCGTGGCTCAAATTCAACGTCGATGCCTCCCGCAAAAACATTTTTCCGCAAATCTCTATTTTTCTTGTTCCTCCAACAACGGCAGCAGGGGTTTGCTAATTGCATTCGCTGCTGCTCGGAGCAAAGCAAAGCGAAGAAAGCAAGAGGACTTTGGCCAAAGGTGACTTTGGTCATTAGTCATGTCGGGTTGTTGATGGAGCCTCCCTGGATAACTATGCTGATTTACCATATACTGACGACGGCAAGCCCACCATCAACTCTCTTCTCTCCTTTCGTTCTCCCCCTCTCCTTCATCCATAATCCATGTTGCAACGTTCACCTACGACAGTCTCCCAGGATATGAAAAAAGGGCGACTGATGAAATCAAAGAGAGAAGAGGAAGATGAAACGATACAAGAGAGGCAAGGAAATAAACCATGAAATGATGCTACAATCTGCGTCATCGTCGTTGTTATGGATAGTCATAAAAACTCCTCTCTCCCTCGCCTCACGCTCGCTGCCATTTTGTTGCTGACCGTCGCTTCATGTCGAATGGATGGGAAAAAAGGCCCAGCAACCACAAATGCCACATACATACATGCTACACGCCACGCTATGCTCTGCCATGCCATGCCTCGCCATGCCTTACCTTGCTTTTTCTCCTTTTGAACCTGCTTGCTTTCAGAATGGACGATCTGATGCGCTTTTGCCTTTTCCTCACGTCCCACTCACATCTTTCTTTCACCCTCACACATCTACCGGCCAGCGGACCCTGTGAGCCGTATTAAAACTGAACCCTATCTCAACCAGGCCGCGATTAGGGAGCATGCGTGGGTTTGGATGTGCGCGCGCGAGAAGCATTCCAACTCTGTAGCGCCCAATTTTCGCAACTTCGCCCTGCTCTCTGCAATCACTTCATTGCGCCAGCCCTCACTCACTCTTTCGCTCACTCTTCGCCACCATCCTCTCTTTCCCGACCTCCTCCTGCCACTGCGACGACCTCGCTCTCCCTCCTCTCTTCCCTCTCCCTCTGATCATCTGCAAGCGGCACAGCCTCGGGCGGTCCAACTGAATGCCCGTGAAATTCTGACCTGGAGTATCTTCCTCGCTCAAAATCCCTTTCAATGACGGTCTTCCTCCCTCTCGACACAGGTGGCGCATCCACACCCCTTGGCCTCCCGTAGTATGCGCTGCGATCACGGTAGTCTCGGTCACGCTCGTAAGCGTAGCGCATTTCATCCTCAACAACGCCGCGGTGGTAGTCGTAGCGGCCGGCCTCGCGAGGGTCGTGCAAGTCGTGTTCGGCATACTCGTAGTACCTGGCGAGGCGCGGGTCGCCGCCTCGGTGTGAAGGAGGCGCGGGTGGCCGTGCAGCTGGTGCTTCGGGAATGTAGCGGCGACGGTGCTCGGTGTGGTAAGGGTCGCGGTAAGGGTCGCGGACGCGGACGTACTCAACATATTCGCCGTACTCGTTGACATAAGCGGGACCAGACCTGGCGGGACGATGTGAAGGTGCTATTTCAGTGTAGCGGTAGTCGAGGAGTGGAGATGGGGGACGCTGGGAGTAGCGGTCACGTTCGTCGTAACGGTAATAGTAATCACGCGGAGGCGCCTCTCGGCCATGGGGCTGAGGCTCATCGCGAGTTCTCTCGGAAGGAGGTGGCGGAAGAGAGGGGGAACCTGGAGGACGCTCCGGCTGTGCGGTTGGTTGTCGTGCAGGCGACTTGGATTGCTCAAGGCGTCTGCGCGTGGCTTCGTAGCGGCTGAAGCGACTGCTGCGTGCTCGTACCAGACGTTCAGGTTCGTAGTATGGTTCTTCATGATACATGTTATACCTATGATAGCGCGCTGGTCCGTAGTTGTAGCGCCGTGGTTCAGGATCATATTGTGCAGATGGTCTGTACTCCTCGTCTCGGCTCTCCAACGGTACTTGTACACGTCCTGCCGTTGGATCTAGCTTCAAGGTTGCGCGGCCATTCCGACTGAGAGCGCCAGGCCTGTCAGCGTTCGGATTTGCTCCGTTCCCATTTAGATCTTCGACGGGGTGGGCTGTTGGCTCTTCTGGAGCTCGCGAATGCTGGCGCATCCCATCTTCGGCGTCTTCCCGCGCTTCATCCCGGGCGGCCCTAGAAACGTATCCGCGGGCCCATTGGTCCTGGTCCCTATCGAGGTCTTTCAGGAAACGCTCGGCATCGGCCTCTTCATTGGGTGCTGTAGACGTCCTGGTTGGAGGCTCTCGAGAAATTGTGCGCATGTCGGTTCTCTCAAAATCTCTTGGACGAGATTCATAGTTCTCGGCTTGCGATGGTCCGGCACTGAATTCTGGCCTGTCCAGATAGCGGAGTCCACTCCTCGTTGGCGCGCGCTCCCGAGGGTCCTGTTCTCGCTCGAGATAATAGCGATCTGATGCGTGAGCCCTTTCCCAATCGTCGTCGTACATGCGACCATAGTGGGAATATCTGCGCACAGCTGCTGGACTTAGTGGCCCATAGGGATCCCGCCAAGCTCTGTCATAGTCGCGGTCTCTAACGTCTCGGTAGTCTCTCGAAACCTGAAAGATGGTTACTTTGAACCCATGTAACATATCATAGGCAACTCAACTTACATAGTATGCAGGTTCCTCTAGGTACACCCGCATTCTGCGATCCCCAGCTGGGGGGCTAAAGGAGCGGTCATGATATCTCCGGGACAGCCTTGACTCATCTTGGGATTCTGGGAGCCGATTTTGACCATCGTGTTGTTCGATCACTCCGCTGGAGACCGGAGGAGGAGCAAGAGTTGAAGACCGAGAAGCTGGTGACCGGCCAAGGCCATGTTCTGTCGCAGGAGCAGACCGCAAGTGCGACCCTTGCGCAATCAAGTTCCTGTCTGGTGCCAGTGCAGAAGGCCTTGTAGAGATTTGAGAGTCGTTCAAGTTTTCAGCCGGACGGGTGGTCTCTGTGTGCTCCTCTTCGGTAACGACGCCAATGTGCGGCAACGGTGATGGGAATAATTTCGGAAAGGCATCTGCTATAATCCGAAGCTTGTTATCATCCATGCCCGGCGATTGAATGAGTGCAGAGATCGCTGCTTCTTCCGGAAGATCAATCATATCCTTCTTCCAGTCGTATCTGGATTCCGGACTTTGTTCACGAGAACTTGAAGCGACTCCGCCGATGTGTTCAGACTTGAAATGAAGAATCAAAGACAAAAGAGTTGGAAAGTTCCTCTCCAGTTCATGAAAGGAAGAAGGAATATGAGGAGCGTGGTTTTGAAGTCCCACCACACAGGCTTTGCAACGAAGACCCGAGACCGCGTTGATCGGGTACATGGAATGATGGGCATCAAGCGCGTCAGCGAAGATATCTAAGCTTGGCTCAATGCCAAAACGCAGATTGAAATGGTACAAAATATGACAAATCACCACAGAGAGCCTCACACTTGGAGTCAAGTGCTTGATACCTGATGTGGAAGTCCAAAGATCCCGTGCGACGTCGACGAATGCTTGGATTTGATCCTGGTAGATTTTTGGCGCGGAGGATCCATCGGTTGTTGCAACAGAGGTAGCTGGGGGATCATATGGAGGCCTGCCATGGACCGAACCATACGAACCTGGTACGACCGCTGCAGGAGCACCATAACGCAGAGCTACAGAATCACCATGTGCGACAGGGCCGGTCGGGGGCGCAAAGTTCGTGCCAGTCGGAGAGTGGATGGGCCCTTGGAATTGCTGAGGAACATCATGAGAGTATGAGCCATCTTGCCATGGAACCTGAGGTGGAACGGCATATGCGGGCACTGGTCCTGGGGGCGGAGCAAAGGATTGCGAATGAGGGCCCGGTGGACCGTAAAATGGAGCAAGAGGAGGCGCTTGCGGTGGTGGAAAAGGTCCAGTCGGTTGACCATATTGTCCAAAGGGCACAGGGCTATTCTGAGAAAGTGGATGTGGTGTATGAGATATGGAAGGTGCCCCGACGGGACCTGCAACGTAGCCAGGATAAGGGTAAGGATAGGGGTGCGGCAAATGGGCTGGACCAGACGGGGTAATACCGTTGTTGTAAAAGCCGTGACGGGCTCTCGCAGGATCCGGATGAAAAGGTGGCTCCTCTGGCCAATCAGCCTCTTTCCAACAAACAACAACGTTGCCGACGCTGAACAAGGTGGTGTGTTTTGCTCCAAAGTGCTGGATTATCCCTTCAAAGCCGTACCATTTCGGGTTGCCTTCACAGCCATCGCCACTGCACAAGAAGAGTTCCTTGCGATATTGTTCAGTTCGCGGCTTGACCTTGTTATCGAATACCCATTTCATATTTTCCAGTATAAGCCGCCTGGTAGGGGGTCCAGTGGGCGGGTCGTCTTTGATTTCCTGTCCTGCGACAAGCGCGGCGTCGTCCTCCCGGGCTTGATCGGCGTAGAACCTGCTGCGAACCTCCATGAGAAGCTCGGCTGCAAACTGTGGACAATTTTCCTTTGTGATTCGGCGTCCTTCGGCCCAGTCGCGCTGGATAATCTCATCGGCATATTCTCCAAGGCGTTCACGAACTGGCCTTTGGACCTCTTCCCACTCACGCTCGAGTACCTCGCGCACTTCCTTGAGGCTGGCGTCTTGGTGACGGCGATCCTCGAGTTTGATTTGCAAAGTAGCCATCTGAGCGGCGCGTTCGTGTTCGACATCCTCTGCTCCTTTTCTTTCGGCTTCCAAGCGTGGCTTGAGCATTTCCCATGCCTTTTCGGTCAATGGCGCAGAAATCTGACAGGCAGCCTGGAAAGCTTTCATGTGGCGAAGCACATTGGTAAGGAGCGGGGGATCAAAATCCTGACACCTGCGCTCAATCTCGTTTTTACGAGCCGCTTTCGCCTCATTTGCATCGCGAATGTTTCTCTCGGGTCGAAAACGTTGAGTGACGCCCGAAGGTGCATTTTGAGGGGACATGTGACGGTCTGTAGAAGGACCAGAGTACTGTTGCGCATATTGGGCAGCTTGTTTGAAGTTGGTTAGTGTCCGGGCAGAGCACTAGAACTTCAGAATCGTAGGAAATATACTTGTAGGAAATGTCCATCCATGTGGTGGCAATGATCGACGTATCAACGAAAAACACGGCTTACCTGTGACAGCCCTAGGAACACCATTCATTGGGAGTTGCCGCGCCATTTGGAACGGCGACGATTGCCCCTGGTGGCCGTTTGACAGAGGTAATGGTGCGGGTGAATTGCTTTTGCTGTTGCTCGTTCCCGATTCTTGCATGCCTCTGGTGCGCTCCCAGCGTTCCCATCGCTCTGCATCAACGAGTCTCTGTCTTCCCACATCTTCAAGTCCTTTCAACCACTCTTCACCTGCGGCAGGACCAAGGGAGCGAGCTTCGTCAAATTGGCGTTGAATGTCGCGAACGTGGTCCCGCCAATACCACTTTGCGATTTTGACGCTTGGTGGAATGGAAGACGTTGAGCCTATGACGGTGGAAGGGACGACGTGAAGATGCTGATTGACAAAAACGTAGGGCAGGGCGGCGAGAAGGGCACTATTGACGGCAAAGAGCAGAGACTGTTCCTACAAGGCAGTCAGAGGGGACGGGTGCAAATTAGTTTGGGCGAGCCGACAAACCGTCTGGGAGTGGGCCTCCAAGCATCTACCACAGACTCGGACTCCAAACGGCCAGACTATGCGGACACCATCTAACCCTGGTCCATCTTCAAACGCAGACTTGACGGCCCACGACTGATCATGGCGCGAAGTCTTGGCGCAAAATTGACAGCGGCGACCCCCCAGCAAGCGCCACATGGCCAGCTCGGACATGTCCATGAGGGGTCTTGGAAAAGTAGGAAAATGAATTTTGCGCGCAGAAAGCCAGATGAAGTTGGAGCTGAGGACAGGTAGGGCGGAAAGATGCTGTGAACCACTGGAGGGTTCATCAACGCTTGTGAGGAGGGTATAGAAAGCACGGTTGACTCGCAGCAGTCGACCAAGAGTGACAGGATGGAGGTAAAGAAAGACATGCTGCCAGACCTGCCAAGGCAGACGAGCGACAGAGGGAACCGAGGACGTAGGCAGGTCGAGCCTACGTCTCTTCTGCGACGCGACATGGGCGCCATCAGCCTTGCGCTTGGAGTAGGGGACTACATTTTCCAGGGTGGGCGACGAGTCGC
Organism: Phyllosticta citriasiana; assembly: GCF_038021145.1. Lineage (NCBI taxonomy): Eukaryota > Fungi > Ascomycota > Dothideomycetes > Botryosphaeriales > Phyllostictaceae > Phyllosticta > Phyllosticta citriasiana. The sequence goes on along the minus strand of NW_027117279.1, from coordinate 1,443,755 downwards.
GGCGAGGGCGGGAGGAGCTGTGGCTCTCGGCGTTGGCTGACAGCCGCTCCATGGCCTTGAGCTCGGTGGTGTTAGAGGTGTTGCATGTGGAAGAAGACAGGGGCAGCGCTCGTGGCGGCAGAGTTGAGATGACGAGCGATGAGAGAGAGAGGGAGGGAGAGGGGGAGAGAGAATGGAGGTTGATATGGAGGGGATCAGGCGGACAGGGATGACAGGTGAGGAGAAGGAGGGAGGGTTCAGTTCAAAAGAACAAGAGGGCGATCATGGTTCCCCGTTGCTGTCGGGTGCAGGCGAAAAGACGAAGCGGCCAATGGCCGTCGAGCGCGCCAGGCGACCTACACACCTACCTGCCTACCTACCACGTACCCGGCGATGTCTGCTGATGACGGCCAAGCACAGCCAGCCCAGGCGCCCATGTCAGCCCGCACCGCACGCCTTGCCCTACATGTACTGTACCTACCCACGACATCCACCCAACACCATCCTCCCGCTTGCTGCGCTGCACACTCCAATCCCACTGTGCCGTTTCCATTCACCAACGTCTCCCCGTTGCCTTCCCCTCATTGCGGCGCCTCGTAGCCTTGCCCGCCCTCGCGCTCCAAAAGCTCCCCGGCCGCCCCTCGTCCGCTCGAGCGGCTTGCCCAACGCTACGTAGCTTGCCATCATGGCTACCCTCAATCTGTCCACCAACGGTCCCACCATTTCCCGGAGCTACCAGTCTGTCGTCTCTGCCCCTCCGCCCTCTGGTCCCGCCGCCAACTCCCCCACCTACGGACAATGGGCTGTCTTCTCCGTCTCTGCTCCCCTGGCCAATGCTTTTCAGGCAGACACCGGAAAGGAGAGCGTCTTGAAGGTCCAGAGCACTGGAGGTGAGCCTTCCTATCCCGTCGCAAGGCCATGTTATCCCCGGCTGACCTCCTGTTTCTTTCCCAGAGGGTGACTTGGCCGACCTGATCGAAGAATTCTCCGACGGACGCATCCAGTTCGCCTTTGTCAAAGTCAAGGACCCCAACACTGGCTTGTCCAAGAATGTCTTGATAGCATGGGTGCGTAGCGCACAACGCCAGCTTCTGGAGCTCCACTAACCTCTGGGTAGTGCGGAGAGGGTGTACCTGAAAGGACCAAGGGCTACTTCACAAGCCATCTCGCCGCAGTCTCCAAGCTGCTCCACGTTTGTCGCCCCGGCTGTCCACCAATGGCACATTGCTGACTTGTCCCACAGGGCTACCACGTCCAAATAACCGCGCGCAACGAGAGCGCCCTGGATCCCGAAGGCATCATCTCAAAGGTCGCTGACGCGTCTGGTGCCAAGTACTCGGCTGGAGACGCTAAACCTGCACCTTCGGCAAGCAGGCCCACGCCTCCTGTCGCCACGAAGCCCGTTTTCACTCCCACAAGGACTGGAGGAGTCATCAGCGGTGGCTTCAATCCTCTTGCCCGGTCTCGCGGTGCTCCCGCGACCAACAACAATGTGGACGACGACGGGTGGGGCGCAGACGCTCCCCCAGTGACCAGGACACAATTGGAAAAGGTCGAGTCGGCCTACAAGCCCACCAAGGTCAACCTTGCCGAAATCACCAAGCAAAACGCGGATGCTACCCGGACTGCCGGGCCAAGGGGCGAGGGCGCTCCTGACGTAGTCAAGGGTGGATACCAGCCAGTTGGCAAAGTTGACATTGCTGCCATCCGCAAGCAAGCCGCCGATTCCGGAAGCCTGAAAGATGACCGTCCTATTCCAGTCAAGGGCTCCTACGAACCTGTTGGAAAGGTCGACATTGCGGCCATCCGCGCCAAGGCTCAGGGTCCCTCCGGCTCTCCCGCGGCGAACTTGTCACCTGCCGCCACGGGCTCCTCAGGAGGTGCAGAATCCGAAGCGCCCAAATCCCTCTCTGAGCGATCGGCGGCATTCAACCAGTCTGAACGATTGACTACCTTGCCCAAGCCAAAGGTTGCCAATAAATTCGGCGGTGGCAACTCGTTCACTGGCACTAAGCCTCCAGCTCCTGCCTTTGCACCGAAGCCCTCTGCCCATGCGCCGACTGTTGGAGCTGCCAGCAAGACATTTGCTGATGAGGGTGGAAAGACTCCGGCCCAGATTTGGGCGGAGAAGAAGGCGCGCGAACGTGGCAACAGTGGTGCCGGACAAACTATGCCTCCTCCTCAACCCATTGCAACTCAGACCAGTGGCTCTGGTGGATGGAAGAGCGGATACGCCGGAAAGTCATGGGCACCCGTTCAGACCACACACACCGGAGCAAGCAATCTGAGCGCGCAGCGCACAGGTCAGGACGATCCGCAGCGGGAAGAGCCAACTTCCCCAAGCGGGGGCTTCGGCTCTATTCGGGATCGCTTCCAGGCTGCACCGCCGCCGATGGACCTCTCTACCAAGCCCAACGCAGGTGCTGGTGTTCCCATCCCCGGTCTGCCTCACCGCCAAGCCGAGGAGAGGCCTGCGGAAGAGCACGTCGCTGTTCCCCCACCACCACCGCAACCCCGCAGCCCCTCCCCTGAGCCGGACGTGCGTGCAAGCTCCCCTATTCGCATTGCTCAGCCGGTTGCGAGAATCGCTCAGCCGGAAATTGAGGCTCCCGAAGAGCGCTACGAGCCAGACCCTGTCCCTGCTGCGTCCATCGCCGCAGCCGCTGCGCAGCACCACTTGGAGGAAGAACCTCAAGTTGAAGAACATGACCCTGCCCGTGGCGCGAGCCAGGCGGCTGCACAATCATCTTTCGGTGGTGCCACGGGCCACACAGCTACTCAGAGCGGCGGCAAGCGGGCCGTTGCGCAATTCGATTACGAAAAAGCCGAGGACAACGAGTTGGAGCTACGCGAAGGCGAGGTCATCTCCAATATCGACATGGTCGATGAAGACTGGTGGATGGGCCAGAACTCGCGCGGCGACACGGGACTCTTCCCAAGCAACTACGTCGAGTTGGTCGAAGACGAGCCGGAACCTGCAGCGGCTGTGCCGGCTCCCGCGGCCGCTCCCGCTCCCGTCGCTCCTCCTGCTGCGCCGGCTGCCCCCGCGGCGGCGGCTACCAAGGGCGCTACTGCGACGGCGCTTTACGATTACGAGGCAGCCGAGGACAATGAGTTGAGCTTTCCCGACGGCGCGACTATCCAAGGAATTGTAAGAATTACGACTCCATACTTTGTCGCGCACCATTTCGCTGACACGCAATGCAGGAATTTCCCGATGAGGACTGGTGGTTTGGCGAGTACGGCGGCAAGGCCGGTCTCTTCCCGGCCAACTACGTCCAGTTGAACGAGTAGACAAGGCAGGCGGGCACGTGAGTACCTCGTTTGGGTCGGTCAACCAAAATCAAAGCATTTTTCGTTAATGTCGTCGTGATGATTTCGTGCGGTGGGCGTGTGGGTTTGGTCAGCTCGTCAGTGAGTGAATGGTGGAGTTGTGGTAGAGCCTTGTTTAAGTCCAAAGCAGTCATTTTTTGTTCGATTGGCGGGTGTCGTGTTTGTTTCTCTGTCGATTGGCCCGTTTCTAAGGCAAGACCTGATTGAAGTTGGTGTCCGTGGACTGTAGTTGTCTTGTCGTTTTTCCGTCCGTTATTGGTTCTCTTCCTCACTCTCCCCTGCCTGATGACGACGAATCGAAGCGAAGCGAAGCGAGCGGAGAAAAGGAGGAAACGAGGAGAAGATGATGACGAAAAGGTTGTCTTTCTGGATATACCTTGGCCTGGACTACCCACTTATGCCATTTACACTGCTATACGATTGACCTACCTGAGACTCCCTAGGTCTTCTAGCTATGAGTAGATTGCAAAATGCATTGATCCTTCACATGTAGAATGTCAACCTCATGTCAGTCTCCAGACACATTTTCAAATGCACGTGAAGGCAGATGCAGAAAATATTAATGGGACGGCCATGTCCAACACATGACACTCCCATATATTCCTCGCGCCTTCCTTCTTTCCTTCTCCTACGCTCCACCCCAATCTTCAAATACATCTCCCAACCCGTAGGTCGATTCCTCCCACACCACACGACAACCTAAAGGCGTAATTTCGGCGCTTATCGACCCTTCAACCTCTATGTAGGTGCTCACATCACCATTCCTCATCGCAGAACCGCATGTCCGAATGGCGTAATCCCGGCTTTATGAGATCTGGGATGAACGTCTGTGGGCTGGCTTATGTCAACGCTTTCACACATAGGTACGTGGCCCAAAGACGAGGGTTCCCACCTTGGGAGCGTTCATTCGCTGGGCGTGTGGAGTCTAAGATGTCCAGCTGCAGTGTCTGGGACGATGGAAGGGTGACCAAGATGGCCCACCAGCCCAGCCCGTTCATCTGTCCATACCAACACATCTAGTGACAGAAACAACAGGATGACCATGAAAACTTCACGTTCTGTGACAAATCCACCACCACCCATTTGTCTACCGCCGTCATCATGAAGAGAAGAGAAACAAGAATGCGACATTCATCGCGGGCGTACATGCATACAGTAGTACAGCGAAGGAGAGAGAATTTGAACAGCAGAAAGAAAAATAGCAGAGCAGGAAGAATCGTATCCATCCATCCATCGACCGTCCAATTCGTTGTACATGAAAGAATTCATCAAGACCATTTCGTACCAACTCGTTTGCATCCGTCTCTACCGGTACCTTGTTCTGGGACGCTCCTTGACTAGCAGTCTCCTTGACACCAGGTGTCCTCTCGCCCTCCAGCCTCAACAGTCACGACTTCACCTCGACGCAACGCCGTTAGCATTCGCGCCCATGCCACCACCAACGGTATCCAAGCGCTGCACGAAGCGCTTGACCCCGGTCCACTCCTCCTGGCGCAGGTTGTCCTGCCCACCCAAGTCGCCGCGGACCTCGAACATGGTGACGACGCCGTCAAGGCCGCCCGTCGCCAGGCGTTTACCCTCGTTGCGCTCCCACGCCACCTTGTTGAGGCTGCGGGCCATGAGGCTGGCGCCGCGCTTGTCGCTGGGCGTCGTCTTCGCCACGGGCACTTCGACGTCGACGTTGATGTCCCACACCTCGACGCTGCCGGCGCCGTCGACGAGTGCAAACACGCCCGGCCGCACCGGGCTCCATCGTGCGTCGTAGACCAGGTCCTCGCGGACAAACTCGTACAGAGGCGCCTGTGGTGCTGGGGCTCCTGTGATGCTGATGGTCGACGCTGTGGCCGCTGGTGGCCGCACTTTCCACAGCTTGACGCTCCAGTCCAAGCTCGAGGAGAGGACCAGGTCTCCCAAGTCGATGGGTCCGCGGGCGGGATGGAAGTCGAGGCTCATGACAGGTGCCGCATGTCCACGGTATAAGACACGCGTATCGACACCAGCCTTGGCGCCTGCACGGTCGTAACGGTGGCATGGGTAAATGGAGCCTTCTTCGGTACCTGCGAGGAAATAGGTTGGGTCTGACTGCGGGAACGCAATGCATGTGGGCGCTAGATCTTCGGTCTTGGCCGGTGGGGGAGACATGAGTTCGAGAAATTCTTGAGGCTGTGAGAGCATGTCGACTGTCCAGCCGCAGACCACGCCGTCGGTCGAACATGAAATGATGTTGTTGGCGTTTTGTGTGCCTACAATTTCAATGCTGTAGACGGGGTGGGTGTGACCAGATCCTGTCAGGGGAGTCTTTTGCACCGGCGCGGACTTGGCTCTCGTATCCCACAACAGCACCTGACCACTGTAGGCGCCACCAATGATGAGATTGGGGTGGAAGGGCGAGAAATGCGCCGTGAGAATGTCGGACTGCGCGTGGAAAATGTACTCTGGGCGGTCTTGCATGTGCATATTCCAGATTTGAACGAGTCCATCGGGGTCATGGGGTGCAGAGGGATTCTTGGTGTAGGATGCCAGGACAAGTTCGGGGAACTTCATGCAGTCAGCTATTCTGTTTTCTGGTCCTTGCAGAAAATGCATACCTTTTGGGAGAAATTCAGGTCACTAATCATTCTCTTTTTGCTCCACCGTTCGTCGTAAAACTGCGTGATCTCACGTATCCTCCGACCCTTTTTACCTTTGGCATTGCCAAACCCATCATCGTCTTCATCTACATCCTCCATGCCGGCCATGGCATAGTCGGTGAGGAGATCATATTCTTCCTCCAAAGCCCTCTCAATCACCTTTGTCGACCTTTCCACAAAGTCAAAAAAGTCGTCAGATCCAGTAACGGCATTGAGCTCCTCGTCCGTCAATTGTCTTGCCGGGAAATTTGGCTCAGTCGATGTTGCTACCCCAGCGTCCTTACCATCTTGCAAAGCCTTCAATTCGTCTTCAATTTCTTTGCGGATGTTCTGGCGCAATTCTTCGTCTCGGAGACGGTCTATCCTGCTCCATCGCTTACTCGATCTCTTCGCCTTTGATGGAGACCAGTCCGGGCCATGGTTTTCAGTCTCCCCGTCCGATTCTGACTGGCGCCTTTTCGGCGGTGACCATGGTTCTGTCGTCTGCACGCCTTTGCTATATGTGATGATTTCGGGCTTGGGCGTCGACGGTGCCTCATAGACGGTCGTGAGCGGAGCAATGGAGAGAGGCTGCGGTACGTTTGTCGTCGTTTGGACGGTTGCGGGACTGCTGGCTGTTTCGATGGCGTCTCCGACGGCACTCGACAACTGGCTTGCGCTGATGACTGACGTGGGCCTGCTTCTTCCACCAGTCGGCGATGATGGGTCTCTTGGTCCTCCTGAGCCTGGTCTGCTTTCGCCCACCAAGCTTTGAATCAGATTGTCCAGTTCGCGTCTGCTGTCGGCTCGGCTTGGGGTAGGCGACACTAGCTGGGAAACAGTATATTAGCTGTGTTTGTAGAGGACTGACGCGAAGGCCGTACATCAGACGCGTCCGACATGCTCTGGCGGCTCTGAGTAAACTCCTTCTGGCGCATCTCGCGCTGCCGCTTAAGCTCAGCCAGCTTGGCCTTCTTGGCCAGGATTTCATCCCGGCGCTGCTGCATCGTCGAAGAAGGATCCGACATGGTGGCCGTTCTTTGGGCAGAGAGAGAGATGATATTGCTGCGTTCAAGAAGGTCGGCGGTGGACAAGCAGGCGGCGCATGGACGCGCGACTCATGCGGGATTGGAGAGGAGGAATTCGCAATAATGAGTGCGAGTGGACAGGTTGGGTGCGAGTAAACAGCTCAGAGAGGGTCTCGCGGCGGTGACAAGGATGAGCCCACGGATGATTAAGCCAAGCAACCGGCTCGGGAAAGACCGCGAAAGTCGCATGCTGCGTTGAACTTCTGCCGCCCACGCGCTGGAAAAGCTGCTCGTCGTTGCATCAACAGCACCACGACATCCTCGCTCCTCCCTCCCGTCACCTGCTCCGCCGACATACACCGCGGGCCCTTCAATTGACCTGTCGGCTCCCTCTCGTCCGTCTTTTCTCGCGCGATTTCGTCACCATGGCATCCACGGGGGTCAACGTACGCTTTCCCGCTCCGCTACCGCTCCCGCAACCCCGTCGACGCTTTCCAACTCGTCCGACGGTCCCTCTGCGATGATTGCAGCCCGCTGATAAGCTTTGCCAGGTCCTTCGGTGGTCAGCGCTCGGACTCGGCGTCTTCTACGGCATCTACCACCAGTCCAAGATTTCCGCAAAGGACAAGCTCGACCAGATCAACCAGGAATACGCGCACAAGGAGGAGCTGATCAAGAAGGCCAAGGAGGAATACAGCAGAAGGCAGGCCGCATTCTCGGGCAAGTCGAGCGGACGTAAGTGGCCCCGTGGCGTCGCACAGTTGCGGCACAGAAATCAGCACCTCTGCAATCGGATGGCTGATTCTTGTTTTCGCAGTCATCACGAACCCCGAGGACCCCAAGTTTGACCTGGAGGCCTTCCTGAAGGCCAAGGCCGAGGAGAAATAGACGAAAGAGCTCGCGCTGTATCTACAATACCGCGACGGTGGGCACGCTAGAACTTTAATCTGGACGACAAAACGGCGCAGCGGAGGTGGCCGCGACTGATCAAGACTCCGTCGTGCTCGGCTTTGAGGCTGGCGGATGTACGAGATGTACATTGTACAATATAGACTTCATTGACCAGCCGTCTGCCCGTCCGTCTAGCGGTTGCTTTTGAGAATGGGGACTTTTCTTCCAGTAATTCTGGATCGACCAAGATGATTTTGCCCAGAATCTCAAATTCAGCTGAGGTATACTCCTTCCAAGTGATTTGTACCAGTTGTTACTAAGCACGTGTCAATATTATCCACACAGGCAAACTCTCTTGACTGGCATCAACTTTGAAATTTTCACCCTGCTAACATCACCAGCTTGGTGATCATACCGATCAAGAGCTCTGCAGCAAACCGCCAGTCTGATTCGAAACCATGTCAGCCTCAAAAGTCACAATCAAGGTTCGACTCGGAAAGAATTTGCTCAAATTATGAAAATATAGTTGCATCCTATGACCGCCTACAGAGACAAATCGATTGGCCAATTCAACACCTGACGCCGTCCTGAGGTCGTACTTCCATTTGACAGACACAAAGGAGAGTTTGGGTCGAACAGACCCCAAACGCCATGTCAAAAAAAAAGTTTTTCCAAAACTCCGAATTATCCCAAATCTCAAGAATCAATCACTGTGCAACGAAACCTCCAGACAAATCGCCGTCCTGAGGAACCAAGCGCTCATAGCCGTACACGCTTGAATAGCTTTTTCTGTACGTCTTCTTCGTCTCCTTGCCCTCATTCTCGGATTCAGGAGGGGAATCGACGTTCCAAAGGCCGTTGTTGTCCTTGACTGCCATTGGGAAGCTTGACTTGAGAGGCGAACTGGGGACGCTCTTCGAAGGCATTGGCGTCACGAGGGTCGTGCTGTTGACAAAGCTCTGGGCGGCGTGCTTGGGCACGTAACTCTTTCTGCGTCCCTGGCCCATGGCTTCGGCCTCTTGAAAGCTCGCGACTTCGGGCGAGCCAGGCCCACGCATGGCAGTGGGGCTGTCTGGGTTGCTGCTTGAGACGGAAAAGATGCTGGCGACAGATCTCAGAGAGGAACGTCGAGATGCGATGCTGCTGATGCTCATGACGGAGGCCCGACGACGCCAGCCGCTCTCCTCCCGCAGGGTAAGAGCAGGGGGCAGAGCAGTGGTGGTGGCCATGGCGCCCTTGGTAGTAGACATGTTGAAGAGGAGGTGGTGTCGATGAAAGTTGACTGGTCGAGATTGGTTTTTTGAGAAGCTTTTGAAAGGCTGTTGCAAAGCTGGAGATGAGATCCGATGCTGATTCGGAGGCAGACGAGCTGCCACGCTCATTCCTTAAGTACCTTCAACGGCAAACTATCCTTGACCACGCGGCTGTGTTCCCTCGACCAGGCACAATCCAATTTTTTCGGAGTCCACGGGCGATTAGGTTGCTTCGCCACTATCTGATAGACCGCACTAGCCTCCCGGCCAACGTTCTGGGCTGCGTTCAGCCATTACCGCCACGACTAGGAGCCTCTAGTCCGAACCGGACCTCCTGCAAGCCACCAGTATCTTCATGGCTGTGTGACTTGGACTTTTTGAGCGAGTTTGTCACGTCTGCCGAGTCTTCAGGCTGTGAGGCTGCAGCTAGATGGACGGGAGCCTGCCACACTCTATTGGAAATTGCCGGCCACAGAACACACGATGATGCGGAGTTTCCGTGTTAAAACTGTGCGAAAGGACCGACAGATCTGGAGCAGAATGGTCTACAGTAATGGGCCACAACTTTAAGCTTTGGTCTGGGTCAGGGTCAGATAACGACGACAACGACAATGGCATTCAACTCAGCCACGAGCGCTCCTAGCAAGGGGCGATCGGGGTCTGTGTGTGTGTCTCTCTCTCGCCTCAGGTAACCATGGTCCCGCCTGGATAAATTGAATCAAGGGAAATAATTCTCCCAGTCACTGCCTCAAGTCGTGGGGAAGACCTCCCGCAAACGGCCAGCCATTCGAGCACTAGTTGGCGAGTCCCTGGTCGCGGTCCGCCAACCTGCCAATCACTGACCGCCCTGACGAGAATGGGCCAACCACACATCACAATGGCTTGTTCGGAATCGCCGCTGGCGTCCGCCTGGCCACTTTTGGGCGAAGCAACGCCACGGCCTTGTCCTTTCGCTCGTTTGTCATTGAATGGTCGTCTTCCACGATCGATCTATCCGACCATCCCTTGCTTCGAGAGTACAGTGTGAGGATTTGGGATTTGGGCCATTACCAACGGAGCGGCCGCGCGTTCTATCTTTTCTGGACTGAGGAGCGGATCGCGCTTTAACGATTCTCCTACCTGGATTTCGCTGTGACTGGCCTCTTTTGCAAACTTTATCCGAGTCGTGTGGCTACGCAATTGGTTTGGGAGCAAAGTTCAGTGCAAAGCCTTGGTGGCAGATACAGCGCAGATTGCTGTATTTTCCGGAAATCTTCTTCAGCGACTCTTTTCGGACTTGGAGGAAAGACGGCCATCGTATCAATCACATACGCCAAGAGCATCCCAACTCTGTTGCTGCAGGAAGCCAATGGAGCTTTTTCGGTAGAGTCAGTCCAGCCAATCGACCAGCCAGACACATCACTTCCACTCCAAGTTCCGCCTCAAAGTGAAAAAGGTGGCGTGCCTGGCTGCCATACATTTGACGTGACCAGAAGAACCAAACACTCGAACCCGTGGTTCGAGAGGCGTCCCGCATGCCTGCCTTTTCTCGCTCGACAGATAAACAAAGCAAGCCCAGCGAGAAGGCGTCCGACGGCGAGATGGTCATCTACGTGGTGCTTTTAGGGATGATTGGAAGATTGGTCGATGATGACAATTCTAGAGAATGTTCCACATCGCCGATGTCACTGGCAGCAGCATCGTGAAAGAGTCGCTCAGCATACCAAAAGTCAGGCAGGTCCTTCACGAGCTTGCGTCTACGATGACCACTTTGCACTCTTTGGCCTAGAGAGAGAGATGACAAGACGTCGTGACGAGACACGTTCCAAAAGTTCGAGTTCTCACAACGATGACTGCGGATGAGGCCATTGTCGAAATGCTTTTGGGCGGTTGAGCGTGCCAGTCGGCCATCCAGCGCCGCGCATGGAAGCGTCAGCCAGCCGTACACGATATAACTGTCCGTCCTATTGGTCGTCAAGGACCCGTCACGACACATCGAATGGCAGCATTCAGCAGAGCAGCCGCCGCCGTGATTTGTCAACGACACTCTGCATTGGGGCGAGCGCAAGCGGCAACGGCATCAGTCCGGGTGCGACGGCAGTGCATGTACGCTCGGCAGCGTGTTGACAGCGTGTTGACAGCAGCGTGACAGCTTGGCGGGAAGGTGGGAGCGGGGAGCCAAGAAGGACGACCAGCGGTGGAGTGGGGATGGGCGGTTATGTATGTGTTGGAAGGGTGGAGAAGCGTGTTGCAGGAGGCGAAGCGGAGTGTTTGAGGATGTGGGAGAGTCGGTCTGCTGTGTGGTTCCGGCTCTTGTCTGTTTCTGTTTCTCGTTTGTTCGGTCGATCGTTGCTAATGAATTGCATTGCTGGTAAACAGGAGTCGAGGGAAAGAGTAGCGTCTTGGAACGTGTATCGATTCGACCGTGTCCACTGTCCAAGTGCATTCGTTCCTCATGTCGCTTGCCCGCCCGTGGTTGCGCATCGCATGTTCTGTCTGTGCGGATAGAAAGGCGACTGGGTGCAACACCAAACAGCTACGAGTCATTGCGTGGGGAAGGGGGTAACCTTCGGCAAACGTCCTGTCTAATGGAATCCCAGCTTTAAAAAAAAATAAATAATAATAATAATCCAAGACCAATCTCGCACTAGCAACCAGTCCTCCAAAGCAATTCTCCCAAGACCTTTGCAACAATGGCCCAAAAACGACTAAAAATTTCTAGAGCTCCGGCACCCCACCCCGCCTCCAACCTTACAACTTTTCAAGCGTATTTCTCGCGCAGTGAGAAGGCAAAAGGCAGTCTGACAGTCGCGATTGAAGGATGACGTTTCGGATCCAGCGCAGTGGCTGGCTGCTCGGCTGGGATGATCACCTCTGACAAGCACAAGGTCCCCCAGGGAAAGCCTAACGTGCATGCTTAAAATTTAGGCCCGTCTTCCTTGCACCATAGCGACGTCTCCTCGTGCGCGCTGTTTGATGCGCCCAAGGAGCAGCCGGACCTGTCCTGCCTTTTGCCCGCGTCGATACTGGACGTGGTGTGGGAGTTGATCAAGGGCTTTGTAAGTGACTGGACGGAGGCAGATTGGAGTGTGATGAAGCTTTTTTTGCTCTACATTCAAGACTTAGGTTACGCCGGAAAGACGGAACATGGAGGCATCTCTAGTAGCTACTGCACAGATTTGGATACACAGGTACAAGCTCGACGATTGACAAAAAACCAGCCGGATGGCGCTAATGAAAATTGGGAAAAAATGTTTCAACCACCACTTATTCCGCTCTCGCTTGCTTGATTACCACCACGTCTTGGTCTCCTCATCGCTCAGCGAAAAGCTCAGGCCCGAACCCTTGGCCTGGTTGGCAGCAGCGTTTGCTCTCTTCTGAAGCGCGCTCGTAACGCCGTTGTTGAGCAAGATGGTGCTGCTGGCGGCCGTGGACGCGGTGCCGCTGACGAGATCCGAAAGCGCCGTCGTCTTGAGCAGCTCCTTCATGGCCTGCGGGTTCTGTCCGAGCGTCACGTTGTGCGCCATCAGGTAGGCCATGACACCCGTCACGTGGGGACACGCCATGCTGGTGCCGCTGAGGTACTGGATCGTGTTGTCGCTGCCGATGTACGAGGAGAGGACGTTTTCGCCGGGAGCGTAGAGGTCGACGCACTTGCCCGTGTTGCTGAACGACGAAATGGAATCACTAATGCCGATTGCGCCAACAACCACAGCGTCGCCAGCCGTTCCGCCGACGTTGGAAGGCGAAAAGTCACAAGCATCTTTTCCCTTATTTCCTGATGCTGGTTTCCGTTAGTATGGTCAAATCAAATCCGGTGAAGTCTTGAGGGAACCTTACCAACGGAAGCGTGGATTCCAGCTGCAGTGGCGGCTCGGATGGCTTCAGAAAGCGTAGTCACAACCTCATCCGTGCCAAATGACATGCTGAGGATGCTGCCAACGAAGTTCGGCTCGGTCTTGCGCTTTTCGTGTTGCTGGACAACCCAGTCGATTCCGGCAATAGTGTTGTTGGACGAACCGCCTCCATTGGCATCAAGGACACGAACGGCAATGATGTTGGCTCCAGAAGCGACACCAAAGACTTCTCCGGCAGAGGTTCCTGAGACGTGAGTTCCGTGGCCGGCGCCGTCCGTGTAGTCTCCAGAGGCGTCGGTCCAGCCACCATTAACAGGTCCACCACTAGGGAAAGCGGTCCATCCATTCCTGGCGCGCGAGTCAAAGACGATGTGGTCAACATTGACGCCCGTATCGACAACGTAAATGTCGACACCCGCGCCCAAATCAGGGTACTCGTAGGTGTACGTGAAATTAGTGGCCTTTGAGTCGCCAGAGATGGTTGAACCGCTGGAAATACGCTCCAGACCCCACGGAGCACCAGATCTTTGCGTGACAGCCAGGGATTTGATGGAAACACTCTTTTCGACGTGGGATACGTCCACCATGCCGTTCAAAGCATCGATACAGTGGGACTTCATGGAAGCGCTGAATCCACGGAAAGCCGAATTATTGTAGATGTGATGGACATCAGAATGACTTGGGTTGAGTTCTAAGCGTTGTAATACCTCCTCGATGTCCGGGGTGGTGGGATGGGATGCGTTGAAAAGTACAATGTACTGTTCGCCGCCGGACTTATGGGTAGAAACGTTGTCAAGGTTGGCCAGGGACGTCACAACCGTCGTGGAAACTGGCGTTGCGACTGGCGTTCCAACCGCCAGAGGTGTAGCTGCTTGCGGGCTAACATTTTTTGAACTAAACAAGGGGAATCCTGGTCTGTTGGTGAAAAAGGGCGGGTCAGGGAGTCCGAAAAGCGGCGTTGCAACGGCGGATCCGAAGTAGAGAGAAAAGAGAGCGACGGAGGCGGCAGAGGTCTTCATCCTGACAGATGTAATTCGGATTTGCGGTCTTGTGAGTGTTTGGAGAGATTGTACACCAAGTAAACTTGATCAAGGAGGGATGGATGTAAGGACAGAAAATCAACGAGTGCTCTAAAGAGAGAAACTTAGTACCTTAGCAAATCTTGTGGTAGGACACCGGCAGCGATGTCCGGCCGTGGCTGTTCAAACACGGAACCTCTCAAAGCAGTGGAAGTAGTCTGCTGATGCTTGGAAGGGTCAAGACATCTTGATGTACCACAGCGGCTAAGGTGTTTGATTTCGGGCCAGGCAGTGGTCTGAGACAGACTATTTGAGGAGGAGCAGGTACGAGGATGAGATGGTCCAACAACCGCTTCCACGGCCGAACATGTCCGAAAAAGAGGATGGGGAAGCTGTTTGCTTCGGGATGACTAAGGACTAGACTCAAAAGGCGGAACTCACATTGCACGTCAAGGGGCCGGAAGGACGGAGGCTTCCGCTTCTTCCAAGGGGAAAGGAAGGTTTGGAGGATTGCAATGACGGTGATACGTGCCGGCACGGAGGAAGGTCGATATAGAGAGAAGAGAAGGAGATATTAGGTTATTTACTTAAAGAAGGGAAAGACGATCAGAGTTGCAGAGTAGCGGAAAAAGTAGGAAATCCAGGGCCGGCGAGTCAGAGGAGAGAAAACTATGGGGAGACTAGGCGCATTTTACATGCACGGAGAGCAGAGACGTGCGCCATGACGCCGAGTTGAGTGCAGGGGCTCCAAGGTCGAAACCCACAGCACGTCCGACTGGATCATGTTGTGCATTCGCAACAGCAAGAGACCAAAAGCGTCCAGGTTCGGCCGGCTCATTGAAACACTCGGCCAGTACATACCCTGGCACAGATCTCCAGAGACGTCGAAGGGCTGTCAAAAGCTGCCATGGAGTTGTCAACAAAGGCACTGGCAGGAGAGCCACAAACCATGCCGCGCAGCCTTGCCGCTAGACGCACGAATGATTGGTTGCCGAGACGGCCAGCGGATGCGCCCGCAGAGATTGCTGCCGTACAGGATGGAGCGGTGGTTGATTTGGGCTGTGCAACGGTCAAGGGGGCCAATGGACAGGAAGGTGATGCTTCGCCGTGATGGCGAGTTTCAGGAACCAGGTGCGAGCCTTCGCCCTTCACTCGGGCCCTCTAGCCGACCCCGGACGGTCTCCCAGCCGGTCTTTGCTTACGGCGCGAAAAAATATGCGATGCGCCGCTCTAGAACCGTGTCCAGCTAGGCGCCTCCCCAAGCGCCAGAGAGTAAAGGAAATCCATTCCCCGGCTTGCATCACGTGGCGCTGTTGGTCCCGGACAGTTCCAGGGCGATGTTTATCCCTCCACGCCTCACCCTCGACCTGAACCCCAGAAAGTAGAACAACCGTTGCCTCTGCCTCGCCCTGTTTGTAAACATGATGTCAGTCTTGTTTATGCGCCTGTCCCGTCGGCAGCAAACAATGTTTTCCATTGTTTTCTCTTCCTTCCGCCCTCGGCGTGGCGCCTATCCAGCCTCCAAGGACGCGTATGCCGCCATGGCTCTCTCGCCTTCCTGCCGTTGAGCCCGGGCGCTGTCGCGTCCAATCTCCACAGCCTTGGTGCTCTTGGCCTCGCTGTCGCATGATGCGCTGCTGTCCCAGAGCGTGGCTTGCGCTATCAGTTCCTGCAACCCGCCGTTCCACGCGGCCTGGGATGCAGTGCAAAATGGACACACAACCGGCGAATGTTCGTTGATGAGGCCAGGTAAAGTATCACATAAAGGCCCTTGAGTGACCGCAACAATTTCCGGACACTACGGATCGCATCAGCCGGCCAAGAATAGTCAGCATCTCAGCGTCGCAGTAGACGCTGTGCAACCGTGCTGAGAACCTATCAAGACTCGGTCAGCCGGACGTCAGTCTTTCGTTCTTCGCAGGCAAATTCGGCGAAATTTCCCACGGCTCGGCGCATGGAACACGTAGGCCTACGGATCATCGGAACTCCGCCTTGTTGATTGCAACATGGCTGCACGGTAGTCTTGTCCGTCAGATACCCGCCTTGACTGCAGGTGGGCAAAGGATTTGACAGCGGCACTTGCAAGACATTGATTCAAAGACAATCGGCTGGCGAGACCCGTGCCTGTTTCAAGGTTGGATGTCAAGTTTTGAGTCTTGGCCTGCCACATTTTTGGGTTCTCCACCGATGATAAGTTTCCTGGCTTTTGCCGCCTGCACCAGACAATTAACAGACCGAGGCTTGGCGAACCATGATGGTATATTGTCGTTTATAAGATGTGGTATCTGTCGCTACAGCGCTCTAGTGCCGTTCAAAATGAAATTCTTATGATTTTGTTCTTTTGTTCCCTATTCTGCGCGCCACATAGACCGTGGACGCGGGACAGGCATTAGGAGGCAGGGCGTCCTCCGACAGTGTATTCGTTCAAGAATTCGGGGTCGTTTTCGAACTCCTCGCGCACCTAGCGTACGTCTCGTCAGCACGTGGTCCTCATGGTCAGGACGGGAGCAAGCCAAGCACAGGCCACTTACAATGTCAAGACCACCAACAAGCTCGCCGCCCACCCACAGCTGCGGGAAGGTGGGCCATTCGGCATACTCCTTCAGACCCTGTCTGACGTCGTCGTCGGCCAGGATGTTGAAGAAACCATAGCGTACGCCCTTTTCGCGGAGGATACCCACCAGCTGCCTGCTGAAACCGCACTGAGGTGAGCTGGGAGTGCCTTTCATGAAGAGCATGACCGGCGCAGCCTTGACCAAGCCTCCCAATCTCTCAAACAGCTCCTCCTTGCTCGTTTGTGCAGATGTGCTTTCGGGCGCGGTCGAGGGGTCCTGAGCGCTGGGAGCGTAGCCGGCAAGGCTTCCGTTCGCTGAAGGAGTTGGAGGCTCTTGCGCTTGCTTGGTGACGGTTTGCGGGGGTGGCAGACCAAGTTTCTCGGGGTTGCCACCTTTGCCAGCGTACTTCTCGACTGCTGCGCGCACTTTGGATGCGTCGCTACCCGACAAGGTCTCAACCACTTGTCCGTCCTTCTGCAAAACAATGTACGGGACTGCCGTCACATCGTACATTTCGGACACTTCGGGCAGCTCTTCAGCATTTATGGATACGAAACCGATGGAGTTGTCGGCCGGATAGGTGCTCGCGAGCGCCTCGAGCACCATGGTCATCTGCTTGCAAGGCGCAGCCCAAGGCGCGTGGAAGTAGGTGACCAGAAGCGCATTCTGAGGAAAGGCAGACTTGAATTGCGCGAAGTCGGCGTCGGTCGCGATTTCTGTTACTGTCGCCATGTGGTCTGTTGAGTGTTGACCAGCAGCTGTAGATGTTGTGAGAGTGTAGGATTTCCTGAGCTTGCGACAACGGAGGGTTTGGGAGCGATTTCGAGTAATTCCAGTCGTTGCGTAATCCGTGGGGGAGTTGGAAGTGTTGGCGGTGACGCCAGCGAGGTTGCGATAAAATAGTATGAAAGCTCGGGCCACTACTCGTGCCTACCCTCCCTTTAGGGCACCCAGCGCAGCGAGGAGAGTGGGAGCCTCCAACACGTATTTACAGTAGTATTTGCAGCAGTATTCGCAGCAGTATTTAACAGCAGTGTTCGCAGCAGTATTTGTAGCAGTACTCGCAGCAGTATTTACAGCAGTATTTGCAGTAGTACTCGCAGCAGTACTCGCAGCAGTATTTGCAGTAGTATTTGCAGTAGTACTTGCAGCAGTATTTACAGCAGTATTCGTAGCAGTATTTATAGCAGTATTTGCAGCAGTAATCGCAACAGTACTCGCAGCAGTATTTATAGCAGTATTTATAGTAGTACTTACAGCAGTACTTATAGTAGTATTTATAGTAGCATAGTAGAATCGAGTGCCTAAGGCATTACGTTTTCCTAAGGTACTAAGTTTTCCTAAGGCACTAAGCTAAGGTAGGGAGGTCTCGTATATAGGCGGGTGAACTTCGGTTACAGAAACTTTCTACCAATTAGATTCTTTCCGCCTTTAAATCCACCAATCAGAGCATTCTGCGTCTGGAAACTTTTCTAATAGAGACACTCCACTCGTCGCTCAGGACCTCCGGCCCTTCGCTTCCTCGCTGCGCTTAGATCAGATGGATGCCCCTCCACGTACCGGCGGCAACCAAAATCCCTCTTCGAAGTTCCACCGCACGACCCTTGGCTATTGTCACGTCATCTGCTGACATAACGCTGGATGCAATTCATCATTGCGAACAGTCGATATGCCATTAAGTTGAATTGGCGAAGCGATTGGATCATGCGGTAATCGATCCATTTGCACAAAAAATGTCGCTGTGGAAATAATTGAGCAACCTTTTCAACATTTTGAAGTGAATCCCGCCCATTTCGAACTCGCTTGCCACCAAGATCCAGTACTATGCCTATTGAGATAAGCGGGATGGAGCGAAACGAAAGACTTGAAATACAATCTAGGCCCGGAACATGTTAGAGGAGCCATGCCTTTAAGATCGGCTGCTATGCATTTGGACCATAGAATAAACGAAATGACATCGGCACCTCGCTCGCCTAGATGCGTGAGATTCTAACGCAAATTTGGCCTGAATGATCAACTCATAATAGCGGGAAGCATCGTGAGAGAACAAGAATCAATAAATTACTTTGTTGAAGGAGCACACGAGGTTCAAAATGTGCATGGACGAGATTCCCTAAAGCAGTCACCGCCCTGTGATTCTGCCGAAAGCTCAGGCCCACTCAGATACTGGGCAAAAAGTTCCCGCGCGCAAGACTACAGAGCCGCAACACTAGCAAAACCGCTCCACAAATCACCAAAATGGCGTTACCTCTACGCGAAATGTGAGTTTGTGTCCACCCACTGCCTCTTTCTCCGCTCACGAACAATGTAGCAAACCCAAGTCGGTCAAGACGAAGCGCGCCCTCGAAAAGCGCGCCCCACAAGTCCACGAAAACCCCAAAACGACCCTCTTCCTGCGCGGTACATCATGCAGCCAAATCGCACAGCTGGCCTTGACGGACCTCAAATCGCTCAAGGACCCGCTGGCGATTAAGTTCAACAAGAAGAATGGCATCCACCCTTTCGAAGATGCCTCGTCGCTCGAGTTCTTTTCCGAGAAGAACGACGCCTCGCTCATGGTGTTTGCGCACCACAGCAAGAAGCGGCCGCACGCGCTGACGTTCCTGCGCTTCTTCAACTGGAAGGTGCTCGACATCCTCGAGCTGTACGTCGACCCGGAGAGCTTCCGCGAGCTCAAGCAGTTCAAGAACAAAAAGGCCGCCGTCGGCCTCAAGCCTCTGCTCGCCTTTAGCGGCTCCCTGTTCGACAGCCCCGTCCAGAACGCCTACACCCAGGCCAAGAGCTACTTTTCAGACTTCTTCAGGGGCGGCGATGCGCAGAGCGTCGATGTCGAGGGCTTGCAGTACATGATTCACTTCAGTGTGGCTGGCGAAGAGGTCGAGGGCCAGGCGAAGCCGGCAATCAAGATGCGCGTGTATCTGATCAAGACGAAAAAGAGCGGGCAGAAGCTTCCCAGGGTAGAGGTGGAGGAGATGGGCCCGAGGATTGATTTCAGAGTCGGCAGGGTCAGGGAGGCCGACGAGAGCATGATGAAGGAGGCGCTCAAGAGGCCCAAGCAACTCGAGGTACGTTTATTCGTGGATGTCACTGTATACTGCTTTGGACCTGTCACTAACACGGCCAACAGCCCAAGACCAAGAAGAACATTGAAACGGACATGATGGGCGACAAGATCGGCCGCATACATGTCGGCAAGCAGGACCTCGACCAGATGCAAACCAGGAAGATGAAGGGTCTGAAGAGGAGGCGCGGCGAGGACGACGAAGAGGATGAGACCATGATTGACGGGGACAGCGAAGACGAAATCAGCTACGATGAAGAGGAAGACGACGACGAGGACGTGGATGAGGACATGATGCCCGACACGCATCCCAAGCGCGAACGTTTGTGATAGCCGCGCGTACAAAATTCTTCATTTTGTGGTTCATCTCTTGCATGGAGCAAGGCGCAGGACTGGTTGGACAAAAATCACGGCGTTCTTTGGTATATGTGTGTCTATATGGATTCCCCAATCGTCATTGCCGTCCTTCAAGGTAGTGGAATCAATGGATAAATGAGACTTGATGCTCTCTTGCCCGGTCCGTGTTTCTATTCCCAAATCGCCGTTTCTGATGCATTTCACTGTTTGTCGTTTTAGTTTGCGGGAGCTGCCTCTTTGACCTTGGCCTCAATCTCCTTGTTCTGGCACATGCGGACCAAGTTCCGCAGCAGCACGGCAATGGTGCACTTGCCAATGGCAGGGACGTAGATTGACGCCTTCTCCTTGACCTCGGGCGAAAAGTTCTGAAGTCGTCAGGGGTCACTGCGTCCACAATATCAAGCACAGATATCCTTACCTTTTCGCTAGAGAAGTTGATGCAGACAGCACCTTCGCGCAAGAGATGAACAGGCACCTTGAACTTGTCGCCTGGGACGCCGCTGATGACGACGTCACTGAGAGGCAGAATTTCTTCAAATCCCCAGCCCGGCTTGTCCTCGACCTCGTGCTTGCGCTTCCGCAAACCCTCACCTCGGTGGTACAGCTGCACATCGTCAACATCCTTGGAGTAGACGCGGGCGCCATCATTAGCCAGCAAAGCAGCCAGCGGTCTTCCGACGACCTCGGACCTGTTGATGACGGTAATGGTGCGGCCGTGAAGGCGGTTGCCATAGGGCAAAATGGGGTTGTAGATCTGGAGGTGCTCGAGAATCTTGACGACGGCGAGGGGCGTGCAGGGCAGGATGCTCTTGCACTGCTGGGCGTCGTCGAGGAAGCGCACGTTGCGGTACATGTTGGACACATACTTGTGCGTCAGACCCTCGACGTCCTTGTTCACGTCTACAACTTGCTGCAGGTATTGGTCCTGGCGGGCTCCGAAAATGGGATAGTAGACCATAATGCCGTCGACATTGGAGTCGGCATTGGCATGGAGAATGGCATCTTCAAGGTCCTCGCGGTTAACCTCACGGAGCTCGTACTGGAAGCCGCTGGACACCAAAGTGGGTCAGATCTTTGCATGATTGATTTGGTGGCGCGTGGTACGGAATCTCTGATGCAGCGGGGGCGCCAAAAGGAAGGGTAGGGCAGAAAAGGTGGCAGAGAAGCTCACTTTTCACGCGCCGTCTTTCCAGTAAAGTCGGCGTAGACGCGCGAGGCAGGATCAGAGCTGGCAAGGAAGCCGACGAGCAAGGGCTGCCTGTTGAGCGTCTTGAGACCTTCTTGAACCTCGGCGAGCAGCTTTTTGGCGATGCCGGCGGCCAAGATGACTTTGCAGGTTGGGGCGTCAGCCATGTCGTGTTGTTCTCGTCGGACGGATGGAGGAGGGAGTGGTCGGATCGAGAGGCTGGCCAGCCGTGGACGCGTTGTTTGTTCACATTGTAGAAAGTTCCTGGGAGCGGATGGGAGCTCGATCAACTGCCGAATGTAAATTTCTCTCCCGGTCCAGGCACGAGACCTGGGCTGGATCTTAATCTTATCGCTCGCCGCGGCCTTGCCTCATCCGGCCTAGCGGCAGATTTGTTCGCTCGTCGTGCCGCAGCGCAGTCCAGAGAGCTTCAGTTGCAACCATTCGCCCAACCCTCTCTCCCGGCCATCGCCATGTCTGATATCCAGCTCTACTTGTTCGAGCACGGCAAGAACAAGAACGAGGCTCTGCGCATCGCCGTTCAGTCCGCCGAGCGTATGTGAGCGCCCGCCAGCCGCCCACTCTGTTGACGTCAATGCCCAATGTTGACCATGTGCTTGCAGGCCTTGAGTCCAAAAATCTCAAGCTGCTCGAGCTGATAGAGTCGCTCGGCGAGTACTTGAACAGCGATGACGGTCCAACACGATCAAAGGGTGCGCCTCCGACCATGTTGTGACTTGATTGTGTATTAATAATTCGTGCTTGTAGCCATGGCCTACCTAGCCGACGTCCTCTCGGCTACCTCTCCAAGGGTCCTGACGAGGCAACATCGTAAGTTGTGCTCGATTTTACAATCTGTCTCACTGCAAGAGTCTTTGCTGTTGTCATTGTGGTGATTATTGATTATGTTCCAGGAAATTTGCTGTGCGATTTTATTCTCTCCCGCATTGCAGATGATAGAGAAGTCTTGAGTCCATGTGCAAGGGCTCTCGTGGCACTTGAAGAACGTGGGGCATGGGAGAAGGAGAGAGTGGTGACAGTCCTCAAGACCTTGGTGGACTGCACACATCCTTTGCGTCAATTCAAGCCGCAAAGCGAGCGTTACTCCGTCATCAAGCTGATAGACTTGCTCATGGCAAAGTATAGAGAAGGTACCAACCTGTCTTACATTCTCTCGCGACATCATCTAAATCGTTTTAGCCGTACACAGCCTACATCAGTCCTCTCCCGACTTCTTGTCTCGCTTCATCTCATACTTTGATGGCGAAAAAGACCCCCGAAACCTGATGGTCGTCTTTTCGATTCTCAAAGTCCCCATGACCGAGTGGACATTAGGAAGCGATGCTCAAGTGAGAATCAACATGCCTCGATCTACAACAGACACTGACTCAAATAGGACCTCTTCGACGCTGTCTTCAACTACTTTCCCATCACGTTCAGGCCCCCACCAGACGATCCCTATGGCATCACTGCCCAGCATCTCAAAGACCGTCTGCGAGAATGCATCTCCTCCACTGCAGAATTCGCTCCGTACTCCTTCCCCGCGCTTCTCGACAAGCTGGACTCAACCTCTGTTAATACCAAGGTATAGAATAGTACATCCAACTCATATCTGCGACTAACTCATCCCAGAGAGACGTACTCCAAACTCTGACTGCCTGCATCAGGGATTATGGGCCGCGTACGGTGTCGCTGTATGCTGTGACGCTGTGGGACGCTCTCAAATTTGAAGTCCTTAGTTCTCAGGAAGACGACCTTGCAGAAGAAGCACTGCAAGCCATTGCAGAGATTGCAAGACAACTGTCGCAAAACACTGCTGGTTCGCTCAACGCCTACATAAAACCCATTGCCAAGGAATGCAACGAGCATCTGGAGGATGCTCCAACCAAGCAATCGGCATCCGCCGGTAGAATCCTCCATGCGATCGCTAAAGTGTCACCACTCGTAGAAGACGCTGTGCTGAGTGCAGTGATGCCGACCCTGTTCACGCTCTACCAAACAGCGGACAATATGGCCAAGAGAAGAGGCCTCATTGAGGTGCTTGTCCAGTTGATCCGAGCCGACATCGATGTCTACGGGCAGTGGCGACTTGTAGACAGCAATGTCATCCATGCAGGAGCACGCACGCCCGACACTGCGCTGCTAAAGTTCAGAGATCAAGCTCTGGAGGTCATGAGCAACGGTCTTGCGACCGCTTCTGTCAAGGAGGTCTCTTTCCGTTTAGCAGCACTTGACGGCCTGTTGCAACTCTCCAAAGCCCGACTTGTCTTGGACGACGATGAAATTACGAAGGTGGTTACTCTCTTCCACGATGTCGTCATTTCCGAAGAGTCGTACGGAAAGGACGATGTCAAATCTGCAGCCATTACAGGCCTTGTGGAGATCGCACATCAAAAGCCGCAGCTAGTCATCGACAAGGCCTTCCCAGCATTCATGGCCGAGCTACCAGACAAGGACACAGAAGGCTCGGATGCGTATGTGCCTGTCCTTGAGGCTTTTGCCAAGTTTTCCAGCGAAAAACATATCTTTTCTACCGTCGTCCTCAGGCTCAAGAACAAGATAAACAGTGCTGTTCACCAGGGCTCGTCAAAACAGTACATCCTTGCGCTCTTGTCTGCCTTACTTTACACCTTTTCTCAGGGTGCTGCCAAGCTTCAGGGCACTGATGATCATTGTCCGTACTTTGACGACATCATCGTACCCCTCCTGGCCCAGATCCAAGTCCCCGGTTCTTCCCCATTCGACGATGAGATCGCCTTGGATATCATGGGCCGCCTCTTGAACAAGATTTTGCGGGAACAAACTTCTGAATTCCAAAAGTCTCAAGTTGTCCCTGAAGTCTATACTCTTCGAACTGGGCAGACTCTGGCACAAGTCCCGCCCTTCAAGATCGATGCATCTGCGGAGCAGCGGCGGAAACTGATTGTTTCGACGCACATTCTGGCGGCAATACGAAAGGACGTGCCGCCACCCGCGGAGCCAAAGGATCTTCTCTCAGCTCTCATGTCGATGGCGGCACTGGAAGATGTTTCGCTGCGCGTACGCCTCGCAACAGGTTCACAAATCGCTCTTGTGGTGAACAAATTCATCAAGACTCCGGATCTCAAAACTACGATTGGCGAGATCCTCTACGACCCAACCAACCTTGTCTCCCCTGGAAAGCTCTCCAACGCCAACATCCGCATCCTCTTCTCTATCATCAAAGGTCTTGCAGTGCGCAACGCACCCATGCTTAGCACAGTCATGCCCTCGCTGCTGACTTCGCTCGTCGACTCAAAGCATGGACTGACTGTCGCACGCGGCTTTGCTTCTCTTCTCGCTCCCGACGACATGCTCTCGAAAGCAAACCATTGCACCATCTCTGGACTGCACAAGCAAAAGACTTTCAACCTTTTGGTTCCAGCAATTGCTACGTCCTTCAAATCTGCCGATCCTTCGAAAAAGACAAATTACCTCATTGCACTTTCGGGAATTGTGCGGTGGGTACCCTATGAGATTATCGAATCAGAACTGCCAAACCTCAACCCTCTTCTACTTCAATCTCTGGATCTTACGGATGCCGTCGAAGATGTCAAGTACGCAACCATCGACACGCTGACTGCCGTGCTGACCCACAACCCTCGCGCGCTGGAGGAGCACGCATCGAGTCTGATTTCGCGGCTGCTCAACACGGCGACCGCTTCTATCAAGAATGCAGACGGAAGCCCCAAAGTCAAAACGCCAGCCAACTCCGCAGCCGTCAGGGCAGTCTCGCTCAAGTGCTTGGGTTTGGTCCCTGAGAAGCTACGGGGCGAGATTGTGCTGCCGTTCCGGAGGCAGGTCGTCAAGAAGCTGACTGCCGCGCTCGACGACGGTAAAAGAGCGGTCAGGCTGGAGGCGGCTCGGTGTAGGGCAAATTGGTTGGGGCTCGACGAGGTTGGCGATGATGACGAGTGATTGATTGCGCCGCTTGTTTCGACAACTCATGAGACGAAGCAGTCGAACTTGGACGCTTCCTCTGTCAATCCGACCCCTAGCACCAATCTTCATTCGTTGCTTTCATAAACTTTGGTACAAACCCTCTTTCGGTAAAACATCATGTTGGTGGGCGATGAGCAGAGCGCTTCGGACATGCGTTGGATGAAAGGCATGGGCCTTCTAGGCAGTGGCACATATTGCGATGGCGTACTTAGAGTCGGACGAGAGACTTGAAGAATACATAGAATTTCCACTGACCCGTCGCTGTCAGCGACGTGCACCATATTGTGATGCGTGCAGGAAGGCTTCGGGTCTGCAGACACAGGAGCTGTGCTGTCCGCCTGGAAGACCAAGAGTTTTGTTGGAGATTCTCAAAAGCGGGACAAATGCCGGCGGTTCTTCTCGGAAAAAACGAAACCAGCTTCGTCGAAAGAACGCATACCTTCCGTATCCAAGATGGCACCTTCACCTTGCGGGAGGGACTTTTGGCACCAAAAGCTCCTGCCCTAAGCAAGCACTGGGCTACAAGGGGCATCGATGGGTAGCCAAAGACCAGAACCAAGCAACAATCTATCTCACCAACAATCTTATCGAAACGACCAACAGTCGACAGATGGCCCGGTATGTGTTCCGTCGATGCTCTTGTATTTGGGGCTACATGACTTGTACCTCCTACATTGACTGCCGGATTGCAATGCTAAGACCGAACGATTCCGCAGATGGCCAAGACCAGTCGTTGCCTCAAAAATATCTCCAAAGCGGTTCGCTGTATTCTATGTCGGACAGAGACGGATTCGCAGGAAACCCAATCGTTAGGGTCTACTCAATTGTCAGAGTTTTCTCAATCGTCAGAGTCTTCTGAGTCAGACTCTTCATCGACAGAGTCCCCAACACAAGCCGTCCAGGCTGGGGAGCCCCAAACAACTTTGGAGTCCAGCGAATCGTCAACAACCGCGCCGATTCTGAGAATTCCACCCGAAATTTTGCTCCACGTGGAGAAGTTTCTGAATGATGAGGACAGCCTGGCGTACCGTGCATCGCACTGGAGAATGCGCTACATGAATTCAAGGTTACCGCTGGCGCTTTACAGCTTACGGGGGGTCCAAGAGATGGCCATACGGCTTCGATGGGACAGTGTCTGCCGGTTCGTGGAGGCAGAGAACCCCGAGTCGACGTTGCTATTCTGCGCATTCTGTAATGAGGTACATCCTCCGGAGGAGTTCCCCCAAGACCAGCTCTGTAACAACGCCTGGAACCGCGTCTGTCTGCGCCAACGCGTGTATCGATTATGCGAGCATCTCAATCTGGGTTACCACCGGATGCGCGCCTTAAGAGACGGCGGCCCGGGCACCGCTTGCCTCCCATGCGCCGAACAAGCCACAGGTCCCCTCATCGAGTTTCGCCAGCGACACGGTTATGGGCACATCCTCTCGCGCGCCGGGGACGAGATCACCCACACCTGCAAGTACATAGTGCCAGACATCGACAGCCGCCTCTGGCAGCCGCTCGATCGCATGCGGGACCAACTGGCAGCCCTCAGGACGCCCATCTGCCCGCACGTCCGGTTCTGCGATATAACCTTCAGGGACGGGCTGTCGGGGCCGGCGACTCTGGCGGTCCAGACTTATGACCAAGGAAGAGTCGAGGGCAGGTGCAACAACCCGGCCTGCAACGCCGCATTCACTTTCCGCTAGGAGCAGGGAAAAAAGGAGTACTATCAATACATGTACATTATCCAATTTGAAAACAGACACAAGTTCAAGCTTGAAGGGGGAACGGGGAACAGTTGGGTGACCAACACTTGGCAGAACCACAGCATGATGCAAGTATCAAAGAGGCAATACCGCAGGAGGTTCTTCTTAATGGGCCCTGGACATGGACGCATTCCAGTCGTTGTGTGAAAAAAAAAAGGTAGGGAGGCGGGAGATCAGAGCTTGACAGCAGAGTTCGCAACACACGCGGAATTTGATGTCTAAGTCTTGGATTTTGAATGCTCTTGAGACCTGCGGTGTGTACCAGCTTGCATACTGCCCGGCAAGTGCCCATTGAAGCGCCAAACGCTCTCTATCCGCCTTCCTGCTTTTATCGTGCGCGCCACGAATTTTAACACTAGGCCTAGCACAAGCAGCTCTCAGCCACCCGGACAGACAAATGCAGTCCTGTGCCACGATCGAGCTATCCTGCTACGACTCTCCTCCCGACAACAAAGGGACCCGGCGACTCTTCTCCACCTCATTGGCCGATTGCTGCGCCCAGACCGCTCTCCGGCCCTTCTTTTTCACTTTGGCGATCTCGGTTGGAAAACTGTTCAAGGTTTACTTGCTGACGCAGACACAATTTGCAGGGTATGATTGAATAAACAAACGGTCTGGGTCAATCACAACCAGTAGCGTTGGTGGTTTAGTGGTAAAATTCATCGTTGCCAAGCACATGACTTAAGCGTGACGTGAGTCATAACATAATCCAAAGATCATCACTGTGACACCTCGATGAGCCCCGGGTTCGATTCCCGGCCGACGCAGTTCTTTTTGCCTATTTTTGGCCGTCCGAAGAGGTCGTGGTGGTGTCTGGGGATGTTGTTTTGACCGAGGAGTGGCCTGTGAGCGATTCGGTGGGTTGGGGGACTCTCGGGCGCGAAGACTTGCTGAAAGATGGCGGAATAGAGAGGGATGAGGTTAGTGGACGATGTACCGAGAGCATGTTTTATTTTTCTTTTGCAGAGTTGCGTGGATGATGGGGTTGAAGTGTCGGCGTTGCTGGTGGGGAAACTTGGTGATGCTAGGGATTCGGTGGAGACCTTTTCGTGGCGTCAAAAGCGGAATGATGGACTTGACATTGGCAGAGGTACGGCGGTGGATTGCAAGAGGAATGAACTGATTGACGGCGGGCTAGATGCGTTGTCTATCCACAGTGTTTGGACAGAGAGTTCGGTGCTCGAGCTGTGAACCACCCATGCGATGTGAAAGTGACTGGTGGCTTCTTGCGAGACGGCAGTTGAGATTAAGCCAGGCAACGGCGATGGAAAGATGCTTGGGCGCTAGCTCGGCTTTTCTGTCTATTCGTATAAAATCGAGGCAACTTCCCGTCACCATGCACATGCGTAGAATGTGCGGGATCAGGGAGGGAGCATTCATAAGCTTCAGCATGCAATGAATGGGAAGCAAAGTACTCAAGTTATCTTGGGCCCAAGACCTCTGGGCAATTCAGATATCTAATAAAGACGGGAGTAGAAGCGTTCAAGCTCTGTCTCGAGAGATTGATTCTTCAAGCCTCGGTAATTTTTCTAAAGATGATTCTATCTAAGTATTCAACGTGCCAAGTCTAATGGATATCTCCTTTGAGCCTACTAACTCTACCAGCACTGATATCGGAACTCTTTGTCATGTCTTTATTTGTTGGTGATGCCGACGCCTGGCTCCACACCTCCCATCCTCGCCACCTCTACCAGATTCTCGCAAACCAACTCCACGTCCTTGCTCTTGATTGGGACGCGGTGGTCGCCGTCCCATTCGACAACGATCCTGCGGTCCTTGGGGCAATACCGCTCACTCAATCGCCTGTGCAAGTGCAGGCCATTGTCCTTCAAACCGTGCACATGGAGTGTGGGTATCGTGAGCTTCCACTCCCTGGGCACGTCAACGAGTCCCTTGGTGCCATCATCGCACTCGCCGGCATTTTGGAACCACTCGCACTCGGCGCCAGGGGCCAACGAGACCAGCGGGGCGCGTCCAGCCATCAAGACGCCAAAGCGCCAGTCCTGCTCCCACAAGACCGTCTTGACACCCTCGCCTTCGAAACCCTGGATTTCTTCATCCCCACCACCCAGCTCCTTTATTGCTCGCCGCCGCTGCGACTCGAATAGCAGGCTCGCCGCAACCTTGGCGCCCTGGCTGAAGCCCATGACGCCGACCCACGCGCCGTCCGCGCCCAAGCGGTCGTCCTCGGCCATGGCCGCTTCCATCTGGTACCGCACCTCTTCCACGGCGGTGCCTGCATCAACCTCGGCGTGTTCGTGCGGCAGCCAGCGCAGCCAGCGGCGGTAGGGGCCTAAATCGGCGTATACGGGCACGATGCCCGGCCCGGCCGAGCAGAGAAAGGGACCATCGGCGAAGACGAGCCGGAATGATGTGCGGAGGCGGTTGAGGAGGGCGCGAGATTGGAGACGAAAGATTTCGGCCGTCACGCCGCCACCTGCGCATGCCTTGTAAGCAGTGGTCTCAGAATTCGAACAATGCAAGCCGCGAGTCTCGACGGGGGAGAGATTGGGACAGAATAAGTCGGGGGAACAGGTCAATGGGCGTGCGGTGGGGACCTGAAGCCCCACGTCTCCAACCCCAGATCCGCAAGCGGGCAGTCGGAGTATTCGGTCTTGAAGTCGGCGCCTTTCGAGAGACCAAGTTGCTTCCACTCACCGTGTAGACACAGTATCCGCGGGAGATGCAGCGTCGAGTCGGGCGTGGCCGTGGTACCCATGGTTGGCTCAGCGATTGACAAGGTGTTGCAGCAATTCGCCGTCCGTCTTTGAACCGATGTGCCTGAGCGGTTGTATGCCGATCCTGGAATGTGGTTGCACAGCGGGTTGACGCTGTCTGTGCAGCTGAAAGATTGGAAGATGGAACGCTCAAATAGCTTGGACCCAAAGCAAAAGCTGCAATTGTTGTCTTTCAGTCGCTGTCGCAGCCGAGTGTCCGACAAAGATGATCAGGCCAGCGAGCATTGCATCAAGGTAGAAATTGGACACAGAGGTCCATGGCCGGCGACGTCTTAAGTAGCAAGCAGCCTAGCGGCGGTGCTTAGCCAGGCGTGCCCTGCATTCCCATGCTGAGCTGAGCGGTACTGGGCTGTCAGCTGTAGTTCGTGTGTCGGACTCCGAACCATCGCCTGCAATGCCCTCGGCCCCCCGTGCAGTTTAGTCATGGCCGCTCCACGGGTGCTGCTGGCTGGCTGCGAGAGGCAACACACAAGCTGTCCTCGTCGTACTTGAATGCATCGCCGTGTTGGGTTACTGGAACACCTGCAGGGCTGAGCTGGGCTGACCTGTCCTCATCTGACCTGACACCGCTGCTAGCTAGCATGGTCGGTCGAGTATTTGTATCCACCAGGAGCATCCGTCGAGAAGGCTTGAAGCACCGAACAGGAACACCAACCTACCGGCCATGACAGCAAGAGCTTAGAATTTTCAGACAAGCTACTCCTGAAATTTCTCGTGAGATCCCCCCGGACGGGACTCTGTGCTGACGCTGTGCTTGTAGTCTCGATCACCTTCTCTGTCCCGGAAAGCAAACAGTCCACAACGCCGCCGACCGAAAAACATGGACCCTTCCACTCTATATCGCCTTTGACCTCTCTATTCCGTGGTCATCAATTTCTAAAAACTTCTTGTGATGAGGTCTCTCTTTCTTGTACCGTCTTTCTGCTTCTTCTCCATTCAGTGATCCGCTGAGACTCCATTCTTATCTGGATGGACATTTTCCCGTCTTCACACCAGTTCAGGCATCTCTTTCCCTCCTACTTGACGTCTTGAGAAATTCCCATTTAGCCACTTTTGCGCAATCTCTCAGCTCCACTTGCTCAAACTTAAATCCAATTGATCGTCGACTCTCAAAATGAGACTCGAAACCAAGGTCAATATCGCTCTCTTCATCGCTGCAATCTACGCGGCCACAAACCTCCTGCCAGTTTCCATTCGCTATGCCAACGAATTCATACACGCCATCAAACCCGTTCTGTGTTCCGCTTGCAGTTGCAAATGCCCATATTCCACCTACGACTTCATGGTCTACTAAAACTTCGGGAACGGCCCACAGTGGTACCTTGGAGCACCAGAGGGCTGGATATTCACTCCCAATCCCGCATGGGAGTGCTGCAAGCACCAGATGGAGTTTGCTGTGGCGCTGGTGGTGGCGGACATGACAGAGGAGGACCACAGGATCAGAACCAAGGCTATGGGAAAACCATGGGAAGACGCCAAAGGGAGGAAGCAGTGTGGGAATCTTGGATATGAGGCCGTTGCTGGTGCGAATGTTTGCCAGGCCGGAGGAAAGCGCGGGAAGCGGTGACACTGTCTCTCCTTTTCCAACATGTCTCACCTTATTGTATTCACCTGATTCTACTGCCATCTTTTGTCTTCATTCACCTCTCCTTTACTTTTGTCTCTGGTCGAATCCGAAATTTCTTAGAATATTCCTCTCCATTTCACATCCCTCAAAAACCCCTCTACACACGTGTCATAACACACAGCAACTTCTTACAACCTGCATCCACGTCCTCCACTTCCACCACTCCAACACAGGTATCAACAATCAAGAAGCGTCAGCCATGCTGCTCCTCGACGTCGTAACTGACATCGCCTGCTTCGTCGTCCTAGTCTACGCTGCAGTCATCACAGTCCTCTGCTCCAAATCAACGCGTCAACCCCCTGTGCCGATCATCAAAGAGAACAACACGGCCGCCAGCCACTACTTTCGGCACCCGATCGTCATCGACGGCTTGATCGGGACGCAGCTTAGGCTCGTCCATGTCAATGAAGGCAACGGCACGAACCCGGTCGTGTCGTCTTCGCTCTTCTCGTGCGAGACAACGTGCTTCATGGGGTCTCGTCCTCCTCCCCCTGCTGCTTCTGCTGCTCAAGAAAAGGTGAGCGAGGGCGTTGCCGCTGCTGGCTTGGCAAAGGAGTGCAACTGTAGCCGCAGCACTGCAGACGTAGCCGACGGCGATGAAAACGGCAACGGCGGCGACAACGCTAGCGACGAGAAGAGCACCGGCTGTGACTGGGAGGTCAAAGATTTCATACGCTTTCATCCCGTTGATTGGCTGGGTGATGCACATCTCCGACTGCCGCTAGGATACCTCTCGGGTGGTCGAGCCGCGGCACACGCGTGTCGCAAAGAACGCGAGGAAGCTACAAGAATCTTGCTCGGAGAGGGCAAGTGGTCGGATGGCGAAGAGCGAGAAAGATTCATGGAGGATGTGGAAACAGAGATAATTCAAGCGGCGCGGAGGAAGGACGACGAGGACTATATTAGACGTCATGGTCAAGAGGCGTTTGATGAGCGGGAGAAGAAGTATAATAAGAAAAAGTACGGGATTGAAGGGTCGCAGAAAGGGTGGTTTGGACAGTTGACCGAGAGTTTTTGGGGGAGTGGACAGTGAGTGCGAAAAGGGGACAATCACCTGGTGAAGGTGGATAGAAGTCAACGTCTCATCATCAGATACTATGGACTGCGCGCTATAGGTAGTAAGGAAATGGAACCTTTGCATATCAAAAGAATCCACACTTCGGCTATACGGAAATGTCAAGCTGCGGGCCATGCCTCTATGAAAAAGGCGAGGCACAGAAAAGACAAGCGAATGTCACACCTACACATACAGAGCAGCAGGGAATCCCCCAAGCAAGAACCCACTCAAGACACTCGCTCACCCTCGAACTGTCTCACAACAACGCCGCCTGCCCCCCCAGACGCGAAGCCCCTACCACGTTTGCTCCTCTCACAATGTCTCTCCACCGCCTCCTCCGTCCGTCTCTCCTTGCCCATTCCATCCATCCATCTCCCTTCTTCACCTCTCACGAATAGGCTGTCCTTCCTTTTCCAGACCAGTCTCGTGCACGCTCGCTCTCTTGTCGAAACCCAACGCCGAGTCCAGAGTACGATTGTATGTAAGGAAATCCCTCCTTCTCGCAAGAAACTGCCGCAACAACCAAACCACCTCTTCTACCTCCTCGCTCCCCTCAGCGCAGCAACCCGGGCAATCCGACCGCTCGTCCTCTTTGATCGACTTCGGCCAGCTTAAAAAAACGATGTCAGCCAACTTGAAAAAAAACCACCTTTTTCGCAGTGCATTCGCCACGTTGCCGCTCGCGCAGCCAGCTGCACGGCAGCACCAACGCGACAGCCAACGACATCAATACCGACAAGAATGGCGGCAATGATGGCGCCGACGAGCGCGGCTGTCGCTGGGAGTGGTCAGACTTTGTCCGCTGGAATGATTGATGGACACGATTGCAGATACTTAGAAATTTCACTGCCGATTTTCGACGAGGAGGACCGGGGCCAAGTAAGTTGACGGAGAGAGAGAACGTGGATGGAAATTCGAAAGCCGCTGTGTGGCGAATGCGATGCAGAAGGCGGTCGAGTTTGCGCGACGGGATGGAATTTGGGTCAGAATTTGGGGAGAAGGGGGTGGAGAATTTATTTTATTTATTTAGTTTAACGTCCCTCTAGAGTCAAAGACTATAAGAGATGAGGGTCTAAGACCCTACTAGTCTAGTAGCTATATAAACTATAGTCCTCTAACCTCTTTGAAGAGAGAGAGAGAGAGAATCTATACCTTTTTCGCTATTCCTTTCTAGTAGAGAATTCAATGGTTGTGATTGGATAATTCGGAAAGGGGTGGAGAAGAGGGTGAGGGAACTTGACGCGCGGCTGGAAGAACTTCACGAGGAGCGGGAGAAGCTGAAACAAGGATGGGAGGCTCTATGGCTGGGACGTTTGACTGGGAGGATCGTGGGCAGGGTAATGGCTGGGCTGCAGAGCGTTAGACGCTTGAAAAGGATAGCCGCGGAGGAACAAAGTTGCAAATCACAGCCAGGAGAGGAGAAATCAAGCAGACCACAAAGGAGAACCGTGTGCATATAGGAGGAGAGAAAGGCTCTACTCACCATGAATGCTGCTCCAGAACGAGCAAAACCCACTTTCCAGCCCTGGATTCCCAAAATAAGACCAAACACGTGCAAAAGTGCAAAAGCAGTGATTACAAGTATCCATAGGTAATAGCCTAGAGGTATTTATTGAGAGTGGTCATCTCTCCACCTTGCTTCTTCGTCAATCAATCAGTCCATCCATGCATCCATGCATCCATGCATCCGTGATGCCCTCACTCTATGGTCCATTGCGGACCACAAAGTCCAACCAACATGCAACGCACGCAAAACCAGCAAGAGAAAAGGAAAAAGGTCGTCCAAGGAAAAAATGCACGCGGGGAATCAATTGAGGGGGTGGATGAAAAAGCAAACAGACGTGAGGGAGAAAAGGAGGAAAAACAAGAAGGGGGAAGGGGCGTCTACGATTCGTCATTGTCCATGCATGTCGGGTTGTCTTGTGAGAACAACCTCAACCAACCAGCCGCTTTCTTTTCAAGCACTTGAAAGGTCTAAACCGAAGTGAGAAATTCTCAACGGGGGACACGCCAAACGCTCGACTCCGCAAAGAAAAATGATTTTCAACAGTGCGCGCGCAGCATCTACTCGTCCTCAAAGAAGGCGAGGATGGCCTTGACGCCAATGGGACCGAGCCCGTGCGGCGGGTAGCAGACGTACACGGGGTCCTCGTGGGCTCCCAGCTTCTCGCGGAACTCGCTCTTGTTGGTGAGCTTGAGCTCCTGCGAGATGGCTTGGTAGGCCTTGCTCAGCACCTTGACGCGCGGCTTCTTCATGTTGTGGCCAGGCGTGAAGCGCGCCGAAGCACCGCCTCCAAAAGTAACGTTGGTCTCGCCCTTGGCGGCCAACTGCTTGAGCGCGTGCGTCACAATGTACTCAATCGTACCCGAGGGTGCACCGGGGAAGTCGAGCGAGTACTTGACTTGCCAGCCGTGGTCGGGGCTAAGCTGCGCCATAGCAACGAAGGCAGCAATGGTACCCTCCTTGTCAACGGCGTAGTGGTAGACACGGTGCTCGCTGTCCTGCCATGGGTGGATGTCGGTCAAGTGAACTTGCTTGCCCTTGCGGTTGGCGAGCCAGTCCTTAACGCGAGCGTCAATCTTGTCGCGAATCTCTTGAGGCGGCGGGGTGCCCAGCGGGAAGTCGAAAATCTTTACGCCCTCCTTCTCGGCGTGACGGATCTTGCGCTGCAAGTCGTGGTCGTGAGCGGCCGGGTTGTTGGTCGGGTCGAGCCGCTGTTCGGCGGCGACGGAGAAAGTGCGCCAGTTGAAGCGCGTGGCGAGCACGTCTTCGACATCGGGACCGCACAAGAGCCAGAGGGGCTTAAGGTTCCGATCCTTCCTAATCCATCGGAGGTAGCCCGCAATGGTCTTGACGTACTGCGACTGGTGGCAGAGCGGGTCGCCGACAGTGATGGCGTAGTCTCCCTGCGGCACAAAGCCAACAGCGGCTCCAGTGAGCTCATCGCGCCAGATTTGCGTGCGCGGCTCCAGCCATGACGTGTTGGAAGCATCGCCATAGTTGGCAATGAGCCTCTCGATGGGCTGGAAGTCGATGGCTGCAGCCGCTCTGTCGGTGCCCTCCCACGGTGGGTGCAGCGTGCTAGCCTCGGGGTGACGCAGCTTCTTGATGGGCGGCTTCGCAGGCAAACTCTTGGGGTCGCGGTGGAACAGAGTGCCGTGACGAATGTCGCCCAAGTTGAGGAACAGCATGAGCATACGTTCAAGACCGATACCACCGCCACCGTGGGGAGGGGCGCCCCACTCGAAGCCCTGGATGTACTCTTCCAGGGTCTTAGGGTCCATCTTCAGCTTCTCCATGTTCTGAACAAGCATGTCGGCGTCGTGGATACGCTGGCCACCAGACAAAATCTCCTGGCCGCGGAGGAAGATATCAAACGAGTTGGTGACGTTGGAGTTGTCCGGGTCGGGCATCGTGTAGAACGGCCGGGCCGTGACGGGGAACTTGTCGAGAATGTAATAGTCGGTGCCGAACTTTTCCTTGATGACCTTGCCCAACTGGATCTCGTCCCTCGTACCCATGTCCTCGTTCTCATCAAGGGGGTTGCCATTGTCATCCCGCCAGCCCGACTCGTTGAGAAGGCGAATGCCTTCGGCGAAAGGCAGTCGGAGGGTCTTGTCGAGCCACTTGAGGTCTTCGTGGGGGAATTGGCGCTTGACAACGTCAAGCTCGTGGCGGTAGCGCTCGTATATGCCCGCAAAGATGTGCTTGAAGGTGCGGTCAAGCATGTTGAGGACCTCATGGTAGTGCTCGTCGATTTGCATTTCGATATCAAGACCAGTGTACTCGGTCAAGTGGCGATGGGTGTTGGAGTTCTCAGCACGGAAGACGGCGCCAATTTCGTAGACCCTGCCAAAGTCGGCAGATATGCACATTTGCTTGGCGAGCTGGGGACTCTGGGCCAGGAAGGCCGGACGGCCGAAGTAGTCGAGCTTGAAGACGCTGGCGCCAGACTCGGTAGCACCGCCTTGCAATTTAGGAGTGTGGATTTCAATGAAACCCTGGGTATCAAGGTAAGAACGGAAAAGGTTGCAAAGACCGGACTGGATGCGGAAGATGCTCTGCGAGGTGGTGGAGCGCAAATCGATGATGCGGTTGGAGAGACGGGTCCTGTCACTAACGCGGACACGAGTGTCGCCCTCTTGCTCAGTCTCAGCCTTGGTGACCTCGGCCTCGGCGACGCTAAAGGGCAGCGGCGTCGTGACCTTGGATTCGACGTGCAGCTCGTGAATGGAGATTTCGACATCGTGGACGGTGGTGCCCTTGATGACGCCCTCCTTTGCCTTGGGTTCCTGGACAATGCCCTTGACCAGGACAACTGACTCAGCATCCAAGTGCTCGGCCCAGTAGACAAAGTGTGGGGAAATGTGGCCGTGTTCGTGCAAGACACCCTGAATGGTGGCCGTTTGCTGGCGCAGGACAAAGAAGACGAGATGGGCGCTCATCTTGCGCAGGTGGTGGACGCGAGCGCGGAAGAAGACCTCCTTGCCAACATCCTTGGAGGACAGGTCGAGGAGAGTTGCGCGGTCCTTGTGCTCGTAGTTGTCATTGGCGTAGTTGTTGATGGGGACTTCACCGTACTTGGCACGCATCTCGGGCGTCTCCTCGATTTTGGCGCGCTCCTCCATTTCGCGACGCTTGCGCATCTGGGCCTGTCGACGCTCGTCGGCCTCGCGCCTGTGCAGTTCCTGCTCGGCAGCCTTTTCTTGCTTCTTCAACTGGTTTCTGCTCATGGGCTCGCCTTCGCGGTTGAGCGGGATGTCGCCCGAGTCCGAGTCGTCATCGTTGCCGAGGTGCAGCTTCTCTCTCAGGTTGCGAATCGGGCTGTGCGAGGACTTGTCGCCAAAATTTGTGCTGTTGCGGTGACTGCGGTCAAAGGTGCCACTGCTTCGGCCAAAGATGGCGGAGGTGCGCGGAGAACCGGAACGCGGCGACGCTCTGCCAGGCGACCTGACGCACTGGGGCGACGCGACGCGCGGGGAAGCGGGACCGGCAGCGCCATTTGCCTTGGAACTCTTGAGCGAGTTTTCATCGTCGGTCGAGTGAGGGCTCGAGTGGTGGTTGCCCGTCTTGAGCTTGCTGAGGGCTCTTTTCAGCGAAGACATGATTGGTGGTGTAGGAGGAGTCTAGGGTGTCTTGAGGGAAGAGTGAGCAGCAACAAGCCACCAGACGTCTTAGACGAGATTATGTCTGGGGAGGGATGCAATGGAGGTACAGAAGTGAAGCAGAAAGCAAGGGCGAGGGGCGGGGCGTTCTTGGTTTTGAGGCCGCATGCAATGGAGTGGACGGACGAAGGTGAAGTGGGTGGTGGAAAGTATGACGTAGCCGGGATGCGGTCGATGAGAAAGAAGGCTGGAAGCCGGTTCGGCACGGTGGCGCCGATCCTGGATTTGACGGGCTTTCAATTTTGCTGCAGATGATGAAGATTATTTTCTTAGAGGAACGGGCTTATACGTCGTGCTCCAGTCCGCGGCGGGCGGACACCGAGCATCCGAGCGTCTGACTCTGTTTCTCGCCTGGCTTTTCCCTGCGCGGAAGCTGACGGATCCCGCCCCGACCCCCGACGCCCCCGCCCCCCTGCTGGCTTGGTTTCCCGTCGACTGCTTCCAGCTCCGACGAGTGATTGAGGACGTCAGCGCCAGTGTGACGGGGATCGAGGATCCGGCAGCGGCAGGGAGCGTTGGCCGTGCGTCTGACGGCATTCTTGTCGGGTCGCTTTGTCGCCTCGGGCCCTCTATTGAAACTGCATCTTTCCTTCCCATGGCAGCATTACCGTCGTCAGTGTTGGTCCAGCATGACGTGCCTTTGATATGCCCCGTCCACGTGCAAGAAGGAAGGATGACAGCCTTGGCTGGTTCGCCGGCTCCTTGCTTGAGGTCCCAAACGACCTGTCGCGTCCTTGATGCCCTGTCGCAGCCCTACACTGTTCTGTTCTGTTGTTCTGTTCTTCTTATCGAGCAGGAAACAAGCACCAGCCGCCCTGCCAAGTCTAGAGCTTGTGCCCGTCGATCCTCATTCCTTGTCCGTGTGGCTGTCGCCGCCAATGAAAGCCCCCATCACGTGCATCCATCTGCCAGCGACCATTGCCTTCTATCAGGTCTTTCGCCCTTTCGGCAATTGTCATTTAATCCTGCCGACGTCTTGACATCACAGGTGTACCAGCAGAAGTCGATATGATCTCGAACCGAGCACCGGGAAACAAGCCCAACAAGCTCGGCTAACCAACCCAGAGTCCCCTTTCCCTCTTTTCTGAGACAGGGTTCGCCATCTCCATCCACCGATCCCGTCCGCCCGCCCCTACCACCTCTCCCCCCTGACCCTGCCACCATGCCTTGCCTTACCAGCCTTACCTAACCGCCTGCCGCGACCTACCTACATGTACCATGCCCTCCTCACCTACACCATTATTACCTCATCCCCCTCCCCGTCCAGCCGCTGCACTTACACGTTGATGTAAACACCCTATCCCTACCCTTCTCTCCCTTCAACCCAACCACTACTACTCTCTCTCTCTCTCTCTCTCTCTCTCTCCATCATCACAAGCCAGCGGCGGGCGTTTCGTGTCCGGCAATGTCGGCGCAGCCAGCCGGCCAGCCAGCCAGCCTGCCGCTGCATTCCTGCTATTTTCGGCTCCTTCAGTACATGCAGATGACCTGCCTAAACCCTTCCCTTCCTCATCCTTCCGAACCCATAAAGCATTCGAGTTACGTACTCTTTCATCCGCTTCCTCGTGCCATTCCCGGATCTCCGCGACAGATGACTTCCTGCTCATCCGACCGACAGCCCCCACACATACTTAACCTCCTTGCGCAGCCAGCCAGCCAGCCAGCCAGACGGCTGTCTGTCCCTCCCACAACCCAAAGCAAAACAAACGGAGCCATCCCGCACGCTCCCGTCCGCGTGCCGGACCCAGCCGGATTGAACGACCTCATCCGTCGATCGCGCAAACCGAGTACACTGCGTACCGATCAGCCAGCGTTGTCCAGCGGAGAAAAAGGGGGAAAGAAAAAGGAAAGAAAAAGGAAAGAGAAAAGAAAAGAAAAGAAAAAGAAAAGAGATGAAACAGATGTCGTTCAAGGGGAGAGCGGGGGGCGTGGAGGAGTATGCGACTCCAGACGTGGTGGCCGGCCGCGTCCCGGGCCGATCTTCGTTGCTGATATCACCGCACTTGACCACCTTCCTGCTGAACTGACTGATTGACTCATTGACTCACTGACTGACTGACTGACCGACCTTGCGGAGAAAGGAGAATGGGAAAAGGGACGCCAGGATAGGGCCTGGCTTGGCGGATACCTAGGTATCAAATGTGATCGGAGACGCGACCAGGGGACCTACGTGGAGCCAGGGCGAAAACGGAAGTGCGCGATGTATGACGTCACTTGGCAATCCCCCGCCTCCTGTCCCGTCCCGTCCTCTCCCTGCCCCCGTCGGGAGCGTCGGGAGGAAGGAACCTAGCTAAGTCTCGGCTCCACTGCGCTGGTCCCGTCCCGTCCCCCGTCGCGTCCGCTCACACCAGACGGCGTATCCATGTATCACCCACTCAAACAGCCTTTACTCATGCCCTTCCATCTCTGCAAGTACAAATAGAGAGAAGGAACTGCCCGGTTTGTTGTCTGGCAAACAGATCTTGCTTACTTGCCTCTTTGTTGGCTCAAAAAGAGGCACCCATGCCGTCGTGCGCAGTCTGTCATGACGAACGAGAGAAGGAGAGAGGAGCCGAGGGAAAACGAAGGAAGCATCAGAAGCATGTTGAAGATAGAACTATAATGCCATGACGAATGAATAATACGTAGGATGCCGTGATACATGATACATGATGATGCGAGGAGCATACAGCTGCTGCTATTCCAACAACAAATAAGAAAGAACAACATCAACAACAAGAGCGAAAAAGTAGAGAGAAGGTCGAGAATATGCAAGAAAAAGGAAAAGCGCGCCATCAGACCAGCCAAACAGCAAGACAACCACCCCATGCCCTGAGAAAAAAAAACAAAAAAACAAAAAAAAAAAAAAGGATGATACAGTTGATATGCCCCCATCTCATACACAACCAAATAATGCCTTGCCCCAAAACGAACAAAATGATATAGACAAGTATCCTCCTCTTTTGATAATCCATCCACCTCTTTTCGCCTGGTTTTTTTTTGAGTGCCCATTTCCCTGTTTGCCATTCCCATTCCCATTCCCAATCCCACCCTTTTTGCCTTTTGATTTTTTTTTCTTTCTCTGCTTCTTCTTCAACTCTCCTGCCCCTGCTCTCTCCATCTCCCGTCAAACAATCATCTCCCACCACTACTTCCACCGCTCGCACTCCCACTGCTCGCGCTACCGCTCTTGCGCCTCCGCTCGCGCTCTCCAGCCGAACTGCTCTTGCGCGTCCGGTTGGTACGGCGAACAGGCTCTGGATGGATCGACGCAACGCTGACGCCCAGCCCACTCGCATTCGCACTTACGCCGCTGGCCGCGCTCGTGCTCACGGCCGTGCCGGCCGACGTGCTCCTCAGGCCGCCGCTGAAGGGGAACCCAGGGAACCCGAGGCCTTCCTCCTCTTCGAGCACCGGCGGCGCCGTGGCCGTCAGGCTGCCGACCCATTCCTCGGTGCGGCCTTGGGTCACGCTGCCCTTGCGAGTCCTGCCTCCAGTCGATGTGGAGACGCTGACGCCGCCGCCGCCACCACCACTCACCGCGCCACCTGCACCGCCAATGCCGCCAACGTACGGGCTGCCAACGCCGTCTGCAGTCGACGCCATTCCCGGCGCGTCACCAACGACAACACTTGCAGCCCGGCTGCGCGTGTGTATTTTTGCTTCTTCCTCGCCGCCGACGCGGCCAAAACCGCCCCAGCCATCAAACTCTGTTGCAAAGCGTACCGCCGACGCCAGGTAGAAGCGACGGTCCTCTCGCCACGTCTGACCAGCAGCCTGGAAGGATCGCAGAACCGACACGTAGGCAACATCGCCCGCATAGCGGCCTTTGAGCACGCAATTGCCCACGTCGTGCCAACCTCGACCGTCTTCGAGCTCGGCAACCAGTTCCTCTTCGGTAGTAGATGGAGTGCGGAGCGGGGGACGCAACTGTGCAATGAAGATGGAGAGAGCCAAGAGAAGCCACTGGCGCAAGAGGGGGCCGTGCCAGCGCGAGGGGATAAGAGGGAGAAGGACCCGGAGGGCATGTGTCGTAGTGAGGAGAGAAGAGAGGTAAAAGTCGTAGCGTCGCTTGCGGTCGCCTGACGAAGACTTGGCGAGAAGGAGGATTGTGGCGAGCTTTTGGGCTTCCGCAAACTGAGCTGTAAGTGACGGTCTGGGAGCGCTAGGAGTTGGCGTGGTCTGGGGAGATGCGGTGGACGAGGGCGGCGGCGAAGACGTTGCAGTCGGACTGGTTGGACCTCCAGAGCTGCGGCCGCTGCTGCCCATTTGCCAGCTATTCCAGTGCTCCAGAACGGCTTCCTCGGCTTGATCGAAAACGGATTCAATGTTGGCGCCACCGGGGCCATCGAAGAGGTTGTCGAAGCGTTTGTCGGCGGCAACACGCTCGAAGATTTCTGTAAGAGATGAAGTTGGGTTGGCGCTCGGCCGGGTATACTTGGGGTCGTCGAGATATTTGTGGAGGAAGTTGTAGTAGCAGCAATTGAGGGCGAGGGCTTCGATGGCAAGGGTTCGGCTTTTGAGTTCGTATGCATAGCTGAGGTGGACAAGGGGATGGCCGACTAAAGATTGTGAGATTGAGTCCATGGCTGGATTTGCGGTGCAACTCACTGCCAGCAACAAAGTTGTTGATCAACGGCTCGTCTCCCGCAAACAAGAAATCCTCCAACATTTTTTTCCAGTCGTAGCTGTACTGAACCAGCTGGTCTTCGAAGAAATCGACGAAAGCGCGCTGATATCTGTTGACACACCGTAAGCGCAAGCTCTCATTCGAGCCTAGCAAGGGTCCAACTTACTCCCTCTTGCCCAGAAAGTCTCTCCAATCATGCCGCGAAATCTCGCCTGGAGAATCCCTCCACGGCTCCAGCTGTTCCGACTCCTTGTCATAAATCTCGTTCATCTGCTCTGCCGACGCGCCAAACATGTACGCTCCCCCAAGAAGCTGGTCTCGTCAGCCCAAGTCGTCGCTGCCGACGTTGATCTCGTATCTTACCTCGGCGGTGCCATTTCTGGCCCGTCCCTCCCTGTAAATGACCGAGTGGTTGGCGTGATTTGCGCGCAACAGGTGCTTGAGTGTCCGG
Source organism: Phyllosticta citriasiana (assembly GCF_038021145.1). Classification (NCBI taxonomy): domain Eukaryota; kingdom Fungi; phylum Ascomycota; class Dothideomycetes; order Botryosphaeriales; family Phyllostictaceae; genus Phyllosticta; species Phyllosticta citriasiana. Next base: position 1,401,289 of record NW_027117279.1, on the reverse strand, counting down.
GGCCGTTTCTCGGCGGCAGTCTCGACGTCGTGGATCTCGACGGCGGGCAGCTTGACGGCCGGGCTGGCGCTGCCCACGAGGCCCTTGAGCGATGGCAGGCGCGGCAGCGAAATGTTAAACATGTTTGCTGTTTGTGTTTTGGTGGCGGGGGAGCCTGTGCGGGCTCTGCCGCGCGAAGAGCGGAGGGTTGCAGGTGGCGAGGGCGGCGGCGAGGTGATGGTTCGATGTAGCTCTTGTCGTCGAGTGTTGATGTTTGTTGGTGTTTGCAATGTCGGCGAATAAGCGTCTGGTGCAGGCACAGAGGTTGAGGCAAGGTGAAGACAGGGTGTGAGCAAGGCAAAAAAAATTGAAAAAATTGTCTCGACGGTAGTGAGGGGTTTTTGGTTGTTTTTGTAGCACAGCAACGGCGTCAGAGGCGCTCGTCGAGGTAGAGTGGTGTGCCGTCGGAGAAGATGGTGGGGTACGGGCGTAGAAGCGTCACAGTACAGGTGTAGGTACGACGTGGAAGCGGATCAAACGTCTTATCGGAGCGTGGTGTTGCAGGCGGGCAAAGGGAGCGAGCGAGAGATGGCTAACAGGACAGTCGGTGCTAAAAAAGACGGGGTCGTGGTCGCGATCCTTCAGGCCGAGTAGCGCAATAAATAATGCGGCAGTCGTGAGATGGGATGCAAAGGAAAGGACCGAATGGCAGCGTCGTCTTGTGGATTTTCGCTGAGCGACGAGCTGCAACCTAGGTAGCGACTCGACGGCCGTGATGTCTGGACTGGCAATTCCCCAGGCACAGACTGCCATGAACATGAATAGGTGCAGTGAGGGGGAGGTGATGACGCAGGGCTCTACCTGTCTCCCGCAGCCTTTGGGCCTTTGGTTTGGGCAGAAGGGATGGCCCATGCTCGGCATCCCTGCCCGTGGTCTTCCATGGTGTGTTCCTTTGCTGCTCGTGACTCAATGAGAGAGAAGAGAGAACGTGTGGGTTCATGCAGGTGGCCCAAAAGAACCGATAGCTAGTCGTTGTCGCGTCGCGGGTCAAGTGGTGGGTGGCTACACCCCGACGTCCCTCACCATGCGCATCCTACACATCCACCAATCGACCACAAACAAACAACCAACCCAACACACGCGACGGGGGCTAATTTCGCCCTCGGCCTCGATGCATGTAACTTGCAGCGGCCAACCAGAAGACACCAGCATCAATTGAAAAGAAAAAAAAAAAAGAAAAAAAAAAATTGCCAAAGGAACCAAGGCGGGAGAAAAAACTGCTGCCATTGGGCTGCCATGCCAGGGGTGGTCCTAGCTCCCGGTCCCCAGCCAGCACCAGGGTCCTCGTCGTCTTCCTCTTCCTCTCTCACCTCACCTCACCTCACCTCACCTCGTCCTTCCGCATTGGATCCGACATCTCAACCAGCGGTGAAGCGTGCAAGAAAAGTGGCCTGGCGCCGTCCACCGCAGAGAGAGCCCAGTCCTCACGGCTTAACAATTATTGCCTTCTCGGATGACGACGATAATGATGATGATGATGATGATGATGACGATGATGATGTATCCCATCTCTCGGCTGCCACCACCAATCTGACTGATTGATGACCTGTTTCCTCGCTCTTCCCCTCACTCGACCGGCACAACCCATGATTGCTGCTTTCGGTCGGTCCCTACATCGACCTACCCACCTACCCACCCATCCACCTACCTACCTACCTACCTACCTCGCTCAGCTCGACTCGACTCGACTCGATCGCCTCCTTCCTTCGCCAGAGCTGAAACGGGCCTTCGTTCCCATCGGCGAATAACGGCCAACCGCTCACTACCTCCACTCCAATCCCATCTCACCACCCACCGGGCACCCCGCAGACGCCCGCGCGCCGATCTCGTGTGGTGGATAAGATGCAACGCTGTCCTCCTGGGCGGGGGCGGTCCCTCGTCCTCATTGCTCGCCCGCCCTATCTACTTGGCGACCTTCTCGACCCTCTCCCTCCGCGCGCGCCCCTCAAGAGGCCCGACTACTGCCAAACCGGTTCTCTCTGCTTCCAGAAGCTGCGGGGAAAAAAAAAAAAAAAAAAAAAAGGTACTGTGAGTCACTGTCCGCTGGAACTGAACTGGGGCTTCCGCGAGCCCCAGGGTCATCCCCCCCAACACCGAGCGTGAGTCTCAGCTATCTATCACTTGCTTGCATGTGTACTGTACCTTGCATAACCTCCTACCTACCTAGTTACATACATGTGTCTATCTAAAGGTGCCTCACCAAGCCACCCAACACCAAGGCACCAGCCACGGGCGGGCAAAAATCACCTGGCGCACAGACATTTGTTTCATCCGCGACCCGACCCGCCGCCCGTCTGAGCTGTCTGTTTGTCATCAACCAAGTGGCGCAACGCTTGTGAGTTTGTTGTTGCGTTGATGGTCCATCACCGAGCTACGCCCGTATCTGCCTGCGGTAACCCCCAACGGGCGGCCGGGAACGAAGGGAGGAGGAGGAGGAGGAGGGAGGGAAGGAAGCATGAAATGGTGCCTCGTGCAGGTGGTCAACCAAGAACTTGATCTTTTTCGAGAGGAACGACACGAGCAGAATATGGAAAAGAGAATTTAAAGCCGCTGCTGCTTGCCTGCGTACCTTTCTGTTTGGCTCGCCTCAACTACGGACTGCTGCTACTGCCTGCCAACTGCCTGCCTGCTGGCTTGATCTCTCGCTTGCTTTGTCCCGCCCGGCCTGTACCCATCTTGTCCGCGCATCTTTCCCTTCAGAAATACCCAACAGTCTGCCCGAACTGCTTACCCTTCTCGACGCCGAGAAGCTGGCTTCCTTGCGAGCGTTGCCGCTTCCGATGTTTGTATCGAAAACCTTGTGAACAGGACCGCGGATCAGATGAGGGGAAGAGGGAAAGCGTGCCAAAGGTAAAAGGAAATAATAATGTTGGTGTCGAAGATTGTGGAACAAGGGAGAAGGGGGAGAAGCAGAAGAGGAGAAAGAAGAGCGAAAGGGGGGATCAAAGGAAAAAGAGAAGAAACTCCCCAGCGCAAAGAAGATTAAGGCCTAGGACCGACAGGTGGAAAGACGACGACGGTAGGAAAACGCAAAGGAAAAAAACGAGGGGTAAAGGGCAGATGGCGACAGACATGGCCCCCCAAAGAAGCCGCCTCGTGTCGTCTTTGTGGATGTGCCAGCCAGAAAGCAAGGCCGCATCGGGGAGAATATCCAGAACCTCCCCTAGCCCCATGCATCCATCCAGTACGACGTCCGTAGGTACGTCTAGCAACACCCGTATGCTGCAGCCCCGCCATGTGCGGTTTGAAAAACGCAAGTCCCTCCCTGCAGCTCATCCCGTGGCTGCTGCAGTGGACGAGACCCAAAACGAACGAGGGAATCAAGTGTCGGGACGACAGGAAAACGGGACCAGACCAGCACAACCTCCGCTCCGCTCCCGATTATTCACCAGCAATCCCCCAACCCCCCCAAAACATCCCATGTGCATGCCATGGCAAAAGTCAACGACGACAAAAATCCAGCAAGCACACAGGAAGAAAAGAAAAAAGGAAACAAAAACAAAACTCCAGGGCTACTACAACAAACACACAACCGTTTGTGAATTTTTTGCCGACCGAAGAGACCCGTTTCTCAATGCCAATCGAAATCCTCCATGTCCGCCCTCTGCTGCTCTCCCTTTTGCGCGCCCTTGCTTAAATAACCTAGGGAATCATTTCAACCAGCTCCAGTTGGCACGACCGAATTCTGCCGTTGCGGATATTGCGACGGCCCTCCTGGTCGATATTGGCTCTGTCGGTTCGGTGACCCTCGGTCACTGCCGTGGCTCTCTGCTGACCCTTGCGGGTTGATATACGCCGGCTTGGGATACGCCAGGGCCTCGTTGTTGGATGACTGGCCGTCGCCCACATGTCGGACCGACGGCTCGGCGTGATATGGTGACGGGTCCGTCTCGATTCTGGCCACGACGGGCGCCGAAGACCGGTTGCCTGAATTGCCAGTCTGGGGTTGTCCGCTGTTCACGCTCGCTTGCGGAATCTTGCCCATCTCGCCTACGCGCTTCAGAATTTCTTTGGTCGTCAATTCGGCACTGAGGTCAAACATGTTGGAGTCTGCTAGAATGGATTGAAGCTCCTCGGGAACCTGGTTCCGTTAGCATAAAGCTTGCAGTGTCAATCTGCCGTTACTCACCTCGCACATGGAGTCGTTGCATTCAATCAAGGCATGTACAGCTTCAATTGCGAGGAAACTTGCCTCCATGTCCGGGCTTTTGACGTTGGGGTAAAGAATATTAGGGGCAATGACAGTGGCCAAGTTGTGGATGTCCATTTTGCTGCCAGTGTCCTCGTCGACGGCGCAAAATGAGGATACCCAATTCAAAAATGTGAAAAGAACCTCCATCGTATCCCGGTGGACCTTGGGCAATAGACAACATGTTAGGTGCAGCACCCGACGTCGCTTGTCCTCGTCCTGTATCTTTGCACCGGTAATGAACAGCTTGTGGAGCTTGAACGTCATGACCGGATCCGGCAGCTCACGCAAAAACTTCTTTAGCAGGGCCGCCAGGTTGACCGGGCTCTCACGAGTAAGATCAACTGCATCCCCGCCCTTGTTGTCGATTTCCTCGGTGAGCTCGCGCAGCCTCTTGATGTTGCCGTTCTTACGGAATACACCTTCAACCGACATGTCCATGGTGCGCATGGCTGACACGGCGTCCTGGACCAGTGCTGGGACCTTTAGCGTGCCCGGACCCACGCAGTCGGTTGACTCGGCGCCGTCCTTTTCGACGACATACTCTAGACTCTTGCCAAAGACACCCTTCTTCTTTCCACCCTTGGGTTTCTCGTTGCTGTTGCCCTTGAAAGCCTTGCCGAATTTGTTCCAGAATGTTGGCCTCTTTTGATTCTCAATCAGCTCGAGCAACTCTTCCTGGTTGAAGTGGCCTTCAAGCAATGGCTCCATCGTGAGAACCGCTACGTGCCGGACTATAAAGTACTCGAGTGCAGTGAGCTCTGAAAAGTACTTTTTGCCGTAATGGCCTTCGCCCGCAGCAGCCTTTTCCAGCTCTTGTGCACCAGATACATCCCGACGATGGCCGTTGACTAGCTTGGCTCTCGGCTCACGTCCGGTGAGGTGGCCGCCGGCGTATTTTGCGGCGTTTGGCCTCTGATCCTTTGCCTGTTCGGCGGCGATAATTCGTGGAATGTCGTCAAGGGCGATGCCGCCATTGGTACCGAAGGTCAGCGCATCCCCTTCGTTGGGATCGCGTCCCTGCTCGATGGTCATGCCTGGCTGAACTCGTGGGTCTCCTGTCGATCCGGGTCGTACGCCCTCGGGGCCGTCCATTACCCTCGACGTCCGGGCGCGCTTCATCGTGTTGGACAAGTGTTTGTCGAGTCGAGTTGACCGTAATCGTCGAATATCGCCCAGGGTTTGTTCGTACGACGAAGGGGTGGCTTTCTCCTGCACGTTCTGTCCGTTATAAGACCTTGACCTTGTATCTGAGCGAAGGAGGGGTGGCTCAACAGCTTCTGATCCGGATGGGGAGATGCGGTGACCACTATTTGAATCATAGTTGGCCAAGTTCGGGTCGTCTGTTGGGGGAATCAGCCCGTACTCCCATGTTGGGCCAGAAAAGGGCCTACCTGATGTGTGCGGCAACGCGCCGCTTGTGCGTAATGTCGCCAAAAGACGGGAATGGGCGACCCGCAAAAGATGAACGTATTGGCGCAACCTGGTAACGTGCACAAAGCCCACCTCAGCATCTGAAACATTGGCAGCGCAGCCCGCGCAAAGCAGCCTCTCGTGGACGCCGCTCCATCTAGCCTCTGGCGAGTCTCGGAGGTCTTTGTTGCAGTTTTGGCAGACCATGCAGGCGATGTGGAAGACCCTGTGGCCCTTTCTCATGCACTTGTCTTCGACTGGCTTGTCGCAAACAGGGCAGGTGTCTGCTGTCCGCTGCACTAGTAATGCTGACTCGTTGCTCGAGTCGGTCTGGCTGTCTTTTTCGAGCTTGGGCTCGAGCGAATTGATGTGGGTCATGAAGCTGGTTAATCCTTGTGTCCGACCCGTCTCGCGCTCCAGCTTCAAAGCGCCCTGAAGACATATCCGGATGAGAAGCTTCAGGTAGTGGGCCAGACCTGTAACCAGAGACAACAGCTCTTGGGTGACGCCCAGCCTGCGCACGCCCGTGTCCTGCGACTGGGCCAGAAGCTGGAAGAAGGCGACAACCTTTTTACAAAGCAACTTGGCCTCGCGGGAATATGAGAGCCCTGAATCTCTGTTAGCGCCAGCTGAGACGAGCGCGGGGAAAGATGACGCACCCTTGGGCGTCTGCTCAGCCAGCAACCGATCCAGGTCATCAGCCGCTTCAAAGAGCAGGTCGATGTGGATGATGAATCGCCTGGCGGCGAGGACCCCGTCAAAGTAAGCGCCGTTGCTGACGTGCAGCAACATGTCCGAAATGCACGTCGCCGAGCGCTCCTCAAACGCCGACAGCGTCTTCCATATCCAGTTAACTTTTTCCTCGACGCGTTCTTCTTCCAGGCGAACCTGCTTTCGAAGCTCCTCATTGTCCTCTTCCTCGGCCCGCGCCTTTTCCACAACGGGCTGCCCTGACGAGTGAAGTCGGACATTCCAAAACTTGTGTATCATGTAGCATTCGGGATGCCAATGTTGATTCTGGCCGTTCCGAAAGATTTCGACAAACTGCTTCAGGATGGCGGTCTGACAGCCGTTGCACCGCTGAGCAAACCGAGTGGAGTAATGAAAGTGACAATATACGTTGCTGTCGTGCTCGTAGTAGCTGTCCTGAGCCCCAAAGACGGTGGGACACACGGAACAAGTGAAGTGTTCAATGTGGTATTTACGGTCCAGAGCGGTTATGTACGAGCCGCGCAGGGCGCCGCCGCACTCGTAGCAGAGAAGATCCAGCCGGCGGAAATAGTCTGTTTCGCAGAGGGGGTACTGGTTCGGGCCTTGGTCAGGCACGGGGAAGAACTTTGAAGCCACAATCTTGTCGCAGTCCTGTGGACGAGTTAGTAAGGGAGCGCAGGGCCAAAGAGCAGCGACGGGGTATAACTGACATGGCACGTGAAGCACTCGAGGTGGAACGTATCGCCAAGCGCCCTGACAAACTGGCCAGTCAGATGGCCTTTACACTTTCCACAAGTGCGCGAGCCGGACGGTCTCCGCGAGCCGTTGCGCGACCTCTCTCGCGACGTACTAAGCGCGCCGCCATCGGCATTGTCTCTTCCACGCGATCGTAGCTCGGAGCGGTCGGCGGACGGATCCCCCTGGGTGTTTGTAGTGGCAGCATCGCCGGGAGCGCCAGGCAGAAGGTCTTCAGGTGGGCCTAGGCCATCTCTTGACGGCGTACCCTCTGAAGGGGTTGCCATGATGTGACGCCAGCACCCCTGATGCGCCCACAGTCTTGTCCCTCGTGGGTGCGGCGATAGGGGAGTCGGAGTCGGTGGACAGAGGTCGCAGGCGGTACGGGCCGTGAGATTGTATAGTCGGGCGTGTGGTGGTGATGGGCTGCTCGGAGGAGGCTGCGGGAGTGCGGAGAGGAGCAGGCGGGCGCAGCTTGGCGAGGGTTTGGCGGGATGGATTTGAGCGGTCAGAGAGCGAGAGTTGGGCGTGGTGGATTGGAGCTCCTGAGGCGATGGACATTAACATGGGCGGTGGGTGTTATTGTTGCGCCGGCGAGTTGTCGGACCCTCGACTTGGTCGTGTCGTCGGTTGGAGAGATCCCTGCAGGGGAAAGGGAAGCGGGAGAGTAGAGGCTGAAACGAGCGAGCGCGACGAGACGGCCGCCGCCATGCACCACTGCTACCGTAGACCAGCGCGACTGCAGCACGTCTCGCAGGCCGGAGTGATGGGCGAGGCGAGGCAAGGCGAAGCACGGCACGACACGGTACGGCAGGGCAGGGCAGGGCAGGACAGGACAGGACAGGACAGTAGGTACCTCAGAGGGTGGAGCTTGTGGGGGAGGCTGCCTCGTGGGAGAGAGGGTCGGGTCGCTTTTCGTTGTCGAGGGCGAGGGGGGGTGTTTTGACGTTGGTGGCAGAAGCTAGACGGACGGACGGACGGACGGACGGACAGACAGACAGGGACAGAAAGAGGAGGATGGGGTGGAGGGCCTGCTGTAAGGTCACTGCGGGTAGGGTATACGGAGAGTAGATTGCGTTGTTGATCCATGAGCCTACATAGATGCATCTAACCATGTAATTATCTGTCTGCTGCATTGCCCGCCCGCCGCCCGCTGCAGCTCTCGCGTGTCGACCGTCTTGCTGTACGCTGTAATTAAGATTGCCTGGTTACCGCTCCGTGCTTCTCGCGCTCTCAGGGGCCCATGGCCAGGGCAATGTCGCCGCCAACCAGAATTCTCGAATGCTTCTCTGGATTGTGTTTGGTGGTGTTGCGCACATGTGCCCTGCCGTCATGATGCGACCCCCGGTCGGCCACGACTTCATCTTTGCCTGGCTGAGGTGCCCTGTCGCTTGCTCGGCCGCGGCACAGGCGCCGCCGGCGAACCCAAAGCTTCACACAGAGCCGCAAGCCCGCAAACGTCTCGACCGCCTTGCCCACCTTAATCCAACTTCATCAACACCTTCCCTCCACTGCGACCATGGGCTTCACCCAGCGCCGCCGCCGTCCCAAGGGCGAGGGTGCCGGCGACGAAGAGGCCGGCCAAGAACTCAAGCTGGGCGAGTTCCAGAATGTTACCACCCTTACCCTGTCCGAGGCCCGCCTCATCATTGATGCCATCGTCGAGCACCGCAAGAAGCACAAGATCGCGCTCAACGAGACCGAGACCCTGACCAAGATGCGCGCCTACCTCGACGTCTTCAGCCGCTTCAAGGACCGCGACGATTGTGATAGTATCGACAATCTGCTGCGCACCCGTAACGACCTGGCCGGCTTTGAGAGGAGCCAGCTCGGTACGCGTCCCTTCCCCCACCGCCGCCGCCGCCGTGATACGTGTTCGCCCGCAATTTGCATCGCCGCGCGACTCGACCTGCCGCTTTTGTTGCGTTACGAGTCGAAGCTGACTGCTTGCCTACAGGCTCCCTCTGCTGCGACAACGCCGAAGAGGCAAAGACGCTGATCCCCTCGCTGGTCGACAAGATTTCCGACGACGACCTCCAGCAGCTGCTCCTCGAAATCAACCGTGTGCGGGCCATGAACAGCGAGTGAGCGCCGGCCCAGCCGTCTGGCTGCTTACCCACACCGTCTCTTTCTATAAAAAGAAACACATGATCACGGCCACGACTACAACCACTCCAAACTTGGAAACATTGCGGAAAAATAAAGGAATCTCCGGGGACCAACACGACATGTGCGGTGACGAAGAAATGACATAGCGAGCGAGGAAACATGACGGCGAAAAATGCGAGTCAACGAGATAGCAACCCAAACCCACCACAAATACACATGGCCGGCCGGCCGTCAGCAAGGACCCGGATCGACTTGCTCTACACGGTTCATCCAGGGGTGTTCTTTAGCAGAGAGGCAAGCACAGCCGCATAAGATGCGCCATTCAGCGTTGCACCAACGCTGCACAGCCACGCCGCCAGGAGCGCAAACCTGGACGAGAAGCGACATGGACCCCTCGAATATGTATTTTGAGCAAAGGCCACTACACAACATGCAGGGGGCTGCGTTGGATGGTTGCGTTGGGAGGGCAGGCGAAAGCGATGGTGGTTGCCGCACGAACATTGGCTTCAGCGTCCTCGGGCATCTCGACATTTATCACGGACAGGAGCCGCACGACTGGTTGCATGCGCTTGGGTTCCTTCTGCTATGCCCTTTCCTCTTTTGACAAAAAGTTCAATACGCATTTTTTGAATTTCCACCTCAGACGATTGCCAGCGCTTGGACGTTTGCTGGGCTCTTGCATTTGCCTCGTTGCCAAAAAGCTGTATGTGCATTTTCGAGTTTCAGATGAGTCTTGATGATCCAATAAGATGGTGAATCTAACACGCTTGCTTGCCTGCTCGTCTGCGCTCATGCTCCCGCACGTCCACTTCGATTCTCAAATACACATACATGCACAGGCGCCGTGATCCATGTACTTTGGCTCTCCGTTAATCAAAAAACACTGGGCCACTGATATATATGCATCGAGAGCTTACAAAGGTGGAAGGACGATAGGCAAAAACATCTTCTGAGAGCTTCCTTTCAACAGCCAATGACGTGACTCCGGTACTCAAAGTAGTCATTCCAGTCCAATTAAACTCTGCACAAACGAACCAAGGTTTCGCCAGCAGCAACACTGTGCGACGATTCCACTCACTCATTCCAACTCATCATCAGCCATAGTTTCAGCTCAGAGGCCAGATAACTAGCTACAGCCGCTGTGGCACACCGACTTGTTTGCCTACTTACCTACTTCCTTAGGTACGTACTCGGTACAAAGAGACAGAGGACACGTCGACGACGGACAGGAAAAGGAAGAGTGGAAGAGGGGAAGTTTGAAAAGAAAAACAACTCAAACACAAAGATACAAGAGAACAAAACAAAAAAACAACCCACCAACACCACGCTTTACCGCTCAACAAGGTTTGAACAAAAGATGGGAGGGAGAAAAGAAGAGGAAGAGTGGACAAGGCGCAGGATCGACTGATCGGCGCGGAAGGAAAAGCTGAGAAGGAAATAGGTAGGTTTGGAACGGGATCCCGCCATCTCAAGCTGATCAAGGCTCGAGCGTAAAATGCCCATCAAGAAAGCCACGCCGTGCCGTGCACATGTGCAGTCGCCTGGGCATCGAACAGAGGAGAGAGAAGTGTGGTTGGTGACAAAGGAAAATGGGCTGTGAGAGTGCCAAATTTTGGTGTCAACAATCTGACAGGAAGAACGAGAGGAACGACCGGATGTGACAGTCTAGGTAGGTGGTTTCAGTTTTTGACAGCGAGGAAAACAAGAGAACAATCGCAGGCGGTTAGGGGGAAAGAGGTTGTCGTTCCAATCTTTTTGTGCTGCGCATCGAAGCGAGCAAGCAAGCATTCATTCATCCAAAGCAGCAATCCAACCCACCGATCAACCATTCGCCGCAACAGCTCCAAGAAACATCAGTTTCAATGACGACAAAAGAGAAAGATTGAAAGATAGGGATTTCGTTTTTTCTCCTTTTTTCCCGGTTTTTCGATATTTGAATCTTGGTTGTTTCAAGGGCGAGAAAAACAGGACGAGGGCAAGCATTGACCTCGACCGCAATGCTGGAGTCGTTGTCGAGGGGAGGTGGTGGTACAACCGACTCGCTTCTCTCCTACGCTGCTGCCAATCTTGATGCTCCCGCCAAAAATTCACAATCCAACGCCCCAATGGCCCAATCATGGCTCCCTACAGCTTCTCGAAGGACTGCTCGTCCCGGACGCCTTAGGGGTAGGATCCGGATCGACGCCCAGCTCCGTTGAGTGACTAGCTTTTGGTGTGGCTTCGGCGTCAATGTCCTGCTCTTGATCCATTTCAATCTCTTTAACAGTGTCTCCGGGCATGCGAGGAAGCATCTCGGGCGGTGTGATTGAAATGTTGGTTGGCGATTTTCGAGATTTGAGGTGGGTGTCGTCAAGGCGCTTGTCTTTGTCAGGCCGGTCATTACCAAAACGAGGGGCGCTAGTGGGTGATCCGGCCGGCGCTTGCATCTTATTGGGGTCGGAAGTCATGCGATCCGCCATCCCTGATGGTTGCGAAGTTGGTGGCTTGGACGCGGTGCAGGGCATCTGCTCTTCTGTTATCGCCGGCGGCGGACTAGACATGGTGTCTGCAACAGCCCCCACGGCTGCAATGTCTTCAACCGAGACCACACTGCCATGACTATTTGTGCGCATCATTTCCACGCCGAGTTTGGAGGAGCCGCGAGCTCGCCCACATTTTGCGCTTGGGCTCTTGGCCCGAGTTGCCTGGTTGCTACCAAGTTCCTCGTCCTCGTCGTCTCCAGACTCGGCAGACTCGTGCTTTTGATTTTCTAATGAGCGCCGTTTTGCGTTGATTTGCTCCGAGGATCGCTGCTTCCTTGGGACTGGTGACGGGTGCTCCAGTGCTGCTGGAGCTGAGGCTTCCAACCGAAGAGGGGCAACGTCTGGAAGAGGCCGAATGAAGTTCTTTGTTTCGACAGCTTGCTCGTCTGAGATTCCGAGGCCACCAAAAGCGCGCGCAATGTCGCGATCTCTCCATTCGTCGGTGGGTTGGCGCGAGATTACAACAGGCACGTCATCGCGGTTCTCATTGTCGCCAAATATACTGGAGCTGATGGAGTCTTCTCGGCTAGAACCACGATAGCTCCCCGAAGGAACCGGGGCAAAGCCAGACGAGTTGGATGTTGGGCTGTCATCCAAGCGTGACGACTCCTGCCGGAGACTCGAAGTTGGGAATGCAGGCAGCATTGCCGGGGTCCAATTTGGCGGCGGAGGTTTCCATTGACATAGGCGCCCGATGACCTCGGTGAGCTTTGCAATGGTTGGTGGTTTCTCAATCAGAGCATCAAAGTGGTGTGGAGCTTGCAGTTCTTTCAGATATCCAGTGACGGCCACGATGGGAGTGTGGCTGTTTGGATTGCGCGTCTCTCGAATCATTCGAGCAACGTCTGCACCGTTGATTTGTGGCAGGCGATATTCCATCATAATGATGTCAAATTTGACTTCGCTCATCGCGTAGCGCATTGCCTCGGGACCAGTCTGGACTGTTATTGTTCGGCAACGCAGCTTCTCGAGTAGCTTCTCCATGACCAACCGTGATACCGGGTGGTCTTCGACGACAAGGATATCTAGAGGCCTGAAAAATGGTCCGTCTGCTGCGATGTGCGAAAGTCTACGTGTGCTCTGTCGACGTCTGTGCACGCGGAGCAGCGCCTTTTGTCTGGATTCCTCGGTGTCGGACGATGATGGTGATATGTCAAAGACTTGGCTCCTGCGCTTGTGCTGGGTATGTTGAATGGGCGCGACTTCCGCATTCTCCTCTTGAGATCCAATTGTGTGCGAACGTGCCCGAGGCGACGACACAGATCCGCCATGTTGACGCGGTACTGCGCCCGCGGATTTGGTTTCCTGCGGCATTGAGCCCACTGAACCTCCCGATGTTTTGGCAGGTTTGACCGGACATGGCCCCGTAAGCTTGAGGTTTTGGGACATTTTGGGTGTGTCGAAAAAACTGCCCGGTTGCAATGACCCACTGGTGTTTGTTGGTTGGAGCGAGAGAGATGAAGCGCCGCTAGATGTCTTTCGTCTTTCGTGATGCTGACCAGTGCTAAACGAGACGAGAAGCGGTGATGAAGGTTGAGATGCTCTGCTCGGCGAGGAACTGACCTGGCTGACAGCAGGAGATCCTGGCCTTCCACCTTTGCCGGCAGTCGATTGAGTCCTCTTGAGACCTGGCACTTGAGCCATTGGACTAGAGTCCAGCGATGGCGTTGGTGAGCTTACTGAAGGAGAAGTAACGGTCGAGGGCGGCTTCGTCTGCGCTTGCATAGCTTCAGCACGAAGCTTTTGGATGACATCCTTGTTTGCCTTCTCTAGTACCGGCAGGTTCTTGAACGCAAATGCTCCGAAATCGTCGGTTCCCATGGGCTCGCTCAGTCTCCTACTCCTGCCTTCACGGACGTGAGGAGGAATGTGAAGAGGCATCAGGCTTCGCTTCGCCGAAGTGACCTGAACTTGTGACCTCACGCGAGACAAAGCATCGTGAGGTCGCTCAGGATAATCGGCTCCAGGAGTTCCTGCGGGAGATGAAGTCTGATCTTCAAATTCGGCCGCAAAGTTTTGCATGGTCGCGCCTCTCGCGTCGAAGTACTCTGTGTCTTCAGGATTTTCTGATGCAGGCACAAACGAAGCCTCGTCGTCTCGCAGCGTTTCCCAATTGACGTCAGCAAACCATGGGTGACTGCGTATCTCTTCTCCGCCGCTTGCGTACTTGTCGTCCATGTTTGCACCAAGCCGCTTGCTGGGATCAGTGCACATGAGACGGTTCATCAGGTCCTTTGCCTCTTCGGACACTTCGTACTCATCTTCGGGTGGCCAGTCGATTCTGCGCTCGAGGATGTTTTGAAAGACCTGGTCGGGAGTTTCGGCGTGGAATGGAGGGTAGCCGTACAGACACTCGAACAGGATGCAGCCAAGCGACCACCAGTCACTCACCTCATCTTGCCCGCTTCCGTTGATCGTTTCCGGCGCGAGGTAATCAGGAGTGCCGACGAATCTGCGATTGCTATCTTCCGGATCGAACAAGGCCATGGGAGGGGGAAGCATGGTAGACGTCGACGGCGGGGTTCCTGTGTGCATCGCAACGCTAGAATGGCTAACGGTAGGGTGGAGTGCGTAGGGATCTGGAGAAACGCCGTCTCCTTCGCTAATGTCCTCCTCTTCTATAGGTGAGCGTTTGGGGTTTCCGGGAAGAAGTAGTTCATCAGCAATTGAAAACCTACGGAACATGTTCTGGAATGCTTCGCTCTCTGTACTGTCGCTGCGGTTACCCGACGTTCGCCTAGACGGCTCACGATTGGGCTCTCGAGAAAGGCTGAAGTAGGAGGGTTGATGGAGTTCTCCCGCCAGAGCAGGTGTCAACGCGGGCGTGTTGGAAGGCGAAGGCTGCGAGCCTTGCATGTCGAAAGATGCAGATCGCGAAGAAGTGACAGAAAGGGCTCGGTGGAAAGGACCGGTTTTGAGGAGATCTGGCGCCTGTTCTTCTGGTTTACTGTTCAGCGCTCTTTTTTGTCTGCCAATCAAGCCCATGCGGGACAATCCAAAATCAGTCAGCTTGAGATGGCCCTTTTGGTCGATGAGTAGGTTGTCGGGCTTGAGATCTCGATGCACAATGCCACGACTGTGGAGATGCTCAACTCCAAGCACAACCTCTGCGAGATATTTCTTTGCCCAATCTTCGGGCAGGGCGCCAAGGACCTTGATGAGGGACGCGCAATCGCCGCCATTAAGGTACTCCATAACGAGGTAAAGATAATCCTTGCTTGAGAAAGTCCAGTAAAGTTTGGCAACGAAATCACTCTCGCCTTGCCACATCATGATTGCTCGCTCAGCCTTGACATTAGTGACTTGGTTCTTGGCAACCATGTCTGCCTTTTTCAAAACCTTGATTGCAAAGTAATCACCAGTGGACTTCTTCTTCGATAAGTAGACACTGCCGAAGGCGCCTTTGCTGATGGGTTTGATGATTTCGAAGTCCTTTATCGACGGAGGCTGGGCTCTCGGCTGAGGGTTGCTGCTGGGAATCAATCGAGGAGACACAGGAGGTCTTGCTACGTCGGACCCGGCAGTAGATGATTGGCGTCGATGATGTTGTGGATGGTGTTGAGCAAGAAGGGCTGGAGATGAGATTTCGCTCGTCGAGAGCACGGGAGAGGTTATGGGAGACTGCATCGCCTCTGTGCCTGTCGACATGCGACTCCTGGTCATTCTCAGTGGTGACGAAGGCTGCTGTAGGCCACCCCTGGCCGGTGATTGTTGGCGGCTGGACATGACGCTCGGAAGAATTAGACTTTTGCGCTTGCGCTCGCGAGAACTTGCTACTCTGCTGAGTCCAGCCTCTGAGCTTGGGGAATCTGCCCGCCTATGCCCTGACATGACGGAGGACCTCACGCTCGTGTCACTCTCAGCGCCTGCATCGCTTTCGAAATGCATCGAGGTGCGCTTGCTCTGAGACTTGACGCTCATGGTGCCGGCATGTGACCTTGGCGTTTGGCTTCCACGTGGACTGCTAGACCTTGTAGACGCAGCAGCTGACGAGGGCCGTCTGTCGAAGCGGGATGATAACGACAGCTCGGAGGTACTTCGCAGGGCTTGGCTCATACTCGACGGATGATCCGGAAGAGAACACGGGAAAAGGCCTTCTTCGTGTTGGAGCTCCGGCGCATCAGCGTCAGTTGGAACCTCCTCGGGCTCTATCTGGCTTGCAGTATCTGAAGATGAATCAGACAGCTCGCCGCGGGCATAGCGCCCGGCTTTCTCAAGTGCCTCCTCTATGCACTCTTGCACAAGATCTTCGAACTCGATTCGAATGCGCTCAGAGTACTCGAGGATGTGACGATAACGGAAAATGGCTTCAACTTTGGCTTTGCAAAACTTGGCAGTGTCGTCACAGAGGGCTAGCAGTCCTTGCTCGCCGTCGTTCGATCCTAGACTTGGAGATTGCCATTGGAGGACTTGCGAAATGCGATTTTCGGATTGAGGTGACTGAGTCCTAAGCTCTGTTGGAAACTGGGTGCGAGTCTCTTTGATCGCTGGCGTGTTGATTTCCGAGGCCGTGTCGCACAGGTCGAGCACGAGCTCGACAATTCGTGAAATGGGACGGCGCACAGCAAAAGATCGTCCCCGGCGGTGGCCAATCGCTGTGCGTTCCCGCGAGCTTGAAGGAGGTGAAGCAGGCGAGGCTCTGCCAGAGGAGAGTCCAGATGAAGGTGTCGAGGTGGGAGAGATTGGGAGTCCCTTGTACTCGGCGGGGGGTTGGATGGGTTGTGGGCTTAGGCTCAAATCTCCAGCTGAAGTCGCACGAGTGGCGCGCTGCGAACCCGCTTCCAGTGCATCTAAGACCTTGACGATTGCGTTACGATGCTCTGTCAGATTCTCTTGGGCCATTTGCACTTCCATCTCGGCCTTGTGTTCCTGTAAGCAAAGCTCGGTGTGCTTCTCGAACCACCATGGCGCGATGTTACGCTCGCAGATTCGACACAGTACTTGTGGAGGGGGTGGATGAGATGCTGGATCATCTGCGCCCGCTTCTGCAAGTTCGGTCAAGTAACGAGCTAAGACTTCGGCACCGACCCCAAGAGAGTTGACCAGAATCTCTGGGAGATCGATGGTGACTTCTCGGATGACTGAAGGCCTCATCATCCAAATTGTCTGTACAATTAGCCAGGAATCCGAGCGTGCGATGCGACGGACTCTACTTACATGGCCGTCCTCGCCCGACACGGGGTTGTACGACATGATTCCCTGCGCCTCGAGGTTCAAAGCAAAGGGCTCGGGCGTCTCGGGCTGTTCAACGGCAGACTCGTCTTGGTCGTCCGATGTCTCGTTCTTTCGCATTTTGGAAGCCGGGCCCATGGCTATGGAAAAGCGAATGAGTCGGCTCCTAGAGTCGTTGCTTTGCATCTTTTCGACAGCATCGGCAAAGGCGCTTTTGTTCCCAATGAGCAGGTCTTCAATGGGTTTCCCAACTACCGTCTCTGGCTCTGTGCCCACAACATCTTTCCACGAAGGACTGACGGAGCGAATGGTGCCGTCCAAATTCAGATCCACCAACACATTCAGGGTCTGCTCTGCAGCCTCTCTAAGTTGTTCCATCTCGTGGCGGTTGCTCTGGCTCAGGGTCCGCTGCATGGGAACCGAACGATGAGGCGCGCCGGCCTCCAGCTTGAGAGCTGTGACTGCAGGAGGAGCCAACGAGGGTTTCTGGGGGGTTTCCATGACGAAAAGGTTGCAGGGAGGGCGAATGGGCGAAGTCGAGGCTGGCAGCGAGCGGAGGCCGTTCCCCTCTAGCCGTCTCCCCAGGCCGTGCCGGGGGGAAGGCAGGCAAAGTCGGTGATTATGCAGCAGTAGAGAGATGGACCATCATGACCGAATCGCGATGGGCTGAGGTGTGGACTCGTGGGTGGACCAGGCGGGAGCCCGGGACTCGAGTGGCAGGCAGGTGAGGTTGCGTCGTCGTCGTCGTCGTCGTTGTCGTCGTCGTCAATGTCGCCGTCAGGAGCCGAAGTCGCGGAGGAGATGAGCGAGCGAGAAGCGAGAGAGTGCGATCAAGCGGCAGGCAGCATGGCCAGGACGAAGGCTGGGTCGCACAGGGACGAGGAGGTACTGGGGGGAGGGGGGGAATGGTAGAGCGGAGCGAAGACTGGAGGTTGTAATATGGAGTTGAATTTCTGAGTCGCGGGGCTGCCGCTCGCTCTACGCCAAAACAGCAGAGCCAGAGGTAGTAGGTAGCTACCAGCTAGCGCGTCCAGTTGCTCCGGGCCTCGACCACATGACTGACCAGCCAGGCCACTAAAACAAAGGAAGCCAGACCTGACTTTGCATCCAGACGTGTACAAAGCGAGTCGTATCGTAAGGTATCCTCCATTCTTGCTGCTGTGCCTACATGCATTGCTGGCTGCGAAGACCTCGTACACTCTCCTCCTGGGTGCTCATCCACCACCTCGCCATCTACTACACTCGCCGGATCGCCGTGCGCGCTCGTCCCAAGGGCCAGGCGGCCGATCTGGCGCCATGATTGTCGACCATGGCAGATCTTCAAGAGGCCGTCACGTCTTCAAACCACCTATGTACCTCCAGTCTGTCTGTCTCTCACCATTCAGCCTCTGCCGCCGCTCCAATCAGCGCAACACTTCCGACTCCAGCATCTTGGCCCCCCTGCCGCCGCTCACGTCCAAGGCCGACGGATACTTTTTGGCAAACACGCTGCCTTGCCCAAGGGTCGCTGCGCGGTCCGTCCCGGCCTGTACTGTGATGCAGCGGGCAAACGGCTGTTCTGCTCCAGCTCGTGAGACGGCCTTCTTCAGCCCTTGTTCGCCGTGTCTCGATACCTTTTTTTTTTTTTTTTTTCCCTTCTTCTTCTTCTTCTTCTTACTTTTCGCTCTCCGACTTTGACTCTTTGCCGGGCAGCCAAGGAAGCAGGTCCCACATCCTCTTCGCTTGTCGCTGTCAGCCAAAGGACCCTGGCGAGCTAGGAGCTCATCACACCACCCATCTGTCGACTAGAGTCGTCTGCTTGTCCGCCTGCGCACATGGGCTTTTGACCATGGTCATCGCGATCCCTCAATCATATCGATCCCAGTCATCGTCTTGCTCGGCTGCTTTGAAGCATTAATGCTCTGTCAGTCATCTGGGACTTCGAGTACCGGCTACCTCGTCGCTGATTGGCTCTGCTCCCATAATGAAAAAGAACTTGGGTGCAAGGCGATTCCATGTCAACTGACCCGTGGGCTAGCTATGTTTCTGCCAATAGGTCTCTCAATTCCGCCCAGAATTTCCCCCTCATCTGCGACTGTTGGAAATTTTGCACGCCAAAATAAATTTTTGGCTCGTCCAAGATCCTTCCACTTGCCTTGGAAAAGCAACCACCGTCAGTCATCCTTCAGCACGAGACAAAAGCCAATCACGCCATCAATGTCTCGAGGTTGAAAGCGTTATCCCCAACCAATTGCTTCTGTCACTGTCGTCAACAGCCCCGAATTGCTAGCGAGAGCTTGGGGATGTGCTTTTGCGACTCAAGAACGCCACAAACACGGTCATACAGCTGATAACGGCCAGGCGTCCTTCGCGGCCCGTTAGACTCTGATCTGCTGTAGGTATCAGCTCAAAGTTACGATCAGCCGCGAGCGCTAACCCTCCACCCCGTCAAGTCGGATGCTCAGCCTCCTCGCTCTGAGTTGGCACTGAGGCTCAGATAGGTGAACGTTGCAAATAGCTACCAGGCCAACGGGTACAAACCTGGCACCCTACCGTCCAGATTCGAATCTTGGTACGACCATCTTATGTATCATGGTCAAGACCTCGCATCCAATGCTTTACTGAGGGTTTGTGACGCGTCCGTGCCTGAGCTTAACGGAACTTGCAAGTCACTGCAGTCGAACAACTTGAGCTTGGCCGTCTTCTCCCCCCATCAGCTTCGGCCATGTTTCACATTGACACATGTGGAGTGGCCCGTCTTACGTACACGATCAGCAGTCAGTGTACTACTGGACAGCAGCCACAGGAGTATCTGTACTTGACATCAACCACAGTGAATGGCGAAGATTCCAACCTCACGTCTCCCCTCGAAGCACAGCATGAGCCAATTCTGCCGCTCTAGTCTCGTCGCCCAAACCCGCGCCTGGATTCCTTGCACACTTCCATCAGCTCCGTTGCCGCTCGCTCCTGCGCCGCAGCCATGCTCCAGGTGTGCCGCCGTCACAAAGCATGCCCACGCTGTTGAAACCCGCGCTCTCGCGTCTCACGCTTTTCGATTCCAATGCTCAAAGCAGAAGATTCCACCACGGCCAGCCGCATGTCGCCACCGTGGACATGACCCCTGCAAAACCACCCCCGTCTTCTCACCCCTCATCCCTGATTGGCTCTCTTCCGCTACCCCGGCCGCCATGACGGAAGCAGAGCCGGCAACCCACTGACATCACCCAGCGCAACGCAGCCGCTGTCCGGGTCCCTGCCCCGTCCCCGCGTGCCCGAGCTCCTCCTATCAACCTGCACGGCCCGTCCCCTCGCTGCAAGTTGCAACGCCCTCCCTCTTTACCATTCGTTCAAGGTCGTCTCTCCGCTCCGATGCTGACTGCATGCTTGATACGGCTCCTCCTGCTGATCAGGTTGTTGTTGGTGTTTTTTTGTTTGATCCGCGCCGTCGGCAGCCGTCATCCTGAGTGGCCTTCCCCCATCCCTACCTTTCCTTCACCCTCCTTCGCTCCAACCCCTGCTTCACAGCCCACCCCTGCCGCTCATCCTCGCCGAGCCCGCTCCCGCGCTGGCCACCTGCCTTGTCGCGTCCGTGTGTGAGCACACGCCCGTCCAAGCCTGTCCACGCGCCGCATGGCAACGTCTGTTGTCGACCACGTTCAGAGCCCGATGTGACACGGTGGGGCATGAACAACATCATACAACAATACAATCATGCAGTCGCCGACGGCCGGCCTGCAGATGCTGCAACCAGGTCGGGCCCCGGACGACCCGGCCCGCCGCGCGGGATTCGTCGCTACGCTAGCTTTTTCCTTCGGTTGGTGATTGTCGGCTCAGGTTCATGCAGTCAGGCAAAGCAAGGCCTGCATCGCCCGCCTGGACCCCGTTGACCGACGAAGCAAGCAAGCCACCACCCGGGCCATGGACAGGGGGAAAAAAAAAAAGAAAAAAAAAGAGCGCGCAGCCAAGGCAGAAGAAGAAAGAATAAGCCGCGCTAGCACACCAAAACTTTGCATGCGTCATCTGCGCACCCACAGACAGCCGTCCAGCTCCTCTGGTCGTGTCTCGCTTGCGCAACGGTGCGCCAGCGCGCGTGCGGCTGCTGCTCGCATCGCATCTGAGGTCCATCACGGCCATCAAACAGCTTGTGGCTGCGCGCGTGCGTCGACACGTTGAGGAGCGCCGCAGGTCACGTCATGTCAAGTCCATCAGGAAGGCAAGTATCTTCACAGGTAGTGGGAGCTGTTGGTCTCCGCATCCGACTTGCCGTAGTCAGCCAAAGTTTGTGCCCGAAGACACAGTTCTCACACACACACACACACACATACACAGAAACCTACACATAGGCCCTTGCCTCAACGACAATTATGAAGGCGGCGTTGGCGGCGGCATATGCCGCGCTCCCGCGCTGGCCAGTCGGCTAGACGATGCGCAGGCGCGGGGGCCACAAAGGCCACGCGCCCGCCAGATGGGCTGATGGATGGACGGACGAAAGGGACTAGGATTTGGAAGCATACATCCATCGGGAGAGCTGCTGTCACTGCTGCTTGGTCTGGCTCAGGGAAATAGTGAGAAGAGAGAACTATGAGTTGGCGAGGTTGCCATGACTACCTTGATCTCTTTTGGAAGTGGATGCTGTCGTTGTAAAAGCGGGAGCAAGATAGAGAGATTGGCGATATGTGGGGCGACGGATGAGATGCCAATAATAGAGAATGAGGAGGCTGGAGTATCTGCAGGCGTTGTCCCCATGTCGTCTGCGGGCCCGAGTTTGCCTGGGCAACGCTCTGGTGGCATCATCGCTCGGGCTCGACTCGGCGTGGCTGGCTGCTTCGGGACGTCGAGGTAGGGTACATGACAAGCGTTTTCGTCAGACGGCGCGTCTTGATTTATTGTGCAGCGTTTCAGCACGGCGTAGTACCGGTCCACGGGGAGTCGAATGTAGACTCGTCGGCTGCCATTGGAGCAGCTTTTTAAAAGGTGGTGCATGGTGACTGGCCACGAGGCGAGCTGGAGATCGAAGGATGCAGTAGAGCAATTGGTGAGCATTGGACTTGGTGCAAATGATTCACAGGATGGAGGGTGAGGGCTGGAGACAGAATTCCGTCATGAACTGTCAACTCCATGGCGCCTGAGCAGAAAGCCTTGAATTGCCTTTTGGGTGCATTCTCGGAGACAGACGGTTGAAGGCTGCCATAGATGCTGAGTCAGAATTCTAAAGTCATGGCCGCTCGACGTCAGTGTCGCACTCACCACGTTTGCGCGACACTCCAACGTCCAGCTCTTTTCCCGCCAATCCATCTCATCCCAGCATAATGACTCGGCCACCGTCACCGTCCGCAAAGCCGTCCTCGATTCTTCACCTTTATGCCGAATTGCTTCTCCACATCCGAACCGTCACGCTCTTCGCGTCGCTGCGCACCGCACACACCTCCGAGACCAAGGCTGTTCTGTCTGCCGACGGCGAGACGCTGACACTCACCCATGAAGGACATTCTGCCTCAATTCGCCTCCCAACGCAAATTGCAGGCGGCGGATCCGCTGCTCTGATGCTGCCTCAGGCGCCGAGTAAGGAACTGACGCTGCGGCTGCAATTAAAAGAAAAGAGCCCTGGGCTGCTGCGATTGAGGCAGGGTGCTGAGAACGTGGTGCCCTGGGATGCCCAACAGCTGGAAAAAGCTGAAAGTGTCAAGTGCGCAAAGTGTGGGGCACAGCTGGCCGTTGCAAACCCCGAGCGAAACCATGACGAAAGCGACCCCAGGTCCGAGGTCGCAAATGGCGGTAATGCGGAGAGCACACGTGTCGGCGTCAAGTCATGGCTTGACTTGCCAAACGAGAATTGGGCGGAAATGATGGACTTTTGGCATTGCCACAAGCCACACGAGCACAATCATGGTGACCACAGTCATGAAGGACACGAGAAAGGCTATGCAGCCAGCAACAGGCTCATAGCAAAGAAGGGCGTAGGCTTCGTGGACCTTGCATACTTGCTGCTTGCGGAAGAAGATTGTATCGGTGTCAAGGTAAGAACCCTTTTTGCGTATACTCCCAGCTGCTTCGGCACCTGTCGGATGAAACAGGCACAAGAGCTCCTATGCGCATCCTCACTTTTCATTCTGAGCCCTTCGATTTTGAACAAGGATGGGCAACAAGAAGGAGGCCTGGCCCAACCTTGGTTGACTCAATGGCGCGGTCTTCGATACAATTGTCCAAGAAGAACAAGACAGGTGGCAGCGGCTTTTTGTACCCTCATTGCTCACGCACATGATGTGGTTCTCGCTTTCTGCGCCAGTCTTTGTCTTGGCTTTCAGCCTGTTGCCTGGCAACTTACAGGGCAGAGGCGATTAAAACAAGATACATCGATGTATAGTAGCGAAATCGATCAGTCACATCAAGCCGGACTTGAAATCTTGCCAAGTCCTTGTTCTGACTTTCCCAGCTTGTCACACACAGTTCCTTAGATCAGCAATCACATTTGCTATGTTCTTCGTGCTACACTCAGGTCGGCCTCTTTGACCATCGCAGCAATGGATTTCGCCTCTGGAAAGGGAGTCTGTCTGTCGTACGCAAAGGCAGGCCTTCGCCCCAGTCATACAGCCCAATCAAGTGGATCTCCGCACAACTCCTATCTTTGATCGACAATCAAGGGGTAAGAAAGTCCACGGTCGTCGCGGACGATGAGCCACAAGCAAGCAAGGTCAATGAGGGTGGGGAGAGCTTGGAACCCATCGAAGTGCGTCTCTAACTTTCCACCCGGATCCTCGTATAGTGAAGGGCGAGCTAATCAAGAAAATGGCAACAGATCTGGGTCTTCACACCAGACCTTTCCTTCTCCTCTTCGGTTCCGCATGCAAGGGAATCTGATGGACATGGCACGGCCGACCCGACACGCGCAATGAAGGTCATGTGGAAGCCCGCGCCCCATCTCAAGCCGGACCACGAACAAGGCCAGGCACTAGACAGACTCTCTTTGAGCGTTGAAGAGGCGAGACTGCCTGTGCACGTGTTCGCCGAACTGAAAAAAAGATTGAGAAGCAGCGGTGCGTGGATCCCAGCCAGTGCAAAGAAGATGGGCGAGTGGAATGTTGGGTTGCTGGAAAGGTTCGCCGAAGATGAGGCGTGAGAGATACTGTGCATGCGCTTCGAGACGAAGAGGGGGGGGCTTATACTGGGCAGTCTCCACTGCTGCAGATGCCATTTTTGGCTAAAACGTTTCATGGGAACCACGAAAGGAAGGGAGAACAAACAAACCACCACTACTTAAGGCCATCCCTTCGTCCAGCACAGAGGCCGGCCCCGCACCGTTCTTGACTATCGGATTTGCGTCTGTCGCCGCCTCAATCAAGGGATGAGCACCATGGGACGTTGCACTCGCAAACGTTGAAGATGTGTGACATCACAGGGTCTGGTGCGTAGGAAGAGTTGCAGCTACTTTGCAGTACTGATCCCCCGGAGAGCTTTGGAGACAACCAGACGACTTTCTCTCGGCAGAATAAGAAAGGATCAAGATAGTCCAGTGCTCAATTTGAGTCATCCAACTCATGATCGATTTTGGGTTTTCCACGATGCTCGACCTAATGCTAATTTTGTGCCGCCGCTCCAAAATTGCAACGCTTTGCCATCTAGGGTAACAATTTTCGCGCTTCTTTGCTCCATCGACTTTTAGGACTACTTCATCCAGACGGACTATCTTTGCCAGAATGCACCGTCTCTTATCGTTGCGAGTGCGCTTTCTTCACCTAGAGGCAGCCGCCAGCAATTGAGGCGCCAGGTAGGGATACTTTCCAAGACGTTCCTTCTCTCTTTAATAGTCCACGGAATCCACCATTTTGGCGCACACTTTCGACGGCCGTTCCCCTGCTCTACTTCAACAAGCTTGTTCAAACCCGATGACATTGAACACGTTCCAGCGCTCAACACTCATTGTGAGACGATTCGACAGCATCTGAACTTGTAAGAAATCCTTGCTCAAATTGACGTGCTTGGCTAATTTGGCGTCAGTGTTTGCCGCTGGACTTGAGCTCCTTTTGGAGCAAGAAAGCCCGCCGAAGACCATCCAACACCATGAGCAACATGACCCGCGAAGATTTTGTGGCCTCGCACAACCACGGATATAACCGAGAAAGACTTGCGGCGCAGCCATCGAAGACACTCGAGCCATGTCATCGAGAACGACATCCCAAAGTCGTTCTCGACGCGATGTTGCCGCCTCCTGAAGATCCGGTCCTAGACCCACAGCTCAAACTCGAAATGCCCGGTG
Organism: Phyllosticta citriasiana; assembly: GCF_038021145.1. NCBI lineage: Eukaryota > Fungi > Ascomycota > Dothideomycetes > Botryosphaeriales > Phyllostictaceae > Phyllosticta > Phyllosticta citriasiana. The sequence goes on along the minus strand of NW_027117279.1, from coordinate 1,376,166 downwards.
CTTTCCCAACCCTCTCCCCAGTACTATCTCGCCCGAATTCCCCGCCTCTTCGTGGACTGCCATTAACAGCAGCCAACGCGCCGTGTAGCCAGCATCTCCCATCCGTCGAGCTGCTGGGATCGCATCCCAGAAATCCGAGAAGACCACGCTCCATGTCGTCTCCCAAATTCCGCACAAATGCAGTCGAAGAGACCCCCGTTCACCAGTGGCCGAGGGCCGAATCTTCATACGAGCTTGAGCTTGGAGTGGAGCAAAGTAAGCAGATGGTGCCATCGTTCCGTTGCTTTAACGATCACCAAGAGTCCGCCTGGGAGGGGCAGAACCGGAAGTTTCACCTGGCTGCCCACGAGGGAACGTTCTCCACGTACCAGGAGAACTATGGCCTTTTCCGGGAAGACGACATGGCGAGCCCCAGCAGCATCAGCAGCAGCATCTTGCAGGAGGTCAACGAAAGCGCCAGTGATGGCAGTTACAGTATTTACAACGACAGTGAAGACAGCACTCGCGTTGAGTCGCGGCAGGCTGCCGAGCCGAAGCCGTCGATTAAGGGTGCGGATAGTCTGTTGGACTCGGACCATCCGCCCTCGCCGGCCCTCTCGAGCTCGTCGGAGTACGAGTATAAAGAGCTTCGTGAGAAGCTGAGGAGTCTGAGCTTTTCTTCTGAGGCACCGCCACCGCCGCCGCCGTGGCAATCCATGCCGAAAGAGGTGGTCCACTACTCCGTCGAAAACTACCAAGACGACTATGGCGACTACGGCCAAGGCTACCACTACGAAGGTGAGTATGAAAAATGCCACCAATGTCACCCCTGCGAACAATGCGGCCAATATAGCCAATCCGGCCAATACGACGACCAGTACGACCAACGCGACCAAACTCGACTTTCGGAATACGATGCTCACTGACTCCTCATCTCCACCCCTGCTCCAGGCCATTTCAATGCCCTCGGCCCCTTTGGCTGTGGCTGGCGCCACCTTGGACCTTTGAATTCTTTGCACGTGCCTTGAGAAGGAAAGAATACACCGGCAATTCGTGGACTGGACGGGCACTAAAATTGACGCTTTGATTTGCAAATGGATGAGCTTGTTGGCCGTACCCACTGACCATGATGCATTTGCTGAAGGTGTCGCGAAAGATTTGGATTCGGCGCCGTACGCGCCTGCGCACAGTCCTCCTGCAAGCAGGTCGGCAGGCCGGCATTGGACAGCCTCTCGCGAGAGAACGTAGCGACTGTGGTTCAGGTTAAAGGTTGGCTGGCCAGAAGTCTCGTATTCGGAGGCCAAAATGGTAATCGATCCCTCGGTGCGACCTTCTCTTTTCGACCGGTACTACGGTGCTTTTTCTGAAGAGCGAACGGGTGAACTTGGCGACGGGCGATGAAATGCTATACAAGCTGGCAACTTTGAAATTCAAGTGGCGGCCATCTGAATTTGGAGTGTACACACGCGTGACGGAAGATTTCAGAGTTGATGCGTGTAGAAAATAGAGAGATGAGCTCATCATCAAGGCGGTCTTTCCAATATTCTTTCGTGTCCCTCACAACTGGCGAATCCGATGTCTATCTCAGAACATGTTTCCGTGCTTGTCGTTTCGAAAAATCCTGATGTGCTTTGGAAAAATAGCGGATGGATTCTGCTAAAGCTGTCTACGATGCAGGCAACGCAATGTTTCCGATCCGACTCCCACGATTTGAATGCTTCATGACGCCATCTCTTTATCGCGGTTACTCGTTCTGGTCAGTATTGGCGCGGAAGAGTCCTCCCGACTGGAGCTCGATCATCCCAGGTGCTGCGGATTCCGATTCTTGTCGAAACCCTGAAGCCATTGGTAGAGTTGAGGCGCCAATGCGAATTGCAAGAAAAAAGACTTCATGGATGACAGGTTTGAAAGGAGAGGTTTGACGTGACTCGTCGACATTGGAACATGACCTCCAGAAGTCTCAGTTCCGCAGAGTCGCGGTGGCCCAGAAATTCCGGATGAGGCGAGCAGATGGTTCAGACTCACTCATCTCCAGCGCTTCATGTCGAGTCCAAACTTTGTGCAAATGCACATGTCGTCTTGTAGGCGTACGCCAGCCTTCGTCTTCACACCCGCATCTCATCCCGCTCAGTGCTGCAACACTATAGGCTTCCCCGGCTCCCAATCTTCCAGACTTTGCTGGATGTTGCTCCAATATCTCATCTTGACCGCCTCTCTCTTTGCCGTCTCCAAGTCTTCCTCTCTGAATGCCTTGTCAAGTACACTCACGCTCTCGTCGATCTTAACATTATTCTGCTCTTTCATGGCCCGAATCTCTTCCTCGCCCTCGGCCTCCTCAATTGCTTCCCGCGCTTCTAGCACCTCCATCAATAGCTCCGGATCCTCGATTTTCAGGCTCTCATCTTCTGCCACCTCAATCCCTTGTAAACGCAAAAGATACTGCGCCCTGGCCAGTGGAGACTGTAGCGTCTTGTACGCTTCGTTGATGCGCGCCGAGAGCGCCTCGGCGGTGCGCTTGTGCGTCTGAGGATGACGGTCCGGGTGTGCAAGGGCTTGGAGGCGCAAGAATTCGCTGCGCAATGCGCGTAGATCGATGTCAAAAGGTCCGACCGGCGGAGGCCCCTGAGATAGGGTAGTCGGGAAGAGCGAGTAATGCGTGTGGTCGGGTTGTTGTACGGAGGTGGCGATTTTTTGAAGGGCCTCAGGGAGCGCCGAGACAGAGGCAGAAGATTCTTGCTGACGTCGGCTAGAATTTATGAAAGGACGCTGTGCTCCAGGTATGCAACTTCCGCATGTTGCAGTAAGGTGCGATGATCGGAGGTATAGCGGTTGGATGGGTGGCGTCGAGGCAGCAGGACATTGGAGTTCGCGTCGAATAGCAGTTCGAAGCCAACTGATTGTTTGCGATGTCACGGTACGCATGTTCGTTGATAAGGCGAATGGCTTGGATGCAATGGAATGAGATGATGAGGCGACGTCCAGCTACTTGAATAGCCAGACGGCGTGGAAGAAGTCTTGAAATCCATGTCCGGTACATTCATGACTCAATTTCTAACGTCATCATGCTTAACCTGACTCTTTACTTCAACAGCACTGCCGAACCAGACGACACATACTCTGGTACCCAACTCCAGGACAGACGGTCAAGATCGTCAGCGGGCTTTCATCTTTCGTACATGTGTTTGATGCGATAACAGCTTTTGCGATTAGGGATCACAATCTGATGTCACTTAAGGTTTCATTCCGAAGTCAATGTCTTTATGGGATTCTCAAGTAACTGCGCCGCATTGCATACCCTAGCCCAGACACGCCAATGAATATCTTGAAACCTTAATTGTTGTTTTTGGAAATGTGGGTATCTGTAAAACTATTTCCAACTGAAAAAATTAATTGAAAATAAACTCTTTCACCAACCATGCAATGCTGAGCCAAGACCCGGCGAATCCCCCCCCCCTTCTTCGTAGATTATCAAGTAGCCAGTACTCCGTAGATGCATATCATCCTAAACTGGATAAATTAAGCGGCTTGGGCAATTGGCTCGCTTCCATGTTGTTGTGGAGCCATGCACTCGATGCGTTCCCCGTTCGTTGATTCTCCATTGACCTGCGCATTCTTCCCACCGTCTCCGTTGGTGTGCGGCAATTCATCTTTGGCCTTCTCACGCACAGGATCCGACATGGTTGTGGTCGGCGGCGAGTAAGCCTCATGTTTGATCTGAGGTCCAGCAGCAGGGCCTGGATGAGAAGGAAAGAATTTGTCGTGATAGTTGCGCTGGGCGAGTTGGTCACTGATTCCATTGGGAAATATCTGCCGCATGATGGCGTCGTGGCGGGCTTGCCCGGGGGTTTGCTCCGCTTCCGGCGTGTTTGAACCATAGCTGCTCAACGGTTGTGGAGTGCTCATACCATCAGGGCCCGAGTTGGGAGAGTTGGATCCATTGACTCCCAACTCAGCGATTCTTTCCTGTTCCTTGCGAGCGTGGACCTTTCGAAGATTAGCGGCGCTGCTGTGCGACCGCATGTCCGGCAGGCCGTCCTTTCGGATTAGAATACCCTGGGCGTTGCGGAAGGGCTTCGTCCGCGTTTTCTTGGTGTGAGCGTACGGATCCATTCCAGATGCAGTTGACGGGCGTGCGATCTCGACGGGGCGCATTGCCAAAGGGCCGCTGCCTCCGGAACCCCGACGTATGAGACTATGACTGCGGGGCATTTTGGGGCCACTGGGAGTGCCTTCGATACCGTAGCAATCCTCTCGCAATAGTTGAGTCCCATTCCAGTCCATCGGCGGCTTGTCCCACTCTGGCGTTTCGACGGTCCTCGTGTTTGCCGGAAGACTCTTCCGCCCCCGCCCGCGTCCACCACCTCGACCTCTTCTTGGAGGATCTCTCGTCACCGACGTTGTGCTTCTTGGGTCAGATAGCCACCCTTCCGCCGCATCAATCACTTGATTATAAGGGACGAACGAGGAAGGCGTCGAGACCGAGTGAAAAGCGCCTTGATTCGCATTCCTGTACTCTTCCCTATCAACATCCATCCGATCAAAAGATCCTCCCGATTCTGGCCCTAGTCTAGGCTCCAAAGGTGCAAGTTTGGGCCTTTTGGGAGAACCCGTAGACGTTGAGCGCACCTCAGGCGAGCCTTCGGCACCGTTGGGTACCTGTCGTTTAGCGCCTGGGTTCACAGGCACCCAGCCGCTCGTCTGTTGGTTCGTTTGTGCGGCGCCAGCTTGTTTGCCGTCTTGCTGTGCTGGACCGAGGGCGGCGCGTGGGTGAATAGATGGTGGCTGCGACGTTTGCTGTACGAAACGCGGTTCAGGACGAGGCTCTCCGTGGCCAGCGGCGTCCACCGCCGGCGAGCCATGGTAACCCACAGCAGGAGATTGAGGGTGCTGTGGCGGGAGCACTTGACTGTGTCCACAGCTTGAAGCAGCTGCGGATGCAGGTGTCGGAAGGGTTGTCGCAGGAGGACTGGGTCCAGATTGCGGGCCTTTATGTTCCAGTATTTTGATCCGCCGCTTGAGAATTTCCAGTTGCATCTTCAACCCATCCACCTCATTCACCTTGGCTGAAACATGATCGAGACTGTTTGCAAACGCTTCCAGCACGCCATCGTCAATGTGACTCAGTGACCGAGGGCCCGCCGCAGGGGCAGCAGGGACGGCCACGGGCGCACTCGGACGGGAATGTAATTCTTGTCGCATGGCAAGGACCAGGTTTTCTATGCGGGCCATCTGGTCGGCCAGCTTGAGAATATCCTGAGCCAAAACTTCGCAGTTGCGGTTTTGCGCTTCCACTCTTCCGTCCAACACGTCGAAGTTGCGGCGTTGGGACTGCAGTCCACCTTCATGGTGGGAAATTTGGACCTGCAGACGCTGCAAGGCGTCGAACTGAACTTCTTGCATGCTGGGACTTTGGTGGGGGAGGTGACCATTGGTGTGGGGCACTAGTCCGGGTATTTTTGGAGCTGTGGGACCAGCAGAGTTTGGGTAGTCCCTTGAACGTGGTGTTGGTGAAGAAGGCCTCGTGCTGGTTGGCGGGTAAATTTTCTTGGGTAACTGAGCTGATTGGGGCACTGGGGAGTGGTGTGCCGAGGAAGGCGCTGTGGAGGATGGTGCAGGTGGGTGGGCTGGGGCAGAGGCTGGTGAGGGATACTGATGCTGGTGAGGATGTTCATCCTTTTCCGAGATTGGGGGACCCCGTGGGGCCGAGTCAACGTCCATCATGACTTGGGATGACGTCGTCTGATGTCGTCCAGAGTCGCCGGGGGGTGAGGGGTGGGAGCTTGAGTTGTGCGCGGAGACTCGAGAGTCAAGAATGGACTGAGCGACTTTATCTGGCTGTTCGCTGCAGACTTCCATTTTTGCTTGACGCGAGAAAAATTCCCGATCCCTGTGAGACAGCCCATGTCAGCCAACGAGTTGGGAGAGAAAGAGAAGAAGAGAGCAGTGAGACAGGGCAAGAAGAGCACAGCAGGGGGGCAGGTACCTGATTGGTGAATGGGCCTTCGTCTCAGGCGCCTTGATGGAATTTTCTCCCAGACGAGGTGGATGGACAGCCAGCTGGCTTTGTATATGCAGGCGTAAGCGAGCAGTTAGTAGGCAAAGGCACAGGGCGTCTGGTTGATAAAGAAACTTCAGTGCCGGCCAATATAGCTCAGAGGTATAAAGTAGATTAGCGCGTAATTGACGGCCCCGGCGTGCTAGTGGGCAACAAAGAAAGGGTGATTGACCTTTTAGGCGCTCCGTGCAGGGGGATGCTGGGTCGAGTGGCGCTGGCAGGCGACGAAATTTGAGCGGCGACGGCATGCTTCGAGAAGGCGATGATAATATTACGCGGCGGAAAAAGGCAAAAACTTACGTGCCGTGGTCAAGCCCCCCTGCCCGCGAATGCGCTGCCCGTGGATTAAGGTTGCTGTCTATGTTGGATGCAGCCATTTACTCATCACGCTGTATGTATGTAACCATTTACATCATTTACATGTACCGTACAAATAACGAAGAGACGCCTTCCCGTCTCTTCCACTTCCCCCCCCCCCCCCCCCCCCCCCCCGCAAAAGCCAGCGTCGACTGGTGGGCCGCCGTACCCATCAGCGTCATCGGTGCTGATACGAGATCGCTTACGGCGGTCATGTCTCTGAGTCTGGGCTAAGTAGCTGGATACGGCACAGCAGATCCACCTCTGCCAACGTGGAACGGCGCAGGATCTGGATTCCAGACGAGACGGCAGGGTGAGAAGAAGACGATCCCTCACTTGCGACCGTCCCAGCGTTCGTGATTTGCCCGCCCGGCCACGCAAGCGACGACTTCTACAAATACGTCGAAGACTCTCTGGTCGCACTTGCATCTGCTCTTGGTACAGCCTAATCCCGCCAAACCCCGTGCGACGTATTCCGTTGCTCAACCCACCTCATACCTACATATGATAAGCGTCCCGTCCCAGGCCAATCGCTCGCATCACCCCGGACCATTTCCATCATCATCATTTCAGGACGTGATCCTTTTGGGCCTGTGTGACTGGCCGAGATAAATCAGGGGCTGCATGTGTCATTGAGGTAGTTATTTGTGCCACGGACAAATCAACAGCTTTTGCCTCTCGTACCATGGCCAATGTTGTACCGGCATTATTGCGCATCCTGAGCGAAGCACGCCGTGCAACCACCCACCGCTATAGCTGCGCCCGGCACGACTATTGCCTGCTGATCCGTCCTATCCGGACCACCAAGCGCTCAGACCCACGAGACGCGCTCCCTCGACCGACCCAAAGCGTCGTCTTGCCTCTTGTTGCTGCCTTGGGGTTGGCCGAGGAAACACCTCGACGCTGATTGCGGGAAGAAGGCCGTATCGCTTGTCCAACTTCTCAGCGCCACCGTCAAACTCTTCTCCGTCCTTCGGCATCTTCCACAGTATTGCGGCACTGTACCTAGCTGCGCACTTCGCCCTGCCCTTACGTCAGCGCCCTACCGGTCGACCATCCTGATGTCCTCTTTTGGCCTTCCCCCGTCAGAGCCGTCGTAATTCCGTTGCCCGACTTCGGTCGTTGCTAGTTGGCTGCTTGAAAACTAAGCCCTCTACAGCAGCAATGTGATTGGTCCCGCCAGCCCGCCCATATTTCCTGGTGCTCGCCTAGTGCTCGTCGCGTTGTAGCGTAGGTTTTTCGATTTCCCTAGCACGTAACCGTATAGGCCACAAAAGGAACATGGCGAACAAAGGGTCCCGCTCTTGTCAAAAGTAGGGCGCACAGGAGCTAGGTCCTCTGTCCTCGCCCTCATCTTCTTGAAAATTCAAAATGCAAGCTGGAGTCGGCCTTTTAGGTCTTTCAGCCACCTATTCAGTCTCTTCTTCTTCTTCTTCTTCTTCTTCTTCTTCTTCTTCATTTTCATCACCTTTCCTTTGCCGCAAGGAGATCTATGTCGGCCACGGCAACGACCACTGTTGCAGACTCGGCGGCCGCGTCGCCCCCGGCTATAATTAGGCTGGGGGACTATCCAATTCGAACTTCTAACCAAGAAGACGGCGCCAAGAGCAGCAAATCGCAATCACCTACGTCTTCAGAGCTCCCAGGATGGGCCGCTGCGACTGCTCCACCCAACCCCGAAAATTTCGTTGAAGCCTCTCGCCTTGCAGATGCCAACGTCCCCGAGGGCGGCTATGGCTGGGTTGTTGTCGCAGCTGGCGCGGTACTTGCCTGGTGGTTCATCGGCACCCCGTACTACTAGGGGATCATTCAAGATGCTCTTGTCCAGCAAGGGGTCTCGACGGCGTCGACGCTGGCCTTTGTAGGTTCCTTGACAGTGGCCTGCAATGCCATTTTCGCGCCGGTCGGGTTCTGCGCTGGATTGGCTCTCGACCAACCGCCTTCATTGGCGTGACACTTCTTAGCGGCGGCCAAATTCTCAGCGGCTTCTGCACGCATAGCGTTCCCGGGCTGTTCATCTGCACTGGCGTCATTATGGGCGCCGGCATCAGGTGGGTTCCTTGTTTGCCTGCGCCCCCACGCGTCTTCGCGCCTGACTCGTTTGCAGCCATCGCTACATTGTTGCGACGACAATCACAGCACAATATCTCAACAGAAGACGAGGAGTTGCCAATGGCATCATTTACGCCGGCGGAGGACTGGGAGGTGCTTGCACCAGCCTCGCGATGAATAAGCTTATCGAAGAAGTGGGTCCAGCCTGGACGTTTAGGGTCATTGGTCTTGTCACTCTTGGCACCGCCATGCCGGCCGTCTTCTTTCTCAAGGAGCGGACAGACATTCAGACCAAGAAATTCATCGACTAGTACGTCAATACATGCAATCGGGGACCAAAGTGACTCTGTGGTAACACGCGGCCGTGCAGGCGATTGGTCAAGGACTTTCGCTTCGTCTTCATATTCCTTGCAGGAGCCATCGGTACTCTCCCGCTCCTCGTGCCACCCTTTTTCCTGCCGCTCTACAGCAATTCGCTGGGCGTGTCATCGGGCACGGGAGCCGGGCTGGTGGCCGGCTTCAACTTTGCGAGCGCGCGTGGACGCGTAAGGTGTGGATTCATGGCCGACTTGATCGGACCGCTCGACACGCTGTTTGTGTCTTTTGCCCTGACGGCCATCAGCATGCTCGCCGTGTGGCCCGTCTCCGAATCCATTGCGCCTCTTGCCGTCTTTGTCGTCATCAACGGCGCTGCCAACGGTGGCTTCTTCTCGACCATGCCGACTGTGGTCAGCAATCTATTCGGATCGGCGAGAATGGCCGTGGCCGTGGCCATGGCCATGATCGTCCTTGGTTGGACGGGTGGATACGTCCTGGCACGTGCAAGCAGAAACGCCCTCAGCTCAGTCACAAGGCGGCCGTGGCGTGGCGGTGCGGTGCGGTGCGCGTTGAGCAACAAGTTTGGAGCGACTGACACATCTCAAACAACGTCTAGGGAGCGCCGATAGCAGGCTTCATACTCAAAGCGTACGGAGGCGAAAAGGCGAGGTTTTCAGGCGTACCGGCCAGCCATTCTCTACGCCGGCTCCATGGCACTGGCGGCGGCCGGTCTAACCGCATTTGTGCGCCTCAGGATCAATGCGAACCTGACGGGCAAGTTGTGAGCCGGAGTTTTGCCATGGCGCGTTCCGCCCTCTCCTGGATTGGTTGAGTTCGGGTCCTTCCATTCACCTGATACTGTCGGATTTGACCAAGTTTTGATTCCGAAGAGGCATCCCATCACTTGGATGAGGAATGACGAGATGACTAGCTTTCTTTGATGCCCTCGTACCTTGAAACAAGGACAAGCACGCGCGACCTGAGGCCTGTGGCTGAGAGCATCCTCAACGATCTTCTGCAACGTCTAATGCACGACTCGCCATTGCATGCGACGTTTAGTAATCCCTGTCGTCCAAGTAGGCGGCTCGGCAAACACTATAGAAGTAAACTATAAAAAGGCTACCTTTGATTCAGATCAATCAGTAGCCGCTCAATAGGAAACTATACAACGACCGGTCTTGATGCTGTCGAACATGTCCGGGTCTTTTGTCTCGCTCGTTTTGCTCCCGCCAGCGCTTAGCGACAGCGGTGCAGATCAAACAGTTCGAAACGCCCAGAGAGCTGCCACTGGCGGCGCACAGCCAATCGACGACATGTCACGTGGAGCAATGACCTCTCAGCTTCGTCGTTGTCGCTTACACGACAGGCCCATCGTTTCCATTGTTGGACCGGCCAATCTCGTGGCCACCTGTCGATCAGTCATGGGCGTGAAGAAAGCAAGCCCAATTTAGGCATATGAGCCCTGTGGCTCCGTGTAAGCAAAGGTCAAAGCCATTCATCTGGCGAGTTGGTGGTAAGCTGGCGGTGTTGGTCACACGGCGAGGCGCTGAGTACATGTAGACGCCTGCGAGTAAGCCAAAGGAACGTAGCTATGTAGGCAAAGTAGGGGGCCAACACCTCGTTTAGGTGCATTCTCCAACCTCCCAGCTGACAGAGCCGCAAGCAGCTTATGAAGTCAAGTGAAGCCGAGTCGAGTCTCTCTCTTTCGGCCCTCAAAAGTCCTTCTCTGCGCTCCTTCATCCTCTCTCTTTGCAGCATCCATCTTCGCTTCTTGAATCTTGACCATCGCCACTCTCTCTATATAGCACGCGTCTTTGAACAAAGTCGAGGTACAAACAAGCAAAGACCCATTCAACACCACCACGACAACCTTTCGAACTTCCCTTCTCAGAACAACACCTTGCTTTCTCTTCCTTCATACGCTCAACCACCATGGCAAATCTCAAGATGTTCCTTCTTCTCTGCACCTGGGTCGCTGCAGGCATTGCAGTTCCACTTCACGATGACATCAACCCTGGCGAACATGCTCACTCACCTCGTGCCTTGAAGCGCATTGGCTTCGGCGGTGCTTTCCACGAAATCAACGTTGAGTCCAATGCGGAACAGCGCTCTCGCAATCTCAACATCAAGGAAGCTGCTACCATTGGCGCGCCCTGGTCAGTCCTTGTGTCGCGCATTCTCGCCGTCTCCTCCAACACGTCTTCCTGCGATGGCGCGACCTACCCCAATGAATGCCGCACCGCAGCCCAGGCAGGTCCCCCCATCTTCGCATCCTGGAACAAGTACAAAATCTCGTCAATGGCCTCGCGCGCCGCCGTCGTGTCGCTCATGCTCTACGAATCCGGGGACTTCAAGTACAACTGGGGCCACTTTGTCAACGGCGAGACGATCCACACGCCAGGCAAGGGGACGCGCAACATGCAGAGCGCCGCCTACAACGAAGAGTACGCAACGTACCTGTTTGGCGCGGACAAGGTGGCGCAGGCAAAGAGCTCGGGCGGCGCCGATGGTGTCCTCACCCTAGTCAGCGGCGATGAGGCAAGCTTTGGCAGCGCAGCCTGGTTCTTGACCACGCAGTGCACCCAAGCCGTTCAGGACAGCCTGGCGAGCGGTACGCAGGCCGGCTTTGAAGAATACATTACCGGCTGCATTGGTGGCACCATGGACGACAGCAGGATTGAGTACTGGACCAAGGCCAAGGAGGCGTGGGGCGTCAAGTGAGAGTCTACGAGCGTGGAACGGAGTCTCGTGCTTCGTGGAATGCACGCAGATAAGAAAACGGGCCTGGGTGTGGAATGGGTATTTTTCTTCGACAGGGAGGGCGTTTACTTGATTTGCTTGATGCCCGGAGGACTGGCTGGTCGACGGCATGGACGATGCTGCGTGCGTGTGCTGGCTGGCTGTCCACACGGGCGTATATGGATTGACAGAAGGGCGCCACTGCGACCATGCATGAACCCGGGCCCTTTCCCGAATCCTTTGAAATGAATTGATGAAATGTCGTCTTTTGAACATCACATTTGCCCATTGGCTGCGCACCATCTGCAGCAAGAGAGAAGTTGGTGGCGGAAGGATGGTCGCGGTCTAAGAATAGCTGGGCTGAGAATATTGGATTTGACTTGTACTGTCTGCATCCATTAGTGTCGGACGTGGTATACCCAAGCGGGGGATGCAAGTCCGGCCACCAATAAGAGAGTAATGGACACGTTTATGCGCCCGTGTCAGTCTCTAACCATGGTCTCGTGGAGCAAAAGCTCGCTGAGAGGTGGTTGATGCGGCGGGGTCTTGCAGCTACCATGGCGCACTATATGCGCTGACGATTGAGACTGCAAGGCGCAGGCTCATCTGGCCATGATGGAAAAAGTAGAATGACCTCCCCAGCAGGCGCTCGGCAAACCGACCCGCTCCGGCGCCGTTGGCCGACAAGCCGCCTGGGTGCCAACTCCCGTCGGCTGCTCCATCCATCTCCTGCAGACTCACCTCAACGTCTACCCACATCATGTTGGCCCTCAACCGGGACCCACACTTGTCGCTTGTGCGCATGGATTCTTCCATGCGTCTTGCCTTTGCCTTTGCAGCGGCGCCCGCGTACAGCTCCCGCGGATATCTGGTCGCCTTCGACGGTGCGACGCTGGAAAACTCAGTCTCAATGCACAGCTCCGGCGAATCCCATCCTCCGCTCGGACATCTCTTGGATAACGTTATGCCAATGCTGTGATTGACCGGCCTGGCTGAAGTGGCGCAATCGTTGCCGGAGAATTCCAGCATTGCACGACCCCAAGTGACCTCTCACAAAGGATTCTGGACGTAGAGACAATGTCTCAACCGTGGCTGCTACATACTCATGAGCAGTGGACCAACGTCGCTGATGGGCTTGCTGCTGCATGGCACCCAAGCCCGCCCTCTCGCTTGATATCTCTACGCCCAAGACCCATTGCTCCCTTCGGTTCCACGCATCTTCGTCGTTGCCGTCCAGGCGGCTTGTACCGAGCGTGCCACGGACGATCAAAACATTCTCGAGGAGCATTCCCAAGATCGTCCGACGACGACGGGCTGGCCGTGCCACATGCCTCAGGGACCCTGCAAGACCGCCGACCAAGTCTGCGAATATCTTCAATCTAACAGTATTGGCTACATCCCTTTTCTGAACCCTCGCATGACTGCGACGTCCACTCGCTCAGTGCCGTTGATCTTCGCCCTCCACGGGCATTTCCCTTGGTGCAGCAGAGATCCACGTGCATGGGTAGCTGGACTGAACAGCTTCTCGCTGGAATTGGATTTTTCAGACTGTCATTGTTTACCACGTTTCCACCATCTCCATTGTGGAACTCAGCTCACGCAAACCTCGCGCGGGGCAACGACGCGAGTCTGTCGCTCTACGGAACAATCTGGCTCGCACAATATCGCCGCGCGGTTCGTTCGAGTCCACGGAAAAGATTGTAACAAAATATCGAAAGATCCAAACTCGAACATGAATGTGTTGGGATTCTTGCAGACTTGTCCTTGCCCCAGTGTTCAGCCGGCGACAACAGCCCTGAGGCGTGGCTATCAACGCAGAGTGTACGTTCCTAGATAAGAAATTGCCCGGGTACTCCTCTTTTAAGGTTTGCAACCGGAAGTCTCACGTGGGGTAGCTTCTAGGCTTCTGGTAGTTGAGTGCCATGAATGATGGCTGGCCATAGTGTCCATGTCTCAATGTGCGGAAAAGGTCTGAAATGAAGAGAAACAGCAAGAAAAAGAAGTCATCTAAAGGCCACTGGACCGCGGTAATGTGTCGTCGAGCCAAAGATTGCCCACGCCCACCCGATGCGCATCGGCCGTTTATCCGTCGCTTTGCCGGAATTGACCTGGACATTACCCGAAGCCTAGTCTACTGTCCTCAGTCGCTAACGTAAAACAACTTTACAATCACTCGTGGGCAAGAGGTGCCATCATCTCTCATCAGAGTCTGCTACAGGCACGCTACAGGCGCGAGCGAAAAGATTCAATCGCTGAAAGGCTTCATCTCCAAGATGACTTTGCCAGCTCTGTCGCTGGGGAGACCATCATGCCCGAAAGCAGGAAATGGATCTTCGTCGCGGGGTCTGATTGAACCCGGTAAATCCAGAGGGACCCTTTCAATGGCGCACCTTCAATACCATCCACGAGCTTCGCGACTGTTCCGAGACCCCTCCCAACGCGATGTGTCCTTGGAATTGTTGAGGCTGAGCCTCCGGGCTGGTGTTCTTCATTTCAAGTCTTGCTCGCCAGGTCGCAGACAATCACGACGAAATGGACGACTACGACATCAAGCTTCTCGACGTCGACATTGTGGCCAGAGAATTTGAGGAACATCGCCGCTTGGAACAACACTCTGCAGAAAACAAGGCCCATGTATCTCATGTTCAAGCCCCAAGGAATGCTTACTTCCGCGAAGTTGTCCCAGCTGCAGACCCGTCACTGGATCCAGAGTCCCGGCGAAGTAGCCTTCCATCATGGCAAGAAAAAGGTGTCAAGCGCAAGCCCAGACGGAAAAGAGTCGGGATTCTGCTTGTTATCATCGCGCTAGCCGGCATTGCTGGAATTGCGGGCGGTTTGGGAGGCTACTACTCTAGGAACCGACAGTACCAGCAGTCTATCAGCTTGCTACAGTCATCCCGATTGTCAGCACTGAACTTTACAGACGCATCTGGCCACGAGAATCATCAGGTTTACTACCAATCCAATGGCCTGGACATCTTCCAGGCAAGTTGGAACACCACCACACTTCAATGGCAAACATCGAAGGTTACGGGAGCGGACTGCGATGTCAAAAACAATACTCCCATCGCGGCAAACGTCTACTGGGATTCAAATGATGTGGGTGTCCTTTTCCTTCGAAATGTGCCTCGGCTACATTCTGACTCGACAACAGGAAATGGGGTTTCATGTGTACTATCTCGATTCGGAGAATATGATCCAACGAAGGTGGAGTAGTCTCAGAGACGGCGTCTGGTACGGAGAACAGAATGGGACCGTTGTTGCCGCCGCATCCTCCGACCTGGCTTCACAGGGATCCACCTGCTACAGGTGCTTGCAAGACGACCTGGTCATTTTCCAAGATGACACTGGAAAGCTCCAAATGAGCAGTGTGGTCAATGGTACATGGAAAACGCCAGAGAAATCCATCGTGGCGTCCAACGTATCAGAAGGAACAGGCTTCGCCGTTGTGCCACAGTTCTCTGTACATCCGGTGACGTTTGCGGTCTTTTACCATGATTCCAAAAAGCGGACCTTGGAGGGAACCCTCTGGAACGGGACTGCCTGGAATCCGTGGCGTAAGTACCGCAATATCTCCAATTTAAACAAAGACTGACAACGATCCCAGTGTTTGATTCGAGTCTCTGGCCCCCAGTGTCAATGGCAGCCTTTGCTTTTGGATGGGACAAGGCCCAGAAACGGGCCAGCAAGCTCCAAATCCTCGCAACAAATTCTGAGGGTCTTCTTGCCTTCACCAGCTGGAATACGACCAACGGTTGGACGGTACCGACGACCAATGCAAAATTTCTTGAATATACCATGGTCGCAACGAACGAGGCCGGGCGGTTCTACGGAATCACGAGGCCTGACGATGAGCACGAGGCGGTCCACCTCACGCAGTGGGCATATGACAATGACGGCAATTATGAATGGATCGGCAATGTGGATATCTAAGCTGGGGATAGTGTGGCGCTGTGGGTGACGGTTGTGCTTCGGGTTGCCAACTTTCCTCTTTGTCCTTGGATAATTTTGTCTAATGTCGCTGCACAGTAATTCAAGTCGTATCTTGGAGCGACAAAACCATCAACCATCTCGCAAACATTTTCCAACTTTGCCCGGGTGGAGAGTGAGAAATCAGGATATTTGCCGCTTGAACGTTAGCACAAACATGCAAACGAGTGGGAGTGTGGGTATGGACGATTAAGACTAGGATCCCTTGACCATGTGCAGATCCTAAACACAACTCCGCTCGATAGCGCCGAGCGATGAAGCAATTCATCCCACAATGCATGCAGTAATTGTCTTACCGTCACTGCCACCATACTGTCTATCGCGCTATACCAGGGTCGCTCTTATCTTGCTATCAGGCCGCCATCATGGATCCACGAGTTCCCAGGTCGGTGCTGTCGTACGGCACCATGGACACGACATCTCCACCAGTTGGCGCTGAGGCATCAACACAGCCAAAATCTCGTGATGACGGCCAAATCGTTGAATCGACCTGCGTAAATACTATCCCAGAGGCCGAGGATGAGGCAAATAGCTTCTTCGAGCGTCACATTCGGCTCAAAGTGGACCTCCGTCTCTGCACGATAGCCGGGATACTGTGCAGCTTGAATTTGCTCGACAGCGGCGTCATCTCGAATGCTTCAGTGACTTCCATGCTCACCGACCTCGAGCTTGACAAGGGCAATCGCTACTCCGTGGCAATCTTCATTTTCACCTGCTCCAGCATCGCCTTCCAGTTGCCGTCAACTGTTGCAGTCCGCACGTTTGGCCCACGCACATGGTTCAGCATAATCACATTTACCTTTGGCATCATCACGCTCTGCACTGGCTTCATCCATACATGGCAGCAAATGATTATCCTGCGCATCCTGCTCGGCGCCACCATGTCCGGTGTCTACCCCGGCCTGATTTATCTCATCTCGACCTGGTATACGCGTCAAGAACAACAGCTTCGTTTCGCATTCCTCCAAAGCGGCCAGGTCATCGTCCTCGCCACGGGCAACATTGTCAATTACGGTCTGAATCAGCTGGACGGGCGGGCGGGCCTCGCAGGCTGGCGCTGGATGTTTGCCGTCCAGGGGCTGATCACTTGCATCATCGGCATCGCGACGTACTGGTGGATGGTCGAATTTCCCGAAAACAGCCACGAATGCTTCATGTTCCTGAGCAAAGAGGAGAGCACCGTTGCGGCCAAGCGGATCCATCGAGACAGAGGCGACGTACACGCCGACGCGTTTGCGCCCAAAAAGGTCCTCGTGCACGCTGCCGACATCAAGGTCTACGGCTTCGCGGTCCTCTTCTTCCTGCAAAATATCGTTTCCACCGCGCTGTCGTACTTTCTGCCCATCATACTCGAAAGGGGCATGGGGTTCTCGTCGGCTCGGTCCATCTTGCTGTCGGCGCCGCCCTACTACTGGGCCGTCATTCCAGCCTCGCTCTCTTCCTTCGTCGGCGACAGGTATCGCCTCAGGGGGCCCATCATCATCTTCAACGCCGTGTGTCTCATTGCCGGATTTGCGATGCTTGGCTTCTCGGACGTCGTTGCTGTGCGCTACATTGGAACTTTTGTGGCGACCGGAGCGTTCGTGGCCAACTGGGCTGCGTTGAGCGCCTACCAAGCGAACAATATTGTTGGGTGAGCAGACGTATCGGAGAAAGGAACCATTGCAAGCTGACTTGTGTCTGAAGACAATGGAAGCGCGTCTTCACGTCGGCTACGTGCACTGCCTTCAACGGAGCTGGCGGAATCGCCGGTAGCTACGTCGTCCGCAGTCACGAAGCGCCGAATTACTTGACAGCCGTCTGGATTTCCATTGGGTAAGGCGTTGCACCTTACTCGAGCTGCCAGGACCTCTGTAGCTGACCCGTGGACAGATCGCACATCTTGATGATAGCCATCATCGCCGCGTTTTCGGTCCATTTTGCTATTGCGAACAGGGCGCAGAAAGAGGGTCGGAGGGTTTTGGAGAATATGGCAAGTGTCCAAGTCCTGCTCATCAACCTGAATCTGCTAACACTTGGACAGGTAGGATTCCGTTATACGTACTAGTCTCGGCACGAGGAGTATTTCTCTGTTTTCATGTTCGACCGATTACAAAACCTCTGTCATCGGGCAAGAAATGATCGCATTCGCATTCGTATCGCGGTCAGCAGCAAGCAACGAGTGTGGTCCAGAATCTGTATCAAATTCTCTTAAAAAAGAAGAAAAGCCAAAAGCTACTCGTCATGCTAAGATGGCGCAACTGCCAGATGCAAGCAAGTGTTTATCGGCGGTCGAGCTCAAGTCATGGTCTCACTTGGCCGTGAAACTGTGCTTGGCCAGAGACGTGCCAGCCCGCGGCTTTCACTTTCCGGAAACGAGTCCTAGTTGTGACTCTCTCCGCTCCGCCGGAAATTATAGTTGAATAGCATGCCTCGGTAAGTACGACAGATGCTCGTGGGCCAACAAGCTTGAAACAAAGCAAGACAAGCAAGCCAAGTACTTCAATTGGACACGGGGCCGTCGGAGCCATTCGGCACGTCAGAGACGGGCAACGGGCTCCGCGTCCGTCTTTCGGGCGGAAGTGCTTGCGGACTGTCGACAAAAAGAGGGAAGTCATCCATCCCCGTGTGCACCCGAGACGCCCGACGTTGGCATACGAATAACGAAAAAGACTTTTCGCGTCACAATGCTGATCCATTGTAACAATCTAGCTTTGGCTGACTTCCTTAACCGCCGTTTAGCAAGTGCGCCAATGCGGAGGTAAGGAGATATAACCGCTCCGGCCCGGCGTTTTCCCTGCAACCTCAACCTACAAGGACAGGAACCTCATTGGTCACATTGATGGTATAAAAATTCTTACGTTGTTCCAAGAGAGATAGCATGCCCGCAGGCCTCACAGGGAGCGATGGCAGCTTAATGCGATGCGAAACAGGGGAATGATGGTAACTTACAAGTTTTCAAACTCTTTTTCTACGGCTTCCATGCCTCGCTCACCTAATCATCTCGTCCTGTTCGCGGTTTTGCTTTCGCATTGCTATCTTTCCACCCACGCACGCAAAAGTTGTAGGGACATTTCTAAAACATCTGACCAAGTTGCATGAATCTAGGCATCTCGCCGTAGGAAAGGCAACCGAGCTCTGTAACTGCGGGTAAGGACGAACCACTATTTGTCTTGCCTTGGAACGGCTGGGGCCTTGGTTGAGCGCTTAAACGGCGTCTCTTGGACTTGGAAGTGGTTATTCAACGCCTCTTGCACACATGGCGGTCTCAAGACGAGGGACAAGAAAAAGAGGGAGGGACGTCAAGGAGCGCGCATTGCCGTTCTTGCTTTCAGCAAATTACTTCCTTTTTTCACGTCCGTCCATCGTCCATCCTTGCCACTCGTCAATCAGCCAACTCCCTCTTTCTTAAATGCGCATTCGGATTCGTATTCAGCGCTTATTTACCGCTCTTTGCAAAGCCTCTCGAACGTTGACGCAAGCAGCCGCGTCGCCTCGATACTTTGCCGGACAATCATGTCCCTTTCTGGTGTTCGGCGACGGAATAACCATACCCAGGGCCGTGGAGCAATTCCATCAACTTGCGACTGATAGAGTTCTAACTCCGCGCCGGCAATCACTTTTTTACAAGACGGACGAACGACGTGACAAGGAGGACTGGGACAAGATGGAGACTCTCTCGGAGGTTACTTGGATATTCAGATGTACAAAAATGGCGCGCGGAGGTCGTGACTGACTCGAGCGGCAGTCGTAGGAAGAGAGAAAAAAAAAAAAAAAAACCCCCCCAAAACAAGGTTCGTTGTAGAGAAGAAGATGCTTATACGGTGTTCGCGAAAAACTCTACCAACCCTTTTGGTCGCGCGGATGTCTACTGCCGGGCTCCTCTCCGCCGCCACCCTCCACCGCTTTATTTTTTTTTTCTTTTCTTTTTTTTTCATGAACACAGCCAATCTACGGAACCGATGACTGACCGTTTTAGAAAAGGTATGACGAACGCCTGTCGGCCGTAAGCCTATTGTAGATGTTGCTTAAAGCCGGGGCTCAACCTTTAGGAATGCGGCGTCGCAGGGATGCGCTTTCCCGCCTATATGCGCCAGGTGGAGGCGCTGCTATCATGCTGCCCTGAAACTTCTTCTGAATACTATCCATCTCACTACGCGCACCCCCTTTCTTCCCCTCAACCAACGACGGGCAGTTGGCCGTTTTGGCTCCAATCGCGGTTGATCGAAGCGCAAAACGTATTCAAGCACTGAGGAGCTTATCGCCATTTCCTTCTTCCACACGTCAATTCAGCTCGCCGCACGCATCCGCTCGCGCTGCCTTACGACCGACCTCAGTTTGGCAAAAGCCCTGCGCAGCATCCGTCCATCCATCCACCCATGCGTCCATCCATCTAGCTCCATTGACATCCAATCCACAACTGCTCTCAGCGATCCTACCGTTGGTGCCCGCCGCCGACGAAGCGGGAGCATTCATTGATGGCGCAATCAAGCCCGCCGAGGTAGGCCGCGTCGATTTATCCCCACAGCGCCCAAGTCACCGGAAGCGCAAGCAGACGTGCAGCCGTCCATGATGAAGGGTTTCTTGCGTAAGCGGCTGCGACACCGCGGAGTTTGTTTGCTTACGCGCGCGCGCACATGTCCCAACATACACCCGTTAACTCCGCACGGGACGGGTGGGCTTGAGTTGTGGCCTTAATTTACTGACTCAATACTCTCCTGCCAGTTTTCAGCGTCAGTCAGTTTGGACAAACGATCATAACTTTTATTTAGGCAGCCTGTCTAGAGGTCTAATTCTTACCTTTCTACCCTGGTGTCTGACGTCAATTTCTATCTATGTATAAAATGCTAGAGCCTTAGTAACTAGTGGAGTAAGGGAACCTTATAGAGCTTATTAGCTAGGTTGATATTAAAGGGGGAAAGTAAAACATGATCTCCTGTCCTTCTTGCCACTCAAAAATTACTGACGCGGAAAACCGGCGGGAGAGCATATGAACCATTTGTGTCATAGGACCGTTATAAATTCCGGATTTGCAAGCAAGTCGACCTTGAGAACGAACCGCGTCTTCTCCTGATCCCCGCAGCACTTGCTAGACAGGCTCGACGAAACAGATAACCGTCCGCCTCTCCTACGTACTGACGAGACGATGATTGGTATTCATTTTTGATTACCTGCATACATGCACACATGCATACATACATACATATATACATACATACATACATACATATATACATACATACATACATATATACATACATACATACATACATACATATATACATACATACATACGCCTTGTCTCTTACAGCTCATCGCAATCTTTCCCTGATTATGTGAAAAACGCGCGGCGCGGGCCAAAATTTCCCTTTCCCGTCGTTTAACAGGTCGATTCGAGAGCCAAAATATGCGAGCCACACACGTGGCGTGGCGGCTTGCTGCCGAAGTGGAGTCGGGACCGTTGGCGCTATATCGAGGTGTGCGGCTGAGTTGGGGGGGGGGGGGTTTTTTTTTTTTCGTTTTTCTTTTTTTTTTCTGGGGTCGAATTAGGAGTAAGCAAATTCTGAACTTCGCTGATTGGTCGAGAGAGAGAGAGCGAGAGCGACGGTTCGAGATGAGCCGGGGCTCGGTCGTGGGCGGTCCGGGGGTGGGGAGTGGGGCGAATCTGGCTTGTTTGAAGATATGTATATAAAGCAATTCGCTTTTGCGGGTAAACTTTTGGCGGCGAAGTCGAGTCTATTCACATAAGCAGCAGGGCGACTTGATCCTCTCCCTGGACCGCCGCTCGAGTTGAGCGAGCGACGCGGGTGGCCGTCTCCGCTCCCTGAAAGGTGAAGCTCGAGTTCCGGACTGGGTTGGCGTGGCTTGGTGATGCGGTGGGCTGCTGATGGGACCCCATCGTCGCGCACAAGCTTCGGCTTCGATGGGGAATCTCGCAGGGAGACGGTGATAATCTCGCGATTGAGAGAATTGGATTGGCTTGTGAAACAGCACATCAAGCGCCGTCTGTGGAAGGAGGAGCGCTGATGCTTTTCGCATTCGCTAATGGTGGCAAGTAAGGGTATTATTTATGCCCAAGGCACTCACCCCTTTGTGATGAAGTCGACAGGTCTTGTTGAAGGCTCTGGCTTAGGTCTAGTTTTGCAAGATTTTGGTTATTTTCCCCAGGGACGTCTTCAAAGACACGCGGAATATCTGATCATGTCACTAGACCGCCTTTGAGTATTGGTCCTCTCCACGAGCTCCATGAGCTTCTTCGTTCAGGTCCTTCTACGCTGTCCCTTCTCATCCACGCTTCTCGAAAGAAGAGAGGCAAAGTTCTTCCCTTCCTCTCAGCGGAACCGACCCAGATGAAGCGTCAGCGACGACATGGACAACGCATTCCTTGCGAGTGATGGATGTCTCGGACACGGCCTTGGACAGTTGACGAGTGGAAGCCGCAGCAAGAGAGATCTGCGCATCCGCAAGTAGTCAGCTTCGCCGTCCATCAGCCTTGGACGCACAGCATTCGCACGAGGAGAGAAAGGGAAAAGAAGCGACGTCTTCGCCATTGTGTCGTCTCGGCTCGACGTTGGTTGCGCTTGCGGACTGAGCAAGCAGTCATGACTTCCAACCTGCGCGTCCGATTCCCGGCGACAGTCTTTTCAGGCAGAAAATCGACTTGGGATTTTCAGTGGAGGCTCTGTCCGTACGACCAAAGGGCTTCAGCGGCTGAAGCAACCAGTGCAGCGTCAGCTCCCTGCTTCCACAGACGGCGGCGGCGGGGCGGTCGAGAAGTCACGTCCGGGCCGTCTCTCACAAGGACAATTTGAGTAAGTAGTCGGACCGGGCGGCGGCATCGTCGTCGTCGTACGAAGACACAGAGCAATGCGTGTCGCCCGACGGCGAGGGCGATGACGGGTTGGGCGGTTCGGTGCAGTAGTAGCAGCGGTGGCGGTAGCTTGGAGGAACAAGGGAAGGTGAATCAGCGATGGTTTCGCTGTCGTTCAAGACAGTGGTAGGGCCGGAGCTTGATGTTTGCTGGAGGCCGGGCGGTAGGCAGGAGGGAGGTGGAGGCGTGTTGCAACACCGGGTTTCGCCATGACAAGAAGCCAATTGGCACATTCAGCAGTTGACGATGCATGGGAAAATTTTCAATTGTTGCTGCCTGCGTCTAATTTTGAGAATGGAATTGAATTTATTCCTTGAGAGCCCAAGCAAAGCAGTGTGCGCAATCTCCCACGAGGCATCTGGTTGCGTAAATTGACGCGTAGATGGTAGTAAGGGCCGCCTATCTGCAGAGTCTCCCGAGGCCCAATGACGGCAGCGTAGCGATGGGAACCTAACTTCTAGGAAGAAGGCAGGTCAAGACCGAGGCGGAAAGGAGTGGATAGAGCCGGAACCGTTGCACGAGGAAGCTGTCGAAGCATTGATTCCGTTTGGATTGTGGAGAAGCAAAACGGTCGTCAGCTAGCAGTGCCTGGTCGCGTCACAGTGGGTGTTGGGGGCTTGGCGCGGGGAACATCCAGTGTTGTCTCTTCGCCTCGGTTTTGCCCGTGTCCGGCACGTCATTCGTCCCTGGCCTGGAGCCCGGCGCAGGAAGGGGAAAAGGGAAAAGGGAAAAGGGAAACGGGTCTCGCGGGGGACACCGATGTTGAAGAGTCCGGGGTGCGCTTGGAGTTGGTTGTCGACCTGTACGCCCGTAAGAGTTTTGTGACGTCTGTAGCAAAGGGAAGACCAGCTTCCCAGACCTGATTATATGGAAGCAGCAAATTCCGGACTCGGGTTGTACGAGGCAGAGAGCGGAACGAAGGTGAATCCGAGCGGGCCGAGCTGGGCTGGGCTGGATGGATGGATGGATGGATGGATGGATGGATGGATGGATGGACGGATGGATGGACGGCGACTGGATCCGGGCACATGTTGCGACGCGGTGTGTGCACAGCCCTAGGTAGGTACTGTAGTCCTCCGCTGCTGCCTAAACCGCTTCACTCTGCTACTCCACACCACTTTTCCTCTCTACACTCTTCACTCCTCACTCCTCACTCCTCACTCTTCACTCTTCCTCTTCCTCTTCACACTCCTCCTCCTCAACTTGCCAACTATCGCACCACCACCATCGACTCATCACACGCACCCCCTGTCGCCCTTCCACTCGGGTTCCACTGTCTCCGCCGCCGACAATCGTCCAAGCGTCCATCGGCCGGCCTCCTCGAATCCGCTCCCTGATACCCCAGCGCCTCGCTCATAACATACTCGCCATCCGCCCCCATCGCAGCTTTTTTCTACTTCTTTGCTGCTGCTGACGCTCGACTCTCTTCGCCTCCTCTTCGCCTCCTCTTCGTACCTTTCCTCCTCCCGGTCCATCACCAACAGCCTCAGCCTTGCGCTGCATGTGGTTGTCAATACTGCTGCGTCAACGACCTGTCGTCTGCCGCCGCAACGCTTGATTCAACCCCCTCCAAGCCCCCCGACCCTGCCACTTCCTTCACCGGGCTTTGTCCCCTCTGATTCGACGCGGATCCCGTCCCGCATTCCACCTGATCGGCCTCAGCCATTGCGTCTTCCAGAGCACCAATCGCTGGTGAGTCATACCGTCTCGACACCGTCCTCACCGTCGGCCTAAGGAGTTAACCCACTTCGAAGCGGCTTATCCCCCTGCCGTCAACATGGCTTCCAATCAAGTCCACCCCCGCCGCCGCCCTCAAAAGGATGAGTCCGTCCAGGTGCCCTCGCCGCTCATGACAAGCCACCTTCGCAAAGCCGGAACCTTTCATTCTCCCACCAACGTCTCCTCGGAACTCGTCGACCCCATCAACTTTTGCTCCATGCCCAAGCGCTCAGAGACCAACCCACAATCTCTCGAGCAGCTCATCGACGCTGGCCAGAGCAGGGTTGCTGGTCTCCTTGCCGAGTTCGACAACGTCTTGTCCGGCAAGACGGCCCCTGATGCCAGCATTCTAAAGGACGAGCAGGTCCTGCCCGTTCCCTCCTTCATGCTGGGCAACCACGCCGTGGCCGACCCGGACGCCATGCAAATCGACTCCAAGCCTGCTGCTGTGGACCACCTCCATGTCTCTGACAGCGGTCTTGGCTCCTCTGTCAGTGGCTCTGCCCACGGTACGTTTGTGTCCTGTGCGTCTCCTACCAGCATGCTGACCTTAAAAGGTGCTCGCCGCGCTCGCTCTACCCAGTCTGCTGCGACCTCGCGCTCCGCCGTCACTCAGTCATACTCAGGGCTGTCGGGCTCTGCCACCAAGGTCCGCGGCCTCAGCAAACAGGCCTTTGGCGTCATCCAGACTCGCATCATCCGCCCAATTCTCCGCGAGCCGTCCTTGAGAGAATTCCACCCCTTGATCCAGGACGTTCCTTCGCGAATTGGCTCCAAAGACATTACTAACCTCCGTGATCTCGAGAAGACGCTCATCTTCCTCGCTCCCGTAAGTTTGAATTGTTCAGATCTTTCAGTTTCTGTGGCTCACATTTGCCGCCAATTAAAGCAATACGCCGCCTCGCCAGCCAAGTACAAGCGATTCTGCGAAACGAGCGTTGCCTTTATTGCCGACACTGTCTCCCACATCTGCGACGCCGACCAACGTCTGCCGACCGACCGCCCGTATACGACTAACTATTTCCTCGACCTGGTTGAACAGATCCGCAGGTACGCTGCCATCATGGCTGCCACCAGGGTAAAGAAGGCTTCTGGCGAAGCCGCGGGGGAGATGGACTACTCGCCGTAGGTTCCCGGAGCTTTTGGTGTATGAGTCATATGCTAATCACGTATTTGTAGAGACGAGAAGGTCGTCCTCCACGGCGGCATCAGCAAGAACGGTCAACCCGCGCAGCTTGTCCGCGAGAAGAATGGCAAGGTGATTCCCCTTCCATCCGAGTCCGAGCAGGCTGCCTCTCTAGCCCACCTTAAGCGCCCGCTTGACGCCGACATGGAGGAGGAAGATGACGACGTCTACCGCTCAATGGCCAGGCGCCGTAAGTCTGACCGCCCTGGTGATGTCAAGCACATCTGCTCCGAGTGCCGCAAGACCTTTGATCGCCCGTGCGATCTGACCAAGCACGAGAAGACGCACTCGCGTCCCTGGAAGTGCCCGGAACTCAAGTGCAAGTACCACAACGTAGGCTGGCCCACCGAGAAGGAGCGTGACCGCCACGTCAATGACAAGCACACTGCCACTCCTGCGCAGTACAAGTGCCTGTTCCACCCATGTGCCTACTCATCCAAACGCGAGTCGAATTGTAAGCAGCACATGGAGAAGGCGCACGGTTGGACCTACGTCCGTTCCAAGGCCAACGGCAAGGGACCCAAGAAGTCGACGGGCTCCGTCAGCTCTCTGGCGCCCCAGACTCCTCTGACTCCGTTTGTGGACACGCCTCCAACTGGCCACATTCAGCAACTCTCCACCCCCATGCTCTCTACCCCTGCTACTCCCTTTGACAACTCGCCCTCTGTGTCATCCTTCCCGGAAGTTGACTTCGACAGCAATGCATCTTCCTCCGGATTCGACACTGCGAGCATGTTCTTCGGAAACCAGGGACAGGAAATGTATCGCAGGGAATCCAACACAACGGCAGGTACTCACTTGACTTTCTCCACGGGCTGTTCTCCGATGCCGCAGAGCACCTTTGAGGATGCCATTACCACTCCTAATACCGATTTCAATCATTCTGCTGCGGACATGCTGTATGACCAAACGTTCAATTTCAACACCAACATGCAGCAACCCACCCCAGCCCTCAGCAATGACGATCTCTTTGCCGACCACTTCCCTTCGTTGGACATGTCCAAGACGTTCAACTTTGCAAACATGGGCTCAAATCAGCTATCGCCCCACGCGCAGCCCAACATGACCCTCTTCCCGTCTGCCAACAATAGCCTGCATCTGGATGAAGGTTTTGGCGGCGACGACTTTCTTCCCTCGGGCGACTTCCAGCTGTTTGGAGACTCGAGCATGACGTCGGCACCCACGTCGGCGCCGTCCAACCCGGCCCCAGCCCCAGTCGTGAACAACAACGGCGAGGGCTCTTCGAATTGGTTCCAGGACCTGTCCAACTTTGGCGGCCAATTTGACAACATGATGTATAACCCGAACCAGGCTTGGAATGAGCTGGAATTTGACTTTGGGTCTCAGTAAAGGAGATGTGGAGGAGTAGTGGAAAAGATGATGAAGCGTTGTTGGAAGCGTTGCTCTCAAAGGCGAGCAAGTCATGTGTTGACGGCAAATTCGCCCCTTTTTTCCCTTCCACGCCGCGCCATTGAGCGTCCGGTCGTGTTGAGGCTTTTTTATCATGTGATCTTTTTTCATTTATCAGCCATTACCAAATCACCCCAAACGCCACTCTGTCGTTTGTCACTTGGGTCATCCTTTCACTTGGGTGTGTTGAGAGTAGAGCGCAAGGAAGAATTGCTGTTTCATCATTTCTTTCCATTTGACAGAAAGAGAGCTAAAAAAAAAAAAAAAAAAAACACCGCTCACAAATACTCGATGACTTATTTGTTAACAACAACGTTCTCAATTGCTCTCACTACTACGACTACCACTACGTATTGAGTTCAAACACGCCCTCTCCCTGTCTTGTCTTGTTGCTTGCTCGGGCACTACATACATGTCGTGTTGAAGCTGTCTCGTCGTAAGAAAAACGACAAAACAAAAGAAAAAAAAAGTTATCGAAATGACAAAGCTATTGCGTAGAGGACGAAGGAATAAGGACGCGCAGTGGTGATGATGGGGTTTCCTCGCCGTCTCCTTGTCTCCTTGTCTCTTCACGTCTGTCCTTGTTTCTCATCTATCCATGTCTGCTCTCTTCTTTTCTCTCCTCCTTGGTAGTAGTGGCTTCTGAATGTGAGGGAGTGCCGGAGGAAAATGAGGAATGATGAGGAGAAGTTTGGTTGCCTGACAGACAGACAGACAGATGGTGAGAGCGGCTGGACTGACTGGTCGGAAAAGTTGACAGGATTGCGCGCAAGTGAGATATGGTTGGGAAGGACGAAAGGAAAAAGAAAAGAAAAGAAGGAAAAAAAAAGCATAACCAGATGAATGAACGAAATGCCGGCTTTTGCAAAAAGGACTCGCTCCTCCCGTAATTCCCTTCTCTTACTTATTACTTACTACTATTGCCGTGATTTACATTAAACACTCGCTGTCGAACTTTGCTTGCCGAACGTAAAAACTCCGTACGCCAAACGCCCAAAACCATTACCTGTTTCTCTCTTTCCCCTTCTCATCCCACGACGCTCTCAACACAAACCCCCCCCCCCATTAACCACTCCCACTCCCACTCGGCCTCCTGCAACCAATTGGCCTACCCTCCCCAAAGCATTCGACGAAACCTCCTCCGCAACCCACCACCCCTTCTGCCGCCCCAATCTCCACCACCACCACCACCACCACCACCATCCTCCCACTGCTGCTCATCATCACGGTCCGAATGATGCTGCAGATGCCGATGCCAATGATCCCTCCGATCACCATCCCCAAGACGATGATCCTCTGACATCGGCGGCAGCGGCGGCGTGCGCGGATCCACAAAGTGCCTGTGTTCCGGTCCACGACGACGATGCTGCACGGCCGATGAAGGATGGGGATGAGGCGGCTGCTGCTGCGGCTGCTGCGGAGCAACACGAGAACAGACAGAAGAGTCATTGGAGAACGCCGACATGGGGGGCGGCTCAGAACGGCCCCGGGGACGTGGTGTGACAGCAAGGCGATGGTCGAACGGACGGGGAAGAGGAGGAGGAGCATTGCCGCGGTGCTGCTGCGTCGAGCGGGCCGAGCGGTTGTTGTCAAAGGGTTCGGGGCGGACGAGGGCGCGCTCGTGGTGATTGTTGATGTCGACGACGTGCATGTCGTCGCCGTAGGGCTCGTAGTGGCCGCGGTAGTGGCAGTGGTAGCAGTGGTCGTAGTGGCCGTAGTCGTCATTTGGCCTTTTTTGGCCCTTTTGGCCCTTTTGGCCGTTTTCGGCGTACTGGTGGTCGTCGTGGTCGTAATTGTCGTATTGGCCGTAGTGATCGTAGTGGCGGTCATGGTTTTCGCGGTTTTCGCGGTTTCCATGGTTTTTCTGGTCTCTGGGGGTTTTCTGGTCCCCATGGTTTTGCTTGTCTCCATGGTTTTGCTGGTCTCCATGGGTTCTCTGGTCTCCATGGTTATCTTGGCTGTCTTGGGTATTGTGGTTTCCGTGGTCTCCATGGTTGTCGTGGTTTCCATGGTCTCCATGGTTTTCATGGTCTCTGTCAGTTTCGTTGTGGGTTTCATGAGTGTCATGAGTTTCATGAGTTTCATTGTTTTCATGGGCTTCGTGGGTGTCGAGGGTTTCGTGGGTTTCATGATTTTTGTGGTTTTCACGTTCTTCGTGGTTGTATTGGCCGTATTGGCCATATTGGCCATACTGACCGCCTTTGCTAGCGACACCTAGGTAATGGCCGAATTGGAGCAATTTGATTTGCAAACCAAGGAGATGAGGTGTCCTAGTGCGTGCCTGTGGATCAATCTCGCCTGTGACACCTCGCCGTACATAGCATGCCTAGGTCCGCGATGCGATAAGTTGGCGCCTGGGAATTCCACTGAGGAGTCGTCAAAGTGGACACGGACCGTGTCAAAGTGGACAATATGTTCAAATGCTTCGTTTTGACTGGTCGGGATGCCCTGCTAGTTCAAGGGTGGACCCCTACATCCGCACTCGGTCATACGTATCCTTAGGCTGTGTATAGAGAACACGTATTGCTGTTGGCAGAGTGTTCAAACAGATTATATTAAGCAAGGACGGCTTCAAACAATGCTGGAAGAAATCGGGCGACGGGAAGGAAAAGTAGGCGCTGTCCCAAGCAACAGGAAGTTACCTACGTAGAGGACGACTACCAGCGCGTGTAAGCGGCGATGAAGTCATAGATGTAAGACGACGCCCTCGCGTAGGAGCACCTACATACTGCTGCAGTGCTTTCATCAACCCATGGCTGCATCCCAACCAACTCATTTGAATGACGCTGTCTGCGAGCGAGTGAGATTTCTCAGGTTTTTTCTTTTTGTCGTACGTTGGTGCCCCTCTGTCTAGCTTCCATACCCAATACCCCTGTCGCCGTGCCGCCTGTCTTAGTTCCGCCCATTTTCGCCGTCGGCTGCTCAGCATAACAAACCACTGGACGAGATTCTGCTGCTGCTGCTGCTGCTGCTGCTGCATCACGCGCCTGGCTTTTCGAGCGCTTAGGACGCGATCTACCGGGGTATCTTGCACTCCGACGACCTGACGGCTCGCGGCAACATCCCCTGCTTGTCGTTTTGGAGGAAAAACGTCATGACGGGGACTAAACGCACTCTCGACGCGTTCTTCCAGCCTGTGGCGCAGAAAAAGAGCAAAATCAACGAATCAGACGGCTCCGCCACAACATGTCCTCCTCTAATTGCCACTTCGAGCAATGAAAACACTAAGAACCAGCGGCTAGGGGTAGAGGCATCGCCGTCGGCGCAACCCCCTGATGCACGACCCCCACCACCATCTACACACCACACCTACCCCCACCCCATCGCGGCGCTGCCATCCCCCTTGCAAAGCGCCCTGGCCACCGCAACCCCTTCTTGTCCCGCGCGTGCAATTACCAACGGCCCCGCTCTCGACCTCCTGTACTTTGAGCCCTTCATACCTCGCCGCACTTCCGATGACCTCTTCCGCCTCTTGCGCGCCTCGCTTCCTTTCTACCGCGTGCACTACACCATCAACCGCGGCGGCAGCGGGCCCGTTGACGTGACGACGCCGCGCTACACGACCGTCTTCGGCGTCGACGACAGCTGCGTCTTTGGCGGCCCGCCGGGCAGCAACGACAACAACAGCGCCGCCCAAGACGCAAGCAACGCAGAGAAAGCGCCACCGCTTGAGCTGCTCGACGCAAAGACGCGCAAACCCGTCCCAAGCAATCGCTACGCGCGGGGGCCGCGGCCGCTGCCCGCCAGCCTCGCCGCGCTGCGCGACGCCGTGCAGCGCGCGACGGGCCACACGTTCAACTTCTGCCTCGTCAACTACTACGCGACGGGCGCCGACAGCATCAGCATGCACTCGGACGACGAAAAGTTCCTCGGCCGCGACCCGGCCATCGCGTCGTTGTCGCTGGGCGCGCGCCGCGACTTCGTCATGAAGCACAAGCTGGACCGCGCCGCGCCGACGCTCAAGCTGCCGCTGGCTGGTGGCGACATGGTGCTCATGCGGGGAACTACGCAGGGGGCGTGGTTGCATGGCGTGCCCAAGAGGAGTGCGAAGACGGTTGGCGAGGTGGGGAGGATTAATATCACGTTTCGGAAGGCGATTGTGAGGGGCGGGACGGAAAATTATTATCGGTACAATGTTGGTGATGGCGAGTGCTGGAGGTGGGATGAGAGAAAGGGGGAAATGGTGGTGTGGAAAGACAAGGAGACTGAAGATGCTCGAAAAGGTTAAGAGCGCAAACGAATGATGCTCGACTGGTACCCTACATAGCATCGATAGTCAGTAGAGGGTTTCAGATCATTAATACCATCGTATGCGTAGTGCCCAGATTCTTGTCCACGATGTACCCTTTTGAGCCATTGCCATTTCTTTTTCCCAATTTTAAAAGACCTAGGTACGGCACAGTACCTTGCGATGCGCAACAAATCCGCGAAATGGGCTGATGGTGTAGTGGAAACGCATGTCTTGGCTTCAGCCGCGCCCAGTCTGAAGTTCAATAACTGGCCATTCCAAGCGTCTTTTTGCTTTCTCCTTTTGTTCTCTTTTGATGCTTGAGCGCATTACGGAGCGGTAGCGAAGTTCATCGATCCATGGAACATGCGGAGATCAGGGTCTTCAGTTAGTGGATGAAAGCGACCCTTGCCAAAGCACGAGCACGGAAGAAAGAGACGGATGGACGACAGAGAGGACGCGGGGAAAATTAAACAGATTGTGCTTGCAAAAGGGACCTGGCGGCCAAATTCGCCTAGTGAGGCATATTGGAAGAAGCAAGTCCAATAATGCCAACCAAGCTCCAGTGTTTGGATGGGATACAAAAACCAGACACTTTCGACGATTGACAGGCTGACCGTCGCCTGGCTGATCCGCCCATGACTGGTGTCCAGACCAAGGTTCTGGTACCGCGCTGACGTGCATGTGGTATTTTTGACTCGAGTGGTAGCCAATCACAGAGTACAGGGGACAGGACAGGACTCCGCTTTCTTGTGAGTAGTTTCTTCTGTCCTCATCTAAGAAGGGATGTGCCTTGCAAATGTTTGTTCACTTCTTTGCTTTTCAAAATAGGTCTTTCAACTCAAGGTGACGATGGCCATCGAAAGACTCTCTGTACACTCACCGCCTGGTTGAGTGTGAGCATTGAAAGTCGCTTTTGGTCTGGCGCGGGCATTCCTCAAGGAAGCACTGCCGTGAGACGCATGTGGGAGCTGGCGCATTAGTCCTGTCCATGACGACAGAGGCAGCCTTGGATGATAGAGGCGCGATAAGAGATTGGTGGCCGCCTCGACGGCGCCGGCACGAGCAACAAGCGGCCACCGGCAAGATTGCGGCACTCAGTCGATGGCTGCTCCAGACGTTGTGATGGGCCGAGAGCTCCTCTGATGTTTGGTCTATCGTGGTAGTCCTCGCGGAATCCCTGCGCGCTGGTCATGAGGAGAGCGAATCCATGAATGAGGGGAAGGCGTGACGCTGTCCTTGGGTAGGAGTTGGACGGACGGTTGGTGGGGCGCGGTGGCTGTACGTATCCGAGGCGAGCTCAACAAGGACGGGCGCAGGGAGACATCTGAAGCTGGCGACAGAGATGGGATTGCGAGTGGGAAGGTAAGGGAGCGACAAAGACGGTGGGAGAGGGAATGAGAGCATTGACAGCGGAGATAGGAAATAAGCAATAGCTGGGCGACGCGGGACATAGAGGCGTTTCGACGAGGTCGAATTCGACACGGCAAGATGGAGAATTGTGAGTCACTCGAAGGGAGTTAGCTAGATCATGGTACATGGACATGGAGCCGTCTACATTGACGAGCGGAAATCCATGTGCCTGTGGCTTGGCGCGTGGGACGCTGTCTTGTCAGCTCCACAGCAGTCAGCAACTTCTCTCCGCTTGACGTCCAGTTGCGACACACCTCACCTCCAAAGCATCCCGTTCCTCGCCCACGACAAAAACTGCCTGTTTTGACCTGCCAATCTCGCCTGTCGACCGCTTCCTCGACGCGCGCATCGTTTGAAGCTTTTCCGGCCGTCGTGCGGCAAAAAACCACCAGTTCGCCCTCTCTGGGGCCAGAGTCGCCGCAAACCACCGACCGAAGGCGCAGCTGGGGCCTGTATTTCAACTGGGGTAAGCGCAAGTGGTAAACCAGCTCGGATCTCTCACTGATGGTTTGCCCTTTGATGTCACAGGAGTCGCGCGCCCGAAAACCCTCGCCCTGAAGTCGCTGGAGATACAACGGCGTTAAGGCCTCTTTGCCCGTCGTCTTCTGGAACCACCCCTTGGGGAAATCTACGCACCGTGGCAGTGTGCGCTGCATGGAAAAGCTCTGTCGTATCTCAAACCCGAGCTTTTCGAATCCAGTCCAATTGCGTCAGCTAGCTGGGATCTACCTACATCGTTCAAGGGAAGCTCAAGGAGCAACAAAAGAGTCGACCAAGTTGTTTTGGTGCAGCCACAAGCCATCAGTCGAGGACAAGAAAGTCCGGCGCTTCTCGGGGCCTCCTTTTTTATCTCTCAGTTAGCCGACGCGCAGAAGTAGACTTAACGACATCTCCGTTTCCAACTCCGCTGATACAGGACGGACGGATCCTGCATTCCCCGCCTCGGCTGAGTACCGCTGGCTCTCTTTTGCGATTCCCTCTGGCAATCGACCTTTACGCCACCGGTTGTTCCAGCGTCCAGCGTCACTGATTCGAGGCGAAATCGCATGACTTTTTTAGACCAACTACCTCACCTTACACTTCAAATATCTCACATCCAAAGTCCCGTGTGGCTCCGTTTTTACATAAGCAGCTCAGGTCTCGCGTTCGGACTTAGGCTACGCGGACATTCGGCTTTTTCTATCATTGGGCCAAGAAGAGTCGAACAACCATGACACCCACTCCCCCTTCGGGCGCCTCCTCTAACTCCGGCCATTCCCCAGATGGTCAATTTCGGGTCGTGCGCAAGCGGAATAGAGTGCCACTCTCGTGCGCGCCATGCCGACACAGAAAGTAGGTCTCTTGTGCCCCATTGATTTCCATAGCTTCACTTCAGGGTCTAACCTCAACACCAGGCTGAAATGTAACCGCGGTCACCCGTGTGACAACTGCTCTAAACGAGGCGACAATGCCTCCTGCACATATGCCACCCCTGGTAACCGCAAAAAGACCTCGTCCGCTCACACCCCGCCAACCTCGCCGGACGACATGCAAAATCGTATCGACCGCTTAGAAGGCTTGGTGCTCTCCCTCATGACCAATGGAGCGCAGTCAGCTGGTCCGGCGGCGGCAGCTGCTGCCATCGCGAATGCGAACATGAGCTTGCCAAATCTACCCCAAAACCACGGAAGCATTGGGGGAAGCTCGACGACGGAAGGCTCATCGGAGGTTGACAGGCGAATGTCTATCAAGGAAGAGCCGGAGACGCATGTCAATGGCCATGAAGACAGCGATGTGGATCAGGTTGCAAAATCGATTGGAATCATGAAGGTGGACAACAACAAATCTATTTTCGCGTCAGAGGCCCACTGGTACGCAATATTAGGAGAGGTACGTCTCGCCGAACCACTTCAACTTTTTCCTTTACTAACATTGGTTGTTCTAGATTGCCGAAGTCAAAAGCTATTTTGCAGAGCACAAGAAGCAGTATGATGAGCAATTAAAACGACATCGAGCAACATACACCGATGACATCAGTCCGGGCACAGCTTTCCTCTTTGGTGCTGTGCAACCAGTTGACAAAGCAGAAATTCTGGCAGCGTTTCCGCCGAAAGCTGTATCCGACTTGCTCATCACGCGCTATTTCAACGTCTATGACCCTGGATTTCACATCATTCATGGTCCAACATTTCAGAAGCAGTACGACCACCACTGGACAATTCCGGAAGAGACTCCCATCATCTGGCTTGGCATGGCTTATGCGATGATGTGTATTGCATTGCAATCATATCACAGAGCAGGCGACGAACCTCCCGAGTATCGCGGCAAGACGTGGGAGATGTCGAGCGAGTATCGGCGGAGGACCGCGCAATGTCTCCTCAAAGCCGACATCACGGCCCCTGTCACACACATGCTCGAGACTTTGATTCTCCACGTGCAGGGTGAATATGCTCGGAGCAAAGATGCCGAGCTAGGCGTCTTGGTTAGTTGGACCATTATCGTGCGCTTGGCCATGCGCATGGGCTACCACAGAGACCCGGCACCTTACCGCGCGCTGTCACCATTTCAGGGCGAGATGCGCAGGCGAGTGTGGTGTGTTGTCCGGAAGATGGACCTGCTATTTTCTCAGCAAAACGGCCAGCCTCCAATGGTCAGGTCAAGCGATGCAACCACAGAGCTTCCGCGGAATATTTATGACGACGAATTGTACGAAGAGATGAAAATGCTTCCCCCATCGAGGCCGATTACCGAGCCTACGCCATGTTCCTACATGATTACAAAGGCGAAATTGGTCTACGCATTTGGGAAGGTGGTTGAAGAGTCCCAGGCTTTAAGCTGCACATCCTACGAGGGCGTCACAAAGCTCGATCAGCGTCTTAGGGAGCTCAAAGCTGCTGTCCCTCCTCATCTTCAAATAAGATCTATGGACGAGTCTGCGCGCGATCCCGCAACTCTCGTCATGCAGCGGTTCAGCCTTGAGCTGCTCTACCTCAAGGCTCAAATCGTATTGCACCGGAAATTCCTGGGCCCTTCGCGCGAAAACTCAAGATACGCCTATTCTCGCCGCACTTGCATCGACGCTTCTATGGCCATGCTGAAACACCAGGCGACCATTTATCGTGAATCTCACCAGGGTGGTCGTTTGCGGACTGTCAAGTGGTTCATTACCTCGCTCACAACCAACGACTTCCTTGTCGCAGCGATGGTCATCGCGCTCGATCTTTACCACACATGCGAAACAGAAAGGAGCGGCCGGGTGCCATCGACTGACATCTACAGCTGGCCTCAAGACCGGCGTGACGAGATGTTGGCGGCCATTGACACGGTGGTTCCGATTTGGGCGGAATACTCGAATGGCTCCATGGAAGCATACAAGGCGCATGCTTCTTTGAGTGTTATGCTCAATACACTGAAGTCCTCTCATTCTTTGCGTCAAGCGCAGTCGAATTTTGCAACAGCTGCGGCAGCATATCCAGCAACGGCAAATCTCCAGGACGACTCAAATGTAGCGCCTGAACATTCGGCAGCAATGACTCTTGGCATGCTGAGCACCGGCGCGCTGACTCCAAACAGTGCAAACATGTTTGACAATCGACCTTCTTATCCCGCGTCAATGGGAAACATTCTCAACGATCCGCTTTCTCAAGGCACCGGCCTGGCGCCACAATGTGCCGGTCCCGCTCCTACTGGCGAACAGACAGGACCAGTGTCCGCTGCCAGTCCGTTCTCGCAGATGTTCGGCACCTCGAGCATCGGTCTGCAGGGAATAGACATGCCATCTTCGAATCTCGATTGGGTAGGCTCTCCCCCTGTGGCACGTGGAGAACCCTCTCGCTAATGCGATATCAGGAAGCATGGGATTCGTATGTCCAGGGTACAGCTATGGACCCGAATAACCAGATGTGGCCAATGGGCGTGCCAGACTTGA
Organism: Phyllosticta citriasiana; assembly: GCF_038021145.1. NCBI lineage: Eukaryota > Fungi > Ascomycota > Dothideomycetes > Botryosphaeriales > Phyllostictaceae > Phyllosticta > Phyllosticta citriasiana. The sequence continues at coordinate 1,339,963 of NW_027117279.1, read as the reverse complement.
TGTCAGATGTCGGCACAAATGTTCCGCCAAATCAACAAACCCAGCAAGGGCAGAGCTCGCAGTCACAATCACAGGCCATCAACCCGGCATTCATGGGCGGCAGTGGCAGCAACGTCTTCATGGGTGATGGCACGCCGGACAGAAGTGGCATGATGTGAGGACATAGTGAAAGTTTTCATTGAAGGGTTTGCACCTTGCTGTATTGGAGTATTCTCTGGTTTCAGCATCGGGGCTGCATAGTTCTCAGGTCATGGGAAACGAAAAGTTCAGAGCAGCATCATCGGCTGTGATGGAGATGGAATGGAGGTTATGGGTCGCGGCTTTGCGGGCGGAGGTGGCTTTCTCCCATGCCTGAAAAAATGAATGACGGTCAGGATTCGAGATGGATTGACGGTTTATGACGATACCAGGCGTCTTATGGCAAATCCCAATTCAGCTTTTGATTGACACCACCTTGCACTCAAACTGCAGGCAACAACGTAAGGTCCCGGCAGGTAGATAGATAGATAGATGGAGGCGAGGAGTGCGCGAGTTCCCCGGCAGGTCAACGTTCTTTGTCGGGCGTAGCGCACACGCCGCCCACCTTCCTCCAACCGTCTACTCTACCCTGTGACTTGCAACCTCTTCTTTCAACACCACCGAATATTGCACGAATGGCCTTTCAACCCAATGCCCATTCCGTCGAGCCTTGTTCGTGGCAACTTCAGCTCCCAACTGCCTCTAGCAAGCAGCTTTACACTTGCAACCTTGCCGACTTTTCCATTCGTGTGCCTTACACAGTCCACTCCAGGACCGGTGTTTTACACAGCGTGGAAACGCCCGTGCCGACAAGCTCACTCGAAAATCGCTCACATGGAGTCTGACCCTTGGCCGCCAGACATGGACATGGAAGCAGAACCTCCACCAGCCCAGTTATCCCACCAAGCGCTCCCTCAGGACACTTCACGTCAAATAGCCAGGCGCGGCTATCCCAACCCTCTCAGCATTATTCCCTTAGAACTTCAGCGTACGATTGCATTAAAATCTGAATATTCGGGACTTGGGTAGTCTTCGAGCAACATGCAGATAGCTTGAACACGCCTTGTACGACCCATACGTCCAAACTCCTCTAAAAATTCCCAAGTCCACCCGATGGTTCGCCACCTCTCGGGATGATGTCTGCTTCAAGATCAACTGGACAGAGGCCGGTTTGTTCGGAACCGCCTTTGCCCTGGGAATCGAGAAGGTCGCTGGACGTGTCAAGATAATCGTTTTCACGGCCAGAGCTGCCGACTACAAATATGCAGATTGTTGCTTGTACGCCTACGTTCACCTGGAAAGCGATGCGGATTGGTCACAAGAACGGGAGAAGCTTGCACTGAACACATCGCGCTATTTCGACGTCCTGGAATCCATATTGAGGATGACCCCCAACGTCCACACCATCGACTTTGACACCGATGCATCTTGGCCAACCACGTTCAGTGAGTCAACCACTTACGAGGGGCGATTGTCAGAAATTCAAGAGCTCGACGACTACATCAGTGAAGAAGAAGCGCTGTATGACGGAGAGTGTATTGAACAAAGTCTTACTTTACTGATGCGCGCACTTGGGACAAGGCCCAAGTTCCTGAAATCCATGCGCATTGCCTCGGATTACGACTATCGACAGGTGTCTACAGCGACTTTGGAATACTCCTTGACTCATGTTTTCCCCGGTATTGATCAGACTCTCAAAAATCTGCGCTGTCTAGAGCTAGGCTTTGAAACCTTTGTTTTCACTTACAATGACCTCAAGTCATCAGACACACACTGTCCAAACATCTCACGCTACTTCCGTTCGATGAATCAAATCAGAGCACTGAAGCTGCGTTCAACCTTTGATGGACTGATAACACCCAAGGTCATGGATTCAATACTTCCAGCAATCCGTCATCACACAGTCACGAAGCTCAAATTGGAGTTTCTTATCGTCCGACAAGAAACATTGGCGAAGTTCCTACGTCATTGCCGCAGGTCTCTTCGCGCGGTGACGATGTCGGGGATATCTCTAGTTAATGGAACCTGGGAACCTGTGTTCAGGATCCTACGTCTTCAGTCTGCGACACCAACAATCAAATGTTACAACCTTTTCGAATTGACGCTCTATGGGAACTACGCTGTAATGTTCCTGATTGAGGGGGCGCGCCTGGAGGAATCATTTGAGACAAGCTGTGGCCATGTTCCTAATTCACGGAGATATCAATGGGCATACGAGGAAACGATCAAGAAGTCATTTTACATACGAGTAGGTGTCATGTCTCAAAGGAATTGTCACTAGATGAGGCTAATCACGTAATGTGACAGGAGAACTCAGACCATAGTGCATGGCCTACTTTGAGTATTGGTGCAATGATACGGGCCGGAATCCATTATTCTGGACAGCATGATCATATGCTCGAGGATACGATAGAGATCAGAAGCTGGGATTGAGTTGTGGATGCACAATGGCGCTGAACCATATCTGGACACGCGGCAACTTTTCCACCGTCGACAAAAAGTCGACGGATGTTGCACATTGACCGGTTTACTGGAACGCAGACGCTCCCCTTCTTTGCGCGAGGCTCTTTGAAAGAATCTCCAAAGCACCTGGAGCGGGTGAAATACTAGCGACGAAAAGAGAGGAATGGGAGTCTACGATCATCAGCAGGCTAGAGAAATCTATTGAAGTGGGTTGTGAATGGAGCTCAAGACTTTAACAAGGCCTGAAACTTGGATGGTCTTGCGAGCGACAGGATGGCTATGATGTTGATGAAAGAGTCAAGACATGGAGCGAAGGGTGACAGCACGGAGGGAATGGGCTTACCTCAATGTTGCCGAAGCGAAGCATGAAGGCCTTCCAAGGTTTGAAAGGCCGTGCCGAGAGCTTTCGAAATTGTCCGGAGATAGATCTGCAGGCCCTGGCGTTTTTCGAGAGAAATATATCCATGCGAATGAGGTCGAAGGAGCGCGAGGAACAATCTACTGCGTATCCGGAAGGATCGAATGTACAATTATCCGTTGAAATATGCCACTGATAGACAAAACGACCAACTTTGCGTCCTGATCCTCCCGCCGCGTCGAAGTTCGACTCTATCAAGCGTTCGTTCTGGCTTGTTGACTTTTGACGCACGGATATACTAGCAACCACGACACTGATTCGAAACCAGCTGCTGGAAGTAGGTATCGACCGCCCCGGAGCAAGTTGCGTGACTTCCAATTCTGGAATCTTGAAGTCATGCTCTAACGCGCTTGCCACGCGAAAGAGTCCATCTGATTGCGTACGCGCCCCTTCTCCGTTCATCGAGCACGAAACCCAAAGTCTCCTCGACTTCCGACTTCGATTCTCAATTCTTTAACTCAAGAATCTTCCGTCCTCATCGCTCAGTGTTCTCCTTACGCCTATCTTCAATGGAATGATGGCCTTGAATTCCGCTCCTAATACTCGTCGCCTGGTGCTGTGCCTTGATGGGACCGGAAACAAATTTTCGGGAGATGCCAGCGACTCCAATATTGTAAAAATATATCAGATGATGGAGCGGAACATCCCCGGCCAATTCCACTACTACCAACGTAAGTTGATATTAGCAATCAAAGCAATGCTGACAAGATGACAACAGCTGGCATCGGGACCTACATCAAAGGCCAGTCCAAGAGCAGGAGGTTCTGGCCAGCTCTCAAGTCTCGCGTCTTCAAAGCCGTAGACCAAGCCATCGGAATCTCCTTTGAAGACCATGTGCTCGCGGGATACAAGTTCATCATGGAGCACTTCATCCAGGGCGACCACATCTACATCTTTGGCTTCTCTCGTGGTGCATACACGGCTCGTTTCCTCGCGGAGATGATCAACGAAATCGGCCTCCTCTCCTCGGGTAACGGAGAGATGGTCCAATTCGCCTGGGATACTTTCAGCAACTTCCAGAACTCGCGCGGTAATGTGCCACAGACGGGCAAAGACCAGGACCTCAAGAGATACATGGAAAAATTTAAGCTGGCATTTTGCAGGCCGAATGTTGGCATCCACTTCCTCGGACTGTTTGACTGCGTCAACAGCGTGGGCCAATTCGAAATACCCTTACACCGCAAATCGTACGGGTACATTGCGACTCCCGCCGCGAAGCATATCCGTCATGCTGTGTCGATTCACGAAAGGCGTCTCAAATTCAAGCCCGCTCTATTCCTCTTCGACGACAAGGACGTTGATCTCAAGGAGGTGTGGTTTGCTGGAACCCACGCTGATGTCGGGGGTGGCTGGGGCTTTGAGCCGGGACAGAAGCACCTGCTATCCGACACGCCCCTGAACTGGATGATTCAAGAAGTCTTGAATTTGCATGGGTCGACGAGTACCCTTTCTTTCAAAACTTTGAATTTGGCAGACGTTGTCAGGGCCGCAAGTACGTTCCCTGGAGCAGAGAAGCCGGGTACAACTGAATTCGAGGTCCGCCGACGCGCTCACCAACCGCATGATAAGCTCAAGTTGGGACACGGAAGTCGTCTCCCTTCAGTAGCTTTCTGGTGGTTGATTGGTACGTCTTTCATGCCTTTGACATGGGTGTAATGGCAGCTAATAAATTCGCAGAATGTCTTCCTATCTTTACGCGTCTTGAGCTCGAGAACGGCAAATGGATTCCCCGTCACTGTCCTCCCAACTATGGTGCCCGCCGCGATATCCCTCTCGATGCCGAAATTCATCCAAGTGTAATCGAAATGCTGGAGACTGGGATTCTTCAAGGGTCCTCTATTCCAGTGAAAGGCGGCGTCAATCCGTCTATGCCGAGTGTTTCCAGCGTAAGGAAGCAATAAAGATAGAGGCGCAAACTTCGCTGACAAAGACGACAGTCTATAGAAACCTCGGAAAAATGACAATGTTTCTGCCGTAAACAGTCGATAGCCGAAACAGGACGTGGTCGCGAGGAGATGCCCGCGATGTTGAACCTATGAAAGTCGAGTCCTGGAAGCAAAAGTGGCGGTAATCACTACCTGTGTACTTGAGAACAGATCCTTCAGACCTTGCGCACACCTATTGAATCATTCAGCTTCCACCCGAAGAAGCGGGGAAAGGCGTAAGGTCTGCTGGTCGCGCGCTCAAATGGGGCGCACCATTGACGGTCCAGACATCTGACTGTGAATTTGACGATGCCCATGTTCTCTGACTGACGCGTGTGTTGTCAGTGCGGAGGGAGGAAGAGCGAACGACGCCATGCTGTGGTTTTGTGAATATGTACATGAAAATCCCTAAAGAGCCGCTTTTTCCTTGCGCCATCTTGCAGACTCAGCCAGTCTTTGCACTCATTGTACAAGTAAAGTCCAGACCTTGAGCAGTCACATCATTCCCGCCGGGTCGCCTTCTTGCTGGAATCCCTCCCCCCAACCCAAAACCCTGAGCAATCACACCATTCCCACCGGTCCCTCGCTTGATGGAATCTTCTTACGACGTGTCGTTATTGTCTCACCGAAAGTCTCCGCAAGTCTGGACTTCGGACAAGAGAACCTGCAAAGCTGCGGGATTCTGCTCCTGGGCGTATATCAACGCCGCAAGCGGCGTCTCCAAAGACCTCGAGCGGTCCGAAAACACTTTCTCGCTGGGTCTCTGTCGATTTCGATCCCGACGTCTCCTTGGAAAGATCTTCCCTTGGGCCTATTCCCGCAGCAGAAGCAGGGCGAAGACGCTCTCTTCGAGCTTGATGCTTGCCATTGTCAAGCGACAGCGCAGAAGGACCAAAAACGCCCGACCGCAACGACAGCATCTCCGACGCACCGTCGTGCAGCTCATTCGCAGCGCTGCTCCGGGCCTGACGGTACTTGTTAGACTCGAGCATCTTCATCGCGACGGGCACGAAGAAAATGAGCAGCCCGACCGACGCCGTCACGATGTACGAGATCGTGACGCGCGTGGCGTCGGCCTGGCTGGCGAAGTTGCCGAGGCTTGGTGCGCGACCAAGAGCAGCCGACGCAGATGCCCAGGCCGGCCAGGAAAAATACCACAGAGTAGTAGAGCAGCATGACCGGGACGTTGATGATGAAGACGGCGCTGAGGGAGGCGCGCCGCGGGTGCTGGAATGGAGGGTCTTGACAAGGCGATCGAGAGCGACTACTGCAACTCGTCATCCGGTTGCGAAGCCGCGCGCGCATGTTCAAGACGGCCTCAGAGTCGGACCTGCGTCTTCTTTCGGCTATCTCATAGCATTCACCGTTCCAGGAGGCAACTTGCCGATCATACTTGATTCAGGAGCGGACTAAAGATCAGTAGCACAGTTTGCAACGTGAAAGAAGGAACATGGTGCTGTGTATGGACTATGTGCATTTTCTCAAAAGTTCCTCTTGTTTCTTGGTCCTGGAGAAACTGTGACTTTTTGGAGGTGGGGTCTGTTTTGGACCCGACTCACTGTTGTCATCCCCAGCGCCGAACACACCATCAGGGACTAAGCCCCCATCTCTGCCTCTCTCGCGACATTCATGAAAACCATCACATTTAGAGACAAGGCTTAGACCTTCCTGCCTAGATCGCCCTTGCGATTCTGCCATGCTTCGCCACGGAGCTGTTTGGCATAGCTGCTCTGCTCGCTGTACGTCGGCAGGCCGACATGCTTGTTGATGAAGTCCAAGACGGCCGTGTGCCACAAGAGACTGTTCTCTGGCTTGAGCACCTGTGCGAGTTACCCGTCAGTATATGCGTACAAGTGTCATTTCGGTTGCCGCTGCCACAGCCCGCTAACAGGAAATAGAAGGTTTTCGGGTAAATCCTGCCGTCAAAAACCACGGCAGAGGATGATGAACGTACCCAGTGATTTTCATTCGGGAAGCTCAGAAACTCGCTCTCGACGCCGCGCTCTTGGAGCACGTTGAAGGCAGCGAGACCTTCAGCAATCGTCAAGCGATAGTCGAGCTCGTTGTGAATAATGAGGTGCGGCGTGCTCCAATTGCCCGTGTGAGCCGATGGGTCCCATTTCTTCCAGCTGGAGGGATTCTTCCAGTATGGGCCCTCTGCAGATTAGGAAGGATGTAATTAGCTTTGCTGTGTAGAAAGATGCGAGAGAAGTGTTGTGGAGACACTTACGAAGATCGTGGAATGGGAACCACACTTCCTCCGAGGCAAGTTGGCTGACCATGCTGAAGACGCCGTCGTGGGTGACAAGTGCCTTGAACTTGCGTCCAAGGTCATGACCCTGGATCCAGTTGGTCATGTAGCCTGCGAAATCGAAAGTCAGCAGAAGTGAAGAGGGTTGACAGCCATTATTACTGCTTACCTCCGTAAGAAGCACCAAGCTCGACGGCCTTGGATGTGTCAACGTAGTCGAGATTCGCTTCAATGTACTCGAAGCCCTTAACGATATCCACATATGGAAGACCTCCCCACTCTCCTTGAATGGCGTCGGTGAGCGCTTGTCCATAACCGGTGCTGCCAGTGGGATTCGGTGCGACGACGACATAACCCTGTTCGGCAAAAACTGCCGGATTCCACCTTGTGCTCCAACTGTCTTCCCACGAGCCCTGCGGTCCACCGTGAATGAGGTACGCGAGGGGATACTTCTGGCCGGCCGTGAAGTTGGACGGCTTTACCACCCAGGCATGGATCTGGGTGCCTTCAGCGGCGCCGGGATACCAGATTTCGGAGACCTGATCCCGAGAGAGGCCGAATACAGTGCCGTTCTTTGAGTTGGAAGAAATGACATCGGCATTTCCCGTGGTGGAATCAAAGTGGAAGTATATGCTGTTGTCCACGAGGTTGCTTCCGGAGATGAAGACGTTACCGTTTGAGAGCGGGTAGGCTGAAGAGATCGCGCCGTCGTAAAACACCTTCTTGGGCAAGCTGGTGGAATTTCCAGTGGCGGAAGAAGCGGCGAGGGTGAAAAGGGCCACACGACCATGCTCTTCGGCGGTCAGGTAAAGCGTCTTTCCATCAGGACTCCAGAAGACGGAAGAAGGGCTGCGGTCCCAGGAACCTGTTTGGTCTGCAGTTGCAAGTGCGTTCACCGTGGAGTTTGGCTCCGCAACGCTCGTGAGCACAAAGAGCTGGAGCTTGTCGGACTCGTACTGGACATTCTTTCGACGGAGGAAAGCGAGCTGTTTTCCGTCAGGCGAGAAGACTGGAGAAGTAGCTTGCCCATCGAACCCAGGCGTCTGAAGTTGGATGGGTGATGGAGGGCTCGACGCAGTAAAGTCCGACACAGGAACAAAGTACGCATTGATTTTTGTGTAGATGGCAGGCTGAAGGACCGGGTCTTTCGATACGAAAGCGATCCCGCTGCTGCTGACGTCGAAATTGTCCGTCGAACCAAATTGCGGGACTGGGCTTTCCAGATTGGTACCTTTCAAGAGGTTGGCTACTGAAGAGAGCTTATACTGAGATCCATCCTTCTTCAGGGCTCCGTAGAAAATGGTTTGTCGCTGTGGTGTGATGTACGAGTCCCAGTGGCGTACAAAGATTGCACCATACAGCCTTCCAGTGGTTTGCGAAGTGGCGGCCTTTACGGAGTTGTAGATGCTCCCATCCGGGTTCGAGTTACCGGTGACGGTGAATGCGTACGAGCCATTCCCAAGGGATGCAACCTTGACTCCGCTCACAGAGCCATCGATGTTACCGGCCGTGTAGTTACTAGCCACGCGTCAGCATCTCATCCTTCTCGCACGCTGACGGCCTAGAATGCCAACGCTATTTCTCTGATCACTGTACGACTCGATGATTTTCGGACACTCCATGAGTGTACATTTCAGGTTGGTCTCGTCTGGCCCTGGAAAACTGCCAAATGACGTCTCTTTCGTTGACCAATTCCACAAAATAGCAGATGTCCCATGTTGAAGTGGAGTCCTGCATCAATTTTTGCAGCGAATCGCGTGTTCTCCTCGATGAACCAACCGCCGAGATTCAGGTTGGAAGGAAATGGACCTACTTGGTTGAGAAACTGTCATGAGGTCCTACAAGCACGTCGGTCGTTCCATTCGATCCAGAGGCAAGGACCAGAATGTCGCCATTGTCCAACCAGGTGGGGTCAGAAGCATCAGCATTGTCGGTGACAAGGGTAGAGTTCTTTGAATCAACATCCAAGACCCGGATTTCCGAATACTGCGAGTGATCCTCAAAGCTGTAGGTAGAGACAGAGTAAAGGACCTTTGAGCCTTCCGAGTTTGGGATACCGTCGCCACGTCGAGGAGCGCTGAGAAGCGCCTCGGGGGTGAACTTTTGAGCCTTGATGGTCATGCTGAAGGCGAGGAAGAAGAGGAGGAGGGAATGGAGGAATGAAGGATGTGAAGAGCGGGAAGAAGGTACTGTTGCCGCCATTGGTGGTTTCAAGTCAGCCCACGTGCTGCCGCTGACAATGGCTAGGGGAAATCAAGCAGGACAAAGAACGACGACAATGCCATGAACCAAGGCCGTGGGAAAACGTAGGAATAGCAGACAACATGCTGCTATAAAGCAGCACGCCATGTGGGCGGCCATTGCCTCTTCGTCGTGCGAACGCTTGGGGCAATTGATGTGCACGACGGCACATCCATATCCACTAGGTACTGAGCGGCCGACTGGCGGGACTGGGGGAGCACAGAGATGCAATGAGAAGGAGCCCTTACCTGCAGTGCCTACTCACGATGCGGGGGCGACTTGCTCGTTGTGGCAGCTCTGTCTGCCCACGCCGACTCGGTTAGATCAGGCGTCCGAGATCAATCAGCATTGACATGAGGACGGGTGATGATAAAGGGCGAGATGGCGAAATGCAGCGGACGGTTTGACGGTGCACGAGTAGAGTGATGGCCGGAAAGGGCAGGTCCAATTGGAAGGGAAGCGGACGTCCCCGCTCTGAACATGAACGTTCCGCCGCGCCGCAACGTCCTCGGGTCGTGCGTCCGAGTCCGATCCTTGTGTCCAGCCACCTTTGGGCATTTTCATGGTCTCGTTGTCTTGCCACAGTCGACTTCATGACAATCCTCGTCAGGAACGGGTCTCCGATCGAATGGCTCCGATTGGTTTGCGGCCAAAGATTGTTGCTTCCATACTACGCTCCACCACGGAATTCCCACGCCGTTAGCAAAGGCAATCGCATTCGGTAGACCGTCTCCGACCGCTAGTCCAATGCGCCGGCAAGCCCTCCTGTTCGGCTGCCTTCCTTCGTATCACAGACCATGCAGTTTTTGCCATCTCCACATGTTGTGCCCGACGATAGATAGGACAAAGCCGGTTTGTCAGGCACATTTGACGTTGAAAAGCTTAAAGTCCGTGGTCATAGGGCCCCCTTGGCGAGGGGCCCTGTCTAGAGTCCACGATTCCTCGGTGGGAATCCAGAAGATGAGAATGCTTGCGACTAGCAGAGCAAGATTTGCCCCGGAAAGGTCCCCAATCATCTGACCACGATGTCAATTGAAATGACTAACCGCACACGCCATTGCCATGCTCCTGACGCCTGCCCGGGTATCAAAACATGAAAATGTTGGACCTGTAGGAATTACTCGACAAAGTCACCGTCCTCGGGCAGCTCCGCAATAACGTCTTGCACGATCTTAATCAACTCATCGATGTCCGGTCTCTCAGAGGGCTCGACACGCAGACATTTCCTCACAACTTCCTTGACAGGTTCGCTGATGCTGCCCTCCTGCGGCGCGGCGGGTTGCGACACAGGCTGTTTCCCGCGCCTTTGCGCTGAACCTTCGTCTGGAAAGCGCCAGTCGCCGCCGAGTACACACAGGCTGAGGCTACCCCCAGTCTCTTCGGACCGCGCCTCGAAAGGCGACTTGCCAACTAGGCATGCGTACAAAGTGCAGCCCAACGACCAGATGTCCACCTTGGTATCAATCACCGTGTCGGTCTTGACGTCGAACAGCTCCGGCGCGCGGTAGGGCATTGTGCTGTGCTCCGCTGCCGTGTCCTGGACTTGCAGCGCGAGCGAGCGTGACGTAATCGGAATGGGGGATGGCGCGAGAGAGCCCAGGTCCATGAGAATTGGAGTCTTGCCATCGTCGCCGATCATGATGTTGCCTGTACTTCTGTTAGTCAACAATTGGCGTCATCTTGTGCAATATCCTGACCTGGCTTGATATCCCTATGCGCATATGCTCTCAGCTCGCCTGGACCAACGCCTTCCTGCGCAGCGGTGACCTCATCGTCCATCAAGGGCTCTGCTTCGTCGTCCTCGCTGTCTTGACTCCGATTCTTTCCTTTGCCAGCCCGCGCGCCAGCTTCCTCTGCGGCATCTTCGTCCGCCTCTGCAGCTTCTTGTCGAATCCGCTTCGCGTTGCTTTGCGATCCAGCGCCTCCTGGTCCACCCTTGACCTTGTATTGGTGCATTGCTTTCAAGGCTTTGCAGATTCCCAAAAGCAGGACCATGAGCCTGCGCTCGGGGAAACGAGTATGGTTGACCAGGTTGGCATTGATCAGGTCCTGCAGGTTGCCTCTCCTGTAGTATGGGAGTAGAATGTACACTGTTTTGGCGCCCGGATCAGATCTATCTGAAGCGATGCTATGGTCGATGCAGTGAATAATGTTCGGGTGCGGCGCAAACAAGCTGTAGGCCTCGACTTCCTTGAGGGCTTGTGACACCGACTCCTGGCCGAAGGGACACCTAATCTTCTTCAAGGCGTAGAGATTCGAGCCCGATTTGTCTTGGACGAGGTAGACGTAGGAGAAGCCGCCCTAGATCAAGGAGACAAGTCAGCCTTCCTGCAGGTCTCTCCATCCAAGCTAATCCCCGGGGACGCTTACTTCTCCTAGCAGGCGCAGGATTTTGAAGCTCCGGCTGTTGATCTTGAGCTGTGGCGACCCTGGAAAACATGACATGCAATTCGTCAAGGAGTAGACCAGGTCGAAGAGGTAAGAAGCGAGTGAAGACATGCTGAATCGCGATGTGGCGCCGCCCGGGTAGGAAGACTCTCCAGACGAAGGAAGGCTGGCGGGGAATTCGGGATGGTAACCACTACGGTGAACTCGCGATAGCTCCAGCTTGGCGGTTGGAAAGGGTATTCAAAAGAGAGAGGTCTGGAATATCCTGGGGATGAAGAATAGTAAGCTGGTGGTGTTTACGTGGAAAGTTGGGGCTTTGCTGCTGCGGCAGCGACTTACGCTGGTCGGCAGCTCGGCACAGATGCCTCAGCCCTCAGGCAAACATCATGATTCAATCCCCAAATGCCAGGGCAGTCTCCTGGCTTCTCCACACCGTCTTGGTCAAGGGTCATCCGTCTTTGTTTGCCCACCCCTCTTGATGCTTGTCCCTGAGCCAATACTGAACAACCTTATCCGTATGGTCAATTCACAAGTCGACACAATGCGGATCTGTCTCGTATTCGCATCCAAGACATGAACCATGCAAGGCACAAACACCATCTGATCACAGTGGCGTGTCCAAAATATTCGCAATTCCTGAAATCATTGCTGGAATCAGCGAGCAGCTTCATCTCTTGACCTGTGCTTCAGGAACTAGAGCTATGGCTTCTTCGCGATCGCACGAAGTCTTACGTATCCAATCCACCAGCTTCCATCCTCCTCTCTCCGACAGCTGGATCTCAGCACTTCCACAACCCACTTGACCACCTCCGCTCTCTTCATCTCATTCACCTTCTCCAAAAGTTGGGCTCCGAAAAGCCTCACCCACCCCTCCAGCCCCCCCTCATCATCATCCGTAAGCTTGGTCGGTCTGTACTCCAACTCCACCTTTTCAACGTTGAATCCCACGTCCTCAAGCATCGCCGACATCCATTTCACCGAAGGGAAAAACCAGGGGTCGGCTGCTCGTACCTCGTCGAGCGGGGTGCCGTGCTTGGCGAGCGCAGCAATGATGGTAGAGCGGACTTCGGCCACGTTCCCAGCCCCTCCCATTTCGAAGATGAGCCCCCCGCCGGGCTTTAGCGCTTTGAACGCATCTACGAACACATCTCGGCGGGTCTCCGGGTTTCGCAGGATCCAGTGGTAGGCAGCGTTTGAGAAAACCTTGTCCCAGCTGCCATTGAGGACTTCTGGGACTTCTTTTGACAATTTGGTGCAGTCGGCAACTTGGAACGTGAGGTTTGGGTGCTTGGAGGGCGCGTGGTCGGCTTGAGCAGTGTTGATCATGGAAGGAGATGCATCGAGACCGAGGACTTGGCCAGATAATGCGGCAGAGGCTATCTGAGCGGTAAGAGGCCCATCTCCACACCCGATGTCGAGAATCCTATCGGAAGGTTGGGGATCAAGGTAGGATACCACAGTACTCGTGAGTTTTGGTACAAAGGACGCAGAAGTGTTGTATGCCTAGTTTTCAATGAGAACTTTTGATCAGATACAAGATGTGGAGCAACGAGGATGTTAAGAAGCCAAGGCAAAGTGTAGCAGATATCTGTTTCCAACATCGGCTTGTCATGCCCGTAGCCAATGGTGAAAGCGAAGTAAATACGGAAAGTTGAGTAGCTACCTTAGAAGTCCAATGGTCCTTGTCCGTGCTCTGTGTGCCAGCCATACTTGTGAAAGTTATATTTCGACGCAGGAATGGAGTGCTGTGTGCAAATGACTGGGAAGGTCGACGGTGAGGCAACTATTCGAGGTCGGATTTACCGATAGGGAATGCCGATGTCGGATGTCGGAGAACACCAGCCATTACCATCTCCAGAAGTTGTGGCACAGGTGGAGATGGCGGATGATCCCGTACTCTGAACTCGGTGTCCACTTTGATCCCTGGTTGTCAGATCTCTGCACGTACACTTGGGGGCATTTCAGCTTGTCACTGGCCGTGTTGGGATGACAAAATTTGACTTGAACGAGGACATTATTACTAAAATGCTGCTTGTTGTAGAAACACTCGGTGGGGTGTAGGCTTTACAAGCTCTCAAAAACACTCGTCCTTGGGAATCGAAAAGATGATATCGCTGAAATGCACATTCATTTGTGCCAAACCCGGGTCATGCTACTGATCCATTCTCGCATGCCTCAAAGTGAAACCACATACGCCGATGCTATGCATACCCAAAAACAAGTCGACCGAATTTGACAAGCGCTAATTACACTCCATACCACCTCATCCAGCCCTTCTCTGCGGCACGAGCAGCCTCCCTCTCCATCTCGACCTGCTTTTCTATCCTGGCAATCGCAAGGTCGACTTGCTTCTTGGACTCCTCAATAGGAGTGTCGCAGCCTCGAAGGCCGATGAATTTGCCCAGTTTCCGACGCTTGATGGCCAGGCGGTCCTCAGGATTGAGCGCAGGATCGGTGAGAAACTCGACATCCCAATGCATGGGGCAAGGATAGAGCTCAGTCCATTGGCTGGCGGTTGTTTGATGGTAGTAGGCCGCCATGCTGTCGAGCTGCTCCTCATTCAAAAGCCAAAAATGCAAAAGGCTCTTCGGAAAGTCTGGGTGCGGAGGACCACATGGCATAGGATAAAGAGGACACAGCTTGAGCTTAAGCTTGTCGACCTTCTGAGCAAATTCGGAAGAGCTCCTGATTGTCGAGTTGGCCATAATGTTGTTTGGGAGCTGGGCTTGGTCTTTTCGGTGTGTTGCATCCATGATTTCCGAGTCTTGCAATGGCAGTGTTTGCGGGTTAAAAATATTACGGGCTTGCCGTATGTCAAGACGTCTGTGTAGCCTCAAGGCTGGGAAGGCTGTGTCGCTGGAAATGAAGAAGTATCCGCTGAAAGGAGCCACGACCAGCGTAGGAAAACTAGGGTTGCCGAAAGAAGGTGCTGGGTTAGAGGGGTGAATCAAGGATAGGTGCGGTCCCAATATATGCTTTACCGCTCCTTTGTAACCCAAGCTCTTTCAGCAACGTGCTAGATTTAGCGTCACGAAGAATACTTAGAAAGAGACAACAAAGGAGGGTGCTCGAGGACAATCCTGGGCATTCTATTTCTTTGGTCTTTGAGCGGCAAACAAAGACAGTTCTGAACGTCGAAGTTGCAAGACACGTGGACTTGGCAGTCGCAAGCCGAGTGCTTTGTTGGTGTCAGCCTTGTTTCATTGTGGGCTCCATCATAGGTTCCGCAATCATAGTGAATGGGACAGCGCGTAGATTGCCAATGACAGAATAGAAAGACATGAGGTCGAGGCAATGGGAGCGGTCAACGGTCACGTCGAGGCCCAAGCGCACCTGCATCCCATACCCAAGCGACCGAAGCGACCGATGCAAATATCAGTCATGCAGCCCGGACGGTTCTGTGCCTCCGTGGAGTAAGGCGTGTTGGTCGCCGCCCTGGGCTGTCGTGATGTTCTTGAGAATGGACCAGAAAAAGTCGGGCACAGTTAGTGTGGATGAGCAATGAAAAGGACCGGATTTCCAACGAGGCTTGTTGGACTTGCCGAAGGAACTCAAAAGGCGGAAGATGATGTTCGAGACTTGCGTTGGACTTGGGCACGTTGGATCCCGGGGCTTTGCCACCGGAACATGTAGTTGTTGGTGTCGGGGTTGCCTTGCCAGTGCTGGTAGGAGGTACCTGGGTGGTTGCCTTAGTCAGCACTCCCGAACTAATATCGCGGCACGCCCGCCGACGCGCGACGCGTCTGACCCGCGACTGAGCTTAAAATCCCCCAGTGCTCGTTGGCTTCGACTCACCATCTTACTCGAACCCAACCCTCCAAGCCTCTTTGCTTTCGTCTTTCCTCTCTGATACCCCAGTTCCCGCGTGTAATACTTCACTTGCAAAGAGTAAGGCCCATTCGCTACGTAGCGCCCGCCGGTATGGGCTAACATGTCGCAGTGTTGGAAGCCAAGCTTTCGCAGCCCATGCTGCTGAAGAAGGTCTGTACCGCTCCCACAGTCATGTTGGCTCTTCCTGACCCAGCCAAAGATTGTCGATGCGATCAAGAACCTCGTCCAAGACTGCAACTTCGACTGCAACGAGTCGGGTATGGCGCTGCAAGCCATGGACAACTCCCACGTCGCGCTTGTGTCCATGGTGCTGAAGACGGAGCTGTTCACGCGGTGGCGTTGTGACAGGAACCTTGCTTTGGGAATCAACCTCACGTCGCTGAACAAGGTCCTCAAGTCGTTGCAAGGCGATGACCTGCTGTCCATCACCGCTGAAGACACCCCCGATGTCATCAGCTTTGCTTTCGAGAGCACAGAGAGCGACAGGTTCAGCCAGTATGACCTCAAGCTCATGGACATTGACCAAGAGCACCTTGGAATCCCCGACACAGATTACGCCGCGGTTGTCAAGATGCCCTCGAGCGAGTTCCAAAGGATCACAAAGGATTTGATGCAGCTCTCGGAGTCAGGTATGATACAATGGAAACCATGCTGCGGGGCTGGCTGACGGACAATAGTCGCGATCGAGTGCACCAAGGAGGGCATCAAGTTTTCTTGCCAGGGCGAGATTGGTTCTGGCTCCATCACGTTGAGGCAGCACAAGGAGGTCGAGAACCCGGACAACAGTGTGGAAATCACGCTTTCGGAGCCCGTATCCCTCACATTCTCCCTCAAATACCTCTCCAACTTCACTGCTGCTACCGGCCTCTCTTCAACCGTCAAGCTTTCCCTTTCAAACGAGGTTCCGCTGATGGTGGAGTACCCTCTCGTCGACCCGAACGCGACCGAAAGCAACAGCCACCTGAAGTTTTACCTGGCCCCCAAGGTGCGTTGACGCGACAAGATCCGGATGCATATGCTGACCAATTTGCAGATTGGCGACGAAGAGTAGGCGAAGCGCACCCGACAGCTAACGAACGACCAACGATTACTTCTCCGTGTAGGAATACAAACAAAAGGTACATGATGCGGACGCAGACTAGTGAGGGCTGGTTATAGAGACATCGTGACATGGGGGGCCTGTGTTGCGTTTGTGGGTGGTTTTGATGCGGAAAAGTCGGCGCGATTCCATGGAAGGCACGCCCGGTTCATCGACCGCGGGGTTGATGTCCAGGCACACGGCCCCACACGTCACACTGCGCCGCGGCCTCGCTCGCAGATAAGGTAGAAGAAATTCCATCTCTGCGACATTCACACTTTCTGCTCTGCTTCCTTCCTCCGTGCAATCATGGCCGACGACCATTCGATACCGGAAACCCGGGTCCTTGCCATAGCGAGCCATGTAGGTTTCTCCGCAGGATCATCGAACCACGACTGATCGCGCGACAGGTTGCTCATGGGTGAGTCAATCCCGATGCGCGGCGCTTCGTTTCTAAAGGCATGCAGCTACGTTGGAAACACGATGGCAACGTTCATCATGCAGGCACTCGGGTGCGAGGTTTCGGCAATCAATACGGTGCATTACAGTCAGACCTGATCCATACCCGTTCGATCTGCACCACAGCTTACCGTTGCGCGTGATTTAGGCAATCACACGGCATACAAGCAAGTCAAGGGACGTAAGACGACAGCGGACGAAATCCTCGAATTGTACGACGGCCTGAAGCAATCATACCTCAACAACTTCGACGTCCTGCTTTCCGGATACATGCCTAGTGCGGAAGCCGTGCAAGCTGTTGGCAAGATTGGCAGAGACTTGAGGTTCAACGCGTCAGGCAGGCCGGGATCCTTTTTCTGGGGTGGGTAGGCGTCTCCCAGGATGCAGCCCAAATACCAAATTCAGAGAAGGAACTGACTTCTCTCAGCGCTTGACCCTGTCATGGGCGATCAAGGCCGTTGTTATGTACCGGAGAATGAGATCCCAGAGTACAAGGCGCTACTGCGTGAAGCGGACCTGATTTTGCCGAATCAATTCGAGGCCGAGTGAGTCGAAGAAGTTCCTTAACGCTCGAATTTTCGCTGTCCAGGGAACACCACTAATGCTGCTCCAGGCTCCTCTCCTCCACCAAAATCAAGAATATCCCTACTCTCGCTACTGCAATCGAGACATTGCACCGAACCTACCAGATACCTCATATTATCATCACCAGCCTCCGCCTGTCCCCGGTCGACGGCACCATAACTCCTGACGCCGAAACCAATCCTACCCACCTGACCATCATCGGAAGCACCGCTCGTGCAGATCACTCTCCGCGCCTTTTCCGTGTCGACGTCCCCGCCCTCCCTCTCTTCTTCTCCGGCACTGGCGACATGTTTGCTGCCCTCACCGTGGCTCGCCTGCGCGAAGCCAGCGCCCGCGCGAACCTCCTGGACACATCATCATGGCGGAGTCCTGACGACGTACCTGCGGCAGACCTGCCGCTCGCACGAGCTGTTGAGCGTGTCTTGGAGAGCATGCAGGCAGTTTTGAAGAAGACACTGCGTGCATATGAAAAGGAAATGGCGACCCTTGAGGCAGAAGATGAAAGAGCCGGGTTGAGCGCCAACAGCGAAGGGGAGCGGGATCGCGAGGTCAAGAGACATCTACGGCGGATGAGGGCAAGCGAGGTGAGGGTCGTAAGGAACGTTGGGGATTTGCTGCTGCGTGAAACAGGAGAGGAGAGGGAGAAGTTTCCCGCAACAGAGGTGGCGGTTGACGCCAGCGGGTTGTCGACCCCTCTCTGACCTTTTGCCAGAGACCAGGTGCAATTATCCTTGGAGTTACTGACATATAGAATACAGATATTGTGAAAAAAAGACTTGGTGTTCCGAGCGATTCCATTGAGAGAAACAGCATGTGCGACATCGCGAGCGAAACGGCGTCTAGGGGGGGGCTGCACGATTTCTCGTGCAAATTCGATTCTGCAAACAGTCCATCAATGTTGAATTGCTTACAGACAAGGACATTCAACTTCCTCCGATTTTGCTTCTATATCACTCCAGGCTGTCAATCACCTGGACAACGCAAAGAACCGTTCTTGAAGCCTCAGCGATTGTGTTTCTCCTGCCTTTCAACGACCATGACAAATCGCGGGGAGCGCCTCAAAGCCAAAGCAAAGGTCTAGTCTGAATGGTAAAAATGGAGAAGTCTTGCTCACAGGGCCCCTAGCGTCGGTCGCACAAGAAAAAGCGCGAATCAGCATCCATAAAAGCCAAAGGTTCTGGTTCTACTGATTCGTTGACATCCAAGAGCTTGCTTGACATGCCTGGTGAAGTACGCAACGGGATATACAAGTATCTATTGCTCTACAGTGATGTTGACCGCTACATGGACTGGCGTTGCATCTGGGTCAAGGCCAGGCTCGCTCGCGGGCTCCTCCTCGCAAACAAACGTCTCCATGGAGAATCAGTCTCATTCTTATTCAGCCAGAACACGGTCGAGTTGCACTGGACCGAGCTCAAATCCCTTGTCCTTAGGAAGAGCATCGAAGCCAGCAGCATACAATCCCTCGAACTCCAATACCTTGAGCTGGACTTCAGATTCTCTTCCCGTCGTATACGGTCAGACAATGTTCAAGATGGTTATCGCAGGAGACCTTGAAGACTTCGTGAAGATTGTCGGTGCCGATGCGAGGTTTGTTAAGAACGTGTCTATCACAGAACCCGATATCGAGGAATTGCACAACGAAGCAGACTTTCTTTCGAACTTTGGCCACTTAAATCGCCTTGAGCTTGCGCACCATCATGACCACCAAGAGACCTATGCCAGTCCCATCGCTACTGCGGAAGAATTCTACAACACTGTCCCAGGCTGGATTGAGGCAGCGGGGGTCATCAAAGGCAACAAATACGCTTCATTGGATGTCGTCATGTTCAAGGACTGTTCCGCTACTTGGAATGCAGAGATTAGAGTTCAGTTGAAATTCTACATTGGGAAACGACGCAGCTCGTTTCCTTTTCTCCGAATGCCTCAAAACGTTCGTCAGGACATACACGAGCTTGCCATGACTGACCAGTCGGACTATACAAACGAACACTTACCAGGACGGATGAGCGAGTTACAACCTGGAGGAATCATCGACCTCGATCAAAAAATAGTCAGAGAAGATGGAGCTAGAATTGTTAATCGCCACATTGGGGGAAAGGTATACAGAACAAACTCCGTGACCCCAGGGCTTCTACAAGTGAACAGATTCGTCTATGAAGAGTCTTTGCCTATTCTTTACTCAAAGAACACATTCCTCTTTTCTTACATTCTCCTGGATGACATCGCCAAGATTCCTACAATGATGGAATTATTCCTCAACCAGATTGGAGCTTCTGCAGCATATATCAAGCGCTTAGCTGTGGAGAGACTTATCACCGAGTGGAGAACTCCGCCAAATCTTATCCACCTTGAAAAGCTCTACGTGCCAGTAACAGAGGGCCCTTTGAAGCAAACCGAAAATCCGATCATTGCTGCCCGAAATTTCTTTTCTCGACAACGTCAATGGATAGAAGGAGTCGCCTCTTTCTAAGACAACCGGACGGCTGTTCTGAATATCATTTAGCCAACGACAGGCTGTGCTATGGACCTGGTTTCTGCGACGCACGCGGGATGTGAGCGGCAATTCCGAGAAGAGCTGCACAGGCTCTTACTCGTCGATTGAATAAAAGAGATGTGTTTCTGTGTTAGGTAGCCAATCCCTTGCTTGGGAACTCCGCCAGTACGGAAATCATGTACGCGCTCTTTTTGCTATCATTGCAGGTTTACGAACGTCCTTCTCCAGCGTTGAAAGAGAGGGTGTTTCTGCATTAGCTATCCTCGCTTTCAAGTCGCTTTTCGAGTGTGTCGAAGGACCGGAGGTCGGTACACATCGGATACTGTGCAGCTCACAGAAGGAAAAGATATCGCGGGCGGTCGTCTCGGTCATTCTCCTGAAAGAAAAGCGGACACAGGAAGTCCTGTCATATCCGCAAGCATAATGTTGCAAAGTGACATGAGGTCAGGGACAAGAGGGGCATGTTCTTAAAATGCGTATCAAAGGAGAGTAGCTACCGTTGCTGAGTTCACATTTCAAGAATCAAGTCAATCACCGAGAGCCATCGCGGACGACTAAGAATCCATGGAATAAGAGAGGGACCAGGATGACACATGAACGACACGCTCGGTGGTGTTTAGAGGACGGGAGGGCGGACCAAGGAAGGGTCCCTATCTCACTTTTGGAAGGGTCCGGGAAGTTAGGGGGTGACAGTCTGTCGGTGCCCTGTGAAAGTTGAAGTTGACTCAGTGCACAGCAAGCGGGAAGTTGCCTGGAAAAAGGCTGCCAGGGCCTACCTCACGATTCCATCTCACAGAGCCTTCTAGACTCCCGACCAATTTCTCGCCTCTGATAATGGAGTCCTGTAATGACGAAGAACCCCAAGCACTTGTACTTGGATATGAAGAAGACCATTTTCCAGACGAAGACGAGGAGCCCCCACCGGCTGAAGAGGACGGGACCCTTCAGACTGATGTTGACCCTGTTACTCTGACTTCGGCGTCGAGCACTGAGCAAATGGTTGGACCCAACGCTTCCATGAAGACAAGTTTGCTTATCTATTTAGGATGACCGAAAAAATACCAGAACTTATACGCTCAAGATCGAGCTGACATCGACCTATCCGCTTCACATTTCGAAGCTCTTTCCGGTAGTAAGCTTTGCAGACGCGCGCTCCTCAAATGGTCCTGACTTTGGCACAGGAACTTATCAAAACTGGCGAGCGGGCAGGAAGCCACGCGATTTACGTCAGGTAACAGCCTGTGTCATCACACTTCTGGAATCTCCCTTGTGAATTACGGAAATTAATTCTGGGCTTCGCCATGACCAGCCGATTTCCAATTTTCATTGATACAAAGGGACTTCGCTGTGGTAGAGGGGCACAAGGCGAAACTTTATGCTCTAGCCTGCTAATCACTGGCAAAAGGCTCTGCGAAGAGGCTTTGGAAGTTTTATACAACCGCAATCGGTTCTCAATGCAGAGCTTCAGTCTGCCGAAGTTCCTCGAAAAAGCTGGCGGCAAGGCAGACCGCCATATTCGAGAGATGCGACTGCAGTTGCGTCTCGATGCTGACCGGAACATACTTGGCATCTCCAGTCTATGCAAATTGGAACATCTCACAAAGCTCCGGCTCGACTTTTCAATGGTTGGCGACAAATATGTCCAATTATTCGTCGCGAAGGACTTCTTCGCACAAGCACAAAGTTGGATGACCCAAGTCGCAAAGCGACAAGACGACAAGTTTGCGGCGGTCAAAATGATTGAAACGTCGTCCTGGACACCGACCCGAAACGGAACCATTGGTTCGAGAAGAAGGGAATTCAAGCTTCTTGGTGGGTCTGCACAAGTACATTGAACAGCCATTTCTGGCAGAGCCCGATGAGCTTTCCTTGTATTCCGATGCTTGCAGCTTGCCAATCTTTTACCATGGCCCCGAGTGGTCACGGTGGAAAATCTTGGAACACATCAGGAGCATGAAGAACATCCCGGATTCTCCTGTTCCTTTTGGCGGAATACGAACCGGTGAGAAAGTCATTAGCCTGTTTGGCAGGACTCAGCACAGACAAGGTTCTCTCGTTTCCTTTGATGCTACATTCTACCTCCGCCCAGAGATGTCTCCACAGTACAGCCCTGTCTGAAGCTAGCGTTTACGGCGGACTTTGGACAAGTGGAAAGGAAGTCATCCTTCAAATCTGTGATCAGACAGCGAAGAATCAAGATATCTGAATCGAGGCCAAGTTGAAAGCCTTGGAGTTCGAGGTCGAGCGACCAAAGCCGAGGTGAAACAAGGAAACAATTGTATGAGTGTCTAGACTCTTCTCAGACGAAGGAAACAAAGTAAAGCTGTATCAAGGCTGTGACTCCTAGCTACATGGATCGTATCGTTAGATGTGGTCTACCGTTATCCGTAGAGTGCGAAAGCTTCATCGTCTCAAGCTCTCGACTCAAAGAACAGTTCAGAAGCGAAGTTCCTGCAAACCGGTAGGTTGAAGGTCGGAAGTATCTCATGTAAAGCAGGGACGGTGCGTCAAGCCAGTCCAATTACCTCAGAGGAACTCAGCGTTGTCTTGCAAAGCTTTCCTATCAGCTTCTTTCCTTGAGCGTGCATTGGATCACGAGCCGAACAGATCAAAGCGAAAAGCAGCTATGGCGAGCGAGTGCATAGCACAGGGATTATCCATACAATTTCGCCGTTATGCCAACCTAGTACAGCATACATAGTCTCCATTGGTGCTATCGCCCATCCTACGCCTCAAAAATTCCCTCTCTCTGCGTGTTTCCCAAAGCTGTCCACACAACACGTCGACGCCTATCCAACGAACAATTCGCCATGGGCAATCCCTAAGACTACGAAGCAAGCAAGGAGGCCCTGAAGGAGTTATTCGTCGGCATCGGAAACTTCATCGGAAACTTCATCGGCAACTTCAGCGATAAGAACGAAGGCATGGTCGTGCCATTTGGAGGAGTAGTAGGCGATCCCGCTCCAATGCAATTGTAGCGACGCTGATATCTAGAGAAGTCTGATTCCACACTCCACGCGCGCAGGCGTACTTCGCATGAACCAAAACGAGAAGACGTTCGAAAGCAATTGATAGACGCGTTGGACCAAATTGTGGAAGAGTGTCCTCGCGATACGACCAACCGCAAAGAGTGGCTGGGAAACGCCCTTGAAAAATCTTCAATTGACCGGATGCTCTCAGCCCAGTCTCAGCTGTGTCGTTCTGGTCCAAAGGCGTTGCTTGCTGGCCGGAGCAACCAGTGTGAGGCTGGACGCCATTCCCTGGAGCTTTCTTTGGATTCTCGCTTTCCGATCAAATTTGTGGATTTTTTAAGCCAGTCGGAGCGTCACTGATGATGTTTAACGTTCCTGTAGGGTTGTGTCAGCCTCGGCCCCCGGATTGGACAGCATGTCCTCTATCTCAAGACGCAATACTGATTTCCAAGGTTTCTGGACCTACCACGAGAGTTGAGAGACATCTTCTACATGATTTTGATGATTAGAGACCAGGAAATGCTGATCCTTCGAGACTCCAGATTCTCCGAGAATGCCCATCTCACCGCGGGGCTTCTCACTGTGAGCAAGCAAGTGTACGAAGAGTCTGTTGAGCTACGGCGAAAACACAATCCGCATGTTCATTGGAAACTTCGAAAGATTCATGCAAAATGTTAGCAACAAAGCCGGTCGCAGCGTGAAATGCCTCACTTTGATGTGGGCCGAGGATGAAGAATATGGGAGGAATGGTTTGAGTTGCTTAGACAACGAGCTCTGGAAGCTGCCACAGTTGACTCATCTTCGATTTGATCTCAGGGTGTTTACATACGAAGACTTCTGCGCTGCAATTGGCTTGAAGATTCTCTTTCAACGTGCTCGAAGGTGGTTTGTTGAAGTTGCAAAATCCAGGGGAGATAAGTTTGCGGCACTGGAGCTGGTTTCGGCTGATGTCTCGATTCTCAACAGCAAAGACGAGGAAGCAGAAGTGGAGGACGACGGGCAGTCGGATGAGAATGGGGAGGAAGAAGAAGAAGGAGGAGGAGGAGGATGAGGAGGAGGAGAGGGAGAGGGAGAAGTAGGAGGCGAAGGAGCAGAAGGAGGAGAAGGCGAAGAAGAAGGAGTAGGGGATGATGTAGAGGAGGGAGAAGGAGGAGAAGAAGAAAAACGAAAGAAGGATCAAATCAAGTTTCAAAAAGCCCTACGGCAATACCTAGAGACCTAGAGAACTTGGACTTTTCCCTAGACAAGAGTTTGGATGACGTTGCTAGAGATGGAAATCGCCTTTCACAAAATGTGTCTTGATGAGTTGGACGCTGGCGGACTGGTGGTAGCGATGTTTTTGATCTCAGGTGGAAGCATTTTTGGTAATAGCCATTGTCATCACTGTCCCTTCTTTGATGGAGACTTTTCCCGTGAGCGCAAAGGAGGTGTTTGACGATGGCTTGAGGTTGCGAAATGTCTGTTGTGAGAGAGCAAAATCTAAGGCCTGTGGCCAACAGTCCAAGTACACATGGTTATGCACAGACAATTATGACGAAATTTCCACATGCTTTGATCGAATGAAAGAAATAAATGTTCGAGATTCGTCGGCGAGCGACGGTGAACGTAGAAGCCAAGCTGCGTAAAGAGTAGTACAGGAGGTACCATCAAACGATCTGTCTCTTGCTACGGGCGGAGAGATTTGTTTGCAATACTGCTAGGTTGTGATCATTTCGGTTTTTAGGGATGTTAAGGAGACGGGAGGTTGGGCCCGAATGGAATGGTGGTGTTGTTGGTTTTTGAAGGCCCGGCTTGTGGTAGAGAGCTTTGGCCAGGATTCTCCAGGTCCGCGTCGCCTGAAAGTTGCTCTCCGAGTCTAACCACCCAATTCACCTCATTCGACAGATCCCGTCCAGCCCAGCGCACGCGCGTTCACATCTGTCTCGCAGGAAAAATGACGGAGCCAATTGCGCAATCTGATCAAGGAAATGGAGAACGTCCAGACGTCCAGCTTCCCGAGGCGCCCATGTCGCAAGATGCGCCCGCGACGAACGGCACCGCCGACACCATGGACGTCGAGATGAAGGAAGAGCCCGTCGAGGTAGGCACAGCAGATCACTCGATCCAAATCCACGGCATGTCCATCAGCTCACAAACCAACCTGCAGTCAAACCTTGCGCCAGCAAACGTGCCGCCGGCGCAAAACACCACCACCACCACCTCAACCGCGGACACGCCAACCAACACGACCACACCTCCAACACAGTTTCCGCAACAGCCGCCGCCACCACAGCAAGCAGCTGCTTCCTCGACGACCTTGCCATCCGCGACCTCACCTCCACCTGCACAAGCCGCGGCCGCTGCAAGCCTGCCAACGGCATCTACGAATTCCGCCTCCACGCCCACTTCCTCTGCGACCGCAATGCCACCTCGCGACCAGCGCGCCGAAAGCGCCACGCGCACCGGCTCGCCGCGTCCCGGCCAGCAGCAGGCGCAACAGCAGCTCCCGCGTGAGGCGCTCCCCCACGGCAGTCCGACGCGCGTGTACCTCAACAGCCACCTCACGCCGTATTTGCTCGAGGGAATGAAGAAGGTCGCGGTGCTTGAGTACGTTGTCCATGGGCTGCTGTACTCCAGAGCAGTGAGATTGTGAACATCTGGTGATCGCTGACTTGGTCGTTTAGGCCTGAGAAGCCGCTCAAGTGGCTGTCGGATTTCTTGGCGGAGAAGAGCAAGGAGGTTGAGGGCACTGGCACTGGCAACGGAGCGAGCTCGGGTTGAGGTTCTTTTGGAAGGCGAAGGTATTGGAGTACACAATCGGACACACGCGGGTCTACCATGATACCCTCCAACTCAGGTTGCATAGCGGCGGCGTTCAAAAACGACAATTCAAGCTTTCAGAAAACATCACATACCCAGAACCAGAAACAATGGTAATTCGAGTCATCTCAATTGGTGGTCATGGATGACCCGGCCATAGGAGCCTCTAGGACACCACGATCTTTTTGCCCACCAATGCTCATGGTCGCCGTTCACGCCAGAGGGTATTCCCTTCTTCATTTTTCCCATAACGTCCAGCCAGCTCCCATCTGATCAGCAAAAAACCCCACGCAAACCACAACCCGACGTCGTGAATGCATTTACGAGACGAGAGTGGAGGCGGTGGCGCTCTCGTACCTCCAGGTGGGGGGAAGGACACCGACGGTCTTGTAGTAGCGCGAGAGACGGTGGATACGGGATTCGATCAGAATTAGGCGGAACTTGCCGTCCTTGTCCTTGCGGTTGGTGGACAGGTGCTTACGGACTTGGACAGCCTGCATTATGGTTAGAGAGCGGGCATCGGCTGCTTGGAGTTGGAAATGCGCACCTTCTTGATGAGCATGTACAGGTCCTCAGGGATCTCGGGAGCCAGGCCGTTGGACTTGAGGATGCGGAGGATCTTGTTACCGGTGACGACCTTGACCTGGGCAACACCGTGGGAATCACGGAGGACGACACCAATCTGAAGACGGCTCGTGAGCTTGGGGTTTTCAAATTCGGGGGTTTCGTTAGCATACCTGGGAGGGGGTGGCGCCCTTCCTGGCGAGCTTGCAGATCTGGTCAACGACCTGGAGATTGGTTGTTAGCTTCGATCCTCGTTTTTGGGAAAGGATGCGATTCCAGAGTGCATGGCGTATTGGAGTTCCACCAGCAGCAGCAATATCGGCAGCCTCAGTATGCCCGGATCTCGCATATGCAAAATTAAGCCCCTGTAGACTTCCTTGCGAATGGCTTTGCGAGGGATGGCCAAAAATCGCGAGCGTGAGCGTGAGCC
Source organism: Phyllosticta citriasiana (assembly GCF_038021145.1). Classification (NCBI taxonomy): domain Eukaryota; kingdom Fungi; phylum Ascomycota; class Dothideomycetes; order Botryosphaeriales; family Phyllostictaceae; genus Phyllosticta; species Phyllosticta citriasiana. The sequence goes on along the minus strand of NW_027117279.1, from coordinate 1,313,044 downwards.
TGCCGGGATGCTGGCTGCCAATGTTGCTTGACAGAACACCAAATGCCTTGTCCTCTCCAAAAGTCGCAGTATGCATCATACCTGGTCGGGAGTGGTCTTCAACCAAGCAGGAACGCTCCTTAATGGTGTTAGCGGTGGTGTCCGTTGTCGTGACCGAAATCGAGCCGTGGTGTCAAAATTACCTCGAGTACGGGATAGCGGAGGACGAAATGCCCTTGCCCTGCAAAATTCCCACGCCGTCAGCATCGTTGTTTCCTGGAGGTATGGCGGCTTGATCGATGGAGGGGTCTTCGTACCTTGGAGTGAAGGCGACCCATTGTTGCGACTGTGAGGTGGTGATTCGGCTGTCGAGACTGTCGTGGCTGGAGAGCGAAGTTGGATGGGAGGTCGAGCAGATTGTCGTGGGCTGCGCTCGCTTCTGTGCACGGACCACCACGCTGAGTTTTTATCCGCCGACAACTTCAAGCCGTCACCTTATCTTCCTCTCAACCACCACCCGTGTCTATCCACGACTGTTTATTTCTCGACAACATGCAAAGGATTCATGCGCCGTCCTTCATGTTTGCAACTGTAGACGGACATGTGGTGGTGGTGGAATGAGATTTCCCCGCGAATGCTAACTGCAGTCCGCGTCAACAGGCTCCATTTCAAGGTACGTCTCAACTTGGCTCCTGCTGAGTCTCCCCTTGTGATGAGCAAACATCCGTAAAAAGTCAAACTGGCACCTCTACTGCTAGGGGCTTGCAGTTTCTTCCTGCGGGAAGAACTGCGAGCTTCGATGATCTTCAAGGACTTCTGAATTTCCCCTCCAGCACACTACTCTACATGCACAAAGTCTTTTGCGCAACTCGCTAACGAGAGTATCAGTCGGCTTTTGCAAAGACGAGGAATTAGAAGGGTCTAGTACCGCCGTCTGTGGGCCTGTCAGGTCTTCTGACCACCATGGGCCACGCTCCTTTTTCCTGGAGTTTGTTTTTCTGTGGTCATGTCCACCTTGCACTGCAGAGCTTTTGCCTGGAAGCCTTGTACCACTTTTCCGCACACTTAGTTTCAAAATGTTCAGTGTTTCGTCTTGATCTTTCATTCCGCGAAAAATTGGTGCGAGACATTGCTGCGAGACCGTTCAGGCTCAGTCCATGGAAATGTCTGTCAGCTTCCTAGCTTATGAAAAGGCCCAAAAGGAATTCTCGTTCGAGGCCTTGGCCAAAGTCGCCACGATTGCAAGAGAGAACATCACACCGCAAAGCTTGGTTATAATCGTGTTTGTCCATTTTGTAACCCTAGGCCTTATCGATACCAGGCATTGCTAATGCGTGCTAGCTTCGATCGGCCATGAGATTTGACCTGCGAGTGAGGGAGCATTGTGCATTCCAAGCCTCTTTGGTCAACACGGGCGGAAAAGGAGGCAATTATGTCGTTGGCTCGGGTGCGCCATGGCCAAGTCCGCAAGTCGCGGGAGCGCATGGAAAGCCGTAAAAGCCAGCCGTCAGGTGTGGCCGGCCTGATGATGGCGGTAAGTAGTACAACTGCTTACTGGAGTTGCCAACGCTTGCCCAGCCACCTAGGCCCGCTCCGCCCAACTCGCGGCTGAGGAGGAAGCAGCTGAGTTATTGGAAATCATGGCTGTGCCCGATCCAACCACATTCCCTCCAAGTCAATCGGGATTCTTGTTCCCACGATTGATCGTTAGATGGGGTGAGCAGTGATGCCAAAGCAAGCATAAGTTGGAGGGATCCGGATGCTATACAAGACCAGGAATCCTACTTCTCCAGGGCAGACGGACACGATGCGACATGAGAGAAGATGATCCCAATGCGGAAATCATAAATGAGGACTGCGCGGCCTGGGCCGAAGAGCATGGAGTACTGGCATCAAGCCTAGGAGACTGCTTGTTTGCTCCTGCACGAGAGAGCGACATTGCGTCGTCTCTAAGCCGTGGCAGCGGGTGTGCACCACATAGGGGAAGCAGTGTCTAGGTACCCTAGAGTTGTGTGTGACAGCAAGATTAGTAGGGGTACGGGGTCGCGAGGTTTTGATGAAACAATCGGCTAACCAACCAAAAGTGGCGGAGCACAAGACAGTGGTGGACGCGGCACGTCTTGTGTTGGTGTTGGCAAAGGTATTGGCAGTCGGTGAGGAGCGGGGTGATTGGCGGCGCGGGTAGCGGCTTTGATCGGGGCTCCGTGCCTGGCTAGGCCTGATGTGGTCGAATGCTCGCTGGGCTGGGTTGGGCGGCATATCATATCAACCACCACCACTTCCTTCCCCTTCACTTCTCCCCGCTCTCCCCTAACCAAGTCGTTCGTTTCGTTTCCCTTCCCTGTATCACAGTCGCTCGCTCATTTACGTCCCGCTGCGGCATCGCGCCGAAGTTGTTCCGGCCCAGGCCTATCCCCCATATCTTCCTTTTACGACACCTCCTTCTACTCTCTTTCCTCACCACCTTTTCAGCGTTCCTGTGCCTTGCCGCTCACGTTTTCTCCTTTTCCCTGGCGTTCGCCGTACCCCTATCACGTTTTCTGCGCCATGCGCTCACCCCTCTTACTCCTAGCGCTCCTTGCGCTCGTCCTCACTGCCAGTGCCATGCGCAATGGCTGTGAGAACGCCGTCAAGGATGAGTCTGGAAACTACTACTGCGAACCAGCTGTGGACACCATCCGCTACGTCAATATTTCGGGATCCGGTACCTATCAGACGCCTTCTCTCATTGAGGGTGAAAACACATGCGTCGACTTCATTGACATCCCTTACGGTGGACCGCTTGCTCCGTACAATGAGGAGGTTTGCGCACACTTCCAATTCGTCGAACTCGGCATTGACTTTTATTGCAGATTACCGTCATTCTTCGCGGACCTCTCAAATTGCGCCAGTTTGCAGCATACAGTCTCAACATCACCTGTCAACAGAATGGAAACTCGAAGCGACACGCACCTGCGCATGAAAATGAGCATGAACACCGCCACCATCACCATGCACGTCACGCACACCAGCACCTGCATGACAAGGCAGAGAAGCAGAAGCGCGGCCTCGGCGATGTGGTTGTCGCAGAAATCGATGGCGAACTAGTCTCGTGGATCAACACCTACGGCGGCCCCACTGCACCAGAGCCTCCTGCACCAGAGCCTCCTGTGCCCAGCAGCTCGACCTCTTCACTTTCCAGTCCTCCGTCTTCTCCACACTCAAGCCCCAGCGCTCCATTTTCTGTTCCACCAAAGACTGATTCGTCGGGTTCCTGCGAAGCCTGGGACAGGATCTCCTACTATAACTCAGAGGAGAGGGTCAAGGATGGTCTTACATTTTTGACTCATCCAAAATTCCAGAGCGGCATTGCTTACGCCGGTCCTGACGGTATTACTGCGGTAGATGAGCCGACTCTCTTCGATGGCGATCTTGAGAACACAGAGGAGATGTTCATCCAGACCGACAAGCCCTGCTCGGAAGACGTTGGCACTGAATGCCCTTACTACAAGGACGGAGACAAAGCTTATCGTAAGTCTGGGCATGAGCTTCACACTCAGGCTCTCGCTAATTTGATTAGACGGATACGGTGGTATCAAGAAAGCCTTCTTTTTCGAATTCATGATGCCCGATACTGGCTCACACGCGACCGTCTGGGAAATGGAGAGCAAGTACAGGGCAGACAACATGCCCGCCATCTGGTCTCTCAACTCCAGAGTCATGACCAATCAGTACGGCTGCAACTGCCACCCAAGTGGTTGTGGTGAGATTGACTTTTTCGAAATCATGAATCCCGGCAACCACCGCATGAAGTCCACGATCCACGGCAAGACCGGCTTCAGCGGTGGCGATTCTCACTACATCCAGCGCCCCACTGATAGCTACATGTCTGCCTGGGTCGTCTTTGACGGAGACAAGATGGTTCTCAAGGTGGTGGACCCCAACACCGAGGCTCCAGAGAGCCTGACGCCTGAACTTCTTTCTTCTATCCTCGGATCCTACGAGGAATCCACCATCAACATCGAAGGTAAACTGGCCGTTTTCGAGGTTGCCTCGTAAGCAGTCAACAGCCATCTCAACTCGATCCTCTTCTTCTCTGTAATTATAGTTCGCATATCACAGGCAGCTGGAACACCGGATTGGCGCGCGCGGGGCTTTTCGTCCGGTGAGCGATGCTGGCGTTTCAAAAGGCTCTGGTCGCTTTCTGAGCGCAGGGGACGTCTGGCGCAAGGCTTGCAGTTTAGCCTACAATTCACGACGACGACGAGCAGCATTTGAGGGATACCCAATAGCGGGTCTGACCAATCAGCCTTGCTTTTTCTTTCTTCTCCTTCCGCATCTGCGGGAAATATTGTAAAGCTCCAATTACAAATTCGGCTGGCTAGGACGTAGCTTGTGTTGCTTTCTGTGGATGAACAATTTCAAGCTTGAGGTTGCTACCTGTTTGAGGCCTGGTAGTCCGCTACGAGGTCATGTTTTGAGACTGAAGTTGTGGTTGGCTGCAGACCGCACAACAGCCGAGGCACAGGCTTGCGGCCGTGAGCATCACGCCCAGCCCAGCCCAAGCGACGACTTGTCTACAGCGACGAACCTGTAGCATATACATCCGTGCACCCACAGCCTCAGGCATTATCCCCAAGTGCACGAACTCTCGAAGTCTTCGCTGAATTTTGGCACAGTTTTTGGCGCAAACTCACTGGCGGTCGGGGTCTGTCTCGTGCTCGCTTATTTGCCTAGGTAGGCCCGCGCCTTGATTACCGACGGCACCTCCGCTCTGCGGTGCCCTACCAACGTCGTCTTTGACATCACCGCATCACCCTCCGTGCGTCCCTCGTCCCACTCGCCCCATATCCAGAAAACGCATGTCAGACGCGCCTGTTCGTCTTTGAGAGGACATGGCTTCGCCTCCGAAGCCGTGGGAACGATCAGGAGCCGGAGGCACCTCGACCGGTACGTTCCCGCCACTCACCCGCCTGCCTGCGGCGCGACGGCTTGCCGTTGAGAATCACAACAAGAGCCGGGTCCAAAAGCATCCTGCACACGACTGACTTGGGGTCTCAGGCGCAGCGCCAACTTTGAGCGGCGTGACTCCTGCCACTGCCGCCGCGAATGCCGCCTCGTCGTCCGATCCGCCGGCTCTGCCCTCGCGACCAGACTCCCTCGCCTCTTCCGTAAACCAAAACGCATCTGCCTACTCTAGCATGAACATGAACGCGAATCGTCCATACGGATATGGCTCCTCTTACAGCTCCTACTCGTCGCCGTACTCGCGCATGGGCGGATACAGCGGATACGGTGGCTATGGCTCCATGGGCTCCATGGGTTCCATGGGCTCCATGTACGGCGGCGGCATGTACGGTGGAGGATATGGAGGATACGGTATGGGAGGTGGCATGTACGGGGGAATGGGAGGCATGCCTGGCGACCCAAACAATCCTCAGGGCTTGACCCAGTCCTTCAGCCAGAGTACAGCCGCGACGTTTCAAATGATTGAGAGCATCGTTGGCGCATTCGGCGGATTCGCGCAAATGTTGGAGAGTACGTACATGGCGACACACTCGTCGTTTTTTGGTAAGCCATCCCTCGGTACCAATTGCGCAGATTTTGACAAGGGAACAGCCATGGTATCCGTCGCCGAACAATTTGGCAATCTTAGGCAGACTTTAGGATCCGTTCTGGGCATTTTTACGCTTATGCGATGGTTCAGGACTGCCATCGCAAAACTCACTGGTCGACCCCCGCCTGCGTCGTCTACAGAACTGACGCCATCCAACTTTGCGTCCTTCACAGGTCGCAACGCTGATGGCTCCCCTGCGCCTGCGCGCCCATCCAAGAAGCCATTCATCATCTTCATGCTTGCCGTGTTCGGCCTGCCTTACCTCATGGGCAAGCTGATCAAGGCCATGGCGCGATCCCAGGAGGAAGAGGAACGCCGCCGACTCGAGGCCAACGGTCAGCTCGTGGGTCCTGAGGAGCAGCTTGACCCCAGCAAGTGCGAGTTCTGTCGCGTGGTCTATGACTTTACACCCGACACCAACGCCAACGCCGTCCAAGGTGTGGACTTGGCTGTCAAGAAGGGTGATCTCGTTGCAGTCATTAGCAAGACGGATCCGCTCGGAAACCCGTCCGAGTGGTGGCGCTGCCGTGCCAGAGACGGCCGCATGGGATATCTCCCAAGCCCTTACCTTGAACCGATTCAGAGGAAGATGCCGGCGCAGATTCAGAGCGCCAGCCAGGCTGGCAGCCCGATTCACAGCCGAGCGCAAACCATGACAAGCAGTGGCAGCGGGAGTTGCACGCAGGCCATGACGGCGGCGACGCTGAACAAAGGAAACGAGGCCAAGGAGCAGCCAGTTCCTGTGGTGCAGGGCAAGGCCAATGATATTGGCATTGACAGTTTTCAGAAGGGCATGTTTCGGTCGTAGAAAATTTCTAGTGACCGCAGATGACTGTCTAATGGTGGATTAGAGCGTTGATTTCATCACATGCCTTGAAGCGGGCTCTTGACTTTTTCTGCGTCTTTTTGGACTTGGGCTGGGATCGGTGGCGTTGGGTGCAAGGCCGCGGTTTTCGAATTGGGATTGTGTTGTAACTAAAACGTTGACCGTCGTTTTTCTTCACGGCTAAGGACTCCCTTTTTTCTGGCATTTGGGAGTGTTGGCATGGGGTTAGTATCAAAATTTGACTTTGATTGGCCAAGCTGGGCACCTGGGATACAAGGAGAATGTTGGATTGGTATGCAGGAGACTTGGGTCGTGCGGAACTCTGGGGAGGGAGCGAAAATTGCAAGTCGTTTGACCACCGAGTTCAAGCCATGGAAAGATGAAAGAAAAAAAGAAAGAAAAAAACCCCAGGACGCACCTCTCAGTGGTCAGCGCTTGGGACTGGCAGAGCAGAGGGACGCATGATGCGGGGATGCGGCGCCGGGGAACAACAGGTCCAGGTGCACCCCCAGGGCACGGGCCTCTCAGCCCTACCAGACGTCACGCCCGGGCAGCGCGCATCTGCCGCACCTTAATTTAGCTTTCAGAGCTCCTCCCCCCAGCTCCAATCCTTTCTCTGCTCTCCATCAACCTGTCGTCCACATAGCTGCCATTCTGTCAGCTGCCTCCAGCATTTCCTCGCAGTCTGTTCAAGAACCCTGCCCTGGCCTGACCTCTCGCCTGCCTCATCCCAAGGCTCCCGGACCTTCCTCGCTCTCTTCCCTCGTGTTCGACACGCCCTTCTGCTCCACACCGACATCATGCTTGCTTCAAAAAGGCTCGCCAAGGTCCGTCACTCTCTCCTCATTCCGCGGTCTCTTTGTTGCTGCGAGACATTTGCTAACGCCTATCCAAGGAGCTCACCAAAGTACGTCCGTTTGCACCACCATCAGCGCGTTGCTGCCTACCACAACCTGACCGAAGCTTCAACCCTGCAAAGACCTGCCTCTCTTGCTTTCAGATGTAGCCTTGGGAGGAAACGGACGGGCTTAACAGCATATCAAGCCGTCGGCTCATGCCGCCAAAGCCATGACCTAAGCTAACACTTGAGACCGCTCAGATCCAAGAAGGTCTGCCTCCGGGCATCTCGCTCGTCGAAGCCGAAAACTTCCAAGAATGGCTCATGGACATTGCTGTGCTGGACTCGAGCCACCCCATCTACGCAAACCAGACATACCGCTTAAAGTTCCGTTTCAGTAACCAATATCCTATTGGTAGGCCACGCCCTATTGTGCTCGTCCCAAAACACACAGGCTTCGGAAATGTGCGAGCTAACCGACGGTCCGTTGCGAACCAACAGAAGCCCCCGAAGTCGTCTTTGCTCGCGTGCCCTCCCTATCCATCGACATCCCGCTGCACCCGCACATCTACAGCAACGGCATCATCTGCCTCGACCTGCTGGACAAGCAGGGCTGGTCGCCCGTGCACAACGTGCAGAGCGTGTGCATGAGCCTGCAGAGCATGCTTGCCGGCAACACGCTGGCCGAGCGGCCGCCCGGCGACGACGACTTTGTGCGCCGCAACACGCAGCGCCCGCGCGACATCAACTTTTACTTCCACGACGACAAGGTGTGATTGCTCGGCAGTCGGGCGTCGAGTTACGGAGGAGGAGGAGGAGGCGTGGATATACAGAAGCATCATTGTTCAAAATAATTCAAGACCGGCTGGAACGATGTATGTGAGCGTGCGTGTGTGCGGGGACTGGCCGGTCTGCGGTCTTGTCGAGACTATCAAACATTGGTTGGCGTTGGGCTACTCTTATCTTGGTGGGTTTATCTTCTCGGGCAACAGAGAACTTTGGAAGAGCTTGGACAGCCATGCGGGCTCGCATGCCGGGACAACAAGTATCGCACGAGGACTTGAAAGGGAAAGTAATTGCTCTTTTGCTCCTTCACTTCTCTTCTCGGTCGCCCTCCTCCCCACCATTTTTTTTTTTTTTTTTTTTGCTCTCCTTGATTTCCAAATGTCTTGTCTTGTTATGTTTACCTTCGGCAGGGTGTACGGCTTAGCTTTGGCTTTCATAGAATTATGAAGAATACAGTCCAACAGCATTTGATTGCCCTCAGTTTCCGGAGGTTGATTGACACAAGGGAAGCTTTTTATGGCCAGCTCTTGGAGCAATCACTGAAAAGAAAGTTGCCATACTTCAGTTTTCTCGATCATCGTACCGGCCAATCCCATCAGCTCACCCTTTCCCGAACTACGATCGAACGGGACCGATTGTGTTGATATAATTGTCCTCGTCGTCCACATGCTCTCGCGTCCCTGACGCGCCATCATCCACCACCAGTCTGGCTGCTTTCCTCCACTTCCCACCCCCCCAACAGCACACGCACACACAATACCAACAGACAGATCCCAACTCGGCCGAACATGGCGCCATCGACGCGACCGGCGTGCGCTTCGGCAAGGGCCATGGCTATTTCGATTTGGAGTGGGCGCTGCTGTGTAGTGTTGGTGCTGTCGATGCGGCGACGCCTAGGTGCTGTTGCGGTCGTGCATGCATGATTGTCAGGTCGTGCCCGACGATGCGGCGCTTGTCCCCGACGAGTTCGATACCGTTGTTGATTGCGTTGTTCACGCCGTCTCGAGTCATTGAGGTCAGGGACCCGCAGAAGCCTGTTGTTGGCATTTTTGTAGTAGAGGTTGAGGGGGGTATGGTTGCGAGACGAGTGTGGAGTTGAGGGGGCGACGGTAGGAACGAGAATCAATTGGGAAAAAATTTTTTCTGCCATGCGAGCGAGTAGGATGAGGAGAATCAACACAGCCGGAAAGAGACGCAAAAGGCATGGGAGAGATCAAAGAACGACAGACGGTTGAGAGGTGCAGACCAGATGAATAACTCTGGCCGTCATCATTTGGTATTGCATAATCTCGGCAAGCTACGGCATCTAGTCTGTATAAGAGACGCGGGTATCTCGACCACCCCAGAGCCCGCTCTCACGAACCACCGTTCGACGACTCGAAATTAAAGAAGGGTTTGTGGGTGGTAAGGCCGCCCCGGTCTGGATTGGTCCTTTCTTGCTGCCGTCATCATGACTTTCAGGGGAATTTTTTTCATCGCCATCTTCCGCTCTGCTCCTTGATGTGCGCTGGAACACGGCAAGCTGCTTGCCATTGCTGCGTGCATGAAAGAGAAACCGTCGGAAATTCATCATCGAGGTTGGGACGCTATCGTATCCCTCCCCAAGTTGCCCCTCTTGGAGAATGCGCCCATCCAATGCAGATTTTCCACCCCGTTTTGTTTCAATCAAGAAAATCAGAAAAGAAAAAATTACGTGGCGTCAGTGAAGCAGAAAAGTGATGGTCATGCGCGTTGGAAAGGGAAATCGAGAAAATGCAAGGCCAAAGGGCGCCGGGCCCCAAAGCAGAACCTCGAGGTTGGAGAACTCGACGGCGGGGGGAGAGGTGGTCGGAAAGATGCGCAGTAGCAAGCACTGAAGCGACATCTGAGAGACGAGGACTAATTCAGGAATCCCTTGCAATTGACTGATCCACAGAGACAAGGGATGCGGTCATCGCTGCCAAGTTCACGTTCGAACTTGTAGTCGTATGTAAGTTCCTCGTCTGCAGGCCAGTTAGCATATACTTGGAAACCCAAAGACCGAATGCTTACTCATTTTGATATCCCTCAGAGCGTAGATGACGATCCGCTTCGTGCCGTCCACCTTGATGATCTTTGCCGTGCAGTTGGGCGTGCAGCTGTGATTGATAAACCTCGCAATACCACCCTTTTTGGTGGCATCGATGACCGTGTCCTCGTCGATGCGGAAGAGGTAGCTGCTGCCAACACCCTGCTTGTCGTACTTGTATTCCCTAATGTCGGCAACCTTCTGCCGCACCTTTTCTCCCACGTACTCAATGATCATATCATTGGCAGAAATGTCTTCCTGCGCGTAGAGACCCCAGTTGTGAATGGCGGATCGGTCAAACTTGACCAGCTTCTTGCGCTTCTTGAGTTGGTTGAAGCGAATGGAAATTTGATCGCCATCGGATGACAGTGCTTGCTTTTGCGTGCTGATTTCATTAACCAGGCGTCGGTTGTTGACGCGAGTAGACCGCGAGTTTGTCACTGGGGCCGGCTTGCTCGCTGCTGCTGCTTTGGCCACCATGGCAGCTGCAGCAGCGGGATTGCTTTTGGCCAGTGCTTCGCGTTCTTCGCGGGCCTTTTGCACACGGATACGGTGAGGCAGGTATTTTGACTTTTCTGCTTCCAGAATCTTCTTGACACCCTCTGTTCTTGCGCAGCCAGTTGGGTTGGGCTTGTAATAATTCTCAATCTTAACTTCCTTGTAGGAGACGCCTTCGAAGCCGGTGTTGAGCTTCTTGACGAGCTTCTCCTTGTAGGCAAAGAGGTTGATGTCGCTCAGAGAAGATTGTCGGACATTCTCCAAGGCCACCGCAAGGAACTTGAGATCCTCTGCATCCTTGATTGTATGCTGGCATCCGTCAATGTCAAAGACATAGTCCAGCTTCTCCTCAATCGTGGAACGCGGGTAATCGATGGACACACCCCAGACTGGGTCATGGGGAAGCTCGTCAAGAACGAGACCTGGCTTCTTTGGCTCTTCAGCAGTGTCCGGTTCATCGACCACGATGTCCTCAATCTCCGTTTTGAGGGGTGATGGTTTGACTTCTTCCTCCAGTTGCTGCTTCTTGGTGGCCTTCTTTTTCGACCTTACGGGCTTCTTCTTCGCCAGCTGAGCTTCAGGCTCTGGCGTCTCCACGACAGTCTCATCCTCAAACTGATCAGGCGTCGTTGCTGCTTCGGTCGATGGTAGCACGCTGCCGGCCCTAGACTCGTCTTCGTCCTCGGCAAACATGGCGTCGGCCTCGCGGACGATTTTACGGTATTTGAGCTCCTTCTTACAACGCTTAAAGATTTCTGACGTGTGAGGGAAAGCGTGCACGACCTGGTCAAGCTCGCCATCCGCCATCTCGCCAGGGTCTTTGTTAACAAGGTGAGGAAACAGTTTGCGAGCTTGCGCATCAGAGTCGTCGCTCCACAAAGGCTCAAGCTTCCGGCGCTTGGATGGTCGCAGCGGAATGACATCGTCTTCATCCTCTGGAGCCACAGAAGATAGCCGGCTGATGGACCTGCTGTCTTGTTCTTCGGTGTCCTTTGTAAATGTGCTTTGCTCGTCATCGGAGTCCTCGTCCTCGAAGCTTTGCATTTGACGATGCAAATTCCGAAAGGCAGCGTGACCAGGCCTCTTTGGGGGTGGTTTTCTGCGTCGTTCATCGGCAAAAGCATTGACCTCTTGGCCTTTGCGACTTCGTGGACCATGTCCAAAGTTCTGTGCTAGGCTCTTGCGCAACGATTTGTTCTTCCCAAACTTCTTGTGGGGGACAAAGTTGTCCACGGCGCTGAATATCATTGCTGGTGCCTTTGTCTCTGCAGCCGTTGGTTCCCGAACGCCCATTTCCTTTCTCTTCTGAGCATGACGAGCCGGATCCAGGAAGTCGTAGATCGCGTGGGCAGCAATCCTAGCTTTGATGTCGCTCATTACTTGCTCCACCAGCTCCGTCTCGAGCTTCTCGCGTGCGGCCCTGACTGGATCCAAATTATCCGCACGCTCCTTCTTCTCTTCTTCAAGATCCATCTCTTCCTCTCTTCGAATCTCCTCTTCAATCTCCTTTTGACGCTTCTCTGCCTGTACACGCTCCGGGCTGGGACTGCGGACGTAGTTCGGGTTTCCGTATTTGTTGCATTCCATGTTCATGACGTATGTGAATAACGCCTGCATGTTGCATTCGAGGTAGCAGCGATAACACTCGTCCTGTCCACGCTTGGAGTGGTCGAATATTATGTAATAACCTGTCCGATCCAGGCGGACCTCCGACCAGGCATACATCTTTAATCTCTTCTTCAGATGGGGTATCGTTGTGCCCAGAACAGGAACATAGCAATGAGCAATGAAAATGTACGGCTTCCGTTTGATCGAATCGATAATGGGCTCTTTTTCGACCAAGGCATGCTCGGGTCGAATCGGCTTCTGGGCCGTTGGCGGGTAAGCCGCTGCGAAGGGTGGCCGCGTGCCCTTGCCTGATGGCCCTTTGGGTGCATTAGGCGGCGGTTCAGACGAGGGAACAACCACTGGAGTGCTCGGGGTCGCAGACGATGCCTTTTTCGCTGTGGCCGCCTCCTCCTTCTGCTGTCTTGCCCGAGCACGCTGAACCACCCCATCAACCATGCGCTTGCAGCGCCGCCCTTCGCGATCTAGCTCGACTTTGATTTGGCGAAGCTGTATTCTTTGGCCGTTTCCTTGCTCCACCGCTGACTTGGCTGAAGCGGCTGCAGGGACTAGCGGTCCTCGCAGCGGCTTGCTATCCCTGTAACGAATAGAACATATGCCGAGGAAGCTCCCCGTGGCGGGATCGATCTTGTTGTCGAACTCGGCGATCTCTCCATAGCTGCCAAAAAACGTGCGTATTTGCGTTTCTGGCGTGAATGGGTCGAGACCGGTGACAAGAATTCTCGTGGACGGACCAGGACCGACGGTGTTCTTGTCGGGAGCATACGATTTGAGGGTGTATGGCGCAAGCCTGAGCTTGGCCTTGTTTACCGCCCGCGTAGAATTGTGGGCTCCGGTCGTGTACCCGGCTATGGCCAGACGAGGGTCTGGTGGCGCCGCGATGTCCTACTCAATCAATAGCATTAGCCAGGTACACGACCAGAGATACTCCACAATTATAGTATGCAAGTGTGCGGAAAAACAAGGCAACCGGACGTACATCTCGAGGTATTGGTCGGTAAGCCGCCTTGCGCTTGTGTTTGTCCTCTTTGGAGAGCTTTGGGTCGAGTTGAGGGTCGTAGACGGTCATGAAGCCTTTGTCTTCACCCGGGCCAGGCCTCGCTTGTCTCCGGAATTGGGGAGGGGTGGTTGCTGGCGTGATCGCTTCGGTTGTGGCAGGATCCTGTGAGGGAGCCGGCGGCGGCGCGCTCAATGCGGAGACGTGCGTCGAAGACATTGGCTCGACGGAGCTCTTCGTAGGTCTAGGACTATTTGACTTTTCTGGAGGCGAGGATTCGGTGTTTGTAAGAGGTGTTAGAGCGTGAATGGAAGAATTCGTCCCTGGATATGACATTGTCTGCCGGCAGGTGTTGTGGGAGCTGAAGACTGAGGAGGCGGCACTGGAAAGTGAACTTGCCGAGCCGACGCCAATCAGTGGGTCGCCAGAATCAGCTTGTTGCGATCCCTCATCGTCTTCTTGAAGTTGTTGGTGTTGGTACCTCTTGGCACCTGCGCTTTCGTTCTTGTGCCGCCCCGCCGGGTAAAGGCTGGCGCTTTCGTCTGCGTCTGGTAGGGAGAGGAATCGCGAGGGATCCGTCTCTCCGTCTGCCTGGTGAGAATCTGGTGAAGACTTCTTGCGCTTGTGCTTCAAAACCGAAGGCGCATTAGGGAAGAAGTCCGCAAAGCCCGCTGGTGCGCGAGACATTTCACCATGAACCGGCCCACTGTGCAACCATGGCGGATTCGGAAGTCTTGGGTATTAGCGGAGAATAGAGATGAGGATGGAATCCGAGGCGTGGCAGCGACAGTGTGGGTTGAGCGCGAGGATTGGAGACGCGGCAAGGTGGAGCGCGAAATGCACACGAGAGGCCGATCGCTGACTCGAGGCTCCCTCGGAGGCGCTGAGCGGAAGAACAGCAGCGACAAGGACGTTTCGCACTCTTCTGAGGCACACCAGGATGCAGCAAAGAGCAGCAACCGTGGACAGACGAGGTGGTCGGTATGGAGTGTCGTGGCGGGGAGAGGTAGAACGTTTTGGCGACTGAGGACTAGCGGCCTGCCCCTTGGGTCAGCCAGCGCAATCTAATCCGTCTCCTCCCTCCAGCCCAAGACCTCGACCACACGTCGTCCTTCACCTCGAACAACCTCGGATTCTACATGACGCCTGTTCGCGCATCTTTCGACATGAACTTGCCTCCGAAGACATCGATGCAGCTCGCGCGCGCTCGCACTCGGCGATAAACCTCCACTGCCCTGCCCTGCGCATCAAAGCTTCGGCCACAAAATCCACAGAGTCCATCTTCACGAGCGACGTCATGCTTCAGGCATCGCACCGAACAGATTGAAGAGGGCATTTGACATTAAGACGTGCATTGGGCTATTGTAGGATGCGCTCACGTGAACGCTTGGTGCCGTGCCAGCGCGGGTGCCAAAGACCCTAACGGCTGCCAACATTCAAGACGGAATCGAGTGTTCAACCGCGTACCTTGCGACCACGACAATGAGATGTCCTTGGGTGTTTTGAAGGCATTCATGGCCGTCGATTTGCTGAGCATTCTTGGACTACTGCGTGCAACGCTAAATTTCGCGCGTTATCCTTGCTTCTGGCTTTGGGAGGCTAGGCCTGGAATGAAACAACAAAGGACGTGTACAGTCTCAGTGAGCGACGGCAGTGTCAATGCGCCATGGCTTCGAGTTGAAAGTTGCCGATGACCAGTTTCTCGTATGCCTCGTTCGAATAAGGTCTGGCGTCGTTGAAGCGCACGTCATTCCTCGTCCTTTTTTTTTTTTTTTTTTTAAACCTCGATATTCTGTAAACCACCGCTTATTGAGAAGATATCCAATGCTCCCAAAAGGATGCTATCATCCAATGGTGTAAAAAATCGTGCTGAGGCTCGAAAATGGCGACTTCGCCATGGCTGCCGGCTTCATAATCATGTATCATGTTCGACCAAGTGTCGTCCTCTATTCCTCGAACTTGCCCTCTGCCCAGCCCCTCCTCTTCACACCCAGCTCTACCGCTGCCTTGCCCCAGTCCTCGCCGTGGTTGTGGCCCTCGTTACCATTCGCGCCTGCAATGCCTGCCCTGTATTGCGCTTGCACCTCGTCCAGCACCGTCAAGAGCCCAAAGACGACCGGCACGTTGGAGTCGAGCTGCACGCGCATCAGACCGTGGCTGACCGCATCGGCAATGTATTCGAAGTGCATCGTCTCACCCTTGATGAGAGTGCCGATCGCGACGATGGCGTCGAAGGGAGCGGTCGATGCTTTGTCGGTCTTGGACGAGGTAATGTTGGTCAAGTCGGTTTGGGAGGAAGAGGCTCCGAGCAGATCGGTTGCTGCGCTGACAAGAGCGCCGCCGGACAATGAAGAGGCCTGGATCTGGGAAGAGGCGTACATCCTGGGGGAAGCTCGAATTAGTTCCGTGGTTTTTTTTTTTTTTAAGTGCCTCGTTTCTTTGTGATAAAGCCGTTGTCGGCGACATACCGCTGCACTGCAAATGGCAGCTCATAGCTCCCAGGCACAGTCTGGATGACAATGTTCTCGCTCTTGACACCAGCGGCTGCGAGCTCCTTCTTCACGCCGGCCAAGAGGGCGTCAATGATTTTGGTGTTCCATCTCGCGTGGATGATACCAATGCGCAATCCAGAGCCTGTGGACGATGTCAGGGGCTGAAGGTTCAAAATCGAGGGAGCATCCAAGGGTTCGACGGCTTACCGTCGTAGGTGCGAGCTTCACCGGGTCCCTTGAGCGGTGCCATGATTGATAAAGTTACAGCAGTATAAATGCGATCGGGTCGAAAGTAATAGGGAGCTGAAATTGATGCACGAAGCGGTAGTGGCGGAAGGCGAGGAAGGTGATGGGGAGTGAATCAAACGAGGACCTGGCCGCCCAGGTACGATGCATGAGCCCCGCCATGAGCAAGCGGCCGTCCCTCGTCCGGCGTGGAGTGCAGGGTGCACGGACATCCAAAAATACCCTGCCTTAGCAATCCAGCTCTCTCGTCTTCCTTCGACTGCCTTCACATGCATCAATGGCATCGATTGCTAGCTGCAGGTCAAGCTTCTCACATTCGCCGTGGGAGACTGAAAGCCACATGCTTGAAAACTCGTCGATCATAATTACTACATCAAGAGGCCTCGTCTACTAGTAGTCGAATCTACTGTAATGGCGCGTTATTTCTCCCTTCCCTCACAAGTGCCTGGTATCTGCCTCCCCATGGTTTTCCTCCACTCCAAATCCAATGCAAAAAGAGAACCATACAATACAATCCGAATTTAGAACCCATGCTGTCCGAGAGGCCCATATCCAGCTGAGCATGACCATTCACAAACGCTTTTTCCGTACGCCTTTTCCTCTATCCCGGCTCGTCTTGGCCACTGTCGGTACATGCTTACTCGACGGTGACGGACTTGGCCAAGTTCCTGGGGAAGTCGACGTTGAGACCCTCGCCAACGGCCAGCCAATAGGCCATCAGCTGGAGGGGAATGACGTTGAGGAGACCCTGCAGAGCATCGACGGTGCGAGGCACCTCGATCTTCTCCGTCTTGTCTGCGGGGAACTCTTCGTCGCTCTCGTTGCAGATGATGATGGGGCGACCACCACGGGCAATGACCTGCTGGTAGGCATTAAGAGACTTGGCGAAAATGTCATCGCGGGTCAGGATCATGACAATGGGGAGGTTCTCGTCGACAAGCGCAAGCACACCGTGCTTGAGCTCACCAGACATGACGGCCTCGCAGTGAAGGTAGGAGATTTCCTTGATCTTCAAGGCACCCTCGAGCGCAGTGGCGTGCTGCGCACCACGGCCGAGAAGCAGAAGCGACTTTTGGTTCTTGAACTTCTGGCAAAGCTCCTTGATGGTCTGGTCGAGCTTCAGGATTTGACGGAACTGGTCCGAAACCTTGCCAAGACCCTCCATGATCTCCTCGCGCCTGTGCTGCTTTGATGCCCTGTCTTCGCTAAGCGACAGGGCAAACATGACCATACAGACAAACTGGGAGGTGTAGGCCTTGGTAGAGGCAACACCAATCTCGGGACCAGCGTTGATGTGGACACCACAGTGGGTGAGGAGGGAGATGGAGGAACCGACAACGTTGACGATACCGACAGTCAGGGCACCGCGCTCCAAGCAGTAACGCAGAGCCATGAGGGAGTCGGCAGTCTCACCAGACTGGGAGACGAACACGCAGGTGTCGTCACGGAAGACGGGCGCCTGGCGGTCGAGGAAGTCCGAGGCCAGCTCGACGGAGATGGGAATCTCGGTGAGCTCCTCAAAGATACCACGCACGGCCATGCAGGAGTGATACGAAGTGCCGCAAGCAATGAAGATGATTCTCCTGCAGCGCCTGATGGTGGTGATGTACTGGCGCAGACCACCCAAGGTGACCCTCTTGTTGGGGATGTCAAGACGACCACGCATGGCGTTGACGACTGACTCGGGCTGCTCGAAAATCTCCTTCTGCATGAAGTGGTCAAACTGACCCTTCATGATCTCCTGGAGCTCAATCTCGAGCGTCTGGATGGCACGGACGTTGGAGGCACCGTCCTCCTTGTTCAGGCGGTGAATGTTGAGCTGGCCCTCGTGGATGTGGGCAATGTCGTCGTCCTCGAGGTAGAGGACCTTCTTGGTGTGCTCGACAATGGCCGAGGGGTCCGAGGACAGGAAGAACTCGGTGGGCATAGGCGCACCGTCGTCGGAGAGGAAAGCACGCGACTGCGAGCGGTGGAGCAGAGACTTGTCGGGGGGAGCAAGAAGGCTGTTAGACTTCTTGAGAGCAACGTTCTGGGAGGCAAGCTCGGCAGGGAGAGCGTCGGCGTCGGAGAACTCGACGTCGACGAAGTCGACCTTCATCTTCTTCTGCGTCCGCACACCAATGACAAGGGGCGAACCCTTGCGAGCAGCAATCACCTCGTGGGGGAAGTGAACGGACTTGAGCAGGAGACCAAAGGCACCCTGCAGCTCCTTGATGACGGCCTTGGCAAGGACGGGGAAGTCAATGTCCGGGTGACTGGTGTAGATGTACTTGGCCAGCTTAGCAATGGCCTCGGTGTCCGTCTCCGTCTCGAACTTGTATCCCTTGCCCTCGAGCAGCGCCTTGAGCTCCTTGTAGTTGGTAATGATGCCATTGTGGACGACGGAGAATTCCCAGGTGGGGTCAGATCTAAGTGGTGGGCAACTTGGTCAATAGTCTGCTCGATGGGCAACGGAGCGGTTGGTTTACCTGTGGGGATGGCAGTTGACGCGGGAGGGAACACCGTGGGTTGCCCACCGGGTGTGGGCAATGCCGGCGTGCGAGTCGAAGACCTTGGTCAGGTCGGGTTTGGAGTCGTCGATGAGCTCCTTCAGCTTGGCAACCTTGCCAACCTCCTTGAATGCAAAGACCTCATTCTTCTTGTCACCGTCAACAGCGAGACCGGCCGAGTCGTATCCGCGGTACTCTAGGCGAGAGAGGCCTAGGGGGAGTGTGTTAGCGCGGGGCTGAAGAACGCAGGGGTGAGGGGTAGCTCTGGAGGGGCAACGTGCCATTGACGAGGGTATTGAGGATGTACTTGCGGTCCTTCTCGACCAGATAGTTGACGTAACCAAAGATGCCACTGGGTGTAGGTCAGCCTCCTGAAGGGCAGCGGGGGGGGGGGGGGGGGGGGGGGGGGAGCAGTCAGGCGTACCACATGGTGTTTTGTTGGAGGTGGAAAACAGACGAGAGTTGAGAGTTTGGATTGGGTGAGTTGGGAGCTCGGGTATAATGCTTGTGAGGAAGGGAGAGGAGAGTGAGGAGAGGGCGCAGGTCGGAGGGCGAAGGGGGAAGCTTTGTGGGTGGTGTGAGAGTGGTTGGAGGGGTTGAGAGGAGTGTGGGCGGTGGAAAGGTGGTCGGCGTGCGGATACTTTAATAGGGACGGATAGGCCAAACACCGCGCCCCAGCGCCCCTTGGCCCGTTTCCAGCGACGTGGAGAGTCAGGGATCACGATGCTTGTCTCCTGGGCTCCCACTCGCAGGCTGGCTTGTCAGCCACTCGCGCCCTTGGGTCCTTGCGCAGGCTGCCCGCCCTCCCTTTTAATTTTTTTTTTTTTTAATTTTTTTTCCTCTTATTACCACTCGCTACTTCCAGCTGCTAAGCTAGTCGCCGAGCAGGCCGCCAGCGATGGGATGCTCTGCACATGGGTGTGTGGAGAGGGGCGCAGCACCACAGCGGATTCCAAGAATAGGTAGCCCCCCCCCCCCCCCCCATCGAATCTCCCTCGACGACGACCACGACGACGATTGACCAATGGCCACACAACCATGATGTGTGCCTGAATGTCTCGCCTTGTGTCTGGTACCTGTACCTATTTTGCTCCTCCTTTCAATACTTTGCAATAGTCGAGTTCGACTTCGACTGCTCCAAGAGGCCACTTGGTGCGAATGGAATCGACCCAACCTAGGATCGCTCGTCGCTCCACCACCTGCGAAGCCTCGGACGATCATCCGCCGGTCCAATAACTGCCCCAAAGATGGAAACACGTCCACGGACTTGACCGTCGCTTCGAGCTGGCCACAGAGCCAAGACGCAGCCTTTTCCTTCACCTGCCCATTGCAACACTCTGGCGCATGCACCACGAACGCCGCCCAAGGTCAGCCGCACGCCGAGTCCTCACGCCGCGGCGAATCAGCGCCGCAGCTTAAGCTTGATGGTCGCTAAGCCCTACGGCTGCTCCTCTTCGAAAAGCAGTTGCAATCTGCATCCCCCAAGGGTCTCCCAGCCGTGGGGGCCGAGCGAAAACGGTTGTTGGCAATGGATCATCCCCGTCCGCTGGCCAAACGGCGTCCTATTTTCCTCCTCATTTTCTCTCTCTCGCCCTTCGCCTCAAGCCCCGAGCGGCCATTCCCGCGGCCTCACCTTTCTCAACTCACCGAACAGTCGCACCGCAGCAGTCATGGGCCGATGGTCGAGTTTCAGCCACCACGGCAGCCAACAAGCCCTACCTCACCGCGTTCCCCAGCCGCACGCCGCCCGCGGGTCCTTCGCCCGCAACCTTTTCTTGCCAGCGGAGCAACGACATGTCTTGAACCCTGGAAACAAAAAGGGACGAGAACAACAAGACAGAATGCCTCTGCCAGCCAACGTCTCTTCTCGTCTGGCTTTCAATGGTGAATGACGTCGCCCACGCCCCAGATTATGCTTCCGAGCAAGAAACAAAAAAGCAACCCGCGCTTCAGGCATTGTCCCGGACCCCATCGCAGTTTAGCTTTTGCCTCCCGCCCAACCTTGAAGGCTTGAACGCACGTCATTCGGTCTCACGAAATACCCTACTCAAGACAAGAGGGTACACGGGGCCACAAAGAAAGCTTCGATTCACATTGTCCCCCTGTGTCACGCAGTCCTGCAGCGCCCCGTCGCTGACAGACAGGTGGATGTCCAAGTAAGCATCCGGAACCTTGCCGTCAAGGAGCTGACAGCTTCTTCCCATCAGTCCACTACATGCGCGCGCGCCCATCGTCTGGCTTCTCGACCTTTGTTCTACAGGGAGCTGTGTCACGCTGCGCATCCCAAAAATAATTCCATCGAAATCCTTCAGAAGGCCATGTGCGTGGCAGCCGGGCGTCTCCGCGCGTTCTCGACTTGTTCTATAGCCATCGATGCCTCGGCCTGCACATGTAAAGACGCAATGCACGTCGTGGCAGCAGAGTACGAAGTATCAAAGCAACTGCTCGTCATACATCAGAATAGTATCATCATCATCGCTATCGTTATCATCATTTTCCGGCTGGCTGCCCCCCTCTCCTTCCCCATGCCCCTCCCCCAAAAATAATATCACATCAATACGTCGAGGGCGTCTTCATCTAGCGAGACAGGTACCTATGTACCTACGTAGCAGCGTGCGTGCTGTGTGCAGACAGGTAGGCAGGCAGGCAGGCAAGCAAACAAGGCCAAACGTCCATGTACGAAGCGGGAATACGAAGGCGATCTGCGGGCACATCTCCGACGCGTTCGCTCGCTCGTTCTATTGTTCCTTCATCGACTGCCCTTTCTTCCCCCCCTTTTTGCGGAGCAGCAGCAGCAGCACAAGCAGAAGCAAGCGAAACAGAGAAATGCGAATGTGACATTGGTACGTATATACGCATGCATGGATTTACCGCTGCCGCCGCCGCCGCCGCCGCCGCTGCTGCTACTGGGGCTACAGCAAACGCATATATTGAATACTTGGTACGTACCTAGGTAGGTATCGGATTCACCTGCTGTTGGGTGCTTTGTCCTGTTCGTCTCCCTCCCTCCCTCCCTCCTCCCGATCTGTTTTGTTTTTGCCACGACGACCAATGTTGATGGGCGGCGGCCCGTGTGCTCGTGCTCCCGCGGCTGCGCGCTGCCGTGGTGGCGACGGGCAGCCAGCCAGCCAGCCAGCCAGCGGCGGGCGGGCGGGCGGGTTTTCCATGGCCCGCCCTTCTAGAGCGCGCTTGGCCGCGCGTGTTAGGTCGCCTCTTCGGGTATGTGTTCGGCTGAAACTTTCTACATTCATGCTGGTGCACGGCGCGCTCGAGGTTGAGTCTGGATAGGACCGCACGAGGCAATGGGGCGGAGAATCTGGCTGGCACGCTGCTCATCGCCTTGCTCGGTAGTGGCCACCAGTCTTTGTCCACCAAATCCGTCCCATATTTAATGTCTTCAAGTTCTATCTATTCGTCTAGACTTGTTACGCTAAGGCTCGCTCTTCCTGTGCCAACATGCGCACATAATGCTGCTAGGAACCTACCTTAGCAACCAGCCCTGCGCACATAAGCCCCAACCTGAACCACAAACGCTCAAAGACTCATCAAGTAGCCCGAATTGACCCGCAGTACTGATCCCGGTTCCTGGAACTAGCTCGGCACTTCGCTCGTTGCCTCGCCCTCGACAACCACCTCGTCGTCGGCCGCCGCAACATCCCTGGGGAAATCCCTTGGCACCACCCGCGCAACCCCCTTTTCGCTTCGACCCATGCCTCCGCCCAGAGCTTCGGTCTGCTCCCACTCGCGCACGCGGATCAGACCATCGACATTGTCTGCGTTGTCGTCGTCAAACTCGAAGACGCGGTAGTCGGCGTTGGCATAGCGGCGCGCGCTCACGGCGCAGCGCAAGAAGCCTGAGTGGCTGACAACGGCAATGACCTTCTCGGGCCGGGCGTGCAGCCAGCGCAGGCACGCTTGGCCGCGGGCCAGCACGGCGCGGCGCGTGAAGCCGTAGGGGTTGCTGCTTGGCGACGGCGACGTCTTGTTGGGATACGTCGGGTCGACGGCAGAGAAGTCGAGCGAGGGGAAGAGCGGCTGGAGCGCCGTAACGGGAGACCCCGTGTCGCAGGGTTTGTCCGAATTTTCTAGCGCGTGGCGGTTGGTTAGATGACGGTCTTGCCATGTTGATGTTGTACTGTGTGTGGCGGGGAGTGTAGTGTCCGTATCCGAAGGACCCAACCATGGCGCGCAACGTCATGCGCATGAAGGGCAGGGTCGAAACGGAGAAGTGGAAAATGATTCGCATGTTCATGCATAGGGGCGACCAAAGAAACACCTGCCCCCTTGTAAAGGATAGGAATATGAAACTTGGAGGGCCCCGCAACCCCCGACCATGAGTTGCTTGATGGTACGACATCCCCTTGGACATCGCATGTCGCCGATAAGAGATTCTCGCGCTAAACGGAAACCGCAAAGAAAGGAGGGGTACCAAGAAGAGCAAAAGAAGCATAAAATAAACTCCCGCAAGACAGAAGTCAAAACATAGGGAAGCTTCAGACTCACCCTGCCACCCCGCATCCAATCGCACAGGCGTGCCCCTCTCAATCAGCCAAGCCAGTCCCAATGTTGCTGTCTGCAGCGTCCGTACCATGGGAGAAACCACGATTAGATCGATCTGCTCTGCCAGTGGCAAATTGGCGCGCAAGTGCTGGCCTAGCTGTGCGGCTTGCTGCTCTCCGAGCTCCGTCAGCGGCGGATCGGGCAGTTGGTAGTCTGTAAAATTCGATGGATTAGCTGGCTATCGACTAAACAAAGTAGTCAACTGTGTGGATGGTCATATGTTGGGGAGAGGGGGTTGGAGAGGGGATGGAGAATGGCATCGGGGTTGGGGAGGTTGGCTTGACAGCCTGGACAGGATCGACGAGGGCAGGGAATATGAAGGGTCCAGCCGTAGCCCTGACTCAACCACAAGAGCATCAGTGGAAATTTGAAAAAGCCAAAAAAGTTCGTTTTGACGAAGAAGGCGCGATGGTAGGCTGATAGTGTATGTGGTCATAAGCACCTACTCCGAGTTGCATTGTGCAGCGCCTAAGACTCTTAGTATAACTCCTAACAAGAGACAGATTTGGAAAAGAACCTCAGCGTGTCTGATCAAAATGATCGTGGGCGGCATGGCGCTGTCCGTCACGGGCCGAACTGCAGTAAAGTCTTAGATATTACCCCAAGCTTTCAGTGAGGGCATGATGGCTCACGCACAACCGAGGTGTTGGATGTGAGGATGGTGGGGCGGCCAGAGATGCAGCAAGGCTGGCGATCCCGTCGGTTTGCGCTGCTGCTGTCGCTCAGGGAAACAAATTCTTCCAAGATGTGGGGATCGTGTTGACCTACACTCGTTTCGAAAATGTGATAAAGGTGTTGTTGGGGCTTCGTGAGAAGCTGCTTCCTGATCCTTGAAGTTAAAGGCAATGCGCTGAGTCATACACTCCACAGACATCTTCGACGTCTCCGTAGGCGTACACTATGCAACTCTCGGTGGAAGCCTGAGTTTGATAGATGTCAGGCGGATGATCAAGTCAAAGAACGTGGGGAGCCATCCAAGGTGAACTGAACCATCTCTATTATGCATTCATTCATGTCCCGATTTACGCAGGTCTCCGCTGCCTGCGTGTCTGTGGCAGTCTTACTCCTCCATCCTGTCGCCCTCGGGCCTGGTCTCCTCCTCCTCCTCATCATCACCCTCAAGAGCCTTCTTCGCCAGCCTCTCAGCTTCTTCCCTCAGTGCCTTTGGAACCTCCTCATGACGTCCCTTGGTCGGACCATCCAGCGAACTGATCCAGGTCATCTCCAACTCGAATTCCTTGTCCTTGCTGTCCTCGTGGGCGAAATAGATGATGCGCGCAGCCTCCTTGACACCCTGCTCGAGCGACAAGTTGCCCTCGTGGAGGTTGAGCTTCTCCAGCTCAGCCTTGGCGGCTTGCCTGCCTTTGCCGGTGGCAGCACCGTAGTATCCCTGCCATTGTTAGCTCAGCCGCTCAGGAGGACTGTGGACAACAAACTCACCCAGTACAGACCACTCGGTTCGACCATGTAGAGGTACGGCCCGCCGTGCTTGACACCCTCCTTCTTGCCGCCAGATCCAATCATAGGACCAGAGCCGACCTGGCCGTCCACTGGCACCTCCGCCTCACTATCCCAGCCACCAATGATGGATGTGACACCGAAGGGCCGTGCCGAGGAGACGAGAGTGTATGCCTGAACGAAGCTGCCCATGCGACCAGCAAGAGCGGCCGTTTTGATTGGGGCTTTGTACATCCTTCTCCATTCCGCCGCTTCGTCGCGAGCTCGTGACACGAAATGACGTCCGTCAGGAACAAGACCGGAGGAAACCTGAACAACAACTGTGAGCGCGTACCCTCACCACGTGGAGTTGCTCTTGGGTAGTCTCACAATGCCAACGTTGCGGTCCACTGTCGCTATGCGCTTGTTGGCTCCCTTCTTCAGCAGCTTGCTGGTGACAATCTTCTCAAGAGCCAGCACGATGCCGTCCTTGCACCTCAAGCCAACGGCGGTGCCTCCATTCTCCACGGCCTTGGTCGCATATTCCACCTGATGGAGAGTGAGTAGAGAGCATCGCAGGACTAGATCGACGAGCGCTGTACCTGGAAATTGCGGCCGTCGGGCGAGAAGACGGAGTTGGACAGATCGTAGCCGGTACCTATCGACGTCTATTGGGGCGCGATACGTTAGCGTAGACCTTACACTGAGACTCGGGATGTGTTACCATATCTGCAGGACAACTTCACCAGATTGCTGTGAGATTTATTCCTTGACCGACTGGTAAACGCGTTGGCAGAGGATGGGAAGGTTGAAAGACGTGGGTGATGATGCGGATGTGGTTGTTAACGGAGCTCCAAGGCTTCCTCCGAGCTGCGCATAGCTGGCGCGTGGCCCGAGCTTCAGATCTAATCTTATCTCAGCATTGGCATCAGTGCAAGCTCAGCTCAAGAGCTCTTAGCAGTATTTGTTTGATCTTGCGAAATCTAAATTCTTTGGATCCTAAATTTCTTTTTTGAGTGACATGAGCAAGAATACACGGTCAGATTCCAATTGTAAGACGCAATCGTGATAAAATGATGCTTTGGTGATCCAGCCCTCTAGATATCTCCCAGTCCGCTCTACTCCCAGATGATGTCCAAGTCTCGGTGCCCAGGACTTCGGACACAATTACAATACTCCTCAAGCGAGTTGGATGCCCCTCTCAGCGAGCTTGACCTGAACCTCCTCGTACACTCCCTCGGGTGTCTTGATTGCCTCGACCTTGACCACGCGGCCTTGAGATGCGAACTCATCCACCACGGGCATAGAAGTCTCGATGAAGGTCTTGAAACGCTTGCGGATGCTCTCCTCATTATCGTCGGCACGACCGGAAGTTTTGCCACGGTTGAGCAGGCGCTCTTCCATGACGTACTCAGGGCAGTCAAAGAACAGCGTGAACTTCGAGGGACAGACAGCGCGTTCGAAGGCATGGGCTTGATCAAGTTTGCGGGGGAAGCCTGGAGGGCATATTAGTGTTGGTCTATGAACTATTTAAATGAGCACCGGTCAACTTGCCGTCGATTAGGAACTTCTTCTTGTTCTCCTTCTCTATGGCGGCCAGCATTGCGTTTTCGAGGAGCTTGATGGTGACTTCCATGGGAACAATCTTGCCCTCACGAATGTAGGTCTTGATCATCTCGCCAAACTCGCTTCCAGGTCGGTCCTGCTCCTCACGCAACAAGTCACCTGCAGAAAGGTGCTTGAAGCTGTAGTCGCGTACCAGGTTGGAGCATTGTGTGCCCTTTCCCGCGCCAGGACCGCCCAAGACAAAGATGACAGTGATGTCTGCCGGGTCGAAGATGGGCTTGGTGCGGCTAAGGAGTTCTTGGGCCGACATTGTGATGCGCTAACGTCTCTAGAAATTATGAAAGAGGTCGACTTGTGCTGTTGGATGGCGGAGCGGTTCCTCTTCTTTGCTTTACGATTTGCGTGAACAGAAAGGTGCCGACGCCGAGGATCAAGACGAAGGGAAGGATGCGAATGGGACTGTACTGCGACTTGCGTGGACGACCGGGTGCTTGGCGAGCTAGATGGGAGCTGTGGGAGAACTGGCGGGCTGCAAATAATGTAGTATGGGTGGAGGGATTTCCTGCAAGGAGACGAGAGGACTTGGTGGTGATCATGGTGGGAACAGATTGAGGGGGGTCGGTATAGGACGCCGCTGGGGCATTCGAGATTGGCGGCCACCACCGCAGCACGGCAGTCCGTACACTGAAACGCGGTGGGTCGGGCCGTGAAATAACCGCGAACCACTCCGGCCGGGGGTTTGGCCGTCCTTCTCCTGAACACTCTACAGATCGCCTGTGTCTCTTTCAGAAGACATCATGCGCTTGAGACAAATATCTGAATGCTGGGTTCCTCGGGACGCATCGTGTTTTCTACCTTTCTATCAAGGGACGCAATCGCAAACAGCCACACAGATGAAAAGCTCATGCGCGAGAGATTTAGGACATTTCTTTAATGTAAATGAAAAGGGCAAAGTCGAGTTCTGTTTTTGTCAGTGTCATTCTTGCTCTTACACTGTGCGATCCCGGATGGTCATTCACCAGTTGTTGATCTTATGGGCTAGAAAACGACAACGAAGTCTTTACGCTTCGTCGCCCCGCAAGAGCTCTATCATACATGAAGGTCAGTCCTGAGCGTTATTCAATGCAATATACCTTTTACTGATGGTGCGGCCTTGTGGTGTTACTCCAAAATATTGTTTGATCTTTCCAAAGCAGAATGTTTACGATGAGGGAGTGAGGCAAGAAGCATGCTCATTGTGACGGCCGCAGTTGAAATCACCAACTGAGCATAACTCATTTCATTGCGCAAGTCCTTGCATACCTACGCTGCTCACATTTATCGCCGTTGCCGCCTACCGTGGCGTACCTACTGTTGAGTCACGGACCCACTGAGATGACGGGTTCCTTCGATCACCTTTTACGCTGGGCTGCGCTCTCAAGAGCGCTCTTCTCGTGTCGTCTTCGCATTCCAGAACACAAATCCGATGATTTGCCTCGTCATGGACCATTCATTGAAGGAAAGGACTCTGGAATTTCTGGATCTTCCTGGCGAGATCCGCAACATGATCTACAGCGAGTGTTTCCCACCCGACAGAGCACTTGAGGTCAATTTTGGCCCCTTTAACCGGTACCACTCGGCGCAAAAGCATGACCTCGTGATGGAAGAGGTCTTATTCAAGACTTGTCAAGAATTCGATATGCTCACCCCTCCTGTGCTGAAGGATCGTCCCAACCCACACAGGATCGATGTTCCTCGAGCTCCTCCGTCCAAGTCATCCAGTAACCAACTCGACAAGGAGACCAACGGTAACAGGAGAAGACACTTTGGCGCCGGTCTGCTCTCCATTTGCATGAGGACTTAACAAGAGTCAAGATACTTTCTCTACTCGAGACCCATCTTCATGTTTTCCTCGTCCAAGAGACTGCGACATTTGGTCACTATTGTGTCCAGTGAGAGTCTCGCTTTGGTCAGACATGTCTACATTTCCGAAATGACATGTGGTATTCTCGCTGCTTCCAAGCAGGGGATCTTGAAGGACCGTTGTGAGAAAAATTGGCTTGCTATGGCGCAGGTAGCTGCAGGTAAGCTCACGGGGCTGCGCAATCTGGAGGCTTGAATGATCCTCAGCAATAGTCCTTTGCATTTGGACTTTTCTAAAACCTGGGCTCAAACCATACTGGCTTTTGGTACGATGCGCCCGTCAATCGCGGAAGATAACTCGAGTGGACATCCAGCACATGACCGGCGCCCACTCAACGTACAAGTTGAATTGCGAGACTATCCGGGGCGAGGCCTTCCTTTCCTGAGGGTGCCACCATCGGCTCGAAATGATGCTTTGATTCGACTGCATGTCCTATTTGCAGAAGCTTTGCGTAGGCGGGTGATGGGATGGAGTGAAGCGGATTCCTTACGTGATTTCAAAGCTGCTGCGTTCGTGAAGGCTTAAGCGATTTAAGAGTTGCGCGATATATGGGCAAAATAAAGCGATGAAAGGCTCTAGTGGCGGCGTTGGTTGGACGGAATACTTTTGTTGCATGCTTGAGTGCAGAAATTTGGCATCTTGCTTCAGTCAGTAAAGAGACAAACACACCCAAAAAAAAAAAAAAAAAAAAATGGCAGCGCGAATGGGAGCGTTGGAGTCGATGTCAGTGAGCCATGACCGGCGGAGAAAGTGCCTTCTGGGCGCTCGACGTTTCTGTCGTGCCTGCTCCATGTGGGCAAAGCAAGCACCGACAGAACTCTACAACCTCACGCCCAACAACCGCACCCAGTGCTCCCCCTTCACAATGGCCGGCACGAAATCTTCCGGAACTCAAAAGCCCCTCCTACATGTCGAGGCCCTCTTGAAATCGTCCACAAATTTCCTTCGCACAGACCTGGTACGGCAATGTTTCCCATCGGCAACATTGCGCTAACGACCGCAGATTCGAGACGAAGTGTGCACTTGGCTTCGACAGAAGTACACCGCCATCGTTATCGGCCAAGAAATCCTGGGCTATGGTACGAGTCGTATAGGGCTGCTGTGGATTCTACTCACAATGTTTGACAGAAAGCTTGGTGCACGCAGAGAACATCGAATCGATCAGCGCCGTCGAGTACACATGCGTAGATGCTGAAGAAGACGATCCACAGCAAGTGCACGACTTGCGAGATGTTCGACTCGATGTGCAAGCTTTCGAACTCCGCGAACGAGACAGCGTGTCGATGGCGAATCTTGGGCTCGAGGATGATGAAAGCTCTAGTAATCCGCAGCTGCGAGTCACTGCTCTTCCCAACATTTCGCTCGATGGATGCTGGGAGTCGTTCGTTTCCCCATGTCTCTTTGGAAGGGCCCCAGTCGCTGACTTTGCCCAGCTTGGTCTTCACAAAGCCCCTACATACTCGACTGCTACATTTCACCACTCGGATGAGTGAGTATCAAACTCAGGCAATCGAGCTTTCAATCTAACTCGAAGCCCTCGAAAGTTTCAATGGTTCAGACACCGGGTCTCAATGCCACGCTGATGAATTGGAATGGACTCATGCTTCTCCACGGGCCACCTGGGACGGGCAAGACAAC
Organism: Phyllosticta citriasiana; assembly: GCF_038021145.1. Lineage (NCBI taxonomy): Eukaryota > Fungi > Ascomycota > Dothideomycetes > Botryosphaeriales > Phyllostictaceae > Phyllosticta > Phyllosticta citriasiana. The sequence goes on along the minus strand of NW_027117279.1, from coordinate 1,283,520 downwards.
ATTATGGTACGGCCTTGAAATATTCCTGACAATGTTGGACAGCGCTAACGGGTCGAAAGCCGAGGACTGGCTCAGAAGCTTACCATCCGGTTGGGGAGCTATTTCACTCAGGGAAAGCTGGTTGAAATATGCTCACAGTCCCTACTCAGCAAGTGGTTCGGTGAGAGTGCGAAACTAATGGCCAAAATCTTCGAGAAGCTGGAGGATATGGCTCGCGACGAAACGACGTTCATATGCGTCATGATTGACGAGGTCGAGACCTTGACTGCGGCCCGCGACAAATCTGCGAATGGATCAGAGTGTGGAGATGCCATGAGAGTTTGGAACACTAGTCCTAGAGCGCAAGACCATCAAACTGACCAAGGAGCATTCAGGCCACGAACCAACTGCTCACCGCCCTTGACCGCCTCAGACATCGCTCCAATATTGTGGTGCTCTGCACAAGCAACTTGGTAGATGCGCTTGTAAGTGCTCTGGAAAGCAATGTAGCTTCACTTAACTGTCATAGGACTCTGCTTTTATGGACCGCGTCGATATCAAGCAGCTGATACCCAACCCAGAGCCGAGGGCAATATATGAAATTCTTCGATCCAGTCTGAACGAGTTGATTCGTCACCAAATTCTCGCACCGCTTGAAGTTTCTGGCCAAGACGAGGAGTTTTTCGAGGACGGAGGGCACTGGTTTCCATCCGCAGCACAGCTGCTTCTCTGCTCCGGATGGAATGAGGAGGATGATGGGGAGGCTCCGAGTAGCCCTGCAATCAGGCTCTGGAGGATCTCAGAGAAATGTGAGGGAATGAGTGGTCGGGCGCTGCGTCGGCGGCCTGCAAACGCGCTGGCCATGTACACGTACTCCAGTCCCGTTGCACTGAATGCTCTCCTGGACGCGCTGGAGAAAAAGGTGATAAATGACATCTGAGGAATCTCTATACTTGGTCTTAAAAAAAAAAGATGGGAGAGGAACCGGTTTGAAGACCAAAAATGGAAACGAGTGGCACAGGTTACTGATGGCAATCGTACAGCCCATGGGTAATGTGAAGCAGGCTACAGCATTCTGCAGTGCTTCCTCCCGGACGGTCTCCCGGTACATGTTCCCGCATCAGTAGGCGGGAGTGCGGAGACTGAATCAGCTTGGGCGGCCACTGAGTTGCAACGACCGGGTATATGGGCTGCAGCATGTCATACAGTCAGTCTTAGCTCACGAATGGATTTTGATCAAGAGTATGCGGATTCCTCAAGGCCTGTCAGCACATGAAGCGGCAGATTGGAGCATGGTCTAGTCTGGATGAAGCTGCCGATTTCTTCCGCGGCAGCAGTGGATGGCATTCGTCAAGAAGGAGGCACGTTTCTGTACGTGTGGGAGATGGGAGCAGGCAGCGTGGCGAGCTGCATTGGCAGTTGGGCAAACCAAAAGGCCTGCCTGGACGCACAGTGGTGCCCGAGAGGTCTTGGGCTGCGTCGATGAGCGAAGGCTACATGAGCAGAAGAGGCGTGCTATGGCTTGATAGGAGGCTCGTTATGGGCCGAGCCGAGCTCGAGCGGCGTGCCGTGGCTGGCAGGGCCCAACGGCGTCTCCCCTGTGGCGATTGTGGTTGTTGGAGGGGAAGAGAGCGTGGCCCCTGGCGTCATGGCCTGACACGTATTCGCCTGCGAGAGGACGGCCATGGTCCAGCAGCGCTAGTAGTGTCGAGACATGTTGGTTGAAATGCAAGGTTGTCTGACCATGACTCCTTGCAAAAGGGGCCCGGCGCGAGTATAATTGAGCGGGACGAGCCATTCCTGCCCGACTGCAGCAGCTGGACGCCGGACCACACGGTGTTGTTGAAGTGCGTGCGTGCGTGCTTGCTTGCTTGCTTGCTTGCTCTTTTTTTTCCCTTTCGCTTTCCCTCTCTCGGCAGCCCGCCGTCGCACAGCTTTTTGCAACATCATTCAGACAGCATAGCCGAGACAAATGTTGCACTCGGCCGTCAACCGCAGCTACATGTTCTTGCGCAGACCGAGGCGACGCTTGAATTCCGCCGTCGGCGCATATCTCGGCATCAGCGTTCCCCAGACTCTCTCCTCCAGCAACGCCGGCACGTTCCTCTCTCTTGCCCATCACCAGCAGGTACTGTGTTGTTTTCCTTTTTGCTTCTCGTCAGGCCTGATGTGATGGTGCCCGAGGACCGACTGCGCAGCCCAATGGCGGCGCATTTGACCGGTCATGAAGTCTTTGCGCTGACAAGCAGACTGCAGTAGCGCGGCTCTGACAGCCTTCTTGCCAGCACCAACCCGGTGACACGCCCGCTTACTTTATCACGGTCGTCCCGCACCCGCACCCGCAAACCATCGCCGTTCGTGGTCCTGCCCGCCCCAGGCGCGCCCCGTCATTCCCAAAACCTCTCTAGTAGTACACCACTGCCGCACCCTGCCGCCGCTTGCTTCACCGTCCAACAGCCTTACTGCGCCGCTCCATCGACCGACAACCTCCGCCCTCCTCGTCCGGCCTCTCTTGCATCGCGCCTGCATTGCTCGCGCATCCCCTTACACCCTCCCTGCGCCCTCTTCGCTTGCAATTCATTCCTTGTCTGCCCATCCTCGTTGTTTACCAACATTACAACGACCCCGCGTCAGCTGAGCACCCACAGCGCCCGCCGTCCAATCCAAGCCGACACTAGAATTCTGGTGTCCGCCACCCATCGCAATCCAATCCCAGTGCCAGGGCTACTCCAACCCAGCCTGTCTCCAGAGGAAAGGCATCGTGCGATAATTCCCCGTCCCTACTCTCTTCCCTATGCGGTAAGCCCTCCGTCCTCATCCCTCATTGCCACTCCATTCCTGGTCCATCGCAGACAGCATTACCGTCCCATGCCTCTGGTTTCCCCATCCGCCGCTACTTACTAACGCTTGCTCCGCCCAGCAGGACAATCATCGTCCAGTCTTCCGGCTCGGAGCAACCTTCGACGTCGGACGAGGAATCTTCTGGTGTGCAAATACCCTCTGCCCGGCGTAGTCAACACGAGTACTCGGACGACTACTCCTCCGAGGACGACGACATTGACTTTGTCGACGATCTTGACGACGAAATCGAGCCGTCTGAATCAGCTTCTCGACAACCTGAACCTGGACGGCGTCGGGCCCAACCACAGTCTCGTCCGCCGACTGCTCGTCGCCAAACCGTCCAGGTCGAGGAGCCCGTACGGCGTCGAAGAACCGAAAGGCGCTACCATCGAGATCGGAGCGAGCACAGTGCCCCCCGTCGACGGCCAACTTCCGTCGACGACCTGGACAGCGTGGATTATCCAGAAGAGGATTACCCGGGGTTCGGTCACCAACCGCGTGGCCCACCGCTTCACCATCCACACAGTTCATGGGCTCACGTTCCCCAGCAGCCGGTACCGCCAGGTTTCGCGACAAGTACGATGCTCTCGGGCTACCCACCTAATCACTTCGACCCTGGAGCGCTTATCCCAATGCCTCCACACGACCCATACGGTGGTTATCACAACCCCTTTGCGTCAAACCCAGGAAATCCTTTCGCGTCACCTCCCCCGCAGAGTATGGTGGGACCTTACTATGACCCTGGGGCCATGCAGCCGCGACCTGGACTAGCGCCTCGTCAAAGGCATTCTATGCATGGCGGGCTGCCTGGCCAGCCGGGAGTTGCGCCCGCTGGGGCGATGATGCCTTATTATCAGGGCTTTGACGGGTATCCACCTCCAATGGTGCCCTACCGCTACCCGCCGCATTACCCTCCTCACTCGCCGCGTGATGACTCTCCTCCGCCTAGGAGACGCGTGTCCAAGTCCACGACTCCACCCGCGGACAACGCTGCCCCGCCCCCTCCGCCCCCAGCCCCTGTTCCTCCTCCTACCGCCATGATTCCAGTGCCCCCACCGCCGCCGCCGCCGCCGCCGCCAGAGCCCACACCTGCGGAGAAAGAAGCTGCTGAAAGACTCAAGAAGCTTGAAGACCTCCTCCACGCACAGTTGCAGGCCAAAATCGACAAGGAGGCAAAGAGACAAAAAGAAGCAGAAGAGGCAAAGAAGGCCGCTGAAGAGGAGAAGAGGAGGAGTGAGGAAGATCGCCTGCTGAAAATTCACGAACTCATCATTGCGTCACGTGATGAACAGATTGCTCGCGAAAAAGCTTTGGAAGCCCAACGCGCTGCCGAAAAAGCAGAGGCCGATGCCAAAGCTGCAAAGGACGCTGCCGAGAAGCAAAAGGCAGCCGAGGAGGCCAAGAAGCTGCTGGATGCCGCCAAGAAAGCTCGTGAAGAGGCCGAAGCTAAGGCCGCAGCCGATGCGCAGGCAGCCAAAGAGGCGCATGAAAAAGCATTGGCCGAAGAAAAGGCTGCCAATGAAAAGGCCATGACCGAGGCAAAAGCTGCTGCGGACGCTCTGACAAAAGCGAAGGAGGAAGCGGAAAAGAAGGCTGAAGAAGAGGCTAAAGCAAAAGAAGAAGCCGAAAAGAAAGCTGCGGAGGCGGCTGCGCCTAAGCCTGAGGAGAAGAAGGCGCCCATCAAGTTCAAAGATGCCGTCGGGCGAAAGTTTAGCTTTCCATGGCATCTTTGCAAGACTTGGAAGGGCATGGAAGATCTCATCAAGCAGGCTTTCCTCCATGTGGATGTCATAGGCCAACACGTACACGAAGGCCATTACGATTTGGTTGGACCAGACGGTGAAATCATTCTCCCACAAGTCTGGGAGACTGTCGTTCAGCCTGATTGGACTGTCACCATGCACATGTGGCCCATGGAGGAACCTGAGCCTCCACCGAAGCCCATGTCACCACCCATGGGCGGCCCGATGGGGATGGGTCCCATGCCGCCTCCTCAGTTTCCTATGGAGGACTGGACGCATGTTGGCGTGCTGGGCCCAGGGCCACCGGGAAAGAAGCCGCGTCCTGGCGGAAAGCCTGACAAGATCCTCGGCCGCGACAAGAGCGTCAAGAAGCCGTCGAAGGTAGCGCCTCCTGCGGCCCCCATGGTCGAAATCATTTCAGATGCTGGACCGGGACCTTCCAACTCAGCACCGCCTCCAAAGCAGAAGAGCAAGCCTCCGCCAGCAGGCAGTCTGGGAATCTTGCGATGGATGGCAGGAAACCAGAGCGGGGCTAAGCAGTCGGGAAAAGGGGCAAAAAAACCTGAAAGCCCTACTGGTGGTAGTTCATCTGCAGCAGCGGCGGCGGCAGCAGTAGCACCTGGCCCTTCATCTTCATCAACTCCGCATGGCAACGGGGTCCATGTCCATTCACACGGCAATCCCAATGATGGATGCGCTGTCATGTGAGGAGCTTGGATGGAGATAGGGGCTAGCCTGCTGCGGGCTGTGTGCTGTGCGCGCAGTGGCCTACTACCACACTTTCCTTGGAAAGGGTCTTTCTGGAGGCAAGCGTTTTCTCTCCTGCATTGGGCGGGAGTTTTTGCTGTCTCGGGGGTAATTGAGTGGAGGTATACTTCTTTTCTCGTTTTCCTTATTTTCCTTGGGCCTTCTTCGTCAGCGGTTCGCCTGGGAGACTGATCTTTTCATGAGATCAAGAGATTTTGGCAATCGTCGCACTTGCGGCAGTGTCGATTTCCTTTCGTGTCCGTCGTCCTTTGCAGCGGTGGACGTGCAATCACCTGATTTTGAATCGTTTTTGTCACGTTCAAGCGTCGTTCGACTTTTTTCTTTCTCGGAGAGAGCCTGGTCCTACTTGTTTGTTGTTTGTCGCTCTTCCACCCCTTGATGCCGCTTCTTCTCTTCCCATCATGGTTACCTCGCAACCCCCTCTATATCCCTCTATCCCATAACGTGTGTGACGAAAAAAGCATCAACTGCAGCATACTTAACACTCATGACCAACGACTCTGATACCCCTTTCCCCCCCCCTTTTATCTCTTTCTCTATTTTCTCAGTTTCTCGTTCGTGGGGTTTTCAGCGACGGAGTCGGTCAAGGGACGAATAGGACAAGCAAGGACAGGCACGCCACGCTCGGTTGCTTTTCTGCTCTTTTGCTTGCTTTGCGATTTCGGCATCGTTTGATTTGAAGGAGATGTCCTTTACCGTGTGTCCTAGCAGTTCGAGTGTTTCTGCGAGTGCGCGAGAGCTCTGGTTACGACGATGATGGATTTGACGGCCGTTGAGTGATGATAGATTTCCGGGGTAGTTCTGGGGGACGCAAGCACTGCTGAGTCGGTTGGGTCGGCATCATGTTGGTTCAAGCGGCTCATCGCTGCGATGGGAACTCGGAAGAATTGTCTATGACAAAAAAATTTGGAAAAAAAAAAAAAAAATCATCCGTGGCATTCTTCTGCTCCCCTTTGAGCTTCATAGCAGTTGAGCTGAGCAATGCCTAACGTTTCTTTCTCGCCTTGTCTCGGTCTTTACAATAAATGAGTAACTGTATCGACTCTGCTCTCTTAGGTGCCGCGGGCGGATACCGCAGCGCGCGCAGCCCGGCGGCCATGGGGAAGCGGCGCATGTGGTAAAAGTAGGCCTCGTCCTGGTTCAGCGCCAGCGCGACCATGCGCAGAACCGCCCGCGCAAACGCAGACACGGCGTCGGGCCACTGGTTCAGCGGCTTGCCGACTGCGTTGGGGCGGGTATGTAGTGCGAGAAGGTGGTGTCGAGGTCTGCCGAGGCGCGCTGCTCGGGCTCCCACGGGTCGTCGGCGCATTTGAAGGCCTTCTCCCATGTCGCCGCGCGTGCGGCGGTCTAGGCGCGTCTCGTACAGCGCCTGCCTCGTAGCCGCGGATCGCCGGGCTGTTGTTGATGTGGATGGCCATTTTGTCGGCGGCGGGCAGCGCGAAGAAGTCGCGGACCGCCTGCTGCGGTGCGTTGCTGAGCTGTGACGGGGGAATGCCGTGGCTCACGGCGTACATGAAGCCGGTCTCTGTGAAGGCGCCGCCGACGGCTGCGGCGACGCTTTGCCGCTCGGAGAGGTGAGGCGAGGTTGCCAGGTTGAAGTCGACGGTTGGAATGCTCGTCAAGGTCGGTTTGCCGCCGGGCACAAAATGTCGCACGCCTTTGCCTTTGCCTTTGCCGGCGTGGAAGGTGATGGTCTCTCCGGGCGGTTGAGGCGCCGATGAATTGTCCGTTGTGAGGACGCCTGGTGCCATGGCTGGAAATTTGTGTGAATGGGGTTTGTTTCCTTTGCGTTACTTGAGCTTGTTGCAATCACTGCGTTCTCAAGGGACGTGTGTCCGGTCAGCGGGGCTTCTCGTCACGAGCACCACTGTCAACAAAAGCTCAAGGGTGCCAGTGATGTTGTTATGCTGGGCTTCATGTTTTCTATCTTTGGTAGCAACTTGGGGGTTGTCTCTGCCCCTATTCGCTCCTGGTGACCCGTATCAAGAGACTGACATACCTCACTCCATCTTCCTGGGACCCTTCGTCGGCATCTTCATTACCGACTACCTCGTCGTGCGCAACGGCAACGTGCGCGTGGCCGCCCTTTTCGATCCCACCGGCGTGTACTGGTATCGCGGCGGCGTCAGCTGGCGCGCCGCCGTCGCCTACGTCGTTGCTGTCATGCTGCCCATTTCGGGCTTCGGTGCCGAGTTTGGTTGCAGTGTCAGCGCCGGTGCTGTTTATCCGTACGAGATTGGTTGGCTGTTGACGTGCGTCGTGAGCAGTGTGGTTTGTTGGGCGCCGTGTCGATTGGGAAGCGCTTTTGCGATGGAGGAGAGGCAGTTGCCGTTTGAGGCTCTTGCTGCAGAGCAATTAGAGGCGAAGGAGGACGAGCCGGCTCAGGACGTAGAGAGGCTTCAGGTAAGTGGAGAAGTCAAGGTGTGAGCGACTGCAGATGGATGTCATGACCGTCATTCAAAGCTCTTGTCCCACGTCTGCAAAAGCTTCGTCCAAAAGTCCCGTGGAATCACATTTGCTTATGCTCTGCCGTCATATGATCGTCAAGAAGCATCTCTTGCCTTGATTCGTAGTTGTTTCTATACGCAGAAAGCCTGTGTGGCTCGCTTTTTTAGCCCATCCCGACTGGCCTTGACCAAATCCTCTCAAACGCCGTGAAGATCAAATCCAGGTAGCAACATGGCCTATCTGTCAACGACAGCACCGTGCCTAAGCAGCAACCTTCTCCGCGTCAGCCTCGACTGTCGCGGCAGCAGCGCCAAAGCCACCGGTGCTACCGAAGCCACCAGCACCACGAACAGTCTCATCAAGCTTTTCCACAGCTACGATCTCAGGCAGAGCGATTCTCTCCACAACGAGCTGCGCGATGCGGTCACCGGGAGTGATGTCAAAGTCTTCGTCCGAAAGGTTGGCGAGGAGAACGCCAACATCACCGCGGTAGTCGGCATCAATGACACCAGCAAGAGTATCAATGCCGTGCTTGGCAGCGAGTCCAGAGCGAGGAGCGATGCGGCCATCTTTCCAACGAGTCAGCAACGGAAGACGACAAATATGTTGAATACGTACAAGTACCAGCGGGGAGCGCGATCCTAATGCCAGTAGGAACCAGACCCCGACCGCGCTTGGGGATGGTGACAGTCTCGGAGCTGTAGATGTCGTAGCCCGCTGCAAAGGTAGAGCCCTTCTTCGGGAGCTGGGCAGTCTTGGACACCAGTTGCACCTGCAGCGTCTCTTGGGCAGCGGCCATGGTGGTAACGTTTGCGGGAGTGGGAGTAGCGTTGCCAGATAAGTCGCCGACGGCTGAGGCTTGGACGAGCGCTGGGTTGTCGACAGATGAGGCAGGCTCGGGCTCGATGTGCTTTGTGCGCTTGTGAGGCTGCGTCGAGATTAGCGTGTTGAATGGGGGAGAGCGAAGACGGTAGTTGTGAGGGACGTGGGGCCAATTGCTTCCGCGTCGAGGAGACAGGTTTCTTTTGGCCGACGCCAGTCTGACCTCGGTCAAAGGAAGCCATCTGCCTCGCTGTGCGATCAAGCAGGCGTCACAGGTCGCGGCGCAATGGAATGGATGCCGTACCGGAGACGAGGGTTCAGAAGGCGGGTCGTGGTGAGAGGGAGTAGCGACAGGGACTGCAGAATGGATGGTGCTCGGCATAGTAAATGGAAGAGGTCGTAGGATACAAGCAATGAAGAAAGTGAGTGACAGCGGGAGGAAGACGCGTCGGGGCGCGTAGAGCGGGCGAGGGAGCGTGAGACGGGATGAGACGCGCCGAGAGCGGGCCGGACGGCGGCCGAAGAGCCGGGCTTGGCGCTGGCCAGGGCTGGCGCTGCAGTGGCAACGAGGTGCAGTGCAGTGCAGTGCAGCATATCCCCCCCCCCCCCCCCCATATCCATGGGCCCCGGCCCCTGTTCGTCGTGTCCAAGGTCATCCAGAACACAAACAACGACTTGACCACGGTCTCGTTGCGCCGCCTCGCCCTCCCTCACTTCGGCTCAGCTCTGCCCTCTCGATGAGGCAATCGCGACGCTGCTCTAGCAGGGAACGCCGCCCCCGTACACCCGATCTCCAGCTCCCGCATCCAGCTCCATCCCAACCCCCCACCGGCCCTGACCAGGCCCGCAAAGTCTCCAAGGTTTAGGGCTGCCGTCGCACAAAGCCACTCACCATGTCAACACTACAAACGCCCCGCCGTACAAACACCAGGCCGTCGCTGGCAAGACCGGGCATCAACACCGCCTCCACACCCGTTCTGAGGCCCTCTGCAAAGACTGCCTTTGATCGCAAAGCCTCCCTGAACGCGCTAGCCGTCCCTCCTCTGCCCTCCCCCGACATGTCTGGTGCCGCCAACCTCGGAGGGGATGGCCAGCCCCTTGCTGTCGGCGATATCGTCGACGTGCCCGGCCAAATGCACGGCTCCGTCAAGTTCATTGGCAGCGTCAAAGGGAAGGCCGGCACCTTTGTCGGAGTCGAGCTCTCCAAGGAGTATGCAAGTCGCGGCAAGAATGACGGCAACGTCGATGGGTGAGTTTGCGCCGAGCTGTTTGTTCTACGTCAATATTTGCTAACACTTACAGCACCTATTACTTCAACACATCCATTCCCGGCTCCGGCATCTTCTTGCCCCTTCACAGAGCTTCGAAACGCGCCTCGGGCACCTTGAACTCGGACCATCTTCCTCCCACTCCCCTAACGCCTGGCTTTGGAGCTTCTGAGCGAGACGGTCCAGATGGCTCGCCCAAGACTCCTGGCAAGAAGTTTTCTCAGTCCGTGGGGCCTGGTCGCAACTCTCCCGGCAAGACAAAGAGGCCATCGCTACCGCGTCCCGAGTCTCCGTACAAAAACAAGCCAAATCTGGCGCCGACGGCGGGTAGGAAACCATCCATGCCCCGGCCGGGAGGGTTTTCGCAGAGTGTCGGTGGCGCGCCACCTCGATTCTCTCCCAGTCCTGGCCCGCAGAGGATGGCAAAGCCTGGACTCCAATCGGCCAGAAAGTCTCCCTCGAGGGCAGGATCCAGGGCCACGAATGGCCATGATGAGGATGCCGAGACCGAGTCCGTGGTGACTTCTATGAGCGAAGTAAGCAGATTTGCGTCAAACAATCCGGCCGAACAAGAGGTCATTAGACTGCAAAAATCTCTCGACGAGAGGGACAAGCAACTCAGGGAGCAGGCTTCTACTCTCGCCGAGATGGAATCAGCGTTGCAGGAGATTCAAAACATGCTCCCAACCGATATGCCGCCTCCAATCCCAGAATATGAAGATGCAGACGCTCAACGTCTGCGGATGTTGCTTCGGGAGAAGAATGAAAAGATTGGTGTGCTCACAGCAGAATTTGACATGCACCGAGCCGATTTTCGCAGTACCATTGATACTTTGGAGATGGCGTCATCTGAAACTGTTCGTGTTTACGAACATCGGATTGAAGAGCTCATGGCAGAACTGAACGAACTCCATGAGCGGAGCGAAGATGTGGACAGCGTCGCAGAACAACTCAAGCAGCTGGAGGAGCTTGTACAAGAGCTCGAAGAAGGCTTGGAAGATGCAAGGCGCGGGGAAGCTGAAGCTCGTGCAGAAGTCGAGTTCCTTCGAGGTGAGGTTGAGCGAGGGCGCAGTGAGTTGCGGCGCGAAAGGGAAAAGGCCGCTGCGGCATTGAAGGGTGCACAGGCAATGGATTCCTCGCGCGAGGTTGAACAGCGCGACGATGAGATCCGAGGCCTCAAAGCCATCATCCACTCTCTCAGCTCTGGCGGTGATCTGCAAAGCCCTGGCCTCGAGAAGCGCGCATCCGTCCACAACGAGGCTGAAATGGCGGAGCTCCGTGGCCAGCTTGAACGGGCTGAGCGCGAAAAGGAGGAACTTCGCGGTCTTATTGAACGCAAATCTTTCCGCGAAGAAGAATTGGAGCGCGATCTGGAACGGATGCGCACCCAGAGCGCCCTGACAGGCGAGCCCCCTCGCGTCAGCCTGATGAGCCACGACAACTCGACGCCAAGAGGGTCAGAGAGCACAGTAGTCAGTTGGCGCAGCCAGCCGCGCAACAAGACGCAGCAGAACTTGCAGACCAATTCACACGGCAGCCACAATCAAAGCAGCACGCCCCGCTCGCAACGTACAGTTGCTGAATCCATGGATGGTGAAGACCACCCCGAATCCTCTGAGGGTGGCGCCAGTGAGCTCTTTTGCGAGATTTGCGAAACGCCAGGCCATGACATTCTCAGTTGCCACAACGAGTCTTCGGCCGATCAGCCGCGTTCCTCTTCCTCGGCCAACGCTCAAAATCGCCCACGGAGCAACATGCACCACAATGAGCTGCATTTGACACCTTCGCATGAGTCGGGTGAAGATCTGTCCAACACTGTGCGTGGCCTTAACATCACCAAGACCAGCTCTCCAAAGCCCCCTGCCAGTCCCGCTCACGCCCCTGCTCCTGGACCTGCCCCCGAGGCCTCTTTGCCCGACCCCTACTCTACGAGTCTGGTGGCTGGTAGTGGCCAAAACGCGCCGGACCCAGACAAATGGTGTGCCCTCTGTGAGCGCGACGGACACGATGCCACTGCCTGCCCATTTGAAGACATGCTGTAGAATGCGCATGTCGAATGTACTTCTTCGCGCGAATCATCGGTCAAGAAGAGGGCGGTTGGACGAGTCAAAAGGCTTGCGAGGCTGACCAGGGGACGTTGAGCGGCAACCAAAGCATCTTTATGACAACGAGACGGCAGCAAAATGTTTGGCTCGGCTCGCGGGTTGATGGGGCGTCGGTCAGTTTTTGTCTTTGCGCGCGCGTACCTTGGCAGTAGTATACCCGTATTCTTATCGTCTTTTTTTGTTGTCTGGCTTTTGCTTCGATTTTGACTTTTTCCTCTTTGCGTTGCGGTAAGGCGAAAGTTCCTCGTTTGCTTGCTTGCTTGTTCTGATCCTTAGATCGTCCGGCTGATACATGTGCGCACATGGTAGGTCTTTTTTGTATCTGGTGAAAGCACAATACAGCGGCAGAGGACATTGTTTCTATGGGGTTAGTCCATTTTTCTTTTTAGGGAGCGACTTGGCTGAGGGACTGGGCTTTCTTTCCTATCTTTACCGAGGCGAGAATTTCCGTCGTTGCCATTCTGGGCCATTGGGTTCCGGCTATCTTAATGAGGCTATTTGCTGTCTATCAGAATCGCCACGGTACAAAGAGGAAAAGGCTCTGGGCGCATTAGTCACAACGCTTCTATTATTCTTCTCTGGCTTTCGAGTCTTGCTCTGGTTCTGGTATTTCCATCTCATTTTGGTGCCGTTACTTTTCTCTGTTAGTCTACGCTCCACGTCTTTGGGAGAAAGTGGGTGCTGTGGTTTTCGCACACGGTGTTGTAAGCTGTGACATGAGCATTTTTCTGGTGTAGAAAGTTAATGTAATCTTCTTTGCTTTGCTGTCTTCTCTGCTCATGGAGGCTCGACTGGCTCGCAGCTTGTCTGGGGCTTGAAGATTTGATTATGGTGCTGTCTTGGATAATAGGTATCTAGATGCGTCTTAAGGCTGAACATATAGAGGGTTCACAAGTTACATGTGTGTATCTGGCTGAAACTTTGCGTCGCCATCTGGAATACTTTCCTGACAACCTCCTCGTCTCTTGTGACGTGTTTATTATGCGGTGCACATGCTTAAGTCGACCATACCACGATGATGTTGTAGGCAGTGCCACCACGAGGAACTGCCATACCATCCTTCGCCACCTCTACACGACAACATTTGATTGCGGAAGTTGTTCATGCTCGAAAACTCATCGTGGCGAGTGAACTTTTCCAAGTGCGGCGTCTGGCCATCCCCTGATCTCCCACCACGGATATTTGAGCTTCCGGGTTGCCGCACCACACTCAAGCTGTGCCACTTCTTCTATTTGATCTTTGACCACTGATGCTTCACATGCGAAAGAAAGAGTAAGAAATGGCCGAGCAAAGTGTTCGAAAGCAAAGAGGCGCCATCATGACCCAACTTCCACCACGCGCGCTCTTCAACGTTCAACGCGTGCAAGACGCGTGTTTCCGCGGCGCCGAAGCCTTGATCCTGAAAATGCAAGGATGGTGCGCCTTTTTGCGTCATCCATTTTTTGACTTGAAGGGGCGAGCAGACGTCGCCGCCCGCAAGCCGAGCTGAGCTCTACCGCAAGTCGGCCCTTTGAGCCGCACTGGCCAGCCCCGAACCTCAGCATCGCAACTGGACTGGAAAAGAGCACGGATTGAGAGCTGAGAGTCACGGAAATGTGTTGGGTTTCCGGATGCTCCAAAATTCGATGGCTCTGAACGCCACGCGTTTGCTGCGGCGTCAAATCATCCACTTGGCGATGCTCCGTCAACAACATGTCTCGCCCAGGACTCATCAATCATGTTTAGGAAGATTGTCGAATCCAATGAGAATCATGATGGACAAGTGGGAAAAGACGGCGTCTTATCAGGCCGTCGACCCGGGCGGCACCTCCACTATTTATCTCGGGACCCTTGGAGGCATTGAAGTGGGCACGCAAGAGCCGTGATGGCGTAAGATTCTTTTTACTCATCCACCGACGCTTCCCGTTGAAGCGTGTGTGTGTGTGCGCGCGCACTTTTGCTCTTCCATCTCTTGCTCTCGTCCTCTCTCCCATCGGCCGCCTCCGCCCGCCCGCCCGCCCGCCTGCTGCCCTCCCCTCCGGCAAGCAAAGCGTCTTGTCACATGGCCCATTCCGACTCGCCCGCTGTCGACGGTGCGTTTCCTGGCAAGGAAGCCGAAGCGAAAGACATGGAAGCCGACCATGACGTCGAGCACGGCGGTGCGGACCACGTGCAGCTCCACGACAACCACCACCAACAGCGCGAGGTGTCGGCGCTCAAGGCGCTGGACCTGGTCAAGCAGCACGACCAGCACCACCCGCGCTACTGGCCGACGCGGAAGCGCTGGGCCATTATCAGCGCCTATTGCCTGCTGCAGGTGTTTGTGACACTGACGAGCACGTCGTACGTCTCCGCCGAGACGGCGATTCAGGCCAAATTTGGCGGGAGCACGCAGGTCGTCACGCTCGGCCAGTCCATGTTCATCGTCGGCAACGCGGTTGGGCCGGCCTTTTTGGGGCCGCTGTCGTAAGCAATAATGCGCCGGGCGTTTGGCAAAGAGCAGACGCGCTAAACTGAGCCTTTTTCTCAAATTGTAGTGACATCGGAGGACGCAAATGGGTCTACGTCGTGTCCATTGCCGTGTACGCGCTGCTCAACATTGTAAGTCTGGGCGCGTGGCGAGCACCTTGTTGTCTTGGCTTTGGCTGACTCGAGACTCTTTGCTGTTGCGGGGGAAAAAAAGGCCACCGCACTGGCGCGCAACCTGCCCATGCTCATCGTCTTCCAATTCCTCTGCGGTGCGGCGGGCAGCACCGCCCTCTCCAACGTCGCGGGAACCATTGCGGACCTCTTTGCCGATGCCGACAACGCTGCCCAGCCGATGGGCCTCTTTGTGGCCTCTGCGAACATTGGCCCAAGTCTGGGCTCGCCCGTGGGCGAGTGGCTGTCGTTTTATAACCCCGGATCGTGGAGGTGGATCTTCTGGATCAAGTAGGTCATCCCAGTAATCGGCGACCCCTGACCCCCTAGGCCCCCGCATCTGGGGCAATGGAGAATGGATTTTTGGTGCCCAAAGTCGTGGCACACACAACGAAAATTAAACCGAAATGGAAAGAAGCAGAGAGGGAACCTTCGCGTTCTTGACGAGAATGGGAAAGAGGCACTCAGGCCCACCTTGGCCTAGAGCCAAAATGAGAACATGAAGAAGAGAGACAGTGTTGGGGAGCATTTGAGGTCCCGTTCTATAAACAGAAGTTGTGTGTGCCGCGACTGTTGACGCCATGCCTGAGATGCGGACTCAGAGCGACGGACTGATTGCTAACGCCCGCAAACAGCGTCATCATTGGCGGCGGTTTCTCCGTCCTCATGACCTTAATTCCAGAGACGCTTCCTCGCGTGGTAATTGCGAGAGCGGCCAAGGGAGGGGAAGCTGTTGATCCGGATGAGGTCGTCCTCGCTGAGACCAAAGTCAACGTCTTCCAAGAAATCCGGTTCATCTTCACCATGGCCATCCGCATCATGTTTACGGAACCTGCTGTCATCTTCCTTGCAATCTACAACGGATTTGCGTATGGCCTGCTCTTCCTCTACCTCGACGGCGTCTTCGATGTTTTTGTCGACAACAACGGCCTCAGCTACATTGGAGCCGATCTGACCTACCTTAACTTCGTCGTCGGCGTGACGGTCATGTTTTGCTTCTTGCCCGTGCAAACGTACCTCTACAAGCGTGATCGGGAACGCCGTGGAGGCAAGGGCCGTCCGGAAGCACGATTCCTAGTGTCGTTGGTCACTGTGTGGGGCTTCCCGCTATCGCTGTTTTGGTTCGCCTTTACCAGCGACGGAAACACCAGCTACTGGTCACCCATTGTCGCTGGTGCGGTTCTGGGCTTTGCTGACCCGTTGCTTTATCTCGGAATGCTCAACTACATTGCCGGTAAGTCAAGTGATTTTTCCCAGTGGCCAGGAAGTAGTGTTGACACACGTTGCAGACTCGTATCCAAACGTCGCCGCTTCGGCAATTGCAGCATTCTTGATTCCTTCATTTACCTTGGCCGCGGCATTTGCGCATATTGGAATCATCATGTTTGCCAATCTGGGCACAACGTGGGCCATGGCATGTCTCGCCTTCATCAGCCTGGGAATTGTGGCCTTGGTGTACATCTTGTACTTTTTCGGCCCCTGGTTGAGAAAGAAGAGCAAGCTGGCAAAGAGCTTCTAGGTCGCAAGTAGAGCGATGGCGGATTTCGATCAGAGAGTCTGAAAGAAGGCGGAGACGCGACGACGGAGAAAGAGAAGAAGACTAGCAGCTGAAGGAAACGTTGAGAAAAAGTGAGAGATACCCCATTTTCTTTGTCAATTGGTCAGTCACATAGAGAAATGAATAGAGCTGTCAAACTTGATGGTTGAGTAGCGACAGTGTCGTGAATCTTGAGGCTCCCATGTTGCTGAGCGGACAATGTTTAGTCGGTCGCAAGCACCACGCTTAAGCCTCGTCTCCGACACCGAGCGCTAAGTTGAGTTGGTTGCTCGCATAGACCGCGAGATGTGAACAAGACGTCGTCTCATCATGCTTCGACACAAGCTTTTGAACCAGACCCGTGGTCGGGTCGGAAACAGGTACGTTCCTTGGGATGGGTTTACTCTCTCCACAAAAGAATGCGGGGAAGGAATCACGAAGCGACACCTCGGTTCTCCACCGCCGACGTGCCACGCGAACATGAGGCACCCGAGGATCTGCTACACCGCTCGCCGCGGGTCGAGGACTCGTCCTTCCCCGTCGGACGACTTCGGTTAAGGGCTGCAGGAACCTGGTCGCAGAGACTCCGCATCTTGGATCCTGTATATCTATTCCACGCCTTCGTCCTCCTGGTGGGTCTGACGCGCCGACAGAGGCTTCACATTCATCTGACCGACACGACTGATCAAACCTGCAGACACCTTGAGAACATGGCGAGCAAGAAGAATTCGCAACCATGCTACGTCCTCGGCGTAGGCATGACCAAGTTCATCAAGCCGCGTGGAAAAGTCGACTATAATGAACTGGGCTTCGAGGCCGGCGTCAAGGCCCTGTTGGACGCGCAAATCAACTATGATGACGTCGAACAAGGCAAGCCGCGAGCCTCGAGATGTATCGAACCAACAGACTAACGAGGAGGACAGGCTTCGCATGCTACTGCTATGGCGACAGCACGTGCGGGCAGCGAGTTTTCTATACTCTAGGTACGTGACGCCTGCGCTGACTGAACCACCCACTGAACAACACATTGTAGGCATGACCGGGATTCCTGTGTACAATGTCAACAACAACTGCAGCACGGGATCAACGGGTCTATATGCGGCGAAGACAATGGTCGCCAACGGCGCTGCCGATTGCGCCATGGTGATTGGATTCGAGAAAATGTTCCCGGGTAGCCTACAGACCTTTTTCCAGGACCGCACCAACCCTACCCACACGACAAACTTGGTGATGCAGCAGACGCGCGGCGTCACGAATGCTCCAGGTGCTGCGCAGCTGTTTGGTAATGCGGGGAGGGAATACATGGAGAAGTATGTCCTAACTATGGACCCCGGAGTCACCCCTGAAATGCATCCCATACACCCCCATGAACCCTCCCCACTCGGCATCCAACCACCCAGGCCCTTCTATCGAAACGAACTCTAACACAACCTACTACTCTACAGATATGGCGCTAAGCCCGAGGACTTTGCTGAAATCGCGCGCATCAACCACGCCCACTCAGCTGCGAACCCCTACTCGCAATTCCGCGACGTCTACACACTCGAACAAGTGCTCTCATCGCCGACCATCCACGCACCCCTGACCAAGCTGCAATGCTGCCCGACATCGGACGGTGCCGCCGCCGCAGTGCTCGTCTCCGAGTCCTTCCTCGCCGCGCGCCCGCACCTACGCGCGCACGCCGTGCGCATCGCCGGGCAAGCCCTGGCAACGGACACGCCACGGCTCTTCAACCGCTCGGCAATCGAGCTGGTAGGCTACGGCATGGGGCAAGCGGCGGCGCGGGCGGCGCTGGCCGAGGCGCAGACGAGCGTCGAGCGGGTCAAGGTGTGCGAGCTGCACGACTGCTTCAGCGCCAACGAAATGGTGACGCTGGACGCGCTGGGCCTGTCGGGCGGCGAGGGCCGCGCCCACGAGATGGTGCGCCGCGGCGACATCACGCACGGCGGCAAGGTGCTGGTGAACCCGTCGGGCGGCCTCATCTCCAAGGGCCACCCCCTCGGCGCCACGGGCCTGGCACAGTGTGCCGAGCTCGTGTGGCAGCTGCGCGGCTGGGCCAACAACCGCCTCGCCCCCATCCAGGCCGGCGACGTCGCGCTGCAGCACAACCTGGGCCTGGGCGGCGCGGCCGTCGTGTCCGTCTACGTGCGCCCGGACGGCGGGCCCAACGCGTCGGTCGCTGATGAGGACGTGGCCAGGTTGACTGGGCTGGGGTATAATCCGGCGACGCAGGCCAAGGGGTTCACGAGGGAGCAGGCCGATCGCGTCAGGAGCAAGAAGGCGAGGAGTGAGTGGGCGCTGCAGGACACGTTGGACAAGGTCGAGAGCAGGTTCTAAGTGAGGAGGAGGAGGAGGAGGAGGAGGAGGAGGAGCAGGCGAGTTGTTTGCGTTTTTCTTTCGACGAGCATACATGCATTTGCATGTCATCACTATCTTTTGGGGGCATCATGATGGCAGTTAGGTAAGAGGCAACAGTGTCAGCTCGCTTTGATAATGCATGCGTTAAAGTCGACCATTGCTCTCAACCATCATCATCATGCCTCGCAACGGCACTCATCGACTTGTGGCAATCGCTTCCCAGCGGAGAGCCGAAAGCCAATGTCATCAACCATACCCCCTTACTGCTGGAAGAGGGAGCATTGAAGGCCTTACCAAGACAGGAGGATACTAAGTAGCATTCACATCATCGTCCCAACTACTGCGCAGAGTGTGCCCCGGCAATGTTAGATGCGACTGAATCCCGGGTAGGTCGACAAGTAAGAACCAACTTCATAGAGCAGTAGCAGCAAGAGACGGTGCATGTCATTTGATCAATTTTGTTCATCTCAACAGACCTCAATTTCTGTTTCCTCTGCTACTCCTACTACCCCTTTGCAGTTTCTGTCTCTGTGCCACACACATACCGCAGCTCTTGACAACTTGACCCACATCTCCACCTCATAAGCCGAAAGTCGCGGTGTTTGAATTCAATACGCAGGAAAGCGGCAAAAGCAGCAGCAGCAGCAGCAACAACAGATAGCAAGTTTGTTGCTCCTGTGGAGTTGTTCCTGTGGAGGACAATAAAGGACGCAGAAAGGGACATAAGACCAACCAACTTTAAAAGCGAAAAACCCAACTTGCTTTGCTACCGTGGGGGATAAAATCGCGCAGCGCAAAGGAAAGAACGCCTCAACAGAAACAAGCCGCGGCTAGCCTAGCTGAGCAGCTAGTAACCCGGACATGTAATAGTCGCCCACCCACCCCGACCACCCCTTGAGATTTACTGAGGAACAGAAAAACAGAGAAAAGACAGGGGTGTTACATCGAGAAGCGAAGAAAGAGGGAGAGACAAGGTAAACAGACACCGGTGACCCTTCTCTAGCGACAGCGGCCGTCGCACAGAGAGGTCGGGGATAGGAACAATGCACAGGCACGACGGTCTGCCCTCGCCCGCACATGATGCAACGGCGATCGCAGGGGCGCGGCGCATTGGTGAAACAGGAACAGGAACACGGCAAGCAAGATAAAGGAAAATAGAGTGACGGAGATGGCGGGTGGTGGTTGGGACATGGTAAAGGAGAGAGAAGCGAGAAAAGGGGGAGGCGGGGAAACCCCCCACCAAAAAAAAAAAAAAAAAAAAAGGGTTATAGAAGTAGTAAAAGAAGAAGAAAGCCGGGTATACAATGCCGCTAAAAGGGGTTTGAAACGCAAGTAGAACAAGATATCAACGCTGAAAAGAGAATCCTTGAAACCTCCCGAAATGAAATTGTCCCGCGTGGATCGGGACATGGTTTGGATTACAGAGGATTAAGTAGGTTGGTGACAGGGCGGATAGTGAGAGGTGGGTGAAAGCAAGAGCGGAATTGCGCGCGTGGTATCAGTGGACTATTACGGAAAGGGGGGGGGGGGGGGGGGGGGGGGGGGGGGGGTTGGGATTGGATTGCGTCGTGCAACCATTGACCATGGGTTTGAGAGACCACCTAAGAGGTGATGCTTCTCATGCCGAGTCATAATTTCATCTTTGCCTGTAGACCAACGACGACGGCATGCCGCCTCCGCCAGCTTCTGAGGTCTGATCCGTTTCACTCAGGCCACTTGCGCTGCTGGCTGTTGCGGCCCGCCGCTCGTTTGCGCTGGACCACCGTCGGTTGCGGCTGTGCTGGTGTTGCGAACCTGACCCGGAGCCCACGCCACCGTCTTCGGTCCAAGTGGCCTCGGTCGTCTCGCTGATGTGCAAGTGTGCCTCCGAGGAGTTGTTGCGCATGAGGGCACCAAAGGCTGTGGTCTGCGAATACACCGTGGGCCCCCAGATGCGCCAGTGAAGGACGGCAATGTGCGTAGTGCGTCTGCCAAGGTCGTCGAGGTATTCCGAGGACAGAGCTATTGTTTCGTCATCAGGGACCAAGCCACTGCCGGTGCCACTGCCGTTCAGGCAGCGTTGATGGTCTTGGCCAGAGAGTGACGTAGCAATCGGGCTCGGGGCTGGCGAGCCCGAAGACTTGGTGTTGATGAGCGAGTTGAAAATGTCAGTAGGAGAAGAATTGGCCACCGCATCGGTATAACGAATCACGCGAGCTGTGAGGGCCTCGCGCATGCCGCCGGCTTGCTCGTGAAAGACCATTCCAAACTCGGGGCGGATGAGATGGCGCAAGCGTGAGGTGGTGGCTTCGACGAGGTTGGGGTCATAGCTGGAGGTAGAGCCGTAGAGTGACAGGGCATGCCGGACCAGCTCAATGGCAATGTTGTCAATGTTTACCAACCAGTGCTGATTGCTGTTTGTCCCAGCAACTTCGTTTGCCACAACAATTGCGGAAATGGCCTCTCGGAGAGCCAGGAGGTTCTGCGACGGGACGGATGCGGCGTAGCCTATCTTCCTGAGCAGGGACTTGTATGTCTCTGTGCAAGCCCCCAAGTACACCTGGTCGCGAAATTCTGCCCGAAGAGCTCGGAGACGATCAAAGTCAAGATGTAGCGTTTCGGGAAAGGAGCCTTGGCGGTCTGATGAGGTCAACAACGAGAGCAACGCTCTAACAATGGCTCGGAGGCCGCGATCCTTGGCCTTGCGATCAGTTGCTATGCTGCGGCAGGTGATGGCATGTTGGGCAAACCAGCACTGGCTGCGCTGGACCAGGATCCGCCGTCGTGCAATACGGTCCAGGTGGTACTTTTGCTCAAAATTGACCGTGTCCTCGATGAGTAACGAGCGCAAATGCCGAATTTGGTGGTTGGCGACATCCTGCTCGGTCCTCCGAATTAGCTTTGGCGCCATTCTGACGTGTCAAGCAGGGACAAGTTGAGAAACATTGTTGATCAACAACTCACCAGTTTCATTGCTTCCAGGATACCCAAGAGTTCGCGGAGGCCGTTGACCAAGGATCTGCCTGAGCCACCTCGCGTTCCCAGGTCAATCTGCTCGACCATCTTGTCCACCCACTCGTCTCTGACGGGGGCGCAGTGGGCTTTGAGAAGATGCGATAGCCACTTTGCCAGGCTGACCAAGTCGCACACGCCCTTTTCAATCTGCTGCATGAGCATCGTCGTGTCCAGTTGCTCGTCCACTCTTGATTGATCCTGTTCTGGAACCAAGCTCTTGATAATGTCCCGTAGCGTGTCGAACATGAATGGAATTCTTCTCTGGGCAATCTTGACAGTCCGTGACCACGAAACCTCCTCGCGCGCCGAGTGGGATGAGGTGCTGTGAAACAAGAACGTGTAGAGATCCAGTTCGGCGGCCAGAGCGCTCCAGTACTCGTCGGCAGTTTTGAGCTTGAACTTGCCCTTTGCGCCGTCAAAATTGGGTCGAAAGTGCAGCTCCCTGTCGAAATTGACGTCGTGCCGCAGCTTTGGGTTGTTGATGATGGCTGCAATGTCGAGCTCGCTCAAGGAGTGCTTGGTGATGGGCGGATATAAGCCGGCCTGGGCAAAGCTCTGCGCCAACCTCGTTCCCTTGGAACCACCTGCCTGTTTCTCTATCCACTGACACAAATCTGCCAGAATCTCGTCGTCGGTGATGTTCTTTTTGCCCACTTCGAGTGCAATTGCCTTGCGTGCGTCGTCATCTTGCTCCTGGTCCAAAAAACCGTCGGGGATGTCCTCGCGAAATTCCGAGCCGCTTCTCTTGCGGCGGACGCCCATGAGCTCCGGTCGACGGTGATATTTCTCCCCGGTGGTGGATGCAGTGGCGGCGGCAGACGTCTGCTTGGCAACCTGGCGTGCTGAGCGGTCCGGGGTGGCAGTCGAAACGGACGAGTAGCGGAGCGAGTTTTGTTCGGCGGGCTCATAACTAGAGCCCATGGAAGAGCCGCGACGAGATTTGTCCTGGGTTTGCGAGGCCATGTTTTGCTTTGGGTGGCCAGCGGTCGTTCCTTGTTGTTCTAGCTCTTTCCGGTCGACGGCCGTCATTCGCAATAAGATGGCTTGGAAATTGACCAACAGGTCGGAAGGAGAAGCAAAAGACTAGGGCCAGACCAGGCCAAGGCGGGAGGGCCCGAGAGGAAGGGAGGTGGAGAGAGGAGTGGTGGATTTAGCGAGGTGGTAGTAGTGGAGGCGGGGAGGACCAGGAGGGGAGTAATATTGACAGGCAAGCTAGGCAAGTGGCTCGCACAGGTTTGGATACAACAAAGGGCGTAGAAGAATGACTGAAACGGCGTCAGTTGGGTTAAGCGGATTTAGTAAGAGAGAGGGTTTGTCGAGCACAAGAGCAGTGTGGGACTTGAGGGGGGTGGGGGTGCAGCTGAAGGGAGCAGTAGGACGGGTTTACGGGTCGGCAAGCTGCATGAACGCAGCAGGCAAACGGGAGGCCGAGTATGGGAGAGGGAAGGGAGAGGAGAGGAGGGAAAGGAATACCTTCACATGGGGCGTCGGGAGGAGAGAGACATTTGATATGGGCATGAAGCGGGCGTGGGGTGGGACGAGCTGTTTGCGGCGGCGGGGCGGAGAGGAGGGAGGAGTTGGAGTAGTGGTGACCAAAAGGAGAAGGGGATGGTGGGAGGAGGAGGAAGAGGAAGAGGAAGAGGAGGAGGGGGAGGAGGAGGAGGTGCTAGAGCAGAAGAAGAAGAAGAGGAAGCGGAGGAAGAGGATACAATGAGTTGTTTTGCATCACAGTCGTGGCCAGGTCAGAATAAGGCGAGTAAGGGTCAGGAATTGGACGATTCGGCCGTGGTGTTGGATGCAAGGATGCCGCTTGCATGCAGCAGGCCATGGCAGGCAGGCAGGCAGGCAGGCAGGAACTAACTGTAGAGACAGCTGCGAGCGGTTGCACTGGCCTGGCCTGGTCTGGCCTGTCGGTTCACCCAGCGTCGGTCCCTCATGCGCCAGCGCCAACGCCAGTGCCAGTGCCAGTGCCAGTGCCAGTGCCAGTGCCAGGCCAGGCCAGTCCAGGCCAGCCACAACAGTGTGCCTAGGTACCTATGGCAGCAAACATCATCACCATCATCATCATCATCATGATGAAGCTGTCGTCGCAGCAATGGCCCAGGAATTGCGAGGGAACCCCGACCTGTACCAGCAATGCCAACCACCTGCAAAACACTCTCTCCCACCCACCGGCCAACACAGCAACGTCGACATGCGATGCCAGTGCCAGTGCCAGTGCCAGTGCCAGTGCCAGTGCCAGTGCCAATGCCGAGCAGGAGCCAAAAGCCAGAGCCAGACGTCGGCGCCTTGCATTCCGCCTCATTTTTCTCTCTCACTCTCTCTTTTTTCGCTTTCCTTTTTTCCTTTTTTCTCTCTCCCGTTTTCTCTCTCTCGTCGCATCCATCTGTCGCCAGCCGGCCTGAACTCGGTCATCTGTGTCTGTGTGTATGTGTGTGATTCAAGTCCAAATCCAAACAGTCCAGGCGCGCCGGCTGCGTGCGTCACTTCCTTGTGAATGAATATTGTGGCGCGCAAACCATCTCGCTGCCGCTTTGGGCCACTGCAGCATGCCCGCCACCCCCCCCCCAGCCTGCCCGCTGGCTTCGCTTGCTCGCCTTTCTCCGGCCGGCCGTGACATTCATGTCCCAAAATTGAGTCCAGGTACCTATGTACTTATTGCTTGCTTCTGTCGCATCGCTGCTGCATCCCCCTCCACATCGAGAAATAAGGCTGAGCCTTCTTGCTACACTACTCGTACATGAGTCGCCATCCCTGCCCCCCCCCCACCCCCCCCCCCCCCCCCCCCTCTCTCTCTCTCTCTCTCTCTCTCTCCCTCTCCCTCTCCCTCCTCTCCCCTCTGCGTCGTCGTCGTCCAAACCGCCGTGCATGCACTCCTCCTCATTCCAGTCCTTGCAGCCCATCCATTCGCTGCGGAATGATTGCATCCTCCATCCCACATCATCTGCCGCCTCGTCCCCGGGGGTGCAATGTGCGCTGCAGCTCCACTAGCCGCCCCATCTGCACCAGCCATTTGCCTGCAAACACCGACTCGCTGAACCGCCCTGCGCTCTGCCGCGCCCGCAGTCGCATCGCCACCTTTTCTTGTGTCGACAGTGACAGTGCCGCCTTGAACCCCTGCGCAAATTGCGTCGCCGTTGTGGCATGGAACCCTGCCGCTGCTCGTTAGCAAACAATCCTGTCCCCGAGTCGTGAAACCACCACCACAACCAACAACAACCCACCTGTAGCTCCATCCTCCATCTCAACCACAATGTCCAGCTTCGGCCCTCCGCTGTCGTTGACCACGCTGATGAGTCCCGCCGCCTGGTACTCGACCACTCCAATGCCAAAGTGCTCATTCCACATGCCGTTGACTCCGACGCTCGCCCGCCGGAGCCAGTCGAGAATCTGCGGCCATGTGGCGTCGCAAATGAACTCGACCGATTCCTTGATCTTGAGTTCGTGCGCCAGAAGCCGTAGCCTATACACCCTCGTAGCGTCCTCTGGATTGCGCACAGATCCAATCAGCACCAGCTTTGGGGTTTCCTCTACCGAATTCTTGGCCCAGGATTGAACCAGCTCCGCATAGGCATGCAGAATGAGCTGGTGGTTCTTCTCTGGTCGGAACTGTGCAATGTACAGGAGGTAAGGTCCGCGCTCCTTTTCAGTCGCTTCCGACACTTCGATTTGCTCCTCGAGCTCTTCGACTGCAACCGGCGGGAAGACCACCTCGATCGGGTACCGTCCATGTTCCGTTGGCGCTCCCTGACGCGAGAGCTGGTACGAGAGAATGAGCGAGTCTACACACCGCACCTTTTTGGGCCGAGGCCCCCAGAGCTGCTGAATGTGGTTCTGCGTCCATGTCGAGTTTGTCATGACCACGTCAACAAAGCTTCCCACCCAGCTGTACAGCTTTGCAAAGAGCACCCAGTACCACCTTTTCAATGTGCCCTTCACCCCCTGTCCAGCACCCGCGTTGAGACCTTGCGTTTGGCCCTCGCCTTCCTCAGAGACGGCCGAAAGCGAGCCAAGCATGTCGGTCGAAATGGTCGGGTAATGAACGTATGCTCCCGTCGGCACCAATGGAAAGTAAAACTTGCACAGTGCAAGCGCAAACGCGTACCCCATTGTGTCGACAAAGATGTCCGGAACGAGAAGGCTGAATGCATCGTGGCCAAGAATAAGTGAGCCAAGCGACTGGCCCAGCAGAGTAAAGTGGGGCCACGTGCTGCTGAGCACATAATGTCGAGTCGTCAGGTAGAGGAAATGAATGGTTGGCGGATGAAGACGAATGTTGAAGCGGTCCTGCTACAAGTTAGACCAACGACCCCGCTTGCGAGGGGCCAGCTGTGGATACCTCGACTTTTTGGATGATCGTGTTCTTGTCGACGTCGTGGTCTCCGGTGTAGACGACGCACACGGCGCGAGGGTAGCGCTTCTGGGTCGCGCGGATTGCTGCCCACAGAACTCTCTCGCCGCCGCCTCCGGCGTTGCTGCAAGGCTCAGTCAGAGCTTGGTTGCACTCAGCAGGTCCCGACTGCTCACCAGAAAGGGTGGAAGAAGCCAATGACGCCTCTCCAGTTCTTGTCCACCGCTTCGCCCGCCGAGGATGTTCCTGCAGACTCGCTGTCCAACTTGTCCCAGTCCTCGTCTTCAGTCTTGTGGCTGCCAGCGCGCTTGGCGGCGAAATCCTTCTCCTCGGCTTCTACTTTGGCCAGCAAAAGCTCCCGTCTATTTTGTGTCTTGGCTCGTACATGATGTCCGACGGCGATGCCAGAGGCCCTCACAACAAAGGGTAGTATCCGGACCGCAATGTATAGAAGCGTGCATAACCTGGCGACCGTCACGCCAGCGGTCGAGCCGGAGCGGATGAGCAAGATGGGTAGGATGGCAAGTAAGGCAGTTGCCGGAATCATTTTGTCGTGTCACCCTTTCATCCGGCGGGTGAGAGAGCTTTTCAGACCATTGAGAGACAGCGACGTCGGATGTTTGGTGTTGGAGAGAGTTAGGTGTTCTGAACCAGTGCCGGGGTAGGTAGGTAATTGTGACTGGCATCATGTGGCTCAAGCTCTCCCGGGTCCGTCCTGCGCAGCTCCGTATCACAAGTCCCGACCGTCGTCGGCTTGCAACAAACTACACGCACGCCAAAAAGCAGAGAGTTCAAAATCTCTGGATTCCTTATGAAACAGCATCTGTGAAGTGCCCCAAAGACGGCCTGTTGCGTTGCGACGATGCGGCTTGCACCAGTTCCGCCACACATGCATTCAATCGTGTCCACTACCAGGCAAAATTACTCAGCTCATGAGTGAAGACACTGCACCCAAAAGATCCATCAACCTTGAAGAACGACGATCGAATCCCGGCGGACCGACGGCCAAATTTAGATTTCTCAAGGTGAAGCTCTCGGCATGCCGACAACACGCTGTTCGGCCCGAGCCGACGACCCATCATCTTTCCTCCCCGTCCGCAATTTCCCCCATTTCCATCCACGCTCCCACCTCCAACCCCCGTCATGGTCCTTTTCAGACCGCCGAGGCTCAATGGACCCTCGACATTGACACTTTGCTCTCAGCTCCGTCCAGGTCTCTGTCGCCAACATCGCCCCCGTCCCTCCGCTGTTGTCCCCACGCGAAACTTCTACGATGCAGTCTGCGCGCCAGGATGGGCTCTACTCACCGCACTCCATGGCACCAGTCTTCCATGGGCTTTGGCGATACCCGCTTCCGCAATCCTCGTGCGATTGGTCATAATCTATCCCCTCATTTATGCGCCAGCACACAAAGCCAATCTCAGAGCGACCGACGCGAGAGCCCACGTACAAGCCTTTGAGAGCATTACAAAATCATTGTCTCGGAAGAAGATGATGCAAGAGGGCCCCGAGGCTTCGAAAAAATATGCAATGGCACAATTGCGCACTAACACTTCCGAGATCAAGAAGCGCTGGAAATTCGGGTTTGCGAGGCAAATGCAGCCGCTCCTCTCGTTGCCCATCTTCCTCGCTTTCGCTGAGACAATACGTCGGATGATTGGAACAAAAAGGGGAGTCTTGGGCCTCCTTTTCGCATCTAATGATGGCCAGGCTTCATCTAGCCCCGAAGGTGTTGAATCTGCAGCGGCCGAGGACGTGTCTTCTGCTTCTTCGAGTGCTTCGGACTCCACGGATCTATCATCATGGGCTGAGCCGACCATGGCAACCGAAGGAATGCTGTGGTTCCCAGACCTCACCGCTGCGGATCCCACTCTAATACTACCAGTGATGGTGAGCGGCGCAACCTTCTTCAGTGTGTGGCGTGGCTCGAGAGTGCTCCCGGGCGAGGAAGAAGGCAAGAACGCGCGAATCCTGCGAAGAATTCTTCTCTCTGGAGCCTTCATCATGTTCCCATTCATCTTGAAAGTCCCCGCTGGCATGTTACTCTACTGGGTAACTAGTACCACCTGCGCTGGCTTAACTCATGTTTGGAATGACCATCATTACCCAAAAAGAACTGCCCCCAAACCATTCAAGAATCTCATGCCTTATAAACCGGTCACTGGAAGAATCGCACGATGAGTACTAGAGAACAAGGGTTGAACTGGCCTCCGTACCCCAGCGCCTCCACTGGCATGTAGCAAGTTCAGAACGGCGCGATCTGTTGCTTCGCAGAGTTGAAGGAACAAAAGGGTGAGCATAGTGCTCGACAGGCCATGCCTTCAATTCCTGCATTTGTGCGGATGCAGAAAAATGAACACTCTTGGCCAAGCAGGAAGAGCAATTGAAAGCACCTGGATCTTTCTACATGGTGAAACAATCTAGAAATCTGGATTTCGACCGTAGATCAACATCCCTATAATCCACCTATCAACAATACATTTTATCTCGTCCATTGGCCTTTCGGTACTTGCGCTCGCTCCATCCATCTCTCTCCTGTTTGTCATCCTACATACGAGATCTGCACGCGGAAACCCCACCTTCGGCAAATGACAGTCTTGGAGGGATTGAGAACTCTCATGACGTCAATCTGGAGGGTATCCAACTTCGTATTCACAGTCAAACTGGTTTCTCGTGTTAGACGACATCGGAATCAAAGTCGGCCCCGCAGCAATTCTTGCATCGCTAGCTCGTCAGTTATATCGTAACCCCGCAGACACCTTACTCCAAGCGAGCTAGAAGAATAGCCACCGGGAAAATTCATCTTCGTACCAGCAGTACATATTTGGAGTACTTGCGAGACTCGATGGCAGTCATGTTGGTCCGTTGTGTCTGTGGAAATTCTTTGGTGCCATTACTATCTGTTGGTCATGATGGCAAGACGTGAGCTCGTGCTATTCGCCCTGGCAAGCATCAGAGTTGCCGGCCATGCGACAGACATCAGCATTCCGCAAAACTTGTCCACCAAAATACTCGTCCCAGATGTGTACGGTTACTCAATGGAGCCGGTCTGGGTAGATGACTATCTAAAGTCTGATATCACATCAAAGTAAGCCAACATCCATTGAAGACAGATTCAATTCAACCACTACTATAACAATCGGCATCCTGTGTTTATGCGAAACTAACAATGTGCAGCTTGATGAAAGCTATTGCCAACGTCACGCAAAAGCCGGCGCCCTTCCGAGTTGGCGGCAACACGGCGGACCAGACATATCTCCATCCTGATCAAAACGTCACTTCGATAGCCTATCCAGACCCCACCAATGCCGAAACATTCAACATCACGCCAGCCTGGTATGATACGTTGGCCAATTACTTTCCTTCCGGGACGGATCTCATTTACACCCTCAACTTGGCTTCCAACAGCAGCAACTTTGCCACAGCCGTCGCCGAAGCCGAAGCTGTCTACGCCGCACTTGGCAGCAAATTGACCCTCTTGGAGTATGGAAACGAGCTCGACCACTATCAGTCCAAGTCTTGGCGGGGTCCGGGCTGGGGCGTCAAGGAATACATTGGGCAGTTCGCCAACATCACATCGCAAATCAAGTCGGCGGCCTGGTACCGCAACGCGACGACGCCGCCCAAGATCCAGGCCGGCGTCTTTGCTGACCCGCCCACGCTCGCCGACCAACAAGTTGACCAGGACGACTTTGACATTGTCAATGTGACGGCTGCCGGGCTGGTCGACCCGGATTTGATCGCCACATACGCAATGCACCTGTATCCGCAGTCGGCATGCGAGGCGGCGCGCTGGCTGCGCATGCGCCTCGAGCTGCTCTCAAACCACGCCGTACTTTGGACCAACGTCTCGCAATACCTGCCGCAAATAGCGGCGGCCAACGCGGCGGGTGCGGCGTTTGTGCTCGGCGAGACAAACTCCATATCGTGCGGCGGGCGCAGCGGCATCAGCGACACCTTTGGCACCGCGCTGTGGGGCGTCGACTACGTGCTGCTGGCGGCGTCGATTGGCATCGAAAAGCTGGCGTTCCACCTCGGTGCTCAGAGCGAGTACAGCTCCTTCACGCCGCTGCCATATGAGTACAAGAATGAGAGCCTGGACGCCGGCATCCGCGCCCCCTTTTACGGGCACTACTTCATCTCGCACGTCATCAAGGGCGACAGCGATTGGAGCATCGCCGCTCTTCCGGCGGCGAACGAGTCCGACTTCAGCGGCTACGGCGTCTACGACGCGAGCAGCGACGCGCTCAAGAAGCTCGTCTTTGTAGACCTGGGCATCTGGAACGCGAGCACCGGCCTGTCCAATCCATCGACGCTAAGCGTCACCGACTCGACGTATGTCAGCAACGGGACGAGGCCCGTCAGCGACATGCGGGTGACGACGCCGTGGGACGAGGGCGCCGAGGTCAGCGTGCTGCGCTTGAACGGACCCGGCACCAATGCAAAGTCGGACGTCAATGTCTCGAGCGTAGTCTTTGACTCGGCGACTGGGACCAAGATAGGTGAGGAGGAAGATGAAAGCGTCCGCGTTGGTGCCGGAGGGGTCGTCGCTTTTGAGTTGCAGCAGGCTCAGGCGGTGCTGCTGGAGCTGGCTCAAGAGTAAGGAGTGGTTGTTCCAAGAATGGTTGAATCAAAAGCATTGCACTGGTCAAATTTGAACATTTAATCGCTTTGGCCTCCCAATTAAAAGCGCAAGAGATCGCAACTTGCATTCATCAGGCTTGAATACACTGCATCTTGGCTTCTTTTTTGATCGCACGCTCGTGGTTTAACGCTGTGATGTTCGCGCCTTCCTCTCTTCTCACGAAGCCATGAATTTTTCTTATCAGTCACCATCCCACCCCTCTGCCAAAATTTCAAAAATTAGCTCCACAGCTTTTATTCACCAGGAAGAAACGAGAGTCCTTCAATATTGACCCTACAAGCAGCCATCAGCAACGGCCTCTCTTCAATCCTCCCCCACATCAACAAGCTTCCCCGACCCCTGAACCATAGTACCTCGCACTCGGATCCCCCACCTGCGGCACCAAGCTCTGATTTCTCACAGATCCCGGCGGCGCATACCCGCCCTCATTCGTCACGGCCACTGCAACGTCGCTCCAAAAGCCGCAATCCATTCTCGAATCCGTCGGGTCAGCACCAACGACGTATCCTTCGTCCACGACTCTCAACGCGCGCTCGTACTGCTCTGCTCGCGTCTCGTTGACGTCGGCCTGCGGCCACAGGACCGTGGACGGCGTGGTGGTCGAGGCGAGGCGGTACGTGTTGGGATCGCCCGCCCGCGCCAGCGAAATGAGGTAGCTCTGGTATCCGACATCCGCGCCCTGGATGTCCTTCGATGGGTCCAGAGTTGCAAAGGTAGGCCCAACGTCGCTGCCGTGCAGGCCCTCGCCGCGGTCATACACCATATTATAGACGCGCGTCAAGCCGGCATCGACGAACCGGTCCACCAGCAACCGCGCGGTGCACACGATGCGGCCCTGATCGACGACCCTCTCGACGCGGTCCCGCGGGTCCCGTAAGCCGGCAAAGCGCGCCGCCACCTCCCGCGCGACGCTCGCGACGGGGGAGAAGAAGAAGTCGGTGTAGGTGGCCCAGCGCTCGTCGCTGTCGACGCTCGCGTCGACGAAGACGACCCCCTCGTGCCCCGTGTGCGACACGACGAGGGCGTCGAGCCGCGGCATCTGGCGCAGGAACATGCCGTCGGCGGCCGGCGCCCACGGCGTGCGGCCCTTGAAGGGCAGCGCTTTGCTGGGCGCGGCGTTGGCGG
Organism: Phyllosticta citriasiana; assembly: GCF_038021145.1. Taxonomy (NCBI): domain Eukaryota; kingdom Fungi; phylum Ascomycota; class Dothideomycetes; order Botryosphaeriales; family Phyllostictaceae; genus Phyllosticta; species Phyllosticta citriasiana. The sequence continues at coordinate 1,251,918 of NW_027117279.1, read as the reverse complement.
CGACGAGCGCCTCTGCGGACGCGTTGCGGAGACATGCCACCACGCCTTGGCCGACGCAGCCAGCGGCGTCGGCGAACTGGCGGAACCGCGTTTCCAGCGTGCCCTGGCGGTCCCATGCAAAGTCGATGGCCGGGCTTTGCAGGACGGCGGTGCGGAAAAGGGGGTCTTGCGTGCCGGCGTGCGCGGTCAGGAGGGCGAAGAGCGACCCGGCGCCCGCTGATTCGCCCCAGGCCGAGATGCGTTTTGGGTCGCCGCCGACGAGGCTGATGAATCGGTGCGTCCATTTGAAGGCGGCGTGGATGTCGTGCAGGCCTGCGTTGGGAGTGGCCTCCCTTTCCATCGTGTCGCCGGCTAGGAAACCAAAGGCGCCCACCCGGTAGTTGGCTGCTACGTAGATGACGTTGTTGCCGCTGGACTTGACGATGTTGGATCCGTCGTTGCGCGTCTTGCTGCCGGTATAGTAGGAGCCCTGGTGACTTGTTAACGAATCCGGAGTTCGCTCTGGGAGAGCGCATGTGGCTTACTCCATAGACGTATTGGATAACAGGAAGACGAAAGCTCTGCGGATCTCGAACGGCTTTCCCTGGCACCACCACGTCCAGGTACAAGCAATCTTCTGACTGAGAACCCAAGGGTTTAGCGGAATCGGCAGATCTATTCCCTGTGTTGGACTATCAGAATCGATTCGAGTTTTTGTCAAAAAAAGGCCTTCACCAGATTTGGAAAGAACAGACTGCCCCTGGATGCAGCTGGGTCCATAAGATCCATCAATCAACGTATCATTCTGCTCCGGCGGCTGCGGAGAACGCCATCGATTCTCTCCTACAGGCTTGGCTGCAAAAGGTATGTTTGAAAAAGTGTAGCACTGAACAGCATCGTCATGTCTTAGCCTAGTAGCAGTAGAACTGCTCGTAAACATTCACTTACATCAGACCACTCGTCGTAGCTCCTCGCGCGGACTCTGGCGTATGGGAGGGTGAGAATCGGCAGTTCTTGAGAGTCTTGACATGCTGGGAGCCCAGAAACCCACGCCGTCTCCAGGAAAAGCACAAAGAGAGCCCGAAGAAACGACGAAGACCACATGGCTACAGACAGTGCGGCAGATCGAACTGAGTTCAAGCTTTTGCACCGCTGAACGGGAGGATCACTCTTTCAAAACTCCTCATCCCGCGCTCTCTTTATGCAGAGGAAGAGCGCTTGGTCCGTCAACGAGCAACCGCCAAAGACCTGCACGCGGCTAGACCGAGATGCTGGACGGACGAGAGGTCAAGGATTCATCGAGGAGAGACCAGTTCAAGGAAAGACGGCTGTGACCAAAGTCGGTCGTGAAAGAAGGCCAAGCATGTAAACCAGCATCGTTTTCATGCCAAATTAGTGCCAGCAGACCTGCAATGCCTCCTCTTTTCATCTGATTGGCGGCCGCAATATGAAAAACGAGTCCACCAAGGACTTTTGGCATGATGGATTCAAATGAGGGGTAACGGCTGCTAGGTGTGCTTTTGCAAGAAAGTCGTTGAGCGGGATGGGCCGCAATGCTCTAATCATCGTTCAAGGCTTGGTTTCATAAGCCTCTGGTTTAGACGCAGCTTGTTGATGCAGGCAACCAACCCATCGACATGTTAGCGCGAACATGATTGGTTACCGTGGAATGAGTTTCTTGTGTGCTGTTGATACTGAGCTTTTGTCCATGAGACTTTTCAAAGGGGTGGATTGTCCCAAATTTTACTTTTTCGTACTCCGACATGCTTTCCTGTTATTAATATCAGATCAATGTAGAGAGTAAAATGACAGCAATAGTTCGTTCTGCATGATTAGCCGCAATCTAACTGCAACCTACAGCTTGCCCGTTTCAGAAGCAGCACATAACTCCTATCGAAGCAAATCCCCCTTCGTGGAATGTCTTACAAAAGCTAGTCCAGAATGCAAAACGAGCAATCCTTTGATAAACATCCCGACTCCAGAAAGAGGTTGAATTCAGCAGACAAATGCATAAGTCATGGGCGACTGTCGGTCTCGTCTGTGGGTCCAATCGTGCTCGAAGTCAGCGCGCTCGGAATGATGATAGCAGTGTCTGGGCAAGGTAAGCGATCTCTGTTTGCTGCTTCGCGACCTACTTGCTCCGCAAAGGACATGCGTGTTGGACTGAAGGCCTCCCTCTGTTGTTCATCATTCTCCATGAAGCTTTCAGAAACCTCGTCGGAGCCCTCGTTCTGGGACCACGGTTGCCGTGACTCTTCTTCGGTTTCTTGGGCCTCAGCGTCAATGGCCGACATTCTCACAACAAACTCCCTTTGCAACTCTTTCAACCAGCCCTTGAGCGTCTGCCCTTCCATGTTGCCAGCGCGGGCTTGTACCAGATGCTCTTTCAAATTGAGAATGAGCTTGCGTCTCCGTTCGCGAACGACGGCCATTGAAGTCTTCTTTCTTCTCTCGAGATTTTGGTTCAGGCGTGTTGCTACGTCCGTTGCCTTCTCGATAACGTCCGGTGGTAGAGGAACAACTCTTGCTAGAGCGAGACCGTAGTTGCGCTCTTGAACAGGACCTTCGGCAACCTTGTACAGCATGTGCATGGCATCTCCGCTCCGCATATCTACAGAGAGATGCAAATTGACGACCCCGTTCCTTTCGGCCATAATATTGGCCAGATCGCGGAAATGCGTGGCGAACCATACCAAAGCTCTGGAGCTCACGAGCGCTTCTGCAATTGCAAGGGCGATTGCTAGGCCGTCTCGGGTGCCGGTGCCCCGACCCAACTCATCAATGATGGCCATGCTACGCTTGTCAACATTGCGGAGAATGAATGCAGTCTCTCGCATTTCTGCAGCGAAAGTCGACATGTTTGCTTCGATGCTGTCATCCAAGGAGACTCGGGCAAAGAGCTGATGCAGAATCGGAAAAGAGCCATATTGTGCTGGCACAAACATGCCAATTTGAGCCATGACTGCCATAAGAGCGACAGAGCGAATGTAGGTGCTTTTGCCGGACATGTTGCAACCGGTAATGATCTGAAAGCGTTTTTGCTGTGTGGCGTAAAAGTCGTTAGGTATGAATTGTGTTGATTGAATCTTTTCGCGGATTGGATGACGACCTGCTTTGATTGCAAGCGTTTCCGTCAAGATTGGACGGACATACTCTTGGCTTGTCACGAGATTGGCGAATCCAGTCATCATATCCAGCATTCCGATGCTCTCACAGACTTTGAACAGAGTTGCCATATAGCCCCTCACTTTCTCAATCAAGTTCTGGACCGTTGTGTTGCTCAGAAGAACCACCTCATAGTGGGCGTCGACTACTTTCTGATTCCGTTTCATCATTTCCACAGTTTGGCATTCGGCCTTGTTCTTCTTCTTGTAGATGTTCGTAAAAATAGGAGGTAGCGCACGATTCTCAATGTCATCCATATCGCAGACAATGTAAAATTGCCGAGCTGTGTCGAACTTGATATCCAGGGGCAAGTCATGGGTTTCTGTTTAGCATTAGACATTTACGACAAATCAGGCCTCTTGCACATTACCAGCTAATTCTTTCACATGCTGGTAAACATCGTCGCTCGCCTCTCTGTACGCCTGTCGAGCGACGTCGAGAAGTCCGTTGGTCCCAGACTGATGAAATCAGCAATGATGGCCAGAAGTCTTTGGATGTGCAAACCTTGACGGCATAGGTGTGCTGGTTCCTCAAATCTATGGGTTTCCATGCAAATATCGTGTCTTCGTTGATGACTTCGTTGACGAGGTTTTGTAAAGGTGCTACGTTTTGGGGGTTGCAAAGCTGGGTTCGTCAGTTGCATAGGAAAAGTCATTTGGCTTTAGGATATACCTCTCGAATTTCTGATAGCATTGCACTTCGTGCGCCGGTCAAAGCACTGTACAATGGTTCGACACAGTTGATGAATTGCTTCAGCATTAGGACTTGATTGATGGCTTGTTCCATTGATTGCGCAGTCATTTTGGTCGGAACAATGATGAGCTAGAAAGACATTAGGAAAATGAAAGGAATACCGAGGAATATGTTTTACCTCTGTCAATATCTTGTCGACATCGAGAAATGCCTTGAGGGCTATTCACCGATTAGCAACTGCCGAATTGACCGTTTCCACAGCTTTACCTTGTCTCGTGGCAAAGAACATCTCTTCTTTGGTCGAGAGCTCTTCGAGAGCGTCATATCGAGTATTCAGCGTCTCAACGTCCGTCAGAGGCTGCAAGACGTTGCTGCGGAGAAGTCTGGCTCCCATCGGTGTTTGTGTCGAATTCAGAAGCCCAAAGAGACAGTCCCTAGACTTTGGATTTTCAAGGTTCTGAATGAGTTCAAGTGCACGAATGGTCGAAGTGTCAATCATCATGGAGCCTTCCTGTGGCATTAGTAGGTCGTATTGACGGGGCTAGGGCTAACGGAAGAAGACCTTCAGATGGCTCGTATTTGATCCGAAGTGAATGAAACGGAAACGTTTTTGAAAGGCCTAATTCAATATATTTGAGGACCTGCATCGTGGTAAGCTCGGGGTTAGAAAGAAGCTGAAAGAGGCAATACAGCTGCAAAGCAACAGACAGCAAAGTAGTTGCCCTCGAGTGCCAGCTTAATGGCTTCGACGTCGTCTGCAAAGGCGAAGTGCTGGATATGCTCCATTCCAGCCGACTCAGACCAGAATCTGCGATCAGCCAGGGTGATGTCACTGCCGAGTTCTTCAAGATTTTCCTCTATGATTGAGAAAAGTTTGGACTTTGGATTCGACGCGGTTTGGGGGACGAGAATTTCGGTAGGAGCATACACGTGGAGCTTGTGGATCGTGCGAACGTAGGTCTGACTGTCACAAATTTGGCACAAGACTGCCTCTCCGGTGTCCAGATTGAGGAAGGCAAGTCCCACTGTTGGAGAAATCCCACGGCTTTCGCTGACTGCACAGACAACATGTTGGTTTTCAATTCTGGCAATGGTAGAGGCCGCAGTTGTTGGTCTCGTGCCACGCGTAGTCGACCTCTTGCGATTAGCTCGACTAGTTTTGGGACGAGAGAACGTCGTTGTGTCATTTTGAAGAGAATAGAATGGATACGAAGTTGTAGCCGAGGTTGAGGTTGTTGAAGGACGCCTTTGTGACGCCATAGTGGCTCACCAACTGGAACATGAGAAGCCCTTGATGATGCGAGGACTGATAGACGAGATGAATCAAATTCGAGGAAAAGCTCAAGGAGTGATGGGTGTGATGGAAAGATGGAGGCGGCGGGGAGGACCAGACTGCCTCCGCGGCCAGCCCAGATGGTCCGAGCGTTCAGTTAGGGCTCAGAACGTTGTGCTCCACCCAAAAAGTTCCCTCACCATAACCGCTGTTTCGTGCAAGCACCTGCGCATGAACAGCTATCTTCACCTGCGCCAATCCGACCCTACCGAAGCTACACTAGTCCTTTCATAAATTTTCGCCATGGCAACGCTTCCACCACCACCGAGCAAGCGCCAAAAGACTGCTGCCACTGCAGTTGCCCGCGAGCAAGCCGCTGTCCCCGAAATCCCCTCCGGCAGTGTACGAGTGAAGTTTATCGACCAAGCGACTGGAGAGGCGAACGATCTTCCAGTTGTCAGCATACCGCTTCAGCAAGCTCAAGTCAAGAACCTCGAAACCCTCCTTAACGAACTCCAAGGACACGAAGATGCGGCAGACCAAATACCTTACCGCTTCTTCTACGGCGGCGCAGGCAATGAAGAGCAAAAAGAAGGCGAAAGAGGAGAGGCGCTTGGAGACAATGCAGACTTGTGGAATTCCTTGATCAAAGATGGCAAGGCAACGACAGAACAGGAGATCGTATTGCAATATGCTCCACAGGCGGTATTCCGGGTCCGAGCCGTGACTCGATGCGCGGCATCCATGTCCGGTCATGGACAGCCAATTCTTGCGACGCAGTTTTCACCCGTGGACAGCTCGATAATGGCAAGTGGATCTGGAGACGGCACAGCAAGAATATGGGATTGCAACACAAATACCCCGAAGCACACTCTCAAAGGCCACACCAGCTGGGTGCTCGTCGTGAGCTGGTCACCCTCAGGAGACATGATTGCAACTGGGTCCATGGATAACACGGTCCGCCTCTGGAATCCCAAGACGGGCGCGGCATTGGGCCAGCCCTTGAAGGGACACACAAAGTGGATCACGAGCATATCATGGGAGCCATACCACCTCCAACAACCGGGACGTCCTCGATTTGCTTCTTCCTCAAAAGACGCCACGGTGCGGCTCTGGGATGCTGTGGGACACAAGGCCGACATCAGCCTCAGCGGCCACAAGAGCACCGTTAGCTGCGTGCGATGGGGTGGAACTGGCCTCATATACACCGCTTCCCACGACAAGACGGTCAAGGTGTGGAACGCGTCGGATGGCAGTCTCAAACACACCTTGTCCGCACACGCGCACTGGGTCAACCACCTGGCCCTGTCGACCGACTTCGTTCTCCGCACCGGCTACTTTGACCACAGCCCCAACGTCCCCAAACCTACGACCGACGCGGAGAAGCTTGCGCTCGCAAAGCAGCGCTTCGAAAAAGCGGCCACAATCAACGGTGCCATCGTCGAGCGCCTCGTCACCGCCTCCGACGACTTCACCATGTACCTCTGGTCGCCGCTCTCCTCGTCAACACCAACCAAGCCCCTTGCGCGACTCACGGGGCACGCAAAGCAAGTAAACCACGTCACCTTCTCGCCCGACGGGCTCTACATCGCCAGCGCGTCTTTTGACAACTCGCTCAAGCTGTGGAACGCCAACACGGGCGCCTTCGTCTCCACGCTCAGGGCCCACGTCGCGCCCGTCTACCAGTGCTGCTTCTCCGCCGACTCGCGCCTGCTCGTCAGCGCCAGCAAGGACACGACGCTCAAGGTGTGGGACGTGGCCAAGGGCAAGCTGTCGGTCGACTTGCCCGGCCATCAGGATGAGGTGTACGCTGTGGATTGGAGCACGGATGGGAAGGGTGTTGCCAGTGGCGGCAAGGACAAGGCGGTGAGGACTTGGAGGCATTGAGGGGCTTGATTTCGTTTTTGATGTACCTGTCTGTCTCATTGATCTCTGGGAATGTAAACATGAGCTGTTGGGTCAGAGCGAGGCTGTAGATGAGGATACCCCTAGATTATTTCGCCTTGGTGTATTGCGCTGTCAGGGAGCTAGACATGTCGAGGGTTCTCTTGTATAGGGAAAGGGAGCTCCGTAGGGAAAATCACCGATAACAACGTGGACTTGGCTCCTCTGGATCAATAGACATTGGCCTCATTCCGTCGCGGGACATGTAAAGTTTTCGCTTACTAAGGGAGAGGCCAATTCCTCGGCCCAAAAAGTCATTGCAGAAACTGACGGCTGAAATTGTGAATCATTCGGAGAATTCATGACTTTGAATATTTGATGTATAGGAGATGCCCAAGGCGCGTTCTAACCCTTGGAGCACCAGGCTTGAAAAAGATTCAAGCCCAGTGAGTTCTTCAATATCCGGAACATCGATCCGCCAAGACCCAAAACTTGTATAGGAAGTAGTTGCGAAAAGCATCCTCGGCCGGTTCAGAATCACTCCCAGAAGTGTTTCTTGTCTTCCTTTTCCTTCTCTTCCTTCTCCTTCTCCTTCAGGAAGAACTCGTGGCCAGTGGTGCTCTTGTATCCGCCACGGATGGCGTCTGCAATCATTTTGCTATCGTTTGGTTAGCGCTGAGTGTTCTCGCTGTCCAAGGGATTGGATTGGATCAACTCACTCCTTCTTCTGTTCCCAAGCACTTTCATCGCTCTGGGTGCCCTGCTTCATGATGTGCTCCTGGACAAAGTCGATGCCTGCAATGACGGCTGTCAGCAAGAAGAAGATGCTCATGCGAACGAGGAAAACAATGAAGAGGACTACGCGCAAGAAAATATCAATGTGTAAGGTTCGGGAAGGGCTAGAAGGGGTTGGACAGGAAATGCGGGCGGTTCCTTACCCTTGTCCAGCTTGTCCTCGTTCTTCTCAGACTCCCTACCGCCGCCGGCAGCAGTGTTGAACTTGTCACCCATCTTGTCAAAGAAGCCCTTGTTCTTCTCCTCTTCTTCCCGACGGCGCCGCTCCTCCTCCTCGCGCTCAGCCTTGCCGGTGATCTTGTCGAAGAAGTTGGGCTTGTCCTCGTCCTCGGCACGCTCCCTGCTTGAGCGGCGGCGGTGCTCAGACTCACGCTCCTTGTCGTCGTCGATGTGGTGGCCGGAGAACTTGTCACCGAGCTTCTCGAACACGTTCTTGTTCCTCTCCTCCTCCTCGCGGCGCAGGCGCTCGCGTTCGCGCTCCTCTTCTTCGCGGCGGCGGCGCTCCTCCTCCTCGCGCTCGGCCTTGCCGGTTATCCGGTCGAGAAAGCTGTGCTTCTCGTGCTCGGCCTCCTCGTGGTACCGCTTGTTCTCGACTTCGGGGGATTCATGGTGCTGCTCCTCGCGGCCGGTGAGCTTGTCCAGGAAGCCACCCGAGGACTTGCGTTCGTGCTCGGCGGCAGGGTGGACCTTGGAGGCGTCGTGCTCCTCGTGGTGGCGTTGCTCTTCCCTATGCTTCTCCGCCTCCTCCTTGTCGTGGTGCGAGAACTTGTTGAAGAAGTCCATTGTGGATTTGGATTTGAATCAAGAGTGGCAAAAGCTTGTAGATATAGAGTGAAGATGAAGGTGTGTGGGAGGTGGTAGGCGGGTTGTGGGTTGGAAGATTGTAGGGAAGCAAGAAGGACCGGGAGAAGGTGAGTGTTTCTATAGGTAACGTTTAGCCGTGACGTGTCTCCACTCGAGTCGTGTAGCTCTCCAAACCCTGAGGCTTGGACATGTCGCGGAAGGGAACAGTCGTGCCCCAGATGGTCCGTGGCTCTTGCCCATCGTGACCGTACACGGCAAGTGGCTGTGCCTTTGCCATCAATTCGTGTCAGATCTGGAAGCAAAAGGTGGAGCGCCAAGTCAGGGCTGCGGCGCCGAGAAATGACAGAGAAGCGGCGAGAGCGAAGCAGCGGTGAGAGCTGAGAGACGTCGTTTCTGAAGGCAGCGAAGGCGTTTCAACGGTTGGAGCGGGAGGCCCGGCACGTCCAACCCAAACAGCTCAAGCGGGGCTCGACATCCATGAGCTCGGTTGGAGCTGTCACAGCCACCAGCCACCAGCCACCAGCCACCAGCCACCAGCCACAAGCCACAAGCCACCAGCCACCCATGACGTCGTGCATGCCCCGCCTCACCCGAACCCTGAGTCGCCGATAGGTTCTTTTCGACGACAACCAAGGCAACGTGAGAGACTCGTTCCACTTCCACTGCAAGTCAACTTTTCTTTTTCCCCTCGTCTCCCCTTGGTCCTTCACAATGGCGCCAATACCCATCACTATCATCACCGGCTTCCTCGGTTCCGGCAAGACAACGCTGATCCTCAACCTGATCCCGCAACTGCCCGCCGACTACAAGCTCGCGCTGCTCAAGAACGAGTTTGGCGATGTGGCCATAGACTCGCAGCTGGCCTCCTCGGCCGCCATCTCCGGCGTCCAGGAGCTTCTCAACGGCTGCATCTGCTGCAACCTGACAGGCCAGCTGGGCGAGGCCCTCGAAGAGCTGCGCAACACTGCGAAACCGGACCGCGTCGTCATCGAGACGAGCGGCAGCGCCTTCCCCGCCACGCTTGCCATGGAGGTGAACAGGCAAGCGCGCGAAACCGGGAACTTTGTGCTCGACGGCGTCATGAGCGTCGTCGACGTTGAAAACTGGCAGGGTTACGAGGACACGAGCTACAGCGCCAAGGTGCAGGCGCAATACACGGACCTGATTGTGCTGAACAAGTGCGAGCTAGTCAGCGAGCGTCGCATCGAGGATGTCGAGGACAAGATTCGTGACCTGGAGCTCGACATTCCTACACCTATTGTCAAGAGCACAAAGGGTCGCGTGGACAAGGACATTGTGTTTGGCTTGGACGCCAAGCTGGCGAAGGGCGCTGATGTCACTGAGCACCACTACGAGCATGACCACAACCACTCTAACGAGGTTGAGGTTTTGTCCGTCACGCTTAGCCCTACTGGCGAGACTCACGGCATCGATGTCGAGAAGCTGTCCGACCTTCTGCTCAGTGCTACTAAGGACGAAATTTACCGTATCAAGGCCGTCATCTACGCCTCCACGCCTCCCACATCCTCGAACGGGGAAGCCGCGGCCTCAGAAGCCTCAAAGACGCCAGCACGGTACATTCTGAACTGGGCATTCGGCCGGTGGACATACACGCCGGTATCTGCCAGCTCTGCCCAGCAGTCAGAGACGGGCCCGCTGTCTTCGGGCAACGTGACGCCCGCGCCGACTGACTTGGGCCTGTCGACGCCGCAGACCAGCCAAGAGCCGGCGCTGAGGATGACCGTCATTACAGCGCGGTACGAGGCTAACAAGTGGAAGAAGCAGATTGAGACTCGTGGGTTCGTTGCCCTCGACGGCAACGCGCCCGCCGAGCTCAAGGTCGACCGAGTCCTCTGATTTCTCTCGCATCTGCCACCGCCTTTCCTCGTTCTTGGACAAGGAAACCGTTTTACTTTTAGACATGAAGACGGCAACTGTCTTGTTCATAGATATACCCACTGTTGACACACCGCCAGTAGCCATCCCTCTTGTCCAGAAAACTCGTCTTCCCACGTACATAATACATACTGTTGCATTGTTGTAAAATTACCTCCCTTGTTCGTCATACGCCATGTTCTGTACATACACCATACAACAACCAGAGCCGTCGTACAATTCCCATAAGGAGAAACCGAAATCCACACACACACTTTGCTGCGTCCATCCCCCCAGTTTAGACTTTGGAGGATTCGTGATACACGAAAGAGGATTTCTGCTGACTCAATAGGTTCCACAGAAGACGACCATATCCCTTTTTTTTTTTTTTTTTTCACTCGGCATCTTCACAAGCAACAGGCACGTCCGCATGGACCCAACTTGGCAGCGCGGGTCGGCGCGCCATGTTGGTGGTGGCTTGGGGTTCCAGTGACGCAAATCATGCCAATCTGCCTTCTCGGAGCATGGGGAAAGTGACTAAGTCTTGTACGCTTTTTTTCGAACTCCTTTTCTAGCTATGCTGTGATACTGACACTGCTTTTTCCGTCCTGCAATTCCATGATTTCCACAGCCCCAACCGTTGCTTACGCATCAGCGTCGTTGAGCGAATCAGCCCAGCTAACACCACCACCACCTTCGCGATACGCCAGGCTCGGGAGAAACGCAGACAGGGTCTCGAGATCGAGAGGCTTGTCTTGCTCCGCAACTGCGACTTCCTCCTGCGCATTCGACACAGGAGCGGCAGCGGACGAATCCGCCTTGGGCGCTTCGTCCTCGCTCTCCGCTCTGCTCGCGCCGCCACTCTCGCCCCTCTCCCTCTCTTCTGCTTCCGCCTCGGCAGCCTCCCAATCATCCACAGCCTCTTCACGCATCTTCTCTACCGCCTTCTTCTTGCTCTTCTCCTTGGTCCGCGTCGAAGATGGCGCCAGGACCGTGTACCCGTTGCTGCTAGGCGGGGTGCTGGATCCGCTGCCGTGCGCTGCAGCTGGTCTGCGCACAGGAGCTGCTGCTTTAGCTGCAACCTGGCTCCAGCCGCCATTGTCGGCCTGGTCAGTCTCGCGATTGAGAATATTGAGGCTGGCGTCGGCGCGGCATAGTTGGACGGAGCCCAATCCGTGTTTGCGGACTTCGCGTGCAAGAGCTGCTTTGATGTTTTTCAACGCACTTTCGACGTCGCGTGTGCCGATTGAAGCTGGCGGGTTCGCCTTGAGGACCACTTCGTCCGAGGGCAAGAATGAAATGTCAAATGGGATCCCAGGGACGGAATCGAGGACGGGGCGAACGCATGAGCGCAGCTCTTCGATTGTCAAGCCAAAGCGAGGCGACGCAAGGAGGAAGCTGTTGAAGGGGTCGCCGAGCACATTACTGGCTTTGAGCTTCGATGTGTCTGAAGTGATCTTGGGTTGAGCATTTCGCTGGTTGTAACGGATGCGGATACATTCGCCGAGTGTTTTGGAGGGCGCGCTCACGAATCGAGGTGTCTTGTAGATCAAAACATGCCGATGAGGCGGCGGGTCCATGCTCTCCGAGTCAAGACCAAAGTCTTCAGCCAGGGCGTGGATGAATGCTCGCTGGTGCTTTGGCATGGGCTTGAAGCGAAGACGTTTTTCTTCAGGGCTGCTGGCAAATACGCGGAATTCGCGTTCCTGAGTCTGGGCCCATGGCACATTGCCCTGATAAAGTGAAAGCGTCTCGGCAGAATAAGGTATATGGTCGTCTTTGTTGGCGTCCGGATTGACATGGAGAGCAAGAGCAAGCTTGCGGTTTCGCTCGAGGCGAGCGCATTCATCGTCGCACTTTAGCGACTTTTCGAGGTTTCCCTGGCTGTCCTTTGTTGCTAGACACTTGGCCTCCTGCTTGCTGCGTTGACAAGAGCAAGTGATGTGGATCTTGTATTGGCAGGGCTTGGTCTCATCACAAGCGTATGGCGAATGACATTGGATTGAGCAAGGATGCCCACACGTCTTTTCCTTGCCGCACTCTTGCTTACAGACGGTACCAGAGTCTTCGCAGTCTCCTGGCTTGTGGCATGGTTTTCGGCACCTGTGAGCTCCGCATTTGAGCTTCCTTCCGCAAATCTCGCCGCACCTCGCCTCTTGCAGCCAGCAAGGCTGGTTCTTGAGAACATTCTTGCTGCACATACACGTTTTGACCGTCAAGTATGGACACTTGGGACAAGTTTCCTCATCTTGATGGCAATTGTGAGTGACTTGAGGATGACCGCAGGCCTTTGGCCTCTCACACTCATAACGACAAGGAGGTGGCTTTGTGCCACACGGAAGCGGAGGCTCGAGGACAGTCCTGCCACAGTGACAGCTGATTTCCTCAAAAATTGCTTCGCGACAGCTGCGGCAAGGCCCCTTGTGGCAAAGCTCCTCGCATTCATGGGTTCCACACTTCAAAAGACGACCGCAACGCTTGACACAGACGTGTTCGGCCTCGATCATCTCCACGGGTATACTGCCATTTTCGAGCTCATGTGGTCGACGCCTTGTTGGGCGTTTGGAAGTCCTTTCTGCTGCCTTCTTCTCGCCAGGGCAACAGCGACTTCCGCAGATGTGACGACCACAATTCATTGTGACTCGACAGGTCCTCATACAATGAGGCTGTTCCTGGACGCCCTGATGACAGATGGTAGACAGATTCGTCTTTCCGCATCGGCAAGAAATTGGCATTTTCTCCAAGCATGGTACTTGATCGCAGTCGCCAGAATGGCAAACCCGGGAACAGGAGTGGCCACAAGCCAAGAGCTTGTTACAACGCTGTTTGCAATTAGGAATTGGGTCTTCGCAGGTGGTGCGAGGCTTATCGGTGATTTTGCTAAGCGGAGTCTTGCCGCAAGGGCAAGAGGATACCAGTTCCGGGGAGCGAGGACAGTGAGAGACAGCTTGCTCTTGAGCATGGCACGATCTCTGACACTGATGCTTGCCACAATCGAAGTAACGAGCGCACGCGTTTGTGCACTCGAAGACGCCAGTCCACTCTTCCAGGATTTGTTCTCCGTCGTCAGGTTTGTAGGTTCTTTTGCTGAATTTCTCATCGCCACGGTCAGCACACATCATCGGCTTTTCTTCCTGTCCGCAATAGCAGCGGGCGTCTACCAGGACTTCACAAGCACCGCAGAATCCTTCATGACAAGGACGCTCGCAAAAATGCTCGCCGCAAGGCATCATCTCTCCACAGACTTGGCCGCAGCTCCATCCATTCTCGTAATCGGTGTCCAGACATCTCTGAGTCTTCGAATCTTTGCCGCAAAAACACGATTGTGTAGGGCCCATTTGACTGCATGGGGGACAAGGACCTGCATGGCAAATTTCCGGGCAAGTATGCGGGCACGACTTGGGAATGATTCGTTCCCGTCCACAAGTCTGACCGCAGGAGAATGGAGGCATTCCTGGGATAGATTTTGGATCTTGTTCTTTTTGACACCAGCAGTTGAAGTATTTCGGGACATTGTCTTGAGGGAGGTTGCATCCAGGACATCTCCACGGGCGATCACTGTGTTCTGCAAGTGAGTTGGACGCCCATTCGCCGATGCACTTCAAGTGGAAGACGGTCCAGCACGTCCTGCAAGACCACATTCGGGAATTCCTTTGAACCTCGTTTGTGCAGATGGCACATTCATAATGTCCGTTGTCAATGTCCTCGTGGACGCGGGTTGTGATGTCCGGGGCTTTCGATCTGGACGCCCTACGTTTGCGAGGGCGCGCTTGCTCAAGCTCCCGTATCCGTGGGCGGTGGCCAGGTTGGAAATCCGGCGCATCTGGCTGCAAGCCTGGTGCAGGAGCTCCGTCTACCGCATTCGTTGCGGTCAACTGGCCCCCAAAAGTCCTCCCCTGAAAGGTTCTGATGACTTGTCCGCGACTTGATTGTGTCCCTCCGCGACCTTGACTCTGTCCACGACGGTTTTGCGCGCCACCTCGTCCTTGCTGTCCACCGCGCCGATTTCGTCCGCCCCGAATGGTGTTGCCAGCGCCCGAATCTGCCACGGCTGATGCTGACGAAACATTTCCAGTCTCTTGAGATTCTTGTGCTACAGTAGTCGCTGAAGCAGGTTGTCGCGCTGGCTGCGCTGAACCTCGATTGCCCCGACCACCTCTTCCAGCTCTGCCTCCTCTCCTAGCAGATGTTTGCTGCTGTTGCGATTGATTTGGCTGCACAGCGCCTCCTGCTGCCTCGGGAGTTTGAGCATTGATCCTCGGCCGTGGTCCTCTGTTTCTGTTTCGCTGCGGGGTATTGGTCTCTCGTCCAGTTGGAGGCGCGACCGAGGCTGTGGTATCCGCGGGCATGGCGACTGTTCCAAGAGCAAAAGTACCCGTACCAGAGGATAGAATAGTGAAAGTTGGTAATGTAAGTTTCGGGTGGCTAAAGTGGTTGTAGGCAGGGTGGCGGGCAGCGGGTCTCCCGAGAGCGTCGCGCCTGCGAAAAAGAAAGAGTTTGGATAGGCTTCAAAAAACCAGCCTAAGTGAACAAATTAAGGAAGCAGACAAGGCCACAATTCAAGCGAGCGAAGAGACGACTTGTGCCTGGCTGGACAGCAGGTGGCGACAATCAGGTCGGCGTCGCTGTGCGAAAGAGGCGCACTTTATGTAAGAAACGGAAGTGCAATGCTCAGTCGATGGAGGCTATGACGCGGAGGTCCGTGCAGCAGCCCTGAGTCAGAGTGACCAGTCCAGAGATAATCCATAGAAGTTGATTTTGCTGAAACGACTGAGAGACACAGCATAGCCTCGTACAGATGCTGCTACTCTGCCTAATGTGGAGAGCATCTGATACTACGATTTTCCATAGCGTTGGAGGCCAAGAGCGATTCAATGTAAATGCTCTGGTGGCGGGACAATGATCCCTGCTCGACTTTAGTCTTATCGCCGTAGGCGGTGAAACTCGGGCGGAACAATAGAGCTGCCGTTTCCCGGCCTGAGGCGTTCCGCGGGCCGGACGTCACTCCATGCCCGAGCTACCAGACGCGGAGCATCGCTGAACAACCGCACCTGGACCATCTTCATCATGGCTCTCAGAACTGTGGGTGCTGTGGCTCTTTCAATTTCGGCCGCTACCGCATTCCAGGGAGCTTCTCCTCTTTTCGTCGTTTCGTCGTCGAGGTGAGTCTGAAACACCGTTCATGCCAGCTTGTCTGCTAACTCGTCGCAGTGAACTCCCTCAACTCCAGAGCAAGAGTCTCACCACCTCGTCTTCCGCTTCACAGTCTATCGAACAGCTCCTCGTCGGCTGCCCATCTGATTCCTATGTCGTTGTCAATCAACCTGGTGTCTCCGTTGCCGACTATGACAACAAATGGTCCGCCCCATGGCTGAGAAAGCAATTCCAATCGAAAGACAAGCAAATCAAATCAGCCGCCATAAACGAAGTTATCGACGGGCTTGACGCGGAGAACATTACGAAATATGTGGCTGAGCACTGCAATGCAATGCGCGCTGAGGTAGATGCCTCGAGCGGTTACATATCGCTCAACGACGCTACGCCGCGGGTCATCAAAATCGACTTTGCCGCACCTCCCACAAAGCCAGAGGATAGGTCTTCGGCACTCATTGAGAGTGATGCTTTCCTTGAAGCCGTCATGTCCAAAGTCCAAGACAAGAGCTACACGCTTATATTCACTACCACACCCGTCTCTGGTGCCCAGATTCCTGTGCCAAAGGAGCACGAGGTCCAGTATGAGATGGAAGACTCTTATGGCCTGCATACTGAGATGAGGCGTGAGACGCGCCAGCGGCCAAAAGTCTCCAACGATGTCGCCTTGTTTGAGAAATACCAGTTCCTTTCGCCTGGTACGTCACTTTGTCATCGCATCATCTGAAGCAATCGCTAACTTGCCCACAGGTATCTTCATGGGCCTCTTCACTGGCCTCATTCTCTTCCTCATTCTGTACGTTGGCATCAGCGCCGTCGCTGGACTCGAAGTCTCCTACTATGCCTTCAGCAAAGAGATGGGTCCTTCAGCTCAAAAGAAGCAGCAGTGAATGAGTGCTTTGTGAATTCAAGTCTTTGTTCAATTTGCGTCTGAGGACCATCGGGACCGGAGTTTTTGAGGATCTTGTGTGTTCATGTACAAATCAAAGCGCTTTGAAGAGCGAATGCAGTGGTTGAGATAGGATGAACGAGAGATTCCCATGACTTTGATTCGTCGAGGATTACAATCAGCGATGTCTCAAATGGTCTGTTAGTCACCGAGGACTGACGCAGTCTGCCTGGGACGTTCGCGGCACAAATCACGGTTCTCATCGCCCTGGACCACAACTAACCAGCCCCCTGATAAAATGGTGCTCGAATGGGAAAACTTCAGGGCGCAGCATGTTGGCTACTCACGAACAAATCACATTCACGAGCATAGCATCAAGACTGAAAAAGAAGCCGCAACCATATTGATACTGATACGCGACTACCAAGGTAAAAAAAAGGCGTGATGTGCAAACAGATCAACCGCCCGTAAACAGTCAGACCGAGCAACATCAGCCTCGCTCCGCGTAACCTTGCGTCCCAACGCCTCTACTATGTATTGCCGCCGAGAGGAACGCCAGAGCCTGGTCTTGCCAACTAGTAGATCACCGAAGAGGTTTTTTTTTTTTTTTTTTTTTTTTGGTCGAATTTGGAGGAAAGCTTTATGGACGAGAAGGAGAAGAACGGTCGTGTTGTTGTCGCAAGGGAGAGCAGAGATGGCGCGTTGGTAGCGTGTGCTTGTCGTCATGGCTCATCTACGGTCCCGTCTCGTGAAGGGTTCCAAGTCGGGCGAGGAGAGGGCGTTTAGAAGTCGAGCTCCTCGTTGGCGGTGTCGACGACGTCGGCAAGGGCCTCAGCGGCACGCTTGGCCTTGCGGCAAGGCTGGCCGGGCTTGACGCAGAAGCGCCACTTGAAGCCGTAGCCGGCCTCAGCATCGGCCTCCGGGGCAGCGAGGGCCTCGGCGATGGCCTCGGCAGCACGCTTGACGCGGACGACCTGGACGAAGTCGGAGACGGGCTCAGCGTCACGCTTCTCGAGGTGGCCGAGAGCTGATGTTTGTCAGTCAGGGGCGGTTCAACATCAAGGGGGGCTAAGGGGGTTTACGTACCGAGCTCGCTGGCCTCAGCACCAGCAGCAGCGTAGGCGTCAGAGACGGCATCAGCGATGGCGTCAGCGTGACGCTTGGCCATGCGGCAGGGCTGACCGGGCTTCTGGCAGAAACGCCAGATACGGCCGACCCAACCCTTGGTGGGGCCCTTCCACTTGGGGTCGGCCTCAGCGTTGGGGGCAGCAAGGGCAACGGCGGCAGCGTCAGCAGCACGCTTGACCTTGTCGCAAGGCTGACCGGGCTGGAGGCAGAAGGCCTGGGCGTCGGGAGCGGCAGCCGCGTAGGCACCGACGATGGTGATAGCACCAGCAATGGCAGTGGTAACCTTCATGATTGTTTTTTTGGGGTTGTCGGTTTGGAAGTGAGTGAATGCAGACCGTTGGTAGAGAAGAAATTCCATCTGGCTCTCAGGTCCAGGATTTATACAAAATCCATGTCCATTGAGGCGTGGTGTTGGTGTTGCCGTCAATAGGCTTCAATAAAAGACCGTATCTTCAATAAGGTGAAAGCTGGATAAAGAGTGAACAGCCAAAGGCTGTATGTACGAAAGAGGAGAAGGAAATCTGGGAAATTCAAAGTTTTCAGGAGAAGTCAAAAGATATAGCGGTGTCGAAGAAATCATCTGAGCAGTGTCTAGACCGATGCAACTATGCTGGCCAACTACCATGTGTCATGGCGAGTTCGCGACAGGACACCGGGTTCACTTGTCCAGAGTCATATTGCGTCAATACATCGTGTCGTGTGTGGCCTGCTCGTGATTTTTTTGGTCAAATCATGAGGCGCTGGAAATAGCAGCAGAATCGCCGCTGCGAAACGGTGTCCCGTTACCCTCGCACATCAAATTTTGACCAATGTCATCGTGAAATTCTCAAAGCTCAAGTTGTGGTCCGCGTGGCTTTGGTGTGCAGCCGGAAGTCGGTTGGCTGGAAGTGGTTCTCAATAGGAGTCGGCGGCCAAATCAGGTTAGATGTCACAAGTCGCTCAATAGCCGACCAGACCAACAGGTGAAAAGATGGCGACTGATAAGTTGTGGAGCCCAGATCGGTAAGCTTTGTCCTCCTCGGGTCATCTGAAAGAAGCTGAAGCAAAGGCTTGCTCCATTTTGGTAGTGCTTGAATTTCTATCAAGTTGAGTCTTGGCGACGCGCCGCTCCAAGGTGAACGCTTTCTTGCCGAAAGTTCAGTACCCATGTGCATTATCAGGGTAAGCCCATTCTTGTTGTTCCAAGCTCTTCAAGTGTCTGATGAATGTGGCTCAAAGGCAGCCTCATGTCCAACGGCTGAGATGAGGCAGGATATATACATTTCCAGAACCAGCCATCTGGAAGCATCTTCCACGCGCTTCGAAGACGGAATCTTCAGCGTCGGGACTCCACGGGCGACGGTGTGGTTGGAGCAGAGAGAGCCTGTTGATAAGGGACGTAGCTGTTGGTTGTCCAGAGATGATGATCCAAGCGATGGGTCTGGCTCAGGGACCGACCGGGCCGTCGCACGGACCCGCTGCGGTCCGCGTCCGTTCGTGTCGTCACCCGACAAGAACGCGATCCGCGATTGTTGTAGGGTTCCATCGTCCTTCGCGCCATGCGCACTATGTTTTCCAGTGCTGCGAGGCGCGCAGCCCTCAATGATCGCTCAGCATGGGTCTGCAACCAATGCAGACTTCGTTCGCGACTCAGGAGGAGCTTTGCTACTGCCATGGCAGTAAGCGATGAAAAGAAGTACTTCATCACCACACCCATATTTTACGTCAATGCTGGTACTCCTCACTGAAATATTTCCAACCCAGTCACTAATGAACTGCGTGTAGCTCCTCATGTTGGCCACCTCTATACGATGGTCCTCGCGGACATTCTCAAGCGCTGGCAAGTTCTGAGAGGAAGGGATGCCCTTCTGTCCACAGGCACCGATGAGCATGGGCTCAAGGTGCAGCAAGCAGCGGCGAAGGCGGCTATGCCAGGACAGCTATTTTGCGATAAAGGCGCCGAAGTCTTCCAAAATTTGGCTGCGCGCGGCCACATCTCCCACGATCATTTTGTCCGGACGACAGACCAACAGCATAAGGACGGTGTGAAATTCGCATGGGTAGGACGAAGGCAATGGACAAAATATTGGGCTACACACTCACGCATATATAGGAAGTCCTAGAAAAGCGTGGATATATCTACTTGTCCAAGCATGAGGGATGGTACTCGGTCAGCGACGAAACTTTCTATCCGTCTGCACAGGTTCATCTGATCATAGATCCTACAACGGGCAAGAAGATTATGGTATGCTTTCAAGCCATTGCTGCCATTGAGGCATGTTTGACCATGGCTAGGTATCCAAGGAAACCGGCAAAGAGGTCGAGTGGACAACCGAAACAAATTACCACTTTCAACTGTCGGCTTTCCGGGACAAACTTTTGGAGTTTTACAAAGAGAATCCAGACTGGATAGTGCCGCGATTCCGGATGGAAGAGGTCATACAATCGGTCACTGCAGGCCTTTCAGACCTGTCCATTTCAAGGCCAGGTTCGAGGCTGAAGTGGGCAATCCCAGTTCCGACGGACGACCAACAAAGGATCTATGTTTGGCTGGATGCTCTTCTCAATTACGCCACTACAATCGGGTTCCCGTGGTCGCCTGACGCAGAAACAAGAAATGAGACGCTCGTCGAGCAAGGCGGAGGTGACGCGAGCAGCCCCCCGGAGGTTACCAAAGGCACAACAGAAACGCAAAACGAGTTTGAAGAAGCGCCCGCCAACACAACCGCCGACTCAGTGGAACCGTACAGGGAGTCTACAGAGATGGCCTCTAGTGGCTGGCCACCTGACTGTCATGTCATTGGCAAGGACATTATGCGGTTCCATTGCGTCTACTGGCCGGCATTCTGCATGGCACTGGGCCTTCCCTTGCCGCGACGCATACTCGCCACCAGCCACTGGATCATGGGCAAACAGAAAATGTCAAAATCGCTCGGAAATGTAGTGAACCCCTTTTCTGTTCTCGATCGCTTCGGAGCGGATGCGATGCGCTTCTACCTGGCGCACGACGGCGGCATCAACGATGACTCCAACTACAGCAACCACTTCGTCATTGTACATTACAAGAAGAGCCTACAAAACGGCATAGGCAATCTGGCGCAACGAATCACCAGAGGCAAAGGGTTTGACCTGCGAAGAGCAATCGAGACGGCGGAGCAGCACAAGCCCAGAGCACACCGAGAGCACCAACAGGCTGCTCGTCAATTCTGGAAGATTCTGGACAACGTCGCGAATGACGTCGAAGCGAAAATGCAACAATACGACGTTAGCGGCGCACTCCGGACGATCATGGAAGTCGTGTACGAGACGAACCGCTATCTGCAGGAGGTCGCGCCGTGGAAATACGTAACCAAGGACAAGGCCGAAGTAGATCTGGGGCTAGACATGCCAGAGATGGCCGTCGTAAGACAGCGACACATGACGCACGTCGACCGCACCATTTACAACTGCGCGGAGTCGCTGCGCATCACGGGGATCCTGCTCCAGCCGTACATGCCGGCGAAGATGAAGACTTTGCTCGACCTGCTCGGCGTCGCAAAGGGCAGAAGGACGCTCAAGGACGCCCATCCTGGCGTGGACAAGGACTATGGTGATTCACAGCTGGATCCGATGAAGGTTATGCTGTTTCCAAAAATCATCGAAGGTTAGCTGGACACGGCGGTTGAGAACCAATTCAAGGTCTGGTGACAAAAGTCACAGCACACATAGGCATGAAGTATTCATGAAAACAGGGAGCTGTCAAGTGGATGTGTTCCCCATGCCGTCTGCTACCGATCCTCGATTCATGGATTGTACAGCAAGTCAAATACCTCAGCCGACTCAAAATTTCGCTCAAAATTCTACGTACTAGCTCAAATATCACACATTCAATGACACGTCCGCTTTCAAATCTCAAGTACTTAGCCGTCGCTGTGTCGAAGATGTGCTCAGGGCCTCAAATGCCCCCCTGATGCAACGGTAGCACCAAAGAACATCCGCGTTTTTCTCCACTGCCTTGGTCTCCCCCTCACACGTGCATCTCCGAAGTACCCATAGGGAATTTTACAATCTCATCCTCGGCAGGCAGCCTCTCCTTTTGGAGCCTTGCGGCCACGGCATCGACCTCGTCCCAGACGCGCAAGACGTTTAGTCCGACAATCTTGGCCACATCTGCGTCGCTGACGCCCTGCCTGAGCAGCTCGGCAACCAAATCTGGGAACTTGCTCACGTCCTCCAGACCCTCGGGCGTGCCCTCGATGCCATCGTAGTCGGTCCCCAGGCCGACGTAGTCATATCCAATCTGCTCGCCAATGTACTTGATGTGGCGGACGACCTGGTGCAGCGTGACGTTCGGCTTGTACAAATCAGGGATGCCAGTGCCATCGTTGGACTCGGTGCACGAAATGAAGCCCGGGTTGAAGTTGACGAGCACGACGGCCTTGCGCAGCTTGACGAGCTTGAGTATGTAGTCGGGCACGTTGCGCGGGTGCGGGCACAGGGCGTAGGCGGAGCTGTGGCTGAAGATGGGCGGCGCGATGCTGCCTGCCCAGTCACCGTCTTCGGTGCCGCTCAGCACGTCGCGCATCGTGTCGGGGCTTACGTGCGACAGGTCGACTATCATGCCCAGCCGGTTCATCTCCTCGATGAGCACGCGGCCGGCGGGGGAGACGCCACCCCACTTGGGCGTGCTCTTGACCCCCCTGTTCTTCTCGTCGATGGTGACAGCTGCATCGGCGTAGATGTTGTGGCAGTTCCACGTCAGCGTTGCGTAGCGTACGCCGAGCTGGTGGTAGAGGCGGAGTGTTGAGAGGGAGTTTCCAATCTGATGGAGACCTTCGATGATGACGGGAGATATGAAGCCTCTCTCCCTGAAGGCGCGGCGGGCAGCCGCAGCGTTAGGAGTAGGCGTAAAATACTTGGGATACAATTGGCCGAGGCGGTGATATAGATCGAGCTGTTCGAGAGTCGCTTTAACAACTGCACCAGGCAAGTCAATCCCCACCAGTTTCTCTCAATTTCCATGGCTAGAGGGGCTTTTTGGCTTGAAAGGATGTGGCACAGGGGGAGCATGCATTGCTTTCGAGGAATGAGACACGAAAAACCCACATACTGGGAGCATAGGCAGCATCAGAGAAATCGGAGCCGTTGGCAGGACACGGTTCAAAGGCACTCCAAAAAGCACCGCCGCTCATTCCGGCCTCGAGTCTGGGAATGTCGGTGTGCTGTTCGAGCCCGCCATTCTCAAACCTTTCCTTGAACGTCTCGCCGTAGACGTGGTCTCCGTAAAGCGCCCGTAGGACGATGAAGAGGTCATTGTGTCCGTCTGCCTGTCGTCAGAGAAGCACGCGTATAGAACGGCACATCATCAAGGACCTATCAATGGATTCTGCCTCAAGATCTTGCGAGCGCGATACTCAACTGACGAACAGTCTTCGCGCAGACAATGGACGAAGTCATGGTCGGAGAATTGGACGTAAATAGCACCCAGAACAAAGGCTGGGATCACAATGAAGTTGAAGACAAGGCTCAGAGGTGAGCGAGCTGCGCGCTGCAAAGCATGGCGTTTTTCAGAAGGCGTGAGGCCCGATTGCTTGACATTTACTTCAGATTTCTCAGTGGGCATGTCGACATTGAAGAGGCAACAAGAGCATTGAAGAGGAGAGATAACGTACGCAGCATGACGGGAAGGTTGGAGGGTTGTTTTAACCAAATAGCGTCAACAGCGGGAGCTTCCCTTCCCTTCCCTTCCCTTCCCACTCTTGGCCCGGGCCGGGGATACGCGGACTTTGGATGGCGGAGACGCGTCCGTGCGCGTCGCAGCGTCGACGCGGCGCACTTCGGTGGTGCTGGAGCTATCTCACTCTCGACGCTCAAGCAAACAAGGAGCACTCGACCAGCGCTGTCTCCCTCCTCCACAATGGCCATCTTTTCGGCCTTCAACCTCATCCGAGGCATGAGTCTCTTCCACATGACTCTGTCGTACTATCTTCTGAGCGCCCCCAAGATGATTGCCGACCAGAACCTCGTCTTCCTGCTGGGCGAGGCCATGCGAATTGTACGAAAAGACTTTCAATTCCCCTTCATTCAATTGTGACATAGCTGACCACCCTGTCTACCACCAGTCCGAGCCCACCGGCTTCGCCAAATCGAGCTCCGCCACGGCCATAGCCGCAGTCTTCCTCGCCTTCCTCGCCGTCTCGGACCTCCTGGCCGTGTCCATGGACGAAGAAGTCGCCTTCCCCTACTGGGCCAACCAGATTCCGACTCGCCTGCTCTTCCTCTTCAGCCTCACCAGCTACTCGTACTTTTTCAAGCCCGGGTTGACGTTTGCCCCTGGTCCCGGAGATTTCTTGAAGAATAGGGTCGTCTTTGTGTGGGGCTTCTTTGAGTGCACAATGTGGTTCTGGGTACGTTTTGGACTCGGTATGGATCCAATTGGGTGCTGATGAGACAACATAGGCATATATTCGCATGCGTGAGGAAAAGTTTGAATTTGCCAAGCGTCTGTTTGAGAGAAGGAAGAAGGAAGCAGTTGCATTGAGGGACGACTGATATGCTGGCCAGGGCTAGAAGAATCTATTCAAAGCTCCATCTGCGGGTGCGCCCAAGGATACTGGCTACAGTGTGACTATTGACATGGTCGAAATCCTTGTCCAGCTCAGAAACTTGTACGACTGCGCTCCTTTTCAAAAACCGTATACGCCAGACATAATCTCTTGGAAGAGCGCGGACATCGAAACCAGGACAGCTTCTAGCGAGAACCAAAAAATTCTGATTCACTGCCAACACTCAGCCTTCCAGTCTTCAAGCGTTTTTGAGACTGAATCCAAGATCACTATCCAGCTACGGCGACTCCGTGTTAGGACGGCTCGCTGAGGACCCTCCCCTGGGCCAAGTCTCATTCTTAGTCGCACCCTCTTCTGCGTCCTTCCCTCAAAATGCTCGTTTTCCTGCTAATCAGCGAAGGTAGCGACCTACGCATCATCAGCACCGAACTTGAGGTCATTGTCGGGGATCCTGACGACGGCACTATTGAGGCGAGCCCTGCCCCATTCCCAGCTGGTGCAACATCTGGCGCAACCTCTCCACCTCCTCCCTCTCTTCCTGCTCCTCCTCCGCTCGAATCTGGTCGAGCACGGCCTCAATGTGGCGCAGTGATTCCTCTAGTCCCCCAACCACTTCATACGCCTGGGCCTCGCGCTGCGTCTGTCCCTGGGCATCCCTCAGGTTCTGTTCCTAAGCTCGGCGCTGCTGCTCTGCGAGTCTTTCCGCGTCTCTGCGCCGCACCTCTGCGAGTCTTTCCGCCTCTCTGCGCCGTATCTCTGCGAGTCTCTCCGCCTCTCTGCGCCGCACCTCTTGGGCCCGCTCTCGTGCCTGCCGCTGCCGCTCTCTTGCCCGTCGCTCCCGCTCTCTTACCTCCCGCTGCCGCGCTCGTTCGCACGATGCCGCACGCGCTGCTTCAGCTTGCTCCATGGCCTGCCACTCCTGTCGTATCTCTTCCTCGCGCCTTGCCTCTTCTCTTTCAAGGTCTCGCTCGTGCTTGTCGCGCCATAGTGGTCCTAAGGCATCCCACAAGGTTTGAGACGAGGCGCGGAGGTAGCGGTGCTCCCTGCGACGCCGTAGCCATTCCGCCAACGTGGAGTGCAAGACACGGTTGGTCACGCGCTGCACGAGCGGCCTTCTGGCATTGGGTTGCGCCTCTTGGTTGTTGGACGGCATGTTGGAGGGCGGATGGCGATGGGAGGATTGGTCTTCGGTGGGTTGAGCTGAGCAATGATGGATGCGGCCACTGTCTGTCTTGCCTCTGGTTGAAATGTGTGCGTACTGATTCAGATGTGTAGCGAATGGTTGACCGGAAAGATGACTGAATGGATGTTTGAAACTGCAATATCAGAATGATCGGTCGAATGATGCTGTGTTTTTGATGATCTGGAATTGAACAATCACTGCCACCTATGGGCCTCAGACAGGGTCGCTCCTTCTCACACCTCGAAGTTGCCAACCGTTCAGAACCTATGCTGTTGCCCTGCCGCCAGGCGTGGATCCATGGGAGTTGTTCAATCGTGGTTGCGCATTCTCCCTTGAATTGGTCCCTTGAGAGGCATCATGTCACCCCTTCCCCCCACGAACCTGGAGACCATGTATAAGTTTATACCTTCCCTCGCTTTCTTTCATCCATTGCTCTCTGCCTACCATCCCTCACTCAACATGAATAGCCCCAACTCTTCGCCATCACGGCTTCAAGACGAACCACCAGCATACGACATTTTCAACGAGCAATCCACGCACGACAAACCAGTTTATCAATCCTTACATCTACCAGAAGTCGACAACGTCACAATTCAAAACGACTCCCGATGCTCTCAACCTTGCTGCACAACAACAAGAGTCGATGGAGTTCATGACACCGTCAATAGACGGCGAGCCACTCCTACAGTTACCTTTGATGAAGAATAAAAGTCACACGTGTGAAGAGCCTCTCCAGCTATTCTCTAATGCACCATAGCCCCTCAGCAACAGCCCAGATGTGGTAGCAGACGACTGCTCCTCAGGCGTAGTTGTGGCCGCGGATGACTGCTCCCCAGACGCCGCCATGATGGCGGACAAAACTCCTCCTTAGAACTTGGAGTTTTCCCAAACCCGTCCAGGAAACTCTTCCTCTGCATCTCGGGATGCCACCCGTTTCTGCTCTACACAATGTGGATTTTCATTGCCGAAGCAGAGGGGAAAGTGAGAACGGCACAAATGGACGGAATTCGACAACTAGTTGTGTTGCGGATCGTCGCGCTATCTGGATTGCTTGGATCAAGTGGCGAGAGGATTGGGAGAGTGGACTGCTTTACGGATGCGTTGTATGTAGTCTCATTGACCGAAGCTTGGTGACAAAAGTCGTGGCATATACAAGTGAGGGTTTCGGCGAACTGGGCCTTGGATGCTCCTTGTCACTGTCATCTGCATGTAGACGCTTGAATGTTCCCAAATCTTGACCTTTGAGTGATGGGAGGTGGCTTGAATGCTTCCTGCTGACCACCAGACCAGAGAAAGAACGCTCCCTATCACCTTACACACTTTGTACGTTGCATGTGCCACGACTTGTGTCGCCAAGCCTCGGACCCAAGCATGCAAAGAATTGAGATGTATTCAAGGGCAGAAACCAGAAAGGGCATCATGTCACGCGACTCACGGACGCCAAATGTCAGATGCCAAAGCAGAGCGTCAACGACCTTACGGCCGAATGTAATTTTCATTGCTCATGGTAGTGTGTAGTATCCGGGCCTCAGCCACGGGGGTAGAGGACGTGGTATCAAGCCCATTGACAGCAACGCCCACCATTCAATCAACCGAATGACCGACCGACTGACTGACTAACCCATTTGGAAAACCCTTTTTTCTTTTTCATTCAGGCTGGCGAAAACCCGGGCGACCGAACCCCTCCTCGAACCTGGATTGCGTACGTCTGTCTCGGGCGTGGGCGCAATCACAATGCTCAATTAAACCATCAAGATGCGGGATGGGGACGAAACGCGCTTAAGCGTCCTCGACGACGGCGGTGGTCAGGCCCTTGGGGTCCTTGACGTTGACGGCCTGGACGTACGAGTACAGCTTCTCCTTGGCGCCCTCCTCGTCGTTGCGCTTGCGCGAGATGCGGACGCGCAGGCGGAAGGGGACGCCCTTGATGCCGGACTCCCAGACCTTCTTGTTGAGCTGGGGGTCGAGGCGGACGTCCGACGTGCCCTGTTGCAGCAGCGAAAAGCTTTGCGTCAGCCCGACGTTGTCTTCTCTTTCCTCCTTTCTCGCGCGCCCTGGATGAGGAGAGAACTGGAAACACGTACCATGGCCTTGGTGGCAAAGTCCCTAATCTCCTTGATGGCGCGGGGAGCCCTCTTCTTGAAAGAGACGCCGTGGACCTATTTGTATCGCAAAATATTCCGAATCAGTCTTCCGCCCAATGCCACTTTGACTCGAAGCTCAGTGACCATTGCTGGACTTCACCAAACTGATTTTCAAAAACTACGTACACGCTTGTGCAGGTGGATGGTGTACTCGCGAGCGACGACGTCGGCGATGGCGCTGCGCTGCGTCTTGCCCGCGGCGGGCTTGTTGGACTTGGCTTGGTTGGGCATTTTGTGACTGCGCGTGGTGCCGTCGACCGGTCAGCGGGTGCCTCTGATTGAGCGAGAGAGACGATCTCACGAGGAGACGCTAGATTTTCGGTTCACTTACAGAGTTGTCTTTGGAGGGTGGCCTAGGGTCAATTGTCCAGATGGTCGTCGCGATGAGCGAAAAGACCTGGGGTGCGCCGACGATTTAGTGTGGGTTTGCTCGCTTGCGTCGGCACAATCTCGGCCACTAGCCACACGTGGCGCAGCTTGTGGCGCGTCACCAGGTCCTTTTTCTTCACCTGGACTGACCACCTATCGGACGGGAGTCTTGCGTACATGTACATGTATTCAGATACACCAATTGCATTAAACAATTTCACATAACAATTACAGCCAGTACAATCTACACGGCTCCAGGATGTGCCAGGTATCCCACAAACGACGCGCGCCTCCAACCCAACCAACCCTGCCCGCCCTCATAACTCCCATAGTGTCCCCAGTCCCAGCCAAACCAATGCCTAAAAATTGAAGAATGCCAGCCCACTGAACTCCTTTTTCCAAACGTGCCCATGCATAACGTTGTTTCTCGTCCCCCAACCGACCGTTTCGGAATTCTGCTTTAGAAAAAGCGAATGCAAAAACCCTTCGAAACGCGAATTATGTGTGGAACAAGACTCCTTCTCACCGATGCCCAATGAGCTCAAGCCCCTCCAGCATATCCATGCCGCCTTCGTCTTCAATTTCCTCCTCTTCCTCTGCATCATCTTCATCCACACTCTCGTCATCGCTATCGTCCTCCGCCGTGCCTTCCACCTCATCGTCTGATCCCCCGAGGAAACGACGGACAGGAGACAAAGAACGGACACGCTGCAGCATCTCAAATGGCGAAAAGGGCGACCCATCCGCAGAGGAAGGCCTCCTAGCTTCCCTTTCCCTCTCACGTGCCTCACGCTCTTCTCTTTCGGCGAGGAGAAAGTACGAGCCAGAGGACCGCCGGTCGACGGGTCGCGGCGCAGGAACCAAACGAGATCGAGGTGAAGTTGGCGTCGCGGCCTGTTGTGCAGGACTGTCTGGTCCCAAATCATCGGCAGTCTCGTTTGCCGCAAGGAGACGAAGTTCGCTCGTGTTGAACGATTCGCAATGAGCACATTGGTTGCCAAGCCAGTGGTAAGCCGACGTCGATTTGACGGAGCAGTCGTTGCAGTTGATGACAACTCGTGTGTCGGCAAATTGAGCAGGCATTGGTTGGCTAATAACGGCGTCCTTGAGCTTGCGCCATTGAAGCTCCATATTGACGGCGCTCTTCTTGCACATGGGGCATTTGTAGTCGATTTGCATGTATGCATCATAGCAGTCGCGGTGCATGTAGTGGCCGCATTTCATAGAGACAACGTCGGTGGAAGAGGTAAACATGTAATCCTTGCAGATGGGACAATCCGCGTCGGTAGCGTGTTCGATACACCGGTGGTCATCGGCATATTTGATGCTAATGCAGACGTTGCATCTCTGAAACGACGTCAGCTCACAACACTCGACAGTCGGAACAAGTGACACACCTTGCAATGAATAAAGTCTTTGCCCAAGCCCTCTCCGCGTCTGCAAATGCCGCAGTCAGGGCAGTGGTAAATGCTCCTCGTGCTATCATTGTCCCAAAGCTTGCAAATGTCGCAGTAGTGCCAGGCCGCTCTGACCTGGCAATTCCTGCAAAACTCGGCTGCTGGCTGTGGTGTGGAGCAAAGCATACACAGCATAGTCCTGGTCTTTCTGCGGTTCAGGTGGTGGTCTTCTCGTTGGTCATGGCAATGTCGGCACGTGTGCCACCGGTGGCAATCAAAGCACTGGATCTTCACATTTCTCTTGTAATGCTTGCAGCCTAACGTCGGTTCCTCCTCTTCATTTCCAAGACTGCCTGCGCTGGCGGCGAGATCCACATGATTTTCGGCAGGGCAGAAGGTAGGCTTCAGGTCTTCCAGGGTCAAGTTATAGGGGTTCTCGATGTCAAGAGAAGAGGACACGGACGCAGGCGAAGAGAGAGGAACATCGACGTCCGCAAAGGACACGGCGGAGCTAGGAGTGAACGGGCGCTCCTGAGAGTGGGTGCTGGACGTGGACCATGGCCGCTGAACATGTCCCTGAGATGCGCGGTACTTTTCCGTCATTAGGCTGTGCATGCGCTGGGCCTTTTCCTCGCTGGGCACCCTGAGCTTGCGAATGTCGTGTATTCTCTGCCGCAGCAGGCGCATACCATCGTCGGCAGGCAACGATTCGGACATGATGACAGCACTCAGAGTGGTATTTGGAGAGGTGTATGAAGATCCACGGTCGGGGTTTCGGTGCAACTGGACGACTGTGCTTTCGTTGCCCCGCGGGGGGAGACCTGGGAGTCTCTCGTCCGTGGCGGCAGCTGAGCGCATGGGCTCGGTGATAAAGTGAGCGAGGTGAGGCGGGAAGTTGTCCTCGAAGGTACAGTGGACGGCAGAGGAGTGAGGAATTATCCTCGTTGGTGATTGCGTGAGATTGGCATGACCATGGACGGCGGTGGACTTAGGAGGTTCCTCGGTGGATACGACGGTCGGCTCCTGACGAGTGGCGACGTCAGGATTGTCGGTTGGCACGAACGCATCGCCAGCGACTGCGGAGAGACTGAGGAGGGAGCTGGTAGCAGAGACGTCGCTGGCGGAGGAGCTGGTTGAGTGGCGGGTTGCTCGCTTTACGGCTGCGCGGTCGCTAACACGTGATGGCTGGGAAACGACTCCAGGGATGGCCGACAGGGCAGGGCGCTCGCCATGACTGGCAGTGGAGAACGCGCGAGCTTGACGGACGACGGGCTCAAAGATGAAGGCGGAAATGAGACTAGTCATGAGGAGGTGAAGATGGAGTCCAACCCTCTGTCGGAGCAAAGAAGGCAGCGCCGTTAGGTTGGATTAAGAAGCTTCGGTCGAGACAGTCTGCCCGGTACGTACCCCAACACGCGCCCCCGGGCTTCCTGCACTAACCTGTCCCGCTCCATTCCAGGACCCAGCTATTTGCCCACAGCTGTCGTCGTCTACCGTTGTCGGACCATTCTGCATGCGGAGCCGGGGGTGGTGCTCGAGCTCGAGCTCCAGGGCCGCCGACGTCGTCGCCGATGCTGAGCGTCCACTGTAAACGCGGCTCTCGACCTGCAAACCTTTTTTGAGGCCCGTCTGTCTCCCGCTGTCTTGCCTTTTTGACAGCGGGTTTCGACTGCTGATCGTCGTGCCATTCTATCTTCGCCGCGTCACAAGCTTGCCCGCTAGTGGCTAGGTCGTAGCTCCACACACTGCCTGTCGGCTGTTGTAGCTGATACACTCTGTAAACGACGCGACTCACAACGCATGATGAATGACTGCTTTTCGGCACTGCAGGCTAATATGTGTCGGTGAGAACCATCGATGCTCAATGCGGTAAGTGGATCAGCAGCGTCGCCCGGGTAGGGGTGCCTCGGGTATCCGACACGGAACGCCGAGTCTTAATCCTATCTGCAAATTATCAGCGACATGCCCACGCCCCATGCTTCTCGGCCGTCGTCACTTGGCGTTGTTGTTGGCTGAACACTTTTGACGAATACGTTGGAGACCCGCGACCAGCATCACATGCTTTCGAGGCGCGCTGTATAATGAAAACTTCTACCCATATCGCCTTCGTACTGCTAGACTATGCCTCTGTATAGAAAATTTTGTAGCTGGGCAAGAAAACGCATCGAAGTGAAAGGAGGAAGGGGGAAAAAAAAAAAAGAAAAGAAAAGAAAAGAAAAGAAAGGGGAGAAGGGGCCCGACCTCGTCCGGCTGAGAAAAACAAAGCCGGCTCCAGTCGAGGCAGGGCAAGACATTTGCTCGCCCGATGCATGAGCCGATGCCGCTGTCGTCTTAGAGTTCCTGCTCGTCTCCACCTTTCTTTTGTTCAAACTGAAAGTCCCCTCCCTCGTGGCCCCATTCAAATTTTGTGGCATGGTGCTGTCCATCTCATGGGCTGTCTCGAACTCCTAGTAGAACAAAAGAACTTTTGCGCCCCCGCCAATGCCATACTGGAAAAAAGCACAAACTAGCCATGCGGGGAAAGAGCCAAGTATTTCATTGGCTTGTCAAGAATCGAAAAGTCTCGCAATCGAGGGCGTGGACTTGGTTAAAGAGACCAATGAGCGATGACGTCTAGCCATGCTCTGGGTAAGCTTCGCTGACCCTGGTGGCTTCCGTGGGAAGCCTCCAAAAGAAAACTTTTGATGTGGGGCATCGAAGCAGGAGTCCCGATACAATTGCCTCACATCGAGAGAGTAGGGCAAAATCAGTCAATGCGACGAGAAGTCGGAGATGCAGGGGCAGTGATGGTTTTGTTGTCATCCTCCGACTTGAGGTGGATGCTTGCCTGGGTGTGAGGCTGCTTGAAAGGGTCATCAGTCGGCTGGTACGAACCATTCATCCATCCCGAGTTGGATTGCGCGACTGCCGCATTGGAGAGGCCAAACAATCCAGACAGGTCGCCCTGGAAGACAGAATGATGATTGTACGTGGGCAGCTGGCTCTGGTAGGAAAGGTTGCCGCCAAAGTAGTTGTGGTTGGGCTGGGGAGGAAAGTCGAAGTTGAATCCGTCATAAGACTGCTGGAAGGGGTCGTTCTGCAACTTTCCAAAATCGAAGTTGGTGGCATGGGCTTCATTTTGTAGGGCCTGGTGCAGAGGCTGGTATTCGGCAGTCAAGGTGCTCAACGCCGCCGGCTTGGTGAAGGAAACCTCATCATTGTCCCTGAAGACGCCAAAGGTCTTCTTTCGGTTGCGTCTGTCGTGGGCCAAGTATTCCTGATAGTCCTGCTCGTCTTCTTCGTACAAAGCCTGCGCGGCCCGCTTTCTAGGGGAACGCCTGCGGCGACGGTGAGCATTGGGATCCAGGTCTGCCAGAGCTGCACGGTCCAAGAAGCCGTGCTTGGGAGAAGCTTCGAGTTTGATGGGGGAGCTATCGGTGACAGAGCCCGAGATTGGCTTTTGCTTCTTGAAGGAGCCAAACGGCGTCCAGACCAGCTCGGTGGCTTCAACCTCCTGGGAGTTGTGTTCCAGTTGCTCCACGACAGAGACATCCTTCTTCTGATTCCTCTTCCGCTTCATTTCTGGTGTTGCCGAGTCGAAAATGTCCATTCCCGGCCAGAAGACTCCCTTGAGCTTCGAGGCCTCACTGACAGCCATGTCATTTTCGTGGTCCAGGCCGATGGGGATGCTAGCATTGTGCAGAGGTGGCGGCGTGGTTGTCCTCGAAATCGAGTCCGACTTGGTTGTGAAGATTTCGGAGCCATCATAATCATGTCCGTAGAGAGAGCTGTAGGCAGTAGTGTTGGTGAGGGGGCTTGGCCAAGTCTGGACCTTGGGAGCGAACGAGGGTTGGAACTGGCCATTGTATCCGGGCGGTGGAGTTGGGCTAGGCTCGTGCTTGATGAGTTGCTCGCCCAGGCGGGGATCGAGTGCGTTCGCAGCCTTTCGGCGGAGCTGATCTTGGGGTGCATTGGACATTTGCCTTGCCCGGGAGTCTGTAAAGGTCAGAAGTCTGAACGAGGAACAGTACATGAGATAAGGCTCACTCGCAGCGCGTGTGCGAGTCCTCTTTTTCTCCTTCAAGTTCATCCGCTCTGACATCAGATCCTCCACGCCCCACTCGGCGTACCAGCGATCGTATGCTTCAATCTGCCTCTGGCATTCTGCCTCACTTGCGGCCTTGACCTTGATTTTGTAATAGTGTGACAAGTGGCCCTTGGAGGCAACGTGGGTGAGAAGGTGGGAGACATCGCTGAAGTTTGGCCTCTTCGGGCAGATGGAGCAGTGCAGAGGTATGCCGCTGGACGGGAACGGAGAAGACGCCATGGTGAGGATCTGGCACAAGGCTGGAAGTAACGAAGCAAATTGCTCGGGTGAAGGACCGACGGAACAAACTGGCTGAGTGGCAGTGAGGAGCTGGAGGTGGAGAAAGGAGCGGTCGGGATGGAGAGAGTGTGAGGTAGAGCAGAAAGAAGAGACGGGACGGCCAGAGGCCTCTAACGGCGAGGGTGACGCTTAGTCGGCATTCAGTGCCAGAGCAGGCTCGATTGAAAAGAGCGAAGAAGGGACATGGTGGTTGCTTCCGTGGGGATGTAGAGTGAAACAGAAATGGATGCGTGTGAGCAGTTTATCTGCTCAGGCACAAGGTCGGACCATAAATGTACACCACCCAGCTACTCAACAGCACGCTACCACCCTAATGGCTTTACGCAAAAGCGAGTTCCCTCTATTGTTCCGTAAAAGCACCATTATCAAGGACCTAGAATTCGCGTTAAAGCAACGAGGGTTTGGTGTTCTATACCGTGAAAATTCTGGGCGCACGCTGGCATTGCGTACAGGACGTAAGTGACCACCACTTGGGCATGCGCCGCGCCAGTAACACCTCATTTCGCATCGCGGACAACTAGAAACGGCTTAGCAAAGAACCATCGTGAAGCGCGCAAAAAAGCGCATCAAAACACGTAAAGGCGTTGATGCTGTATTGTGTTTGCTCATACTACCGTGTATAAAGATGCATGTGGCTGAGGTGTTGCACCCTCGACTCAGGGGTTAATGAAGCCGAGCACCACAACAACAACAACTGCGTCTATCTTCTCTTGCCTTGTATCCCACATCCCATGTCAAAGGGAAGTGGGTTATTAGACTGCAAGAGGTGTGCTCTTTGTCCAACATAGACTTAAGGTCGTGATGCAGTGTGAGGAACAATCCCAGCATACTAGCATCACTGCGACTTCAATCTACCTTAGTCTACCGATGAGCTTTGAGCATCCGCTCTGTTACAGACTTTGGCATGCAGCTTCGTCTGCCGTCAGCATTGAACGAGCGCTGTGTTACTCGTTGGGTTGGTACTTACTAAACAGGGTCCACCTCCTGAAGCCCTGGGTGCTTGACAAGACTGAGCCCTGCCAACGCGAAGACGGTGTGAAATACGTCGACCGCATCGCCCGGTCTGTCTGCAAAGCCACCCAGCTCCGGATCCTGGCACTTGAGAATGAACTCGGCCAGCTTCTTGCCATCGATCCAGTGCAGCCTGTCAATCATGGCCATTGCACTCATCACCCACCAGCTGTAACACACGTCCTCGAGCTTCTCGGGCCTGCCATTGAGCCCGCCATTTGGCAGCTGCCTCTCGCTCAACCATGCCCCCAGCTTGTCTCTTTCCACCAGGTCCAGCCTCCCCGCGATCGCCAAGGCGCCTACACAAGTAAAAACCTGGCCTGAATGACTCTCGGCCCCTGGCGAGGTACCAAAGCCGCCATCAAAGTTTGCGCAAGCTTGCACATGCGCAACCGCCCTGTCCACATCAACGATATGGAGCAGGCCGAGCAGCGAGAGCGCGTTGAAGGCGCCATAGAGGAAGCGGGTGTCGGACTCTCCCCACTCATCGCCGAAAAAGGTGCCGGTGGTAGGGTCTTGGAGATTCGCAATAACTGTCGAAAAGGGGATTCTGTCAGTAAGACCGTTCCCAGGAAACATCGAGCCGGACCAAGGTGCAGACTTACACTTTCCAATCTTCTCCCGTCCGCCAGGCACCCTGGCCTCGAGGTCCTCGAAAGCATCCAGCGTTGCCAGAATCTGCACCGCCGAGACCGTGTACAGCATATGCGCATCGTGGTCCGGCGCTGCGCCAAATCCTCCGCTTTCAGCCATGCAACTGAGCACAAAGTCAATTACCTCGCTGCGGGGCAGAGCATCGGGAGCGCCGAGGAGATGCAGCGCCGTCAGGCCCCAATACAGGCCGTTCAGGCGCAGGTGCTCTGTTAGCCAGTACTCTAGTTCATCTTTGCGCTGCATGTTGCAAATTCAATGGTTAGTTTGGACGGTTAGCTGGGGCAAAAGCCTCAAGTGACACGCACTGTGTCGAGGCTTTGGATGTAGGCGACGTGCTTGTCGGCGTGGAGCTGGAGCTCGTCTGGTAATTGTTTACCCTTGGCTCCACCCCTCCCTGGTCCAGAAACAAGCGACATGACGCTCTAGGAGGTGCTGGCAGGTGTTGTGGAGGCAGACGTTGGTGGTTTTGTCGGGAGGGGTGTAAAGAGTTGACGTCGGCAAAGAGTCGCGTTGGTGCTTCTTCTGGTGGGGCACGAGCTCCCAGTGACTCAGCCACAACCCAGCCACTAAGTATGT
Source organism: Phyllosticta citriasiana (assembly GCF_038021145.1). Classification (NCBI taxonomy): domain Eukaryota; kingdom Fungi; phylum Ascomycota; class Dothideomycetes; order Botryosphaeriales; family Phyllostictaceae; genus Phyllosticta; species Phyllosticta citriasiana. Next base: position 1,216,058 of record NW_027117279.1, on the reverse strand, counting down.
AGCCTGGTCGAGTTGCAAACATGACCTGGCCTTCACCTTTCTCTAAGCACTGGGTATCTTGTAAATTCTACTACTTTCAGAGCTTTCGTCAATGAAACCACTTCAGAACTTGATGCTTGCAACTACGAATCCCACGACGCTGTTCAAGAGAAAAAAAAAAAAAAAAAAAAAAAATCCCACATTGTTCTGGCTGCCATGTCAGCCTGTGAAAGGACGCCGTCTACAGCCCGAAGTCCAAGTCCTCGCGACCGACCAGCCGACCTTGATGCCTCTTCAACCCGAGTGATTGAAGCAATGAAAAAAGAATCTGCCAAATGGAGAAGAGCCAAATGAAAAGGAAAAAAAAATTATGCTGACACCCAATCCGTGCAGCTCGCCCACACTGTACGGAGGGGAAAGACCAGTCAAAATCGAAGCAGAATTGGGGAATCGCCGGCGCTGTCGAGAGAGAAGGAAAATGAATCTCCGCCGAGGAGCGCAGATGCAAGGTTTCTAGAATCCACCAAGAACCAAAACAGCTTTTTATACATTGCAGGAATCGAATCATGTCCAATGCGCCTGGATCATGGACCCTTCGTCCATGATATGATGGGTACCGTTTCCGTCGACAGAACCGTCTGAACTCCGACTCCGTGATGCCGAATGACCATGAGGGACCATGGAATATTGCCTGGTGACAAAAGAAAACTCGTGTCTTTGCGTAATGGTATTACGGCGTAAACAGTCACAGACGAGTGATTGTTCTTGACAGTTCAAAACCAAGGGGTAGTGGCTTACTGCTCAGAAAGCGTCGCAAAATGCTTCTCCCAAATCCAGCCAACGGTGCGGTTGGGGTCGTCTTGGTTTCTAGCAAGCCAAAGCTCGCCTCTCATTGCGAGGACATCAAAAACCTGGGCACGTCTGTCAGCCAAGAAGTCTCATGGTCGTGAAATTGTTATCTTACCTCGCCAGGAACATATACTAGATACGGAAATCCAGCTTCGCGGCGATCATGTGCAATGTTGAATTCAAAAAGGCTTGCGGCGAGGAACAAGACCTTATCAGACTTGGGACCAACTTCGGTGTCCGTGTCGTCACGAGGATCGTGAGGAAAGTCTGACATCGGCATAGCGGACGAGAAAATGGAAGATGTTCGTGTATGCTGAGATACAGCGGTCTGAGTAGAGAAGGAAGACTGCCCAGAAGTGCGCCCCTGGTCCGCATTTTCTGAGCTAAGTCGTGGACCAAAGCCGGTATTGAGGGTATCTGCGTTGCGACCAGATGAAGTAGATGGTCGAGGAGAAAAGTGACCGGCCGAGGTGACGGTGGGAAGAGCAAAGGAGTGGGGGGCCGAGTGATCGCGACTCGACATGGTGGACCCTGTGCGTATTCGCCCAGGAGTTGTAGATGTTGGCGATGCCTGGTTAGGCTCTGAGAGAAGCGGGGTTCCAAAATCGGGTATGTGGTTGTAATTGCCACTGGTACGCTTGCTTTGGCCCGCTTCTGGAGAACCGACCACGATTGACTGGTCGCTGGCGATGGACTGGGTGCGCCGAGAGCTCGAGAAGGTTGAAGGCCGTTTGATGGAAAAGTCGGAGTCGGTCATGAATGTGGTAGCCGGGGAGAAGGTTGCCAATTCGCGGAGACTACGCATTACTCCTTCTATCCGTTCCAACTCCTCTTGTACTCTTCTGTAATCTCTGTTGAAAATGGACTCGAGTTCTGAATTGTCATGACTGTGTTTCTCAACGTCATCGCCAATGGCCAGGATCTGACCGAGCTTGGTGGCAAAGACTTGGTACCATCGCCTCTGGGAGTCGATGAGGTTTCTTTGGCAATTCTCGATGAGAACTTTGGTCTTGGCGTAAAGCAGTGGAAGCTCATCTTTGAGGGCACCATTGATGGCCACAAACTCGTCGGCAACCTCTTTCAGTTTCTTCTCGACCGTGGTTCCGTTTTCCTTGGCGACTTTGAACTTCGCATACTCTGGAAGGCGCTTCTTACGCTTTTGCATGAGCTTTTGCGGCTTTCCATGTAGCTCCCAGAGAATCTGAATGGGCTTGATGACCGACTTGCGAACTTCGTCTCTCTGCTCAATGTTAGGTCTATTAGCAAACAAGGAGGCGGAGGAGACTTACGTGAGCGATCAATCCATGCGCTGTAATCTCGCGGATCGCCATGACATACTGCCGCCACTTGCTCTCAATCTCCACGTGCAGCGGGAAACTAATGTCGAGCCATCCCTCCAGCTCGCTTGCAACAACGTTGTTTTGGTCCACGAGCTTTTGCAAATCTTCAAGATATTTCTCCACGTCTCGCATGACGATTTGCAACTGGAAAAAGTGGCCTCCAAACTTTTGCGAAATCGCGTCATACTCTGGATCATCAACGGCTTCCGCAAGTCCGACTTGCTGCTTGATCTTTTCGGTTCGACGCCCAAATGCTTTCAGCGAGAAAGCCATTGAGCCGCCGTCTGATTTCTCCCGTTTGCGAGTGACAATCTTCTCGACGATTTCTTTGCGACCCTTGGTCTCGTTGATGCGAGCGCTCATGGATCTCATGCCGTCGGAGGCCGCCTTGAGATTTTGGTAATCGGGGTGGTCAGGTGGCGTAACTTTCAAGATCGAGTCGAGAAGCATGGCGTATTTGAGAAACCTTTGAGTTGGCTTGACAATGAGGGCATCCAAGTCCCAGGCTGACGTGATGTCGGCCGCGTACTTGTGGCATTCTCCCAGCCAAATATTGACTTGCTTGTTTTCCTGCATCTTCATCAGACGGGTGTTGGCAGCACCATGATTTTGGACGTAGACACTGTAAACGCGCTCCATGTCGGTGAGATGCTCCATGAAAACTGCGCCGATGCGGGTCTGTCTGTCAGAACTGACGCTGACAGGGTCATCGTTGATATCTGCAGAGCCTCCTGTTGCAATGCTGTTGTCTGTGCCAACACTCTGGCGCTCTTTTTCCTTCTCAGCCCAACGTCCGTGATGATTCAGCTTGTAGATACCCTCAGCGGCAGGACGGAGAGAATCGAGGAACTGGAGCGAAAACTCGACTAGTTCGGCCGTGTTACCAAACAGAATCCGACGGTCCTCATCGGTGACTTCGTGGATCGCAAAAGAAGTGCCCTTGTAAATGTCCTCTACGACCTTCATGTCTTGAAAGTAATGCAATTCGGTGTCGATGAGCTCCTTCACCACATATCTGCGACGTCGGAGGCTCTGCTCAACCTTGGGATCCAGCTCTTCTAGAGTTTCAGACGTTGTGTCGATGGACTTCTTTCCTGGAGCACGTGAGGAGATCCTCTGGGTCAAGACACTTCCACCAGACTCGGATGTTCTGTCCGTGGAAATGCTGCGAGTGTAGTCGGAGTCTGCTTGTCCCACAGTGGGCGATCCTGAAACAAGGCGCCTGCCGCGGGCACTGGTGGACGCAGGGGAAGCCATGCCACCGACTGCTTCTTTATTTCCTCCTGCGGACGACGAGTGGACTTTTTCGGGACTGCGACTTGTACTTGAATTTCTTGATTTGTTCCCATTTGCTGAGCGGCTTTCGAAGGAAAGGCCAAGACCATCTCTTGCGGGTTTCTCTGGCAATGCCGATTGGAAGGGGCTGGACAATCGGGAGTCCGTATCGAATGGAGTGATCACGCCGCTGCTCGCGTGGGTTTCTACCGGGGGGCGGGGCAGAGGAGAGTAACGCCAGTCTTTTGGTGGAGGTGCGGGCGGCCCCATCGCATCTTGTGGGTCCGCATCAGACTCGTCATCTTCTTGGTCCTTGCCGTAGAGCTTGGTCGAGCTGTAGACAATCACTGTGCCGCTGTAATCTCCTTCAGGTGCCAGACTCTGCTCGTATTCGTCAAGAAAGTCAGATCTAACCTGGCGCCGAGTACTCTGCTTCGGGGTTTCTTCGGGAGAAGGTAACTTTCGGCTGGGCTGGTCTCTGGCGCCAAGTAGCTCCGATAAGAAACGCTGAGTTTTTTCTGAAGAGCTCCATTCCGTGTGAAGATGTGCCAAATTGGGCGAAACGGTTTGGAACTGCTGCTGAAATCCATGGGCCATTTCTGGGGTGACTGGGGTGGATCCATGGTAAGAATCAAGTATCTCGCGAACCTTGGTATATCCTTCACTATCCAGAGTAAACCGGTTCTCTGCAGGATGGTGAATGTGCGGGGTCCAGTCAGCAGACCGAGGGTCGTGGCTAGGGTCACAGTTGTTGCTGTCCACAGCCACACCGGTCAAATCTTCCGGTGCAACTGAGGAATACCGATCGTCATCCAGAGACTCCCGGCTGTTGCCCAATTCGTTGCCCTGCCAACGAATGGCATGCTCCCCCAGAGTTGGACCTTGTATCGACCACAACGGCGGCGTCTGCTCGAGCGAAGAAGCTGGTCCAAGCATGATGTCGATAGAGCCAGTGTTTGGTTGCTCGGAGGAATTCTCATCTGTGAACTCTGTCGGTGTGTTGCTAATGCGCGATTGCCGCAGATGCATCACCGAGTCGAGGATGTTGGTGCCGTCGTCGGCATCGTTTCCATGGCTGGCAACAGCCTGGACCTCGTGCTCCTGGGCTGGCTCTGGCTTGTTTAGCAACAACTCAGAGTCGGACTCGGACGTTGACGTATCCTCAAACTTCGACTCTGGCTGTGGGATGAGCGGGGGCGCGAGAAGTCCCAAGACTGGAGACTCATCGTTTTCAATTTCTGTTACTGCTGTTGGTGGAGCTTCACTTTCTTCCGTGAGTGGTGGAATGTCGGTTGTCCGCAGAGATGAGTTCCTCCCTCGAGATTCTGACCCTGCTGAATCTTCACGAGCCTCTTCCTTAGCCTTTTCAGGCTCGAAGATTTGCTGCGGCTGCGCATCTGGGGCCGGCGAAGTGGGGCTCACGGTCCGAGACTCCACCTGCACGCGCGTTTTGGAGACGGCGCGCGGAGGCTGTGCCTTGACTCCACGGGCTCTCATGGATTTCTCAATGGCAGCACGCCGATCCGCAATGCTCGGGCCGCCACAGCTCGTGCAAGTTGTAGACCAGGCCAAATCTTTGATTTTCGTTTTGGAAGCGACGGCATGCTTCGGCGCCGGACCTGATGATGAACTTGGGATTCGTGATTTTTCGGAAACCTTGGCTCTAGAGGCCGCGGTTGAAGCAGCAGAAACTGTTTGTCGTGGCCGAGAACTGCGGAGGACTGGGGAAGTTGGCAATGGAGGTACTTTGACTTGTACTGGGACCTTTGGTCCGTCGATCGAGCCTCTCTTGGCAGACGCATGCCTCTGAGCACTCGAGGGAGTATTTTCCTTTCCATGAGCTCCTTTGTGCAATGATGGTGATGCAGGTCGATATCTGCGATCACTCATCCTCGAGTTGGCTCTGGAATGAAGGGGTGATGGATTCGATTCGGAATTCAGCGAAGTTCGTCGGGACGTGGGAAGGGGTATCTTGGAGAAGGTAGGAGAGCGGATCTGCTCAGTTGAAGAGGACATCTGTTCATCGACCTGGTCAATTGAGTTCGCATTGATCTGTGCCTCGGTTGCGAGTGACAGGGGCAGGCCGCTGAAATCACTCTTGGATTTCCGGTGGGCTTGAGCTGACGCAGGACGGTCCTGAATTGTCGTCTCGGCTGTCTTAAAAGATTCCGGCGATCCGTACGCAGTATAATCCTGCGCAGTCAGAAACCGGGGGCCGGATCCAATCGCGCCCCCATCCCACGAGCCGCTGCGATGACGCGCAGCGGCGTTGATGCCGTATCCTGGAGACTCAGATGCTTGCGCGTGTGGCGGCAGTTCGCCAAACAACAACGGCTGTCCCGAAAATTTGGAAACCGAATGAATACTGCTCACCGACTCTGAAGTATGGTGCCGGGATTCAGGCTTCCCGTCCCGCTTGGGCGTACTTCTTGAGTTTGTCCCACCGTTCAAGCTACTGCTGCCATTCGACGCGTCTCTGCTCGACTCGACTGGGCTCGTGTGGCTGACGTCTTTCTCGTGTGTCGAGGCAGTGGTCTGGGACGGAGTCGAGGCGGGCGAGCTGGCGTGGCGAGGCGTGGGACGGAACGTTGGGGCAGGTTTGCGAAGCTTGGAAGGGCCCGAGCCTTCGTTTGCAGCCGTGGTGGGCTGGTTGAACTTGTTTACCAAGTTCTTGACGGCAGGACGGTGGGTATTCGTCGAGACGGTGCCGGCGCTGGAGCCATTCGGGACGGGTATCGAAGAAGATGGATTGGAAACGGAGCGGAGGTTCTGGCGCGCCGACTTTAGCGCAGGAGAGGGCGGTTTGGCATCGTGAGAGACGCGGTGTGGAGGAGGGTTTGGACGCGAGGACACAGTGGCCATGGCGCCGCCGTTGACGACCTTGTCCGACTGAGGGGAGCAAGTGGGTGAGAAGAAGGGACCCTGACGATAGAAGTCGTCCGGGTCACGGAAGTCTGGAGCATTAAGCGAGGAGTCGTCGTCGTGGGGTAGGGATCCATTCGCTAGACAGGCGGCTCGGCAGTCCCGTTGATGGTCGAGATAGCTTGAAGGCGCAGAGTCGGTCCACGATTCGATGTCCTCTTGCTGCATTGTTCATAGTCTCCGTGCCGGGCCACGCCAGACGCCGGGGGCCTCCAGGCAGAACGGCACAGGCAGGGTAGAGGCGAAGGGCGGAGGGCTACGTAGCAGGAGGAGGGTTGCGGCGTTGGGCAGGACGGGCCAATGGAGAGGAGGGACAGGCGTGGTGGGAGAAGCGAGCGTCGGAGGTCGTGTCGTGGTCGTGGGCGCAAGCAAATGATGGTGGAGCTCAGGGTATGGCCGCTCCAGCGCACAGCAGAGGTAGCGAATCAGCAGCCGCGTGGGCGGGCAGGAGGGATGAGTTGTTTCACGACCAGGGCTGGCAACCGGCAGCGGTATATCGATTTCGGGCGACTGCGGCCGGACGGGCAGGCTAGCCGGGTCTGGGTTGATGAGCGCGGTCCGGGAGGAGGTTTGTTGGACGTTGTCGCGAGGTGCTCAGACAAATCGATCGAGGGCACGCACGAGAAGACGTTGGACCGGGTGGGGCTGCGGTGCCTGCGCTGCGGGCGACGGGTGGGCTGAGACGGGACGGACGACAGGCAGGCAGATGAGCTCGCTCGGATGCTGAGGTAGGTGGACGAGGAGAGGAGAGGGAGGGAGAGAGCAGCAGGCGAAGGAGACGCGAGTTGACAGGAGGATGAGGAGGAGGAGGAAGAGGAAGGATTGGAGGTGACTGGGCCGGATCGTCTACAGACGGGACTGGACTGGACCGGGGGGGGGGGGGGGGGGGGGGGGGGGGAGGGACAGGCGGGCGGAGCAGCAGCTGCTGGTGCTGGTGCTGGTGCTGCTGGGCAACGCACAGTACAGACGGACGGGAGATGGGCGTTTGGGCGGGCCAATCAGCCACGAGACTGCTGCAGTGAGATGACGACGGATAGAATCTTCTCTAACTACACAGCACCTAGTAACTACACTGCTGGCAGCCACAACCTGCCCCTGGGACGGTGGTGGTTTTCTCGACAGGAAAAAAACTTTTTCTTTTTTTTTAAAATTTTTTTTTTTTTTTTTTTTAAAAAGTGCAGCTGTCGACCACGGCCGGGGCCCGCCCCAGGGTGCGCCAGGCAATCTCAACTCTCCCTCCTCTTGCTTCTCCTGCTTCTCCCTTTCCCCCCTGTCTCTGTCTCTGCGCCAACTACCTAGGTGCCCACGCATCATCATTGCTCCGGCGACGGCGCAGACGCTCCATTCGTACCCGACGCGACCTGACCCCTTCAACGCCTTCCGTTCTCCACCACGCGCCAAAGATGGCCTCCAAGCGCAAGGCTGCCCGCGCCCACGGCGATCAGCCCTCCCCAAAGCGCCGCTCAGCCCCATCGTCTCCGTCGGCCCCCTCGCCCCCTGTTGCACATCCGCTCCTGCAACAATTCTATCCCGCCGTGCTCACCTTGCGCCAGTACCTCGCCATCAAGCTTGCCGCCACCTCCAACCGAAAACACCGCAAAGTCGCACACTTGGCCTGCTCGCCTGCCCTGTGCGTCCTCCTCGACCAAACATGGGTCGGATGCAGTCCAGCCCTTTCCCCAGACGTCCAGTCCTCCCTCGACCGTGACTTGGACGATTTCTCCCAAGAAACGACTGCTTCTTCTTCCGACCACCCCGAACTCCAGTCGGAGGTATGTCCGCATAATGCTGCCTTGCTTCATCTCTACGATAATTGCCTCGGCCTGTTTGATGTCCATACACTCGTTTGAGCATCTGGGAAACGTCATCGCTCACCTGTGACGCGACAGTCCCCGTGTCCAACGCTTGCTCCTTCATCTTCAGCCTCTCCCTCTGACAGTTGCTCCAGATCGTGCATTTCGTCATCCGCTCCTTGTTCAAAAAGTACCCAAACCATCAGCGCCCTCCTCACGTCCTGTGCCGTGGTTTTCAACGTGCTTCCTTCGCCGCAAGTGTCGCGCCCCCGGGCCTTTCGGGCATTGTCTCTCTTCAACCCAATTGCCATGTAGAAACTCTCAAACGTCCTCCATGGTCCGAACTGCTCGTGGTCCTTGGTCACGGCGGCGATTCGCTCATGATTGAGCTCCTGATGAGCTGTGGAATTTTCGTTGTGCTACAAGGCTCGTGTGGAAATTGCTACCAGCTAAGCGGTGAGTACGACGGTAAAAACATGTGGCGCGTGTCTGAGACCGAGACAGGCACGCCTCTGACCGACATTGACCCAACCACGCTCGCCAGGCCTCTACAAAACCATTGTGGGCGGGACAAGCCCTCAAACCCTGCTGCCGAAGCGGAAGCTAAGCGGCACGCTCAAGCAAGGGATAACCTGACATCCATCAGGTTTGTCAGAAGCCGGATTTTGTATGCCAGAGCAGCTTTGAACGCGAGGGGTCGAGTGAGATTCGGCCTCCGCCATATCCGTACGACTTGTGAAGCTTCCTCCGCAGTGAACCCCACTAAGTCTCGCAGATGTCTTCAACAGGTTTTCTGATCATGCGTCCTTTACGCAAACGATTCATGTGATGAAGCACATTTTCCCTCGGCAATTCGGCCTGCACAATGTCTTCACGTCCAAGATCGACCACAGGGAGACTTCTCATCCATTCAAGGACTACACTCTACGAGAAAAAGAAATTGCCCATGCTCAGCTCCGCAAGATGACGAAGCTGGACACAGCCACTGGCAAAGCACGAGATGCGATTCCAAAGAGACTCCGAGGTCAAGCAGTTGATCTCGTCCGCAGACTGAGAACGCTGCACAATCGATGCGCGTACGTTGAACTTTTGCGCCACTATTGCCACAGCAACATTGTGGGTGAGCCGCAGGGCAGTGTCACCATGCTCGACTCGACGGTGCCGTTTGTTGAAAAGGACCAAGATGATGACCCCTCAAACCCAACTCAAGCATCCCAGTCCGACCGCGCAACATTGAGACCAGTCAATGCGAGTTCCATTGACAAGGTTTGTTTCACGGACTTCGCGACCTCGAGTTCTCAGGTGTCTGCATTTTGCCGCGCGGTCATGAAGAACGTCATTCCCCATCAGTTTTGGGGAGATGGTGAGGTCCAAGAGCACAACAAGCGCGTTTTCTTGAAGCATGTCGATAGATTTGTGCGCGTCCGTCGCAACGAAAGCCTGACACTGCATGAAGTGCTGCAGGATATCAAGGTACGTGTTCTGGATGGGCGACGAGTGTAGTGCTAAACTCGGCAGATATCTGAAATTGACTGGCTTCGGCCTCCCACGGTGCTTGCTGAACAAAAATTGTCCAAAGGCGACTTTGACAAGCGCAGAGAAATCTTCCAAGAATTCATCTACTATCTCTTTGACTCGTACCTCATTCTCCTGATTCGTTCCAATTTTCATGTCACCGAATCCAACGTCGACAAAAACCATCTCTTCTACTTTCGCCATGACGTCTGGAAGATGCTCGCCGAGCCAGCGATTTCCAACCTCAAAGGGACCATGTTCGAAGAGGTCAAGAGCGAAGAATCGCGCCGAATCTCGGCCAGGAGGCGGCTTGGCTACAGCCAGGTGAGACTGCTCCCAAAGAAAACTGGGGCCCGTCCGATCACCAATCTGCGGAGGCGCATGCAAACTACCGTAAACGGCAAGACGATGCTCGGTCGCAGCATCAATTCGATTATGAAGCCGGTGTTCAACGTGCTCAACTATGAAAAGGTAAGTTGGCATGAGCCACCTTCGTGGCGCGTGTGGGTAAACAATCTCCTGAGCCCACACGACTCAAACCTGGTGCCATGAGCTTTATTTGGTCAAAGTTGACATGCGATCGACAGTCTGCACAGCCGCATCTCCTTGGCTCGTCCATGTTTTCTGTTGGCGACATCTTTCCCCGCCTCAGGGCATTTCGGTCGTCTCTGCAGGAAAGGGGCTTGGCGGACGGGCCTCTTTATTTTGTCAAAATTGACGTCAAGTCTTGTTTCGACACGATTCCCCAGAAAAAGCTGGTGGAGCTCGTGGAGAAAATCCTGCGGCTAGAGGAGTACCGCATCTCCAGACACGTCGAGGTGCAAGCGGCAGCGCCATACAAGTATTCGGGCAACGTTTCATCGACAATCAAGCCCGTCAAGAGGTACGTGGCAACGGGCAAAGCAGCTGGTGAAACAGGCAGCCTCGACGACAGCCTAAAGTGTGACAAGAATGTCGGCCGTTCCAACACAGTTTTTGTCGACGGGGTTGTCGAACAAGTTCAGCCGAGGAACGCCGTGCTTCAGCTGCTAGCCGAACACGTCGAACACAACATTGTCAAGATTGGCAAAAAGTACTATCGGCAGAAGCAGGGCATTCCGCAAGGGTCCGTCCTGTCAAGCCTCTTGTGTAATTTTTTCTACGCCGACATGGAGATGAAGCTTCTCGGCTTCTTGTCAGGCGACGACAATGTGCTGCTCCGAATGATTGACGACTCCCTGCTCATCACGACCAGGCGCGAGCACGCTGAGCGGTTCCTACGAATCATGCACGTCGGGAATGCCGACTATGGAGTTGGGATAAACAAGGAAAAGACACTAGTGAATTTCGACATGGTCGTGGACGGGACCCCAATGCCAAGGGTGCCACTCAAGACAAGTTTCCCTTTCTGCGGCACCACGATCGACACGAAGAGGCTCAACCTCTGCAAGGAACAAAAGCCGAAGAGTCGGCGCGGTAAGGCCTGTGGTGATGTAGTCGTGATACGGGACTGACGCAATCGGCAGCGGTGCAAGATGGACTGACGGTGGAGTTTTCCAAACTGCCGGGGCAGACTTTTCACCGCAAGACGCTCAAGTAAGTTGTCCAGGGAGGTTTAGAGGTCGGGCGGGTGGCTAAGGGGAAGCCGGCTAACAGGAGCGCGATGCGAATGACTAGTGCGTTGAAGATACAGCTTCACGGCATGTTTCTCGACACGTGCTTCAATGAGCTGGCGACGGTCCTGGCGAACTTGTACCAATGCTTTCTGGAGGCAGCGGAGAGAAGCTTTGAATATGTCAAGAGCTTAGCGGAGAGTGGGCGGGGGAGGAGGAGGAGCAACGAGGTTCTCATCAGTAAGTTTCGTCCACATTTGCAGAATATTTTGGTCGAGGGCGGATTTGGATCGCCGAGCTAGCGTGGTTGATCACTGCTCGTATATATATATATATAAATTTTTTTTTTTTTTTTTTTTTTTTTTGGCACACGGCGGGTGATCAGCAGCGGTGGGGAGGAGGGGCGACGATTGTGGGAGGATGTACAGCACAGATACGAGAGGCGCTGACTTGGGATGATGACGACGACAGAGACGGTCGAAGATGTGTGGACGCTGGCGGCTGGGATGATGGACAGACAGAGGCGCAGGAGGCAGCGCGACATGGACATGGACATGGCCATGGCCGTCAAGGACGAGGTGCAGCGGAGCGACGTCAGCCGACGTCACGGGCGATGGTGAGTTGTTTCGAGAGATCCAAGTTTTTCCTTGGGAGCAGCCGTGGCTGACTCTGACTGTTGCGGGTTTGGCAGGCTGGCGTGCCGTGCCTTTGACCGAGTGTTTCGGCAGCGCCAGACAAACTACGCCGCTTTCGTGCAGTGGTTGCGCGCCAGTCTGGCGCAGGCGTGTCCGTCGTCGCGCGCCGACCGAGGCTTGCTGGAGCGCGTTGTTAGCTGAGGCTTTGTGATGATGTCGTTCCCCATTGATTGACTGACGGATGCGTGCGTGCGTGCGTGCGTGAGCCCAGCCTTGTCTTCCCTTTTTCCTGCCCCCGGATTTTGGTCGCGTCTTTTTCTCGACAGACGGACGGACGGACGGACGGACGGACGGCGGACAAGTTATTTCTTACTTACAGCCAATTTCCTCCCCTTTGCTCCACTGCCGGTTCTCGACCTGCACGTTCTGCGTCCTGTCCTGCGCACGCACCGTGGCCGTGCTTTTCGCTCGCCATACATTATTATTAAGGATCCTCGACGCCCAAAGCGGTTACGCCCTCTGCGGCGCGACCGGGGGGTGCCCCCTCACCATGCCCGCAACTTCCTGCTCGACAGACGCCGCCCCGTTGTACCTCTATCTCCCCCCCCGTTTCCAACACGACGACCACCACTCCGACTCCTGGCCCAGCCTCGCCAGCATTTTAGCCCGCGACTCTCTTCCTCAACACCATGATTTTCTTTACCCACTAAAGCCCATCGACGGCCACGCTCTTTCACACCCACACCCACACCCACACCTACAACACCCACACTCGTTTCTGCCCTTCCACTTCCGCTTCTCCGCTGCCGCCGCCGCCGCTCTCGACCACGGCCGCCCCCGACTCCGCTCTCTCCTGAAACCAATGCCTGCAACAACCTCCTTGAGGCTCCCACCAGGAACCATGCACTTCCAAGCTCCAGTTCCCGACTCTCCCCCCGACCTGACCGACTCCAAGTCGTCCAAGTCGTCGTCGTTGCGCTCTCCCAGCCTTTCCGACCTGACGGGGCCTCAGGACAACTCGCACTTTGAGGAAATTACCCTCGACGACGTCAAATCCCTGCCTCGTTATGACAACCCTTTGGAGACCGGAGACAAGCGAGACTCGGCCAAGGCCTTTGCTATGCGCAGTCCAATGGCACTTCCTGGCACCCAGCCGCGAGCAAACGGAGCCGTGGGAACAGGCGCCATCCGGGATTTGACAAACGGCGCGAAACCAAAGTATCCGGGGTTACAAGCTCAAATCAATGGCGCAACCAAGACCTCTTCGTCCACTCTCAGCCTACCCTCTCGCAAACCCCCCCGCCGAAGCGCCACCAGCTCTGCAGCTCCCTCGTTGCTCTCCCCCGGACGTTCCCCGAGGACCCCGTCGCCGGGAGCTTCTTCCTCGCGTTCGCCTCGCTCTCTGCGCCACCGGTACACTGCTCCTCCAGCCTCTCCCGCCGGTCGCTCGCGGTCTGAGCTCGACTTCAAGCCCGGTTCCATGCCCACGGTACGTCGCCAGTCATGGCAACCCGGGCGCAAGACCGTCGAGGAATTGGAGGCCGAGTACCATGATTCTGATGAGGATCTGCCTGACGATGCCGTCATGTGGAATGTACCCATGTCGCCACGCCCACCGCACCAAAGAATGTCTCGCTCGCCTTCCACGTCTTCGGTTGCGGAAAGCACAATTTCCGAAAAGCATCATGCTCCTGCATCGGCGGCGCACGGCGAAGGTTCGCGGACCAGGTCGCCAAGCAGGTCGACCACGGGATCATATGCGGCGTCGACTCACAGCAGCATCCCTGAAGATAGTGAACTCACCATCTCGCGGACCAAGTCATGGACGGACGCTTTGGGAGACATGTCCAAGGAGGCCAGGGAGCTGACGGAGGCTTTGGAGGAATTTGCTGGAGAGTCGGAGAGGCTACAGGAGGCCAGGATCCAAAGCGGTGCGGCCTCAGCAAGGCCTTCGGTGGAGAAGAATGCTACCAGACCGGCCATGGTCCAATTACCCCCCGTCCAAAGAGGAAATATCATGATAGATCCTCTGCCAATTAGTAAAGAGAAAGAAAAGGTGCTGAGCAGGACCCGGCCAAGCTGGCTGCCGCCCAAAAGCCAGAAAGAGGAGCGCAAGCACTTGAAGGAATACCAGAAAATGATGGCGCACGCCCAAGAAGCTGGTGAGTCAAGACATGGACCAAGGAGAGAATTGGACTAACACGAAGCAGAAAAGCGGATGGTCGCCAAGCAACAGGAGCTTAACAACCAGCGCGATGACCAGCAGAATTCGCTCTTCCGAATTTGGGAGCAGCACGTCATCCCTAACTGGGATGCGGTCATCTCGGCTCCCCGAACTCGTGAGCTCTGGTGGCACGGAATCACGCCTCGCAGTCGTTCCGAAGTCTGGAAACGAGCCATTGGAAATGATCTCGGATTGTCAGAGACCAGCTTCAATGCGGCGTTGAGGAGAGCAAAGGCGCTGGATGCGAAGCTGTCCAAGCTTGACCCGAACCAGAACAGTGCTCGTGAGGCCGTTTGGTTTGAGGGCATTCGACGAGACGCTGACGAGGCCTTTCCGGAGCTCAGGATCTTCCAGGCTGGAGGTCCGCTCCATCAGACCTTGATCGACGTGCTGATGGCGTACTCGATGTACCGCTCCGACGTGGGCTATGTCCATGGCACTCATGTAAGCCTTGTTATTTGCTGCTTGCGGTCGACTTACTGACATGTCATAGCTCACTGCTGCGCTCCTCATCCTCAATCTTTCTCCTAGCGACGCCTTCATTGCCCTCGCAAATATCCTCAACCGTCCGCTTCCCATGGCCTTCCTCGTCCACGACACCAACGCCATGCGTCGCGCCCATGATCTCGTTCTCCGGACTCTGGCATACAAGCTGCCGCGCCTCCATAATCATCTCACCAAAACTCTTGCCCTGGCTCCGGAAGAATTTCTCGACCCTCTGTTCCGTACCTTGTTCTGCTGTCGCGGCGCAGGTCTCGACATTGCCAGTCGCATTTGGGACGTGTACGTCTTCGAGGGTGACAAGGCTTTGGTGCGCGCTGCGGTTGGCGCACTCGATGCCTTGGAAGGCAGGCTGTATGGCGAAAAGCATGAGGTTCTCGAGTTGCTCGGTTGGAGAACGTCAGACAGCTGGGGCATCACTGACGAAGACACCTTCATGCATGGTGTCAGGAATGCTGGCAAAGTCGACGCTCATGGCGTCGAGAATAGTCCCAGCCCCATGGGACGTGTGTAGATGAACTCTTCACGAGGCTGAGATTCTGGACGAGGGGCATGGACCTTCTGAGGGTGGAACGAAGCCAATCGAACGAGGCTTTGCGAAACACCCGCCGTTTGTGCCTCTGCGGTTCAAGGTCTCTCTCCAGCCAGACGGACAGCATGGACAAAGGAGCAAACGCCGCGCCGAGTACGTTCTCCACTGCACTTGCGGCAGGGAAGATTTGGATGATTCCTCGAATTCCAAACGGAAGAAAAGAGTTTGGGACACTGTTGAGCAGACTCGCGGCTGTTACCATTACCCCATCTTTCCTGCTGGCCAACGTCACACCAACAGCTTACGCCGACGCCCAATGACAATCGAGCAGAAGCGCACTCGGCTGCTCCTCCCTTGCCTCATGCAGCATTCGTCCGGCCTTGCTTGGGCCTTTTGTCTTGAATTTTATACCCATGTTGGTCGACGGTTGTCGATCCGCCCCGCTACTGCGCAACCTCTTTTACCGTTGACCCTTTGCTCTTCTGGTCATTCGAAGCCCTGAGTCTCGTTCTCGGGTTCCCAACACATTCGACTTTCTTCCGACCTCATCTTACATCGACGACGACGCCGCTAGCGGCCCAAGTCTGGCAGTCGGCCAGTTTCTTCTTTTTGGCTTTCCCTCTGTGCATTTTGTCCCATCATTTTGAAGCGAGATTTTTTGTTTAGGCACTTCCCTTCTTCTCTTGGATAATCAGTACTGTGAAGGAGAGCGGAGCAACGGCGAACACTATTCATATTACTCCGACCATACGCATACGACACACATGCACGAGCCCTGCGAGTCTTCTTACCGTCAATCGACACACTCATGTACCAAAAGTTCCTTTGCTGGCAGGCTATGTTGTTTCAACAACAGAGACCACCATCTTCTTTGTCCATTCATCCAGTTGCATCACATAGTCTCCATGTCCTCTTTTATTCTCTCTAGCCTATTTCCTATCCACCACTTTCTTCTTCTGCCGAATATGTTTACTGCCCTTCTGAGGTACCACCTACTCGCACAACTTCTTTGCTCTCCGCATCTAATCAGCGCTAGATGTATGGCTTGGGACCGCTGGGTCTCGTCGGCGTCTTGGCTCCCTCATCTTCTCTTTCGTCGCGGTGTCGACTCAGGTTGGCTTACTCTGCGTCTCGTCGACTAAACATCAATGCATAAACACGAAATACAAAAGGTTAAAAAATAACTTGCTTCGCGTTACTGTCGTGACTTGTTCGCTTATCGTCCACTTTGTTCATGTACTGGGACACATGTCAGTCGCTCTTCCACATGCAGCCACACACGCACATACAACAACTGACCGCCATCTCAAATACCGGTCCGTCTGTCTATCCATCTTTTAGCCCATCACAGTCTGTGCTGCTGCTGCTCTCTCTCCAGCAAGCCGCCTCCCAGCATTCAGATTCAGCCGCCCCCTTTTCCTTCCCCTGACGGGCGGGAGCGCCGCGCTACACCCGAGTCGAAGCCTCCGCAAGCCTCGTCAAGCCTACTCACACGAGGCTTTTGAAGGATGGCCATGCGCCGCCACGCCACAACAAGCCAACAAGCCAGCTAGCCAACAAGCCAACTAGCCAGCCAGCCAGCCAGCCAGCCAGATAGATGTGTGTATGTATGTATGTATGTATGTATGTATGTATGTATGTCAGTTCAGACGTCAGTCGATTGGCTGTGAAAAGAGCGTGGTCGAGGTGTTAGCAAGTGTGTGTGTGTGTGTGTGTGTTTTTTTTTGGGGGGGGGGGGGGGGGGGGGGGGTGGGGTGGGTTTCGAGGCGTTGACTGACCGACGGTATGGGTACACGTGGGTTGGGTGTGTGTGTCTGACTTTCCTCTCAGTCTGGCTGGTTTTTTCCGCTCTGGCCACGCACGGCATCTGTCAAACGCCTATTTGTCGGTAGAGGAAGATGTCGTTTGCGGCGGCGGCGGCGGCGTCGTCGTCGTCTTGCGTCCATCACTGAAGAAGCTCTCGCTGGGCAAACGGTCATTCAGTGCCGTGCATTCTAGTCCGATAATCTTTCCGGCACCTGCACAACATGCTATTGCGCGTTGGGAAAATGCTGAGACTTGTGAGACTGGTTGGTGGTGGTGGTGGTGGTGGTGGTGAGGGTTAAGAGATCTTTAATATCAAATGTTAAGTCTGGTGAATCAAGACACACGAAATGAGGAGATGAAGGAAGAAGACGTATAGTTAGTGGGTAGTAAAATGATTAGCTAAGTGTAAATGTTGCCCTTCTCTGCTTCTAACATGATTAAAGATCTCATTTATGATAAATTCGAGCCTGACAAATTTCTCATGGTTATCTGCATCTTCGTATTACTTCACATTTACCTCACCATATAGAGGTGCTACCAAGATTAGAGATAGATGCACCGTGGAGAATAGCGCATACTGTATAGTATATCTAATTTCCGTCCATTGTGATGAAGAAGCAGTAGAGGAAAGAAAGGAAATGATAACAAGATGGCCGCACTGCTCTCGATGTCTCTCATTATCTTCCCTCCCCGCTCGACTCTCGAAAGAATAAACGCTCTCATCCATAAATCATTCCTCATAACTCCCCAGCCCACGCATGCTCCCTCAGCCCCACAAAACAAAATAGTCTGAAAGCTCGGGCCACTACTCGTGCCTACCCTCCCTTTTTGGCACCCAGCGCAGCGAGGAGAGTGGGAGCGTCCAGGATGTATTTACAACAGTTTTCATAGCACTATTCACAGCAGTATTTATAGCAGTATTCACAGCAGTATTCACAGCAGTATTCACAGTAGTATTCATAGTAGTATTCGCAGCAGTATTTACAGCAGTAGTATTTATAGGGATTTACCCAAGGCATTAAGCTAACCTACTAAGGTAAGGTCTCATTTATGGACGGGTGAACTTCGGTTGCAGAAACTTTCTACCAATCAGATTCCTTCCGCCTTTAAATCCACCAATCAGAGCATTCTGCCTCTAGGAAGTTTTCTACTAGATACGCTCCACTCGTCGCTCAGGACCTCGGGCCCTTCGCTTCCTCGCTGCGCTTAGAAAAAAAGACAAAAAGACAAAAACGTACAACAGGCGTTTTCGGGATTCGCTGCTGGTCACCCACGCAACTACTAATCGCCCGCAACGCAGCTTGTCTATGGAAGAGCGGACGGGGTTCCGAATTCTCTGCGTGCTATGGTCGTACGTACTGAACCAGGTCGCCAACAAAACCTATAAATGTAAAATTGGAGTTGACGATGTGGGAGGCGCAAGTGGCTATGGGAAGAAGCGAGGCCGATGGGATGGGATGGACTGGGGAGGACGGTGGAAACATTGGGTTAAGGCTGGGTTGTTGGGGTACTGGATGTGTGGTGGGCTTCGCGGCGACTGTCGACTGATGACCCTAGCACGCACTCTAGAGCTACGTAGGTGCCATGTCGAGCTCGTTCCGCGCAACCTTGTGCAAGGGCGACTGTATGGTGGTCTCAGTACTGAAGCAACAGCTTGCTGCCATGGTGGTTTGGAAGAAGTGAATACGTACACAGATGGCTCATACACCGAGCCAAACAAGGCGCACAAGAAGGGAGTGGACGCGATGGATTATCATGCAAGCAAGCACTCTGGTGGGCGGTCGAACGATAATGCAAAGGAGAATCAGAGAATGCTATTGTTTGGCTTTTGTTTTATCTTTCAAAGTCAAGAAGGAAAAAGGGGGGGCGTCCGACGACGGTGACGGCACAGCAATCCACCCGCCACAGCTCAGAACAGAGACCAAACCAAAATACACACAGCGTCGCTCGATCATCTATTGAGAGCGACATGAGAAGTGACAAAACGACAGTGCCAATGAGATATAGAGTCAACGAAACAAGGAAATGGGAATCACGGTGGAGAAGATGACAATAGAGCAGGGAATACAACGGACGAGAAGGGAAAAAAAAACGAGCCGCTCAGTGTGTGAACTAGGCAAGTCTATAAAAGGCTCGACGGCAATTTGGTATCTCGATGGTATTCCGACGACGCTTCGTGAACAACGTTTGGCTTGTGCAAGCTGAGGGGCGGCGCTGCGCTCATGCCGAGACGCACGGGTATTAAAGATGATGAGCTGAACATCATCAGAAACAAGAAGGACGTCCAGTGTGGAGGAGAATGTTGGAAATTGCAAAGGAAAATGGTGGAGGGAAGGGCGGTCGACGCAAAGAAAGAGTAAGACACGCCGGACGTTAGAAGTCGCTTCGTATCGGTCGGAGTGTATAAAGTCCGGCGCGCTCACACGGTTCGGAAAGGTGTAGGAAAGGGCAACGATCTTGGGGCTGCCAACGACGTGGCCGTCGGCGTCCTGGGGTATCCTGTGCACGCGGCTAGCTCGTACCAGAGTCGCTCACTGCTCAGCGACGGGCACCAGTGACGATTTTGCCAGACGAGTCCATGTTGCCCGTCAGTTCAGCGACGCGAGCCTTAATCCTGGCGACGCGATCTTCAATCGTTTCCTCGCCTGAAGTTTCGCCATCTTCGGTCCTCATGCTCACGCTCTCGCTGTGGCGCGGCCTGGTTGATCGATCTTCACTCACGCGCATAGCCCTCTCAGCCGCGTTCTTGCGGATCTGCGCCCAGCGATCTTGTGTTGGAGGTATGGCCTGCTGGGCGTCGTGCATGGATGCTTCGGACGACGCGTATTCAGAGCTCTCGGGCTGGGAGGCGTCATATCCAGCAGTTGTGTGCTGAGCCTGACCTGGACGGTTTGCGTGCGTGTAAGATTTTTGAGCAGAAGGGGTGGATGGCGAACGCTCGTCGTCAGAGTAGTCGGTACCATAGGAATTGTCATCAGGCCCCTGGTCAAAGCGGGAAAACTGCTGGTCTGCTTCTTCTTGCTCCCTAGTGTGGACTCGCGAGACGGGGGCAGGGCGATCGTGGTCGTACATGACAGCATCCTTGCGCATTGTAGGGGCATCGTTCTCGGGCTGCTTCTGGACAGGTTCCGGCGGTGGCGGCGGCGGAGGAGCGTGGGCCGGGGGCTCGGGGGTAGCCGCAACTTGGCGTTGGTTGGAGTTCGGGCGCGACGTGCTCTCGCGCTGTTGGGCCTCAAAGCCGGCTCCTGTGTCAGCAGCACTCGGCTCTGGAGTCTTGTTGCGCTGAAGAGGGTTCTCCTTTTGTCTCTTGGTAAACAATCTCTTGAAGCCGCCGCCCGTAGTCTGAGTTGGCTTCTTAAGCTTCTTGTGCTCGGGCTTCTTTTCGGCTTCAGGGTTCGTGGGGCCTTGCTCGAAAGCCTTTTGAGCGGCGACAGTGGCCGGGTCGGGCTGCTCGAACTTCTTGCGCCTCTCGGCCAGGGCCGTGGGCGCAGCTGCGGCTTTGTCGGGACGCTGGGCAGAATTCTTGCCGAGATGGGCATCTTCCACACTGACGGGCTGTTCGTGTGAAGGGCGGGCAGGGCTACTGGGACTATAATGAGTGTAAGGGACAGGCCTACGAATGTTAGGACATGGGCAGAAAAAAATGAAATCCAACTAACCATGAGTCTCGGTTGGACTGGACGGGTTTCCTCGGCAGCTCTTTCGACTTATTCGGCTCCGGAGTGTCCTTGCGCGATGCTACCGGTTCCGGCGATGAAATAGCTCCGTTGGAAATGTTGGCAGAGGACAAATTCTCATGGAACAAGCCCTTGCCGGTTCCTGCAGAGGTGTCCCCGAGATATTGAGCGCGAAGCGTCTCCTTGTCAAAATTTCTGGCCCACTTCATAGCCGGTCCCGCCTCGGACGCAACCAAGGGCTGCAGGGTCATGACGCTGTTTGTCTTTGTCGATGTAGCATCATCTCTGCCGCGGCGCTGATTGGAGTCCGAGGAGCCTTGTTGTCGCTGTTGGAGAGCGAGGTTGGCCGCTGCGGCTTGGATTTTGGCGTGTTGGTCCGGCCCAATGGTCGTCTTGCTCATGGGCGTCTCGCTTTGCTTGCGGTCGTACGGCTCCTTTGCAGGTTTCTTGCCCGTTGATTTTCTGCGACGGCGCCGGGTAAAGCTGAACTTGCTCTTTTTCTCCACAACGTAGGCACCCTCTTCAGGACCTGGCGAGGCGCCCTTGATCTGCTCCTCCACAACTAGCCATTTTCCTCCTGCAAGCTTGGTCTCCACAAGCGCGCATCGACCAAATACGGCCTTGCGCTCGTTGGGCTCCTCTGGCGCCAAGCTCGTAATCCACACCCAGAAGAAGGTCTCATCCAGATCAAACTTGTTGATGCTTGCGACCTCGCCCGGTTCGAGGTTCTCGGCGGTCTCGCCATGCCTCAGATGTGACTGGGAACTCTGCACCCGTGTAACCTCGCCGATTGGAGGCAGTTGCTTGTCAGGTGGAAGCAGCATTGGTGGCCGCGCGGCCGTGGCTTTATCGTCAGTGAAACCAGAGGACAGAAAATCTGCCCACGAAGGTGTTGTAGGCCTACCGAGCTCATTTGCCATTGAGCGTGGAGTGGTCCTCAGACCACCATTGCTCGAGTTTGTGGAGCCTCCAGTGCCACTCCCTATGGACATGTCGTCCAAGAAGCCGAATCCAAGGTCTTCGAATTTGGACCAGGATGGATCAGACGAGCCGTTGACTTCGACGGTCGCGCCATTGGCAGTGGAAATGGCTTTCAAGACGCGGCGACACTCGTCAGATAGCGTCGATACAGGGTCTTCGTGATACGCAAACTCGCGGAGCACCCTATCGGTCTCGCGATACTCAAAGTTCTTGGCCCTCCGAAGCAGCGCAAATGGCGTGGGCGATACGGAGTCAACGATGAGAACCACCTTGGTGGTCGCTGTCAGCATCAAGGTTGGGGTTTCAGGAGGGTATTCGGTCTGATTCAGCAAGGCCTGGAGGGAGCGGGGTAGGTTGGAGATGCCGGTGATGATTTTGTCCTCTGGCGCGAGAGAGCGCAAGTAGGCAAAGAAGAGGTGACTGGTTGCGTCTGCGGCCTGCGCCCAAGTCTTGTAACCACCTTCGAATCCCTTGCCCAGATCGGCGTGTTCAAACGCCCACCAGCCGGCCATTCGCGACAGCTTTCTGCCACCGAGCCCATTAGTCTTGCCACGAGCAGCGACAGCGGCCAGCAAATCGAAGAAGTCCATGATGATTTGACGGCGAGCCTCTGACTCGACGCTCAAGGGAATGAACGTGTCAAAGGAGTGCTTGGCCATGCCAGAGTCTGTCGTTGTTAGGTTCCGGTCCGCAAACCTTCCGAGATGAATGCATACCTTGTTCTCCAACGCGGAAGAGCTCGTAGGCGTCCCAGGTTACCACGCCGCCGGGAAGCCTGCTCCAGCACCATTTCATGATGCTGCAGAGGACCTAAGACGGGAGTTAGCAGAGCAAGCAGGTATACGGTAAAGTTGTGCCTCGCAGCTTCGGCGATCAAATTGGGGCAAGTTTTCATACCATTGGCTCAGTCAAGCGCAGTTCGTTCCGAAGCCCATCGCCATAGCACATTGATCCTCCTTGATCCATGTCTCTGAAGAAGTTTGTGATCAAATGACGGGCAGACGTCGAGTCTGCGCCAGGTCGGAAGGGCAGGAGGAGGAAGGGTGTGTCGAGAGCTGCTGGGGAGTTAGATGGTGACGGAAAAGCAGCGCGGGGAGAGCAAACAGACCTCTCGACTTGAGCTCCTGGGTACAAACATGAATGAGCTCCTGAACTTGGTCTGGAGAGACATCTTTCCAGGACCACGAGTCTTGCCAGCGCGGCTTTGGCGGGGCGTTTGCGATGCCATCAGAAAAGTCCCCATATTTGCCGGTCTTAGCCTTGGCTCCGTCCTTGGGCTTGAAAACCTTAGAGAAGAAAGGCATGGTGGAGCAAGCGCGGGACGTCGTCAGAGCCGAGACGGGCACATGGATTGGGTGAGGAGCGGTGATGGACGAGGTGGTTTGTTTACGATATGGTGAGGTGTGGGAGATGGGCAGCGCAAGGGGCGCGACGCTCGGATACAACAGCGGGCTGGACTAGTTTTATCGCGGCGGAGAAGAGGACATTCGAGAGTCGATGCGGGAGTGGATTCGCGTGGTGAAGCGCGCGACAAGCGACAGGGGGCGCGTCAAGGTGCAGGATGTGAGCCCGACGGGGACGAGGATATGACGCGGGCTACGAGCTCGAGCTCGAGCTCGAGCAGCAATTCCAAACAAAGAAAGAAAAAAAAATCCGGTGGAGGGCGTACGAGGGAGGGACACTCGGATGGCCAAGCAGAGAGGGAGCGGCGGCGGAGATGGGCATGGCATGGTGTGGGTGTGGGCGTGGGCGTGGGCTTTAATTTTAAGGAGAGCATCAGTGATCCATCTTCCCCGTTGACCGCACAGGCCGCGGCTTCAATCATTCGCCCAGCTCCAATCCAGCTCCCCACGCTCTCCATTGCCCTGCCCTGCCCTGCCCTGCTCTGCTCTGCGGTGCCAACACACCCATCTCTCCCTCCGCCGCACCCGCCCTGAGACAGCGCTACCGTACCGCATGTATTCTCTGGCTCTGCGCCCCCGGTCTGCCCAGCGACCCAGCGACCGCTTGCCACTCGCTCGCCGGCCGGCCAACCGCAGACACCACGGGCCCCACCGCTGGCGAGCAGAGTTGCGGGAGCTGCCGCATACACTTTCTTGTCGCTTTGGGAATCTCGCCGAGGGCGTTGCATTGCCGACATGTGCGCTGTCACCCGAGCGAGCATCCAGCCAGCCCTGCAGGAACGAAGCCCACCCACTCCCAAAGGCCCAAGACAGACACTACACCACATCTTGTCGCGCTAGGTGACCAGCGACTCGGTCAAAACGGCCGCCTGCATGCAGCCCACCGCGACGAGGATCAACCCTTCTGCTCTCCTCGCAAGTCCTGGATCGGATGACCGGCTGCCGCTGCCGCTGCCGCCAACGTCAAGCTGCGCGAGCCTTGACTCGGCTTCATTTCCTGGCGTCGCCCATCGCTGCCCCATTATCAATTTTCCTCTTTTTTGCATGCCCTTAGGTTGCTTTTTCTTTTCGCATCCCATCAAAAACACGCGCGTGCCCTCTAGCGCCGGCTGCAGTCGGACGTCTCGCCATGGATCGATCAAATCCGCCCGTGCTGCACGCGCTAACGCTTTTGATCCAGCCCAAGCCTTTCGTCAATGTCGTCATAATGTAGCTTTAGCCTCGCCGTCATGGTCGAACAAAGGTACGTTCAGTATATATATCAGCCAGTACCTATTCGAGTCACGCAGCCATCATCTTCGAATTGTTCAAATATTTCAAAACTACTCCCTGCACACCATCGCCCACAATGGTCAAAGACGCTGAAACAGTCATGCAGTAAATGCCTCTGCATTGGGCTTGACTCCCTTGACTTGCTGACCCATCCCTTAGAGAGTTTAACGAAATCGTCAACATGACCCCCACCGAACTGAAGGATTGGCTCGGCACCGAAGAGTCGACAGGGTCTGGCTGGGGCAAGGATGATGGGTATGGCCTGCTCAACCGCCCTCTACCTTGCACCGCTGCTAGGTAACTGACGTTGTTGGATCCAAGCTCGGGGGAAACCGTTGGCCACGAAAGGTAAATACATGAATTCGGATACACCGCGCACTATGACCAACGCTATGACAGCGGCCGTAAGATCATCGAGATTTTGGAAAAGAATCCTGACAAGGACCCCGAAAAGTATGACGAGGATGACATTCAGCACATGAGAAAGGTGGTATCGTATTGCAAGCGTCACCTGGCGCAAGAGGAACACACCAAGAAAAATACAGAGAGCAAGTCGTACAGGTGAGTGTAGTACTTTTTCGCTTCATGGGATAGCAGTTGACGCATAGGACAATCAGGAGCTTGAAAAACTGGGGACACGACGCACAGAAATCGTAAAAGGAATCCGCTAGAAGCACGTCAAATCCTGCCTCATTTTCGAATTGCGCATCCCATGTCAAATAACCAACGGCTGCTTAAATCCGTGGCGCGGTTTCAGAGGGAAGTCCCGGTGCGTAGGGCGCAACTTGAAGTGCCTGCATCGACTAGTAACTGGGTGCGGACTAACATGGATTGAAAATCTTTCTGGGCAATTGCCTCGACACAGTGTAGAAAGCAACCAGACCTGCCCTTGTAACCCGTAAAGGAAGAAACCCAATCTCTTTGGCCAAGACAATCTCGCAGCAGGCCGACAAATTTATGAGCAGGCATGCAACAACTTCTAAAGTAGCACTCGGCTAATCCTGTGCACCGCAGACCAAGGTCCCAAGTCTAACTCGCCAGACCATACTTGCGCTACTCAGCTCCCCTCACAACCGTTGCTCAAAGGACACCCGCAACACGCAACACGACCCGATGAGCCTGAGGCCATTGCCAGGACATGCGTGGCCGCCAGGCTTTCTGCGTTTCCGCCAACCTGGAGCGGATCCTCAAGCTTCCGTCAGATCTTCCTTCAGATCAGATCTTTGTGGATCCACCACCTCGCCGACCCAGCGAACCGGTTTCACTTTTGCCGCCGCACATTAATGCGCATAAGGTACACTTCACACTCGAAGTGCGCGTCGACCTCTGCGCCACCATCATATTTTCACAACGTTGCAACTCTTGCTGATTTAGCGCGATTGTCGCCCCCATTTATCGACAATCACATCGGTCTGATCTTGGGGGTTTTGAATGTCTTCCCAGCCTCGCCCAACGGTCTAGTGTAGGTACAGTATACATGCGTACCCGTATTCGTTCAAGTGGCTGGCTGCAGTGCCCTGACTCGGTTCTACGTCTTGTCCCACTTTAAATCAACACACAACCTCCATGCCTTGTAGCAGTCTTCGCCTCGCCAAGCACGCGGACAGTCAACCAAGCTCGCAGCGCTTATCCAACTTTTGAAGCGACGAGAATCGCTGCTCGTCGGTTGATCGCGCGCACATGCTGGACGATCAGACATCCTCATTCGCCATAGTCTTTACGCCCTGTCTCCCAACAAGCACGTCTTCACAACTTCATCCCTACCCGCACCATTTATCCAAAACACCTGCCCTCACCTCCCACCAACCACTCGAGCGCTTTGCCCTGCGCTGCGCCTCCCGTGCCCCTCCCGCCCGTCTCCGGTACAGGAACGGTAGGTGGACTCCGGCCTGTTCCGTCGATCCCTTGACGGCTCCCCAGCCAGTCACGTCGTTGCCGACGGTCGGCAGAGCAAACGGCTGGGCGGTGGAGAGTGGGCGGGACGGAAGGACGGTCGGACGGGTCAACGGTTCGCGTTTGCACTTTATTTGCTGCGAGCGGGAGAGGGGGGAACGGGAGTTGTGATGCTGTGAAAAGATCTCGCTGCGATGGCTTATGATTTCCCGATGAATGCTCATGGAGGTGGTCGTTGGGTATGTGAACCGTGAATAGCTTCCGGGTTTCAACATTGGGACTTGAACGCAGGTTCTGGATTTTGCTCAACGACGGTCTCAGCTCTAGGTGGCCCGTCTCTTGCAAAAGCAAGCATCAGGCGCGATCATTCTGCGGTCGAAAAGATCATCCGAAAACTATGCTCTAGTACTTTGTTCTAGTCGCGCTTCTCACATCAAGACATGTCGTCCGACTTCATCTTCCAAGCTTGCTCGCGTGTCACAAAACTGATCAAAGCCTTCAGTCCAACAGTCCATTCGAAATGGGCAGAGCAGAGAGTCGTCGGAATACGGAACGCTTTCTAGTCCTTACGGAAAAGAAAAATATCATCTCATCTTATAGACTTCTCATTCAGGTGCTGTTGTCGTGAACTCTCCCCACACGCAAGATTCAATGTCCACCAAATATATTCAGCACCAAAACATCACTTGCATCGTCAAAGTCAATACCGTCCACGCTACTCCGAAGCACTGCGAGTAATAATCACTGCCATCTAACTGGGTGATCAACTCGCTTGATTCCGTGCAATTTGTGCCCAAAGGTGTTTGTATTTATCTGACCCGTCGCGTTCTGTGGGTTGGCGTGACATGCTGCTCCGTTCAACGTGACTCCTAACGTGTTGCTACGACTAATTTCATGGCCATAACATGGCAAATTTACGCATGTATTGGCATTTTAGGTCTGTGTATCTGTAGACCGGGCTCGCATGCACCTAGCGGTCTCAATTGGACACACTACCCATTCTGTACCTCTCGTATCCACGGATTCCACCGCCTCGCCCCCTCGTCATCCTTACTCTCTCTCTTTCTTTTGAATTTCCCGGCTGCTGATGGTGGTGCCAGGGATGATGACTGGAAGAAACAAACTCACGGCCTAGACGTCGGCGTGCGCCGACTGTCATGTGCACCGGACATGGCTGCTTCTCACTCAGTGCTCCACACAGGTAATTTGACCCGGCGTCAGCAGTCCTCTCTCTCTCTCTCTCTCTCTCTCTCACTCTCTCTCTCTCTCTCTCTCTCTCACTCTCTCACTCTCTCCCCCCCATCAATCCTCGAAGCGAATAAATTGAAAGACTGCATACCTACCCAGACAGGACGGACATGCTCCACCCACGCGTACAGATGGACACTCACGAGACGCTTTGAAAAGAAGAGGGGCTGCCGCACGCCCGAGAAATAGATGGACAGGGAGATACATGCGTCTCCGCGAGAGGGCACTATGATGTTGCGATGCTCACTTTGGTTGAGCAGGTGAACAGGCCAGGCCAGGCCAGGCCAGACTAGGCCAGGCTAGGCTAGGCCGTACGAGGAAGGTAAGTCGGCTCGACGAGGCAACGTCGACAAGGAAAATGTTCATCGAAGCATTTGTGGTCAGTGGATGGTAAAAAGCCAGTAGAAAAAGGCAGCGGCATGACGTAAAATGCATGGGCAACCAGCAAACTGAAAAATATTGGTACATACAAACTAGTGCGATTGCATGAGGCGGCGAACTCAGACAGCCTCGATCTCCACCTTCAACAAACATTGTTAACGTATATCAGAGCCGGCTGCTTTCACTCCTGTAATGAACAGACTGGCTGATCAACTAATCTCGCACAGTCTGGTCTGGGATATCGTCGAGCGCACCCAAACTACCTACAAAAGAACAGCTAGATGAAGACATCCTCGCAGCACGTCGTCCCCGAACACACCAAGAAACGCGCCAGCCGTTGCTCGTGCACAAAGCTTGTTTGACTGGGAAGAACCGGAAACGAAGGACCCGCACGAGTCCCTGGTGGCTTGTTAGGTAGCTTGGGCATGAAGGGCGGCGCCGTGTCGCGTTGATGACACCGCATGCAACAGCAGCAGCGTGGCGGTAAGACATGACCTTCGCCGAAGGCCCGTCTGTCAGGGACAGGGCTGGACCAGGGGGGGGCTTGATGAGCTAGTTGGCGCTCTGCGTCGTGATAGATTCCCGTATGACATGGGCGTTGGGCGCTGCTGAGAAGTGGCACGCCGCTGGACATATTTCGAGTGTATTCGCCAAAGTTCGGTGATTGAGGCGGAGTCGAGCAAAATAGAGCTAGAGTTGACGTGCCACAGGACAATTGCCTAGATTTCAATGCCGCGCAGTACGTTTACGGATAGTTGGTAGGGATGATGGGTTGATGGCCAGCTTGCCTGGTCGTCGAAGCCCAGCGCCAAGAGCTGAACCACGAGTAGAAAGGCGACCAAGCACCGCCCAAGCCAAAGTGGATGGCTTGCATCAAAGAGTGCAGGCAGAACGCTGCTTGAGGCGGCCAGCTATGGCATTGGTGCACAAGCGCGACGGAGAAAGTGCCATGTATGTCAAGACGGGCGAGCCGTGTCCTGCCACACTTGTCAGTTCCTGTCGATGCAGCCAGCCAGCAAACAAACACGTGGGATAAGCGAGCCAGTATCATGACGTCCGGAGGGTTGGTGGTGTCGTCTGCCCTGCAGCAAGAAAAGCATGGGAGCCAAAAATAGCACGGCGCCGCAGCTACGAAACGAAACGCGCAGCGCCAGCCACAGCCGTCAACCGGGAGTCGCTCGCTGGAAATCCGGATGCATCGTGGAGAAGGGATCGCCTGCCCCGTCCCGCTCGCCGTCTGGACCGCAGCAGGGCGCCAGGCTAGCCCAAGACAGATGCCGCGCTCGTGGAATTTTCTTTTGTCGCCGTGTGGCAGCGCCGTTGGTGCCAGCAGGCATGAGGTGCGGCCGGCAGTATTCCTTTGTCGTGTGCTGCGTGAGCAGGACAACCCGTTTCATCATTCGTCCGGCGAAAACGGGGCTGCCGACGTCAGGCCTGAGCTCGCGCACTGTTGCACGCTCCACCGCGTTCCTGCAGACTGCTGCATGTATCTAAAGCCATGGCGACCATATTCGATGTTCGTCTTGTCCGCGCCGCAAATGCAAAATGGAGCTGGCAGTGCTGTGTCCTCTACAAGCAACTGAGCTCCGTACTCGGCCCACGGCACTAGCAACCTGACGACAAGCAATCGAGTCAGCTCATTGCGAATGCGACGAGAAGCTGCCGAAGGCGCATGAGGAGCGCAGCAGGCAGGTCGACGCAGCGGCTTGGCAACAATCATGTTCCACCATTTTGTTCATGGCCGTCTTTGCTCAGGGGTCGTGGAACCGTCGCGCGTTCATCGTCATTTCCATCTTCCGTTTGGGCAAGGAGTGCTTCAAGTTCCGCACGTCCTGCGAGGCGGGCAGTGGGCGGCGAGGGGGGAGCAGAGGGAGAGTCAGAGGGAGGGGGGGTGGAATAGGGCAGCAGTGGCTCAATCGGTGGCGAACAGAACGATCTTGATGGTGCCGGTGCCAGGTGAGGTGGTGGACGGTGGCAGTGGGTGTGGTGGTGAAGGAAAGGAAGCTTACCTTAGCGGGAGGGCCCGGCAACTGAAGGCTGCGGCAGAGTCTCGGCAGCGGCCAGCGAGCCTAAACGCTCCTATTTGGGACGTTTAGCGGCTAATTGCTGTGGTTTGGGGCTAGAGTGGCCAGGAGAGCCAGGCCGCCCGGGTGTGATCCCTGACGCACTCATGCTATAATTAGCATGATGCCCCCATCGCACTTTGCAGCAGACGGGAGCCCTCGAGGTTAGACACATCGCGCTCTGCCTGCTGTTGTTCAAGAGCCGCATTGCATCCCACCACCCACCCTCCCCTCTACTGTATTTGCCCCCCGATTAATTTCTCGTCACGCCTGCGCCAAAACCTCCGATCGCCGCTTCGAAACCAGCAACAAAGCGCCCGCTGCTCCCTGACCCAAACCAAGCCAAGCGCCTTGCGTTCCGTCGCCGAGTCCCAGCCCGCCATTTCTCACCGCAGCATTCCACTACCACGCGCTGCCCTGCATTCGATGCTCCCACCCTGAGCCCAGTCGCATCATCATGGGTCGAAGAAAGATCGAAATCAAGGCCATCAAAGACGACCGCAACAGATCAGTGTGAGTCTCGCTGATGTTCGTGCCGAGGGGCTCGTTGTGCGACCTTTGTTTCAAAGAACCATCCAAGCTGACCCTTCGTCTGCCTCGCCCAGCACCTTTTTGAAGCGCAAAGGCGGTCTCTTCAAAAAAGCACACGAACTCTCCGTCCTTTGCTCCGTCGACGTCGCCGTCATCATCTTTGGCCACAACAAGAAGCTGTACGAATTCTCGTCGGGAGACATTACCGAGACCATCGGCCGATACCAATATGTTCGCCAGGTTCGGACCCTTCCATCGTTGTTTGGAACGGAAAGCTAATGGAACCACAGTATGGGGGCGCGCACGAACACAAGGGTCCCGAGGACTTCATGGGCAAGCAAGAGGGGGACGAGGAAGACGAGGAAGCCGACGACGCGGGACAGCAGCAGCCAGGCTCTCATTCACCACCAGAACCTCAAATGTTGATGCCTCCCCATCTTCAAGGCCAGCAGTTTCAGCACATTAGGCATTCAACGCCTTCTGGCTCGCCTCCTGTGCCAAATGGTGTTCAGTTTCACCAGCGACATGTGTCTCCGCAGCCCCCTCAGAATCTCTCTCGTCCCAACTCTCGAACCCATATCCGCAGACCAAGCTCGAACCTCGCTCCGCCTCAGCAGTATCCGCCGCCGCAACCACCTGCGCCCACGTACAACTATAGACCAAATCCTCCGTTTTACCCCCCGCAGCCCATGCCCCAGCAAGCGCCTCCAGGCCCGCCGCCGCAACCACCGCCATCGTACCCGCATCCGCCGCCGCCTCCACACCCTCAAGTTCAACAAGTATACATGCAGGAGCCAAGAAGGCAGTCAATGCCTCCCCAGTTTGCACAGCAACCTCCGCCGCCACAGCCAATGCCTCATCCACAATCGCATCCGCCGCCCATGACCACGCAGCCTCTTCCCCAACCGCTCTCGCAACCGCTTTCACAACAAGAACATCAGCAGCGCCAACAATCCGTCGTGCCTTCGCCACAACCGGACCAACACAATTTTACAAGCCCACCGTTACCGCAACCGAAGCCGCTCCCGGCAGCTGCCAAGAGTTCGAGCATTTTTACGCCAATCGATGACAGCCGGTCCGTGCTTGCTCAGCACTGGGGACCCAGCACCACTCAGACGGAGATCAAAGTAGAGCATCCGCCTAGCTTTGAGCCTCCCCGCCCTCAGTCCATCGATGTGGCACAAGTTACAAAACAGCAACACAATGGAACGGCTCCTCTTCAACCGCCTCGGAATGCCGCGCACCATCCTCACCGAACCGTTTCTACCTCGTCGCTTCCCACCATTCCACCACCTGCGCGGGTGGGGAGTGTCAATTCTGAGGCCAAGCGACCCCGTCTCAAAGTGCAAATACCTGACGAACATTCCGAGGCTGAAAACACTCAGGCGTCTGGTTCGCCAAAGGATGCGAGCACCACTGGCGCGACACCAGCGAGAACGAGCACAGAGGCATCCCACTCGTCGGGCGTTGTTCTCCCTCCACCTTCTCCCAGCGCGAGCGCGCTCTTGAGTGCCGGCGCAACTGGGCCACCGAATCCTTTTGCTCGTCCCGCGCCGCCTATGAATCACAGTAGCACCAACCATCCTGGTGGTTCGCTCAATGAAAAGACAGAAACTCCCATTTCGGCCCTACCAAGCCGATATCTCGGAGATTTACTCCCGTCTCCTTCCAGCTTCTACCCCAACTGGGACTACAACAGCAATTCCTCGAATATGCTGCCAAGTCCCTTAACCTTCCAAACGCCTGTCGTGCAAAACGGGCCGAGTTTCCGGGATGATCCAGAGGAGAACAGAAAGCGAAAAACGTCAGAGGAAGGTTCAGACGGAGGCCAGAGTAAAAAGGCAAAGACTTGATGAACGATTTCCATCTTTCCATAACCTTCAACGAGCCGTCACATACATTATTGCAAGCCTTTCCTTTCTGGTGCTGTATCACGGAAACCAATGACTGGGCAGATGGTCGTTTGGTGTTCTAGACTGGATGTATGGGAGGGCGGCTGATTTGTTCCTTGTCTCATTGTCTTGCTGAAGCCCCTTCTTCACATACCCTGTTGCCCATGGTCATTTTAGCTCTCTCCCTACTTGGCCTTGTCTTATCTGTTACTGTCATCTTTGCGTACTCGTCGGTCTGGTTGGTCTCAAGGGATACCCGAGGGTTACAACACTCTTTACGCTCATGTCTGGTCTGACACGGCCGTTGCAGCGCATTCTTTCCGGAGCTTGATGACGTTCCATTCCCTCATGAAAGCAAACCGCTCGTCTTTGCTGAGCGGATGGGGTTAAGGTGGGGGAGTTGTGGTTTGATGCGTCGGTTTCGAGCGTTTGGAGATGAGATGAGATTCGAGTATATTTTTGGCGGCTAAGCTTGACTACGTCGACTTAGATTTGAAAATGAGTTGTACATAATATCTACGACAAGAACCTTCGCAAAGGCGCGGGAGCAAACAATGGAAGATCCACCAGGACTGCTGCTCCATATCTCGGTGGGCCAGGGTGTCGCTGCTGGGGCGCGCGTACTCCAAGGAACCCCTTCCTTGGTTCTGCGAAGCTTAGTCAAGAGTTGAAGGTTCGACAGCGTTCACATGGACAAGAAAAGCTTAGACACGGCAGTCGTAGGGCAGGTTGTTCGAATTCGAATGCGCTCCTGGGGTCCAGCGGTCGTGACATCATTCCAAGTCAAGTATCCACCAGTCGTCAGGTCGGTACTGGCCATGTACGCGAGGGGCGGGGCTGTGCTTTCGATATAGCTACAGACCCCGTGCGCATGTATGGACGTAGATTCATACTCGGTTTGCGGTTCAGGGAACGACGACGAGAGGAAGGAAGCCAAGAAAGACGTCGACAGCATTCTAAACGGCGAAGACTGCCTGGCCAAGTGAAAACGTGCCCAACCAACCATTCGTGCCCCTCGCCCGACCCCACCCACACCTCAACGCCGCCGCCACGACATCCTCGCGGTATCCCTGACATCGACCTGTCACGTCCCAAGAGGATCGCCTGACGCCTTTTGCCTTTGTTTGCCATTGTCGCGACCAAGCAACTCCACCTGCGCCCTCGACCCTGCCACCAACTCCTCCTCTCTCTTTAGAGCGCCGCAAAGCTCGCCCTTCAGCCTTACGGGGGCTGTGAACAAGCGACTTGTCCGTTGTTCTCGAGAGCTCTACAAAAGCCGCCTGTTGCCTGATCCAGTCACCTCGCTCTGCTGCCTTCTCTGCGACAGGAGCAGCTCTCACCAACATGGCCTACAACAAGGGATACAATCCTGACGCCTTGCCTGCGCACGCCGAGCCGGACCAGGTCTGCTCTCCGCTCTCTCCAACCTCTCCAACACCTTGCTGACGGTGACCTCACAGGCCGCCGCGGCTCTCTCCCAGCAATCACGCGTGTCCCCGCGTCCAACCTATTCTTCTGCCCGCCCCGATGCCTACGCTTCCAAGCCTGTCCCGCCCACTCCGCGCGACGACCGCTACCGCGACCCTTATGCCGGCCGGCCTCCGCCGCCAGGATCCTACCACAGCGCCGCGAGCAGTTATGATGGGCGGCACTCTCCGCGGTACGGTGGTGGAGGTGCTCCCTCGCCCGCCCATGGCCATGGCGGGTCCCTTGGCGGCTACGCATCGCCTCCGCCGCAAAACTACGGAGCAGCGCCCGCGCCTTCCAACTTTCAGCATGGTCGTCCGCCGTTGGGCTCGCATGCCAGACCTCCAACCACACCGGCTCCTCCCCGCGATGCTAACGACCGTGATGCTTTGTGGAGGCTGTTCGGCGCAGTGGACAAGAATCGCAGCGGGCAATTGAGCGAAAGGGAGCTGGGGAGCGCGCTCGTGAATGGTGACTGGTCGGCTTTTGATTCGCACACGGTGCGCATGATGATTAGGTGAGGACGGCTTTTCCACAGCGGACGGGCGAAGACCAAGAAGTGTCATGGATTAAAAAAAGAAAGTGGGCGGAAGCGACGGGTAGATCGTCGTTTGATGTGGCTGTGACTGTGGGGTTGGCTGAGCTAGGAAGCTGACATTGGTGACCGCGCAGGATGTTTGACACGGACCGCTCCGGGACCATCAACTTTGAGGAATTCTGGTGCGAGCCCCTGCGATACTTTCGTTGTTTTTGGAAAATCGTCAGCTAACGACGAGAGCGCGCAACCTACAGCGGTCTCTGGGCTTTCCTTGCGGCCTGGCGTTCGCTCTTCGACCGTTTCGACACGGATCGCAGCGGCAAGATTTCGTATAATGAGTTTTCCGACGCCCTGATAGCGTTCGGTTACCGCCTGAGCCCGCAGTTCGTGTTGTTGCTTTTCCGCACCTATGACCGGCGGAACGAGAATGAAATCTCGTTTGACCTGTTCGTGCAGGCGTGCATCAGCCTCAAGCGTATGACGGACGTGTTCAAGAAGTACGACGAGGACCGTGATGGCTACATCACGCTGAGCTTGTGAGTTGCCCTTGCTGCTACCTTGGACCATTTGTTTTGTTATCATGAAGAGATATTTCACGAGGGGCTGGGGCCACACGTTTGCAAACCTCAGGCCCAAGAATAACTTTCTCATCTCCGTGCCAAATGAAAGAACAACAGGCTAACCAGTGTGACCCTTTCCGCCAAACAGCGAAGAGTTCCTGACAGGTGCCCAGTCCCTCTTCCTGTTCAACTCGATTTCGGCCGAAACTGACACGGGCTTGTATTGATCGCCAAAAGAAATCATACGCCAAGCGTAGACCAGGCGTGCCACTACGCGCTGCTGCCAATCCAATCCAATCCGCCTATTGCCAACCTGTTTGACGACCACGGCTGGACTGTTTAACCAACCTGCGGTTGCGCGTCCTCATTGCCGCATCACCGCAGCCAAACCCTTTTTTCGGAAATGGAGGAGAGAAAAAATTACAGGGGATCGACGAGCTTGACGGACGAGACTGGAGGAGCCCCTGGTTAGGTGTATGAAGTGCTTTTGAGCAAACGGTGGTCACGACAGGCAATCGCTCGCACTGTTCATCACCGTTCTTGTACGCAAGGACAGCACTGGTAGCATTTCGGCACGTCAGTGAGTGGAGTACCCCAGCGAACGAGTCGGCCACATGGGGTGTCATTGGCTGGCGAGAATCGGGGTCGGAACGGATCATTTTCAGATACCTATCACCTTAATCAACAAGTTGAAGGACGGAAAAAGATGAACCATTTCGCTGGTGCATATCGTGGTTCAGGACCCGCTTGGTCACAATGTGCGTGTTGAATCCTTCTTGAAGTACTCACTGGATCAATCGTGCGGGGAGAAAGGGCACCGAGTGCAGTGATGGCGAAAGAAGTGAACGACGTGTCAAAGGGACTAAGTGGATAATGGAACGGGGCTCAGCTCAACCGCGCTGCCCTTTGTGAATGGAGACTAGCCGTGGGCAAGAAGCATGCGTCTGTTCAGTATCAACTCTGGGAGACTTATACTTGGAAATGAGATCTGATTTATATAAAATGCGAGGCTAGTGTCTAATCCTTACTTCGTTCGTTCAGCGGCAGTAGAAGAGGAAGAGGCACAAGAAGACAAACGAGAGGGAATCACAGTCCCCTTTCCCCCACTCATGCCCTTTCTCTCTCTTTCACGAACCCCTCAATCGAGTATCTTTCTGTCTTTCTATCTATCTATCTATCTATAAGATTTCAGTGCTTACACTCGTAGCAAAATGATAACAAATGGATGGTTGGGCAGGATCGTAGTCATTAAATCACACCTTTATCTACCTCATGCCTAGCACTATTATTATTTTACGCATTCAGAGGAAGGTTTGGTGATGGTGTGAGGGCGTTACCAGCTTCTATTACCAGCTTCTATTACTAACAGCTAGACCACGCGATGTCTTTATGCTATGCAATGTGCAGGCATTAGCAGGGAGGGAGATGTCTCGTAGGTGCGTTGATGATGATGTTAATGATGGTGAGAGCATGTGATCAACCAAACTGCTAAAAAAAGGGTGGAAAAGAGAGGATTACTGTTTACATGTTGCTGGAAACTACATATTTACACTATTACTCAATACACGACTGAAAAGAAAGTGCGAGAAGTCAGCTGGTTGGCAAGAGCATGGCATTTTTATGTACATTTCGCATGTAGGCGTGTGAGAGACGCAGCTGACTTGGTGGTTTCATCTCTTTTTCGAGAAGCCTTCCATTGATTGCTCTCTCATGGGCATCCTCACAACCGGTAGCCTCTTCTCTCTTGTCTGTTAACTGTAGCGGTGCTGGCCAATAAGTTTACCGCTGACGTCGCTTGGCAAAGTTGCAGTGAGATTTTCTCGAGTGAAGAGAGCATTGGTTGATTTCCTGAACTTGTCTACCAGCACGTTTCTGATTTCCCCGGTAGATATTTTCAGTGCATTGGACTGATGGATACTGCTCCCGAGTGTACAGGAAGGCTTGCCGCCTTTAGGCAGGGGAAGAGAAATGTTTTGGCGCAATTTCAAAGACGATGAATCAAATTCCTTGGCTGTGCAATCGCGGTTTGCGGCCCTTTCTTCCATTGACGACTGAATGAAGTTGCATGGAGGACCTTTAGACGGTGGGCGTGACTCGAGATCGCATGTTACAGGGGGAAAAGTCGACGCTGGCGTAACCGGACGCAGGCCGGGGCGCTCAGCGTCCAGCACGAGTTTGCCGCATAAGAGTCTCCTATCCGTCTTTCGAATGGTATGAAATAAAGTAGAGAGCCGGCTGAACTCCGCACATGCAAGTTTACCGGCGTCCTACAGCAATCCAACCCATGCGCCATGTATACTCCCATCCGTATTTTTACACATCCCAAAGTGACTTGGCACAACCAAAAAGTAGACCCGTCAACTCATGAGAGGAGAGATTGTAGTTTTATGGTTTTGGAATCTTGAGGTCCTATGAGTTGGCGTCGATTTCTGCCCACGTCTTCTTGATCTCCTCGCGCTTCAGCTTGGCCTCGTCGCGGTTCTTGGCCGTCCGCTCGATTCGCGTCGCGCGCAGACACATGTTGAGGGCGTGCTTGGGCTTGGTACACATGCCGGCGCAGCGCCAGAGGAAGCCCCTGGCGCTGCACTCCTCGAGAGCGTTGGCGAGTTCCTCGCAGGCTGTCGCGGCGAATCGAGGTGGTCAGCGCATGCGCCGGATAATGCGAGAATGCGAGGACTTACGGGCGCTGTCCTTTGTGTGGAGGTGAGGATGCATTGCGAAGTACTGGACTGGACCCGCGGACCGAGAGAGGTGGGTTTGTGCAAGAGTCTGGAATTGGAAGAGGTGGTGCGAAAGAGGTGGAAACCGTTTGGTACACCAGGTTGTGGCGGGGGCGGGCCGGGAGAGGGAGAGTCTGTGCTTAGATCCGCGCCGGCGGTCCCAACCCAGAGGTCCCCCGCCAACACGCACTGCATCATTGCTCGCTCGCATCTCTTCTCCGCTGAAGACTCGACACCACGACCTGGACGCGCAATACTCGTGGCACCATGTCGCAGCAAGCGATCAACTCCAAGAAGCAGCAAGGTGTGTTGCCGCCTCGCGCGCCTCGGGGCAAACCGGCACCAAGAGCGAAGCTAACCCTCCCCGCCGCAGAGCTGCAAATCCAATATTCCAACTACAAGAACATCCTCCAACAGCTTGCGCAAAAGATCGGCGATGTCGAGCAGGAAGCTGAAGAACACAAGTACGATTATACGACCTGAACGCGCAACCTCGTCCCCCCGCCCCAAGCATACCTCCACATTCCCGCTCAAAGAAAACCCTCCTGTCTCTTTACTTTTATTTTCACCGCCTCTCGCCTCGTCTCCGCCCTGTCCAGCCGCTCACACTGAATCATAGGCTTGTGCTCGAGACCTTGGAGCCCCTTTCCAGCGAGCGGAAGTGCTTCCGCATGATCAATGGCGTCTTGGTGGAGAGAACAGTCCAGGAGGTCGTGCCGGCGCTCAAGACAAATTCTGAAGGCTTGAAGAAGGTTCTGGAAGATTTGCTCAAGCAGTACAAGTCGAAGCAGGAGGAGATGGACAAGTGGAAGGTGGGTTGTCAGACGTGGAAACTAGTCCAGGCGCACACACGCCGCCTGGGTCGGGGTCCGGATGCATTGCTAATGCGTCATGTAATTGCAGAAAAAGAACAACGTCCAGGTCGTGCAGCAATAAATTGGTTTGTCAATCAAGATTGTAGCACCGGAGATTCCACGCTATGCCGAGTGGAAGGGCAACCGTCCGCGATGCAACCCCTTGGACGACGCGCAGTGCCTCCACAGCTGATGCGCGGAGCTTGCTAGCCACACCAACGACTTCCCACTCCAAAGGACCGAAGTCTTTGAAGCGCTTTTCGCGGATTTGTCGCTCCAGGAACGATCAAAAGTACTGGCGTGAGCAGAAAGCCACGCTAGTCAATGAGGGGGCGCTCCTTTGGCTTGCTTGAGTATTGCCGGTTAAGAGTGTGCTGAGTCTGAGGTCTGAGAAGCCAGATCAACGTCGGCAGAGGCTAAGCTGTACCCAATGCATGGTTCGGGAAAATAAGGACGTGTCCAGGTCATGTGCATTCATCATTGGTGTCAAAACTTACGTAGATAGAATCCATCACATTTGCAACATGAGTTAGTTTGCACGAGGACGGTGAAATGTGTACCGCAGCCAAGGCTCGGAGGAACGGTTGGAACAACGTCATGGGTGGGTGCGGTGCTGGGCTTTCGACTGCATCCTTCATTACGAGGCTGAGCCTTGGTGGCTTGACGCCGTGGGTGCTGCTGCAGGATGTGTTGGCGCGGAGCTGGGCCCAGAGCTGGATCGACGCCTGACATGGAGCGTGGAAATGCAGTCAATAGGATTTCCAGAGATCGCGATGGAAATCAGGTACCCCAATAGCCATGCTCACAAAGCGTCAGGACCAAGATGGGAATTGGACACGGAGGGTATGTGAAGCAGGGCAAGGCTGTGGTCTCAGCCACCTCGTGGACCATGTCGGGGCATGCGCTGCTGCCCATACACGTAGAGAGGAGCATAAGCACCAGGTGATATCATGAATCTCACGGCAGGGCGAGGACAGCACATCATCCTGTCGATGGTGTGCTGAGAGGGTGCCGCTGTCGTATGCTGCATGGCGGAGCGGAGCAGCCATTGGCTGGGAGAACAAGGCGAGTCGAGTGACATTCCGGCTTGCATGCCTGATGCCGCGCATGTATCACGGAATGGGCCGTTGCCTCGTCCCGCAACTGTGTCCACGCGAGATTAGGTTGGCTGGTCCAGAAGAGAAGGCCTTGGGGTTGAGAGGACGAGTGGTGGCCATGGCCAATGAGGAGGCGGACCCCACGAGCAAAGACAGTTTTCTGATAGACGCCGGGGGGCGTGGGGGAGCTCGACCAGGAC
The DNA here is from genome assembly GCF_038021145.1 of Phyllosticta citriasiana. NCBI lineage: Eukaryota > Fungi > Ascomycota > Dothideomycetes > Botryosphaeriales > Phyllostictaceae > Phyllosticta > Phyllosticta citriasiana. The sequence goes on along the minus strand of NW_027117279.1, from coordinate 1,176,318 downwards.
ACGGCGTGGACAACACTGGCTGGCAGTCTTTAGCCGTCGCCTAAACCCGGGCTGGGGGCAGCGCAGATGAAAGGTCAGGTATCCGTAGCTTGGTCGCACTCCTCCTCTCTCCTCCTCTTCATTGGATCGTGTTTGTCTCAAGCCGTCTTGTTTGCTGCATTCCCGTTCGCCGTCACCACATCGGTCCCCTCTGTCAGCCCAGCCTCGAGCTCCCGCAAGTGCCCGGTGTCGTCAGTGCTTGTCGCGTCGAATCAGCAGCGCATCGCAGCGCCAACAGCGTTTCTCAATTGGTCGCTGACCGGTGCCGCACTGGCATTGGTGTTGGTGTCGAAGAGAATTGCCCCGTAGGTAGCGGCTGGTGGCGGTGGTGTTGTTGTTGTTGTCGCGGCGGCGGCGCCGAAGTCGAAGCTTCAGGTCCTTTGAGCTTCACGACCGGACGGACCCTCACCTTTCTCAATCAGTCTCTCTCTCTCTCTCTCTCTCACTTCTCCTCGCACCCCATCGCCGTGAGAACGCCCGCCATTCCTCACCACCTCGCCTTCTGGACCAACCACTGCGTCCCCCGACCCCAGACACGCCCTGTCTCGTCCGTCCCTGTACATACCACGCGACCTCTGCTGCCCGGTTAACGTGTACGAGTGGTAAGTCGCGCCTGGCAGAGCTCAAAAACCAGAGCAGCCGTTCAGACCTTAAAGCCTTGCCCCAGGGTGCGCCGCAACTGGCCAGTAACACATACATCGCAGATCGCGCGCCTGCAGCCAGACGCAGACGGAGCCGCGTCGTACTCACGACGGCACCACTTCTCCCCAATCGCCCTCCTCTCTGACGCGCCACCACAATCGGCCCCCCCCCCCCCCCCCCGCTCTTCCTCCACTCCAGCACCCCAGTCGTCTGCTGCTGCACGTCGATACAATTGTACCTTAGCGCTCGCCCCGGAACCTTTCCTGCCATCTGCCGTGTCGTCTGCTCTGTCCAGGCCGCAGTCGCACAAGCCCCGGCTGCCCTTGACGCACATCAATCAGGTCGCATATCCGGCCGGCTCGTCGTGCCTCTGCGCTGGCTGTTCGCAGACCTATTCGCTGGCAGTCCACGTCACAGACTCGTTCTGCAGTCCCGAAAGGGCCTGCAGCTGGCCGAATAAACATGTCGGCCACCCCCCCGAAGAAGACGGACGTGGAACCTGGAGCGCAGTCGCCTGACGAAAGTTCGGAGCCGCATATGGACAGAGAAGCTCAGGATACACAAGCGCAAGGACTCGGCTACGAGTTCGAGGTCAAGGAGCAGGATCGATGGCTGCCCATTGCCAACGGTACGTTCCCCCAGCATGCACCTCTCTTTCGTCTGATTTGCGTGCTCCCTCAACCACATGCTGCATGGTCGACAAATGCTACGCCTGGCGTCGCGACAAGCACACCTTCCACACATAGTCGCGCGTTTCGACCGCCTCTGCCACCGAATCAGCGTTCCTTCAGCGAGCCTCGTCCGCAAGCCGGTCGGCAGGCGGCCTGAATCATGTCGTCTGCATCTCCTCCGTCATCCTCGTCGCCGCCTCTCAATTCGTCGTCCAAAAGCAAATCCGACGGTTTTGCCTCAGATGCTAACATTCGTAACTTTGCTCCAGTCGCCCGCATCATGAAGACGGCCTTGCCCGAAAATGCAAAAATCGCAAAGGAGGCAAAGGAGTGCATGCAAGAGTGCGTGAGCGAGTTCATCTCATTCATCACCAGCGAATGTATGTTTCCAATCCAGCCCGCGGCCAGCTTCAGTTGCTCACATGTGCCCCCCCAGCTTCGGAGAAATGCCAGCAGGAAAAGCGCAAGACGGTCAATGGAGAGGACATTTTGTTCGCCATGACTTCTCTTGGTTTCGAGAATTATTCCGAAGCGCTCAAAATCTACCTATCGCGCTTCCGCGAAGTAAGTTGCCCCTCCCCATTTCGTTTGTCGCCGAAAACCTGGCAGAAGACGAATAATCTGAACTATTGGTATTGATTGGTGCCTCGAGACCCTCCTCCAAAATCAGAACAAGCCTGCCGTTGGCTTCAATCAACAGGGCAATGCCGCTGCCGGCAGCAGTGGGAGCGCGTCAGGTGGTGCAAATGCCTCCGCCGCGTATGCCGAGGGTTCCAACGACAACAACTTATTGAGCGGCGACGGATCCGAGAACGACAACACCGCCTTTGGCTATACTGTCGGCCATCACAATGGCAACGGAGGCGCCGACTTCTAAACCATCGCGCTGCGCAGCGGGGCCAAGACGTTCAGCCCCATAGCTGCCTGCATCATTTAGGGGTGGCGGGATTTCTACGGCATACGAGCCACCGCAAGAGGAGACGCTTACGACAACCAAATGGGCAAATTTCATTTCCGTCTGTCTTTACCAAATTGTAGGATACCAAGGATTCTTTGGAAAGAGTGGGAAATTTCCTTCTCAGATGTGTGCAAGTCTTCCAACCCGGGCTCGATCGGGCCCGTCTCACCAGCGAGACTGTTCCGGGCCAGATGACCGGCGTGCAAGACTTGACTGCGGGCGAGCGGTTCCTCGACAGGAGATATGGGACACATCCTCGGGCATTTCCGGTTGGCCAGGAGTGTAAGGTAATAGAATGAACATGCTCGCGCAATATCGGCATCAGATGATGCCCTTGATGAGTTAGTTTCTTTGCTTTCGGCTACTTGAAGCTACTCCTGAGATTCCGCTTCTCATGCCGTTTTCAGTTTGTTTTTTGCAAATTTGCAAGTATCCAATGAGCAAGTTTAACAAAAGAGATGGATCTGGATATCTGTCTGGTTTCCAGAAACATTTCGAGCATCGCGGGCATTTCCTGCCTCTCACCTTCTTCCAAAATTACCCGCATGTGATGGTCACACAGATTGACACTTGTCGAGGTTGTACGCATCCTTGCTTTTTGCCTGCCTTACCGCATGTCTCAGCTGCGAGCGCAGCGTTGAATCTGTCGATCAAAAAAGGTTCAGTCAGAGGCGCAGCTAAGCGCGTGGCAGCCCAGTCCAGTCCTGTGTTCCCATTGGTACTCCCAGATTCCAATATTGGTCTAAGCTAACCAAACAAAGAATTGGACAGTGTTTCGAGGCGACAAGCATCTTTGAACTTGAGAGACAATGGCAAGATGAAGCTGTCTGTATTCAATCTTACCGTTCCCCTGCTCCTACGACATCTCACCCGACGAGGCATGTCGTCGCCCGTTTCAGTCATCAATATCCATGTCCTCAACACCCTGGACCAATCATCCAACACAGCGAGCCCTGCTGTGTCACCCAACCCACCCAAGTGACCAAGGCCTCCTCTTCTAACAATCCCTTCCCCTCCCGCGGAGCCAAACGGCAAAAATACACGCTGCATGGGACGGACAACAATGTCCGTGTCCCCTTTCACGAAGACTGCGCACTGGACGCTCCAGGCCGAATTGCATGGTCGCGCAGCGCCGGACATGCACGGACACTTGCAGGCAGCGCTTTTACACCAATCAGACCTTCTGACCGGCCATGTCGAACGAGACGGACAGGCGACAGGCTCACTCAGCGCCATTCAGAACCTCCGGGCGACGTCCGAAGCCGGTTACTCATGACTGACTGACTGACTGGCTGCATTTCTGTTGTGTGTTGGTTTCCGGTCGCCTGTGTCTTGAGTCTCCTCGCCTGCTCTGAGTGTCGCGCGGCACTCCGCACTTGTGTGGCCCTCCCTTGTTACGGCCTGAGCAACATTGATGAGGCAGCTTAGCTCAAGCAGGAGCTCGACATCATACCTCATCAAAGGCCTCTCTGTTTTTGGTCTGTCTAGGATTCTTCTACTCCTCTTCGACGAAGCCAATAACACCGGCTTTCTTGGAGACACTTCTGCGTCTCATGCCAAAGTATGTACGGGCAAGCATGTCTCTTGTGCTGCCAGGCTCCCATATCCAGGACACTGTTCTTGCCTTACCCGGTTTTTCCACCCTCTCATCCTGCTTCCCCAGAGTCTGGACGTCTGAAGACTGTTGGCGTTTGCCCGCTCACCCGTCTCGTCTCGTCTCGTCTGCTTAGCCGTGGCAAACGCATCTACATACATACGCGCCGTGGGGGGGGGAGGGAAGGGGGGCTAGGTCATCTGCTCTTCTTCGTCCGTCCGTCTGTCTGCCCATTTGCCTGATTCGATGTGGTGCGTGAGTAATAGTATTGCCAAAGGAGAGAGACGGGAGAGATGGGGAAGGGGTGGCGGCGGCGGCGCTTTCGTTGGTTGTTTTGGATTGGATGCAGTTGCAAGATTGAACGTCGACGCGCGTGGCGAGATGGGGCTGGAATGTTTATTTTCTGGTCTGGACCCCCGTGCGTCTACGCGCGGGTGTGTGGGTGTTTGTTGGTTTGTTGGCTCGCCGGCTTGCTTTGTTCGTTTGTTTGTTGTTGTCTTGTCTGGCGGGGTTAGGCACCTTTGGCGGTTTTAGGGATGGGCTACTAGTGGTGTGAAGGTGGAGAGGGAATGAGCGCTTCAGGATACCTGCGAGCGAAATGGTTGGTCGTAGAAAAGCAAAAGAATACACAGTACTAGAGCACTTATTGCTCTCCATCAGGCCAAGGGAAGGCTGACAGGGAAGCAAAAGTGCAACCGAGCGAGCAAGCCGAAGCTATCGCAACTTTCTCTTTAAAGTTGATAAGGTACAGTGCTGCTGGCTTGTAGGTCAGATGGGCAGTAGACATTGTTCTCTAATCTTACACAGTGGGAGTTCGCTATATTGCAACGCTGAACGTGCAGTCACCAGCTGAACATGGCTCCCATGCATTCAGGTAAAGTGTATGTACAACAAGTCAACGTAAAAGATCAACGCAAACAAACCTCCACCGCATCCGCAAGTACTACGCCCCTTGTCCCCCGTAAAGCATCTTTCGCATCTCTTCCTGCTTACGCTCAGCGCCCGACATCCTAGCCGCCAAGACGCGCCAGCGACTGTAAAAGACGTCGTCGTCGACGTATGCGCCCTTGAGCCAGCGCTCGCCCTTGGCGGCGTCAAACTCACGGCGCGCGTGCAAGGCGCGGCGATTGTCGAAGACGACGGCTTGGCCCTCTTCGAGGCGCAGCTCGAGCATGTTGGCCGGGTCCTCCAGGATGCGGCGGAATTGGGACAGGGCGGCGAAGAGCTCGTCGAATTGGGATCGTGATAGCGGCTGGTGCTGCGCCGAGGGGAAGACGTGGTTCCCCGTCTGCGTCGCGAGCCACGGTGCTTGGAAGGGTGGCGAGTAGTTGACGGCATGGAGGCCCAAGTCGGTAGGCGTGTCGGCGCTGAACTCTGGCGTCGCTGCTGCGTTTGCCTCTTGCTCCGGATGCACGACCGGCGTCGTGGGATTCGTCCTGGCGCCCAGCTCGATGGTAGGCCGCCACTTGACGTAGGACTGCGAGTCGTTGCGGTAGTGGAACGGCACCTTGTGCGTGCACAGCGCATCGAAGGCAGCTCTGTTGCGTTTGAGCAGCTCAAAGGCAGCCCAGAAACCGTCGGCGAACATGGACTCGCCACCCGGTGCGCGCGCACGCAGCGAGTGCAGTATTTGCAGGTGTGGCGGGTTGCTCACGTACATGAGGTCCTGGTGCAACCCAAGGTACTGGTGCGTGTAGGCTATGTTTTTGGCTTGCGGCATCGACTTGACGTCCCATGTTCGCCCGTAAAACGTCTCTTTCAGCAGTCCAATGCGTCCGGTGATTTTCTCAATGGCCTTTTCAGAGTCGGGAACATTCTCGAGGAAAACAATGCCCCAGCGTCCGATCTGCTCTAGAGCCTTGTGCAATGTCTTGTCGTCGTGTACGTATTCGTTGAAGTCGATAAATGCCTCCTTTTTCGAAACTTGCTGCACATTTTTGGCGTTCCAGATGCGCCGCTCCACAGGCGCGATGGGATGGTATATGGTGTCTTTTGCCTCTACGTTGTTGCGGTAGAACTGCGTGACATGGTCGTTTGACCAGTCAGGAATGTCGTTCTCCCACTTGATTTCAATCACCCTGGAGTCTTCCTTTGACAGTTGAGCTTTGGGCTTGATGTTTTCCGGAATGTCCGTCGTATGATAGCTCTTCTGAGAACTTGATGGGTCCACGCATTGAGGACAGGCGCAACTGTCACGAATCTGCTTGGCATTTAATGACGAGACCAGGGAAGAGAGAAATTTTGCAGATTGAGGAAGATTTTCTGATAGTCCTCTCGGAAGGCCATCTGCAACAGGTCCCGAACTTTCTGTAGATGCTTCCAATGGCCTGGCGGCTGCAGTAGAGCGACGTAGCTGGAGCTGGCTCAAGTTGGTTTGATTTGTCAAACATCTTGGACGACGCAGTGACCCAAACGCAGTCTCAACTCCAATCTTGAAAGAAGAGCGCAACATTTTTCAAGTTGTTGCTTTCCAATTGTCTTCAAGGCGAGGGCAAGGTCATGTTTGTAGTCGTCTGTCATTGCGGAGGGGCCTCGGGCCAGCGCCGCTCGGCAGGGGTGTCCATGTACCGCGGCCCGCTCACGGAAACGGAAAGCAGTGCTGTCAACTGTCAACAAACCACCACATATGGACCACTCTCACGCCGAATTGTGTATCTATTCGAACTGACACTTACGCCCAATTTTCATTCGATCATTCGAGATGCCTGTTGTCGCTGAAAATTTTGATCTTGTATACCGCAGTCAAGGGGGCCACTTTGCTCAGTCTTTGGGGATCTTTCTCTGCGCCCACGGTCTAGGTTGAGACTAATGGCAAACCATGTGTAGACACTGAGGAATTGCGAGAGACTGCAAATAAAAGAAATGAAAGCCTGACGGATAAAAGCTGGGAGACGTCAGAGGTCTGGGTGTTTGAAGTTCTGCATAGCAAACGAGGCCAGGAGAAACCTATCACATCAATGTCGAAGTTTTCACGACTCACACTGCACATGGTTTCAGGTCGAAGATAACGAGTGCGCGAAGTTCATCAAAGACTTGATGGACAAAAAAGCAGCCAATCATGGCGCAGCATTTTCGGTGTTGCTGACAAGCATTCCGACAGGGGGCCAAAGCTTCTGACGCAACTGTATCACCCACCACGCCTCAACACCACCAATTCCGCCCTGGATCACGACGGCCTTTATTTCTTCGCGCCGTACAGCCGCCTCACCTGCTGGATGTATGTCTGGCAAAGTTGAGCAGCTGAAGGATGAGGTATGTCCAAAACATCAACCTCAAGAAAGCTTCGAGCCCAAGAAATTGACACACGACACAGGGCACACGCCGGCAAGTCGTGACGGCTGGCGCCATCGCCGGCCTGATCTCTAGGTACCGTCTTGTCCGATATCTCTATTGTCATAATAGCAAGCTAACACAAGCAACAGATTCGTCGTCGCGCCCCTCGACGTCATCAAGATCCGCCTGCAGCTCCAAATCCACTCCCTCAGCGACCCGCTCTCCATCGCCTCGGCCCAGGGAGGTCCGACGTACAAAGGCACACTCAACACATTCAAGCACATCGTGCGCGAAGAAGGCATCTCCGGTCTGTGGAAGGGCAATGTCCCCGCCGAAGCCATGTACCTGTGCTATGGCGGCGTGCAATTCCTCTCGTACCGCACCGCCTCGTCCTTCCTCGCCAACATACCCCCGCCATACACGCCGCCCGACGCCGCCGTCAGTTTCCTGGCCGGCGCGACTGCTGGCACCTTCGCGACCACGGCGACGTACCCGCTCGACCTGCTGCGCACGCGCTTCGCCGCCCAGGGCAGCGAGCGCGTCTATGCCTCCCTGACCGCCTCTGTGCACGACATATACACTTCTGAGGGTCCGCGCGGCTTTTTTCGCGGATTGGGCGCCGGCGTGAGCCAAATCGTGCCGTACATGGGCCTCTTCTTCCTGTCCTACGAGACGCTCAAGCCGATCTTTGCGCCGCTGCCGCTGCCGTTTGGGTCGACCGACGCCGTGGCCGGCGTCACGGCGAGCGTCTTTAGCAAGACGGCTGTCTTTCCGCTGGATACGGTCAGAAAGCGTCTCCAGGTGCAGGGGCCGACAAGGGCCAAGTATATCCATAAGAACATTCCTATCTACGAGGGCGTTTGTCGGACCATTAGGCAGATTTTGAGACGAGAGGGCCCGAGGGGCTTGTATAGGGGCTTGACGGTCAGCCTTATCAAGGCTGCGCCGACAAGTGCGGTGACTATGTGGACGTACGAGAGGGTAATGAAGATTCTCATTGCCATGGATGAGAAGTTGCAAGTGGAAGAGTAAGACTACCGGCAACTGAAGAGAAGCAATTCAGGGGAGCAACTTTTGCCATAGGTTATCTCAAGAACGGTGCATTGGAGTTACGGGATAGCAAAGTCTTTCAAGACGGGGAATGAGTAGATCCAAAGACCGAAACGGTGTATCATAACTTGTACTAGACTTTTCATCCTTTCCAACGCCGAATTAATGATTACATTCCCTCGAACATGCCAGGTGGCTCTCAGGACCCTCATACTCGTTACCCTCATCATCTTCCTCATCAAACTCCACTTCGTAATCGGCGCAGACGTCCCATCGGTCGCCCTTTGCAGACTTGCTCACGTACTTGACGAACCGCAATGACCCCATGTCGCGCAAGACGATGCTCATCTGGTTCCAGCCCGCCGGCATGCTGAAGAGCACGCCGTCATCGTCGTCGCCGGAGCTCGCCCTGTACACGGCCGGGTCCGCCTTGCGCCTCTTGCCCGCGCCCGTCTGCGACGACTCCGCGCCGCCCTTGTTCTTGGAGCCGGCCGGGACTTCGACGCCGTCGTTGGAGCCCGTCTCGTCGCTCTCGTCTTGCTCGTCGTCGTCGTCGTCGGCCGCCATGTACATTTCGTAGCCACCGGGCATGTCTTCGGCGCTCTCGGCCGGAGCAGGTGCGTCGGGCATCTTTTCGTCCTCTTTCCGGGTCTTTTTCTTGGGCTTGGATTTGGCGTTGCCGTTGGTTGTCTTTCCGTTTGTTTTGGAGCCAGCCTCCTCCTCGTCCTCGTCCTCTTCATCCTCTTCTTCATCCGCCTCGGCTCCGTTCTGAGCGTCTGCGACTTCTTCCGCGTCGGCGTCGTCGTCACCCCATCCTTTGCTCGGGGTGATTCCGAGCGTGACTTCGAGCTGCGGGTTCTCCTCCTCGTACGAAGTAGCAAGAGTGTAGTCCATGCCGCGGCGGAAGCGGCGCGCAAGAAGGCTGCTCTTCTGAAGCGAGAGGCTGGTGGTGATACTCAACCATTTCTTAAAGGCCAGACTGGGAATGAAGACGTCCACGAGCTCGTCGTAGGGACTCAGCTCTTCGCCATCCTGCGCAGCGGCGTCCTTGCGCTCGGGATATCGGTAGAGGAAGCGGTGCTTGTGGGGTGGCCTTGCGACTCCGCAATTTTTCTTCTTGGATTCCGCAGCAGGCATTTCGGGAGTCTTGTCAGCCTCCTCGAGGAAAGCCTTGAGGCGGGCGGAAAATGAGCGAGACAAGAATTGAGAAAGTCTCAGAGATGATTCCTCTTCAAACAACTCCTTGAGCTCGTCGACGGTGTCGGGAGAAAGGTAGTGCGGCGTCATGTACTTGATCAAGAAATCGAAGTCGGCCTCTGTAAGCTCGACGTCCTCTTCTTCCTCGTCTTCTTGTATTTTGCCCTTGCCCTTGTTTTTTCCCTTGTCCTCCTTTTGTTGCTCTGGACATTCATGCCAGGATTTTTGCGGCATGCCAAGCTTGTCAGCTTTTCCAGCCTCGAGCTGCTGTAGCGAACTCTTCTCAGCCAGCTTCTCTTCAAGGCCAGGCTCGTATCCTTCCTCGCCTTCTTGTGGAATGTGGAACCAGCCACTGATTGCCATTCTGACGCGGCCTCCATCTTCCTCCTCCGTTTCCCCTTCGCCACGCTTGTAGACCTCCTCGACGTCGTGGAAGCTTTCTCCGGGCTGAACGGTGAAGAAGCTCAATTGGTTGAAAGCGGGAGGGATGACGACAGTGGGATCGGGCTGAGGCAGTTTGACTTCTTCGCCATCCTCATTCTTGAGGTCCTCTGTCGGAAACAGGCGCAGAGCACCACCCCACTCCGGCTTCCAGGGCTTGTCAGGGTCCAGCAGGTACAAAATGTAGCTTACGCGCCTGCTGCCAATCACGTCGTCGTGGCACAGCAGGTGACAGCCGGGAGTATACACATTAATCGCCAAGTCCGTCTTCACGCCCGACAGCGGTCCCGAACCAGCAATCTCAGAAATGTACTTGCGGAAAGCCGAGCTGTACATGGCATCGCGGAGTCGGAGCAGAGACGGTAGCTTAGCCAGAGACGAGTCATCGAGACCGTCCAAATTCGCCAAATCGCCAGACTGGTGGATTTTGTAAATGTCGGTTTCTTTTGGCGTAAAGACAATGTTTTGGCGAATTTCGTCGCGCACTGAGCGGAGAAGAGATGGGTCGATCAAGTTGCGGATAACAGCATGTTTGTAGCTAGGTAGGTTTCAATTAGTGCGTCGAGATAGAATGAGAGGAGCTGTCTTACGGCTCCGACTGCGCGTAGTATTCTTTGTATCCATTGAGCACTTTGGTGTCAAACAGGCCCTCGCGAAAGTTGGAGCGCGCTTCGTCGTCTGGGAGAGCGCGCTTCTTGCTTCTACTAAGAACTGGAGCATTATCCTCGGCCTTGCGCTTTGTACTGGGCATCGTGAGAAGTGAATTTGAAGTGCCGTGGGCGTGGTGAGGGGGAACCGCAGACAGCATCATTTTGAAATCCACCCCAACTTTTTATGGTCCGTGCACGCGACGTCAGAAATTCCAATTTTCAAGTCACGCCACAGGATACTACATCTGATGAGCATCATACGTGGATGCTCTCACTGTAGTCGACAGTGAAGTACACAAAAGAGTCGCAAAGCAGCTCAAATCATGTGAGGCCAATTCACGGGGTTGGATATTGTGTGCAGCAAGAACATGGCTCCAGAAAAACAGCATCAAGTGGATATCAAAAGCCTACTACTCTGACCGCGTGTACAATGCAAGGAGCACGACGTTATCCTTAAGGAAACCCATAATCCGCGAACGCCGACCCTTTTTTGTTTTCCCGTCCCATTTTCACCCGTAGTCCTTACCGTGTCCAAACACTTACCACTTTTTGTTTCATCAACGCGTGCGCAACGAAATTAGTCAAAGGTGGTCTTCTTGCCCTTGAAATCACCGAAGCCACCACGGTTGAACGAGCCACCACGGCCACCTCCACGACCGCCAAAGCCACCGCGGGAACCTCCACGACCACCTCCACGGGGACCGCCGCGGCCACCGCGACCACCAAAGCCGCCACGGCCACCAAAGCCACCGCGGCCGCCACCACCACCGTTGTTGTCACGAGGAGTCGCATAGTCGAGGCGGATGGCACGGCCAGCGACCTCAGCACCAAAGCATGCCTCGTAAGCAGCCTTGGCCTCGTCGACGGAGCTGAAGCCGACGTAACCGAAACCCTTGAGGGAGCCGCTGTCGGGGTCGGTGGGAAGGGAGACGCGGGTGATGGATCCGTACTCGGCGAACAGGTTCTGGACGTCATCAGGGGTAGCATCGAAGGACAAGTTTCCAACGAAGAGAGTGTCGCTGGGGTCCTTGGGGACGTCGCCGAACTTGTTGGCGCGGGAGTTGGCACGGTCCCTGCCGTTGCCACTGGCGTCGTTGGCCGGACGGGGAGTGCTGTAGTCGACGTTGAGAGGGCGGCCATCGACCTCGTAGTCCTTCCTGGCCTTGAGGGCCTTGACAGCATCCTCAATGTTGGCAAACTCGACGTAACCAAAACTATGGCAATTAGCGGCATGTAATGAGAACACGGATGGGCGATTCTCACCCCTTGGACCTTCCAGTAGCCCTGTCGGTCACGATACGGACACCAGTGATTTCACCGAACTCTTCAAACTCACGTCCAAGCCAGTCCTCATCGACATTCCAGCTGAGGTTACCAATGAAGAGGTTGGCCGAGGCATTGGCGGGGACGTTAGTCTTGCTCTTCTTGGCAGCAGGCTTCTCCTCATCCTCAGCCTTGCGCTTCTTGGAGGGAGCAGCTTCTTCCGAAGAAGCAGACTCTTCAGACTCCTCAGAGTCGGAGTCAGAGTCGGAAGAGTCAGAGTCATCAGAAGACTGAAACGAGGTTAGCATCAGCAGTTGTCGTAGAGATGTGTGCAACTTACGGCTTCCTTCTTAGCCTCCTTCTTAACCGCAGGCTTCTCGTTCTCAGACTCATCGCTGTCGCTGTCTGAAGAATCAGACGACTTGGCCTTGGCCTTCTTCGCGGCAGGCTTTTCCTCCTCGTCCTCAGACGAATCGTCGTCGCTATCGCTTTCGCTGTCAGAAGACTCAACCTTAGTAGCAGTAGCAGCCTTGGCCTTCTTTGCGGCAGGCTTCTCATCCGCAGACTCGCTGTCGCTGGAGCTGTCGCTCTCATCAGAAGACTCGGAAGCACCAGCCTTGGCCGGGGCGGCCTCCTCGCTGTCGCTGTCGCTGGAAGATTCAGACTCAGAAGAGGAGTCTCCCTTCTTGGCAACACCGTTGGTCTTAGGAGCGGCCTTGGTGGGGGCAGCCTCGGAGGCAGATGACTCAGAGTCAGACTCGCTCTCGCTGCTGGCGGAGCTGTCGCTGTCCATCTCCTCATCGCTGTCGGACTCGGGCTCAGGAGTAGGCTCCTTCTTGCTTTTCTTCGACTTCTTGTCTTTCGAGGCCTTCGAGGCGACGTCCTTGGCCGTCTCCTTCGCCTTCGACTTCGGAGTCTGGGACTTCTTGGTCACGCGACCGTCCTTGACGGCGGACAGAGCCTTGCTCTTGACGGGGGTCTCGGCCTTCTTCGAGGCAGTGGCCTTGGTAGGCTTGGTGGACTTGTCCTTGGCCATTGTGGTGAATTACTGTCGAAAGAAAAGCGGTTAGCAAAAGCAGAGCAATAGTGGCAGGTAATGTAACGGCGCGAGTGAAGACGCCAAAGCCAGCAACCCTCTAGTGGCAATGCCAACAGTGCAAAATGGGGGAGCGATGCTCCTAGCTCTTCATCAGGATCTCTCAAACGTGCGCAAAGCCCACAGCCCTCGAGTCCGCTCAAGGCGGATTAGCCCTCAAGCCCACAAGCCCACAGAACGACGTTCAAGGCGGAGTGTTCCCACAAAGGCCGAGAAGCAGTCGCTATCTCACAAGCCCACTGAAGTCACAAGCCCACAGAAGAGAGAAGATTCTCTTGCGCGCCCACTGGAAAAAGCGCGATAAGCCGTCGAGATGGAAGTTGCCCACGAACCGAATAGACTGAGTTTGTCTGTTGATGCTTCTCAAAAGTACCGAATGCTGGACGGTATGATGGCCCTCAAGAATGAAAAAGCTCTCAAAAGGAGTTTTGGACGTGTGCGACGACTTTGCAGAGTGCAGAGGTGCGACGAAGAAAAAAAGATCCTGCGCGACGGTTAAAAATTTCGAGCTCGGGCCAGAAATGTTGCCCAGCCCGGCGCCGAGCGGCTACCGCCCGACCGTTTCAGCCTAGCGCGACCCTTTTGCTGGAGCTCCCGTCCCGCATCGGACTTTGGCTGTTCTTGCGTCGCCGAATCCACTCCAAAGCTGTCAACATGGCACCGTCGCCAGCTCACAAGCCTCGCAAGAGGAGAAAAGGCGACAGTGCAGTCCTCGCCCGACCGAACAAGGGAACTGTTTATCTGGATCCCACTGGCAATGTCTCCAAACCAGCATTCCCACTCGTGGCTTTCCTCTGGCCAGCGATAGGCAACGTCTCCCAATGGCTTGTGCTGCCTTTGATTCTCATGGCCGTCGGGCTCTTTAGATGGTCCACAGCTTTTTGGGGCTATTCTGGTATTTTTTGTTTCCGCCTTTGGTTGCAATCCAACTAATTGATCAAAGGTTTCCAAAAACCTCCCATGCACGGAGACTTTGAAGCCCAGCGACACTGGCTCGAAATCACCACACACCTCCCGATTACGCAATGGTACTTTCACGACCTCCAATGGTGGGGTTTGGACTATCCACCATTGACTGCATACCACAGCTGGCTTCTTGGGAAAATGTGAGTCAAGTTTATCTCTGAGGCCGGGTGCACACTGTCCCTACCAGGCCAGTTCCCAAGAGCCGCACAGTTTCTGCACACATCTCCCTACGTGGGCTAAGAACAATTCGGCTACTAGTCACTGTCGTTGGGTCATGTCACTAACAAAAGAAGTGGTAACTATGTTGAGCCAACGTGGTTCGCCCTGCACACCTCTCGCGGTCTAGACGATCCGAATCTCAAGATCTTCATGCGCGGAACAGCCTTTGTCTCCGAATACCTCGTCTACGTCCCTGCCATCATCGTCTGTCTCCGCCGATACGCACGCGCGCAAGAAGTCAACACATGGGAGTTCGCTATTGCTTTGGTTGCCGTTTTGATGCAACCGGCAACGATTCTGATTGACCACGGGCATTTCCAGTACAATACGGTTATGCTTGGCTTCGTCGCAGCAACGATGTATTCGTTGATCGCTGGTCGCTACTTTTGGAGCTGCGTCTTTTTTGTCGCTGCTTTGGGATTCAAGCAAATGGCCCTGTTCTATGCGCCCGCCGTCTTTGCATACTTGCTTGGAAGCTGCCTGTTCCCTCGCATAAACCTGTTGCGGTTTCTTGGAATTGCCCTGGTCACGGTAGCTTCTTTTGTTCTTTTGTATGCGCCGCTTATCCTGGGAACTGTCAATGACTGGTACAACGGGCTACCTATCCGCAGTCTACCCGAGCCCGAGCTTCTCTCCATGCTGCCCATCACTCTCGACAAGGATTCTTGGTACTATGCGGTTATCCTGGAAGTGGCGCAGTCTGTCCACCGAATCTTTCCCTTTGCGCGCGGACTATTTGAAGACAAGGTCGCCAACGTGTGGTGCGCTATCCACACTTTCCACAAACTCCAAAAGTATCCAACGGCAGACCTACAATTCGCTTCTCTCGTTCTGACCGGTGCTCACATTGCGACTCCTTGCCTTGTCCTGTTTTTCAAGCCGAGGAGAGAGCTCGTACCATACGCGTTCGCCGCTACCTCCTGGGCCTTCTTTCTCTTCTCCTATCAGGTGCACGAGAAGAACGTTATGCTTCCTCTGTTGCCCATGACGCTACTCCTTGGCTCCAGCCTAGGACTGAGTCCGTACGTCCGCGCTTGGGTTGGGTTGGCAAACATTCTTGGAGCCTGGACCATGTTTCCGCTGCTCAAAAGGGACGAGTTGAGCACGCCTTACTTCGTCCTTACTTTGCTTTGGGCGTATCTGCTCGGACTGCCGCCAACATCGCTTTCGATCTTCAACAACGAAGTCCCTTCGCAGCAGCTGAATGCGCTCGAGAAAATGATCCACGCCGGGTTCTACGCTGCTATGATTGGCTGGCATTTCCTGGAAGCCTTTGTGCCGACGCCGGCAGGTAAGCCGGATTTGTGGGTTGTTGCCAATGTCCTCGTCGGTGCTCCTGGCTTTTACATTTGCTGGCTGTGGTGTCTGTACAGTCTCATTGACACGTTCAAAAGGATCTGGAAGCTGGAGCGAACCAAGAAGGCGCAGTAGCTGAAGGAACGCGATTTCGAAAAATCTTGCACAAGATACCCGTGGCTGCCATGTCCAGAAGTCTGAGGAGTGGAGTCTATTCTTCATTAGTAATACAAAAGTCGTTGATGCTGTACATGAGCTCTTGAGAGTGTATGATGCCTTTTCAACGCCTCCCAATGCTGTTTCATTGTCCCATTCGACTGGTCCCGTTGCACCGCTATATGTTGAAACCAAATCCGGCCATGCAGGTCTTGTATTTCGAGACCAAGTCTTTGCACTCTTGTTGAGGGTTGTCGCTCTTGGAGAAGAGCATGCACTCGTCACGGGCGGCCTTTTCGTCCTTGCAAACGCAGCATGGCTGTGCGGATCAGGTCAGCGTGGCGCAATGGCTGGGGAGGATGGAGCGGACCTTGGGCTTTGCGGCACCTTCGCCTGTAGGCTTGACGTCGCTGGCAACGTTGGTTGGCACTGCTACAGGCTGTCAGCGGAGCGCGTAGGGGATGCGATCATGGCGCGACTTACTGGCTTGTGCAGCACTCATTTTGGCGGGCTGGGAGAGAGAAGAATGTTGGATGGCGCAATGCGATGGAAGTTCGGAGGTTTAGAGATGATTGCTTACCTCACCGATGGCAACCAAAACTGCCAAGATGCCCGGCGGGCGGCACATGGCGGTCAGGGCTCGAGAAAATGCACGCGGCGGGCAGCCGCAGCAAGGGTCCTTCGTCTGTCGTTTTGCCTACGAAAACGAGACTTGAGCCCCTCCACCACCGCTCTCTTTGGCCGCCGATCACATCACCACCGAACGCTCATTACTAGAAGCGCGGCTCGAGCCTACCCAACACGTCGCCCACCATGGCAAACCCCAAAGTCTTCAGTCTCGAGGGCAAGGGCCTGAAGCTCACCACCGCCGAAGACATTGAACCCCACCTCCAGGCCCTCAGGGACAACCCAGATGTCGAGGAGGTCGTTCTCGTCGGCAACACGTTGGGAATAGGTGCCTCTGAGGCTCTGGCCAAGGTTTTGGAGACCAAGAAGAACTTGAAGGCAAGTCTGGGGATCCCCGGCCAGATGCGTTGTTTGCCCTCATGGAACCCGCTACCAGAACTGTAAACAATCCCCCACAGAGCCACTTGTTTAACTGTCCCGCCCGCGTAGGTCGCCAATCTTGCCGACATCTTCACGTCGCGTCTGCTCTCCGAAATCCCTCCTGCACTGGACAGCCTCTTGCAAGCGCTGCTCAAGCTCCCCAACCTCACCACGGTCAACCTCTCCGACAATGCCTTTGGCCTCAACACCCAAGCGCCACTCGTTGCCTTCCTTTCCGAACACACCCCTCTTCAGCATCTCATTCTCAACAACAACGGCCTCGGTCCGGCTGCGGGTACCCTCATCGCCAACGCTCTCTCGACCCTCGCCGACAAGAAGGCTGCTGCACGTGCCGCCGACGCGAGTGCCGATGTTCCCAACCTCGAAACAATCATTTGCGGACGCAACCGCTTGGAGAATGGTTCGATGGAGGCGTTTGCGAAGGCATTCGGCAAGCACGACAAGCTGCGTGAGATCAAAATGGTGCAAAATGGCATACGCCAGGAGGGCATCACGCACCTGCTGAAGAATGGCCTTGCGCACCAAGACCAATTGCGGACTCTCGACCTGCAGGACAACACGTTTACTACGACCGGCGCACGCGCTCTGGCCGACGCTGTGGGTGGCTGGAAGCACCTGCGCGAGCTTGGAATTTCGGACTGCTACTTGCAGAAGCGTGGAGCCCTGATGCTGAGCAAGGCGCTGGCCGAGGGCAAAAACCCTGACTTGGAGGTTCTGCGCATGCAGTACAACGACATGGATGCGAAGGGCCTCAAGTCATTTGCTGACGCGACAGACAAGGCGCTCCCTAAGCTGCGCCGCTTCGAAGTCAACGGAAACAAGTTTAGCGAAGATGACGAAAACATCGAGCGCCTCACAGAGGCGTTTGATCAGCGAAAGGAGGAGGCGGACCCGGAATTCGTCAAGAGTCTTAAAGAAGATGAAGAATACGGCCTTGACGAGCTAGACGAGCTGGATGACGAAGAAGACGACGAGGAAGAGGAGGAAGAGGAGGATGAGAAGGCTGAAAAGACGGTCCAGGAAGCAGACGAGGCAGAGCAGGCCAAGGTGGCTTTGGAGAATGACAAGGCCGTGGACGACCTTGCAGCGAAGTTGGGCAAGACGGGCTTGTGACGAGCCCCACGCATCACCGCCGTCTTTTGGCAACGACTAATGTAAACGACATGTCCATGGCTGGCCGCTCTTGGTGTTGGTAATTTTTTGCCCTTGTTGCGGGGCTTCGGGAGAAACGGTGTCCCCTTTGACTCGTCGTCTTTGGGTTCCTTTTTTGCTTCTCGTTGTGCCTCGCGGCCAACTGAGATTTCTTCTTACTTAGTGATGGAGGCAGTTTTGCCAACGTCGTGCTCGCACGCGAGAATCGATAGATGGTAAACGAATTCTAGAAGTTTGACGTACCTAGTCTAAAAGATTCTCCACGGCTGAAGTTTGAAGCGGCATGAATAGAATCCAACTCAGCGTGTGCCGAATACGATTCCCTCGCGCATTGCAGGTCTCGCCGCCAAGGATTCGCCAACGCAATACCCACATGAAATGTGCGAACAGCGACCAATGGCTGTTGGGCGAGCCAAATAAAATCCTTAAATGAAGGGCGAATTGTCCCGGCGACTCGGCCGACGGGTAGACTAAAGACCAAGACACGGCGCCGAGTGCAACACCCCGCACCCGAAGAGAAGCAACGATGCAACTAGAGACGACGAGGTCGGATATATCAGAGACAGCAAGAGGCGAGAGGGCGAAGAAGTGAAAAGAGGCAGAGTCGAAGCTCACGCCACGGCGGGCGGGCGGCGGCGCGTCGATCAAGCACCAGCGCTGCGCGTGTAGATCCGCTCGTCTCCACAATTCGCAACCTGGATCCGGGGTGACGGAGGGGCGTGCGAGGCATTTGTGACGACAGCGCTAAGGTACATGTAGCGGGCAGCACGTAAGTACTGATAGGCACAGTGGGCAGTCATGAGAGGGTGATGTGGTGGTGAGCTGAGGTGGTCTGGTCTACTTGGAAGCACAAGTGGACTCGAGTCGGGTGGGTGCTGGGCGACGGATGCAAGGGGCTAGTCACGATAGAAGAAGAATGACGTGGGAAGCGAAGACGACTGACTGATTGACTGACTGATTGACTGACTGACTGACTGACTGACTGGTGCGCGTGGAGGTACATGTACAGCTTGCAACCACGTGCGGAGAGCTGAGGTGCTTCCTTGGTGCAGTGCGTGGTATGTGGTGCTCTAGCAGCAGCAGCAGCAGTTGGTCGTTATCGGCAGCCGCCTTGTTCTAAATCCAACCCACATTACCTTACTTACCTTAACCATCGCTACCTACCAGCCGCCCCCGGAAAGGAGGACCCTGACTCCTCTTCCCCCTTCTCCACTCCCCAACCATCAACTTGCCTGCTCTCGCCGCTCCATCCTCTCTCCTGGCGCAGGGATCCACCACCTTATCGCCGTGGTAGCGTCATCCATCCGGCCTCCACTGGACCTTGAGCGCCATCACCCGTCACCTGCCCGTGAGACCAGAGACAAGTCGCACACACCTGACACTGCCACGCTCCTCAAGAACCTCTACCTCTGCCCCTCCGCATCGCGCTGGACTTCAAGGCTCCATTTCAAACTCGCGCCATCATCCTCTTAGACCCTCCTCTCCGCCGTTGCCAACTCATATCGGGACAAAGAAGCCCGGCTCGGCTCCCTCCGACCAAGGTCCCTGCCAGTCCGCTTTCGGCGTCGCGACCCTCTATCGCCAACTGCCCTCGCCGCGTCTCTTCCCACAGTCTTTTCTGTCTCTGCTTTGAGTCTCCAGCCTTTACATCATGTCGCCCTCGGACATGGACTTGCCAGATCACGGCCGAGCCACCGGCGCGTCCCGCGAGACAGGCCAGCAGAGCCGCGGTCATACTCCAGCCTCCAACCTCAATACGTCTGCACCTGCTGGTACCAGGTCGCGGTCAGATGGTGAGTAGTACTCCTGTGACGTCTTTGCCTATGACTCTTTTCTCGACGCCTACTCTCAACGTCGCGCCCATCTCCTTCATTTTCTTGTACCTTGCATATCCTCACCGCTACTGCAGTCGCCATGGACGACTTTCTGCAAGACTTTTGGACTTACAAGATCCTTTCAGATTCGTGGATCGAGGTTTCGTCGCAGCCCTCGTCCTCGTCGCTATCTTCGGCAAACGATGAAATCATAACGACCGGCCTTCGCGTTCAACACGACTCGAACCTTAATCGCCAAAGACGCCGCCACCAACAACGCGCCGCGGGCCGTCTGCATCTTGACGACCTGGGCTACCGGGGCTCCAGCGCTGGCACAAGCAGCCAGGAAGAGTATGAAGAGAGCGAAAGCGAGTCAGACCAGGTCTTGTCATCATCAAACGAGGGACTCCCACCGCAGCGGTCAGGCCGGAAACAGTATGCCATGTCGGATCATGCGGCCTCGGACGCCGAAGACGACGAAGACGAGAACTCTACTGCTGTGGGATACAATCGCGCGACCACAGAGCAATGCTTCACTCCCCAGCCCAACGCTTTTACGCACTCGGGCTCTGCTCCAGTATATCGCAATACGCCAGCCCAGCAGCAGACTTCGTACTTCGAGCGTCCTCGGGCAAGGAGAGGATCTAGTCAACGCCATTCATACCCATCGCAACAGTCTCACACTCCCTACAACATGATATCGCCTTCGCATCAAGCCGATCACGACGCAGCTTTGCGAGCCTCCCTTTCGACACTCCTCTCCTGTGCCGCCGCCGCACGAGGACTGCCCAAATCCCAGTCCTCCAGGGCAGCCCCTGCACCAACACCTTCGAACCGCGTTGATCCTTCAACTTTGCGCATGGTTCCCGAGTCTGCGCTGCCTTCTTCGTCCTCTCCATCACCCCCTGCTACACGCACTACAACTGCCAAAACGTCGTCATTGCGCACAACTACCAACGCTGCTACCAAAACGCAGTCGCGCTCTTCTTCTTCGGACAAGCACAAACGCCGTCGCTCCCGCGACCGACGTGGTTCTACCAAGAAAGCCCGTCGTACCCTCTCATCCGCCTCCATCGCCTCTCTTGACGACTCTACAGCTACAACCCTGTCTCCAACTCTTCTCACTTGGGTTGTCTCTGCTGGAGTAGTCGTGCTTGTGTCGGCGCTCAGCTTTAGCGCTGGTTATGTCGTGGGGCGCGATGCCGGCAGAGCAGAAGTGGAGATGCTTGGCGAGTTGGGCGGCAACGCTGGTGGCATCGGGGGTGGATGCGGCAGCGAAGCCTTGGGCAGGAGTGGCGTCACTGGGTCCGGGCTTGGTCTCAGGCGGTTGAGGCTTGCGGACGCCGTCAGGGTCTCGTGAAGAGACGGCACCTCGAGGTTCGTTGACTTATTACTGAAGGTGCTGGCTTGAGTCGCTCGCATCTTGGGTTGGTAATCTCTGCTAAGCTTTAGTAGCAGATGTACCAGCTATGATGAGTTGCAATCCGGTATTCTAGAAACTCAGTCGCTGCCATCACTGCACACTTCGAAGAAGGAACAGCGCCAGTCGCACAGATTTCAAGTAGAAGCGGTCTGTTGAACGGGTCGGGCGAAGTCGACAGCCTCAAGTCATCCGCTGTTACACTGCATCGACCGACCGACTTCTGCAAACAGACAGATGTAGTGGCGAGTATCAGGAGCTACTACAGGCACCAGTGCCAGTGAAGGAGGGTTGTTGGAGACAGCTCCCTTATGGAGGGAAAGCGACATGTTCGTGAGCCCATGTGGCCTAGTTGAATTAGTGCAGATACCTACGGTGGAGGGGCCACGGGGCAGTCGCCTGGCATCAGTCATGAAGAACGGCGTTTGCTCATGGAAATTTCATTTAGTCACGAGCGGGTATGGAGTTACTAGGGTAGAGCTTTTTTTCCTTTTCTAATACCTTCATACCTATCTAGCGTATCTCACTACCTTTCGTCTCACAAGTCCCCGCATGAATCCTCTTCAAAATTAATGTCTTGTCCTCTTTCTGAAATGAAGTCTCAATCTGCTTCTGGCGCTATTATGGTGGCATTAGGTCACCACGATCGCCATCTTCCCAAGCAAGGAAGAGCAACTCAAATACGGCCACCACCTACCACATGATAAGTTGGTCGAGGTAATCGAGCTTCCTTGGCCCCAGCTAAGCCAAAGAAAACTCTGCAGGGAAACCACGGGTCTCGTGTGTTGGGACGGCGGCGTCGCGTCTTCCATCAACAACTTTCTGGCTGAACTTCAAAGTTTGGACGAAGCCAACCAACAGTACTAATGAGGAAGTTGGGGATGCAGCGTATAAATTCTCTTTCTCCCTTCTCCTGCAAGCGGTCTTCGCCTCCAGTTCATCGCGCATTTTCGTTTCGAACACTTAGCTAAAGCGACCGAATATCTTTTCCTTCTTTCCCTTTCTTTTTTGTGCATAACCGATCTCGAAAGCTCACGACATCTCCCGGGCAAAGGTATGATCATTTGTGCAGTATTTGAGACGTGGAGAGATGAAGTACTTGCCGATGCTTGCATGCAGATGAGGAACATGCCGCGCATGCCTGTGCCTGAGACCACGGAGACCAAAGAGTCTCAGGACATGCAAGAGGACGAGGAAGTCCAGGGATCTCAGGGGTTCTCGACTGAAGCGGAACCCCCTATCCCAGAGACCTTTGCTATCTACGACAACGGTGGGGACGAGGACGAAGACGAGGAATCTTCTCCAGCAGAACCTCAACCCCGCGAACACGTCTATGTCGTCGGCTCCGTGCACGAGCAGGCGGATGCCGTAGAACCGCAACCTCGTAAGTAAAAGCCCACCAATTTTCGCCCATCGAAATGAGGATTGAACTGACAACGTCCCCGCACAGACAATCCAGCCGTCCTCGCCAACTACCAGGGCGTCTTCGACCGGTGGTACTCCACATACCACTCCTTCGTCCCCCATGCGACGGTCACTCGCTACCTGGATTTCAACCCCAGGCCTCTGCCCCTGTCTCTGACTCTGACTCTGGCACCGCTGCTCAGTCCCCGGCATTCTCCACATGCTGGTTCATGGCCTCGGCCAGCAGCGGCTAGGACTGACCCTACGATGCCGATGCGGATGCCGCCGCCAATGGCATTGGTGGCATCATCATTTGTCTTGCCTCACTGTCCGAATCCCATGGTACCGCGTGCTTTGCTGCCGCCATCCTCATCGCCGCCGCCACCGCCGCCGCCTGATGAAGGTGGTGACGGTGATGCTTGCCGCTGTGGATGCGGTGGTGCGCCGCATTAATAGGAGATGGTGAATGGAAGATGAAGAAAAGCAAGCGAGCGAGGTGATTCGATTCGGAAGCGGATTCGCGCCGAATGAATTGGTGAATGGATTCAAAGACACAGTTTGCTTATCATTTGCTTCCGAACTTTTCACCACTTTCTCGCATGTTCTGGACTTGGTGCTGCTTCAATTTTTTACAGTGAGTTTCCCCTTCCGTGTCAAAAACTCAAAACCTTGCGTTTGACCTCTGAGACAGATTCACTCTGAAAAGATGTCTGACTCCGACAATCCTCTTGGTCCTGGGAAGCACGGCGAGTCGAAGAGCCGTCTGCAAGAGACGATCTTGGAAGAAATCTCGCGGCGGCTTCCGCGTCAGCCTGTCATCGCTGGTCAGGCAAGTTCTGGTGGTTCTGGGGGAAGCTTCCGCGACCACAGCAATCTACCGCCTTTGATCATCGTCGGCAACGTCCAGCATCTGAGTTTGGGCACAAGTCGTCCCTCAGCTGTCCAGGCTACCGATGCCCATCATCAGCCTCCGCACGCGGCCTACTTCTCCGGCTCTCGAAATGTCTCCATCACGGGCGGCATTTCGCGTTCTACTCACCACTGCGGCCAAGGAAACGGCCAGCGAAACACAGAAGGCGGCACTCTTCCTCGCAACACTGACCGCGTGGGCGATGGATCCATCACAGTCGTCGATGGCGAGGTCCACAACCCTACCGCACACCTCCAGTCCCTGCGCTACTTTGAAGGCGCCCACCACTTCTCCATCGCTGGCGGCGCCGTCATGAGATCACACCAGCCCGTCACGCACGCGCCTGGTGAAGAGCCAACATTTCCTACGCCATCCGTCTGCCACGAGGACCCACAAGCCCAGCTCGACACGCCCGCCGTCGTTCAAAACGTAAACACTTCCGCTGTCCCCTCGGCCCACGGCTCCCCGGCTCCTCCCCCTGAACCGGTTCAGGATCAACGCACCCCACCCGCCAGGCAGTTGCCGGCTCTCAACCCCGTCACGCCCTCGCCATATCGTCCGTGCTGGGAGGGCACTGCGGCCGAGACGCTCCTTCATATCGGTAGTGATGCTGGTGTTGGTCGATCTGGGGCCACTGTTGAGTCGCCGTCGCCGTCTCCGCCCCCGTCTGAGTCGATCAGTCATCCACGGTCGGGTCGTGAGGGCAAAGCCAGGTATCGTTTGCGTGCGCCTGGTCGTGCGTGGCTCTTTGGCCGCAGGACAAAAAAAAGGCAGAGTGACGAAGAGGAGGAACCATGATGATTCAGAGTCAACGGTTGGAGAGTCAGGCACGTTAGCGAGCGAGGCCCTGCGGTTGCGAGGGATATGAGCGTGGGATGATGCCGTGGGTGTGATGAATATGTTGTAAAGACGATGGGTGGCGGAGGCGTTGATGATTCTCAAATTGCACTTTCCTGTGGATTCGGTGAACGGTTGCTTCTAGCGGTGAACGGTCGTGCTTTCCTGGGAGAGTTGTTGAGTGGCTCTCGAGGGAAGGTAAACAAAGTACGCACTCTGCAGTCTAGAATAGAAGGAACCTGCGTGACACTTTCATCTGTGCACCCATCGTGTCTCTCCCTTCCCGGTAGCCTCTCTCCTCTTTCGTCGTACAATCAATTGTTTTAACATCTTCACACTGTATTTCAATATGAACCCTGCATGGGGAAAAGATGACAATGGTGAGTGTTTCACTCCTTCATCTCTACTATACTGACGACCCATGGAATGGCAGCGATGCCGCTGGATCAAGCTACCTTCGACATGCTGTACTCGCAATCAAACAACCACAACACCAGCTGGAATCAACCCTCGTCCCACCCAGTCGACGAGGGTATCGAAGAGGCGCAAGATCTTCCGGCTTCTTCCTCCCATAACTACAACAGAGCAACATCTACCACGGATTGGAAGCCCCCCGATGCAGACGAGAGCTGGGTCCCAAATTCAGTCGTCTCCGACTGGGACGAATCGACTGCCATGGTCTCC
Organism: Phyllosticta citriasiana; assembly: GCF_038021145.1. NCBI lineage: Eukaryota > Fungi > Ascomycota > Dothideomycetes > Botryosphaeriales > Phyllostictaceae > Phyllosticta > Phyllosticta citriasiana. The sequence continues at coordinate 1,151,518 of NW_027117279.1, read as the reverse complement.
CAGACGCCCGGCGAGACTGCCGACAGCGGCGACGTGGACGCTTAGCAAGCACATCAGCAGTTTCTGAGAGCGGATTCAAAATTTTCGAATTCAAGCGCAGGCACGAGGCAGCGTACTGACAGCCCGTCACTCGAATTTGCAGCTGCCTTAAGCCTAAGTCAAGGGCTGCGAAACAAAAGGCCGCGCACGTCAGACGTGGCTCGCAACGCAGGAGATGCCTTTGTCCAACAGCACTCGTCTTCGGCAAATTCAAGTTCACAGATATCCACGCCAATAGACCCTATGCTCTTACAAGCGCCGCTCAATCCCCCTGATCTAGGTTCATTGCCGCAAATATCCCGCCACGGGCCTGGGGCCTTGGGGCAAGTGCAAAGGCAGTCGCATGGGCAACAGCATGGACAAACGCATCCGCAAGAATCGACGGGCCCAACTCCTCAACTACGTTCACAGCTCGAACGCCCATTACCATTTCAAAATCAGGTTCCTCAACAAGTTCTGCCCCAAACCGCCTCATTTGCCTCAGCGCGACATCATGCGCAGAATTTACGCCTCGAGCAGGAGCTTCGTCAAGGAATCCGACCTGGTCCTCGAGGCCTTTTCCATGTCTTTCAGCACAACGGTACTCGACAACCTCCCCTACCAAATCCTCAGAATCCTCCTGCCCGCATCCGCCCTCATGTCCCCCTCGAACCTACAGTCCGGCGCCCGGTAACAAAAGACAAATGGTGGTCAATCAGCCGCCACAATTGGCTCTGGCTCCTGCAAACGAAAGCCAGCATGGCGGAAACGTGGACGCACGTCGGCCGCATCATGGAGGGCGCGGGCGAGCAGGTGCGGCCCTGCGATGGCTGCAAACTGCGCGGCGTCGAGTGCTACATGTACGGGGCCAAATTTGCGTCTTTTTACGGCACGGTCTGCGCTCGTTGTCGCATGAATGCCGAGTTTTGTTCGCATGTTGTGTCCGACCGTCGTCAGATGTGGAGGCCGGATCGCCCGGACGCTTACGTTCTGGTCGTCAGAGAGGAGCTGGACATGATGTCGTGGGATCGCGATAATGCTCAGGAAGTTGACTTGGGTGCCGAGGACGAGGCGGGTAGGTAGGTAGGTAGAGCAAAGGTATTTGTGGGGTTGGTAAGAGCGTCGTTGAGGGAATGTGAAGGCAAGTCATTAAGGCGACTCAGTGTCTTGAATTTGATGGGTTGGAATGAGGCACTTGAGCTTCGTTACTTTGATCGTGAATGCAGTTCAGAATTTCAGATTGGACTGGGATGATACGATGCTGCGGATTGAAAAATCGGAATAGTCTAGCATGGCCACTGTGATTTCAACGAGTACGCTATTGCAAACAAGTCCTGGCTCCCTTGCGTGTCACTTTCGCGACCGCAACAGCAGAATGAACAGCACAAAGTGATTTAGTTACAATATCTACTCTATCTGTGCATCATTTACCATCTGTTCAATAGATTAGCTCAAGAACGAGACGTTGAGGACCAAAAAGACTCACGAAAAATGCTCGCTGTGGAGGTAAACCTCCTTGGCACCACCACCCCTGACGACCTCGAGCTGCGCCTGCGCAACCGCATTGCGCACATCGTACAGCAGCTCCGCGGGACCGCACACGACGACAGCGACCGAGCGGCCGGACTCGCGCGACGCGGTGCGAATGATGGATCGCACGTCTGGTCGGCCCCGCGTCAGGTCGACGTAGCTCGCCTCGACGACGCCGCCCGATTCCTTGGACATGGCCTCTGGATCGTCCGGCGACTGGGCTCCTCGCGCAGTAAGGTGAGCGTGTGCCTGGACGGCGACGTCCTCGTCCGTGACGCCGTACGTCTTGAGCAGGTGCTCGACTTCGCTGATGAACCACTGCTTGACGCCCGAGACGCGGGTCGTCACGATCATTTGAATCTGCGTGCGCTGGTCGTGTCTTTGCAACTCTGCCTCCTCCTTGTTCAACGCAGCTAACAGCTGCAGATTCCGACGCATGCCGTATTCCAGCAGCGGGAAGGCGAAGCCGACGCCTGATCCGCCGGCGATGAGGATGACGTTGTCGTGCTCGAAGAGCTGCGCGGCGCCCACGTCTCCGTACGGGCCGTCGAGCAAGACTGGGAATGAAGCTGCCTTGGACGGCTCGTCTGCGAGCTGCGCCAGCTTGCCCGTCAGCCCGCGCGCCGGCTTGATAATGAAGCGCAGCTGCGGCTCGGTCTCGGGCCGCTCAGGGGGTACCGAGCAAATGGTGAAGGGATGGCTGGAAAGGCTGTGGATGCCGAGGCCCATGAAGCGCAAGAAGACGTGCTGCCCAGGAGACCAGGTGAAGCCGGTCGGAATGGCCTTTTCGGCGGCCTTTTGGTGGTGGATGGGGATGATGGCTTCGACGAATCCGCCGGGGAGGGTCGAGAGGCTGGCGATGTGGCACACGCCGTAGCTGAGGTAGGTGCGGATGTTGGAGTAGAGGAGGCTGGCGACGTAAATGACGCCTGTTGCGATGAAGTAGTCCCTGCATTTCTCTCGTCAATCGCTGACTCTTTCGGCGCACGAGGTGTTGCTCACCATGATGTCAGGCGGAAGTCGCAGTGGAAGAAAAAGAATAGCACAAAGATCAGGGCGGCCAGATAGTGTGTCGCCTTGAAGAACTCGTAGAACCGCGCGCTGACAATCGTTAACATGTTGATTCAGGGGCTCGCATAGAAGGACAATACCGAATCGGCCGGATGGAAAAGACAGTCAAATATGCTTGCGCCAGCAGAGCAACCACTCCGGTCCAGTAGACGACGGACGTATTCCACTCCTCAACCATATCGCCCTTGTCAATGTGGTATACGATGAAAGGAAAGGTGTGGATCAGAGCGAGGAGAAACATGGCATGGGATGCCCATTGGTGGAAGATCTAGAGACATATGGTCAGAACATGGTCCAATTTCTTGCAGCACGTCGCATAGTACTTGCCTGGAGTCTCTCGTGGGATATTCCAGTCACAACGGTGATGAGGTTTGCCTTTGCGGCAAGTGCTCTTTCTAGAATCAGCTCTGGCGCATTGTCATTGGCGCCGCTTGACTCACAGGACAAAGGGCAACAAGGCGACGGCCATCCAGCCGGTTCTTGTGGCCAGTGGAGGAGAATTTCCAAAGGAGGCTGTTGTTGGCCAGTAATAGGGCTTGGGTCCGAATGTCAAGCCTGAGACAAGGCGTCAGTTTTGCTCCGGCGTGGTGGCCGAACCAACACACCAAAGAAAAATATTGTGCCGGCAGCACCCAGGAGAAGGTGACTGAGGGGCGACGTGTAGGACCCTATCCATGGCAAGCGGAAGCTGCGGTATGTGAAGTATCGAAGTACGGCGACAATCCGCCGGGTGGGTGAGTTGACGGCGCGCGGCTTTGTTGATATCCTAGACAAGACATTCCCGACTGTGATCAGGCCGATGGCGCCAACCACAAAGTATACCGTTGTGAGGGCGAATCGGTGGTCTGATTGGTACCTGCATGTCAATTAAGCATAGTTCAGCAAGGCGAGTAGCTCCCGTGGCACTAATGCTGAGATTACCAGTATCTCCAAAAGCCGTTCCTGTAGGCGCATTGTTCAGGGTTCAGCTTGCAGTGGTCCATCCGCGAGGAATGCAGCATAACCGGCGAGTCAAGCCAAGGGGCGCCCATGGTGAAGATAGAGTCGCCGGGTTCGGGGCTGGCAGTAGGACAACAAACGAGTGGAAGTGTTGGAGGTGAGCACAGAAAATGCGCGGATCATATACCAAAGCTGACGTCTGGCGAGGGAGAGGACGAAAGAATGGCGGCGGTGGACGGGCAGCCATGTTCGGAGCGAGGCGTCAATTGCAGACGCAGGCGGCGCAATATCGAGGTGGTTGTCGCTGGTTGTGGGTGTTGCGCATGATTGAGCATGTTAGTACCGTTTCAGGCAAGTCTGACTACGCATCCCAGCAGAGTGGAACCATTTCTTTCGCTTGCCCATCCATCTATCTATCCCATGCACCACCTGCACCTCTCTACATGTACCCGGACCCTATGCAGCATCATCCGAACTAATCATCGTCACAGTCTCCACAATGCCACTCGTCGTCTCCTTCTCGCTGCTGCACCTCTCCCACTGGCCTTTGGCCTTGGGCCTCCAGTTGAGCATAGCGCCCGCTCCTCCCGCAGCGCTGTCAGCCTGCATTCCTTTGGCGCGGAGGATACTGCTGGCTACCCTCGCCGTGTCACCATTGTAGCACACGACGAGAATCGGCCTATCATGTAGACTTGACACTCCAGAAATGGTGCATGCTTGGCTCTGCGCACTGAAAAACGCCTCCATCTCGAGCCATTGCTCCTCCAGCACTGCGCTGTCGAAGAACACCGACGGCATCTCAGCCTTGACCGACCGCATGGGAATGTTGATGGCCCCCGGAAGATGCCACTTGTTGTAGTCTTGAGGCTGCCGCAAGTCAAGAACCGTCGTCGTGGCTCTCGGCTCAAGGTTCCAAGGCAGATCTTCCGCCGCTGCATGTCCAGAAGTCATGCGGACGTCGAAGAATCGGCTCAAGGCGTCCTCAATCGTCAACTCCCATGCTTCGTCGTAGCGGTACTTGTCGACTGCTCCAAGCCGCTGCAAAAACGTCAGCTTCGCGCTTTTGGAGGACCTTGTTCGACTTACCGCGTCCACGATTGGGTGAAAGTGACTGCTGTCCAACTTTTCAAAATACTCGCCAACGTACTGGTATGGCAAGTCGCAGCAGAGGAAGACGCAGTGGATTTCACCATCATCGTTTGCAATGTCCTTGAGTGTGCCCTCCTGCTTTCGCTTCTCAAGAAACTGGTACAGTCCTGCAAATGGTTAAACTGACACTTGACAGTTTTGGGAATACTGCTTACCCTTCAGGTTGAACCCAGAAGAAGGGCCACAGATCAGACCCTGGCGGGTAAGGGTAAGCGAAAGCGAATAGCTATCGACCGAGCCGACTTCCTCGAGAGTGTCAATCGCCTGTCTCCAGGGGAACCCGACTGGAGACATCAAAGCAAGAGACCGTGGACCAGGAACGCGATCTCCAGCGGCTGTGCAAACACTTCTCAAACTTTAGCCGGATATCGCGAACAAACTTCGGAACACTTACCCAACTTTCACAACTGAAGGTTTGGCATCATTGAAATACGTCCCCAATCCGGTCATGGTTCCAGAGGTGCCCATGCCAGCGCAGACGACATTGATGTGAGGCAGCTGGCGCAGAATTTGGGGACCCGTCCAGCGGTAATGTGCTCGCCAGTTCTGGAATTGCGTCACTCAAAAAGTTGGCTTCAAATTGGCAAAGGCTCATTACCGCGTCATTATCGTACTGGTTTGGGTTCACAACTGTCTCGTCGGTCTGAGCTTTGCGGCGTGCTGCTTGGATGCCGCCCCTCTCGTCCAGTGGCTCTGGCTGCGAAGGACCGCCGTGGAGCTTACTAGAGCCTCGTTAGAAATACATTCGTCATTGTCTGGTCCTTCTCACATGTTCAGCCCAAAGAATTGCATGAGCTTCAGCTTCGTGTCGCTGGTCTTGTTGCTGAGGTATGCTCTGGTATCGTCGATTCCATGGTATACACGGCCAAGGAGTGACATGGAGATGACCGTGGACCCTGAGCTATACTCGATGATCGTCTGCGTCTTTCCAGGACGCACTGTCTTGTCAAGAAGGCCTCGCGCTGCATGGACGTCAGTACCAAGAGCCAAGAGTCGCACAAGATATGATCTTACCGGGAAGTGCTTTGACATTGTTCGCAGGGAGCATCGTCATCATCTTAGCGTAAATACGAACTCCATCTTGGCGATATGGATTCAGCGAAGCCGGAATCTCGACGAGCGGGAGAGGAGGTTGTTGGTCAGGATCGTAATACTTCTTCAACGAGTCCTCTCCCGTGTAAACGTTCTGCGGGTTCGTCTCGCCCATGGTTGCTGTAGAGGCAAAGTTTTCGGAGAATAATGGCAGAAACAATGCGTAGCGTTTCTCGTGAAATAAGAGGATGGGCGTGAAGAATTTTAGTACTCCAAACAAGGTACTCAAAACATGAATTGCCGACCAGAGGTCACATTGCAAACTTGCCAAACACGTCGTACAAGGCCGGCCGTGCACTTATACCCTGATGGCGCACACGTCGACATTTGATGCGTCTCGTGGGGTGGATCTCTGGGTCTCATTCCAGGCTGTAGGGGAGATGCTAATGTCGTGTTTGTATGGGGCTCAAACATGGCAGCGCCATTCATCTCACCATGCTGGAGGCGCTGCAACTGCTACCCGCTGTTCTGGAAGGGGTCAAACAGCCGATCTCCTGAGCACTTATGCGCAAATAAGCGGTGTGATCCAAGCGGCTCGATGATCCTCCACCATCTAGTGATAGTTCGGGCGCCGTGCACAGCATTCCTGAAACGGGTTAATCAGATGCCGGCTCGCAACGCCATCCCGCGTTCCAGTTGGAGAGGCATTCGGATTTACAGGTGCCCAAAGACTCACTGAGCAAGACTCGCGTGGCTGCGACTGGAGCATCGCGACTGGAACACCTGGATGTCACGCTCCACTTCCAGTTGTCCCCCATCTCCACTTGTTGAATCATCGCTCGGCAATTCTGAGAGCGTGCCAGGAGGAGCGTGCAGCTGTGAATTGGCATTGCTCATTATTGCCGGCTGCTGTCTCATCCCCCTCCTTTTAACACTGCCGTCTGGATTCTCTTCCACGCCATAGACTACCGAAACCGTTCAAGCCGCGGCATGACTGAGAATAACGGTGAAATCCAGGTACAGTCGCGACCTGATGTCAAGGTTGTCGCGGAAGCCGATGTCGAAACCGTTGGGGCCGCCCCGGTCTTCAACGAGCAGACAAACTATCTGCCAAAGAGCAAAATCATAACGGTAAGTCGACGAACGGGGATCCAGATCCTTTGTTTGGCTGTGATTGATAAGAAATAGGTCTTCCTGGCATGCGCAAGCATCGATTTCGCGGCACTGTTGGATCAGACCAGTCTGGCGGCAAGTCTGTCCATCATAGGCAGTGCGCTTGACGCCAGTGACCAGAGCTCCTGGATCTCAGGAGGATACTTTGTGTCCGTAGCGCTCCAGAACCTCGCAAAACAAATTGTCCGGCTCACTGACGCATTCCAAAAGCACGTCTACCGCGTGTCAACTTTTGTACGGAAGACTCTCCGACATTTGGTCCCGCAAGATCATTCTCCTGATTGGCATTGCCATCTTCTTTTTCGGTTCCCTGGCGGCATCGCTTGCGCAAAATGTCGTGCAACTGATCATCTTCCGTGCTTTCACCGGTGTGGGAGGTGGCGGGCTCATGACCGTCGCCCAGATGATTGTCAGCGACGTCGTTCCGCTCCGAGAAAGGGGAAAGTACCAGGGCATCTTGGTGAGTGAGAACTGTCAGACGGAAAGGAGGACGCAGCTGACCCGTTTTCGTCGACAGGGGGCGTTTGTCGCCTTGGGCAACGGCGTCGGTCCCGTCATTGGTGGTGCGCTGGCGTCTCAAAGCCACGATTCTTGGTATGCCATCATCTGCTGGTGTGAGATTGACTGCTCATTTTTCCCAGGCGATGGATATTTCGACTCAACCTGCCCCTAAGCGTGATCATGGTGGGCTGCGTCGTTTTCTTCATGCCCCTGAAGAAAGTCCAAGGAGACTGGAAGCTGTAGGTCTGTGCAAATCTCTCAAAAGCGAGACTCTGACTCCGTCCGCAGTAAGATCAAAGCAATAGATTTTTTCGGCGCAGGACTTGCGCTGGGTGGTTCGTCGGTGCTTGTGGTATGTACCAGTGGGAACATGTCGACCCATCCGCCGCGCTGACGTGGCTGGCTACAGTTGGCCTTGACCTGGGCCGGTTCGGAGTATGAATGGAACTCTGCTCATGTCATTGCCACCTTCGTTGTTGGGATCTTTGTCTGCATCATCTTCATGCTATGGCAGTGGAGAGGAACGTCTGTACCATTGGTGCCTTGTAAGTTTGCATCTTTAGTCCTCTGGAAGACTTGCACTAACAAGCCAAAGTGCACATTTTCAAAAGCAAGGTCGTGGATGGAGCATGTCTGACCATGTTCATCAACGGCTGGAATTTTGTAGTCCAGGTCTACTACATTCCTACCTTTTACCAACTGGTTTACGGCTACTCGGCAACGAAATCAGGAGCTCTTCTGCTTCCCATTACGCTGGTGCAGAGTAGGTTTGATCCATGTCTTCGAGAGGCCGAAAATATCTAATGATTTCAGCCTTCAGTAGCACGCTTTCTGGCTTGATCGTGAGCTGGACCGGTCGGTATCGGGTAAGTGAGATTTCTGTTGGCCAAGAAATTGCTCTAAACGCGGGACTAGGAAAACATCCTAATGGGTTGGATCGCTTGGGCCATCGGTCTTGGTCTTTTTTCGACTTTGAACGAACATTCCGGCCTTGGGAAACAAGTCGGATTCTCAATCATTACCGGATTCGGAGTTGGGCAAACACTTCAACCGTAAGCCGCACAAAGATCGCGCCGTTGTTCGGCATGGCTAACTCGACCAAGATCTTTGGTTGCGATACAGGCCGGAGTGGATCGTCGCGACATGGCGGTGGTGACGTCCTTCCGCAAGTAAGTTGACTCCCAAGCGGCGCCGCAACCGTGGCTGACGGAAGCAAAAAAGCTTCATTCGGAATCTAGGATCCACTTTGGGATTAGCAATTTCTGGGACAATCATGCAAGTTAACCCCAGGCCAACACCGCCTTCAGACGCTGACACTTCGAAGGAACAACTCGCTTCGCTCCGCTCTCGTGCCTGCGGGCTTGTCACAATCCGAACTCCGCCAGCTTATGAAATCGCCGAAGAAATTTCTAGAGTCGTACAGCGGTGAAGGCGCAGCTCAAATCAAAGAGACGCTACTCAGCGCCTACAAGCGCGGGTTTAGAGCGATGTTTTGCGTCATGGCCGCATTAGCTGCGGTCGCCTTCTTTGCCGCCTTTGCCTTAATGCCTCAGATCACTCTAAATCGTGCAGACGACGAAAAATTAAAGGCCGAAGGACGAGAGCAGATGAAAAAGGGCGACGAAGAGGGACCAAGCGAAGAGAAGTAAGGTTCTGCCAAGCGCGTCGCACATGGTTTGCGACTGTGTTTGACCTTAGGGGTCCAGACGCAGATCGATCGCATGCGCCACAAGCGCTCAAGCGAGCGGAACATGTACAGTAGTGATAGGGGAATGCGAGTGTAATAATCAGTCTTTTCGTCCACTTTGAGAACATCCATACCAATTATAATGAACCTCTTCGCTGTTCCAGGGCTCCTCTTTGTACGGGCTCGTACGTGAAGGGGGCGAGTCCATGGCTGGGGATTCGAAACGCTGAATTGGCGAGTGCCTTGGATAGATATGCACGAAACCGCGATCTGTTGTTGTAGAAGAGAGGGGCAGGTGTGGGAGGTACGAGGTCGCGATGCGACACGATTCGGCCGGATCACGCTATACCTAATTTGATAGACTAAGCTGGAACTGTCAGCATCACTACGCTTACTACTTACTCATGGACAACAATCTTTAATGTCACACACCTAAACACCCGGACACTCACCCACATAACAACCTGGTAATCTCTATACCTGCGAGCTGCGCACCCCGAGCTGACACATTATCACGTTCAGCCATGGTCGTTGCTTTGAGCACCAGGAGAAATGCAAGGGGAGAAACGCAAAGAGATTGATTAAAAGATTCCTGCTTGAAGAAGGTGTGTATCTGCTACTTTACCCCATGTATACAAATGCCTTGGGCCCGGCCCATAAGCTCCACCCAATCCTGAAAAGAAAACACAATGAAAGAGCTCCAACATCGAATATCTTTCCGCGGCATGCAATACTGAAGCGCTTAACCCATCAACATCCTGGAGTCCTTGCTGGCCTTGCAGCCGTCGGCCTGCTTTTGAGGAACCTTGACAGTACCCCTCTGACAAGTGAAATGGGCTAAGATGCCGACAATCTTCTGAGCCTCCGGAGAGCATTCCTTGGACACGCAGCAAGCCGTGCGGTCGACGACATCCTGGTGAGTGCAAAAGCAAGCCTCGTCTCCGGGCGGGCAGCCGCTCTTTTTAAAGCAGCTCTCGAAGCAGCTGTTGGAAGGCTCAGTTCGACCCATGGACATTTTCAAAAAGGAGATGGTGTTGTGTCACTCACCCGTCAGAATCTGGGCTGGTGCTTGCACCAGAATCCTTTCCGAAACCCTGTGCCAAAGCCGAGCTGAGGACGGAGCCAGCAAAGGCGAAGATAGCGATCGACGAGAAGCGCATTTCGTGAAGAATGACGAAAGATGTATAGAGACTGTTCAAAGTAAGTAATCCTCTCCAGGAATTTTGCGAGTTAACATACTTACCTATGACACAGAGACTACAATTATTCAATGAGGCCAGCGTGGTTACCGCAGTTTATATAGGCAGATATGAACAACAAACGGCACCAAAGACCAAAACATGAGACACACGTACAGCGGGGAATTATCGAACTCAGCTTGTTCGCGACCTCGAATTGATTGACTCCCGCTCCAACGAGGATTGTTTTGGTGACGCTCAGCTGCTCACTGCCGAGGTCGCAGGGCACACTGTAGTAATCTCCAGACTTTGGATCATCTCGGACCGTGCGAGTTCCGTAACACCACCACACCGTGCGACGACCGTCATCCGAGGTACTTACTCAAAAGAGGACCGCACAATGCGGTCGAATCCAGGCAGAGGATCAGGTCCAAGCGGTAGAGAAAATGGTTTCTAACGACTGAATTTCTGTTTTCGCACAGACCATACTCAATCTGGACCTTTGATGAACTACCGACATCTACCAGTTCGGTCCGCCAGTTACCGGATTTTGACCTCTCCCCGCACTATTCTACGCAATTTGAGCGAGCAACCCTTTGTTTCGGCGACGCTAACTACTGGATTCTGTTTACAGTATAACTGCCCGCGGTTTTGGAATTAAAAAGATCAAATGTCGCGGACTGCAACAGCCTATTATCAAAATCCCAGTGCCCCACTCCAAACCGGGAAAACATTGCACGATTATACCTTTGTACACTCGTTGCCATTCGACGGATTCGATACCAATATGTACAGGCTTGTCTACAGAAATTCTTTAGCGCATACCACTAACTCAAATCATCCTTTTGCCCCCGGCAGCGGGATCTTTACACGCATCGCTTTGATGATCCGGAATCTTCGCCGGCCCTTGCGGACAAACCAAGTTTGACACAACTCCAATGATAGACTGAACTTCTTTAGAGCAGACCTTCGAAACACAGCAGGAGGCCTTGTCCAAGGCAGCTTGATTCTTGCAGAAGCACTGTAGATTTTCGCAACCGGCTTTGGCAAAGCATGGCTTGAAGCAGCCATCCGTCCCAGGATTCTGTCCGAGGGCGACGCCAGCGAGGCCCAGGATGGCAATGGTTGAGAACCGCATTTTCAACTGTCTAAATGGTCAGTGCTCAACCTTCGCGCCCTGCGCCCTCATCTTTCCCGTGTCTTACAGGAATGGAAAGTTATTCAAAGAATGGCTGCGCACGTTGTCAGTCAAAATTAGAGGCACGTAGATTTTGAAGTCATACCTGGTATTGTACACTTGAGTCGACAATCTGCGCCAGACTTGTGTTGGGGCCAACAACAACTTATATACAGACCATGGACTAGCCGCAACAATCGCAAAGACAGTCACAGCTCCAGTTTCCCCGTGTCGAGTAGATGGAGTTTTCGGATTGGTGGTGCAGCTGCACAACGCAGAGAAACATGACGTTGCCGCGTCCAACGAAGACAGGCATCCCACAACTCCGCGTCACTCTCAGCAAAACGATGGCCATCAATTCTCCATGATCTTTGCCCTTCGCGAAGCACTCGCAGAAGGGACCCCGGGGACGCGTGTGTGTTGTAGATTGGCTCCATTGCTGCATGAGCTCATAAGGAGAGGGACGCCTTCCTGCAACATCAGGGGGGGGGGGGGGGGGGGTGGGGGTGATCGTGTCTCGGATAGGTAAGTAGAAAAGGTCGACGAGCGCGCTTCCCCGTCATCGCTCTTGTATTAGACCATCGGGTCAAAAAGCTTAGCATTGATACCGACTTACCCATTCGAAGAGCCGCGGGAAGCACGTCGTCTGATTTGCTGAGCGCCCCTGCTCGCCCCTTGCCAACCTCTGCCAGGGTCGTCGTGCCACACTTTAATGTTTCGGGCTGGGATCTGGCACCGCTGTCGACCGAGGCAGTTTGTCCCTTCTCCTACGAAACAGGATTGTTCAAAAACGTGGCTTACCTCGCTTGGCTTCAACTCAGCCACGTTTCCCTATTTCGCTTCACGGCGAAAATCGATTCCGCTGCCCGGTTCGTCAAGTCTATATCCAATCTTGGGTGCGTGTTGTCGAACTGCTGAAAGCAACGACCCCAGGGCTCAAGAGAGCGAGTGCCGAAAGTGAAGGCCGCGGCGCAGAAGGTGCAATCTCCAAATCGGTCGATTCATCGTGGAGGGTTCATCCAAATCAACGAACCTGGTGGCATGACGCTGGGGCAACATGTTGTTGGCACTCAGTAACGATTACTCCTTTGGGAAGCGACTAAGCAGGCACCTACAAACCCGGTCTTGCCCAGCTGGCTAAAAGAACGACAATAAATCTCACTCCCAGTCAGTCTTTACCCTAAGCAATACGAGTCTATACCCTTTTCGGTCAATTGTTCTTCAAAGTTGTTCTGATGCTTCCGCAGCGAATCCTTATTAGTCGACAGCGAATGACTTTGGGAGAAATCTTGTGTGGCAGCTTCGCTTTGCTGGCTGTCGTCATATTTGCCAACACATTTCAGGAAAGACAGACAGGAATCGTTTAGGGTGATTTTTCTTGCCCACCGTGCAACATTGAAATCCACACCATCCAGTCGCCTGCTAGTGAATAGTCCCACCAAAGGTTTGGTGACAAGGACGACAAAGGCACGGGACGTCGACGGCAACGGACGGTACAACGCGGATACAAGCTTCGCAGCAGGACCGTGTGCGGCAATCATTCATCTCCGCAACGATAGCTTCCTTCATGCCAAGAGAAAACCAGAGATCCCCGAAGCGTGTCCCCCGCGGTGCCCTCAGCCTCACTGCTCCTGCTTTCCAAGATTTCGGTACTCTCCTGTGCAAGACGGTCGATCAGATGTTTCTTGTGAAACAACCCGTCTATTTAGTCCAATAAAGCAGAATCCGCTAGGAGGGATGCTGCGTCGGGAAAAATTCCTTTTTCGTTCTGGAAACCACGCAACCCACGGCACATTCCGCCCGCGCTACTTACTGTGGCTGTAGACGTTGTTGGATCGAGCCTCGACGATGTGCTGGGTGACCGTCGGCATCGCCGAAATTGACAAGTCGGAGACAACGGGTAGGGTCGATGGGGAACAAATGGATGAAACTAAGTCGTACAATACTGGGCAAGCGGTAGAGATCATGTTTCGACAGGTGAGTAAGCTTGGAAAGGATACTAGGGGGGTAAGCTTTCGACTGGTAGAAGACTCTTGAGGAAAGAAAAAAAGCAATTTGTAAGCGAGGAAAGCATTTTTCATATCATGACCCGTCGTATCGTGAAGAAGTAAAAGCACTTTCCTGTTATGAGCGGATCTTAAGTCAAGAATTACTCGGGAGCGGGAAAGCAGGAGATTGAAAAACGTTTGGTCGGGCAATTCTGTTCCAATCCAAAAAATGAAAACGAATGATTCGTCTCAAACTCCGAAAGAAATAGTCAGCGCTCAACGCAGTCTCCTCCATATTTTGTCCTCTCGGAAGTTGTGGAGCTGTTTCGTCACTGTCGTATGTCGCGCCATTCCCTCTGATATTCACTCGCCCTCTGAGTCCTCCGCATACACTTTCAACTCATAACAGAGCTGGTGCTTGAAGAGCGGCTCCAAGCTCAAAGACGTTTCGAAATGAAAGTCGTTTTGGGCAAACACTCGCGATTTCATGTGCAGGATTGATTCGTGACCATGCCCCCCCCCAACCCAGCAATCTTTTGCCCTTTTTGTCGAAGTTCAACATGTCCGCCAACATCGACTAGTCGCCGTGGTCACCTTCATTACTCTCTACCAAATCTGCAAGAGTCCGCTGAACCTCGTCAAAGAACAAAGTTTTGTAGCAAGGATTCTTGTCTTTCTCGTGCAGATGCTTATCTTGAATGTGTTGGTGAAATTTTTAGTCTTCGGCGCTCGATTCATAAGATCGCCCCAAAGAGAGGCTTTCGAGGTGGAGGTCTGTGAGGATTTGGCAGACTTGTTCCCACCGCCTATCCAGCAGGGTGTCGAAATTGAGGGAGAGAATTTTCAGCGAATCCTTCTGCCGCTTCAGGAGTAGTTCCAAATCTTCAGGATTGGCCTCGAAAAGATTCAAGATCAAGCTTATGAGTCCGCCTGGCCGAACGGAGGTTGAAATTTCCTTGACGACATGTGGTTTTAAGCATACTGTCCGCAAGCCGGTTATAATCCCGCTGACTTTTAACGTCGTCAAATTTGGGCACGCCTGCAGAAATCGGCCAAATGCTTGAGCGTCTTCATTGAGCTCGGTTTCCTCCTAAATTGTCACATCGAAAGTGGTCAGGTTTTGCAATCCCGGGATTGGTCGAGCGTGCGAGAGACGTAGATACTCAAACGTTGACAGCAAGATGGCTCCTATCAAAGAGTGTTGGTTTCCATGAGGGTCGATCCACTTTGTTTTTTCGTCCTCTAGGACAACGCGATCGAGTTCGAGGCCAGTGATTTGCGTCTTGCTGAAAATGATGCCTGCGAGCAAGAAGAAGGCAGCTTTTGTGGCAGCCTTCGAGATGGAAGTTACGGAGGGCGTGTATTTCCACCAGTTTTCAGGACTTCTCACGCCTCGGAGGCGAGCAACAGTCAGATTTTCGGTCGAATTGAGAGCTTCCGCGATACAGGGAATGTCTTCAGACTTGGCTTGCATTCCTGCCAGGGCGCTAGGGTCTTGCCGATACTTGTGACACAGCTGCTCAAACTTCTCCAATTCCCCGTCCAGCTCGTCTGGTAGCCCGATCCTGATATTGTCCGGAAACTCTGGAGGGTTGAGGTCTCGGGATCTTTCATCATCGGCGAGGGAAACGCGCATATTGAGAGACGTTGCTGGGAGCCTCACTTCGTTGATTCTTGTCATGACCTGAAGATACTTGAAGCCTTGTGGACTGGAATCCACCTCGAGCAAATTGCCGTTCGCTCGGAATGATTCATGTCCTTCGCCTTGGATATGTTTGACGAAAGTCTTCAGAACCAAGCTGTCGACAGATCGTGAAACAGCCTTTAGGCTGACAATATCTTTGAAGTCGATGTACTGAACAATCGCATCAAACATCTCGGGTGGCAAAGTATCGAGTCTGCGGAGTCCTTCTAGTACATGTATGGGTGTGACAATGCCGTTGTGCTGAGGAGTATCCATGGTAAAGATTGCTGGTGACCGATAAAGTGGTGAATGTCGACGGGGGATCTTGGAGCGTTAGCGGAAAAGAATGATCAGTGAGAAGAAGGGACTGCACCAATGCGAGTGGACAGAAACCAGTACACTTTAATTGGTGGAGCAGTTGATAACGATGTTTCCAAGTTTCAGAGCGGAGAACCGATCGATGATGTATTGTGAAAACGCGGCGGAGTGGACAACATGAAGCGTCCTTGTGTGTGTAATTGGAAGGCGCACACTGCTTACGGCCTCGAGAAACGCATTGAAAGAAGGCAGGCACCAAGATTGGCCCGGCACCTGTAGCTTCCCATAATGATTACTCGGTTTGCTTGATACCTGTACCAAGGTATCATACCACGAGCTCTTTCTCTTCAGACAGTGAAATCTCTTTAGCGTCCAGCGCATCAGACCTCAAGTCACCGCCAAAGAACTCTCTCGCCCAAGCGGCCGTCTTCGCGTCTATATGCTTGAAGTCCTGCACAGCTGTTTGTCAGCAAACATGTCCCTCAACTGTCCTCTAACAAAAGCGAATTAAACTCACACATGGCCAGCCAGCAACCTGATCATATTCGCAGCGAACGCTGACTGCCGATGCCAAAGCATCCACCAGTCCAGCTCTCAACCTACCCGCCGCGTCCGAGCCAGCTGCCGTACCTCCCACGTCGACCGAATACCGCGAATCGACCGGACAGAACCAAAACCCTTTACTCCAATGCCCTTCGCGCTGGTACTCATAACCGCGGCGCTCCTCGGCGTGCGGAAACTCGATACAGTAGTAACGGTCCTTTTGCAACTCATACAGCGGGCCCAGACGGAGGAGTGCAAGGTTGGAAAAATTGTCAAGCGGGTAGAGGATTGTCTGTCGCACGACGCGCTGCCACGACGCATCAATGAGGTGAAGCTTGGACAGGCTTAGGCGCTTGAGCGATGGGCGCAAAGTGTCCAGGAGGCACTCGAGGTCCCGCGGGTAGACGACGAGATCGAACAAGTGCAGCTTGGACAGAGAGCTGGAGCAGCGTTGCAGGACGCGCGCGACGAAGGACGGATCGAAGAAGGTAGAGTCGGCCGGAGCAAAAGACAGGGAGCGCAGATGCGGCAACGCGGACAAGAGGCGGAGGAAGGCAGTGTGGCCCTTTTGTGGCGACCAGCCAGGCGGCGCGTTTGTGCGCTTTTCACCGTTGGAGAGCCGCACGAGAAGCTTTGTGATATTCAATTGGTTGAAGTGGCGGCTCGGCTTGTCGAGGACCCATGCGGCGACGCCCTCGCTGTGGGAGACGACGAGCTTTTCGACGGAGACGTTGTTTTTGATGACGAGAGACAGCAATATGGCGGTGCGGCGATCCAGCACCTCGTTATCTGCCGTCGTGACCGCGTCCTTGAAGATGCCGGTGTAGTCCCTGACGAAGCCGATGCCGCCCGTCGTGCTCCACAAGTACGAGTAGTCGTGCGAGCAGACCTGCAGCTCCTTGAGGCACCTCAAACGGCCCAGCGCTTCGTCGAGTAGCTTCTGGTCCTCGTTGGACGCAAACAGCCATTGCTGGTCGTAATAGCAGCGGTAGCAGCGCGAGCGCATCTGCGCCACGTCTTTGGCCACGCAGTCGACGAGGCGGACGTCCCTTCTTTTGGCCAAAACGGGCAAGTTTTCCTCCCACTCGAGGAACATGTCTTGCGTGCCGCCCAGACTCTCGATGCACCGCGACAGGCGGTCCTTGTTGACCATCATGGTGTTAACGAAGAGGCTTTGGATGGCGTTTGCGATTGGCTCGTTGGCCGCCAGGTGGTGGAACGTCCGGATCGACTCATAGTGCGGCTCAATGAATATGCGTCCCTTTTTTTGAAACTCGCTCTCTTGGGACAGAATGTGCTTGTGGACAAACCAGTACCTCAGCTTGCATTCGAGATGGCGGCATACCAGGCGCAAGTTGAATGCGTCGCAGGGAGGCTCCACCACATCTTTCGCTGCCGCAACCGACCCTGGAAGAAACGAAACAATGTGCTCAATGATCTCAGTGGGCAGCATATGCAGATTCTGACATGGGTCCTCACCGAATGAAGCGGCAAGGCTTTTCGAAGGGCAAGTTGACATTGTCGGAGGAGCTGTCCCATTGTGGACTGACATTGTCGGCGCCTTCTGCTGCTCTTGAGTCCCGCAGACTTGGAGCTTTTTTACTTTCTCCTCTTTCAACGGCGGGCTGGCCATCGTTGCTGTACAAAAAGTACACGTGGACGGCGTACCAGTTGTCTCGCTTCAAGTCCAGCATTGGGTTTTCGCGTCCTAACCCCTCCGTTTACGACAAGACTGCAGGTTGATCAGCGAGTTGTTCACTTGGAAAGCCCAAAGAAGCACCTGCAGTCTTGAACTCTTCGATGAATTCCCTTTCCAAGAGACATGGCCATTGGTGCAGCAAGGCAAGGAGGCCTTGGGTAGCATCAGTCACGCGTCATGTTTCGTCCCCTGCCATACTCTGCCGTCGCGTTAGCCGCATCGGAAACATCATGCGGCCTAGTCAAGGACGATTTGTGGACGCGTGTGTTGGGCATTTGTCGGATCGTGTGCCGTGTGAGGCCTCTGGAAGGGAATGGCAGCTTCCAGTCAATAGGTGTGGTGGAGGGACGGAAGATGGATGACTAGAGTCCTATTTTTAGCCGACGGATACGCCACCCGGGATTCTGCAAGAAGGACAGTACTGACCAATCAAGTTGAGCCATTCCATGCACAGCAGAGACTTTATGCGAGTGTAGCAAATCATTCACCGATGATTGGTGGCTGGCTTCGAAGCCCTAGTCATGTACTCATAGGAATGGAGAGGTGGTTCAAAATACATGAGCACATAAATTGCCTTTGAATGAGAAGGCTCGTCCAAAAGGAGCCTCAACGGCGACTTTAGCCATATTTGGAATTGCACCAAATTCAGACAGCAAAGCAGTAGGCAGTGAAAGAAGACACAATCGGTAGTGGTTGGCCAATCCGTAGAAACGTCAAACAGAAACACAGCAGGAAAAAAAAAAAAAAAAAAAAAAGGGAGAATTCGGTTTATTGAAACCGAATACGACTGGTACCCGAACGCAAAATACATGGGCGTCGGCATCAACAACGGGAACGCCATCGCGACGATGGCAGTGCGAAAGCGAATGCCCACCCAGAATTTACCATGGCGCGAATGTGCGCAAAACTTTTTGTCCCCAGCAATATAAAAGAGACTTTTTAAGCAGAGACTGACCTTGCGATACCCCTGGGTATTTTTGAGGAAAAAAGGGTGACACGCAGGTGCGTCGTTGAATCGTGAGTCGTTAAACAATGAAGAGCCGTTGCCAAAAGAGCAAAGTCGGTTGGCGCAAGGATGGTGGAATGAAAAAGGCCCACCTGAGAGTGGAGAGAGGCAAAGGAATCTGTCGGGAGATGGGCGCAATCAAGCGGCGCACTTCACCCAGCCTCTCCTGATGCCTTCCAAGAAGACGCCCTCATCAACGCGCTCAAACACACCCTCCTCGTCCTTTCCATAGAGACCTGTGCTGCCGTAAGGACCCTTTCTGCTGATTTCTCTTTGCCCAGGCCACTCGCCGTCGGCCTCGATCTCCGGAATCTGCAAGTCGCCATGCACAGCATTGACGTGCGGTTCAAAGATGAAGCCACCAAAAAACAGCTCCACGGCCAGCTCCTTGCCGAGCGTGCTCCGGCGCCTGATTTGTGCCAAGGCTCTGGCATCGGCAAGTAATTCGGCGAGGGGTTCAGCAATGCGCGTGCTAGTCGCACCTAAAGTGCTGTAGTCATGGTCGCAGAGACGCAGCGCACGGACTTGGCAGTCGCCGGACCAGCGGACGGACCTGTTGCTGAAGAGGGCAGAGCACATGGAGGGAATGGAAATGGAGAGGGTGACGAGACGCGGGCAGGAGGCGAGGAGCTCGCAAAGATGCTCGTTGGAAGATGGAGAGCCGGGATGAGGGTGGTAGAATCCAAAGGCAGACCGTGGAGAGTGCTCTAAGACGCGGAGGGTGCGGTGTGAGGACTTGACGATGGCCATGACCCCTGCAAAAAGTTAGCGGGATGCCTGAAAATTTTCAAGACAACGCCATACCGTCAATGGAAACAGTGTCGAGGCAGGTGGCATGGAATTCTTCGAGGGCCGTGGCCGTACGAGCAATGGCGAACAAGTCACCATCATCAATTGGCATGAAGGTGGTGTTTCCAAACAGTTTGAGCTTCTTGAGCTTGCTGAAGTCGACCTCGTTGGATTGGAATGGCAGATGGTTGACCTGATTTTCGGCGTCCCTGGCCTGCATCTTTGTCAAGATGGTGGCCTGAAGCTCCAAATTTTCAAGAGGACTCGGCGAGTCGGGACGCAGGATTTGGCACCATTGATCGGCGTTCAGATGACGCGCCATGGTCCAAGGGATGCTCAGGGAAGTCAGGTTGGAACAGCACTTTAGCGCGCTGAAGATGCGTGCGTTGGTCTCGGCCACGTAGAAGCCGTTGAACCACATGCGGCGAATCTTGTTTGCCACGTCAGGGTACTGGTTCAAGAGCTTGACCGTCTGCTTCAGGTTGCAAAAGGGGTCGCGATAGACTGAAGCGCCCATGGGCCTCTCGATTAGTTCGTAGGCGCCATATGACTCTATCGCCATGGTTAGAAGAATTTGACTTGAACTATTGAGATGGTCGGTTGACGATGGCTTACCGCGCTTCATGGGCAGTTCAGCCCAACGCTCTGCGCCTTTCCACTTTCGGATGTACACGTCTCGCATGGCATATTCGAGGGCCCACGCATGCCACTTCTTGCAAACGGCTCGAATGGCAGCAGCGGCGTCCCATCTGAGAATGTCCGGTGGCAATGGACCGCGGACATATTTCTGAAGGGAAGGCTTTGCCACTAGGCCGGGCGCCTGAGAAAGGCCAAAGGTAAAGGTAACACCATCGCGTTCATTTAGCTTGGTCGACTCCTCGAGGATGGTGGATAAGATCTCGTAGGGGAACTCGTTGAGGTGCATTGGAGTGTTTACTCGAGTGGGCGGTGGAAAGGTCGGGTGGAGACTTTTCCTATATAAAGAAGTCGTGTCGCCAAGGAGGGGAAGCTAGACCTCGTGGGTGCGGGTGCAGACAAAGAGGAGCAAAATTTTTGCAGAGTCACGATGAGGCGCCTAAGGTTCTTTATATCGAGGTCAAGGAGGGTTGAGGAAGAAGGACGTAAGACAGCGTTTCCGCGTGCTCGGGGCGCCATGTTAGTCACGGCAACCAGGCCCACGGCAGGATGGATGGATGGATGGATGAGCTCATAGGAGTAGCGAGGCGATTGGTCAGCCTGGGCAGGCCACGGGCAGCGTCTGGTCAAGCGAAGGAAATGGCCCTGTCGGAGCTCGTGGACAGGCTCAGGGTCAGGATGGAGAACAACACAAGGCCCGATCCGAGGGTGGTTTGGTATGATGTTGAGCATCATGGATGGCATGGAGGACAGCACAGGCTCGTGGACGGGCCTGGTTCGGGACCGACGCCTAAGGTACGGGCGTGATCACAAGGTGCAGCCAAGCGTCTGAGGCCTCTGGTCGCTGAATTCTGCTTACCCCCAGGAAATTCCCAAAGCGGCAACATTCATGGCGCTATTACCCCATCGAATGCACCACCCTGAGCTGTCTCGACACCTGGTGACGGCTGCGTGATTCGTGTTGACAATTGCAAAGTGGCAACTTGCATGCATGCAGTGCGAGACTGGAGGCTGCTCGGCGACGCGACAGGAAACTTTTTTGCACCGACAAGACAACCGTCACCGAAGAAGCCGATGCCTTCAGTTCCTCTCTCCGGCTCTGGGGAGATGACTCAGCGCTGCGCCGGTTAGGGGAAGAATCTCGGATCTGGCCGCTGCTGGACGGAGGAACACCAGACTGCACCAACAGCCTTCAGTTCCTTGGTTTGCGTCATTCAGACAGAACTTTCCATCACCACCTCACCACCTCATCATCATTGCCAGTAGTCATCAGCTTCCGTTCCCGTGGACACCGTTCGGTGTCGCTTGACCCCTCGTCCATGCAGCGGCCAACTTCGTGCCTCATCATTCGACGCCTCACGCACGCAATTCGTTACCAAATCAAAACTGAGTCTGAGTTGCGGTCCCTGAGCGACAGATTGTCGTGAGGTAGCACAGAGGTTGCATGCATCAGCCCAGGAGAACCACCATCTCCGCGGACCGCCTCCCCCCAGGTACTCAACCCCACAGACACAGACTTGGGGACAGCAAACGCGCCGTCAGCCTCATCCAAAGACAGGGCCGTTTTCGACCTGGCTCAAGTCGTCACCCGTCAGCAGGGCCAGCCTCCGCATTCGACTCCTCTTTGACCAAAGCTTCCTTGCATCACTTGACACATACAAACGGCCCCATACGCCAGCGCCCAGCCCAGGAAGCGGAGAGCCGCCAATTTGGCCAAGTCAAAAGCAGTCAAGGCAAGGCTGGAAATGCGGGGAAGGCCGTTTTTGTTACTCATTGTTTCCGGCCTCGTCTAGCATGTCATGACGCCTGGTCCCATCTAGAAGAGCTTGGAGCAGCCAGGACACTTTGTCGCATCACATGACCGTGCGCCCTCGTCTTTCCCCAGATTTCCAGATTTCTCTCACGCCATCCCCAGGCGAGGGGCACGTAGCGGGCCCGAAAAGCGGGACCTACCTTACCCGTCCACCGCCAGAGAGTTGTTGATCCCATGCCACGATGCATCTGTGTCAATTTTCACTGGTCAATCCGGCTTGTTGCGAGCCGCCCCTGAACTTGTGCCATTCTTCCCCAACATCTTGCCGTGACGCGGCCATCAAGACCACTGCTTAGTGGACCGCCTCAAAATGTCAGATCTTTCAACCGAGTTTGGAACCATCTCGCATCAGGCTGTCCCTTCAAGCATTGCGCGTTTTTGACCCCGTTCGAAACATGTCCCGCGAGCTAGATGCTCCGCGCGCGGAGACAACCCTCTCTCCCCGCTCAGAACTCTTTGCCCGGAAAGGGAAAAGTGCCGTTCGGAACTTTGCTGATGATGCGCTTCGCAGGTCAACGTGGTAGACCTGCCGCTTCACCGATCCCCGGCAATCCGGATCGAAGTGCATGCCAGGAGAGCTTGATGTGGAGAAGCATATGCCCCAGTTACTTAGCCGAGTTGTGCGCAACAAAAGGGCTGAGCGAGTTGCACAACACCTTGCCAAGCACACTTCGTGATAGAGTTGGGTCCATCATCTTACAGCATCCTCGTAGGCCGAGTAAACTCTGTCGGAGAGATTCTTGAAACGTCTTGTTGCGCGAGAGCCCCAACTCTTTGAACAGTTTTCTCTTCTTTGTTACGCCAAATTCCAAGAGCGTGGAGCCAAAGGCAGACCATCCTTACGGATTTTTGTTTGTCCAAGACCTGTCCAAAGTTCTTGGCAGATGGTTGCAAATACTTTTAAGAACGGCTGAACTCACCTCGCTTCCAGGATTCCCCCGCAGTTCATCGATCGCTGCAAGTTTCGTCGCAACCATGGGGAAGAAACAGTCCTGACGTACTGGCAGTATCAACCTGCCTAGGTAGTGGTGCTAGACATTTTCCAGCTGCCGAGAGACACCAGCCAACAGCCGAAAAGCACCCGTCACGCCAAGGTTTTGTTCGCGAAACTGCTGCCTACCAACAGAACAGGCGGAACGAAAGTCCGACACAACACAGCCTCAACCGTCGTCATTCTCCTCGTCAGAGTTGTCATCGGACATGATCCCGTAGGTTTTTTCCCAGCCACCATGGGATGCGACATCAAGCGTCGGATCGGACGCTGCGGCGAATGACACAAGCGCGGACCATCTTCCTCGATGGCAGACCGAGGATTCCCTCAGTCCGAGTCTAACGAAGTCAGGAAAAAGTGACGGCGCAGGCTGGTAAGGCTGATGGTCTACGGCAACAGGGAGGAGAAGGGTCGAAATGGTGCACTGTCACGCCAAGACCGAGAGTACGTGCTACCCACGTCGGAGGAAGTTTGCATTTTCATGACCGTTTCATGCCAACCGTGGGTCTTGAACGCCTCACCCCAAAGTTTGACTGTTTCAAAGAGGTGGAGTGAAACGTGATAGCGTTAAGCTTACACCACAACGAAACGTCGATCTCCACTTTATCGTCAAGGCTACATGTAGACTTAACGCGCAATTGTCGCCGTGACTACAGCCCTGAAGGCAAATCACAAGAGGTGGTCGTCTGGTCACGTCGAGTGGAATATAGGCAACGGCGACGAGGATGTGGGGCAAGAGAACCCCGTCAACTGTCGGGACAAGAAAGCTTGGCTTGGAATTTCCTGCATCAAGTCGGAAGACGCCGTTCTGGAAAATCTTCTGCCGTCAAGTTCCGGCGTTGACGATGGTCGTTACGGATCCCTCTTGGAAGACTACATGTCAATGGGCGAATTTACATGAAATGGGTGCGCGTTGCACTGATGCAGAAGACGCGACAGAAATCGCTATGGCCCTGCATGGAAAAGGACAAGAATAGCATTCGGCCGGCCGGCACATCATGTCGAGATCTGAACCAGGAAACCAGAAGGTTCTTTGGTCATCAGGTGACGTGACGCTAACGATTGGGTTGGAGTTTGGCCGGCCCATGCAGGCCCATGTCAATCTGCAAGGAACGGAACTACCGTCGCACGCGCGTCCACAGAAGCGTCCACAGCGACGAGAGTGGTCTCCGGGGCGTTGTCGAAGGAGCAGCATGGCAGAAGAGGCACAACGAATCCTGCCCAGGGCGCAGTGTCAAAGGAGCCTGGCTGAAGGCGGCGGGAGCAGCGTCAGGTCAAGCTTCGAACGAGGGTTGACAGGCAGACGCCTGCTCCAACGGCGGCGGCCCTGGTGGCGCTACGCAAAATGCGCACAAGGTTATCCGGAAATTGCGAGCCACAAAATGCAGCGCCGCGAGCGACGATTCGATGCGATGGCGTCGGAAGAGCAATGCTGGAGAAGCCGACGGCAGGTCGAGGTGATGCCCAAGAAGAGGTTGACAGCGGAGAAGAGGTGGTTGCGGGGGGTTGGGGCCGACGGAAACAGACGACCTCCTTGACGGCAACGAGGCAACGAGGCAACGTCAGCGCATCGCAACGCGACTACGCAACGGGAGGACGGGAGCATGGATGGCAGCCCCTTTCCCTTTCGCGCAGTCCCCGGGAGGCCACCTAAGGTACTGCCTGTATGGCCACCTTAAGCTCCGCTAGCCGCATTGGGGCCGGGATGTGCCTGGATGCAAAAAAGGGAGCCCATTGGACCACCACCGCCACCATCTTCGTGAGCAGAAATTGCCTTTGCCCAAGCCTCTATTTGTGGACCCAGCCCAAGCCGCATTCCTGGCCGCGACTCTTTCGTGCATTCCTTATAGTGCCATCGACGCCGCGCCACTTCTTTGCCCTCTGCATCACCGCACCTTCCCTTTCTGCACCAAAACAGTGCACGGCCTCTGCTGCCGACTAAATATCTATCACCACTTCCGTCCAACCTTTCTCTCTCTCTCTCTCTCTCTCTCTCTCTCCACCACCACCACCACCACCAACTCCATCCAGCATCTTACACTCGGCCACTGCGCACCACTTCTACAAGACACTCACCCAAGACACACCGTATTGCATATCCATTCTCACAATGCGCTTCTTCACCACCATCGTCAGCGCCTTTGCGCTCGTCGCCACTGCCGTCGCCCAGTCTGCTTCCGTTCAGATCACCGACTATCCTCAGTCTGTCACGGCTGGTCAGACTTACACCATCAAGTACACGGCCACTGATATCAACAAGGTAAGCCTCACCTATCCCCACACGATACAGAGTTCGCTCACTGATCAATTTCCCAGCCTTGCACCCTCACTCTCCGCCGCGGTAACCCCAATGACCTGACCACGATTAGCACTCTGACCAGTAAGTCACCCCTCTCCGCCTTAGACGCAAGCGACAGCTGCTGACGTCTTGCAGCCGACGCTGTTGGCGGATCCTACGAGTGGAAGGCCGACTCGAACCTCAAGGCTGGCACGGACTACGCCTTCCAGATTCAGCAAGGAAGCCAGATCAACTACTCCGGCCAATTTGGTGTCAAGTCCGAGGCTGTCGCTACTTCCGGTCCTTCAACGCCCCTCATGACCCCCACGTCCCTGTCGACCATCATCAACAACTCGACCATCCGAACTCCCATGACCCCCATGACTCCATTCAACGCCACCGCTACGCCCATCCGCACCCCTACCGGCAACGCAACCGTCCGCATCCCCGTCACTCCGACTACTCCTGGCGGCGGAGCTGCTACCACTGGTGCCCAGGGCACTGGCAACCAGGCCGCTACTGGCACCGGAAGGGCTCCCACTGGCGCTGCCACTTCTATGGCTGCTTCGTCTTTCGGCCTGGTCTTCAGCGTCGTTGCTGCCATGATTTTCTTGCAGTAAACTGCCCGCCAACAGGATGCATGTGCTGCGCATGACAGTGGCACCTGACGCTTGTATTATTTCTGCTGTGCCGGATCCGGGTCTGCTTCGCATGGGAGGACGTAATCCGCATTTGATTCTCAAGGCTCTCACTACCACACTGGAAACGGAAGGATGGCAACACGAGGCGGCACGCGGGTGTGCTTGGCAGCGGCCGGGCCGACGCGATGACGCAAGGATGCTCGGATGGATCAAATGGGTTCGGTAGTGGATGTTCCAAAGGACAGGCGTTGACGCACAAAAGTTGAGAGAATCGAAATTCAGCGCCACGACGCAATAGCTGAGGTCGAACGACGTCCAAGCTGCATGGCTTTGTGAGTCGGGCTCTCATTTTCACCTCGCATGCGTGGCACCTGGCGCTTCTTTTCTTCTTCCCCATCCAATCCACCCAGTCAGTGGCTTCTTCTTGTATTCCTTCTGTTCGATTCGAGCACTTCGATGTAATTTCTAGTACACCACACCTTTTTTTGTTCGAGCACTAGTAAGATTCGAGCTTCTTGTCTTAGAAGAAGAGGCACAGGATTAGACGAGATTCGATCGTGGAACGGAACGGAACGGCAAATGATTTGGACGTGCTTGACGCGCATGCGCAAGGGAGGCTGGCAGGAGGAAAGCATAGGCAGAACATCAGAAATGAAGGCATTATTGACCATTGAAATGACAGACGCATCTTTGGTTGCACGACGATAATTGGACTCGTGATTTTCATGCGACTGCGCTAAACGCGGGTTGTTGGCGTGCGCAAGCTGAGGTTTGCTTCTTCTAGGAAAGCCTAAAAAGTAGAGTACGACGTAAATGTATTGTTGCCGTCGCTGGACAGCAGAGTGTATACGAAGTTACGCGACACGCAAACTCGAGCTGCCCACGGTATCTCTCGCATCGCGCTGGTCGTCGTCGTCGTCGTCGTCGTCGTTTTGCAGGTGGTCGGCCGTTTCAACGTCCCTTGTCACCTCCACCACCACCACCACTACCACCACCACCAACTACCCCCATCCGTGCAGCCAAGCGCTTTTGCTCTGCCCTGCAGTCAGTCCACGATCCATCATTCATGCGTGCTACCATATTTTATGCAACGCTAATTACCAACCAGCTAGTCTATGCAGGCACAATAAAGGGACGTGCAGCGCAACAGTTTCATTATTCGTCCTCGCAGTCGCCACAGCCGTCGTCGTCGTCAGCGATGGTGGGAAGGAAACGTTGTATGGGTTCAGAGAGGGCGGGAGACCGAAGCTCGATGCCGGCCGGCCAGCCGGCCGGCCGTTTCAACTCGTTCGCTCGCTGGCTATCTACGTGTGTACCTACCGTGTCACTCAGCTCGGTTGGGTTGGATTGCCACGTACGTACTGTGCTCGTGAGTTGGGTAGGTAGGTAGGGCATCCATGGCGTGGTTGGTTGGTGTGGATGGCGGGGGTATCTATGCATGTTGCGGTGTGAGTGCGTGGTGGTCGGGCAAAGAGGTAGTGGTGGTAGAGATGCGAAGGTCGCGAGGCTGAATGATGGGCTGGCTCATTGACTGACTGACTGACTGACCGACCGACCGACCGGCGGGGCTCGCCGGCTTCTTGTTGATTTCCTCCAGTCATCTGCATTTCTCCTTCTTCTTTCCATCTCCTCTTCTCCTCTACCCAACTCATTCACCGACTCACCACGAGTCCATCCAAACCTCTCTCCCTTCCTTCCTTCCTTCCTCCCTCCCTCCTCGCATGCCCAGCGTGGCGTCTGCAGCATGGCAAAACAAACGACGGTCTGGCCCGGCCCGGCCTATCCTGCATCTCAGATTGGCAGAGCAAGGCATCACCTGAAGATTTGGAGAGCGCCGGGTAACAGCACGTCGTGCAAGGGATCTGATGTGGCGTGGCTTGCATTGCACAACGGCCCTTTCGCGTGCGCCCACATCACACATGCGACGGCACTTCCATCTTTCTTTTCCATCTCGGTTCGTAAACGTGGGTGGAGCCTCATGTTGCTCCTTGCTGCCGTCAGAGGCTCGTGTCGTTTCGTCGTCGACGTAGGAGGCGGTGGTGGTGCGTGCTGGGGCTGTCCTTCATCCTGGGTTAGCAGCAAATGAGCGTCGCTGCAAGACGCAAGGTACACTCTTCCAGAATCACAGCGGCCTGTTCACCATCTCTGTCTCTCCGTCTCCAAAGACATCAACGCCGATTTCCTTCTTCTGGATTGTTTCATCGCCAACCATCACCATCGGTCCGCTTCCGTTCCTCTGTGGTCGCCACCCCCACTGGGTATTCAGCTATCAGCAATCGCACGCCACGAGGCGAGGCGATCAATTCCTGACTACCATGCCTGCTTTCCTGCAGCGGACGGGCCGCTCCCGTGGCTACCCATGTAGCTGGCTGACTGGCTCGGTGGGGATAGGTAGGCTGCCTGAGCTGACAGCGTGAGATATGGCAGAACGATCATTGCTTCTCTTCCTTTCGCCTTATTTTTCCTGCGTCGCTCGTGCGTTGACGCGGCCTGGCCCGCAGAAGAAGAAAGGCGTAAGGCAGCCAAAACAAGCAACCAGCATTTAGATGAGCATCGGTCTTTTTGGCGTGGAGTGTCTAGGCGTTGAACGCACCTCGTCTTCTTCGACTATTTTTGTCGAGTCCTTAGGTCCCCAACTTCTAGAGAGGCAAATTCAGATGCACAAACGACAGTGTCGCAGGGCCCATCGCCCCATCACCAGGAGCCGGCCGCAGTGGATTCGGGTGGATTGATGTGCGCCGTGGGCTGGGAATTCGACCAGGCGTATGCGCCAGAGACTTGATTGGCATCCAGAGGTAGGTTTGGCTGCCACAGATGGCGCACTTTGTCTTCTCGCTATCGGCTTTGAGATCGATTCTGGTATCAGATTTACGTGCGCATCTCTTCAAGAAGAATGTAGATGACAGCCGTCGATTTGTCTGGGACTGATTACTGCTGCTGCTGAACGAAGATGCGTAACTGGCATCTCAGGAGCTTTCTCCACAACGCTAGAGTTTCTTGAGTTCATGGTTTCGTGTGTGTCTTCCTCCTCGAGTGCTTGTTGCCAACCGTTAGACGAAGACGAAAGGTGCCGTTTCTATCTCTTTAGTTACACCGCGCAGCCTCTTTCAGAGCTCGAGGGGTGCCACTTCTCGGCGTGGCATGACTGACCGACTTATCATCAGAGTCACAAGAGCATAAATCACCCACACCCTTCGACAACATGTGCACGGATGACATGTGGTGTCTCAAATGTACCTCAATATCTACCGGGTATACCACGATTCAACCCGCGCCTCGCTCCAACAACGGTTCGACGACTGACGTTTCCCTGCATCCGTCAGTCCACATACCCGGACTAGACTTGAAAATGCTCAGGTGCCAGAACCATCTTACCTGTGCTCCGGCCGACATCAAGACACGACCCACCCCACCAAAAGCAAAACAACCATCCATTCACTCACTCACTCACTCACTCACTCACGCCACAACCACAACCCCCCTCGGCACCGACTCCGCGTTTGCCCTCTGCACCACCTCGCCTCCAGTAGCAGCGCCCCCTTCATTCCCAGCAACAACCCCCACCATCATCTGGCTCCGCCTAATCCGCCTAACCGCGTTCCTCGCTCGCAGCGGTATGACGATGATGGCGACGCAGCAGGCGACGAGGATGGTCACGAAGACGGCGATGACGACGACGGCGGCGATGAGCGATGTCGCGAGCGGACGGCGGGACATGGTTGAGTGGGTGACTTGAAGATAGGGAGTAGTCTGGGTCTTTGGCTGAGTGGCTGGCTGCAGATCGGATCGGATCGGGGATGTTGATGTTGATGTTGATGGACCCACGTTGATGGGATTGTGGGGTGAGTGGGTCCCGTGGACCGGTTTGTCGGTTTCTTTGTTCAGTCCAGTTTATAGGTAGGTATGTAGTCAGCTAGAGCCTCAGTGCGGTTGCTCGGGCACCGTGGGCGGACTCTCAACAGACGGGGAGACAAATAAGAAGGAGAAGGAGAAGAAGAAGAAGAAGAAGAAGAAGAAGAAGAAGAAGAAGACAACAAAAGTTAGGTAAAGGTAGCTTACCTTCACTGCAGTCAGTCCGTTCGTGTCTTACAACCACTTCTCACTGCCTTTTTTTTTTTTTTTCTCTCTCTCTCTCACGCATCCAAAAGGCGGCCGTTCTCTCGAAATGGAACAGAGGAAGGCGCCTCCTGACAACAAGAAAAACATATTTTCGCCATTTCGCCCACTGACCATATACATCTTCAACAAGGAGTCTCTCTTCTAATGCAGAAGCAACGCGTGGGGATGTGCACAAAAAAAGCAGGATGATGTTGTTGACGAAAAGCAAAAAAAAAAAAAAAAAAAAAAAAAAAAGAGCTGGCGAGTTCGTTTCGTTTAACATTCATGATAGACTGACTGAGTGACCCAAGTGTCGGAGACTGGGCTGTCTAACTAGCGCGCAGATATCTGCCAATAGTTCTCAATCAGCAGAGCCAGGGGTTCGCTGCGGCGCGTCGTCGATGTTGATATTGATGCTGACTGATAAATTTCAAGGGTGCCAGCAATTCGAATTCTTTGTCCAGTATATCTATCTACTTAGTTCCCCTGTTCCAACCGCCAGCTCCCAAATTTTCATTGCACCAACATTGGTAGTTTCCGTGTTGTTCGTATACATGTGTGTCGACTGGATTAACCGTGTGCATGCTGAATCAGGTCATCTTTTTCTCCTTTCACGCAGCCATCTGGAGTCGGTCGTCTGCGACTGTCCTACCTCGCTGACAACAAGTCAGGCTCGTCATTGCGCAAGCCCGCAAGTGACCAGCTTCGACCAGTTACCTTATAATGAAGTATACGGGATGATAGAGAAGAGGGCAATGAAGCTGTATGACATGGAACGACTCTTGCCTTTTTTGGCTGTGCTCTAATCAAGCCTTGCAGTTGAATACTTGGCCGACTGCCCGATCACGTCAGCTGCCGCAGGAGATACCTGGCGAAGAAGAGAAAATATGGGCGAAAAGGACCGAAACGAAAGATGATTATAGCCAACTTCTCTCCTGCTTCTGTACGTACAGTGCACCGTCCCTCCGCGTCAAAGTATTAGATGCACACTGCACACACTGATGGCCCTGCGAAGTATCCACTTGTGGCAACGCCCAAGACTTTTCCCAAGCACATGGACACTATTAAGTCTTCGGCGGACATGGTGATTCGACTCTTTATCAGGAAAGAGACAAGGAGCAGTCAACCAACTACAAGCACAACTCGACAACGCCCCTTTCTGTGTTCCCACCCATGCACCAAAGCGAAAGACCCAACGATTCAAAGCGAAGAGCGCCGCCGCGGCTTCGACGGACGCTTGTCCGCTACAGGCGGCTCCGAATTACTTCTTTCCCTCCTCCTGGCACTCCGATGTCTCCTCTCTTGTGGTGCCACGCTCTCAGGGCTCGTAGTATGTCTAGCCGTGTCGATCCAAGCGCGGCGTCTCCTCGGAAAGCTATCACTTCGTCTCCCTTGAAATATGACAAGATGAAGAGGTCTCCTGTCGGGTCCAAAAATCGGTTCTAGGAAAAAGTCTCTCTAAGACTGGCTCCGCGCCTTCCGGGCCGCGAGCTTCTTGTGGATGAATAGGGCGACGAGAAAGATGGCAACGGTGCCGACGATGCAAAAGACGAGAATGACGCCTGGCTCGCGCGCTGCAAAGTTCTTTTTGCGCTTGAACAATTGGTGAACGTGTGCTGCCGAGTCGTCAGACATGGCGCGGCGCGCATGAAGCGAGAGGGCTTGTGCAAGGGCGGGCATTTTGCGCGGGCCGATGTGGAGCGAGTGGGGTCTGGGGGCAGTCGTCAGTTTAGTTGTTCGCTACCGGGACGAGTAGAGACAATGGCAGGCTTTCGAGGAACTGCCATGTTGGGTCCACAATGAGTCGCAAAGGGCGCTCTCCAGCTGCGGACAGATCGGATCAGATTGAGCTTATCGCGACTTACAGTGTTTTCGAAAGCCTGACGCGATTGCGATCCTAGCAATGGTTTGGAGGTCCTAGAGCTGGAGACGGCCAAATCAGTCAGGACGAAACCAAGTCGACAAGTCGAGTGACGTAGGAGCGGATGGATGGGAGAGCGACAGGTCTCAGGTTCGCAACGGACGGCGGTCGGGCCCAGCTGCGGTATTTCTGAGCTCAGGCAAGTGGAGAGAGAGAATCGAGGCGCGTGGCGTTGCGAGGGAGAGTCAACTGGCCGTGCAGAGGGATCCCGGGCAACAAGGTACCTACAGCTGACGATGTGCGATATGGATGGCGGGAGTGATTTTGGAATGAAGAATGCAACTCAATTGATGAGCGACGGGTGGGTAGAGAGGGCGGACGAGCAGAATCGAGGGAGAAGGAAGTCTTGAGTTGGGCGACGGCAGAGAGGAGGAGGAGGAGGAGGAGGAGGAGGAGGAGGAGCAGCCGGGCTGGAGTGAAAGGTGCAGCAGATGTTTGGAGAGCGCGACCATGGCCATCCAGCCCGCTTCTGGCCTAGCGGCGGGATGCAGGTCGCTGACCTCTCACTCCTCACCTCACACCCACGCCGCGTGCAGTCTCACCATCCACCCTGCATCACTGTTGCTGAATGCTAACATGATGCCCTCTCCAAGGTCACTTGGATCAATGGCTGCGCCTGTTTGCGGGGGTGGACCGCCGAACCGTGCAAGGTCTGTGTGTCGGCTACAGTATCCGTCCACTCTGCATCTCCGGTTCAAAGGGAGCCAAAGACCCGATGCATGCCAGTCATCCGCATCATTCTGAACCGTGGCTGCTTATCAAGCTCTCCTTGGATGCGCTGATAGCTCGCAGTCTTTACGCAACGACAGAGTTTGCGCCGGTAGCCACATATAGGATCGACGGCTAACCGGGATCTGCTCTGGGTTCGGTAAGCTTGGGCCATTTCTCCACAATTTCTCGCTTCTTAACAATCAAACTTTCTCCTTCACATTCTGCCTGTCCCCAAGTCCATCATTCTCTCCCACAATTCCATCAAAAATCCATCGTCATGAAGTGGTGTTCAATCGTCGTGTTCCTGTCTCAGCTCATGCGACCCCCACGCACCCCCTGCCGCTGCGGGGAGCTACTCGAGATTTTCACCATCCGTTAGGCATGATCCTTCTTCGACGCTTGAAACTAGACGTTAGCTCAACCTCAACTGGCCACAATTTGGTCCCGCCTATCGACGAGCCCTTTCATCATCTAATAATCAATTGGACGATTTTCAAATTTTGACGCGTCTGTTTGATTTGTTTGTTTTTCGCTCTTGAGTATTCCGTCCCAATTTGCAAGCCCACATCATTGATCTCATATCGGCATCAACTTCACCCACGCTGTCTTCACTATTTTCGTGCACTACTAGCGCCAAGGAATCTTGAAGAGGTCATTTTGCTTTTGGTCGGCGCCGACCCAGAGAAAAGAAAGACGGAGACGATAAAAAAGCAACGGAGAAATTCAACTCGCGCAGTCGACCGAAACTTGGCAGGGGGTCCAAACATTGACCAGGAGCTCGCAAGGAGACCCCAAAGCAAGCTCGGCAGGGAGCAAGGCATGATGATGATGTTGATGGAGCACAGGGTCCCGAGTGGAGCTCAACGGAAACCAAGGACCAACGGTTGGTTCCAAGGAGGCTACCAAAATTTGCAGAGATTCCACGTGCTGTACGTTTCCACGAGGGGAGTGCGAAGTCTCGATTCGTGGGAATCACCATGACCACCAACCACCATCTCGGCCAAGTGAACAAAAGACCGTCACAATGCCTTTGCAAGCTTATGGGAGGTAAAAAGAGCTTCGACTTGTTTTCATCTCTACAGAGGTATTGGCGAGGTCGACGAACTTTGTCTTCAAGTCGGATATATTGAACACTCCATCCACGGTACCATCAAGTAACCGACCCACCAGCAAATTGACGCGTCGGTGTTGTCGGAAAATGGCAGCAATCCCAACAGAACATGTTCGACTTCTGACCATGGTCCATTCAAATCTCTATATCTCCAAGACTGTGCAACCTCTTCTCGACCATACACAAACACCTCAAAATCAACGCATTGCGAAACCATCAACACAATGTTCACGCATCTCCTCAATTTCCTGTACAATAAGGGCCAGCCGCGCGACTCATCTCACACGTGGGATGCCACTTGGTCGTCCGAAGTCTCTTGGGTGGCAGTAGACGCGTCAGAAGCGAATCAAGCCACTTACGACGACAACAACATCAACCTCAATCATGGCCATGGAGAGCAACAGAGCAGCACTGACGTTGGCTCCACCGACATAGACCTCGACAAACCACAGCCCAACCTTCCCGGCACCCTATCACTTACCCGGACAAACACGCAGACCTCAACAGTCAGCGACTGCGAAGACGCCGAAAGCAAACGATTGCAATCCCAGCATGCGCCCTCGACTCGATCATCCACCAGCTCAACTCTTGTCGCGCCCTCCGGCGAGAATGGCACTGCAAACGCCAGTGTCGACGTCGTCTTCGATGGGCCCGGTGAAGCTGACGCGGCCCTGATTATGCGCGCTTTCGGCACATCGTCCATCGATCCGATGACCATTCCTCTCGCTCTTCCCGACGACGGGTATGAGGAGACTGATTTGGGGAAGCCGTCGCCATCGTCGCCGCCGCCATTATCGACACAGACGACAAATGGCAAAAACAAAGCAGCGATCACAGACTCGAGTGCGCAGACTGGCGTCTTAGAAATAATAGCAGCAGCGGTACTGCAGAATTTGGAAAGCTGGAAAATAATACGAGAGCAGCAAAGGCGAAAGGACGCGCTCGAGGAGCAAGCGCTGCGACAGATGCGCGCGCGGAGACAGGGACGGACGCAGACGCCGGCGCTCGGGACGAAGGCTATGAAGACCACAGGGCGACCGTCTGAGATGATGGACGTGGGGTCGGAGATGGAGACCGGGAGTTGGTCATCGCTGTCGGTGGCGCCTGGATTGTTGTAACAAGAATTTGAAAAGTAATCGCATTTGCCGTATTTGTTGCAACATGCTGTCGTGGGAAGATTAAAGCGATGAATATTGAATGACAATGTCAGCTCGCTGCCTGCCCCCAACTGCACAACCTCGACTCGACAACCCCCAACGCTGCCCGACTGACTTATCCACGCTTCATTGAAAAGAACTATACATCCGCCGCCTTTGTGTGCATCATTCACACACCTCTGCTCTTTTCTCCTGCACGCCTCTAAAACCACCACCGCGCTAGCAATGCAGCAGACCAACCGCCCCATCCGACCCCCACACGACTATAATGCAAGCAATTACGAAAAAAAAAAAAAAAAAAAAAAAAGAGACCCGCAAGAGGCGCCGTCAACGCCTCAAAGTAGCCCAAGACCGGCCAGCCTTGCTCAAAAAGACGAACCAAGCCAAGCCCCAAGCAAACAAGTCAAGAGGCGACCAACTGAAAGACAGAGCAGCAGCCAAACCGACAATGCTCAATTGTCCATGACGCCGATCGACAAGTCACGCATGCAATCAAGAAAGCAAGCAAGAAGAAAGACGACAGAGGAGCGAGCGAGCCACGAAGAAACAAGGGACAGAAGGTTTAACTGACGGCAGTGGAGCAAAGGAGAAGAGGGGGTATCTATGCTACACGAGAAGGACAGGATGCGGAAATGCAAGGTACGAAAAGGGCAGAGTATGTGAGAAGCCAGCGCTGTAGAGACTGAGGACAGTGGTAGAAGTCTGTGCAATTGGTGGGGCAGGCAGAATGGAAGAAGGGGGAGGGAGAAGGGTAGAGAGATGAAATAAAAAAGTGAAAGTGCAAAAAGAAATGATATAGACAAACATGATGGCTTCGTAAACTTGCCACAGAGACCAGTCCCGTCGTTTTGTCACCAAATCCTTGATTATTTTGCCTCGGAAGCCTTGCTTTTTGTTCATTCACCACGACCCATCATTCAAGTCACTCCTGAAACCCGTCAATTCAGCGACCAAATTGCCTGCCGTACTCAACACCCAAAGGACGACCAAGCAAGTCCCGACCAACCGGTCCATACGCCACTTGCGCATAGAAACGAGAGCCAACAGGCCCAAGAGCGTCACGAGCAGCGTAGCGCCACTGATGACGAGCGTGCTGTCGACGTCGAGGTGGTACGGCTTGAATTTGACGGGATGGTTGGGATGCTTGTCGTGAGAACGCTCGGCTTTCTTAATGGTCATGTAGCAGCCGCTGAGGCCAATGCCGAGCAAAATGTTAAGCATCGGCCCGCCAAAGCATGCCGAGAGCGCCATGACAGGGAAGCCGAGTCGCGCGACGGTTATGTTCGCGACAAGGTCGCCCATGGAGTTGCCCACCGCAAAGATGGTAAGGCCAAGAATGGCGTCGCTAATGTCAAGAATGACGCCAAGGGTTTTGAGAACACCGACAACTTCATTGGCGATAGTCGAGATCCAGGCGATCGACACGACAAAGCCGAGAAAGCATAGCAGCGTATGCCAGCGTGGTGGGCGCAAAGGCGTCGTAGTAGCCAAGAGCAAGAGAAGAACGGCGACGGAGCAACCAAGCGATATGACGGCTGGAAGGAGGAGTGCGCGTGGATTGGAGGGATCGGTGTTGGCCCAGACAATCAGCGAGACGAAGAAGGGGGCCGTGAAGATTTGCAGTATAACAAGCCAGCGGTCCCATTGCTTGGGCTCAGGCGCGGGTGGTTTGTGGAGATGAGGGATTGGTTCGGGTGATTGGGCCATCGGTCCGTCCGACGGCGAAAGTAACAACAAAGGCGGTTCGTCGCGATATCTTTCTTGACCAGCCATCCCAGCCGTGTTATCGTTCCCGTTGCCCCGCGATTGACCGCCAGAAGGACCTGCAGGCTCATCATCGGGACCAGTGACGGTGATGGTGCTCGGTGCAGATGGGTGAACAACGGGGCTAGGCAGAGCAAAATCTGGCTCTTCGTCTGCATCCTTGTCCATCTCCACAACAGGAAGTGTTATGGTGAGCAGGAAGACGCTTGGTGCTGACACAAAGCCTAGGAATCGTTCCCAGTGGCTCTTCTTTTTCCAATTGTAAAGAGTAGGAAACAATTTGGAGATGAGTTGTCTTGGTGACGGCAAGATCTTGTCGGGCCACCATTTGATGGGCTTTTCCTCTTCCTCCTCTTCAATTTCCGGAAAGTGTTCATTTGGAAAGATTGATGATAGCGGAGAAATGCTTGGAGAAGCAAAACTAAGCGGTTTCGATCCCCCGTGAGGAGATCCTCCTATTTCGTGGTATGCAGGGAATGGTGACTTGGAACCATCGCCTCCTGACGGTGGAATTACCAACTTTGGCAAAGACTGAGGAACAGATTTTGGAGTGTGTCGAAGTCTCCCGGGCGACGGAGGTTCAGGTGGTGCAAGACGATCTGGTGACTTGGCGCGACGACCTTGAGGTGCAGGACTAGGTTCCCTGCTTCCAGGTTGTGAGGTAGGCGGAGACAAGGAGATAGCTGGAGACGGGCTCATGTTGCTTGAAGCCGTCGAAGTCGAAAGGTTTCTGGGCCGCCCTGTTGGAGGTACGTGGAGATGATCAGTATCCTCGGCAAGAGGACCGAGAAGATCAATGTTGCGCGACTTTTTTGACCACGCTTTCGGATCAAATCGTAACGAATCTGCGTCATTTACCGACACAGCGCGTGTGCGACTGACCGCGCTTTGTCTTTTCGGAGGGCAGGATTCGTCGCTACCGCGGGATGACGGCCTCGCCGCAGGATCCGAGTAGACCGATAGTTGGTCTTGCTGTTGAGCAGTAGTGAATGTCGGATCATCGGAGTACCGCCTCAAGTTGATGGGCCTGGTTTGAATGTTCCGTGACTTTTGCAACGACGAAAGGACGGCTCGAAATTCCAAAGCTCCCACCAAACTTGGCCTGATTGGTGGGTTCTTCGACGCGCGGCGGTCGCCCAATCGTGGTCGGCTCAGACGCATGTTTCGATTGAGCTCGCCGAGCCATCTTTCTCTTTCCTCTTCGTCCGCGGTTTCGAGTCCAGGTTCGTCCTTGGCGTTGCCCTGTTCCAAGGCAGCAAAGTCTTCGGTAGAGACATTGTGCGAAAAGTAAGACGAAGATCTACTCCTTCCGTCTTGCTGGGGAAATGGAGAAAAGACTTCGGCCACTTCACCGCCTGGGCTGACAAAATGGCCTCGTGCCGTCGCTTCGACAAGTCTTTTGCGCTGCCTTCGGCCATGCCACCAATGCCACCAAAGCACAAAGACGACGTAGAATATGTAGAAGACGACCATCGCAATGCACTCCCACAATGATAGTTTACCGTCTATGAGGAAAACCATGCTGAAGGAGGCCGCGACGATGAAGAAGCCCACGTCTCGCACAAAGGTGCGCTTATCGACTTTGAACGGCCTAGCGAGTGCCATGGACCCAGCAACCACGGCAGTGATGAAGCTAGCTGCACCGATGAGCTCTCCAATGGCCAAAGTCCCGCTATTGGTGTTCATGGCGGCAAAGGTGGAAAAGACATCGGGACTACCGTTGCCAAAGGCCAAAAAAGTTACGCCCGCCATGCTCTCGCTCATGCCCAAGAGACTTGATATTGTGCTGAGGTTTACGCAGAAAAAGTCGCTGGCAGCAATGCCAATAGTGCTGAACAGCAGGGCGAGCCATAGAGTGATAATGGCAAACGCCACGGGCTTGGCGTGGGGAAGGCGGCAGTAGTAGAGCTGGAGGTAGGAGAATATCCCGGCTTCTTCGTCAGGACAGTGCTGGCGTACAAAAGCACACTTGTCGACGGCGGTGTTGACCAATCGGCACTGCAAGTGGGGTTAGCTAAAGTCGCGTGCCATGAACAATGACGGCACCTCTAGGTCATCTTGAGTGGAGAGTCCGCGCGCGCGCAATGGCGAAATGGGAGAGGGTGTTTGTGTATTGGAGCGAGTGTCGGCAAGTAGAGCGGCCACAGCGAGCAGAGCAATCAGGACGAGGGTGGCTGGGAATGGACGCGGTGAGTATGGCGGTTTGCGACGTTGAGCGTGCGGCCGGCGCAGCAGCGCAGGAGGATGGGATTCTGCCATGGATCTTTGCAAACGAAAGAAGGTCAAGGGTAGAAGAGAAGCATCGCTGGCTGGGCGGCGGACGGGGAATTTTGAGGCGGAGAGATGGTGGAGAAGCAGCTGGGGCGGTGACTTGGCCTTGGACTGCCGTGCCTGGTACTTGTGCCAGGCAAGCCATGCCATGGCAGCTCGGCCGGGGGAGGAGAAGGGGGGGGGAGCAGCCACCAATGACGATGGCTGTGGCTGAAGGCAACCTTGAAGCCACCAGCACGCGGGTCCAGGCCGCGGAAGGAAGAGTTGGCTCGCGGCGTACGGGAGTGGGAGTGCTTTGCCATGGACGGCTTCCGTTGGA
Source organism: Phyllosticta citriasiana (assembly GCF_038021145.1). Taxonomy (NCBI): domain Eukaryota; kingdom Fungi; phylum Ascomycota; class Dothideomycetes; order Botryosphaeriales; family Phyllostictaceae; genus Phyllosticta; species Phyllosticta citriasiana. The sequence goes on along the minus strand of NW_027117279.1, from coordinate 1,112,325 downwards.
TCTTCTCCTTCTGGCTCAGCTGCTGGCGCCGCGCCATGTCAGACCGGGAGATCATCGATTGTCCCAGAGCAGAAAAGTGTCATGCGCGTGCGGCCTGCGTCTCTGGTGGTGGTGGTGGTGGTGCGGCGGTGCAAGAGCAAGCCAGCAAGCAGCGGTAGCGGTCCCGCCCGTCAGCTTCACTTTTGAATGTCGGTCAACATCCCAGCTGTCCGCTTGGCTCGCTCCAATGGCAATCCTCCAAGACGCTTGAACAGTACAGATGCCGCATTTTGAGGCAGCCTGAACTCCGCTCCATTTTCGTGATTGCGCCGAAGCCGAGTCATGCACACAACACCTCAGGCATAGATTGACTCATGTTCTGCCAACTTCCCGTGACCGCCTTCCCGCCAAGGGCCCGCGCGTCGGCTCCGTTGTTTACACCCGAGGGCACCAACAACTCGACCACCGCACGCATCCAGCAACCACCCTATGCGTCGCAACTACAGCCCCCCGTCAAACATCTGCCGCTGACCTCTACGACAACATGGCTCGCCCGACAAAGCACAGGTTATCCTCTGGCGGTGTGGGCGCCACGCCCAAATCTGGAATTAGGTCAGTGTTCTGTATCTTTCGGAGAAGCCGTTTCTAACGTCCTGCAGAGTGCCGCTCAACGATCTCAGCGATGACAAGCAAGAAAAGACCAGGCGCCTTCAATCGCGACAGCTCCAACATGAGGCTGCCATGAATCAAATCCGCGCCGCCGCGACCCCAAACAAGCGACGATTAACATTCAACGGACGCGATCCGCAGACTCCATTGGCCAGCGACGACAGTCTGATAGATCCGCGAAGCCGAGGATTGACTCCCATGAGAAGAGGGCCGATTCTCGCCAATTTCGAGGAAATGATAAAAATGGCGACAGATAATGTAAATCTACCAATATCGCAGATGATGATGAGGGCTAATGATGTAGAAAATCAACGCGGCCAATTCATGGAGCTTGGAGCTGATCGACTACTTTCACGAAATGTCTCTACTCCGCGAGGGCGACAACATCAACTTCCAAAAAGCGAGTACCACCCTGGACGGCTGCGTCAAAGTCTACACCAACAGAATCGACAGCGTGGCGACTGAAACCGGAAAACTACTGAGCGGCTTGGCGACTAGCAGTGACAAGAAGCGCAAAAGCGATGTCGGCGACGAGGAACGCGACGCTGAAGGAGACGAGGACGTGGATGAGGATGGCCACCCAAAGAAAAAGACGAAAAAGAAAGCGCGAGCTGCCGAGGCTACGCTTGTCTCGAGCTTTTCACAGCTCATGATCAAAAAGATGGAGCTCGAATTCTCTGTCGATCCGCTTTTCAAAAAGGCAGCTGCAGACTTTGATGAAGGAGGCGCCAAGGGCTTGCTTATGAACAACCTCTCCATCGACTCGAACGGCCGAATTGTATTTGACAGCAGCGACGATGCACAGGATGCTACCGAGGAGATGCCGGACGAAGAAACCACCCAAATCAAAGTGGAAGAAGATGAAGTGGAGCAGCCGCAAAAAGAGTTGGATCTCTCGGCACTGGGTGCCAAGTTCTTCCCAGACTTGTCGGTCATCGACGGTCAAGACATCTGTCCATCTCTCAAGGGATTCGATTTTGGAGACCCAAATGCCGCCGTCAACCTCCCGTTCCTCAAGGCGTCCGAAGACTGGCGCAACGAGCAGAGGGCCAATGAAGAAGATGTGGACGAAGCTGCTGGAGACTTCCTCAATGATGGCTTTGAAGATGATGACGATGGAGGACTCGCTGCCTTTGACCTTCCCGCCGAAACTGGATTTGGTGAAGGTGGAGAGGTTTGGGCAAGAGAAGCAGCTCTGGACCCCCAGATGCGCGTCCACAAGGTGGACGTGGACATGGGAGACGAAGAAGGCGAGGAAGCAGTCGGAAAGACTGGTGGTTTCGACGCCGACAGCTCACACTACGAAATCACCATGGGCAGCCGAGCCGAGCACGAACACATTCTCAGCTACTTTGACAAGACTCTTTCCAAAAATTGGGCAGGACCCGAGCACTGGCGTATTCGCAGAATAAAAGATGCCAACAAGACTCAGGCGCCTGCCCCGACCAAGCGCAAAGAGAAGGCACCATTTGAGATTGACTTTTCAGCGCCAATGTCGCAACCCATGGCCGACTCTCTATACACCAAGGCAGTTCCTTCTGCCATTCTCCTGCCTAAGAATCAATGGCAAAACAAAACCCGCAACCTACTCCCAGACGACAAACACTTCAACAGTCAACAGCTTCTCCATCTCTTCATCAAACCGAATGCCCGCGTCCTCTCGCGTATCAAGACTTCGAAACGAACGGGCAACAATGTCCGGCCTGGACAAGACCCGAAGGCCGAGACGGACGAGGTCATCTGGGCCCAGCACAATGACGACCCTACGACACATAATCCCGATCCGACGACGCTAGGCGTGGGCGGAGGCGACGACGACATGGACGACGACGGCATCGGCATGCCTCACAACGCCGATTTTTTCCAAGACGACGAGGAAGACATATTTGCCGACGCACGAGAAATGTTCTCGCCACACCCCGAAGACGGCCACGATGTGCAAATGATGGGCGCGGATGGCATGCTTCCGCCCGCGGGCACACAAGACACGGCATTTGGCGCACAGCTCGTCACGGCTGGCCGTCGGTTGCGGCCGGAGTACGTGCAGTACGCGCGGCGAGCTAAGCAGGTTGATCTGCGGTTGCTCAAAGACAACATTTGGAAGGGGATCGGCCTGCCCGGGGACGGAGATTCGGATGGAGAGGAGGAGCCGCCAGAGGTGCGTCCCCCCACAAATCACTTGTACTGCATGAAGCTAACGCGTCAACAGCAATCAAACCTCAGCGTCTCAGCGCCGCCAAAGGCTACACCGACGCCGGTCAAGCCCGATAGCGATGGCAGCCTCATGTTTACTGATGTCATGAACGCCCTGCCTGCCGTCTACCCGCAAAAGGCCATGGCCGATATTAGCACCAGCTACTGCTTCATCTGTTTGCTGCATTTGGCCAATGAAAAGGGTCTGGCCATTGAGAACCAACCCGAGTACCTTGATTTGCGGATCCGCAAGGACGAAGACGCTGTTGCGGGGATGGAGTAGGCCGCTTTGACCTCAAGATGGTCTCTTGATGAGTCGTGGCGGAGATGGACAAAACAGCGTACTTAGAGCTTCCTTTGTGCGGCTGGTTGTTGAAGAGCGATGTGCATACAAGGCGTTTTGGTGGGACGGTCAAGGTTGGGTTGGGGCCATCATGGACTTGCTTGTTTGGTCGGTTGTTAGACCATCGTTTTCATCTGGTCGGCGCCTGTCGATTGCTGTGTACAGTACAGAGGCGTGGGGTTCGGTCTGTGGACGGTCGGGTATGGCTACGGCCTCGAACGGACAGACAGCTGTCTACCTTGAATTCAGTTTTCATCGTTCCAGGGTTCTCCCAGCTCGTGCACATGAAGACGGTCATCCAGTTATACGGGCTTTGCCTTTTTCATGCACGCTACGTAACTCCCCTACCACGTACTTCAATCCTTTTCATGTCGTGGAAAAGATGAATGCTCGCTTCTTTACAACCCAGACCCAACCAACGAGGCTGTGAGGCTTTTTCCCGCGTAAACCCCCTTATCCCGTTCGAACTTTTCTTGTCATCCTCGATGCCATTGAAGAAAAACCACAAGCCAGCACGTTGCCTACCGTCTACGACACGACCTCCTCCGTCTCCTCGATGATCTCCTCAACCAGCTCCTCAATGACCTCTCCGCCGTCGGCCTCGTTGGCAGCATCAGCACCCTTGGCGGCGGCGGCGGCGGTCTCGATGCCCTCGGCCTCGAGGTGCTCGACGACGCGGTCGCGCCAGGCCAGCCACTCCTCGAGCTGGCGGCGGCGCTTGTCGACGACGGCCTTGTTGGCCGTGTTCTTCTTCTCGAAGTCTTGCTCCTCGAAGATCTTGCTGTACTCGCGCAGGTTCTTGCGCACCTTCTTCTGCTCCTCCTTGGACAGCAGCGTCGGCGGGCGCGGCCGCCACACGAACTGCTTGAAGCGCTCGAGCTGCTCCTCGCGTAGCAGTTGGCCCTTGAAGTCCCAGGTCTTGTAGCCGTTTTCAACCTGGTCTTGTTAGCATTTCGGATATTGTTTCTGTTTTTGGAGACTTACCGGGTGCATAAAGGCGGATGAGACGGTGGCCAGGTAGCGGCCTGACGGATCCCACTCGACGCCAGTGATGCCGTAGTGCTCGCCTTGACCGATGGGCATCAGGTTAGCGGTGAGGTCCTTGTACGCCTCCTCCGGTTGACCCTCGAAGTCAATGTCGAAAAAGTCGAGGTCGCAGCTGACCTGCGAGTGGAGAGTAGCAATAACGACGAAGCGGCCCTTGGGCGACCAGTAGATGCCGTTGCTGTTCTTCTTGTCGAAAGTGCGCATGTGCTTGAAGTTGCCAACCTGGTTGCCCTTTGCTTTTTCGGGAGCGAAGAACGAAACGGCAGTCTTGGGTGCGACGGCAGTGTTGCCAGGAACTTCACCAGTGGTGATGAGAACGAAGCGGGTACCCTTGGGCTCCCAGGCAAAGTTGATCACCGTGTCCTTGACCGAGTCAATGACCTCCACGGGAACACCCTTCTCGCGGATGCGGAAGATTTCAAGATTTGTCGTCATCGATTTTCTCGACTTGGTCTTTTGGATATCGATCTTGACGCAGACGTACTCGGCATTCGATTGCCAGTGGAGCTTGGCGTCGGCGACGTTGAAGAGGTTACGGGTCCGGACAATCTCCTTTGATGGAATGCTCATGAGACCGACCTTGGCCGGGGCGCTACCAGATTCGGGAGTCCAGTAGCAGATGAGCTGCTCGTAGTTCTTGATGCCTTCACGCTGCGGCGTGGCCGGCGCCCACTCAAAGTCCATGATACCGTCGACCTTGATTGAAGACTTCTCGAGCAGGTTCATCCTTGGGAGCTCGTACACGGAAATGGACTGGCCTTGAACCATGCGCGCAACGTACTTGTCATCAGCGGACCACTTGAAGGTGGGCCATTGAAGTTTCTTCTTGATGGGGTTTCCATTCTCATCCATCGAGGGAGGCACGTCGATGGTGACGAATGAACGGAGAGGCTTGGAGGTTGCAATGTCCCAGATGATGTAGTTCTTGCCATCGTCTTCGATCGAGAGGTTCGGAATGGGATGAGACTCGTCGACTTGCAGCGGCTGAGGAGACCAAGTAACAAGATACCTTTCGTTGGGCGAGAAGTTGACGAGCTTCACGCCGGGGTGCGCAAAACGCTTTTGCCTGCTCCAAGACCTGCCTCCCCAGAGCTGTACACCCTGCTCGTGAACCGACATGAGAAACGTGCCGAGCGGCGACCATTCAACAAAGAGCTCCGTCCAGTGTTCGCGATCCACAACCGGCTCCGGAGCCTCCTCCTTTTCGTACCAAAACACGCCAACCTTCTTGTCCCGGTACATGGCAATCTGGTCGCGGGGGTCCGAGAGCCATGACCGCAGGTGCTCCTTTTCTTGGAATGGCTCGATGGTAGGCGGCTTGTACTCCTCGTCGACTCTGCCTTCGCGGCCGAAGCGTTCGATGTCGGTAAGCTTGTTGACGAGCAGCGTGTGCTTCTTGTCCAGAGGGACACCGTTGAGGGCCTTGGAGGCGGCAAAGGCCTCGCTTGGGGCGCCAAATTCGACAAAGGCATATCTGCAAGGTGTGAGCGCGGCTCAGAGCTCCAGTCGCGCCGAGTGTCACTTTACCCCTCGGTCATGCCCTCGTCGTTGAGCGGCATGTGGACACCCTCCTCGGTGGCATGTCCGACGGTGTTGAGCTTGCGCAGCAAGAACTTGATGAGCTTGGAGCGGCTTGCTTCGGGCACAACGGGCAGGCCATCGATAATGACAAACGCGTCGAGACCCTCCTCGAGGCGGACCTCGAATTGCTCCTTCAGGTCGGAAAAGTCAATCTCGCTCTCGTCAAAGTCGTCATCAACGGGGAGGTTCTCGTAGGAGGGCGCCATGGCTGCGGTGTTGTGGTTGAATACCCGTGGTGGGGACGCGAAACTCGATAGATTTCATTCCAGTGCGCCCTCTGGGCCGGAGTTTTTCCGGGGCTGCCGTCCAGGCACTGTCCTTGCCGAATGCGGCATGGCCCAACCGAATTCGCAGTGTCTTTGTGCCATCTTTGTGGTACTGTCCAGCTGCTTTTGAGCTATTCCCACCCGTGCGGGAAGTGAGTAAAAGACGTTTGTGGCCTCTGTTGATGAGTGTCAGTGTGAGAGCTCGTGGCCAGACGGGAAAGAAAACGCACAACCAAATCTCCACACGACCTACACACAAGCCCGCTCACATCAAAAGGAGGACTCATAACCAAGACTGAATGTCTTTCTGGTTACCTGAGAGTAGCCTGTATCAATATCTCTTTTTCCAAGTCCCTTTACCAAATCCACAACCCTTTTTTTCCTCGTCAATGAGGGGCCTCAGATGAAAAAAGGAGGAGCCAAAGACCCTGGATACCGCAAGAAACTGCAACACCACAGGCCGCAGCTCAGTGCAGCGACATTGTTGTCTAATGTCGAGATGTGTTGCATTCCAACTTGCTTAGTGGCACCAGAGATGGCTCACGTATAGTGAGTTTGGAAGACATCGCTGGCCTCAAACAAAATTTCCCATCGCTGTTTTCTCCGATGATTGCCAAATCTGACAATTCTGTGGACTCATCTGGCGCACTTCGACCATTCTCCCCGCCAGTGAAAGGGGATCGATCATCATGCAAGCTGTTACCGGACTTGTTTCACCGGTGCCAAAACCACAAATTCACCAATCAAACAACAAAAGATGGAAACCCCCATTGGTGCTTGTAAGCAAAATCCATTTTGAGACCTGGGAGCGTCTGGGAGATTCAGAGACCAGTGGTCGTCCAAAGGTACGAACGACAGACTTTTTGAACATCCTTGAACAGGCGCTTACAGTGCGAAGGACTAATTTTAGGTGGATTTATGATAACAGTAGGTCTTGCGTCAGTTGCTGATGTGCAGGATCGTTGGCTTGCTCCAGATATAGCTCTTGCAATGGCTAAGTTGCAGATTACGCTCTTGTCAAAAACGGACGCTAGGTTAAGGGACATGAGCGAACGGCGACCCTTCGCGTCCCTCACGGCCCAAAGAAATTTGAGTATATCAAGACCAAGGCACTTTTCTAGACTCACATCCACCTCCACACCTATACACGGCGATATCCTCCACATATCACTGTGAGACCTGTCTGCGTCCCACGCAGTCGCAAAGCAGCCTTGCCAGAAACGAGCAAACCATCTAGAAATCCAAGGAAATGAAGCATCCCGATAACGATTTCATCATGGGAAACTCTCAAACCGGACATGCATTGTTCTTAGACCAAGCGTAGCCTGAGGAAAGACAAAAAATAGCATTCGACCTGCATACATGACGGCATCAACACTTCCTTATCACAACATCCACATGCAACACCACCGCGTGTGCTGCCGAACTCCGAACGATCTGTCTGCATGCCGTGTGCGCCTTGTCACCATCCCAACCTCGAGGCAAGTGACACACACGGCGGCCGGCACGCACGATGGTATAAAGTACCGGGCTGGGCCCTGGGGGAGAATTGGGGCTAGTTTGTACACATCTACATGTAATCAGCGCACATGCGAGTTTGATTCGCGGGTAAGAGATGGATCGTCGGTGTGTGTGGACGGAGGAGGGCATCCTGTTTAGCGAGAGCCGCGCAACGCTGCTCTGCCCGCGGGCAGTCTCGACGTCGGTCTTGTTGGTCCGGGAGCGAGTGAGGGGCGATAGATCTACATGTTGTGGTGTCGTTGTTTTCGTTGTTGTTGCCCTCGAATGGATTCCTTAGTCGATCGGAGCTTTTCATGTCTGCTTTCTGCTGCTGCAGCATCGCTTGCGCACCAAAAGAGATAATGGGGGAAGAGTGGCGGTGATATGGCATGGCGTCGACAGACCAATTGGTATCTTCCTGGCGCTCGATTGCATGTCATTGGAGGCTCTAATACTAGGTGTAGCAGGTGTGCAGGTCCGCCATCATCGTCCTCGCACTGCCGCAACAGTTGTCTCGCGCATCGTGCAAGACACCCACAATAAAACGTTGGGGTCCCCGCCACAATGTGGAATGCCAACGCAACGACAAGTCAACGAAAGGACAGCACAAAAGCGGAGAGGTAGAGACAGACCCGCAAATGAGGCGTCCGCGGAACATCTCTACGCATCGGCGGTCTCCCGCGCATCGCTGAGAGGGAAGGACAAAGAGATGAGGTGCAAAACCAGAGTGGCCAGGGCGGTTGATCTACAGAACCAAAGCTGCCGCTCTGGTCGGTCAACATGCCGGCTTCCAATAAGCGAGCAAACCACCTCATGCTACCTCACGCCTTTTGTCCACCTAATCCTTCCCCACATGTTCCGGGATCCATCTTACAAAAAGCCAAGGCGGGGATGCGGAGCCATTTCCACCACCTCGCTGCCTACCGCAGTTCGGCAGTAGATATGCAGTACAGAGGACTGTGGTCTACTTGCTCAAGCATGAACGCCGCGGCACGGACAGACGACGGACAGACGGGCCGCGTCGCCGCCCCGCACGGAGCGGAGGACGACGCGCTGCCGTCCGTCGGCATCCGTGTATGTACCTACCCGCCGAATGCCTTTGCAGATTGGATGATGGGGAGTTAGAACAGTCAGAAGACAGAGAGTGCTGCGGTCCCTAGTTTGCAGCGTTTGCGGCTTGCTTAAAGATGTCTAGGTGGAGAAGGGAGAGCCGAGACAGGGGCAGGCTCTCTCGATTGGCAGAGGTGAGTACGTTCTGGCGTGTGTGTTTGCCTCTTACTTCAAGTCCGGCCATGGGTAGGTCTAATAGATTGCACGCCGATGGAAAAGGGGAGTGGGTAGAGGTGCATGGCTGAAGATAGTTCTATAGGACAGGGGTGATTGGAATGTTCTACCTGCCTTAGTGCAGTGCATTTATAGTTTGGCAGTCGAATGTAGAGCTTAGTGTTGTGTGCTGTGGCGCGGCGGCTACACATCTGCTGTGTACTGCATGCTCTTGGACTTGGGTAGAGACTAAAGCTCCTTAGGAAGCGTCTCTAGAATCTTCTTGTTTCTGTTCCGCTAGTAATCCCGCTAATCGATGTCAAATCGGTGCTGTAGGGACGAACGCAGACAGGTACATAACGAGATAGAAGAAATACAAGTTTACGGGTAGATTCAGAGCAAGTGAACCTTCGCGGCGATCATGTGTTGATGGCATGATGAGTGGTTCAGATGCATCCGTACGTTTTTGGTGGACAAGCAGGTTATGCGTACCAACGATGATGGGAAGAGCCTGACGATTGCCGTTGGGTATGTGGATGAGTTGGACATGATGGACTCGAAGATCGAGCAGTAGTCTTGTATGCAGGTAGATCGCGAGTAAGACTCGTACAAGTGAGAATAGTACTCATATATAGAGGTACGCATAGTTTGGCCGCGTAATCATCTGTGGCGTATTTCTGCGTCGGTCAGTCTGGCGAGTATTGATTGCATGCTTTGAACAATTCAGGACACTTCTGTCTCTTTTCTCGTGCCTGGCCTTGGTCGTGGGTGATTTCGACCACTGTGTAGAGCGCATAGCTTTTCCATGTACTTTCTTCGACTGCTTGGTTGTCTTCAGGGCTCGTGTCTGCACTTTGACCTGTCGCTGCAAGCCAGTGCTCTCCCGGCCCGGCATCAAAGCTCTCCGATTGAACACACCCCGACAAACGGCTCGCGTGCGTCACGAGTTCCGAGTGCCAGGGCGAGGAAGTTCGGCTGCTGCTCGCTTGCCTTCTCTCTTACTCCCCTGCTCCGGTCGGGCGCTTTGGCACGCTCGCACAAGTAGGGCCAAGCGGTGCAGAAAGAGGGTCCAATAAGTGGCGGAGACGGCGACGGCGCCGCCTCGATACGAGATGGCTGGTGCGGTGGTGCTGGTGCAGGGTAAGCTTGGCTGGCGTGCATCCTAGCTTAGACTGTGCGTCGGCTGGCTGGCTCGTTCGCTCTAATGCCCGCGCCCCGCCACTCCAGACCCGTGGCGGTAGACGGATAGAGAGACGTTGTTGGGCTGGTGAATGGAACCTAAAGCTTGATGGAATCCTGGATAGTAATAAAAACGGGAAACACGCAGAATTGTTCGTCAGAAAGAAGCATTGGCAGTTGTGGAAAGCTGGCAGAGTGCTGGACCACACACCAAAAGGGGAATATTCTGGGGTGCGGGAGACGCATGCTGCACTGTACTGTCCTGCACCGCACATGTGTGAAATACATTGGTACTTTGGCGTGCAGCCCGCTATAAGAATCAGCCATCTTGTAGATGTGCTAGCGGGGTAACGGGCCCGGAGACTTGTGAAAAATTTTGCATTCAACATTGCCGCAGGGAACCTGCTGAGTCTTTGGGCAGGCAGCCAGACAAAGATTTTGGCTGACGCGCCGGGGGAAAATCCCGTGTTGTGGGTTCATCTTGCTGGCGAGACAATGCTGAACAGGCCACCATGACGCTACTCAAGATCCTGGTCGCAACAATAGTTCGTATCTTGTAGCGACCGTGAGCGAGGCGAAAAGTCGCAGCACCACTTGTAAACATGGTATGAGGCGGACTGCTTGGCAACGGCGGTTGTGGTGAAGTCCAAATCTGCTCTGAAGCGCCAACTTACTAGCTTGATCCTTGTGCCTACCGTTCTGGATTTTTCTTTCGCTACGCTTCACTGTGTGGAGTTGAACGAAGGTACCCAAGCCAAGTACCACAGCTAGCGCGATACCTATCGAGCCATCTTTTGGATTGGCCGTGGCTCACCGCCTCCATTGCTGCCCGCCGAGCCGCGCCGGCACGTCAAGACGCGTGGGGAGACAAAGGGTCCATGGTTCGAACGGGAAAAGCCTTGTCTCCACGCGAATCTAGAAACGGAGATGAGCCATTTCAGCATAGCGATGCCGGGATGTGTCTTGATTGCAAGACAGATTGTGGCGAACACGCTAAAGACCACTAGGTAGAGACTGGCTGTGCCGGAGTTGTAGTTTGGATTTACGTGGAAATGGTTCCGGGCGGGCGATCTTGGACAGGGAGGCGTCTCGTTGACGTTTCCGTAGCACACCATATGCGGGGAGAGATGACAAGCCTGCAGCCAACTGCCGGCCGGAATGAAGATCCCGAGCAGCAGACGGATTAGTGTGCTGGTTGAGATATGAAGGCTTGAGCTTCATGTTGGCTTGCCGGTGACAGCGGTTGAGCGACTTTGCCAGGGGCATGAGCTGCGGCACGAGAATTGGGGTGGTGGGACATGACGGGTAACGGCCGTCGGGAGAAAAGGTCTGAGATGTTGGAGGCTTCTCCGCACGCGTCCGAGACAACAAAGAATAGGAATGAAGCTGTGGAATGATGAGCGACGGGCTGCAGCGTTTTTGCCCGAGACATTTGATGTTGTGTCAATGGACTTGGCGTCAGCTGAGGGCGCGTTCCCGTTCCCGTTCCCGCGCGAACCCTGGACATCATCTCAGCAACCTCTTGCATCATCACCATCGCCCATTCTTGTTTCCTCAAACAACCTCAGGTCATTGTGAAACCAGCCTCACTTGACTCAAATGGCACGCGTTCCCTCCCTGTCCATCCCCACCATTCGCCTTTGGCCCCCGCTGCTTGCTCACAGGCTCCACACAGGCGCCAAAGTCGCTCCCGCCCGCTGCCAAGCAGGCTCTCATCCTCGACTGGTTCCACGAGTCAGGCGTCGCGCACAGCATCAAAGACCTCGAGAAAGCTCTTCCGGCCGTCGCCTCGATCAATGCCATGCAGGTTAAAGACTACCTGCAAGCCCTCTCCGACGACAACAAGATTCGCGTCGAGAAGATTGGCTCGGGCAATTGGTACTGGAGCTTTCCCAGCGAGGTCAAGCGCGACAAGGAGGCAGAGCTGGCACGAGCGCAGAGCGAGTGGGACAAAGCTGCCCGGACGCTGGAGGAGCTGGGGGCGAAAGTGGACCAGATGAGAGCGGCGCGAGAGGATGAGGAAGAGCTCGAGGCCGCGGACAGCAGGCAAGAATTGACGCAAAAGATGGAGACGCTCAAGACCATGCTGGCAGGGTTGCGCAAAGAGCTAGCGAGTTACAGCGACAGCGACCCGGTCGAGATGGAGCTGAAGAGAGGCGCGCTGCAAAGGACACAGCTCGAAGCGGAAAAGTGGACGGACCAAATCCAGTCCATGGAAATGTGGTTCAAGGAGCAGATGGGGGGCGACCGGGAGGCTCTGCTCAACATGAAGAGGATCTACTACGGCGACGAATTCGACGACGAAGACGAGGGCCTGCGAGAGCTATAGTAGGCGCGAGCGGGTATCCACAAGTCGGCGTCTCATTTCCCTGCCATCTGACGAGGAGTGCATCATGGCATGGGTCTCTTTCGGGACGGTGCGAGGGCCCGGGCGCCTGCAACTAGCTGGACTGTCTTATCATTTTACGCCCCACCGACAACAAGTCTAACTCCAACTGCTGAATTGCTTTCATCGGGGCTCAACAAGAGGCCTGTTTCTGAGATACGAGGGCGAAGCGATGCTTGGCGATGGGCTTGTTTGGGGCGCACATGTTCCGGGAGCGCGTTGCAGCCGAAGCCATGTCGTCGTTGGTGCTTGCTGCGGGAGGAGGTTGCGTGCAGAAAGAAAAGTACATGGCATGGCTAGCGTCCCCGCCCAAAAAACGGTGTAGAAAAGAAAGTTGGCCTGTCTGTGTCGATTCGTGTCCCACGTGGGCTCGGGCTCAGTGGTATTCCCATGCGCGATTATTGGCGTCAAGGCCCTGTGCGGTGTTGACTGTCAGGAAAAAAGAAGAGCAAGGAACAAGGGCTTGGCTGAAAGACGGTTGATGTGATAGTAGTTGGTAGCCAATGCAAAAAGGAGGTCGAAGAAGTTTTTTATGGCATGGCGCTAGGATCTACATGCAGGGATGAGGGGACCCCTTGGAGCTTAAGCCAGGCAGGGTTCAAGGGTAGTGTGGTGTGGTGTTGAGGTTGGCCTCCGAGGAGTCGGACAGCGTTTGCAAGTAAGTAAGCATCGAGAACAAAGACACGACAAAAAGAGCGTCCGAAACAGGCCGGCTGTGCCGTGATTTCAAAGATCCGAGTCGTTCTCTGTGTGACTTTTGCTGCAGCCGCACCCGCGCAATGCCGCCGACCAGCTTGTCCCAGCTTCTCGCCCGAATCTCCAGCCACAAGATTTGACCAACGCCTTGTTTTGGCAGGCCGTGTTCCAACTTTGCCATGTCCCTCGTCGTCGCCGTCGTCCAACACAGTATCAAATCCACAGTGCCGATCGCCATGCCCGCATTGCCCCCCTGCGTATGCCCGGCGTCCGTCTCTCCAAAAGGCGGGGTGTCAACTGGCGAGATGAAGGGGGCTCCCCCGTAGTTGGAATGCCTAAGAGCGGCGAACCACAATGCACACGGCCTCCTCAACCAGAGTTGGTACCGGTTGCGTGTGCTAGTGCTGCGCTGCAGAACCCCGAACCGTGCCATCCCGTCTGCCTTAATGCACGGGCAACCGACGACTCTGGGATCGACTGCCCATGCACAAACATGGGTTTGCTCCACTCTTCACCCTCTCGGAGCATTGATCTTGACCACTCCTCCCGCCCTCTGGCGTTTTGAACTGTCGCCGGCCTCTTTTTGCTCCTGCCCAATTCCTGTTTTTCTTTTTCTTTTTTTTGCTTTGCTTGTTTATTTTCTCCACCCCTTCCGCTGTTTCTGCCTGCGTCTGCCATCCATCATCACCGCCGTCGCCGTCCCATCCACCTGCACCGCAACCCAACCGTCTTGAGGAACTCGAGAGCATTTCTGAAGGGCCATTGCTCGATAGTCGCGGGCCGCCTGTGCCCGGCCACGATTAGCCGTGCTGCAAGGACTGTGCTGCTTTTAAGCTCACCTAGCACCACCGCACGGCCAGCCTCACTTGCGTCACCACCAGCCTTTCGATATGGGCAACGCCCCGTCCAAGGAAAGTGGCCGGGAAAATGCACGCACCAAAGACCGCGTTTGTGAATTAAATCAACCGCCTGCGCCGATTGTTGACCGACAGCCATCACACAATACCATTCCCCACGCAGCTCTCGCTTCGACTGGTACTGACGTCGTTTGGACGTCGTCGGGTGGGGCATACAGAGACCGACAGGGCGCCCAAGAGCACCTCCGAATGCATCTCCGCAATTCCCGCGACGATGTACGCTACCGCGAGTCGGCCCCGGAGGAGGACGGCTTTGGAGAGCTCAGTCAAATGAGGAATCGTCTGTCGGGCGTCTCGCGCCATCCCTCTGTTTACTCGGACATGCAGAGCAACCGCTCAACGTCTGTCAGGACCCGTGGTACAGGCTCCAGGATGTCCATGCCACCGCAGAACAGCCCTGTCGTCGACCTCGAAGCCACAATCTCGATCCTGCAGGAATTGAGAAAAACGGCCACTCCTGAGCAGCTAGTTGCCTTGCGTATGTATCATCCTGTCGGTCCCTTGAAGCACTGTGCTGACAATGGCCTCAGATCGAGCACTCCTGCCGACAAAGGAAGAGGCTTCGACGTCAGAAACGCGGAGCATCACGCCTGGCGGTGATTCGGGTGTTGCTCTCGTCCGCCGGCGCTCTCTGGCTGTGCCAGGCCTTGCTACCCGCGATGCATACAACGTGCTGCGGAAGAAAGAGGAGCCTTCGCCTCCCATGCCTGCCAGCGCCGACGGTTGGTGGGGATTTGAGGACTTTGGTCCTGCGTCGCCCTCGCTCATTGTGCCTGCGTTCGAGTCTCCGCGGGAAGAGAAAAAGTCGCAATTCCAAGCAAACGCGTCTGGCGACGAATTTGACGACTATTCTCATCTCGGAAACAAAATCGGAAAGCTGACCATCACCAATGGTGCTCCTTCGCCTGTGCCCAGCACAATTTCTCGCTGTGTGGAAAAGGATATTTCCATGCGAGATCTTCTCGAAACGGAAAAGGCTGCTCTCGACCAGGAATCCACAGATGCATCCAAGATACGGATTGCAAGGATCCCGCCCTTGGTTCTGGAAAGCTCTGGCACAACCGAAAGGTCCAAGGACGGTAACTCCAAAAAGCCCAGGCCAGCCAGCCCTCGCCGAGGCGAAAGCTATGTAAAAGGCGATGATTCCCACGCCATGGGGCAACCCAGTCCTAGCCACTCCATGGCCGAAGAGTACGTGGCCGAACTGGCAGCAGGTGGAAATCCCTTCCACTGCAAGACCCCTTCTCCAAAAGTTTCCCAATCTGGATTCATCGACGAAGGATTTCACGAGGCTCGTTCACCAACAGAATCCAGGGAAGCAGCAGCAGCAGGAGGAGCAGCACGCATCACTGACGTTCGTGGTTTCGACAAACTGGCCTCCGAGGACATGGATCGGAGCAGTCCCAGTCAAGGTAAGCTCCGACGGCCTGTTCATTTGCATCATCCGGACTCTGGATATTCGTCTGGAGTCAGCCTCAACGCGGTGGACCTTGCGAACCGCGACTCACAATATGCAGGTGCTACAGCTTCTTCGTCTCCAGTCCAACCAAACGCCACAGCTGACAAGCAACTTGACGGTGCAGACAAGCTCGTTGGCGGTCCTCTCAGCCCTAGACAAGAAATCAAGTCTCCAGTGGATGTTCCCGAGAGCCGCGCACCCACGGAAAATGGCGATGTCAAGAAACGTAGATGGATGACCGACCGGGTCAAGCATCGCAGGCGCCTGTCGTTGAAGAATCTGCCTTTCACCGGCTCTGGAATGAACTGTACCGACAACTCTCGACCCGGTTCTCGGGCATCCCATCTCGAGCCAGCAAAGCCAGTTCCAGCCAAGTCTGAAGTGGTAGAAAGAACTCTGTCATCAAAGCCGTCGCGGCGCAAGCTGCAGAAGCGACGTCTTTCGAGACTTGCACAGTTCACCACCGATGACCCTCCTACCGTTCCCGAAGTTGCCAACGAGCCGAGCTTTTCGGTTTTGCTTCCTCCCCAAGCAATTTTGGATCCTCACGACAAGGCTGAGACGACAGCCAAAAACTCGGGTCGCAACTCCAACAATCACGATTCGGTGCTGATACTGTCACCACGGCCTTCCGCCAAGGACTTGCGTTCGGGAGCTGGACGTGGCAATAATTCGCCCGACTCGCAGCGCCTTAGTCGCAAGGGTAAGGAACCTGCTTACCAGCAAGGCGAAGATGATGAACAGCAAGTCCCTCGCAGCGCTGCGCCATCTCGCCCCAACAGCTCCGGCACCATTGCCACCAAGACTACCAGGCCCAAGGGTAAGGCTTCCGCTGCCAGGGAAGCCCGTGCTCTGAGCATTAAGGTCTTGCGCGATCAAGCGGCCGCTGCCCTGGATGCCGAGAATTCGTCAGAACTAGCGATCCTTCGCGGTCGCGGCAGTACAGTGCCCGACCTCACATCCCCGTCTACATCTCCCTCTCGCTATGACATAAGCCAGAACCGGTCTCGCCCCAACAGCTACTATGGAAACGAGCAGCAGCGGGTCAACGCCAGGCGCCTAGACACGCCCAATTTCTCTAGACCGCATAGCGTCGTGTCATCATGCGACTCTCCACCGCCGCTACCGGACAAGAGGGTGAGCGGACTGTCGCTCAACACCGATGTCGGCAACTTCAGATTGCGACGCAAGTCCAAGTCGTCTTTGCGGGAACAGGAGGAGAAGATTGTCGTCGAGTACCCTGAGGAAAAGATTTGCATCGATTCAGAATACACTGAAGATTTCATGCCCAAGCGGGACTCGTCCGACTCCAAGGAGTCCTCCCAGTCCAAGGTCTCGTCTGACGAAGGCAAGACGGACAGCCCCATCGCCGGCTGGGAGGCCTCCAAGGTCTATCGCCACCAGCGGGCCAAATCAGCGGGCGATGTTATGCGTCCTGTCAGCCTCCGTAGAAAGTCTGTTGGGGAAGGACTCAGACCTCGTGTGCCGATGGACCGCTCTGTCATGGAGGAGCGCCGCAAGTCTACTGGCGAGGGCATCTTGAAGCAAATGGAAGATTGCTCTGGAGAAACGCTCAGTCGCTCCAACGGCATGCGTCGCAAATCCGTGTCGGAGGGATTGTTGAACCAGCGGGGCTCCGAGATCCGTCGAAAGGCCATCGGCGGGGAAGTCACCACTCCCGCCGACGCACCCCCTATGCCGACCCGACGTGCCCCTCGGGAGTCCCCTAACAACGGCAACGGCAAAAGCAACCGTCGCAAACGCGCATCCACTACGCTCATGCCCGTATTCGCCACGACCAACAACTCGACGTCTGCCTTGTCCGAGACGGGCTACTCGGGACCGCCAACGCCCCTGTCGGCCAACAGTTCCGACCTCAACCTGCCAGCCTACTTTGTGCCCTCGCCTCGAGCCAGCCAGCTCAGCTTGCCGGCCTACTTTGTCCCAAGCAGTTCGTCGTCATCGGTAGGAAGCGGCCCCGGCCCCGCGGCGTCCGGTGCCAACAGCAGCAACAGCAACAGCAGCACCGCCCGCCCATCCAACCACCACCACCGGCGCTCATACGCAGGACCCAGCTCGCGCTCGCAGCAGCAGGCCAGCAACAGCCGCCCGCACAGCCTGGCGCTACAGCTCAACAGCGGCGGGTCGGCGTCGACGCCGGCGCTGCCGCAGCTCAACCACAGCAGCAGCAGCAGCCTCATGCGCGACAGCAGCGGCGGCAGCATGCCCCCGCCTATCCCCATCCCGCCGCGCAGCCCGCAGCGGCCCGGCCCGCGCGTCATCGACCGCTACAGCGGCGGCTTCCGGTTCAACTACGAGCACGGCGTTGGCGTTGGCGGCAGCGCGGGCACGCGGGGTCCCGAGACGCGCGCGCGCAAGAAGAGCATGACGTGGACGAGCATGTTTGGTGTTGATTTGGAGGATGTGCCTGTGTTGGTGAGTTGAGTAGTGTTCTCAGCTGGTGACTGATGACGAGCTTCGTTTGTGGCTTTTGCTTTGTGGTGTCGCAGTAGAGAAATAAGAAAAGGGAAATGGATGGATGTATGGATGGAGGGTGGGCGGGTGGGTAAGGTAGGGGAGTCAAGGCTGAGTTGAGCTGAGCTTCGCTGAGCAGCCGAGCAGTGCTCTTGCTTTCTTCATCGTTTCCATTTTGTCTTCTCGTCTTCTTCTTCTTCTTCTTCTTCTTCTTCTTCTTCTTCTTCTTCTTCTTCTTCTTCTTCTTCTTCTTCTTCTTCTTCTTCTTTGCTCTCCCCTTGCTCCTTGACTCTTTTATGCATGGCGTATGGCTTCCATCATCTTCATCATCTTCATCAACATCTTTCATCATTTCTTCCCCTTAGTACCACCACCGTCATCGTCATTTTCAGCAGCAGCAGCAGCATTATCATCGTCGTCGTTGTCCGTGGATTCCAAGTTGCTTTTCTGCCTCGAATCATCGTCGCGCGACTACAACAATAGGTAATCAATCAGCCATATACACTTCGTATTCATACATTTGATCGATCCATTGATTCCTCGGTGCCTAGACGTGACGTTTCTTTTGGCTTTTGGCACCTGCTAGCGGCAAGAGGCATGTCGAGGCGGAGATTGAAATCAAAGGGGATTGCAAAGGGAGCGTGGAGATGAGTTCCCTGAGCAGGAGTGAGGGACTGACTCAGGGGGGCGGTTGTGGTGGTGGGTTACAGTCTACCTCCCCACTCCCGGTCCCTCAAACTGGAAGACAGGACACGACGTTGCTTAGTCTATTTTCCCTGTTCTCTTTTCCATCTCTTTCCATGTCGCCGCCCCTTGCATTCTTTATCGCCTCGTACACAAAGGTACTTGACAGATTGCTCATCTGCCCTCGTTTGCGTTTTCATGCTCACAGGTGTGCGCCCGCCCGGACCGTCTCCCATGTATCCTACCTTGTAGCTTTTTGGTTTGCTCGAGCTGTCAAGGAGAAGTGGTTGTGGTGCGCATCAATCACTCACACAAGCATGTGATTAATCGCTCGTCCAGTCAGACCAGACCGTGTGGGAATCTGCAACGATGATGACTACGACGCGTCCACGCGAGTAGAGCTGCACAGAAAAGTAAAGACGTGTTCAGACCATGGAAAGGGCTGACACCAGCAACACAGACGGAGGTCAATCTCGCAGAGACAGCAAAGGAGCAGCATGACAACATCACACCGACGAGGAATGAACGGGGCCGAGGTGAAGCGCAAACGTGTCTACCACAAAAGTGCATACGTGAGTCCAAGGCGTTGCATGCTGAGTCTTGGTATTGCCAGGGAAGGGGGAATCCAGGAAAAGAAGCGTCGCACTCGGACCTCGTGCCTGTTTCGTCGGTGTTTTCGTATCAGACAGGTACTGTCCAACAGGCCAGTTGCCAGATACAGGCAGGCAACATGACGGTACAGGAAACGGGGACCCGGAAGCAAGGCTGATTGGACGTTTGGCCGACGATAAAACTTGTTTTTTTTTTTTTTTTTTTTTTCCCTGAAAGCAGTCATCTCTGGAAATTGTGACGTATGTGGAAGATTAGACATGGTGGGACATGCAACAGCATTGCATTCAGCCCTGCGTTCATGGACGACGGAAATGCATTCCAGGTACCTGGCTGACGTACGTGCCTGCCAGCCACGCCCGGCGCCACCCGGACTCAGATAGAATGACACCTGGCGGATGAGTTCATTGCGATTTGCGAGGCGCAGTCGCGTTGGTCGCTGTACGACGCGCTGCCAAGTCGGAGGGTGCTGACGGCCACTGAGGTCAGCATGAGGCTGCGTTCCGGGTGTTGTGATTCAGGCACGGTGTTGGGTCGACACGCCGAACGAGTGAGACGGTATCACCCCAAGACGTGGCTTTGATGCTCGAGAATTAGAACCTTGATATTGCGCCAGGGGGCTGGCTGTTCGATTGGTCTAGAAACTGCGCGTGAGCAAAGTCAGAGAGCTGCTGGCTTCGTCATTGTGAGATGGGACGTGGTGTGCTGTTATGCGTTTCGAGAGGCTGGGCTGGGCTGGGCTGGGCTGGGGCGAAAGGTGCTGATCGATGTGGTGGATAAAGACTGCCGCTCAGTCAAGTTGGCGGTGGCGGTGAGGCGGCAACCACCTTTTTAAATCGCAAAAATCGACACCCACTGAAGAGGCGGATGCTGCAGCCATGACGGAACATGGACATTATGCAGCGGGCGGGTCATTTCGGAGGGGAGGCGGAGGCGAGAGACAGCAATCAACAGGGCAGCGTTGCATATGGCTGGCAAACAAAGGGCCAGGCCAAGCCGTACGGTACGACATGGCCAACGAGTCACATGGAAATAGAACGAGTGAGGAAACAAGCCATGGAGCGTGTTTGACGGTACTGGCCGGGCTGAATCTTCTCGAAAGGCCCCACGGCAGGCGGCATATGCACGTGGGGGGCCATGTCGAAATTTCCAGCGGCTGCGAGACGGCAGAAAGAAAAATTGCCATGGTCGAAACGATGGGAAACTGGCTCTGCGGTACAACCCACGCAGGAACAAGTGCCGCTGACGGCGTCGCTTGGCGTAGCAGTCGGACGTGGAGTTCTAGTTTGGGCACTGGGCGCATCCTGGTGCCGGGGAGCATTCCACGGCGCAGACGCGACGTCATGGCAGCGTAGTGATCGGGAACGATCGAGGGTTGAAGAACTGGACTGGACTGGACTGGAGCTGGAGCTGGAGCTGGAGCTTGGGGCCGAAGGCGACTGGAGTTGCACGTCGAGAAAGGTGATGTTGTTGTTGTTGTTGTTGTTGTTGCCGTTCGGCGTTGGACAGGGATATCAGCTCTGACGATTCCCTGGGATGAAAAAAACAAACCGAACACAACTTTTGACCACAACCAAGGCGCAGACGGTCATCCATCCTTGTGTGTGCTGAGCTGCCAGTTGCTCTTCGGCGGCCCGCGCACGGCCCGCTCATGCCGGTGACGAAACCGCCTGCTATCCTAGTCAATTGCCCAAATTCCTCCTCCACACCCTTCATCTACTCTCTTCCTCTCTACCCTACCCTACCCTACCCTACCCTCCCTCCACCTTAACCTCCCTCCCGACACAACCCTTCCCGCCTGTCAAGAACCCTTCCATCCCTTGATCTGCCATCGCGGCACCCTTCCTCTCTTACCCTCGACACCCTCCCGCCCTCATCACCGAACCGTGACATCACCTCACTTTGGCGGTCAAAACACACCACAAACATCCTTGGTGGTCCTATACGACCACACATACAGCCGACCATGTCTCACATCCACGTTTCCCTGTAAGTCGTCCCGCCCGAGGAGCATTCGCACGCTCGACGAGTCGTCCCGCACAAGGAGCATTCGCGCGCTGAATGAGTCGTCACCCGCGCTGGGAGCATTCGCGCGTTTGACGACCGGGAGGCTTCACCCACGCAGGGAGCATTCGCACGTTCGGCGAGTCGTCACCCGCGTAGGGAGCATTCGCACGTTCGACGAGTCTTCACCTGCGTTAGGAGCATTCGCGTGTCGACGCAGTTACCGCCTACTCGCGCTGGGAGCATTCGCGCGTCACCTCACCTCACTTGTTCATCGCTAATCAGATGCTTCCTAGCTTCCTCCCCATTACAATCGACTTCCATGCGCAGTCATCCCCAGCAAGCAGGCGACCAAGCCCACCCCCACGTGCCCCATCTCTGCTAGACGCGAAGAACGACACCAATGAGCAAAAGGCCAGCTTGTTCTCTCAGCCTACTCCACCGCAGACGCCCTCTGCAACTGCTCGCCACGAGGAATTCTTCAGCCAAGTTCAGCCTTCGGTGCAGACGCACTTCCCCAAGCCGCACGACCCCAAGGCTTTGGTCCGCAGTGATGCGCACGTTCCAGAATGGGGTACAGGTCTGGCTTTCTTCAACCAGCCTCCCCGCTCCCGTCCCGCCAACCTGCCGCCGGATGACATCCTCAAGTACACAAAGAACTCTGATGCCCAGGATGCGCCTTTCCCCCAGCCCAGATACTCGCGCAAGGAGCCAGGTCGGGGCAGCTTCTCAAGCAGGCCCAGCCGCAGTGGATCCAGGCAGAGGTGGGATGCTGAGTGGACCGTCGAGCCTGCTGTTCAGGGCAATGGTGGCCTGGCAAATGCTGTCCGCGCCGCCATCAACGCTGGTACCATCAACAACGTCCTCTGGGTCGGTACCGTTGGTTTCCCAACTGATGCCCTTGTCGAGAGCAAGAAGAAAGAGATCCAGGACAAGTTGGAGTCCGAGTACGATGCGCTTCCCGTCTGGGTCAAGGACGGTGACTTCGACGGTCACTACGCTCACTACTGCAAGACCATCCTTTGGCCAGTCTTTCACTACCAGATCCCCGATCACCCGAAGAGCAAGGCGTACGAGGACCACTCTTGGATCTACTACGAGCGCCTGAACCAGGCCTTTGCCGAAAAGATCATCAAGTCGTACAAGCGTGGCGATGTCATCTGGATCCATGACTACCACCTGCTCCTTGTTCCAGGCATGGTCCGCAAGAAGCTCCCAGACGCTCAAATCGGCTTCTTCATGCACACGGCCTTCCCGTCTTCAGAAGTTTTCCGTTGCTTGGCCTCTCGCAAGCAGCTTCTTGAGGGCATGCTCGGTGCCAACCTAGTCGCCTTCCAGTCTCGCGAGTATGCCCACCACTTCTTGCAGACTTGCAGCCGCATCTTGATCGTCGAAGCCACCAACGAGGGCATCCAGCTCGAGAACCGCTTCGTCAATGTGGCTTGGCTTCCCATCGGCATTGACCCCAAGGCTCTCCAAGAAGCCCGCGAGGAGCCAATGGTGGCAGAGTGGATCAAGGTCATGCTTGAGCGCTACAAGGGCAAACAGCTCATCGTTGCTCGCGACAAGCTGGACAGTGTGCGCGGTGTCAGGCAGAAGCTGCTTGCTTTCGAGCTCTTCCTCAATAAATACCCCGAACACAAGGACAAGGTTAGTTGTCGCCGCTGCTTCACTACTCTTCATTCTATATACTGACACTTGCACAAGGTCGTCATGATCCAAGTCGCGACCTCCACCACTGACAATCCAGAGCTGGCCATGACTGTCTCAGACATTGTCACTCGCATCGACTCGATGCATTCAACTCTGGCGCACCAGCCTCTCGTCTTCCTTCGCCAGGACATCTCATTCTCGCAGTACCTGGCGCTGCTGTCCGTCGCGGACACTCTCATGATCACGAGTCTTCGTGAGGGCATGAACTTGACTGCACACGAGTACATCATGTGTCAAGATGGCATGGCCAGTGACAAGAAGCACGGCCCATTGATCCTCAGCGAGTTCACGGGCAGCTCTTCGATCTTCAACGGCTTTGAATTGGCAGTCAACCCGTGGGACTACCAGAAGTGCGCTGATGCAATCAAGGCGGCTTTGGTTATGGCGCCGGAGGAGAAAGAGCGTCGCTTCACCAAGCTTCGCAATGTCGTCTCCCACCACACTGGCGATTACTGGATCAACACGCTGAACAAGGTCCTCGCCAAGGTGCACTCTGAGCACTTCATGAGGGATACGATGTCGATTCCCCGCCTTTCCCTCTCGCAGGTCAGCGAGAAATACAAGAATGCCAACAGGCGCATCTTCATTCTCGACTACGAAGGCACCCTCGCGTCCTACGGATCGCCCACCAGCATCATCCTGACCAGCCCCCAGCGTGTCATTGACACTCTCAATGAGGTGCTCATGGACAAGAACAACATTGTCTATGTCATGAGTGGCCGCACCCCGGAGGAGCTAGAGCGCCTCTTCTCCCGTGTCCCTGGCCTCGGTATCATTGCCGAGAATGGCTGCTTTGTCCGCGAATGCGGCCGCGACGAGTGGACCGCTTTCGCCGAGATGGACAAGGTCGACGAGTGGAAGACGGCGGTGAAGGGAATCCTCACGTACTACTTGGAGCGCATGGAAGGAAGCTGGCTCGAGGAGCGTCACTGCTCGATCATCTTCCACTACGACAGAGCCGATGACATCGAGCTGGCCACGACCCAGGCTGGTGAATGTGCTACCCACATCAACGATGTCTGCGAGACCCAGCACATCCACGCCGTGCCCATCGACAAGAGCATCTTGATCGAGCCCCTCGACTGGTCCAAGGGCAGTGCCGCCACCCACATCTTCAACAAGCTTCGCAAGAGGAATGTTGAGAACAATGGAGCTACTCCCGCCGACTTCCTCTTTGTCGCTGGCGACGACCGCGAGGACGAGGTCATCTTCCGCTGGGCCAACAAGCTTGGCTCGACTGGCGTCATTCGTGACGTCACGACCGTCAGTGTTGGAACTAGGAACACTGAGGCGACAGCGACCTGCACGCAGGGCACCACTGGCCTGCTGTCGGTCCTTCAAAAGCTCGCCAAGATTTCCGGCTAGAAATCATGCACCACCTTTCTCGTCGGCTCAGATTGGCCATTTCCTTTGCTTTCGACCTGCGAGTACCCCATTTGCGTTTCCTTCGCCTTCGGGTGACTTCAGCGCATAGATATGTAGAGTAGCTTCCCCCAGCAACGGGCACCTCAGCAGCATGGCCCCACAGCACCACAGGGAGCATATCGGTTGCATTTGCACTTCTTTTCTCTTCGTGGCTAGCCTGCTGGCCACCGACTTTGCTTCTCAAGACGGTGATTGGGCGTGGTCTTTTTTTGCTTTTTTGCTTTTTTTTTTTTTTTTTTTTTTCATCAACCTCCCTCCACTTTGCCTTCGACAACCATGGGATGGATCAGGTCATGGCGAGCAGGGACAGGCGCATGGTGGGACCCAAATGGTCATGTAGATTATGAGCTCACGGCGAACGGACAGAACAAAATGGCATGATTTTCTGGTAACTAAAGGACAAAACGGTGCTATCAAACATGAAGCAAGGACAATGGCCTGCAGGTGCCAGACGTGTAGCTTGCAGGTACAGTAGGTGAAAGGGTTGACCTGCGGCCCGAGCGGGGTGTCTGTCGGGTTACACCCGCGACCCGCGTGGTCTGTGAGAGCGCGTTGGCGCGTACAACTTTCCAGGACAGCTGCTGCAGCTTCGCCGTAACAACTGACAGCGCAAGTCGTCGCCCTCGTCCTCTTCATTTCGCGCCCTCTGCCCCGGTCGGCCTCCGTCTCACAAAACCCGCCATCCAGCGTTCCAGTCAGCCAACTGTTTTCCCTCTTCAATGCCTCTCATCTCGCGCGTTGCCACCCTTCTCAACTTGCACCCGCGCCACCAGCCTCGCTAGTCGTTTGAGCTCCATCTCGTTTTGGAACCAAGCTTCAACCTTGCAAAGCTTGCTGTCCTCCGTTATCCTGAGTCCTCCAGACCTCGCTCCATTGCTCGACTACACCAACACGCGTCGCCCACGCGACTTCCTCCTCCACTCATCGCCGGATTGATTCTCTCACCTCTCTCGCGTCGCCATGGCAGGCCCCGGCCGTCCCGGCAGACCGAAAGGCTCCAAGAACAAGCCCCGCGTGACTTCGACATTAGCACCCAATGCCTACAACCCATCGGCTTCTAGCTCACCCGACACTGCACGGCCGGCTTCGTCAAAGCAGCTGTCAAACGAACCTCCTGTTCCTCCTCGGTCATCACTTCCACCTTCCGTTCTGGCTTCTCTGGAGAGGCCCAGTGTCACCAACTATGCCCTCAACCACCGCATTTTCTCTGGTTCTGAAAAGGTCTCGGAGAAGAAGTACCTCAAAGAAGTCAAGGCCTTTGCCAGCGCCAAAAATGTGAGCGAAGATTTTGTCAACTCGTGCGTCAGTGAGGCCAAGAGGTTGCTCAAGGAGCGGAAACCAGACAGCGCTACTTCTGCCAAGGACATGGTAGACGCCGCTGCGCGAGCAGATGACGACCATGACCATGACAAGAAACACAAGAATCACAAAAAGAAGGACAGCGGTGAGGAAGACGCAACTGCCCCTGTTACCACACAGGAGGAGCTCGAGGAGCCTGCGAAAGCGAAGAAAAAGAAACACAAGAAGAAGGATGGATCCGCTGCATCTGCTTCAACTCAACATACAACTGTCAAGCGGGAAGCCGAAGAGCCCGTCGCCGAGCAGGAAAAGCCAAAGAAGCACAAGAAGAAGCACAAATCTTCTGAAAGTGCTGCCTTGGTCCATGAAGAGCCCCCTACCCAAGCCGAAGATGCCGACAGCAAAGGGGCCAAAAAACACAAGAAAGGCAAGACACCTGAAAGTGCTGGCGAGTCTGTGAAGCCGGCAGACACCAAATCCGAGGGGCCTTCCACCGAGGGCAAAAAGTCGAAGAAACACAAGTCCCATGCTGAAGTCAGGTCAGCTGATGCACCTGAGCGCCGACCTGCCGAAACACCGATCCCTCTGCCAACCACGAGCAAGAGTGAAGCTCATAAAAGTCATGAAGAGCCAGCGTCAAAACCCAAGTCCAGCAAAAAGAGAAAACGCGAACAGTCTGACGAGGGCAGCTCCAAGCCTGCACTTGATGAAGCCGAAGCCCCCAACGCGGGACATATCTCGAAGACGAAGAAAAAGCATGGGGAGAGCAGACACGAGTCAGACTCAAGGACTACAGAAGGCAAGAAGGACAAGAAAAAGAAGCACACGACCCATCAAGCTTCTCGGTCTCCTTCACCTCCTCCGCGTAAGAAGACCAAGCGCGTGCAGCACGATGGCGAGACCGCACATCTCGCGTCGGGAGCTCCACATTCCAGCCACAAGAGCCATGAACACGCTGACAAGGAGAAGGAGAAAAAGGGCAAAGGGGCAAAAGCGCCAACCGCGTCTGAGGTCTCTGAGCCTGGCCTGTCCAAGTCTGTGGCGTCAAATGGAGACGCGGCTCGAGAGGTTTCAGAAGATGAATGGCCCACTCACACCGAAGGGCACGCGCCCACGCCCCGGTCGTCCAAGAAGAAACAAAAGAAGGATAGGAGAAAGTCAAAGCTGCCTGAGCCTCTCGAAACGCAGCCCGCCCAGCCAAGCAAAGCCACGGACGTCGACTCGGGATCAGAGAAGCCAGGAGCAGAGCCTGAGGCAAAAAGTGAGAAGCATTCGAAGAAGGCAAGAAGGAGATCTATTGCTGCACGAGAAGCACTCGCAACACTGCCATTTGCTGGAGCTCAAGACTCGCCTGCAAAACCTGTACCAGGTCACCATGAGTCCAAATCAGCCACATCTCTACCCCCGCCTCCGCCAAAACGCAAGCGCTCCCCTTCTCCTCCTTCTGAAGAAGAATCCCGACCAACTGATGTGACAAAATTATCGCTGGCTTCTTCGACTTCAGTGTTTTCTTTGCCTACCTTGACTCGTTTCGCCAACGACTCGCTCGTGTTGCCTGAGCCACCTGAGGGCATGAGCTCTAAAGCAAGAAGGCGCTGGAGGAAGAAAATGCGCAAGTCAATGCAGCAGTTGCCAAATGAGGCTCGTCCTGACATTGGTGCCGAAATCGACAATTCTACTCCTCAAAAAGCTTCTGCTGGACCGGAAGCTGCTAAGTCTGATGACGAAATAGACGCCCAGAAGCCAGACAGGAAGAAGGCAAAGGTGAATGACCAGTCCGACGAGCGGGCTACTGACGATGATGCGGCATCAAAGGTGCACGATATCTTGGAGAGACGGCCAGGCTCGCTGTCCAAGCCCGCCGCACTCCCTCGACCGGTTCTCAAAAGGCTTCAGGTCACCGCGACCGGAAGTTCCGCGCAAGATGAGCCTGTGTCATCCATTCCCTCGCCAAAGAGATCTGGTTCGGCCCATGAACAGAGGCAATACTCAACCTTTGAGGAGGCCACTGTTTCTGAATCGATCCCTCAGGACCCTCAAGCACCTGCGACTGAAGGTTTTGCTCACGATGAACCATTAGAGCAAGTCTCTTCGCTAGAGAGGCATGGTTCCGTCCATGAGTCCCCTGCTCCCCCGGCAGCTTCAGAATCTCCTCTCAAGTCTGATGTGCAGGGTTGGGATACTCTTCCCGCTCAGTATCTATCCGACTCGGAACCAGAGGCACAGGATGCCTCTGATGTTGAGCCCGACATGCCGATCGAACCTGCGCAGTCCCTTCCGCCTGAGCAAACGGGAGATGAGGATGCAGACACCGACTCGTCCAAAGATCCCGAGTCCGAGACCGAATCAGAGAGCGACTCCGGCTTTGAAGCGGAGGGTATTTTCAAGCCTATACCGCGGCCTCCACACTTCCCCAAGACTCCATCGCAAACGCCCTCACAATGTACACTCGACCCACCCGCCAGCCTTCAAGCGAAGCCACTCTTGACACTCACCCGGCTCAAAGCATTTACGCCCACGCTCGCAAACTCACGTCCTGCAGTGCCACTCAAACCAAAAACTCCGCCAAAGGCAAATGTAAAGAACGTCGACATCCTTGGTATCGAACATGGAACCGATGAGAGTGACGAGAGCTCTGAGAGCTCGAGCTCAAGCGATGACGACGACGGTGATCGAGAGAAGACTGCCAGAACAAACACCACCAATTCTGCCTCGTTGTCCTTTCCAAGCTCCCGGTTGGGCAAATCTTTGGCGGAGCCCAAGACGCCTCTTCCGGGAAAAACCGCACCAGAGGTCCGCAGACCGAGTCCGAAAACTTCGACTGCAAATATGGAAAACCCTTTGGCAGACACCCTGGACAGTGATGCGGGCTCTGGGGACAGCGATGAATCGGCTTCCGCTTCAAGTGACGACGGCAATGACAATGATCAGGAGGCCGCCCCGTTGAATGTCAACCAAATGACGCCTCCTCAAGCCCAAAGCTCGCGAACAACCAAGATCATCTCTCCTGAGATGCCACCTTCGAAGCAGGATGATTCAAGAGTAGACGACACGGGCATGCCTCAACAGAGCGACGATGAAGCTTCCTCTGAAGATGAGAGTGATGGCGAGAAGCACGGCATGTGGACATCGATCAACCAGGAACCCGAGTCTCGCCCGGTTCAAAGCCCCCAGCAAACCAAGCTGAAGTCGCCTCAGAGTCCACCGCCTGCATTGAGAAGCCCAAAGCTGATTCGTACGGCGCAACTTCCCCAGCCAGCCGAGTCTAAGCAAGAGAATGCACACGCCGAGCAAGGTTCTGACCAAGCTGAGAGCGTAGGTAAAGGCGATGTTCACGCAAAGATCAATGGCGCAAATGATACAGCAGCCGAGCCGCAACTAGTCGATGGGCAAGCGGGGGAGACTGATCAAGAGCATTCAATGTCGCCCAAGAGCTCTGAAACTGGAGATCCTACGCCGTTTGAGAGCGCGCCCCAGACACCAGTTTATCGTCCTTCGTCGTCACCCCGTCAAGAACAGCTCAATAGTCCAGCAAGTCACACCTCGAGGTCGCCGTCTGCAAACGAAATCATTAATGGCATTGCTCTGTCGGGATCGAAGAAAGGCAGCTCTGTCGAACAAGATATGCCTCACGAGAGAGAACAATCGCCTGTGGATCTAGAAGCACACAAGCCCCGAGTCAACCAAGCCGCGACTACCGACCGAGGCTTGGAAGCCGAGACCATGTCGGATACTCATGGAGAAAGCTTAAAGCCTCTCGAAAAGTCAAACCACAACCATGGTATGTCAACAAACTATGACGAGCCGGACAGTCCGCCCGTTTATTCCACGAAACAACGCCCCACCTCTACCGACCAAAGTCATTCGTCTCCGTCCGCCGCTGCCAGTGAGAAAGACGAGCTCGACATGGGCCAAGACGTTAGCGCAGTTAAACTCGAAGATGTGTCGATTCCAGCGGTGCCTCCTCCTCCTGAGATCCAAGGGGCCGTGATTTCAAACTCGCCTTCGCGTCCTCTCCACCATCAAGCTGGACAATTTTGTGAAGCAGATCAAGCAAATTCTCCCGGTGAAAGCCAAGCAGTCGCGAATTCACCGCGCGTTCTCCACAACCGATCTGGACAGCCCCGTGCAAGGGAGCGATCGGCTCCTGCTGAGAGTGAATTGCCTGTGAGCTCAAAGTCGGCTCCGCAACCTCTGCGCAATCGAACTGGACAGTTCTGCAGGAAGGATGGATCGACAAAGCAGGAGTCGAATCGAAAGCCAAGGACAAAAGAGTCACGTCGAAAGTCTAATCAGTTTGTGCTTCGAGAGCTTGGTATCGACATTGAAACCTACAGAGCTGACGATTCGGAAAACCAAAATGAGGGCTCTCAAATGATTACTCGGGGGTCCCAGAGAAGCCCCGCTGAAGAATTCAGGGAATCTCCATCGTCAACCAGGCGGCGGCGTCTCCGTTCAACACCTCGCGTGTCGTACCAAGATGGATACGATTCGAGCGAGTCGGTCACGAAAACAACAGCGCGGAGGTTATCATTCTCGTCTAGAAAGACAAAATCTCACACTCGAAGAACATCATCACACCAAATAGGCCGTCCTGCCAAAAGTCCCTCCCCACAATCTGACGATGACTTGCCACCGAAAGCCGAGACCCCTTCAAAAATGAGGAGCACATTTGTCGGCGTCTTCATTCCCGTCTCCCATCCAGACAAATCAGCTGCCTCGCCCAATTTTCGCGATGGGAAGTCTGCAGAACCGCAGGACGAGGACATGGTGGCCAGCACTGCTGACGCCGACCAGGCAAAGGACGACGACTCGACGCACGAACTGGAAACTCTGTCGTCGCCCTCCGCAGGTGCACAAGACGACGATTCAGCTGCTGATTACAAAAGTGCGGATGAAGAGGAGGCTCCGCAGCGCTATGACACAGCGGACAGCAAACAGGATCACGACAAAGACGACGAAAGCGTGCCCTCTGGCCACCAGTCTTCGGAAAGGCCAGTATATACGGTTTCCTACCCAGTCCTTTCTTCTCTCCAAGTAGCAGCCGCGGATGATTCTACCTTGGAACACGTGGAAGAAGTCGACGGCGCTGAATCCGATGTCACCCGCCAAGAGTCGCCCGTGCCTGAAAATCGAGACCCGAGTATCGACGAGAAGGCGCAAGACCACGAGCCTTCGTCCGAAGCCGAGGTCGAAAACCAAGGTCGAGATCAAGACGAGAGCCGGGAGCATGGTCACGAGAATGACCAAGATGAAAGCTGGGAGGGCTCAGACGAAGACCAAGTATCGGAGGCGGCCAGCCGAGGGTCCGACTACTCTTTCGACGATGATCCGAATGGATTCATTAATGAAGACGGTACCGTCTCAGGTCAAGCCACGCCTCGTCGCCGTACCGGTCTGCATTCAAATCACTTCTCACCGGCTAAAGCATCCCGCCCCCTTGCTGGCGCTCCGCGTCTCCCATTCCCATCCACGGAGACTGATACTTATGGTTTGATACAGGAACAGCTTACCGACAAGCCTTTGTTTATGCTTATCGCAAACATGCTGCTCAACAGAACCAACGGGAAGCAGGCCATTCCTAAATTCTGGGAGCTTGTGGAGAAGTATCCGACCGTGGACGATCTTGTCGCCGCAGACCTGGTCGAACTCACCGAGATGATTAGGCCGCTTGGCCTTCAGTCTCGACGGGCTCTTTCCATAATCACGCTGGCCAGGTTCTGGCTCACGAATCCGCCGGTCAAGGGTCGCCGTTACCGAAAGATGAATTATCCATCTAAAGGGGCCCATCTAGACATCCGCCCGGGTGAGATTCTGTCTGACGAAGATCCCCGAGTCGCGGCTTTTGAAGTATGCCACTTGACGAATGTAGGAGACTATGCGTTGGACAGTTGGCGCATCTTTTGCCGCGATCAGCTGCGTGGATGTGCATCTGGATTCAACGGTGAGGACGCGGAGCCAGGCTTCGAGCCGGAGTGGAAGCGCGTGCGTGCATCCGACAAGGAACTTCAGGGTTTTCTGCGGTGGATGTGGATACGCGAGGGTTGGATCTATGATCCAGTGACCGGCGAGAAGAGGAGAGCCAGTGAGGATGAGGAGGAGGCGGCGAAGATAGCGACGTTGAGGTGGAATCAGGAGAAGGGAGAAGCTTACATTATCGGAGACGATGCGCCGGATGGGGGAGAAGGTGAAGGATCTAAAGACTGTGCGGGCGACACTGTGCCAGCATCTGGATCAAACTCATCGCCATCGAGTAACGTTCCCTCTCCCGCAGACGATCCGTCCTCCCAGCTGGAGCGCGAACAACGCAATCGCGCCGCTCAATCCCAACTTGCACAGGCACAGCTCCTTCGCGAAGAGCAGCAGCAGCGCCTCACCATGTCGCAGCCTCGCCCTTCAACCGCCGCCTACGCAGAGCGCACACCCAAACCCAAAGGTCCTTCTGGCACTCTGTCAACGGCGCCCGCCACCTTGCCCACTCGCCTCCGCCGGACGACCACGACGGCGACTACCAGCACCTCATCGTCGCCCGTCTCCGCCTATCGGTCCAAGCCGACGCCGCTCGACCTCTTCTCCGACGACAATGACGACTCGGTGTCCAACTTTGGCCTCCGCAGACTCTTCAGGACACCGCGTCGCCGCCGCGGCAGCAGCGCTAAGTGGGCTGTCGTTGGCGTCGTTGACGAGACACCTCCCGGATCGCCGCGACTCGAACGGCAGCAGCAAAACGGGGTTGACAACAAAACAACACACGACGGCAGCGAAGAACAGGACATGGACGATTTCAGCGTATTTGGTGACGATCACGACGACGACCAAGATCACAACCACAAAAACAAGGACCACGCCAATGGAAATTCGAATGGGATCAACGGACACAGAGAGGCAAGTATTGAGCTCTGAGGGGTGTTTTGGTGGTGCTCTTGTATGTCTTTGCTTTCGACGAGATACCAAATGAACATGTATTCTGATTCTTTTCTTCTTTGTAGGTAGGACATTATCATTGTGGCAAGGACGACGATGATGACGAGAAAACGCGTCTTGCCTTTACTAGCTTGCGGGAAGGCAAAGGAGACGCGGGCCATGTTAAGGTAGAGGAAGAGGGGAAGCGCTCTCCGTCCGGCGGCGTCAACGAGCCGGCTGCTGGCGATGGGAGCCAGGAGAGCAACAAGTCTTGCCGTGTGATGTGATGCGGAGATTGCCTACCTCTCGAGCATCCAAGGGAGCTCACAGCAACCAAAAGATGGAAATGGTGGCGGTGTATATATTTTCTTCCAACAAAAAACGGTACGGAGGCAGGGTCTATCATTGATTGGCGTAGCGGCATCATGTCGAGGCGTTTTTTTTGAATTGAGATGGGCGAGCATTGGGTCGGTGGACGGTTCTTTTCAATCAATGTATTCATTTCATCCCATCTTTTCTTGTGCTTGCTTGACGTGCCGTCCCATGTAGAATAGAGCTTGATGAAGAAAGTCATGGGAGAGGCAGCGACGGAATAGAATCACAGTTGTTGCTTCAATGCTTGCTCCCAACGGGTCAACTAGCTGTTATTCTCTTTTACTTTTTCTTGTGTTTGTGTGTGTGATGACTCTGGCTCAAGTCCGGAAGACAATAATGCAGGAAGCGCTTAAGGCGTACGATAACAACAGAGGGAAACCAGCCTCTATACCCTATAGAGAGCTGTTCCAAGGAGAAGTCGGTTAATAATTCATACTTGAATTCGTACATCGGACGAAGGTATCTACTAGGGCATGGCACATGTAAATAGTAGACTAAGGGAAAAGAAGAGTAAAAAGAAGAAGAGAGAATCTATTCTAAGCTCTACTAGTAGAGTAAATAATAAGCTCTATAATCCCTCTACTTATAGTTCCCATAGGTACTACCCTAGAACCCCTCTAACTAAAGATAATCTAGGAAAGGACCCCTTTATCCGTAGTCTAACTAACACCCTCTAGGCCTATACCCCTCCTCTACCTTATATAGAGCCTCTACTAAGACCCTAGCCCTCTAGATTAGAAAGGTATTAACATAGCTTAGATAACTACTCTATAACTACTCTAGCTAAACTCTTCTACTCCTAATAATAATTAGATAACCGTTTAGCAGTAAGGTAAGGGCTTAATACTATTTATCTATATAGTATACCTAGGCTAGGGCGGTATATAGAGCTCTATTATTAGTAATAATATTAACTTATAGTCATCTAATAGCAGTAATAGGGCTAGATTAAATTATAAGTAATATTAGTATAGATTAAACCTAGGTTCTTTAGCGTTATTTATTTTCTAAGATAAGTATTAGCTAACTATACTAGCCGGCTAGAAGATATATACTACTAG
The DNA here is from genome assembly GCF_038021145.1 of Phyllosticta citriasiana. NCBI lineage: Eukaryota > Fungi > Ascomycota > Dothideomycetes > Botryosphaeriales > Phyllostictaceae > Phyllosticta > Phyllosticta citriasiana. The sequence continues at coordinate 1,078,299 of NW_027117279.1, read as the reverse complement.
TTAAAAACCTTACCTACTTTTTTTTACCTTTATAGGTGCTAAGAAAGGTGTTATATAATACTAACTAAAAATAGTACTATTAGGGATAGTACTAGAACGCTATAGTAGAGTATATATATAATCTACCTTACCTACTACCCTATACTATATTTACTTTTCTATATATACCTTCTTCTTACCCCTCTTCCTTTTATTACTCTTACTTCATGCTACCTATCTACTTAGATAACGGTAGGAAGGCTAGTTCTTAGCCCCCCCTTACCTAAAAAGAGCCTAGATAAACTATCTATCTATAATAACCCTATACCGACATTATACTAAGAATTATACTTTATTATATAAGATTCTTTAGCTAGGTATCCCTACTTACCTTATAAACGTACGCGGTATCCCCTATAGATAGCTCCGTCTTAGATAGCCTATAGCTCTAGTAAGACATAAAATAAATAAATAATTAATCTAACTCTTCTTTAGTTTAGCTACCACTTCTTAAAAAAAAGCCTATGCGTTAATAAGTTATTACTATATATAAAATTTTTTAAAAATCGAAAATCACTATACCTACTATAACTCTATAGCGCGGGCTCATACGTATATAACTAAAGTTAGAAAGTAAAAACCTACCCTCTAAAGTATCGTACTATAAGTATACCTATGCCTACCCCCTAGGGGGAGGCCCTACCTAAACTAGTTTCCCTTCTACTAGATAGCTATAACTATAAAATCTAGGATACCCCTATACTACCTAGCCTACTACCTACTTAACTTACTAATAAACCTAAGGAAATAGACTAGGATATCCCTATACTATCTAACTTACCGCTAACTTAACTAGCTAATAAACCTAAGAAAATAGATTAGGACGCTTATATAAGCCCTATCCCCCTATTATCCCTACTACTTATCATACTAGGCCTAGTCTAGAAATAGTATACTAGGCTAAAGAGAACTATCCTAGTAGATACTTCTAAACCTAACCCTACCTACTAAGGAAAAAGGACTAGGGTTAGATTTTATCTAAACTTTAATACTACCTAGGAGGTAATTAATATAGCCCTCTCTTATATCCTATACGTAATAAACCTTACATATAATATAAGTAAAAAGTAAAGACTCTATAACCTTAGTAACGTCCTACGGGATTATACTAAGATAGATCGCGTAGGTAATATATTATTAGTTCTTACTACTTAAGTTTACTCCCTTAAAAATACTACCTATACGCTAGGAGTAAAAGTTTACTAGCTATAAAAGCCGGTTATCCTTCCTATAACCCTAGCTAACCCTTTATATATAACCTAAGCCTAGAAAGTAACTACTACTAGGAAACTATATACGATAACTCCCTACCTAAAGATAACTATAAAGCTAGCTACTACTCCCTAAAAGACCCTACGGGATATATAGGTTATTATCTAGAAGTAGAGTCTCTTCCTAGACTTTAACCCTCTTTCTATATAAAATAACATTAATAATACTTTTAAGAATGTAGGCATATCTAGCCCTATTATGTTAATAGTAATATATATAGAGAAGGGTAACATCCTACTTACTAGCTTACCCTAGTACGACTCTAAATTCCTTACCTCCTATAAGGACCTCTTTACTTACCTATTCCTAGATGCTATAGTCTAGGAGAACTAAACCTAGTATAAGGTTATTACCTATAGTATCCCTCTAGAAGACCTACGCCTACTTAACATTAGATAATTTATTATAGAAGAGGTTCGTACCTTTAACCCTAGCCTTTCTATTATTAGAATACTATACTAGCTCACTTCGGCCGAAAGGAGGGCTACCTAGAAAGTAGGGTTAGTCGTTATAGCCTTTTATATAGTAAAAGAAGTAGAGATAGCTATCTTAAAGCTATTCTACCTTATAGGAGTAAGTATAAGGGTTATAAAACTCCTTAGGATTACTCCTAATATATAATATATAAAGTGTTAAGAATTTAGCTATAGCTCCTTAAGGTGTTATAATAGGACTAAATACTTACTATATACTAGCCCCTACGTAATAGAGAAGCATAACTATAAATACTATATAAAGAGAGGCATAATATATACCTATATAGCACTAAAGTATAGTAACTATAACGGTACTTATTACTCCTAGGACCTAAACTATCCCTACTATCTAATAAAGACATCCCCCTAGTAGATATATTAGGTAACCTTAAAGTTATATAAGTTAACTTAAACTAGAATGCCTAGGCTATAGAAGTAGTACTCTAGGATACTCTCTAATTAGGCATCTACCTAATATTTATCTAGGAACTATAGATAATACTATAAGATAATATAGCTAATATATAATTAATCTCCTACCCCTCTATAATATAAATTCTCCTAACCTTCCTATAGGGCTTACATCCTTAGATAATACTCTACCTAAATAAATCCCTTACCTATATCTAGGTAAATCCTTACCTAGATATCTTCCCTAGCCCTAACTACCTTACTATGGATTTAACCTATAGAGAAGATACTATCTACATAGTTAACATCTATAATAAGGCGGAATAAGGCACCCTATCCTCCCTACATATAATAGAAAGAGTTATTAAGTATAGCCCCCCTACTATGCTAATAATCTATATAGGGGACTTTAATAAATACTATCTAACGTAGGACCTACTCTCCCCCTAATCTTATAAAGTAGAAGCTCTATATAAATAGATTAAGGAAAACCGCCTTAAACTCTAAAACTAACCTAGAGTAGGTACCTTCTTTCATATAGGGATAGAAAGGGAAATAGTTATTAACCTCTCCCTATATACTCTAATAGTTACTACTTAAGTAATTAACTAGTAGGTACGAGAGAACCCCCTATCTAACTATAACGCTATTCTCTTTACTATTACGTATAATGAGTTTTAAGATATACTAATACTACTACTACGGTTTAATATTAAAAAGGCCGACTAGGCCTAGTATAGGTAAATCGTCTAAGAAGAGTTAAATAAGATTATGAGTCTACTTATCTAAGCCCTTCCTAATAGGGTATAATATATACTCTCTAGTAGGACCTTATAAGAGGACCTAGACTAACTTAGACGACGCCTTATAAAGGTAATAGAGATAGTAGCTAAACGTAGCATCCTATAGGTAACCTCTAGATAGTAATAAAAACTATAGTAGTCCCTACTCCTTATGGCCTTAAGGATAACCACTATATAAGTAAGGCGTAGGGCACGTTATAACTAAGTTATATATATATAAGCATAGAATATATATAACACGGCCATTAAGTAGGTAAAATAAGAGCACTAGAATAACTTCCTTATAAAAGAAACACCCTAGTCTATCTATAAGGTAATAGCGTACACGAAAGTAACCCGATCTAAGTGAATCCCCTAGATACGTAACCTTTAAGATTAACTCTAATTATTATATAATAGTAAGTATACTACCTTCTATTAGAAACTCTTCCCCCTACTACTATACGTTCCCCTACGTAACTAGATAAACTATAAGGAAGGGCTATAGGACTAGCCCTCCCTTACGGATAAGGAAGTATAGTATACCTACTCTTATAAGATTAAAGGTACTACCCCTAGGCTAGACTAGATCTACTAGAAGATAATTACTAAGGCGTACGACGCTCATCCTAAAAAATTTACCTAGATATACTAAACCTTCTTTATGTACGGATATTACCTAGAATGCTAGAGAGAAGCGGTAGGTATAATACTTAAGAAGCTAGGGAAACCTAATTACGTAGACCTAAAAGTATATAGAGTTATCTCCCTACTTAACTACCTAGGAAAAGTCCTTAAACACATTATAGTAAAACGTCTTAGAGTGCTTATAGAAGCTACCTACCTCCTATACCTATCCTAAATAGGCGGACGACTATAGAAGTTAGTAATTAATATAGTAATAATCCTTATACATATTATCTAAGATGAGAGGAGGGTATAGTATAAGATATTAACCCTATTCCTTAACGTATAAGGTGCCTTTAATCATGTAGCCTATAACTAGCTCTTATATATAATAGGGGAAATTAGGCTTCCTACCTCCCTCCTAGCATAGGTAAAGACATTTACTAGTAGGTAATAACTCTAGATCTCCTTTAATAGCTAATAAGAGGACCTTTATCTAATAGTTTTAGGAATTCCCTAGGGAAGCCTAGTCTTACTAATCCTATTTCTTATTTATATATGAAAACTCTTTTCCTCTTACTTAGTCTAATTCCTCTTATATATTAATAATGTTTTAATTATAATCTCCTTAATAAGCTAGAAGAAAAATGCGTAGATCCTCTAGTAGGAAGCTAACTAGCTTTTCTTACTTAGAACCTAATATGCCGTTAATTTTAATAAAGATAAAATAGACCTCATCTATTTTATAAGCTTAGATGAGGCTAAGTAAGCTATAATTACGCTCCTAGAAGACTATATAGTATAGCTAAAGTAACTCATCTAATAGCTTAGGATATAGTTTAATATACGCCTATTATTCCGGCTATATATGATAATTTAGAACACCTAAGTAAAGTAATTACTTAGTAGGCTTATGTAGCTAGCTAATATATAATATAGACTATCCCCTACTACTATCTAATAACTATACCTAGCTTATATATAAAGTATAGTAGATTATAGGTCCCTAGTTTTCTAGTAAGTCGGTAGATCTAAGATACTTAGACGAATACTTTAAAATAACAGACTATACTAAATCCTAGGAGCCTTTTAGACCTCCCTAATTACCCCTATAGAAATTAAAGTAGGACTTCTCCCCCCCTACCTAAGGCGTAATATATTACTTTAAGTATATACTATACGACTCTTTAAGCTTAGTTACTAACACCTAGTATATATAATTATTAATAAGTTTAAATAAGAGAATATACTAGGATGATAGACATAACTTAAACATATCTAGAGCATAATTTCGGACCTAGTAATAGGTACTAAAAGCCTAATTAAACATGGTTCCTTTCCCCTATAGAAAAAGACTACTCCGTACGAAGTTAAGATTAGCTACCTCCTAAAGGAATAAGAAGTCTAAGTACACGTTAGACGTATAGAATATACGACTTAGGTAGTTATCCTATACTCTAACGCTTTATCTATCCTAAAAGGAAATAGAGTAGATATAGGAATTATAGTATATAATACCTAATAAGATAGTATAAGAGTAGTAGTAGGATATAGAGGAAATACTAGACTATACTAGCTTATATACGATGGAGAACTAGAGGCACTTATAAGGGCTATAGAGTTAGCTACCTAGAAATAGCTAGGACGATGGATTATAGTATATATAGATAACTAAGCTATACTATACCGCCTCTAAACCCCGTTTAACCTACTAGGTTAAGGACTATAACTTTAAGCTATAGATATAGGCTACTTAATTATAGCTAGATAAGGTAGTCTTACCTTCTTATAGGCCCTAGGCTATATAGGGATTAGAGGAAACCTATAAGTAGACGCCCTTATAAAGGAGGCTACTAAGCTAACCCTAGAGAATAACTACTTAAGTACTACCCTCCTTAGGATGCGTGTACGATAAAGAACTATAGTAGAATAGATAGTATATACTATATAATACTAGGAAGCATAGATAATACTATCCTAGGGGTTATACGTACGTAACTTCCTATCTATACTAAGGACGTCTATCTAACTCCCTAAGTATAGATAACTAGAAGCATTAGCCTACTTCTAATTAAAACTAAACTATAGCTACTTTAAAGCCTACCTATTATAGTTTAGTAAGATAGCCTAGGATAACTATAGCTATAATAATACTACCTAATAAATACTATAATATCTTATTAGTAACTGCCTACTCTATAGCTCTACTAGGAAAGAAGTAATATAGGAAGTACTTTAGGCGTATAATAATAATAGTAGGAATATAGCCTCTATACCCTATAGAGAGCTATTCTAAGGAGACGTTAGTTAATAATTTATACTTAAATTTATACGTTAGATAAAGGTTTCTACTAGGGCATAGCATATGTAAAGAGTAGACTAAGGGAAAAGAAGAGTAAAAAGAAGAAGAGAGAATCTATTCTAAGCTCTATTAGTAGAGTGAATAATAAGCTCCATAATCCCTCTACTTATAGTTCCTATAGGTACTACCCTAGAACCCCTCTAACTAAAGATAATCTAGGAAGGGACCCCTTTATCTATAATCTACCTAATACCCTCTAGGCTTATATCCCTCCTCTACCTTATATAGAGCCTCTACTAAGACCCTAGCCCTCTAGATTAGGAAGGCATTAACATAACTTAGATAACTACTCTATAACTACTCTAGCTAAACCCTCCTACTCCTAATAATAATTAGATAACTATTTAGTAGTAAGGTAAGGGCTTAATACTATTCATCTATATAGTATACCTAGACTAGGGCGGTATATAGAGCCCTATTATTAGTAATAATATTAATATACGGTTATCTAATAGTAGTAACTAGGCTAGATTAAATTATAAGTAATATTAATATAGATTAAACCTAGGTTCTTAAGCATTCTTTATTTTCTATAATAAGTATTAGCTAACTATACTAGTTAGCTAGAAGATAGATGCTACTAGTTAAAAACCTTACCTACTTTTTTTACCTTTATAGGTGCTAAGAAAGGTATTATATAATACTAACTAAGAATAGTGCTATTAGGGATAGTACTAGAATACTATAGTAGAGTATATATATAATCTACCTTACCTACCACCCTATACTATATTTACTTTTCTATGTATACCTTCTCCCTATCCCCCTTCCTTTCCTTACTCTTACTCTATACTACCTATCTACTTAGATAATAGTAGGAAGGCTAGTCCTTAGCCCCCCCTTACCTAAAAAGAGCCTAGATAAACTATCCGTCTATACCTACCCTATACTAATATTATACTAAGAATCGCGCCTTATTATATAAGATCCTTTAGCCGGGCATCCCTACTTACCTTATAAACGTACGTAGGATCCCCTATAGATAGCTCCATCTTAGATAGCCTATAGCTCTAGTAAGACGTAAAATAATTAATTAATTAATTAATTAATTAATTAATTAATTAATTAATCAATTAATCAATCAATTAATCATGCCCCTAGCGCATGTTAGTCATAAACTTTAATGCTAGCATGAAATTTCACGTACGACCATAGCAGGTAGAAAACTCGGAACCCCGTCCGCTCTTCCATAGATAAGCTACCTTGCGGCCGATTAGTAGTTGCGTGGGTGACCAGCAGCGAATCCCGGCTGTTGTACGTTTTGCCTTTTTTTTTTGGTTTTGCTGTTGAGAGAGGGTGTGGTGAAACCGGAGGTGTGAGGGTTGTTGGGACGAGTTTGGTTGGTGGCAGGTGTTCAGTGAGTAATGGAATTTCTGAAAGGACGGCACCTTAGTGTACTTGCTCTTTTTTTGTGTGAAGTGATGGGAGATGGACAGCGCAGAATGAAAACTTGGAAAAAGATGTTGTAGACAACCCATGTACCACTGACAATTGAAAGATTGATCGTTGCATTGTACTACTGGGTATCTTTTGAATCAATGAATGAGGGGAAAAAAAAAAAAAAAAAGGATCTATGCCGCAGCTCTCTTGCATACCATTCGATGCCATGCACCTAACCCGATTTCCCTTGCTCATGGGTATGGAGCAATTCTTTTTTTCTCTGACCTTCTCCGACTCCTTGTAATAGAACCCCGATTTTGTGCCAAAAGAGAAGAAGTAGACCCTTTGCCCCGCCTTCCTCGACTCCGTTTCGCCTTTGCCGTTGTACGTTCGCGCCTATCCGCCGGTGGAGAGGCGGATTCCTCATTTTGAGACTCCTAATACTCCTTTTGGAACGTCTGCTCGATTGGTTTGGCAGCCTGCGTAGCACACGGATTAGCAACCATTCAGACACGAGACATTCTGCCACAACTCACCTCGATAAACCTCTCCAAGCTGCCATCCAAGCGCGCCAAGTCCTCCCTCCTCTTGTTGTTCTCCGCCACCAGCTCCTGCTTCCTCCTCAGCAGACCCTGCCTTTTCTCCTCGAGCTCCATGCGCACCGCCAGCTCATGGCCAATCCGCGCCTCCATGACAACCTCCTCACGGGCGACCATATCGCCGCTATCCTCGAGCTCGCGCGCCCTCGCCGCGACCTCGGCATGCGCGTCCATGGCCAAAAAGTCGTCCTCGGGGATCAACGGCAGGGCGAGGTACGGGTGCGGGTAGGCCTCGCAGGCGGCAATCTCGCTGCGCAGGTGGCGCTGCTCGTAGACCAGGTTCTGCAGCTGCAGGTGCAGCGTGTCGATTGTGGAGCGGGCGGCGGCCGTGGCCTGCTTCTCGCTGCGCGTGCTGAGCAGCGCCTTGCGGTTCAGGTGACGCACGTGGGCCAGGTGCGCGTGCAGCTCCTTTTGCGCCGTCGACAGCGTCTGCTGCTGCAGCTGCGCCGCCGCGTCGTCGTCCAGCGGCAGGTGGTCGCCGCTGCTGGCCTGGCGCGTGTTGGCGGCGGCGGCGGCGGCGGCGTGCGAGGAGAGCAGCGTGAGGATGGATTCGGCCGTAGTGCGCGCGGCGTTGGCGGCGTCGAGCACGGATTGCAGATCCGGGCTGGTTATGATGTCGGATGACTCCATGATGGCGGTCGTGGGAGTAATGGTTTTACTGCTGCTGCTTGGTGTTGGGCGTCCGAGTGTTGGAGGTGTGGTCGAGGCGGTGGGAAAGGCGGCCGCTGCGGCTTCGGGCCCTGCCGAGGCGCTGGCTGATTGGCTGCATGGTGCGTGCATGGCTGGATGCAGGAATGCGCTGAAGGGCGTTGAATTCTCAATAGGTTGGAAAGGTCGATTTATGAGGTTGTAAGGTCAAGTATGGGCGAGAGACAGAGTGTTGGTCTTTTTTTGTGTGTGTTTTGGCTGTGGTGCGCAGCGTTTGTTTGCTCAACATATGTCTGCCTCGACCATGGACGAGACAGGCCGGTCAGATTGGCCATGTTCAAGGACAAAATTTAATACAGCACAGAAGTCGATCGTTCGATAAAGGGAGTGCCAGAGTTTATTCTATCGTGGCTCTCAAAGAGTTGTAGATTCTCAAGGTGATACTCTATGGGCGGTTGACATTCATCCGAAGACGATTCGTCCACGATGACGGGATTACAGGGAGTTTGATGTTTCTTACCAAGACGGGTCACTACATGTCTTGGGGCCAAGGCAGACAAGCGTTCATCAAAGCTGTGATGGTCAAACAGATTTGAGTGATTTAGCTTCCATGGACCGCACTGACGCCCATGGTCACGCTGCTCATCAAAGTCGGCTTTGCGGCAGAGATGGTGATGCGACTTGATCCTCCACGTTGCGGATCCTGGGTAGATCAAGAGACGAGAAAAGGCCAGGGGGCTCAGCGAAAGGCTGCATGCAGAGCAAAGCGCGGAAAGGAGAGCACGCAGCATGAAGCGGAGGGAAGCCGTGCGCGGACGGAAGACAATGGGCAATAAATATATTGGAGCTCGGTTCGAGCAGTAGCAGGGCAGTTGTATTAGGAGAGCTTGGCAACAGTAAGTGTTTCTGCTCGGAAAAGCAGTTCGGAGCGAAGGCGGCTGAGGGAACGGAACGAATGTGTCAAGCAGAGGGCTACTCGCCGAGCCAGGCCACGCAGGTGGGTGCTTGATAAGGGCGATGGTTACATGCACAAAGCGCTTGGCTAGACGAGACAAGGCTGAGGAGGAGGAGGAGGAGGAGGAGGTGGTGGAGGAGGTGGTGGTGGTGGCAAAAAAGGCGTGGGATGCGGAGAGGCGTCTTGTTGGTCATCAGCTTCCCTTCCCTCGTCCCGCCCACCCGCCGCCCGTCGCACCCGCCGCGGAACCACCGCACCGCACCGCACCGCGTCCACCCAGCACCCTGCTTCTCTGCCCGTGCTTGGAAACATCTTCTCAAACCCTCCATCCACTCTCTCTCAATCACCGTCTCTCCCTACGTCCATGTGTGCATGTACATACTAGCCCCTCCTCTCTTTGTCCCTCCGTGACATTCCTCTCTCTCTCTCTCTCTCTCTCTCTCTCTCTCTCTCTCCTCCTCTTTCCGCTAGCGCTCTCAACTCTCCGTTCCTCGCCTCCTCCTTTCGCACACATCTTTTAGTCTGCTCCGCCGTCTTCGGAGCATCTACACCTCAAACGACCGGGGGTTGGGAGCTGACGTATAATTTTACCACGCCTCCGCCCCACTGTCCAATCCTCTCGTCCTTCGCTTCTCTTGCTCCCCCACTGCTTGTTCTCTTGCGTCGTCCATCATGGCTTGCACTGGCACCGCCGTCATGACCGAGTCCTACGAGGAGCCCGTCTTCAGCACCACCTCGTCCATATCAACCAGGAGAGACGAGCTTCGCCGCCGCCGCCACTCCTCCTACCATGTCCGCACATGGTCCATGGAGGACAATGTGCAAGCTCTGGTGCGTCTCTATCCGTCCCTTGTTTTCCATTCGTAGACTAACCATCTCTAAAAGTTGGACCGCTTCCTGACTGAATTGGGTTGTCGACTTGATTTTATCGAATCATACGGACAACTCAAGATAGACGCCGGAATAGAATCTGCCCATTCAACCCTCCGCGCCGTCCGCGATTCGTGTTCAAATGTTCGCGACGACGTCCTCGATGCCGGCAAGCGCCGCGCCAACATCCTCGTATCCACCCTCGAAGGCACGTACAACGATGCATTGGCACGAAAGGAGACCATGGAGCAAAAAGTACAAGAGGGTGTGCGCCTTCTCGAATCCACCCTCGCCGAATTTGAGGCTCGGACATATGCCATGCGAGATGCCGGTATCGGCGCTGTCGCTCACCATGTTTACGACTCGGGCAAAAGGCGAATGGACGATGCAAAAGGAAGGGCAATGGAGGTGGTAGGCGAGGGTATGGAGGCAGCGCGCCGCGCAAAAGCGCACATGAGAGAGAGTGTGGAGCACACCGTCGCGCGCGCCCTGGCAAGAGCAAAGGAACACGGCCTCATCAAATACGAAGATCTGCCAGATCCCTGGCGCGTCAACCCGCACATCCTGCGCGGGTACCGCTTCCACGAGGGCAAGCTCGACTGCGTGCGCTCCGTCTTTACCATTTCCAACGAGTTCTTCAACATTTGGTCGCACGCCATCGGCCTGTTGATCGTCCTTTCCATTGCCTTTTACTTTTATCCGACCTCGGTGCACTTCCACATGAGCACAAAGTCCGACATTGCCATCGCCGCCGTCTTCTTCTTCGCCGCCTGCAAGTGCCTGGTCTGCAGCACCATGTGGCACACCATGTCCAGCATCAGCGAGCAACGAATCATGGAACGCTTTGCCTGTGTCGACTACACGGGCATCTCGCTCCTCGTCGCCGCATCCATCATGACCACCGAATACACGGCATTCTACTGCGAGCCCATTTCCCGCTGGACCTATCTTCTCACCACTTGCGCCTTGGGTATTGGCGGCGTCATCCTTCCTTGGCACCCAACTTTCAACCGCGCCGACATGGCCTGGGCACGCGTTTCGTTTTACGTCTCCCTCTCCGCCACAGGCCTGCTGCCTGTTGCTCAGCTCATCTACACCCGAGGGCTGTTTTGGGCAGCATACTTTTACGCTCCCATCACCAAGAGCCTGCTCGTATATCTGACTGGGGCTGTGCTGTACGCGGCCAAGATTCCCGAGCGCTGGTTCCCGGGTGTTTTTGATTACGTGGGCGGCAGCCACAACATCTGGCATGTGGCGGTTTTGGGCGGCATCTTGTTTCACTACCATGCCATGCAGTCCTTCTTCACGCAGGCGTTTTTGCGGGCCCAGACGCATTGCTCAGTCATGTAGAGGCGTTGGCTTAGACAGTCGTTTGACATTTTTCACTTTCTATCCTGATTTTCCTGACACTTATGGTCCGCGGAACCTTTCTTTCACTTCCTTTTTTCAGAGTGTGTTTGCTGAGCAAGCGTCCCTTAACTAGAGCGGTGGAGCTTGGGCGGCACTCGTCTCTCGTTGCTCTGACTTCTGCTACGGTAGCATTGATGGACTCGATATGGTCCGGTGAATAGCGGCATAGCGTGGTGTAGTAATTAGTCGGTAAAGACGGACTGGATATTGGCACCATAGATCAATCGTTGGATATGGGCCTCGCCGTAAATCCTAGATGGAAAATTGTCGAATTGGGAGCATTCGCAACGATGAAAATTCATACTGGTCATTCAGATTCAAGGTATGTCAGCTTTTGGATCTTGAACCCTCCTGTCTTTTGCAAGTCTTTGTGCTTCACTTTGTCACCCTTCCCCTCCTTGACAGCATCCTTTGATCGCAGAAACAGTGTTCTGTCCCTTTTGATTGTCATTGAGGTACAGAAGCTAGCTGGGAATCAATCACCACTTGCCATCATCTGTCTTCCTCCTGAGCTGTCCGCCGAAGGCCCCCTGTTCACTTCAAAATGAGAAAACAACAGACCGATGGGCACCCTGCTTCATTACGGTTCTACTTGGAGCTGCAAACAATCCTGTTAGATCAGCACTTGCCGACTTTGTTTGTAAACGTTCCGCGAAGTTCTGGATGAGGATTCAAGCGCCGAGTACGGCTTGCGCCTTCTCGAGTGCCCCTTTTGCACCCGCCGACCTGCTCGGCGATCCTGCGTGGAAGTCACACGCGGTGAGCAATGTCAAACCCGTCCCCTCAAGCTGCATCTGCTTCTACTCTTTGCATCACGCTTCTACACAGTACCAGCATTCTCTTCATATTAGCACTTCAGCAATCTTACGATGACCAAACTTTATGAGGCCGGTAAGCCAGGACATCTAAAAAGATCTCCGTCCGGGTTTGGCAAACACTTACACGTCGTCTGAACAATAGGGCTAAAGCTACGGTCAGCAAACGTCGACCTTGCAAATGGTCGCGTGTGGGAAGCTTACGAAACCTACACTGGAGTCCTGCGGTCGGAGGCTCCTGGCCACCCGTATGCCTTCCTCAATCGCGCTCTTTGTCTGATTATACTCGGCCATCCCGCTCTCGCCACATTCGACTGCTGGCGCGCCATCTCGGGCGGCAAATGGGCAAAGGATGTCGAGGGAAACTACCTCCGACTTTGCATTCGGAGGTATTGCTCCATGTGGGTGATGGCCAAGGCAGAGGGAGACGCATGGACGACCGGATGCGCGAACGGCGAGATCGCTGGCGAAGAGGCTCGCTGGTTGGCACAGCCGCTTGCCGACCTTGCAGTGCGGAAAGCAAACAAGCCAAAGCATACCGATGGTGACTTTCCCCAAGCAAGATACGTCATTCTCTGCGGCTACTACCGACTGGCCTACGCCTTGTTCAAGTGCGGTGGCGGTGCCTTGCAGAGCGCCTTGAACATGATCAACCTAGCGACTGAACATCACTGCGTGACAGGCGTTCAGCAGGACTACTTTCTCGACCTGCAGAATCACATTCTCGACCATATCTTCGACATTTTCAAGGAGGAAGATGACTACATGGTGGAGCTTCGCAACAAGGGCCTGATCGAACTTCCTCGCGACCAGGCAATGATGGAGGACAATCTCTTGCGAGGCTTGATGAAGTCGACTTTTACGACAATTCCTCGCGAGCAGTATCCTTGGGATACTCACAGCGTGACGACAGCAAACTTCGAGGAGCTTCGTCCCGAGCTGGAGCAGTTTGTGCTAGAGAACTTCGACTCTATTCGCCTCGCCGCCATTCGCAGCTCGGACGGACACCCTGTCGTCAGAAACAAGGTTCCCCGACTGTACTTACAGGTCAACTTAGCTGAAGGGGAGATGGCCCCGCTTGCGTTTGTCGATGAGAACGGATTCTTCGTTTGGTCGAGGAAGGACCGCAAAGATTTCTCGTGTAATTCGTGCGAAGGCTGCGGGTCTCTCCTCCATATTAGTGATGATTGGCTCCCCCCTCCCAATCCACGCCAGCACAAATCCGACCTCTATCCGGAATCGGATCCTCCCATCGATATATCGACGCCTGGCAAGACCAGGTCTCCTCCGGCTGAAGGTGAGGACGCTCTTAGAGTTGTCAAGTCTCCACCTGTGAGGCCTGGCAGATACTATGCCAACATGAACGCTGGAGGATCCGGAACTCCTCGGCCTCATGAGAGCCTCGCAAGCCACCCAGTCTCACACCCGGATGAACTAGAGGAGATGATCATGGACAGTCCCAGGTCTCCACCGGAAGAGCACAAAACCCCTGAGCCTGGCCGAAATGCCTTCGAGGAGGGCCGTCCCCCACCAGAGTCACTTGGTTTTCCTGAGGCTGGTGACAATCCAACGCCAGACTTGGAAGAAGACAGAAGGGACAGTCTTTATCCCCATGTGGTTGAGGCACTCATTCCTCCTTCTGCGCCCCTTCCGCTGCCTCTGGAACACTCGACTCCCACGTTGGAGCATTCGCCGCTCTTTTCGGTGCATTCGTCTCCCCCGCCGGAGCACTCGTCCCCTCGTTCGGTACATTCGTCTCCCCCTTTGGAGCTTTCGTCTTCCCCTCCTTCGCCCCGTCCGCCTCCTCTGGAATTCTCTTCCCCCCCGATGGAGCATTCGCCTCCGCTTTCGATACATTCGCCATCTCCCCGCTTGGAGCAGTCGTCTTCTCTCCCTGCACAGCCCCAGGGTAGGCAATACCTGGACCTCACGATTCCACAGTTGCGTGAAAGGATAAGGATATTACGCCAAGAACTGGAAGGCGACCTGCGACTCTGCTTGGGCACAGATTGCTGCGTCCTTTTCTGCTCCAAGGAATGCGAAGAAAAACATGCTCCTGCTCATGACACGGTCTGCGATCTTGGCCTGGAGGAATCGCTCCTGAACATTGAGACAGAACAGTCGGTCAAGGTTGGAGGATGGTGGGGCGGCATGGTCCCGACCATCCCAAGGCAACGCGTCCTTGCGTTGCTGCTGAAGAAGGTCATTGCGTCTTTGTGGGTGGAGACTGGCTGCGCGGACTTCGAGCAGACTTGCTCAGAGGAAGGAGAGGATGCATCCGAAGCAAAGCAACCTGGATTACCGCTTCAGGTCCCCTGGGTCCGTTTGATGGATGGCAACCTTGATGAGCCGAGCTCCATTCCAGAGCAGGACTCGGACGAGGGCGGTATGCATTTTGTCAACGATGCCCCTGATGGAGACCTTCAGTTTCTCTTCCCGGGCTACAGAAAGGGGACTGCCCGACCATCACCGGCTGATCTTGCCCATTTCAGGTCGCATAAACTCCCGTTCTCTCTCGATACATCAGTCATTTGGCCGCTCCAGGTTCTTTTCGAGATGGGCAACACTGATTCCTTTTTCGACATCCGCCGCTGGGACGGCTGGATGCTCACGACGCTCGCGGCCAAGGTTGAGGCTTCGGCGCGCATCGAACATTTTTGTCGTTTCTCCAAGACCATGAATGCTAAGGGCATGGCTGGCGACACCCGCTGCGTCGACCTGCCGTCTGCAGTCCGCACCAACGGCATGCGGCGACTTCAGGAGGTTGGCCCCGCGGAGTCCGCACTTGACAGGTTCACCCATCCCAACCTTTCAAACGAGACCGAGCTCTTGGTTGGTAGCCTTCACCCCCTGACTAGCCTGATCCGCATGGCAGAGGAAGTCAATGGGCAGCCAACGGTGCGCTTGGGCGACCGCGCAGGTGACGTCTTCGTCTTCAAGTGGCCCGTTGGATCACCTTTGGCGTCGGGCGCCCCACTCCTGAAGGCCGACAACGAAATCTGGCCATTTAAGCTGCTTAGGGACCTTCTCGAGGCCGACGAGTTTGCGGGCATCGGCGGCCGCTGGGCCAACGTCCACTCCAACACTGTCGCGCGTTGGATCCGCAAGGAGTATCATGCGAGCAAGGAAGGCGACCCGGAGAGGCAGGTTGCCGCCGACAATGGCGAGATGGTTGAACACTTGTTGGCTGGATATCGCAGCAAAGTCATGTGTCACTGGCGCGGGGGTGCTTCTGCTCATCGTCCGCTCGTGCCGTCGAGGAATGAGGACGACGATGGTCGCGGCGGTCCTGATGGAAGCAAACGTGATACCGTGCCCATGGAGCTTGACACCGACTGTGGCGCCGTCTGCCCTACCGGCCAGGAGCGTCATGGCGGCGGTTGCAACGATTGTACCATCCCTATCGACCACAACCAGCGGCATCAAGCTCATGGCTCCACCGCCATCAGCACTGGCAACCACCATCAGTATCACAGTCACGGCTTCACCGCCATCAACCGTTCCAACGTTGGAAGCACTCCTACGTCACCCGACCCTCCTCCTGAACAGCAAATCGACCTCACTTTGGGATTGTCCCCCGACAGCGTGGGTGACAATGAGAGAGTGGAGGCAGGTCATATCATCCGCACTGAGGCAGATCTCCGTTGCATCAATGAGGGCTTGTGGCGCCACTTTTTCGGTGAAGAGCTCGACGAAAAGGAGGAGCAGGAGCTTGATCCTGAGCCTGAGCATGAGCATGAGCATGAGCATGAGAATGAGAAGGAGCAGGAGAATGAAAAGGAGCCCGAGCAAGAGCCCGAGAATGAAGAGAACGGATACAAGGATGGTCATCAGAACGGCGGATCCGACCAAGAGGAAGAGGAAGAGGACGAAGCGCCACGGAGCTATCAACGCGACGACGCGAGTGACAGCGACAGTGACGCCGATGAGAACCGCAGGTTGCTGCCGAGCCCGAGCGAGAAAGACGACAGCAGCGAGGGTGAAGAGGAAGAAGACGGGGAAGGCGAGAATGGTGATGGTGATGGTGGCGATAGCAAAAAGAAGAAGAAAAAGAAGAAGTGCAAGAGTATAGACAAGGCTTCCGCTGGCGACGACGACGCCGATCCGCCGGCCCCAAAGCCTAAGGCTCGGGTGGAGGAGCTGGATCTGAACAAGCTGACCATGTATGATTTGGGTCATTAAGGAGGGTGTTGGTTGTGAAGTGGGGGGTGGTTTTGGTTCCTTCGTTCTGCCTCTCCTCTCTTTCCTTCTTTCTTTCTCTCCAGTCGAAGTCGTCTGGGTGGGTCAATTTCGTCTCATGCGATGCCTGCCTATCTTAGGTAGTTCTTCGGTCTGTAGGCTGAGTGGGTAGTTAGTAGTCAATAGCAAATCAATTCGGTCACTAGTCTTTCTTCTCAACTTGACTCTCGCTCTTTTTGGATTTTTTTTTTTTTTTTTTGAGTGAGGTTTTTGTAATGAGCTTTTAAGGGAGCAGAGGGCGGAGTGAGTGAGTGTCGTAAAGGAGGATATGTGTAGGAAAAGGAGAGGAGGCATTATTGATGTATCTGGTTTCGCTTTTGGATAAGAGAAGTCTCGACAGAGGAACGTTCCAAGCACGTGGCTCACGTACCACATGAAGTGTGGTTGGTGGTTTGATGGTTCAAAACTTATCCATCCGCACTCATCCCGAGGGCTCCGTGAAGTAGTAGGGCTTGAGCGAACGCTGGGTCCCCGTCACCCTTTCTTTCAGATGATCCAAAGCTTTCGAATGCTCCCATGCACCACTACTACTGTACGTGCTCTGGGCCAGGCCGGCCGGATAGTTCCTTCTCCCCTACCACGTTCATGTTTTGAATTTCCTCTCTACGTGTGATTTACCACTCGTATACATGGCTTTTGCGGTAAGTGGTCCCTCGCTGGTTGTTGTCAGTAGTGGGTGGATACACAGACAGAGGCTTCACACGGCGGGAGTAACCTGATTAGAATCAATCCGAAGGAATAAGACGACGGTACGGAGGAGGAGCAGCAGCGTCGTCAAACGAGGGCATGATGGGTGGGTGGACGGGCAGCGATTGAATAGCCGACTGTCTGTTCAAGAGCTGCTGGTTTTGAATTTTACGAGTCCTAGGTTTTCGTCAGTTGCATGTACCTCGATGGCTTCCGCTCTGACCATCTGTTGAATTGGATCTTTTTTGGTTGAGACTGAGATCCTCGCGAGACGTCTTTTGTAGAACTAAGGCCTTGGTGAGGTACGCACGCGTGACGGCTGACATATCGTGGCGAAAAATCGACGAGAATATCGAAGCGCTATGCTCCTCTAAACCTATTCAGTCTTTGCGGTTGCGATGTTGACAAATTTCAGAGTACCATTGAAGGCGACTAGAAAAGGTCAAATGGAATCAAAACAGGAAGGAACACGACTTCAGAAGTGTTTGGAATGTCATCATAAAAAGATCTTGCAAACAGTGCGAAAAAAAAAGGCTCCAAGACGCAGTCTGCCGGTCCCTCCAGTCACTCTGTGTATCAACGGAGAAAGCGACCCCCTCAAATCTACAATGACGGCCGACTGCGTGCCTGTTATTCGAAATGTCCAGAAAATGCCCAAAGCATCACGACTATTCTTCTTCTTCGTCAACCCTGTCTGGTAGTGCCGAACTCGCTCCCCGCCCTCACGCTCCCATTCGTAGCACGACCACCTTTTTCGATATTTTTTCCTTAGGTGAAGGCCATACTCTTCTTAATCT
This sequence comes from Phyllosticta citriasiana, assembly GCF_038021145.1. Classification (NCBI taxonomy): domain Eukaryota; kingdom Fungi; phylum Ascomycota; class Dothideomycetes; order Botryosphaeriales; family Phyllostictaceae; genus Phyllosticta; species Phyllosticta citriasiana. The sequence continues at coordinate 1,059,930 of NW_027117279.1, read as the reverse complement.
CAGCAATTGCCAATGCAGGGTTAAGGCCCTTGGGACACGTCCTCGAGCAGTTGAGAATGGTGTGGCAGCGGTACAAGCTCATGCTATTGTTGAGGGCGTCCTTGCGGGCGGCGGTGCGCTCGTCACGGCTGTCGGCAATCCAGCGGTAGCTCTGAAGTAGGATGGCGGGGCCCAGGTACTCCTCAGAATTCCACCAGTACGAGGGGCACGACGTGCTGCAGCAGGCGCAAAGAATACACTCGTAAAGGCCGTCGAGCTTGCGGCGGTCTGCCTTGGATTGCCGATGCTCACGTCCATCGGGGGGCGGCGTGTCGCGCTGCAGGTACGGCTTGATGCTGCGGTATTGCTTGTAGAATTGCGTCAGGTCAGGCACGAGGTCCTTGACGACGTAGGTGTGCGGCAGAGGGTAGATGCGCGAGGGCTGGGCCGTCTCGGTGGGAATACGGCCTGGGGCAACATTAGTCTCCATAGGCGACACTAGGACTAAACCTGCGAAGATGGGACATACAAAGACAGGCGAGAGTGTTGACACCATCAATGTTCATGGCGCAGGATCCGCAGATACCCTCACGGCACGAGCGGCGAAAGGTCAAGGTTGGGTCGATCTCGTTCTTGATGCGAATCAGGGCGTCAAGCATCATGGGTCCCGTCTTTTTTAGATCCAGTGTGTACGTCTGCATGCGCGGCTTGGACGTCGGCTCGTCTGGATTCCATCGGTAGATGTGGAACGTCTTGATCTTCGCGTCGGGTGAAGGCTTGGGGTCGCTGACGGTGCTGGTCTTGGATTCGGGCACGACCGAGGCCATGCCGCGCTTCCAGACGCTGGAGACAGGAGTCGCGGCTGCACAGGAGGGCCATCAGTTAGCATTGTGGCGGTTGAGGTATTGTGTGGGCCGGACGCGGGGGAGTCGAGGACGGCCGGCGAATGGAAGAGAGGGTAATGCAGAGAAGGGGACGTCATCAAGACACTTACTCGCGCTCCTGGACAGTCGTGCCAATGCTCTCGTGGTCGCCATGGTGAAGAAGGTAGTATGCGTGGGGACCAAGCCTGCTGGAGGAGAGGGAGAAGCGGTCTTGGAGGAGTAAAGAGTAGGCAATCGTCACGGGAGAGATGTTCCTTCAAGAACACCCGGAATGCCCTCGGCAAAGGCTCGATTACGCTTTGGCAATCTGCGGCGCCCTGATTGGCTGGTTGCGCCCATCAATGATGTATTGGACTTCTGATTCAGGATCTGGCCGCCCGTGTGCCATGTTTGTAACCTATTCGAGCCATGATTGGCTAATTTCGCACACGTAACAGTCGGCACGAGTAATTTTCGGAACGACGCGGGCATCCCAGTCGGATCGGATCGCGGAGCCGCATCAGTGGTCGGCTTCAAGATCTCGTCGCGGCTTGCTTCATGCTGCTCGTTCCCTCTGCGAGAACCATCAATCGCGTCTGTCCAGCTCGAGGCCGAGCGGCTCCGTCTCTTCTCCGCTTGCCCCGAGTCGTTACACGAATTCAACAACCTTCTTCCTCTTCACCGAGCTCCGCCGCTCTGTTCCACCGCCTTCACATGGCCTTCGCTCCTTTGCCAATCCATTTGATCCTCGACTGGGATGGCACTCTCACAGCCAAAGACACGCTGCATTTTCTTGGCCAAATAAGCGCAGAGCACGCCGTCAAAGATGCCGCTCCGCCATCGTCGTCTTGGGACGACATTGTGAAAGCATACGTCGATGATCTCGACGCCCATGTTAAAGCCTATCGCCCCTCTTCCAGCGAACGCACCACCATTGCCGAAGAAAAGGCATGGCTCACCAGCCTCGAGGACGTCGATTTGCGCAGCGTCCGGCGTGTTGAAGACGCCGGCTTGTTTACAGGCATCACTGCCGACACCGTGTCCCAGGGGGCAGCCAAAGCCGTTGGGAGCGGCCAATTGCAGCTGCGCAAGGGGTGGGAGAACTTGCTCTTTAGAAACGAGGGCAACGAGGGAATCTTGCGTGGCAAGATTAGCATTTTGAGCGTGAACTGGAGCGCCACCTTCATCCGCGAGGCACTGCTTCATGCTGCCTACGAGACCAAGACGTTGCAGTCGACACTCATGAATGCAGATGTGCTGCGCCGTACCATGCAGAACATTGACATTTCTGCCAATGAGTTTGAGGGTCTCGATGGCTTCGAGGGCTCGTCGGGTCGACTGACGAAGTCTGGGGAAAAGGGCATCAGAACCAGCCAAGATAAACTGGAACGCATGCCAATCCCCCACAAATTTGGTGGCGACGAGTTAGTGATTTACGTTGGCGATTCGTGCACCGATCTAGAGGCATTGCTTGCCGCCGATGTGGGTGTTTGTGTTCGAGATGAGCCCATGGGTAGTGGTCAGAGGGAGCTTGCAGAAACGCTCGAGAGGATTGGCGTCCCTGTTCACCGTTTAAAACTTCTGGCAGAGATGCCTCCGCCTGACGATAGTCGGATTGACCTGTGGTGGACCCCAAGTCTCGAAGAATTATCTCTGTCACTTGATTCTTTGAATTAGGCTCAGGTAGACGTAGTCACACTCGGTAAAATATTGACTCTTCGACGACCCAGAGAATGTCGACTTGGCGTTTCTCTTCAAAGCACAAACGAGACACAGCGATTGTCAAAAGAAATGACTCAGCCACAGGTATAACCGTGAAGTAACAAAGCCTTTGTAGAAGCAGTAATTTTTGGAGTTGAAAGCAAAGAAACTCGGCCACAAGAGGCCCTAAAACCGAGACCAGAACGCAGTCAAAGGTATCAAAAGCCCGAGAATAGTAAAGTCCGCAAAACCATAGACTCGACAGATCCTTAGACCTCAGAATAGCCAGCCCTACGCCGTGCACCATCAGCACCGTGAAGCGGGTGTGACGCAAGATGCTCACTTTTTGCCTCCGATCTTGCCGAGCAGGTCCCTCGCCTTGTCTCCCAAGCCCCTCACGTCTTCTCTTTCGCCCCCATGCGCCGCCCTCTCACGCTCGAGCTCACCACTAGTGCGCTGCTCGTTGTGGCGCTTGGCCTCCAGCGCCTCGTCGTCTGTCAACTTTGTGACGTTGGCGGCGCCACCGCGGCCAAAGTGAAAGTTGCCCTCGGTTTCACGGTGAGCGTGAGCAGGCGCCTCAACATCTTGGGCAGCGCGCGCAATCTCGGGGTGAGCTGGGTCGTTTTTGGCCATGTTGCCGCTGCCGCCGCGGCCCGTCGTGTACAGCTGCGACTTGATGGTCGGGGTGACGAGGTCTTCGGGCTTGGACATGGAGGAGCGTCGGTCTCCCTGCGCAATGTTGCCTGTGAAGAGAGCGCCTGCGTCAGTCTCGGCCGATGGATTATCTCGATGCAAAACGAATTGCGCGTTCGCTCGCTCTAGTCGACATGTCTGCGGCATCGGCTGACCCGAAGGTCGCAACCATGATGCTTATCGACGCCGCAATGCAGACATCTCTGCGTCGACAAGGGCGCAAAGGGCAGAAGTGAGATGAGAAAACGCACCTGCGCCGCCGCGGCCATGCGACATAGCGCGCGCAGCAGAGCCTTGGCCGTCAGTCGAGTGACGAATATCGCCAACCATGTTTGTAGATGTCAGAGGACTGGATGTTTGAGTGCTTTGGGAGGTTCCCTGTCGTGTGTAGGCGTTGGAAACTGAGCGGCAGATTAGGAGACCCAGGTGACGCGCGCGTCAAGCCACCGAGTTCGACCGTGACGTTGGAGGGAATGGAAGCTACGAGGACCCTGTGACGAAAGCGGACAAGCTGGGCAACAAGGGACCTTCTGTCAACAAGGCAAAGCACAAGACTGCTCCGGCAAAGCCCACAGACGCTGCTCAGCGACAGCGAAAACCCAAGCTTTTGAAAAACGGTCCAACTCCACTCGTGCGAGGGTCGGGTGCGGATGCGGCGCACATCATGTGGGGAAGAAGAGATCGAGGGCGCACTTTGCAGCGCACGAACGCGGTTCGATGCCAGGATTCGTAAGGCGTTCGCCCAAAAAGAAGGCCATGCCGCCCGAGTATACAGATGAGAGAGCGAATAGCGTCGAGGGTTGGCCAACGGGAAGGGCTTGGTGGGATTCCCATCACGTAAGAGTTTGCCCTTGAATGAGGAGCACAAAGGCGCCGTCTAGCCTGCAAAAACCCATCCAACCCTTGGCCTGCAGCCTCGAGCAGTTGGTGTCGGCCTCATGACTCTCGCTCTCGCCATTTGCGGGGCGCGAGATGTTCGCGCGTCGACACGGATCCGGATGTTTGCAAAGACGAAACGTGACGTTAGGCGACTGAGGCGCGCAATGATGCGATCAGCCCCAGCTCCAGGAGCATTTTCAGAGCCGCAGGCTGTCAAGGGACCGTTGTCGCGGCAGATGCAACAGGGTTTGCAGGATTGCCAACAGGCAGCTCGCGAGCCGCGCGGAGAATTTTGTCGCTGGGGCGAGACCTGAGGACCAACACGGCAGTGCATCATCGTGTTGGGTGCGAATAGACTACGCGCTGAGAGATAGAGAGGGCTGTGATTGCACGGGACAGGTTACAAGGGTCAGTGGGGACCAGTACGGATCACTTGGGCAGGCTGGCAGATGCATGATGAGACGGCAGGGGATGTGTGATCTCCATATTATTCTTCGAAGCGACTCCACTCTCCAACAAAAACGTTCCACGTCCCAAAACAAAACAATAAAGTACAACACCAACCCGCTCTAGAACCCCAAAGAACCAATCTATGTCCCGATCTAAAAAAGATCCCAAATCCAACAAGTTCGTGTCCTGCCGCGAGGCGGCCATCTATCTATTCTCCGTCTATTATTCCCAAGAAAACAAAAAACTCCACGCTATGCAGGCGATCGTGTCGCAACGAGGTCGTCCAAAGAATAATGCTTCCCATCAAATCCAAAAAGCGCCGCCAAATGCAAGTGTTTTATAATGGTGTCGTCGTCCAAGAAGGCGTAATATCGAATGGTGATTCGGAGCCCAAAAAATTAAAAAAGTAAAGTTGTAGCGAATGATGCGCCGTCGGTGTGCCGTGTAGCTGGGCCTAAGCCGCTAATGGTAGGCGGGCTTGTTTGGTGCCCGTGAAGGATTATTCTGCGCAACTGTCAGTCCATTGTCCAAGATTGGTGTATGCTTTGGTGGGGAGCATTCTGACAAATTTCTTAGGAGCCGTAGGGGTCGCGGCTGTTGCCCGGGTCGGGATCTGCGCGGGCCATGATGGACTGCTGGCCTTTGACGGAGCGAGAGGGCAGAGAGGTGCGGGCAACGCGGTGGTTGATAGAGTTGGAGGTGAATGCGGCGACAGACATGATGGACGTGGAGGAGAGGTTGGCGCGAGAGGTATTAAATATTAAGGCGTTGAGAGGTTGGTTGTTTGGACGAGTGGGCGAGAAGGCGTGTTGGGCGTGTTTATTATTTGTGTGCGAAGAGTCAGGGAAGGGTATGCTCGTCTTGAGGCGTCGAGGATGGCTGGTTTGGCTGGGGGACAGGGAGAGGCAGTCCGGGGGTCTATATACCTATCTGGTCGACAGGGCAAGAAAGGAAAGGAAAGGGAAAAAAAAAAAAAAAAAAAAAAAGGGCTGAGGGCTCACAGGGCTCCAGATGCCACGGCGGTTGGATTGTTGAAACCATCGAGTTATGACGAGCTGCCTGCCGGAAGGAATACGGGGCGGGCGGCGCTGAGTGTTTTTCATGGTAGGCAGTTGAACGACGCTCTGTGCTGCGCCAACATGAGAGGCTTCATGGCATCCCGCGGCCAGCACGGGCTGTGCACGAGTGGCTTTCGTTCAGGTTGGTGTGCACGTCCCGGCGGTAGGTATTCGATTGGCCATGACGACGAGGCTTCAGCTTCTTCGAATCGTTCCATGATCCCTGTGAGAAGGTTGACGCGGACCCGCTGTTGTGCGAGCTGCTGCTGTGCGCTGAGCTGGGTGCTGATGGCAGCCATGTACTGATCCCGAGGCCGGCTTCTAGAACCCGTGACGTACTCGCGCATTCAGCCCAGCTCGAGAGGCAAGGCGCTCTCTGCGAACCGCGGCGGCTCGTAAGGCAGCGCTATGGCGACGAGAACGGATGCTCATGGGATGGGATGGGATGGATGGGATGGATGTCAGGAACAGGCATGGCGCCACATGTGGCCGCCGAGTCAAGCCCACGCAGAGTGAGGCCATGATCCAATAACCCTGCGGAACCCTGCGCAACCACACATGCCCATGTCCGGCGGCCAGCTCGCTGCCATCCGCCCTGCCCTGCCATGCCATGCCATGCCATGCGACGGCAGCTTTTTTGTTCAAGCCTCTATCCCAACATCAAGGGAGCCGACGTCGAGCCGCATCTCCAGCACCGCACCCAGCTCAGCCAATATCGGGCACGAGGCCGGGCTTGAAACACTGCTGTTTAGACGACGATCCGAGCATCCACCCTGGGCAGCGGAGGGTTGGCGCGCGCAAAAGGGGGGGCTCCCAGGGCTGATTACGTCGACCTGTTGGATCTCAGTGCTCTTCAGCTTCAAGAAGGCAGATTTCGCATCGGCCTGAATCCGGGCTGAGCTGGCGGTTCCGCATGACCCGTCGACCCCTTCGCCTTCGGCCGCACCCCTCCGAAACGGAGACCCCCATCGTCATAGTCCAGCCTGTTTCAACGACAAGGAACGACAGACAGCGACAGGGGCTACCGTCACATGACGTGGGTGAGTGAATCAAACCTAACCTGACCTGACCTGGGCTGGCATCGAGGGAGAGCAAGCAAAGCTCGAGGCTTGAGGCTTGAGGCTGGCTGTTCAGGTATCCTGGAATCCCGGCCAGGGGTTGCCGCCGCGTTCTTGGCTCTCCAGTTCCTTGGCCATCCGGAGCGCGCCCCCCTTTCCCGCCCGCCGCCCGGGCACACTCGTGGGATGCTGCTGTAACCCGTTCTGTACGCTGCATCTCTGTGTCGTGGTGGTGCAGCAGTCGCCTGCCATGCCATACTACTAACCACCAACCCGTCATGTCGTCTGTCGGGCGTTGAACGGGAACCGGATCCACACGCGCTTGCGGCAGATCTTCAGGAGAGAACCCCAGCACCGGGAGCCACCTTTCTGCAACCCCAATTATAGACTCACGTCTGCTCTGCTTTCCCAATTTAGCAGACCAGAGCAACTCGCCGCTGACAATGGGATCCCGTTCAAACATGACTAGCCCCAGCTTGCAAGATGCCTGAAACGGCTCTCTCGAGACCCACCCTGGCCCATGAGGCTCTGGACAGCGAGATGACTGTGGCTGCAACGCGCGTACATGATGTTTGTAGCTCTTGTCGATTCTCATCGTCATTTCTCGACGTGTTCTTTTGATAGCCGCACGTCACTCCGACAACAATAGATTTTGCCGTGGTCCGGTTCCTCGGCCGCCGAGTCGGCATCCTTCTCCTTCTTCTTCTGCGTCCTTCCATTTTCCAGTTCCATTCGACGGTGGTGGTTCAGGCTTTCCATCGATGGCGGGCCTCTTTCTCGAAGGAGCCGGCTGCCGCTCCAGCAAAATGGCTGAGTGCGACAGGCGCCTGCCGCCTTCACAGGGCGTCTCCAAAACACTGGTTAAGCTCTCCTGGCCACTGGGACGCTGCCGTGCCACCGCGTCGCCACACTTTGTTCGTCTGTCGGGCTCCCGCCGGCCCTCGTGTGGCGCCGCCGCTGGCCAAGCAAGTCTCACAACACTGTCTAGCTCCATTTCCAGCGTGACACTCAATTTTTGGTGTCGCCCAAGACACATGGCCATGCGACGCAACGCAACATTGCACCAAACTCTCAGCTCTCCTCTGCTGTTGCCGCCCCGGAACTGCCGCCAGCACACCCATATCCACAGACGCACGTAAACAAAGACACCCAAAATAGCTCATTGCGTCTGTCATCCATTTTTTTTGGAAAAAAAAAAAAAAAAAAAAAAAAGGTCAATGACGGCAAACGTTGCATCTTCATCAGGTCGTCGAGAGTTCCCGCCGAGTCAGGCTCAGGTCGTTCGGGGGGGTCTTCAGCCCATCAGCCGCTCCCGATCCACATTAACGACTTCGCCCACTTTTCCCCGTCCGACTGCAGGCATTCTGATATTGAGGATCTGCTCCCAGGGCGCCCGCTGGTGCTGCCGCTGCCGCTGCTTCTTTTCTCACGACCTGCACGTCAACAAAACGACGGTCTTTTTTTTACTTGTTGTTCGCCTCGCACATGCACGCTGCGCCCGCCCGCCTACCTGGATGGCCTTCCTGCAATGCGCCTTGTTTTTTTCCCAATGCCACAGCAGCAGGTCCATCAACTTCTGTCGCTGGCTGAAAAGGGTCATTTCGTTAAAGAAGATTTCTGGTCCTGGGACCAAAAAGCAACAAGAGAGCCCTTTCCTCGACCACCCTGATCTGCACTCGTCAGAAAGCAGGCACCCGCTCCCTGTCGCTGATCTGTCGTCCGCGCGCCCACCCGTCGCGCCGCGCTTGGCTGCCGCGCTGCCGCTACCGCTACCGCTACCGCCGCACGCCAACAACCAAAACACCCATCATCCCAACAGCTTTGCGACCCTTGAAGTCGGGGACTGACTGATCGAGAACGAAGGCAAAACAAACCGACTTTCCACTGAACCCCTAGGCCACTGACGTCTTTTACACGCGGCTCGCTTGGCCATGCTTGAGCTGCGTGCTTGTCATTTGTGCTCCCAGGCCGGTGTTCAGCGTCAACAACTTTCAAAAAAAAAAAAAAAAAAAAAAAAAAAAAAAAAAAAAGAGCGCAGAATGGGACAAAGATGGGAGATTGCGTTAATTTTGGCCCTCTTATTTGCCCTAGATTATAAGGTAGCTAAGATTTCCTTACTACACCGGTGACTAAGGTATAACCTCTTATAGTTATACAGATTTAACATTAGAGATTGTCAGAAATAAGGGTAGAAAAGCTCAAAAATTAAACCTCTTATGTAGTTGCCTGGCTAGAAATTGGAAAAAAAGCCATGCGACTACTAAGTCTGAACTCCGGCCTGAGAGTACCCAGTATGAAAAGGCAAAGTGGTGAGAGAATCTAGACAAATTTGGGTTCGAGCGACTCAGCATCAATCGCTGCTCAACTACTGTAGACATGGTCCCTGAAAAAACTGCTGACTTGCTACCGCTGCTGCCCAGCGGGCCAGGGAATTTAGACTTTTGACTCGATAAGCCGCAGAACCCCAGCCCCTGCATATGGTAGCAGAGTCGTTTCTCTGACTCTTGAAGCTGACTTTGCGCATCAAAGGAAAATCGTGAAAAATTTGCAGTGTGCATTAAAATCGCCCCGCGGTGAGCATATCTCTCTTACTCAAAAGTTCAAGCGCATCGCGATCGTTGCCGTTCTCGGTCAATGTATAATCAGCAGGAAGCCAACTCAAAAAGGGTTCTGGGCAGCAATAGATACCGGTAGGTTTCGGTCGTCCTTTAACATCGAGCAGAGCCGCCGAATGCCTATCTACCAAACCCAGCCGACGCATCATCCACTCGACGATCAGGCAGATAGACAAAAGGACAAAAGGAGAGAGGCTTGACTCGCACAAGCACAAGCCAGACAGACTGATTGATCCTTTGACTTTTTGGCTCAACTGTGGAAGCGTCAAAGTAAAACACTCCTACCATCCGCATGGCAACCAAGGCGCGAGCATCTTTTTCCTTTGGCTCATTCTCGACCGCGACTTCAGCCCAACATTTCGCACACGTGCTGCAACAACGTGCGTTCCCGTGCTTGCTTGGCTCAAAATCTGTGGCAAGAAGAGGCGATGATCGCCTCCGTCACTTTCACATGCGTCGACGACGTCTTATTCAGTCTTTCTCTTTGCACTTTTGTATCCATGTATAGCACATGCGCACTTGCCAATCAGCGTTCTCCCCACCAGCCAACCAACCAAGCAACCAACCAGCCAACTTACCAAAATCAAGCCGACTCTGCCCAACCAACTATCGAGCAGACACACACACACGCAACCATCTGACTGGAGATTCAGACGGTCGGCGCTTAAACCCCAAATCCTCCTGTCTCAACTTCCCAATCTTCCACGCCCAAAAAAAAAAAAAAAAAAACGCCCCCCGCGCTCCCCTGCCTTCCTCCGCGATTGGTCCACAGCGCACGCCATGCCGCACCGAGACATCCATTCGTTAGTTCTTCTTGTCCTTGAGCCTCCTCGCGATCGACCGTGCCTGACTGGCTGGGCCGGCTGGGCGCAGCGGCACGGCGGCACGGCGGCCGTGGCGGCAGGGAAGGCCTGTCTGCCTGCCTGCCCAGCGTCTGCCTTGCCCCTGTTCTGTCCTGCGGTGCGTGCATGCATGCATGGGTGGGCGGAAGGGAAGGGAAGGGAAGGGAAGGGAAGTTAAGGAACAAGCAAGGTCCTGCGCCTCGCCGTTCCCCGTTTTTGCATGAGGCGTCGTCTTCTTGGTTAGTTGGTTGGTTGGCGGACCGTCGATCGCTCGTTGGCTGTTGGCTGGCTTGTCGAGTGGTTTGTGGCAAATTGTCGACAATTCTTGCGTGGCCTACCTATGAGAACAATTGTAAGTAGGGAAATAGATAGCACGCATTGACGCGCGCGCAAGTATTTACCGGAAATTGTAGTACCATGGTGCTTGCGAAGCCAGAACGCGCAATTCGCGAATTGAATGACTAAGTAAGCTTGCCATGACTTTTTCCACCAAGTCTCGGTCTCTTGTTGGTTTGGCAAGCTCGTATCGTGATGAACGAGCCAGGGGGGTTAGACTGGACAGCCAGCGGCGCGATTGCGTACTCTTCGGTCTTGGTCGAGATTGGCGATGGCAATAATCCGACGTATGCACAGGCATGGCGACTACTGAGTGTCAATCTCGATCACTTTTTTTCTTTGTTCGCCATCGTCTCTTGTAACTGTCGTCATGTATGCACGCGATGGTGGAAAGGGATATAGTCCACTGTTTCGGAATCTCTTGATCATCGCGACTGTGGATTTGGGGCTTGCCAGGGACGGCGGCTCCTTTTTCTTTTTCTTTTGGCTGAGCGCGCTTCATCCTTGAATCCATACTCGGTAGTAGAGCGTGCTCCTCGCCGCCGCCACGGAAAAAAGCCAGCCCCCCTATCCATGTCTGCCATGCGACAACTTCATAATTGCTTGTTGTCTCCACTGCGCCTAAGATTGTCTTGATATTGTCTCAGTCGTCAAACCTCCTTTTGAAAAATGACCATGGTGCTCTCGCCCTTCTCCACTTCCAAGTCCTGAGTAAGCGTGCAGCCCTTTTCGCTAGTCACTGCCGCCCCACTGACCAGAGCATCGACGCCGTCAAAATGCTTCGAGATTTCTTCGAGCGGCGTGTTCCGTGTTTCGACGTAGAACCGACATACGACGGCCAGTTCAATTGCGAGCCACACGCACCGTAGTAGCAAGTAGCAAGTAGCGCCAGTGCCAGATGGAGAGGAAAATTCACATCAAAGCTGAGGAAAAAGTGGCAAATCTTACATGGACGATGTAGTATTTCCAGTGCAGCGCGTCGAGGGCGACTGGATTGACAAACGTCGAGACAAACAGCGACGCGTCGATTCCAAACCACAGCACCGCGATGCCCCTGCGCGAATATTGAATGGCAGTATCTCTACCGCGTAGCCGACCATCAGACCCGACCAAGCAGTGTTGTAGCAGAAGTAGAAGAGGAATATCATCTGTAAAAGTCGCCAAGTCAGGTGAATTTTGGTCAGTGCGGAGCAGGGGGTGGCTGTACAGGGGGAAGGGGGTCCGTCGAAATCAGGGGCACGGGACTGGGGACGCCACAAACTTACAAATACGACCGCGTTGCCCATGGCCTTGTTTCCGTGGCTGCTGAGCTCCTCCAGTCTTGCCGACAGAACCGTCCACACCACAAAGCAGACCAGCATGCCAGCGGTCGACCCGAGGAACAGCTTCCGTCGGCCGACGCGGTCCACGACGGAGCAGGACCCGACGGCCACGCACGCGTTGGCAATCTGCAGCACGCCGTTGATGACGAGCTGCTGCTTGCTGTCGGTGATGCCGACCGAGGCGAGCACCGAGCTCATGTAGTACGACACGAGCCCGTTGCCCGACCACTGCGAGAAGAGGCCGAGCGTGGCGAGGATGAGCAGCCGCCTGCGGTTGCCCGCTGGAGTTGCACTCGGCTTCAAGCTTGAGCGTCGACTTGATTTCTTCAAACTCGACTTGGACCAGTTCGTGTGGGTGGAGCGTCAGTGCCAAAATGTCTCAGGCCTTCTTAGCGCACAGGAATAAGTAGAACGGACCATTTCCGTTGGCGTGTATTTTTTTCCAGGACTTTCAAGGCAACCTCTTCCTTCCCCTTGCTAATGTACCATCTGGGGCTCTCGGGCACAAACCACACAAAGCAAAGCTGCAGCACTGGTGGTGCGGCCTGAACCAACCTCGGCACGCGCCAACTCCACTGGTTCATGACCTGGCTGGTGCCGAACGTCAGCCACGCCGCCACGATGCTGCCGACGTACCACGTCGTGTTGTAGACTGTCGTAAAGGTGGCTCGGTGCTGTGGGTGCACCAGCTCCGCAATCAGGAGAGGAGAAGCAACGTGCGCAATGGCCACGCCAAAGCCGACGAGGAATCGCCCTGCGATGAACATGTGGAGGTTGAAGCTGGCGCCATGAAGTGCTATTCCCAGAATCATGATGATGACGGCTCCGGAGAAGATGGCCATGCGCCGCCCGAAAAGGTCGGCCAGGTAAGGAACAATGGGTTGCGCAACTACGCCACCGAGGAAAAGAATTGAACTGAAGAGACCAAGAATGGTTCCGGAGGGAGTGTGGAAGTCTACGACTAGTTAGCATAAGCCTAGTACAATATTCTTTACACTGAGGTGAATGTGAACGATGCAAACCACACCTCAGCAAGAATTGCTGAAACACGTTTGGAATCACATTTGATTCTTCCTGATCTGATATTCCGAAGAGATCGTGTGATCTCACTAGCTGCACATACAGTCGTTGAATTGGTCCAATGCGAGTAAACCGTTGACCATGCTGGAATCGTAGCCATTCGTTGCCTCACAATCGTTATTGATCTGTCACCAACAATACTTGAACAAGTGACTTACAGTAGTAAAGACCACGAATGTCAAGATAAAGTAGACGTTCGTCATCCCTGGCCCCTTCCACAACGTCACTTTGGGGTATTCTTGTCCAGCGAGGCGGAAGTGGCCCTTGGAAGCCGCGTCCATATTGACTGCAAAAGGAGATGAACGAGGGAGAAGTTTTGAATTGTTGGAAAAATTGAATTTGATCAAAATTTTGAACAGCAAGAGACTGCAAGCATGTTTGTGACATTGATACATCTTCCCACATTTTTTTTCCGCTTGAACTCATGGCTGGCTTGGACACTTCTCGTCTCGCGAGAGTCCAACAGCCCAGAGCACCAACGGGACCGCATGCCAGGCCAACATGCCGTCTAGACTAGTGGGCACGGGCTTTGTAACGAGCTCATGTGGAATAGCTAGACTTTGGAGTGGGGAAAGATGCAGTTGTGAAAGCAGAGCTGGGCGCGTTCGGATCGTGCCACCGGCTAGTCAGACTGCCTCTGCTTCAGTCTCGTTGTGGAGCGAGGAAGCCAGACATTCGTTGCCTGTCTGCGCCTCTGAGCAGTTCGTTCTCGCGAAGCACAAGTTTCTATCGCTGAGAAGCGGCGCTGATGTTCTGTTCAGCTTTTACCTCCAACCCCCTTTCCAGCCTTCCCCGAGGGGGTTTTGGACAGGTCTATGCGAGGCTCGAAAGCAAAGATCCACTTGGTCTGTGAAGGCGGTGTAAAATTTCCAGATGTGGCTAGACTTGTCAAACAAGTCAGACCACGGCGGACCCCATGTCTTAGCGAGAACAGGCAGAAGCTTTCGAGGCTACTATGTATCTCCAAAAGTCTTGCAAAAAAGTCGATCTGCACGTGAAGACATCCGAATACAGCGGAAGAGCGTCGCGAGTCGGCGAGAGAAAAGGTTCGGCTCGGTCGAATCGCGTGTATCACGCCGATCTGCCGATGTGGAGGTAGCGTGAACGTCAACACGGACAGTGCCGGCGGTATTGACTAGTGTCGTGACCGGGCCGGTGAAAACCTTGGGATTAGACCCATCGGGCTCATTGCTTGATACTTTACTGCTGCTTTTGACGCAGTGTTGAGGAACGCGGATCGATCGCGTACTGTGACAGGTGAGATGCTCATGAATGTATAACCCGGGACCATGAACTTTGAGCACTTCCGAGATTTCAGTCCGGATCGCTCTCATCGTCAGCATCGAGGTCTTCGTCCTGGCTGAAATCGCTTGCGGAATCGTCATCTGCTTCGGGCTCGACTATTTTTGATTCTCGTCCTTTCGAGGCGCTGCGCTGCTTTTTAGGTGTTGTTTGTGGATCCGCCGGACCTGATTCTGGTTGATGATTCTCTGGGGCAGCTGTGCCGGCTCCATATCCCTCAATCACACTGCGAGCCCATTGCAGGCCATTCCATGCCCGAGGCATATCAATGTTGTCTATGTTCTCGCCTTCAATAAAAGCGAAATCACCTGTAGAGCCCAGCAAGTCTGCAGCAGCTTCCTCGATAAGGATGCCAAGGGCCAAAAGCGCAGTCTCGTCCATGCTTCTGTAATCTACTCTGCTATCCTCCCCAAAGGAAGCATTGTAGTAGTCGGAAGTATATGCGTGGAGAGCCTTGATCAGGTCTGACTCCGGTAATCGCTGATGTTGCTCAAGATGTCTGTCGGCGTTATACGGGTCGTTTTCTTCAAATCGCTCGGGCGCATGTCTCATCCTGAAGAGGACTTCTTCTGGCGGGATGGGAAGGCGAGATGAGGACGTCGTGTCGCGGTCTTTGGCAACGAAGGGCTCTGCAAACATGAAGCCATTGCTAGAAACGCGTCCTGGGGTGACATGAGCACAAGGTTGATTGCACGGCGGTAGGCGAATTCACCTGCGACAGCATCATACAATGTTGCCGTCCTTTTTTTCGTCGGGGGCTCATCGACAATTTCGGCACTGATAGCGCGCGTGACCTTGCGTTTCGGCATTGTGGATTGTTTTGTTGTGGAAAGAAAACAACCTGAAGATGGGCTGGGAGACGCGATGGCTCAATGCGCAAGCAGTCGCTGCGCGAGCCGTAGCGCCCCGCCCCACGTACGGCGGTCCATAGAGGCGTCGGTGCCAGAGTCGCGCGCGGACCGAACCGAGGTAGAGCTGCCCTGCTGTGCGCATGCGGCTTCACGTTCACCAAGCCGCCATGCCACTTCTCACTAACGGCGCAAACAACCGTCTTCTTTCCTCATGGCTCCGGCGCCCAAAAAGCAAGCGGCTTTGCAGGCCGAGGTTGCTCTCCTGCCCTTCCTGTTCAACTGCTTGGTAAACCTGCCCGCCTCGCTGGTCTCGGTGCTTGTCAACACCAACACGGTAAGCACGCGCCCTCTCTCAGTTCACGAAGCTCTGCTGACGCCCCAAGGTTGCGCAAAATGTCGTCGTTGAGCTCACATATCGCCAGGCTGTCCCAGGCGACGGCGCGAGTCCCAATGGCGCATCCACCGTACAAAAATCAGCTTTCTTTGGCTGGACCGGCATGCAAGCACAGCGCAAACCAGCGCCTGTCGTCGGAAGAAATGGAATTGCTGGTAGTAGAGGGAGCTCAGCACCCCGCGAATCGGACTTGTCGGTCGTAGAGCTGGACGCGACCTTCGGCCGGCTTCTTGGGCTTAGCGAAGGGCAGAAGGTATACAAACCGCACCTCATCCCTGCGGTATAGGGCGCTCATTGACCAGCCTTAGTAGGTTGGAATCTTACTCCACGTAGAACCTCCTCAGGCACACACAATTGTCATCGAGCCCTTGACACCGGCAGATTGGGAGAGTAGGTTAAAGCAAACTGGCTGGAGAAACCAAAGCTAACTACTTATGTGCAGTGATTGAACTCCATGCTCAATTCTTGGAACTCAATTTTCTCTCGCAAGTTCGTGCCTTGCCCAATCCCGGATACACTCCCTCTGCAGACGCGCAAAAGCAACCGACCCATCCTTTGACACTGCATCTCTCACTGTCATCAAACGCAAACGTCATAGTAACTGGCCTCACGCCCGCACCATCATCGACGAGCCCTTTTGTCAAGGTCTCGCCAGACGCTGAAGTCCACGTTGCCGCCAAGACCCGTCAGAGATCTGGAAGAGGCGACAGCCGCAGCGTTGCAAGTGCGGGTCGCAAAAGTCAAGGCGGCAGGAGTACTGCTAGTACAGTGAAGACAAGACGTGGAAAGGCGGAGCCCTCTCGTCGAAACGCCATATTTCTTCGCGGGGTAGATCGTGGTCTTGCAGAAGATTGGTTCGAAGACGAAGAAGATGCTAAAAACGCTGGATTGAAAGTCTGGGTCGACAGGGATGTCCAACTCACAAAAGCTTTCAGGGGAGTCACCTGGGTATACGTCTCCGTCGTCAAGCCATCCGGCATCAAGGAGTCCGTAGATCCGCAAAAGGAGGCAGAAAGAGAAAAGTCAAGTACTCGTATTGTCGCAAAGCTTGGCTTGTGGGACGACGCACCGAACAGTCAACACGCCGCCTTGTCTTCGGCGCTCTGTGCATCTCTGGGCGCACAAGGCGTTGTTGGCGGCTTGGTGCGCCTCGAGCCGGCTCCTTCACAAGTCAGCAAGACGTCTTCGAAGTCAACTTCTCTCCGAACCCTCAAGATTTTCCCGTTTGGTACCTCGGTGCCACAGCACAAGACAGGTCTTAGATTTGGTGGTGAAACCAAGCAGGAAAAGGAAGAGGCTGCCCGAAACATAAGGCGCGTGTACGAGGAAGACAAGACCAACTCGATTCTCGCAGGTCCTTTGACTGATGGAATGATTCTGCCGCCTGTCCATGGAAGCTCGTGGGAATGGGCTGGTGGGATATTGCGATTCGAACCCTCAGATTCATCCGAGACCAGCAAGAACAGTCCGTCATGGTTCATTGGAATAGAACGACGAGCCCTCGCCATTGACGTTGAAGGTGATATTTCCAAGCCACCAAGCGCCCTAGAAGGCTGGTCACCTGGAGAGGGTCTCCCAGAAAAACCCCCGACTCTCGTGGGAATCGATCCTCTTATTGAACAGCTTACCTCGCATCTCACCCAATCATCCTCGGTACTCCTGACTGGTGGCCTTGGCTCTGGAAAGACAAGCCTGTCGCATCTCCTGGCGCATCGGTTGCGAAACGAACACCTCTCCCACATTTCCTACTTCCCTTGCCGCTTGTTAGTCACTGACGAGACCCGGGTAGCTACTATAAAGGAAACCCTCGAAAGACTCTTTGCAGTTGCTTCGTGGGGTGCCCGGCTAGGCGGACGTTCGGTAGTCATTCTTGACGACTTGGACAAGCTGTGTCCTGCAGAGACCGAGCTCCAGGTCGGCGGTGAGAATGGTCGAAGCAGACACATCAGCGAGTGTATTTGCACGATTGCGAGACAGTATTGCTCCATGGATTCGCGCGTCGTCCTCCTTGCTACGGGCCAGAGCAAGGAAGCCTTCAACAATGTCGTGATTGGAGGTCATGTCGTCCGGGAAATCGTAAGCCTGAAAGCTCCGAACAAAGAAGGAAGACGGAAAGTCATGGAGGAGCTCGTTTTGCCAGACGTTCATGCACCGGAACCACCAAGGATTAATGGCACGAGCACCGCGGAACCAGAAGAGAGCCCGTGGATGGAAGGCTCTCCGTCTGGGAGCAGGCCGAGCAGCTCTTCTGCCAAAGACGAATTTCAAGTAGACCCAGCCCTTGACTTCCTAGATCTGGCCGGCCAGACCGATGGGTACATGCCTGGCGACCTCGTGCTCCTCGTGTCTCGCGCACGCAGTGAATCTCTCATACGAAGCGTCAGCGATTCATCTTCGGAGACTGTCACTTTGACACAAGCAGACTTCACTCGGGCACTTGATGGCTTTACCCCAGCGTCTTTGCGAAACGTCACTTTGCAATCCAGCACCACGCGCTGGGACAGTATCGGCGGCCTCCATGCGACTCGACAGACTCTCCTCGAAACTCTCCAGTACCCCACCACATACGCACCAATCTTTGCGCAATGTCCTCTTCGTCTTCGTTCCGGTCTTCTTCTCTACGGATATCCTGGTTGCGGCAAGACCTTGCTTGCCTCTGCCGTAGCTGGCGAGTGCGGTCTCAACTTTATCAGCGTCAAAGGTCCTGAAATTCTTAACAAGTACATCGGCGCGTCCGAAAAGTCCGTTCGAGACTTGTTCGAGCGCGCAGAAGCAGCAAAGCCATGCGTACTATTCTTCGACGAGTTTGACAGTATCGCGCCCAAGCGTGGACACGACTCGACTGGCGTAACAGACCGCGTCGTCAACCAGCTCCTCACGCAAATGGATGGCGCCGAGGGGCTGTCAGGCGTATACATTCTCGCTGCAACCAGCCGCCCCGACCTAATCGATCCGGCGCTGCTGCGTCCAGGTCGTCTGGACAAGAGTCTGCTGTGCGACATGCCCGACGAAGAGGAGCGTCTTGACGTGCTCAAGGCCGTGACCCGCAAGCTGCGCGTTGCGCCCGAGGTCCTGGACGACGCGCAGACGCAGCACTCGCTCCGCGAAGTGGCGCGCCGCACCCAGGGCTACAGCGGCGCGGACCTGCAAGCAGTGGCGTACAATGCACAGCTCGAAGCCATTCACGACGTCCTGGGCGACCAGGACTTGAGTGTCGATGGCGGCGATTCCAATCGCAAGACCGGCAAAAGCAAGGGCCAGCAAAATGGCGTGCACGGCGGGAAAAAGGGCAGCAAGGAAGTCGACTTCATGCACTTCCGCTTTGGCGACGAAGACGAGAGCACCCAAGCTGTTGGTCCCGCCGCGCTGGGCGAACGTGCAAAGGTTAGCGCGCAGATTGCGAGCATGCAGGCGATGCGGCGCAGGCAGAAACAGCTGCAGCATGCGGCCCTCTCGCCCGACGGTGATGTGGAAGACGGCATTGACGCGAAGAAACGGGATGGCGGGGAGGGAGAAGATGATGATGAGGAGGGCAACAAGGAACCCGTCATTGAGTGGAAGCATTTCGAGAGCTCGCTGCGAACGACGCGGAGCAGCATCAGCGACCAGGAGAGGAGGAGGCTGGCGACTATTTACAAGGAATTTGTCGTTGGCAGGAGTGGAGAGATGCCGTCGGGGCAGGGTGGGAGTGAGATTGGTGGGAGGACGAGTTTGATGTAAAAGTACATAAATCTTAGGAAGAGAGAAGTCCTTGATCTTTGTCTATATCCAGCTTTGGTCATTGGAGTTAGGAAGCTTTCGCCAACGGAGCTTTCGTATGTTTTGAACAGACGATTTACTGAGAGCACCACCAAGCTTCGGGCAAGAAAGGACAGCATTATGCTACCAAAATCAGCTGGTCCAACTCAAACATTAGAGAGTGTCACCGCTAACCTGTACATTACAAAATTGGTATTGTGATTGGAACGCCGCCAAAAAATCTTACAAATCCCATGATCAACAAGCCGGACGGATGATGCTTTTTCACTTGCCAAACGTGTGGAATTCGCAGTCCTCGTCTTCATAGCCACCGTGTCAAGACTCCCGTGTGGTATGCCTCTCTACCGACCCGTGCGAAAAGCTTTCTACTGCTTAAGGGCCTTCTCCGCCGACTCCTTGACGGACGATGCGGCGTCCTTTGCCTGATTCTGGAGGGACTTTTCCCGGCCACCGAAGCTGGAGAAGCAATTAATTAGCGTTTTATGACCCTTGACGCCCTCTTCCGCGTGAGACAATTCTGCAATTGGTGGAGATGGACGTACTGCCAGTAGCTCAAGTAACGGTAGCCCTGCGCAGCTTGTGCGGAGAAGTTGACGAAGTGGCAGCCAAAGAGGAGGTAGTTCTTGGGGCTAACAGCCAGGGCGTAGCGCATGAAGACGGCGGAGTAGCAGGTCAGGGCGCCCGTCATGGTGCCGGAAATGCTGTAGCGCGTCCGTTAGCATCCACCATAATTCTCAGCCATTTTGAAATGTTTTTAGAGTCGCCGTGGCCCTCAGAATCCGCCGCTCGCCTTCTGCCATTGAATTGCACGACGATTATAGAATTCCGGATGTCGTGTGAGCCGACTCCGTCTGACGTCTGTGCCGAGTGGGGGCACAGATTATCCCCCGAGAGCCTCTCAGCTGGACAACGATGAATTTGGGAGCGGCAGGCGCGAGTGACGGACGGCGGGATAGGGGACCATGGTCGCATGCGATGCGAAAAACAGGGACTGGATTTTACATTTCAGGGTCCTTCTGGGTGTCCATCACCGCCGCGAGCGGGATGCCGAAGTTCGACGCGGGGCCCCAGAAATCTGTTGGAGAACCCGGCAAATTAGCCATCTAGCTCGAACCAAACGCTCCAAGAGTAACCACAAGTCCTTTTGGCGTCGTGAGATGCGACGATGGGCCGCGAAAATGTAAAAGCGCAAAAGAAAGACGGCTGTGATGGGCGGTAAACGTACGAGTGGAGAAGAAATAGTCCAGCGCCTTGTTGGAGCGGATTTTCGCATTGATAGCCTTGATCGCGGCGGCCATGGTGATGGGATCGATTGACGAGCTAAAGGAAGAGTGGAGAGGCAAAGGGGAGCGAAGGAAGGTTGTTGAGGGTTGCTGTGACTGCACTGGCTTCCGCGATTGCAACTTGCTTTGGTAAGAGCAAGCCTGATTGGAGATGTTGAGAGCGGGCCTTCGGGCGGAAATGGGCCCGGGGTCGGTCACGTGTGGGGAATCACTGCCGCAACAATGCCCTGGGCTCGCAATTGGACCAGAACGCGTGAGGAGTGTGTATTCACGCTCTGAAAAGTAGTTTTATTTGATGCTTGTTCCCGCTTCGCTTCATTTGCCCGTGCAAGGTATCTCTACCTCCCCAACGCCCAGTATACATAATTCTGAGTCCCTTTTCCGACGACCCGCCGGCGCCACATCAGGGCGTGCACAACGGGCAAGCCGCGGTGTTCAATTGATGCGTCAAACGCTTTTGAATCTCCTGCGACCACGGCGTGCATGTTCCAGCTTTAGAAGGCTGGCACGTGGTCTTCTTGACCGAATTTCGAGTATCTTGTGGATTTCGTTTTAAGTTTGGATATAGTCGGACCCCATTTACCTGTTGAATCCAGGTCCCCCGGGGAATCCACGACCACCAGGAGGAGGTTGAAAGCCAGGAGGGAAGCCAGCTATATATTGTTAGCAATTCGGTGTTGCAACTGAACCAATTTGACACTTACGAGGAGCGCCACCCGGAAAGCCTTGAGGAGGAAAGCCGGCTAGAAAGTATTAGCATGACGCCAAATAAACAGTGTATCCAAAACTTACGAGCTCCAGGAGCAGGACCACCACGTCCAGGAAAGCCGGGCGGTGCACCAGGGGCACCTGGGAATCCACCTTGTGGGGGAGGGAAGCTGCCGAAGCCAGCGGGGCCTGGGCCTCCAACACCAGCAGCAGGGCCAGTGAGACCAACCGGAAGACCTCTACCAGCGGGCTTGCTGATTCCTGGTCCTGATGCCAAAGTTGCCGCAGCAGCGGCCGCGCCACCAGGAGTACCGGTACCGAGTCTAGTAGACGGATCCGCCGGCGGAGGACCCTCAACGGAGAGAGAGACAATGTTGTTTCCACGGACAATGGTAAGACCCAGAGTTCGCTTCTCTTCGGCTTCGACGAGCGGGGCGGCGGCAGCCCCCGGGGCCTGGCTTTTAGTGGACTTGCGCTTTACGCGGCGGAATTCTTCAGTGTCGGCGAGGACCAAGTTCATGTGCTGCGTCTCCGTGTCAGCGCCATTACCAGACTGTTGTACCGCGTCCTGCTCTTACTTTGTCGAATGCCAACATTTGGCCGGCCATCTGGCGCCCGTCACTTAATGTAGCGCGCATTCGGTAGTTAATCTGGGGTCGTCAGAGGTATAATTCGGAGACGCGTGAATTCAAGTCCACTCACGAGGTTTTGCTACATAGAAAAGCGTCAGCTGGCTCTGTTAACGGACATCTTTCTAGCTTTCGGCGCGAAGGCAAAGGAGGCTTACCATCTTGCCTTGTTTGTTAGCCTGCGCCATGATTGATGAGGCGCGTGCGAACACGGCTTTGCACGTAGGTAGAGGGTGGAGGAAGGGGTGTAGGTGGGTGGAGGTCACGGATTGATGATGAACCTACAGTCGCGCCAGTAGGCAAGCTAAGGTATACAGATGCAAGACGTCGAAGCCGAAGTCGCGCCGCAAATCTTGGCGGCGGTGACAGCCATGGATTTGCGCCTTAGGCACACAAGAGCTTGTCAACGGATCAACTTAACTTAGATCTTGATGCAACGATTTATGCTGCTCTACTACAGCTGCTAAGTGAACAAATTTCCCAGAATCCGGGCTGCCAATGCCCGTCCATTGCGTCGTCTGTCGTTGTGAGATGTGGGCTTGGCGGCGGGCAAATCAGCCATCCCTGTCGGGCTAAGCGAGGGTTAGCGGCTCACACTCCTCTCCACCAAAATTGTCCACCATCTCCAGTCTCGCACCACGAAGTTTACGACCGGCCTGCACCACCGACAACACTAACACTCGCAGACACAATGGTACGCGCCCTGCATCCAAGACGATGCTCGTTCGCAATGCTGACCAGGTTTTCAGGCCGAGAACAAGGACAAGAGCCAGAACCCCATGAGGGAGCTGAAGGTGCAGAAGCTCGTCCTCAACATCTCCGTCGGCGAGTCTGGTGACAGGCTCACCCGTGCCGCCAAGGTGCTTGAGCAGCTGTCCGGTCAAACTCCCGTCTACAGTACGAATCGCACCGCCCGCACCGCTCGACCGCGCATCCCGCTGATGATGGAACTCTACAGGCAAGGCCCGCTACACCGTCCGTACCTTTGGCATCCGCCGTAACGAAAAAATCGCCGTCCACGTCACCGTCCGTGGCCCCAAGGCCGAGGAGATTCTCGAGCGTGGCCTCAAGGTCAAGGAGTACGAGCTGAGGAAGCGCAACTTCTCCGAGACCGGCAACTTCGGTTTCGGTATCTCCGAGCACATCGACTTGGGCATCAAGTACGACCCTGCGATCGGTATCTACGGAATGGACTTCTACGTCTGCATGTGCGTACACCCGGGAGGAGCGAGAAACGGATGTCGGAAAAAAGAGGCTGACTAGGCTCCACAGGACCCGCCCCGGTGAGCGTGTTGCCAAGCGCAGGCGCGCGCAGAGCAAGATCGGCCACTCCCACAAGATCACCCAGAACGACACCATCAAGTGGTTCAAGAACAGGTTCGAGGCCATCGTCAGGTAAACGGGGTTTTCTGCGAGTCGGAGAGTAGCAGCAGCGCGTGCGATGCAAGGAAATGGGAGAACCAAAACAGAATTCCTGGGTTTACGGGCATAACGGAGTCTTTGAGCCAGCAGGGATTTTGCAAACAACGTTTCGGTGGTCGGCGTATACCCACGACAGTGGGATAACCAACCCGGTGTAACTACCGCAAAAGGGACAAAACCACTACGACTGCGGCCTATCAATGGAGCTTTTTCAGCATGATCAAAAACCAACAATGGAGGCTTTCACATGGGTGAATGATCCGCATAACCATTGTCGATCTGCTTCAACTCTATTTAAAGCTATTTGCTCGTGAAATCGATGAGGCCCTACGTTCCGCTGGACATGTCGAGCTGACTATTTGCTGCGGTCAGCCAGGTAAGTGGTGCAAGTGAATCCTCTCAGCCCGTGAACTCCAGACAGTGCTTTCGCGGCTTCTCGCATAGGCCGATCTCAGCTTCTCCGATCGTCCACGGATACACCGTTCGCCTTTGACCTGACGACGTCTTGCCCCGGAGCCGGCCTACGTGTGAGATTCAATCACGACGAACACAGTCCCGGAACATAGCTCCCACAGCAGCTCTTACCAAGCAACTCTCCAGGCGTGTCTTGGTCCGTTGTCGCCACTCAAGCGTCCCGTATAGCTCGGATGAGCACCGCGCCCCTTCCCGTATTCTACATACCTTGCCAAAGCTGGTACGGAGCCGCAGCAATTGCGCAATACGAACCTCTGCCCCCATCCACAACTGTTCCTTCCAACGCTGCTGGAAATCTTGTGACAAAGGCGATTGATCAATAGGATGACTGGCATGACTGCTCTTAATGCCGCACACCCTTGAATGGACCAGCAGACTGACCGGTTGATACAGCGACAGTGAGGAGAGAAAGGTAGCCTCGGGATGGGGACAACGAGTCTCAACTGCATGTACCTAGATAGCTGTACCATTGATCCTTACACTCTGTTGTGCAACTGCTGAACAGATCCCTTTCGTATCTTGTCATTGCCTCACTCGTTCATCCGTTCGCAAAAACGAATCCAGATCTCCAGATGCTGCTTTCGTTTGGTTTAGTGAGTATTCGTCAACTAAACCGTAGTTTGCACATAGGGAGGGACGGGAGCTGACGTTTACCACGCAGCTTGAATCCGGGCATTACAGCATAACCTTTCAACACCCACCGTGCGTTTGCCCATTGGGGTTTGCAATTGACCGCTGCACGATGAGTGGACGTCGAGGACCAAACAGCAGCAGCAGCAGCAGCAGCAGCAGCAGCAGCGCCGTGGGCTCAGGTTCTCAAGCTCAACGACAGCTGTCCATGTGCAAGTAATCAGCTGCGGTGCTGAACATCAGCTCCCACTCTGAGTGCGGCCGCGGCGATGCAAGGAGCTGACACCTGACATGACTGCGGACCAAAGTCATCATGGGAAAACAGTGACATGGAAAATGTGGAGATGGATTGCTTTTTTGCAATACTCTGCCGTAGTAGTAGTAGTAGTAGCTGCAGCAGCAGCAGCAGCAGCAGCAGCAGTTGCAGCTACCGATGATAGCTACATGAACTCCTCCTCCTCCTATATGCCTTGCTTCGCTGTACATACTGATACCGGACTACCAACCAATTCCTATACCCGCTGACAAAATATCGAACGCCTGCTTTTTTGTGTTTGTTTGGTTATGGTTCAAATGGGGACGGCCTGTCAGACAGACAGACAGATAGAGAGAGAGGGAGAGAGTGAGAGAGGTGTGATGATGGATCGAGCGCGAAGACGCCGTGCCTGGTATCCATCTGTATCTCACGATGACGACTGCCTGCGGTACTGCCTTCGACGGGCTGCTCTTGTCAACAGTGACATGCCCCTCTCTGCTTCTGATTCCGGGTCTCCGTCTTCGAAAGCTGACGACCGGCTCAAACTTATCCCCTTGATGCCAATGGACAGACAGGGTTCCGGCTGCTTTTACTCAAACCAGCGAACCGACCATCTTGCAGTCTGCGGCTTAATTTATACCACCACCAACACCACCAAATTCCTACGTACATTCTTTCTCAAGCAGCAGAATCGTTCGTCACCAACCACCACCATACCCGAAACCATCAATTGCCATCATCATGAGGCACGAATCTAGATGGCTTTCCTCCGCTTGCCGAGGGCGACGGCACCGGCGCCGCCGCGCGGGGTGCCCGAGGTCTTGAGGTTGTAGGCGCGCTGATCCTTGAGCCAGCGGCGGTAGTCGGCCACGGAGCCGATCTTCTCGCCGTAAAAGTCGGGCACGGGGTTCGTGTACGACGACTGGGCAGGGTCGACGCGGAACGTCTTGATGCGGTGGAGGAAAGCCTTCTCTTTCTGCACGTACGCGAGAGCATGTCAGTCGGGCGGGCGGGCTGGAGCGGGAGGCGTGGGGCAGGAGGCAGGAGGGAGAGAAAAGAAAAGAAAAAAAAAAAAAAAAAAAAAGAACTACACGAAAGACAAAGAGGATTCGAGGATTCGCGCGCCGTCAGGCTCAAACACGGCCGTGTCTTGGATGAGTGGGGCGTGAGACTCGAAGGATAAAAGAAAGGGACGAAAGAAAAAGAAAAGAAAAGAAAAGAGACGCACCTCAGCGATCTGGTTCCCGATGCGCCTGTACCAGAGTCTGAATACCGCGTCACCCAGGGCGGGACCGAGCAGCCACCCCACGCAGCCGGTGCCAATGACGCTGAGGCCCATGACGATGAGCGGGTCGAGACCAAACGTCGTCGCGCCCACGCTGTCCAGGTTCATGCTAAGCACAAAGTAGGTGCCGCCGGCCGTCGAGGCAATGGCCGCCAGCACAGACGACAGCAACGAGATGCGGCGCCGTGTCTTGCGCAGCGCCAGAAAGCGGTTCCATGTCAGGGTGCCGTCGGGGATGTTTGATGCGGTTGAAGAGGCTGTGGGGGACGTGGCTGCCGCGGACTGTGTGCTGCTATGCCGGACCAAGGGAGCTGTGCGGGAGGGCTGGGACAGCTGCGGACGGACCTTGGTCGTGAGGCTGGAGGCGCGCTTGGTCGGGTGCGATGGCAGCAGGCTGATTGATGATGATCGGTGTGAAGGCGTAGTGCTGTAGGACGTAGTGTTGACGCATGGAACGAAGTTGGCCGACAGGTAGCGTGGACGCAGAGCCGCGTTGGCGACAGAGGCGGCGCGAGCGGGGATCGCGGTAGAGGTGAGCATGGTCGCCGGGCGAGTCGTGGGATGAGAGAGGTAGGCACGGTACACAGTCGATATTGTGAGGTTGATTGATCTTGCGCGTAGTCGTGGAGCTTGCGACGTCAGGATAACTAACGGCGCCAGGGCCACCCGACCTTGACTTGGCGGGCGGGCAGGGATGGCGGCGGCTTGGGTTGGTTCCCCGCTGGCCAAAAAGTTCCCCTACGACGGCTGAGCTGAGCTGAGCTTGAAACCTGCAAGTCACCCACCCACAACCATGACCATGGTCGTGGTCGGTCACGGTGCCTGGTTCCAGCACGACTTTGATACAGCTCCTACATCCTCCCGGCAAGTCTGACACGGCTCATACACCATGCTTGCTCGCACGTGGTGCTACATGATACACACTGGGTCAAAAAAAGAAAGAAAAAAAAAAAAAAAAAAAAAAGGGCTGGCTTCCCGTTCTCATATCATACAATCCCCTCTAACCAACAGCTGCTGCTCACCGCCACTGGGGCAAAAGTCCTCGATGCATTCTGGCCTTCCAACCGCCCAAGTGCGTGCCCTCTTCAACTCCGTCGGCCAATCGACCATGAGACTTGTATATGAAAATTGCCTGGGGCATGCAGAAACGAAGTGATGAAGTAATTGCGATGCTGACAAAAGGACGTGCTGCTCGATTGGCTGCTCTCAAAACGCCAAACAATTAAGCAAAGCAGTCCAGACCAAGGAAATGGGTATTCGAACAGAACAAAGAACCTGATCAAAGTGCATTGGTTGCCGAAGGATGAGTGCTGGCAGCGGGCTGGCGACCCATTGCCTGCTCAGGTCAGACGTCGTCGTTCTACGCCGAGACCAAACAGATCGCAGCCAACAGTTGCATGGGGGAATCCACAAAGCCATATTGAAACTGTCCAATAAAAAAAAGATCCGCAGACGCTCATGACCATCTTTGCGCCAATTGCTTTTGAGCTTCGTCCAGAACAGTCTAAAGCTGCTAAGAGGCCGGCCTCCTTGCTTTCCACGTGCAAACCAAAAGTGGTCGTGTCGACGCTCAATTGTGGGAGAGGGCAATCGGCGACAGAGGCTTCATCGGAGAGAGCTTGGGCAAGTCGTTGTTGCGCACGCCCGTGCGGTTGGCCTGCGTAGGTGTGACATCTTCGTCTTCATGTTCGCGTGAGCCAGCTGCGTTGAGAGGCCGAGGCCGAGGCTTGTCAGGGGTCGAGCTGTTGATTGTCGACGGCTTGCTGCTTCCAGAAGATTCAGCCCGCTCATTGTCTTCTTGCGGGCTTTCTTGGTTGTTTTCCGAGTGTGACGACGGAGGAGGGATCGCAGGATACTTTTCGGGCTCCAGAATGCGCATCTCCTTCTCCAGGTACTCCTTTTCAGTCCAGCAACCCTGCCAACAGTTGCGCCAGTCTAAGACAAGGAATTGAAAACAAAAGGCCTCAATCTTCATACACGGCTGGAAACAAATACAGAGGTTCCGGTAGTCCATCTTGTTCTTCTCTGAACAGGAGTGGAGCAGACTAATATGGCAAGTGATGGCGAACAAGAGGTAGTAGTTAAAGGGTGGGAGCTTGGACAGCTCATCCTTGAGCATCTGTGGCGTCGTTTTCGCATCGCGGCAGTTTTCTTGGATCCTTTGCTGGGTGGCCTTTGGGAAAATCTCGTCTGGGAGCTCTCGAAGCCAGGCCTTGAACATGGATCCGATGATGTTGATGTCGTACAATTCGTCCTCGTCGAACAGGTTGATGTCGAGTTCTGCGCTCATGCGGTCAGTCTCGGCGGGCCTTAAATCGCGTCGTTTTGGCGTACCTTTGTCAAAGCGCATTTGCCAGTACTTGACATCTTTGCCGCTGCCTGGTACACGATAAAGACCCTCTTCTTCGCACCCGTTCATGTTCAAGTAGCTATTTGATTGTCAGCGGCCCGTCCAGAATTCGACTATTGGAAAGCCACCTACTCGATACACCTCCAAGGCAGTGCAGGCATCCAAAATTCCGTCTTGTCCTTGGATGCTGCCAGCCTCTTTGATATCCTGGTTTTCCTGGTTTGCTCGACAAGGGGAAGGTTGATGACTTTGCACACATAGTTCTCGTCGAGTTGAGGGCCGTGGTCCCGCTCGTGTGAGCTTCCGTTGCGCGTGAGTTTGCCGAAGAAACCTTTTCCAGCCTTGCCAGCTTTGCCAATGTTGGCCGCAGTTTTCTCTCCAGTATTCTTGATGTTGTTGAAGAATGCGGCTCCACCGCTGTCCTTGAACGATGACGAGAAAAACGTCTCCTTCTTTTCCTTTGGATGCGACGAGTGGCCTCCGTCAGGGTCACGGTCAGCAGACCGAGTACGGGGCTGCGAGTTGAGCATGTCACGAAATGCCTTGTCCTGGATCGGCGCAGTCCGCAATCCGTTTTCAGGGACTGGCCTTTTGCGCCTGTCTTCGGAGCGCTTTTCGCCTTGTTCGGAGGCGGGTGCGAAACGATGTGCCAACGGAGAGGGCTTCGGCTGCTGTACTTCGTTGTTGTTGTTGTTGTTGTTGTTATTGTTGTTGGTATTCACTGCGTCATCCGATCGCACAGAACGAGAACGTCCAAGCAGATTGAAGCGATTTTTGGCGTTGGGTCTCCTCTGGGAGCCGTATTCAGAAGGCAAAGGATGTTGGGACGATTTGGTGCTGCCAGCATCGTTGCGCTGGTCAAAGTCGTGAGTGGTATCTGGAGAGCGCACACCGTTAGAGATCGGCAAGACTTGTCTAGGTAGCATGATTTTTCGCTTACCACTAGATATGCTAGCGTTGTCCAGAGACCTACTCACGTCTGGAGACGATCCTGACGCTTGCTTGTATGGGTGGGGGTGATGCGAGGACGACGGAACCGGCCCCGATTCTGAGACCTGTCTCATCGTCGACATGCCACCCTCTGCCCCCACTCTTGTCGTCGACTTGGACGCTTTGTGGTGCGAAAAGAAGCGTCGCGACGACTCTTCGCGGGGAGGAGTGGCCGAGTGGGCAGACCTGGGTGGCGCCGGATGAGGGTGCGAGTGCGAGTCCTGAGAAAGGCTGTTCATCTCATGGTGGCTCGATCCCAGTCTCGAGGGCGACGCAGGGCTCTGAGGGCTCTGTGGACTTTCGGCACTCGACGACTGGGTCGCGCCTTTGTTGTTCTGATTGCTTGAAGACAAGGAGGGGGATTTCGGCATCTTTCGCAGCGTCCTCCGCGGTTGGGCCCAATCCAACGGCTGCAACACGTATTAGCCGTGGGCGCCCTCAATTGGCAGACAAGGCAATGTGACGAGTCAAGGGGCTCGACGATGCTGTGCGCTCTTGGCAGCGACGGTATCAAGCACGGTGGGTGTTTACCTCGACACTGTTGTCCGACATGACGATTAGCTTCGATTCCAGCGAGGACACAGGGTGGAATGTGGGCATCCGCGCTATACACACCTGACGGGCCCGTCACCCTAAGATGAATGGGGCCCCGAGAGACTAAGCAGGAACCCGCAACCAGGCCAGCTAAACTGTACTTGTGCAACGCGCGGATCACTTGTGCTTGCTTCGTGGCGCTTGTTTGGTGTTGGTTGGGCGGCGGGATTCGACAAAGGGGAGTCGGCGTCAGTGGTTGAAGCTTATGCGCGAGCTGGATCTAGTCCGTCAGCCCGTTTGTTACACGACCGAAGGAGGCAATTGCGGAAGCACAATGGGCGCGGCAAACGGGCGAGGAGACGAGGCGGGTTATTGGGGGAAAGGGAGAGGAGGGGGAGGGGATGACGGGAAGGGGGGGGGGGGAGAGAGAGAGAGAGAGGGCTTCTAGTTTCAGAGAAGATAAGATAGAACAAAGAGCAGCGACTTACAATCCGCTAGGGCGGGTCGTCTCGGACTGCCGGGCGCAGGGTGACACGGTATCGTCGTAATGTATGGCGAGGAGCTGAGAGGTGCAGCGTGAGGAGCAGACGCGATCCGGGCCGCAGGAGGCACCGCGTGGATTGGGGCAAGGTAGGGCCGGGAGGGGCGAGGCAGGCGAGAAGACACAGACAGGCTACTGGCTGTGCGTAGGGCGAAGGTGGGTCAAAGCAGCGAGGTCGCAACAAAACGCAGGAGTAGTTGTTGGTTGTCACGGAGAGCGGTCTGGTGGGACGTGGGAGGGAGCGGTGGCTGGCGAAAAGGGACGGCGGCGGCGGAGAGCGGGTGCCTGGCACTGAGGGCGGCAGCTCGTGGGGGAACAAGGACGGACGGACGGACGGACGGGGTCGGGAAACAGGCAGTCCGTCCAGTGGCAGGGCGGAGCAGCAATCGACGGGCGCGTGCGAGGTCAGGTCGGTCAGGTCGGTCAGGTCGGTCAGGTCAGTTGTTTCGTGGGCTTTGATCTGGAGCGATGGATGCAGCTAGCTATAGTCGCAGGTCCAAGTCGCATCTGGCTGGTGTGGGCGCCGTCCAGGAGGTCCTTGTACGGCTCTTCGGGCGGCTGTTGCTTAAGAGCCGCCGTCTTCTTTGGGTGCCTCTTGCGCTTCGTGAAGTCTGATGAGGACCGCCAGACTTGGTAAATATAGATGCTCTGAGCCTCCCCCCCCCCCCTGGTCCACCGCAATCTGAGCAAAGACGAACATTGCATTGCTGTCCGCGTCGCGTCTGGGGTGTATCCGCTCAGTTGCCCTCTAGGTCGGGTGTTCTGCGACTCGAACCAAAAGCCTGATTACAGCTATTCTAACCCAATGCTTCCTGTCTATATTCCATCCCATATTTTTATTTTGCCCCTGATCTTTGGCTCGTGTGCCACAGCTCTCGCGACCAAGCCTCGGTCTGCCCACTGCTGTCTCCGCTCCCCGCTGCGCCCAACACACGCTCGCCTCCTCCGGACAATCAAACACCATCCGCTCTGATCCGGCGAGCTGTACTTAAACACACGCGCAGCAATCCGCAATGCCATTGCCGCGTGCTGACGACGACGACGACGACGACGACGACGACGACGACAACAACAACAATCACGCCGACAACAACAACAGCAACAACGATTCAGGTCGTGATGGCTACGAGAAGGCCCCGCGCGCGGCTCGCATCGCTTGGATCCCTGTCCCGACCCCCGACCCTCCGAACCTCGCCATAGCCTGCAGCGGCATTGCGTATTCCTCATCTCTTCTGCCCTGCATTGTTCGACGTCTTTGAGGCATGCTTGGCAATGGCGGCAGCTTCTAAACCGCGACTACGACCGTCTAGAGATTAGTCGTGCTGGTGTTGTGCGTGCAGGCCCAAGGTTCCTGCGCGTCGCTACTACCGTCGTGAAAGCAGTGCTGTCAGAGTTTATCCCAAGCAGACTGCCACCAGTTGAAACAAGGAATCGCCTCTCGTGGCCATCGAGGTGCCGTTGTTTCACCGCCGCACCTGACCAAATTTTTAGATTGGGCCCGACCGACAGACGACAGCTGGAGACGACGAGGAAGAACAAGGCTCATCGCCAAGCTCACTCTGACGCCAGCACTACCAGCGCTACTGCTAGCCTCTTCGCCTGCTGGCATGAAACACTTAGCTGCTCGTCTGCTCGTCTGCTCGTCTGCTCGTCTGCTCGTCTGCTCGTCTGCTCTTCTTGCGGCTCAAATAGCAGCCGCAGCCCATTACCAAAGGCCTGCAACAGTCGTCTTTTGTTCCAAGGCAGCGGCTCTTGGGCCTTGGCTCTGCCGCTTCCGGCAGCAGTTGGTGGTGAGATACAGACAGGGAGTCGACGCGCAATGCTCACCCACGCTTCGCTCGACTTAATCCGTCGATTGTCAGCACTGGAGATGCCATCGCAAGGCGCTGTCCAAGGGTCGAATAAGGGAACGAGGAATGGCGGGCGGGACTTGAAGTGCAGCACACACAGCGGACGGGAGTGCAGCAAACAAGGTCATCAGTGACGTTGTCTGTGCGCCGCCGATGAATCGAGGCCACTGGACATCCATGGACTGGAGTCTCCGCGTCCCCCGCGTGCCTGCCGATCCTCCACCCGCACCTTCACTGACACCACCACACCTCATCACCACACCTCACTCACTTCCTGCTCTGTAAATAATTCCATGAGCACTGCACTTGCTGCCACTTCCCTCTGCCGCATCGGGAACTCGTCTTCGAGTCCTCAGCGTCTCCTTGGTGCCGTCTCTTTCTTTGGCGTCCTCCCTTCTCCCAACATCTCTCCACTCTCATCTGCATCTTTCAACCTTGGAAACATTCTCAAACATTCTCAGCCATCTTGATAGCTTGCATTGCTCCTGCGCCTGTCTACACGCTCAGAGTCTACAGCATCGTCTACCTTTTTGCTCGACACAATGGCACCAACTACTGTTTACTACCTGCCTCTGACCGACGGCGGAGCTCCAGATGTCCCCGGCGGCTACATCTACATGCCACCTCCCACCGACAAGCCCTACGTCATTCGATTCGCCATTGACGGCACCAGCTCCATCTGTCGCTTCGGCAGCTTGTGGGTCAACATTCCCGCCAAGGGCGAGCAATTCCAGCGTGATCGCTTCCGGGAATACAAGTAGGTTTGCTGTGTCAATGTGAGCTCGACTCGTTTTGACAAAGTCAGGCTTCGTCCCGACTTCAATGGAACCATTGAAATTGACTACCCCATCTACTCTGCCGGCGCCTTTGCCTTTTACTCGACCTATACGCCTCTGCCGGAATTTTCTCCCGATGACCTTGTTTCGCCCAAACCAACGAAGACGCCCACCTACTACATCGACGTGTCACCAAAGCTGAAGCTCGGGAACACTCTCATGCCTCTAGACTCGCTGTCCATATTCTCAATCATCTCCAAATTCATGGGCAAATACCCGACCGACTGGGAAAGCCATTTGGCCGGCATCAGCCAGAGGGGCTACAACATGGTCCACTTCACTCCTTTGATGATGCGAGGAAATTCCAATTCGCCATACAGCATCTTCGACCAGCATCAGTTCGACAAGAATCTGTTTCCTCGCGGCGAGCAGGACATTGCTGCCATGGTCGAGAAAATGAAGGACCAGTACAAGCTGTTTGCTTTGACAGATGTCGTCTGGAACCACACTGCAAACAACAGCAAGTGGCTGGAAGAGCATCCGGAAGCTGGATACAATCTCGAAACCGCTCCACATCTCGAGGCTGCTCTCGAACTCGACACTGCCCTACTCAAGCTTGGCAGAGACCTCCCGGAACTCGGTCTCCCAACGATCATCAACAGTTTTGATGACCTTCAGAGAATCATGACTGCGATCAAGACCGAGGTCGTTGACAAGCTTCAGCTTTGGCAATACTACGTTGTCGATGTCGAGCGCAACACAAAGGAAATTGTGAAAGCATGGACCGAAGGCGAAATCACTTTCCCTGACAACGCGTTTGGAAGGCTCGGCGTCGCAGGCATCCAGGAAGTCAAGAATTGGCCGTCCAAGCAAAAGGTCGACTGGCTCATCCAGCACGCGTTCCTCGGAAACGACAGGCTTGGTCAGAGGTTCCGCCGCCGAATCGACCCAAGAACCGCTGCAGCCCTGCTTGCTGCTCTGTTTGGTCGGTATGAGAGCATGAAGTCGGGCAGCTCGGACGAAAGGTCCGCTTATGACACCATGTACAAGTTCCTTCAAGACGTCAATGTCGAGTTTTACAAGGAATACGACGACGACGCGGCAACAATCATGGATCAGCTGCGCAACCGCATCAAGTACGTCCGTCTGGACGACCATGGCCCAAAGCTTGGCGTAATCAACAAGAGGAACCCCCTGATCGAGTCCTACTTCACGAGGCTGCCAGACAATGCGACGACCAGGAAGCACGGCAAACGAGCCCTTGCCCTCGTCAACAATGGCTGGATCTGGGCGGCCGACGCAATGAAGGACAATGCCGGTCCGCAGTCTCGAGCATATCTCCGCAGAGAGGTCATTGTGTGGGGCGACTGTGTGAAACTCCGCTACGGCAAAGGCCCTCAGGAAAACCCCTTTCTCTGGGACTTCATGACCAAGTACACTCGGCTCATGGCCAAGTACTTTACAGGATTCCGCATTGACAATTGCCACTCGACCCCCATTCATGTTGCTGAGCACATGCTGGATGAAGCACGCAAAGTCCGTCCTGACCTTGTCGTTGGCGCAGAGCTCTTCACTGGCTCCGAAGACATGGACTTTGTTTTCTGCAAACGCCTCGGCATCAGTTTTCTGATCCGGGAAGCCATGCAAGCTTGGAGCACCCAAGAGCTGAGCCGATTGGTCCACCGTCACGCGGGTATTCCCATTGGCAGTTTCGAGCTCGACGAGATCAGTCAGGTCGCTGCCTCTTCTGAGAGCGTCAACGGTGCAGCGTCCCACGAGATTATCCGGAGAATTCGGCAGAGCCCCGTCCACGCCCTGTTCATGGATTGCACTCATGACAACGAGGCACCCGCTCAGAAGCGCGATGCTCGAGACACACTCCCAACCGCTGCCCTTGTGGCAATGTGCGCCTGTGCCACGGGAAGTGTCATGGGCTTTGACGACTGTTACCCCGAGCTCATCGACCTTGTTCATGAAACCCGCAGCTATTCGTCAGCGTACTCGACCACAGGTTTGCTCAAGGTCGAGGCAGCGGAGGGAGGCATTGGCGGAATCAAGAAGCTTCTCAATCAAATCCACACCCTCATGGGCCAAGACGGTTACGACGAGACGTTCATTCACCACGACCGCGAATACATTACCGTACATCGTGTGCACCCTCATACCCGAAAGGGTTACTTCCTGATTGCTCACACCGCATTCCCGGGCTACGGCAATGGAGATGGTGGTTTCCCCCCTGTGCACCTCCCTGGCACGAAGGCCAAGCTCATGGGCTCATGGTCTTTTGAGGTCGATGCTTCTGCCCAGGCCAAGACAAGCGTTAGAAGCGACAAGAAGTTGCTGCGAGGCTTGCCCAGTCGAACAAGAGACATCACTGGCGTCAAGATCGAATCGGCTGGCGACGACACCACCATTTCAGTCCCCGCCAACTTCAACCCTGGTAGTATCGCCTTGTTCGAGACTTGGATTCCAAGCTGCGAGCATTCCGAAGGCCTCGACAAGTTCGTCACAAGCGAGGGTGCGTCCGCATTCAAGAACTGCAGCCTCGTCGACCTCAACCAGGTTCTTTACCGCTGCGAGCCCGAGGAGCGAGACTTGAGCGGCGGCAAAGACGGTGTGTACACTGTACCCGGCGTTGGTCCACTCGTCTATGCTGGATTGCAAGGCTGGTGGAGTGTCCTACGCGACGTGGTAAAGTACAATGACCTTGGTCATCCAATCTGCAACCACCTTCGCGAAGGTCAGTGGGCTCTGGACTACTGCGCTGGTAGGCTCGAAAGGTTGTCGAAGCAACCTGGGTATGAGAACCTCCACGCGGTCTCGACCTGGCTGAACCACCGATTTGACGCCATTCGCAAGATTCCAAACTTCCTCTTGCCAAGATACTTTGCCCTGACGATCCAGACTGCGTACAACGCCGCAGTTGCTCGTGGTATTGAGCTTTTGAATGACAACGTCCGCAACGGCCAGAGGTTCCTCCAGAAGCTTGCCTTGGTCAGCATTCAAGTGACGGGCCACATGAACAACGCTTCGCTTTGGCCTGATAAGTCCGTTCCCTCCATGGCGGCAGGTTTGCCGCATTTCTCGAACGACTGGGGAAGAGCCTGGGGTCGCGACATCTTCATTTCTCTCAGGGGTCTGTATCTGGGCACTGGTCGTTACAGCGATGCGAGGGAGCACATCATGGCGTTCGCCAGTGTCGTCAAGCATGGAATGATTCCCAATCTCCTCAGCAGTGGCAAGCTGCCTCGATACAACTCTCGAGACTCGGTCTGGTTCTTCTTGCAGAATATTCAGGATTACACCAAGATCGTACCCAAGGGCAGTGGCCTTTTGCAGGAGAGCGTCAAGCGACGGTTCCAGCCGTATGACGACACTTGGTTCCCTTGGGACGACAAGCGAGCCTACTCGACCAAGAGCACGATTGAAGACGTCATTCAGGAATGCCTGCAACGGCATGGCTCTGGTATGTCGTTCCGAGAGTACAACGCTGGTCCGAACTTGGACAGTCAGATGAAAGACCCGGGATTCAACATTGACATTCACCCCGACTGGAAGTCTGGAATCATTTTTGGCGGCAACCAATTCAATTGCGGTACCTGGATGGACAAGATGGGCGAGAGCGAGAAAGCCGGCAACAAAGGTATTCCGGGAACACCGCGCGATGGGGCCGCCATCGAGATCACTGCCATGCTCTACAGCGCGTGCAAATGGGTTGCCGAGTTGCACGCGCAAGGTCTCTACAAGTACGATGGCGTCAACACATCCACGGGACACCTCAAGTTTTCCGACTGGGCGGCGAAGATCAAGAACAATTTCGAATGGGCATACTACATTCCGCGCGACGAGGCCGATGACAAAAAGTACGACGTCAACACGAGCATCGTCAACCGCCGTGGTATCTACAAGGACTTGTACCGCTCAGGCAAAGAGTACGAAGACTACCAGCTGCGACCCAACTTCCCTATTGCCATGAGCGTGGCGCCGGACTTGTTTGATCCTGACAAGGCTCTCTACGCCATCTACATGGCCGACAAGATTCTCCGCGGCCCCACGGGTATGGCAACGCTTGACCCCTCGGATCTAAACTACCGCCCCTACTACATCAATTCCGATGATTCCACAGACTTCCACACCGCCAAGGGACGCAACTACCATCAGGGACCCGAATGGCTGTGGCCCACGGGCTTCTTCCTGCGCGCCTTTTTGCGCTTCGACCTGATGCGTCGCAAAACGCCTGAGGAACGGATTGAGACTTACCAACAGGTCACCAGGCGTTTGCACGGGTGCATGGAGGCGATTGACCAGAGTCCGTGGGCTGGACTGACGGAGCTGACGAACAAGGATGGTGCATTCTGTGCAGATTCAGTGAGTGTTTTTTTTTTTTTTTTTTTTTTTTTTTTTTTTTTTTTTTTGCCTGCAAATTGCTAACACGATGCTCAATAGTCTCCCACACAATCATGGTCGGCTAGCTGCCTCATTGATTTGTATCAAGATGCAAAGGAATTCACAGATGGGCAGTAGAATTGGGGCAGTAATGGCGTCAGCAGAGGAGCGGCAAGACCTAGACCTAGAAAAGAGGTTAGTTGGAGCGACTCGGTACGGGACAACGACCGGCGTGAGGAACCAAAGTTGCAGGACGAAGTGATGTTGGACAGGACAGAGAGTGGCTTTCTTTACCTACTGTCTCTTCTCCCTATGTAGTCAGGTAGCACCTAGACCCTAGACAGATTGCCTGTTGGAAGAAATGCACGGTACCTTTTCCCTAGTGGTTAACAAACGCTTACTGCCTATGTACGTCTGGGATGACTGTATCTGAGTTGGTGAATGACTGCTTCCTGAGTGCAGAGGTAGCAAATGACACCTCTCAAATGTAGCTAGCTTTCTGATCAAGTCTGAATTGACCAGGCAATGACCAAATCCCTCATTTTCTATGCCTCAGGCAAGTTTTGAATTGTGGGGGATGTTCGACCAGGGCATTCGGAGAATAATCGGTCAATCAACGCGTCCCGTCGCGTCGAGTGGGTGTGACGGGAACACGTCTGTAGGTAGGTCTCAGCCAAGCCTGTTCTCAACCCGCCGCAATACACCACAACAATGGCCCCCAGCAGCTCGCCCTTTGCTTCCTCCCAGACCAAAAAGCAGGCTTCGATTTCAAGCTTCTTCCAGAAAAGAGCACCCGCCAACCCACCGAAACAGAAACCAACCGCGTCGCCTGAACTTGCCTCTTCACCTCCAATCGAAGCCTCGAAAGTTGCGCCCAAAGTTGATGATCACGATGAGCCCCCAAAGGACGAATACGAAGAATATGAGCCCTCTGTATCTAGGCGCAAATTCTCAAATGCGTTGAAACGCGCGAAGACGACTGAAGCAGCAGACGAGAATGCTGCCCCAGCTCCTGCAGCCAAAAGACCTCGCAGGAACGTAATAGACGACGACGATTATAAAGAAGATACCAATGATGTTTCCGGTCCAGAATCTATCGTCACCCCACAAATCGAGCCTTCCGAGGACGGCAGCACATCGCTCGGGCGTGTGAGCGATTCCGGCCTGAACGGCACCCGCAACGCGAAAGTGACGGAGCGCACATCGCGATATCTCTTTTCGAGCTCACCGATAGTGGCGACAGAGGGCGAGAATAATGTCGAGAGTGACGACGAGGAATCACGAAGGCGCAAGGAGCGGTTGCACCGGCAATTCGTCAAGAAGCTAGGGCGGCCAGACAGCATGGCAGAAATAAAACGGAAGAATCATGTCTTGGACGGTGCAGACTCAAAGGAGGGTGACGAGGGCGGAGAAGAAGATGGTGCTCTGGATGAAGAGGATGAGGAACCAGCAAACAAAGCCAAGGGGAAGGGCGGCGCGAAGGCGAAAAAGGGCACAAGCAAGTTGACTCCCATGGAGAAGCAAATCATCGAACTCAAAAAGAAGCATGCGGACACAATTCTGGTTGTCGAGGTGGGGTACAAGTTTCGCTTTTTTGGCGAGGACGCTCGAGTTGCGGCGAAGGAGTTGGGAATTGTGTGCATACCCGGCAAAATGAGGTTTGACGAACGTGCGTTGCCTTTTCATTTTCCTTGCAGTCAAATTTTTTCATTGCTGACGATTCGGAGATCCCTCTGAAGCGCATCTCGACCGTTTTGCCGGCGCCAGTTTCCCTACTCACCGTCTGCATGTTCATGTCAAGAGATTGGTAGCCGCGGGTCACAAGGTGGGCGTCGTGAGACAGCTCGAAACCGCAGCGCTGAAAGCTGCGGGAGACAACCGAGGCGGTCCTTTCGTCCGCAAGCTCACAAATCTCTACACCAAAGGCACCTATATTGACGACGTCGAGGCTCTCGAAGGCAACGGTGCAGGCGCCAATGGACCCTCGAATAGTGGTCACCTACTCTGCCTCACAGAAAGCAACGCAAAGGGCTGGGGAACCGATGAAAAGGTACAAGTCGGCATTGTGGCCGTACAGCCTTCGACCGGAGACATTATCTACGACGATTTTGAGGACGGCTTTATGAGGAGCGAGATTGAGACGCGATTACTGCACATTGCGCCTTGCGAATTTATTGTCGTTGGCGAGACCTCGAAAGCAACTGAAAAGATGATACAGCACCTGTCGAGATCAAAAAGCAACGTCTTTGGAGACCAGGCGAGGGTTGAAAGAGTCGAGAAAACAAAGACCATGGCTGCGCAAGCTTACAGCCATATTTCCAACTTCTACGCAGACAAAGTCAAGAATGCCGAAGGCAGCTCGGACTCTACAAATGTCTTGGACAAGGTCCACCAGCTGTCAGAGCATGTCACAATCTGCCTTTCGGCCATGATCACTCACATGAGCGAGTATGGTCTCGAGAATGTCTTTGGCCTCACCAAAAACTTTCAGCCGTTTTCTGCTCGATCCCACATGTTGCTCAATGGAAACACCTTGACCAGTCTCGAGGTGTACCAGAACCAGACAGACCACACCGTCAAAGGCAGTCTCTTCTGGACAATGGACAGAACCAAGACCCGCTTTGGCCAGCGATTGTTGAGGAAGTGGGTTGGACGGCCTCTTCTCAGCAAGCCACACCTCGAGGAGCGCATCGCAGCCGTCGAAGAACTCCGAAGCAGTGAGAAGCTTGCCTCGACTGACAAGTTGAAGAAATTGCTGTCTCAGATTCGGACGGATCTTGAAAAGTCACTGATCAGAATCTACTACCAAAAATGCACTCGGCCGGAGCTCCTCGGAGTCCTGCAGACGCTACAACGGATTGCTGGAGAGTATGCGCATGTCACGTCTCCAGAAAAGGCCGGGTTCAAGTCGGAATTGCTCCAGACAGCGATCGCGAACCTGCCGCTCATCTCGACGGATGTGGTTGGTTTCCTTGAGCGCCTCAATCTCCAAGCAGCCAAGGACGACGACAAATACAACTTCTTTCAGGAAGAGCACGAGACGGAAGACATTACAGATCATAAAATGGGGATTGTAAGCGTCGAGCATGAGCTCAACGAGCATAAAAAGAATGCGGCAGCGACGCTCAAGAAGTCCAAGGTGCAGTACGTGACCAAATCCGGCATCGAGTTTCTCATCGAAGTGAGCAATATCGAAATCAAACGAGTGCCAGCGTCGTGGATCAAGATTAACGGCACCAAGGCTGTTTCTCGCTTCCACACGCCAGAAGTCAAACGTTTCATTCAAGACAGAGACCTGCATAAAGAAGCGCTGGCAGCCGCCTGCGACGCAGCATTCAAGGCTCTCTTGGGCGAAATTGCTACCAAGTACCAATCGTTCCGCGACTGCATCCAATCCCTCGCAACGCTCGACTGCCTCCTGTCTCTCGCCGAAATCAGCAACCAACCGGGCTACGTGAAGCCGTCGTACACGGACGACATTTGCATCGACGTCAAGGAAGGCCGGCATCCCATGGTCGAGCAGCTCCTCCTCGACTCGTACGTGCCCAACGACATTTCCCTCTCGTCGACGGGCACGCGCGCGCTGCTCATCACAGGGCCCAACATGGGCGGCAAATCCAGCTACGTGCGGCAAGTAGCGCTCATCAGCATCATGGGCCAAGTGGGATCGTACGTGCCGGCGGCGGCGGCGCGGCTGGGCATGCTCGACGCCGTCTTCACGCGCATGGGCGCCTTCGACAACATGATGGCGGGCGAGTCGACCTTCATGGTCGAGCTGTCCGAGACGGCCGACTTGCTCAAGCAGGCGTCGCCGCGCTCGCTCGTCATCCTCGACGAGCTGGGCCGCGGCACCAGCACCCACGACGGCGTCGCCATTGCCGCCGCCGTCCTCGATCACCTCGTCCGCGCCGTCGGAGCCCTCGTCCTCTTCATCACGCACTACCAGAACCTCGCCAGGCTCGCCGACGGCTTCGATGGTCGCGAGCTCAAGAACGTGCACATGCGCTTCGAGGAGAGCGGCGACGGCGGCGGCCGCCGCGACGAGGTCACGTTTCTGTACGAGGTCGGCGAGGGCGTCGCCCACCGCAGCTACGGCCTCAACGTCGCCCGCCTGGCCAACGTGCCCGACTCCGTGCTCGACGTTGCCGCTGTCAAGAGCCGCGAGTTGGAGCACGAGATGCGGAGGCGCGCCGTTGCTGGATTGTAAGTTGCCCCTACCCAATCCATTAACGTTGCTTTTGGCACACTGATTGACGAGTTGTAAATAGGTCGAGCGCCATGGCGAGGCTGCTGGACAAGGGCGACGAGACGGACTTGGAAGCGCTGGTCAGCGGTGTTGAACAGCTGTAGTGTGTTTTCGGCGCGGTGATTGCGTTAAAGACCTTAGAGGATGTTTGTTTCAACGGAGTTTTTTCCCCTCGAAAAAAGGCGCTGAAGATCACGGTGTTCTGGTTAAAACGGCGGCAAGGAATAGCTACAAGAACTTCAAGCGATCATGGTGAAAAATTTCAAAAGTATCTCAGCCAGGCAGCGTCACGTTTGAGTCTGTCGTGCCCGAAAATGTTGGCTTTGACAAGACGATAACAAGCGATAGCTCCAGAGGCTCCATCAGCTGGATAGATGTGCCTTAACAGTCGTCGATACTGAAACTTGCAGATTGCAGTTGCAAGAAATCAGGACAGTGCGTTTCTATTGCACATATTCAGGGGGACACAATCGTTACTCACGACGCGAGTGAAGTTGATCAGATTTCGCAGATGACCGAAACGGTTAGCTAGAAGGCATGCCGCCGTGGCTTCCCTTAGCAACACTGAAAAAAGGAACAAGAAAGAGAGGAAAAACAAGAAGTCGAAAGATACCTTGGATATAAAAAACTTCAATGCTGAGCCAGTCGAAATGCCATCGCGTCGTGTCCTCGTTCAGCCATCTATTTTTGTTTGCCCGTAAATCGTGTCTTTTTCTGTTGCCTTCGCGCCCTCACGCAGCACCTCAATGCCATTCGGCACTGGGCGCGTTAATGGGGACTGCCATTGGCATGCCGCTTGCCGTTTGA
Source organism: Phyllosticta citriasiana (assembly GCF_038021145.1). Lineage (NCBI taxonomy): Eukaryota > Fungi > Ascomycota > Dothideomycetes > Botryosphaeriales > Phyllostictaceae > Phyllosticta > Phyllosticta citriasiana. Next base: position 1,017,581 of record NW_027117279.1, on the reverse strand, counting down.
GGTCTCATCAGCATCGCCGATGCGAGGTGGGCTTTTCGAATCACCGCTCGAGAAGGGGCTCTTGCTGCGCCTGCAATCGCGATTCGTTAATTCAGAGGAAAGATCAAAAGGGGGCCGGCTACGCACGATCTCCTTCGTTGTGCCTCTTTTCTAAAGTCTTCAATGATTTTGAGCATTTCTTTGCGTCCAGCGCTTGCATCGAATTCCTTGTCGCGCATGCCCATGCTGACTTTCTCTCTGGAACCCGCTCTCAGCAGCTTATTCAAGAGCAAGTGCCGCATCATGAGACAAACGAAGACACCGCAGTCGCTGCCATTCTCTTGCTGGGGGGAGTCGCGCATGGGTACGAATCTGATGGGTTGACGTAACAGCGTGGCAATCTTGCGCGTCACATTTTCTGCTTCCCTGTCGTTGGACTGCTGTAGTGAGTCGTAATGAAAAGCGACGCCGTCGACGGCGCTGACTAGCAGTAACGACCAATGCGAACCGCCCTCTGCCTCCATGGAATTCCTGCAGTCATTTATGGGGAGAAATATGTGCGTCGTCTCGGAGAAGTTGGGCAGCGCGTCTTCGACGACGATGGGGTTCTGGGTCTGAAGGAGCATGAAGACCATCGAGGGGCGCAGAAGGTTGATTCTGGCTCGCGGGTATTCTACCAGCTTCTCGTGTTCCAGATACCTGCGCGGGTTAAGCGTCAACAATTCTGCGTCGCTCTCGTCCTGTTGGCAGGTGGCAGTACTCTTCCCAGAACGAAATTGCCTATCATCTTGTCAGGAATCTGTTCCACTCCATGGCTACAATATACCAACATTGTCAGTCAACCAATCCGACCGTATGCAGCTCACATCCTCCTTGGTTACTGCGCAATTATGTCCTTAGCACTTGGCACGAACAGGTCAGGTCGGACTCGTAACATACGGGACACATCGTGATCTACCGTCGCGTTAGCATTGTCGTGAGGTCTTTCGAGTGAGGTGCTTACAGCTGAGGTACGTATCGTGTGGTGATAGCTGTGTGCGTGGTCAGCGGCATGATTCGTACAGCCTTACGACGGGTGCCGGGATGCGCCTGGCCAAGTGTGATTCGTGGGTTGCGAAGCGCTCAGGGGAGGACAGGAAATGGACGGCTTTCTCTCGGGAGAAGCAAAGACGCAAGCTTGTAGCAGTCGATGGATGGATTAAAGCTGTCGCTCCGTGCGGGGTCCGTGTCGAGAGGTTGTTCAACGGACAGGCTGGGGCATCTCGGAGCCGTGGTACGCGTGCGGCCCAATTGCGGGAGTGCCAGAGGGCTGGGATAGTCAAAGTTCCACACAGACACTTACATTGTCGCCGAAATGTTTGCTCACGCGGCCTCCAAAGGGGTGGAAGCCAGACATTGTGGGGTAAAAGTCGGCGGTCGGGGGGCAAGAGGAGAGGAAGAGATTGCGAGGGTCTAGAAGTCGAGAGGATTGGTAGAACAAGGGATGAAGGCAGATTAGAGGAGTGGACTGGGAATGGTGTTTGTCGAGGCCAAGAAGCGAGAAAACTGGTCGAGTCGCTGGCTGTCTTGGACTGGAGTGTCTGTGCAGGGCGGGTGATGACGTTTGTGGGGGGAGGGAACCTCGAGTACCGACCTACCTACCTACAGTACCTACCTACCTACCTACTTACCTAACCCGGCGTCAACACGTCAACGCATTCTTCTTGCGCCGCCCAATGTCGCTCCATCAGCGCTACCTTTCCACCTGATCATTGCCCCATCATGCTATCGACCCACGAACCTCTGTCGTGCATACACCTCCACTATTCTCCCTGAACATCATGACCGCCAGGAGCTCGAGTCCCTGCATCCGTCAGGGACTGCTCCCGCGTTTCTCCACTTACTCAATCAGAAGCATGGCCGACACGGATAAGTCAAGTACAATTCATCTTGATCCTCTCACTATCTTCCTTCGATATATCTCGGCCGCTTCCTTCCTCCCGCCCGCAGCGACGCGCAGCAAACTTGTTCCAACGTGGGCTAGCCCAAGCCGCTGGCAGACTGCGCCTAAACGAAGGATTGCATGCACACGTCATCGGTTCTGTGAGCTCGGCGACATCCCATTCCGATATTCGCGTCAAAAAGTTGCAGCATGCGCGAGCAGCCGACTGTTACGTGCATCCACCCTGTGTGACCTGTGAATTCGATCACCAAGAACTCGAGATTTCTTGTTCCTATTTTAATCGGAATCTTGCCAAGTATGGTGGTCTATAGAAGATGAAGTGTAGGCGGGCTGGGGATCTCTAAATGACCAGAGACGTGGATACTGACAGCCCAGGGAGAAAGGAAACCGGCAGATATGCCTTCCAGTCCGTGGAAAAACTCACCAGCGCAAACCACCTCGAATCACAGCCACTTGGCCATTCTTCGGACAAAGAAGCGATCCATCTCGCATCAGCGCGCAGTGCTCTAAGTCCTTAATACCGGTCCAGCCCCGGGGTATGAAGAAGTATCGACGCAAAGGATCCAGGTCGATGCCAAAAGAATGTGGCTCCAATCTGAATGTGCACAGCCAAAGATCCGAGTCCAGATATGCTGACCTCGAGCCCGACATAAAGCCCAGGGGTACCCTGATTTTTTCCTAGGACATTTCGTGGAATTGTGAGTTCTTGAAGATATCCCAATGAACCATCGCGACTGTCGGGATTCAAAGAGGAGGTGTTGAACACCAGAACGCACTTGGTGATTTTTCCTCGAAAAGGCCCTATGCTGACCTGGACGAGCAAATGTTGGCGATCGGGGCCCCCGATTGCCCTCGTCACTTTCATGTAGTCTGCAAGTTTGTCCCACGAATTCGGCCCAAATGATTCCAGTGCAGTCGTCATCACAGTCCCCGTAGTTTCTTCCTCGCGAACACTCGTAAAGCTGTCGACGCGGGCGAGGGCTTTTCCCAGCTTCATGCGGCGTTGTTCGCTGAAATCGGTCCATTGGAATATTTGCACGTCGTGTGGGCCAACGCCTAGAAAAAGATCTTCTCGACTTGGGTGGTTCAACCATTTCCTGGTTTCACTGCGCTCGAGGTTTGCAGAGGCTCGTATCTTGCTGTCATCGACTGATCGAATTTGACATTCGTCTTGAAAGACAAGCAGAAGCAGCTTCGAGTCGCTGCTTAGGAGCATTTCCTTCGGGCGAGCTCCCGAGTCGACTTCGACGGTCGTCTTGCTGATCTGGTTGAGGCTCAAGTTTTTGGATTGGTCGACTCGAGCAACAACGACGCGTCTATCCATCCACGCAATGAGATTTTGCGCATCGTCGCTCCATTTTAGATTGCTGCGAGAAAAAAACCCATAATCTTTTGCCAGTTCTAGTGAATCACCTGTGCGGGCATCGTGCAGTGTGACCAGGCCCTCTTCATCGCCTGTGCAGTATAGTGTTCCCATGGGGGCAACTGCCAGGACATCGATGTCTTCAAATTCTTCATCACTCTCCGACGATGAATGAGATGCGCACGTCAAAGTCTGATCTTCGCTTGCCTCATCCAGAAATGTCCCTTCGGATGCACTGAAGAGAAGCAAATTGTCAGAGGTCCACGCGTTCAAGGTATTCCATCTGATGTCGTAGAAGCGGGTGCAGTCCGGACTGAAGGCCATATCCGTAACCAAGTCTTCTGACGGGAGCTGGTATAGCGGCGTCAAAGTAGCGAAATTCCAGACGGTGACCGTCCCGTCGGGGCGTGCGGACAGGAACAGTTTGCCGTTCGAGCTGGCAGTGATTTCGTGTGTGATTGCTCGCACTTCCTCATACTCGTCTGTCACGGGATGCCACTTGAAAATGCATGCGCCTTTGAAGAATCCAATGATGTGGCCACTGACGGGATTCCAGGTAAAGCGCGGTACACGTAGCCAAGATGATGACGGATGCGTCTTGTCCCGGAACTTGCCCTTTCCTATGCACCTGCCGATGCACTTGGCTCCCTCGACTGTCCACACCGCCAAGGGATAATTCGAATAGGACACTCCAATCTGTGTGGCATCTCCATTGAACGCTACACAGGTGGGACAGTTCATGATTGTCCCTTCGATATCGTGAGTCTCCCTTAGTAGAGCTGGATCAAGGACGCGCCAGCCTTTCTCAAATTCGTCAATTGGAAGCCACAACACGAGTCTGGTCGCCATGACTGTGTAGGCTTTGCTATCATTCACAGCAAAGGTAATCGTCATCGCGTCGTAGTTTGCTGGGTTTTGGCAGGTTGCAAGCACTCCCCCCCGACGGTATCGACCAAAGCTTGGTGCTCCGATAGCCGTAGCTGATCAGTCTGGTGCCCGCTCTGTTGAAGCTGATCGTCCCAGTAAACCCAAGAACGGCAATGTAGTGCCCGGCGCATATTACCTGCTCCGCGTCCACTTTGTCGGGAAGGTTGATTTTCGCTAGATTATCGTCCCACTTCTTGTATGACATGCCGGAGACGACGACTTGAGCCGAATCTGGATCGTGGAATCGACGGCGGATGAGCGAGTTTTCTGGACAAAGGGGAGGGACGAGTTTGTAAATGACGAAAGGGTCTGCGAGGAGGTGGATGCTAAATTTGCCAATCACTTTCACTAGGTCGACCGTCCACTGATCCAGAGTTTCCAGATCTGGAACCCGATGGAGCGTCTGGCTGCTCTCTTTCAGCAGTCTTTTGGTGACGCGACTGTATTTGCGTAAAATGTTGGATGAGCTGATCATAATCTCTAGCTGGCCGATGAGAGACAATGTGTGAATCCATGACAAAACAGCTGGACTTTGGAAGAACTGAATAAGGAGGTCCAGGGATTCGTCTTTGCGACTACTGTGCTGCAAGTGATGTGGCCAGGACACTGCAGCGTAGCAGATAAAAGGCTCTTTCAATTTGAAAGCCTCCGCATCCTGTAAGAGCTTGACGCGAAGTTCATCATCCATCAGAATTGAGAGACACTTTGCAAACAGTTCGCCGTGGGCTTCTCCCACATCAATCGCAAGCTCAGACTTCGTGATCTGGGTAAAGTATTCGCGAGCGGTCTGATGAACCATTTCGACCTGGCCGGCGCCATCTACGTGGATGAATTGCCCACAGATATCTCGTATCGTACTTTTGAGATCCAAGAACTCGGGGAAAGCTGGTCTAAGCGCTTCTGACAATTCCTTGAGATGCAGGGAGCGTTGCGAGCAGAGTGTCCACTGAAGCAAGACCTTTGAAAGGCGCCGATCGCTCCTCCGCAGGCTTTTGAGAATGTCGGTTTCCATGTGCTGGTAAAATTGGCTCATCTCGCCTGGCACCTCGTCTAGGACCTCATGAATGGCTTCTTCTGTGTGACATTGCCTGATTTGCTCAAGTACCAGGCGCGCCCAAAGGAAATTGCCATGGACTCGGCTCATTATCCTTTGCTTGATTTTTTCTCTGACCGCCGTGCTGCCACGCACATAACTCAGTCCCTGTTCGACCAGCAGCTTGATGTCGTTCACGTTGTGGCCGGTTCCATGTTTGTCGAATCTGCCTACGGGCAGCAGACGAGACACACGGTCGAATTCGAAGCTGAAAGAGTCCGTGCTGCGACTGAATATGCAAATTCGAATCGCCGTCTGAGACGAGGAAATATCTTTCAAAAGACTGATGAATGCTCCGGGTGAGTCGGATTCGTCCAGGGCATCGACTACCCAGTACAAGGGATACTCGACTGTCATTTTGAACAAAATTTCCTCGTAAATCTTTCGCCACATCATGGAGCAATCGGCCTTTCCGAGCCAAGAGCTCTCGGACGAAAGTTCTATCAAGGCGCGCCGAAAATCTGGTACGTCGCGAGCAATCTGGTACGCGAGAGACCTAAGAAGGTAACCCACAGACTGCTTCTGGATGTCGTTGGACCTGAAGAAGAAATATTGGCAATCGTATTTTGATCGCCGTAGCTGATCGATAAGGTAGCTTGAAATAGTCGATTTACCACTGGCCGGAGGCGCATTGTACCAAACGATTCGAGATCCTGGGGTCGGATCAATCCACGAGAGAATTTCTGGCTCGCCGAACAGCCATTCGCAGATTCCAGTGATCCTCTGCTGACGGAGTGCAACAAGATCATCTTCAGGGGTTGCCGAAACTGCCAACAGCCTTTGTATGGCCTTTTCCTCTTCAGTTGCTCGGCTGTGCAAAGCCCTGGAACTCGCATCTTTCAATCGACTCATGATGTCCTTGAGTGTTTTCAAGACGGTCTTGTAGTTCCTATCCTGAGGACTCGAAAATTTACAGACGTCGTGGTGGTCGGCATCGAGAGGAATAGAGATCTCGCTTGGGTAGCCCAGCACCGATGACTCCTTTTCCAGAATCTTGATCTTCGTGGGTCCAATTGCGGTCGCCAAAGTCTCGTAGAACGAGTAGATCAATAGTTTTGGTGCAATGTGGCGGAATTGCTCGTTCACGTCTTCTATCGTGGTAGATGTCTTTACCAAGTCTTGCACGAAGCCCTTTGGGGATCTGAGCGAAACCAACAAAACTCTGTTGAGGATTTTGGCCAAGTCTGTACCGCGGTGTGGAGTCGAGAGAAATACGACCCCAGAAACGGACTTGACGATGTCTTTATATTCCACGTCATTCTGGCCAAGGAGGTAGGCCTTCTTCACAACCAGTCCGCCCATGGAGTGGACCACGAACAGAATAGGCGCTTTTCCGATACGAAGAGGCTCGCCTTTGCTGCATCTGCCACGACGCATTTCTGACAAGAGCTCTTTCGCGAACGAGGTTATGTTCGAAATCCTTGCTGGAGTGCGAGAGGAGAAGTCGGCATTGTAACCAAAGGTCAAGATGCGTGCTTTCTTAATGTCTGGATCGAGTGGAAGCCAGTTCCCAGGCCAGAACATTGTGAGATCGTGGTTCTTGGACCACGTTTTTCGACTTCCACCTCCAAGCCCATGTACGAAGATAATGTCAAGAGGGGCATGACCCGATGGTTGGTGAACGACTTGAAGACCATGAATGTTTCCTTCGACAATGTCTGGAAGCAAATCATGTCGGTCGGTATTCAATTGGGGTTCTGGGATCGAGCTGGGCAGGATACGGTCGGAGAGATTTTTCGAACTGGAGATTTTGCGGATGCTCAAATCAAATAGTGATGGTCTCAAGGTTGACGCAGTACTTAAACTGCGTTCAGATTCAGTGTCCGGTGGGTTGTTGTATTTTTTGAGTGACTTGGTGGATCGAAACTTCTTTAGCTGTTTGGATTTTTGTCAGTGCAATCCACTGTGAAGAGCGAGCGAAAAATAACATTTTGTCATTTGTTCACTAAGCATTGATTTGCGGCACGTTGGTCCTCAAGCTGGAAACTGGCTGCGACTACCGCGAAAACCTTTGAAGAATAGAAAGAAAGAAACGCCTCCAGGATTCTTGGACTGATAGTCCGAATGATGTTGATGGAGGAGTTGAGAGAGCGCCCAAGTTCGAGGTTCCATTGAAGGACGACTGAGTCTTTCACGACTATCAGCAACGATTATGCACGCACGCAAGAGTCACTCAGCTCGTATTGGCGGGTTTGGTAGGGATCAGGCGGGTCACCTTCTGAAAAGAGGCGAGTTTTCCCTCATTTGCGCCAACAATGGATGTCTTGAGCGCTTCGCAACAAGTGGCCTCATTCTTCTGACCAGATTCCATCACGATAGATCTGAAGAGAATTTTCTTCAATCTAAGTGATTTCCAAATCATTCTGGCTACTTTTTTCCTTTTGAAACATGAGCAGGTCCGTGGGCATTGAGCTCATGAGCGCCAGCAGGGTGGAACAATCAAGGTCGAACGACTTTGTGGTGGATGCAAATGTCGTCGCGGCCTTTCCTGCCGGAAGTCGCGTCAAGTCCGCCATTCGACTTGCGAAATCGACATGGACAACCACAGCGCGCCTGCGAGTCGAATTTCCAGAAGGATTCGAGAGGGAGTACTTCCTCAAGTCTGATACCGATGACGCTGGTCATGATCTAGCAAAGGGAGAATTCCATGCCATATCTGAGATCTTCAATGTGGTCCCGGACATGGTACCTCGGCCGTTGTCTTGGGGAAAATATGCAAAAGGTCATCCAGAGACCTACTATACCCTGGCATAATTCATCGACATGAACGACCTGATCCGGATCGCCTCCCTGATCCGGATCGACTTTGCCAACAATTAGCACGGCTGCACAACGAAAGCAGGTCTCCGACTGGTCAGTTCGGTTTTCACACCGTGACTTGCCAAGGACAGACTCCTCAGGCCGTCTCCTGGGAGCATAGCTGGACAGCATTCTTCCTCAAGTTGCTACGCCATGTCGTGCGACTGGATTTCGAAGTGAATGGCTGCTGGGAAATGCTTGACTTATTGGAGCGCAGAGTCATGGCGCAAGTCACTCCGAACCTCATTGGAGCCCTTGAGCGAGATGGAAGACGTGTCGAGCCTTGCCTGATCCATGCAGATCTTTGGGAAGGAAACACAGGAACGAGTCGAAGGACGGGAGACGTCCTAATTTTCGATGCAGCCGCGTTCTATGCCCACAACGAAATGGAGACCGGAAACTGGAGGTGTCATTGTAACAAAATACACAGAAGGGTGTATAGAGACACTTGCCTGCGGTATGTCAGACCAAGCGAACCCGCTGGTCAATGGGACGACAGAAATCGAATGTACTCCATTTACTTCAACATCATATTCCCCGTCAATCATGGCAGCGCAGGAGAGGCAGTGCGACAGGCGTAAGTGAATTTTGACCAAAGCATGGTGTCGTCGTTGATAATCAGCCAGTGCATATGATAACATGTACTTTCTTGTCGACAAATACACTCCGTTTTCGAAGATTGAAGGGCCACGAAGGCTTATGAAGGGCGAAAGGGTCTTGTTGTCAGCAGAGAGGGACCACAACATTTCTTAATTTCTGAAGTTGTCGAATGAAAGGCGCTGAATTGTGGAAGAGTATGATACTGTTGCCATCCGCACATGCGAAACCGGTATCGAAAGGCTGAGCTTTGTTCAGGATGTCCATATGAATAGGCTAGCACGTCCGCGTGCCTGTTCATGGCCCCAAGGGACATCTAGTACTAGTTGACAATTAGTTTTCAAGAATGGCTAGTCTGTATTGAAATCCTTTGATGCAACACGGCCAGCGCACTATTGTGCGTTTCCGAGAAAATGGCAAATTTCGGGCTCATCTGCGGGTGCTGAGTGATGGCTCCCGGGCGTCGCCGTTGTGGTGAATGATAGCTCCCTAGTTGCAGCCATGGTGGTGGATTGCCGCTTGTTGGTTCAGCTGGGATGCCAGAAATTGCCATTTCTTTTGATACCCACTCTATCCTTGGTAAGTAGGCATCTTGTTTAGCAAGACTGTGCCAAAGACTTTCTGAGACTCAGATGATGCTCTGACTTCTTTCTCAATGCTCGACGCGGTGACAGTGCTTAGTGACTTTTGGAAGAGAGGAGAGGGCTGTTGGAGTTGCGTTGTGCAACGCCACCCTTTCTTGCCCAGACCTCGCTTGTTCGGTTCAGACGTCTTGTCATGTCCGAACGCGAGAGAGCTTATGCAATGCCGCCACACGAGGCGCTCAGTCGTGGCCATGACATCAACTGGTCAGAGCAATGGGCGTGCAGAGAAAGCAAAGAGGCACGACGGACCGCCGGCACGTCAAGCGGATCAACCGGGCAGATCTGTCGAGACTTTCAGCGGGAGATCGCTTAAGCTGAACATCCGACTTCGCTTTTTTCAATTGGAGCAGTTTCAGAACAACTGCCCAATCTTAGATGAAGTCCTTCTCCAGTCAAATTTGGTATGCCGCCGTCATGTGAGGAAGTGGCATGCTCGGCTAGGCTCCCGTGGACCCAGAGAGAGAGACCGGAAATACCTTGTTCTTAGTGGCCTGCAACTACAACGCGTGTTCGGGCCGTAGCATGTGGACGCGTCCGTCGTCTGCAGGTGGGGGCATCGGTACGACTCAATTTATCGTCTGATCGATTCCTAGATCTTGATATTGTCATGAGTCGAGATGGGGTCGGTTGGAGAGTGCGTGATTTGATGTCGCCTGGAATACATGCACCGCAGCCCGGGTTTCTTGTGGTGTTTTTGAGTTGCGGAAAAGGCTTGAGTTGAGCTTGAACGGGTCCTCTGAAGCTTGGCCTTGGCCCCTTGGAGGCCGAGAGAGACAAACAGGAGGTCGAACTGTTCCAGAAGCAAACATGGCATGCGTAAAGGGGCGCATTGCTTGGCGTTTCAACTGGCGTAGCGAGCGGGACCGCCAAGCCTTCTCTTACTGCATATCGACCTGGCCCGTGGGAGCAATGCCTTGGCGCCCACGCTGTCGAGTCTGGACTGTGGAAGTGGATCAATCAACTTCACCGAATCGATCCACATTTCCCGATGCGCTGTGTCTCCACTGTCCTACTTCGTTCGGACGTCCTGCCTCGGTGGCTGCCCGCAGCTGCGCTTTTGCCAGTCTGCGAAACGTCAGTCCCGTTTCATGGCTTTCTGACCCCCATGCCCCAGCAACTCCCAGATTCGCTTGGGTGATGCCGAGCGATTCAGTCGCTGCCGGAGATGAAGGGCCACGAACGGGTGTTGTTCTGGTGGAGAAATCGTCTGCGTGGACTTCGACATCGTCTGCTTCGTAGGCGAGCGCCTGGCTGTCATCCCTCCATATAAATGTACACCTTTGTCTGCCTTGAAACTTCATTCACCATCCAGTCCTTCCTGCTTCCATATTCCCTCTTTTCCAACAGTTGTGCCTGCTGTGCAGCCCACTATCACCATGAAGACCGCAGCTCTTGCAACCTTTGCTCTTTCCATGCTTGGCCAGCTGGCCCTGGCTGCCCCGACCAAGACGAACAACGAGAAGAGCAACGTCCTCGCCAAGCGTGCTGCCATTACTGATGGCCCCTCGGTCGGTTACGCCACCCTGAACGGCGGCACCACTGGTGGAAATGGCGGTGCCACGACCACCGTCTCCGACCTGGCCAGCTTCACCAAGGCTGCTACCGCCGAAGACGCTCAAGTCATTGTTGTCAGCGGTACCATCGAGGGCGGTGCTAAGGTCAAGGTCACCTCGAACAAGACCATCATCGGCCAGGACTCCAAGGCCATCCTGAGCAACATTGCTCTCTACGTCAAGGGCCAGAAGAACGTCATCATCCGCAACTTGACCATCAAGGAGGTTTTGGCCGAGTTCGGTGATGCCATTGGTATCCAGGAGTCGACAAACGTTTGGGTAAGTTTGGTCCCGGACGCGACCCCTGAGCACGACTGACAGGCCTAGGTTGACCACTGCGACCTTTCTTCCAACCGTGACCACGACAAGGACTACTACGACGGTCTGCTCGACGTGACCCACGCCTCCGACTACGTGACCATCTCCAACACCTACCTCCACGACCACTGGAAGGCCTCTCTTGTTGGTCACTCCGACTCCAACGGCGATGAGGACACCGGCCACTTGACCGTCACCTACGCCAACAACTACTGGAAGAACATCAACTCGCGTATGCCCTCGTACCGCTTCGGAACTGGCCACATCATCAACAACTACTTCGAGGACTGCAACGACGGAATCAACACTCGCCAGGGGTAAGTAGAAGCAGTCTTTCCGGCGTGACTTACAGGTTGCTAATCCCATGACAGTGCCCAGCTCCTCGTCGAGTCCAACGTCTTCTCCGGCCTGAAGAAGCCTCTGTACTCGACCGATTCTGGCTACGCCACCGTCAACGACAACGACTTTGGCGCTGGCGAGAACGCTGCTGAGGCCGGCAAGCTCTCCAAGTCTGACCTTGGCTACGAGTACACCCTCCTTGGCTCCGGCAAGGTCAAGTCCGCCGTTGTTGGTACCGCTGGTGCCACCCTCACCTTCTAAGCGATGGCCTTGCCTGACGGAGAGTGAGTGAAGGTTGCATTTGGTAGCGGTTCTCTTGAGAAATCTTGTAAATGATTGTATCGAGCATAGCATGGCAATGTGCATTCGTTCTCTGGATTGACTTTTCAGCATCGACTGAGTGTTTGCCGCGTCCTAATGTGTCTTGAATCGTGTGCAACAAGCTACAGTCATTCCCAACAGACTCATGCAGACGTTGAATCAGCTGCAGATGTGCGAAAATGTAATCCTGGAGTGCATCGTGTTGTGCTCGGAGAGTAAGAGGGCTCCAATCAGACATGCTTTTCCCTGCTGGTTGCGGAGTTTTCCGAGCCGGTCGATGGTCGTTTCTCCACGATGATGGTGAGGGGCCGAAGCGAGTAGGACTCGTGATCTTGTGGTCCGAAATGGCTGGTTGGGCGGTTGATGAGTAGAGAAGTCGTGGCAAAGTTTGGCGTAGGAACATAGAAGCTGGCACTGGACAGGGTCCGCGTGTCGGCCCAAGCTCCCTGGGCTTTGCCCGGTATCGATAGCGCTTCTCCGGCACGCGTAAATCGGCAAGAAGCGGCCTACATCCAGGAATGGAACAGTCATAGTTTCTTTGGCCCCGTCGCCTCGCATTGTCTACTCATGAAACCTCTTCATTCCCTTCGTTCTGTTCGCAAATCTTGTCCTTCTCTTTCATCGCACTCTCAATTCCTTCCTGGTGTCGCTAGAGCTCTTGATCGCCTCCCGAACCAACGACGAACAATGACGGGCAACACACCTCTACACAACTTTTACCCTGGACCCTCTGCCAGAAAGCTCGAGGCCACGGCATCGCATCTTACCAATGGCGAAACAAATGGCTCTGTCAACCACTGGGCAACGCCTGGTCCAGCGGCCTTTGATTTCCGTTCCGACACCATCACGACCCCCACCGCTGCCATGCTAACAGCCATCTCTGCAACTACGCTTCTCGACGACGTCTACCAAGAAGACCCAACCACCAATGCCCTACAAGAATGGATTTCAGATATGACTGGCAAGGAAGAAGGTCTTCTCGTAATGAGTGGCACCATGGGCAACCAAGTTGCGATCCGCGCGCACCTGGCCGGACCACCTCACGCCGTCCTGTGTGACTACCGCGGACACATCCTCACCGCCGAGGCCGGAGGAGTCGCCAGCTTGTGTGGTGCCATGGTCCAAGGCGTAGTGCCGGCCAACGGACACCACTTGACACTGGAGGATGTCAAGGCGCATGCGAGCCTGAGCGACGATATCCACGCGTGCCCAACCAAACTGATAAGCCTGGAGAACACCCTTGGCGGGACAATCATGCCGCTGGAGGAGGTCAGGAGAATCAGCAATTGGGCGCGCGAGCACGGTATCATTATGCACCTGGATGGAGCCCGACTGTGGGAAGCGGTTGCCGCTGGCGCTGGATCCATGAAGGACTTTTGCGACTGCTTCGACACCGTGCAACTGTGCTTCAGCAAGGGACTGGGAGCTCCCATTGGAAGCATCATTGTCGGTTCAAAGTCTTTCATCAAGCGCTCGAGGTGGATCCGCAAATCGATTGGCGGTGGCATTCGCATGGCTGGTATCCTCTCCGCAGCAGCAAGAACGGCTGTCGAGGAGACCTTCTTGGGGGGCAAACTTCAAGAGACGCATCAAAAGGCCAAAAGGGTTGCGACGACGTGGGAAAGGCTCGGCGGAAGATTGACCATGCCGACGGAGACAAACATGGTCTGGTTGGATCTGAAGGCAGCCGGCGTCGATCAAGCAGATTTTGTGAATCTGGCCCACCAAAATGGCATTGATACTTGGGGTCCGAGGAACATCATCCATTACCAGGTCTGCGAAGAAGCTATACAAAGGCTCGAGCAGACCATGGAACAGGTCCTGGCCAAGGCCAAGAACGGGACAAAGTAAAAACGGGACTTGTGCGATCTCTTGTGCATCTTTCTTTCTGTCATCTCCTTTTTTCTTCTCTTTGTCACGTTGAAGTCATCATGAGCGTTCAGTCAAGAGCCAGCTGGACAAAAAATGGCAAGAATTTTTGGTCTGGGTTTGCAATAGACGCTGGAAAACAACGTTTCTCCGAGGTGACATCACCGATTCGGCTTTTCTTATTCACCTTTTGTCTAGTCGATTTCTCGTACTCGCGCGCCATCCAGCTGTAAATGGCTGAACAATGGGTTCGGCCTCAACATTCGACGTTCATGAGGACCTTGCCACAAATCTTTGTCCGTCACGCTATGCCTGACACGCCTGCAGGTGTTTGGCAAACTTCATACTTTCGACCTAAGCTTTTCAGGCATCGCGGCGCACTTCGGCTGTAGTTGGACTTGCAGCCCCGTTTGCCTAAAAGAGGCAAGTTGATCCACAAATCAGACGTTAAGGATCCCGACGGGTAGGGCGCCGATTACCGAACATCGATCCCGCAGGTACGTACTCAACACACTCGCCATCCACTGACGCATCATCAGCTGAGATGCCCCAGGCCTCCACCATCATCAACGACGAGCCGGCGCGTTGCAGCACGCAGCTTGCACCGCCTGATGGGTTACGTGATGGACGCGGCCGTGCGCCCAATCGTGGCAGGAGTGAGGCAGTGCTTACCCATCTCTCTAAGGCTCACGCGAAGATCGAGTTCCCACAACGAGTTCGCAAGTAACATAGAGCCGGTATGGCAGAGCCGTGGCTAGTTGGCCCGCCAGCAGAGCCGTCCGTTACGCGTCGCAGGGCAATTCTCCAATCATCGCGTCGCTCGGTCAGATGGGAAGAGCCGAGCAGCCTCGCTCATGCGTCATTGGGGCTCTTCTTGGACCGACAACGCGTACACCGCGTGGGAACGTTGGAGTGCCGCAGTCACTGATCAGCCTAGGTAGCTGTTGCGTAGGCGCTTCATTTCCTTTTTCCGCGCAGCCGTCCTTGTGCGCAGCAGGTTTTGGGGGGATGTAAGATGGCCGTTGAAAAGGGCCACGGCCGTGCCGTTTGCGGCGAAATCATCACGTCTTTATCTGCCATCATCCATTGACAGACCTCTCGTCTCTACGACTATTTTACATTCCAGTTCCTCCCTTGCGTTGCTCCAAACTACCAATTACCTACCCCAGCTAGTTACCCGGTCACCACGCGAGCAATCCAATTCCATCCCACGGCAACCATGACTGCATTCCTCGCCTCCCAATTCGTCGGCCTGCCTGTTTTCATCAACGACTTTTCCGTCTTCGAGTCGCGCAAGCACCATGGCGGGGCGCCACACGTCAAAAAGCCGGCCTCGACTTCTGCCCAGTCGACGCCGCCTCCCGTCGAGCAAACCAGACGGGACCCTGAATGGCGCGGTCTGCTCAGCCTGCCCACGCCAGAGAGAAAGCCCATCGAGCCCTGGACCATCTACTTTCGCTTCCCGATCGTCCTCGAGCGCAAGGAGCTCGACGACTCTGGCCGCTACGAGTCGAATGGCAACTTGGAAGAGCAGGATTGAGTGAAGAAGAAAGAGACCACGAGAACTGAGGAGACGACGTTTGGCGCTCTTCTGTGGCGGCTCTGTCTCGTCGCGTCGACGCCTCCATACCCATCACATTGCCGACCACCAGGCCATTCATTTGAGCTCTGCGTCGGTTCGGCTTTGCCCCGACGCAGACGCAGACACTATCTTTCCTGACGCCGTCAGCTGCTTCGTTCAGCACGGCCGCGTCGTGTCGTGAGCTGCTCTACGCAAAACAGACGACGCCACATCACACATCACCGACCACCAGTCACACACAGTCGCCTTCCGCCGCCCTTCCTAGCTCAGCTGCTGCCATGTCAATCGTTGCGCACGGCACGACGATGGCGGCGACAGCGGCTCCCACAACCTCAACCACCATCACCCCTTTCACTCACTCAAACACATGTCGACGACAACAACGACGACCTCAATCACGATACCCACGCGTCCACGACTCTTCCACTTCTTCTTTAATTTCCTCTCATTCTTCTCACGCCCCTTCCATCCCTCCGGCAGCCGCCGCCCTGCTGACGCTCAGTCCGGCGCTGCGTTTTGAGCTGCTCTGGCACGGTGTGCGCGCCGTGTGGGCGCGGGTGGTGGCTGTAGCTGCTGTCTCGTCTAGCTCGAGGGGCGCTGGTGGGCGTGTGTTGGTGGGTGGTTCGTGAGATGGATCTTGATTTCTTTGGGGGAGAATGGTGGGTGGGTAGGACTTGCGTTTTGTTTGTCTTTTTTTTTTTTTTTTGTGTGCTGAAATGGTTTGTGTGAGGAGGTGGTCTTTTATGTGTCTGTCTATGTGAGAGGACGGATGGGATCGAAGTGCTGTCTGAACGACAATTTTATTGTGACGAGATGTGTGTATGGTAGACGAAACTGAACGGCTTCTGGAAAATTTGAACGATACCAGTGCTTGAGACATGCTTTCCATGTTGCTGCTCTCCACGTGCTGTTTGTTAGCCTGCTCTCCAGTCACGACGTATGTCTTGCAAGAAACTTGAGCTTTCAAGATCGTATTAGCCTTTCTATCTACCAATTCCCCACACCGCGAGCAAGGAGTTGTCGGAATGCTGGTAGCAGCGCGTTGTAACTGTTCTGAAGAGCCGCTCAAGCTGCCGAAGGGTGTATGCCATGGAGGTGTAAAGTCGGAAAAGTTGTCGTAGGTTGGTAGAAGGAGACGAGGCGAGCACCAGAGTCTTTAGGAGCAGAGAGTGCGCTGATCACTGCTCTCTACCCATGCCAGGCGGCATAGATGGCAGCTTAGTCCAGCTCCGCCACCTGCGCTTTTCGACTCGAGCTGGTGGATTGCGCGCGCGAGGCTCGATCGGTCCGGCGTTGCGGTCTCCCTTGAAGACGTCCACGCGTCGGAGATGCATGGCGCAGGCTTGGTTGTAGCGAGCATCATACTGTGCCCTGTGGCGCTCCGACGTTTCCCGCGCTGCCATCTTCTCTGCTGCTGCTAGTGCCTCATCCTCGGTGGCCACGTAGGGCTCGCCGGTCAACACCTCGGGCTCAGGCGCCCCTTCAGGCTCATCAGGATCAGCCTCGTCGACTCCGGAAGGACACGAATGGTGACTGGCTTCGCTCTCAGCGTCATGCTCCTCCTCCTCCTCTTCAGGCTCAGAAAGGTATTGGTCATACTTCTTGAACAAGGTCCTCATGACGAACTGCCACGTTTGCGTATCTTCGTCGCTGTCCGTGTCCTGGTCCGAATCCATCTGGTCCAAGGTCGTTCGCGCGACCAGTTCCAGAGCCTCCCCTCCCAAGCGAGACAGGACGTAGGCGTGCTTTGCGGCCTCGTCCTCGAAATTGTCTCCGTCCTCAGCCATTTTCCAAAACACTTGGTCCTCGAAGGCGGCGAGGGCATTGGGGTCGCCGGAGAAGACTTCGGGGTCTGGGGCCGCGAGGGTTCCCGGAGACGAGGCGTCGTCATCTTGAAGCATCAGCGATGAGTCGCACCGGGGACGCTGTACTTCCTCGTTTTCTTTCAGAACGGGAGCCACTGTTGGCGCAGGGCGCAAGGGCAAGGTGAATGAGAAGTCGCATGTTGGGAGACTTCTTGGTCGGTTATCGGAGCGACTTGGTGCTTGGAATGGGCTCGTTGGCTTGGCGATCGTATATGGAGTTGCCTTCAGGGCCTCCGTTTGGGGGATTATAAAGCGGAAGGGCTCCTCAGGCTTGAGCTCCGAATGGCGTTGTATAGAAGATGCAGTGTGGGAGTCTTCGGTCTTAGCTGTGTTGACGACTGGGCTTGATGAATCGACCTGTTCAGACGATCGCCGAGCCTGAGGAATATCCTGAGAATCAAGACCCTTTTTGGACGTGAGGGGCTCTTTGGAAGATGCAGACTCCACTGAGGATGCTGGCTCTTGCTGGCCTGGATCTTCCAGCTCAACATCAGCCTGCAGCAGCTTTCGCTTCGGACCCTGCGCTGCCATGGAAGGGGTGAGCAAGGCAGACGCCTGTATATCGAGAGAACCTGCTTCATGTGAGTCGGAAAACTTTGAAAGACTTTTGCTGGATCTTTTTCCGGATGCTTTCGCTTACTTCTCAGCCCTTGAATCTCCCTGTCCTTCATCCGGAGCTGGAGCTCAAGCAGCTCAATGCGGGTGGTCTGCGTGATGATGCCGTTGAACAGGGGACCGGGAGCATCCTCGTGGCGGATGTGGCGCTGAAGGTCTTCGGGGCTGCCGATTCGCGCGTCGCCAGCCCAGAACCCCAACCGAGATCGAACACCAGGCTCGCGGGCGAGAGGTCTGATATACTGATAGCCCTTTGGCCTGGGCATGTCGGCAGAAGTTGCTGATGTGGTTGCCGCTGGCTGCTGCGAACCTGTGGGCTCCGTGATCTGGTGAATAGAGCTCATCTTGTATAGCTGGTCGAATGTGGATTGAAGACGAGAGTATAGAGAGGTCGACGAAGACTTTGTAAGAGGTGAGGGTTGAGGCTGACTGGAAGACCGAGCGGCGAGGATGTGGTTGAGGATTGGTGTCGTCAACTCGGTTGTGGTGGTGGTAATAGAAAGCAGCGGGCAGGTCGGCGGGCTTCTTCAAAAATAAACACCAGCCTGTGTGCGTCGAAATTTTGTCCAGCCTGGCAAACAGAAGGAAGGCACGATCGCCAAGCTAACCAGAGTTGGGCGCCCACAACAAAATTACTTAGCGACAACTTCGAAGTGTTAAATTGGTGACTGGCAGGGGCTAAACGGGGAAGATGGCCCAATGACTATACATGTACGACTCGCAAATCAGGAAACAAGGCAGTGACTTTCTACTGCCAGGTGCTTTGACGTGCAGCCATCAAAACACAAGAGGACACACACGTTTCGCTCAACTCTGGAGGGGAAGCCTGCGCTGTCAAAAGCCATCTTCAAAAGCATTGTGGCGTCAGAGATAGGAAAGCACAACGGACTCAGACAGAATGGAACATAGGAAGTTGAATTTTCTAGGGAGTTGGTACGTCTTTTCCCCAGCTCTCATCATGTGGCAGCGGGTGAGCTGTTCTCTTTTGCCCCGATTTCTGAGCCGACGACAGCGGAATATTGGGTAATGGTGCCGCAACGAGAGTTGTCCCACTCTCTTCCTAAAGGTTGGATGACAGCGGTTGAGGGGAAGCAATGTGTTGGCTGCTCCCTACCTTGTACGAAGTCATGTGTGTGGGTTTCCCCGTCCGCTAGCAGCGGGAAGACAGACCAAACAGCCAAAAAAATCTAGAGAAAGTCCACAGCAAGAGGACGCAATACATGAGAACACCAAATGCTGAACGACTTGCGATATTCAAAGTCTTGGTGAATCGACTGCTTCTATCTTCAAACTGAACGATGACTGGAGAAGCGCTGCCCGGAAAGGCTTCTGAATCTCCAGATGTGTTCTTGAAAAAAGTCCTGAGCTAGGAAAAGGAAGATCTTGAAGGCAACTGCTTTGACACCTACATGGCTTTGCGGACTTACAAGGCAATCGATCCAGGTCTTGTTATCGTGGCATCATGCCCAGAATCACTGTGTCTGGCCATACTGTGTGGACATCGCCCATGGCCCTTGGTTATACACCTTGCCTACGGTTTGCTGCCACTGTGAGCAATCATGTTTGCGGTGGGCCCTCTGTGAGAACAACATGTATCCAAACCGGCACTTTTTCAGATAGCCGGACTGGATGCAGCCGTCAAACGAGACCAAACTGGCCTTCCTGTGTGGGCGCGCCTCCTAAACACGAAAGATCTGACCAAGCAGTTTGGTTGGCAACGAGATGATCGCATACGCGACCGCAGAAGCAAAAAGCAGCTTCGAAAACGGCTTGACACCCGAAGAGAAAGCGACGACGGCGAAAGCAGCTTGGTCGTTAGAGTTGTGGCATAAAACCCCAAGTTTGAGTCTGAGGCTGATGCGCAGCGTTCATGCCCTCAAGGAGCAAAACCCAGAGAACAATCGAAATACACTGAGCTAGAAGACCCAGGCGCATTCCTGCGCATCGAGGAACCTGTTAGGGCGAGTCATGGGGAGCGTTCGAGTCCCAGCTTGCAAAATCCCATGGTTACATGTGCCACAACTGTTGGCCCCATTCCATGAACGTAGAGAAAGACGTTACGAAAAAGAAATCTCGCACCCCCACCACCAACGGCAGCAGCAGCAGCAGAGCCACCACGGGCAATGCAGCCGCCTGTCTCAGATGGCGAAGCCGTTAAGCCACCGCACGCAAGTGGTGGATCGGCTGGTTGGATCACCGCCACGGCTGTCCGGTGGTGGAAAAGCCGTTTCCACAGGGCTGGTCAAGCCAGACAAAAACATCGTGAATAGCAGCCAGCCAGCCACCGTGCCTGGCATCGGCAGACGCAGGCAAGACGGGCTGTTCCCACTTCCCCATGTACCTACCTTTTGCTCCAATACAGGGAGTTCCCGCGGCATTCTCGTTCCTCTTCGTCCGAAATGATGGAAGTCAAGCGCCACGACATTTTCTGCCACAGCAAAGATGAGCGAAACATGACGATCGCGACGCGATGCGAGGCAAGAGGGGAGTCGGCAACAAGTGGTTGCAGAAATCGCGCTGCCGCGGTTAAAAAAGACGCACGATGCAGGCGTCCGTGGTGTTGAGTCCAAAGAGTGGGAGAGAGCAGGGGGGCCAGAAGCGCCGCCACAGAACTGCATGAGCAGACGACGACGGCGGCGACAACAACAACAACAAGAACAACAAGAAAGATATGTGGCGGACATGACGACTGTCTCCTCCGAGATCATTCGAGACGGATGCATGGCTCGAGATTGAGACGTGGGATTTGTTTGCTTGTATGTGCTTCTCTGCTTTTGCCAGTGCACAACGCACACAGCAGCGCCGACGGGTTTCGACATGGCATGGCATGGCATGGCATGCTCGTTACGGAGCACTGTGGGGAACGGAGAGCCTGACTTGCCACGCGCTGCACTGCAGAGAGGCTGGTAGACGGAGATGAGGGCGGCTAGATGCGACGGGCAGAACATGGTGTACATGTGCCTTTGATACGAGCGTTGCGATTGCTGGCAGGCGTATCTTTAAAGGACGGCGCCTGGAGGAGTAGAATCATGACGTATGAAGGTGTTGAACGGGAAGACGACAGAAAGATATCCTGTTCCCAACCTCTTGTTGTTGCGGTGGTTGGTCGGTCTTGAACTTGCACCAGATACAGCATCGCTGGCCACAGATCTGAACCGTGGAGACGGCACGAGGAGATAACATGGTGGTGGTGGCGGCGAGTGGGCAGGTTTGGATGCTGGTATCACTCTGTGCTGTGACGTGTGGGTACATGGGCACAGCTACAGGCTAGGCAAAGGACTGCCTACCGCATGTAGACAGCGGAGCGGGTCCAAAGATGACCCGCATCCCCCCCCACGCGCAGGGGCGGCGGATAACCGGAGCGCGCGCGTGTTTGGACGCGCTCTGGGAAGCGCAAGAGCACACTATTCCGGGATGCTTGGCAAGGGGTGTTGCTCGCGAAGTCGGCTGCAGCATGGGAAACAACATGTACAGGGAATTTCAATTTCATGAGCGTCCTCGGCTAAGCTCGACAGGGCCAATGGATGCTGCAATCGACTACAGCACAGCGCATGCCTTGCTGCAACGAGCCGTGTTGTACAGCGGTTTGTAGATGTGGTGTCAGCGGTTACGTGGATGTTGAGGGCGTAGACGCAGACAGGGTTCCGGTCGCCCGCCAGCTTTCCTCGGCCATGTCGCCAAAGGTGGGCTGTGGCGTCAAAGACGACAGATTCCGGGTTCTGAAGAAGTCTCGTACGACCGGCCACGGGCTGCAGTGAAAGCTCATCTCAGCGCGGTGCAGGGCCATTGCAGTGCCGCATCTGGCCATCGATTGGCCCCCGTGGAGTGCGACTTGGCGCCGATGAGGATGCAGGACGGGCTTGGTCATCAAGTGCGTGGCTCATGGTTGCAATGGAGGCCGTTGTAGACACCAGAGTCAGTTGAAAGGTAAAGATGGGCGACGTGGGCTCTGTCGTACCCGGGCAAACGCGAAACATAGCTTGCCAAGTCGCGCCGCGACGCTCCCAGAGACGCGGACCAGCGCTGCAAGCGGCACGAGGCGGGGTTAGAAGGAGAGAGATAAAAGAAAAATGGCTCGCTCCCTTGCAGTGTTACCTAAGAAATCTCCAGCGAGTGAGGGAAATTTGGGCAAAATCGGATCCGTCTCCAACACCAGTCGCGGCGTCTTACTCCTGCCTCGACAAGGTCTGGGCCCACCGGTGAAAGCACATCACCCGAGGTTGTGATTGCTCACGGCGCCTCGCGGAATGACGGGACGGGACGGGGCCCTTGTTCAGTTCCCTACTCTGTCTGCGAAACGGCATTGAGTATTGCCGAAAAAGGCCCTAGGTGCAGACACTTTCAGTGATCCAGTCCTCGAAGACCACTTTTTGACAGGGCAACCGCTCCTCCACCTTCTGCAACCCCGCCGATAAGCGCATCTCATCTGGACGACGAGCAGCCTTCACATGGAGAGGGACACCTGTGTGGACTCAGGCTCTCCGCTGAGGGACGCGCAGACTAGACGCGTGTCGGTGAACCATGTCTCGATCTGAGTATGTCAGCGGTGGTAAACACCATGCTGAGAAGAGTGAAGTATATTCGCCTCCCCTGTGAGGCTGGCCTCTTGTAAACCGATCATCCCTGGAGACGGACGGGGAATGTAGGAGTACGACATGCCTCGCGCAGGCCAATCGACATTCCTGATTGGCAATAGTGCCGCCGTGCGTCAAGAAAGTTTACCCCAGACCAACCCATGGTGAATCGCTGCCAACAACGGCAGACCGAGCGCGGAAAGTAGGGGCAACATAGGTAGCAAAGGGGGAGCAGCCCATGCCTCGTCGGCAGCGAAGGCGGAATGGGTGCAGAGCAAGTCTGGAGCCCAGGTATGGCATGGGGGCAAATTGGCTCTTTTCTCCTCTCCATTTCTGAATGGTCAGTGCTAGCGACGAGGATGCTGAGGTGGAGCACCAAGACCACAGAACCCCCGGGCCGACCCCGCCTGCTGCTGTCGAACGGTTGACGACAACAGGGCTGTGGCAGCGTGGGCGGTGTTGGTCGATTACCCCGGCCAAAGCCAATGGCACACTCTTGAAGCTTATGTACATCGCGCTGCCATGCGTGAGAGGCTTGCATGGGGTTGGAGATGAGCCCTTGAGCAGTCTTGATTCCGCAAAATGGACCGAACATAGGCACTTGGCCTAGTGCCTGAAGCCATGCATCATTGCGCCAGTCGATCGAGGGTGACGTTTGCCCGTGAGGCCAAGACGGTTGATCTGCCAAACATTCGATATCCACCCTTCGATCCAGACCTTTCAAAAAGGTGATGCTCCCGGAGGCTCAGGGGAGCCGCGGCCTTGATTCGGCAAGGCGGATCCAGCCAAGTGGAAGAACGGCATCGCGGCAGGACGGACGGGACATCGGGGCATGCCGGGTTTTCAGGACGAGAAGCTCGGCAATGGCACGCAAGTACCTGTACACGATTGGGAGCATTCAAAACTGGACGATGGAGGGAAAATATGAAAGAATTGAAAGGAAATTGTGGCGAGTTCTCGCGCAGAGATGGACGATATTTTGCGCAGGGGCGACGTTTGCAGACGCAGGCCGATTTGACGCGCTAGAGGTAGTACGCACAATGGCATTGAAGCTCCAAAGGGACGGCAAGGATTAGCGGGGCAGGCCAGTGGCTGGCCGAAACCCCTTGGTTCCGTTCCTGAGGCACAGCACAGCACAGCAAAAGAGGGTCCAGGTGGTTTGAGGGTGCTGAGGTCTGATGTAGGCGCAAGGATGGGTTGGCGAGCGCCACAGGGGGCAGAGGGAGGAGCGGAGGAAGAGAAGAGGGGGCTCGGGGAACGTGCTCCCGGTCGCCGCAAGAGAATGGTCGTGTAGTGGTTGGTAGCGGTGGCGACGGTCGGTGCCAGTCAGCACTTTTTTGAGGTTGAGGCAGCCCGAGTCTTGGAAACGTCTGCCATTGGGCGACAACCCCAGACCAACCCCGCATCCGAACGCAGTCAAGACAAAGCCAAAACGCCAGCTGGAATCCTGTCCTGCATGCAGCAGTCAAAGGCCGACGTGATGCCTGCTAAGTACTGTGCTTTGTACGTATACTGTGCTGTGCTGTGCTGTGCTGCGCTGTGCTGCAGGTAGCCTCTGCGGAGACATTTTTCTACGTCGTCGGGGTAGACCGGCTGGGCGAGTCGCAGAGTTTGCGCGGCGGCGACAGGGCTGAGCGAGGCGCCCGCAACATTCTCTAGCTCGGTGCACCGGTGCTTAAACGGGGAGGCCGTTTGATGCTGCATGCGGGCGGCACCAAGGAGGAGGATCCGACCGACGCGGTTGCAGTCGCAATGGCTCTCTTAGCGACGCACGAGAGCGGAGGTTCGATGACAAGGTGTAGATGATGGCCTTCCCTTGCAGCAGCGAGGTGTAATCAATGGAGTTGAAGACGGCGCCCGAGCACCCGACACTTGCAGTGCAGTCCACCCAGCCGAGAGGGCGGTGAGGGCAGGCGTGGCGCGGGGAGGGGTCAAACAACAGGGCAGGCAGTGTGTGGGTGACAGGCTGGGGACACTGAGACGGGGTCAAAATTCATGCTCTACCGGCTCCACCATGATCATGTCTTCACCATCATCTTCACTACTACATGTATTGCTGTCCCTCACTGACTCGTCTCCCCCGGCTGGACATTAGGATCATCAGTGATCCTCATCGCGTCGTCGACCGGCAATGGACCAACTGTGGCCAGCGCAGATCCTCGTTCGCTAGATTCTTTCTCTGTCGCCCCCCGGACAGGCCAGACCTAATCCGCCCGAGAGAGAGAGAGAGAGAGAGAGAGAGAGAGAGAGAGAAAAAAAAAAAAAACCCCCCCGACAAAAAAAAAAAACGCCCAGGCCCTGCGTGCCGCCATTCAAGTGCCTTCCCTCACCAGCGGCGCCTCCACTCTTCTCGCTGTCCTTCCTGGCTGGCCAATTGCTGTCTCCGCGTTCCGCAAATATCAAACTACTTACCTACATAGTACGCCCTCCCGGGCCTCTTGTCTCGTCTCATCAATTCTGCGTGCCCTTCACTCCGCTCTTCCCCGCATTGCGCGCCGCCGGGCAACCCCTTCTCCCTCCGTCCCTCCCGCTCCCAGACCAGACACTCGACCTCGCCCACGGTTCCGTGGCCGAGCTAAAATCCTTGCCTTCTTATCTCACCTACTTCTGCCTCCTCGCCTCGCCTAATCCGGCCTTTGCTATAACTCATCGTCCTTCCTCCCTCGCCATTAGCCTCCGCGGTTGTCCCGGTCAACATTCCTCTGCCTCTCCCAACTCCTCCCAAGCCTCTTCCGGCTTGCACCACTCCACATCCCAAAGGCGTTCATGTGGGGATCCCGCCGCTCATAACATCCGACGAGACACTGCGGTTGCGTGCGAGGCGCCCCAATCTTCGTCAACCCCGTCGCCCACCATGGCCGAAGTGCTCCCCGTCCAGCTCTCTGACGGACAGTCTTACTTCTCGCCCTCGCCTCTGCGTCGCTCGTCGGCCTCTCAAACATCTTTCCTCGTCCCGTCCTACTCTGGCCGCAGGTGTCCAGTTGTCGCCGACCCATCCGAGTACTCGACGTCCCCAATCGCTCCTTCATCCTCGCCTGTCGACCGCCAAGACCCGCCTCTTCGATACCACTACAATGCCAACGCCTGCCGCATCCTGGACCGCCCTTCTCAGGACTCCATTTCCGATGAGGACGAGGACGACGGCCTGTCTTTTCCTGCCTACGACGACGACATCTCGCCGATGGACCGCCGGAATCCGTTTGAGCAACAAGGGACTGACCAAAAGGCCAAGCCCCAAGCTTCCAGCGACTCCGCCACATGTCGCACAGACTCGGTCGTGTCCAATACCTCGACGCCTGAGCCACTGCCCAATGCCGAAGACGACACGGCTATAAAACCAGAACCCACGCGGCACGTCGACTATCTCTCTCACGAGTGGCGGGAAGAAGACATTTGGTCGTCTTGGCGACACATTACTAGCAATCGCAAGACGTACGGCGAAAGGTCACGTTTGGAGAATGCTTCGTGGAGAACGTGGGCAAAAGCCAAGTACCGCTTACGCACGGTTTCGCCCGAGACGCTCAACTGGTGAGTTTCGATTCGGTCAGCTGACAGATTATCACGCCGCCGTCACGCCGCCCACGCGTTTTCTTCGGATCCGATGCTGATGGAAAATATAGGCTCAAGGACTGTGATGTGACTTGGCTATATGGCCCATTGCAAACCGCATCTTGCAGCCCGCTTTCACATCCCGTGTCCGAGGCAAATAGCCAGATCTCGAAAAATAATTCCTTCATCAACAAGAAGCCGATTCTCAAGAAGCGCAGCATGTCCGAGGTCATGCTCCAGCGATCAATATCAAACTCGTCGCTGCTGAAGCAAGCTGCTTCGGCGGTCCAGGCCCAACAGTGTGGCGCACCCCTCCTCCGCGCGCACGAGAGGCCTTCATACGTTCGTGCTAATTCCGACTTTGTTTCGTCAACGCCATCAAAAAGCACGAGTCGAGACGCCACTGACTACTCGACCTCACGGTCAACGTCTGGCCTCCACACACCAGGCGATTGTGAGAGAAAACACATCAGGTTCGATGACAAAGTCGAACAATGCATCGCGGTTGATTGCAAAGAGGGAGACGAATACGACGAGGACGCGTGGAGAGAGCAGGACGATGAGGACTCGTCAGATGAGGGTTTGGAGATGAAGACGAAGCCAAGAAGATTATCGCGGAACAATTCCCGAAACGGCAGCTTTGGACCGGAAAACAAGACGATAGCTAAGCTTCCCGATACCACGCTCAAGTACCGCGACTCGCCCGAGGTTCCTGATCAGCCCGTCGCACACTCGTTAGGTTTCTGGAGGTCAAGTCGCCTGTCGCCATCGTCATCGCAAGAAACACTGCGGCCTGCTCAAGCGTCAAGCAACTTCCTCTTGGGAGAAGACGATGACGATGATGACATGTCATGGGAGCCATCTAACGCATTCGTGAGCCGACGCGACAGCGTTGTCGTGACTCATGATTGGCTTTCCCGGCCCGAAGAGGACGAAGGCGAAGGTAGCAGCGGACTTCGGCGGACGCCATCGGGAATGTTTATGCCTTACGTGGAAGACGAGGACGACATTGTTGCCGCGGGATTGTTCGGCAAAGTGGTCGACACGGTCAATACGGCCAAGGACATTGCCCATGTCATTTGGAACGTCGGATGGCGCAGTTGACGGGCATGAAAATTTTTTTTTTTTTCTTTCTTTTTTGGTCATTTTCCATTACGAGTTGGGAGCAATTTCACTAACAGCATTGGGCCCGGATCAACGGTGTTACACGGATTAATACTCGGTTTTCCTTGCAAGGGGACAAGTCATACAGGACGGGCCAAGGGGAATTGCGAGAATTGGGAACCCGGAGCAATTCAGAGAGTGCTGCACATTTCCCTTTCTCTCTGGTGGCTGATATGCACGCCTGGCATGGGTCTGCCGCAACGCTGCTAATGACGAGATGGCCTCGGCGAGGTATCTGGGAGGCTGAGCAGCGCCAACCACCGTCTGTGGTGTACGAACGAAATGGGGTCGATCAGACGCGATTTTCGCTATTGCTGCTACGTGCGTTGGCCGGTTAGGCTGGTGCCATGGAGCCGGCCGCAGCGGTTGTGGTGCTGGTGTGGCAGGCGGCGCAGCCACTGGCCTTGCCATTTTGGGCGGTGAGACCTCATGGACCAACTGACGTAAAAAACCTCACCTCCTTGTGTTTCTAGCTTGGAAAAGGTGATGCGAAGTGCGTATTTAGTACAGGAAAAAAAAAAAAAAATCATGATAGCTAGCTGCATAGATGTATGTTAGGAGACGAAGTAGATGACGCAATTAAGATAATGAAGCCCTCAGAAAAAGTTGCATTTACAGGATGGAAGACAAGAGGATGGAAAATCTTGAAACGAACGTTTGGACGACGGTCGCACAGCTGGGCCAGGGGCTTGCGTCATGCCGCGGCGGGGCTGGGTCCGCGAGTCTGGTTGCTCAAGCGGTGACGGCACGGCGCTGCGGCGATGGCGGTCGAGATGCTGGGAGGAGACATGCAGGTTGGTTGTGTGTGGTGGGTGGAGCAAGCAGCGGATTCGATCGGCGTCGTTGCCCCCCTCCCCCGGCGCCCTTGCTCGAAGCACCTTGGGGGTTATCAACGCGGGGAGAATGCACGGGGGACAGCGTGGGATGTGTGTCCCACCGAAATCTTTTTCGTACACACTCACACTGTAGGCGATTGGCGCGATCGTGAGGACTTGCTTGCCCTCCAGGAAACGGCAGCTGGATCATCCTGTGCGAGATGGAGGGCATGATGACGGCGTCAACTGGAGATTGCTTAGTCGGCGGTCGATAAAGCTCTCGGGCTGATGGTTCTGACGCAGCAGAGAGTTGCGACTAGGCCCAATCCTTGGCCGCTGATTCTGCGCCCATGCATAATACAGCTCTTGGGCTACCGGTGAGCTGAGGCTTGACCAGCCAGTCCCAGCGCGCTCTGATATCAATGCGGCTAGGGGCGCGCTGTGTCCTGGCCGTTGGCGTGCGACCGACCTCGCCCCGTACAGTACGTGGTCGATGGCATCCAAATCTGACTCAGGCCGTGGTCTGCGTCTGTGTGGCCTGGGGCACGTCGCCGCGCGCGTCCCGGTCCCTGAAGATCATCTCCCGACCCCGACCGACCGACCGACCCGACTCTCATCAACAACACCACGACGCCATCCGACGCGCCGACAACGCATCCATCCCAAGAATGTTTTGAACCTGCAGCCACCACACGACCACCCATCACTAGCAGCAGCAGTAGCCACCGAAACCCCCTCTATCTGCTTGCGCTACCATGGAGAACGTTGACATCCCCGACCTCGTCGAGCGCTTGGGCTCCGATGACGACTCTGGCCGCAAGATGGCCGCCTTCAAGTTGCAGTCCGTCATTGGCGACCCATCATTTGCCGATGTCTTTGAGGCAGAGGGAGGCTTACCCAAGCTGCGCTACCTCTGCCTCCACGCGCACGGTAACACGCTGGCTTACGCGCTGACGTCCTTTTCGCGCTTGCTGGAGCTTGACAAGGGCTGGGACCACGTCAACCAGGACCTCATTGAGCGTGTACGTCACGATCCCAACCTGCCCGCCATGGAGCCTCAACACGCTGACCGCTGTCGCTGCATCGCAGACTGTCGAGCTTGTCGTGAGCCAGCCACTAGTCAACATTCTCCGCGGCGCCATGTCCATCCTCGTTGCCATTGTCTCACATCCGTACTACCGCGCCGCGCCTGCCGGCAAATTTGGCTTTCGTGCCCTCAAGCCCGCCGTTGCCATCTACCCGCAGTTTCTCGAGATGCTTGTGGCCCGCCTATCTTCGGCAGACCATGCTCTTTGCGCCAATGCCCTGCAGCTGATCAACTCGCTCATGCGCGACGCCATCACCAACGACAGCGAAAACGAGTGGCACAAGTTTATCAAAAAGTTGCAGGATCTAGGAGTCATCTCGGCCGCATATGTTCTCATGCAGGGTTCCGCTCTGCAGGACTTGGCGCATCCTCTGTTTGAATTTCAGACCCTGAGCAAGGTGCTCTTGCGCAAGTGGAGAGACGTCAAGGTCGAGCTGGAGAAATCGGAGCATAGGCGCGCCCTCAAGGGGTTGCATCTGGCCAGCAAGCCTGAGCGGCTGCTGAGCACCAAGAGCAGAGACGGCGGCAGTAGAAGACATAATCCAGAAAAATGGCGGCGGCTGGGCTTTGAGAGCGAGAGTCCTGGGTGGGAGTTTGAACATACGGGATATCTAGGCCTCATGGACTTGTCCGACTTTGTTCGCACACACGAGGACGCATTCCAGAAACTTTTGCTGGAGCAGTCAAACCAGCCTGCAGAGCAACGGTGCCCCATTGCTCGCGCAAGCCTCGCGGTGACGACCATATTGTACGACCATTTTGAAGTTGACAAGTCCGACCACGATGACCGAGAGCGCTATGCCATTTTGGAGTCTCGCACCAATTTTGACCGTGCCTTTAGACCTCTGATACTGCAGTGGTCACGGCTGCACACCAGCGGCCTGCAAGCTTTCTTGCGGCTCTGGCAGGCTACAGGTGCAGAGGTCGAGGACTTTGAAAAGGTCGAGGAGCTGGTGAGGATACTGATTGAGCAAGTGGTGGGACAGGCCCCCCGTCAAATGGACCTCCAGGAAGTCGAGGACGAGCTTGCAGAGTATGACTATCAGAAGCTTCGCGAACTTCAGATGCAGCTTCTCGAACTTACGTATGAGGAAGCATGGGGTCAACATCTACGGTGAGTCTGCGCCCCGCCCCCGCTGAGTCGACAAGGATGGCTTTGGTCTAACGTGACTCTCCAAATGTCAGCCAAGTGAGAGAAGAGCTCAATCACGAGGCACTGCAATTTGTCAAGGAGCAGAGGATAAGATGTCTCCTCGCGGGAGCATGGTTTCCTCATACCATGGGATACCGGGAGGACACTGGACCCATCACCAAGGAGCAGTTGAACAGGACACACCCCACATCATGGCGCTATGCGCGACTCTCACATAACAGAAGATTCCTGCACTACGCAGATTTCCTCAACAAGACGGATCAGGAGCTCAGGCTTGACCAGCTGGGCAACAAGAGTAAGAGTCAACATCTTCGAACGAGTTTCGTATACTAAGTCACATACAGTCAATCTCGCAACCATATCATCCGTCGTATCCAATGTCAGCGCCAGCGCACCGTCAACGGCCTCATCGGCAACGACGCTCCGCGACCTGCCTAACACCACGTCAACCAAAATCACCATCTACGGCTACCCGCCCGCCGACACCCAACAACAACAACAACAGCAGCACCGCACGCACTCGCCAAACCCCAAGCCCTCATCATCAAAGCACCACGCGGAACCATCCTCGGCCGCCGCCTCGACGCACAACGGCACCTCCACGACGCAGCACCAGCACGCGGCCAACGGCTCCATCAGCGGCACGACGACGATGACGGCAACGGGCGTCTCTGGCAGCGCTGCAGCGACAGCAGCGAAGGAGACGGTGCTCCTGCAGCTGCACCCGCCGACGCACGTCGCGGCGTCCGAGTGGCTCGACGGCTTGCTCATGCTGCTGAACCAGCAGCCCATCACGGCCGACACGCACAAGCTCGTCCAGGCCGTCGGCGGCTACGGCCTAAAAATCCGTCTGCTCAACGTCAGGTTGGAGGATCTGCCGCCTGTTGGCGTTACGGGGGCAGATGGTGGGGAGATTGGTGTTGGTGTGGCGGCTGGGGCGGGCGCCGCGAAGGCTGGTGTCGAGTTGCCGAGTCGCGAGGGCCTTGATGAGGATTATTGGTATGACGTTGGTGGGATGGATGGGCCGTGAGCAGCGGAGTCGAGAGGGTGAGTAGGTAGGTGAGCGCAACGCGAAGGGAGAGGGTAAGAGTTGCCATCTCTCTTTTTCCTTGTACCTCTTCTTCTTCTGATGATGTTATTACTATACCGTCTTTTCTTTCCTTCACTTCTCACCTTCATTACAGCTTTGTCTTTATTTACAATTTTCACTTTTCCTCTTTGTTTTCTCTTTCTCATCTCACGCATATTCAAGACAGACGGGCGAGCAGGGAGACGCGCAGACGCATGGTTGGACACTGGGACACTTGGACACATGGACACATGGACACATGAAACGCACATACAGGGGGGAAAAAAAAAACGGTCGCTTGGTTTTGTCCATTAATTAATTGATCGGATGGATGGATGGATGGATGTATGGATTCTAGGACAGATACCCGCGCACGTACATGTAACTTGGTTTCTCCTTCGTTTGTATTCCTTTAATGTGGGCTATTCATGTATAAGCGTGTATCGTATGTTAGAGGGGGTTGATTACGCATGTAGGATTAGGGTGTACAAAGCCACACGAGAGCAAACAAGGCAATACATAGACAAAATGTAGATTACTGCGCTCTTTTGAGAAGCTTGTTGTTTGCAAAATCAAGACTCGTGTACTCACTCACTCATTCATCATCGTAATTGCTCAGCTCAACAACGCCTATGCTTCATGCACCAACCAACAACGTGACCATCCCGCTCCAGCTTCCCGTCCCTCTGCTACACGCGCCTCCAGCACACTCTGCACTTCTTCTCAAAAGATCCGCGATTCACAACCTCCCCCTAATCTTCTTTCCCGGACCGGCATCCTCTTCTCGCTCACCCGCATCGGCAGCAAGTCACCTCCTCGCCTCAACGGCGCCGCGCAGGTTGCGAATGACCTCGGCGGGATCGTTGGCGCCGAAGACGGCGCTGCCGGCGACAATGACGTTGGCGCCCGCGTCGGCCGCCTTGTCAATCGTCTTCTCCGACAGCCCGCCGTCGACCTCGACGTGCAGGTTGGGGTACCGCTCGCGCACGGCTGTTACCTTGGGAAGCTGGTCGGCCATGAAGGACTGTCCGCCGAAGCCGGGCTCGACTGTCATGACGAGGACCATCTGGGGAGGGAGGGGGCGTCAGTCTGATTTGACGGGTCTGAGGGTGGCGGGGTCGTCTTTGATTGGGAGGACATGGCTGGATGGGTGGATAGTGGGACATCTTGGCGCTGGAGGGTTCAGGGAGTGGACGAACGAACGAGCGGCGCATGTGGCGCTTAGATGGATGGACAGGTGTGTGTGGTAGCTGGGACAAGAGATCGCGCCCTGATGCAGGAACAATCTCTCGTCCCATACGACCGCGTCCCCACGTCTAAGCGCCGCGCCGCATACATCGCCTCCTCGCCGCATCGCGTACCTGACGCCCATGACCCATCCTTGACACTGTTGCGCCTCGCCGCTCCAGGGCACACGTAGAAGAAAGAGACGGGGAAAGCGCTTAAGCCACTTACATCCGGCACCTCATCCTTGTTCGGGTTCTCGAGAATGTCCCACAACACGTCGACGGGGGTCTTGGGCTTGATGGCGATGCCGGCCAGCATGCCCTCGTCGTGGATGAACTTGATGAGCTCCTTGGGGTTGGTCTTGGCGTCCGTCACGCCCGCGGGGCTGTCGGCGGCTGTCGAGTTGATCGCGGCCTCGTAGTGGAAGCAGTACAGGTTGCAGCCGGCCGATTTGAACTCGCGGACCCACTTTTTGGGCTGGTGGGCGTCGTCGTCGCCTGTCCGTTAGCCTACGTACTTGGCCTGCTCCAACTCTTTTCTGTTGCTCTTCATGAGACGGATGCGCACTCGTTTTGGGGAGGAGGAGCTATGGGAATGGGTTTGACGCGGTTTAGCGCCCGCATAGCTGGGGCGTGGTGGATCAATTGCAGGCTTGGTTGCTTGGTTGTTCGCTCGCTTCGAGTCGTGTGCCAGAATCGAGCTTCATGTCCGTACCTCAGCAATCATCATGTGGCAGTCAAAGGTGCCGCGGCCGTGGGCCTCCTTGGGCGGCTCAACGTGCCGCCTGATCTTGGTGACGACGGGGGCGCCAAAGGTAATGTTTGGCACAAAGTGGCCATCCATAATGTCGACGTGCAGCCAGTCGGCGCCCTGGGCAATGGTGTCGGAGCATGCCTGGCCAAGGGCGGCGAAGTCGGCGGAAAGAATGCTGGGAGCTATTATCGCGGGCGGTGTCATGGTGGGCGAGATGATTCGAGGCCTCGGTGGCTGGCAGCGGGAGAAGGCAGAGGTTTTTCGAAAAGTGATGATGGCGGAGAGGACGGGAGGCGCTAGGCTTGCGGGGTGACGTCGGTGGGGCAGCTCGGAATACCCACTGGTCAGTCATACTTCCTCACCTTTCGATAGAGCCTCAATGGTCTCGATCCATCAGCAGCTGTTGCCAACCAGCTTCGTCAAAGTCCACATGGCCAGCTTGCTTGCTAACCCGCATAGGAAATTCTAGCATCAATAGAACGCCTGTTGGCCGAGCCAAGTCCGTAGCTGCAGCGCCCGTCATTCGCGATTACAAAACAACTGCGCTTGGGGCGTCAAGAGTTCCGGCAGCAAAGCACCAGACTGAGGGCCTCCGTCGCCGGCATCATGTCCAAATCGACAGGTTGAGAAAGAGCTGTGCCTAGGACTGGTCGTCAGGCGACATGGCGCGAGGTCAAGAGAAAACCAGTCGTCCTGGTCTGAACAGTCATGGACCTCGCACTGCCGACAGCATGGCCATGCATGACAATATATCGACAGGCTCAAAGCAGACGCGACGGCGGTACTTTGAGAACTGCGACCGAGCTGGCCGCGCTGTCTTGCAGAGATTGGTTGGCGACTGTCGTGCGTTGCCGCCCAAATAATCACCACCCCGGATGCAGGTCGACGCTCGGGCCGCAGGCGCTTGCAGCTTTCGTTTGTGTGGGCCAATTGCGCCCTTCAACACCATGTGCTTGCATACATGCCCACTCGTCACCGTCGTACTCTCTGACGCCTGCTCCATCCTCAGTGGCTCTGTCCACCAATTTTCTGCCGGCCCGTGGGCTTCCCTGTCAACCGCCATGCTGTGCCCTGGTCAGGGCCACACAGGCAGCCAGAAGAGGCTCTCGCCTTGCCGCTGATCTTTGCCATGTTTCTACTTTGTTCCTACAGAAGCGCTGGCCTCGAGTGGTCGGAGCAGACTTTTTTCATGCATCCTGTAAGCCACCCGGGGCCGCAGCAAAGGTGTCTGCTCTCTTAACTTCCGCCGGCCCTCGACTGTGTGCACACTCCATTCCTTCTGACTCTTTTTGGATTTTGCCCATTCCCTCTCTTGTTTCTTTGTGGTTTCCGTTGACCGGACCTCGTCGTTCCTTGGCGTCTAGAATTCCCATCGTCCGTTGAACGGCCCCCCAGTATCTACGCCTCTAATAATATCCATTTCATACGCCTTTAACGAGACTCGAATCTCTGTTCAGAGCATCAATCTCGTCCGCAATGGAATACTTCACGCTCCCCGCCACGACTTACAGCCCAAGATTATCTAATACTCAAGACATGTCGTCCCCGCAGGCCCGGAGGACTACGATTAATACTGTAATCGAAGACTCGCCCCAAATCGACTCGGGCTACTTCTTCACTCAATATCCACCCGCCCCTCAAAGAGCCGCCATGTTCTCGACGAACCAGTCATCCCCATCTTACAGCGAAGATCTTCCGACCCCCAAAGCCCCAGTCCAGACGCGGCCTACGCAACCCGAATGGCCGCTCTCGCCGACTCCCCGTCACAGCATATCTCCAAAGTGGCGAAAGAATAGGGATGACCCAGACTTTGACTCGCTTTACGACCTGACGGATGATGATGTCGCTGAAGAGGTGCCGCTTAAGTGCTCCAACTCGGTCAAGAAGGTTGCAAGCGGATCCAGTAGCAACTCCAGCAGCGCGCGGTCGAGCCGATCAAGATATCCTTCGCTGGTCATTCCGTCCCCCTCCAACTGGCCCACCATCGAGAAGCTCCAAAGCGCCGTGTCTCCTGCGTCCTACGTACTTCCGGCATCGGGTCCAGCCAGAGAGGTGCTCAACATGTTGGCTTCGCGCAAGCTCCACAGCCCTGGGACTAACAGTGCGCCATCTCTCGATGGCAGTCTTTCGTCGGAGGAGTTGGAGCATCTGAGCTGTCCGTCAACCCCCGACAACAGCTCTGACAATGACAACGAGATCGATTACCTTGGCCCTGTGCAGCTCAACCACGAGGCTATGGAGACATTGCACCATCTTTCAGGTGACCAAGGAAACGCCAACGTGGATCAGGTCATTGAAGTCTTCGAGGGAGAGATGGAGCAACTTGTTGGTGAACCCCGTCGCTCTGGATCCGTCGAAAGGCTTTATGCTCCACAAGCTCCGCTCAGTCCAAGATCGGATGCGCTCTCAGCCCTTTCCATCCCATCTCCTGGTGGTTTTTTCTCCTCTCTGCAAGGTTCGGCACGTCACACCTGGAGCATTCCTCCACGCCAGCCGCATGGGGAGCCTGGACCCTCCACCTCTGTAGCCGAAAACTTCTACGGAGTGCCCTGGAGAGATGCTCCCAACGACATTGTTGAGCACGTGGTGGAAGTTCCCGCTGACTTTGGCAACACGGGAGAGCCTACGCCCTCCGGGCTTGATGGCCTTACTTCCCCGCTGGGTGAAATCTTGGAAATCAGACCAAGCGAAACGGTGTACGAGTACAACGAAAATTATGCCAGCGAACTTGCTCAGCTTGGACGCAAAAACCTGAGCCGGACCAGCCTCTGGCTCTCTGCCCAGGAGACTTGGCTCCAGGGAGTGCTGAGCCCAAGTTTGCCAACAGACGTCAAGCCAAACCTCGACGATGTCACTTCGCCGTCGAAGAAGTCTGTCCGTTTTGCCGATGTAGTGTTCCCCGAGATCACTGCATCGACACCTAGAGTTCCGACCAAGGACACTACGTTCCTTGAAGCCGTTGAATATCTCCGCGAGCTCAACGGCAAGGTCGACGCTTTTATTCACCGTCTTGCCCGCACAGAGGCAATCCACCTTCGCCGCCGCTGCATGCCTAAGGTCTTTCGCAAGCAGCTTCTGGGTCGTTTCGAGGTCAACAGCCCCTCTCACGTCCCGTCAAGCCGTCCCGTCTCTCAATTCTACGCGGACGACCCAAGCGAGCACAAGGAGCAGATCACCAGAGCTCAAAAGGAGCAGCAAGCACTTGAGCTGATGCGCCCCAACTTCTGGGTCCTCGAAGCCACCAGGCTTTTGCATGGTGGTCGCCTTCTCGTCTCTCCAGCATGGAAGGTTCTCCAGAACACGCGCGACAAGTTGACCACCCGCGTTCTGGACCTTGGTGGTCAGGCAGTCGGTGACTGGGGATGGCACGTCGCCCTCGACTTCCCCCGCAGCCGCGTCATCACTGCGACGACGAGCACTGCTCCGGACGCCTCCACGACTGTCAAGACTGAGGACGAGGAGCGCGAGGTTGCTGGTCCCTCGAACCACAGCCGCATGCTCGTACCCAACCTGTGGACCCTTCCCTTCCCATCAGGTCACTTTGATGTTGTCTCGGCGCGCTCCCTGCAGACAATTCTCCGCACAAGCATTCCCACCACCGCGAACCCTGACCGCTGTGACGAGTTTGACCTTTGCTTGCGCGAATGCATGCGCGTCCTCAAGCCCGGTGGACACCTCGAGTTCCGCGTCCAAGACGCCGATCTGTTGCACGCACCGTCGGGCAGCCGCGCACAGGCACTGTCCGTCGAGTTTGGCTTCAACCTTCTCACGCGCGGCTACGATGCCATGCCTAGCAAGACCTTTCTCTCTAGATTAGAGGGTGCCGGTTTTGGTGAGGTCCGCCGCATGTGGTCGGCCTGCCCCTTTCCACGCACCGCTGGCAAGTGGACCGAGAAGCTCAACGTCGGCGCAGACCCGTCAATGGAGGTGTCGTCGCCGCTCGATATGCCTGCCTCGACGCCCATGACCAGGCCTCGTGCTGGTACTACAGGAAGCAGGAGTTCTAGCTCCGAGACGGTCGTGCCGGAGCGCACCGTTGCCGGAAATGGTGAGTTTTTGCATGCTGCTACTCTCAAGCAAGATGCAGCTGTCGCCGAGTCGCAGCCTGCTGCTCCTGCTGTCCACTCTCGTCCGTCGGCCAAGCATTTCCGCAGCATGAGTGGCACTTCTATATTGAAGGTGTTGGTCGGCGGCGGCAGCCACAGCAGCAGCAACAACAACAACAACAACCACAACAACAACCAAGCCGTGCGATCCCCTCCCTCTCAGCCCCTCCCAACACCCCCACAGCCTCTTCCCCAGCAGCCAGCCGAGCCAGTAGTCGCCGAGAACAACAACGCCGACAACGACGACGGCGAGCCCTCGGGCTCGACGACCGACGCCCGCGACGTGGCCGGTCTCGTGGGCGCGTGGGCGTGGGAAAAGTGGCTGGCGCGGCTGCAGGCGCAAATGGCCAAGGAGCAGGAGCAGCAGGGCCAAGGGTTGGGCACGACGTTTGCGGCCGAGGACGCGGTGGCGCGGGCCATTGAGGAGGGCGCCAGGGACGGCGCTGCGTGGAGGATGCTCGAGGGGTGGGCGAGGAAGCCGTGGTAGACGGATGGTCGAGTGAGTTGTCGTAGGTGTTGGGGGAGAAGGGAAGTCAAGTGAAGTGTTGGGCGTTTTTGAATTTTGTCCCCTCCCACCCTTTTTTTTTTTTTTTCTCTCTCTTCCTCTTGTTTCTTTCTCGCGATGGTGTGTAGGCAAGTGTTGGGATCGCTGTTGTTTGATGCGACTGGTTTCGCGCTGGCATCCAGGCACATACATACCTTTACCACTCTAAACAAACAACACGAAACAGACAAAAAAAAAGAAAATACGTTCGGTTCTTGTATATATTATGATTGGGGCCGATATGCTTTTCTCCTCTTGCACTCGTGGTCGTCGTCCGCCGTCTTGTGACAAAGCTGCTATTGGTTTCTATTGCCAGCAACACCCTGTTGCTGGCTTAGATCCAGTTCGCTCATTGATTGACGGCCACGATGACATGAATGCACGCACGTTCGGCTTCTTGCCTGTCGCCTGTCTGTCTGTCTGTCTGTCTGCTTGTCTGTTCGAGTGTCATCATCCCGTTAGTCAATCAGTCAATCAACCAGTCAATCAATCAACCAGTCAGTCAGCCCTACCCATCGGGCCCATCCTGCACATCCAACCGACCGGCAAGCTACAGGCAGGTAAGCAACCATAATCCCAACCCCATCCTCCCAAGCGGACCATTTACTCCTCCCTCCCTCCCTTCCTTCCTTCCTTTCTCCCAGCTACCCAAGGGCACTGAGGCCCCGTCGTTCCGTTTGTTCTCCGCAGTATGCCTCGTCAGCATATGCATGGCCCCGTGCATGCAGGTAGGCAGAAGGAAGGTACATGAAAGTCCGGAGAAAGGGGAGAAGGAAAGGAAAGGGAAGGAAAGGAAGTAAGGCTGATCTGAGATGAGATGAGATGAGATTAGCTTCGAAGACGGCGGCAGACAGAAGGGCGAACGGGTTAAATTGATGGATTGGTTGGTTGGGTGAAAGGGACAAAAGTGCGCAGAAGGACGAGCGGGTGGTTCTGGTAAAGGTGTGGTCGATGGAGAAAAATGTCTCTTTGCCTGTCAGTCAGTCACCGGTGCCACTCCTATCATTCCACTGGTCCAATGCTTCTCTCTCCGCACGAACGAGAAATTCCCTCACTCTCTTCATCGTCGTCGTCGTCACCATCACCGTTGTCGTCACCGCCAAGCCAAGGCGCTCACCCCTTTCACACACCAAGCCGCAAAACAAGCCGTTTTGATACTCAAAAAGGGAGCAGCGTGGCAGAACGACTTGCTGGATATGTGTCTATGTATGTGTCGTGGTTGGATCCGACCACCCATCCATGGCGGCGAAGCTTGCCCGCAGACCGGTTCCGGTGCCGGCGGGAGTCGAGGGGGGAGACCGAGTACCTCCGAATGCAAATGTTTGCAACTAATGTCTATTTTTGATGTGCATGGATAAAGTTTGTTTAGGGTGAGAGAGTGGATGGATGGATGGATAGATGGATGGATGATGGATGATGGATGGGTTGATGGATCGCGTGAAGCAGCCAACGGCGCGCGCCCGTCTCAGCTTGAGCTCCTTCAGCCCTATCCGTCCGTCTGGGACCGCGGTTGCATCGAGGATCAATACACACATACACACATACCAAGCTACTGGTCGAGCCCGGGTCGTAGATGTTGAGCTGGAAGGGGAGGGAGAGAGCAAAGCGCGTAAGGTAGGGCGGTGGTGGAAGGGGGATGCATGTGTATGGCTGGACGGGTGGCTGCAGAGTCCAGTCGGCCGCAAGACGGGACGGACAAGATCTTGGGCGACGCGGATGATGACGACTGCCAATTCCAGGAGGCCAGGTCGGATTATGGAAATGGTCAGAAGAAGAAGAAGAAGAAGAAGAAGAAGAAGCGTCAGCACTACTGGCACAAACGTCTTTCAAATCCTCTCGAGCTTGTTCAACCCAACTGTTGGCGTTCTTATCTGCTCCACCATTCCTTCTCTCACTCTTAATTGAGAACAGCACGAGTGAACCTCGCAGCGCTTCCTGTGACGTTTCGCTGACGTCCAGAGCCATCAAATCAATTGAACCACCTGTCAGGCCTCTTGTCCGTTTCACAGCCTCTTCCCCTTCCTCTCCACCTTCAATCTTTTGCTGCTCAGTAATTACAATCGTCGACGCCTTGACACGCGCACCTCTTACTACTTACAACTCCTCCTCCTCTTCCTCCTGCCCCGCGTAAAATATACAACCACCACCACGGCATTCCTCGACCACATCCCATTCCACAACCGACCACCCGCCCCCGTCAAGATTGCAAAAGGTTGCACCTCCAACCTCACGGATTGCAATTGACCTGGGATAAATCCACGACAATTCCAATCACGCAAGAACCGCTCCAAACAAATCCGTCTCCTCCACATTACTCGCAACAATGTCTCTGTCCATGTCGCCGTATTCGAAACCTCTGTCTTTCCTCGCCTTCTTCACTGCGACCTTCATGCTCTTCCTGCTATGCGCATCTCCCGCCTCCGCTCTCGCCGTGCCCTCTGCTCCCGCTCGCGCAAAAGCTCTGGCTGCTGTCTCTAGAGGTGCGTCATGGTAGATTTCTCGCAACGGCAGCAAGCTGACCGGACCACAGAACACACCGCGGACTCGACAACACACTCGCTCCCCATAGCCGTGCCCGGCTCCAAGAACCTCCCCTTCGAGCTCCCGCCTTGCGAGGACGAGGCCGCCTGCGCTGAAGCTTTGTGGCGCGCTGGAGGCCGCGTCAACGCCCATGCCAAGGAAGAGGCCACCGATGACGAGACCCGCCACGCCGCCGCCGGCGGTGGCAGCAGCAGTCGCGGCCGCAATCGCAACACGGCTTTGACGGAGCAGTTGAACGGTCGTCGCAGGCCGTTCGAGGCCCCCGAGTGGAGTCGCATCTTCTGAACCTCGCCCCGCGCCAATTCGGGCGATTGAGGTGCTGTTTTTCTTTTTCTTTTCCCCTCTCTTCCTGTGGAAATGATATGAGGGAATAAACTGCCGTTCTGGTTGCTCGCTTCGCCGGGTGAACAAGAAGTCAGGTACATGGGGACTGGAGACTGCTGATGCTGAATGACACGACGTATGAAGGAATGAGATGGAGTTCAGGTTTGCGGAATTCGATCGAAGCACGCATAGTTTAGGTGGGAAAGAGGTCGACCGATGAGAGTTGAGTTCCAACTTGGACAATGGCAGAAAGTTCTTCTCGGTATATAATTCGAAGGCGTTGGAAAGATGAATCGGACTTGTCGAATAAGAGATATCGCCGTGAAAAGGGCGGTACGAAACAAAGTAGATGATAGGAAAAGTAATCCCACCAGCCTACCAGTTACCGTGCTGCTTGTGTAAGGTTGTTAGCCTCTCGTTCCCCAAGTCCTCTTACCACTGCTCTTCAAGACTTGGAATGCCAAAAATAACATCAGTCGCCCTATCATTCTGCAGTCACGGCCTCATGGTAGCGCGAGGCTGCTAAACCTATTTCTCGTGTTTGATAAAACATCATGTGTCGCGTTTGAATGTGGTTTTGCGGCGCGCAGTCGACCGACATACCTGTTGCTGTCGTGCAACAATGGGCGGGAGGCTTGAAGTGGAATGCTCGTTAGCACAATGCCTTGAAGACAGCGAAGTAGAAAGTGGCGGGGTGTAAGGCATCAGAAATACCACTACATTGGTGTGCAGACACTGCCCGGCCTTGTGGCACGAGCTACGCTACCGGATTAAAATCTCATCATGCAAAGGAAACAGGATGTTGGAAAGTTGTGGGAGAAGAGACATACCTTCCTCTTGAAAGTATGCAATCCGCGATTCATCACCGAGTAATGCTGGCCATGCCACACCAAGACACCAACGTTGAGATGGCTTGAAAGTGGTAATTAGCACTGAGCCAGAAAGACGCGCAAGCTTCGTCGCCTCAATCTTCAAGACTTTCAGAAATACTGATACAAGGCGGAATCAATGCTGCTTGAGGGTAACATGGGAGCGGCTCATATATTCCGGAAATGAGTTGGCATCAAGTCCAGGCGCTGCGTGCTGTGCATGCAATGGGAAGGAAGCGCAAAGAGAACGAACCTTTGGAACGAAAAGTCAGAATGCTGATCTGAAAACATTGACCGCCATAATGGAGACGGCATCGAAGGTGGACTCGACTTACCCAAACTCCCGCGGGACGACATGCTCCATAAGTGCCAGTGCGGAGTAACGGAGCCTATGCCCGCGACTGGGAAGGTCCTTGACGTGGACAACTTTGTCTCGAGCACATGCGTCTCAACTCGCGTGGATTGTGGTCGAACACGGCGCGAGCATTCTGCCATGTGTTCGACCACGACCAGCGAGCAAAGTGCATTCGAGAAGAGTCAAAGTTGTTTTCCCAGTCGTCGCGCAGATTTAAGACCTAGGTTGCGATAAGTGGTGACAGTCTTATCTTCACGTGACTCCGTCCGCCCCGGCCACGCGCGCATCATCGCAAGCCCAGACACAGCAACACCAAGCTGCCACCCAC
Source organism: Phyllosticta citriasiana (assembly GCF_038021145.1). Lineage (NCBI taxonomy): Eukaryota > Fungi > Ascomycota > Dothideomycetes > Botryosphaeriales > Phyllostictaceae > Phyllosticta > Phyllosticta citriasiana. Next base: position 975,317 of record NW_027117279.1, on the reverse strand, counting down.
TAGACCACCTTCTTGACCACCGCGAAGATGCTGTTCTTCAGGTACGCCTCTCCCAAATACTCCATTCCTCGCGACACCTCCCGCCTTGCACACCCGCCCAGCCTCACCCAGCGTTCGATTCCTCCAACCAGCTCACGATTGCATCCATTTACTGACTGACCACTCCCGTGGAATCACCACAGCTTCTTCAAGACCCTCGTCGACCATGAAGTGACGGTCGAGCTTAAGAACGACATTTCGATCCGCGGCACGCTCAAGAGCGTCGACCAATTCCTCAACATCAAGCTCGACGACATCCAGGTCGTCGAGGAGCTCAAGTACCCGCATCTGGTACGTCCGTCCGTCCTTCTCCATATTCAGTCGACCGATTTCCCCCCCCCTCAGCAACCGCGGTCCCCACGTTCTTCCTTTTGCAATATCTTGCGCACGCAATTGGTTGTGGGCATGGATGGCACTTTGCCTGTGTTGGAAGTTCCAGTCGCGCAGCAGCGGCGGCGGCGCAGGGGCGCAACACAGCGAGCAGCATTGAGAGTACAAAACTTACGTCGCGGCGGTCTATAGAGCTCGGTCAAGAACGTCTTCATCCGCGGTAGCGTCGTGCGCTACGTGCACCTGCCCGGCGGCGCCGTCGACACGGCATTGCTTGAGGACGCAACAAGAAGAGGTAAGAAAGGAGCCGGCCACCCTTCCATTACATCCCCTCCTCATACACATGCTGATTCCTGCGCAGAAGCTGCACAGGCATCGGCAAAGGCGAAGTCGACGTAGGCGAAGTCGGCGTGAGCGGGCGGCATGGAAAATTGCGATTTCCCTGAGTTGGAAAGAAAGGCGTTATGAGACTTGCGATATCACTACAACGGAGGAAGTCGACGGCCAGATGAGAGGACAGGCCAAAAGAAGAAGAGGGTCCAGACGAACGATACAGTTTTGGACGTGAACACTGCCAGCGTGGAGAGCCTGTGGAAAGCCTCTCAAACCTGTAGACACCCCTTTGGGAGTGCAGATGGTCAGGCCAGCTCCGCCTTTGCGGAAGATATTTTGGAATCAAAAAGGACAAGGTCATCAAGGCCTATGACCGCATACAACTCCAACCTCACTCCAAGACAAGACAAGCTGTCACCAGTGCAAGTCCTTTCCCCACACATCCCGCACTTCTTCTACTTCGAAAAGCCTCACAAGATTCTTCGTAGCCTGCCGAGGATACGCCTCACCATTTTTGTCTGTAGATTGATCGATCGGAAACACACCCTGTCGAAATCTCCCACCCGTTGGCAGCAAACGGAACATGGATCAGGGTAGCTGCTATAAATAGGCCATTGTGAAAAAGGTCATTGGGGAACCAATGCGCCGAGAGTGGCGGAGGCTGCCTGGCCACGAATTTTTGCTTGCCGGTGACCATCAATTGCAGCTAGGTCCCCGTGTTGTCTGCAGTCATGAGACTGGGTTTTCACTGCGGCGATATGGTCTTGGGATTCAATCGATCGATGCGGCGCTGAGGGTTGGTTGGTATGTGGAGAGTCGGGAGAAATGGCCAGTTGGCATCCGCTGCGAATGAGCTGTGGAAAAGGCGATGGTCGATCAATATGATTATGTGGGAGTTTGTGGTTTTAAGAGGGGTGGAATGGGTATCTACAATGAAGAAAAGCAAAACAGCCAAAAAAGCATTACAGCCTCCCTACCTTATCCAAGTCAACAACGGCCTCCAACGGAAACAAAAGACGCCTTTTAGACCCAACCTCCCCTCATCCCCATCTACTATCCTCAAGCCCTCGGTCCGCCCTGATCCGCGTCAGGCCCAATATCCTCGACCTCAATATTGCCCTTGCTCGTCCGCTGCCTCTCCTGGTCTCCTTGAGTCTCCTGAATCTTGCCCTCAATCTGCTCCTTGGCCTGCGACACGCCGTCGCTGACCTTGTGCGCCTTGCTAATCGCCCACGCCTTGGCCTTGTTGATCTTGTCCGCGAGCCACGCCCACAAGCCGCCGGCTTTTTCTTTCCCCTCTCCCTCCTTCTCCTCTTCGCCTCCGACGTCTCCATTCAGTTGCTGGTCAGTAGCGCCCTGGCCGCCAGCGGGCGTCTCGATCGCAACGCCGGAGCCGACTTCGACCACCTCGAGGTCTGGCTCCGACACCTTGGGCGCCGCAGGGTCGGTGTGGAGCGCAATGATGGGCGTAGCTAGGCCGGCAATCGCTACGGTCTTACTTCCTTGCAAAGGAACTGGTGGGGAAGTCTGTGGAGGCGTTGGGGTGCTGGAGCCGGATTTGGGCGGGTCGTCGGGGCTCTCCTGCGACGGCGTGTCTGAGTGCAGGCCGACGGGCTTGAGAGGTAGGCGGAGGGTGCCGTTGTTGGGTTTGGGTTCGGCGCCGATGGTGTCGCAGATGATGTTGTAAAGCTCAATGTTTTCTGTTGATGGGAGGTTAGCAGACAATCGAATGATTAAAAAACTGGCAACTTACGGAAGGGCTCAAGCTTGCTACCAGGAGCGTGCGGGAAAGCGGGTCCCCTGGCGACGAATATGGCCCGCATAAGCGGATGCTCGTGATCGTAGCCGTGAAGGCCCTTTGGCTCGTATTGGGCGCCAGTGCGAAGGCCCTCCTCAACATCAAACTCCTCCTTGGTCACGATGGCCCAACCGGCCTTGGGTACAATCCAGAGCGGTGCAATCCGGTCATTCTGGTGGAAGTGGTATCTCTCTGGCATATCTTTGTCCTTGAGATAAACCTCAATGTTTGGGTTGTGCTTGGCCTTGTACTTGAGCTGATCGTAGATACTTTCGACTGCGTCAGGATTCTTGGGATGGAGACCATACAATGGCCACCCATCAATGTGCTCAATCATTGACGGGTCCACAAGATCCTCAAACTGAATGAGACGAGAAACATCTGTCGTGGCCATTCCGTGGTCCGAAACAACGACAACGTTGACGATCTCGGTAAGGTTGCGTTCTTCCAGACCGGAGAGTAGACCTGCAAGCATAGTATCCACATCGGTGATAGTCTGACGGATTTCAGTACTGTTGGGTCCATACTTGTGGCCATCGGAATCGACAACAGGTACGTAAGCCGCGATAAGCTGCGGACGTGGTTGATCTGGCGCAGCACGCTCGCTTTCGGGGCCTGGAAGGTCCAAGAATTGTAAAATTCTGTCGACCTTTACCGATAACACCTCGGACCCATTGTATTTGTCAATGTGAGCTGCTTGGAACTCTCCGACCTTGGCCTCGGAACCAGGCCACATGTGGATAGCGGTCCTAATCCCTTGCGCTTCGGCTGTGGCCCAGATAGGATCGCCTCCCCACCACTTGCTTTGCATGCTCACAGCCGTGTTGGTGTAGTAGAATTCCTCCTGCTGCTTCGGATCCCAAAAGGTGTTGCCAACGATTCCGTGGCTTTCTGGGTAGAGACCGGTCACCATGGTGTAGTGGTTGGGAAACGTAACACTCGGAAAACTGGGGAGCATGTACTGGGGCGAAATACCCGAGTCGATGAAAGATTGCAAAGTCGGCGTAAGTTTGCGCTGGAGAAAGTCGGCGCGAAAACCATCGAGGGATATCAAGATGGTCGTTGGTGCGAAGTGTGATGTGCCATTCCAACGCATTGGCTGCTCCTCGTAATGCTTGGTCGGACGGAAGCCTGAAATGCGATATGCAAAGAGGAAAAGGACAAGGAAAAGGAGAGCAACCGCAACATATAGCAAGGGTCGTATCCAACGCGAGGACAATGACTTCTGGAAATCGCGTTAGTTGAGTGCCAATCTGTCTCTGAGTTCCAGTGAATGGTACCTTGCGCCTCTCGCGGACATCACGCACTCTGTGCTTGTCGACCTCTGATGATTCCCTAGATGAAGAGCTTGACAAGCGCCCGCCTTCTTCCATGAGCCGACTGTATTCACCGGATCCGGGCCGTCGTCCGCGGGCTCCATCTCTCCTCGACTTACGTCTTTCGCGGTCGCTTCGGAACAGTTGTCGAAACCCTCCCTGCGGCGTGCTGTTGCTGCTCGCAATGAGATTTTCGCGCTCATCTTCCTCATGGAGAAGCTCCAGGTCCTCGCGACGAACTTCCGTCGAGGTCCTGTCCTTTTCCTCGTAGGCATCCTCCTCTTCCCCTTCGTACGCGGTGTCGCTGTCGGAGTTGGCGAGCATTGGCTGTGTGTCCTCGCCATCTTCGCGCTTCCTGCGCTCTTCCTTCTTTCGGCTACTGCGTGGCATGGTGGGGCTCGTTTTGGCTGTCTATGCAAACATATTCCAGCAGACAGGTGGAGTGGGAGTTGTCAGAAACAGCCCGCCGTTTTAAGATTCAGGACGCGGATGCCGCGGTTCCGTGCAGCGGGTTTGCCAGGATACTAAACTCACAGGGGCGAGTCAGACGCAGTTAGACGCGCTTGGAAGCTTTCAGTATGGAGGATAAAAACTGACTGTAGCCAATGCTGGGGCATGGTCACTCCTTAAGATTGCTGGCTCAACCTATCCAAGGTCAGGGCGTAGGTTGAGCCCTGGTGGTGTGCAGATCTATCGGCAACGACTTGTTGTCCGCAGCACCAGACACAGCGACATGAGACATGAGCACCCGGCCAAGCTACGTACGGATACCGCTCTCTCGCAACAACCGAACACCAGCACGCCTTTTTCAACCAGCCACCGCCATCTACTGCCTCGATCTCGCGGGATTGCGAATCCCAACCGATCATCATGTCCAGGGTCGACCTCATCTACCCGCCGTCAAACCTCCCACCCACCTCCGTCCTCCGCCTCTCGCAACTTGCTCCGCGCGTCCTAAGCAGCTCGCCGCAATCATCGCTACCATGGCCCCTCTCCCTCATCTTCAACACCGAGTCGCAGGAAGTCTGGGCAACGCATGAGAACCTCCTTCTTTGCTGCGTCCGCACCGGCGACGATCGAGCAGCGCGACAATGCCTCGAGCGATTAACAGCGCGATTCGGTGCCGAGAACCAAAGAGTGCAGGCGCTCAAGTTTCTCTATGAGAGTGCGACGGCAGTGGATGACAAGGCATTGCGTGGCGTGCTAGAAGAGGTAGAGAGGCTGGTCAGAGAAGATCCTACAAATCTCGTGCGTTTTAAACATCAAATCCGACGGGTGTGGCACTAATTGCGACATACAGCTGCTCCGGAAGCGCAGAGTAGCCATACTTCGCACTCTCAATCGCCCCGCCGAAGCAACTGCTGCCCTAGTTGATCTCTTGGACTTCTCTCCTACCGACGCCGAGTCTTGGGCGGAACTGTCCGACCTCTATCTGGCCCAAAACTTATATTCGCAAGCCATTTTCGCACTGGAGGAGGTTCTTCTCATTACCCCGTTCGCTTGGAACGTGCAAGCGCGCATGGGCGAGCTTCTTTACATCTCCGCAACTGCGACAGGCTCAAACGAAGGCAACTCACTGAAGAACCTCTGCGAGAGCGTGCGGAGATTCTGCCGCAGCATCGAGCTCTGCGACAATTATCTGCGAGGCTACTATGGCCTGAAGCTGGTGCGACCCCCAAGCCCCTCAACACCTGCATCGCAACTTTTACTGACAGCTGCTCAGACCACGAAGCATCTGCTGGAGGTCCTCCCACAAGCCTCCACAAAGCAAGCCGTTGCTGACCCGCAGTCCGGCGACCTCCCTCCGCCCACCACGGCCACGGTCGAAAAGCTGCACGAGCTGGCGACGGCCAAGCTTGCTGAGATAGTGCGCAGGAGCAATGCCAGGGAGTCTGGGTGGGACTATGACCAGGCGGAGGTGATAGCGGCTAGAGAGCTGCTCGACCGCGACAGCGCGGAAGTGACACGATGAGCGGGCGCGGATGGTCGCTGTGCTTTAAACTCAACTTTGATTCGCTCATGGGGATAGCATTCATGATGCATGGCGTCATCGGTATCCAGCGGATCCCATTATTTTGATCTTCAGTGAACGAATGGCCGGCGAAGGCTAGAGCGAATACTCGGGAGATCCCAGATATTGGAAAAAACAATAAGGGCTAAAGACTTGCAAAAGAAGAACGCTGACCAAGAGCACGCCTTTTCAATCTTTCAATATTCTGCAGAGAACGTCTGAAGTGCCCACGCTAGTCTTGAAGTTTCATTCCCACGTCACTTTCCCACAACTCCCATTACGAGCAATCACACAGGTCTTGAATTCACGTTACGCAGCTTGCGACATCCACTTAATGTCCGCTGAAACTTCGATGCGCAAAGCTTCAGAGTGCACTCAGCAAAGCACTTTACCTTCCTCTCTCCATAGCCATCTTCACGTGTCAAGTGACGTTCACATTGCCTTGCCGATGAGAGAGTAATGATGGAACCAAGTCCGGCCGAATCATACGTCGGCCCGTTATCAGATTCGGTTTGCTCTCTTTTGGGGCAACCCAGAAGAGGAAGCAGCGTCCCCAAGAAGCAAAACGTCTAGTATCACAAAACGCTATCATAAAACTCATCGAGCGGGGGGGAAAAAAGAGGAAGAAACGAAAAGGGGAGAGAAAAAAAGAGGAGCCGCCCGCGCATCAGTCAGTCCAGTCCGTCCGTCCGTCCGTCCGTCCGCAGTCCCATTTCCCAACAAGCAAGTAGCGCGCGTAAGAAAACAAAAGCCAGAATGTGTACTTCCGTTGCATGGCTTTCCCTTGTTTCCCACACCCGTGTGAACGCCCTCAGCCACGCGAACATTTCCCGGATTGCAAACCACTCCCCAAGCATCCAAACCCATGGGCCCTTGCGTTGTCAAATATAAGAAAGAAGGCGCTTAGTGGTGTGAAGAAAACAGTTGACGAATTGAAGAAAGGACGCAGCTCAAGCCCCGAGCGTCAAGGAGGCTCGACCACAATGAGTGCCACTCATCGACTGCCAACTTGGCTCTGCTGGCTGCCTTGAGCTTGCATACCGGGTGCCCTTGGACTCCCCTGGTGTCCGAGTTGGCCATGAGGATTTTGTGGCGTTGCACTCCTACTCTCGGGTCTCACGCTCCCAATACCCGGGCTACCTTGGCCACCCTGACCTGATTGTTGTTGTTGCTGTTGTTGTTGTTGTTGCTGCTGCGACTGTTGCTGTTGCTGTCGCTGCAACATTTGCTGCCGCATTTGCTGCTGGTAGACTTGATGTTGAGCATTGTTGGGGCTCACACTGACGCCACCAGTAGCAGGACCTGCGTGCTGCTGAAAGGGGCTCGGCGTCAAGTGCCCTGAGGCACTTGCTGCTGCACCAGCTCCAGTGGCACCGGCTGCAGCGTTCAACGCATTTTGGCGTGCTGAGGCCATCTTTTGAGAAATGCGTTCCGAAGCCATACGTGCCGCCGCCTCGGGTGTCAAGCTCGGATTTTGGACTTGAATCTCGTGCGTCAGATTGGTAATTTGGGGGACATGTCCACTGGATAGCGCCTGTGGAAGAGGACTTTGATTTGCGGCCGTCATTCGCGGTGATTCCGAAGAGCCTTGGATGCCATTCATCCTGGGGGTGGTGTTTGAGTTCGTGCCGTTCATCTTTGGAGCTCCAATGGAGGCCGCAAGCATGGAAGACGATTGCATATTGCCATTGATGGGCATTCCGGGCATGTTGTTGCCTTGCGCCATTTGTTGCTGTTGCTGTTGTATTTGAAGCCTCTGCTGATGAGTCATGTTATTGTAATTTTGTCTCTGCATCGCCATGCGCATATCCTGAGGCTGTTGAGGCTGAAGACGTTGTCCCTGCATGTTCATTTGCATTTGCGCCTGTGGCATGCCTTGGACGCCCATTTGCATGCCAGGAACGCCGTTGGCCATTCCCTGCATCTGGGCTGGAAGTGGGCGGCCTTGCATACCCATATTCGGATGTAGCTGCCCATTTTGCGCCCCTTGACCCATATTGGGTTGACCGTGAGCGTTGCTGGGCGTTCCATTGCGCTGCTGCGCGGGACCGCCAGACTGACCAGGCATCTGACCGGGCCGCGCCATGGCTTGCTAAGACGGGATCAGTTTGAGCAGGATGGGGACTCTGGAGTGGTTGGCTCACTCTTTGCGCCATGAGCATCTGTCGCCGCATCTCCTCTTGTCGCTCCTGCAGCTTCTGCTCACGGTCATACTTGAGTTTGGAAAACTCTTGAGGCGTGTAAACGCTGTTCTTGACTGGAGCAGCTTCATGAGCCTTGCGCATGGCAGCAGCTTTTGCGGCTGTTGTGGCATGATTAGCGAGATTCGGCCATGCGACGTGCTTTGAAACCTACCTTCCTGCTGCTTGTGAGCCGCAGTCTCGCGTTTGCGGGCTTGCTTCCTCATCGCATCAATCAAGGCCAAGTATCTGGTGCTTTTGCGTCTCTCAACGCGGATGGGCTGGGCAGTGCGGCGGCGCGGAGGATTCATCGGCTGGCCATTTTGTTGGGCTTGTTGTTGCTGGGCTGCTTGGTACTGTGCAGTCACGGTGCGGGCAGCAGCCTCCAATCTCGCGTGATACGTTCGGAAGTAAGGAGTCTTGCCCATTTCGCCTGGGAGGCCCTCAAGTTGCATCCAGCGTTCGAAACACTCCCAGGGCGAGCGACGCTCAGCACCAGCGGTGTACATGGATGACTGGGCCAAAGCCGTCGCCACAAGTGACCAGTTGAACTGGTACTCCTTCACGAGTGCCCGGAGCCGCTGGTCTTCATCCCAGAGCCACAGTGATGGAGATCTTGACTCGAAAAAGGCCGTAGACGGCATGGGAAATTCCGAAGGAGGCCTGAAAGCGTGTCCAGCATGTAGTCGGTCCCGCACATGTCGATTTTCTGGCAGGAACAGTGCAACGTCTGATTTTTCTGGAGGCAATCCAATCTTGGAGAAACGGAGGCTTGGCGTGGAAGCGTTCGATCGTTCTGAAGTTGTGCGCCTGTGAGTGTTCACCGCTTCCTCATCCTCTGAGTATTCGTAGCGGCTTCGCTTGCGCGGGGGTTCCGTGGACTGAGGCACAAATTTAGATGTCACGACCTTGGAGACTGGGATGATCTCCGCGTCTTGTTGTGTAGTATGGCCGACTATCTGAGGAGATTGAAGGCCCTCGAGTCTCGATTCGTACGAAGGAAGCTCCGAAAAGATTTTCTCGGCAGCAGGAGTGTGGTCAATTTTCGCAACCACGTTGTCATAGCCCATGGAAAAAACCGCAGCCGGCGGCAAGGACTCATGGGGATTCCATGGGAGCTCGTCTTCATCTAAGAAAGACTCACTTTCGGTCTCAGTCAATCCTGAAGCAACAAGTTCAGGAGGAGAGGGAATGTCATCCTCCATTTGACCAGGGGCTGGACGTTCGCGGCATGGGCGCTTGGCCTTTACTTGCAAAGAAGCACGCTTCTCTGGAGAAGCAGAGACCCAATCAGCGCACCACCACGCCATATTGCGGGCTGCGACCATCTTCCATTTCCTCTCTTCGCGAAAGTCGGTTCGCATCCATTTCATCTGGGCAAGAAGACTATCATAAAAAGAGGCAGGCCTAGCAGGCTCAGGCGACCTTTCCACCTGCCGGAGCGACCAGCGGTTGGCGTGTTGCAGAGTGTAGACCCGCTTGAGAATCTTGTAATCCTGCTGTTCACGTATGCTGGCATACTTGTTGGACGTCGTGTATGTCTTCGTGGCTCGTTCAAGGAGCTCGCGGCAAGAGTTGAAAGGTTGCGAATGAGCCTGGAAATCGAACATTCCAATTAGGTAGTCTTTGTCTGGGTCCTGCGATGCTCCTTGGAGCTCGGCCCAAGCCTTGTTTGTTGCCAAGCGATCCCTCATTGGCGTGTCGTGCTTCGCAAAAACGACCCCAGTATTCCTGCTCTTGGCTCTCATCCGATGCTCAGAATTGCGCGTCTTTGCAGTCGTCAATGATGACAGGCGTTCCATGGTCGATACACCCGCGCCACCACGTGCTTCTGATTGTGATGAGGGAGGTGCCATCGTAGGCTGTTGGCTTACTCCCCTAGATATGCGTACTTCCAGATTCTGGCTTGATTTCGGTTCATCGTCTGCCATGGTTGTGTCCGCAACAACAGGAGCAACTGAGATCCCTTGCCGCTCGGCGGCCTCGTTGCTGTCTCCTTGGCTTGGAGGCGTATTTTGAACAGCATTGTTGATCGATTCAGAAGGACCACTCCCTTTGCTCGCTTCCGGCGAAGGAGAGAGTGTCGCTTGTTTTTGGTCGTCCTCATGAAAGTCGCGCTGCGGAATCCTTGGCTCTAAGACAGTCTCGCATGCTTGCTTGGTAAGGTCGGAATCGGGATCCTTGGGACCGCTTGGTACGACATCTCGGACTTGTCTAATGGCCTGTTCCTCTTCAAGACGCAATTGAGCGTCTGGCGTGGCGTGCAGCTCATTCGGAGCTTCTTCTCCATGTGCTTCAGGAAATGGTGAACCCCTGGCGTCGATGTGCTCACTGCTTGGGGTCTTGCTCGCGACGGCTTGAAATGCAGTATCATGGGCGGAAACGTCATCATCTGGACTTGTCGCAGGAGAATGCTGTTCCGCTCGTGAAGTGTTGGCTGAGTGGGGACCGAAAGTGGATGACGGCGAAGAAGCGACTTCACCATTTCCATTTTCGCCTCCTACAGCAAGATGCTCGTCCTCTTTACTCGTCCGTAGTGCTGCCCGTTCTTGAGCGCGGTCGCGTATTCGTTGCTCTTGAACCTCCTTTGGTGGCAAGTGAATGGTCTTTGGTCTTCTGACGGGCTTCTCTTGCGCAACCGAGTCGATGCGATTGGGCGAAACATGGTCGAGAGGTGGGGCGACTGTCTGAGGATTTGCGGCGGGTCCATCGACTCCAGTCGTTGAATCTCGCAGAAGGTGCGCATTGGGTTTCTCCTGCTGAATTGCAGGCTCCGAAGGCGTGACGGGAGCGTGTTCCTCGTTGACAGCGGGCGGATTGGATTCGGGGTCGGGAGATTTGGGCGGGGTGCTTGGAGCAGGTGGTGAAGGCTTTTCAACATCCTTGGGTGGGACTGGGGACGCGACATCGACTGGCGTTGGTGCGTTTGCTACACGGTCTTTGGCGCTCTCCGGAATGTCATTGATGGGAGGTGGATTAGGTTGAGAGGGTGTAGGTGCCTCTTTGACTTGATGCTGAGGAGAAGGTTGTGTAGGCTTGGTTGGTGGTCGAAAGACAAGAGGAAGAGGAAGAGTTTCCTCTCGAAAGTAGCGACCTCTGGAGATGCTAATGAGCACCCACGATTCAAAGTCGATGCAAATGGCGCAATGGACAAAAGGCAATGCTTTTAACTTACTGAGCAATTTCATTTTCATCCAAAAAACTGGATTCGCGGGCATCAGGTGTCGGGGCAAGCTCAGTGGGTGGTGTTTGGCCTGAGTTTATACACGCGGTAATGGTGTAGAGCTCCCGAAGCTTGCGTTTCCGCGATTCCCTAGAGTTGCTGCACGACCCGCCCCAAGTCAGCGACTGAAATTGAGATAACTCGACAACGCACGATCGAAAAAACACGCGGAGCGATTTTTCTTTTTCGCATGAAAGCAGAGAATCGATGCATGGGGAAATCAATCATAAAAGGAGGGTTGTAACGTGACTTACAGTAACTCATGGCGTTTCGCTGCTTCCGCGCTCGAACGCAAGCTTTCTAGGGACATATGAGATGAATGCCCGATGGAACGACATCCGTCATGTGTATCAAGCGCCACGGCGAGGTTTTGTGGCCAAGAGTTGTGAGCAGGGTGATGGATTCTGGTTCTTGGTGAGGATCGTGATTGCCGGGCGACAAGTACTGGAGTTGTCGGCGAGGTCGGTGTCGCGCCGCCCAGGGCAGCGCATGTCCCGCCGGGTAAGGGCGCGTCGTTGACTCACCGCCCGCGGCAGAAAAGTTCCAGTTGCTGATTCTCGCCGTCTCAGTCTCCCACCGGCTAGCCCCAGTCGACAAAAACACCATCCTGCTCCAAAATCGAATATGGCAAAGAGGAAGCTGGACGCTGTTGACGATTCGTCGTCCAAGAAGCCTCACCGCGCCTCCGTCCCCGATGAACCCGTCACTCTGCAAATCGTCACCGGCTCCTACGAGCGCGTCCTGCACGGCCTCCTCGCAACCGTAGAGCCCAAGTCGACTACAAAAGACAAGCCCGCAACCTCGGTCAAGTTTGCTGATACATTTCTCTTCAACGCCCACGCCTCTGCCATCCGCTGCATTGCCCTCTCGCCGCCCTCCGAAGGCGCAGATCCTCACTCCCAAAAAGTCATCCTCGCCAGCGGCAGCACCGACGAGCGCATCAATCTCTACAACCTGTCGACTGCACCACCCCCCAAAAATGCGCAACCGTCGATACCCAGCCTTCACGGCACCGCCATTACCCAAAATCCCAAAAATCGAGAACTCGGAGCCCTGACGCACCACTCCGCGACCATTACCTGCCTCAAATTCCCCAGCCGCTCCAAACTATTCTCTGGCGCAGACGACAACACTGTTTCCATATCAAGGACACGCGATTGGACCATGCTTTCGAGCATCAAAGCCCCAATACCCAAAGCGCAGGGAAGGCCGAGCGGGGACACGGCCGCGCCAGGCGAGGTTCCATCTGGCATTAATGATTTTGCAGTGCATCCCAGTCAAAAGCTCATGATCAGCGTGAGCAAAGGAGAAAAATGCATGAGGCTGTGGAACGTCATGACCGGCAAGAAGGCCAGCGTTCTCACATTTGACCGCGACCTGTTGCAAAATGTGGGCGAGGGTAGGTGGTCAACGGGCGAGGGGCGCAAGCTCGAATGGGACCCCGAAGGCGAAGAATGGGTGGTAGCTTTTGAGCGCGGCTTCGTCATATATGGTCTCGTAAGTCACCAACCCTGCCGAGATTCCCAAATTTACCCCCCTCTCCCCAGCGAAAACATGGGCACGCACCAGAAATGCTAACCAACTACGTCTCAGGATTCGCGCCCTAAAGCCCAAACCCTTCCCCGCCCAATGACGAAGCTCCACCAACTGCACTACGTTCCCAACCTCCCGTCGTCTGCTGGTCCCGTCCTTGCGGTCTCGACCGAAGACGGCCGCATTCTCTTTTACTCTTCCGCCTCCACCGTCACCCCCGCCGCCTCTTCAGACGCCGTCAAGAAGGGTCGCGAAGCACCAGTACCAAGTTGCAGGCTCCTTGCACAGCTTGGCGGTCGCGCTGCAGGGCTCACTAGCCGCATCAAGGATTTTGAAATTCTCCCCGTGGCGGAGGGCGCTGATCGGTACTTCATCATTACGGGCTGTAGTGATGGTGCAGTGCGAGTGTGGCGTCTGAATGGAGAGGATTTGCTGTCTGAGTTTGAGGAAAAGAACGAGGCGAGCGATGCCGCAAAAGAGAAGGGGTCGAACGTCAGCAACACGCTGGCGGCGAAGCAGGTCGGCGAGCTCCTAGGCGCGCACGAGGGCGGCAACCGTATTACGTGTCTGAAGGCCTTTGTCATGACAGGCGCGCCGGACGAGGAGGCAGATGCCAATGGAGGAGCAAAGGAAGAGGAGGACGAAACCTCAAGCAGCGACGACAGCGACAGCGAGTAATTCCACCTGCATCAGCATTGGCATCGCTAAGCTACAGCATTGCGATTCTTCTTGTCGATATTCTTTGGCCCTCGATCTTGAAAAAGCGCGTGTTTGAGCGAGTTTCTGTCATAGCCTTTCGCGCGGCAACTAACGATACCCTCGTTCTCATGTAGTTTCATTCATCTGACGCAGCACCCTTTTCATCCCAACTTTTGTGCGCCTCACTTCCTGGTTCCAAGATTGCAGCGTTTTGAGACTCACTGAGACGACAGTATAATAAACTGTTTCGACAAAGGCGTACGGCGTCATTGCGCTGCACGCCACCGGGCAACTACTTCAGAACATTGCAGTATCGCTGGAAGCGGGCGCCGTTAGAGGGAGGACCTCCCTTCTCAACAAAAAGCCACAAAATCTCCCTCTTGAGATGGTGGATCAAGTGAGACGACGTTCTCAAGGCGCAAGCCGTGTAAATTTCCCTCGACATGTACTTCTTTTACCTCTGTAGCTCTTGTAAATACGCTCAAAGAAGCCACCACCTACGACGCCTTGGTATCTCATAGCAGCAGCAGCAAAATAAACTAAAAGCTTTTCACTTTCGCATAACCGACAGCCTGTCAAACTCGGCTATACGGTGAAGCTAACACCCCACCTACTCTCCTTCCAGTTGCTGGTGCGAAACCAACCTATCACGCGGACCTTCTCTCCCATACCTACCTACCTAATTTTTCTCTGGGCTGAGCTAACGCGTGTGGCGACCTTTCTACGTACGGCCCGCCGACAGGCGTGTGCAGGGTGAAGTAGGCAGACAACACAATCAAGTAAAATAAGTTGATTGGTTGGTTGGGTTGGTCGGTCAGTGGGTAGCCAGTCACCAATCCGATCCAAGATGGGTCGGGTTGCTTTCGTTCGGTCCAAGATATCTTAATTGCTGGTAGCCAGACTGACTAGCAGGGGAGGAGGAGGGGGTCGCGCGACTACGATGTCTCATCAGTCAGACGCACTCTAGGCACGCGTTTACCATCACTAGGATTTTTTTCTTCTTTTTTTTTTCTTCTTTTTTTTTAATTTCTCTTTGCGGAAGCGCGGTTGCCACCAACCATTTATTTCCTTGATCGTGCATGTGTGGGTGAAGCGAGAGCATGCATGGTGCCCTGGGGCGCTTTGACGACGAACGCTTGCGACCACACATCAATCATATCGAGTTGCTCCTACTACTAAGGCTCAAAAAAGTGGACGGGACGTACGAGACCACCACCACCACCAGCCCCTCACATTTTCGGTCTTGAAACTCAAAAGCTTATATGACGAGGTTCTTCAACCTATACTCTATAGAGGTATTCTAGCCGCGCAAATTCGCCCTCTCATCAATCTTGCTCGTACGCCTCCTCCTTCGTTATATGATCCAATCCAAGGCTATGGTCCCAGTCAAGAAAAAATCTTCAACAACACAGCAGTAGGAGATCGTGACAAGAGGAAGGAAAAGGCGTTTGTACAGAGTCTGTCTATATGTAAGAGAGAGCAATGGTCGTCATGATGATAAGTGTGTCCAAAGAGCGTCAACAAGGTAAAGAAACGGGTGTCAAATTTGATGAGTAATTGAATCGAGCGTTCAATTACTTTGAATCGCAATATCCAGGAGCTTTGACGTTGTCGCCGCCGATCCAATTGCTGATCGTGAGAGCAGAGGTGTAGGCCATGACGATGATGCCAAAGATGCAGAGAAAGACGTCGCTGAAGCGTTGCCAGAAAGTGCGAGATACGGCGCGGTAGTGCAACAAGGGCTGCGTCATCTGTTAGATTCTTGTCCAGGTTCGCAAGATTTTGATGGGTGATAGGATGGCTTACCGGATAAATGTACACCAATGGCACGCACGCAAAGCTTCCAACCAGAGCAACGAACTTATCCAAATCTCCGGCACCGACCCACGCAATCAAGGCGCAGGCAAAGACCATGCAGAAGCGGAAGATGTTCTTTTTCCACTTAATCCAAGGGTTGAATTTGCCAGTCTTACTGAAAAGTTGCTGAGAACTGATCTCTATGGCTGGGAAGATTTGCAGCGGAGTCGACAACAAGATGGCCAGGGAGTATATGAATTGCACGCCATTGACGAACTTGTTGTCCTGTGGCATGTTGAGGATGATGACAGTCTTGGTCTTGGAGCCAAAAGCCGCATATGACAGAGCGCCCATGCTGACGAAGATGACGGTGATAATGACCATGACGATAGCGAGGACGCGCGGGAACTTGGCGGGGTGCTTCATGCTGGATTGGATAGGAATGATCAGGCCGATGCCTTCGAAAGTGAAGATTGCGGTGCCGATGAAGAGAGTCCAGCTGTTTGGATTGAAGTTCCTAATATCGGCCATCCCATGCTGGGCAGCAAGGGTCAGGATATCATAGTAGTACAAGTAAACCAGGCCGAGAACGATGAATGCATCTGCGACCAGGGCGAGTTTTTGGATGTGGTTAATGTTGCGGTACAGCGACAAAGGAAGGAAGATGACCATTTGCATCAGGATCATCCACTTGATGTCGATGAAGGTCTTGCATTTGGAGACAGCTTCAATGAATGCCTGGAGGTTTTCGGACACGAAAACAATGTATGCCGAGGAGAAACCGATTTGGCTGACCACAAGGGAAATGTTGATCAGGTTGCGCATCCACTTGCCGTACAGGTGGTAGCCCATGTCTCCAAAGGATGCGTGCACGTACAAGCGAGTCGTGGTAAGCAGCACAAAGCAGTAATAGCTGAGCGCTGAGACAAAGAGCAGAACGAGGTTGCTGAAGAGCATACCACCGTTGAGAAAAGCTCTGGGCAAGAAGAGAACGCCTGTACCAACGAAAGACTTGAGAAGCAACATGGCCGCGCCAGAGGGACTGCCTTTGCCCGAAGACCTCTCCTTTTTTCTTCTCCGCTTCTGGCCCGGCGCCAGAAGCGCACTGTGCTCGGTTGGACGTTCTCCCTCGTCGCTGGACTCACCAGCAGATCCTTCGTAGTTGTCGGACGAGAAGTATTCGTCGGGCCCCAGCGCTTCATCGTCCTCTTCAAGCTCCTCACCAGCAAAGTGACCATAGAGACTCAGGAATTCGATGAAGTTGTTGGTGAAAACTTGAGGGTTCTGCGTCGCTTGCCGGCTAACGCCATTCGAAGGCCCGGATGGACCAGGAGAGGTGCTATCTGCGGTCCTGCGAATGTAGTTTCTTCGAAACCCACCTGGTTGTTTGATGGTCTCAATATCCAGAGCCTGGTCTCTCGGCTTGGGACGCGCTGCATGGAAGCTGCGACTTCTGCGGGTATGGCCGCGAGCTTCGGCTTCTTGCTGTTCTGTCCAGCGGTAGATTTGCCGGTGGATATCTCCTCCTTGAAGCTGCAGGCTACTGAAATCTTCATCGTCGACTGCGTCGTCATCATAGTCCGAGCCCTGCATGGCACTGCGCTTCGGTGATCCATAAACACCGGCAAGATTTGTGCCTGAGCCCCCGCCCCCAACCAAGTGTCTCCTTACGATTTCATGATCCTCTAGACGTGCGCCTGGGCTTCCGCCTTTTCCAGAACCCAGAGATCCATAATTTTCCTTGGGCAGACGGGCGGCTTGGTCGAGCGCTGGGGAAACGGAGCGGAGCGGAGGGGTGATGTTGCGGGGAGGTGTTCCCCCACTGTAGGAGCTCTTCAAGGCGTTGGCCAAAGCTGATTCTCCCGGTCCTCTGTATGACGACTTGCCGCTCTCCAGGCCGGGGAGGGGAGTGCGCGATTCTGTCGCATCGTCGGTTTGCAACTGCTGGGGAACCGGTACCTGGCGAACGGGCGGAGTGCCGACAGAGGGGATGGGTGAACCAAGGCGAGCCATCGAGTTGGCTCTCGACGGCGAGCCATCTGGCTGGAGATGATCTCTCGTGTCCGACGAGTTGGGCGCAGGGACCGGGCGCGGCTTGGAGTCTTCGGAGCGCTGTTCAGACATGGCTTGCGGGATTTTTGAGCGACTGCAGGCGAGTTGTACGCAGATGATGCAGTATCAGCCGGACGAGGGAAGGCCGGTTTGAGCCTGGGAGCTCGGCGGGCGGCGGCAGTTGCGGGAGGGGCTAAGAGGAGCGGCAGAGGCACGCCGCAGCGAGACGGGGAGCTGTAGAAGGAATCAGAGATGATGATGGCGCAAGAAGAGGTTGAAGGGAGGTGGGAGAGAGTTGCGGCGAAGAAACATGGCATGCAGCGCAGCGTTGAGCATGGGATGGGATGCCTCGTCGACAACCGCCAGGCAAGTCATGTCCGTGATTTAACGGGGCCTCTGATTCGCTGCCAGAGCCAAAGGCCTGGACTTCTTGCCGCTACTACTACCACTACTACGACCACAAAACACCGCTCCACCACCATCAATCCTGCACATCCCTTGGAGTTTGCCCGTTGCCATCAAAAAAATGACTGCGGCCAACGTCACTACCCGTCGCCGCTGTCTTTTGTCGGCCTGTTGCGCCCACCTTGACGCTCCTTGCTAACACCAACTCAACTCACTTTCCGTCACTGGACCGCCATGTCCTCTCGCATGCCTCCCAAGTCCCACTCCAACTTCGCCACAAAGTCCGCACAGGACTCCACCAAACAGCTTGCGCGCCGCTGGTCCATCTACTCCATCCAGCAGTCTGCCGAGACTGACCCTCTGTTGGCCCCTCCGCGAACACCGAGGAATGCTTCACGTGCAAGCAGCACCGGCTGGACCTCCTTCTTTTCCAATCTTTTTGGCACCTCCAGGAACGCCGCTCCGGCCAGTCGAGCAACGTCGCGGGCACCCTCGATCGCACCGTCGATAGAACCCACTGGGAGAAGGAGGCGCCATGTCCGCAATGTTCCCTCCCGCTCCTCCGGGAAGCGCTCCGTCTTGAATGCAGAGGCTACCACTTCTGAAAAACTTGGCACCTTTGCCGGAGTCTTCGTTCCCACCACCTTGAACGTCTTGAGTATATTGATGTTCCTCCGTTTTGGATTCATCCTCGGACAAAGCGGTTTATTGGGCATGATGGGTAAGTCTAGGAAACCCGCATGTCCTGCTTTGTCTTTCGTCAAATTTACTGCCTCAGCCATTATTGTATCAAACAACAACGCCAAGACTGAACACCTTGCCTCATTTATGCTTGTTTGACTGGGAGCCATGGCTTGCCGTGTTCCCGTCGGTTTTGCATGTTTTTGCCCTGTCTGCTCTGATTCCAAATGTCACCTATAAGTGATGCTGATTGACTGGCAGGTATGCTCATTGCCTGTTACGCTATCAATCTCTTGACAACCTTGTCCATATCTGCCATTGCAACCAATGGTACAGTCCGCGGCGGTGGTGCCTACTACCTGATATCTCGTAGCCTGGGTCCCGAGTTTGGAGGCTCAATTGGCGTTGTCTTCTACCTAGGCTTCGTTCTCAACACAGGCATGAATGCCGTTGGTCTGATCACCTGCTTCACGGACAACTTTGGCTCTTCAACGGGAACTCTGGCGCACTGGTTACCAGAGGGATTCTGGTGGCAGTATCTGTGGTCAACAGTCGTCCTGGTTGTATGCACTGCAATCTGCTTGGCAGGAAGCGGACTATTTGCCCGGTGCAGCAACGGGCTCCTCGTAGTTCTCCTTGTTGCGACATTTAGCATCCCTGTTTCTGCCATAGCTCGTGCCCCTTTTGAGAGCAAAAGATTTGGCATAGAGTTCACCGGATTGAGCCTCAACACTCTAAAGGGCAACATACTGCCACACCTGACTTCTGGGGCGGACGGCAGCCAGCTGAAAGGAAGAGAAACATGGCAAGACTTGTTCGGGATTCTCTTCCCTGCGACTGGAGGTATTTTCGCGTAAGTTTCCTTGGGAAATCATTTTCGCTTTGACTTAACATCGCAGGGGCGCATCCATGTCGGGTGATCTGAAAAACCCTAGCCAGTCGATCCCAAAGGGGACGCTTCACGGTCTTGCCTTGACATTTTTTACATATACAGTGGTGATTCTGGCTATGGCGGCGAGCATCACAAGAGCGTCCCTATATCATAATGCCAATGTCATCCAGCTGGTAAGTGGGTCAATCCATCTTCACCAATGATTTTTGCTAATTGTAGACCAACGTTTCCGACGTCCTGATACTACTGGGAGAGGTTGCTTCAACCTTCTTCTCTACCTTGATGGGCGTCATCGGTTCAGCTAAACTTCTCCAAGCCCTCGCGCGGGACAAGCTAATTCCTGGGTTCTCGGTATTCGGAAAGGGCACCAAGGGTGCTGATGAACCCATTTATGCCATCATTATTACTTATGCCCTCTCTCAAGTCGTCATGCTCGCAGACATCAATCAGATCGCCGCGTTTGTTACCATGACTTATCTCATGACTTTCATGGTAACAAACTTGGCCTGCTTCCTGTTGAAGATTGCTTCGGCGCCCAACTTCCGGCCATCATTCCACTACTTCAATTGGTGGACTGCTGCGATAGGCACTGTGATCAGTGGGGTCACCATGTTCTTCGTCGACGGCTTTTCGGCTACGATATGTTTCATAATCCTCACATTCATCTTCCTGCTCATCCACTACACGACTCCGCCGAAGCCATGGGGCGACGTCAGCCAAAGCCTCATTTACCACCAAGTCCGGAAGTATCTCCTGCGCCTCCGACAGGAACACGTCAAGTTCTGGCGACCTCAGATCCTGCTCTTCATCAATGACCCGCGTAGGCAGTACAAGTTGATTCAGTTTTGCAACTCGATCAAAAAGGGAGGACTTTTCGTTCTCGGCCATGTAATCGTTACCAACGATTTTGCTGGAGCTGTCCCTGAGGCGAAAGCACAGCAGACGGCCTGGAAGAAATACATCGACTTTTCCAGGATCAAGGCATTCATCAATGTCGTAGTATCCCCGGACATTGAATGGGGAACACGAAACGTAGTTCTTAGCGCAGGCTTGGGGGGCATGAAGCCAAACATGGTCGTCCTAGGATTTTTCAATCTCAACGACCTTCGGACGCATCCTCTGGCGAAGCGTTGCTCCTCAGCAGTCGCATCTCGGCACAACAATCCACCAGAGAACAGCTTGAAGCCGAAGAGCAAAAGGAAGCAAGCTGAAGAGAGCAAATTCAAGGGAACACTACCAACCGATGCTATTCGGAAAGAATCAGCCGTCACGCCTCGCAGCTACGTCACCATTCTTGAGGACTTGCTCTTGCGGTTACAAATGAACGTCGCTATAGCCAAGGGCTTTCAAGACTTGGATCTACCATTTCCAAGGCCGTCGACTGTCGAAAAGTGCCTTGAAATGCTGCATATGCGAGAATCCGAAGAAGACGAAAACACAACCAAGAATATTGACTTGTGGCCAATCCAGATGGCAGCAGAGATTGCAGCCGCTGGTACAGAGAGCTCTTCAAGCGTCTTGACAACCAACTTTGATACTTACACCCTGATTTTGCAGCTTGGGTGTATATTAAGCACTGTGCCCTCCTGGCAGCGGGCCTACAACCTCCGTGTTGCCGTCTTCGTCGAGTACGAGTCTGATGTCGATGAAGAGCGACGCCGCGTAGCCACCCTGCTCGCGGACCTCAGAATCGAAGCAGAAGTGCTAGTGTTTTGGCTTGCCTCTGGAAACCTTCAAACGTACGAGATCATTGTCAACGGAAGTGTGTCTCCCGAGCATTCCGAGGTTCGCAGGGAAGTTGAAGAGTCTCTCAAGGACGAATTCTGGTGGGAAGATGTGCAACATCTTCGCCACAGCCAAAGAGAACCGGCTACACCTCAAGAAGAACTCTCGCGTCTCGAGGGGTTTCTGGAAAGCGCAAACAACTGGCCTGGGACTTCTTTCCTACAAGGAGACCGCGATACCAGACTAAAGAGATTCGCAGACTTGAAAAAGGCACTGAAGACAAGACGCAGGACAAGCATGAGAAGCTTGAGGAAATTTGGAGTCAACTTGAACATGCGCACGCACAGGCTGGACTTGGCCGGCGCAGAGTATGCGAGCGAGGATGCATTGACATCAAGTTCGAGCTCTGATGTTGAGGACGAAATTGCCGTTGCCGATACCGACAGTGAGCCTGACGAAGTTGCAAGTGAAAACGATGTCGACGGAATCGAGACTTGGAGCTCAGAAGAAGAGGACTTGTTGCCACTGCGACGAGCGATCAGCGACCAAAAAGACACCAGAAACTTGGGGATGCCGAGAAAAGTCGTTGGTCGGGGTACTATGCCACCGCAGCGAGCCATGCCGGGAACTGAGAACCAATATCCGCAACAAGCAGGCCCATCCAGCAATTTATCCAAGGGCGTTGGACACGCTTCCGATGCTGCCGTTCGCGAACAAATCATTTCCAAATTCACCTCTCACAAGCTACCAGAAACGCAAGTAGCCGCCGATGAGACAACTGGCCCGTCGATTATGTTTGCTGAACCACCTACGCCCGAAGACCAGCGCCTAAGAGCCTCCATCTATGCTCGCGGGTCTTCGCCTGCCCGTGGCGCTGGAATGTCTGGCTATCAAGCCGAGGGCTCTGCGGGAGAGTCTTCCCAGTCGCAAACGGGAACCAAGACTTCTCCGATGCATAGCCGCAACGACAGCCGCAGTCAGGGCCAGAGCGTAAATGAAAGCTTAGTCTTACCTCCAGCAGGCATACCGCCCGTTGGAACAGCAGCTGCTTTACCCTTGTCGTTCAACGACTTGCCATGTCGGGCGCAACACTTGATTTTGAACGAGCTGATCAAGCGGGAGAGTGGAGACGGGGAAACCGCCGTGGTGTTTACTACGCTGCCGAGCCCCGTCGAGGGGACATGCGAGAGCGAAGAGTCCTCGATACAATATCTGAGCGATCTCGAGGTGTTGTGCGATGGGCTGCCGCCGGTTGTACTGGTCCACAGCAACAGCCTGACTGTGACCATGAATTTGTAGAGGGCGGCGTCAGATGGGAGCGAGGAGGGAAATGCAGACATTAGATTGGCACAATCCTGGAGTTTTCTTTTGCATTTTCGTTAAAAGCATGGAATGAAACCCAGCCTCTCGTTGAAATTTGGTTCTGTCTACCTGTCACGTCTTTCCTCTACTCGTCGACGAGCTACTATTGCGGTCAAAACTGCGTTCGAAGTCATCGTGATATGTGTCAATACAAGAGGAAGGCTTGCCAGCACAGTCTTCAATCTCGGCAGCGACTCAATCCTCCACAGTCCTAGAAAGGCTTGAAGTACCGAATTAAGCGTCGTCTGCCCGGCTTCAAGGTGCGGGACGGGCTTGAAGGACCGATCAATTGTCGTCTGTCCGTCCTTTAGCACCATCTCTGCCGTCCAAAAAGCGTCTCCCGTCTCCAGTGTCATCTTTGCCACGGCATCCGCAGGTGAGAGACCCTCCACGCAACGCACGCACAAGTCAAGGAACGCGCGCCTGGCAGCAATCATCCTGCTCTCTTCCGGAAGCGGCTCCTCCCCATCTCCTGCTTTCTCAAACGCGTCGATGGCATCGAGGGCCATTTCAAAATTGGAAGTCGGGATCTTCGCCGGGCAGCACGGTGAGGAGCGCGTGGTATCTGGCCCTGGAGCACGAATCTAGATCGCAATCGCAAAGTGCTTGCTCGGCCAGGCCGCGCGCGATGTAAAGGTGTCCGTCTGCGACTGCCTCGTCGATCTGAGGTTTGTGTTTTGTTAGCTGACTGTCCGTCTCTCTGAAGAAAAGTCTCGCGTTACGTACGGCTGCTTCCTGGGATTCTTTGAAAGCTCCGATGGTGTTTGAGGGCAAGAGAAGACCGAGAGCTCGCATGCATGTGCAACGGCACATTAGAGGACATGTTTGCGCCCAAGAGAGACGTGGTTCAAGGTTTCAATCGTTGAAGCGGAAGAGGATTGGCGACTCAGATAGCTTGGTCCAGTGTCACGTTGGAAAAGCTCGACACTGTCCATGTTCTGTTTATTTACACTCCCACAGAAGATGTGTGTCTTATGGTAAGCGGGCTTACCAGTGACTGCCTCAAGGGGTGCACATTAACGCACAGCTACACTATTTTACGAGGTGGCCTGCTGAGTAGCAAGGTCTCATTCACTTGCTATCGGCAGTCCGTCATGCACCTCTACATCTTTGCGAAGTCAAGACCTCATTCACAAAATCTTCTGTTGGTTCTTTCCCGGCCCTTTGACCAAGTGGTTCCGATGCTGTCCATTTCTTTGATCTTGCAGCTCCCGTCTATGCGACTTGTACCACTCGCGACTCCATTCTTTCTCTTGGAAACAATGTCTATGGTTCAAGAAATAGATAGAAGACCGCGGAGTGAATACAAACTGCGTTTTTGTAATAGTTATCCATAAATCATTCGCTTTGGCTTAAAGATGCGTGAGGAGGTCCATTTTGGACGAGCTCCAAGATTTTCAAATGGTGGGTAGACAAACCTAATTCTGACTGATGAGATTTTGAGTTGATGGTTTCTGATGATTAGTGACAATCCACAGCTCGATCACTATTACGAATTTCAAATATGAAGTATTGATGGGAGGTTTTTGAGGACCGGAGATTGCGAAAAATCGGTAGAGATTGAGACACGGGTCCTCCAAAGCATCGAATCGAAAAGTAAATACACATCATCAAACTTCCACCATCCCCAATCTTTACGGCCAATCATTCCACCACAGACTGCGAACGCCCCCGCCAGCCGGGAAGAGACTCCACCTCATTCCCACGCGTCACTCACATTTCATTCGGCGCCAGGGAGATGCGGTACAACAGAGGAGCAAAAAAGTCAATACAAGTCAACCGCCTGACGCGCACGCACTCGCGCATCAGAACCGCCAACCTTAACTCTTTTTTCGGCCCCTCCCACCGACCGCGTCGTCTTCTCAACCGCGTGCTTGATACGAAAAATAATGCAAGCCATCTGTCTCCTTTCGATCGGAGACAAGCAAAAGAGCGACGGAGGGGTGTAGGTTGTCATGCAGAAGAGGAGGGGGAGATAGGGGTCGGCCAAGCTTTCAATGCAAACAGGCAAGGGGGCCCAGGATGTGAAGATGCTGTGAGCTTGGTTTGTATGAGACTATTTGGCTCAAAGACGGCGGTGGCTGCTGATGGCAAATCAGTCACGATTTCGATCAGCCTTTCGTAACGAAAGCAGTGTGTGGTGTTTGGGATCTGTCGAATCTTGTCTTCTCGCGGCATCTGTCTCGGTTGTCCAATTTTCACGTACTCTCAAAGCCGGACTTCAGTGTCGTCAAGTTGCACCTATTTTTTTCTTTCAAAATTTCTGGTCAGGCAACCGATCAAAAAGTCTAGCTTCTAGCTTTTTAATCCTAGTCTAAGACCTTAAATCTATTTATATGTGAGAGGCTATACCTTAGGAAAGTTGCCTTAATAGCCAGGCTCTAGAGAGGGCTGAAATCAATCCAATCTCCTACCATTCTCCCTTCCTACTCGCGGAATTCCTTTGTAAGTTGTTGACGCTGAAGTCCGGCATAGGATTAGAAAGTTCATGTCGCAAAAGCGCAGTTCTCAGCACTGCGCTTTGTTGCTTCTGAATGCGAGCAGATGAAGATTGAGTGTAGTGTGGGCGAGCAAGGACTTAATTGCAAAACAGAGACCTGACGCGTTGACAAGTGACTCTTGAAGCGAATCACCCATGATGAAAGACCAAGACAGTCGGACTATGCACTACATGTACCTCCCCCTTCTACCTGCTGGACATCCTCGACTCTCCAAAGCAAACACACATAGCCTATCCGAACCCGATCCAAACCAATGGCACCGTATCAACCCACGAAAAAGCCGATCCAACAGACCGGGAAGCAGATGGAAGCCAAGCAACGAGGAAGCACATTTCAATCCAAAAGCCGGATACCAAGGAGAGCAGCCGCGCCCTCGGCAGGCGGCTATTAGGCCACAAAAAGCGGAAGAGCGAAACGCATGTAGATACTAAGGTACGTGGAAAGAGTGCGACATACGAGCCCGGCTCGGATGGACACAAACTCTTTTTCAAGAAGCTCGAGCACCTACCTACCAGCCTGAGGACCAACAAACTCTGATAGCATGAGGTGGCGCACAGCAGAAACGCTGCAATCGTAGCCTCCCTCCCTCCCTCCCTCCATCCCTCCCTCCCGACCGGCCGATGAGCGGGAAAGGGAATAGCGAAGAATTGGTAGGCGAGGAGAGAGCCGCGCCTTTTGCGGAAATCGCTGGCTCTGGGCAGTCGAAAAGGAAAAACGGCGAATCGAGTCGAAGCGGGTACTGCAGGTGTGGGAGGCTCGGGCGGGTGGATCGCAGAGAAGTAGGCTTCCGAATGCAGGCGTGCACAAAATTACTGGGACCGAAAGCCGACTGATCGACTGCACGACCGACGGCGGGCCAGATGAGGGAAGATAGAGAGGGGGGTGGGTAAGGGAAGCCTGGGTAGGTATGTGCATGGGGAAGGTTTTGCTTCTGTCCGTCCACCAGGGGGGGCAGTCAGTATTCGGTCAGTCGGGGCAGCTTCGATCGTCCACTGATTAGCTGGCTCGCAGGCTCTGGCTACCCAGATGCCTAACCACCTAGCTTGCTGGGTTACGCAGCCGTCCAAGAGTGGCGCAAGAGAAAAAGGCAAGATTTCAGGTACGAAAGCTACTCCTGCACGAGGGCGGACGGTCGACGAAGCTTATCAGACGCCCCCCTCATCCTGATTGCTCTCCCCCATTCATGGAGCAGGTTCGGGCGCGCGAGCAAGCCCTCGTGATCTGGACGTCTGCCGCCGAATCCCAGATCTACCTTTTGGCAATTATTGGCAGCAGTTAAGCACGGCTGGAAAATGGAAGGCTAGATGAGTTGGCGACCTCTGGAGACCCGCCGAAGTGCGTGGAAAATGATGCTGCTATTAAAAACTACCGTTACGGTAAACCATTGTCACTTTTGTGACAGAGAGAATCGAAGGAAAGGGAAACCTGATACACTTGCCGCCAGCCGTTTCCTTGCGTGCGAGAACAAACGTGTAGACCCGTGGATCTATGGCAACATGAACATCGCTTGAACATACATACTTCCTTGCGGAATTCACATACCGCTTCCCTTTTTCCTCGCGTAACAGGTTACCCAATTTCGTAAAACCAATCACTACAGACCGAACGCCATGGCCGCAGCGACAGCTCCGGCGGCACCCACCATCTGGCCGATTGCAGCAGTAGCAGCGGCGCCAGTGAAAACCGAGGGCGAGGTAGGCGTACCGACCGGCGGCGTATTGTTGCCTATAGGAGGAATAATACCAGTGGGAACGGTAACGTTGGAAGTGATGGGAGGTGTGACAGGAGGCGTTTCTACCGGTGTGGGTGGTGGCGTTGTCATAGGAACTTCACCAGCTCCTCCAGCAGCGCCTCCAGCAGCTCCACCAGCAACACCACCACCAGCGGCGCTTTGAACGCCGCCCTGAACGCCTCCGGCAGCACCTCCAGCAACACCTCCGGCAGCACCTCCGGCAACACCTCCGGCAGCACCTCCGGCAACACCTCCGGCAGCACCTCCAGCTCCGCCTTGGACACTACCTTGGATACTGCCTTGGACATTCCCTTGGATACCACCTTGAGCGCCACCTTGGACGCCGCTGCAAGCTTCCTTGGCCTTATCGTGAAGCTCTATGCTTGACGTTAGCGGTCTCTTAATACACAAGCTTGTGGGAGCAAAAGAGGCGGAAGCTCACCCGAGAGTTGGTTGGCTTGGCAGACACCTGGATTTTGAGCTAGAGCCTGTACCAGATAGTTCGCCACGAACTGGAAGCCAGTGGTACAGAAACAGTCGTAGTTTTCGGCAGACTTGCATGGGTTTTCGGGAGCTTGCATTGCTTTCTGGAAGTAGGTGCCAGCACAAGATTCAGTAATGATTTTCAAGTCGATGGTGGCAGCCACCAGAGAGCCGAAGTAGGCGAGAGGAACAACGCTAGCGAGTCTCATTTTCGTTGAGTCGACCTTTGAAGGTGGTGAAGTGGTAGAACGACTGAATAGGGAGTCAAGAGACGGGACCAGATTTTCAAGCGAACGTGTGGGCGGCTGCAGGTGGTAGGAAAGAGGTGGGTAGGGCGAGAAGATTTATACCAGCATCCGATAACGTTACGAGGTGCATGGTTGCTGTGCCAAGGTAGAGGCTGGTCTTTGAATCAGAATCTTGGGTACACCGGGTGACTTGAAGCTACGTTTGGCTGTCATTTTGCTTGGTTCCGGGCGAAGCCAATGCCGGAACGAGGGCGAGGGTGGTGTTTACGGCGCAGCGGTGGATACCTGACAATCGAGCAATCCATTTCCTTGCCCGATCTATTCCGAAAGTGGTAATTGACCAGCCTCGAAGACGACCTGCCCGGCAACGATGACGACGTGTCAAAGGCACGCGCTGATTGAACTGCCTGCCACCAATGCCGTTGGCAATGCTGGTGGCAGCATCGGCGCCATGGTAGCCTGTAGTGCACAGACTAGGCTCGGCGAAGACTTCCTGTCCAATGAGTAAGTTTAGAGACGCGAAGTTGTAGGTAGAAAACTATAAACCTGTCATCCGAAATTGGACCGACTGCAACATGCGTCCCGGAAGACGCAGTGACGATGATGGCTGAGGATAAAAATAGAGTTCAGCTTCAAGAAACATCTGCAGCTGCAAGCAACCCAGCGTTTCGGAGCGCAAGACAATTCTTGCTCCGGCGCCATGCCCGTCACCAGCAGAGGTGGTCTGTTCAGCGTGGAATGAAACGCCAATCTGTGGATCGCAAACACCTTCTTGAACTCCGTTTCGTCTCGAGTTTTGATGTTGCGTGAGTGTGACTCGACGCAAGCTTAGCTTTGAGTCGGCATGCGGTGCTTGACGGCAATTACCCCAAAGTAAGGCGTCCGGAATAACTGCTGCAGGCGTCGACAGCCAATAGATTGCGCCGTCTCCAGTGTTTGAATTTTCAACGTCCGGTTCGCTGCTGCCGGTATCAACATCCAACGGTGTGCACGTCCGCCGGGCGCTGTTGGCCATGTCTGGGATAGCGTTTTGCGCCCATCACAGCCGTTCCACTCGCTATGTAGACCCCAGGCCAGTGATGTGGCGTAGAGGTAGTAGAAATCCAGATGGCAAGGCAACGACAGGTGAGGCATCGTTGGCGCGAGAGGGCATCGAGGATTGTTGGCGGGGTTGGGATTTAAAGTTGGTGTCCGGACTGGGTATCGTTGTATAGACGAACAAAAACCATTCGCCATGACGCGTCGGCCCTTCGAGCTTATTCATCGCAGTGCAAATAGGGATCACACCTGTCCCAGGTGCTCTCCTCACTGTCATGGCAATCAGACACGTCGGCGCTGGTCGCATCGTCGCTTAAACGCGCTTCGGAGTCAGTCATGTACCAATCAAAAACGATTGTTTCCTCCGTTCTTCTCACTCTCAGTGCCCTCTGTTCTGGATGGGGCAACCCGGATTCGAATTTCAAAGCTAAACGGGTAAGTGTCGTGTCTTGACACGTCGAAGCACGAAACTCTCTTGTCATAATTGTTTTAAGGGAGATTGTGAGCAAAATCGAAGTGCACATACCTTATATGACCTCATCTTGACATTCGAACGTAGGGTGTCTGTTTCGTTGCTCGGATACTCGAACTTCGTGCTCCCCATCCGGTCGAAATAGCGCAACCCCAGAACAACGACCCAAATGTCCCGAACTACATTGGAGCTATTCCTCCTGGCCCGGGCGCGAGAGACGCAGTAGATGATGCTGTCGAGGCTGAAAGACATGAATATCTGCCTGATGAAGATGCCCCCGTCCCTAATGCCGGCACACCTCCGCCAGAGGCGAATCCGCCCAACAAGGAAGGATTGCCCCCCATGACGGAAGGGACTCCTTCAAGGAATATTCCTACAAGCACTACTAATGAAACTGGACTTGTTGGTTCATACACGATGCCAGGCATAGCAACTCCAAAGACCGAGGGCGGAAACTTTAACATCAGCGTGAGCACGAGCGGCACCGTGGAAGTTTCTGTGACGGTACCCATAAACACGACCAGCGCAGCAACCGCCGCAATAACTGGCGCTGCTGGTAACAGAACTTCTGATGGGATACCGTCAGGACAGACAGTTGCGCCTTCCATTAGTTTGTGGATATTCTTTAGCACACTCTGGCTGGGCCTGGGTGTGGGTGCTGGACTGCTTTTGTAACATGCGGATGGTGGGAAACAAGAACACCTTTGCGATGGATAAGACTGAAGCGTGACGGATATGCTGAGGTAATGGAAATGTGTAATCATGGATGACTGGATGAAAATGTACACAGAAATTAGGTAGTTTTAGACTTCGATCTGGTCGAAAGAACCGCTTACAATGGTACCGCTCGCAATGGTAAGACTTCCGGATCACGGTATTCTGAACTCGGGTGAGCATCGCA
This sequence comes from Phyllosticta citriasiana, assembly GCF_038021145.1. Lineage (NCBI taxonomy): Eukaryota > Fungi > Ascomycota > Dothideomycetes > Botryosphaeriales > Phyllostictaceae > Phyllosticta > Phyllosticta citriasiana. The sequence continues at coordinate 945,566 of NW_027117279.1, read as the reverse complement.
GGTCATCCTAATGAGTGGCCATTTCCGAGTCCAATGCGACGACCAGAGCTTCGTGCGTGTGATGCCAGGCACGTGCCGCAACTCTTTCCGAAGGCCCTACGTGGCCTTGACACCGGGGGGAAAGCAGGCGATGCTTGCTCAAATTTTCTCCGCTTCATTAAGAAGCTCCTGCACCTGGAATCCGCTGTCACCGCGAGTAAACATTTCCAGGAGCTTCTTGCGGCTGCCTCCAGCTTCTTCAGCTTGCAAGCCATAAAACTTCTGCAAACACATGAGCAACCATTTGCCTTCGTCTACCGAAATACCACGATCGGGTAGGACATTTCCTTGGACAAGAACGAGGCCCTTTGCATCAGCCATGTCGGTGTGGAAAGAGACGGTTGTATGTGGCGAAGAATATTCGGTGCGGAGCTTGTATTCGGCAAGGTGGGTGAAAAGCACCGTCGTAGTGTTTTCAGTGGGGAAAGTCCATTGCATGAAATGGATTTCGGCGCCTTGCTCTCCCTCAGTCTCGCGTGGCAGAGGAAGAATGAATTGCGGGTGGCGGCGCGCGTTGTTGTAGATGTTTTGCCAAACGTCGGTGGTAAGCGCAGCACAAAGAGACTGCGAGTTGTTGGCATGCCTGAGACGCCACAGGACTTCGATTTCTTTTTCAGGCAAGTCGGAAGTTTTTTGGACATCGATGAAAGAGTCGAGCGTCTTTACGCCGGGTGGCGTCTTGGAGCCCGAAGCCGAGGGCTGCTCCGGGGGAGGTGGCGGGGTGAACGGCGGCGGGGTGTGATGGGACGAAGCAGACGAGATTTCCGACTGCTGCTCGGGCGTCAGTGGTGCCGTGGCGCCAGGAACGGAGGCCTTCTTCCGCAAGTCGTCGATTTTGTCCTTGTATGCTTCCTTGAGCTCGCCAACGTCCTTTTTGCCCTCTCTGTCGCTCCAGTGTCAGCCTCGCTGAGCAGAGGTTTGTCAAATGATTTATCATCAGACGAGCCCGCTCAACCTACTCTTTCGCCTTGCGCTCCAGCTTGTCCTTGTACTTGGCCAGAACGCGTTCTTGGGTGCCATGGGTCGCAAGGAAGCGCACGTCATGGACTTGGGCCCATCGTCGTTGGGCGAAGCGAGGGACGGTCAATGGCCTCGTGAGAAAGTGCCGAACAGCAGGGACCCGAGCGGAAGCCATGATGGGTGGTCGGGTGGTTGACGTGGAATGCAAGTTGAAGACGATGACGCCGATGTCCGTGGCTTATCGGGGCGGTTATCGCCACGTGACTAGAAGCGGGATGCGCCCGGGAGTTGAGTCGAGTCGAGTTCTTGGTGCAGAGGGAGCGAAACGAAGGTGGTAGGTTAGGTTGGTTTAAGCCATGCCTCCCAGCCTGTAAGCATCTGGATGAAATCATGTCGCATCGTGTGTGGCTGACTGCTCAACGTCCCGCAAGCCACCCAGCTCACCTCCGCTGCCGGCTGCTAAGGCAAGGTATCGCCGTGTCACAATGGAAATGAGCCGATGAGACCGTCCGTCTTCTCGGTCCCGTCACGATTGGCTGCCTCAATCGCATGCGCGCAGAGGGCTGCATCTGCGAAGCTTTGAGTTTGAGGCTTTCGTTTTTTTCTTTTTCCGTCTTTTTCCCTGTCGTTAAAGCCACGCCTAGACAAGACAGACGACGCCCACACAAGACAGCTGCCAAAGAAGTTGAATCTACAGCTGCCAACCAAGGTACTGCCCGTTGATGCGCGAGTGTGTGTATGTGTGTGTGTGTATGTGTGTGTGTGTGTGTGTGTGTGTGTGTGTCGTCACCCAACGGTCCGGCACCCAGTGTTCCTGACATGAGCGCAGCAGCGCCGATCACCGCTTCCAGGTCCCTGCACGCTGCGGCCAGGGACAACCCCAGATTTCCCACCGACTTTCTCCATTTCTTTCTATCCGTCTCCAGCTCCTCGTTCTGTTGCTCTCCGCCTCCACTGTGCCCGCCTCGGCCATTGTCTGGAATTCTCCCCCGCCATTGCCAAAGTCGTAAGGCCACCTGCTGCGCCTGGACAATGAGCGCGACTCTCGCCGTCAACACGTCTCAACTCAAAAAGACCGACACCGACAGCGAAACCTCCATCCAGTCCCCAGACTCGCTCGCGAGCATCATGGCAGCTTCCGAGGTGAATGGCAATGGCGTCGCCAACCACGCGCGGACGGGCTCTACTCGTAGAAATTCGCTGCCTCTTATGCCTCCTTTCATGGTCTCTGCTCCAGGCAAAGTCATAGTCTACGGAGAGCACGCCGTCGTCCACGGCAGGGCAAGCCGCCCTCCCGCCATGCTTGTTGATTTGTTGCTGACTTGTCACAGGCTGCCATTGCTGCTGCCATCTCATTGCGCTCATATTTGCTCGTTAGCTTCCTCTCCAAATCCAAGCGTACCGTCTCGTTGCGCTTCCCCGACATCGACCTCAATCACACCTGGAACATAGATGATCTGCCCTGGCCCATCTTCTCCGCCCCGGGAAAAAAGAAGTACTACTACGACCTTGTTACCTCTCTCGACCAAGAGCTTGTCGACGCACTGCGGCCGCATATCAAAGTCGTATCGCAAGACCTGCCCGAGTCGATTCGCAAGATTCATCAAGCTTCTGCTAGCGCCTTCCTCTATCTATTCCTCTCGCTTGGCTCGCCACGATCTTCGCCATGTGTTTATACACTTCGTTCCACCATACCCATTGGCGCAGGCTTGGGAAGTAGCGCAAGTATTGGCGTCTGTCTGGCTGCTTCGCTGCTCCTCCAGATCAGAGCTTTGAGCGGCCCTCACCCAGATCAACCCTCGGCAGAGTCTGAAGTCCAAATTGAGCGCATCAACAGATGGGCCTTTGTGGCAGAAATGTGCATTCACGGAAACCCTTCCGGCGTCGATAACACCGTCTCAAGTGGCGGCAAGGCCGTCTTATTTCGAAGAGAAGACTACTCAAAGCCACCGACCGTTATCCCTCTACGCGATTTCCCCGAACTCCCTCTTCTCCTCGTCAACACACGCCAATCACGTAGCACAGCTGTCGAAGTAGCAAAGGTCGGCACCTTGAAAAAAGCCCACCCCGCAATCGCTTCGCATTTGCTAGATGCCATCAACGATGTCACTGAATCCGCGCACAAGCTCATCAGCCAAGAAGATTTCAATGCACAAGATCCTGCATCGTTGCAGCATCTCGGTGAGCTGATTTCAATCAACCATGGTCTTCTGGTCTCGCTTGGCGTCTCGCACCCCAAGTTGGAGCGCATCCGAGCTCTCATTGATCACGCCGGGATTGGATGGACCAAATTGACTGGAGCGGGTGGCGGCGGATGCGCCATTACGATTTTGAAACCCAATGCCAGCGGCCGCGAACCTACAGTGAACGGCGAGGCCGAAAAGTTAGCTGAAAAGAGCGTTGTCCTAAGCAACCTTGAGCAAAAGCTGGAGAACGAAGGGTTTGAAAAGTTCGAAACAACCTTGGCCGGTGACGGCGTCGGTGTGCTGTGGCCGGCAGTGTTGCACAACGGTTCGAGCGAGGAGGGGGGCGAAGAGATTGATCAGGAGAAGTTCTTGAAAGCTGAGGGCAACGCCGGAATCGAGCAACTTGTCGGAGTCAACATGAATCTGCCAGAGGGCGAGGGAGAAGGTGGTGTTCGGGAGGGTTGGAAGTTTTGGAGGCCGTAATGATACGACGTGATGAAAATGACGTACTGACGAGCAAGGACGCCTTCAAAGCAGCATACTGGGATATGGCGGTTTGGCACAATTTTCTCAATTTCTCCAGCGAGGCCTTGTTTTCTATGCTGGATTGTACTGCCCTAACTCCTTCGTTGTCTAAGTCTATGGTATAGCTGTAAATAATAGGACTTTTGTAATAGTTGTTCAACAAAACAAGGTCGACTTCATTCCATCCAAGTCAGGGCAATTCGTAACGCGCTTCTATCGCATCTTTGCTGCTCCCCCAAGCTCCGCCCCTATCCAAACGCAACTCGAGCTCACCAAAATAGTTGGGAGTCTCCGATGCCTTGACGAAGCCCAATTTCTCGAACAACCTCACGCTCCTCGCGTTCCCCGCACCAATCTTGACTCGCAGATAGCTCAACCGGGCACGCTTGGGCTGCTCGCCCAACGACGCGGCAAATTCGCCCAGCACAGCATCCAGATTGCGCCGCACATACGTCAAGAATGCCTGCAGAACGGCGTAGCCGAAGCCCTGGCCCTGGTGCGCCTTGGAAGCCACCATGATCTCGACCTCGCCAATCACGGGCACAGCCGTGGCCGCCTCCTCGCCCTCGTCCCGCGCTGCTCGCTGCTGCTGCGCACCATGCGCCTCGTCTTCGCCGTCTTCCTCGTCGTCCTCGACCAGAAACAAATTCACATCTCCAATCATGGTGGGCGGCGCGTCGTGCTTGGTGCCCTGGATGACGGCGACGGCGTCAGCCTCGGGCTCTGCCGCAGCAGACGACGACGACGACGACGACGACGACGACGCAGGCGGCGGGACAGGGGCGACGCAGGCGATGAAAGTCAGTTTGTCGGCGTCGCCGCGCCATGATGCTTGCATGGCGTACTCCTCGTCGAGCGTGAGCGGCTCCGACGCCGTGGCTTCGCGCAGCTCGGCATCTTGCATCCACTCGTGGTAGGTGGGGACGTGGTGAGGCGAGTACGGGACGAGGAGCGTCCGCGGGGTGAGAATGGCTGTTGTTCAGCGTCAGTTTCGGTTCTGTCTTGTGGTAGGAGTTCGGTAGGCAAGGTGTGCGGGTCGGGGGACGGGGAGACTTGCCGGTGTGCTCGTTCAATCGCATGTTTGATTGGTGGATGCTCTGTGCTGCTCAGTTGGCGATGAGTGCTTCCCGTCCTTGCGATGCTGTCGATGTTGGAAATTTTCGGTGCAGAGATGTAGATTGCAGGCCGAAGAGGACAGAGGAACTTTGGCTTCCCGGACTTTTTCTTACCACCCGCAATCACCTTGCTACCAGCGAAACTCCTGGCCCGTGTTCGACCATGATAGATGACTTCATGTTGTAGCTGTTGGTTACCTAGGTAGGTAGGTAGGTAGGAGGTTGTTACATACATGCATGTATGTACCTAGGGAGGTTCCATGGTGTTGACTGCCCTACAGTAAGTAACGAGGTGCCTGCTCGGGTCCTCGCCAGCTGCAAGACCCTGGCCAACACGTTTCATCCACAACCTCGAGCCGATCTGTTCCATCCTCACGTGAAAACCATCTTCCGCCACTCCTTTCCCTTAAGCTGTCTGAGATCTTCAGACCCTCCATGCCACACGAGCACGTCGTCATCACCGGCGGCTGTGGCTTTCTAGGCTCCGCCATTGTCGATGCGTTTCTAAAGGCACATCCGCAGTACGACTACACGATCCTAGACATTCGGCCACCGAAACAAGGCGCAGCAGCCAACAGAGAGCTCAACTTCGTCCGAGTCGACGTTCGCGATGCCGCAGCGGTCAGAGAGGCTGTGCGCAAGACAGCGCCAACCGTCATCGTCCACTCCGCTGGTATTGTACCGGGCGGTTCAAAGCGGTACAGCAAGAGCAAGGCAGTCAAGACCGAGGTTTTCGATGTAAACGTGGGCGGCACGCGCAACGTTCTCGATGCGGCCAGAGACGTCGAGTCTGTCAGGGCGTTTGTGTACACGAGCAGCTTGACGGTCGTTGGAGACGATCTCGACACCGACTACTGCAATGTGGACGAGAGCGTGCAAACGGGGAGGGCTGAGCTCTTCTACGGACAATCAAAAGTATTCCATTTCCTCTTTTCCGATCTTTCTCCCCGATCCCAACCCTTCGATTCGCGCCGCCACTGATGCGACATCAAGTGACGGGTAGTAGCTAATTCAATCCAAGGCCGCTGCTGAACGACTCGTCCTGAGTCCAGCGACACCACACGACTTTCTCGCCTGTGTCCTCCGGCCTTCTGTTATCTTCGGACCCGGCGACCCCTCCCTACTGCCCCCCATCGCAGCTCTTGCTCCCTCCACTCCTCCCCGCTCACCATCCTCCTTCCTACCATCCCTCGTGCCCCCAATACCCCTTTCAGTCGTCGCCCTGGGCCCCTGCACAAACCTCTACGACTTCACCTACGTGACCAACGCCGCCGACGCGCACGTCCTCGCCGTCCGCAACCTTCTCCAAGCCTCCTCCAGAGACGCCGAATCGGCCCCTTCTCCTCCGTCTCATTCTGCCGCCGGCCGCGCCTTCTTCATCACCAACGACGCGCCGCTGCCCTTCCGCGACTTTTGCCGCGCCGTGTGGGCTGAGCTCGGCCACGTGCCGCCCGCCGAGATACGCGTGCCGGCCACGATGGCGCGGGCGATGGGCTTCAGCGCAGACGCGGTGAGCGCGCTGACAGGGGCCGAATTCGCGCTGAGTGCCGGTGCCGTGAGAGATGCCCTGGGCACCAAGTACGCCAGCGGTAAGGCGGCGAGGGAGGTGCTGGGGTACGTTCCGAGAGTGGGCATGAAGGAAGGCGTGCGGCGAGCTGTTGAGGTATGATGCGGTTCTTGCTCCTCCTTGCTCAGCTAAGTTTATCGTTGCGTGCATGGTTGACCCGTACGTATCTGGAACAGGACTACAAACAGCGGATGCAGCAGCAAAAAGAAAATGGCGAGGCCAAAAAAATAAGCATGACGTGTGAAGGCAGCGACACCACCCAGCCCGCAGGAGAAACGACAAAATACTTCGGGGCTGCAGACGAGCCTGCAACCTACTACGTCTGCCTGCGGGAAGGCTTGCAGCGATGATGAACCCTCCGGAGCCGACCCCATAGATATCGAGCCCCTTATCACTCGTCGATCAGTCCTACCTGGCGGCAGAATCATTCCGCATAGGTCATACTGCGGCACCAGCTGGGTTGTTCAATTGTGGAGATGCTAGTATACTCGCAGTTTCTGGGGCGTAGAGCATCTATGAGGCTGGCTACCTGAGGCCCCTTGCTGCTGTTCTAAGAGGCGGCAGCTGGTCCGGAGGCTTCCGTCGCTGCGGCGTTAATGTGGCTGCCTGGTGGTGATGGATATTGTGGTGTTGATGCCACTGCCGCCCTTCATGGCCCACCGTGGCGCCTCCCTTTCAACTCGACTCCAACAAAAAGTGCATACCATTTCGAGTAGTGAGCTGTATGATGGAGCTTGTAAATTTTGTACGTATTGAGAATTTGAAATAGAGCACACACTGCAGTGTTGCCATTTACCGTCGTCGTCGTTTCGACTTTTTGCCCTCCAGACCCAACAACAACCACCCCATTACTCATTCATTCTACTCTGTTTGCCTCCCGTTGACCCAGAGATAACGCACGGCAACGAAGGCTTGGCGACCAAGATCCCATATTGATACAAATTAAACCGTACCTACCATCAAACCCAAGTAGGACTCCACACCGTCATGTTGCCGCTCCCATTCCCGCTACTCCAGCACCTTCGCCAAAACGGCCTTGACATCTCCGCTCCTCTCGGATCCACCGGCGAGCTCGCGCCCAACCATCTCCTTGACCCAGGCGCTCTCGTCACCCAGCCATTTGGCGGCGCTGACAATGGCCTCGGCGCGCTTGAGTCTCCGCGCCTCGCTGAGACCCTCATAGCGCGGGTCGAACAAGAGCTTCTGCAGCACGTCGCGCAGCGCCGCTTTGTCCACGTCGGCGGTGCCGCAGATCTCGAAGAGCAGGCACAGGTTTTCGAACACGGCGACGTGGATGGATGGGGAGTGGAGGTTGTTGAGGCGCGCCGTGTTGGATAGAGCGCGGAGGATTGCGGGGGTCAGTTCGTCCGAGGTTGGCAGGTGGGGGGGATGGATGCTTGCGATGAGGGCGAATATGGCGGAGGCACATGTTTTGGTGCGCCTGTAGACGTGGTCAGTGTTTGGCGGTCGTCGAGGCAGGGTATGAGGGATAACATACACTTTCTCATCTTTGCGCAGCTCATCTCCTTCGTCAATGTCCATCTCGTCCCTGTCCTTCGTTCCAGTGTATTCGTCGATTACCGGCTCGATGATATCCGCCACCATCCAGCTCCGCTCACTGTCGTCCCGGGCCCTGGAAACCCTGCCCAGCGACTCAAAAGCGTACTGCCGGTACGTCTTGTTCTGTCGCTTGGACTCACGCACAATGATCCTTCCAATCTCCTCTCGGATCGGCTGTTCGGGCCTCCACAACTGCCCGCTGCGCTCTACAAAGTGCGCAAACGCATTCAACACCTCTTCTTTGCCCTCCCAGCTCTTGCCATCCACGGCCTTGACCAGCGCTGGCCACACTATCTCTGCGTTTGCGCGCGTCATATCGTCCAGCGAGCTGGCAAGCGCGTCGGCGGCCGCGGCTATGGCCTTAGCTGCCGCGTGCTTCAGCGCCCACTGCTGTGAATCCAAGTATTTCTGAGCCAACTCCACAATGTTTTTGACGTAAAGTTGAACAGCCATGGAACCACCCACATTGTCGTCCCAGGCACGAGTAAAGACTTCGGCCACGGGGGCGGCTGTGTCATGTTTCGCGACAAAGATGAAAGGAAGCAACTCTGTGGAAAACAAGGTGAACTTGTCGGACGCATGCTTGGAGAAGGCTATAATGACGTCCCCAGCTTCAATGCGGTGTCGTTCGCTGTCTGACTCAAAGTACATGCGCTTAGTGAAGGCGATCAGAGACATCAGTGCTTTGTCCGAGGCCAGGCGAGCGAGGTATCCCGCGGCGGCGGCATACGCAGCGGATACGGTCTTATTGCGGTCGTGAATGAACTTTTCAAGAAGCTTCAGGAAGTGGTCCGCGTAAGGTCTGAATAGGAAGCTTCGACGAGTCGTTAAGGAAACAAGTACTCGGCTGGCGCCGACTTTCGAGGGAAGACTCATGGCGGTCTTGATGGCGCTCTCGAGCCGCGGTTTCAGAGCCTCCATAGATTCGGGGTCGAGGTGATCAATGCAAGATTCGATGGCCTCCATGACTGGGGATTTCCTGATACCCCCAAGGCGTGCGTCGTCAATTTGTTGCTCTGTAAGCCCGTATTCCTTTGCCTTCATGTGCAGCATATTGATCGATTCATGTTCCGTGTCGCTGAGGAAGGAGATGAGGCGCTCCACGAGCTCCGGAACGTACTGATTCAGAATCTTCGCGCTGCTCTTCTTTATGATCTCCAGTAAAGTGTGCATGGCAAAGGCTTGGGCCTCCTTCACACTCGATCCAATACCGGAATTGGATAGCAGAAAAGGCAGGACATGAGCTAGCAGTTTGTTGGCCTTTTTGGACGAACCGTCGCCTGATTCCAGGCTGCGGGTTAAGATGCCAACCAAGACACGAGCAAGACCAGCCGCAGCTTTCCGGACTGAATCTTTGATATCATCGAGGACTTTGAAACATGCAGTCCAAATATCGCCGAGATATTGCTCATACTAAGTCGAATCAGTCAGCAGGGTTGGTACTTTCGAGGGGACATTTTCACCTTTTCGATTTCTCTGCCTTGAATGAGATCAGCAATCGCAGCGCACGAAGCTTCCCGAGCACGCCATTCCCTTCCTAGAATGTTTTGCAACAAATCCTGAATGATGGCGTCAAAATGTTGGTTCAATGTGGAATTGGAGTCCTTGACAAGTGCATCCCAAATGTCTTTCATAGAGCGTTGGACATTGGTATTCGGGTCGAATCTGATATAGTCAGCTCTCCATCACCATCTACGTCATCACGTCTCAATAGAGCGCTTACCGATATCTGTAGAGCTTCGGGTAGAGCTTTGGATTTGCCGCCAAATACCCATCCACGCTGGAGTCGCTTAGCACAGTACTGAGACCAAACCGACCGAACGCGGCACGACTCGACCAGATGGCGTTGTTGGAAGCTAGGGACATGAATCGGTACACCAGACTTGGATCGCCGACTTCGGAAGCAAGATTGAGAATGTCTTTGTATGTCGTGACGCTGCCGTCACCCGTCGGCAAAGCTCCAGGCTCGAAAAGCTGAGTGTCATCAGAAACGTTCCCAGAGAAATTTGGCTTGTTGTCGGAGAAGCTGCCGACGAGGTCGCGGACCAGGTCGTCTTTGAGTGAACGATCTCCTTTCTCGTAGACCAAGCCAAGTCCGCGAGAGGCCGCTTCTTGAACGACCTCGTCGCGATCAGACAGACAAATCTTGAATGCGTTTTGGCAATCACCCAGACGAGTCTGAACTTGGGAGAGATGTCCGCAAAATTCAACCAAACACAAAAGCCATATGACAGATGCCTTCTTGAGCGCAGGCTTGGTTTTGCGACAATTCGCCAGTACTTGGTCCAGGATTCGAGGCAGAGTTTTGAGTCTTGAGGGGCCTCCCGGAAATGAAGCGTCGATGTCCATTTTCGGTGCCAGCACAGCAGAGTCCCAGCTGGCGGCCAAGCAGCTCACAGCCTCGCCAATAGCAAATTGAGCCTCTGCTTGACGAACTTCATGCAGTTCGAAAATTTGATCCTCGATGTACTTCAGATTTGGATCCCCCGCCTTCTCATCGGGCACCATGCTGAAATGTCCTAGAACCAGTATTGCTCTCTCACTTCCGGCCTTGGCGCTCTTCATCACTTCGTCCACGATGGAGGTGTAGTTGGCCTTGGCCACCACAAAGTCAGGAATTTTCTCAGGCTTGATGACATAGAACAAAGCCAGCTGACTGAGAGCGAGGTATGTCGACTCCCTCAAGGTCTTGTCGGTGGATTCTTTCAGAATATCGATGAGGTTCGCAGAGAGCGTGACCAACTTTTCCTGAGAAGCAGACCCGCGACGCCGTCTTGCAACAAGTCTGCTGCAGTAGTATGCCACCGCAACTAGGGCACCGGCGGCTTGGTTGACTTGACTGCCCACCGATTCCCGCCATAGTGCAACTTTCTCGAGTAAGAAATTGAGCGATTCTTCGGCATCCGATGCCGTGACAGCACTGTGAGTTGCGAGGATGCCGTATGCATGCGCAGCTACAGTTCGAGTCGGCTCGTGATTGGACAGAATACAAGGCTCGAGCGACCTGAATGCCGGTGCAGTCCCGGACATGTCCAGCAAGTCATCATGACTTAAAGAACAGAGCTCGACGAACTTCTCGCCACATTCGCCAAGTCCAACGCCCCCTTCCCATATGAGGCCTTCAAAGCCACTACACATGAGCGCCAGGACAGAATGCAGAATTTGACCTTGCTCCTCGGTAGCCCTGATTAGGTAGGATTTGACTGCATCTCTTGCGCGCATGTCTGTTGAAACAGCAATGTCTAGCTTCCTAGCCCAATCGGCGTCTACTGGGAGATCATAATCCTGGGCCCTGAGGGCTTCGTTCAAGCAGATGCGCCTGAGGTACGAGAATGAGGATGCGTACGCATGCGCATAGAGCTGCTTGAACTGCAGGACTTGTTGACGTGGACGTGTCCTAGCGCTTGATGGTGAACCGGTTGGGAGAGAGAGCAGATATCTTGACAGCCTCTCAAAGTCCGGGAAAGAAAATTCGTCGTTCGGTCGGTCTAATGAGGAGTACAAAAGGCGTGACCAGTGCGGGTCGAGACCACGATTGCCCTCTTCTCGAACTTCCTGCCCTTCGGAGGACGGACCGCTGATGGCCAAAATGTCAATCCATCGAGCCACAACATCGTTATACGGCAAGCATCTGTTGGCGAAGCGCACTGCAGCGTAACGGGTGCTGCGGCGGGGCTTTGACTGATCATCATCTTTGTTCGCATCCTCTCCCATTTGTTCGAGAAGTAGTTCTCGCAGGCTGCCCTGGATCTCGGCATTGTTGAAGGATGACAGTGCACCTAGAACACTGGAAAGACATTCGTCTATGCTGACTGCAGTATCCCTTCCAGAGTTGTCTTCGCTCAGGGATCTAAACAGCCACCGGAGCAAGCTCAGATTGGGCTCCAGAATGGTCTGTTCAGGTGCAGCCTTCGCAAGAAGGCCAATTACCTCAAACACGACTCCGCGCAAAGCGATGTCTTCGCCTGGATTTGATTTTGGCCATCCCTGATCCTCGACAAAGGATTTTAGTCGATGCACAAGCGTAGGTCCCACAACGCGTAGATCGGCTGGTGATCCACGACGCGCCAGAAAACTGACAAACGTGAAAATTGCAGATCTCAACTTGAAGACCTCCCTACCGCGAGCTCCAGCGGGGGCTTGGGAAGAGGCTGCTCCGTCTCCCCCTGATTCAAAAGTTAGTCCCTCTTCGACAAGTCGGCAGACGTTGTCCGTGAATGTCGTTGCTTGGACGGATTTGGCGAGGTAGGACAGGATTTTGATTCTCAAAGCCGGTCTTGCAGGTTGCGGGCCGCCAGGGGACTGGCTTCCAAAGTAAACGTGATAGAACTGGCGAATGATTTGGGGGTCTTCCAGATCTGTTTTAGGAAGGGTCCTCTTTAGCATATCATCACCAATGTCAGAAATTCGCGGGTTAGAGTCTGCTGACGCATAAACGGCGGGGAAGAACCTCTCCTCGCCGGTGAACAAGCCACTAGCGAGAAATTTTGAAGCCATAACTTTGGCCTCTGCAAGATTCATGCCTCCTTCGGCAGATGGGTCCCAGACGTCTGGGCTCCCTTGGAGGGACAGAAACTGATATTCATCGGAGGAGACGCCAGGACAGGTACTAGAGGATCCCGTTGCGGAAGGTCCTGCCCGGACCACAGAAAAAAGAATCAGCTTGCCAAACCAAAATGCCAGAAACTTGGCATCTTCATCGCTGACACCAAGCCTTTCCCTCAGTTGGTCATCGTCTTTGCTACCTCGTGGTGGTAGACGGAAATGCGCCAGAAGACGCAGCAGTAGGTTGAAGAGTTGCGATCCATGTTGAGCTGCCTTGGCTGTGTCGGCGGCAATGCCGGTGATCAGCACCGGCAAGAGGTCAAGCTTATCATTGAGGGGTTGACGCGCTAGACCTCGTTGAATGTACAAGAGGTCAAAATGGCGAATCAACGGGACTTCGGCGTGCTCTTTGAATTGCTTCAACAGGGCAGCGACAGGTAATTTAATCTCCCTGAAAAGGACGAGTCATTCAGGGACCCAAGAATCTATCTCTGGAAGAACCACTCACTGTGGTCTCACGCGAGTATTTATGTGCTGGCAGACGGCTATGACCTGCAAGCAAAGCGGTGTATTAGCGGCGACATTGCACGTGAGGCGTGATTGCTTCGCGACCAAGCAGGAAGACACGACAAGAAGCACCGGGATGGTGGAATCAAGGCACGGGAACGAGGGCATACCTTTTGCCGCACGCTGGGATGCTCAGATGCTAGCTTGAGTAAAAGCGGAGACAAGTAGGTGTTGAGGAGAGACTCCAGTTTGGCGTCCGAGTCGGCCAGCGCTATGCGCAACTCGACCTTGCCGATGAGCTCAAGCTCGCGAACCTCGGTAGAGGCCATGATGACGCGAAGGAGAGTCGACAGGGGGAGCAAGTCTGATCTCTTGCCATAGAGACAAGCAGATCTCAGTCTCGAGAATGCCTGGGGATGGGAGGTTGAGGTTGAGGTCGAGCGTCGAGCGTCGAGCGTCGAGCGTGTACTGGGATTACTCACCTACCCAGAGCGCAGACGGCAGTGCAGCCAATCACCAGCGCCGCCTGCGCAGTCCGCCAACGGCCCGACGATCTACCTTACCTTACCTTACTTTACTTTACCTGCCTGACCGCCCGCCGTGGCAGCGATGACGCTGCTGCTCCAACCGCCCGGCATCCTCTTCAAGCTCCAGTCAACACTCACTGCTGCGCCGGTCTACAACAGTACCTCTCGTTCCACCTGCTCACCTCGGACGTCGCCTGCCACGCCGCAAGCCACCACAACCGCCTGCCTTGCACTCGTCAAGTCTTGGCCGTTCGCTCTCCACGCCCCGGGCGCGTCCACACCTTGGCCTTCTTTGCGCCCGTTCCAGATCTTATCTGTGAATCACGACACCAACCCTTTGGCGCCTGTTGTCTAAGCCTGTTGCCAGGCTCTCAAACGCCGACATGGATGATAATATTGCGAACTTCACGAGCATCACCGGTGCTGATCCCCAACGAGCTACGCAGTATCTCCATCTTACCGATGGCAATCTGGAGCAAGCGATCCAACTTTTCTTCGATAGCCCCAACCTGGACGTCGGCGGACCCGCCACTCAGCCGGCAACGTCTGCCAGTGGCCAAGCCAATGAGCCCATTCGCATCGATTCCGACGACGACGATGATCTGGACGAGGATGAAGCCATTGCCACCGAATCCCGTCCAAGCGTTGGTCTGCCCGGCCACAACGTAGAAGACGATGAGGCCATGGCGCGCAGGCTTCAAGAGGAGATGTATGGCGACGGCGCCAATGATCCCAGTGGTGGCGTACGCGCCCCGATGGCACGCACAACCGAGACATTGGTCGGTCCCGGCGCAGGCTACGACGATGAGGACGGCATGCATGCTGCCGTCATGTCACAGATGGGTAGGAGAAGAGGCGGAGCAAGTAAGTCGATGCCTCTGAATAAAGGGCAGCTCGGATCTGACACTGTTTAGCACGGCCAGGCATCTTTAACCAGCGGAACACGGCGTCCGTCTGGGATGAGGGTGAAGGCGATCCCTCCGCCCGCCGCCGGAACCTCGCTTCTTCAACCGGCGGTGCGTCCGAGGCTTCTTCAAAGTCCAACCTCCTCGCCGAGCTCTACAGACCGCCTTTCGAGATCATGTCACCGCTCGGGTGGGATGAGGCCCGCGACGAAGGCAAGGCCGAACAAAAGTGGCTTCTCGTCAATGTGCAAGATCCGGCGATTTTCGATTGCCAGGTTCTGAACCGCGATATCTGGAAGAACGACCAAATCAAAGACACGGTGAAGGAAAACTTCATATTCCTCCAGTACAACAAGGACGATAACAGTGGCCAAAGTTACATCAATTACTACTTCCACGAACGCGACAATCAAGACGCGTATCCGCACATTGCCATTGTGGATCCCCGGACCGGCGAACAGGTCAAAGTCTGCGCCTCTGGTCCGCCTGTGCCCAAACCGATGGAGTTCCTGATGCAACTGCACGAATTCTTGGACCGTTACAGTCTCGATGCGAACGCTCGTAACCCTGTCGCTCAGCGCAAGCCCGAGAAGAAAAACAAGGATGTCCACCGCATGACGGAGGACGAGATGTTGGAAATGGCTCTTCAGAACAGTCTGACAAACGAAGGCGATGCTCCACGGGCTGAAGATCCTGACGAGCTCACCAAGGCCCTCGAGGGCAAAGGAAAGGGCAGGGCGGAAGATGTCGAGATGCAGGATCCAGCCACCGCCTCCAACTCTGATTCGGTCTTCGCTCAGATATCGTCAAACAACCCGCATGCTGAGCCGACGACCAGCGACCCCAAGACGACCACTCGCATTCAGTTCCGCCACTCGAATGGCCGCGACATCCGCCGCTTTGCCGTTACGGATCCAGTGCGCCGAATCTATGAATGGCTCAAGGCTTCGCCTCTCAAGGGATTCGAGGGCAAGGAGGGTGCCGAGTTCGAACTGAGTTTCATGGGTAAAAACCTCATTGATCTCCTCGACCAGAGTATTGAGGAAGCTGGTCTAAAGAACGGGACCGTAATGGTCGAGTACGTCGAGGGATAGAGCATTTGCGTCGAAGCACTCGGAATGGCGCTGGCAGGCAGAGGTTCTTTTCCATTTCAGTGGCATCATTGGCGTTCTACGGATCACGGGAGACTTTGGAGGAGTAGACGGGATTTGCAACAGTGCATACCTGGACAGGTACGGGCGGCACTATTTTGCAATTTGCCTCTTCGGGGGGAAAGGATGAATGAGAGCGGTTGCTAGTACTAATAGACGGATACTGCCCTGCGGAGCCAGCTGGGAGCCTTGAGGTACCCACGCTAGCACTTGGTCTCGGCCAGCTACAAATAGCTCCAACTGATCCTCCTGCCTTACATCTCGTTTACCAAAAGCAAGAGAAATCTTCACCCCCACAACTCCGCATCTGTCACCCCACATCTCTCCACGCCTCGCTACCTGCCTCGTATGCGGGTGATTATGGTCCCATGCGCGTCTACTCTAGCACTGCTACCTGCCCCTCTTAGCACTATCCGCATTTGGCTTCTTGCGGATCGACTGCTGGTGAATGCACGGGGAAAGGCGTTTTGACAAGTGCACGTGGAAAGTACGCATGCTAGTGTATTCAGAATTGCTCATGGAGTGGAATGGATTCAGCTGCATTACAGTACGGCATGTATAGTAGTACAACAGAGAATTCGAGCAGGGTCGTACATGCAGTAGCCTCAGAAGAGTGGGGATGGGCGAGGAAAAAGTCCGAGTAGTGTTGACGGGCCAGCTAACACAGATGGTCCGCAAAGATTGGAGAGATGGTGTAGAGGGGAGATGAAAAATGAAAAAACAGGGTGGCGACACAGGTCCTTTAAAGAAGTGTGCAGATGTGGCGGATGCAAGAGATAATGATATTACTGCCCTTCCTGGAGCGGAGCACTTTCGAATGCTGATTCGAAGCCTGAAACTGCCTTGCATGCATGCGTTTCGAGGAAAGAAGGAAGAGAGGTGTGTGATTTCCGTAGGCAAAAAAGAAAAAAAGGAAAAAAAAGGAAAAAAAAAAAACCAGAAGAACAGAAAGACAGAAAGACATAAACGCCGCCCATGTCATCGTAGAGTTGGTCCCAAGAACCGGAAGCGCCTATAGTCCATCCGTTTTTCATGCCAACAAGAAAAGGAAAAGAAAAGAAGAGAGGTCCTTCACTTCCAACGTTCCGGCTCTGATCTCAAAAAGGTGGATGGGTGCGTGTCGTCTAGTGACCCATGGCCCTGAAGGCGCGCTCGGCGCAGGCATCGCAGCCAATCTCGTCGTACTCGCTGTTCAAGCAGGTGCAAAAGACGCCCTTGATGACGGCGGGCTTGGTGGTGGTGGTGGTAGTGGTGGTGGTGGTGGTGGTCTTTGGAGCAGCAGCGGGCTCGAGATCGGTGGCGGCGGGCGTCGAGGGCAGCGACTGATCGTCGTTGGGGTGCTCGATGGCGCTCAGGGCGCGCTCGATGCACTTGGAGCAGCCCAGCTCGTCGTAGGTTGGGTCGAAGCAGGTGCAGATAATGCCGCTGATTGGTGCTGGCATTTTGGAGTTGGTTTGTTTTTGATGTTCGTTTGAAGTGTTGTTTGAGTGAGGTGTCTGTTTGGGTGTGGCAATCTCCAAGCAGGTAGATTGATATAGGTAGGTAAGGTAGGTATGCAGGTAATGTAGGTCGAAGTAGGCAGATGACCAGGGCGTGGGGGTTGGCCAGTTGGTATTGCGGTAGGTGGTTGTCTCAATGGTTGATTGAATCTGTGGGTCATGTCTCTACAGAGCACACACGCCCGCCAGCTTTATATCAAACAATTCCCGGGATGCACATGAAGAGAAATCTCATCCATGACGCCAATACCGGCCAAGCAAAACTGGGCCATGGAGCCGCAGGGCAGGGCTGGGGTGGCAAAAAAGGGAAACCGGATCACCCCACCGTCAGCAAGACAGCAGCAGCAGCACACAAGGAAGCACACACAGCCTGGGCCCTCTCTCTCCCTTCCGAACCCAAACGAACCCAAACGAACCCAACCCAAGCGCTCAGGAGCTGGTGGTTCGAGCGGTCGAGTGACCGGAATTTCTCTGCCTTCGTGACGTGGGACGGCCTCGCGACAATCCGCCGGATGTGCCCTCTGTGTTGTCGGGAAAAGTCGCGACCTTCCTTGGTCTGACTCGACCAGCCCTGTGTATCCCCAGCCCTCGTCATGATTTTTCAAAGTCGTGACACACGCATCGACGACCATGTCTTCTGGGCAGATGCAATACGCGCGCGTCTTTAAACACTGCCAGGCTCCGGTTGCAGGCAGCTCTCACCGCACATGTGGCCGGACCGTTTGTTCTTCTTTTGGGCTGTTTTCTTTACAAAGATTGATAGATGTGCCGGGAGATTGATAGCCTTGAGTTTCAACTTACATAAATCACGAACTGCCCGACCGTTTGCTGATATGCGTGCGACAAAGGGCGGTGATGCCGTCCAGGGTCCAAGCTCGACTCGCGCTACGCCTGACGCCATGCCTGCTCCGCCAGCCATTTCATCTCCAAAACCCCCAGATTCAACATGTCGACCACGCCAAAAACCCTCGGACACGTCGTTGTCGTCGGGGGCTGCGGCTTCCTCGGCCATCACATTGTAAACCTACTCGTCGAACGATTCCCAGAGAGCCGTGTTTCCGTCCTTGACTTGCGCACCACCAAGAACCGCAACCCGTCGCCCAAGGTCTCGTACCACGATGCCGACATTACCAGCCAGGAGTCAATCAAGTCGCTCTTCGAGAGGCTGAAGCCAGATGTCGTTATCCACACGGCCAGCCCCGTGGCCCACGGCATTCCGCACGAGGTCATGTACAGGGTCAACGTAGACGGCACCAGGAACTTGCTGCGCGCTTCGCAGGAGAGCGGTGTCAAGGCGTTTGTCTACACGAGCAGCGCAAGCGTCATCTTTGACAATGCCACTGAGCTCGTCAATGCCGACGAGTCGTACCCAGTGATTGCAGGCGACGACCAACCGAGCTACTACACATCTACCAAGGTGCGCCTCTTGCTTCTCGGCCCCTCCACTACCAGCCAGTCGACTGACGCATTCAGGTCTGGGGCGAACAATCCGTACTCCGAGCCAACCGCACAGAATTATACCCGCGCTTCCTCACATGCAGCATCCGGCCAGCTGGCATTTTCGGCGAAGGCGACGTACAAATGCTGCCAGCAATGCTCGGCGCCTACTTCCGCAAGCAACACAAGTTTCAGCTCGGCGACAACACCAACCTGTTCGACTTCACGTACGCCGGCAACGTGGCGCACGCGCACCTACTCGCGGCGGCGGCGCTGCTCCAGACGTCGGCGCTGCACCCCACGGTGCCGCTCGACACGGAGCGCGTCGACGGCGAGCCCTTCTTCGTGACAAACGACCAGCCCGTCCCCTTTTGGGACTTTGCCCGCGCCGTCTGGCGCCAGGCCGGCCCGCCGCTGCCTCTGAGCAAGGTCTGGGTGCTGCCCAAGGACGTCATGCTGCCCGTCGGCTCGCTGCTCGAGTCGATATTCTGGGTCTTTGGCAAGAAGCCCAGCTTGAGCCGTGACCAGGTCTTTTACAGCACCGTCAGGAGGTACTACAACATTGACAAGGCCAAGCGCAGACTGGGATACCGCCCCGTCGTCCCGTTGGGCGAGGGCATCAAGAAGGGCGTCAGCGAGGTGCTCGACCGCGAGGGCCCCGAATGGGCTTGGGTCAAGGCGGGCACGGCACCGCCGCAAAAGGCTGGCTAGGATGGAAGCCTTGGGGAGAAACGGTTGTCGTGGTGGGCTACTTTTATTCGTGAATCTTTCGGCCTTCATGTAAAAAACTACGTAATGAAACCTTGTAGAGGAAGAACCGCTCTGGAAGCAGCGCTCCTCTGTCGGCTCTCAGAAATCGACCGCGTAGGACGTAATGTGGCAGTGCCAGGAGGCAGTACCCCGTATTTTTGAACTACGTCCTCATCACAGTGCAAAGCTATCTAAAGCTGACCCTCTCAAACTCCTCAAAGCATCCAGTCCACTGATCCATTCCCTGGAAAAACGTCGTCCATGACTTTCTCCCACAACTCTCCACACCTGACGGCAATCCGCAAACAAAAACCGTTACAATCCCTCCACCAAACTCCATCAACGACGGATCCATCCAATTCCCCGCAAGGCTACTCCAGGAGAATCCCAACCAGAGCTAACCCCAAACCAGCCTAGCCCCCGCCCCGCGTTTCGGCTCGCAGCTGGAGTCCGCCGCCGCCGCCGCCGCCGCCGCCGCCGCAAGGGCCAGGGAGGTCAGGTCCGGTCAGGTCCGAATTGACTCGTCAGGTGCCTTATCGATCGGGCCGGAATCCGAAATCGGTCGGCCCGCGCTGCTGCTGCGCGGTTCATGGATGAACTGAATGAGGTCATTGGTTAAAAAATGGCCGAGTGTGTGGGGTCTGGCAAGGCGTGAATGCTGGTATCGTTTGGATGTAGCTGTTTCAATTTTCATGGCTTGAGAAGGTGGGATCATGGTGTCTGGAATCCAAACATGGGTGGTAGGTACTCTGGAGCGAGTAAGCGAGCGAGTGCGTCATGGGCCGAGTCTAAGGCAGGTACGTCCCGTCGTTAGTCGAGGGACCGACTGCTAGCGCGGAGGAAGAGCGAGATGCCTAGCTAGAGATGGGCAGATGGTGAAGAGGCAGTGACTTTGTCGCGAGCGGGGCAAGGTGTGGTGAGTTGTGGGATCGGTAGGCTCGTCGTCTATGACGGCATGACTGTCTTACGCGGCCGCGGCGGCGCGCCAGACAGCGTAAGTTGTTCTGAGCTGTTTGCTAATGTAGTTGATGACGCTGGTCCTGGTAGGCTTTGCGCTTTGTATAAATGTGGTGGGAACGGCGGTGGATTTGCTGACAAGTGTCGACTGGCTTCGATCTGTTGCATATTCATACACATCTTCCGCGTTTCATTGAGAAGTGTTCGTCCCATTTGCGCACTTCCAAATTGACTCTCCAGACCATTGCCCTTTCTAGGATTCATTAGCAAGCCGATTCGCAGAATGCCGTCGCAAGACAAATACACAGACCCCGAGTTGAGGGAGCAGGTCAAGGAGGAGATCAAGGAAGGCGACAAAGGCGGGGCGCCGGGTCAGTGGTCTGCACGCAAGGTTTGTATCCCCACTTGAGATTGGGTGCATTGAGCTCACGCGCTAGACAGGCGCAAATGATGGCTTCCGAGTACAAGAAGCGCGGTGGCGACTACACCACTTCGAAAGATGAGCAAGACCAATCGCAAAAGAACCTGTCCGAGTGGACAGACGAGGAATGACAGACCAAAGAGGGCAGCGGTCACGCGAAGCAGTCAGACGGTACCGAGAAAAGATACTTGCCCAAAAAGGCTTGGGAGAATATGAGTGAAGGGAAGAAGGAAGAGACGGAAAAGGCGAAGGTGGAGGGAGGGAAGCAGGGGAAGCAGTTCGTTGGCAACTCAGACAAGGCCAAGAAGAGCAGGAAGAAAGCAAGCGACAAGGCCCAAGAAAAGGGCCAACAGGAAGGTAGTACGTCGGAGGAAGAGTCTGATACCAATGACGACGACGCTGAGCAAGAGAATGGGTCTGCCACTGAGGACGGAGAAGGATCCCAGTCCGACGGGGAGAAAAACAAATCAAGGGGTCAAAAGCGTGGCCGACCTCGCAAGTCCGAGTCGTCGCCCAATAAGAAGCCGAAAACCAATGCAAGGGAAGGCGAGCATAATGGCTCCCCGAGTGGCTTCAAGGACGGACAAGACGCTAAAAACGGCCACACGGTTGGATCCAAGCACGACAAAGCTGAACCACCAGCTAAACAAGGCTCCAAGGACCGTCTGCCGAAGGAGGGACAGCACGTCCACTGGAAAGCTTTGCCAGGATACGTCGAGGGCGAAGTTGTGGAAATTGTGGACGAGGAAAAAGAAGTGGAGGGTAAGCAGGTCAAAGGCAGTAAGGGCGACCCAAGAATCGTGTTGCGCAGCAAGTCGACAGGGAAGATCTGCGTGCATAAGCCAGAGGCCGTCTTCTTCGACTAAGTCGTTGGAAGTTGGAAGGCTTCACATCGTTGCCTACGCAATCGGATTCGGTGTACTCCTACCAGCAAGTAGTAAACAGCATTAGTTGTATGAAAATCGACCACGCCTCACTATTCTTTTTTGCTTGGTACGACGCCGCACCGCCATTCCGTGGTTGAGTGGGATGATCGAGATCCGCGGAGGCGTCCCAAAAAGGAAAAACAGATGGTGCAGAGGCATGGAACTTGGGCAAGTAAACAATCAATCAGCACGTCAACCACATTGTTGGCGAAGAGTGTATCTTGTTCACAATCTGCAAAGAAGCGAAGCTGAAGGCAATTGCAAGAGAGAAGAGTGTGAAAGAGGGGCAGCAGAAGCAGGTCTCGACTCGAAAGACTCACAGCAGACGCTCGGGCCCTCCGTTTCGCATACACGGTCATCTGCAGTCCACTTCCACCTCCACAACGCCCACTCCGCGGCTCTCCAACCTCCTCTTTCCTGCTACACCCTCCAACGCTTATAGGGTGCTTTGGCAGCTCCGCTCGATCCCCAATTGAACCTCCGCTCTCCTCGTTTCAATTGGCACCTCCCATCGCCGCCATGTACATAACAGAGGAGCTCTTCGAATCGGTGGATCCAACCTACACCCCGGGGACGAGGCAAACGGACTCGCACGAATACCTCGGAAAGAGAAAGAGGACAGCAACCGACGACGTCTATACGGCAAACTTTCTGTTCGTATCACCTTGGCCTGGTTGGACCCTGATCCACACCTATCGTCCCTAGCTCGCCCCTGCCCTTAGAACCGTCAACTCGCCTTGTGCTTCGACACCGTCTGGCTTCTTGAAGACGCTCCCGAATTCAAACATCTAACACGTTCTCAGACCTTCCAAAAACCTCAAACTCGCCTCACTGCTCGACGAAAAATACGCCGAGGCCCCCGCCACAGCATCTCTACACAACTACAACCACCTTGCCCAGCAACAGCCACAACAGCAGCGCCCTCGCAAACGAGCTGTTCCGCACCCACGCCTTCATGTCCAGGCCCAACATCTTCGTCCGCGGCCGCCGCTACAGAGCGTCCATCAAAACTGCAGGACCAGCGTCAACGAGCCTGCGGCAAAAGGTACAAGCGCCCCCTCGACTCCAGATCTCAACCCTTGCCATTGCTGCCACCGCAGCCCTCATACCAAGAAGGACTTGGAAGGATACATGGGATGCGAGGCCTGTGGGGCGCGGACATGCTTCATTTGTTTGCGGCAGTGCGTTGGCAGCAGGTGCGGTGACGGAGCAGAGCCAAGTGCCGTCGAGGAAGATGCAAGACCTCACGGCATAGGGACTGGATGTGGCGGCAGAAAAATATGCCGGGCATGCTGCGTGGAGCGTGGAGAAGAAGGAGACACATGGTGTTTACGATGCCTAGAGGCCGAAGGGGAGGACACAATCATGGGTTGAAGATGCAGGCACAAAGACGGACCTAAGATCTTTTCATGGTCCGTTCCGGTCCGGGTCAAACAAGAAATATTCCAAACAGAGGAGGATAGACCAAACAAGGACGAGGCGGATGGGAAGCGAATACCCTACAAGGCAGCACCAGCCATGAACACATCTATTCACAGGGTAGGATGAAGGAAAGGAAGCATTCTGGTTTGCTTCAAATCGGCTGGACCAGGTACGGAATGGATGACGGCGGGTATGGCACGGAACGAGCACGGCATCACAAATCTAATGTGCAGGCGTTTCATATATTATACCCCCATTTAACCCGGCAAGCAGCAACAGGCACGGGTATACCACATGGCAGGACAGGCACAGCACTAGGCATTACATTTTGGCGGCATAAATAGACGCGGCGGCATTGCATGGCAGGCGGCGCATCTTTTGATTTGGGAATATGGAAGCAGGCAGCATCTTTTATGTAGCTGGCAATGACATTGATTTGGACCGACAGCTTTGATCACCACCAAGACTGGATCCGGTTTTGCTTTTTACTTTTCCACGGTATCATTGAATCTTTGGGAAGATTGTGTCTCGAATATGGATTTTATCATCTGTGAAGTTTGATCTCCTACGTCGTCCATGGTCAGTATTCATTACCTGTCTCTTCCGTCCTCACATGAAAGCGCACACCAAAGACATCCTCATCGGCCCAGGTCAATTCTTCTTCTTTGAAAATGGCTCTCTGCATGCGAACAAGCGCAACCAGAAGTTCCTCCAAGTTGCCACCCAGCTCAAAACATCCCAGCAGCACTTGCACCCCACGTTGAAACCTTTGAATAGACAGTCCGTTGCGTCGTCAAATCCGTACATGCATGAAGCTTTCTCTATTTGCCCTCTTGTGCCAACTGGCAAATCGGCCAAACGCTACGTCAAACGGCAGCGTCCCCACGATGAAGAATTAAAAATTAAAGCCAAGAATCCAAAACGGGTGCGATTGCGGAGATGATGTAGGGAAGCCGGTTCCCCCCCCCCCCCCAACAGACAGCATGGGCTAGTCGATTGCAAAACGATAATATTGTCCAAACATCCCCGACCTTTTTTTTTTTTTTTTTTTTTTCTTTCCGATACATTGAACGGCACCCACTCGACGCTAGGAGTACTCGGCGGGTTTTTCCTGAGACACCAGGGGGCTTTCCTCCTTGGCCTCACGCTTCTCGCGGCGGCGCACGAGGAACCAGTCGACCGTCCAGCCGACAAACACGATGCCGACAAAGACAGTCGCCGTCCACGCCAGGGCCATAAACTTGTGCCCGGCATGGCCCTCGAGCCCAACGCCATTGCCGGCATCGTTGATGACTTTGGCGCCCAGGTAACCGACGGCCGTCGCGATGACGGTGCCGGTGCCGACGCCAAGCAGGTTGAGGCCGGCGAGGGCGGCGTTGAGCAGGGCGACGCGGCGGCCGACGAAGACGACGCCGGTCCACGTGGCGAAGAGGGACAGGAAGTTGAAGATGACGGCGAGGATGAAGAAGGCGACGAGCGCGTGCCAGGCGCTGCGCATGGCCGCCAGCTCGTCCGACAGGTTGGCCGGGAAGTTGATTTGCGTCAGCGCGTCGCCGACCTGCGTCTGCTTCATCGAGTCCTCGATCTGCTGGACCGGGTTGAAGGCGAACGACGCCGACGGCTTGCTGCATCCCGCCACGTCTTTGTGGATCTGCGAGGCCGCCACGTCCGAGTCCGGCACCGGCTGCGGTGTGTATGTCCCGTTGCAGCCTGTGAACATGTGCGCCGAGTAAAAGTCTTGGATGTGCAGGTCTTTGGCTAGCGACCCGATGGCAGAGTTGAGCCCCGAGTTGATGCCGCCCGTCAGAGGCTGCGTGAGGTTGTTGAAGAGCAGCGCCAGTGGATTGTCCGGGTCGTCGTTGGCGTCGGCAAAGTTTTGATAGACGTTGGCCCCTATGCGTGAGGTGTTGAGCGTCAGGATGTGGTATTGCTCGCCCTTGCCCGCGTGGCGCCCGGCGAACATGGCCACGAAGGTGAGGACTAATGCTATAAAGGAGCAGGTGGCATAGACAATTGCGTGAAATCTCACCATGGTCGCGGTGGAAGGCGGTCGGCTTTTAATGGGATGGAAAATAAGCTCAAGAGGATGGTTGTTGGATCATTAGAGGTATTACAGGCCTCCGACATGGAAATGGTAGAGGCACGACGACTTGGAAATGCAAGACTTGACTGGACGAGGCGATTAAGGGCTCTAGCATGACTTGGGGGTCTTGGGGCCTCTATGTAGGCGTGGCTGCTTCATCTTCGACAGGCCAATGCTGCAGGTGCCTGCGACCCCGAGCCCAATGCAGGACCAAAAACTTGCAACAAAACGACCTCAAAGCCTCAAAAGGCCTGTGCGCTAAGTCCAAGCAGGGACATAGTTACGGGTGCACAGGACGGCTGGTTAGGAGAAGCGAAGTCCTGTGACTTGGGGGGTATCGTGTCGCACCGGCACAGCTAGCCACAGGCCCATACCCGTCGTCGCGTCGGCCGCCACAGGCCATTTCCTCGTCGCGAGGGATTGGCAGATTCGCGTCCATCGAATGTGGTGGCGCCGATCAGGACGCAGGGACTGGAGTGGCACGAAGAAGATGCGTCATGACAGCATTCCAGCCAACCAATCGAGGCAATATACGAGCAATGCACAACAACTAGCGACTGCGATGATGGCACTCCTTGAGCACTTTAGTCATGATCTAAAGTCTTCTTTCGTTGCTTCTATTCCTGAACGTACAAGGCGTACGTCATCTTCGCCTAGGACTTTTCCATGCCCCCAAGGACTGATGATGATGTGCACTGGGCCCCTTCTCTCGTGCTGTTGTCGTCTATGCGACCACACGGAGAGTCTTGGGGATTCAGCCTCTCCCAGCCTTGAGGCAGGGGAGGTACAACGCTTCCTCAATAGTATGCCTGAAGTGGTGGCAGGGCGAGGCTTGTGGTGAAGCGTTGGTCCCAAGCGCAGACTAATGTTCTCATAAATCATATATCATCCAAGACCTAGCTCTTCTCTTGACGCTGCAGATTCAACCAGGCTTCTTCGAGCCTCTCCGGGTTTGAGACATGGGTGCGTTTTGCTGGCCGATTCGGTCCGCAAAGGGCGAATACGGCGCGGCAATGTGGTGAATTGGAGCGCGTATCTGTCCAGGAGGAGCGTAGCCTGGACGTTGGCGCTGCTCAAGGTGCAGTTTGTCCAGAGATTCCCCGACGACATGGTACTTGTCCCAGTTAATTGGGGGACAACGGAAGACATTTTGCATTTCCGGCACAGGACCAAACTTGGGTGGCGGCGGGCCCGAAGTTGGCGAGCGAGCCTCGTCGTCGCTATCGTCCTGGTCGCTGTTCAGGATGGAATCCAATCCGCCGAGAGTCGGGCCCAGGACGTCATTGCTTTCGCGTTTTGGCTTCAGGCGGCCAGACTTGAGTTCCTCTACGAAGGCCTCGGGCTCAGCGACAGCAGCATGTTTGATCTTTTGGAGGGTCTGGATGTCTTTTTTGCTCTTGTCGCGTTGGATCTGAAGCAGAGCGATTGCGGAGCGCAGTGCGATGGCGTCGGTATTTTCGGTCTCGTCGATTGGCTTGGACGGGGGCTGCGGCATGAAATCGACGGCCGGGGGAGGAATGACGCGATCGGCTTGATCAGTAGGGGCCAGCTGAGCGATTGTGGCAACTGGTGTTATAGGGGATACTGGCGGACGTGGGGGAGAGTCCGGGACATGATTGCTGGTGGTTGCGGCCGGAGTATCGGGAGGGTTGGTGTGTTCAGGCGGGTGGTGGGCAGGCGGAATCTGGAGAGGTGACACAGTTGAGTCATTCCTGACCTTGTCTGGCGACGCAAAGTCGAGGGCCGGCGGCATCGTGAGAAGAATGGAGGGGAGGAGAAGCTGGGGACAAGCGCAGTGGAGGCGCGACGCAGTTTGGAAAGCAAGGGCCACGAGAGAGGAAGGCCCGAGCAAACCAAGGGTGTGGGGCTCTCTCGATCGGAGGCCCGTGGTCGATGTCGCGGAGTGCCTGAGGGAGGGGTGAGGGGTGAGAAGAGAGCCGTGGATCTGGATGGTGGAGCAGCGACAGCAGCACGTGGAATCTAGAGAGGAATGTCCGGCGGCAGCTGAGGTCAACACCTTTCGTTCGCCTGGAACGCGCCAAACGGGCTGCATCTTCACGTACCCTGGGACCTTGACTGACTGATCCGATCCGCCAGCTCTCTCACCACTTCATCTAGCTTCTCCTCGTCGGGCGCCCCTCAGCCCCCGGCAGTCCAGCCGCTTACGACGCTCTTCTTCCTTCCTGCGAATTTGCACAGGGCTGATGGTCTTCAGGCCACTCACTCACTCACTCACTCGCTCGCTCTGCGCTGCAAGACATGGCAAACGGCGTCCACGCGCCATGACGACCGAGATTCCCTCTGATTCCCTTTGGGATAGTGCTGCGTCTACATTTGTCTTAGCCGTCCCAATGTATTTTATTTTCTTACTTATTCACATAGCTAGCAGCGTCCCGTTCTTCCCGTCTGCTCCTACTATTTATGGTCCCGGGCACCTGACTCTCTTCTGTTCTCATTGCTTGGTGCTTTTTCTCCACTGTCCTTTCCAGCTCCATTTCGCTCCTTTCAACCAACTTTCGTCGTAGCCGGCCCAACTTGTCGGGTCTGCCCAACTCTCTTTACGCTTCCACACCATTTTGTCTGGACGAATCACTGCTCGCCATTTTGCGATACACTCTTCACCAAGGAGCTTTTTTCTCCAGGCGTGATTCGAGCTGTATTACCACGACGTTCAGGATCAACCAATCCGACATCTCAAACGCCCACTCTAGCCACACGCCTGGCCACCTGCGCATTCTCATTTTGTCTCTATTTCTTACCGTCTCCCACTCCCAGCCAACCTCTATGCACACTTCAATCCGGACCACACACGCATCAAACCTACAACAACCCGCATCCCTTTAGGACCATGGCTCGCCAAACGGACTCTTCCGCGGCTAACGACAAACCAACATCGAGGGATGCGGTGCGAATTCCCAGGCTGACATACCGCAACCACATCCCGCAAGATGGCACCGATTCCATAGAACCTGTTTCCAAAGTAGCGTTAGACGAGCAACCTGCTTTCCCACGAAACGAAAGACGCGCGGATCCAACCCGACGACAAGTCTCTGCAGCAATTTCGCTAGAGTCTGGTCTGGCCGGCGGACCAGCCTGGCCCAGCAGCTCAGCCACCACCCCGAGGAAAACAAATCAACCGACTAGCGCAGACACTTTTGCACAGCGACGCTCGGACAGCGTCACCGCCGACAAGAAGCCCAAAAAAAGCAAGATGCGAGCCATCTCACTTTTGGGCTTCTTGGCCGTCAAGGAGCCCTCTGCCAACGCCCTGGACCATTTTGCCAGACAGGAGCAGAGGCGGGCTGAAGCAAAGGGCTCCATTTCCATTGCGTCCATGTCCCACCAGAAAATGCCCGAGGGCGTCCCCAAGGTCAATACCAAGTGGGACGGCCTGCCCGAGGCTGTCAAGACGAGACCGGGCACCTCGACCGACAGACAATCGACTGCCCGCTCCTTTTCCAGCAGCCGGTTATCGACCGCCACCGAAGACTCGAAAAGAAGCAAGTCGACCACATCGACCACATCGACCATCGACTTTGCTCTTGAAACACCATCGGTTGAGGAATTAAGCCCTAGACCCGGCAAACTGTCTTCCACGCGACAGGACAGCGGAACTGGAAGCGAGGCCATGCGCTCCAGAACCGGTGGCTTGACCTCTGGAGCTGTGCGGTCTGCTCAGCCTCGCCCTAACATCAGCGAAGTGGCTCCTTGGGCTGAGCCGCCTTTATGAGCGCCACCCGTTCCTACGGTCCTGTCAAATCAAACGACACGACTGCCGCTCGCTGAATCACGACTTGGGCGAATGGGCACTATCTCGGTACCATTGGCGTCGTGGATAGAGCCGACCGTTGGCAGGCAAGGCGCCGAAATCTCAGAATTTGTCACCCTTTCTTCTCCGCATGTCCAAAGCTGGCGCTCCATTTGGCGAGCGCAGCTGCAAAGGCGTTGGAATTTAACTAGACTTTGGATCTTTTCAGAAAGCCTCGTCCACCGAGCGAGACTAGCGAAGGAAAGGCGAGACGGGCCAGCCGGGGCGGGGGTTGGCTCTCTCTAGATACAGCTACTCCCCACCCCACCAGGACCTGGCGAGCGGGGTCAGCCGTGCCGAGTGGGAAGGAGGAGGAGAAGAACAAGCCACCTAGATGGGGCTATTTGAAGGATGCTTTTTCAAGATTTTGTGAGAGCAATAGTTCTAATATCTAATGTCTGTATTCAGACTCAGTGGCAGGCAGAAAGGAAGAAATTGGAAGATGGTGTTCCGCTTCGCTACCAAGGCAGCAGTAGTTGATGGACAGGCGCGTCTAGACCAGAAAGATGAGAGATAGTTTGAAATCAAGTCCCAAAATTCTATCTTTGCGCGATTCGGCGAGGTCGTCCATGGTGCGGGGCCCTGTGTGTACAAACTGCCAAAGCCAGGTTGGCAGACACAGAATGGTGGTCGGGCCAGGTAGTGGTGATGCTTGACGTCAACGCTCGAAGGCGGGGACCACCAAACCAACTTCATTACGTAGCAAGACAAAGATCTGGCTGCTGCACCCGCTGCACCCCGCGTGTGGCCATCTCGGTTATCATCTTCTGTCTGCTGCCCTGCAGTGCGCCAGAGCGGGCGGACCTCCGCCTTTACCACTGCCCAACCCAATGACAAGACCTTGTCGAGCAATCGGCAACAGGCATCATGATGCAACCGACGCCCTTCATCGGATTGCTGCCGCGCTCAAGGCGCACTTCATTTAAGCCTCAGGGACTCTGTGTCGCATGGACCGACCCGACGCAGCATGTACTCGCGCCATCATCTTACCCCACGCCGCCATGAGCGCATGCGAGTACACGGCAAGCAGCAGCGAGCGAGCGAGGAACCAAGACATGGGTCATCGGCAAGCCGATGTGCAGCGGGGGGGGGGGTGCCTTTGCGAACGCTACCTCGACATCTTGGTATGTGGACGAATCTGGCGGACGCCCAGCCACGGCGAATGACAACCTAAGCATCTCTCCGAAACCTGGATTTTTTGTTTTCGGCCCGGCGGTTGTTGTCCGCTTCATTCAGGAGAGCGGGATCATTCCTGCGCCGTTGCACCGAGATTCGCAAGCGCGAAGGTGTGTTTCTCTTAATCGAACGGAGGCTTTCCGCTTTTCTGGAGGTTTTGGAGGGGTTCGCGGCGCAGAGATAGGCTCCTCTGCCGCAGGTCGCAGCTGCTACTCGCTATCTCGTCGATGATAAGGCGTGGAGGCCGGGCAGTCGACGCAGCTCGTTGGAGACAGACGTCCTGGTCATTTGACGGTAATTTACGCCTGTCATTGGGCCATGATTGGATCCCACATGGCCGCTGCACTCCTTTCCTTGTAGGTTACAGATGCCTATTCTGGTCTGGTCGCCGTTGTTCCTATCATCGGCTCCATGAGGCGTCCTCGTACACCGTAAACCTCATATAGTCTAGCTACTCAGAGGCATACTCACTGAAGGTTCTGAGTCTGCATACTATTCCTCCCCCGCCGTGCAGTAGCAGCTACACTACTATTAGCAGCAGCAGCAGCAGCAGCCGCAGCCTCGTGCCCAGTCGTCCGTCGCTTTCTTGGTCGCGTCCTCAAATCTCCCAGCAAATGAAAAGCACTTGCTTTGAATATGGTCGAACGGAATCACAGCATCACATCGGGATCCTACCACAAGCGAACCGTTGCTGATGAGCCCGTGACTTCAATTCTGCCAGGTGAGCAGCATTGTCCATTGAAGAATCTTAAACCGACTTTTTGCTAGCCGGCCATATTCCGTTCGACCCGAACCACGAGTTTGATCAAGATGAAGAGATACTAGCCGCCCTCGGATACAAGTCTGAATTCAAGCGGGAGTTCAGCTTGTTCACGACGTTTTGCGTCTCTTTTGCGGTCCTAGGTCTCCTTCCCAGCTTCGCCAGTACTCTTTACTATGGTATGAGCTACGCAGGTACCGCTGGCATGACCTGGGGTTGGCTGATTGCCATGATTGGAATCCAGTCGGTGGCTTTCAGCATGGCCGAGCTTTGCTCTTCGATGCCTACCAGTGGCGGCCTCTACTACGCTGCTGCTGTCCTCGCTCCTCCCGGATGGGGTCCCCTCGCCGCGTGGGTGACTGGATGGTCCAACTGGCTCACCCAGATTACGGCCGCGCCGTCTGTCGACTACGGAGCTTCTGCCATGATGCTCGCGGCCGCGTCGATCAACAATCCGGACTACACGCCGACGGAATACCAGACGTTCCTGCTCGCCGTGTGCCTCATGATCATACACAGCTTCATGTCCAGCATGCCCACAAGGTGGCTGGCGCGGCTCAACTCATTTGGATCCATCTTCAATGTGTTCGCTCTTTTTGCAGTCATCATCATGATCCTGGCCGGCACGGACCGAGAGTCACGGGGCTTGTCGCGCTACGGCAAGTCAAGTCAGGTTTGGGGAGATATTTACGAAGGCATGGACTATCCGGCTGGACTGCGAGTGCTGGCCAGCTTTGTCGCCGTTATTTGGACCATGTCCGGTTACGACTCCCCATTCCACTTGGCCGAGGAGTGCTCCAATGCCAACATGGCGTCACCGCGGGCCATCGTCATGACCTCCTCGGTTGGTGGAATCTTTGGATGGGTCTTGCAGCTTGTTGTTGCGTATACCGTCGTCGACGTTTCCGCGGCCATGGATTCGGATCTTGGGCAGCCGTTTGCCGCCTACTTGATCCAGTGTGTACCTGAGAAGATTGCCATCGCCGTACTGGCTCTGACTGTCATCGCCGGCTTCTCCATGGGCCAGGGCTGTATGATTGCCGCTTCTCGAGTCACATTTGCATATGCCCGTGACGGCTGTATTCCCGGGTCGACCTTCTGGTCAAGAGTCAACAAGCACACGCGCACGCCTGTCAACGCCGTGTGGTTCAACTGTATGCTGGGCTGCCTCATGCTTTTGCTTATCTTTGCCGGACAGGTAGCAATCGACGCCATCTTCAGCATCGGCGGGTTGGCGGCCTTCTTCGCCTTCACGACGCCGATTTTTATCCGCGTCTTCTTCACCAGAGGCAACTTCAGGCCTGGTCCGTGGAACCTGGGCCGCCTGAGCATCCCCATTGGCGCCGTTGCGTCGGGGTTTGTGGCTATGATGATTCCGATTCTCTGCCTCCCAGCAACAAGGGGCGCCAACCTTACGTGAGTAAATTTTTTTTTTTTTTTTCCCCGATTAATCCATCCGGCTCGACTAACGTTGGCATAGCGTTGATGGAATGAATTGGACCGTTGTCGTCTGGGGCGGTACTATGCTCGTTGCCCTTGTCTGGTGGATCATCTCGGCGAGAAAGTGGTTCAAGGGCCCGAAGGTCAACATCCAGCACATGATGCTCGGCCGGGACGCGGAAGTTTTAGAGGGAAAGGATGCAACTCCCTCGGGCAGTCTTCGTGACAATGCCTCGCCCCCGAAGGCGGTCGACGCGGGCGTTTTGGGATAAGTTTTTGGAAGGATACCAATTTCTTTTTTTTTCTTTTTTTTTTTTAAGATTCAAAAGGTCGAAGTGTGTCGTGGAAGCTGAGAGGTTGGACATGATGTGACGTGCCGGCATCCTGGTTGCGGACCAGGGGCATCGTTTGCCTGTATAGGTCTAGTATTCGCTGAATCATCCACCACCACTGACCTCTTGTTGTAGCCAATCCGCTCGTGATGGTCCTCGTGAATTCGTGAATTCGAAACGGTTGCGTTACTCCTGAGCGTGCCTTAATTGATTGAGGTCAGGATGCTGCCAAATGATTCATGTCCCTTCCGCAAGGTTTGGTTATAAGAAGCAGCAGTAGGGCGCATGTGTTTGCATGAAGGCCGTATGCGGCATTTGATTTGAGGCTTCTGAAGTCGTCTTCCTTGGAGTGCGCGGATCGCAATTTGCCCTGCCTTCATCGCTTCGACCGGCCATTTACGTCAACCTCTGCAAAGGTTTGAACGACGTGCAGAGCCCAGGAGAGAACCGATTCGACTGCGCCTACAGCGTGCCTGGCAATTGGCAAACAGGCAAGGGAGAGACAACGAGACGGCATCCAAGGGCTTTGGACCACCAACGCGTGGAGAAGCAGAGATCGACGCGTGGCGCTGAGCCGGATGATAGCGACAGGCGGCCGGGCCCCCTATCCAGGTCCAGGTCCAGGTCCAGGTCCAGGTCCAGGTCCAGGTCCAAGTGCAGCAAAAAGCACCGCTCAAGCTGTTCCTGCGCAGTGCAGCTTATCGATTAAACTCCACGTTCCCGGGAACCCGCTCCTTCCCTGCAGTGTCCTCACTCGTTGGTTAGGCAGCTTGTTCCACAGCTCGCTCCACCCCCAGCGCCCGACTCTTCTTCAACTCTCTCCACCACCTTCATTTGGCCTTCCTCCCAGGCGCTTCTTACACCTCGCTGCCGCGCCATCTGACAAAAGCCTTCTGCACTCGTCTGCTTCAAATCGAGCCCCTTACCCGCCGCCAATTGCCCTGACCCGCCATGGCGACCGACCTCAGCAAGTGGGACAGCGACCAGACGCTGTATCTGTTCACGTCCCTGACCGCTGGCTCCTCGCACATTATCACGGCGACCTCGCGCATGGAGACGATCCTCAAAGCGAACCGCATTCCCTTCACGTACATTGACACGGCAACAAATGAGGAAGCGAGGAAGCTCTTCCAGCGCAGGGCTGCCGGGAAGAAGCTGCCACTGCTGGTGAAAGAGGGCTACGTTCTTGGTGTAAGTGTCGTGGCGGCGATTAAGCTCTCAACTGAGATTTGCCCGAGCAAATTTCGGGACCGAAATACTGCGGCTTCGGAGCGCACCTCCAATGACATGTAGATCTTGGCTTACAACAATCACAGGATATCACCGAGGTTGAAGAGTTGAACGAGTTTGGTGAGCTTCCCGACGTCATCGGCCATGCGCCAACGGTAGCTACTTCAATCACCACTGCGCCTCAAAACCCCAACTTCACAGCGCCCTATGGCAATGCTGCACCGCCTAAAGAGGGAGGCTCTTCTGCCGCCTCAACTATATCTGCGTCAAAGGAGAAGGAGCCGTCGCTGTCGGCTGAGGCGCAAGAGGCAATGGCTCGAGCAAGCAGTGAGGTCGCGTCCATTGCTGCGAGCAAGAAGAGCACTCCCTCTGTCAAGGTAGCAGAGTCCGAGTGAGTTGCCCGTCGCACTCATTCCGGCTCGAGGTTTCTGATGTTGGAACAGGGCGGCAGCGGAGAGACCTAGCACGGACAGGCCTCGCTCCTCCATTGATTCGGCTGCCATCTCTGTCAAGTCATCCATTGCACCGATGCCCGACACTCCAGCCACTGCGACTTCTGGCGACCAACTGGCAGGTCAGCCGGACTACAAAGTACACCGCGGATCGTCCGTTTCTGAGGCCGCGGAGGGAGACATCAAAAAGGTTGAAGAAGCGACCGCGATACCCGAGGACAAGGAATACCAACCCAAGGACATTGCCACGGAGACACCAAGTGCGGAGCCATCGTTGGCATCTGCGTCGCGCCCATCAACTACATTTGATGACGAAACTTTGGGCAAGGCCTCTTTCGAGTCTACTGGCGCAGCCATGGCAGACGCTGAGAAGGACTTGCTCAGAGAACTCGAGCGAGGAATCACGCACACGTCAATTGAGGACCAACCCAAGGCCGAAAGTTCAACAACATCAGGAGCCCCCGCGTATGCAAAGGAACCTACAAACACCAAGACGGCAGAGGAGGAGCCAGAGAAGGGCAAACAGAAAGCGGCGGACAACGGCGCGCAGGATGGTGAGAGCGAGGCTTAATCTTGTTCAGCACATTTGGCATTCATCCTTTTCTGCATTCTTCGTCGTTGATCGCTATACTGCCTGCCAATGGGTGAGAGCGGAAAGTTAATAC
Source organism: Phyllosticta citriasiana (assembly GCF_038021145.1). Taxonomy (NCBI): domain Eukaryota; kingdom Fungi; phylum Ascomycota; class Dothideomycetes; order Botryosphaeriales; family Phyllostictaceae; genus Phyllosticta; species Phyllosticta citriasiana. The sequence goes on along the minus strand of NW_027117279.1, from coordinate 910,621 downwards.
AGTTCCATGTGCCACAGCCATAGCCCCGCAGCACCAGCAAGAAACGCAAGCGTCAGCCGCGCCCAAGCCAAAATCCAACCAACCGGTCGCAACGGCGGCGTCGTCATTCCGAGCCTCACTGGCGAGCCTCTTCACCGCGTGCTTTGCGGGCCGGGCGTCAACGTCTAAAACGACGGCGGCGGCGGACTCGCGGCGCGCGAGCGTCTAAGGGGGTTAAAGTTGGCAGCGCAGCGTGGAATGGGCACGAGAGGACGAAAAGGGGCTCGCTCCACGCGAGCAACTTGTCGCACCTTGCTTGCCTCGCACCGCGCTGTCTCTGCCCCGCGCCCTCGAGCCACGACCAACGACGACGAAACCCCCTTGCCTACCAGCCCGACCAATGAGCCGCCCCTGGCTGCGAACCTCGACTCGAATACCCTATTCCGAGCCAACGAGCGAACAACGAAGCGAACGAACGACCGACGAACGAAACCTCAAAACCTCAAACTCACCAAGCGAGCGAAACTCGTCTTTTTTTCCAGCACTCCAACTCCAACACCACCACCAGCCCTATGTTTGATCGCAGAACCCCGCCCATCAGTCCGCTCTCCTCGACCTTTCCTTCCGCCCCGCCCCCGCCGTCACCCGTCAGCTGTCTACTTTTCTTCATGCGCCAAGTCAGTGCTGGCCGTCGATAACCGCACCCTTGGTCCGCCGTCACACCAACGACACGAGACAGACGCTTCAACGACATGACAGGGCTCGGCGCGCTTTCGAGAGCGCTCATGGATTTTCCGTTTTGCCCTTCCATTCTGCCTCGTTGACGTTCAAACGTTGCACTGTCCCCGGAGACAGCTTCGGCAAATGGTCTCAGATACTCTGCCCGTCTCGCCCCCTTTCCCCTTTATCCCAGATGCACATACCTTGCCCTATTACCCCTGCACATAGAACTAGTTTCCTCTCTCGCCCCTAGTCGTTCGTACTTTCTGAGGTGCTTTTCTCTTTTCGTTCATGTTCATACTACTGCTTACCCCGCCAAGTCGCCGACCTCCGCCCCAACATCCAACGGCCGTACTGTGCATGTCAAAGTATACAGCCACGCAAGAGTCTACACCACGCGCGGACGAGCAAGTACGAAGCAGAAAAGTCTCCTCGTCTTTGATCTCTCGTCGACGATCGGATGCAGCAAGCGAAGACTGGGCCGGCCTTGTCGAATGCGTGAGCTGACGGGGTCAGTCCGTTGGCTAACCATCAGTCTACCTGTCTGGCTTCCGCAAACGTTCCTATGCCCTCCTGCTGGCTCGACCGTCTCCCCCCCTTTCTCTTTCGTAGGGTGGATATTGTGTGGAGTGAACGAGACACTTTCTCCACCCTTTTTTTTTGGCACCATCTTCTTCTTCTTCTCAAATCATATGTGTGCCTTGCACCTACCACCAATTTCTCTCCTCGTCATCTTTTGTTTTCTCATCTCCTTGCTACTGCTTTTTACTATTTGATTCCCCCATAGATCTACGTCGTAGGTCGGTTGGCACGTGTGGCACCATCGTCCTGTCGCCGCCGCCGCTTCTAGGTCTGACGTTCTGTGATTTTGTCTCTTTCCTTTGCGTTGTTTTTGTTGTTGTCTATTTCTTGTAATTGTACGCATGTGTGTAAAGTGAGGGATGGATGGAGGGATGGATGGGCGTACGTGTACCAAAACACATGAAAACGTAGATAAAAAGGGAGAGGGAAGCAAAGGAGGGAGTATGATGTACGTGTATCAAGTGGGGTAGATGTTGCTGTCGTCGTCGTTGTATACATACATATGCACGGTGGGTGGTAGTGCATGTATGTATGTAATAAAAAGAGAAAGGAGGGAGTGAGATGGTGAGCTGTGGCACTCTTTTCCCCTCCTACTTCAGCTATGTATTACCACCAGTCCATGTCGATTGTCGAAGACTTGCTTCTTCTACTAGGTTGGCGTATTGTATGTATTACTACTCTACACTCTCCTTCTTCGCGCCAATTGAATCTTGAAGCTTCACGCTGTATTGCCCAAGTGAGCACAACTCAGTGCCGTCTTTCGAGTTGCGTGAGTGAACATGTCGATGAACGAACGACCCATGTCGAGACGCCAACATCAAGCGTGGTCCACGGAGCATGCATGCTCGCTGAAGCAGATTCAGATGCACATTGAATAAATGGATGAGGAATTATAGTACCGAGAGATATGTTGATCCGATGTTGAGTCATTGATACCTACCCACACGGTTATCGTTCTCCCACCTACATACGATCCATCAACGCCGCCGCCCGTGCTGTTCCTATGAATAGTCATTGTCGCCCGCCTCTCTTCAGCTTAGAGCATCATTGCGCTTTTCGCTCTCGAGCAGTAAGATTTGCCAACTTGTGTGTTTTGATTTCATATCTTTCCGTATTTCTTCTCCCTTTCTTCGTTCCTCCTTCCGTTGCCGTCGCCAGCATCTCGCTCGCTCTTAGTTTTTTCCCTCTCAACAAAACTTGATAATATGTATATGTAAATATAAAGAAAAAAAAGAAAAAAGAACAAGAAAAACCGCCCAATCTGCCGGCCGTGATAACGCAGCTGCTGCGCTCGCGCGCACGTCATTTATGTCGTAACGCGTGGAAGAAAGTGATTAAGGGAAGGGTGTCATGAACAAGGAGATTGGAAAATTGACCGTGTATCGCCTGCACCACCGTGTCCGTAACCCCCTCACAAGAAAAAGACCCAATTTTAAGAGAGAGGAGAGAAGAGAAGTTCGCACAACGCCATCGCCGCGGGGCTTACGCCACTCTATGCCTATTCCCAAGCCCACCAGATACCAAAAAGCCCGTGCATGAGACTTTGCTTGGGGAAAGAAAGAAGAAGGTCAATCGGACTCAATTGCCTCAGCACTACTCAGGCAGACGAGGCAGAAGAGTAAGAGACGGGCTGCTGGCCCTTGCCGGCCAGGACGCTGCTCAGAGCGTCGCGGACCTCGAATTCCTCGACAACGGCGCCGAAGCTGTGTGCGGAGAAGAAATGGCAAGTCAGTCTTTTGGTGCTGCTGTCGAATGTGGGTTGTTGGAAAAGAAAAACGGGAATCCAGCGCTCGTTGCAGAAAGTTGTAGGAAGGGAAAGAAAAAAAAAAAAAAAAAAAAAAAGAGAAAGAGAAAAGGGATGATGGATGGAGGCTACAGAGGCTATCAAAGTACTCGTGCCTGATATCGTGCAAAGATAAAAGAACCACCTCCGTGGCGAAATGCTCATGTGTAGGCATAATTTATGTGCGTGTTCGCGTTGTTGAAGACAAGTCGTCGAGGAAATCGCGAGTCAAACATACCCGTAGCACCGCACCTTGGCCAACAGGTCCTCCTTCATGATGGCAAGGTCATCCATGGTGAGCTCGGCCAGGCGCGGGTGGCTCAAGATCATGGCCCATGCCATGACGGGCGTCACCTCGCCCTCCATGACTGGCAGCCGGTTGCTCAAGTCAAGCAGCTTCATAAGATCCCCTGTGCCGACGTCGGGCATTTTGTGAGGATATTGCTCCTTGGGCGCGTTGGCGATGTGCGAGTGCGGCGGGCACGTTGCCATCAGGGCGTGGCCCGACACTTCGGCCTCGCTATCCTGGCTGCGTACCAGCAGGAATTGCATGTGGTCCATGCACGGCTTCTCGAGACTGCAATGCCGGTGCGCATCGACACGTCAGATTAGTGATTTCCAGAGACGTGGTGGATTTGAGATTGCTTCAGAGAACCGCCATTGGGTGATATGGAGACGGCCCGGAAAGCACAAAAGGGACCGTTGCCTACCTGCCAGAGGTAGGTGCGCGGGCTCATTTGCTGACCGTCCTACTGAGGTGGTGGAGAGAGGTAGGGTGTGCGGTCGTACGTTAAAACAAAGTCAATGCCAATTTGGTCATAGTTCATCCCGTTGTTTTGCGGGAGGACAGCTGGATGGCTGGGAGCCATGCCCGCCATGGACATATTTGCTGCGCCGCGTTGAGGCATCGAGGGCGGCGGAGATGTGTAACCGGTCGAGGCGGAGCCAGTGTTGTAGCTTCCCGAAACGCTTCCTCTTGAGCTTCCGTCGTAGCTCGATGTTCCACCCACTCGAAACCCGCCGCTCGGACTGTTGGCGTCATAGCTTATGCCGTGAGCTGCCAAGAGTTCCTTGAGCCTCCTGTTTTCTTCGGCAAGGGCGTCTCGATCCTGCGCCTTGGCGGCAAAAAAGTCTTTTAAGCGCAAGACTTCCTGTTCCAAAGCCTTGATGTACATTTCCTTGCGCTCTCGGTGGGTTCTGGGCGGACGTGAGACCAAGTTGGACAGGCGAGATCAGGCTACGTACCGCTGTGCTTGGCGATTGAGCTCTTGTCTGCGCGTCAAGGCAGGCTTGCTGTCAGGCTTGGGGCCACGCCTCTTTGGTGGCTGACCATCTGCGGTTTTCAGCCGACCACTCAGTCAATTACGTGGGGAGCAAACCTCGTGTCATCTTCTTGTCTCCAAACTTTCCAAAAAAGGGGAAGCTTGAGAGAGGGTGATTCGAGGTGGTTTCGGTGTCGGCTACAGCGTATGGCGGTTGGCACTCCACCGTCTGCACAAGGCTCGTCGAGGCATTCGTCTTGCTCGAAATGTGCTCTACGGGCGGAGCGGAGGAACGGGCAAGGGCGAAGCTGTCGACGGCCTCGTGGGGTGGAGAGCCATGGCCGCAGGGCATCAGTGACGTGTCCCAAGTAGTGTCGGCAGATTGGGTCATGTTGCAACGCTAAGACGGGGTCGAAGGAGGATGGAAGGCGGAGGGAAAGAAATGGTACAAAAGCAAACGAATCCTTTGGGCATTGAGAAAAAGATGGGCATGAAGTGACAAGAGGCTAGATTCAAACAGAAAGAGGAGCCGGTCAGACCATTGTTGCCAGAGGTGCCGGACAATGCTACAGGGCAGGTCATATGGCAAGGTAGTCTGTCAGAGGCTAGTGGGGATGGTGGAAAGATGGGACGCTGAGCAATTGACAGGGCCTTGTTGGAAAAGGACGGACGAACAAACGGAGGAGGCGTTGGTGGAAAGAAAGGTCGACTTACCGAAAGCGTTGGATTGCTGGTGATAGTGCTGATCCATGGTGTCTGGTGAAATGGCGGCCACGGTGGATCAGTTGGGGCATGGGGTGGGGAGGATCAGGATTGCGGGAAGGATGGGCGGCGAGATGGTGTGGAGAGGAAGGATTCCGGAAGAGCCAGGGCGCTGTTTAATAGCTGGCGGTGATGTCGCATGAAGCTCTGATCACAGGGTGCGACGGGTGGACAAGAGCAGAGAGGTTGCGGATACTGACGTCTGACAGTTGAGGCGTCTGCTCTGGCGGATGACAAAAAGAGCGTCACTACGTTTCGACGCTTGGACGGGTGGAGGAGAGGTCGAGGTGTATTTGGAATGGGCGCCAGAGCCAGAGCAAGACGAGGCTGCGGGCATGGATCTGGAGCGGGCCGCGTCTTGGAGCTTGGAGCTTGGAGCTTGGAGCCTGGTACTCGGAGGTTGGAGGATGGACGGGGAGCGGGAGAAGATGTCGACATGAGTGTTTGGAGGGATGTTATCTTAGTCAGCCAAGGCAGCTGATGACGGGAGTGCCGTGGGCAGCGTAAGCGTAACATACATACCCAGGTAGGTAGGTAGGTCGGTTGGTAGGTAGGTAGGTTGGTAGGTAACCTCAGATTGTTCAGCCCCATCCATCCCTCTCCCTCCCTCTCCCTCACCCTCCCTCTCCCTCACCCTCACCCTCACCCTCACCCTCTGCCATAGCCATGGCCGCCAAGTACCTCTTACCCCTCCATCACCTCGCCTCCACACTGCGCGCCGTCGCCCTCGTGCTCCCCTGGCTGGCCTACCTGCTGCTCGTCGACGCCGTGTTGTCCCTCCTGTTGCCCTTCAAGCTCTTCGCGCCCACGGCCATCTACAACGCGTCGTCTGTGCTCGCCGAATCTGTCTGGGCTTGGATCCAGGCCATCTTCACCCGCTGCAACCGCGCCCGCATCGTCGTCTCCACAAGCTGCCCGCTGCCCCGTGCAGAGTCGGCCATTGTCGTCTCCAACCATGTTGCCTGGAGCGACTTTTACATGATCCAGCAGCTTGCCCTGCACCAGGGAATGCTTGGTCGATGCCGCTGGTTCGCCAAGAAGTCGCTGCGTTGGGTGCCCTTTCTCGGCTGGGGGCTCTGGGCTATGGGCATGCCCCTCGTGAGCAGACGCTGGACCACCGACCGCGTCGAGTTGGACAGAGTCTTCCGAGGCATCATTCACAGTAAATGGCCCGTCTGTGAGTATCCTTCCTGCCTGTCCTCCGCCTCCCGCGCCATTTTTGCTGGAACCCGCCCGGTTGGCTGGAATGACCATGCTCCTGTGCCCCCCCATGAACTGTCCCTGTCCGTTTTTGGACCCCTGCGCACAACCACAGCATCTGCCATATCACTCAGCATCTAACCCGTCTTTCAGGGCTCGTCTCCTATAGTGAAGGCACACGCTTCACCTCGGCAGCCCACGCCGCTGCTGTTGCCTACTCCAAATCCCATTCGCGGCCCGCCCCGATCCACACCTTGCTCCCGCGGCCGAAGGGCTTTGTTGCCGCCGTTACGGCCCTACGAGCTGCGCCTCAGGTCCGCGCCGTTTACGACGTTACGATAGCCTACTCAAATGCCGCCTCTCCTCCCCGTTTCCAGGCTGCTGGCGCCCCGTCCTTCTGGCAAACCCTCGTCACTCCAAACCTTTACGAAGCTGGCTGGCGAACCTTTGTCCATGTCGACCGTTTTGAGCTCAGCCACTTGCCAGAAGATGAAGATGGCCTGGCGGCCTGGCTAGACGGTCGGTGGGTGGCCAAGGGCAAGAGACTCGAAGGACTACGAGAAGCCCTGGCCAAGGGCGAGTCGTGGGTCGACGACCAAGGCCTTGGGGGTGTCGCGTTAGAGAGCTAATATTCTGCATGCATCTTCTGAGCCTGTCAATTTCCGCCGCATTGATTCCTGCTTGCATTCAACGCTCATCCTTGTTGGAGCATTGCATAACGTGCCAATAGCCCGGGCATTCAAGCATCGAGCGACCATGGCTTGCGATCGACGTCATCAGCATCGAACAACGAGTATTTTCGACATGTTTGCTTCTCTCTTCTTTTTCTATGCGTCTATTTATGGTCAAGTTGCCCAGGGCGGCGCTTAATCGTCCAGTTATTTTTTTTTTTTTTTTTCAATCTACGCAATCACGAGGCTTGGCCAGCACATCAAACAGACAAAACTCCCACCCGCCTCAGAAGGGTGTACCGAGTGCTGCTACCCGCCATTCAGAGGGTTGCAGTACGGGTAGCCACCTGACGTTTGATCGAAGTCGGTCCCTCGACAACAAACGGTCAGGTCACGACATCCTCATCTCAGCCACCTCTCCTGACCTATAGCGCAGCAAGTCCAGTGACTGGCCTCCTCAGCCCTACACAGTCTCCCGCCGTCCCCACTCCACCCGTATGCGGCTGCCCCGGACGTGGAAAAGATGCTAAGCCTTCCATATTTTCGTCCAGGAGCTTTCCAGGCTGCGCATTCAGTTCCTGCCGAGCCAGCCCACGCTCCCCCACACTTACACTTCCCCCCATATAGCTCTTCAGGGCCGAGTGCGACAACGAGCATGGCCTCAAAGGCCTGCTAGCCTGTGTATCCGCAAAACCAGGGTCCTGCTCGCGTCCAGGACGGGAGCCTGATGACGGAGACCACATCAACCGTCTCTTGGAGACACACGGCACCATGTCTGGACTGGCGGATTGTACATTCGAGGCGATCTCGGCCTGCAGGCTAGGCCAACTATGACCGCATCGTCACAGGCAAGATTATTCCGACCGCCGACAACGTTGCCTGGTGGTATTCCGTGCATGCTCTCCTTTACCAAATCGACTAAGCCAACAAGGAGCGGCAGTCGTCAGTCAACTTTGCTCTCCTTTGTTCCAACTTCCCTTTTAAGCGAGTGAAGCAGCATATCACCATGTACAGAGAGAGAATGACAACACAAGCGCATCTCATGAAACGACATGCGCTCACGCCCCCTGCCTCGCTCGTCCACCTCGTCGCACACCACCGGCAAGCTCAAACAGCTATTATGCTTCCCTTGTTTCCACGGCTTCGTCACCCTTATGACCGAGATGGATGGTCCGTGGTCAACAGCGAGACCACTTTTCGCCGACCTATCAAACATCACAGCCACACGCAACTCTCCGTGGCATGCATGACATGCAAACACACCATTTCCTCAATCACGCCCACAGCCACCTGGTCTCGCCTTTTCCTTCCTTCGTGCATTGTTCCTCTCACTTTCCCTGCCCGTCTCCGCTCTGGACATCTCTTACAGCCGTCCCTCCCGTCGTCTTTTCCTTCATTTTCCCGTCTTTCTTCCCCTTCTACCCATCCTTCCGTTCACCGATGTCGCGTCAACCACGCGGGCCGGCATCTGCACAGCTTGTTAACTCCAGGCACGCTCGCATCACAAGCCGACCACACCCCGAGACGGACCCCTCCACGGCCCTGACCACGCGTCGTTCCCGTTAGTCCGTTCATCCGTCCGTCTGCCTACCGGCTGGCTGCTCCCGGCCATCCAACTGCTCGCCTTTCCGTCTTCCGTCGGCCGGCAGCGTGCTCCTGGCTCTTTCCTTCCTTCGGCACGCCGCTACCAGATGAGCCCCGTTGCCCACACACGCACATATAGACCCACCTGATCATAATTGCTCTACTCTCTCCTGTCCTGCCCTGTCCTGCCCTGCCTTGCCCTGCCCTGCCTTGCCCTGCCCTGCCCGCGCGCAACAGCTCCCACATCCACCCGCCTGTCGCTTACAGCACCCGTTTAGCACAAGCACGCGAACGAGAGCGGGCGGACGGGCGGACGCTCGTTGGTCTCCTACCCACGCGTTCCGCGGGTGGGTGCGAGGAAGGAAGGAGAAGACGGAACGAAGAAAAAAGGACACGGACGACGTTGGCATGGCGGAGCGGATAACAAGAGTCGGAAAAGGTCAGTCCTATTTTGATACGCACCGTTGTCGCTCTTGCGGTCGCTGCTACTGCGACGGCGAATTGCGACTTTGATGATGCGATGTGATGCGACTTTGGCTACGATACGAGACGATACGATGCGATGCAACTCGAACTTTGTTGGCTTGATTGAGCTTGCGGCGGGTGGCTGAGTTCCTTCTGGGTTTGTTGGGAGGTTGGAGAGGGGATGGTGCATGCGGATGCGAAAATGGAAAGGTAAGAATTGGGGGGAAATGAGGTATGGGAGGATAGATGGCATTGAGAGGAAGAAGATGGAGAAGAAGACTTTGATCTAAGGCTGATTGAATTCCCCTGGACTAGTTGTTTTGTATCCCTCTTGTTCATATCTACCTACTGTGCACTTTCTTTCCAGTTCTACTGTGCCACTCGTCCACCACCCCTGTCTTCTTCTACTCTTTGTCGTGCTTTCTCTCCTCCCACTTCCCTTCCTTCCTGATGGCAAAATTATAAAAATTCTTTCCATTCTACTGGAGTCAGTCACTCAGCCCCTACCTACCTACCTAGCCAACGTGCTTCAACAGCACCAACAAAAAAAAAAAAAATCGACAGCGCGCAATCGCAATCTTGACGAGTGAAATACGACACATACAAATGTGCATCCATCTGTTCTTCGTCTGAGGAATGAAAAAAAAAAAAAATTATTATTTCCCCCAGGACCCCACATGTTCTCGTGTAGAAAAAGCACGTCGCGGTATAGGCGCACACACAAAGGGCCGTGTAACACGTAAAGACAGCGCCCCTGAGTACATCATGGACAGGGGCACGGAAGGTCTGGACGTCTGTCTGGAAGGCTGGCTGGCTGGGGTACAAAGTCACAAGGGGAGGGAGAGCAGGACATTATCGCATGCACGTTGCTATTGCCACTGCTATTGTTCTCATTGCGGTGCGGTGCAGGTTTCGAGCTAGCTCAGCAACTCTCAACTCTCGACCGAGAACGAGAAAGAAGGAAACAGAGAGAGGGCGAGCAAGGTGTGCGAGGGAGAAACCGAATGGAAGGCGACATTGTCGACGTCATACACCAGACGACCTAACTGCAACAATCATCTCTTGTGACAGTCATCATTTCCCGGTTTCAGGCTGCTGGCCTGCGTGGCTGGCAAGCAAGCAAGCAAGCAAGCAAGCAACCTAAGCCAGGTACCAGGTGGCTGAGCGGTGCGGTCCGGGTTGTCGTCGTCGTCGTCGTCGTCGTCGTGTTGTTGTTGCTGTTGGAGGCACGAGGCACGAGGCACAAGGGCAGCGGGACCGACAGACAGGACACACGGGGAACCGCGGCAAGTCTTTCGTCTTGTTCATTCTCGTTGGTCCGGTCCGTACACGACAACGACGGGTAGCATTTGCAACGTCTTGCGACGACCGAAAAAGGGGGGTGGGGGGAGTACAGTACACGCACGCAAGCACGCAGCAGCAGGAAGAAGCCGTGATTCTAAAAGTAGATACCCCAAGCAAAGCCAGCCTACTACGTACATGGCCTAGGCACGGTGGCGGTGGTAGCAGGCACCGCCTCGGTCTGGTCAAAAGTAGTTACTGGAGCCAGCATATTCAGACCGCGTGCCGGGGAAGGCTCCGATAGGGTCGTTGGCGGTGTCATCGTCGTCGGCGCCGCTGTCGTCTTCGTCGCCGGCAAAGGCCGAGTCGCTCGGATCAGGTGGCGCGCGCATGCGCGTGACGACACCCTCGTCGAGGCAGGGCAGCTTGAACGGCTTGGGCGTGTGGTATTCGCGGCCGGACGGCATCGTCGCCAGCAGGGGCTCGCAGGGGGGAATCGTGTCCATTCCGACCTATTTTTTGACATCATCGTCAGCAAAACAGGCTCATCTGCGGTTTAAAGATTATTTTCGGGAGAGCTTGGGGTCCCCGCACCGTGTCGTTCATCTTGACCCATTTCTTCTCCAGCATCTCGACCACCCGACCCTCTTCAAACCTCCCCGCGTCCGTGCCCCAGTCAACCCCCTTTTCAATCTTCTTGTCTTCACGCTTCTCTGCCCAGTCTTTCTTCAATTTTGCCGTAAAGCTCTTTGCTTTCTTTTCGTCGTCTCCCGTCGTCCCCAGAAACCCCAGCTCCTTCCTGGCCCCTCTTAGCCATGCAATACCCTCGCCCGTCTTCGCCGACAGCTCTGCATCGATACCGAAGAACCGACATGCCTTGCCTCGTGCCGTCCTCTTGAGATCATCAAGATACCGCGGCAGCGCCTCGTCCAACTTGTTCGCCCGACCCAGCGTCGCCTGTCCGCGCGCAGCATGCTCTGCCGCTGCCAGGCACAACCGCGCAAACAGATGCGCCCGCACCTTGGGAATATCCGGCGCCTTGAACATCCAGTCCTTGGATTGCTTGTTGCGGTCCTCAGCCACCACCGCGGGATACGGGTCGTCCTTGGAGACGGCAATGAGCGTGGCTTCTGCGAGAGACAACTCGGCCAGCGCGTTGAGCACCGGTGCGCTGATGTCGCCGACGGCGGCCGGGCTAGTCCATTGCCCCGATCGCTGGACCAGGTAAGCGTGAATAGAGTGCGCATCGAGGAACGAGCGCATTGCTGACGAAATGGCTGCGGTGCGCTGCTCTGGCGTGGGGAGCGCGGCGGAGCTCTGAAGCGAGTGCAGCTGGGTGCGCGCCAGCAACGAGTGGACGAACGCCAACGTAGATAGCACAAAGAAGATTTCGGCCTCCAGGCTTTGGAGCTTGACGCGCGGGGGGTCGCGTCCGGGCAGCGTGGCTGTGAGCGTTGCTCGCCAGTCGACTTGGAGCTCCTTGACAAGGACTACATCCACCTCTTCACCTCCAATGCTCTTGCCGCTGAGCCCTGCGTCAAGTGCAGACAGGTACGGAACATACTCGTTCAGCGCCGACAGCACCGTGGGCAGATTGGATGCTTGGGAGGACGGCGGAAGCCGCTTGTGCCTTTTGAGTGCGTCGCGGACCACACCTCGACATGTCGTTGCGGCGAGCGGGAGTGACGGATGCGTGTTACTGTTCAAATATTCGGCAAATGATAGGGCGCCCGTGGTGGGCAGCTGGAAGGGAAACGGCATCGCGAGCAGCTGCTTCTGGTGCTGTGGTTGAAGTGACGTTGAGGGCGGACCGAAGGATTGCTCCCCACTGTTGTCAGCGCCTCAGCCTGGCTTGGCCTCCTCTCGACGCTTCAGGAATCGCGCTTGGCAAGAGATTTGCGAAATGCCGTGTCGCATGGTCTTTTGATGGGCGATGATGGGTCTTCGGTTTGCGTTGGTGGTCGAGCGTCGTAGGGAACACCGAAGCTCAGCAGAGCAGCAGTGGCAGGGACGGAGCTGAGCCGCCCGCAGCAGCAGCAGCAGCAGCAGCGGCAGCGTGGCACGTCAACATCATGAGATATCTGCGTCAACTTTTCAATGCAGCCGTATTTGGTATCATACAACGAGCCAAAGCTCACCAGTTTCGCTTGCAAAATAATGGACAGATTCGCAGCAGCCGCACCGATGTTCCATTCCTCTATTTCGGTGTTCTAACCGTGCTGGCCGTAATTGACCGTAGCCGCGCCCGTGCCAGATCCAGCCAGACAATCCATCTATCACGCAGCACCGTTGTCGACTTTAGTTTGGAGGATCGCCGGGGTACCTGTAGCCCTCGGGGGGCAGGTGCTTCATCTCCCACAGGTGTCCCTTGATCTTGCAGTGCTTCATGAGCTCAAAGTATCTCTCTGGAGCTGCGTTAGCTTGCGCAATCCAAAGCATTGGCCCGGGTGTAGCCATTGGGTCTTGCTCTTCCAAGCCTCGAGACTCCCATGACCGCGTGCTGCAACTACCATGCCGACTGACCTCTCAAGTGTCCGCAATTCTGCAAGTGGTTGACGCCCTCCCTGCGATAGCATTTGCCCATCTCCTCGCGCACAAGTCGTGCCATCATGAGTTTGACCCATTGTTCACGGATAATGGCATCTTGCGCCTTCTTGATGCCCTCGTCGTCATCGAAACTGACACCATGGAAACTGGGCGGGACCGTGGGCTTCTTCTTGAGAAACGCTTCAGATTCGGGGATGGGCATGGCGAAGTGCGGGTCGCAGGCGAGCGAGAGAAGATTAATTCAACGAGGCAGCGCACTTGCGAGCGATTGAAGGCGCTCGCAGAGGCAGAGGGTGGGAGCGTGGAGAGGTGAGTGGTTGATGGGAAGCTGGAGCTCTCGGATAGGTAATGGGGAGGCCGTCGTTCGTCCAGTCTCCTGCACCCGAACCTGGGGCTCCGCGCCAAGACCATCCACCCTCCCACCTCCCTCTCTTACTTGGCACCTCCCGAGCTCACTCTCAGTCCTGCCTTTATCCTCCCAAAACGCCCTTTGGTTGCCCGTACATTGCTGCTGGCACTCTCGCCTCCCCACGTCTTCCACGCATTCTGCTCCGCCTGTCGACTCTGGTACCGCATGCGCCACCTCCACTCCTCGAACCGCACCTCTCCGCCGCGCACATCCGCCTCCTCGAGCAGTGCGTCTCGCTGTTGTTGACACGGCCAGCAGAGCGAGTAGACCTTCTTGGTTTGGAACGGGTGGGACTGGGGAAAACAGGATTCGGAGTATCCAATGGCTGGATTATACGACGAGGCCGAGCACAGGAGCAGCGGACCCGGTTGCCAGAACGAATGGCCACAAGTTTGAAAGACGCACAGTTTGTAGAAACACATTTTGGAAAAGAGGTTTCGTAGTTGAATCGCAACTCGGAGACGGACTCGAATCCTACTTATGTCGTCGAAGACTGGCGAGCGGTTTCTTTCATGGGACCTAGTTGGTAAGGCTCTTTGCTTTCGTGTCCCCAAGCAGTCATCTGCCCGACGCGGGCACTTTCAGTCTTTGTTGTCGTATTGGACAAGGCAACGAGGTGCACGGCAGATGGGAGGCTATGCTGGTCATTCTGCCCGGTCCAAAAACGGAGCCAGTCAAGCTCTTGGATGCGTACCCGATTGTCACCAGTGATTGTTTTATCAGAAGACCTCGTATATCTTGCTTCATTGTTCCCAGGCACAATTTCGGCTCGTGCCTGTGCCGCATGTCTGGCAGGGACTTGTCGTGAGCATGCTCAAGTTTTCACTGAGGTCTTATTTTGTGTCATTCACTGAGTTGGCAAAATGGAAACGTCGAAAGATTTGATTCAGTTCATCCCATGACAGCCACAAAGGCTACCGTTGTTCTCCTCCCATATCGATTTGATAATTTGCCTGCGACAGCGACCTTCTTTCATGTTCCCATCTGCGACTACAAGCTGTTCGCCTTTCATGTGGCTGCTAATGGTATATCGTCTTCAGAGCTTCGACTTCACCTTCCTGGAGGCATCCCTATCACAGATGATCAGCGCACGCCACAACAGCATCAGCGTTGCTCAATCCACTTACTGAATACCACTCACCTCTCGCGAGCGAAGGTCTTAGCGGGCTCTGGCTTGTTGTCGAGAATCTTTTCAATCTCCTCCTGGACTTCGGGAGTGAGCTTCTCAAGAAGCTTCAGAGAAGCAACATTCTCGACAATCTGCTGAGGCTTCGATGCTCCAAGAATGACGGTGCTGACATTCTTGTTCTTAGCGCACCACGCAAGAGCGAGCTGGCTGACTGAACCACCGAGCCTCTCGGCAACAGCAGTGAGCTTCTTGACCTTTTCAATCTTGGCCTGACCCTCAGGCGACTTGAGCTCCTTCACAGTGTTCTCAAAGAAGGCCTTGTTGTTGGCGAAGCGAGAGTCCTCGGGGATGCCGTTGTTGTACTTGCCGGTCAAGAGACCCGAGGCGAGAGGGCTCCAGATGGTGGTTCCGTACTGGAACTGCTCGAAGACGGGGGCGTACTCGACCTCGAAGCGCTCACGGTGGAAGGCGTTGTACTGCGGCTGCTCGACGACTGGGGCAATCAGGTTGTACTTATCGGCAATCAGAGTGGCCTCGGTGATCTGAGTGGCGCTCCATTCCGAAGTACCCCAGTAGTAAGCCAGGTTCAGGTTGCGAATGACTTGGGTGAAGCCCTCGACAATCTCCTTCATGGGAGTGCTAACAAGACGTCAGTGGCGAAGCTCGAAGAGGGTCCAAATTACATACCCAACGTCAGGACGGTGGGCAAAGACAATGTCGACGTAGGGCTGCTGGAGACGCTCCAAGCAGCTCTTGAGACCTTCAACGACGTGCTTTCGAGAAAGACCACGCGTGTTCGGCTCCTTTCTGCCGGTGCCGAAGAAGACCTTGCAAAAAAAAAAAAAAAAAGTTAGAGCGGGGGTTGTTGAGGTTGCGGGACAAAACACACCTTGGTGGACAGAACATATTCGTCGCGGGGCCAGTTGAGCTCCTTGAAGGCGTTGCCCATCTCGATTTCACATTGGCCATTGGAATAGACCTCAGCGGTATCGAAAAAGTTGATGCCCTGGTTCCAGGCGGTTTCCATGCATTCCTTGACAATGTTGCCTTTCTGGGTGCCCCCGTAGGTCACTGCGAGCTGTCAGCGTATTCGAATGGTGAAGAGTGGGCGTGTCAACTTACGCCATCCTCCAAGACTCAGAACAGAGACCTTGAGACCAGTAGGTCCCAGGTACTTGAAGGTCATGTCCTTGGGGTCGAAAGCGGAGCGGACGGCCATTGTTGCTGCGGTTCTGCTCAAAGTGGGATTGAAGAGGGAGGGAAGATGGGGGGAAAGAGGGAATGGGCGCAGCAGAAGACGGGACATGGGGGAGAATAAAGTAACTTGTTAGGGCGCGGAGGCCAGAGCAGCCGTGACGTGCTCGTCAAGCCGTTGACGGAGGTAGAGCCTATCTCCGACCTGTATCGCTTGGTAAGGTGGAGACCCCGCACCCCTTCACCTCGCCTTTCTTTGGTGTGAATCCCTTGGCCATTTTGTCCGTGGCAAGAGACCAGTGCATCATGCTGTTCTCTTGCATCGACAAAATCTCGTCCAAGACGTCTGTCTCCCTCTACCGCCAAAACGTTATTCATCCTCTGCCTCTACTCAGCCGGCGGGGAGGGGAGCTTCGTGGAGCTTGGGCCACAAAAGTGGTGCGACTTCGCTCTTCGGTCCGTCGTTGAAAAAGTCCTCCTGATTGCAACACCATCACCTTGATGTCTGCTGCTAATGTCGGTGACGTGGCTTGGACGGCACAGATGGTTACATGCTTGGTCTCACAGGCTGGATCGAATTGGAAGCTAGCCTTGTCTTTCCCTCCCATCATTTCGCACAGCTGCAGCATGCGCTTCTCCGTCATCATCGGGCTTCTCCGAATCGTCGATTAAGGTTGAGCATACATAAGCGTATGGAAAGAACTGACAGCAGCAGTGGGCGAGAACATCTCAAGTTCAAGCTCACTTTCCTCCTCTAGCTCTGCACAACGAACAACTCAATCTGGCATCAATTTCCTCAAGTTTCCGTCACGGTCACGTCAACTTTGAGTCTTTGAACTCGGATTTTCATTCTATGCGGAGACTAGGATGAAGATGCACAAGTTCTCGTCCACGCTGGGAGAAGTATCCTACAAAGCAGTCCCCCTTGATAGCAGTCCTTGTTGCTCTTTTACAAACCTGCATCACCGCACGGCTTGAGATTTGAGACCACCGGTGAGCGACGGGAGCCTTTCTTCAACCTTCCCAGAGGGCAGTTCAAAGGACTAAGATGGGATGGCGCTCTGCTCGACGCCTTTAATCGGTCAGCGGTATGTTGCGGCACTGGAGCATGGACATCTACGTTACTTTCAAATCTAGTATGGAGCCTGAGGCTTCATCTCCCTTTTCACCAGTCCTGCCAAACCTCCGGGCTAATGAGCTGATTCATGGCTGTTGATGAGCTGAGAGACACGGGTTTGACAGCGAAAGGAGATTTGTTGGCTCTTCAGGGAGAATTGACGACGAACATCCAGTCCAGTTCAACGGCAGTCCTCCACTATTTGTACCGCGACAAGAGAGCTTGTATAGCAAGCGACTTCTTATCGAACTGGCAAGCCAAAGAAATCTTCTCAGAGAAACCGGACAAAACAGACAATTCCAATACGGGGGGCAGCGACCCAGCGTTTGCCAACGTTTAAGCCAATGCTCACCCGTACAATCTTCTTCTCTGCTGCTCGCAAAGTTGACTCGTCAGTTTGACAAACAGAATCCACCGCAAAGACACCAGATGCGCAAGAATGGCGGCGAAGCGGCATAAGAAAATGGGTTTTGATAACAGATGGCAACAATCAAGCTAGCCAGAAAACAAGAATGCCAAACAATCAAATAGAAACATGGTTCTCCTCCCCAAAGCTGCCTTTTTGATCTGATGCGCTTTCAACTCTCCCACAATCTCTATTCCCACGCGTCATGCATGTATGCCGCCGTCATTCTCCCCGGACCCATCGCAACAACCCCACAACCTCGAATCTGATTGCGATTATCCATTCGTCTTGACTGCGCCATCGCCGCCGTCCTGATTACCTACCTAGCTTCTACCGCGATGAGTACAGACTACAACCACACCTGCGACGACTGTCTCCTTCTCCTTCTCCTCTGTTGTTTTCGCCATACGTCAATGCAGCGGTAAGCGACGGACTAATGAATATCGACAAAACTGTGAAAGGTTAAACAAAAAAAGGAAAAGAAAAGATCAGAATGCATGCATGCACCAATGCGAGACGAGACGAGATGAGATGCCCAAGAAAGCGAGTGAGTGAGTGGACTGGAAGACCAACCAACTTCCAAGCCTAAGAGAAACCCAAGAAACTTATGCCCGAAAAAAAAAAAAAAAAAAAAAAGCCAGTCAAAACCCATATCCGGACAAGAAAGGAGAAAAAATTACACTAAGATGGAGGTCTCTCAAAAGACTCCCTCTCCCTCATGCGAACCAACCCGCCTCCCGATCCATCTTTTTGACGACTCCTGATGCCCAAACCAATTCATCGACCGACCATCTGATGTCATTTTTTTTTCACCCTTTCTTTATCTCCACGAGAATGATATCATCCCCTGTTGCTGCGCTATGCTCTTCTTAACCTTACCCAAAACCAAACAAAATGCACATACTGCTTCCTCCATTGTTTTCCTTTTCCATCAACTGAAAAGCATTACGCGCTACAACGCACCTCGATCCCCACATGGTCCCCCGCAGGCGCAGGCGCAGGCGTCGAGTCACGCCAATACTCGTCGTCGTCGGCCAGCTGGTCCCACCATCCGGCATCATCATCTTCTTCCCCGTCGTCGTCCGCCGCCGCGTCGCCCGTGTCGTTGAGGTCGAGCTCCGACACCGTGTTGCAGTACTCGTACTCGTCGAGCACGTCGTCCTCGTCGTCATTGTCCGGGTCGATGGCATGCCAGTACGAGGAGCCGGCGTCGTCGTCGTTGTCGTCCGACGCGTCGGAGCCTGAGGCGGGCGTATTCGGCGTAGCGGGCGTCGAGGGCGTCGCGGTGGATGAGGATGTTAGGTCGACGGCGCCTTGGTGACATTGTTGTTGTTGGTGGCCGAAGCGGGAAATCGAGGAGAGATCCCGAGAATCGAAGTCGTCGTCGCGGTATTGAAGGGATGTTTGCGATTGTAGTGGTAACTTGCCAGGGGTAGCAACAGCGGAAGAAGGAGAAAGAGACGCAGAAGAAGCAGAGAAATCGACGGCAACGGAAGGAGGGGGAAAAGGAGTCCTGCAACAAGGCGAAAACGCAAAAAATATCATTAGCCACGCGCGCTTGACAGGGTTTTCTTCTCTCTCCTCTTCATTTTCCTTCGCTTCTGGCCGGCCGACGAAGATTCTTTGCGTTTCAAGGAGATGGATGAAATGAGAGAAAAAAGAGAGAGATACATCTCCGTCGAGGCGGCCTGCTTTCATTGCGTTGGACCATCTCCGGGACTGGCGGCTTGTACGTCTCCTCGCGCGTGCATGCTTGATGCACAACACGGCGCCGCACTGTCCGCCGTGCCCTTCCCTCAACCTGCACAGCCAGCTGATATCTAGCTACAGCAGGTAAGGGAATAGGGATGGGAGGTACATTTTGTCTAAGGCGGAGGCCTAGGACCAATAATCTGCCGCCGGCCGCCGAATCCGATGCCCGTGCCGACTTGATTTTGGCTGTCCCCGCCCACATACCCATACTGATGCACGTCCCAGCTTTGACCGGGTCCGCTGCCCTCACTGACGTTGCGCGCCGCGCTCTGGACACGCTTTTGCCCTTCCTCCCACTCACGTTGCCGCTCGCGTTCGCGCTCCATTTCGCGTTCGAGAAGTGACTTGGAAGCCCATCCGCTGCCGGGCTTCTTTTGTTGCGCTTGGGACGGTGAAGTGTGGATACTCGAGGGGGATTGCTTTGGTACAGGCGAAAGAGGCGTGGAACGAATGGAGGCGGGAGACTTGGGGGAAGCGATGGATGGGGGGTTCGGAAGGGGACGAGGTGATGTTGGAGGCGAGGCTGCTGTGACAGCTGGAGGCTGCTCAGGCAGTGGACGCGAGGGAAGTGACGGCGCCGCTTTGGGGTCCGGGAGTGGTCGGCTGGTTTTCTGTTGATTCTGCTGCCACTGTTGGCGGAGGTATTCGCGCTCGTCGCCGGCCCACGAGACGTTGCTGTCAGGAGGTGAGGGTGGACGTGCCGGTGCAGCGGCAGCAGCACTGCTCTCAGGGCGTGCGCGTCCTTCCCTCTCGCGTTGATATTGGCGTTCACGTTCCTTGGCTTCGGCGAGTTGTCGTTCCAAGTCTGCTACTCGCATGCGTTCAGCTTCGAGTTCGGGGTCGTTGCGGCTGACTTGACGGCTGCGTGGTTTGAATCCTTGCTGAGCTTGGTAGTCGCTCAAATACTGCCCTCGAAGCGCTGCATTGCTTGAACCCCTAGGATGCAGGGTCTCCTTTTCAAGCTTTTCCTGGGCTTCCTTTTCCTCGCGCATCTTCCTCTCGTCCTCCTCTTTCCATCTCCGCTCCTGATCCTCCCATTCACGTTTCTGCTGCTCCACTTTGCGCTTTTCATCTTCGCGCCGCCTGCGAGTTTCTTCTTCCCACCTCTGTTCTTCTTCGATTCTTGCTTGCTCTTCCTCTGCTTCACGCTCGACCCGTCTCTTGTACTCTGCTTCCTCTGCTTGGAGGCGTAGTCGCTCGGCTTCGGCTTCCTGTTCTTTGCGCTTGCGCTCTTTTTCTGCCAAGCTCGGGACCTTTGGTGCAGCTGAAGTGATTTGCCGTCTAGCGCCAAACGCTATGCCTTGGCTTCCCTGGTTTGCGCCACCCATATACCCTGTGTACATTAATATCTCGAATGCTCGATTTGGACAGCTACTCACCATATTGAGCAATGTTCCACGCCGGTGCCGTGACTCCCTGGTCACTGCGCTTGCTCCATGTACTGACTGGGCCTGGGCTCTTTGTGCCGTTGCTCGAAGAAGCCGAATCGCCGGTGACAGACGGACTCAGAGGCTTCATTGGCGCAGCCTTGATACCCGGCGCCGTTGATGAGCTTCCAGTGCTGACATTACTAAGCCCACGGTTCCGCCCAAAGCCGCTTGACGAGTATCCGCTGGCCGCCAGGCCGCCATTTCCGGTTGTTGCGGGGCTCATGCCGCTCTTCTTGGGACCAATGCATGTAGGGAATTTGGATGGGTTCGCGGCGTGGGCGACACGGCTGAAGGCTCCGATGCATTGTAGTACTTGCGCGGGATCCTTCTTTTCGTAGAGGTCGACAGTCAGGAAGCGGTCGTGCGCGTGAAGGTTAAACGGCGGCTGCTCGCACGCGCGCAGGAAATGCGATATGTTTTCCATTTGCATAAAAGGCATTGCCGACTTTTTGAACTTGATTCCCGGTGGAGGTAGGGCGAGGTTGGCAAGTCTGAGAGCTCCAACGTCAGCTTGTCCGGTTATCGGCGCATTTTAAAAGTGATGACGACGGCGATGGAGGGGTGGGCGATTTCAAAGTAGGAGGGAAACCCATACTGGCAAAGGACAGTGCCGTCTTTCAGAGCGTCCATGAGGTCTCCAGGCGGCAGCTTTTGACCCAAAGTACCCTCAATCCAAGTGCGCGCCTCATTGCTGGCCTGGGGATTCGCCTTTCCCAGGCGCAGCCGCTTCATGTCTTGATCCAAACTTGTGACGGACGCCATGACGAAGGCAAAGAGAGAGGGAAACTCGAGGAAACGAGAGAAAAGTCGATTAGGAGGATGGATAGAATTATAGGAGAGGGGTGTAGATTGATGAGCAGGCGGAGATCGTGGCTGGGGCCAACGCCAGGCCGCTAGCCGCAGGGCAATAGGGACGGTTGCCGGTGCGCAGTGAGGACCCAGGCTTCGGGGCGGCAACAACAAATTTCGTCATCAGGCATTGCTCGAGCTCGGCCACTCAAGGGCTGGGAATTCTTCATTACTGCATCAACCACCAGAGCCGCCGCCCGTGCTTTCGCCCTCTCCTCCGCAATGCTCCCGCCATGCCTCAACCGGGATTAATCAAGCAATGGTGGTACAAGTGGAAGGCCCTCGAGCTGCCATGGCGTAAGAAGGTCCTGCGAGGTAAGCAGTGAACCCAGTCAGACGCGCGCCGGCCTGTCTGCGTCCACACCAAACGACAATCAGTTGACAAGCTGCACACAGGATTCGACTTGGCCGGCAACACGTTTTGGGAATTCAAGGACGCACACAACACGCAGCGATGGCGGCGCATCATCCAGTACAGCCGCAAGACGCACCTCAGCGAGGTCAAGGTGCCGCCCGTTTGGATGCAATGGCTCCGTCACACTCGCGCCCATGCTCCCACCATCCATGAGCAGCGCATGGAGCAGTCAAGGCAGCTCCGCATGAAGCAGCTCGCTGCAGAGGCCGATAAACGCTGGGCTGCGAAGCCTAGTGCCCTTGATCCCCCGCCGCGCGACCAGCCCGTTATGGTGCTCCAGCCTCACGATCCCATGGCTCAACGGCAGCAGCAGCAACGCCAGCAACAACAAGAGGAACAAGTGACGGAACCAAGAGTGCCTCAAAATACCAGAGCACCTCAAGAGTCATCCGAAGAGCAGGTTCAGGGCCAGCAAAGGGAAAGGCGAGGAAAAGAGAAACTCAAAAAGGCCAAAGAACCGTCGCCATGGGACGGTTTGAAGCCGGCGCAAGAGTGGGAGCCAGAATCTTGGACGCCCAAGCTGGCAAGAAGAAGAGGCTAGGAGGTAGATTTTGTTGAGTGGATTGCGAGCAAGGCAAGAAGACAGAAATGTACGACTTAGGGTCTCTACTCAACAAGCGTGGATAGATTCATCTCACGACTGGAAAATTGCATGTCTATAAATGCTCTAAATGGGTATCCGGCTTCATCTTCCCTATCCACTTTTTGGATCGTTGAATATGACCTCGTCCACGTGAGTTTCGCTCTGCGTCGAGCCGAGCACCTTGCCTTGCACATCGACGACCTATTCCTGCATCCGCTCCGCGCCGTCCCTCTGTCCAGCAATCTTCCTTACCCACTCAACCCACACGCCCACATCCCCCGCCAACTCCAGGGCCTTGCCCCACCTACCCAAGACGCGAAACTTGCGACTCTCTGCCTCTTGTCTCTCCTTTTCACTCTTCGCCCCAGCCGCACCGTGGTCTTCTTTCTTGACTCCACCGGCCTCCGCGGTGGCTGCCTTGGCATCTCTGATGCCCGCCTCTGAAGCGATGACAGCATCGGGAAGCAAGTCCTGGGTAGCGATTGTGACGTCTGCGTTGGAAAGAATGGATGCTGCAAGCAAGACGGCGGGTGGGTCGGCGCTTTTTGCTGCATTGCCTGCAGGGCTCACGTCTAGATCCATCGCGTTGAGGTCGACGGACGTGTTGGCGTTCAAGTCGGCGTCGGCGAAGAGGGCATCGAGAGAATCGATGGGATTCGGGTGTCCGTTACTTGCCTGAACGGCTGGCGTCGAGCTGAATGATGTCTGAGGTGCAGAGAGGTGGCGTGGATAACTGATGTAGAGAGTAGGAGATGGGGCTCCCGACGGGTCAAGTTGACTGCTGAGAGAGATGTTCAAGGGGAGGGTTGGCAGAGCGGAAGGGGAATCCATGGATGTCGACAGTGAAGGGTCTTGAAAAGCGGATTGGAGGAGAGTGCTGAGGTGGGCGTACTGGCGTAGAACCTGAAGATGTGAACGTGAGATGAGGGAATTCAAATGTCCAAAAGCATGCGGAACTTACGGGGAGTAGTTGAACCAGCTGCCGCGGGTGGTGAAAAGGTATCTCCTCCAGAATGCACGCAACCTCTGCCTTGTTGGCAAACAGCGTTGTCCAGTGTATCCGGTCCTGCTCCCTGCCTTCTTCGTCCACCACCAACACACTTCGGGAGCTCGTGAACTCCTTGGTTCTATTAAAATCCGCAGCGAGCGCATTGTGGCCCATCTCCTCGTCGGGTTTCATAACCAGCGATTCCAATGATGTCGACCACTTTGTTGATTCCTGATTGAGCTGCACATTTACGGATGCCAGAATGTTTTGGGCAACGTTCAACGGGAGCGCCAGAGGCGGATTCAACTTGGCGACGAAGCGGACGTCGGGAACCTTGCCCAAACTGTTGCCGTCCAATGCCATTGGATCATTCTGAGAGTCGGAAGTGCTCGAATACGTCGGCGGCGGATCAAGCCAGTCGATTACAGGTGATGCGAACAGGTCGCTGGGGTCTGAGGGCTTCTCCACTGATTCTGAAATCCATTGGTCGCTGACGCGTATCGAAGGATAGAGTTGTGCGGGTGAAGATTCACATTCAAGCGTGAGAGAGTATATCTTGTTCTGAGACTCATCGAAAGAATCGTTATCGTCCACGTCCATGGGAGAGCCAATGGCTCCGTTGCCCGTCGTTTCCGGTCGATCAAAGACGCATCTCTTCTCCATCCAGTACTCTAGCGAAAGCCCAATATGCTTGTTCGTGTTCATCCTTGGCCTTCCACTCTTTTTGCACAGCACCTGGCGCGCCGCTCGCTCTCTTGCGTTTGGCTTGGAGACATCCAGCAAATGCAGAGCCGCCTTCTTCTCATGCTCAAATAGCCTTTGTAGACTGGTGTATACGCCATTGATAGCTTCAAAGCAGCTGACCTCCGGCTTTCCTTCTTTGAATACGCTTAGGGTATCATGCCTCGCAAGCCTTTCCAAATTTTTAGAGAACCTATCCAGCGAAAGGTTGATGCTAGGCAGTCCAGCTCCAGGCGTGAGGTCCTCCTTAAGGATTTGCGCCGCAGTCTTCTCATGCTTCTGGACCGCTTCTGATAGCGCACCAAATGACACGCTCACGTTATCGACCAGGTCGTCGCGGAATGTGACTTCCAGCATAATACTCGTATGCGCCAGCAACAACTGCTCTCCTGCTGCATCCGACAGGACCTCGCTGCTCATACCGACCTGCTTGGCAAGGCGCTCGACACCATCCTTGCTGACACGCCCAGGACGCGCCTTGAGCGTCGCAATAATGTTCTCCAGGCGCTTGCGCTGTTCCGTGTCGTCTGGCCGGCCGCCCATGGAGCTTCCCAACCCCATGCCGAGCCCCAATCCGCTCATGCCGCTCATGCTGATTCCCATGCCCACGCCGCCTTCTAGGCCGCCTAGCGCGCCCAAACCGAGATTCAGCGCGCCGGGAGAGTCGATGTTGAGGCCGCCGCCAGCCGGCGAGCTCCCGATCAGAGTCTTGGAGCCGCTGGCGGAGCTGACGGTGGGGTGATTGTGCGCCATTTGGGCGGCGGAGAAGGCGTTATTGAAAGGCGACTTTGCAGCGTGGTGGGAAGAGCGCTGGGCGGCTGGTGAAGGTACGCTGCGAGGGGCGGCGGAGGGTGAGAAGGCGCTGAGCTGCTGGCTTTGGTGATGTTGATTCGAGCCGGACTGCGGTGGCGTCGCGGCGGCCGAATGCTTGGGAAAATTTGGGGTCAACATGGCTGATGGTGGTCGGGGCCTGAGCGGGTCTGTGGACTGCGGTGCGGACAGGGAAGGTTGCGGTTCCAGCTATGGACGATGAATCATGACGAACGGGGGGATCGGGCGCACAGGCAAAGGCGACGGAGCCTCCTGAGTTGCCAAGAGCAACAGTCGCGAACAGGGTGAAATGTTCGGCGAGCAGGGAGCTTGACGATGTTTTTCGATGGAGCTCCCGGAGCTTGGGGGAGCTTAGGTACCACTGTCTGGAGGCAGTCCGGACGTTCCGCCTGTTTGCTTCCTTGTCAAACACCTAACCTTGTGCCGAGGTATGTAAGCTTGCCTCCCCTCCGCCACCAGTCTTTGCGATTCTTCGTCCACAACTTCTAGAGATAATCGCCGTCATTTCGATCAAAATGGGCTCTATCAAGGATGCCTCTAAAACCTCAAAGGAGCCGTACTCGTACGAGTACTTCAATGTTACTTTTCCATCCGAATATGTAGCACATGTCGAGATCAACCGCCCGGAAAAGCTGAATGCTTTTATAGAAGTGTATGTATAGTGAATTCCTGTGATTTCCTATTCAGCCTACAGACTTTTCAAGACTATGAGCCTCGATATTGAGAAAAAAGAGAAATGAAAACCTGAATCTCGACCCTTAAACCACAACTGACTCTGCAAAAGCATGTGGCTCAATCTCGGAGCCATCTTCACGCGTCTCTCTCACGACCCCAACGTCCGCGCCGTACTCCTTACCGGCGCAGGTCCTCGTGCCTTCACGGCCGGGCTCGACGTGCAAGCCGCATCCCAGTCGGGCGTGCTCGGCGACTCGTCCGACGGCAGCGAACAAGACATTGCGCGCAAGGCGCTCTACATCAAACGGCACATCGAGGAATTCCAAGCATGCGTGACGGCCATCGAGCGGTGCGAGAAGCCCGTCGTGGCCGCCATGCACGGCCATACGTACGGGCTGGGCCTCGACATTGCGCTGTGCGCCGACATGCGCGTTGCCGCCGCCACCACGTCCTTCTCCATCAAAGAGGTTGATATCGGCATCGCGGCCGATATTGGCGTCTTGACCCGCTTGCCCAAGGTCACCGGCCATGCGTCGTTTGCCAAGGAGATCGCGCTGACAGCGCGTCCGTTTACCCCTGCCGAGGCCCTGAATGCTGGCCTGCTTTCGTATGTGTTGCCGACTAAGGAGGAGGCGGTCGCCAAGGGGTTGGAGCTGTGTAAGCTGGTCGCGACCAAGAGCCCGGTTGCTGTTGTGGGAACCAAGGAGCTGGTGAATTATAGCCGGGACAGGCCAACGGAAGAAGGCTTGAGGTATACGTCTGTGTGGAATATGGGCATGATTCAGACTGAGGATGTGAAGAGGGCTCTGCTGAGCGGGTTGCAGAAGAGGAAGCCGACGTTTGAGAAGCTGTAGAACAAAATGATGAGTTAATTGGCAGGCGGTTGGAGGGCCATGTCGAAGCAAGTTGAACACCATGGAATCTGCTCCTCAGTATGCTTATCCAAGTGCGGCCTGAAAGCTCCTTCCCACAGTCTTCATTTGCTAGAAGAACAACTCCCGGGACACATTATCGGAGGTGTTGTATATCGTGGCCATGCACGTTTACAATCATCACATGGTGTTGTACCGCTTGGCAGCGAATTGCGAGTATTGTATGATTGGACTCGAGGTATAGATTGCTTGAGCACTCAAAATGCTTGATCTCGGGGCGGGTGTTGTCTGCCCGGATGTCGCGCGCAGGCTAGACATCGGGCATGCGCCGGAGGGCTTAGCAACCCTCCAGCCGACTTCATTGTTCTTCAACCCAGGCAGCCTTAGCTCGTGATCAATCCCGTGCATTGAAAATTTTTGGATTCTCTCTGAGCGCCGTGCAGTACAATGCCCATGAAAAAGTGAGGTAAAAGCCCGATACCCCACGGCTGCCCTATCGTATCCATCATGCCTGTTCCAGCATGACTTGCACCCACCAACAGAAATCAACCCAGAACTTACGCCCTGCTCATGACACCCCAGGCGCGGATCTGCGATCCCATTAGCTTCCACACCAGGATTCGGAAACTTGACCATGCTACGCACCTTGTTGTCGGTGTAACCAGCGAACAGAGTCTGGCCGTCCGCAGACCAGGCCAGGGAGATACACTCGGGCTCCCTGGACTTCTTGCCAACCTCGACGTACTCGGGCTTGAGCTCGTCGACCTTGCTCTTCTTCTCGAGGTCGAAGATGATGATGCTGCTGGCGGTGGCAGCGCACAACCAGTAGCGGTTGGGGGAGAAGACAAGAGCGTGGATCTCGTCACCGGCGGTGAGGGAGTAGAGGTGCTTGGACTCGTTCAGGTCCCAGAGCATGGTGGTGCCGTCCTTGCCACCGGAGGCGCAGAGGGAGCCGTCAGGGGAGATGGTGACGGTGTTGATGTAGCCACTGTGGCCGATGTGGTCGGTCTGGATGCGGCACGAGGCGAGTTCCCAAACCTACGCGGGTCAGCCAAAATTCCCGAAACTTTTGAGGCCGCGGAATTGAGAATATGAGGGTAGATCAGGGCATTGGTGATTGTTTGTCTCATAGCCAGAAGACTCTGAAGTAGCAAATACTTTTTATGCAAAGCATCATATGAAGGTGGAATGGACGTTGGAATTTCTTGTACGCACCTTGACGAACTTGTCCCAACCAGCCGAGACAATGACGGGGTTCTGGGGGTTGGGCGAGAAGCGGACGCAGGAAACCCACTCGGTGTGGCCCTTGTCGGTGATGGTGTACTTGCAGTCACCGAGGGTGTTCCAGAGCTTGATCGACCTGTCGCGCGAGCCGGAGACGATCTGGCGGTTGTCGGCGGAGAACGAGACCGAGAGGACGTCGTTGGTGTGGCCGACGAAGCGGCGGGTGGTGACACCGGTGGAGAGCTCCCACAGACGGAGGGTCTTGTCCCAGGACGAAGACAGAGCGTACGCGCCGTCCGAGGAAATGACCTGTAGCGCTCCATTAGCCCTCTGTTCGCGCCGTTCCTTCGTTGTCGAATTTTGATGTTCGGGGCGGCGTTCGCACGTACACAGTCGGAGACAATGTGGGAGTGACCCTTCAAGCGGCGCTTGGGGTACCCGTAGGCCTGCTCATCGCGGGTGAGGTTCCAGATGATGAGCGACTTGTCGCGAGAACCGGAGAGGAGCATGTTGGGGCTGTAGATGGTCCATTAGCCTCAACTCGCCGCTCAAACTGCGCCCGTTTGCGCATGTCGCCCGCAACGTACTTCTCGAGGGAGGTGGCCAGCGAGGTGACCCATCCGTTGTGGCCCTCAAGGGTGCCCCGCAGCACAAGTTGCTCAGCCATGATGTCTGTTGGTGGTGGGATTGTCGTAGGTCCGCTGCAGGTGGTGACAAGCTCCGCGATAAATGATCGTAAAGTTGAGCTGCCGTGTGTGCTGGCGCTCGGACGCGACTTTCGCCTAAGCGACCAATCACGGGCCGATGCGGAGCCTGTTGCGCCGCCGGTACAGGTACCTGCCAACCAACACCAAGTGTGCACTTGTAGAGAGACGGCGGACAGCGTAGAGGTAGGTAAATACTTCTGGATCGAGCGCTACAATCTATGTAAGGCATAATGTTGCATGGTCCCTGAATTCGGTGTAGCGTTGGAATTATGCCAACACATCACTTGGCTTCCTTTCTTTGTTGGAAAACGCAAGCACATGAAAAGCGTTCTACGGTAGGTGACATGATTGCTCTCCTCCATTGGCTCTCGTTGGCAGTTTTCTGGCTTGCATGTAAACACTTGAGTAGGTCATTGAAAGCCGCGCGTCCACATCAGTTGTCTATTTACAACTATATCGTGAGTACTAGCTCACAAGACTGATGAATGACCAAATGTCTTTGACGCATCTCTCAGCGTCTATAACTAAGAGCGCACGCGATTCAGCTTCCTTGTTTTCAAAGGCCATCGCAGACCAAAAATCCTCAGTGACCAGCTCCGCCTCCTGAGTCCGAGAGAAACTGCACGAATCAGGCGAAGCCGCAGTCCGAGTTGGTGGCGGAGCAACCAACTTCTCAAAAACGAGAAGCACGCACCGCGTTTGAATGGTGAGATTTGGAGTGAGACATCATTAAAGAAACGATTCCGTGTCTTGAAGTCCTGGGGCCTTGCAGGTGTTGACCTCAAGACAAGGCTGGCAAACAAGGACACGCTAGATTCAGGGAGCATGGAGCCGCCTGAAGCATTGACGAGGGCGGAATAGGCAACTCTAAAAGCTGGGCCACTATTGCCAGCAGGCGCGTGGTACCGCTGATAAGGAGGTGGAATGCTCTGCACACGCAGGCTCCGCTACTAAGCCTCACCATGGCCGAACTCAGACATCGAGATTGTCTTCGGGGTTTCTAATCGCATCCTTGAGAACCTGGGAGCTGTTAGCTTTACCAAGAAGAGTAGGCCAGCATACGCACTTCGTTCAGCCTCCTCTTGAGCTCGGGCAGCTTTTCGCTCTTGATGACAAGCGTCTCGTCGTCGAGATCCTCGATGATGAAGTCGTTGCGCTCCGAATCAATCTTGACGATGATGGTTTTGATGGACTCGTCGCACTGGACGAGGACACCTGGGTCATGATCAGCATGGAGATTTGATGTATTGCATTGTTGCTTTTTCCAAACCGGGATAGGCTCGTGGCATGTTGAGGACTGAAGGGGGGAGGACGACGCTGGGGAAGCCGTACCTCGCAAGGCTCTGGGCATGGCTGCGGCTGGAGCGACGATCAGGAAGTCGTGATGATGCCCTCGGGAGTGGATCCGGTAGGATCTCCGTTGCAGGCAGGCCCAGGTCTGGAAATGGCAGGACGTGCTGCAGAGAGGGTTCACGTCTCTGCCCCAGACAAAAGTCCAAAGAGGCAAGATCGGAGAGCAGGCGGTGGGGGCGAGCCGGGCAGGGCAGAGCGGCAGAGACGGAGGGCAATGTAAGGTATAGAGAAGATGGACGACCAAATATAGTCCAAAACGCGTCGTGGTGCCAGGACGCAAATGCGCAACGACCGTGTTGAGTATCTGGTGGTGGTTGGTGCGGAGAGTCAAGTCGGCGGTGACGAGGTTCCAAGGCAGCCCAGGTTCCGGCCCAAAAATAATATTGGGGATCCCGTCGTTGACGACCACCGCCGGAACGTCAACCAACGGCATCAACCCATGGGCTAGGCCATGGCCATGCCGTAAGGCCAGGAACAGCACCGCCTCCATCGACACCTTCTTCTCACCATGTTTCCATTCTTTTTCGTGCCCGCGCCTGTCCTGTGCTTCCCGTTGTGATCCGTACAAGCTCTCGTTTCAACTTGTTCAGGTACTGCCTGCCTGCCTGCTTGCCTGCTTGCCTGCTTGCCTGCCGGCCTATCTGTCGCCACACATTCCCTCTCATCCACCTCCGCTCCTTTCCCTCTCTTTTTTCCCAACTGCCCAGTTTTGTTCAGCTGCCATTGTACGCATCGTCGAGGGCCATGAGAAGATGAAGCCCAGCGGTCGACCGCCCAGCCTTCTCCGCTCGATCTCCAACATCCCGGACCAATCGCGCTGCTGCTGCTGCTGCTGCTGCTCCTGCCGCCGCCGCCGCTACCATGCCCTGCGACACCCGTCGTCGACAGCCCAGGGTCCTCTGAGCCTCATCCTTCTCTGGACCCTTCTACCCAGCAAAGCCCTTGCTAGGCCGCAACCTCAACCTCAACCGCAAGATCAAAACGCACCGCCACCATCCAACGGGCAGTCGGGAGGCAGCAGCTCCTCGTCAAGCTCCGGCTCCTCCTATTCGGGCAATTCGTCGCTGCTCAACCTCTACTTCCTCTTCATCGCCATCGCCATCTTGCTCCTTCTCGTCGCTCTCTACCTGCTGCACCGACGCAAGAAGCGCCGCAAAGCCCTCCTGCGCGACTCGTCCAATCACGCCCTCGCCCAAGACATTCACGGGAACCAGTACGCGGCCGCCGCCAACCCCAATGCCGTGCCGCTGGAGAGAAGCCCATGGCGATGGTTGAATAGCGCCGCCGGCCGCTCGCCCGTCGCCCGGCACGAAGAAGGCTTCAACGAGCATGGCGAAGCTCCTCCGCCGTACGGCGCGCCGCAGGGCACCATCACGCCGCCTGCCACTGCGGCCGCGCCCCCAGCCGGCGCGCCCGGCTTGCATCCAGCAGCAGGCTACTGGGCTCCCGCGCCGCCGCCGCCGCCGGGCGTTGTGCCTGGCGCCATTCCCATGCGTCCGCTGTCCAGGGACTCGCAGGGCAGAAAACCCCCCGAGTACGAAGAGGCTGGTGGCCGCGAGGGCGCGCAGAGCGCCAACAGTTCTACCGGCAACCTGATGAGAGGCCAGCAGCCGCCGCAGCAGCCGCGATATTCCTAGTTGGCATGCGGTATGGAATGGGCTGGGAACGGGAATGGGAACAGGAATTTGATCAGGACCCGGTGCTTTTTGGCCCACGTACGTTCTTCTTGCCGGGCAGCACATCCGCGGTGGAGAAGAGTCGAGCCAGCTATGCGTGCGGTACATACGCCTCAGCAGCGCTGCGCTTATCACGCGTGGCTGAAGAACGTCGTTTGTTAGACGAGAGATGAGCCTAGACGAGGACAGTGGTGCCACCCTTCACCTCGTGTCATGTCCACCATGTCCCCCTTTCATCTTTCTTTTCTTGTTCCCACACTGGCGCCGCAAGGCATAGAACGGAGTATATCAGCGGGCTTTTTGAGAGTTTTTGTCGCATTTCCTTTTTTGACTCTTACAAATCAATGTTGAATATGGATCAATAGCTCGAATTTCGGGCTTGGAATGAATGTATAAAGATCTATGGGGGTTGGAAATCTGACAAGTGTTGATTTTGTCGAGCGCAAGCTGTGATTTGTGATTGTCGCGGCTGATGCGTGTGTGGTGTGATATGCATGTGCGCTTTGCGGCTCTTGGAAGACATTCAAACTGCTAAGCGGCGATGTGAAGAACAGAAAGGGAAGAAAAAGGGGCTCCATTCAAGGAAGCTGAACAAGAGAGCGGCGTATTCACTTTACCACCTCGGCGACACGGTTCTATGCCAGACACAGCAGGCATCGATGAAAGTGTGAAGCATTGCCTCGCTGACCACTCAGCTAGATAGGTAGCTGGCTCTGTGATGACATAGGCAGTGCCAGTAATCCAACGCCAGCAGTGCCTCCGCGCTCTGGAATATTTCGCATCAAAGGATGAAGGTGTGCCTTGAGAGTGCGGGAAGGAAAGACTACAGTGTAAAATGACCAAAAAAAAAAAAAGGTTTCAACAAGGACGTCAAGGGAAGGCTACACACCCACATCACTGTCTCCTTTGAGTCTGAGACGCACAAGTAGGGCAGGCACAGAAAAAAGCGATTCGCTCCTGTCAATGAAACGACTGAGTTCATCCAGTAATGACTCGACAAGGGCGAATGACCATTGCCCTCAAGGCCGAAGGTATCGGGCATGATTTAGAAAGAAAGATCTAGAAGAACGCATGCATACAGGGTGCCGGTCGCGGGAAAGACGCGTCGAGCCTGATGTAAAGAAACACTGGAAAGCACAAAGATTTGCTCATCTGGCAAAGAGTAGCCAGCCCGTCGAGGGGCACGTAATTTACGGTAGTGAAGTAACAGAAAGAGAATGGAAAAGGAGAAAGCTTGAAGGGAAGAGAGAAGACAAGAGGATTCACTCTCTCAAGCACGTATCGAGAGCGAGACTGACTGGCGAAAGAAAATCTGTGGGAAAATTAGCTGGATCAAGCCTTCAGAGGTCTCTGTAGAAAAAGGTCATGCATCGCAGGTCTCTGTAGAAGAGGTCATGCAATGCGTGAATTAAATACGTAGGCTGAAAGGCTGAAGAGTCATGCTCTACTAACAAGTACGCCAGCTCACGGGATGGCAGCCATATTGGACGCTGTCGAAGATATCACCACGCCGCATGCACCGTACTACTATTGGCATACGACACATGTCACCGTGGGTACCGGAGCATGCGTCGAGTCGTGCTCGCGAGGATCGACGAGGGCTGACCACAGGCCCGCTCGCTCGCTCGCCCTCTTCAACGAGAACTAAAAATGCCGCTGCTGCTCGTGCGTGAAGCATTCAGCGGCTCGACAGCCACAGCGGCCTGAGGAACGCAAAAAATTGACTCGTCTTAGTCACAGCGCTGATAGAGGACTTATTCGCGCGGGATGTTTGAGCCAATGGGGAAAAATTTTCCCTGTCCGTTGAGATAGAGAGAGAAAAAAAAAAAAAAAAAAAAAAAAAGGGCATTAGAGCAGCGGTGGTGAGAGAATGCGCACCAGCCCAGAAGAGAGCGTGTGATAAGTGAAGATGAGCACAAACATTACGTCAAGCAGGATTTGAGGTTTCAGCGTCTTGTGTTTTGCGGGAGAGCACAGCGGGCCCCCCGGCAAACCTCCCCTGGGCTGCACCCGTCCGGATCTCGACGCACGCACCTCACGCGAACGAGGAAACGGCACACGCGGTGGCTGAGCGAGAAAATGGAGGAGCGGGAAAGGCTTGCCAAGGGTGTTCATCTTGAACAAGGGTTTTTGGAGGAGAGCCCGGGTACCGCCAGCTCAGTCGATAAAGCTGCGATTTCGGCGGCTGAGAAAGCAAAGAAAATTCTACAAAGAGCGGTATTTTTGCAAAGACTACAAACTGACGAGACGGAAAATTCTGGACTCACCGTCTCTCGACGACCAATGGATCGAGAGGTGGTGTTGACAAATTTTCCCCGGAGCGGGAGAGCTGCGCTCGTCGTGCAGCACCATGTCCACCCGTCGCAACAGCGCGGGGTTGGCTTGGCGGTCGAGGATGGCCTCTACCCTGGCCCACGCCCAAAAGGGGAGTGGAACAGAGGAGGAAAATCTGGGGAGACGGGAGACGGGGGGTTGAAATTGTGTGGGAGGAGTCGCGGGAGTGCCGCAGGCTGTGGACAAGTGTGGAGAGGAGCGACTGTTCGGTTCCGGGGCCTTTTCGTGGAGGCGGACCGTGAGCAGCGGAGACGGCCGGGGCGCGCCCTTGGGAGCGAGTTTTAAAGGAGTCGCGCTCCCCCCAATGATGCAGCCAGGTGCACGCCTTTGACACACGATGAGAAAAACCACGCACAGAATTTTCACATCCTTGATGTTGGGGACTTGGGGGCGATGATCTTGCACTCTTGCGAAAGCTGTGCGCTGCAAACTCGGACCTGAGGTGGCTCGTGGGCCTTGGATGGCAGCGTTCTTGGGCGCAGAACCCCACGCCACGCTTGACCGGCCCCTTTTTGGTCTTGTAACGGAAAAAGATAGCTAGGCAACGCCGTGAGCCGTGGTGGCGCCCAGACTGGAGAGACGAAGCAGCAAAATAGGAGGCGCAATAGGGGGTCCTGCTGCTGACTGACTGACCGACGGTGGCGTGTACCTCAGGTCGAAACGGCAGGCCAGATGCAGGGCGGATTCGGGCGGTGGCAGCGCCGACTGTAGCCGAAAAAGCCGTTGTTCTTAGTTGGATCACTTACCCCATCGCCGTCGGCTGGGCGCGGTGATTGGCCGAGCATTCGTGATAAGCCCCTGCGCTTGGCAGGCAAGCCCGACGTCGCAGTGCTTCTTCGTCTGTGACTCCAAAAAAGACACACCATGCTTGGCCTAGCCGGCTCGTGCTGTGGGCCTGGCTGGCTGTGTGGCGTTGCCGACGATGCGGCCAGTGCGCGCCCGCTCCATGGTGTTGACCGACGACGGCTGCTGATGGTTGACCATGGACGACGCTGCAGCCCACGCCCACGCCCAGCCAGCACTAAGACTAGGTCCGGCTGCTGCCCGACTCGCCTGGCCAACGTCCCGCGTGCAGAGAACATGCGACGCCACTTCAGGGCATGCGAGGGGCGAGGGGCGTCGTCTCCTGCATCTGGCATCAGCAGTGCTGCTCGTTGTCGTGTTATGGCGCGGGCTGACACGGACCCAGTAACCTAGAGAGGCTGAGGTGGTGCTGATGGATAGATGGGCTTTGTCTCTTTTGCAACGGGTGCGGGGCTATTCTGGGAACTCATGAGACGGACGGCCGCCATTGCGCATTCTGCAGGTCCCGCGTTTGCTGCCACTGCTGCCGGCCACCCCGGCGAC
This sequence comes from Phyllosticta citriasiana, assembly GCF_038021145.1. Taxonomy (NCBI): domain Eukaryota; kingdom Fungi; phylum Ascomycota; class Dothideomycetes; order Botryosphaeriales; family Phyllostictaceae; genus Phyllosticta; species Phyllosticta citriasiana. The sequence goes on along the minus strand of NW_027117279.1, from coordinate 875,753 downwards.
CAAACGAGCAGCAGGCCAGAGAAGATAGCACGATAGCGAGGTGCCAGGCCACGCGATGGGACCGACAAATACAAAACGGCCATTGGCGGGCAGGGCGGCGAAGGGGCGGAGCGGGCGACGTCGATTCAACGATGGGCGCATGTCTAGCCCGAAGCCCTGGAAACCTGGGTGCATGTGTGGATCCTGGTCGGTTGCTGGTGGGCACTGGGCGGGTCGTCCAGGTCGTGGGTGCTGCTGAACAAGCGGAACCCTGACGCCGCCCAAAGACTGACGAGACTGCCGTGTGAGGGCTTAAAATATCGAACGCCGCCGCTCTTCTCTTCACTCTTTGCATCCATCCAATTCAAACCCCCCGTCGCCTCCGTCCATCCGTCCGTCCGTCCGTCCGTCCGTCCGTCCGTCCTCTTACTTTGTCTCTCTTCCTTTGACGTCCCGCCAATCCTCTCCCTCCTCCTCCTGCTCCTCCTCCTCCTCACACGACCACCACCTCTCCTCCTTGGCCCCATTGTCCATCGCACACTCTATCCGTCAAAATGGTGAGTCGCCTGCCCTGCTGCCCAGCCCAGCTCACGTCGTTCCCGCGCTAACTCTATCCCCTCTTTCAGACCGAATCAACTCTCGTCTCCAACACGGCCAACGTGAGCACTCACCGGCGCAGCAAAGAATTGAGGGTGCTAATGATCCTCTCAGCTTGAGAAGTACCTCAGGTTGCCGCAAAAGGGCTGCGTCATTGCCGAATACGTCTGGATCGACGGCTCCAACAACGTCCGCTCAAAGTGCAAGGTAATTACCACCCTGCCTGTGCCGCTCCACCCTTATCACCCTCGCCGATAAGCTGCGCGCCACACTCGAGGATCGGCGTTGCGCGTCCACCCCACACAGTTGCTGATCGCCTCGCGCAGACTCTCACCGAGAAGCCCGCCAGCGTCGACGACCTGCCAGAATGGAACTTTGATGGTTCGTCGACCGGCCAGGCCCCGGGTGACAACTCGGATGTCTACCTGCGCCCCGTCGCCATGTACGCAGATCCCTTCCGCCTCGGCGACAACATTCTCGTCATGTGCGAGACCTGGGGCGGCGACAACAAGCCCAACGCCTACAACTTCCGCCACGATGCTGCCGTCGTCATCGGTGCCCACGCTGCCCGCGAATTCTGGTTCGGTCTCGAGCAAGAGTACACTCTCCTCGACCCCTCGGGCTGGCCCTACGGCTGGCCCAAGAACGGCTTCCCTGCGCCCCAGGGTCCCTACTACTGCGGTGTTGGCACTGGCAAGGTCATGTGCCGTGACCTCGTTGAGGCTCACTACAAGGCTTGCCTGTACGCTGGCATCCAGATTTCTGGCACCAACGCCGAAGTCATGCCTGCGCAGTGGGAGTATCAGGTTGGCCCGTGCGAAGGCATTGCCAGTACGTTTTGATCCGCGCTCCCCAGATCTTTTTTTTAATTTTTTTTCCCCTTGCTTTTGCTGACCCAACGCAGTGGGCGACCAGCTCTGGATGTCCCGCTTCATTCTCCACCGCGTCGCCGAGGAGTTTGGTGTCAAGGTTACCTTCAACCCCAAGCCTATTCCCGGCGACTGGAATGGTGCGGGTCTGCACACCAACGTCTCCACTAAGGAGATGCGTGAGGAGGGCGGTATCAAGCACATCGAGGCGGCCATGGAGAAGCTCGCCGCCAGGCAGAGGGAGCACATGGAGGTCTACGGCGAGGACAACCAGCTACGTATGACTGGCAAGCACGAGACCGCCTCGTACGACAAGTTCACCTGGGGTGTCGCCAACCGTGGGGCCTCGGTTCGTGTCAACCGCGCCGTCGCCGAGGAGGGCAAGGGTTACTTTGAGGACCGTCGCCCTGCCTCCAACGCCGACCCCTATCAAATCACCGGCATTGTCGTCGAGACCCTCTGCGGCAAGGTCGAAGGTGCCGACATGACCAAGAAGGTCCGCGAGGCGCCCGAGGTTATTCAGGAGATGGTCGTCCCCGTCGCCAAGCCGTAAGGTTTTCCTTCTAGATGACGATTCTGCGAGGGTTCCTTTTCCTTTTCCATGTTCGGGCAGCCGTGCCTCTGAAGAAACATGTGGTCGGACGCAGACCAACCGTCGCTACCACCACCAATACCCCCTCAACTCCCCACCCTCCCGCACAATTCGCTCAATTATAATCCTCCGCCCTTACTCCTGCTCTTGAGCCTTCTCCTTGGACGATTCCCCCACGCCCTTAGCACCTTTTCCTCGTTCTCTTTTTTTTGCCTTTTTCGTTTTTGCTTTTTACGGAGTGTACTGCGCCGCATCTAGCTAGTGCTGCTAGTTGCTCTGGGTTAGCCTTTTTGATTTTCCACACGTTTGCGAACGGATGGACTTGGACTGAATGGGGAAGTAGAAAGAAGGTTTGAACCAGTTGCGTTTACCCTACAAGATCCGAGTGGTGGTGGATGGAATGAAATTTCTCCTTGCGCTCTTCAACTTCTTCACGCCATGGCTGCGATACACAATGATTGACTCGTGAGCCCACTTACACTTTGGACAGCCTGACGAGAGAGGCACGCCACGACACCATCTTCCCCACACCAGACCCGCGACCCTCCGCCCTGGCGCTCTATCCGCCCGCTCCCCGTCGTACCCGCTCTCCCGCATCCGCATCTCCTGTACCCACACAGCAGCGCACATCACTGCCGTTTGTCTTTCTGTACGTGTTCCACATCTGCCGAACGAATAGACAGCAGAGCACCGCAGGACCCGCCCGCCCGCCAAGAAGTCTAGAACGCTAGAACACATACTTTACTGCTGCCATGCGTAGATCCAGGGACTAGGTGCCTTTGGTGAGGGAGCACTGCCTCGCGTACCCGACATACGTACGGAGCATGGACACATACGCACGCACGCACGCACGAACCCTCTCACAGCCAGCCAGCCAGCCAGCCAGCCCGCCCCTTGACCCCCTCCTCCCTCTCCTCCTCCCCCTCCTCCTTCCCGCTCCGCTCCGCTGGGCTGACGGGGATGGTACCTTGTTGGTGCCACCTCTTCGCTTGGACCTCACCCGTTCAACTTCACCATTTGTTCACCATCAGGGTGTCTGCTGCCTCTTTCGATCAACCTCATTCGTCCTTCGTCCTCTCTTCCTTACTGCCTAGCATTGGCGCCCTTGAAATTTATTTTAATTTTAAATTTATTTTTTTTTTTTCTTCTTTCGTTTTCTTTTCTTAACCCTTCAACTCGTCCGTCGTTGAATCAATCCATCGTGTACCGACCGACTTTTGCCGGTGCGCATCAGGTAAGGTACGTACATAGTCACACCTGTACACATGCACGCAGCCAATCAACGTGCCGGCGTTCTTTTCATAACCATGTGTATAGGCAGACCAGTCAGTGGGAAGGAGAGGTAGAGAGAGAGAGTGGCGAGAGAGCAAGCAACACTTGGCATCAATCAGGTCGACGCTCATAGGTCACCACCTCCATTCTCCTAATCTGATCAATCTCAACCAGGCCCATGCGGGATGTCTGTCCCTCTCCGCCGTCATCCGTCATCCATCCTCCGGCATCGGATGCCACCGGCCAATGCGACTCAAGCCGCCCACCCGAACTCAACCTCACACACTTACTCGAAAACTCATCTCTCCATTCGGCCTCACCTTCCATTGCTTGCTTGCTTGCGTGGTAGTTGTTGGGGCGTCGAACAATTTCTCAATTTCTCTTACTTTTCGAAACTATTGGTGCTCTTTCGCTGTGCACCCCGTTCGCGCGTGTAAGCTGTGCGCTAGGCAGACAGGCAGACCGACCGTAAGACAGACAGACCGCCAGATCGCCAGACCGCCGAACAGCAAATGAATGGACGAAGCAAATCAGGACAAAGCAACGAAAGCCCTTCGCCCCGTTGTCCGTTTGTCCGGCCTCCATCATCCATCATCAAACCTATTACGCTCACCACAAAAACACACCGACTGACCGACTGACCGACGTTGCACCACACATTTTGCTTACTTGCTGACAATAGACTTTTTCCTCACTGGCCGTGCTAATGGCGGTGATGGCGGCGTTGGTGCAAGAGATGGGATGCCTGAACGGTCTTCATCCGCTCGTTGGTCTGCCTGCTGCCTGCCTGAACATCACCACTTGTCGATCCGCCGCATTCTGCTCCGCCGTGCAACAGCACCGAGCTCCACAAGGCGCACGAGGTGAGACGAGAGGGTATGACGTGTGGAATTTTGGATGGACGCGCAGTTCGATCCGTCGTCTTGCTGTTGTGATGATGAGAGCCAGCCAGCCAACGACGCGTCGGCGGATTCGAGGACGCGCCTTGCGCCAGGTACATGTACATGTGCATGTGCATGTGTACTTCGAAACAGGATGACAAAAAGTCAGTAGGTGGATGGCAGTCCAATTGAACTTGGCTCGTTCGCTGAGCCAGTTGCTGAGTTCTTCTTCGTCTTTTTTGTCTGGATGCCGTTATGATGTGGTAGCGAACTATCCATGACTGTAGTCACTTTTGCTTGACAATGTTTGTCATTCACAACACACAGCCCTCAGTCCTCGCTCAGATCCATATCCGGCGTGTCCAAGTCTTCAGGGACATCCGACAAATCGTCCAAGTCCGATGACTCCAAGTCGACCACGTTTGCCGCGGGGAGCGGTGTAGCAACGAGAGTCTTAGGGCGTGGTGGTCGTTTGCCAGACGGAACGTTCGCATCTATTAAAAGACAAGCTTTTCAGCAAATCCATTGACCAAAAGGAGAAGAATATTCAGGGGTAGAGTGAACGCACCATCTTCGACCCAACCCACAAAACATGTCAAGGTGCTCTCGTTGTCCCTCAAGACGCCCTCGACGACACGATCATCTCCGCCACCGCTCTTCCCACGGCCTCTGCCATTGATCTTACCTGATTCGATTTTGTCGTGCCGCGCCTTGATACCCCGGAACACCACCTCGACCCAGCGGCGGCGCCAGATGATGCCAGGCAGTGAGACTTGCACAACGAAGCGCAACAAGACGCTGACCTTGGCGTTATCCGTGACCGATGGCGTCCTAGCGGCATAGGGTAAGAAGTATTCCTCCCATTCATCTTGAGTAGGGGGTTCGAGATAGTACGTTGGAGGAGTGCTAGATATGAGCGGGAGCAGCGTGTTGGCGGCCAGTATGCAGAATGTGGCGGAAGGGAGATGCGCTGCCAGAGCCGACAGCATTGTCGTAAAGGATGTAATGGGAAGTGGTCGAAGGTACTCGGTATAAGTGTCGAATAGTTTTTCCCGCGTCGTAATGACAGTAGGGAGGGCTACGAGGACGTCGCCAAGGAGAGAAAGGAGCCGAACGCGAAGCGCGAGAGCAGCAGGGGGACCAAAGGGTTCAGCGATTGGTGGGCTTGCATTTTCTGGCGTTATGGAGTTGTCGGACGCGATTGTTATGACAGAGGGACGGCGGTCGGCTTTGGCTGTGGATCGCGAAGACTTGCGTGTTGGCGGCGTAGTCTCCTCGATCAAGTCTTCGTCCTCGTCAGGGTCAAGGGCATCGAGGTCGGCCGTTTGGAAGTCAGCGACCTTCATGGTATTGGCGCTCTTCGGTTTGGCACGTTCGCGGAGCTCATCCTCAAATACTTCTTTGAAATGTGCCAGGGATCTCTCGCTCCCGTCGGCAAATATGGCGCTAAGAATTCTCCTTCTTGGAGTCACAGCCCAAGCTTCGCAGTTTGACAGATACGTGGCCATGATGCTTTGCGTCATGATTTCGGCACTAGAGGCTCCATTTTCCTTGAGCTCATCTTTGTACTTCTTATGTCTGTTCCTCCAGTCGTCTTCTAGGATTTCTAGCATGACTTCCAGCCAGACCTGCCATCGCGACCATCTGGCTTTGTACTTGATCGAGCAGTTGAATGCCCAGCCAACAATGTCCCAAAAGTCATGGGCCTGCTCCCAGACACTGCTCCCATTGGCTAGTGCGCTGTTAAGAGGTCTCGAGTAAGCGGCATTTTGTCCATTCGTTTGCGCACTTGAGTATGCATCAGAGTGTCCGCGTCTCTTTCCATTGCGTGCCTTGTTGGAAAACGTGAAAGCGTTTGCGAAGCCGGCGTTGATAGGTCCGACTATTCGGTTGACGGCGCGTAGATACAACAAAGCCTCATTCGCGGCGCGTAGCTTGGTGATGTTAGAGGCACGCGTTGTGGTAGAAGGATGTACGGCAAGGGTGGCGGCAAACTCGAAGATTTGGGTTGGTGGGATGAAGGCAGGGCGAGGATTGGACGGTGATGAGATGGAGCCACCAGAGGTAAGAAGAGACTTGAGGAGCTCAAGGCCCTCGAGATCTTAATGGCGTTAGACAGGAGCGAGAGATGAGTACAAGGGGCACACATTGTCCAGATCCTAGGAACACGCAGGCGTGGCTGGAGAGTTCAAATGGTAGCTGCTTTGGTGGACGGTAAAAGCGCGGAGCGGGCTGAGAATCTGGCGCGCGGTTCTGCGGGGGGTTGGAGGTGGGGGGAGGCGTCAGATAGACGGTAGCGTCATCCTCTAGGGCGGTGGTGAAAGAAGAGGGTGAGTCGGTGGACATGGCGTGGAGTGTTGGGGTGCAAAGTGAGGTGGAGGTGGCAGGTCTAGTGCCTGGAGTGAAGAGCGGCTGACGCGTGGTTTGCAGCAGCGTCGCGCGGTCATGTGCCGCCAAGACGGGAGCCATCCCGGTTCGGAGCAACAACCACTTGCGCAAAGCTTCCCGGGGCGTGTGATGGCTGACTTAGGTTGAGATAAGTGCACCCTGCGCATGACTGCCACTCGGTGGGGGTGAGTGACAGTTGGCGGCAAATCACCGTCTTCCCTCTCCGCGGACTTGGTTCCACCATGAGAGCCATGTATAAGACCTTCTTTGGTCGCAGCTCTTCCTATTCCTAATCTTTGGAAAGAACAGAAAAGAAAAATCTCCCGCCGCTTAGGTTGGCTCAACACCGCATCGCATCATGCCGCCTTCAATATCACACCTCCGCCGCATAACCCAGCACAACTACACCTCGTTCAAAAATGCCCCATTCGCAGAGCTCTCTGGCTCGCTGGGCGACTTGGGCACCTTGCTGCCGCTCCTCGTCGCAATGACGCTGTCGCATTCAATCAACCTGCCTTCGACCCTCATCTTCACCGGTCTGGCCAACATTATCACCGGCGCGCTCTTTGGAATCCCGCTTCCAGTCCAGCCCATGAAAGCCATCGCTTCGATAGCCATTGCGCGAACGTACACGCTGCAGGAAACCGCTGCCGCCGGCTTGGGTGTTGCAGCCGTCGTGTTTGTGATATCTGTCACCGGCTTGCTGCAGTGGGTGACGCGCATCGTGCCCATCCCCGTGGTAAAAGGCATCCAGGTGGGCGCGGGGCTATCGCTTGTGCTCTCTGCTGGCGAGAAACTCCTTAAGCCTCTGGGATGGATAAAACCCTCGCCCGTCGACAATCTTTGCTGGGCTATTGGCGCAGCGCTTGCGCTCCTGGCCTGTACACGCGCTCCGCGGGTGCCCTATGCGCTGATCATCTTCGTCCTGGGTCTCGTCTTTGCCGGCGTCCAGCTCCACGCCGCATCCGTGGCCAGCGAGAGCACCATCATCTCGTCGATCCCCATCGTGGTGCCGTCTTGGGCAACCTTTGGACACACGTTTGTCACGGCCTCGCTTGGCCAGCTGCCTCTGACGACGCTCAACTCCATCATCGCCGTCACGCACCTGTCGGCCGACCTTCTCCCACACGTCCCCGTCCCGTCAGTCACCGAAATCGGTACCTCGGTCGCCCTCATGAACCTCGTCTCGTGCTGGTTCGGCGCGATGCCCGCGTGCCACGGCTCCGGCGGTCTCGCGGCCCAACACCGCTTCGGCGCTCGCAGCGGCGCCAGCGTCATCATCCTCGGCTTTACGAAGCTGTTCCTCGGCATCTTCGGCGGCGAGGCCTTTGTCGGCCTGCTGGCCCAGTTCCCAAAGAGCCTGCTTGGCGTCATGGTACTGGCTGCGGGCGTCGAGCTGGCCAAGGTCGGCGAGTCGCTCAATGCTGGCGCGCGAGACCTCTGGGAGGAGGCTGAGATGGAAGCGGCTGGTGCGCCGCTTCCCTTTGGCAAGATTCTGCGTGAGCCCGATGAGCGCGAGCGTGGGGAGCGGTGGGCCGTCATGATGGTTACCGTTGCCGGGCTGCTAGCGTTCAGGAACGACGCTGTTGGCTTTGTGGCCGGAATGCTGTGGCATTGGGGTCTCAGGGCCAAGGCTCCAGAATGGCTGCAGCGCTTTAGGGAACGGAGGAGGGGCGGCTTCAGGGAGGAGACGCAACGGCTCCTACCTGGCCATTGAGTGGCCAATCACGAAGCAGACCCTGTCCATTGTTGGAAGACTGACGAAAGAAAGAAACACAAGACCGTTCTCGCTTGGAAACAACGCGAATGCACAGTGTGTAAACGGAGCAGCATTTGGATATTTGGGTGGTCATTGTACCAGGCACTTGGGCATCACTAGACAGAGCGAGCATACAGGGATTGCCGCAGTACTGCTTCTTCGTCCATCCTAGACTAGCAAAAGATTCCTCAAACTTCAACCTTTCATCAATATTTCAAAGCTGATTCGATTTCGCCGTCTGTTCATTTTCATACCCACCAGTCCTCAGTTGGTTGGAGGATCATTGATTTCCATTCACGGCGGCGCTCCAAGTTGGCTCCATGAGCAGCAGAGATAGGCTTCTCGTAGTGCTTCACAAGCCATCCGCTCCCCGTTCGTAGAAAGCGCGAATACCATGGCCGGGCGAATCCACACCACATCAGCTGGTATCGAAGCAGGTCCTGGCTGACCGCGGTTGTGGTTGATATTGAGTTCATGGTCAGCCCCTCTCCACGAGCTGATGCGCTGTTGCGCGGCAGGGTTTGACTGGTTTGCAAATTGTACACAACAAGAGGACTGGTCCATATACTGAAAATGCGTTGAGAAGGGAAAAAAGAGTTGTGGAGGTGGAAGGCTAGCCTCTTGATAGAGTTTCGGGTTGATCATCAGCCGAGGTGCGTGCCTCTCAGAGCCTGTGAAAGAAAGCCACCTTTTGGCAAACGCCGAAGAACTGGTGTCGCGTAAGTACTCAAGAGATTGGAGGCATGCGCAGATTTCTCCAAAAACGCCAGTGGCTGTGGCTAGAGTGATCTTGATTTGGCCAAGCTTCCTGCTGCAAAACCTGATTCTTTCCAACCTCGGTAGAATGATATCGAGCACGAAAATCCCCGATGATGCGGAAGAGGCGCACGCCAGTGATCTCAAGGATTCGAAGGCTCGGTGCTATACATGATAATGAGGAGGCTAGAGCTGCGCTTCATCAGCCTCCAAACTCCGAGTTCTAAATTAGCGCGTGGTTGAGATGACCGTTTCCAAAGTGACATTTTTTAGTCTGTGGCGCAAGTTGGACGCCTGGGATACGGCGTGCGCTTGGTAGTGGTCAAATGCCCGCGGGATGTGCGCCGTAGAGATAACCTGATGAGATCTGTCAAATGCAGAGATCCTGATTCAATGAATGGAGAGACAGGCGCCGGTAGTCAATGCAAAGAATCTAGAACTGTTGAATGCGTTGTGAGTTGCTCACTGACCGTCGAATCGCTGGTTGGCGGGCGGAAGATGGCTAGCAGAGTGCCTGTTTCCTGAAGATTGTCCTTGGCAACGGGAACCCGTTGCAGGGTAAGATGCAAAATCTGTTCCTGAGTCGCGCTCGCGGCTCGCACCAGGCTCCCAGGTATCGCAGGTTCAGCTTTGATTGGCCACCTGTATCGAACCCATCAACACCATGTCGATGACGGCAGGAGTATTTCAGCCATCTACGTGTAATCCTTGAATGGTCGATGACGAGGGAGTCAGTCAAGCGTTTGCATCCACAGGCATCCCAGGTCAGCTGAACGGAGGCCTTGGCCGATAAGATTGCAAGAAACTGCGAACTGAGTAGCGGTGAGGGTGATGGACGGTTGAAAGGAAGTAGGCCATCCGAAAAAAGAGGAAGATGGAGGATGAGCGGAACACGCAATAGCTGCAGCGCGCTCAAGTAATCATGCCAAGCTAGTTACTACACCAAATGTGTCCCAACGCTCTGGAGTCGGATTTTCTTTTGTTGGCGGGCACAAAGTTCCTGGCAAGAAATTCGTGACTACAGAAGCCAGCCGGTCCGGGATGGGGTCGTGATATCATTGCATGCGGCGCGGGAGCTGCAGTTCCTTGTCTAGCTGAAGTAGACTTTCCGACGAGTCCAGACTTTGCACAGGGAAAGTCTTTGCGCTGTGAAGAAGCGACGCGCATCCTTGGGGCCTAGAACGGTCAAATGCATAGGTTCCGCCCAATCTTAGCGCTGCCGGATATCTGCAGGCCCCGCCTGCATGCGTAGCAGACGCGGGAGAACAAGATGTTGAACGTGGGCGAGGCAGAAGAGACAATTAGCGGACGGCGGCAAAAGAGTGGCTTGTTACCAGGGGAGAGGAGGATCGGAACAATGGCTCAATGGAGATGGTGGAGGAGGATGAGAGATGACTCGCGGGGGCAGGTCGAAGGAAGCTGATGGTGGTGGTGATGTTTGTTGACCCCGACTGCCCCAGTGACCCACCACCGGGCGGATCATTGTAGATCCATCCGAGCTCCCGCAACACCGAGCCATGGCCAACGAAGCGTCTGGCCATGCACATCACCAAAACCTCGAGGCGAGAGTTTCTTCAACATTTCGTTTCATCCAAAGAACAACCAGCCCCCGACGATGCACGATCAACAGGCGCGTCCCGGGACGAAGCCGCCTGTATCAGGCCCGCGCCCAGCCCTGTTGGACTAGCCGTGGCATTGCAGCTTCTCGTTGCCCCATGCGACGGCACGACGGGGTGCCCCCATGTTGCCCACCGCGCGGCCTGTAGGGCTTGAACCCTCTGTTCTTTTGCAATTGGCCATGGTCCATTCCTTCATCGTCACACGTGGAATTACTGGTAAAGGGTTGCGGAGAGGCGCGACTCGATCATGGTCAAGGTGGCTGGGGGTTGCATGCCCATGTTTACAATCCGGCCCATTTGGTGGCCGTGCTACCACCCGCCCAGCCTACCCACTTTCTACCCATCGCACCATCTTGCTTCTCCAAAGCTAACCTGCCTGCTTTCTGCAACCGTGAATTCCCGTCTTGATCTACCCGTCTTTTCTTCTCTTTTCGTCGTCGGTCGAAGGCGCCGGTGCTGCACTTCCGCTACCATGCCCCATTGAACGCATCAATCCCATCCGACGTCTCGTTTCGACAACATGCTCGACGCTTTGCGGCTGTTCGAGCTTTCCGTCGGCCTACTGCTGTTCGTGCGCTCAGTCCCCGTGTCCGCCCAGCTGCCGTACGATCCTACGCGGATAATACAGACTCCAAAAAACAACGATCTTGTGTACATATTCCGTCCGGCTCCAGACACCTCGAACCATGCCCAGCTACTGTCACTTGATGTATCGTCCAAGCTCAGCTCGAGCAATCTCGACTTCAATACGCTCGGCGCGACACTGCCGTTTTCTTCCACAGGCTCAGCTGCATATACCGCCGTTGGTGAAGAGAATGGGGATCTAAGAGTATACTCGGGAAATTGTAATGATGGAGTCGAGGGAGCCAAGATTTGGAAATTCAACGTGGACAAGAATTCAAAAGAGGGCAATGGAATTTGGATCGAGGAAGAGGTTGCATCGCAAAATGGAAAAGCTGGAAGTGCAATGGCGCCAATGTTCCTGAGTGCAGGGATATCCTTTAGCAGTAATGTTGGAGGACAAGACCCGTCCTTGTACTTTTTTGGGGGCATGTGTCCTTCCCAGAATGCAACCCAGGACGATTGGCAGTCTGCCGCCTCATATTCCAACTACGTAATCCAGGCCGAGGCGAATAATTCGACAAACCTTACCCTAGCCGTGGATGAGACTCAGGGTCCACCGGTTCCCGAGGCCGGATTTGCTCTGGTTTCGCTACCGCCGACATACTCCAACAGCAGCGATGGGTCCCAGGAGCAGCAGCAAAATTTCGTTTTGGTCGGTGGCCATACGCGTTCGGCCTTCATCAACATGTCTCAAATCGCGCTGTATTCTCTACCGCAAAAGTCCTGGACATACATTGGTGTCGAGCAACCAATCGACGGTCACACGGATCTCGCGAAGCGTGATTCGACGTCTGTCGAGCCTCGTTCGGGCCACAGTGCTGTCCTGTCCGAAGATGGGACCAAAATTGTCGTGTTGGGGGGTTGGGTTGGGGATGTTTACACACCAGCCGAGCCGCAGCTGGCAGTGCTCAATGTCGGCGAAGGCTATGGTGGCACTGGCGCTTGGAGCTGGTCAATTCCAACTACTTCCGGCTCTGGAATCGCAAGTGGATCTGGAATATACGGTCATGGGGCAACTCTTCTCTCTGGAGATGTATTGATGGTGGCCGGTGGCTACTTGATCACATCTTCGTCTGCTCGCTTTTTGCCGCGCACAGTGCTAAAAGAGAACAGTCAGCCCTACTTTTTCAACATTTCGTCTAACACTTGGATTGCAGAGTATGACCCTTCTCAAGCTTCAAGTTCAAACTCTACGGCTGGATCAGACACTGCATCCGGCACTTCCAAAGTAGGGCTAGGCGCAGGCCTAGGCATCGGCCTTGCTGCGGTGCTTGCCATGACCGTATTCTACTTTTGGTACAAGCGGCATCTCAAAAAACATCGTCAGTTACGGGAGAAGGAAATTGAAACATTGTCTCGTGCGGCCCACCGCTACCACGGTCTGCATTCGTATGATGACGAGTTCCACAACGACTACATGAACGACCACGACGCAGCAGCCCTGGCACCGAATCCCTGGTTCAACGGACGTCAAGGATGGAAAGGTCGAGCACCATTCGAGGCGGAAAGGACGGGGTTGCTTGTGGAAATCCCCAGCCCTACCAGAGGCCTTCGCCGCAGCATGAGTGGACGGCAAAGCCAGGCACCGCCGCCGCCGCCGCCGCCGCCACGGTTCGATGAGGCCAAAAACAGAGTACCAGCACGTATTCCTCCCATTGACGAGCTGGAGGAAGACGATGTGGAAGCCATTGGTCGCACTGGAATGTCAGAGATGAGCCAACGGCCGTTTCAAAAACGACTATCCTTGTCAAACCCTCCGGTACTGGATCCCTTTTCTGACCCAGAACCTTTGAGGAGTCATCCAGTATATTTCCCGCCAACAGCTGGGAGCCCTGGCAAGAAACCAGTTGTAGAAGCTGGACCCTCCACATTGCCCCAAAGCCATGCTGCCGAGTTTCGCGCTGGATCTCCCAACTGGGAAGTTATTGGGGGTCCAAACTCTCAATCTACTACCAGTCGCTCAGTCCAAATATCGCCCGAAAAGTCCGATCGAACCGAATCAAACCTGAGCGACCAAAGTGGAAGATCTGGCCGTTCCAAAAATTCTTCTAGTACGAGTGCTGCTAGCGTTGTTCGCACCTTGTCGAATGCTTCTGCGGCACTGATCGCTAGTTTTACGAACCCCTTTTCTCACGACCGCCAGCAACTATCTCTCCAAATACCACCACCTGTGCCCATGACGATTCCACGTGAATCGGGCGAAAGCATCACCGGCAGCGGCAGAGCAGATGCCGACTCGTTCACAACAGCCAGGAGCTCCCTTGGAGGTCTTCAGTCTGAAGGCGAAGCTTTACTGGGAGGGCGTGCTGAAGATCCCACCACTGTACCTATGCTGCCTCGACAGCAAACGCCCTCTCCGGACCAGGATCTGACGGAGCAAATTCAAAAGACGCCGACCAGCTTTTACAACCCCCCGACTTTTGCCCAAAACCAGACACCTCCGCTACCGAAGAGAAGGCAGGAAATAGCAACTGATAGTGGAAACATTAGCCATGGAAAAATTCCTCACTATCCATCCACCGACACTCTTGAACTCTCTACGCCCATTGACAACTCATTCGCGACCAAGGACCGATCGAAGTCGTGGATTGGATCTGTTCGGCTGGCCCTCGCCCGGGTACCGTCCCACCGCGATCGATCTCAGTCGCTGACTTCAGGCTACCACCGTCGAAGGCGATATCTTTACGACGAAGGGGGCAAGCTTGTGAGCAGCGATGGCGCTATAATTCCGAAGCGGAACCGCAGCCGTAGCCGCAGTCCCAAAAGGCGTCGACATCTCCAGAAACGCGCAGTTTCCGGATTCGACCAAGACAGCAGGGCTGCAACTGGAGGTCCGTCAACAGCGTCTCCGTCTGTAAGCAAACCACCACGTCGTGCCGCTAGCGATGCTTCGTTTTGGCACTCTCGAGGACGAAAGGCCTGGGCTGAAGACACGTCGTCCCCACTATTCTCAACCTCACGTGGTAATATTCTCGATGAGCGAGACTGGGCCGTTGCAACCCCCGACCCAGAGGCGAAACGCGAGACCCTGTTCTCCGATTCCGATGGAACAATTCTTAGACCGACAGAAGGCGACGATAGCGAATGGGATATCGAAGCCGCGTCTGAGAATCGCCTTGTCCAGATGCTCTTTACTGTGCCTCGGCAACGTCTACGGGTAGTCAACGCCGATGTAGGGGATACTAGCACCAACATTTCTCGGAGCCGCGGCGCCTCAGGAGAGACATCTTTATGCTCCCAACGTCTAGCCTCAGGTGAAGTCAGCGTTGGGAGTGGGCAAAGGATATCGTCGCACACAAGTATGAAGAGCGGGAGCTTGCGGCGTGTCTCCAGCGCAGACCCAGACCTTGGGGGCTCTGGGCTTCGAAGTCGTGTTCTGTCTGCATCGACACTCAAATCCACAGACGTTTTCGGACCCACTAATGGGCCCACTGGCAGTAGCGGCGCAGAAGATGCCCGCTACAAGGTGGGTGGTGCCAGCGAGGGGCCTTTGCCTGGTGACAAAGCCCTTCCACCACCACCATCGCCTGAGATTGTCAAGCGAAAGCGGAAAGAAAAGGGCAAAGGACGAGCCGTGAGTGGCAGCGCCAGTCCAGCAGGAAGCTCTTCTTCTCCAAGCAACCACAGCCTTGGTGATTCCGTCAACGCGAGTAGAGAGAGCTTGGTAGCAGCCGGTGGTGGACTACCAATGCGCATGGGAGTTCCAGTGGGGTCAGCGGTTGGGGGATATCTTTCCGGCGCTGGTTCCGCGTCAGCAATCATGCCCTCGTCTTCTCGGACACGAAACCAAACCGTATCCCACCAACAGAACTTCAGCCTCCTCCCATCCCCTGCTTTCGGCCAGCCATTCCACCTTCCTCCACCCCGGGGCACTCCTTCCACCTCTCCATCCCCCACCTCTCCCACGAGTAGCCACTCTCAGGCCCCTCCGCCAACGCAACCTCCAGCTCAGATATCCTTTGGCGACAACCTCTCTCCTTCGCCTCCTTCATCAGACTTGCCGTCTGTCTCACCCTCACCCAACCGCATGACTCACGATTCCCCGCGAGCTCCCCCACCACTTAGTGTCTCCACTACATCTCTGCCACTGAGCTTCCGCACCGCACGCTCTAGTCGTCTGAGGGTTGCCGAATCCGTTGAGGACTGTCCGTCCGACCCTTCAACTCCAGACGACGACTACAGCAGTTGGGCTGCTCTCACTCCAAGCAGCACAGGTGGTGATGCGGCCAGTTCGTCTGCATTCCACGCACCACGGATACCGGCTCGGAGTCCCTTGCGAGACAGTCGAGGTCTTGGAAGCCCGGTGCGTGCCGGGGGACCAGGAGGCAGTCCCTTGAAAGAGAATTGGGTACCAAGCCCAGGACCTCTGACTCCCAGTCCGCTCACTCCAAGGAGTCCCAGGAGTGGCTTCGGCGGAAGGGACAGTTCTGATGAGGGAGCCTCTGCCAGTCCAACGAGGCCCAGCCCTGCGGCGAGAATCGGCAGGTCCACACGGGCCAGGAGTCCAGTGCGGAGCAGTCCGTTGCGTGAGCGTTTCGAGGGACTTGCAAGGAGCGGATTAGATGTTGGGACGGCGTCTCTTACGCCGTCGTCCATCAACAGCACGAATGACAATGGCGGGACTGCAACTGCCACCGCGCCAACGTCCTCCTTGCTTTCTTCCCCACTTCCGACGTCGCCGCAGCAGCTCACACTCAAAGAAGCCAAGGTAGCAGCGGCTCACATCTCACCGTCGCCGTCATCGCCTTTTTTCACGCCGCTGGAGCGGCCGGCGCGCTTGGACTACTTGTCACCAGCACCCGAGTCTTCAGCGACGCGCTCGCGCTCTTCATCACCTACTAAGACAGGCGAGTCTGAAATTCGCGGTAGACTGAGAGAAAAAGACGGCGGTGGAAGCCGCGGTGTGAGTAGAGGGGCCCGCAGCAAGAGTCCGGCTGGTTCGGCAAAGAGCGGGCGCAGCGTCAACAGCGTAAAGGACCGAATTGCGCTGTTTGAGAAACGGGCTGGCGCGTGAACTTTCTAGGCAGAGTTGAGCTTTGCTCTGTTGAGTGAGCGCAGTTTGTAGTATTTGGGTGGATGCCATCCCATATCATTTTTCCCTTTTTTGCGATTTCCGCGTTTCTGTCGCTTGTATTTACATGCATGTTTTTTTATCTTTTCGCTCCTTGTCAATTTAGCTTTCCCTTTGTCAATCCCTGTTTTTCCCAGCGCGTGTTGGTGCGGTTGATTGCTTTGGCTTTGGCCGCGAACAAGATTGCTTGACGTTTTTGTATGGACACGATGGACAAGTCGCTTCACGATGACGACAACAGCACAACGACAACAACGACAACGACAGACGACGAATAGGTTGCGAGAGCGAGAGTTCGAGGGAGAACTCCTGGGGGTGGTTGCAAGTCAGTCACTTTGATGCAACAAACGAGCAAGCACAAGACTTGGAACGAACGCAGGAGACGAACGAGTCGACGCACGAACACACACACGTACGGATGGACCCGATGGCCATGATCATGTCTGATGTCTGATTTACCAGCTACCTAGCCAGCCAGCCAGCTTGTTTGACGCATGTTTTTCTATTTGTTGCCAACTATTTGTGCGTTCACACCAGTCAGTGTATCAGCGAGAGAGATCCTGTCGTTCTAATGTACCACCGTTGCTGTTGTTTAAGATTTGGATGATACCTGTTGTGTGGTTTCTCCGTGACAGTCAGGCAGCGACAATCGTTGCGATAATTAGATGAGTTGTGAGACGTTGTAGGTGAGTGTCAGCTGGGTGAAATAGTTTTTGTGGTTTTTTTTCCTTGGTTTTTTTTTTTTTTTTTTTTTTCTCTCATTTGTAAACAGTATGTGCCTAATCCTCTCTTCTTCATTGTGTTTAATCAGACAGTTCAGCCGCTGCACTCCAGCATCTCTCACATTCTTTTTGAAATCGATTGAAATCATGATTCAAACCTACAATACTGCGGCCTCGAAGATGGCGCTGCGGCACCTGGGGAACCAAAGCATTGCGCATGAATAACAGGTGAGCGAGCCAAAGTAACATCATATCTGAAAGACACTACCAGCTCCTTGACAGAGCACTGTTAGGTTGATGGACCAGGCGCATTGATTATTTTGGAAGCCATGATTGGTTGTACTGTCAGATCTCAGTGGTGGATCAAGTTCAGAAACGCAGTTCTCCACCACTCCCATCTTCAAGCACACTGAGAAGCGTTTTATAAGGTGCTCCGTAGAATAGAAAAATGTCCCTTAAGAGTGGTCAGTATTATGTCGAATCTAGTCGTAACCCGTACAAAGCAAGATTCATACATCAGTTTGCTGCATCAATCCAGTGACTTGATGACCACGTCATGCCGCAGCAGCACCACCCCGAGCTCTCTTCCGTCCTCCTCTGGATCCAGGGCCGGTCCCTCCGCCGCCTCCTCCTCCTCCTTCACCATCCTCCCTCTTCCTCTTTGCCCTGCCGCTTCCACCCTTGGGCCTGTACGGCTCATCATCTTTATTCCGCTTGCCTCGACCACTGCCCGTCTCTGGGACGAAGCCGTATTCCTCCTCAGGTGCTTCCGGATCAGCCTTTGAAGGCGTCGCGGCAATGTTTGGGGCGCCGCCTCCACGCTTTCCTCCACGACCGTTACCTCCTCCCCGCCCTGTAGTCGGTTTCTCCGTATCTCGGTCATTCTCTTTGTCCTGTAAGAATACTTGCGGTTGGTGCTTGCGCAACCAGTTGTAAACAGAATCAGGATTTCGGATCTGTAGCTCTTTGTCGCTTGGGATGTCGCGGGCTGGGAGACGGATTGGTCGGCCAGAAGTGTCATTGGGGTCGTAAATGGCGGGATCGGCGAGCGCAATGTCGAGCTCTTTGAGATATTCTTCTTCGTGGTTTGGACTCAGGTAGCCTGCCGGGTGTTCGCTAGACATCTCTTCAGGCAGTGGCATGTCTGGTAAATAGCGCGAATGAGGTGTTTGCAGTAATGACGCCAAAGGCTTGGGACCGATATCCGATTGTACTTTGGTGAGCCTGTTTTCTAGGTCGGCAAACTCGATGGGCGTAATTGCTCCAGAAGCGAGGGCGGCTCGTGCCTCGTGGAGCTGTTGGGATACAGCTTCGGGGTCTTGTTTCGGCTCAGGTAGAGGAGCGTCATCGCTCAACTCGAAGCGAAGCTGGATAGGGACCTTTGGAGTCCCGTTGATGTCGAGGAGGAGGTCCATCATTTGACTAGAGTCGAGTCAGTTGGTCATGCCTATGCGAGATGAATGCGCGTACTCATTCTGCTCCTGCAGCCTTTTGACCAATGCCGAAGCCTTTTGCTCCTCTCTGAATAGGGAGTTGCTTTCTCGCATTCGCTCGTCAAAGCGCATGCGCATTTTGCGGTATTTCTTCCTGTCAAGCTGTCAGATGGGCGTGACTGCAGACGAGGCTCGAGCCGGCAGCTCACCTCCACGACTTGAACGATGGGCGCGCGGTAGTGTCGGCGGTCTCATTGCCGGGCGGCGGGCGTTGGATTGGATTGTCGTCTCGCATGTGCGAGGATTCTTCGTCGACGGAGGCCATGGCACGCGCTGGGCACGGAGGGTATCGTCTGAGAAGAGAGGAAGCGTGTCTGGAGGAGAGGCAGGTGTCGAGGGCTGGCTGGAACGGGAGCTGCTAGTACCTACTGGAGCGGAAGTCATGTTTGTGCCTGGGGCAGAAATCATGACTCAGCTGCTGGAATCCCGCGCATTCACAGTGCTCCGCCGCTTCGTCGTCACCAGCGCCGCCCTGGCCTCTACCTCGAACCCCCCGGCCTACCAACCTACCTCTTCTCCAAGCCTTCCAACTAGGCTGCTTATCACTCCGTATTCGCGACCGCGCGCGCCCCTCTTTAGATCTATCTCCTACTTCTCGCTGCCGGCCAGTCACACCGCACTCGACTTGCGTCCTTTGTCCAACCATCAACTCGACCGTCGATCCCGCACTTTTCCCACCCTCCCCCCCCCCGTCCAACCGCCAAAGTGTCTTCCATACTCTTGAACAGGACCACCTCGTTTCAGGTGGATCCTCACCCGGGACATTTGACTGCCGCCGCTGCGGAGACAAGAATGAGTCCCGAGAAGTCAGGGAGGAGGAGGCGCTCCTCGAGCCTCATGTACACCGAACCCCCGGAGTCCTTGGAGCACATCAGCGACCAAGCTGCTCTGCCCAACCTGAATGCCCAGTGGGTGAACGCAAAGGGTAAGCAATCGTTTAAGTTTCAACTCCTCGGACCTTTTGAAGACCTCCCTTGGATCGAAACCGAAGCTGACACGTACGCTGTTTGCACAGGCGCCTGGGCTATCCATTTCGTGCTCATTCTCTGCTTGAAGATCTTCTATGACATTATCCCCGGCGTTTCCCAAGAGACTTCGTGGACTCTGACCAACATTTCGTACATGTTCGGCTCATATCTCATGTTCCACTGGGTCCGCGGCGTGCCCTTTGACTTCAACGCTGGAGCCTACGACAACCTCAACATGTGGGAGCAGATTGACAACGGTGACCAGTACACGCCGGCGAAGAAGTTTCTACTCAGCGTGCCCATTGTCCTGTTCCTCATAAGCACCCACTACACGCACTACGATCTCACATTCTTCCTCATCAACTTCATGGCGACGATCGCCGTCGTAATTCCGAAGCTTCCAGCGGTAAGCCGAGCCAAAGAAACCAGCATTGAGGACCAAATATTGACGTGACGCAGCTACACCGGTTGCGCCTGGGCATCTTTTCAGACCCACCCGAGGAAAGCTAGTCGATCAACCCCGATCCTAGTTCTCCTTACTACTGTATTTCATTCACTTTCTAGAGGCGCTGTTACTATCAGCGGTCGCAGCATTGCATTCCTTACTATTGCCCTCTGCCAAAATACCCTGGATGTCGAGACAAAATTGGGTTCCGGAGTTCCTTGGCCTTCTTCTCCTACTAGCATTTTCCAAGTAATTGCGCTCATTTCGCGCTATTCAAAGAAAGGCGTTGCTGACGGGCCAAGGATTGGAACCGAGGATTTGCCTCCTCACCGCGGAAGTAGAAGCAAATCCATCTTCACTTTCCACTTTCGTGTGCCTTATCTTCTTCATTTCTTGATTAAAAATGGATCGTCGCCACTCTCATGTTTCTCCCTTCTTGATTGCATGTACTGTTGCATCATGAGGAGCAAAAAGGTTCCAACCTAACCATCAGCAACCTAAATATTTTCATCACACGCTAATCTGGCACTGTGTTTTGGACTGTGTATACAGATCAGATGAAGCGGTAACGAAGCGACTTCAGGGGCCAACAGCGTGCCCGACTAGCTTTTCGAGATAAGTTGATACCACCCACGTTAAGTCAGACACATTTCAAGCTGATGTGATAGAAGGAAAACTCCTTAACATCTTTTTGATTCAAATGCACGGCGCATAAAAGAAATCCTCAACCATGGTTCCTAAGCTTATCTTTTGCTTCAATCTTAAACTCACTATTAGCTATTATAGGGTATGGAGAGCTTAGGTAGGAATAGGTAGAAAATACTACCTTAAATAATTTCTTAGTAATAAGTATTATTAACATCACATCTTATTTCTTATTACCTACTAGATAATATAACCTTACTAAGAGATAGCTATAAAAGGTAAATCTAGCTATAAAGGTTAGATTAGTACTAAAGCTTAATAGAAGTTTAGATAAATTATCTATAAAGTAGGAAAGAATAGTAGAATATTCTAAAGTAAAAAGTAGATAAATAAGTTATAGAAAGAGTGGTAGAAATAGTATCTTTCTCTTTCTCTTTATATAATAGATAGTCTAGTATAAATAGGACTAGATTTTAACAGTACATATTAAATCTTTAATTAGTTTAATATTAGAGCTATCCTCACCCTGTGCTTTTACCGAGTGAAAGGACAGCGGGATGGCCTGCAGACGGGCGGCATAAGAGGGTATCTTCAAACTTCAGCCCAGCCGCCTGCTTGGCGTCAAAGCGGCTGTTCTGCAAAAAGGAGTCGTTACCACTCGTCCGTGCTTTGAAAGGGGGCTCTGGTAAATCATGGACTCCTGCCGGTGATCTGGCTCTGCAGAAGTTAACTCGCACGCCTCAACAGGATAATACGTCCCTTACTAGATCATGGCACTGTCAATCTGCACTAGCCGCAACCGCATCCAGCCCAAAGACAACCAGTGTAAGCAGTAAAATCGGAACGGCTCGGTAAACTACATAAATCTTGTTATACAAAGGTATACGAAGAAGAAGGCTATGCCGGCCTGGTCCTGGCTGGGCATAGCTTGGTGCTTGAGAACAAAGATCTGTAGGTGTCCGTGGAGTGAGTCTCAGCTTAGACACGGCCCCATCTTGTACCACGCACGATCAACGCGAATCGACTTGTCAAAATCTAATGCGAATGCCCGTCTAGTTGACATGGCGACTATTTCGAAAAACTGGAGAATAGCTATCTGCAACCAGGTTGAGCTTTTCAAAATGACCCAGTTTCATGAAACTTGGGCCGACTAGAGGTTTGACGTCAATTTGGCCAGTACCTGAATTCCGTGCCCCAGTTTCATACACAAAAAAATGCTCCGACAAAGAATCAATCCTCAACCACTGCTAACCCCAGTCGCCGTTGCACGGCAAGCCCGGATTGAATGTGCTGTTTACCATCTGGTGGCATACAAACTGCACACTCCCGTTTGAATCCAGCGCATTTTCTGCACGAGAGGCCGGCAAACTGCATCAGAGAGTGTGACTTGGTTGTCTGCGTCATACCTCCATGAAAGCCATTGTCGGGATGGAGCTGCTGTCCATGCCGGACCAGGGCCGGTTCAAACGGCGGATGTGCAGTTTGCCAGACGCATTCATCGTGTCCCATTTGCAATACCCGCGCGTCTCTATCGAGCTTGCTACAGCACACATCCGGCGTACATATAGCTTTGGCGAGCGCCGCAAGAGAGACCAGGTGCATCCGTGACGTCTTCTCCAATATTGCCGTCCTTGATTTCTACACTTGAGCGCTTCCCGAACGTTAATCTCGTTAAGAAAAGATGATGATCGGAGACTTACTTCCTGTGTCTAGGACCTCGATTCGTCCCGATTGGTTTATACAACGCGACAATGGGAACTACGTCCCAGTCCTTGCAGTTGACGAGCTACCCGCGGAGGTCCACTTGGAAGGTGTGCCCCGCAGCATCAACCAGGACAAGGCAAAGGGCATGACTTTTCTGGGGAATTGGCAGTACACTGGACAGACGTACTCTCTTGTGGTATGAAATTCCCCAGTCTCACGAAGCTGCTGCCGTACTTGAGCTGGCGGAGAATATTAACTTGTAACGCAGTCAAAGGAGCAGAAGACCGCCCAAAAATCGACTGCGAATAGCACCGGCCCTCCAAAGTCTGTTGCAATCCAGCAATCTGATTCACACATGGGGTTCCGTTCCAAAGAGCCAGAAGATTCTGAGACCGTGGTGGGGTACGAGAAACCTTTGGTAGGTCGAATTTCCCTCACAAAGTCCAAAGACTGACGCCATCTTTCCTCCAGTCTCTTGCCGACAAAATCGCCAAAGCCACGCCTGAAGCAGCTGCTCGCCACAACTACATCATACAGCCTCCGCTCCCTCCTTCGGGAAAACAGCCCGACCAGACGAAGAAGGAATACTGCACGTACTGGATCAAGACGGGCGGTTGCGACTTCACGCAGCAGGGATGCATGTACAAGCACGAGATGCCTGACTTGAAAACTCTGCGCGAGAAGATCGGTGTCACCCGGGTTCCCAAATGGTATTCCGACAAGTACCCAGACATCAGTCCCCGGCATCGTTCCTGGGTGAAGGAGCGCCTTCGGCTTTACGACGCGGCGGCCGCGAATGTGCAATCCGGTCGGCTCAAAGTCCTTGGTGGCAACGACGCGGACGTAAGCTCTGGTAGTGAGGAAGACCAGAGACGCGCTGCTGTCACCGATGTACGTCGTCCTCCCTCTTCTTTCAAAGCCCCTGATGCGAATCACAACCAGAGGGCCAAGGCTCCTGAGCCGCATGGTCGCCTCCTCGACCCTTTTTCGGACACGGAACTCAACTACGTCTATACCCCAGTTTCAAGCAGCCAAAAGATCTACGAGGCTCCGGAGAGGGTCTCCCGCAAGTCAATTCCTCCACTTTGCAATTCCTCCATTTCCGTTCGCGAGGCCAACATCAGCTCGTCGACTGCCAACTCGCGACGCCGTAGTGTAAGCTCCTCAGATGTTCGCGACGTCGCTGGCCGCTCAACTCTGAAGAGGGGCGCCCACAATCTCTTCAAGGACATTGTCGAACCGCCTCCGCCAAACAGCTCTCCGGTCCTGGCTCCCGAGCGACGCGTGGTGCAAGGGACATGTGCAGTTCAGCAGACCCCTGAATGCGCCAAAAAATCATCACCCATTGAACGTCAGTCTCTCACGGTGCCTGCCACCACGGCCAAGGATGACTCTCCGCCAACGAGCCACCTCAACGAGAAGAGCCTCAAGCCAAAGCCCCGCATTATTGTTTCGAAGACGGCCAAATCTGGTTGTCCTTCTCCCAAGTACACTACCACTCAAGCAGGCCTGCTCTCGTCACGCCACGCTCCCAAGGCCACGTATTCTGAGACATCTCGCACCCACGCATCTCAACAGTATCTGATTGATCTCAACAACGACGACTCCGATCTCAATTCGCTCAGCGGCGCTACACCAGCTGCCCCTGGCCCGGCCAAGTACACGGCAGCGCACCGTCCCGCCAACAACGAAGCCAGCCACGGAGACTTTATGCCGCTGAGCGAGAGCGACTCCAGCTCGACCATCGACGATGGCTCCAGCGTCAGCAGCGGTGGCGGCCACTCACGCACCCCGTCGTCCGCATGGGACAGCGATATGCCGAGCCTCGAGCCACTGAAAGTAATCGAGGCTGTCAAGCACAACATCCCAAAAAGCAGCACGAAGAGAAAAACCGCTGGGTCCAGAAGCAAGGACGAGAAGTGGACGACGAAGCAGAAAAAAGCAACCTCTGTTCCCGCCACTACTACTGCCGCCGGTCCCAGTTCCGTGTCCATTACCCGGAACGTCGTGCCTTCGCCTACCAACGGCAATCTTAGGCACTCTGGCGCGACGCGTGGAAGCCCCCGTCCACAAAAGGGGAAAAAACCCGCTGCCACCAACGTCGCCGAGCCTCAGACTGCTGCAGTCGGTGCTGGACCCTTGGCGAAGAAAGAGAAGCAGAAGAAGGAGGGCAACGTCGTGCCGACCAAGATACGCCGCCCCCAGGTGGTGGTCAATAATGCTGGCGCTGCTCGTGCTCTGAATGAAAGGCAGCTGCAACAGCAGCAGCAGCAGCAGATTAGGGTGGAAGTGAAGACGCAGAAAGAAGCTTAGTTGTTTGGGTTGTTGCTGGCGTGTTTGTTGGCTGGGTTTGCGGTGGAAGATCGCGGGCGGAGAGCAGATTGTGTTTTGTTTCTTTTCTTTACTATCGGTCCTTACTTTGCTTTTTGTCTGGATGTTGGGATCGTGTGTTGCGCCTTGCGTTGGAACGGTATTCGGTTTCGAGATACATGTGAGTAGATGGGCGAGCTGCAGCGTAGAATCGGACATGAAGCTGCGAGAAGTCAGTCAGATTTAGCAGTGTCATTCCTGTTTCGATCGATCCTCGACGTAGTGTTGTTTTTCGACTAGCCACTGCCTTTGCCCTCCGCAACCGCTTCGTCTCTTCGACTGTGTCGTTCTGAAGTCCGTCAGAAGCAGCAATCAGCTGCTGGAGTGAATCTATTTAGACGCACGTCGCTCTTTGGGCCCACTTGCAACTATAAGTAACCAAAGCCTGATTCTCTCTCAAGTCTATCTGATCCGTGCTCAAACTTTTCAGGGGAATCAAAGAATCTGCCAACTGACGCCACGATAAGCCCAAAATGTCCAACTTACCCTTATGTGCAAGCCTCCGCGTCTCCTGTCGAACGAAATCTCGCAGGATGAAGAGAGGATTTGAAGCAAAAAACAAAAGTGAATGTGCCTTAAGGCAACCTGGGGGAACCAGAAGAAAGTCGCAAATCAAGAAACCGCAAGTTGTGCTGTTTCAATGTCGCAGCCTCCCTTGCACGCTAGTATTTCGAATTCCTAAACCAAAACCAAGACTGAGAGTGTGAGCAAAGAAGAGAAAAAAGAAATCAAATCAAGTACTGGCAGATGGCTTGTCCTGCGCTCGAAGGTAGCCAGTCAAGGCAGCAGCAACAGCTGCCTCGTCATTGGTACTTGACTGAGCTCCGGCAGGCGGTTGGATCCGGGAATTGGGATCCTGAATAGGCCTGTAGGTGCTTGCAGACTGGTGCTGTCCTGGCTGAGAGGGCATAAGTATTCTTTTGCCCAAATTGTTCGGGCCAGGAGCGGCAGGTGCAGGACTCTGGTTTGGATTCATGTGTCCGTTCGTGTTCATGACGTGGCCATTTTGGGCCAACGCTGCACGCTTCTCTGCTTGCTGCTTCTTCTTCTGCACCAAAGTGCCCTTGACACCACGAAGGTATTTTGTGGCTGCCTCGACAATGTGGCGGGGCTCATTGCTGTATTTGAGGGTGGCAAGCATCTCGCGCACCTGAGTTTCCGAGTTGATGTGTGGGCAGGAGCGAGCATAGCCGAAGTGCGCCAGGCCACACAAATTGCAGTACTCAGGACCTGCAATCTTGAGCGGACATGCTCCAATGACGTGAGAGCGCTGACAGGCCAGACAATTACGAGTGTAATCTTTGGGAACTGAGACGTGCGGAGGAAATCCCGGGGGAAATTGGGGATCAGGAGCGCGCTCGAACCGCTTGCGATCAGGCTCCCTCTTTTTGACTGCATATTGGGGTTAGAGTTATGGTTCCACGCTGATTTGCACAAATACCAAGCAATGATAGCGAACATGTGAGAGGGCGCAATGATAATCATGTAGCAGAACGTATGGCTTGAGAGGAAGACAACTTAGTAAATAGTAATGATCAACTTACCCGTCGTCTCATGATGTCCTTGACCTGCAGCGGCAATGCCACGGACTTGGGTGTTACGGGAATCTGTGCCAAAGTCTCGGGCGTCCTCTTGCTGGAGCTCTTGTTCCGGGATGCTCTCGTCGTCAGAATCATTGGCCTGGAAGTCGGTATCGCTGTCGGTATTGTGCTTCTTGCGGCGACGATTGTTGTCAGGCTGGACGGGAAAGGCATCTTCTTGAGCATCGGCCTCGGCAACTGGTTCATTGTAGTCAACAAGCTGCAGATCGTCAGCACCATGAACAGCCTTGTTTTGGAAGTCCCTTACCATGCGTGCTCGTTTGCCACGCCCGAAATTTTCGTCCTTCTTGGCCGCCTCCGCAGCCGCAACTTTTGCACGTTCCTGTAAGATTTTCTCCCATACGGTAGGGTCGGGAGGAGCCATTTCACCCTCTCCATTGACTTCCAGTGAGTCTTGAAATGCCCCGGAATCATTTGCCCAGACACGAGCAAAACTGAATTGACTCTCAGCGGTGGCATCAGCGCCAGTTCTCGACTCTTCAATGTGGCTGCGGTCAAGCAGTTTGTCGATCGACGCATCGTCATACTTGATGTCCTGACCAGAATTGTCTTCCGCGAACAACTCTGCTGCACCGTGCTTGAGAATCGACTGCACGTCCTTCTCCTCCAGATCATCAGCGTCCATCGACTCAACCACGACATGATCCAGAGCCATCTTCTTGCGACCAATCTGGACAATTCTTTCTTCCACGCTGGCTCGAGTCATGAGCTGGAAGCAGAGGACTTTGTTCTTTTGACCAATACGATGTGCCCGAGAAAGAGCTTGTATGTCCTGATGGGGATTGAAATCTGGGTCCAGAATGATGACGGTATCAGCGGTGGCGAGATTGATTCCGACGCCACCCGCACGAGTAGAAAGCAGGAACGCGAAAAGCGAGGAACCGGGAGCATTGAACTCATCGATGCGCTTTTGCTTTTCAAGAGAGCCCAGAGTGCCGTCCAGTCGACTGTATCCCATTTCCATGCCATCCAAAAAGTCCTCGACGATGTTGAGCATGTCAAGGAATTGACTGAAGATGAGAACACGGTGCCCAGCGGCCCTCAGTTTGGGAAGCAAAAGTTCCAGGAATTGTAGTTTCGCGGAGGCTTCGACAAGGTTGCGGTGTGATACGGCGGCTACGTCTGTGCGCTCCTCGATCTCCTGGCTGTAGACGAAGGGGTGGCACAAGCATTTGCGCAGCTGCATGAGAATGTTGTTCAGACTTGCTCGCTCGTTCAATTTGAGCTGTCGATTCGACGAGAAGAGAACCTTGAGCAACTCCGGGTCTTTGGCGAGGATAGACTTGTAGAGTTCCTTTTGGAGGACGCACATCGAAATGGGGACGATGATTTGCGCCATGGGTGGCAGGAACGTTAGCACCTGAGCCTTGGTTCGCCGCAAGATAAAAGGGCGGATCAAGTTGTGAAGCTCTTTGATCTTCTCATTTGTCATCTCTGCGTATTCCTCTTCCAACTCGGTGGCGTTAATGGAGTCGTCCAAGAATTGGAGCAGATTGAACAGCTCTCTGGCATTATTTTGGAGAGGGGTACCAGTCAGTAGAACCCTGAACGGGATCTTGAGGCCATTGAGTGCATTGTAGAGGATGCTCTTGTCGCTTTTCAAGCGCTGGCCTTCATCAACGACCAACCCAGCCCAAGAGACGCTCTTGAAGAACTTCTTGCAAGAGTCGTCAGCGGCAGCTTCGTACGAGGTTACAACGACGTGGCAACGAAGATCTTTGCTACCCTCCGGAAACATTTCATATTGGTATGCCATGTTGCGGGCCAAGGAGGACCCGAAATATGTGACGACCCTGAGAGATGGCGCCCATTGCTTGATTTCGCGCCTCCAGTTGGCGCAAGTAGAGTTTGGAACGACGACCAAGAAAGGGAAGCAGTTGTGATCCTGGATCAGAGTCGCAAGAAAGGCAATGATCTGAATAGTCTTGCCGAGACCCATTTCATCGGCGAGGATTCCATTCTTCTTGGAATACCATTGGTAGTAGAGCCAATTGAGACCGTCGATTTGATACTTCATCAACTCCATACCAGATTGCAAGTTGTCAGGCTGCTTCTGCTTTTCGAGCTTTGTGAAGGGCTGAGACCGAGCCTTCTCGAGACGAGCCTGGAGTGGACCCTTTTTGGGTACATGAGTGTACCGACCAAGGACCCAGTCATTGTAGGCAGTGACAAAGTCGAGCCAGCGATCGTCATCCTCGGGCGTTGGCACCTTCTCCCAGACAGCATCTTCGTAACCAAGACCCTTGTACTTGATCAAGGCTTTATCAACCTCCTTGATTCGCGCCTTGTCGATGTCTTCGGTGCGGACGTCGATGACATTGGTGTATTCAACATCAAGCACGATGTCAATACGCAGGAATTCCTCCGGAATGGCATCCTCGGTTCTCATCTTCGGACCCGTCTCTCTCTTGAAGAAGGCCTTCCTCATGCTTGCTGCCGTGACTCCCCATGTCCACGCTCCAGGCATCCACGCAGCGCGGAAATAGGATAGTTTCTCCCATTTGATCAGGTACGCCTTCTCATCCTCATCAACATGCTCACATGTCGTTCCAGGCATGAAAGACTCCTCGTCGGAGGGCTTCCAGGCAATGATGCCTCCAACTTTTGCCGGCATCTCGGAGCAGTCTTTGCACTTCCAGGACTGCGAGTATTCCGAAAATCGACGTTCGGAAGTCTCTTCCTCTTCCTCGTCAATGTCAAAGTGGTGAGCTGACTTTGGGGGAAGATGGTGAAAGTGATAGGCCCTCCAGCAGTTCATGCAGCGGAAGAGCACATGGAATGGGTTGTTGACAAGACCGTCGGGAAGATGGGTGATGGGGTCTTCGCCATCGTTATCCTCGCGTTCTTTCTGCTCTTGAAGGGCGCTTTTGCGCTGACGAAATGGTTGGCACGCAGTACCAGGTTTGCGACAGACCTGGCATTTGTCGAGATCCGGCGCGAGGATGTCACGCCGTTTGTGAGCATTGACGCATCGGCGGCATTGCAGAACAAACTCATCCTCGGCTACCTTTGTAACCAAATGTTCTCGTCCAGTGCGATGTCCAAGGCAGCCCTTGTGATATGACAATTGGCAGCCCTGGCAGTAGATGAGAGGACCGACGGTAGATCCATCTCCACAAGTGTCGCATTGTTGAATGTGGCGAAGCCGGAACGGGTCTGTACGCGCAAGCTGCTTGAAGACTTCTTTTGCTCCAGAGGCCTTGGGCACTGCTGCACGTTTGGGCTCCTCTTGACGGTACAAATTGTCATCCAGGCCCGGATCCTCCATATTTTCTTGATGTCTGGTGGTACGGTCCGATCGTCGCGTGCCAACGCGAGCCATCTTCGAGGATCCATCACCACGCGAGCTCCGCTTGCGCTTCCGTGGGATGACGTCTGAGCGCAGCCGCGGAACATCGTCGTCTAATTCACTCTCAGACTCTGAGCTCTCGGATTCGGTGATCTGGCGACGCGATTGCCTTGTGACTCTGGTATTTGAGGCGGCTTGCTTTTTGGATTGGGCCGTACGACGACTGCTCCGGCGCACCGACAAGGCGGCTGTGTCACTGTCAGAGTCTATTCGGAGACCATCATCTTCTGATGATGAGCTAGGAAAATCCCCGCGAGTGTACCGCAGACTGCGAACATGGCGCTGACGAGTTGATGTTCTGACATCTTGTTCTGAGGTGAAGTCGTCGTCCGAGTTGTGATCAGCCACTCGAAGCATGTTGTCGTCGCTGGCATTCAATTCGTCCTCACTCAAGTCCTCGTGCGCAGTCTCACTGATTTCGGGGTTTTGTTGGAATTGTTCGAGCGCAAAGGATCCGTTGTCCAGTCTGAGAAGCTTCTCAAACGGGACCTGCAGGTTGAGGTAATTAGCAGTTGGAAGTACTCAAGAAGCGAGGTACGTTGTGTATTTGGTGAGGATGTGAAATTGAGCAGGATGTCTCTCGAAATTGCCGCCTCAGAGTGTTCACATGTGTGAAAAAATAAGCCTCTACGGGCAGGTGCAGGACCACTTACTGTTTCCGTGCGCGAGTCGCCGAATCGAACGACGTACTGGACATGATCTGTGTCCTCAACCTCTTGCAAGACCTTCTCAATCCTATCCCATCGTTCATCCCACAAGTATTCGTGCTTGTTTGCCAAGGGTGATGGAACGATCGACACCCTGTCAATGTCCCATGGCAGCTGCTGATGGTGCGGAGTGGACATGCTGCTGCGGACAGCAAGGCCTGCAGGTACAACTTCAACGTCGGAATCGCCGCGCACGGTGGCAGGTGTCTGAATTGCACGCGGAACGTGTTGCGCCGCGCAGAAGTGGCCCTGGTGGACCGTTGGATTGTACCAAAGGTCGGGACAGCACAGTCTTATCTACCCGAAACGAATACGGTGGTGTGTGGATGGTTTGGTGGATAGGTCGCGAGAGCGGTAAAGGTCGTGAGGAGATACGGAGAGGGGAGATATCGCTGGAGAGAGGCACGAATTTTGGGTTGGGTTCGCAGACCGGGAAGCTTGATCGCGTACCGACTTGCGCGAGACGCGTCGGTTGCTTCAATGGTCGTGACCTGGTCCCAGTCCCGGGCAGTCAGCGTCTGTGCGCTGGCGGTGAGTGCGGCGGTCGAGGCTTTCCTTGCGCCGCGACTGCATCTCGAAAAGTCCATCCAATCAATCAATCAATCAATCAATCAATCAACCAGCCTCACAAAGCCCGTTTGCCATGCCGCCCACAGCTGCGGTTCGGCCACAATGGCTCAGAATTTGCACTTCATGTCTCCTCCATCGTCAAAGACTGCCACAACGATCAATTACCACAATGTCTGCAATTCACAACGGCATTCGCGGTGACAACTATGCCGAACAAATGAGGGCGAAAATAATTGCATACGAAGACCGACAGCGAAGACCAAGACGCAAAGCCCTCACTGGTGGAGAGCAAGGTCAGCTCCATCATCTTGGACCAGACAGTATCTTCGCTAAAAGTGCCCCAGATGACAGCCAGACCGAACGCAAAAACGAACAAGAAGGCGAAATCAAAGACCAACCCAAAGACCAACCCAACGTCCGACCCAAATTCCAACCGGAGGAATATGGTTCCATTTCAGTACCGCACACCACAGCGGCCTCCAAATTCATATATGGATATTCGAGTGTTTTCGCAGCCCTGAAAGCGAAACGGAGGCTTCTGTACAAACTCTACTATCACCCGAGGGCAAGAAGGCGCGCTTCTTCCCTAAAAGAGAAAACAACAGAAAGTCATCAAGAAGACTTGATTCTTGCCCTGGCTGCTGGAGAAGGCCAAAAGATCAAAGTGGCGCAAGTCAAGGAGGACTTCCTGCCAATCATGGACACAATAAGCGGAGGTAGACCACACAATGTAAGAGCTGGCCTTTGCAATGTTGATCTCCAAGTAACCGGATCAGGGTGTTGTCCTCGAGACCTCGCCTCTCCCAGTCAAGCCAGTCGAAAGGCTGACGGCCGTCTCCCGTCTCGACCCATGGTTTAGTGTGAGCCTAGCCCGTCAGAGTCCCGAGGAATTGATGATCAACGGCTACGACTCTCGAGTTCGTTACAACAGCCATGGCTGGAGACACCCTCTTGTCCTGTTCCTGCATGGAATCACTGACGCGGGAAACATTGGAGCCATTATTCGCTCGGCACACTACTTGGGCGTTGATGCAATCGCTCTGGCGTCCAGGAGCACCGCCTCCATCGACGACCCCGTGGTGATCAAGGCATCTTCTGGGGCCACTGAAGCGATGCCAATCTTGCGAGTGAACAACCCCTATAACTTTCTCCGAGACAGCGGAAACAACGGGTGGCGGATATACGCGGCTGAGGCACCTCCACCACCCGAGGATAACCTCTCTTTCAACGAGGACCAAAATCACAAGGCGATCGATCAGCGAAACACATCGCCACTTGTCAACTTCCGCCGTCCATCTTCAAAAGCTGTCTTCAACAACCACCGCCCTCTTGCCAATCACCCTGTGATACTCATGATGGGTGGTGAGCATGCAGGAATCGACGCAAGATTGGCTACGAGGGTTCACTACTATGTTGGAGTACGAGGAGTCCATGCGCTCAACGTTGGTGTTGATAGCTTGAACGTCAGCGTTGCTTCAGCACTAATCATGATGGAGTTTTTGAAGAGGCGGGAAAAATTGACTCCCCCAAATAAGCTCAAGCCTGGCACCAACTTTTTGTTCTAAGCATTCGCGTTGGGAACGACCGCCATTCGGACTTGGAATTTGAGCGATGCTCCAACTACATCGATTTCCGCCATGGCCAGAGACAAGCATTCGAAGCGTGATAATTCAGCCATTCTCTTTGGATACTCAGTCTTAATGCGTAAAAGGGCTTTTGAAACTCCCGTTTGGTCTTCCGATTCTTTTAGATACCCTATAGCGCTTTGTGGAAGTTTCAAGTGGAATTTTCAAGGCCGCCGACAATATGTACCAGGTCTTCCGGGGTCGTGTAAGATCATGAGCACGTGGTGCTCTATCAAATACAATACATTAAAATTTGGATCGCCGAATCCCGTTCCCACGCCTGCATCACGAATCCTCCTCCTCTTCCCCCAAAACCACGCCATCCTTCGTAATCCGCAAGCCCCACGCGCCCCTCTCCTTCAAGCCCAGCACGCCCTCTCGCAGCTCCCTCGCCCACGCATCAGCGCCCCATCCGTCCACCGACATGCGCACGCGGCCCTGCTCCACAACGCCCTGCCTCTGCGCGCGCTCCCGCCGCGCCTCCTGCACGCTCATGGTCGGCGGGAACGCTGGGACAATCTCCCTCGACACGGCTAGCCGCAGCGTCGCGAACGAAGTGAAGGCCGGCGGGAGCAGCGGGCGCAGCGTCGGCAGTGGCGCGTTGCCAGCGTCGAGCTTGGACACGGAGAGCGAGGCGGTGGTTGCGATGATGGCGCACTGGAAGCGGTGCTGTAGGCTGCGTAGCTCGCGGACGAGGGAGGCGTAGGCTTCGGATGTTGTTATCGCTGATGCTGTCGTTGTTTGAGTGGCGGCGGCGTTGTTGTGTGTTTGCAGTAGTCGGGCTTGCTCTTCGGCCGCTTTGAGCGGGTGGAAGAAGGCGCTGGCGCTGTCAAGAATGATGCATTGTAGCGGCCGATGAAGAGACTTGTGCGCTGCGCCATCGAACAAGTAAGCTGGGAGCTGGATGAGTGTCGAGAGGACGGCAGCGTGCGATTGCGGTTGAAGAATGTGGACGTGGTCGAGAGCGTGCGAAATTATGGCTGCCTCTTCTGCTTCGCTCATGGTCGCCTCCTGTCGCTCTCGTTCGGCTTCGTCAGAGCTTTTGGCGTGATTGTGCTGCTTTATGCGGTGTTCTATGTGACATCTCATCACCTGGACGAAGCGCTCGACGGAGAAGCGTCCGTCTGTGTCGATGAAGACGACTGTGCCGTTACGTCCCCGGAGATCAATACCGCTGTGACTCTCTGGCAGGATTGCAAGCGCGGTGATTAGGTAGAGCAAATGAGTCTTTCCTGCGCCTGGACCGAGAGAAGTAAGCTCGATAGCTGGGGGTTTTTGCTGCGAGGATCTTAAACTCTGATCTCGAGATGGAGAGCCAGGCGCTCTTCGTTGAACTGCAAGAGAAGCGCCATGTGGTTCAAAAACTCCTAGCAGGTGGTCTAATGGTGGAATGCCGAAAGGCGACGACGAACTTCCCGAGTTCGCAAGAGCCCTGACAGAATCAAGGACCTAAATCAAAAACATTGTGTCAGTTCAAGTTGTGCTGTAGAGCGAATCGCGAAAATGTTGTTGGCCGGAGCAAAACATCAAACAAGACCAACCTCATCCAAGCCCGCCTCCTCGACCTCCCCCAACAACCTCCGTCCCAGATCCTCGGCGCTCATCACCCTCCTGCTGCTGGACGAGCCCTTCTGCCTTTCCAAACACAGCTGCTACCTGTGCGCTCCCATTCCTAGCTCTTTTTTGCTCTTCAAATCCCAGCGCATGACCTCGCGTGTGCCGGCTGACTGATCAACCGCAGCAGCAAAAAGCAGCAGGCCGGCGGCGTTTGGCGGCGGCAGCAGCGACGACACACGGACGATTGAACAACAGACAGACAGGCCGAGCAATGGCACCACCAATCGAGCACTTCCACCCGGAGGAGCTCGAGGCGCGCGCGCAGTATGACGCCAAAGGCCGCTATCGCAAGGGCGGGGTCGACCTGGAGAAGTGCAAATTGATGGAGATGCTGCAGTACGACTGCTGGCCTGAGCGCCGTGTTGGCGGCCAGCCCGTTGTCAAGTGCAGGCCGCTCGTTAGATTGTTCCGCAAGTAGGTCGCGTCTGTTTTGAAGACTGGAGAATTTAGTGCTGATTGGCTGCTGTCGTCGTAGGTGCGCGAATGGTTTGACGGTTGAGACGACGTCGTGGGAGGATTTGGAGTCGAGATGGTGACGTGAACGTCTGCCGTTCTCACTGCCAGCCCAATTGTGACGATTGGACGAAACTGAGGGACTCGAAATTTTGAATGTCATTTATTGATTTGAAAAAATAACTAAAGGGGTATATTTTTTGAAAGATCCAGGGCTTGGCACCATTGCCAGTCTCTCGCTTTACGCGTTTGGCATGAATTGCCTTCGGACTCTGGACGGCAATGTAGATCCTGGTTTTCGTCATACGCAGCTGGTGCGCTTCAACCACAAGATATCCTCCCAGCGAGCATCATGATGGCGTTGAGCAGACGCAAAGCACGCCTCTTCCAAAAAACACCTGACTTCGCTTTCCCATGCCCCAATGCCGCGCTAAAGATTCAACAACCCCCTGCCAGCATCCGCTCCCAAATTGAATCATTTCCAAGCACCCGCTTGTGCGCCCTTTCTCCAGTACTTTTGATCGTAATTGACCAGTAATCCAGCATCCACCACCGCGTTTTTCTCACCCTCCTTCTCCCGGCCAGACGCACCCATTTCATTGCTGAATGGGTCTAGGGAGTCCATATCGAGTCCTCTTGTTGACTTGTTCTTCGCCGCTTCCTCTAGCATAACTTCTTTCATCGCCTCTTCCCACACTTCGCTGGCCTGCGGTACGGCTGACTTTTCCTTAACCGCGTCACTGCTAGTCCCGCTCCTTGCTCGCTTCGTCGGCCCGCTCCGGTTCGCCGCCATGAGCTTCCTCAATGCCTGCTCGGCCAGTATGCCTTCCTGCGCGGCCTGCTCGCGTATCTTCCGTGGATCTGTTTCGCGGTTTGGATATAACGGGGTGGACTGCCATGTGTGCTTGCTCGGAAAGGCGGGAAGGTGATTGGGAATCCAAGCACGAGTGGCCTTTTCGCTGGCGCCGGATAACTCTTTACCCAGCACCTCTTCCAGCTTGGGCGGAGGCGATTCAGGTCGAGGAGGAGGTGGTAGCGGCGGTTGAGTGATCTCTGGTGGTATGCCTAGCTTGAGGTGAGGTTCGAGGTCGGAAGATGTGTAGCCCGTGTGCGCGAGGGCGAGAGCAAAGTCAGTCGGGAGCGGTGTCGTACGGCGGGCGGTGTGCATAGAGATTCGCACGTCGGTGAGGAAGCGTAGCATGACTGCGAAGCGTGAGCATGCCTAAGTCAAAGACTACAGTATGAACATGGTCATACATTCTTCAGTTTGCGCCCGAAACATTTCTAGGGCAGAGGGCAATGCGCCATCGAATCCAACGGCGCCCAGTGTGAGTGAAATCGCACGCAACGTCTGGCCGCCAAACACTTTTTCATCCTGCGGCGTGAGTGTCGGGTCGACCTCCCAGTGCTGCTTGTGTTTGATCGCATGGCGTACGATGCGCCGTCGCTTTGCTGGAGTCTGAGATTCGTGGGCGGCTAGGTCGGAGGCCGATCGCTTGACGCCAGCGGCATAGTTGTGTTGCGACGCTTCGGGGAATCGCAGACCGGGCATCATCGCGGGTTGAGGGGAGGGATTGGAGGTCGGGTGAGGTTATGATGTCAGAGTCGGCGACGTGAGGTTGGAGTTGGTGATGCCAGAGCTTGGTGTTGCGTCTGCGTACCCAGATTGCCCGCCCCGGAGCGCGTCGGTCGGTCGGCGCCATCGGCAGCCGCTCGGCGGGGAGGCTCCGAAAGTCTTGGCGCCCGCCCGTTGCGCTTCTTCGATCCAGCGGGCATGCATGACGCCCGTCAGACCACCAACCAAGACCCCGTTACCTCTGTCGCAAACACCCACTACGCTCTCCGCAGCCATCTTCACCATGGCCATTAAGCCCATCACTGGCGTACGTCGAACCTCTGCGCTAGCGGTACCGACCGCTTCCCGACTTGCAAAGCTGACTTGGCTCCCTTCCAGATGCTCCGCAGAGGCCTTGTCCTCGACCTCTCCCTGGCCTTTGGTACGTGAAAGCTTTCCAGCTGCTCAGTTCGCATGTCGAAATACGTCAATCGCACGTATCGAACCGCTTTTCGAGCCGCTCTCTAGCCTCATCCGCGCCAGTCCTCGGCAATTCGCAGATCAGAATTACTAACAGGAGTGCCCCTACAGGCCTCGGCACCTCCATGGGCTACTTCTGGTGGTACGGTACGTAGAGCCTCGTCCATTCTATATTCTCCCAGTTTTACAAGCAGCAAAATTGACGTTGAGGCCAGGCTACCACGTCCCCACCGTCCGTCACCGTGACGCCTTCTACACCAAGATTGAGGAGGAGCGCGCCAA
Source organism: Phyllosticta citriasiana (assembly GCF_038021145.1). Classification (NCBI taxonomy): domain Eukaryota; kingdom Fungi; phylum Ascomycota; class Dothideomycetes; order Botryosphaeriales; family Phyllostictaceae; genus Phyllosticta; species Phyllosticta citriasiana. The sequence continues at coordinate 838,760 of NW_027117279.1, read as the reverse complement.
TGCTCTCGGACAGAATTAGGTTCCTCGACAACTTCAGCATGGCGGCACTGGCAGCTGTAGATAAGACGGGGAGTCGTTGGATCGGGGCTCGAGATGGCTGCGCTGTATTAAAGCAAACGAGAAAGAAGGGACCTTGAACATCTTCAAAGTGCACCAGTCCATACCCACTCTTGCGCTTGCACTTCCATCAATGTCATTTTGATTGAAATACGTCTGTGAATGTGCAATTGGGATTGAATGGACCAACCCCGGCACCTTTCAAATACACCAGCGCCGATTGGTCTACTTTTTATCATACACAGACTAAGTGGCTGCGGGTTAGATTTCTTCTAACAATCTCGACACAGAATCTCTTTCTTTAGTGTCAACACCTCACTTCCACCCCGTCTTTGCTAGCCGTCAAGTACTTGACCCCCTTGTACGGCGTAACTCCAGCTCCCAGTCCCCTGCTCTTGCGATGATCCAGATTCAGGCTTTCAACCTTGACCCCACTTGCCAACCAGCCTTTGACTTGGAAGCTCAGTGACGCACTGCTCGGCATCAACAGCCGATTTGCGCGCCTCTTCTTCTCCGCTTTGGCATCTAGATCAGGCGACCGCGTACGACTGACGCCGCCACTGCCATTTCCACTGCCGCCGTTGGTAGGATCCAGTGAACCAGTTTGGTACCCTACGTCTGCAGCTGGGATGGGGGAGGTGGCGCCGCCCTCGTCGTAGTCGTATCGGTTGACGCTAAGGACATTGTCGCCAGCTCCGCCGTCCAGCTCCTCGTCCTCGTCAAGGGCGCCGACAACGCTACAGCGCAGTGTTGCGCTTGCGCCCATGCCGAGTTGCATCAACGCCGAGACATCCTTGGTAGGCACGCGCCATTGCAGCGACGAGTCGCCAGGCGCATATTGGACTTCGCCGCGCGAAGGCCGCGGCTCGGAAAGATTTCGTACGCCTCGTGGTAACGGAACGCGGACCACCACGTCGCTCATTTGTGGCGCTGACGAAGTTCCTGCATGTCCTCCAACTCCAATTCCAAAACCGCTACCGGTCCGAGATCCAATGCCAGCCCCTGGTCGACCCGAGCTTGCAGAGGAGATGCCACCACTGGGGCCAGACGACTTGAAGCGCGATGACAGCTGCAGACGGACTTCGAATTCAGCACCGAGTGACCCAAGGCTCGTTTTGACCTCACAAGTAGCTGGAATGCTGAGATTTATAGCGCTGCTGCTGCCGGGCTTGAGATTGGCTGGATTAAGGAGGTAATCCGGCCCGAGTAGGTCGACTTCGTAACCCGCGAGTACGAAGCGGCCGTCGGGCGGGACGAAGCTCAATTCTCCAGGTCGCTCGCGCCAGCGTGCAAGGCGAACACATGGGTGAAAGACGGGGAGCGAGACGACGTTTGCAACGCCCCCGGGAGCTTCGAGTCGGAGAATGAGGTCGGGTACTCCGGATACCTTGGACGTGAAGGCGATGGAGCCGTTGGCAAAGGCTGAAAGTGGGCGTCCAGATGGCGACATGGTAACAGAGAGGGTCTCGACTAAGTCTACGTAAAGTTCGTTGCTCGTGTGGCGCACATTTGTCCGTCGCCATGGAACGGGGGAGGCGGTGGGAGAGGTACCCGGGGGTGTGAGAGCGGAGCGACTGGAGCCAGCGAGGGAGGGGGATGTACTGGAAGAGCTCATCAGCATCGAACGGCATTATCTTGACGCAATAGAAGAAGGTGGCGATCCTGAGGTCCATACCTAGGCAAACCTACATTACCCAACAAGTTCTTCATAAAACTCGGGGCCTCGACCGCGTCCCGCAAAGCATTGTTTTCCGTATTTGCTATGATGCCCGCATCGCACATTTCTCCCAACAGCTGCGCGACGACATCGTAGTGGGCTTCTATCCTGCTCGCCAAGAGCGGCGAGCCCAGGAAATCTTCTATCGCATCGGCGACTCTGTGCAAGAATTCGAGGATAAGCAGGGGCTCGGTATCGACGGAGGACGGGGCCAAGAACAGCAAGCGATCTTGGATGATGCTGTGGACGAGGGTTGGCGGGTTTGTCGACGGGAGATATATCAGAGACGGTCGAGGATCTGGGTGTGCGAGGTATAAAGGGAGGAGAACGCTGGCTGAGGGAGGGCGTGCGCAGTAGATGTGTTCGAGAATGAGATTGCTATGCTATTTTAGCTGGTGTTTCTTCCGTGCGAAGTAACTGCGGCCTCCAGGTGCATCATGGTGGTGGGGTTGGACGCAGGACTCACTTGTGCTCATCGAAGATGTAGAGTGCTTCCACCTGGCTCATGGCTGATTCAGAGATGCCCTGGCAACAAGACCACCCATGGGACAGCGAGAACAGCAAGACAGACTGGGGCGGCTTCGTGAGAATTGACGGTGGGCGAAGGACAGCCAAGAGGTGAGTTCTATGATTGACGGTAACGCGATGACGAAGGACCCTGGTGGGCCCACGGGAGTGGCTCGTGCTGTGTCGCACTTCGGTCGATGGTTCGCCCAAGCGTGATCGTCTTCACCACCAAGTCCATCATCCTTTCTCCGAACTTGCTAATTCAATTTGTTTACTTCTTCTCCTCAGGTTATCCGGATCAAAATGGCGAAAGACGAGGTCAGCATATCGCCGGCTGAGGCAAAAGAGAAGAAGAGGCAGGAGAAAATGGAGGCCCACGCTGAGTGCTCATGGTGTAGATTTATGGGTACGTTTATCTTCTTCTTCTGAATTCCTTTCTCAATACCTAGTTTCAATGGTTTCTATGAAATCTTTACCTGTTTACTCGACCAAGTCAATTCTTCCATCTCGACACCCCCATTACACCCACCATACTCAAACTAAAGCCTCAATCAGGAACCGGCGCCTTTGTCGGCCTCGGCATCTACGCGTACATCAAAGGCCACGAGCAGATGCACAAGGATCTCGCTGCGGGCCGCAAGATGGCCCGCTGGGAAAGCATCCTCCGCCGCGGAAGCATCAACACGACCGCCCTTCTCTGCCTGAGCATTGGCGCCTACAGGTGGTACGTGAAATGAGCGAGCCAGAGAACTCTCCACTCGTGTGCTGCCAGCCGGGGCGCGGGAACGAATCGGGCACGGGAGGAAAAGATGGAAGAGAAAAGGAGACGTCTCGAGCATTTCTACTCTCACGACTCCTTCTTGCGCTCTACCTGGATGCTTCGACCGCGGAGCTCAATGTCGCCAGTGGCACGAAAGCTGCATTCAAAAGTCCATTCAGAAAGATACAACAGCGACCTTACGCCGACCTCTCTACTCCTCAAAACAACCTCGACATCTTTGGTTCCACCGGGAGAATCAAAGGCGTCTCAACCGGCCATCAAAATCCCATCTTGTACATTAAGCACCACACCCTCAAACGCGAAAGAAAACGAAAGAACCACTCTGATCTTCTTCTACTTTTCTCTGTTTTCCTCTTATGCCTTTCCTTGAAATTCGAGTTACTCGTTCCAAACCACACTAATTTTCCCTACCCTTACGCAGGGCACAGAGCCAGTGTCCGCGCCTCGCAACAACGACTCAAAGTAGAAAAGTCAAGCAGAGTGTGCGGTCCATCCCTCATCGATATATCCACCTTGCGAAGGCATATGTACTCAACCACGCGCTCACATGGGCTGGCTGTTGGCCGCCCGGCACCGCACGGATGGGGAAGAAGACGGGAGCAGGAGCCATTCGGCGGTCCGAACGGCGAGACGGTTAGATGACTTGCGGTGTCGCCTCTCAGACAGGACTACCTTTGGTGCCTTTTCCTCTAATGTGATCGCCCGCGTTCCTGGATCCTATGTATCACAGTTGGCTCATTTGTGAACAACTGAACGATAAATGCGCAGATATATCACTTTGCTAAACCGAGTTACTCTACCAAAAGTCCGCCAAACTAAAGTGGACCACTCTTCCCTTTCACCTATACTGTACTGATCCTGTACGTAGATACACAAGTTACAAAACCTACGGTAGCACTCTTTCTGCAGTGTTGGTCAAAAGTATTTGCGTTCCATCCATCAATACTTCCATCATCTATTATGTACGAGAGCTCCCGGAGCCTTCGACCCTTCCCAGCCCGTGACACAGCACCGAGTCCACGAGGGGAAACCAAGTGATCATCAGACGGACGTGCGCACCAGTATGGTAGACAGACAAGTTTAATGGAACGGAAAGATAGGGAGATTTAAAGCAAAGGAACCGGAACGCCAATGTGGCCGAATCTCCTGGAATACGCAATGACAGCAAGAACGGACAACGGACGCCGTCGTCATGAGGGGTTTCTGGCAGGTGGACGTTGTCCACAGCGCCACAACCAGCCACGCCACGTTTCGCGTCGCTTCGCTTCAATGTGGTTTCCCGCCCGCGCTATCCAGCCACTGCTGCAAGAACCTTGATCGGCAGCAGGGGTGAAAGCGACGCTCTGAAAGCGACCCGCTTGATGCTTCCCATCTAGCAAAACGGAGAAGATCATGCTGCGGTACGAAGAGGGGAGCAGGCAGAAGGGCAAAGCGGGGCATCAACATAGGTAAGCAGCGGCTGCAGCCGTGGTAGCAGCGGATGCGGTGGTAGGACAACGGCGACGGTAATGATGACGACGACGAATTAAAAGCAGCTAGAAGTTTAAGCGATCACATGCGGCCTTCGGGTATCAATTCGTAGTTTCCTTCTTCTGGGAGGACAATGGCAGCGGCGATGAGGCCCGTGGCAATCATGAAGGAAAAGGCCCACGACACGGTGCACAGGATCCACGAGCTGTCGAGGCGCCAGCCGGGCGGGAAGAAGCGCTCGTCGTTGTCGTACAGGAAGGCCTGTGGAGGGGCGTTTTTCGCCACCGGTCAGCTTGCTTGCTCGCTTATGTTCACATCCCTCCCCATGCCAATGATAAAGTCGGTCTTGGTTGATTCTGTGGAAGAAGATTGGGGCGGGGCAAGGCGGCATGGCATAGGCAGGGGAGGGCAATCAAGAGGTCGACGTACCACAATGGACATGGCGGCGCACTGCACGACGCCGGCAACAATCATGAGGCCAGAGACCATCTTCCAGCCTTTGTCACGCTTTTGCTTGCCGCCCACGATAACGACGCCGTAGCCAATGAGAGCGGCCAGCTCTATAATGACGGCGAAGCTCATGAGGAAGCCCACGCTCCGCCACCGGCTGCAGAAGCTCCAGTTGTCGCCGTGGCAGTCTTCGTGTTCCGGGAAATCGTTGCAGGTCCCGGACACGCTATCGCAGCGCTGATGCAGACCATAGGATATTTTAACGGGTTTCGCGTGCTTGCCGTGCTGGGGAACAGATGTCAATAAGTGTCTGAGTCGGGCACGGTGCGGAGGAGCTATAGTGTTGGAAGGTTGGACGGAAACTTACGCCTTCGACTTCGTATCCGAGCCAGTTCGGCCTCACAATGGACGCGATGGTCATTGCCGTGACTGCAAAGGCGCGCAAAGAAGCGCTTCATGTTAGCGACCATGTGTGCCAGAGACGCGACAGGTATGACATCTCGATCAATCATGCTTAGGCCCAAGCAAGACAACCGCGAATACGAGACGGAAAAAAAGGTGTAGACGAGTCTCAACTACGTACCGGCAACGGTCGCCCAAAGGGCAATGCCATAGACGATTCTCCGCGTCATTGTCTGTGGTTGGGAATGGTGGTTGAGAGCTGCGTGCGACTAGCGCTGATAGCTATTATTTGGTGATGGAGGCCACAAAAGTCGGTAAAGGCTGGAGGGAGGGTTCGAGGATGAAGCCAGTAGATCAGAGGCTGAAGGGAGGGAGAGGAACAAAGTGTAGCAGAAAGCAGGCGTAGCAGAGAGGACGAGGGTTCGGGCGCTGGCGTGACCGGCAGCAGCGCCTACCTGGAGCTGGGGGGCCTGTCGGTGGGAGGGCGGGCGGAGGGGATAGACGCAAAGAGTGCGACGGACGCAGCCGAGAATCTTGTGCTCAGCAGATTTGTCGAGGGGAATGGGTGGTGATGGTGGATTAGGTAGGTACAGTAAGTATGCCGTGCACTGCACTGGCAGCGCGCGGGAGTTGGCTATTACGTCGACGGCGACGGCGACGGCGACGGCGACGGGGCTTCCACCGCTGACTCGGCGTGTGACCTTGTTCATGTCGCCCTCTCTCTCCCTTGCTGAGACCAACTCCCTTCGCCCCGACCGCCCATGAGACATTTTTTCCCCCCCCTCACGCCGCCGTTGTACAAAGCTTGACGCCGCGGCTGTGCCTGGTCGCCTGCACATCGTATTTTCCTTTAGCATCGCCCCCAGCACGCATTTGTTGCATTTCCCCACCATTTCACAACCGCACCAATGCGTTGGCCGCGCCATCAGATCTATTCGATCGCTCGCGAATCCCATCAATCGGATCATGTCTCTTCCCTCTACTTCTGCTGGTCTTACTTGCATCATCTCTACTCCAGCTTGGAGCTGTACAAACCACCTTTCGAGCACAGAAGAAATCTGCGGTCGGCCAAAGAGCATTCCAGGCTGCTGTTGGCGCGCAGCCACGGGCGAGTCACAGAGCACTCCGACTGCGTGATGGATCTTGTAAAACCTTGTTTGCGACTGTCATTCGCTACCGAAAATTCCCTCCACGCCAATCTGTTAGTGGTGACCAGCAGCGTGACCTGGGAGACTGGAACTTCGCCAATGCTGTACTGAACAGCCGCGTGAATCCCGCCAGAACACGACCGAGGACTATTGGCCATGACAGTAGACCGAGGACCATTCGCCTGCTCAACGCTCCATTCCGAGCATTATTCCCTTGGTCGTCGTTTGGACAGTCTGTCGTGAATGCCAGGATTCTGGCCGAAAAAATATTATACATTAGTGCCTGACTTGTGTCGACCCACGTCGCGTGGTATAGAAGCAAAGAAACCGTTGTCGCGTATTCATCGAGGGGTATTGTTGCCGTGAACGCCATCCATGTCGCAAATCTTTCCATCGTCCTTACCTCCTGGGATAGAAAATCTTCGTGCGTCGGACCAGGTTGGCTGTGACAAGGCGTTGAACCTCCGCGGCCACTTCCGAAGACCACAAGGCAACACCAAGCTCCTGGCTCGTGTACCAGCTTGCTCTGTCCATGTTACCACTGCCCAGCACCACAAACTCTTCGTCGACAATGGTGAGCTTGAGGTGAGATTGCACCGGGTCTTCAGGCTTCGCGTCGGCGGGTGCGTCAAAGAATTTAACAGACAGACTGCCAGGTTGAGCAGGGTTACGAGCACCGTCTCTTTCTACGTCGTGGACTGGCGTCGACTTGAGCAGCTTTGTGTACTTCTTGATAAGCTTCTTCATCTGCCTCGCAGTTGTCGTTCCCGCTGTTCCGAGTTGCTCCAGCACCATCAACCGTTCGCTGGTCAAAATGCAAACATCGACGCCGCGGGCCAAGGCAGAGAAGAGCGCATCCAGAACGAGGGGACAAGTAACGTTCGGTGTCTGAAGATAGATTGTGAAATGGGCCCGTTCAAAAAGCTTCTCCAGAAAGACGTTCAGCGGGGTCGACGGAGGCTGCGGAGCTTTCAGTCCAGGAATGGGCTGGAACTTGGGGTTGGTGTGGTGTGGCGACGGAAGAAAAACAGTTGGAATCTCTACTCCAATGCAGTTGGAGAGGTAGGACATCCACACTGGTGTTTCCTGGACGACACTCAGACGTCGGTGGAGCGCCATGGCGGGCACGTCTTCGGTGGTGTGAGAGCCAATCGCAGGAAGGCCACCACGGTCTCGGTTCCAGAACTTGTACCAGAACTGGACGAAATTTCCGACAATTGGTCCCGACATGGCAAGACAGCCCTCGAACCAGTTCTCCCAGGAAACGTTGCAGCTTGGAAGGAAGACCAGCTGTCGATCGACGATGACAAACTTGGGATGCATTACGCTAAAGGGCTTGACGAAGACACTCTTGATTTCAAGATCCAGGCCGGACAACTCGCTCTGATCGGGGAGGCCAAGTTTCGTGGTCCATTCCGAGGTGTTGTAAACATGTCCGTCAACAGAGTTGGTGTGAAGCAACTTTTGACAGGCTGAGCGGGAGGAGAGGCCGATTCGCACACGAATTTTAGAAGAGCCCTGGTTGGAGTTGCGAAGAGACTTGCTTGACAGCACCTTCAATGACTTGGCCAGCTTGTCGAGCGAGGACGACTTTGCCCAGAAGCATGTGACGAAAATGACTTCAAACCGGGCGTTTTCAATGCGGCTGAGAGTTTGTTCAAAAATGCTTTCGCCAGTGCCGACTTGGAATGAGTGGACGTATGAAGTCGTGACAAGGCCGAAGGGGTCCTTGAGGTAATAGTTGGGAATATCATTCTCATGTTGGGACAAGTTGGCAGTAAGAGACCGGGCCCACTCGCCCACAAGGCCAGTAAAGTTGTTGCGTTCGCTGCCAGTCAACACGTCGCCACTGCCCGGGTTGCGAAGGAGCGCCGGTCGGACGGAGTCGGTGTCGTTATCCTCCATGCTGTGGGCACCTTGACCCAGTTTACAACTCAGAGGCTACGGACAGAATATTCCTCATAGGAATCCTGCATTTTACCAGCATCAACTGAACAACTGAACGAAAAAGAGAAAACGATCACGGGGAGGGTATTGTTTTACCGAAAACAGAACAAGCGAGTGTCAGGGAGAAATCAGAGCGCAAGAAGCATGCGAAACGACACGCGAAAATGCGCGCAGCAGCAAAACTGCAAAATGAATGACAGCGTTTATCGTAGAGAGGCGATGTGGTGATGAAGTAAGACGATCCACGCGCGCACGCGGTGGAGTAACACGCGGAGGAATAGGGCCGTGCGCCTCTGATCGGATAATCTTCGGAGTTTTGATCCAAAAAGTGCCCGCCATGGATTGCGTCGCATAAGATGCATGGGTGAATCCATTTCAGAACGCGACACTGTCTCCAACCTTCTCCTCGACCCAATCCTCACTCCAACATGCCAATCACAATCCTACCTCCCGCGCCACCCGCGCCTGCGTATCCTCGCATAGCTGTCGAAGAGGAACGCGAGGAATTCGATTCGGATGGTGACGTCGACATGGAAGGAACAAGCAGAGCTTCGAAACGCGCGAGAAGAGACATTGTCACGCCTGGAGAAGTTGTGACGGACGATCCGCAATGGATGAGGTAAGAGATTGCTCTTGGACACTTCAAGACCATTCTAACTGTAAATCCCAGAGGACACGGCACATATGTACCTGAAGGAAGCACCGAAATCCTTTCGACAGTCGCGGGTACCGTGCTCAAGACGAACAAGCTCCTCTCGATCACCCCTCTACGCGCAAGATACCTTCCGGAAATCGGTGACCTCATCGTGGGGCGGATCGTTGAAGTGCAGTCGCGACGCTGGCGCGTAGACATTGCAGCACCCCAACTGGCCGGGCTTCCCTTGTCGGCGATCAACTTACCTGGCGGTATTCTCAGAAAACGAACTGCGGTGGATGAACTCAATATTCGAACGTTTTTCACCGAAGGAGACTTGCTTGTGGCCGAGGTTCAGAGCATTCATGGCGACGGGACTGCTTCGTTGCACACCCGCAGCTTGAAGTACGGAAAGCTGCGGAATGGTTACTTTCTTTCAGTCTCTGGCTCTGGTGGTGGAGGCGGTCGGCGCGGAGGAGTCGCACGGTCGAGACGCCAAGTATTTACCCTTACAACGCCACGCGGGGGGGAGATTGACATAATTCTCGGCGTCAACGGATACATCTGGATATCGAAGCACGTACAGCCCCCGGAGACGAATGTCAGCATTACCCGGATCGAGGAGAATGTGTCCAAGGAAGTATACTCCAGCCAAAACGACGACATTGAGACGGAAACTCGAAGAGAGATTGCAAGAGTCGCAGGTGTGATAAGAGCGCTTGTAATGTCTGGGGTCAAGGTGGATGAAGAGACGGTCGTCAGGGGGTTTGAAGCTGCTGCGGAGTTGGATTTTGAAGAGGCCGCTGACGGAAGGCCGGCCACCGATGGCGCGGACTATCTGGGAGGCGACAAGGGAAAGAAGATTGCAGAGATTGTCGTGGGTTCGTAGCGGATGACGGAGGCTTGCTGCACTCTCAAACAGCAGGCGTGCAAGACTATCCAAAGACGACGATTAATCCCCAGGACACGGGACGCAGGTCCCCACCAAATCAGATGGCAACGAGGTTTACAAAACAATGGCGACAAGGGGTCATTCGAGCGCCGCCGCCTTTTGCGCCTCAGAAAGATGCTGGAAACGTTTGGTCCATATACTCTACGACGCGTGTCCCTCGCCGCCAGCAAGGCGTTTGCCAGTATCAGACCTTGGGTACGCTACATCGGGATCTAGCCTCCGATCCGAAATGACATTGCCTGTTCTGATCTCCTTCGCCCTCCCACGCAGCCTTTGCAGGCCATTAGCTCGTGTTTGGCGTCTTTGCTCTTCGGGGCTGTTTGTTCGCGCAGGGGCGAAGCCGCTTCCGCCCCTCCCCGGCTCTTCTGTGTGGCCAGCCTTGTGCGAGCACTTGCGTTGTCTGGCCTTGCTCACCAGGTCTACACATCGCTCGGGTGCGCTGTCTCCCGGCAATCTGTAGATCGCTTGTCGACATAGCCAGCATCTCGGTAAAATGTCTTCTGGATGGATCTTGGCTGACGCTGCAACTCGGTACTTTACTTGTTCACTGCCTGCTCACCAACCAGTAGGAATGCCTTCCTCTGCCTCGCCTGCTTCTTGACCTTCTGCCGCAAATGATACTAAGCGAAGACGCCCCGCGTGTTTGGACAATACCTCGATGCAGGCTTCAGAAACCCGTGGATCTGTTGATAGGCAGCGCTTCGCCGGCTGTGGCGCCCGCGGATGGTACGTCAGTACATCCGGCATCATGTCCCTAGATGAGCCCCTCTATCTTCATGGACAACGTAGGCGCTTGCCTAGCCCTGCAAGTGTAGTCAGGCTACAGTCGCGGTGAGGGTTTCTCTACTTTCTTTCATCATTGCCGTATCTCTATCCAATCTTCTCAATACACTGCCTACATGACGACCTTTCATGCAGGATTCTCTCCCGGTGGTCAAGTCGGACTTGCTAAGAAAACACCTCGTTTGCTTGGCTTTGGATTCAGCCCCTACTTTATTTTCTTCACCAAGCAACTTCTGCCGTCCAACCGGAGGACATCCATCACCCGCGAACGCTCCTTGAGAAACTCCCAAAGCAAAGTCACTGCCCATTCCAGGCCACACAACAACGCCGATTTGCAGCGTCATGGTCACCGTCTTGGCATCACAGGCCTGCATCGCCCTTCTGTCCGACTCTTTTTGCATGGCGGCTGGGTGTTTGAGCTGGCAGGTCTTTGCCTCCTTTGCAAACAGAATGAATATCAAACGTCTACACAGTAGAGATGCGCACCTATATAGCAGACTTTTCCATGGCTTCTCTATCCTTCAGTGTGACATCTCCAAATTCAAGGCACGGCAGCATTACAACGACTGGAGCGCCAAACCTGCTTTGCAAAACACCAGACAGCCAGCCAGTCGATCATGTCATCCAACGGAAGTGCGTGTGCACTACACAAGCGCAATCTCCCTACCAATCTCACCTCCTCAATACCCACTATCCGCACTAACAATACTCAGATCCCCCTCCGAACGGCCGCGACCAAGCAAGCAACAACGGCAGCAGCAACGATACCAACAACACCAACAACACCTCGTCCAACGGCCAAGCAAGGGGCCCATACGTACCCTACCGGCCACCACCGCGCGTCCCCACATCCGGCCGGCTAACCGCCGAAGAGCGCAACCAATACTACGACTTCCAATTCCCACGCGAAAGCTTCTACCACGTCGACCCGGCCAACTCCTCCGCCGACGACGCGCCGTCTCGAAGACAGCGCCCGCTTCCGGAGCAGACTGGGTTGAGCGGCTCCTCGCGCGTCGGTAGCCCCTTCGACTCTTCGGCGCGCAGTCTTGTGAGTCCTGCTACGTCTGGAGGAAGTGGGGAGGGGGGCGCGGAGCAGGGTGCGGTGCGCCGGCAGTCGTATTCGTTTGGCGCTCTTTATCGCGAACGCGCGGCGAATGCGTCGGCGGAGGAGGATAGGCAGAGGAGGGAAGAGATAAGGGCGCGCGCCGGTGCTATTGTGGATGCTGCCATGGCTGGGAGGACGACACTTGATTTGGGGAGCGGTGGCGAGCAGGCGAGGCAGCGTGAGGATGAGGGGCGCAGGCGCAGGCAGGACGCACATTTGAATGGTGTTGGGGCGTGGGCGGAGGATGAGGATGCCGGAGACAGGGAGTGACAGGGTCTGCTCGTTGGGCAAGAGATAAATGAGAGACGAAGGGCAGGTTTCGTTGGTAATGTCGTAAAGGTTAGGCTTGGAGGCGTGGCAGGGTGCAAGGACAGCTCTGATGGTGCACTGCAGGGCTGCTTTTCAATTGGTGCTGTCTCTAGGCGCATGATGCCTTCAACTGGAAGTATTCAGCGGGAGCAATGCGATACTTGACTGGAATCGTCGTCTCGCTGAGCATCCGCAGTGCAGTAGAAGTACAGTTACTTCTTGAAATAGATCTAGATGGGTTTTAAGGAGAGGCCCGGAAAATCCCAACCTTGTGTTGTGATTGTGAGATTCTCTGAAAAGTACCATATCTATTATTCAAGTACTGCAGCTGTAGGCTGACTAGCTGTTCAACTCTGGTTGAGAACTGCTCATGAGAAAAGCCACTTCTTGGCCAGAAGCCGAACTTACCGAACCGCCATACTCCAGTCGCCCCTAGAACTTCAAGCAAACCCCACTTTTAGTGACTTTTGAAAACCCTCCCTTGAATTTCCAAAGCCCTGCCTTCTCCACATGTGGAATTCAGTAAGCCCAAACGTATCGCAAGGGTTTGGGACTTAGATGAAGCTACCGATGAAGGCGCCAATTTTCTGTTCTCGAATTGTGTTGGGATCTGAACGCTCGTCAGCTTGTAGAATGAGTTGGCTGCAACGGCGATGCTGACCTGTATGTCCGGGGAGTCTTGGGGAGGATCACAATGATTTTCTCCCTCTCTCATTTCCAACGTAGTTTCGCACGTTTCTGCCACAGCATTGGTGTTCCGGAAGATTTCTGATGTTTGCGGATGTTTTGTTCAAATTGAAAGGGCGCAAGATGCCAGACCCTTTGCTATGAATGCATTGGAAAGCTCAAAGTCCGGGAATTCAGTTGTCTGTAAGATCCACGGTATCGATTGGAGCCTCAGAAGTCTTTGTGCGTTTCGCTGGGCGCACCTCGGTGACGGAAAGCTCATCGCCGTCTTCCCACTGGCTGCGAAACCATGGCTCCCACTTCGGCTGTACAGTCTCGCTGCTGGACTCCCTTTGATACCTCTTGCTGTTTCCAACTCGCCCTGGGTCGAAATCAGCTTGACAAAATGGGAGTCGTCAATGTAATTGACTCACCTTCTGTCGGCGGATCAACTCCTTCATCTCTTCCGGGGTGGAAGAAGAAAGTCAGCCGCAAGAGAAGCACTCAAGATTTCGCCAGGCGTCTTCCCTACCTACCAATGCAGCGTCACAAACGCTCTTTGCGGTCGGAAGCCTGCCGCAGGACCCGAGCCGAATCAGGCACACGCACATCCTGGCTCCTTCCCAATGGCACACCAGTCACCCATTTTTTCCCAAGTACTTCAAGCACCAAATGCTGTGATCTGGCTTTGCATTTTGCAAAACATCACTCTTAGATTGAACGCAGGCGACATCGATATATTTACGTCGCAAATTCAACTTCAGCGAGCACAATTTGACTCATCTGCTGGCCTTGCCAGGCCAGCACGCAGGGTCAGCAGCACTACGGAGGAAATGCTGGCGGCACAGCTGTTGTAAGGGCGTGTGGGAGAAGATACATGTTTTCTCAAAGAAGTGGCATCGAAGACCTTGGGAAATCCTGTATTTTAGGGTAATGCGCTAACGCCTACAGGCAATTTCGGCATTCTGCGTACGCTATACTTGGACCTCCATTTGACCACGAAACACCATTACTACAAGCAAAGACAGGACTTTTTGAAAGGTGAGCTTTTATGTAAGCTGAAAAAAAAAAAAAAAAAAAAGCATCAGAATCTGACTGATCATTCTCCGGATTCCTAGGACCTTGGTCAAGCGTCGCTGCACTTCTTCTGATCTTTATCTTGCCGGTGTAGAGCTAGGGAAAACCGATCGACGCGCGTGATGCGATCAAGCACTAATTTCGAGAGGCGAACGACAGTCTCTTTTGAGATAGTGCGATTCCGGTGGTTGTAAGAGCAAAGCAAGGCCCGCTGCATACCACCCTGATGGCCGCAGATGATGAGGGTCGTCGGCGGCCTCTGAGCCCTGAACTGGGTGGCTCTCATGTTGAACGTGTCGATGAGGGTAAAAAGACGCATGCCATACTGATTTGGGCCGTTGTGGCCGACTACACCACCGTTGGAAAACTCAAAAGCATCTCACTTTGGCCGGCCAAGGTCGTCGAAATCGAGGCTGCTCCCATTCTTGTCCAACTTGAGCCGGTTCTGACTGAAGCCAAACAGATAACTCTCTGTGAGACCCAAGTTGATGCGTCCTTCAACGCCAAAAATTCTGGCCTGTGTTGAGTAGAACTTGCCCCTATAAATGTTGAGAAGCATTGCTGGGGTAGCAAGCAGGATGGCGACAGAGCCAGCCATTTGGATGGCCCTAAAGACCAGGATAAAGACAAGCAGGATGAACATTGGCGAGGACTTGAGACTGTCATCTCCCAACGAAGCGCGCTTTGCTTTGCGAATACATTCCCACTTCCAAATACATTGCCGCTTCCGAGGGTATCGCCATTTCCGCTGTGTTCCAGAGCTCTCATTAGGATGGCACCCATGATAGTAAAGGCAAGTCCAGAGAGTAAGTAAATCGGGAGGCCATGCAAGACGACTTTGGCGTATTTGCGGGCCAGTGTCTTCCGCTTGAACAACGCCGGAGGCTTCATCGCATCCCACTCGATTGTCGCCCCGTAGGCACCGTCTAAGCTCACTGTTTCATTGTCCAGAATCTCGCCAACTTGTGCAATCGGCACGATGTCCCAGAGTCGGGCAGACCACTTGTCCCGGATGTGGAACCATTCCGCGTTTGGCTTTGGAGGGAGCATGCATATCATGCACTCGAGAAGCCTGCCGCTGTCATTTGCGAGCGAGAGTCGTGCGAACGCTTCAAAAGCTGAGTCGTTTTTATTTACCTTGGGCCTTCCACGGAGCAAGCCCTTCGCTTAAGTCAGCGAGGATTCTCAAGAGACCATCATTCGGGGGAACTTACCATCAGCGCATACGCCATGTCTCCTCTGGTACGCTGGTCTGTCTGACGACTCTGGAAGCATTCGAGTCCAATACTCAGCAGCTCAAGTGGCATTAGGTGAGTCGAAGACTCGTAGTGGTCAATGAGCTGTTGCACCAGCTTCGCATCCATCCAAGCTCACGATGCAAAGTTGCGCTTCGCCAACATTTCCAGGCGTTCGTCACCTCCCACAGTGTAGATGCTGACCTTTGGTTCGGGAATCAGCACGATTTGTTGAAGCGTCTACAGTCGAGGTCCCCATTCATGAAGCCACGCGTCTCGATTGCGGGGGGTCGCAGGTGCGTTCTTGTCATTGATCGGAAGACCGAGCATGATGATCATCGAGTAACATGCGCGGACAATGTCGCAGATGCGCCATACATCGCTGATTTCTCCATCCGGGCCATCGCTTCGCAGACACTCAAAATGCCAGCTTTGCGCGCAGCCCGGACACCGTAGCTCTGGAGAGTTTTCCTGTCTTGTGGTGAGATTCATCGGTAGTACTGGCGTTCCTCTTCCGTAATTTTCCAGCCGCTTATCTCGGTGTCCGTGGCGACGAAGAATTGCTTCCTTGTGTACGACACGAAGACGTATTCGATTTTCGCGCCTAGCCCCTTTTCCCTGATCCAGTCGGCCACCAGTCACGTCTCCCACTCCAGGCTTCCACGAGCGATGTCATTCTTTGAATTTAGGAAGCAGAGAAAACGCGGTCCCATCTGGCGCGCTGGCATGTCGTCGAACTCGGCATCGATATCGTGTGTGTCAATTGACCGCTGAACCAGCAAAGGAGATCTGCACAAAGCTCCCTCCGATTCAATGTCGTTTGCGGGGTCTCCGTAGTTTCAGAGCAGCGAATCGGATCGCACTTTCCTTCGTACAGGAGGTCACCTTCGAGGTTTTTTGGGATGCACGACTAAAACTCTTGTAAGCTAGAGTGACTGATTCCTGAGAACGGCAAGACTGACCAGAAATAACATTGCAAAGCGGGATGGCAGCCATCTTTGGTACAACTGATTCCTGTCCGCAAAAGTCTGTCGTTTCTTGTAATCAGGGTTGAGAGTCGACTCGTACATCCAATGAAGCAGCTGGATAATCCAAGGCGTCTTGCACTTTGGCTTGCCGATGCGCTTCCAGGGAACCTTTTGCTCGCCGCTCTTCGAAAGCTCTTCAAAGCTCTGCACAGACACCTTGCTTATCCTGCCGTCAGACGGCCGCAGGTACCATTCGTCATGATCGTCGATGGGAATCTCTTGCCGTCTGCCGTAGCCATCATAGTGTACCGTGTTGTCAGTCTTACCCGAAACCTCGGACGGATCTGAAGTCTGGCTTTCCATAGGCAATTTTGCGGGATCCATGGCTCTTGGTGGCTGCTGCCAGACAAGACAAGACATGCAGGGAAAAGGTTGGGCAGCCTCTGTAGAAATACGCGCCGCCTGTCGCTACGTTGGCCCCCAATCTCAGGCGTTCTTTGTGAAGTAGGGATATTTTCGCCCCCCAATGAATTCTATGGGTAGAATTTCATTTCTCGACTTCTGCGGAAAATTGTCACGCAGCATCAATCGTACGAATGCCACATCCTGCACCACGTTCAGCCTTACCAGAAGTGATTGGTCTTGCTCCAGCGCTGCCCAAAGGGTGCGGAATGACAAGCAATGCGAAAGTTTGACAAAAGACGAGTGGAGTCATTGAGATGATGCGCTGCCACAGTTCCAGATACCAGGCGGTCCAGTTGTCCTGTACCTTTTCCCGCGCGCAGTCATGCACTTGACGAGGCTGAATGCTTTGGGCAGCATTCCGCGGCACTAATGGTCCGTGACACCAAAGATAGCACCCCCAGTTAGGCTGAAATCAATGAGATTCCAAGAGCACAAATAAGACGTGAAATTTCAGATTAGTCCCCTGAAGATTGGAAAACTCTGATGAGAGGACAAGGAAAACACAAACTCGGCGATCCGTAAGATGTCCTGCCAAAGTTCAGGAAGGTATACTACGCACGGGTAAAGGCAACAAGGCAACTCACAGAGCCTTCCGGTAAGTAACGAAGTGAGGACTTCAGCAGCCTTGGAATTCAGTCTGTGAGGGCCCTCTGTCTTCTCGCTTTGACAAATGACCTCACTCCTTAACGCACATGTATGACGGAAACAACCCAAACCCAGACTCCCGCACTCGAGCAAGAAAAGAAAGACAAACAGGCAACAACAACACGATTGCACCAAAGGAGAGGACGCATCCGCACTGGAAAAATCTCGTTGCTGCTGCTGCAACACAACCCTGGCCACGACCCTTAACACATGGAGTAGCCCACCATTCAAGGAATTGCATCACCAAAACAAGACCGCAGCTGGCGACGTGGAGCCAGAAACAAGCGGCTGGGCTAATACCGTCAAGTACGATGGTGATTAAGGTTGCGATACAGACGATACCGGTCCAGATAACCGTGACTAACGCGGCTCCATTCTCAACGTAACTCAACGTGTTGTTGGGCCGCTTCGCAGGCCTTCTGCTCGTGTCTTCAAGCTCGAAGACTTGCTGAGGGGTTCCAAACACTCGGCTGTAGCTTGGAGGCAGACCTTGTGCCGCGGAGTCGGAGTGTGTGGCTGACGTCTGTGAAGCATCCAGGGCATGATTGACGGGGGTTGACGTGGCGAGAGCCGGTTGTTGGACTTCGCTTTGCTCGATTGATGTTGCGACATGGCTTGTAATCTCGAGGGTGATATCATCCAGAGCTTCGAGCTCTTCGGGTGCGTGGCCTGGGAGCATTGAAAATTTTATTTGTCTTCCTGAATGTAAGTAAAGAGTGGGAAGCAGTTGAGGAACGTAGTACCTCTTTCTCGGAGCGTTGGGGCATGTAAAGTGGAGCGAGAGGTGTGCTGATAGTGTCCGATATGAATGCAATGATAGCAAAGACGAAGAGTGCGATTGATGTTCTCGAATCTGTGGATAGAGTTGATGTGTGCAGCTGCAGAGATCGGACGCTCGCGTACCCAGGCGACGCGTCCAAGTGATTGTCGAGGTGAGTGCCCTCCTTCCAAGCCGGTGCAGTTGCCGGTTTGGACCATTTACGCTTGGGAGGCTGGAGCAGAAAGTCTGTTCTGGCTATGCTCCAAGCTTCCATGTCACTGCCCTTTTTCCCACTCGAGGAGAGTAGAGTAAAATGCGCGACATGCTTGACTAGAAAACAGAAAGGCAAGTCCACAACGCGCACCGCGGAAGCTGCGAGGTCATTGCTTCTTCGTCTCCCACTCCTTAGCACCCAATAGAAGATCCATCGATGTTGCCATACTTTGCTCGTCTTTCCCCTTCGACTTTTCTGTTCGGTCACTTTTCCTCTGCCCCCTGACTTGCCCCTGACATGGCTAACATTGACGACAGCGCCGTTACCTCGGCATCTCCTGCCTCACCCGTCAGCAGAATCTTTTGAAAATCTTGATCCCTTCCTGCCTCTACCATTCTTGTTGAGTCGCTCCACTTGGACTCTGAATCCATGTTTCCAGACCGTTGGCCGCCACTGCCACCACACACAATTGTCTGGTCTGCTCTCCAAATTTTCAGACTCAAGCGAGACATACAAGGGACCAGCAAAATGAATCTGGCGAAATATGCTCAAAGTCGACTCTTCATTTCTTGTGGTTGCTTGCTGTGACACGACAGGCATGTCTTCTCTCCAAAAAAATGCCAGACTTTAGATACGAAACCCGGAATATTGCCAGACGACAAATGAAACATATTGTATGCTATTTTGATGCAGACTATTTCCTAGCAGTGGGTGTGCTAGTTGGACCTGGTGTCGATGTCGAAGTGCCGCCCTGACCCTTCTTCTGCACAACGGCGCGGACAATTTGGCCGGCAGTATTGAAGACAATGTCGACCAAGGCGTTGAGTGGAGAATACGAGTAGGTCTTTTGCACCGCACCGCCCTGCAGCACCTTTTGCTCTCCAGTATACGTCATGTTTTGAAGGTAGTTTCCGACAATCGTGCTGGTGGTTGAGCCGGCAGCGCCAACCACCTCCTGGACGATGTTCCCGAGATTGTCGATGAGGAACGAAAGTTTGCTGTCACCACGAGTAATGGATCCTAGGAGGCCCTCGACTTCGCCCACGACGTCGTCTAAGAGCGAGGTCACGTTGTTCAGCGTGTTGATGAGAAGAGGATTCAGGTCCAAGGAGTCGAAAACGCGGTTGACAATATCCACAAGATGGCCCAAACGGACCACCAACTCCAGTTCGGCATCCACATCGGCAATGGTGATGTTTACTTTGTCGACACTGACGGCGACGCCTGCGTTGATGGAGACAATTTTTGCAACATTCGCATTGAGATTGATGTCGGCGCGAAGGTTGTCAACGTCCAATTCTATCTTTCCGACGTGGATCTCGGGAACATTGAGAACGACGTCCGGGACAGTGCTGTTGGAAGTTGGAGTCCTGCTCGGCCGGGCCGAAGTGGTGGTGTTGGAGGTCGGCGAGCCGGTCGAGTATGTGGAGGTAACCGTAGCCGAAACCGATGGGGGTGTTGTTACACTGCTGGTTGGCATTTGGGAGGATACGAAAGCAACGAGGAAACAAAGAAGCAGGACGAGCCTCGACAACATGGCGGCGAAGGGTGAGCCATCTTGGAGGGCGACCGCGTAGCCGACCCATATAACAATTATTGCGATAAACCATCAAGCCCCTTGTCCAGGCTCGAGGTCGGCGAAGCCAAACTGGATTTTGTCAAAATACAAGAGTGTGGTCGGGGACAGCCCGGTCCACGATGTGTCGGGCACCCCGGCTCGCCCCGGCGCGCAATGCCCAACTTGAACGTCACCCGGTCAATCATGCGTTTAATTCGACCGTTGTCAACACTCTCCACCTGCGGCCATTGATCCATTTACCGTCTGCATGGATTCAATAAAGCCCCCTTGGCTACACAGAGAACTTGGTCACGAAGCTCATCATCTGTCATGACCCCCGGCAACCAGCTAAGCGATGTCGTATCTAACGAGCGCTGTCCCCTCTCCTTGGTCGATGGACGACAGCTCCTTCGAAGCGCTGTTTACGAGCCGCCAGCATGAAATACTCATTTTTAATCTTTCCATTCTTCACCCTGTTGGCATGTGCTCAAGATGGCTATGTCGGCTACCGTCTTGAGGAAAGAGGCAGTCCCGACGACGTCCTCTACGAGACTGCAAATACCAACACCAACATTTCAGCAACAGATCCTCCGCCTGATGTCTTCCTTAATGCCTCCGTCTCGGTTCGAGAGATAGACATAGAAGTTGACAACATCTCAGCAAAGGTTGCGCCTCTTGTCCTGAAGGCGACACAAAGATTAAGTTTGGTCTACAGGTCAACCTGGACGCGCAAGTACTCAATCTTCTCGAACTCAACGCCGGCGTCACCGCATCCGTCGACCGTGTTTTCCTTACGATCCAAGATGTCAGAGCCAAAGTCATGCTTGAAGCGCGTCTGACGCGGGTCGTTGAAATGGTGAATTCTATTCTCGACTCCATCGACCTGAACCCCATCATCGCAACGCTGGGCGAGGACCTGGGCGATCTGGTGAACCACACAATCGGCGGCTTGACTGGGTCCTCCTCCGAGTCGACTTCATCCTCTGGCACCAACAACCTGACCGCACGTGGCCTGGAGTCCTCGTACAACCTCGTGCACAACATCTTGTACAGCGTCAACGACTACAGCGGCAACAAGCACACGAACCGCATCCTGGCCCAAGACGGCACCATTGTCGACCAGTCGCTTGACAACAACGGCAACCCCACGGGCCACAAAGTCGTCGGCAGCTTCGACCGCGACATGCATTACAACGGCTTCAACATCACGACGACGCGCGACGGCCAGGTCGTCAACGAGCTCGAATACCTCTATGCGCCGTTCCCGGGTCTCACGGCCATCAGCGCCGTTTTCGTCAGCGAGACGGGCCGCGTGTTGGGGACGCAGGTCCTGAGCGAGTCCCGCGCCGGCGGCACGAGTACCATCAGTGATGATTCGCAAGGCGCAAAGTAAACGCTTTTCTCCTTTCGATCCTGAAATAATCTGCAACAATGATGAACTTTCCTTTTGATGACTGCAATTGCTAGAAACGGGAGTGTCCGGGAACGAGCCATCTCGCGCAAGCATGATGAGGATGACTGAAGCCCTCAAGGACCACACGGATCGGGAGTATTGGGCCACCACCGCGCGCATGCTGTAGTCGTGTGCTATGATCTTTGCGCCAAAACTGGACGCTATTTTCTGTATGCAGCATCGCAAAAACTGGCAATATATATGGCATTCGTGCATTTGGCATCAACAATGCAGTCTATTCCACAGATGCATCGGCATCCCTTAGTGGGATTCAACTTAACGAGGCTGCAGATCGGCAATGCGGCAATAGCAAAAGCCCTAGTTCGTCACTATATATATGTTCATGCAAAGATCGACATGCATTTCTGAAATGCCATGGTGCGCAAAAGAGACAGGGATATTGTGGTAAAGGAACGACAGGGAAGCGCACGTCGTCGTCGGCCGTAAAAACAACCTTAGTACTGCACTGCTCAACTCGACACGCTCGCCAACCAGCCAGCCAGCCAGCCAGTCTACTGCATCTTGGAAACAACCTTTTCGCACAGCGCAATGAGGGAGCTCGCATTCGTAATGTCCAGCGTCGTCAGCTCGGCGCCCAAGTCCTTCCTGATGACGTTGCGCAGCTCGACGGCGGCCAGCGAGTCGAGCCCGTAGCTGCTCAGCGGCTTCGCGGGCTCCATGGGCTCGGCGAGGCGCAGGATTCGCACAAACAGCTGGTTGACGATCGTCACGGCGGCTTCCAGGACGCTCGCAGCATCGGCTCCGCTCTGCACCAGGAGCAGCAGCGTCTGCAAGTCCTTGTCCTTCGCATCCGCGCCCGCGCCGCCTGTCTGCGTCGCGCCGAAGCAGAGCCCGGCGAAGCGAGCGTCGGACAGCAGGCTCGACTCTGGGCCCAGCGGCACTGCGATGCCCGAGATGAGCTGTGCCGCGCTCGCCGGGTTGAGCGGCGACACCTGCTGCATAATCGAGTACTGGACGATGCGGTGGAAGAGGGGCTCGTTGATGGGCGACCACGTCGAGGGGTCGAATATCTGCAAGAGGTCGGAGTTGCGGCTGATGTAGCCCACCTCTTCGACGGCGCCCAAGTCTATCGAGTTGGCCTGCAGCCCGAGGCGGCGGCGGTAGCAGGCAAAGGCGTCGAGGAAGGCGTTGGCGGCCGCGTAGTTGGCTTGGCCGCGTTGGCCAACGACGCCAGAGATGCTGGAAAGCATCGAGAAGAAGTCGAGGTTGAGCTTCTCCTCGAGCGCGGCGTGGTGCAGATTCCACGTCCCCATCACCTTGCAGCCGATGACGTCGTGAAAGTCGCGGTTGGTCATGGCCGTGTATATTTTGTCCTGCGCGCACACCAAATCAGCCTTTGCATTTCTCCTGGGCAGGGCATCCTATACGCACGCGAAGAACCATGGCGCCCTGGATCACCCCAGCAATCGGGTAATTGGCCGCCTTGAACACGCGCCGCACATCCTCAATGTTCGCGACATCGCCTTGCATCAGCTGCACCTCACAGCCCTCTGCTTGGATGTTCTTGATGGCCGCCTGAGACATGTCATCTGAGTAACCGCTGCGCGCCAGCGGTATCAGGTGCTTTGCGCCTTTCCTGGCAAGCTCGATGGCGAGGCTGCCGCAGAGCCCTTTCAGACCGCCGACCAAGAGATACGACACATCGCCACGCAGCTTCAGCTCACGTTGGGCAGGGCGGGCCTGTCCTTGTTAGAGGTCTAATTGATTTAAGATTGCAGCTTGACGTCGACTCACCATCACTTTGACGTCTTTGCGTGCTCCATTGGAAATAACAATCTTTCCTTGGTGATTGGCGGACCTCATGTAGCGGAACGCAGCTGGGATGTCGTCGAAGGGGAAGGTCGTGATGGGGGTGATTGGCTTGAACGTGCCATCTTCGACCAGAGGCATGAGTTGTTGGAGCAGTCTTTGGCTAGTCAGCATTTCTTCTTCTTCTCGTGAACTATTCAACATTACCTTGCAATGACCTGATCCGAAACGTGTCGGTGAGCCATATCGAAGCACCGATAAGAGACGTTACGTCCAAATTGCTCCATGGGAAGATAGTTGCGGTCAAGCATGTCTTTTTTCCCAAGCTCGACCATGGTGCCGCCCTCTCTGATGCAGCGCCAGGACTCTTCGAGCAAGTCTCCCGTCAAGGAGTTGATGATCACATCCACACCTTCATTGTTAGTTGCCGCCATGAGCTCTGAAGCGAACTGGGTTGTCCTGGAGTGGAAGATGTTTGACGCTGGGATCCCAAACTGCTCTCTGAGGAATGCCCGCTTTTCTTCGCTGCCAGCAGTAGCGAAAACCTCAGCGCCAATGTACTTGCAGATCTGGATACAAGCAATACCAAGTCCACCAGTGGCCGAGTGGATAAGGACGCGCTGGCCAGGCTGAGTGTTCGCCAGGTCATAGAGACTGTAGAGAGAGACGAGATAGACGCTAGCCAAAGTTGCTGCCTCCTCGAAGGACAGCCACTCAGGAATTGGGTAGACTCGCTCATTTGTCGTGATGATGCGGTTGGCAAAAGTGCCTTTGACGAAGACAAGAACGCGGTCTCCCACTGCGTACGCGGTCGTGCCTGGGCGTCTGATTCTGCCAGCTCCTTCCAGACCGAGCAGGAACTCGTTTTCTGGAACGATGCCCATGGTCACGGCAAGATCCTTGAAGTTGAGTCCAGCTGCCTCCAGTTCCACTTCAACCATATTGTCGTCCAGCGGGAGCTCCTTGTCGCTTACTTCTGTGTAGCACAAAGACTCGAAGGTTCCTAGCCGTTCTGCCCTCATTCGCACAGTAGATGGCGAGTCGTGCAGGCTCAACTCTTCTAGTGCCCGGCCATGGAGTTCTTCGTCGGAAGCAGTGTTGACCGGGTCGTCTGGAAGCAGCCGACTGACATAGGTCATGCCCCTCCGCTCGACAAGTTCATGGTCGGTGGTCGTGAGATGATTTTCGTTGTTGAGACCGCGCAGCACGCTGTTGATCATGGGCACTGTGTGCCGTCCCGCGCTCTCCTCTACGTCGAGCGTGGTGATCCGAACGCTTGGGTCCTCCGCTCGTATCGTGCGCGTGAGTCCATGGATCATAGCCTTCTCGGGTCGAGTCACTTCGAATTGGGAGCCCTCTGTCACCCATAGGATTTGATGGTTGCTGCCAGCTAGCTTCTTCAATGCATCCCATTGATTGTTCGTAATCGCAGGGAAGAGTGGAGAAGACAGCTCGTCCACAACAAGGACCGTGGAGTTGAATACCAGACTCTCCGACTCGATCGAATGCTCCGAAATTTCCCATCCATACGAGGACAAGGATTCTCTGATTTGATGGGTCCGCGCAGTCGGAGCGCTAAAGTGAACAAGGTCGATTTCCTTCTTCGTCAAGTCATTGATTGACTTTGTGACTGCTGTGGCGATAAAGGCGGTGGACAACACATTCGAAGAGTCGCAAGAGATGGATCGCAAGTCTTCAAAGCCGCAGGTGTCCATGAGGGCGGGAACATCGCAGTCAGACTTTTTCTCACGGACTTGCACCCCGTCTACATATTCGGCGAATAGCACAAGACCGCCCTCATGAAGCAGAGACCTGGCGCTTTTCACGGCTGCGTTGAGAGAGCCATGTGCAGCATTATCCTGGATAGATCGATCATCAGCTTTTGCGTGTGATATTGGAGGGAACGACTGACCATTCTCAGAATGACAACATCAAAGTCACCTTCATCAAGCGGTAAGCCACCCAAAGGCTTGCTGCTGTCGAAGAGGTGGAGATCTCCGGAAAGTTTGCCAGAGTACTTCTCCCGAACATTCACCAGCGCTTTTGCGTCGGACGACGCAAACGCATACTTGCGACAGGCTTCTCGCAAGACCGTGCTGGAAGCGCTTGATTCCTCGAGCCACAGGCTAGAATAGTCGTTCGGAATCAGAACAATCTCAGCGAGCTTCAGGTTCGGCGTTTTGTGAGCGAAGAGATCCAGCATTGCTTGTACCGCCGATAAAGCCGGATCTGGACCAGGCTTGAGAAAGTTCTGAACATTGTTCAACCCTTCTTGGGTGATTGCAGTGACGTCCGGCTTCCAGCTGAGTCGTGTGAATTTGTGATTGGCATAGGAGCCTGCGCTCATCTCTAGCTTGTGGAAGCGCAGTCCGCGGACTTGGAAGAGGAAGGCTCCAGATTCTGGCTCGTAGACAGTCGCATCTGCCATGTAGTTCTTCGCCTCTTCTGGCCGACCAACCCCGACATACGACGCGGAGGCGACCGACATGCCGGTGGAGGGCGAAGCCGCGGTTGAGGATATCTCAAGATCGTCGATGATGGCGGGAATGAGAACCGCGTTAACACTGCTTCGGTTGCCTTTCCACAGGGCAGGAGCACAGGTCTGAAGACAGGCATCTATGCAAGCTGGGTGCATGGGGTAGTGCGACTGGAGATAGTCGCTGGGAGGAACGGTCAGGTCAATCAGCGATCGACTCTTGCGCTGGCCAGATGTGCACTCCGTCTCCAAGTGCTTCTGGAAAACCGGACCAAAGCCATATCCAACGACCTCCATCGCCTTGTACCACAATTTTCCTGAGGCTGGATGGTTTATTGGTGCCAGAACAGCACGCGGAGCACCTGTCTCCCGTCAGCCATCTGTCTCGGAAAGGTAATTGGAAGCCGAAAACTCACTTTTCTGGTATGATTCTTCGATGCGGACAAGTCCACGGCAGTGTTCAGACCACACATCGCCAACCAGGGAGGAAATCTTGAAATCAAACCATGGGTCGTTTTTGCCGGTACGACTGGCCATGCTCAGCATGAGTTTTGACTTTTCGTTCTCCTCCAACACCAGTGCCTTGGGAAAAGTGATGTTGCGGACATGGTATGTCGGATTCGAAGGGCGAGGCTTCTGCTCAAGGATAGAGAGTGCTTCCGATATCTGAGAAGCACCCTCAATAGCCATTGCTATGAATCCAGCGGCTGGAAAGATAATTTCAGGACCCATCTGCTAGGTATGAGCTTCTGCGGACGTGGAGAAAGGACAAGTATTACTCACCTTATGATCCACGAGCCACGAGAGGTCGTCAACTAGGAGAGCCTTTTTCCACACAGGGGCATGGTAAGAAGTGCCAAGTGTCTTGGTGCCAATCAAGTCATGGTGAGGGAAGAGACGATTCCTCCAGTCTTTGCTCGCTTCGCTCTCGTACCAATACTTTGTGGAATGATTCCAAGCATAGTTTGGCAAATCCACTATCACGGATGGCTTGGAAGAATCGGCGCCATTCACTCTGGCCAAATCCACCTTGGCGTCTGCGACGAAGAGTCTTCCTGCAACGTCAAACATGGAGTTTACCGAGTCTTGACCGCGACTGAGGGCTGTGCAGTATTGGACACCAGCGCCTTCGCTAGGCAGCGTCTTTTTGATTTGGGAAATAGGACCTGCCAGAGCACCGCTCGGCCCAATCTCTATCAAAAAGTTGGCGCCATTCTTGCCCGAAACCATTCTCTCAACGGCCTGGTCAAACCTGACAGGACAAACCATGTTTGCTTTCCAATACGGAACGTCGGTGGCTTGGTCAAGCTCTTTGCCAGTGACTGAGGAAAACATTCTGGCACGAGCTGCGGACAAAGGTTCAGGCTCGAACACAGGACTGAGCATCTCCTCGTACTTTCGACCAATTGCATCCATGAACTTGGAGTGATAGGCCAGATCAACTTGGAGGAGCCTTGCAAAATGGCTGTCGTCGACCAGACGAGTCTTGACCTCATCTAGTGCGGACAAAGTTCCAGAGAGAGTAACCGAGTTGGGGCTGTTGTAGCAGGCAATCTGGACCTGGTCTTCAAGGCCGGACAAGTAGCTCTCCATGTCGTCCGGTCCAAGCCCAGCTGCGAGCATACCGAGGCCAGATTTTGTTGATCCACTGCGTTCGACTACGGCTGCTTGACCTCTGTAGTATGCGGCCTTGATGGCATCTTCCTGGCTCAAGAGGCCAGCAGCGCATGCTGCCGCAATCTCCCCTGAGGAATGACCTACTACGGCCTGCGCTTCAACATTCCAGGTCCTCAAAATATCGGTAATAGCAAGTTGCAGAGCAGTGACCAGCGGTTGGCTGAATTCCGGTTGACGAAGCACTTGTGGGCTTCGCACCTCAGTGAGCTCGCCTGTTGAAGATCAGCGGAGTCCTTTTGGTTGCATTGGGCGACTTACCCAGCAAAGTCCACTTGGGAGGGTTGGGCAGGCTTTGCAGCACTTTGTCCAAGCGCTGTATCAGAGCCTTCGCTTCCGGAAAAGCCTCAATAAGCCCTTTTCCCATTTGCGACCATTGCGCTCCTTGCCCAGTGAACACAAACCCTATGCGGGGCGATTCGGCTCCCTTCTTGCCGAGTTTGATAGAAGCCTCATCGATGGAATTGCTCTTTGCGACCAAGTAGCCGCGATGGAAGTGCCGCGTCCGACGCTCAGAGAGCGTGTACGCGAGATCCGGCAACTTCACACTGACTTCTGGATTGATTAGATGGGTGGAGAGCGCTTTCACGTTGGCCAGAAGCGCGCTTTCGTCGTTGGCAGAAAACACCAAGGTGAAAGCGCGGCCCTCTTCCGCTTCATCGTCGTCGAAAAAGTTGTCGAGGTCAGAGACGCGTCGGTGCGACGAAACATGGGTGGGCTTTGACCACTTGGTCGCTTCTTCGACGACGACGTGGGCGTTTGACCCTCCGTATCCGAAAGAGTTTACGCTGGCTCTTTTGACTGCCGTCTGTGGCCAGCTGATTGCAGTTCTCGTGGCACGAACTTTGAGCTTTTCAAAGTCGACTAAACTACTGGTTAGCAAAGTGACGTTGTTGGCGCCGAAGACGTACTCTTTGGGCTGGGCGTGATGAAGGTGGGGTTTCCTGGAATGACGCCATTTTCGATCGCAAGAACGGCCTTCAGAAGACCAGAAATACCGGCTGCTGGCTCGGAATGGCCCAGATTGCTTTTTATCTGCGCATTGTCAGCCGCGCGAAAGTCAGGTTAAGGTGTTGGGACGGGGCATTGCGCACCGAGCCAATGACGAGCGGTTGGTCACGGCAGGCGCTAAAAACCGAAGAGGCGCCCGACACCTCGGTGGGATCTCCTGCCTTTCGCACCATCACATCAGCATCTCGACATCACCAAATCTCGTCGCTGTCTACGAACCTGCGTTCCGGTACCATGGCACTCGAGGTATGCCGTCTCGCTCAGGTCCGATATACCTGCGTTTGCGTACGCGGCTCTGATCGCTGCAGCTTGCGCCTCAGCACTTGGACTCGCGATCCCAGGTGTTCTTCCGTCGCTGTTTGTTGCGGTTCCACGAATGACAGCGCGGATGGGGTCGCCATCTCTGATGGCATCATCCAGGCGCTTGAGCATCACGGCATTGACTCCCTCGGCTTTGATATAGCCATCGGCCTTGACGTCAAACGTGTGACATTTTCCGCTCAGAGAACTTGCGCCCTTCATGGGCCCAGCTAATACCCGTTAGCCTTGGCGACAGTATGCCACAAACAGAATGCTTACTATCCATCACATGTTCAGGACTCAGATAAAGATTGGCGGCAGCGACGATTGCTCCGTCCGTCTCCTTCGACTGCAGGTACCGGCAGGCAACGTCAAGAGCCACCAGACTTCCGGAGCAAGCCGTATCTATCGTCATGCTCGGTCCTTTTATATTCAGGAAATGGCTCAGCCTGTTGCTTAGGATGGCTCGTCCTACTCCAACAGTGACGCCGGGAACTCGGTCGTCTGGGTCTCGAGCCTGCATGGCTTCATAGTCTGTGCAAATACGGCAATGGTCAACAGAACGAACCGTGAACAGACAGAGGTAGGTCTCACCGACGGCGTAAGAACCAACAAAACACCCAACTCGAGCGCCATCGACCGATTCCAGAGGAATTCCTGCATTTTCAAGACATTCGTAGACAACTTCGAGAAGTTGTCGCTGCTGTGGATCCATCGCCAATGCTTCTGCTGAAGAAATGGAGAAGAACGGGGCATCGAATTCCTGAGGGTCGACGTTTTCCAGAAACATGCCGCCTGGGGATCTCATCGTCTTGGGTTTTCTAGATCCATCAAAATGCGTCTTGAAGTTGAAGCGTGATTCCGGAGGCTCATTGTTTGCACAACCCGCTCTTTCGAGGAACTTCCACAGCTTGTGAGGAGAGGTGCTCTCTCCGGGGAGCCGGCAGCCCATACCGACCACTGCCACAGGATCTTGTCCATATGGTTTCGGCTCCGGCTTGGGCGCTTTGACAGATCCACCGTCCTTCTGGGAAGAAAGACCACCACGGGGCTTCGCGTTTGAATCATTGGCCGTCATGTTAACGAATTGACTGTAAGAGAAAGAGTTCTGATAACGAAATTGACATAGTTCAGGACTTCAAGGCAATTAGATCACTTTAAACCCAGAACGTCCCTGGCAAGGAACCTCGACATCTTGCTATGATGTCAACAACACATCCGATCTTCTCACACACTGATCGAGCTGGGTAGATCTGGGGTCCTCGTCCAAAGCCACCTTCCGCATCATGCTTGCAACCGCGCCACTTGGTGTATCTTCTATCTGACCGGAGGTGTTTAAAATCGCCACATGGGGGGCCACGTTTACTCCCAAGCCATTTAGAGCGCGCATGAAAGAGATCGTCTGTCAGATTTGGGCTTCTCATTACGTCCCGTTACCACCTGGCCCAGCATCGATGTCCTCCAAGCCATGGCCTGGCAGAAATACGACTTGGTACATGAGGCGCATCCCCAAGGCGCCCGTCAGAGCTGAAGCCAAAGGATCTTGAGGATTCACATTCGATTGTCATAGAGGACGCAGTCAAAGGGTTGTTTCCTGGGTCTTGAATTGTTCGTGCAACTGGGCACACTTGGACTGCATAGAGAAATGCAGTCAGAACCAAAAGGTCTGGAAACGTACCAGGGAATACTATACAGCCTGATGAGAGATCTTAGGCTACTATCTACCTATTCGTGCATTCTGAAGAGGTCTCCGATAATCGCCCACTTCCAAATTCTCGGATTTCAACTTTTTTTTAAAACAAAATCTTTCAGGAAGAACTTCCTTGGTTGTCTTTCGAAACTAGACAAACGGGCTCCATGGTGCGAAAGGCTCCAGTCCTCGGACACTCAAGGCTGGGCGGACCCGTCATCATGCACGACGCCGGGACAAGGTACTTTGGTGGTACCCGCATGCACCGTCAGCTTAGATGCTGCAGGCACATATTCTTTTTGTTCGGGATGCACATTCAACCCTTCACGATGGCATCGGCATCGACTATTATTTTACAATTTGTAAGTTTCTCACAATGTGTAAGCTCAGCATTATTTTCAGACGCTGTTTTATTCCTGAAGTTCTGGATAATGGCCTCGTTACCTCAAGTCCAGATTCAGACGTCCGCGGAGCTCTGCTGTTCTAGGCTCCGTACCCAAGATCCTCGTGGCACGCGAACGCAAAAGGGGAGGCCATACGAGAAGTATCTTAGGGAAATTCGTACGAATCAAACCGCGCAAGGAAAACGCGAAGTGGCAGAGACGAAGAGCAAAAATGTGTGGAGAAAAAGATGCGGTTGGCATTTGATTCGCCTGGCCACTTGCGAAAACTGCGTTTGTGTGATTACCGCAGCGACCTTTGGCAATGCCATGCTTCCCCCTTGAGTCTCATTCCACAGTCTAGAACCCCAACTCGTGGCAGTTTCTTGGTGTGAGCATGAGGTTGGTGTTTCATGGCTTTGCTGATTCTCAGCGGCTTTGTGTAGTCTCCCGTTTCTGCGGGGGCTGGTGATGAGGTTGACAAGTGGCAACGAGACCTAATGCTGTTCGATCTTCTAGTCCAGACCCATCTCTGCACCTTGGCAGTCGGACTTACACGTCCACCTGCAAGATTACCCCTATTTCTCAACGGCCTTGTACCGCCAGGAGACACAAGCCTGGGGCTTGGTGGAGTACAAGCAAGTCCCAGACTCTTCAACTGACGAGTCTAGATTTCCAGATCTTGCGTCTCTACTCTTCCAAAGGCGGCTCTCGACCCCTCCAGCTTTGGTGGCTCTCCTCAAACTCTGGCACGATCCAAAATCCACAACGACATACAAGCATTGGACTGCAGGTGGCAATTCCCGAGCCTCCAGGCCTGATACCAGCCTCGTTCAGTCGCAACAACATCGGAGGGCTGCGTGAATCTAGACTCTAAGTTCTCAACACGCCTGCGATGGTATTCCCGTCATGGGTGGGATCGCGTTACTATGCTGGAGAAGAACTCTACATAAAGCCAGACCGGCGTACCTCAATCAGCTACTATCCTCGTCACAATCATCACTCAAATCCTGCAGTCTCAAAGCTCAACGGCACTTTCCACCATGTCCAACTTGCGCAAAGTCGAGTTCAAGACCATTGATGGCCTCCTTCTGCGGGGTTTCTTCTTCCCCACTGCCAACAGAGGCCCCGGCATCGTCATTACCCCCGGCGTGAGCATTTTGCAAGTCCCATAAGTTCTCAAACTAACAACAAGGTAGTTCAACTGCGTCAAGGAAATGTTCGTCCTGGACGTTGCTGAGCACTTCCAACGCAACGGTATTAACGCGTTGGTCTATGATCCGCGGTCTTTGGGCGAGAGCGAAGGTCTTCCGCGCAACGACATCGACCCAGTCAAGCAAGTCTCAGACTACTCGGACGCTCTCTCGTTCCTCATGGCTCAACCATCAGTCGACGCTCGCCGGGTAGCGTTCTGGGGAATGTCCTTTTCTGCGACCATCGCTCTCTGCGCTGCGAGTATGGACAAGAGGGCTCGTCTGTGCATCGCCATTTGTCCACTCCTGAACTTCGAATACACGCCTGAGAAATTTCCCAAGGTCCTCCTCCAAAGCATGCGAGACAGGCAATCCCAGGCCCTCGGCAACTCGCCACTGTTCCTGCCTGTCTTGATGCCTGATGGGAAGAACCCCGCCGGCTTGGGTTTCCAGACGAGCGCGGACGAGCTCGATTACATGATCAACGCCAAAGCGCGCGGTGCCCCCAATTACGAGAACCAGACCACATTGCAGTCGTACTACAAGCTTGTTGTCTGGCAACCCCACGGCATCATGAGGCACATGACGCCGACGCCGACGATGATGATTATCCCGGAGAAGGACGTCATTTCGCCTCCTGAGGAGCAGCTTGCTTTGTTTGACACTTTCCCGGAACCTAAGAAGTCACTCATTGCTCCTGGAAAAGGCCACCTCAACGTTTTGAGCGGGGAAGAGTTTCCACTGCTCATGAATCAACAAGTGAAGTTTCTGCACAGAATAATGGCTTAGCGGCATCGATCCGTGAGGTTTAAAGTCTTCTTGGATTTGGCTCAGGACTGAGATTGCTCCTTTTCTCTTTCTTCTTTCTATCCTCTTTTCATCTTGTGTCGCAGTTCATCTTGTCATTTAATCTATTCATCTATCAAGATTGTCTTCTTCAGAGCCATCTCCATTTCAAAGCAATGTGAATGAGTGCTGCGAAGGCCGTAACTCATTATCGGACGGAGCGCAGTTATAAAGTATACATCGTGACAAAATCCGAGACCAAGGCTAGTAAAGATTTCTCTCCTGACACAACACCCTCCTGACGCGCATCTCACTGAAAGGCGATTCTGACCCCCAAACTTCCCAGTTTCGGCCGAGGCGCAAAACGATCTCTCGCCAGCTCAACATCCGATTTGTCAGTCTCGTAGAGTTTTGCACCAGAGATAAGCGGTGAACGGAAGAAGTTTGCCAATCCGATATACAGTTCAGCATATCCGAGCTGGATGCCCGTGCAGCTACGAGTGCCCTTGCCAAACGAAACCATATATCGGCTCAGCTGCCTGCCATCCGGAGCCTTTGGATCGCCCAGCCACCGTTCGGGAATGAAAGAGAAGGAGTCTGGGAATATGTCCTCATCGTGAGACACGGCGTAAGTATCCATCGAGACCATAGTGCCAGCCGGGATAGTCCATTTGCGATATTGCAGTGTCCCATTGGGGGAGGCTCGCGGCATGCGCTGGGATGTTCCGTAGCTGAGACGCAGCGCTTCTTCAATGCACGCCGAAAGGTACGGGAGTTGGGCCAGGCGATCCCAGTTTGGGAAGTTCTGGGCATCTGGAATTGCTTCCGTGAGTTCGGCCACCAACTTCTCCTTGATTTTTGGGTTGTCGAAGATGTGGAAACACGCAACTACCAAGGTGCGCATTGTTGACTCAACTCCGGCTCCGATGATGCTGATTGATTCATGTTGGAGTCGCGTCAGGGTCAGCTCTTCGGCAGGGAGGTTGGAATGAAGCAGAGAGCTGAAGATTGTGCCTGCGTTCTTTTCGCCTTTGCCTCCAGCGGAAAGCACCTCGACAATTTGCGAAGTAAGTTCCTGTGAATGTTAGCATTCACTGATCCATCAGGAACGAGAGGGCAAAATTGGCTCACAGTATTGAAGTGAATCACAGAATCCATCTGCGGCTGCAAGAACCTCACGATGCGGTCAGGAAGCGACTGCAAGACGCGCGCCACGAGCGGCACATGAACCAGCCAGTGGGTCGGTTCAAGAAGATCAATCATGGCTTGGTTCAGAGCAGAGTGGAACTCTGGACTCTCGATGAAATTGTAGTGTCTCTCGTACGCAAAGGCGACGATCGTATCGGATGATAGACAGCCCCACATCCTGTTTAGACTCAGAACACGACCTGTGCCTACGTACTCCCGTTCGAGGCGAGCCAGAATCTTTTGCATGCTCTTCTGGATCTCCGGTGCAAACTGCGCGACTTTTCTTTTTGAGAAGAAGGGGTTGAGTGCGGAACGTCGCTGCCGATGTTTGTCATGTTTCGGGGTAGCAAACGCGGATAGGGGGTTCCCAAATCGGTGAGCAATTTTCTCTGGCTTGTTTACAGGCCTGTTGGGCGAGTACATTGTCTCATGGTATGCTGAGTCCTGAATGTGTAGCTCATCCGGAGTGATGCGAATGATTGGACCTGAGAGACATGAGCAGAATTCGCCCAGGAGTATTCATGAACAGACCGTATTGCTGGTGCCATTTCTGATACTTGAACGGAAATTGCCCGCCTTCTCCATGGAACAGTTCGTAGTAGATCTCGACATGGTAGGTAAGTGCGGCTAGCCTGGGACCAGGAAATTTCGCAATAGGACTAAAATAGAGCCGCCATAGACTCAGAATGATACAGTAAAGCACGCATCCAGCTCCACAAATGATGAAGGCGTTGAAAGGGTCAGAAAGTATTGCAATATCGGTAATCATTTTGATTGCGAGTCTGCCTGATACTGAAATCGGAAAAGGTCAGAAACACAGTTCACAACTTTCTCATAAACTTCTGAGGAAATCCCCCAGGAAGAAATGTCCTGAGCCAAGACAAGCTCCTCAGCTTCGCTTACCTGCAGAACCCTCTGGCAATTGCCTGATAGTGTTCTGCAGGTAGTACGCGGTGATTGGTGTGCATGTCTTGGCTTGGAGGCCCTGGCAGATCATGGCACTCGCGTGGCACCGAACAAGAAAGCAATTCTGACGACAGACCAACCCCAGATGCACGAAACCGTGTTCTTGAGGCTGAGCATTCCCCGGCCCGCTGGTTGCCTTGCCGCTTTCAGCTAGTCACTGAATAATCGGCTGGGCGTGTTGGCCCCCCTCGTCCAGGGAACAAAGAAAATGACGTCCTGGGCGCATAATGGCGGCCGGGTGCAGTTTCGTCCGGTTTTTTGTAGTTTTTACCAATCAAAAGGATGATGGTTTCAGATCGCGATTTGAACTATAAGAGATTGGTGAATGCTGCGAGTGGATGAGGTTCTGATCAACCGACGTTAAAGACTTCGACAATCCAAAAGCTGCAACTAACGCCAAAACCTCATTCCTCTGTCCAAAATGTCAGCAAACACTGTCTACTTGATCACTGGTGCCAACAGAGGTATTTTCCTACTCTGACCCATTTTTGCAAAGTCGAATCGGAACTGATGATGCAGCGCAGGTATTGGAAAAGGCCTAACCGCGACCTACCTTGCTCGCGACAACACCACCGTCATTGCTGCCGTTCGCAATGTCGCTTCGGCCGATTCTCTGAACGACCTTCCCAAGGGACAGGGGAGCAGCCTTGTCGTGGTTCCTCTCGACAGCAGTGACGAGCAGGGCCCCGCAAAGGCCGTGCAGCTCCTGCTCAGCAAAGGCATCAATCACATTGATGTGGTCATCGCCAACGCGGGCATCTCTGACGACTCCTCTCCAATTGCGACACTCTCCGGCAGCGTCATCAAGCAGCACGTTGCCGTCAACGCATACGGACCCTTGTTCCTCTTCCAGGCCGTCCTCCCTCTCCTCAACCAGTCGAAGAACCCGAAGTTCGTGGCGCTTGGTTCCCCCATTGGCTCTATTGGCAACATGGAGAGCCGTCCCTTCCAGATGTCTGCCTACGGAATCTCCAAGGCGGTGCTTCACTACATTCTCCGCAAGATCCACTTCGAGCATGCCAACATTTCCTCGTTCCCTGTCGACCCTGGGTAAGCTCCGCATAAATTTTGGCCTCTGATGCATCTTCTAATGAGTGAAAAGCTTCGTCCAGACCGACATGGGCAATGCCGGAGCCGCCATGTTCGGCCTCAAGGAGGCCACCACTACAATCGAGGACTCGGTGAACTACGTTGTTTCCACCATCGACGGTGCCACCAAGGACAAGACTTCCGGCCGCTTCCCAACCATCGAGGGCGGAGAGTTCGCTTGGTAAGCTCTCAGATATCTGCGGAAGTGATTCCAGGTCAGGTCTCTTGTCTCGCCAAATTGGAAGGGCTTCCATGAAGTGGTGAAAATGTACAGAAATGTCAGGTAGCAAATTGGATGTCTTTTTGATTAGTATACAAGCTGTCTTTTTTGTTCCGCTTTCATCAAACAGCCGCCCGGCTAGCTCAATCGGTAGAGCGTGAGACTCTTAGTTCACCAGCTCTTCAAGATGCAGTGATCGAGGACATCTCAAGGCTGCGGGTTCGACCCCCGCGTTGGGCTCAAATCCCGACAAATGTCTTTTTGTTCTGTTGGGTGTGGTGGTGTGGTGTGGTTCGGTTTTGGGGGGCCCGGTGGTGATGAGATTTTTTTGGTGACGCGCACGGACCGTGAACAGATCCGGCCACAAACGAGCCTCTGCATCATTGGCTGGTCGATTCGAGATGGTCAAAAAGGTAATCTGCGGCTCATGAGTTGCGGATGCTGATTGTGTTCTTTGTTGAGGTGTTTGCGCTCGCTGCGTTGCCCCCAAAAACTTCATTCCCACAAACAAGGAGAAACAAAGCATGGCAGCAAAGAAATTAATGCAATTATAGGAATCAAAACGAGCGACAGAGGACCACCGAGTTCAAAAAACACATGTAGAGAGAATTACGACCGACAAAGCCTTCCATCGCTTGAAACCACCCAAGCGTCGCTTCCAACCATTGTTGGACCGTAAAACAGGTCTCTGTTGTCCCACTTCTTTTTAATTCGAAGCAGCTTCTCGTAGTTGACACCGTAAAAGTCCTCTTTCCACGTCTGAAGAGCAAAGTTGGCCTCATTAAGATAGGTACCAGAGCCTGGAGTCACTTCCGTTATTTTCGGTACCACAACTTCGTTGAGTTCGTTTAGTTGTGCGACGTTGGCTTCGCGCGGGGCCGAAAAGTTCCACAGCGTTTGCAAAAGAGAAGTGATGACGGACGAGCGCCACTGCGGGAGCACGGCGTTTGCGGCGACCGCCATCTTGGCGTTTGACTTGATGGCCGAGAAACCGAGATAGGCGTTCGTATTTTCTGCGAGAAATCGCAGGGCTTCGACGACTCCTTCATTGTTTTTTGTGACAGCCTCGCGGGGTATCAGGCGTCCGCCCATAAGACGATCGACGGGGTACACACCTCCCGGCAGGGGGCCAAGATACAAAGAGTAGTGGTCGAGAAAGTTTGAGTAAGAAGTGACGTTGAGCGAGTAAGCGACCTTCAGCCGATCCAAGTTATCCGTGAATGGCTTCAGTAGATTCCGGGTCTGGTCCTCCGTTGCACCCGGATAGGTCAGGGGCTGAATGAGGAACAAGTTGGCGGATAGTAGGTACGTGGCACTGGCCCCTGAATCGACTATCGCCGGGACATGGGCTTGCCATGAGCTGAAAGCCTGCCAGAATGTGTCGTTTGTGATTCCCGAAGAAGTGAAACTCAAGGCAGCACCGCCAAACCTGCGATCTTTGTAGGCGCGAACCGTCATGGAGACAACGACTCCGAAAGCGCCAGGACTGCCGCCGCTGAGAGCCCAGTAGAGGTCTTTGTTCTCTTTTGGCGTTGCAGTGATACGTCTCCCATCGGCAGTGACGACCTCCCATTCCAAGACTTGGTCTGCTCCCATACCGAAGCTGCTGGTCAGAATACTGTGGCCGCCACCTTGTGTGAATCCGCCGACAAGTCCAACTGAAGGACAACTACCACCAACGACAACGAGCCCATTTGCTTTGGCAACTGGATACACGTCGGCTCCACGGACACCAGCGGCCATCTTCAGAGCAGGTCCGTTGTAGTAACTGCTCTTGTATTTTTTGATTACTTGAGTCGACTTCATGTTTGAGGTCCACAGGCTGAGGGCGCCATTTCCTACACTTTTCCCAAGAAAACTGGAAAGAATCAGCTCACAATACGCAGATGTCCTGGAACATTCCATACTCATGGCCAGTGTTCTTCACAAAGAAGCGAATGTTCATCTTTTGCGCAAATTTGACGCCAGCTGCAATGTCGTCTGCGGAAGAAACGTCAATCGAGTAGTCTGGATAATTTCCCAGCTCGCATGGTTGCTCTCGAGGCGTGAATGGATCACAGCTCCCGTTCTGGAACCAGGGCATCATGACGCTTGTGCTTGAAGTCTCGCTTGGATATGTTAGACAGCTTTCTCGGATCAGGGGGCGGTCTGCGTACTGCACGAGAGGAAACGCCCATTGCTCCTTCAAGTAATCGCAGTCCTCCTGGTTGTAAAATGGGTCATGACAGACATGTGCGAGAGGAATATTGGAGATCAATTTTCCGCCAACAGTCTTGTTGAGTTGTGCCCAGTCTTTCACACTTGGCCAGCACTCATCTCCAGGCATGCAGCGACATGCTGACTTTGGGTCTTTGGGGGGTATGGCAATCGAAAAATGGAGGTTGAATAGGAGCAACGCAAAAGCCACCCAAGGCAAACAGATGGTACGAATCATGATAGAAATGAAGACAAAGTGATCTCTGCTAACTTCAACGAAAGGTGCAGAACGTTTAACTCACTTACCACCATTGTCTTGCACATATTTAAGCCATTCTTCTTCTCGATGTGGAGTTTGATCGAATTCGCCCCTGGCCCCATGACAACCGCCAAAACTCGAGCGTTTGCCATCTCAGTCAGGTACTCCACACAGCCATACCAACATTGTCCTCGTGTTGATTTCGATATCTCAGCTAAGCTCCTTCGGACCTGAGACCTGAGTGGCTATGTCGTCGCTGTCTTGAGCCAAATGGCGTCCATAACATGAAGCGCCGAATTTCAAGAGTCAGAAGATTTGCATTTCAATCAGTACTCATCTCCGAAGCCACCTCCGTCGATATTAAATTGTTTCAGTGTCTTTGGTTGAAGAACCGAGGTCGAAATCGACCTCGGACTGTTGGAGTAAGCAGCTTTGAGTTTTTCATGGGTATTGAAGGAAGATCGAGAACCATCACTGTGGAATGACAGCTTTCCTCTCATGAGAAGAAATTCGAAGGGATTGTGACACGTCAGGCTGGCTCAAGTCTTTCGAAGAGGTGATCCTTCTTTGTCGCAGTTGAGCGCAAGGAGCCTCTCTCTCCGCGATGTCCCAATTCCAGCATAGCCACGGTTTGCACTCTGCCTTGGATTCAGCCATTACTCTGGTCGCCACTTGAAAAAAGTCTGGATCATTCAAAGGCTCGGTAAATCGATGTGCGCCTTCCACCTTGCTTTCTTTTTTGATTGTGCACAGGAGTCTCTAGGCAACTCTGCTCTTCTGCTCCTTGTGTCGGGTGCTTGCATTGTTGTTGTTGGGGGTGGCAAAGCACAACATGCAAGTATCCTTTGTGTGTCGAGCCAAGGCCTCTCGATCGCTCGATTCGACACTGTCGGAACGTGGCTGGGGAATGCATCGGTCCAGATCAAAGCTTGTCGGGAGCAGACATATTTCGTCGCACAAAGAGAAAGGTCGAGCCCAAAGCGAAGACCCCGTCTAAGCTTGCTCCTAACGTCAATCAAAAAATACAAAGATGAAGGACTTCGATCGAGGGTTCCAGTGAACTATTCGTACTCACCAGCACTCCCAATTGCTTTCCCCAACATTCAGCTTTCCTCTCGACCATCATGTCCGCAACCGTGTCTGCCAAAGGCTCCGACTATTCCATCAAGCCAGTGCATGATGACGCAGAGCCGGACTTCGATGCGCCAAAAGTGCCGACTTCGAATTCGATCGACGAAGCGATCAGTCCACTTGAGAAAGACGAGATTTCAGCTCTCAGCCTCGACACGCAGAGCTATCCAAATGGATTCTCTTTGGCGATGATCCTCTGCGCGTTGCTGCTGAGCATGTTCCTCGTAAGTGGCATAAGCACGACGCCGTATTTTCAAGCCTCACCGCTGACGCCGAACAACACAGGTCGCACTAGACATGGTAACTTGACCCCCAAGCCTCAACACCGAGGCAAAAATTTTGTTTTTTTGTTTTTTTGCTCCAGGCTGACCTGACCGGTACGGCAAAGACCATTGTGGCTACAGCGATCCCAAAGATCACTGATCAGTTTCATCGCCTCGATCATGTTGGGTGGTACGGCTCCGCATTTTTTCTGACGTTGGCCGTATTCCAGTCGTCATGGGGCAAGGCTTACAAGTATCTTCCTTTGAAACTTACGTTTTTTACGGCTGTGATACTTTTCGAGGCCGGCAGTGTCATGTGCGGTAAGTACTTGGAGCAAAAAGTTGCCCAGCAGAGTCAGCTAAGAAGAATTCAGGAGCTGCCCCCAACAGTACTGTCCTCATTGTCGGTCGTGCTCTGACTGGTGTCGGCGGCGCTGGCATCACTGGAGGCTGCTATATTATTATTGCCTACTCTTCACCTCCCGAAAAGACGCCTGCGTATGTCGGTCTTATCGGTGCGGTCTTTAGCTTGGCCAGTGTCGCCGGGCCACTTTTGGGCGGCGCCTTTGCCGAAAAAGTCTCCTGGCGTTGGTGGTATGTCACCTTGTCCATTTGTCGTTGCAACGGCTCACACTGTAAAGCTTTTACATCAATCTTCCCATCGGAGGCGTTGCGCTTGTTCTTCTGCTGCTCTTTTTCCGCACTCCGAGTACCGCGAAGCCGGTTCAGGCGACATGGAAGGAGATCTTGCTCCAAATGGACCCGGCTGGCACCATGGCCATCCTTTCCGGCTTGATTTGCTACATACTCGCCCTTCAATGGGGCGGTATCAGCAAATCATGGAATTCGAGAGACGTTATTGGCACTCTCGTTGGCTGGGTCGTCCTGACGATCGTGTTTGCTGTCCTTGAATGGTGGCAGAAGGAAAGGTCGCTCGTGATTCCTCGCATCCTGCGCTCTCGGGTCGTTCTCGTGTGCAGCCTGTTCATATTCTTGTGTGTAAACTGCTATTTTACCAAGCTTGAGGCTTTTACTGACGTCCCTTAGCATGAACGCGGCCAATTTCCTCATGATTTACTACTTACCGATATATTTCCAAGCCATCGATGGGGCCTCGCCCGCCATGAGTGGCATTCGGAATCTCCCACTTATTCTCTCTTCGTGTAAGACGATCGATCCCATTCTTGGAATGTCCGCTGACGTTAAACAGCAATCGCGACTTTGGTTAGCAGTTACGGCATCCGCTACGTGAAGTTCTTTCAAATACCCCTGACAGTCGGCACCATCTTCCTCACAGTGGGCGCCGGCCTTTTGTACACGCTTGGTCTGGATGCCTCGCCAGCAAAGTACATCGGCTACCAAATTGTCTTCGGAATAGGAGTGGGTACGTGCATCCAAGTCCCAATCATCGCAGCGCAAGCCTTCTCCGCAGTGGAGGATATTCCAGCGGTAACGGCCACGGTCCTTTGTAAGTGTAGTACACTCAAGACGTGTCTGTCTCTTTTTCTGACATCACCGACAAGTCTTCCAACTCGTCAGCGGTGCGCTCTCCGTATCTGCAGCCGAAAGCATCTTCGCCAATCGGCTTCTTGCCGCACTACACAGTTACGTCCCGGATCTCAATCCGGAGGCAATTATGGAGACAGGGGCCACGCAGCTGCGCAACATCTTCGACGGTCAGACGCTGTTGGGAATCCTGAGGTCCTACATGAAAGGGCTTGAGGCGGCCTGGGCTATGGGTACTGCTCTTGCTGGAGTGGCGTTCGTCATCTCCCTTGCGGCTCCTGCGAAACGCTTGCCGAATTCGGTTGGCATGGGCGCTGCTGCGTAATCCTTTTGCTGCGAATTTGGCGACCACTACTCGAGAAATAGCTTGATCCACTTAAAATTGACTTGTGCTTTTGATAGTTGTTCGCAATATTCTTGTGACTTGTCATTGGTGTTTGAATAAGGCCTCCAACATTCAGTGACGCGAGAACCAGCCAACCGTCATCTTGATCTTTTCTGGGAGATACAGGGAGCCCTCGACGGATCTAGCTGCGTCGAGATCGGGAACGTTGGTCCACTTAAGATGCAGGACGACACGGAGCGTTTGCTGATCCAGCGACGTGAAGATTGGGGGTGTTCCATCACTGCGGAAGAACACTTTGCGAGAAATTCCAATCTTTGAAAAACAAAAGAACGAGAGGTGTGCAAGTCGACCGACCTGCTGCTCTCATGATTTTGCACACAGAGGAGTGCCAGGTGGACTGGACAGTTGCAGATTGTCATAAGTCAAAGCAGGCGGCTGGTGTTGGGGGTTTGAAGATGCATTGATCCAGTGTCAAAACAAGATGGTCCAAGAATCCAGGCCCCAACTCAATGAGTTAAGGCGACAATCGCCTCGATCAAATCGCACATGTCCTCGCCAATCTCCTTTGGAATCTCATGCTCCCCATGGTGCTCAAACAGCGTACAAGATCCCACAGCGCACAGTGCCACCAGATCCAGTGAGTGGTTCCTCCATTTGTCCCTCCTCCCGATAACGTGCACGGTAGGGATGTCGATGCGGATCAAGTCGACAGTGGGATGAAACATTTGGTAAAAAGCTTCCCTCGAAGGCTTTGAGAAACCGTCATTCAGGCTTGCCAGGACCTGCTGCTTCTTCCTCTTCATCTTCAGTTCCGCCAGTCTTTCTTCGCCCCGGAGATAAACCGGATCGGTGATGAGATACTGCGGTACCTCATCTGGGCAGCCAGGTCGAACAGGGGCGCGTGAGGGAGATCCAAAATAGGCCCTCGTGTCGATTCCAGCGGATAGTGAGTGCGAGAATGGAATTGGCGAGCAAATGAAAACGGCGAATTCAAAGGGAGGCGGTATCCCTGTGAGCTTGTGGTGCAGCAGGATCGAAGCGGCCAAGGCACCGCCTTGACTAAAGCCCATCACACCATGGAAGGGCCCCTTTTCGCGAATGACTTCAAGGACGTACTCGTGCGCTTTGGCCACTTTGGCAGTCGTTGGTGTGTCGTACCAGCAGCTATATGGGCCTGTAAAGATCCCCGACACTCCAGGGGCGGGCTCGCACTCGAATCGACCTTCGAGGAAGGTGAACTCATAATCAGAAGGTAGTAACCGGCGGAAAGGTGCTGCAATTCATGAAATTGTCAAACGGTGGGACTGAATGTGGGGTGATAGGGTTTGAGGCGATCTACCCGTCTGTAAAGCAAATATCTCCGCATTGACCCCCATGCCATGCAAGCAAAGAATTTTGATGGACTTCATTTTCGCAGGAAGTGTGTCGAATGTGGACTTTGGATGGAAATGGAAAGGATTCTCATGGATACTTATCTGGACTCTAGCTGGCCGTGTCAGCCTGACGAGTCTCCGGAAATGAAGACACATCTCAAGGCTCCCTTCACAAAACCTGCCGCTCGCCACAACACCCTCATCCTCGATGCTCCCTTCGTCCGGATGATGTGATGGTTTCTCTCGAAAATGATTTCCCACCCAATGGAGCAGCCCAAGCAGGTGCCAAGCTCATGTACACACGGGCCGCTGCAGAAAGTCTCTTCCCGGCAGTGTTGCAAGACTGAAATCGATATCTGCCAGCCAAAACTTCAAAACATGCGGCTGCATGGAAACTTCCGTTGGCGAGAATTTGGTTGAGTCGACGGAGCTCTCCACGTTCAGCGAGAACACGTTCAGGCGGGCTGCGTTGTGTATGCCTTGCGTTACCTTTCCAGTTGTCTAGATGTGGTCCAGAGGTTTCGTGGCTTTTCAATCCGTAGAGTTTTCGTCTCGAGCAGCAGTTTTGTAGAATCTCACGTTGGTGGTCTAGATTTCTGGACGTTGTGTGTTACTCTTCAAAGCCTCAGGTCCACGCGTTGTTCTTGGGTTGCCGTTCTAGACCCGGAAAATTTTGAGATCTGACAAGGCTGATGGTCGTGGCTGCACATTTCAGAGATCTCGAAGCTCCCTCCCCCTTGGCATGTTGCACACGTAGCATAGTTCTGACTTGTGTACCGACGCGATAGAGGCAAAAGATGGAGCGATCCGGGCCGCTCTCTCCAGCGACTTACAGCTCTGGCCCTTCTTTCATTGCATCGTCTGAGGCAATTGCTCAACGGAGTGGCGACTCTGCCTGGTGTGGAGGAGTATGTATGACAGTACAGCCCCAAGAGCAGAGCACCTGAAGGCGAAATCTGAAGGATGCCTGGCGAGTTGGACTTGTTGGACGCAACGACGGCGAGGGTTTCGGTCAGTCCAGCCTGCATGCACAGCCCCAAAAGCAAACAAGTGAATCAAATAGCGAGCTGAATCGAATGTTCATCAGAATCGGTCGAGAGTGTCGTTATTGTGGCGTCTGTGGCGTCAGGGTAAGGTACGCGCTCGGACCTGCCGCGTGGAAGCGAGCCCCCATCGCAAGACCCACAAAACAACACTGCAAAACAGAGTGCAAAAAAAACGTACAATAGTCGGGATTCGCTGCTAGTCACCCACGCAGCTACTAATCGACCGCAAGGTAGCTAATCTATGGAAGAGCGGACGGGGTTCCGAGCTTTCTACCTGCTATGGTCGTACGTGCTAGTTAAGGAAGAAAAACCAATTTATGAAGACCAAAACCCCGCAGGATCGTGAACAAGGAATGACCTCTCCACACAGCTGTTTCTTCAAAATTCGGCGGGTTTGGACGCACTCTGATCACTGTTCAAGTCCAAAATTTCAAGGTCCGGAGTTTCTGGTGCCGGTCTGAATACCTACTCCACCATGCCAAGTCATGCCCTACACCAGGACAGTCTCGCGCATGCTTTGGATCACCAACTTCAGAAAG
This sequence comes from Phyllosticta citriasiana, assembly GCF_038021145.1. Lineage (NCBI taxonomy): Eukaryota > Fungi > Ascomycota > Dothideomycetes > Botryosphaeriales > Phyllostictaceae > Phyllosticta > Phyllosticta citriasiana. The sequence continues at coordinate 794,055 of NW_027117279.1, read as the reverse complement.
TCATTTGTTCTTGAAGACGCAGTTGACACGGAGTGATATACTCCGCAGCAACTACAGATGTCTTTGCATCAAACGAATCCCCACTGCGCTACAACGGTGTTAGTTTTTCCACCTTCTGAGCGTGTTCGATCAACTGTTCTGGACGTTTGGGTGAGCAGGAGTATCCTAGAAGTCGAGATTCGAATCAGCCGCTAATCACAGGCCAGGTTTATTGAATTTGTTCGATTCGATGCATGAACCCTAAGTGTAAAAATAGCTTTGATCGGGACTCTTCGACCTCCTTGTTGAGAGCACAGCAAAATTTGGGCCTCAAAAAGCTGCCCTGCATTTCCAATCGCACCTCGAGATGCATTCAGTCTTCGACCCGGCCAGATCTGCACCTTGACTCAACGTCGTCTCCCGTCGAGTTGGCCATCAAAACCATTTCCAGGTTTCCATCGCAAAGCACATGAAAGTGGCGCGCAAAGGGACAACAGCGAATCCGATGATGAAAATGATCAACAGACTACGACGAAGACGGCTTTACTGTAAAGGGGGATAATGTCCTTTTTCGCCATGCGCAAGCGCTACACCATGAGAAAAAAAGACACTTACCTTTGGCTGGATTTCGTGCTGGACCAAGGCAGCGTCATACGCGTTCTCGGGCAGGCAGGGAGACGACATGGGTGATGATGAAATGGTCGTCTTAGCATATCCCTTGCCTTGCAGGTACTAGGCTGCACGTCAACCCCACGTACCGCACCGCGCGCATCATCTCGCACGACCTGACGACGGCGACGATGACGACCGGCAGAACGCTTAAGTCGCTACGAATGCGCGGAGACGGGCTGACAAAACAGAGAGGCCATGAGACAAACATGGGCGCGTGCAGCGCTGCAAAGGACCGTCGGCATCGACGACGTCTTTGCCTGGCTTTGAGCGATCGGGCCAGCCCGATTGGGAAGCGCAGCCGCCGAGGGTCTCACGACAGGGACGTTGGACAAGTGCAGGTGGATGGGTGGGCGGGTGGTTCCGGTTGACATCCCATGATGATAAAAGGCCATGATCCATGCCATCACGCGCGGAGCCGGGGCGAGGCGTCGAGCACTAGAGGTCCAAAAAGGGCTTTGTCGATTCCTGAGGTGCTGAGTGCAACCGGTCTGTGTCGACGCCGCCGCGGGCACGCATTCCCCGCCGCTTGGTTTGTGCAAGTGCTGCCGATCTCCAGGCGCGCGAACAACGCCCGTCTCATGTGCCACCCGCATCAAGCGCAACAAGTCGGCTCTGGCTACTGATTGCTACTACCGTCGTCGCTGGGACGTCACACAGCTTTCCTTGTTGTTAAACTAGCGGGGGGGAAACGATTTATTGGGCCTTCATTCACTCATGACTATATATCACTGCACACCCCCGAGCCTCCTAGATCCTGAAAAACAAATGCTCTTTATGCGTAGTGTGCTAGCCGAGGAAATGGTCAAGTCAAACTTGCAAATCATGTAAGGGCTCTTGTTTGCTTCCAAATTTCTTCCAGTTGACCACGTCCAGACTAGACTCTCCCACAGTAGTCCTGAGCCAACAGGACGGCGAGAGACAAAAGGCCAGTGTGAGCGGTCATGTCGTTCTCCACGTCCGCCATGGACTCTCCATCAACGCGGTCAAAATCACTTTCGAAGGTCTGCGGAAAGTCGCGTACGCGCTACCCATCCCCCCCCCCCCCCCCCCCCCAAGTTCCACTCCCGCGACGCCAATCCATGCCAGACTAACCTCAAACCAGATGGATGACATATTCAATGACTCCTGCATACGTCCACCAGCGAGAGCGACTGATTCTGCTCCAACAAACTCTGTTCGAGACGTCCAAGGGCAGGCTTCCGGGCACAAGATTCAAATCGGGGACTTACCAATGGCCATTTTCCTTCCCACTTGACCCCAACGCGCTGCCGGAGACGATTGAAAGACTGCCAGACTCCTACGTCAAATACAATGTCAGCGCAACAGTATACACGGGGATCTTGTCCAAAGACCAGCACTGCAAGGAGCACATCCGCATCATCAAGACGCCGCCGCTGCCGGGGCCGGACCTGAACTTTTTGCCGCAGCAGATCCACCAGGACGTGTGGGCCGAGAAGCTGAGCTACACCATCTCGCTGCACAACCCCTACACGTACATTGGCTCGGCCATCCCCATCGACTTTCGCCTCACGCCGCTGCAGCGCGGCCTGCAGATTGGCAAGATCCGGCTCGACCTCGTCGAAGAGGTACTGCTCATCGTCTACAAGGATGGCGAGCCGTGGCAGAATCACAGCACGAGAAAGTCCGTCTTGACGACGACGACGAAAGCGGAGCCCAATGTCGTTGAGAAGAGGAGGAACGCGGCGGTGCGGGAAGTCAATGAGGATTCGTCTGCTGAGTCGGCAGAGGAAGACAGTGCGGCCGAGGAGGCAGGCAGCACCAACGCGCCCGTCGTGCTCGAGGACGAAGCTCTCAGCTTCCGCGTCGAGCTGCCAGTGCCTAGCACACCGTACATCACGGTGCAAGACATTGACAGCGAGCGCATCAAGTCGCGCCACCTGCTCTACATTACCGTCGAGCTGATCAACGCCGACAAGCACTCCAGCGAGGTAAGCCACCAACACTACCACCGCGTAGTCAACACCTCTGCATCCAAACCTAGGCGACTGACCGAATGAATCCAGATGACGATGAAATTCCGCCCCAAACTCTTCCTACCGCCCCCCAGCGTCGCGAACGCCTCGTCCTCATCCCCATCGCTGCTTTGCGGCAGCGACCTGTGGGACCAAATCACGCCGCCGAGCTACGGGCAGCACGTCTTCGACTGCCTGTGGAGCGACAGCTTGATTGACGAGCCGCCGCCCCCGCCACCGCCCGACCTCGTCGAGGTCAATTAGCTGACTGAGAGAGGAGTTCCGACGCTCGCGTGTTTTGGGTGGTGGTGGCGAGAGAAGAAGAGGAAGCGGGGGAGATGGGATGCTGGCGAAGCGTAATGATGATGACGATGACGACGACGTTGATGATAGCGTGCGAGAACGAACGAAAAAAGCAAGATGATTTTTGATCGACAGAAGACGCAACTTGGCCTTTGCAATTGGTGGAAGTGAAGCGAGAAAAAAACGTGAGCAGTGATTTGGCTGTGGTGCTCGTTGTGCTGGAGTTTCCTTCGCCGTTTGTTGCTTCTTGAACCCATCCCAACTCCGCTCGCCCTCCATCTCTTTTCTCTTCTTTGTTCTCTCTCATCCCTTCCTTCTCTGCGCGCAAAAAGAAAACTACGACTCAACAGCATTTTGATACGGCACACTTTTCGCGTCATCTTTCGGATTCCTTCTCGGTTCGGTTGTCTTACAACATGCAGGATGGCGAAAGAAATTGTGACGTACAGCGGTCGGCTTACAAAGTTGGGACATAGATTACACGATGCAGGAGGCGCACAGAGGCGAAGATGGATATTTGCCTTTTTCTATTTGCTTATACATACATATGTAGCTGATCTTGTGACCGTACGAAAGCGGCGGCCATCATAATAACTAATGGACCAATGCGGTCGTTGGTGGTGTATATAATCTCTTCATGCCTATTTGTGTGGTGAGTCTAAAATGCAGTCTAAATCTATGAGTCCCCATATTCTTGACCATGCCCGCTCTTTTGCCAGAAAGAATGCACGCGAAGTCTTCAGGTTGCGCCAATTCGCCTGGTGGTATCCATCGCAAATGCGCAAACAAATCAGTCTATTAAACTTTTCTTTTCCCAATAAACAAAACGACAATGTGACGGATTATTCGTCGCAGCAGCTCTTGAGCTCCACTCTGAGCTACTCACCCGCCGGCGGCGCCTCCTTCTGCGGCCGCCACTTCGCGCTCGTAATGGGGTTGACCTTGAGCGTGTACATAGTATCAATCTCCTCGAGAGAGCGACCCTGGCTTTCCATGACGAAAAAGAAGACGATGAAGATGAGGGCAAAGCAGCAGCCGGCAAAGATGAGGCCGTAAAAGTAGTCAATCGCGTCCGTGATGAAGCGGGTGAAGAAGCTAATGAGAAAGTTAAAGAGCCAGTTGGACGCTGTGGCCAGGGCCATGCACTTAGCCCGGTACGCGCTGGGGTACAGCTCAGCGACGACGGCCCACGACAGCGGTCCCCACGTTGTCGCGAACGCCGCCAGGAACAGGCACGCAAAGACGATCATGATGTTGCCTGCCGTCGGCGTCGATTGCGGGTCGTCGTGGTTCAGCAGGTACTGCCCAACGAACGAAAATACCATGAAGCACATGAACATCCAGGCCGCGCCGACCATGAGCGAGATGCGGCGGCCGCACTTTTGGGCCACGTAGATGCCGCCAAAGGTGCAAAAGACGTTGACAGAGCCCAGAATGACTTGGGTTTCGAACGAATTTTGCAGGCCGGTCGCGGAGAAGATGGTCGTGCCGTAGTAGAAGTAGTAGTTGGCACCCGTGAGTTGAGAGCCAGCCTGGATAACGACACCCAAAGCTGTGCGGTAGAGCATACGCGGTGCAGTAAATATTTCGTCTGATTTTCAAATGTGAGCCTGGGACCTAGTGATGGAATTCGAGGCAACTTACACCACGGGTGTCCGGAAGAAGAGTTGGCCTTGTCCTCATCGAGCTTCTGTTGAATCTCTTTGATTTCGGCTTCGATCACAGGGTCATACGGCTCCAGGTTGGCCAATCTGGCCATTGTTTGCCTCGCTTCGTCCGGACGGCCGGCACGGTATGCGTAGCGTGGTGACTCGGGAAGGAACAAAATACCCACGCCCAGAATCAGTGCAAAGGCGAAGGAAAGGCCGCCCGTGATTCTCCAGGAGCCGCTGTCAGACCGCGTCTCGGTTCCAAAATTGACGATTTCGGCAAACCAAATGCCGAGGGTGACGAAGAGCTGATACAGCGCAATGAGCGGACCGCGGATGGCCGGTGGCGCGCTTTCAGACTGATACATGGGCACCGTCACGGAGATGGCGCCAATGCCCATACCGTCGACCAACCGGCCGACGGCAAATTGAGCCCAGTGCGTCGTGGACGCAACTTCGATAATGCTGCCGACAATGGCGACAAAAGCACAGAGGGAAATGGTCAGGCGGCGACCAAGGACGTCGGCGACTTTGCCGGCAACCAGACAGCCGACCAAGCAACCAATGCTGAACAAGCCGACAATGGCACCTTGACGAGATGCGCTGAACGTGTGTGACCCATCGGCTTGCGGTTCACCGAATCGCCTCTTGTAGTTTTCCATTTCCAGAAAGCCTGATGAACCAATCAGCGTTTTGCTGCATATTCAGTAGGTCATGGATCATACCAGAGATCTGACCAGACTGGTAGCCAAACATGAAGCCACCCGTCGACGCGACTACACTGAGGAAGACGGCCAGAGCAGACAAGCCTCCATTACGGGTGCTGTGCTTCTCCTGGCCTGAGAGGCTGGGGCTGACGGTTTGGGGTTGCTGTTCAGCCATGATGATTGCCTGGCAAGGAAATTTGGCAAGTCCAAAAGATCAAGATGTGAGGACAACAAGTGTCAAAGATTTATGTCGCAGGCTGGGAGAGGGTACCTGGTCCGTCCGCCGTGGACCCAGGGCCAGGGACAACAAGGTGGGTCGAGGCCATTGGATGCCGACAAAGGCAAGAAAAGTCTGCAAAGAGGAGAAAAAACTCTGAAGAAGACTCTCTTCGCACATGGTGAAGATCGTTGGGCCCGGGGAGCAGAGGTGCAGGCGGAAGAATCGTGAAGGGAAAGCCGCCGGCCGGCGGCCGACAACTGGCCGGTGCGGTCGAGGGTTGTCCGGGCTTTCGTGGAGTCTTCTCCGCCGTCGGTCCACTGGAGTCTGGTGGTCTCCGCTCGGGAGATCGCTTCAGGGCTCTTTTCTTGTCAAAGCGTCCGTCGACCGACGTCCGTCTCTTGACTGCGCGGTTGCGTTGCCGTTGAGGGTAATCGAAGCGCAAATGGTCATGATACGGACCTCTAAAACGGAAGACCGGCCCTCGCTATCAGCATGTTCGCCGCCAGCTTTCGTCACTTTGATGCTTTTTTATAGATCATGTCGCGTCGTGTTTCGGCTGTTGTGTAACCAAAGGCCCAAAGAAAATTTGTCCTCCCCTGCGTCGACAGCTACGTAACCTGCACATCAACTTTCCATATTCGTTTTCCTCGCACCTCGCCCAACGACGCACGGCGCTCTCGACACCTCAGTCGAGCTCACTCAGCTCGATATCCGTACAGCCGCTGCAATGCGCGGCTCCCGTGCCTCACCTCACTCCTCCAACGTCTCGCTCTCTACCCAGACGCCACGCCACGCCGCGCCACTCCCCCGCTCACTTGAGTGCGTACACAGACAGCCTGGCAGATGGCCACATGCTGAGTTCGAGATGCCCTGCGGCGACGGAAGCAGGTCCGCCCGGCTCACATCACACCCACGGATTAAAGGGTGCTGAGAGGCGTCCCGTCGCCGCGCCGGTCAGCCAACCAAGCATAGCAACCGCCGATGGCGATCGAGTGGGAGCGACGTGGGTGGTCAACAGCAGCGAGTGCGCTGAGGTCTTGGTTGCACGCGTGGCAATGGAAGAAGGCCAGCCGGAGTGAAACCACGCGAATGAAATGCAAAGATGTATACGGGACGGGTGCGACATCATGTGTGCTCGCCACACCACGAAGAAATTGGGGGGCGCGTATGACACGAGCACAGCGAAGGCATTCAATGTGGACCAGAATATGGCGACACAACCCAGTCTCCCGCAACCCTCTTCTCAAGAATCGGCGATACCACTCCGACTCCGACCAGCGACCAGCAGCATCAGGAGCACCTCGACACTCGCAGTCAGTTAAGCTCAGAATACGTTGCTCGCCAAGCGACTCGGTCCAAGGAGCACCCTTCAACGGCCCTCTGCTGCCAGCGCAGCATCCGCACACGGCGCGACGTCACAGATGCCATGTTCGGCAATCTTTAGGCAACCTGCCTGGCTGTCCCGGTCTGGACTCTCTGCCTGGTCTAGACAGACTTCCCGCGCCCCCCGTCCGCGGGTCTACCTTATGCGGGGATACGTAGCAGGGGTGGGCAGGGATGGCTGGTCTCTGGGCCAGATACTGGTCGATTGGGATGTGTGCTGCGCTATAGGCTGCGCTGCAGTAGCGCTGCGTGGCGTATGGAAAGAGGTGCTGAAGAATTATGTAGGCGCATTGGGGGATCTGCGGAGCGTTGTTTTGGATTGCTCACTCGGAGCTTTTGCGTGAGGTAAGTCTGTGGGATGCTCACTGTGCGTGGCCAAGTCAAAGTGCGGGAGAGGAGTTGTGATTCCTTTCATTGTTTCCTGCTTGATGAAGCAATCCGGGTTTCCAACTTCCTACCTGAGGTAAGTGCAGGACGAATCTTTTCTGTCAAACGTGCTCTTGAGACAGTTCGTGGCCCTTGAAACCCCCCCTTTTTCTTTTTGAAAATGGGCCAATTAAATCTAGTGATAATTTACTGGGACAGGAAATTAAAAGCGCTTCCAGAGCCAATGCCATCTATCCACGCTCCAAAAGGTGGACAGAAGCAACTGTACATGTCGGCTGACTGCAACTGAAAGACCAGCTTTTGCTCTTTTGGGCGATCCTACTCGTGGCAAGCAGGCCAATTCGTTATGATCAACTTTTTACTGGTACCTGCATCCGGCAGACTGACGTCTCGTGCGTGCATCATCGGCTTTCTTGCACTCAATCACGGCCACTTCGGTGTTGGAGCTCCTCCAAAACTTGACCACTTCGAGGCCTGACAAGTCGGCGAGCGCGTGCCAGTCCTTTTCAGTGCGCTCTTTGGCGCCAAGGCCCATCATGCAAAGATCGGTCTGAGCGGGAAGAGTCGTTGGCGGTGACGGCATTATTTGGTCGGTAATGAGGATGCGCGCATGCGGCGACGTCATGGCGTCGCAGAGATGGGAGAGAATTTGAGCATTGTACTTGTCGCTCCAGTCGTGCATGACGCGCCGCACGTAGTAGATGAGAGCCCCTGGCCAAAGTCAGCTTGGAAAGTTCCAGAAAAACGGCCGAAATCTTCGTTACCCTTTGACGGCTGGGGATCAAAGAAATTATGCGGCACCAGCTTCATGCCCCTGAGCTCGGGGATGTCTTTTTGCCTTGCATCTTCGATCACTTCTGCTCGGTCTTGCAGGACCATTCTTTGTGCAGGAACATCTGGACACTCCTCTCGGATTCGCATCAAAGCTTGACCTCTACCACCGCCAACATCAACAACGAGTGGTGCATCGGCATCCACGTGGTGAGCATTTTCGAGCACGTACTTAAAGGGGAACATGCCAGTCACGGGAAGGACCGAATCCAGAGTCATCATGCTGGTGTTGAAGTCCTCGAGGCGCTCGCCGTCGATAATATCCCAAAAGTTCTTACCCTCGTGTCCCCAGCCGAAGCCATGGGGAGATTGTGTAGGCTCAATGGGCTCCTTTCTGCCGTACTTTCGAAAGTATTCTGAGAAGCGCGTGTATGGGACCATTCCCTCATCGAACCTGGATGACGTCAGAAGATGTTGGAATGTCTGGAGAGGTACCAGGATCTCTCTACATTATTTGGAAAAAGATGCCTTGAGGATCTTTATTGCGGTAGATTTTTGAAAACTTGGTGTGAGCGACATGGTCAGCTCCGACCTGCTGAAGCATTCCGGTAGCGACAAGCATCCACGCCATGCGGCCTGCAGATCATGCTGTTAACTTTAGATCAGCGTGTGGAGTAGGGGTCATCATACGCAGCAGCGGCTCCTCGGCGTCAACCTTTTCAGCCAGCTCGGCGTACGAGATGCCGCAGTCATCAGGAATGCAGTCAAGGGCGCGCCAGTCCATCAGGACGCGGAGAGCGCCCATTTCGGCCATCTGCACGGGGTCAATTGGCATCAAGACAAAGGGCAAGGAAAGCTGACCGAGACGGCGTATTCAAAGGCAGTCTCCCGAGGCTCCTTGACATGGTTGATGATTTGCTTGGCAAGGCGAATGAGGTTGTTGCGGCTGTGAACGTCACAGTGGGAAAGGGAGGCGTAGGCGTCGACGGCAGCAGTTAGATTGGCGGCCAGCGAGCGAAGCTCGTGCTGGTGGTCGGCCGGTTCCATGGTGTTGGTAACTTCTCGACATGTTCGGCGGAGGCCTGTCGTCGAGCTTTAACGATGGACAGACTGCGGGGAGATGCCAGCCGCAGCTGAGATGTCGCAGCGGCGATTGGGTGCTCTGGCATTGGAGCAGCAGGGAAGATGGTGATGGCGAGGGACGGGAAGAGGTGTTGAGGTCAAGGAGGACGGAGTTGGGTGCGTGCGTATTGTGCGCAGCAGCGGATGCAGGGACCGGGGCCCCGCGACACATAGCTTCTGACTCTGACGCTAACTTTACTGACGGCAGAAGACTTCCATGATGGGATTATAACAAGACCGCCTCGGCATGTCGCAGCGCTCCGTGTCCAGTCGTCCACCCATCGCCCATCACAGCCGTCCGCCATGGCTGATGTTGATACCGCTACCCTCGACGCGACGTTGCCCATAGAGCCCGATGTAAGCTTTCGGGCCCTGCATCTCGAGTGCCACTGGAACGCTGATCTGACACGACCCTTTCCCATAGTCGCATTCTGATGGCACGGACGAAGCCTATGCCGAATCAAGGCACGTCTGCACTCCATCCCTTGACTACCCAGCGACTGACTGTGTCCATCTAGCGCATCGAGCATGCTCACCTCCATTGCGTCCGAGATTCGAAGAGGCCGTGAAGAAAATGGTCGAATATACCCGGCATATGGCAGCCACGAATATGGTTGCCCAATCGACGAAGGGGAGCTCGATCGCTGTAAGTGAAGAAATTCTCTTTCAAAGAACCACATTAACCCAATTGTAGTGGACATGCAACATCACAAGTACACGATGCTGCTAGGGGATAAACTTTTCCTTGCTCCGATAGGTGATAGTCCGCAGAAAATACTAGACATTGGCACAGGAACGGGTGCGTCCAAACCCTGCATGCCGAAGCAAAACACTAATCGCCTCAGGAATTTGGGCTATCGACATGGCTGAACAATTTCCTTCCGCCGAGGTTTGAAAATTCCCAACGCAGCTCATTTGAATGCGAACTGACATTGTGCAGGTTATTGGGACTGACATTGCGCCGGTGCAACCAACATGGTAAGTCGTCAGCCACGCAAAAGCCTATCCCGCGCCTCTGACCAACGCCACCAGGACTCCTCCAAACTGCTATTTTGAAGTCGACGACTGCGAGATGGACTGGCAGTTTCGCAAAAACAGCTTCGATTTTATTCACAGCCGCGACTGCTACCTCTCGGTGCGCAACTGGCCGCGCTTCGTGCAGCAGGCCTACGACCACCTCAAGGAAGGCGGTCACCTCGAGCTCTGCTGCGTGTGGGCAGTACCCCAATGCGACGACGGCACGCTGGACGAGATGTCCGGTTACGTCGAACTGTGCCAGACGTTTATGGAAATCGGCGACTCCATCGGGGCGGATGCGCACGCGCCGCGGCGGTTCAAGGAGCACATGCGCAATGCTGGCTTCGTGGACGTACAAGAAACGGTAGTCAAGGTGCCGACGAGCGAGTGGCCCAAAGACAAGAGACTGAAAAAGATTGGAGCGATGGAGCGGATGAACCTGTTAGAAGGGGGCGAGGCATTTCTACTGCGAGGCTTTACGAAAGAGTTTGGGAGGAGCAGAGCGGAGATGGAAATTATGCTCATGAGGATGCGCAAAGAGTTGATGGCCAATAAATTTCATAGCTACGTGTCCTTGTATGTCACTACTCCTCTACCCCCCAACCCCCTTTGTCATCACTTCAGCCCTTCTCCGCGCGCTTCGGGAATCGTTGCCAACTGACTTTGCAGCTTCGTTGTCCATGGCCGCAAACCCGAACGCAAACGACCGAACAGCTAACGACTCGATGTCTCAGTTTGTTTTCCGTCATTTATTTTGGATCGATTTTCAGCGACTCATACCATAGTAAGGAGCAAGGAACATTCCCTGGCGGATCTCGTGTACTACGTCTCATACTTCGACGATGTTTGGATCAGCAGCAGCGGTGTTTACGGTGTCCGTCAAAAGCGACGCTCGCTACAACGAAAATGGAGCGCGAGGAAGCTTGCGCACAATTCAGCATCTCTCCCAAAAATTGAATTTCGAGGCGGGGACTGGACCATTGTAGACGGTCCGATCCGACGCCATCACATCTCTTTCTCACATGCACCGAAAAGTAACTGCCACATTCGTCCAGTCAGCTCTCGCGGAAAGACGGAACTGACTTATCAACCTGACTGAATGGATCTGCGCTCTGCGCTCTTGTGTAACCACACATTTTCTGGCCTTCGACTCTAAACTCGGTTAGCACCACGCCACGATATCACCAACAGGCGATTCCGATCCTTCAGGCGTTGCGGCCCGGTCCGCGCAGACAGTGCGGACCTTGTACGACAATTGCCTGGTTGGTCAATCACTGAATAGGATTTCAGCCCCCAGACATCTCTTGGCTTTCTAACTGAAAATCTGGCACAAGTGTCGCGTGTGAAGAGGACCTTTGTTCTTGCGGACTACGCGGCATGCTCCAATACAAACTCCATCCTACTGCTTCTCTTTCCTTCGCTTCGCGTCCTGTTCCTCCTCTTTTTCTTCCATCTCGAATGGTCCTTCGTGTGAGAACGGCCTCTTCCTATCCGTCGGTAGCGGCGTCGTCGGTAACCTGTTGAACACAGTGTCAATTCCAATCCAACCTCCGAGAGAGAAGCAGTCTGCAAGGTATTATCCAAAGCCCCACAACCCGGCGCAACAATAAAGAGAGAGAAGTACTTACTCTACTCTGCCTTCAGTCCCGTCGCCAAATTGACTCAGCTCCGCAACCTCGTTGCCTCCCGCTTCGACAAACACTGCTCCCGGCTCCCCTTGCTTGTATGACGGCGACTCCATGATGTCCGCGAGCCCTGGATAGCCGCCGCTTCTCCAAGTGCCCTCGCCATCCGACCACAAGCCGCCAGAAATCACAGAGTCGATGCCGCGGCCGGGTACGACGCCAGACCCCGGGGTACGCGGCGACATGGTGCCGCCACCGGGCGAATTGGCCGGCATTGAGTCGGCGAGCGCAGCCGCCTCCACTGCTTCTTTGAGCCGTCTGTCCTTGTCGCGGCGCTGCTTGCGACGTCGAAGGAGGAAGAAGATGAGGGTGAGGAGCGATGTGAGGCCGGCTATGCTGCCGACGACGGTGCCGGCGATGGCGCCGCCGGACAGGGATGACGAGTTGTTGGCGTCGGTTGCTGCGGTGGACGAGTTGAGAGGGACCGTGGCGGAGGTGGGAAGAGGCTCCCCGGGGGCTAGGGCAAGCGTCGCTACTCCCGCAAGAGAGGATTGGAATGCGAGTTGGTTGGTGTTTGTCTGTTGAAGATGTTAGTCCTCTTTCGGTCGTCTTTGGGAAGAGACGATCTGACAAGAAACGCAAGACACGGGGGAAGAGAGAGACTCACAGGATTGATGACACCGACCATGGAATAGCTCTGGCAGTATCCCGGTGCGGCATCGTAATACCACAGCGGCTCGACACGGTTGATGCGAAGGACGAACTCGGGCTGTTCATGACGAAAGGCAGGTTAATGGTCTTTCAACACAACGACTCCCAGTGATACTGCTGCCTTGCAGCAAATTCCTACGCAGTCATCCACCTTCCAGAAGACAAACGGGCCCACGTACCAAATCGCCCGCCACAAAAGGCTTCCAACCACTCCAGAACCCCCGTCCCGTCCTATTCCTCCCAGACAAGCTGTACGGGATGCACGGGTACCCGTACTCGCTGCGCGCCACGCTGTGGTTCCCAGGGTAGAACTGGAAAGCGACAAACTCGCCTACATTTGCCAGAACCGAGTCCGGGTCGAATTTGCCGTTCTCCCTGTTCACGGCGATGGTGTGCGTCGTGCTGCTGCCAGAAGTCGTGACTACGGACACGGCGTTGCCTGCTGCTTGTGACGTTGCTCTGGCGGACGCGTTGGAGGCCACTGTGGTTCCTGAACTGCTGTTTTGCGATGCGGAGGTAGTGGTTGGTGCTGCAGGTGTTGTTGCGCTCTGAGCGTGAGCAACGGAGATGAGACTGATGAGGCTCAGGATGGCCGTCACCGTCGAGACGCGGTGGCGAGCCATTACGCAGGTCTTGGAGACAGAAGCCGTGATGAGTCGTGAGTTGAAGAGTTTGGGATGTGCCAATGCGATGGGTTGGTGGCGAGGTACTCGGTGTTGGAGACAAAGGAAGAGGCTTCGGCGGACAGAAAGGCCTGCGTGGCGTGAAAGGCGTGCGTTAACAAAGAAGATGGCACCAGAACCGGAATTTGGGCGACGAGGTCTTCGCGTCATAAAGTAGACAAAGGGGCTCGGCGGACTGAACTTCAAAGTTGTGAGAGTCAGTGCTTTTGGATACCACTTCCGCCCGCATGATAGTTGAGAAATGAACGAAGATTCGGACTCAGTTTTTGGATTTTGGAAAAGCAGTAACAAGTGAGCTCAAGTTCTTCAGACCTTCCAACATTGCGACTTGAAACAGCCGGGGCCAGTATGTAAGTAAGATGCTGAATGATTCTAGATAAACTTGCAATTATCTCCAAGGTAAGAACGTGCAAAGCCGGCTTATACAGTGACTTAACCATGGCCATGATCAACTGCGAAGACAATTCTGACCTAGGTCTAGAAACAGTGATGCGATTCTGTTCGCGTAGCCTTTGATGCCACCAACTCTTTCGGCAAGAATTAAGAAAGCTACTGGCAATAATGATTCTTCATTGTATTCAACAGGATCTAGCCGATTTGGGGATCATAGCAGCAAGTGAAAAGAAAGCGTTGGATCTACAGACTTTCGCACAAAAAGTCAGATCCCGATTCAAGAAGAAAAGGCTGACCACCATCGGCAGGTATGAGCCCAAGGAGCAACAGTTGTACAAGGTCATGTGCCAGACCGACCTACCGGTCAAGGCCAGTCATCAGGATTAGTCTCGCGTACCTGGAGGACGCGTCGACGGATGCATGCGCAACGGGTTGGGCCGTCCAAAACAAAAGTCAGCAGCTTCCTAGGGAGAACGACAAAGCAACCACGGATTTACCTTCTAGACGACGACCAAGGAGCACTTGGACCTGCTGTCGAACGCAGTGCGTCCAAGCGGTCGTAGATGTTGGCAAACGATCCACCGTTGTGTCTTGAAGGATTGTATGCGTAGGGATCATATCTGTCGCTGTAGTACGTGTTCCTGTTGCTCTGAGGTCCACCGTATGGTTCATACCCGAACAGATTCTGCGAGTACCGCGATGGGCCTGTAGTTACGTACATGCCGCCATTGCGTCCGGTGTTGACGCCGGTCCCAGCAATGCCACTGCCCGAGGACTACGACATTGAAGATCTGCGCGGGTTGGAGTATGGCGTTGAAAACGAGCGTGGGTACGGTGCAGTGGAGCCCTGGGATGAGCCATTACCCACGGTGGATCTGGCGGAGGGAACGGCCAGTCCTGGAAGGTTTGCTGACGCCTGCTGCCGGGAGACTCCGTGACGGTGGGATAGTAATCGCGGTAAGGGGGCGGTCTGTCGAAGTACACGCTTCGGGAGCAGTGACTTGGAGGAAGGTCGCGCTCCCAATCAGATGGCGGAGGGTCACCTTGGTAGGAATGGGAATTGTTCCTGCGGCTGTTACTGTTGCCAGAATGGTAGGAGTGGTAGCTGTTTCTGCGGCTGTTGCTGCGAGAACTAGACATGGCAAATCAGTCTAAAGGCAAAAGATATTGTGGAAATCAGGGGTGGTGAAGGGTATACTCTAGAGAAGTCTATACTGCTGGAGGTGAGGGTGGAATCTACTAGCAAAGTGTAGGAAATACGTTGAAGTGAAAAGCACTCTTGCTACAGCACTGTGATCTCTTCGCTGGCAGTGGAGGCATCCAGTGGGTGAATCAGCTAAAGTGTGAGTGTAGTCGGAAGTAAACGAATACAAGCCACATCAAAGAGGACGTCAATCATCGTGGTTCTATGAGCCCCTGCTGATGCTGGCTCAAAGAATCTGCAACGCATGGCCCAAAAATGCGACCATCTTGCCTCAGACCATGTGTGTTATTTGGACTAAGCGCTCGCCTTCTAGAAGTACTAGCAGAGTCATGTAACTGTCAATGCTCTTCCATAATTTATTCTGGTCAGCCTGCATCGTAATCACCCCCTGAACCACCGCTTATGCAAAGACACCCCCTGCGGAGACCCAGTGCAAAGCTCACGCAAAAGCCAAGCCATGCCTCACCACCCTCAGGCACGGGAACAAGCCTGTAAGTGGACGAAATAAACACTGGCCGCTTATTCAGCAGCATTTTGCAATCAAAAATTGGTCCGCAGGCGCTCCGGGGAGCCCTTCGCACACCAGGCTCGCTCAGCGCTGTGCAATGCCGGTCACCTTGCGGCGGGAGATCTGGATTCTTGAGCCCAGATCCCCGCGAACACTGATATAAAGAGAAAAAGTCTGACTCTGAAGGTGAGCACCCTTTTCAGGGCAGTTGGGGCGGCCTGTGCGGCTGGAGCGGGGACGGACGGGGTGGAGGAAGCTGCTGGTGTGCGTCTTCTACTGGGTCGTGACGGAAGACGCACGCGGACTGGCATCTGCTACCAGAGCACAGCAGGTAAGTCACAAGAAGCATTCAGATACGCGCTAAGACTTTTTGATTTTCGTGACTGCATTTTCCTGGCTGCTCTTGCAGCCTTTGCCTCATGGGCAAACGTTATCAGACAATGGACCGCAACTTCTCTACGATCTGAAGATCCCCGCCGCCTGCTCCTCGGCCAGCGCCTCCCTCCTCGACTTGCTGTTGGGGTCAAAGTACGGCCTCTCGCCGATGCCAACGGCGCGGTTGCCGAAGCGCTCGCCAATGTGGTCGTAGTCGAACGTGGCCGTGTGGAAGACGCTGCGGTTGTCCCAAATGGCAATGTCGTTCTTGTTGTGCCAGCTGAAGCGCACCTGCAGGTCGTGGTTCTTGTAGACCAGGTCGAGGAACCAGTTGAGCAGGTGGTCGCTCTCCTCCTTTGCCAGGCCGTTGATCGACTTGGGGAACACGCCGATAGGGAAGATGCTCTTCCAACCTGTCACCGGGTTGGTGCGCACGATTGGGTGATCTGCTGAGAGAACGTCGCCCACGTTTTCCGGGGCTCCGCGCGGCTTTTCATACACCTTGAATCCGCCGACGTCTGCAACGTTGTTGAAGAATGGGGCTTGAAACCTGGCAGTGAGGCTCTCGAGGAATTTTTGGTAAGGCTCGCTGATGCGGTCGTAGACTTCGTATCCTGAGGCCCAGAGAGTGTCGCCGGCGTAATTCTTGTACTGTGCATTCCACAAGCTCTCTTGTCCGGGAAGTTGGGTCAGCCTCAAGCTAGTGTAGTCGGCGGGGACGGGCTCGAATTGAATGTCCGAGTGCCACTGTGCACTCTGTTGCTTCTTCGCCGCCCGGTTGTCGACCTTGTCGTAGTACTTCTTGCGCTGCTCAGAGCTAATGGTGCTAATCTCCGGATCCGTATCTCCAAGCTCTCGGTCGTTGTTCAGAATTGGGTGGATGTGCAGCGTCGAGGTCGAGGGCTTGCCGGCCAGCTCGCCCAGGCGCTGGTTCAGAAACTTTTGCAAGTCGTTTGTCAGGTCGTCTTGGGCACGGAAAAAGACAACGCCACGACGAGATACTGCAGGTTGCTCTAGTAAGTTATTATTCAGGCGCTTCATTCAAGAGTCCCTACTAGTAATGGCTAGTTCCTTCAACAATTCATCTGCATTTGGCGCTTTGATCCACTCGGCGAGGCTCGCTTTGGTAAACTCTGTACCGATGATCGGGGTGAGATCAATCTTCTCATACCGGTCCAGGATCCCAGTTGGCTTTAATGGCTGTTTTCCAGCCGGGAGCTCGCTCTTGGTTGGTCGCACTGGGACATCATGCTCGACTGCAACTGGTGCCATTTCGAATGTTTTGAGGTAATGGTGAGCTTTGGAGGCTTTCTAGGACAAGATTCCGAGGGAAGAAGTTGAATGCGTGCTGTGGGACAGGGCCTTGCAACGGCTCTTGGGTCTAATAAGTTTGGACCGGGAAGTCGGCACGTATCTTGAACGAAAAATCCCACGGGGATTATTGGCGCGAGCACCAGTTGAAAGACCGGGGCTTTGGACCCATGATTAGGGAGCTTGCTCCGGGGTTATGCAGGAAGGCCAAATGCGCAAGCAGGCGGAGCCGTGGATGGCCAGAACGCGTGAGATGAGACACCTGGAGGACTCGAAACAGAAGATGGGGCGTGAGTCCGATACACGAATGGCCCACGTAACCAGCATGAGCTGCGGCGAATCTTTGTTTGTTGTATGCTGAGTGGTTGTGTTGGCTGAAGACGTGCTCGGCACAAAGGTATTCGTGATTGCGGGAGCCGATTGCGACTGGAATCACCCGCACGGGACATCCCCCAACGCGCAGTCGTCATCGGCCAAGCCAACAGCCACCTTCAATGAGGAAGCACTCCCGTCGCATCGTCTGATATTCTGCATCTCGTCTTGTTCGATTGTAGACGAGGTCACATACCCGTCGACATCGTTGCGTTGCCCGACAAACTGCACCTTGTCTTGTTCGGACTCTGCAAGATCAGATTACCGCCTGCATGCATAATCTTGAAGACTTCTTTTTCAATTTCGTTGCCCATTCGCAGGCTACTCTGTTACCCAAACCTGGCTTGGGCGCTCTCTCTTTGCTTTTGCGTTACTTAGCGCAGCTTGGGCTGCCTTCAATCCCAGTTCGGAAGCAGCTTCTACCAGTTGCAAAGCGTGGAGTCCATGGCGCAAGTAATCTGCTTGTAGAAGAGCGTTTGACGCCACGTCCAAGTCAACCGACTGACACAGAAAGAAGATGCACTATCCTACAGGAAGCTACCCATCCCTCAATTGGTTCCCCATTTGGACGAGGTCAACAGGTTGGCGTTCTGGGATCGATCGTTTCTCATGAATACTACTACCAAAGGACTACCTACGCATGAAACTGGATTTCGGGGCGTGATTGCAGACTCCTGCTTTCGTAAGATCCAGATGAAAAAAAGAAGAGAGAGAGAGAGAGAGAGAGAGAGACTCGAGGCAAGAAGTAGCGTTAAGCGACGGCAAGACCAAGTTGAAACAAGCCAGAGAAAGATGCTATTTTGAATCACCAACCCCAGAGACTTTCGCGCATAAGGTTCTCGAACCTGCCTGTTGGTCGCAGATGGCCGTCGTCATCGTAAAGCGTTCCGCCCGGGACGTCATTTTCGGAAAAGCTCTCGTTGGAATGACCATCGTGGGCATTTTCATCGTCGGAGTATCCCTCGTTCAAGTCACCATCGTTGGAGTAGCCATCATTGGAGCATCCATCATTAGAGCACCCATCGTTGGAGTAGCCATTGTGCGAAAGGTCATCGCCGGAAAATCCCCCGTTGGACAGATCCTCGTGGCTGGATTCCTCTCTGCCATAGGCGGTCGCAGGGTACGATGCCCACTCCGATTCAAATTCAGATGGGACATAGCCACAATTAGATGGGCCATCGCGTCTCCTTCCGTAAAACTCCACCACGTTCTCGTACAGGCCAAGGATTCGTCCAGAGATATTCTTTGCATCTTCGAAGACTATGTCGCCCGTGCAACCACGGCCAAATTGCAACTGACCTGTTTCGAGGTTCTTCGCACGCCAGCCCAAAGAAAGAGGATGACGCGAGAAGCTGGTTGGGCCAGGGTTGGACTGTATAATTCCAAAGAAAAACCCAAAGCTGAAGCTACCCCAGATGCGCCCCGAGTCGCGCTCGCGACAGAGCATCATGCGACATCCGTTCTCGCAGAACGCTGGAAAGTCTTCCTCTACGGTGCACTGAACATCGTAGAAGCCGGTGATGTCATCAAGTCTCGGATCATGGCTGAAGAATTGTGAGATACCATGGTCGAAAGGTGTCGCGGGGCCACTGGAGTTGAAGAAGTCGTTTTCTTGTTTGATTACTCCAGGAATCCGATTTTGGGTTGCCGGGCCGCTTGCAGAATTGGCAGTTTTCTTGGTTGCTCCCTTGGTCTTTGCCAACGACAAGCCCTTGTCCTTCGGCACGGCATTCCGTTTCGGCGCAGTAGAGCTCTTTTCCGCGGGCTTCTTAGCAGATCCTGCGGCACCAGTTGACTTGGTGCTTCCTGATGCAGTCGACTTTGCAGTCGACTTTGCAGTCGACTTGGCAGTCGTCTTCTTCTGAGCTGTAACTGGAGTGGCTTTTGAAGTTGCGGCCTTGGAAGTCGTTCCTTTGGAAATTGTCGTGCTCTTGGCAGTGGTTTTGGTTTTAGCAGTGGTCGTGGTTTTGTCGGTGGTCGCCTTTTTGGCAGTAGTCGTGTTTTTGGCAACGGTTGTGCTCTTCGCAGTTGCTGAAGTTTTCTTGGCCGCGGCTTTCTTGGGCGCACCCTGGTTGCCTGCATCTCCAACATTGCCCAGAAACCCTTGGTATGCGATACTGATGTTTATGTCTCCATTACGTCCGACGTTGATGGTTGAAGTGGCCGGAGTCGCGGCTGTCTTCTTCTTGGCTGGTGCTTTTGTAGCAACGGCCTCGTCGTCATCCCGCTTCCTCTTGTTTGCTGTCGGTTTCGCTGTGGTTGTCTGAGTGACAGGGGTGCTTCCTCCACCCTTCATTTCCGCCTTTGCCTTTTTGTTTGCAGCATCGTAATCCCTCTTGAGCTGAGACTCGAGCTTCTTGACGTCGCTAGGCACCTTCAACTGCCCGCCATTGAGCGCATTCAGCAGCCGGACCTTGGCAGCATTCTTGTCTTTGGTTGGGGGAAGGCCGTAGTGTCTGAGCTGGGCGAAGTACCAGTGGCCCACTTGATCCTTTGAATGGCCGTCCTTAGCCGGCTTGCTCGGACGCAAGAGGTCGTTGAGGTCTTGGATCGAGGCTCGGGGATGGCGATTGAGGTTTCCGACATCGGCAAACAGTTGGCCGTGGTACACAAAGCCGTCGCGGCAAATTGGAGGAGCGAAATTAGCCATGGCGGCGCGCAATGGAGAAGCCGTGTCTCGAGGTGGGTGTGGCAGCAACGAGAAGCCCGAGGAAGTGGAGGGGAGCGGTACGGCGCCCAGCGTTGCTAGGGTCGCGCGGCTGGTCGAGAGCTGCGAGTCAACGCGCCATCACATGATGGCGTGACTCGAGTCATTGGTCCGTCGCTTGGGCTGACGGGCCAACGACAACAACACAACATGACATGACACTTCACGATACGAACCAAAGACACAATACTCTACTCAAGCCGCGCGCTTCCAGCAAGCAGGCCGCAGCAACGGAAACATCAAAGCATGGGCAGGCCGGTGCAAGGAACGCCAGCCCAGTTGCCACAAAACATCCGGTCCAGTCCAGGCGACTGGCTGCGCCATGAAAAAGTCGGCGACGGATGAACACGGCTTCTACTCTCCCGCCGGAGTTCAGCGTCAATAAGTGACAAGGAACTTTTTTCTTCAACTTTCAGTTAGGTAACTGGCTAAAAAGTCTAGCTTCTAGCTTTTTAACCCCAGTTTCTAATATTAAATCTATACACACGTAAGAGGCTACATCTTAGTAAGGGATGTAGTAAGGGGATTTTGGCTGCCTTATTAGCTAGGCTAAATTAAAGGGCTGAATTTCACATAGTCTCTTACCTTTCTCCTATCCTGCTCTTGTTTTTTCTTCGAAAGTTGTTGACGCTGAACACCGGCCTGAGAGTATGCCTGCAGAACATCAACAGACGCCATCAACTGCGGGGTGTGCCGCCGGATGGCGCTGCAGGTGTTCCTTGTCGAAAGTCTCTATTTTTATTTTTAACTCGTAAGCATCGCAAGCCAAGCCGCATCCTCCCGCTCTGCAAACTCTACTGTTGATCTTTCAATACTTCCGGATGTTACTACGCGCCTCGACCACTGCTTTTGGGCAACCGCCATGTGGCTGTCGTGATGACAACAGTAGCAGTAGGCCATGTTATCGTAATCAGTGTCATCGTCTCGAGCCTATGCAGTTACAACGGATCTTGTCTCAGTCACCTCTGGGTGACCAATGAGCATTTCGAACGAGGAGCTTCGACATCGTCTTCTCACCAAAGTCCATTCTCTGAGTCGCACATTCGACCCGGATAAAACTGGAGGAAAAACTGCTCCTCTCAATTCTGCCTCTTGCCCAATGTACGAATTTTTCGGGACAACGAACCTTCTGGTCAAGGTCGAGGAGAGGCGGGTTGGATCAACAGCCCAATAGTCCATCTATCCATCCACATGTACAAGGTCACAAGAAACCTTTTTCCTCGTGCTCCAAAGCCGAGTCCGAATGACACGCCCCGTCCGAAAGTCCGTAACCTTACCAGGCTTCCTCACGCATGAGCATGAATAGATATATAAAGTGCCAACATGCTCGCCCAAGAATGTCATCACAGGCCACAGCTCTTCAACTACACCAATCTCAACCGTCTGAATTTACTCCTTGCTCCTTGAGATATCTCAACACTTTTCCACAATGCGCTTCTTCTCTTCTATCTTGACCATCTCAGCTGCGCTTTCGGTCGCCGCACAGACCTCGCAGCCAACAAAGACGGATCCGTGCACACCAAACGGATGCCTCGTGATCGACTCACTCACTATTTTCGTTCATCTTGATCCACAGTCCGATGACAACTTCTCCCTCGATTACTCGATTTCGTACGGCAAGCATGAAGAGGAGTGCGTCGTCGAATGGGCCTACGGAGAGTCAGCAGGACGAGACAAATATCCGACAATAGACAACCCTGTAAGTATCAGCGTTCACAAGGACCCTGAAGGCTTGGTGCTAACTATGGAATCCAGGTTAGCTGCAGTGGTGGTCAATTCACAACTTTCTTTGACAGCTTCTCGACGATCAAGAAATTTGATCTTGAGGCAACGTACACGTCAGTGCTCACCCTGACTCTCGTGTAGAATGTGGCCGTGCTAACAACCTGAAAGTTATACTGTCCATTCAACCGGACAGACCAAAACTCTTCACGGCAAAGCCACAGTGAACTCGGATGTCCTCATCTGCGATAAATATCTGAACAGCAAGAGATGCCAGCTGAACTATAACAAGGTATCTGAGATCAAGCTGCCAATCTACCAGCCGGAGTGAAAGTATTCTCTCCACCACGAAATGCCTGGAGTTGTTGTGATCCTTGGGGTGCAAGGACAAAAGCATCGACAAAAAAGACGACGGCAAAGAAGCGAGGACAGGGAGCGGAGTCTAATATGTAATGGCCGAAGGCGGAAGAGCACTCATTTAACAGCGTGTAGACCGGCTCAGATCACTTTCATGCGCATACGGATCACGGTCCGGTGCCCATTCACGACGAAGACATCACATCAACAGTACCATTCTGGGAGGGAGGCAATTGTACGAACGGGATGCTTGATACCCCGCATGTAGCTACTCGTCATATAGCCAGATACAAGTGGCATACACAGA
Source organism: Phyllosticta citriasiana (assembly GCF_038021145.1). Classification (NCBI taxonomy): domain Eukaryota; kingdom Fungi; phylum Ascomycota; class Dothideomycetes; order Botryosphaeriales; family Phyllostictaceae; genus Phyllosticta; species Phyllosticta citriasiana. Next base: position 771,597 of record NW_027117279.1, on the reverse strand, counting down.
ATTCATTCAGTTTATCCATGCACTCCACGCCAACATCTTGTTAGAGACTCGGTCTTGAGTGACTGGTTGTCCAATGACTTGCGACCTGATATATGTGCTGGCCTCCAATGCTCTCTTCTGCGAAGGAGGAATAGCCTCTGAAAAAGCGAAGGCAGCAGCCAACTGATCAGCGTCGACGCAATGACAGAGTTAGAAATACGCCACGGCGTTCGCGGGAGGACAGCCATTCGAAAGTCTTTTTTCCGCGCCAGGAGTTTGCGAGAGAAGAAGATCTCGGGAGCCGGCTCAAAAAACGAACTTGCCGGACTACTGTACACCGCAGCCACTCGAAACTCTCTTTACACTTCACGGGCTCACGACAGCATGTCGGGCATCGTCGCTAAAGATGAGCTTGTGGTTTCTACGGGCAAAATAGCGGAGTGTTGAAGGCGTAGATAGGTCTGAGGAGACGGTAAAGCCGTTGTTGGTCGCCTCTTGACGGGTTCTTTGGTGTTGGCATGGCGCAGATTTCATGGTGACGGCCCCGAGCCCGACTGACGGGGCAGGCCGAGACATGATGCGTGATAGCCGAAGCGGGAAGTGGTGGTGCTGTGCTGTGCTTAAACTCGGAGGTGAGGAATTGGAACCCAACGGAATGGAAAAGGAAAAAGAGGGTGGACGCGGAAAGCTTGGAGCTTTGGCCACTTCAGGCGCCCTCTTCCTCCCGACAACCCAATTCCTGCCGGCATTCCTTTCCCTCTCTCCTGTCCTGTCCCTCTGCATCTTCCATCCTGCAGGTCCGGGTGCTTCGCCAGGCTCGCCTCAACCTTGACGTCATCGTCCGCGTACACCCCCCCCCTGATGTGTCCCTCCCGATGCGCTCCGCCGTTGCCTTCGGCCTTTGCGCAGAAGTCTCAACTCCTTACATCTCCTCATCACATCCCTTTCGACATGTCGCGTTAGCCACCACGCCCACCAGCTAGTCAGGAACGCTCGCGCCGTGGCTCCCGCGTGAACATTGTACGCAAACCTGCTTTGGAAGAGCTGCGGTGCAACAACACCTCCCACCGGCGAAGACGACGCCGAGGACTGAGCCCGCGGCAGGAGGAATGTTGAGCAGCTGATTACGGGGAAGGCCCGCAAACCCGAGGTTGGTCGTGACTGTTGGAAGCATCCATGGCAAGCCGTATCCCGCAAAATTGGTCAGTAACTGGGCGAGCATGAAGGCATAATTGCGTGTATCTTTCAAGCAAGCTCCAACTTCCTCTTTCCGGAATGCAGGATCTGCCGTCTTTGAGGCACTCTCTTACAGATGCGTCTCGAGATATTCTTGCTCTCGAGGACCCAGCTACCAGCGTGACCGAGGCGACTTGGGGTGGTCTGGGTGTGCCAGAAATACGACGACTCCCAAGAGCATGGTTGCGAGGTCCTCCAAAAGATACACCCTGCTAAGACCATTCATGTTGCTGATGCCAAAGGCTAGCAAACCGCCCACAGTGCTACTCAAATGCTGCAAGGCAAACATCCACATCATCGATTCTCCGATCTCATCGCTTGTGTACCACCTGCGCAGCTGCGCGGCCAAACCGGGAAACATGCCCGCTTCCATCATTCCAAGGAACCATCGAGCCGCGTAATAGCCCTCCTTGTTCTTGACAGCGGCGTGGCAGGCCAGGACCGCTCCCCAGGACAGAATGATCCGGGTCTGCCAGTTTCGGGGGCTGACCCTCTCGAGCAACAACAGATCGCATGGAACCTCGAAGATGATGTAGCTGATGAAGTACATCGACTGGACCCAGTTGTACTGGTCAGCAGTCATGTGCAATTCGTTCATGACGTTCCTGGATTGGCCGACTTGGAGCACCTTGACCGTAGCAGCATTTGTGTAGTCGATCTGGGAGCACTCATCAGCCCGGACTGTTCTCCTTGAGCTTGCGGTCCTTTACATTCTCGATGAGACAGATCCTCCCTATCAGGACAAGAAACCTCCGGTCGACTTTTCTCATGATCTGTTTGTCTTCTGACGCCGAGAAGCTTGCCAGAAACGCTATTTTGCTTTGCTCACTGCCATCGTGAAATGTCTCGCGGGCAAACTCGGGGCTGCTTTGAACCTCCGTCCTTGGTTGCTTCGAGTCTGCCATGGGGTGCAAGTGGCCAATTGCTGATCTAGTCAACAGTTCCAACTTGTCTGTCATGTTGATACTCGGCAGGTCAAGTATCCAAGGCTCTCTTGCTTCTTACACACCCCATCAATGATGGCAAGTCCTCATCAGGGCAAGATCCCCCACGCTTACATTAGTTCACCGCCACGATGCCGCTTGTCTACCCATCGCCGGCCGTGGATTCCAGAGCCAAGGCGGCACAGCGATAACGCGACCCTCGACCGAGACAGCGTCATCACTGCCGACGAGATGCATCACACATTGGTTTTTGCACGCAATAGCTTATCAGGGTCGGCGACCAAACAGGATCGCTTTCACAAGGTCCCCGGGCAAGGAAACCCCGCTCTTACTGCGAGCAGACTTGCGCGCGGTTGGGTCCCAATGGCGTGCTTGACGCTTCGGGACTTACTAAGCGGACTACCCGAAGACCCTGTAAAGCTTGTGTGTCTGTCTTAATGGTGTTGAAAACTTCAATGTGCCCTTTGGAAGCTGGAAGCTCGACCGGACGACACTACACTGGCGAATAAATCTGGAGCTTTGACTTTACTCAAACTATCTCAGCTCCTCTTCCAGAAATGTCAGAATATCTCAATGGCGCAAGTGGGCGCACGGTCAACGGGGCCAGCAAGCCAAAGAAAAAGATCCTCATAAACGCTTTCGACATGTCGACGATTGGCCATCTTTCTCCCGGCCAATGGAAAAATCCGACAGACCGTTCTGCCCACAAGCGGAAGCTCGAGTACTGGATTGACTTGGCAAAGCTGCTGGAAAAGGGAGGAATCAATGCTCTCTTTCTCGCAGACACCTATGGTGGCTACGATACGTACGAAGGCTCCTTGGATAACTGTATCAGAAGAGCTGCGCAGTGGCCCGTCACCGACCCAACAATTGTCAGTCCCCTTCCCGCATAGCTGAGGTTTTGGAACGACTGGAGTTTAGTGGTTCTCATCATGCTTTCGGAGGCATCTTTTGAATAAGGACTGATTTGTAAAAGCCAATCTCTGCCATGGCTGCCGTCACCAAAAACCTGACCTTTGCCATCACTGCGTCCACGACCTTTGAGCCTCCATTCCTTCTTGCCAAGCGCTTCTCGACCCTAGATCATATGACCAATGGCAGAATTGGGTGGAACATAGTTAGCCATAGACTACCGATTCGTACCTCATGTTTGGCCCCTGACTTTTGGGATAGGTGACGAGCTGGAAGAAGGCAGCCTTCAAAGCAATTGGTCTCACCTCCCCAATCGAACACGACCAGCGCTATGCTCAGGCGGACGAATATCTCCGCGTTCTCTACAAGCTGTGGGAAGGCAGCTGGGCACCAGACGCCATCATCAATGATGCCAAAAACGACGTGCACTTTGACCCAGACCGCATCCGCGAGATCCACCACCACGGCAAATTCTTCGACCTCGACACTCGACACATTGTCGACCCATCGCCGCAGCGCACGCCTCTGCTCTTCCAAGCCGGCACCTCGCCAGCCGGCTCCGCTTTTGCCGCCGCCCACGCCGAAGCCGTCTTCGTCACAGCCCACAGCCCAGCCGTGCTCGCGCCCAAGATCGCAAACATTCGCAAACTAGCGGCGCAAAACGGGCGAGACCCGCAATCAATCAAATTCTTCTCGACCTTCACTCCCATCCTGGGAAGAACCGACGAAGAAGCCGCGGCCAAGCTGGCCGAGCTGCAAAAGCACGCCAGCACCATCGGCGGGCTGGTGCTGGCGTCCGGGTGGACGGGCATCGACTTCAGCGCGGTGCCACTGGACGAGGACCTCAACGCCAGCCACAGCAAGGAGCTGCACAAGGTGACGAGCACGCTCAACGCCTTCACGACGACGTCGCGCGAGGTGCCGCGGTGGACGGCGCGCGTCGTGGCCGAGAAGGCGGCCATTGGCGGCCTCGGCCCCGTGTGCGTCGGCAGCCCGCGCACCGTCGCCGACGAGATTGAGCGCTGGATCCGCGAGGGCGACGTCGATGGCTTCAATGTCGCCTACGTCGAGACGCCCGGCTCCTTTGTGGACGTCGTCGAGCTGCTCGTGCCCGAGCTGCGTCGCAGGGGCATCTATGGCGGGCAGGTTCCGTCGGACGAAGAGGGCGAGTGGACGGCGAGGGAGAAGGTGTACGGGAAAGGGCAGAAAGGCGTCAGGGATGATCATACGGCGGCCAGGTATCGCTACGACGTCTATGAGGAGGAACCGCCGTATGTTGCTGAGCCCGAGAAGGCGGCCGAGAGTGAGTCGCCCGTTGCAGGTCGGGAGGCGAACGGGTGGATGGGAGACGTGACGCTCGATCCGTCGCCGCCCAGGGCTGTTGCGTATGATTTGAGGAGGCAGCAGGACTTGGTTTAGTTGCACGCAACGCCATGTTCCTGAAAGAGTAACTTTATGCTTCTGAGCCAACTGCACTCGTACTGCCAAGCGCATAGACGCCTTTTCGTCCCAAGGGATTGGCTTGCAATGAATGCACGTCAATGTTTTGCTACGTGCGAAGCTCTGGAACCTTCTGCCAGGTCAATATATTTTCTATTCAATCAAATCTATCAATCGCCAAAGAAAGCAACCCGATCACAGCCGCACGACCAGTCGTTTACCCGGCACCTCATTCTTCCTCATGCGATCCAGGGCGCCGTTGACGCTGCGCAGGCCGCCCTCGACCACCTCGACCTCGGGCGTCACCAGCCGTCCCTCGCTCAGCAGCCGCGCCAGCCACTCCATGGTCCGCAGCCCGACGTCTCGAACCTCGTGGAAGACCTTGATCGGCACGACGTGCACGACGACGCCGTTCCTGACGTTCTTCGGGACGCCGGACAAGCCGACCAAGTGCACTCTCTCTTGTTCCTGGCTACCACCGGTGCCATGGTCCGCTGCTGCTGCTGCTGCTGCCAGCGCCTCGGCCAGCTTCCCCGCCGTCTCCTTGCCCACGGTGTCGACGGCGAAGCGCAGCCGGCCGCCCGCGACGCCCCTGAGCACGTCGACGGCGCGGGCCTCGTCCCAGCAGTCGACCATGACGTCGGGCACGGCGAGGGCGCCGCCGACGCGGCCGCGCTGCACGACGCGGCCGCCGTGCTTCTTTGCGTCGCCGACCAGGGCGACGCGCAGGCCCGCGGCCTTGGCCAGCTGCGTCAGCATGAGCGCCGTCGTGCTGCCGCCGCCCCAGATGGCGATCCAGTCACCGCGGCGCGCGCGCTCCGCCTCGCGGATGCCGTTGAGGCACTCGGCGCGCACGTCGTGCGGGATGGCGGCGGGCGGCGTGCGCGAGCGCAGGAGATGCAGGAAGTCGAATCCACCAGCGCTGCTCGAAGATGGGAAGTCTACGCCGAGACAGACGCCCAGGGCGAGGGCGGCGGCGGTGAATGCCACGCCGAGCGAGGCGTGCGAAGGGTCTGGGGCTGAAGAATTGGGAAGTGGGCAGATGGTGTGCGTGGTCGAGACGGCGTAGTGCTGAAAGGCCGACTTGCGCGCGTCTCGGTAGTCGGTCGAGACGGCGAGCACTTGTGCGCCGACGGGGCGCGAGGGCGAGCTTGACCGCACGATTGTGCCTGAGAAGTCGCGGCCGGAGATGTAGGGTAGTGTCGGGATGCCCCAGCCAAAGTCTCTACCGGGGAAAGTCAGTGTTGTTGCTATTGACGTTTTGGCGGCAGGGGGCGCCATCGTGGGGCAGCACTCACGGCGCTTTCCAGTCAATGGGGTTGAGGCCTATGTATTCAATCTTGATGAGGACTTCATTTTCATGGCGGAGCTCGGGGACAGGATGTTTGGGCGTGAGGGCGTAGCGCGTCTTTGGTTGGTAGAGCAGGAGGACTGTCTGCAGCTCGGGGACATCGTCTGGCTTGCTGTGGGTTTGTGCTCTCGTTTTGGTGGCGCCATTTTGAATTGGCAGCTCCACTGTTTGGCTCAAGACATTGGCTTTAAGGTCTGCAACGGTCAGGCCGCGCTTGAGGTCGGCAAAGGCGCCACGGTTTGGTTTGAGCACGTCGGGCTGGCTGATCATGTTTGCCGCTTGACTTGGGCGTGTTCGGCTGAGCAGGAAGCTCAAGGTTGGAAAGGAGGCAAGGCAAAGAAATAGTGAGAAGGGAAGTCAAACATTAAAAACGGGCGACGAAATATTGGAATCCGGCGAGAGGGCGCCGGTAGCGATAGAGTTGGGAGAAGTGTAGAAGCTTGTCGGCCCCACGACAGGAACGGAGCTTTGAGGGCAAGCGGCAACCCAAAGGGCGGGGGGTTGCGTGCGTCCATGGTTTCTTGCTTGTGCCTCTCGGACGAGTCGCAGGCAAAGGATGCAATTGCGAAATATCGCAAATGGCAGTGATGAGTCGGTGGGGAAGCGGTTGTTGCAATCGTAGACTGACTGCATGCATGGCCTGGATGGCCTCAGCCGCGCCGGAGATCGCGTCATGCCTCTGTTCCGCTGTCAACCCCACCTCCACCATTACTGTCCGCGATGGCGATAGAAACTACACTGATCTTTCTCTTCTAGTCTCTGTGCTCTCTGTCGTTGATTGTGCTGCTGGAGAGCGTTTGGGCTGATCAATGCGACTACCACGCACCTCAGAGACCACATTCATTGCCGCTCGAGATCTCCCCGCAAAGTTCAGATATGAAAAGCAACCGGCCATTCTGATCTTTCGCAAATTTGGCATTACTTCGCTCCTGTATCCGAGTTCCTTCCTTCGATCAATTGAATTGAATTTACGCTGAGCCTGCTCCGCAGAATTTCCCTTTTTTTCCTTCAATATGTCCCTCATTGTCGACGGAAGTAGGAGTGCGACGCAGATATACTTCCTTTTACACGGAAAATACAACAAAGATAGATGATAAAACGTCGCGGTCATGAGTCCCGTCTTTCGCCTGTGCCTATTTGCCTCTCCAATGACCGTACAGCGAAGCATTCCAAACAACGGTGATGCTACTCTCACAATCACGATCGCTCCTGGTCCCACAAATTACCGGACTGACGTTGTATTGGCCTAGTGAACTATCGAACCGAACCGAAGCGGTGAGCAAGTGATTCAAACCGCACAACCATTTTGTGTCCCCGAAAACCCATGCAATGCCCACGTCTCTCCATACGCCTCCCACTCAAACCCATCCATCGCATGCCAACAGGCCAATCACCAGAGGTATCGTTCAGGAAATCAAAAAGGAAACGCCGTCGCAAATGTATGCTGCGGCAGTGGACGAAAAGCAAAAAACTCAGTAGAAAAAGCGCGGCAGAAAAGCCGGGCAACGACGTCTTACAGAGAGCTGCCAGTTGATGGTGTGCTCGGCTGCGTCGATCTGAAAGTAGAAAGGGCAGATGGCCCGAGGCGCTTTTATGATGCGCAAAGTCGAAAAGCAGAGTGGGGTCGTAGAGCCGCAATGAAGTGAAGAAGCAGAAAAGAAAAGTGCAGGTCAGTCAATCCGGTAAGGTGCCGCGCAGTTGGAGCCTCCAAGCACGAGTGCAAGTCGAGGTCAATGTTCTCCTGAGTGCTTGGAGCAATTGTACATGTAGTAGGGCGACCTTTCCATTGGATCTCCTTCTAGCAGACCATGGGAAGACCAAGAGCGCAAGAGTCAAGAAGTCGAGAATGGCTGGTCAAGAAGAAGAAGACGAGAAAAGGTCTGTAGTCGACGGGGTCGACAATCAATTGGCCCAGCGGCTCCTGGCCATGGCCCGGCGCACGACGTCAGGCAAGGCGCGACCGGGTCGGACTGGGATGCCACCCACGATAGTGTTGTTGGCGGCATCGGTGTCGTTCGACTGAGCGGCGGCCTGGTGGGAAGGAGTGTCGGCGAGATGTGGGTCGTCAGGGTCTGCGAGGGGGTTGCCCTCGTTGTCGGTCTCGGTACCATTGGTGTAGTAGTGAACCTCGTCCGGCGTGTGGACCGTGGCACCCGTAGTGATACCCAGACCGGTATTGCCATGCTCAGCAGGCATGGCTGCGAGATCAGCATCGTCGCCGGCGCTGTCAGAATGCTCGTTTGTCTGCTCATCGGACCGCGTGTCGGACGACTCAGCTTCGGCACCCGCGTTGTCGGACGCCACGTTGTTTGAAGAAGACCTGGAAGAGTTGGGCAGTTCGCCATGGGAGGCCCGCGAGTAGACCGACGCACTGGACTCGCTGGTGCTCGGGGCGGCTGACAAGTCGACACTGGCTTCAGCGAGCATCGGCATAGCATGAGTGGCACAGGCGTTGCCCATGCGGTTGCGGCGGATGATAGGACGGTGGTTTTCGCACACTGCCATTCCACGGGCCTTACGTGCAGCAATGAGCGCTTCGCGCCGGCTTGGACTAGGGTCCATGTCCTGGGGGACGAAGTTGAACGGTCCAGGGGGGTTGGCTAGGCCAGCACCGGCGCTTCCGTCCTCATCATTATTGTGACCATCGCCAGACGAACCATTGCCACCTGAAGGACCTCCATGACCGTGACCATCCGAGTCGTCGTCGTCGTCATCATCACCTGGAGGACCGCTATTGCCATTGCCGTGGTTCTCGTCGTCATCACCCGAATCAGGAGGGGGAGGTAGTGGCATGCCACCAGGACCGTCGTGGCCGTCATCGTGGCCATCGTCGTTGTCAGAACCATTACCCGTGCTCAGATCGGGGAGGTCGCCGTCAAAGGCGAACCAAATCTTGACTCCACGCCAGAGGGGATCGGTGGTCTTGCGCCAGCGGTTGGCGGCCCGGTAGGCATCTCCGACAGCACGGAAGGTGATGCGAACGCTGCCATCTCCAAACTCGGGGTCTTTGAGGAGAGCTCGGAGAGAACGGTCGAAGATCAGCTCGAGCTGAAGACGAATCTCACGGGGACCGCGGAGTGCGGGAGGAAGGCTGTCGACAACCAGGATACGCGTGGCGCCATGAACGAAGATGGCATCTTGAACATAACGAGAAAGCGGGCCGGTAGGGGTTTCGCTATGCTTGACGACAGCGCGGCTGGCTCCAGGAACTTCGGTAAGGTCGTCCTTGATGTTTGCAAGTTGGACATATTCATAGGCGTCATCGGTGGACAGGAAATTGATTTTGACCAAGTCGTGGCCAGAGACTCTCGCCGAGGGAGCACGGTGGATGGACTCAATGAAATAGCCCGAGTGGAGCTTGCGGATTAGCGTGTAAAGGTCAGCCGTCTTGGTGATAGGGTCGACTATGACCGTTCTGTGCGAAAAGTCATGATGGGCCCAGATGCGGACGTTGCCGGCTGGAGCAGGGGTGTCGGTCGAGTACAGGTCGCTCCAATTAGTAGGAGTCGGGTTGGCAGATCCCGGGATGGGTCCACCAAAAGAAGGGACTGATGGGACATCAAGATCCCGGTATGAAAGCTTGGGGTGTGGGCGCCAAGTCTGTGCAGCGAAGAACTGCTTGTTCCGGATCTCAGGGTGCAAACCAGACTGCTGGGGACGAGATGGGCCGGCAGGACGAGCAACGCGTTCGACGGGGACCTGTTCATGTCATGTTAGCACAGTGTCATAATAGGGGAAGTTCGCACTGCTTACCAGGCGCGGAGTGGGGGGCGGCTTGAAGTATTCCTTTACCTCAAGCACCGGACGACTAGCACAAGTAGTGCGGTCTTCTTGATTTCCCTCTTCCTTCCATTCCGCGACGGGGGCAGCGGAGGCTGGCTCCGGATCCTTCTGCTTGTTAAGGCAAAGAAAATTCTTGAAAGCCTTGGAGAGAACGACCAAAGCTGGTTTGAGCCTAGGCTCTCCGTTGAGATCCTCTTCAGGACCCTGCTCGATATGTTGAGCAGAAGTAATTTGAGCGTTGGGGCGTCTCGTCTTCGGTTTCTTACCTTGAAAAGCGCCATGACTTCGTCAAGTTGGTGCTCAAGAGCAGTGATTCTCCTTTCAAGCACAGTGATGTCCTCTCGAGATTGGTTGGCGGTTTCTGCGTTTCCAGTTAGACCACTAGACCTGAGACCCATGGCCATGACCTCGATGATCCGTTCGTGGATAGCGACTGCAGTCCGGAGATCATCGCGCTCCTTGGAGAGCTGCTCAACCAAGTACAGGAGCCTGTTGAGTTCCATGGACATTGGGTCTTGGGGGCCGGGATAGGGGAACATTGTGGTGAGCTGTACTTGGTGATGGCCCAGAAGGAGAAAGCTTGAAGCGGGTGAAGCGTTACGCTGGCGACCTATCTAATCCCGCCAGATTGTTAGCATGATCCGGTACAGCTTGCTCAATCACTTGATAGTGAAGCAGATGAGGCATACCTATGCTCTGCGGGAGTTCTTGACACTTGTCAGCGAAACGCGGTTGAGTTGCGTCACTGTTGGTGGTCGAGAGGTTGAGGTCCGGGTGGTGGATCTTTCGAGCTTCCTTCCTTTAAGACTGGAAGTGATGTCGATCACGCTGAGTCGTCGGCGACGCTTAGTCGTCGTTCGCTTTGGTTCCCGCGCTTGAAATGGTTCGCTTGGTCGCGCTTCAACCGACGTGAACAGTCACAAGGTCGTGAAGTCCCGGGATAGGTCTAGAGGCTCGGCACAGTCTAAAAATAATCTTGGAGTTGTGTATATGATGATGCTCTGGTGGGAGGTGAGTGATCTTGGCTCAGGAGGCAAGTTTATGTGGTGTCGGGGGAAGTGTACCGCCACGTGGTGCGCAGGTGTCATGAGCCACAAAGACCGTTCGGACTTTTCTCCAAGTTACTACAGCGTGGGGATACAGCCAGAGCATGGTGCAAAGCGCGTGGTTGCAGATTGGATTGCAATGCGGCATATCATAGGTGCCGTGACTGCCCCTACAGCATGAGGGCATCCCATTCCTATTGCGAGACTCGAGTGGACTGGAGCTTGGAAAAGGAGTGGACAACGAAAGCGGGAACTTCTGGTTCTAATCATATGGCGGAAAGTGCGATGCAAGTTTGCAGCCTCTTGACATTGTCAAGAGTTTGATAGTAGTGCTTGTGTGATTGATACAGTTCAGAGACGCTGATGTCGTCACCACCCACCAGCTCGGAGAAAGTTGGAAGGGAATGGCTGATATGAAAGTCTGGCAGGCGGTGGCTGGGAAAGCGCCAGATGAGAAAGTAGACCGAGGGCGCAAAGCTCCGCAGAATTGGATCATAGCGACGTTCGTGGCCAACTGCACCTCTGAATATCCATCAGTATCTTGATCGACAAAAGACGGACAAAGGCAGTGATGGACGTCTTGTTCATGATCTTTTCAACTCACATTGACCATGACCACCTCCACACCCTGACAGTAAATACGTCGATTGCCTGCTAAATTGTGATAAATGACCAACTACGCTGTACAAGGTTTGCTCTGATCGGGTATCCGATAATGCTACATCGCTGCAACTGCCAAAGCCTGTTTGGCCGAAAGCACAAAAACAACAATAGTCAGGAGGCTAGCAGATCAACATCTGCCAAATACCCAGGCGCTTGACGTCAACCGAAGAATTCGTCTCCTACAAAGCCCTCCCAAGCTCTGTTCCCTCCATCCCATACCCGGTCCAATAGCCGTCTTGCTCTTCCTACTTGGCCGAGTCCTATCTTCTCCATGGCCAACATACGCTCCCTGACTGCAATTCTGTCCTCTTCCGTCTCAACTTCAACGCCAACGCTGAAGATGGGGAAAAGGAGACAGGCCTCGGCTGTACTCCCTCGTCGGACCTTCCTTAGAGCTGCCAACGTCTGCTCGACAGCATGCCGAACTTCGTGATGTGCAGACGGGAAACCAAGGACACGCCGCAGCAGGTGTAGCATGCCTGCCCAGTGGAAAGCCGAGTTGGTAGCTTGGATTTCTTCCAAATCCCAGGCGTCCGCTTTCCTTGCAAAGATACTGGCGGCGGCGGGGTTCATATTGGAGCGAGAATCGCCGTGGGTGCATGCTTTGTATACGACCTTTTCGCATCCGTTGCGGAGCTCGGCGCGCAAAACCTCGGCGGCAGCGACCACATCGGGCGAAGGCTGCCATTTGGAACGGACATGTCCATGCGGGTCGATGCGTTGAAGCTCGCATTGCTTTGCAAGTGAAGCTATACGGGCGAGCGTGCCAACAAAGCGATTGGTGAAGCCAAGAAGACAGTCGATTTGATCATCAGCATTCAGGTCGTTGAGGAGAGCATCATTGGGACTCAAGACTAGATAGTCTGCACCCAGAGGGCTCTCATTCTTACTGCCAGACAGGCTACCAAGCACATCAAGGTACGCGAACCAGCGTGAGAGGAAGTAGGAACTTTCGTCAACACCGCGGTGCAGAGACTGCAGCCCACCGCGAGCAATAATCAGCTGGCGAGCAGTGCCAAGATGGCTCTTCCATGGAATGGGGACTTCGAACGCATTCGGCGACACTATTTCCAAACTCGCAAGCATGATCGCAGTCGTGAGGATGGAGTTGGAAACAGGATCGGGGCCCTCCAAAGCCATACGCAGCTTTGGAAAGACATCCTGCATCCAAACTGCGATTCGGTTGGACGGCTCAGTATGGCAGAGGAGGCGAGCGCGATGAGATGCAGAAAATGCAAGCAACAGGCTCAGAAGATCCTTGTCGCGGACAGCCATCTTGGGTAAAACACAGCGAAAGGGGTTTTTCTCGCAGTCGTGTGGAACCAACAGACGTGCGGTGTGGTTCAGAAAATGATGAAAGTAGAGCAGATTCATTGGACTTTCCAGGAGAAGAGGAGGTAAAGGCTCTAGCTCCTTGGGAATTTTGATGCGAACCGGCTTCTCGTAGTAACCGTTTGCCTCGAACGCAGTGCTCTGGCCGGGAGCAGTCTCTTCAGAAGTTTCGGGATGAGCTGGGGGGCTGAAGGCAATGATGGCTTCGGCATCCTTGTTGTTTGGAATGTCCAGATCGGGCTGGCCGACATCGAATCCATAGTTGATGTACCTATGTTGAGATCCACTGTCCAGCACGTTAGTACGTGTCGGACTGCTGTTGGTGAGCAAATAGTTGACAGAGAGACGCCTTGAGTCGCTGGAGTGCTGTTTTGATGATAGATGCATTGGAAAAGACCTCGCAGTGCTTTCCTCCGAGGCCACGGACGAACCCGGGGTCGGGGGAAGTGACATGAAGGGGCTGTACGGTGTCATTGGGGGCAGAGTAAAGGGTGATGGCACATCTGGCGGTGCGTGGCCCGCCGTTGCCGACTCCACGGAAACGTCATGCCTAGTCATGCTCGAGAGCGATTGTGCAGGTGATTCGCCAAAGGGGCTCAACCTTAACCTTTTGGTGCGGTGCTCGGGAGAAGCCATGGCAAAATTTGCCCGTACAGGCGGCAGCATAGGAGACGCGGCATCTGGTCGAGGTGGGTGCGGACTTGACCAGCTACTTGTCGAAGGGTGGTCTATGCTGTAGTTTTCCTGGGCGGCGGGAATCCGTGGGTCTACGGGGATGGAGATTGGCCTGGAGCCTTCGGCCGCATACGGTGTCGAGCCTCGTCGCGTGTCGTACTGGCACGGCGCCTGCTGCAATGTGCGGGCTGATTGATCCAGTCGGTCGCTTTCCGAGGAGTGAGAAGGCAAAGACTGAGAACTCGAGTCGGATCGGCGATGCTGTGGCTCATGCGGCGGAGGCTGTAGGGTGAATTGCTCGGCCGAGGGAAAAGGCAGAGAGTAGGAAGTTGAGGGCGGGGAGAAGCGAAAGGTCATGGCAAAATCGTCATCCTGCCTCTTTGTGCGACCGCCCCAATTGAGACGAATGGAATAGTCGCACACCTCGCCGTTGCGCACGCAGTTGAGACAGTTTGGTTTTTCTTCTCCACTTGGCAAAGCATCAGCCAGATTGGAGCAAATGCAAGGAAATACTCACCATTTGACCTTGCGACCCTTGCATGGCCTGGAAAGGACATTTAGTGATGGTTCTCTTTTTGGCCGAAAGTTGCAACTTGCCAGCAACCGTTTCTACTCCGCCTTTTGGGTTCAGGAGCGCCGGCTTTCTTGGGGCGGGGCATGTCGATGTGATTGGCGAGCGAAGAATAGGGTCGACGGCATGGAGAGGCTCTTGTCAGCCGGCGTTCTTGAGCAGAATCGAGAGAAAAGAAGGACTGGAAAACATGGCTTGCGAAAAGACGGCGGTGGGGAAGTCGGTGATGGGCTGCATGGAAGTCAGAAGACGGAGCTTCTTGGCGCGGGTTCAGCAGATAAGAGACGAGACTGCCTTAGACGCGCCCTTCGAGTAATGGTTGTGGGGAAGACGGCAGGGCTGAGCAAAGGGACGTTGGACCATCGCTCACTGTGACTTGCCTTGGGTGTGTCGCAGGATAGATACCTACGTGCCTATTGTCGCGCCTCTTCTTCACCATCACCACCACCACGACGTCTCCCACAGCCGTGGGGATGCCCCAGGCTTCAGTTCAGGCCTACATGGACCCGGGCGTGACGCATGACGGCCACAGCGGCCGACATCTTGATCCTGGTCTCCGCCGCTCAACGTCATTATCCGCCCTTCCGCTTCCGCCTCTTTCCTGCCGCAACACCACGATTTTTCTTCTCTCTCAACCTTCCTGCATCGTCTTTGCATCTCGTTGCCACCATGGCGCGCCAGCCTAGCGATCCGCTCGTTGTTCAGGGCACTTTGCTCGCCTCCAAGCACCCTCTGCAGCGTCTTCCCAGTCCCTCTCGCGGTGTGTCGGCCCTTGTCCATGTAAGCCACGTCTGTCCGTCACCGAATTCATCGCAGTCTTTTAACGCCATCTTTCAGGTCGCCGGTCTAGTGAGCTTCTTTTACTCGTTCCGCTAGTGCGTCGTCCCGCTCCTTCGCCCGTTACAATTGCATGCCCGAAACACTGGGCCCGGATGGATTCCAGTTCCACACAACCACAATGCTGATGCCCGTCTCAGTTTGGTCGTGACGCCAAACCCCATCGGCGAGCTTTGGGGATGGCATTTCCAGCATCTGACCATTCTCACGCTCTCGATAACGTTTCTGAGTTTTGCATTTGGCATTTTGGCCGATCTTACCTTGTCCGCTCGCCTGTTTTACCTCAAGAACATATTCGCCGTGGTAGCTGCTCCTCTCGAATTTTGCGTCTCGGTTCTGTACTGGGGGATCAGAGCTGTACGTCTAGTTGTTTCCGCACTTATCCGACATCTTCCATGGAATGCGCCGCCATTTCAGCCCGGTTCCCCTGCATCAACTGACGGACCCTTTGCACACGTGCAGCGATAACCCCTGCTGAATCGCATTGCACCTGGTCATTAACTGCTCACGACCTAGGCTGCTTCAAATATTGCAACACCATGCACAAAGCCACTCCCGCTGACTGGACATCGCAGATTGACCCAAAGCTACTGCTACACCCCGACTCACCCGTCCCTCCTCCAGCCATCGACCACTCATTCCACACCATCCCCACGCTTCTCTGCCTTCTCGACCTGCTTCTCCTCTCTCCTCCCTGGACCCTTGCCTTCCTTCCCTCGCTTGGGCTCGCTGGTGCTCTTGCCACTGCCTACTGGTTCTGGGTTGAGACTTGTGCTGCCCACAACAATGGTGTCTATGCCTATCCTCTGTTTGGACTTCTTGACACTTGGGCACGCGTGCAGGTATTTGCTGGTGCCGCCATCATCTTCAGTGTCGCTGTGGTTATACTGGGATCTCTTCAGACTTGGGCAAATGGGAGCTTAAAAGATATTAATGGGGTGTCTAGAGGAGAAGACGAGAGACCAGGGCACGTCAAAGGGGAGTGAAGGCGGCGTTTGTCGCTTGTGCTTGTGGTCGTGTAATAGAATGGAGACTTGAATGGTGTCATGTGGGTTGGGGGCGGCCATATAGAAGGAGCTTAGGCGGTGGAGATTAACATTTGGGTGATGAATATTAAGAGGCGTTGGATAGAGACGCGCCGCGACATGTCGGGATCGCGTGCTCGCGTCCCACAACATTGACTTTGGAAGGCGAACTTTACGAATGAAGAGTAGGGTATGGGGTCGCCTTGTAGGCAGTAAGTAGTCAAGTAGTTGTGCTTATGCCGCTCCCTCGGCTATTGTGGACGAGTTTGACGCTGGCATGTGCTTAGATAAAGGCGTCCAGCGGACCGTTTCGAGGCTGCAAGAAGCCGTCAATGGCTGGCTAGATGCCCAAAAGGAGAGTCGGACGCATCGATAGCAGGTGGAAAGAAACGACGATCGGCAAGCAGAGATCAACGCCCCGCGACGATCTGCAGTCTCAGCCTCTCCAAGGTCCGACTTGGAGGCCGGCTGTTGTTGTTGATGTTCTTGTGCTGCAGGTGGTGAGAGAGGAGAGTGGGGCCTCCACAGCCGGGCGCTCTTGGCCGAATCAGGATGATGGTAAGGTAAAGCTCGTGCGTGAATGCAGCAAGCGGTATGGTACGGGCAAGGTAAGGTAGCCGCGCGCCGCATGAAACCGCCCGTGATAGGCCTTTCAAGTTCCTGCCTTAGCACCGGACGGATGAGACGTGTGACGTACCGCCGCCTCTCAACACCTCAAAAGTCCGTGACGTCCTCCGGTCTGCAAGACCACCCTGATCGCATTCACCACCTCCTGAGCTGCCCAAAAATCCCATGAAGCCGCCGCCGCCGCCGCATCCCCACCACCACCACCACCACCACCACCACCACAACGACGGCTTGGCGCCACTGCTTTCCTGAAAATAAAAGGAAAAAGAAAAAAAAAAAAATGTTCCTCCCGTCCAAGCACCTGTTTCAGGCTCTCTTCATCTTTGTCCTGGTCGTTTTCTTCATCTTCGCCCGCGAGCTCACCTACCGGACCAGCAGCATCGACACGGGCGACGGAGCATCCCAGCAAGGCGCTACCTCGTCGTCTTCTGGCGTCCTCGTGTCACCTCATTGGACCGGCGGCGCGGCAAACGCTACCCTGGGATTCGGAGCAATTTACGTCGTGTCGACCGACGACAGCGCCAACAACGCTTCTCTCCGCCGTGACAGGCTGATCCAGGCCGCAAATGTCTCCGAAATCGAGTTGCACATTCCCAATAAGCCTGAACCCACCGTCGATGATATTGCGCGATTCGAAGTCGCCCTGGCCCATTCCGGAAACCGCTTGGTTGGCAATGGAACAGCTCTCGCATGGCTCTCGCACGTCAGGGCGCTCCAGAGGTCTGCCACGCCGTCTTCCATAAAATGCAAAGCTGCTGACATTGTTCTAGCTTTCTGAGTTCAGATGCCCAGACGGCCCTAATCCTCGAAGACGACGTTGATTGGGACATTCGCCTTCGGACGGTCCAGATTCCGCGCCTCGCGGAAGCCGTCCGTTCGCTCAGTCCCCCCGAAAGCAGCAGCTACTACGGAGACCTCTCTGCTTGGGACGTCCTTTGGATCGGCCACTGCGGCGACTGGTTCCATAAGCTGGAGGACGGCGTTGGGACCAAGTACCAGACGCCTGCAACCTTGGAACGGACCAAACACGTTACCTACCGAGACGAAACGGTCCCGGACCGCCCTGACTTGCATCCCTACACAAAGAGTCTCCTGGATGCCATCGAGCTGCCTGAGAAGCGGCGCGCGGTCCACGCATCTGCGCATCCGCTCTGCACATTTGGTTACGCCGTCACGCGCGCCTCGGCAGCACTTATCATTTCTGACATTGCACCCCTCGCGCGCCCTGAAAGTTCGGCATACGACATGGCCTTGCTTCACGGCTGCACCAAGCGAGGCCTCAAGTGCTACAGCCTGAATCCGGAGTTATTTCATCACATGCCAGGTGCGAGCATCATTGCGCAAAAAGACCATCGCGACCCGAAACATCTTGCGCCCGTTGATGCGGTGGGCATGCCGCAAGCCCTGCGAAGAAATGAAACCAGCAACATTGGTTGTGGTTTTTGGAACGGAGATTTTTCATTCTCGCGGCCCGAAGAGCTGGAGGTGCTGCGACGGGAGGTCGGCCGAAAGGGACGGTGTCTGAAGGCAGTCTGTGGCGAGGAGGAGGCAGAGCAAGTCAAAGCCGCAGCTGTGAAAGCGGCCAAAGCGGGGAACTCGACAGCATTGATGAACAATGCAACGTCGGAGGTGGATCCGGTGGAGAGAGACTCAAAGGGAAAGAAGTCATCTTTTGATTCCAGTGTCCAAGACGCAGCATAGCAGCATGTGTTGTCTGGCCAGGCGTTTTTTGGTGGGTCGGTGCATGGGACGCTTCCTCCACGCGCCTCTGGGTACGGTGTACGGAATGGTGGGTCTTTTGGTTTTGTGGAAAAGCATTTTGCATGATAGACGTGTGGTACCTATAGTATAGCATTGATTGCCTCGACAAATATCAATCTGTAAACTGGATTGGAGCCCGCGAAAGATGTTGAAGATGTGACAAGAATACTTCCCAAGTCTGTTGTGGTCTCTGCGCACTTCATGAAGAAAATCAGAGAGAAAATCGACTGAGCGAACAGGCATTCAAAGAAAGTATTCAAGGCAAGAGGTTGAAACAAACAACTGAACTGTCTAGCCTCAAGACGGGTTGGGCGAGCTCCCGTCCTCATGCCCCGATTGGTCATTGCATTTTTGCCGATGGGCCCCGGTCGATCAGTCTTCTGCTGCCCTCAGACGCGACCCGTCGCGTCTGCCAACAACAAACCTTCACACCTCTTCCATCCACAATGTCTTGATCTTTGAACTCCATCAATACTCATCTCAGCCTTTCCTTCAAGTCGCCCATTTTGCATCTTGTTCCGCAATTACAAGGATTGTGTTTCTCCACAGCGCCTCTGAATTGCATTTCCACGCCCAATGAAGGCTTTTCGCGTCCTCTCACAAATTTTTCCCCATCGCTCTTCTGATGCTCTCCTGCTCTCGCCACCACCACACAGCCCCAAGACCGCGATAGCCTTAGGTTATCACTTCGACTAGTTGATTTGCCCGCTCCTTCATGCCGCCACGAGCCAAACTCAATGTCAAGCCCAAAACAGCCAGATCTACCATTAGGGCGTCACCAGATGCGGCCGGCGCAGCACCAACACCAAAAGCAACTTCCACAACGCCAACATCTACGACGCTAAAGACCGTCGACCTCAAGACGCTCCTCGCGCTCATTGGGAGCCCAACGTCCGGCACTAAACCGACCCTCATCTCCCGCCTCCGCCATGACGTCGCCACGCCCAAATTGACGCCTGCCGTCCGGCGCACCTCTGGGCCTGCTGTACAGCGCATCGTCAGCGTCGACATGGGCATTCGTAACCTTGCATTTTGCGTCGCCGACGTTGAAATACGTGAGGCGAGCAGGCAGCAGAGCAAAAGCAAGAGCAAAAGCAAGGACATAACGCCCGCGGGCCCCGAGGTCAGCCTGTCTGTCGTCGCGTGGGAGCGCATCGCGGTGCAGGAGCTCATAGCGGCGGAAGAAAATGATGGCGCAGGAGAAGAAGGCGAGGGAGAGGGAGCGGTACCGGAAAAGGAATCATTCCTCCCTTCCGCACTCTCGCACATCGCGTATACGCTGCTCACGCACGCGTTGCTGCCGCACACGCCGGACACGCTGCTGATCGAGCAGCAGCGGTACCGTAGTCAAGGATCTTCGGCAGTCCAGGAGTGGACTTACCGGGTCAACATGCTAGAAGGCATGCTGTGGGCGGTGATTAAGACGCTCAAGGCCGAGGAGGACAAGAAGGCTGGGGCTCGATTGGCGTCTTCCTCTTCTTCCGATGGAAAATCTGCCTCTACAGCGGATGCATCCTCCTCTGTTCCCCTACCCTCCCCACACGCCGTATCCCCCCAGCGCGTCGCCAACTTTTGGATGGCGGCGACGCCGCTCGGCCGCGCGCTCATGGCGGCCAAGCAGCCGCGTCGACAGAGCGGGCGCCTCAAGGTCGAGAAGCGCGACAAGATAGCTTTCCTGAGCGCATGGCTGGCGCGCAGCAGCGGCTCCGACGCCGTCGCCATCCCGTCCATCGTCGACGCCATCATGGACGAAGAGGGAGGTGCGTCGGGTTCTCCGTTGGATAACGAAGTCAGCGTCTCGTTCAAGACGCCCGTGGCTGCTGCGACGCGGGACGCGTTTTTGGAAAAGATGGTGGGCAAGGAGAGAGGGCGGAAAAAGAAGAAGAAAAAGAATATGGACGTGGTCACAGACGACGAGCTCAATGATGATACCGATGCGGACACGGTGGAAAGCACCAGTATCGAAAACGACTTGCTTGCTTCGACAGCAGCAACCGGCGCAGTCACCGGAGATGATGGATGCGCCCAGGGTCAGTATCAAGGCACGAGCACACGCATCTTACAAGAGGAGGCAGCGGCCAGGACCGTTGAGGCTCAGCAGCGCCATCTCGGTTCGACGGGGACTGAGGCTGTGCAAAACGGCCAACAGACAGGCCATGAAAACGCGAGCGGTAGGGAGAGCGGCAGCCGCGGGCGAAAAGCAAGAGCAGCGGGAGCGAAATTTCGTCAGGGACAAGTTGACCAGGACCAGGGCCAGAAGCAGGGACAGGGACAGGGGCTGCAAGAACACGGGAGGCTCGAGCATGACGGCGACCTTGCTCAAACTCAACCCAGCGCTCAGGCAACAATGGCCGACTCGTTGGACTCGGCTGCAACGACGACGACGTCGTCGTCGTCGACGGCAGCAAGCATCACGGAAGAACGCGACATTGGCAAGCTCGACGACCTGGCAGACTGCCTGCTGCAAGCGGCGGCGTGGGCGCGGTGGGAGGGCAACAGGCGGACCATTGAGGGACTGATGCTGAAGCATGATGATGGCGACGAGGATGCGCTTAAACTGTTTGTAGTCGCTTGTGCGAGGGGCGCGGACGAAGTTTGACTGATGATGTTGGTGAGCAACTATGTTCTGGATGGACTGGTTGGTTGGTTGACCAGGCTTGGCTGCGGACAGACAGACAGACAGACGGACGGACGGACGGACGGACGGACGGACTCATACGAAATGATTGAATTCCTAAAGAAGAACACATCTGTCCATCAATCACTCATAAATCGCACCACCACCACCACCACCACGACGGGGGAAATATTGGGTCGTGCAGCGGGCAGGCATGTTCCGTCGGGTGTGGAGTCAGGAGAACACCAACAACACCAACAACACCAACAACAACACAACAACAACAACAACAACAACAACAACAACAACAACAACAACGACAATCAACGATGGCAGATAAAAAAAAATGATACGATCCCGGCACCACGACAAGCTCCTGCGATAAGATCTGAGCTGAAAACTCACCGACCGACCGACCGACCGACCGACCGACCGACTGACCGAAAAACCCCTTGGCTCTCCGAGCGCGGGCGCGCCGAAGCGGACGAGGGCGGAGAGTTTCTCTTTGCGCTGGGAAAGATCTGCTGCTGCTGGCAGGCTGCTGGCACCTGGGGGCTGGGGTCTGGGGTGGGTGGTGAGGAGCCGACTGGAGTGAGTGGTGCCATGCTTACGCACAGGGCACAGGGTGGGTTGACGACGAGAGGGGGAATATCGGATTGGCAAGGAGCTCGCGAAGGGGAAAGAGGCCCGTTCAAACCAGCGGAGCGGAACCGATGAGAGCCGTGCCAGGCAACGGCACGGCATGAAACTACTTGCGTGAGCTCTGAGGTGATGGTGGTGGTGGTGGTCGCGAGTCGCCTGCCTGCCCGTCCAAACGAAGCGAAATGTGCTATGGCAAAATTACAAGATATGGCTGAGATTAGATGTGTGGTAGATTCCGACTGAGCCGACCCGATCCGTTCCGTCTATTGCTTGTTGTTGTTGCGAGTCGCTCTCCCTTTTGCTTGCGCCCCTAAATCACCAACGCCGTCGCCTATGCAATAGATGTGTGCCATGGCTTCGTAAACAGAGCGTCGCTGATGGGTGTGTCACAGCGACACGTCATGAGAAAAGGAAAATTTCTTGAAAATGCGGCAGACGAAGAAAGGCCCTTTTACGCAAACACGACGCCGACGATCAAAGCAATGGCCGCTGCGAACAGGGGCCGTGCGGGCTTGTCAACCACGGCGGCCGAGTCGCTGTTACGCCCACAGCAGCCGCCGCGGTATGTGACATCGTTGTGCTGGGCGGCGACGGCGAAGACACTCCCATTGAAGTTGCCGATGTTGTAGTAATCGACATTGAGGCGGTTAGGAGGACGGCCCCACATGTCTGCGACGCGATCAGCACGGGTTCTCTCGTTTCACGTCTCAGCTGCAGCGGGTTGTTTTGGAATGTTTTGCCAATCTAGCCCGCGCCGCAGCGAAGCGCATGGATCTAGAACACTTACTGGTGCATTGATTTGCTGAGCGGCCAAGGGTGCCGTATTCTGTCGTGTTGGAGTTTGTGACATTGAGCCCGACCGTGTTTGGGACTAGCATGCTCGTTCCGAGGAGTGAGATTTCGGCGTTGAGGTTGTGGTTGATCATGTACATGTGATCCTGGGCCTGCTCGGTGGTGAGGCCCGGGGGACGTTGAACGGTGCACGGGAAACTCTGGTCTGTCGGGTCGAAAGGCGTCTCCCAAATGTGGCTGAACTCGTCCATAACGTAAGGAACCGCGGTCTGGTTGGCCTCATAGTCCAAAAAGACAAGCACCCGCTTGCCGGTCAGAATAAATTCAGACAGGGTAGGCCAGTCCTCCAGGCCCATGGGAATCTGCGGCGGCTCATACAGGAACGGCTTCAGCCCAGAGTTTTCCAGCACCCTGGTGTAGTTGCCGACCTTAACGTAGTCCGCATTTCCGATCAGGATCGTGATGACATCGTACGGGTGAGCCGAGACCCACGAGGAGACATCTGCAAGATAATCATCCAGAGTTCCGGCGTTGAGAATATCGCAAGAGGTGTGGCAGAGGTTGAACTGGTCCTTGGTAGAGTTGTAGTGCGTCTGGACTTGGACTGTGGCGTCATTAGCGTCGCGGGCACAACCTAAAATTTAGGCTTTTTTTTTTCGGCTTACGCATGCGGATGCCGTCGTTCAGCTGAACCGTAACGTCATACTGCTGGTTGGCGGCGGCACTCCCCGTCCGAGTAAACGGCGAATTGTGCGCGCAGACCTCGGTGATGTTGGAGTATTTGCGGTCACAAAGCTCGACATAGCCGTTGCAGGGCTGGGTGTTGGTCGGTGTTGCGGACGAGTTTGTGGCGCTGGCGACGACTCTGGTAATGTTGGCGTTTGGCGTCAGAGGCCCCCCGGTGTACGTCGAGGTACGGCCATTGCCGGTGAGGAGGGTAATGGTATGTTCAGTGGTCTTGGTCACCGTCTTTTCGTCGGAGCTGGTCCGGCTGACTTCGTCTTCACCGCTGATTGCTGGTCCAGAGGTTGCTGCAGCGCCCGTCTGCGTACCGCCGCTGTTGGAGATGCGGATCGTCTTGGAGTAGGACATGTAATTGCCCGTCGGAGTGCTCTGCGCAGTGCGCTCGGTTCCGGTCAGGACGACGACATCGGACGACGAAGAAGACGAGTCGTCGTCGTCGTCTTTGGCGGCAATGGCGACGGCGGCCAGAGCGCCCACGAGGAGGGTAGAGAGGCGCATGGTCTGGTGTGAGGAGCAGAAGAGACGCGGCGAAAGAGAATAAATGGGGGCGAGCGGAAAGAGTCAGGGTTCTCGACGCATAGGGAGGAGGAGAGTGGCCATCCACATGCATTGAGGTTGGGCGATGGTGGAAACAAATAGAGGACGGGGAGGCTTGGATCATGACGTGTGGGCCGTGGTACTTACTGTAGCCGTGGCCATGTGGGCTTGCGGCTAGAGATGGCGACAACAAAAG
Source organism: Phyllosticta citriasiana (assembly GCF_038021145.1). Lineage (NCBI taxonomy): Eukaryota > Fungi > Ascomycota > Dothideomycetes > Botryosphaeriales > Phyllostictaceae > Phyllosticta > Phyllosticta citriasiana. The sequence continues at coordinate 747,887 of NW_027117279.1, read as the reverse complement.
GACCTGAGCCTCCCTGTGGCTGGCCTGGCCTGGCCTGGCTCTCTGGCCATAGCCGCCTCTTGCATCAAGCGGGATCTTCGCCTTTGCGACCAACAAGACGTCGGCCCTTCCCTCTGCTCCAAAACGCATCCCTCTCCCCCCCGGCCCGTCTTCTCCACCTTGCTCTTCCGCTTCCTCTTCCTCTTCCTCTTCCTCTTCCTTTTCCTCCGCCGCTGCTGTCTCCCTGCAGCTCCGGTTCCTCCATTGTCATGTCTTCCTCGCCGCCCGCCTACTCTCAGCACCCGCCCGCCGCCAGCGATGCATCTCAGCCGCACCGTCAGGCCTCGGATGCCAGCGCGCGTAGCAGTGCTGCTGGCTCACCAACGTCCTGGAACCCGGATCCCAGTGGCCTCAAGCGTTCGGGAACAACCTTATCCAAGAAACAAGTCAAACGCGCAACACGCACCCGCAAAGTCTTTGGTCTCTTGACCTCCTTTTTCTTTTTGCTGTCCTTCATCTTTCTTATGCTCGTCGAAGTGGGCTCTATCTATGATAAGCCTGTTCTGCGCGATACCTTCTTCATCAAGCTCGACCTGAGCCACATCGTCCCCACCTCCATTCCCAACGCAGTCCTCCTCAATAGTATTGCAGAGACGCTCGGCCTGCACGACTTTTATCAGGTCGGCTTGTGGGGTTTCTGCGAGGGTTACGACTCTGGCGGAATCACAGAATGCTCTAAGCCCAAGCAATTATACTGGTTCAATCCAGTGGAAATTCTGCTCAACGAATTGCTCTCAGGCGCTACAAGTGAGTCCACCTGTCATCTCTAGTGTGAAACAATGTTTCTGACAATGTTTCCTTAGTCGCTATACCAGCAGAGGCGCTTCAGTATCTCGACATGGTCAAGATTGTGTCGCACTGGATGTTTGGTCTCTTCCTCACAGGATGCGTTCTCTCAGTCGTCATGATCTTCCTCGCACCCTTCTCCGTCTTTACGCGCTGGGCTTCGCTGCCTATTGCACTTCTGTCCTTTGCAACGGCGCTCTTCACCACCGTGGCAGCCATTTTGGCGACCGCAATGTTCATCATCTTCAAGGTCGCCCTCACCAAGGTTGATTCGCTGAACATTGGAGCCACGATTGGCAACCAAATGTTCGCTTTTATGTGGATCGCCGCCGCCTGTTCGATTCTTGCATGGTTGATTCAAGCGGGTCTTTGCTGCTTCTGTGCCAGCCGCAGGGACGTCCGGCTAGGCAAGAAGCTCGGCAGCAAAAAAGCCTACTCCATGTCTCCAGAGCCCGACGAGGAAAAGGCCAGCAGCGGCAGGCGCTTTCCGTTTGGCCGTAAGTAGAGCACGATTCACGAGGCACGAATTTCATTTTGCGTAGACTGCATTAGAAGGCACAAAGAGCAGGACAATTTGTTTTGGCATTTACATCATCTGGGCTGGCGACACGCCTAGCATCAAGCAGGGCGTTGAGGGAGCAGATTGGTCGACATAATTCCTTGGTACAGCATTTCTGTTCATAGAAAAAAGCGGTCCGTTTGGACGAGGCCGAGCAAGGCCGTGTAATAGCTGCCTACTGTTTGCACCACTTTACGGCGCATCATTCATGCATTGGTTCCTCATGCAATGTAAATCCCTGGCCGATGATCGGCGCGTCGGCAGCGATTGAGCGCGGCGCCGCGCCTTGCAATAGAGCTTTGAGCGCCATGGCGACCCCTAATTTGCGCTCGAGCATATTCGGGACGTCGCTTAGAGCCCCCTTGACTCGACGTTAAGAGATGGTCGATGTTTCTCTAAGAGTAACACCTTGGTTTTTGGAACTGCCATGGCCATCACGTGCTCACGCGACGCGACATCGCTCCATGCTTCTCGCCCAACCTATCCATGCCCAAAGCGGCTAGCGACCCCATACCCCACGACTACGTCAACCCCAGCACCACGTCAACCCGTCCAGTCCTCACCTCTCGACCTCTCGTCCCCACTCGCCAGCTCAACGTCAGCTCGCGTTCGGCACCGCCCCATCAACAGCCCATTCCAAGAATTGCTTGACGCCTCCAGCCATGGGTGCCGACGGCCCGTCCAATCTCACGCCGGATGCAGGTGGAGCTGTTGTACCGCCACCGCTAGCGCCTCGCTCGAAGGGCAGGAAACGCAAGTCTGCCCCATCATCCTACGTCGAATGGGACGACAGCTCTTCTGTCACCACCACCACCACTGGAAAGAAGGCTCGCAAGAATGATGCGCCCGCTCAAGAGTCCCCTCGCGTCGATGATGATGGCTCCAAGAAAGTCAAGTCCAAAGGGAAGGCCAAAGACAAACCGGAAGCTCCCGAGGAAAAGCGTCTCAGGCGGTATGCACCTGATATTCGCCACCTTGTTTTCGCCTGATTCATTGTGCTCACTAAGACCAGTTGGCGTGCTCAGCCTCCCCAGGCGTTCAGCCAGATAGAAGAACGTGCACTGACCCAGAGGTGAGACACATTACATCACAGGGTCTGAACATGGCTGAAGACTGACTCAACAACAAGAATGTTTGTCATTGACCGCTCCCGCGCCGGCTCCGAAGACTGTCCTGAGGAGAATGTCGGCATTGCTGGCTCGACCGGCAACGTTTACACGGTCAACATTTCCAAGGTCCCCAGCTGCACGTGTCCATACAACAAGAAAGGACACCAGTGCAAGCACATTGCTTACGTACTTTGTCCAAGCCCAGCTTTAGCTGCATGCTGCTAACCCGGCCCCAGGTCCTGATTCGTACACTCAAGGCACCGAGACACCTGCAGTACCAGCTTGCGTTCGTGTCGTCCGAGCTACGCGAGATCTTTTCCAAGGCTCCACGCATTCCGTCGGAAGCCGCCGGTGCTCAAGACAATGACGGTAAACGCAAGCCGATCGAGGACGAGTGTCCCATCTGCTGCTGCGAGTTCAAGCCCAAGAAGGAGGAAATTGTCTACTGCAAGGCGGCTTGTGGAAATAACATGCACACGGACTGCTTTGACCAGTGGGCTGCCACAAAGCGTGACAAGGTGACTTGCCCATACTGTCGCAGTCCATGGCAGCAGGGCGATGAGGATTCGGTCAAGAAGGTCGCCAAGTCAGGCAAGGTCAATGCTGAAGGATATGTCAACGTTGCGGACCAAACGGGCATTTCACGTGAACGTGGTATGTCTGTTTGTGAATAGTACGAAAAGTCGTTTGCTGACCTTCACTTCTAGACTACTCCTCTTACCACAGCTTCTGGGTCCGAAGCGAAGCTCGTGCGGGCCGCATTTGCAATGACTGGCGAGACTTGGGTCTGTAGTGGGATCGGAATTGCCCTTGCGAACTCGGGGCTGAGCCTCCACCGCTACTTGGACCGCTACTTGGACCGCTACTTGTACCGCAACGACAACGGCTTCCCTTATCCGGCCTGCTGTCCCACCTTGGACCGCACACACTCCCACACACTGTTTACTGAACAAAAGCTCTGAGTCTAATCTGGACCATCCTTTACCAGGAGTCGATGATATACTCCACGCGTCCGGTGGAAAGACTTACCACAGCAGAGCCTACGATTGGCCTCGACAGGGACCTGCGGGCCTGGCTCGACTAAGAGTATTTTTGATCCCTCCGGAAGTGCTCTTGGTTATTTTTTCCCCGGAGAGCCACAAGTGCTTTTCATCCTTCCAAATGTGTTCTTAATCTTTCCAAGAGCCACACGAGAGCCATGTTGTCTGCATGGCACAGAGTGGCTCTCAGTATTTGCGATGGCAAACCGCGGCAAAAGGGACCCGGTCAGACTTTAAAGTTGGTTTAATGATTGGCGAGGTGGTCATTATACCCCCTTGGTTTCTCGGCCAGATATGGTATGATGGACATGCGATATATAATGCGAAAGTCTGGTATCCTTTTGATATTTGCGGTGGCTAATGCGATGGCTCTAGTATCCCCAGACATCAAAAATAGATGCTTTGAAATGCGTGAAATCTTTGCTGTGATTTTTGAAATGAGAGGAATAGCCAGTGAACCACGTCTACGCATGCTGTAACATTCCAAACTTCCCTTGTATGCACAGGCGGCGTCCATCTGACAGTGCCGGAGGACGGAGGGTTTGAATTGAATGAAAGAACAGGATATGCTTGCACGCTGGTTCCTCATCCGTCTTTCCGTCGCCGTCACACGCAAGCAGTCACGCAGAAAACGCACTCGGATGTGGCCAGAAAAACATCATCATATAGTTCCTCCCAACATTAAACAGTTCTTCTTCTCCTTCTTCTTCCGCTCTGCGGACAGGGAGCGAGGGCGGGGGCTCACGGCTGCTCCCCATCTACGCATGCAGTCATGAAACGCATGCAGTCATGAAACGCATGCATGTATCCCATCGATCCATCACATCACACGCACACACCGTTCCTCCGGTGCGTTGATGAATTCCTTCCCGTCTTTCGTCCATCCGTCCGACAAACACCAGCGACTCCATTGCGCGCCTAGCAAGCCAGCTAGCAAAACGATGGGGAAAAAACGCCGTAATCAATGCCATGTTTTGCCATGCTCCGAATGGCCGCCATGCCATCTGCTTGCTTGCTTGTCTGACCAGCGAGCGGATGCTCCTCACCCTCCTCCTCCGTGCCATCCCATCGCCACCATAACTATAGCCCATTGATCGAGGCGTGAAAAAGAGGTATCTTGTATCGTACAACCCAGAGAAAAGCAAAAGAGAAGCAAAACAAGAGCGAGATTAAGAAATATTCGCAACCAGTGATCCCACCCACATCCGATCATGAAAGGTCCGTCCCCCCATTTTAAGCCAAAAGAGAAAAAAACAGAAAGGGGACAAGATTGATGGATGCAAACCCAAGAACGAGCTAAGAAAACGCGGAGCCAGTTAATCCTCATGTTGTACTAGTAGAGAGTAGACAGAAGAAGGCTGAAAAGATTACCAGAGAAACGAAACGAAAGGGCCGTCGTCAAGGACGAAAGGGGAAATAAAGAAGCTCGTGCGAATATGGATAGCTGGACACCGCCAACTCCTTTCCCCCTCATCGTACGTAGGCTGGAGCGAAGCGTGGTGCAGTAGAAGAAAAAGCAAGAGAAAAAAAAAAAAAAGAAAAAAAAACTCAAAAAACCTCCAGATTACGCCAGTCCGATGGTCGTCCGATTCGTGAAGAGGAAGCACAAACTCCCCGTGATGCAGCCATGTGATGTGATGCGTATGGTCAAGTCTCTGGATCTAATGACGCCTCTCTGGTGGGCCTTACAGGGTCGACCGTTGCGAAGCCCCGCTCACGGATTCAGAGCGCCACTCCTTGGTGGCAAAGGAAAACGCGTTCAAAAAGTCAAACTTTTCTCTGGTGCTGCTAGAGCCCGCGCTCGTTGCTGGGCTGAATTTGGAGTCGCCGTGGTCGACGTTTGGGCTATGTTTCGGCGCTCCAGCCGTCGCTTGCTGCACCTCGCGAGGCTCCAGCATGAGGGAGCGGCGGTAGTAGTTTTGTACGTTGCTTTGGTCCGAAGAGCGCACGCGCTCAATCTGCGATTGTATCCAATCTTGCATCTCATGTACCGCTGCAAGCGCGTACGGGACTTGGAAGCGCTGTAATTGGCTGATGATCTTTGCCGTGCGCATATGCTTGTCAAAGTTAATGACCGAAATTCCAGAGTCGGATCCGCCCTCGCCGGGGAGCTGTCGAGTGCCGTGGTTGCCGACGTCCACAAAAGTAAGATCGGTTAGGTAGATTCCAACAAAAGGAATGCAGGGGGCGACGTGGTCCTCAAGCCTCTTGCGAAGGACGGCGTAGTTGCGGCCAACATTGACAACTTCGCGTAGGTCCTCGAGACGCGCGTGCGTCTTTGCCGAAACCATTTCCCAGGTGCGCTTCAGACGCATGACCATGGACGAGTTGAGCGAGCAGATGATGGCCATCAGCGAGTCGTAGTTGTTGAGCTCCAGGCACTTTCCAGCAATCTTGACCCACTGCTTGATGACAGCGGCGCGCTTCTTGGGCTCTTCCATTTGCAGGATGTTGTCGGCCACCAGGTTCGCAAGGTCGGTCGAGAGCTTCGACATCGCTCTTACGTTGACGGCTCTGCCATCTTTCTTGGTCCATTCCGATGCGAGAAGCTCATGCGACTGGATGGCGCAAAACAGCTTCGATTCGATGAGGGTAAATTGTCGCGCAAGCTCCAGAGGGTCAAAGTCCAGGATACCGAGCGACGAGTTGCCATTGCGAGCAGCCTTGAGGGCGTTGAGCTGGCTCTTGGTGATGACTGGGTTCGGAACATTGGGATCCACGGCCGAGTACACGGTGACCGATGTGTTGGTCTTGCCTTGGGAAGACACAAGGCGCGAGGAGGATGCGCCGACACGGACTCCGCTTACTCTCTGGACAAGGTCGGCCAGCCTCTTGCCAGACGAAGGCATTGCTTTTCGAAGCTTGCCAGTCGCAAAGCCCAAAACAAGTCCGAGAGCTTCTGCGTCCGTGTCAGGTTGCCAGTGGCTCTCGAGCCAGCCTTTGAAGATGTTGTAGACGCGGAGCCGCACGGGAACGGCGAGCTCTTTGCTGTCACCAACGTAGGTGAAGCGGTCTATTAAGTGCTGGGCAAGCTCCACCGGAGTGGTAAACAGACGGAAAGTCAAGTAAAAGACGGTGACGAACATGGAATCGGGCGTTGACTCGTGATTCGTGAGCTGTTCGACTAATGCCGGCAACGAGCCACCGGCAATTTGACCATCTTTCCATATGAGCTCGTGAACAAATGTCTTCACGAGCATCTCCTCCTCGACACCGCCACATTCCTCACCGCTCAGTTGCAGCTCGGAAACACTAGGAATGCTAATGTTCAATCCCAGCTCAGGCCTCGGGCTCGACGGGCCGTCATCCGGGGTAGTGGCCCGCGTCGACGTGTGGGAGATGACGCTTGCTCCGTCGCCATGAACGCTGTTGGGATAGGTGCTGGTCGAGTCGGTAGCGTGGACGCTATCAGTGGGGCCTCGGTTGCCACCAAGTGTACTGCGTGCGCTGTGCAGGCTTGGTGACTTGTCTGCCGACGATATTTGCTGGTGCGAAAAGTTGGGGATTGGTAGCTTGGGCAGGGAATCCTTGGATGATCGCGCCGAGGGTACTCTTGAAGTCTGAGGGGCAGCTTCAGTAGACTCTGCCAAGGAGCGGGACTCGTGGTCAGCGGGCGGCGGCGGGAGTGGCTTGGCCTCTTGAGACTGTCGGATGGCTTCTTGTGACTTTCGGATTGCTTGCGCAGGAGTGTCGGGAAGAGGCTTTGCAGTGCTCGGCTGGGGTTGCGAATATTCTCCAGAGACGCGTGGCAGGCCCAGTCTGTCAAAGATGGCATCGCTGATCCCAACGTCATTCTCCTCGAGTTCGAAGTCGCCTAACCGTTCAATGACGACTTTTGTTTTGGCGACGCAGTCGCCGGCAGCCTTGACGCAGCCGGTAGCAGCGCCGACCATTTCTTTTTCGCCGACAGGTACGAATTCCCCTGCGTTGACGAGCGCCTCGGTCTGCGCAAACGTGTCCTTGGTCGTCTGCACAAGCTCCGAGAGCTTTTCGCGCATCGTATTCAATGCTTGTGGGAGAGGTTCCGATCGCCGGTTGTCGCGCTCCCATACCCCTTCCACAATGGCAAGGAGCTGGCGACAGGCGAGTGCGGCTTGCTGGGTGGTGGTGAGGAGTTCCGACGAAGAACGAGACTGCAAGTGTAACCCGATGAAGGAGCCGATTGATCCTAAGAATAAGTCCTGTGCGGCGGAAAGGCGCTCCGACGCAAGGTTGCGTTTTCGCTGGCCGCTCACCTGACCGGTATACGAAGCTCTATGGGAGACGGAGATGCGCTTCGGTTGCGTCGACTTGGGAGAGATGCATGATGGTGACTGTGGTGACTCGCGACAAGGGACGTAGGGGACGGTACGAGGAGTGCTGTTATTCCAGTCCACTTGTTCGTGGCTGGGGAGCGTCGCCGAAGGGGGCGGCGAAGGTGGTGACACGACAGGAGCGTTTTCAAGAGCTTCGGTCGCACCAGCATCGGCTGATTGTGACTGCTCAACGTTGCTCTGGACGGCCTCGTGCGGCGGGGTCATTGGCCTCGAGGCACCCCCAAGTGCCTGTTCGGCATCGGCGTCTTGAGACCACACGTCGAGGAAACGAACAGCTCGAGTGACGACCTTGAATGCCTTGAAGACCAACTCGTCGAGGAGCTCGTAGACTGCTTCGGAGCCAAGATCGCCCTGCAGCACGTTTTGCTGCAATTGCTTGGCTGTTTTGACCAGCGATGACAGATCGCCCAACAGGCTCTTGCGCAATCGCCTGATGCTAGAGTGCATCATGACGAGGGGCGACTCTCTGGTCAAGCAGTTGCATTTTTCCTGGAAATCGTTAGCTCTTTTTCTCGTGTCAAGGGAGAAGAGTCAATACCAGTAGCATGCGGACGCCTGCGATCATTGATCTTACGTAGTCCTGCTTCGAAAAGGCGGCCACATTGCCACCTTCGCCACTGCTCACAAGATCCCAGAGATGGGTCAGGGCGAAGAGAAGGCTGGCAATGAAGGGATGGTTGTATTTTTCGCAATAGTTGGTGGGGAGCCACCCTCGCTCCCCCGAGCTGAGCAGCGTGCCGTCTGCCCAGCCATTGGGATGTATTGAGTGGACGAGAACGACGTCTCCTTGGCTGATGGCGACGGTTATTGAGCTCTGTTCAGCAGTAGAAGACATGGTGGTTGAGGGGTGAAAGTGGTAAAAGGCGCGAAGATAGTTTGGAAACGACTCTGGCTCGGGTTCGTCCTCTTGCGAGTCGCGCGGAGTCTGTGGCGGTGACAATTGGGTGCGGGTCCTAGTCGAGGATGCCGTCCGTCGGCTTTTGGGTGATGATGGGGCGCTGCCGGTGCGCGAGGCGGCGCTCCAAGCGTTGGACGGCTTCTTCCTGATGGTGAGCGGCGCCACAATGGCGCTGGACCGGTCCATTCCTCCTTTTAGAGCAAATTCAGTCATTTGCAGTCTCCAATCTCTTGCCGGCACTTGGGCCGCGGAGTCGGTGGATGGCTTCCCCTAAGGATAGAGCAGGGTCTGGACGCGGTCCGAAAAAGAGAGCAGCGGGGCGAAGGTTTGATTTAAGCGTGGCGAATGTAGGGCGTTATTGCGGGCTGCATCGAATGGTGGCGTGCAGGTTTGATGTTGGAGCAAATTGGCGGAAGGAGAAAAGTCAAAGTGGTGGCGGAGGAGAGCAGGGCCGGAGAAAGTCTTGTCGTGGTTGTTATGCTGCTGCTGCTGCTGTTGTTGTTGTTGTTGTTGTGCAGGAGGGCTCGGTTGGCAGTTGGTGAGGAATGCGGCTACCCAACGGGGAAGAAGAGGGAGAAGAATGTAGCGCGGCAGTCCAGACAACGGCGACGGCGGAGGGCGGGCGATGACGGAAGGTCGAGGGACGGGGATCCTGGGGACGGTAGTGTCTCGGGTTGGAGAGAAGGAGGGGACAGGAAAGGTGAAGCAGCGAAAGGCCGAGGGAGGGAGGGAGGGAGGGAGGGTTTTTGGTGTGAGCGGCAGACAGACGGAGACGGGGGAGAGACGACTATGGCGCACAGAGGGAGGGCGTCGGTGGTGAAGCAGGGGCCGTGTCTTTGGGACCGATAATGTCAGTAGGAGAGTAGGTAGGAGAGTAGGTAGGTAGGTAGGTAGGTTGGTTGGTAGGTACATGTAGTTTTGTGACGCGCTGGAATGCTCGTCCGACGCAGCCGCGGCGGGGTGTCCAGACACAGCGGGTTTCTGCGTGGGAGGGAAGGACGAAGTCAGTTTGGATGCAAGGAAGAGAGAGCAAGCAGACTGGAGCAAGAGGGTGGGTGGCCAAGTAGCAATACCACCTAACCAAGGGCACTGTGGTCTGTCTCTTGGTACTGCACCGGAGCAGGGAGGGGGGGGGGGGGGGGGGACGCCCTAGGCCCTGGGTAGCATGCATACCTCTCTCTCTCTCTCTTAGCAGACAGACCCTGGGCCGTACTGCTGCTGCTATTCTCTCTTCGCAGCCTCCCGCGCAGCTGTCGTTGTCTTTTTCTTCCCTCTTCGTCTTCTGTTCTCTCAGCTGCCGCTCCCTCTCCGTATCCCCACGGAGCTGACTGTCTCGTCGGGCCCAGCCCAGCCCAGTCCAGTCGTCGACAGTGCATCATCAACGGTTGCTGCAGCGGGCGTGGCTTGCAGCTGGCGCCAGGCACAAACGACCGCCCGCAGCGGCCGTCTCTTCCGCCGTGTCGATCATACCTGTACTGCATTATACTGCCCGAGTACGAGCGAGGACGGCACATCCGGACGCCCGTCGAGTCAGGCCCGCAAGACGGTTACAATTCTATACTACCTAGCAAAGGAAGAGAGCCTTGATCAAGACCAACAACCTCATCGGACCGCGGCGCAGGGTCACGTCGCCTCTGCCCTGACCACCGCAGACCAGAATCGGCCCCCCGCGACGATCTGACCACGTTTGCCGCGTCTCCAATATTTCCGCGCCGCTCAAAGCAGCAACCATCAGCATCCCATATCCCGCAGTCATGGTTCTGCGGTCCTCCACCTCCGTCTCCCATCGCAGCCAAGCCATCGCGTGCGCGTGAAACATACATGCTCATGCACTGTGCAGTAGCTGCCATCATCGCTCTGCCTTGGGCATCTGTGCATTCAGTCTCTTGGTTTGATGCCACAAAGCTTGTGCCTCAAGTCTAATGGGACAACGGCTGCTGCTGTTGGAGACGATGCATTCAAGTGGGCCCGTTTGCGCATGTCCCCAGCAGTCACAACCATGATGCCGGCTCGCGTCTTGACCAGGTTGGCGTCCAACGGCGCAGCTGGTGGGTCACCAATAGCGGGTGCCGTGGAAATTGCGACAACCAGGCAGTTCCCCGGCGAATGCGTTTATAGGGCTACCCCAGCGGACGCGCCCGAGGCCTCAATAACACATAATCCATGAGGGCGACGTCGTTCAAAGGGCCTGCTACTGATCGGCGCCTAACAAGCGGTCGGCCCACCTGATGGCCCTCGACCCTTTTGCCCACGTCCTCGTCCACACACGTCCTCGTCTTCATCCTCGCCCTCGCCCTCGCCCTCGCCCTCGCCCTCGCCCTCTCCCTCTCCCAATTCTCGGCACAGACGCTCTATCCCAACACCATGATGGCAGCGAGCTTGCGCCTAGCGGTGCGCACACAGTTTGGGCGTCAGGCAAATTTTTTCCGTCGCAACATGCAGCCGCGCCGTCTCACTACCGACTTCTGTTGTCGGTTGCGTCTCCGAATCACGCGTCGGCCATCATCTCCGCGTCCATGGCAGCTACTACATACAAACCCTCCGATGTCGACGCGTGGGTCCGGAGCAGAGTCAGACGCCGTCGCCCCCTCGGTCTGCCCTGAGGTGGGTGCACGCGCATTGCACGTGCTGGAGGTGCCGGTGGCCGGGGGGGGGGGGGGGTATGGGTATGGGTGTGGGTGTGGGTGTGATGTGTAGAGCCGCCCATCACACGTCCCCTTTCCTAATCGGGCAGCTCCACTGCTCGTCCTACCTACCTTAGTCCTGGCCAATGCCTCCACGTGCCGCTGCAATTGGTCACCCAGAAGGTCCGGGGAACTACATGTATGTATGTGCCTATGTAGGTAGCTTCATCCAGTCTCTAGCTCTGCGTGCGTCATTGCAACCTCCCGTCGCTTCTTGCCTAGTACCTCCTACCTTAGCACGCAGCAGAGCACATCACCGCATCACATCCATCGCATCGCATCGCAGCACTCCCATGCCTCCTCACCAACCTCCCGCCCCCGTGCAGCTCCGTCAAACCCTAAACCGCCTGCGTAGATCAAACCTTGCCCTGCGGCCGCTACCCTTTAGCTCGCCAGACTTTCTGCCTTAGCCGCGCATGAACCGTTGCTGCTAACCTACCGTACGGTACCCCTTGCTTCCAGCCCACAACCACACGTCATGGCTACCCATGGATCCATGGTGCCATGGTCCAAGCAAGGACCCTTATCACCATCCAGCCCTCTGCTTTCTGGTATTGCGCAATCCACTTCTCTACCTTTCTGCCTTGCTTGCATTTATGCTGCATCACAAGAAAAATTTCCCTCCTTCTCGCCCTCGGTTCCCAAGAGCGCCGAGGAATCCCCCCTCTTCCCTCTTTGGTCCGCTTCTTCCCGGATCCGATTTTCTCTTCTCCACCGTCTAATAACTGCCCAGCTAGTCAGGTGAAACACCACGTGCGATCCAGTCGATCAGAATCATCACCCTCCGTCTTTGGACGACGCGAAACGCTTCTCTCCCCACCACTCAACATCCATGGAACCCCTTAGCGCCGCCACCTTGGCCAAGACTGGGCGATTCGGCTCGCCAACGCTTGGTGCGTACCGAAACTGCTTCCAACTATTGACCTACTCCTGAAACTTTGGCACGACGAGGTTGGCCTGAGAAAATGCTTGGGAGAGGGGTCGTGCCTGGCACGTCAAGAAATCATCAGCGTCATGGCGCAACGTAGCCGCTTCTTTCTTTCGCCGCCGTTGAGAGCCTCCTTGGCCAGGGGTCGCCCTGTCTGCCCCTCTGCCTGCCTTGCCCTGTCTTTGCCCTCCTCTGTTTGCTCGCCCTACATCGGGCGTGACAACGTGTTGACATTCATTGACCTCGAGTCTATTGTTCGTGTTCTTGGCTGATCAAATGCTGCTGATCCGATGAGCCAATTGGCGAAGTGCCGCTCCTAATTATTATTCGCTTTGCCCCACGCTGTCGTCTTCAACGTCATCCTCTTTGCAACATGAACGGCACAAGTCAAGCTGTCCAGGTAAGGATTATGCCTTTTTCAGCGCTTCCAGCGCACGTAAGTCGTCGTCTTTGTGAAGCTGCAATGTGTAGTCTTCTCAACAACAAACCCCCTTGCACCATGACCTCTCTTTTTTCCTCTCTTTCAGCTCCTTGCCTCAAACAAGCAGTCAAAACCACAGCCTCATTCAATCCACATATTCTTCCACATCACCCGTTCGTTCCCGCTTTCAGTCTCGCAATATTGCCAACATTGCAGGACGGACAGGGCGTCACCGAATCGATCTATTCCGTCATCAACAAAATTGATTGACTGGCTCCACTGGTCCCCAACAAACCCTCCCAACTCACGACCCGCTCTCCGCTCCCTGTCCCCGCAAAACACCGTCACCGTCCATCCATCCGTCCATGCGTCTATCCAGCTCAGCCCCGTCCCCGTCCGGCTGTTTCGCGTGTTGTCCCTTCGCCTCACTCGACTCCAAACCCCTACCCCAACCCCAACCACCCTCCGTCTGTCACTGTTTGCGCCCTTGATCTGTCCAGGGAAACCCCTATCTAACCAGTCCATCACTGGATGCCACTAGCATCATGCCGGTCGGCACTTTTGGCAGCACGCAAGAGGACGGCTGTGGGTTGGTTCCTACCGGGGGCTCGGGCGGCCGCCGTGTCTCGTCCCGCTTTCGAGACTGGGACTGACCATGCGACGGACGTCTATCTACCTGTCCTTTTTCTTGCCGGCTTGCGCTGTCTTGCATCCTTGTTGCGTCGGTGTCGTGCTGGCAGGCCGGACGGGAGCAAGCGTCGTCTCCCTCGATACGATCACATGGCAAAGCCATATCTTTCTCGCGATTGTGCACATGCGCATCGTTGCCACATTTCTTTTGCATCTCCTCCCATTCTCTTCCCGTCCCATCTCGTATCGCCCGTCACAAGCAATTATCGTAGTCTTTTCGCTAACCGCAAGACTCGCTCTTCCCTCTATCCCAACCCTTGGTGGTGAAAAGGCCGCAGCTGGGCCCACCACCCACCCGGGTCTTCCTACCCACCCGATCTGTCCTCTCCTTTCGCGCTCGTCCCCCAGCCATCCTCATTGCTCGCTGGCTGCCCAAAGAGCGAAGACCTGACCATGATAACGAGCAGCACAGCACAGAAGGAAGAGCAAATTACTCAGCCGTAAAGTGTCGCGTTGTCTCTCGCAAATGAGTGGAGCAAGCAAGTAGGCAAACACGTCTGACAACCCCAGCCAGCCGCAGCCGTCCGATCTCGGATCTCGCATCTCGCATATCTCGCATATCTCGCATCGTCAACGAGATGTGTTGTTGGCCTAACTAGATCAGACATTGCCTGAGGCAGCTTCGGCTGCAGACAACTAGCTAGTCACAACCCCAGAGCAGAGCCGGGAAGTACGGCTGGCGCGTGCGTGCGTGCGTGCGTGCGTGCGTGCGTGGTGCCAGGAGGCGAGTCGAGGGAACCAGGGGAAACAAGGCGAGACGAAGTGAGAGGCGAGCTGGTAGATCGTGTGGGGAGCAGTTGGGAGGAGAGAGTAGGGATTGATAGGACGGAGCAGGGTATATACACGCGGTAGGCGAGAATGCTAAAAAAAAAAAAAAACCCCCCCAGCACCAACACATCACCGTGTTCTGCATGCAGCGCTGCGGCTGCTGGCAAAGTATCCACGGTAGAGAAGTGGACGGGTAAGAGAGGGAAGAATGGCTGGAAAAGGGGTAGATTTTGGTAGGTCGGCTTTGCAGCACGTACACTCCAATTCAACGAAAAACACCAGATTGGTGCGTTCACCAGTCTGAGATTTGCCGCCGTCGGGAGGTCAGGACGTGTAGGTCGTTTGGTGGCCAGAGTAGCTACGTAGCTAGCTACCTACAGCTTACCACGACGGGATGAACACATGTGAAAACACGTGAGCCAGGAACGAGTAAAAGGCACTTATTGTGAATGAGTTAGCTAGCTGGTCGGCTGTGAGATGAGAATTAGTGACTGTGGTTTAACATTGAGCTTTTTTTTTTTTTTGTTTTTTCTCTCAACACTGCTCTCACAGCGTGTCATTTATTTTTTTCTCTTCCGTTGTTCTCTCTCGACAACCGAAGTCTGCTCTTTGCGACAACCAACACCTCCTCCCGCTCATCCTTCCACTCACTCCCGTCTCCACTCGACTTTTCCAACCAAGCCAAGAAATCAACGCACAGCAGATTTAGGTTGTTGACAAGCCGACAAACCTCACAGCCGCACAACTGCAGCGGCTGGTTTTAGCCGTGAGCCGGGCCGGCGCGCGCCCCCCCCCCCGCATAAAAACACACTTGCATACATACATACATGCATACATGCATATGCAAGCAACCAACCGAAGTCATGCACGTAACCGCTCGCTCCGTCGCTCCGTCCACGCACGGCGAGACAGACAGACAGAAGGGTACGCACATTGACAGATCGAGCTGCGGCGCGATGCGGTGCGGTGCGGTGCGGGCGGCAAGGATTGATGTCAGATTAACGAGGTGACGAGGTGGTGGGTAGTAAGATGTAGATGTGTGTGTGTATGTCGTGCAGCTATCCGTCGTACTTCGCGGCCTTTTTGTTTCGTTTTTATTTTGTATATATATATATATATTTTTTTTTCCTTTTTGCAAAGTCTCCATCCATCTTTTGTACTGATTGATTGATGGAGCTGGTGAGTTGAGTTTAGGTCAGGCGTGCCTGCCAACATTTTTAATTGATCTAGGTTGCCTACATGTGTATACACATTCTGCTTGCTTGAGATGCCCGGTTTGGATGTTTTGACCCATCTCCCCTCTTATCTTCAATCCCGTCATTATCGTTGTTGTCCGAATAATGCAGTCTCTCCTAGGTATCCTGCAGTCCAAGCAAGCAAGCAAGCAAGTCAGCACGGCGCAATTCTGCATACTTTCTTTTCCCTTCCCTTCCCTTCCCTTCCCCAACCGACGCCGCCGCCGCACTTCGTCATCGTCACTGCGGCGAAGCAAGCCACACTCTTGCTTCTTTCTTTTCTTCCTCGCATGATGCGAGCAAGCATGTATCCGCAGCCAGCTTGCCCGGACGACGGGGAAAAAGAACGGGGTGGCGCGGCGGGGCGCCCGAGCCGATCTGAGGCTTGGAGGAGACAGACAGATCTTGATGGTGTGCGTTGGTGGAGGCGCTGGTCGGCGTTGGCGTGTAAGCCTGCCTGAGTTTGCGCGCTATGCTGGTCTGTTTGGCTTGAGTTGACGTGCGGGAGGGGAGGGGAGCGAGAAAGAGGTTTCGTTTTCCCTTTGGAGATTTTGACTTGCTGCAAAGGTTACCGCCAAAGAGGTATTGAGCTTGGAATTGTGGGGGTGCTGTATTTCCCCGATTTCTGCCAGGTCAACAATCATCGAAGTCGCATTTGCTCGGCTAGCCACCGCCTTCGCCGCAGACGACGACGACCATCAATCAGTTCTGCCTCTCATGTCCTTCCTCCCCAAGATACATACACCCTTCCACATGCAAACCAAACCAAGCCAAACGGCCAATCCATCTCACCTCATCCCCACCTACCCCAGTCCAGCCCAGCCCAGCCAGCCAGCCAGCCAGCCAGCCAGCCGCTCGACGCCACAGCGCCGCCGGGGCAAAGCGGACCTAGGCAGGCAAAGGAAGAGATGGGAAGGCGGGAAGGATCACTAGGTGGATAGGGCGCTCGGAAGGGCAGGCGGGCGGGCGTCTAACTCCCAAAGAGGAGAGGAAGCCCGTTCGCCTTCCTTCGAGCCTGCCCTCTCTCTTTTTCTTCTTTCGGTTGGTACGATGCGCGCTCCCTGTAACTTCGCCGAGCTGGAGAGACAGCCCTTCGATGTTTTTCGTCGCATGTGGATGGATTGAAGGGCACCGAGGATGAGCGAGTGAGTGTAGATCTACCTGCTTTGCGGCTGCGCGCCGAGTCCTGTGGTGGTGGCAACGCAACGCGCAAAACATCAACGACCTTCAATACCACACAACCAAAGAAGCAAAAGAAGCAGTAGTAGGCGCGCGATACGGAAGTGGAACGCCATACGGCGAGGACGACAGTACACCTACCACCTAACCACACAGAAAGAAACCTCGGGCCCGTCGCAAGGAAGAAGGCGAACCGACGCGGATGGATACATCAGGATGAAGCAGGCACGCACGGAGCGCGGCGGATGCGGCGCGGAGGGAGGGAAGGAGGGCTGAAGTGAAGGATTTGGACGGATGGATGGCCTGTCAGATGAACAGTAGGATGGGTCGTGGAGGATAGCCGAGCCGCAAGCATCTACTGTTGATTGCCCACCTATTTGCGCGCGCGCTTGGATCCGAACCGCCATTTCGGTGTCGCGGGGAGAGTCGGTAGTTTGTTGGTTCTCATGCCGCCGCGCGCTCGGCTCCAGGTGCGCTGCAAGTGCCGAGGCGCCAGCAGCGTGTCTGTGTGGTGTTGACAATGATGGACCAGTCGCGGCGCGTAGGCCAAAATGTCAGCTTAGCGTGGTTTGGAGCGAGCACGGAAAAGGCACTTGATGCAAATCATGTCGATAGATGTTGATGTCTTCTTTTTTGGGTCTTGTCGAGGCTACAAGCCGTCTATCAACCTTTGAGATCAGCCAGCCTCGGCTTGGCAACAACTTCAATCGACCTTGTCCCGCCCTCCTGGAATCCATCTTTTTGCAGTCAAATTCATACCAAGGGGAGCGCGGAAGTCTCAGTGTCAGTCCTCGATGAATCCGGGGCAGCGTGGGTTTGGGAGAAAGGAGCCAAACCGGCGGGCAGTCCCGTCACCGCCGCGGGACCAACTGAATTGGGAAAACAGCGGGACGGCGGGAACACTGAGACGACACCAGGCGAGACAATGCGAGACGAAGAGAGGGGTGTAGTCGAGTATCAAGCCAGGAGGGGGTGAGACAGGGGGACCAAAGAGAGCAGGTGGGGTTTCGAGGGGCGAAAGGAAGCATGCTGCTAAGCGGGACATGATGTTGGGGCTCCAGTGCCGGCGCCAGGACCGCCAATAGTGAAGTGATCAACAGCGAGGCGAGCCCAAAATTGGTACGCGGGACCCAGTGTGGTCGACGGGAAGGAACGAGGCTTGGTTGCTATCCAGGCCAATGGTGCAATGGCCATGGATTCGGATCGCGGCCGTGAACGGGACCGTGGCGCGTGGCGCAAAGAAGTAGTGCTCGGCTCGTGAGACGGCGGTGCGGGCAGCGGAAACTCGGCCAAGCGTTAGCTTGGACGAACCTCATTGGTCGGCACACACTCAAGGGAACGAACATGCGCCTCTTCCATCCTCTAAACTGCCCAACATGTCTGCCCGTGCCGTGTACAGACTACGCCAGCCTCAGGAGCTGATCGAATGACAGCCGCAAAATGCGGGCAGCTGCATTTGAAGACATCTTCGCTTGGTCGCTGCTTGCGGCTGAAGTGGATAATACAGCAACATGAGATTTGGGCTGGTGTTCGCTCCATCGAGCGGCACTTGTATGACTTTGGTGCGTCCCCGGACAGTTTGAATACACATTGGCGGAAGTTGCCGCGGAGAGTTGGTGCCGCACCCAAATGATATTGTTCAGTGAAAGGCGCAGCAAGGGTTTCGTGCTGAGCACTTTTTGATGACCTGGTCTCCGACTAGAGGTTCTTGGTGATGGTGTAGCGAATCCAAACTGGGCGGGACTGGACCTTAGGCCGAATCGGGTCCTGGCCGTTTTGAGCTGGAGTTGCAAAATACGTTTGAGTAGAATGGACACAGCTGTGTGCCTTGACACAGCCACAAAAGTCGTTCAGAAAAATTTTACTGACCATTCCTGTGTGCTCGGGCCCCAGGAGAATCCAATTTTATCTTCTTTTCTTGCTTGAAACGCAGGTCTGGCGCTCAGCAAGCACCCGCACCCATGGCTCTCGTGGAATTCCAGGCACTTGGAGCTTGCCATAATTCTTTCCAGATGGGTCGCGCGCTACAACCTTGACGCGCGAGACCCTCGGGCCCATGTAGCATTCGGAGGATCACCGACATAGACCCTCTTTATTAGTTTAGGAGGTGGTGCTCCACCAGAAGAGCCGACTTTTGTGTTCTGTCGCTCCTCGGCTGACTTTTTTTCCACAGGCTCATCGGAACTTTCTGGCACCAGGTAATCCTCGTCGTCTTCATTCATGGCTTCCGTAATCTTGGATCCCTGGCGGCTGAAAGCAATCTCCCTCAAAGACTTGTCATTGACCACCATGTTGTTGCGTTCCATCTTCTTCATAGCTTCAATGGCCATCTCGACTTCTTCGTTTCGGAGCCATCCTTGCACCAAAGAGTTCCAAGTGACCTCGTTGGGTTCCTCGCCAAGGTCGTCCATGATTTTCAACACACGACGGACGGCGGCAGTATGCTTATGCCGCATGAATCCCGTGATTAAGATATTCCACGTATGTACCGAAGTCATGGGGATTTGGTGGATTTCCTTGTCGACCATGTGTACCAGAACATCGGGGATCTTGCCCAAAGTTGACTCATTTTCACACAAAGCCATCAAAAATGCATTGTAAATGTGGTTCGTTGCAACAAGCTCTACCATTCGTCCGTTGTCACCGCGCCTCAGCTTGTCAACAAAGCTGTCAAACATTCGAGGTAGGTCGTCTGGAGAAGTGTAGGCGACGTGGTGGAGGAAGGCGCCAATGGTTAGCCGGATTGGCGGCGGCGTCGTTTCCATGGGTATTTCGGGCGGTGGGGAGGCCAGAAATTCCTCTGGAACGCCGAAATATCGCAGAGGCTCCGGGTCGAAATATTCACAATAGGTTTGGACCACGGCAGAAAAGGCTTTTCTGTTTGCGATCATGAATTTCTGTCCATCATCCATGGTTTGAAACTTGAATCGCTGAAGGTATGTATAGTGAAGAATCTCCGTAGCAACGTAATGCGGACGTTCGAGGGTAGGCAAAGCGTCTATCGCGTGCACGAGGACCACTCGCATCGCAGCGACGTCTTGGGATGCAGCTCTTTTGAGGCCGCTGAGGATGATGGTGTATGTATAATCGTTGATATCCATCTTTGCTTCCCTCATTCTGTCATAGAATCGGAGAGCGCTCCGCACGTCGCCGGCCTCCATGGCATTATGGATATGAATTGTGATGAGGTGCGAGTCAATCTTCATGTTCAAATCCGCAAGCATTTGCAGAGTGTCCAAGCCCGCGCTATAGTCATTTGATTTGACAACGCTACGGCGAAGTATACTTCTAGCCACTTTGGTGAAGGCTGTGGAATCCGTTCTCATTCCAAACCGGATCGAGTCTTTTAAAAGCTTCATTGCCGTTTCATGGTCGCCCAGAGACGCAAATCTGTAGGCGGCTCCGATACAGGTCGGTGCTGCCGGTCTAAAGGCAAGAGATCTGCATGTATGCCAAAAATTCTGAGCTTGTTTTAGAGAAGCACTTCGCAACACTAGGAAGACAAGCTTCTGCGAGAGAGCCGTGGATAGTCGTGGACTGGTTGTCAGGCAGTTCATCAGCACCTCGTAAAACCTCTGAGGTAAAGGTTCCTGGAGTTCAAAATAACGGTCGGCCAAAAACTCGAATGCGTCGGCAATGATGTATGACATGGCTTTATGGCCTCGGCCGAGGGCTTGGATGTAATTGAGCGACAGATCGATCTTCTTTCCGAGAAACCACAGCAGACATTCGCAGAAGACGAGTCTTTTGGCCTCTGCCGAAAGCCTGCTGCGAATCTCGTCTATCCAGACTTTTTGTATGGCTTCATAGTGTTGCCCATCCCGAAGCAGACATTTGACAGTCTGCTCAGTCGAAGCGTTTACATTGAGTCTCGACTTTTTCAACTCGGAGGGCAATCTTTTATCCCATTTGGCGGCGAAATGGGCGCTGACTTGGATCCACCATCTGTCGAGGAATGGCAGCTGATCCAACGGCTTCAGTCTTTTGGCTTGCTCAAGCAGGGTGCTCAAGGCTTCTGAAGACTCATATGGCTGATCAGCCGTGTTAATGATGTAGAGTGCTCTCATGACCGACCGATACCTGGGCGAAAACATAGCCCCGTCCGAGAGTCCATTATCGTGGCTGGCTTGGATACCTTGGTCCGGATCATCATCCTCGACCAAGTAGTTATCTTTTTCAGACGAATAGGCTCGAGCACTTTGGCCAACATTGAAGCATTGTGCTTTGGAGGACCGGGGCGCGCTTTTAGCTCGCAAAGGTTGGTGAACCACT
Source organism: Phyllosticta citriasiana (assembly GCF_038021145.1). Lineage (NCBI taxonomy): Eukaryota > Fungi > Ascomycota > Dothideomycetes > Botryosphaeriales > Phyllostictaceae > Phyllosticta > Phyllosticta citriasiana. The sequence continues at coordinate 726,963 of NW_027117279.1, read as the reverse complement.
TGGCTTGAGAGAAAGGGTCCGCGGCTTCGAGACAAGCCCAAGTTTCCATACTGCAATGCCCGTATTCCGGGAAGTGGAACCCTCGAAGTACTTTGGGGAGCCTGAAGTCTTTCCCCATCTTCTTTCCCATGCTCTTTCACCTTGACCACGCCTAGGCGAATACATCGTCCATTGCATCTTCGCGCGAAGGGTGCGGATCGGGGCCGTTCGAGGGTGCGGGAGGCGACAACGGATAGGTAAGGGGGAGACGAGTTGGGAAACCCCCCTTGGCCACGAGGCAATGGCTTTGGTAACATCTAGGTCAACGTTGCGGTCATGTCGCAGTCGTGTCAAATGCGAATGTAGAAGGAAGATGGCTGAGCGGAACGGAAGAGCCAACGGCGGAATTTTTGGCGCGCAACCGCCGCCGCCGCCACCTCCGCTACCTGCAGTGGAACGACTTCAAGAAACCAACAGTCACTTCGCAATTGTCCTCCACGTCTTCAACGACTCCCTCTCGCCTTACTAAGCCGACCAGTCCGTCTCCAAGCTCGTGCGCATACAGGCCCATCAAAGTCGCGTACGACCGAACTTTCCACTAGCCTACTCTTCCCACTGCAGCTTGAACATCAACAAAACAACAAACAACTCTACCATTGCGGCAATGTCATCTCAAGCCTCCCTTAGCGCGGCAGCCGAAGAGCGCAAGGCACGTCTTGCAAAGCTCCAATCGCTGAAGCGCAAACAACCCGACGAAGATCAAGACATGGAAAACGGCGCGCCCTCTGATGTTCCACAAACGTCCGATGTCACTTTGAACTACTTTTCCGGCCGCAACTTTGATGCAACAACAAAGGGACCCAAGCTGGGATTCGAGCTGAACCCTGCCGAGGGTCAAAACACATTGGAAAAGCAAGCACGGGAGCTCGAAGAGCGTACACGGAAAGAAGCGGAGAAGGAAGGCGATGACAAGCCGCTGGACCTGTTCAAGCTACAACCCAAGAAGCCCAACTGGGATCTCAAGCGCGACTTGGAAAAGAAATTGGAGGTATTGAATGTGAGGACTGAAAATGCGATTGCAAGACTGGTACGGGAGCGCATCGAGAAGACTCAAGGGGAGGCAAAAACAAGGGCCACGGGGCGCGACGGTACGAGCTCTGGCGATGGTCAAGAAGTGGGCATGGAGGGAGTCAACTTGGTCGAGGCTATGCATGTGCGCGAGAGGGAGGAAGAGGCCGAGCGGGAGAGGGAGAAGGACGACGACGAGCTTGCATAATCAGACTCACGCTGTGCTTCAGGCACTCTGGGCGTTTTGGTGTTTTGCCATTGGGGATTTGACAAAGAGCATGGGTTTGGCGCATTCCAAAGGCTGTGGGTTTTGGATCCAGGTTACTGACAGGAAGTGGGAAAAGAGGCGCCACGCGTTCTCAAATTCGAAATCAGAACGCCGTATCTTATGACAGCAAAAGCCGGTGTCCCAAGGTGTGTTCATGAACAAACACAGCAGCATTTCATGACAAACTGGCCTATCTAATTAAACTGTCTGCGGCAAAGATAAATGTTGGAACATGAAATTTCAAACGCAAGTGAATTGGGATAAAAGTCGCCCGTCTTGCAGAGTAGGTTTCTATACTAGGAGTCTTGGGTATCATGGAGGAGGGCTGAAAAGGCAAGCATGGGTCTAAGTCTACCCTCGGAGGCCTGGATCCAATATTCGCCTTGATGCGCGCCTCAAAAACAAAAGCTGGCTTTCCAACTCCTTGGCCAACCATGAGTGATGGCCCCAGGCCACCTGAGGAATTCCCAAATTCGCAGGACACGTCTCCGTGCCATATGTGATAAGAAGAGTCTTTATAATCGAATCGAAAGCCAAGTAGCTTCAGTGACCCACATTCATGGATTGGGTCATGGCCAGGCGCTTGCTGTAGGGGCTGAGGCTTCGCTCGCGGACACTTGCCGGAGCAGGGCCTCGAGGGAAAGAGGAAAACTGAGATGGTCTCTCTGCAAATCCGTCCATGTCTCTGTCAAAGTCATGGTTGGGGTGCCGGGGAGGGCCACGCATCCGAGATGTCCTCCTCGAGCTCCTTCCTGGGCTTCGCTTTGAGATTCTCATTCTCCTTCTGTAAGGAGATGAAGATCTGTCCATTTCATGGCCGAGACTTGGCTCCCTTGTTGTGCTTGCCGAACGGTCGCGATTGATTGACATGAAAGACCTGCTTCTGCGCCGGCCACGCTCAGCCGGGCTATATGAACTGCGTCTTCGCCTGGTGTTGCGCTCTCTTGGTCTATCGGAGGCATTGCGGTCCGGCGAAGAGCTCACTGAACGTCGACGACGCTTGCGCACGTCTGACGGCGGAGAGTGCGCCCGACGACCGGAAGGATTCGTGCCGCGTTCATGTGGAAATGGAGACCGGGTCCGAGAGCGATTCGTTGACACGGTCGACACGGAATAGAATGATGACTCGGAGCGCGAACGGGTCCGCGGAGAAGGCGCACTATGGTTGTCGTCGCGCGCATGCTTGCGGCCGCGATCTTCGGACTGTTTGGCAAGGACATCGTCGGCGACACCTTTTCTGCTACGGTGTTAGATGTATTTGATGAAGATGTGCGGCGGACTTGCCTGCGAAGGAGGTCATTTGGCACATCGCTCGTCAGCTGTGGCATCAACTTTGGATTGAAGAGCTGCTGAGTCCGGGAAGGGCGGGCGAGGTACGGCCTCTCTTGGGTGGTGACCTTGCACTCATAGCTGTAATGGCGTTTTGAGGACTCAGCAGTAGTAGGTACAAATGGTAGAAAAAACGTATCTTTCTTCAGACATTTCTGACAGGTGGTCGAGGGCGCAGCCTTTGAACGGCCGGCTGAAGAGGGGCCGCGATACATGCAAGCCGTGGCGATTCAGCGGGATTGGGCCAAGCGAGGGCAATAGAAATTGGACGATGGGGTAGAAGGTGAGTCGAGTGGGACGCGTAAAGGCCAAGTGGCAGCAGAGGCGTGCACGATGTTGTTGAGGTGTTGGACGCGAAGGAAGGCGCAGATGATGATGGTTTCCGTTTCCCACCGCAACCTGAGGCATTCATCCAGGCAGTTATCTCGTCGGTCGGCGTCGGCGTCGGAGCAAGAGTTTTGCCGGGGGTCAACTGCGCTTGTTCTGCTTCCTCTTCTGTGTCCCCGTCGTTTGCACCTCTATCACGGCCTGTCAATTGCTTCATCCTCAAGGTCTTCCAGTCGACCTTCTCCGGCTGTCGGTCCTCGATTGTCCTGTTCTGGACCATCTGCGCTTCACTCGCCCTTCCGGTCCGATCGCCAACCAGTCCCCCGCGCCCGGCTCCCTGACTCCCTTCAAGCCTTGCGCTTCCAAAGGACCCACCCGACGAGCAGCGTGCGCCCACCCAACCGCCCTGTTGCACCCGCGATGAAATCACCATCAACCTTTTGAGCCCTCACCTTCGACACACCACCATGTCCAGCCCTATGGTTCTGGCCTTCACGACTTTCCTTGAGCAATCCGGTTCCTGAAATCAACACTTGGCTTCCGACATTTTCACTTTACTCTGCAAGCTCGACCGGCTTTGAGCGCGTGCCCGTCCCGACCGAACACTTCGGACTGCATCGACGGCCGCCTTCTATTCTACTGCCATTCTACCGTCCAGCACCATTGGCGACGCCTTGCCAGAGAATGTCCTCCCAGGCCCCCGCTGTCAGCGAAACACAGGGTCTGAGGCCGTCGTTTGCAAAGGTTCGTCTCCAGCTCTCCCACTGCTTTTTGCAAGATTATCATGCATCGCGGTCCACTGTGTACCCCACAGCGTCAATTTTGGCCGTCACGCACAGTTCCTTCAACATGTCCACAGGCAGGGATGAGGACGCTAATGCTTCCCAGGTCGCCGCTTCAGCCTATCATCCCCAGAATACAAAAGAAACAACTACCAACCCAAAGAGTGCAAACTCTCCTCAGGTTCCCGTCATCCTCCAAAAGCCTCTGACCTCGCCAGAGGATGCAGGCCCATCCTCGACCGACGGTGTCGTGGAAAACGGAGAGAGCAATGGAAATTGCCATCGTGCACCCTCCCCGGACGGCCATGAGCCCTCAAAGGATGCTCACACTCAAAATGGCACAGTTCATGGATCCACCGTCGGGCAAGTCCTGCGGCCACCGGCGGGCAACAGCAAACCTGTAGTCTCTGACGACAACGCAACTCAAGTCTCCTCGTCAAACAGCTCGGTCAAACCTCCGAGCCTGGACGGTAAGAGCGTCGCGTCTGGAACGACCTTCGCTCTAGACGAAAAAGAAAGCATTCGTCCCGACGATAGCGCAAGCATACGAGCGGTTGAGGAAGACCGGGAGGACGTTTTTTCCCCTCCAGACTCGGTAGCTCCAGGCTCTCGAGTCGGCTCGGACACTGGGGCCGGTCGTGCTTTTCGCGATCAGTTGAACGAAATCTCAGCCACGTCCCACCGCGGAATCATTCCAGCACGCATGGCTCAGACGCTCCACAGCAACGAAGTCAATCGACCCAGTCCGCTTTCGCTCGGCTCCATTCAAGAGAATGATGGCGTTTCTCAGCCGCAGCCAATGCCAGATGAGAAGCTGTTAGAAGCGCTTCAATCCCCCAGAGATAGACTTTTTGTCCTCAAGCTAGAACAAGACGTCCTTGATTTCTTGCGCAACACAGAGTACGTATCCAGGCAGGTAATGATAGCGCTTCGTTATTGACTGAATCGCAGAGAGAAAGAACTTGATGTTCCGAATTGCAATGCATTCTACAGAATGCTTGCACATCGATTTGCCGACTATTATCTCCTAGGTCATGTTGTCGATCCAGTTACAAGCGCTGTCAAGATTACCAAGACGTCGTATAGTCGAATGTGGGTTGAGAAGCCGGCTTTGCTAAGATCATTTGTTGACATTGATTCAGGCCTCCTCCTCTCTCGGGTCTCCCCAGTGCCCTATCCTCGGGCCCTGAGACACCCCCAATCATCGTCCCAGCTCGCAAAATTATGCGTCGAGAGGACGGGAAGCCTCCCTCGGGCACAAACACCACCACAAACTCTGATGGTCCTTCAAAGACTGCTTCCGAAGTGGGAGGTGATAGTGGCAGTGATGCTGGTCAAGGACCTCGAAAGCTGACTAGGGAAGAACGCGAGGCTAAGTACAAAGAGGCCCGCCAACGCATTTTTGGCAGTGCCGAGGATGGAGACCTTGGTGATTTGGCCAAGGACAATGAAGGCAAGGACATGTCACGCTCCAGCTCTGCTGCGGGCCGAAAGAACAAGAAGAAGCAGCGCAACAACGACGATGACGGCTTCGAGGCCAGATCTCAATTCAGCCCTTATTTTCCTCCCCAATATGGCGGCCCTGGTTACTCGAACGGCGCCCAGCCCATGTACTACGGTCCCATGAATGGCATGGCGCCTCAGACGAATGCGAACCCAACCGTTTCCTCTCCCTTCCAGGGCCAAACAGGTTTTCCGGTCATGGTGCAACAAGAAGCCCAGCACCAATACTCCTGGCAGCTTCCACAGTTTGCTTCACCGCCTACCGGGTCGATTAATCCAGCGCCTTTTGGCCCGCCCATGCCCGTCAACTACGACATTTCCTCAGACTTTCAGCAGCGGATGAGTTTCCAGCCAAACAACCCCAAATTAACTCCCAGGATGTCAAGTGCTCCGCTTGCAGGGCATCCAGATGGATACAGGCCTCAATCTCAGGGTGTTAGCCAGCCGTGGTCTCAAGTGAATGCCCAGATGCCATACCAGTTTTCACAAGGTTTCAATGACCGACCCATGTCGGCTGGCCAAAACTATCCATATGGGCAGCTTCCCAACCCTTCGTTTGGGAATAATCGCAACCAGCATCCTCTTCCGGGCAGCTTCAACAGGCAACAATTCAACCCTCAAAGCCAGGCTTTCGTTCCAAGCTTTGTGCCCGGCATGCGTGGAGCGCCTCCCTACAATATGCCTGCGCAGTCTCCTCAAATGGGCTCTGTTGCCCCGAACATGGTCGGCTACCCTAGCTACATGAGCATGCATCAGCAAGGTAGACCAGGTCAAACAGCGCCTCAGCCGCAATTCAACACGGTCCGTCAGCCGCCGAATCCCGCCCTTATGAAGCCGGGTAATCCGAATCAGGGGATTTCTCATCCACTGCCTCAGCCTGTGTCTGCGGCACCAATGCCCAGTGCCAAGCCTGCCTCGATGGGCGGTCAAAGCAGTATTGCAAAGTGGGGCACGCCCTCGCATCTTCCTCCGAAGCCTCCTCCGCCGGCGTCACTTCCAACGCAGCAAAAGTTCATGGGTGTCCCACAGAACAACCGGACAACACCGCCCATGGCGCCATCGCAGCAGAATGTAGTCGGGACATTTCCAATCCCCAGCATAATGAGCAATGGCAGTAGTGGCGTCAGCAGTGCGCGTGCTGCAAAGTAGATGGCTGTACCTCAAGCATCAGAGTGAAATGGGTCGGAGGGTTCAAGATTTGCTTCTAATCATTCGGAAGGGCGTCTAGATAGCGGCCTGGTCTGTTGGCAGTAGTCGAATCAGCATTTTGGGCGTCCGGGAAACTCCTTACATCAAGTCTGGATGAGAAGCGCACTTTGGCAACGGACAAAAGTTGACGGGTGTTCGTCCCACTTTCAAGGCAAATGGAGTAGTGATTGTGGTGGTGCATGTTTCCACTAGATTTAATCAATGACTGGGTGTTCTGGGTTTTTGCCATGTCACAACCAGCAGTCTGTTTGATCATGCTCGAGTGAGTGTGTTTGGATGGAACGAGTCTGTCCATTTTCCTCTGCTCCGAAGATAGCGTCTGACCAATTGTTGGTGACAATCTATCTGCAGCAGGCTAGAGCCATGCTAGCGCGCGCAAGTCAACTTCCAACGTAGCTGCGGTGCTGGCTCCGTTGTTCGCTACCATTCATGTCCGGGTACAGAGTGGGCACTACGGGGACCGTGGCGGCCACAAGTGCAGAGATCGCGTTGCCGACTTCCAGCCGTCGGAAATTCCCCAATTCAACGATCTCTACCACCTTAACCACGCCACACGACTGCAGCAATGCCACCACGGCTCTCTTTGCGATGGGCTCAATCGCCCATAGGCTCCATAACAAGACAAGCGTCAAGAACGACAGCTGCGGCCCCGCAATGCGCTCCTAGCAATGCTTTCGCCATCCCCTCTCGCGGCATGAAATCCGTCACTCAACACCCGCACCCCACCAACCGCTTCAATAATGGACCCGGCCTACCTGTACTCGGAGCCTCAACAACCGCTGCGCTGGAGCGCAAAGCCTTTACGACCCCGCTGCGAACGGGTGCCATTGCCCTCAAGAGAGGCATGACCGCAATGGTCGATCCTCAGACGGGCGTCCGCGTCCCCTGCACCATTTTGCAGATCGATCGATGCCAGGTCGTGTCTCACAAGAAGCGCAATATTCATGGTTACTGGGCTGTGGCCGTGGGTAGTGGATACAGACATCCAAGTAATATTACGAGGCCAATGCTGGGTCACTACGCCGCGTGCGAGGTCAGTCCCAAGGAGCACATCAAGGAATTCCGCGTCAAGGATGAAAAGGGTCTGTTGGCCGTTGGGGAGGTCATTGGCGCGGATTGGTTTTTGGAGGGCCAGTTTGTGGACGCCAGGGCGAACACAAAGGGCAAGGGATTTGCGGGTGTAAGTCCATCTTCTCGCCGTCATTGGGAGAGCAGAATTTGACATGGTAGTCGTATAGGGTATGAAAAAGCACGGCTGGGGTGGTCAGCCTGCTTCGCACGGTCAGTCGCTCATGCACAGAGGAATGGGTTCGTCTGGTGGTGGCCAGGGTTCCGGTTCGAGAGTTCACCCCGGCAGGCCCATGGCGGGACGCATGGGTAATGAACGTCACACCGTGCAGAACCTCAAGGTACTCCAGGTGGACAAGGAGACGGGCATTGTTGTCGTTAACGGCAAGTGCACCTTGTAGAAGTGTCTTGACAATATCTGCTAACTATGACCCACAGGCGCTGTTCCTGGGCCCAAAGGCTGCTTGGTAATGCTCCAGGACGCCATCAAGAAGCCGTGGCCCGATGTTCCGGCAGTTCCCGTGGTGGAAGCAAACAAGGTTGAGGCTTAACTGCTGAATTGATGAAAAGGTCGAAAATTTTTTCCAAGACGCAAGTCAAACCGAGCCAAAGACTTGTTTGAGGAATGCTATCAAATATTATGAGAGTAATGGGGAGGAGTACATCTGAATATCCAAGCTTGAATGAGATGCATGCCGCGTGTGGTCGCTCGGGAGCAACGTCATACACACTCGTCTCTATCGAGACTCAAAAGCGGGAGCGCTCATGATCAGCAAATCAAAATTCAAGCTCCAAGCTACACGTGCATTTGACAGATATGTTGAATGAACACTGTCATAGTCAGCTATCCGAGGCTGTTACGATGACTTTGAGGAAACGTTCCTCACAGCTGAACTTCACAGCCCTCGTGGATCCGTTGCACCGTCTGGCTTCTTTATTTGGAGTCTCGATTGTAAATTTTCGACTTTTGCAGACCTGGCGCAACATCGGAGTCGTTTTCATCTCTTCCACCTCGGCTCGATTTGTTTGCTTCAGAAGTGCAGTTGGTGCGCAAAAGGACAGGCTCACCTGAGAATCAGTCCGTCCTTTCCGGATTCAATGATGCACGCACTTGCCGTCAATTGCTCTTCGTCTTGACCGACGTGTACCCAAGCACCCTGGGGCAGTAGAAACCAATCATCCGGCTGGTTTCAATTGGTTCATCCTTTGTTGGTATTTGCTACACTCAGATTCTGGGAAGAACTTGTTCTAGTGTCCAAAGCCCTATATAACTAACCAGCGAAACTTTCCAGAAACCCTACCACTGTGTTGACACTCGCACTCTTTCCAGCTCCACGAATTCCCAAGCATCTACATTATTCTACTACCATGCGTTACTTCTCCATCATCCTGCTCAACATGCTGGCTACAATGCTCACTGCATCACCTAACCCACTCACGCCAGGTCCAGAAAACCCCTTCTTTTTTGGTGTACGTAACCATGCAAACTTGACTTTGCAATTGAGGAGTTGACCATACACGAATGGACAGGCTTACGCATGCTCTGATCCTCACTGGGGCGGCGAATGCATCAAGATCGAACGCCTCAAGGGCTACTGCGTCAATAACGGGAAAAAGTACGTCTACAAATCTCCATGCTACACATCCTCGATTTTTCAGCCTTTTCTCAAGTAAATTTTTCACTAAACTGACCGTTTGCTACAGGGGAACCGGCATTTCCTCTTTCGGTCCAGACCAGGGGTTCAAGTGCGACTTGTTCCGGTAAGCCAACTTTGCGTCTCTACGCCTTTCAAGACTTGGAGGGATTCCTTTGTGACTGTTAATTATGTTTAGGACCATTGATTGCTCGGGGAAATCTCTCCATTTGGAGTGGCCTGGGACAGATGATTTGGGAGGTTGGGCTAAAAAGGTCGGTTCTTTCAGGTGTGAGTAAAAGACCACCAAGAGTTTTGATAAGTCTGAAGCGACTATTCCATTGGAGCCAGGATGTGCGGTGTGTCAATAAGAGCATGAGCTTTGGTAGCTGTGTTTGCTCTCTCGGTCTCGAGTATCTCAATTTTTGTCAACAACCTGCGGAGCTTAAATCAGCCAAAGAATCAAGACTTCGGTTTTTCTATGCGAATGACTGAATATGGGACTTTGGGTATGATGCAGCCTGGGTTGGTCGAATGCTGCTCTATCTTGCCGTTGACTAGTCCATTCATCAACACTGAACCGCTTCATGTTCCACTTGTTTTCTCACTGTAGGTTTACTCCATCTTCTTTCCGCTTTCGGTGGTTTTGACTATGCACCAAGCTTTCGAGCGTCCCGGACTTATGCGCGACATGAGCAAGCCACATCCGGATAGCAAGATCTACCTATGTATGGCGGGGTCGCAAGAATGACGCAATGGCAACCAGATTTCCAGCCAAGACTTCCGTTCCCCGTAGGACTACAACAACAATTGATCCGAAAGAAATCAATCTCGTTCAGCAAGCAAACCCAAAATGATAGACAACGCCTCTGGCGACATAGACGACGTAGTCCTTGATGTCTTCATCACCGCATCCCACATCCTGCACCACCACGGAATCGTCGACGGCTTCGGGCACCTCAGCCTGCGCAACCCGCACAACCCGTCGACCTTCTTCATGGCGCGCCACATCGCGCCCGCGCTCATCAGCAGCGAGGCCGATCTGGTGCAGTACAACATTGAAGACGCGTCGCCCGTCTATCCAAATGTCAAGCCCGGATACGCAGAGCGCTGCATACACAGCGAGCTGCTGAAGAAGTATCCGGATATCAATGCCGTCGTGCATAGTCACTGTCCAGAGGTCTTGCCGTTTTGCGTGAGCAACGTGCCGCTTAGACCGACTACGCACATGGCTGGGTTTCTCGGTAGGCATGCCTTGGATAACTCACTCTGCCTGCACTGCACTCGATCCGAGAACTCTTGATCCACTTGCTAATCCGTCTCCAATCATCACTCCAGGTCCGCAAGTCCCCGTCTGGGACATCGCCTCCGCCTACTCATCGTCATCTTCCGCGTCAGAACCACGCGATCTGCTGGTGCGCACGCCGCGCCTGGGCGCCACGCTCGCCAACGCCTTTGCCAAATCGCACACGATGCTGTCGACGCTGTCGACGTCGCTGACGACCAAAATCACCGGCCGCGACCCGCCGCCCGCGCCGCGCGCCCCGGACCACTCGACAGTGCTGATGCGCGGCCACGGCTTCACCACGGCCGCTGCTAGCGTCGAGGTTGCCGTGTTTCAGGCTGTGTACACCAAAGAGGCGGCGCAGGCGCTGACGGGGGCTTTGACGATTGCTGCGGCCTGGGGCGGTGGCGTGGTGGAGGGGGGCAAGGTGGAGGAAGGTAGTGGGAAGTTGATTGGAGCAACTGTGAAAAGCGCGGCTGTGGATGGAGTGCGGTATTTGAGTGAAAGGGAGGCGAGGGATGCGGAGGAGTCGATTGCAAAGGGCTCGGTAGCTAGACCGTGGGAGCTGTGGAGGAGGGAAGTTGATGTGTCTCCGTTATACAGGAACGAAGTCAGAGAGAAGGTGCGCGGTGGGACGGATGAGATGAAGGGAGGTTAGGCCAGAGCTACATGTCGTTGCCAGGATTTGCTGGACCACGAGGGACCTTTGAACGCCTCTTTGCTTGTGGATTGGAGAAAAGAGGAAGTTTTGCGTGAATGAACCATGAGTATGATACTGAGTGCATCCTGCACAATGAACATGATACCTTGCTCTTTCTGCATAGTAAATCTGCCATGAATGAGAGTTGCTTTTGGAGACATGATCAGGTTCTTTCTAATAGACGACGAACGGGTTCAACAGTGGAGTGAACTCGAAGCGTAAGTACACTTACAACGGTCGACACATTCGAAATTCCGCATAAATAGGTCTGTGATTAGTTAGAATCGTGTTAGCATTGGAAAAAAGTGCCACTGTGAAGTGGCTGTGAAGTGTCAGGCTTCGTAGCTCAATCCACAAAAATCGGTCCGAGATCCCTGGTATGCGGGCCGGTCCATTCCGCACACTGCAGCTGCTATCCCAGGGGGTCTTGGGCCAGCCGTCCCCTGCATCCCGAGACAGCTATGTTGGGAACGCCGATGTTGGTTGCATTTTTTTATCCTGAATGAAGCCTGAGCTTCTCGAATATAACGCCGAACGCCCAGCACCAAGCTATCCAACATCTCAAAGAGACACTTTGCGTAAATAGGACCTCCTTCTCTTGCATCTTGCCGTAGCTAGACCTAGTACGACTCAGAGGGAGTGGTTGACGCGCCGGCCTGCTACAGTGTCACACTCCAGCTATATTGAAGCCAATCCTTCGGAAGCGTGAGTTCGGTCATCTCAGGTGTCGCTCTGTATATCTGCAGTTTCTTTTGCTCTTGAAATCTTTTCTGGCGTCCAAGTGGGTGGTTTTGGTTTGCTATTGCTTGACTTAGAGGCGGAGCGGTGTGGATTCCCAAATTGCGACACACGCCAGAGCGCCTTCAATCGCTGGGCAACGTGGTCTGAGAAGCAGTTAGAATCGCTGTAGCTACTTTCAAGACATCCTTCGCATGTCTGCGATAATAGAGCCAGACATTTCGTGAAATTCACTCTTCTTTGAATCGTTCTCGACATTTTCTAAACCAACGCTCAGCTTTTTCGGTCATTCCATCGTATTTATAAGAAAGAGAGACAGTATGTACGTGTTTTGGGTATTTTGTTCATCAAGCCTTATAGCCAGCATCGGACAAGCTTTCTTTGAGAGCTGCCAGGGCGCGGTCAATGTCATCCCGCTTGGGATCCATAACGCTGACACCCATGTGGCCAAATCGGATGTACTTGGAAGCGATCTCCTTGTGTAAGCCACCGGCAAAGATGACACCCTTCTTGAGCAGCGTGGGCAGGACTTGAGTTGCAGCAACTCCCTCTGGGAGGTAGATAGCGGTCATGCCGCTTGCCTGGTTCTCGGGCTTCTCAGCAAGCTGCTTAAGCCCAAGAGACTTGACCGTCTGCTTGACCCTCTGAGAAACCTCATGCTGGCGTGCGAAGCGTTGGTCTAGAGACGAAGCCAGGATGTGGGTCAGCGATGTGTGAAGAGCGCGAACAAGCTGTGGAGAAGGAGTAGCGAAGTAAGAAGGCTTCTTGGCTTCGTAGTTTTGCATGACTATGCTTGTTAGCAATGATTTGTTTGCGCGGGGGCAGGGCCATACTTGGTAGCCAGTTCTTCCAGGAGCCAAAGTAAGAAGTTGGCTTTGTCTTTCTGTTCTTAAAGGTCTCAATGGCCCGACCTGACGCCATGAGAATGCTCAAACCAGCGGGACAGCCAATTCCCTTCTGGCTGGCAGTTAGAACAACGTCGATTCCCCAGTCGTCGAAGCGGATTTCTTCGGATCCAACGCTACACACGCCATCCACAACGACAAGGGTCTCTGGGCTGACGCGGTGCACCAGTTCCGATACAGCCTTGATGTCGCTGAGCACACCAGTAGATGTGTCGACGTGCGTGATTGTGATAATCTTGTACTTCTTCTCCTTCAGGGCCTTTTCAATCTGGTCGGGTTGCGGCCTGTCACCAATTGGCGCCTTGAGCTGAGTGGCCTTGACGCCGTACGTGTCGAAGCAATCGGCGAATGAATCGGCAAAGTATCCGGTGTGGAGGACCAGCACCTCGTCGCCCGGTTCAGCCAAGTTGGCGGCCACCTGATCCCATCCAAGCGTACCGGATCCAGAGATGACGAATGGTTGCGATGCGGGGTTGGAGGTTTGGAAGAGCTTCCGGAGCATGGAGAGTGCCTCTCCAAAGACGGAAACAAACGGTGCGCCGACATGCGACTCACTGGAGCACTACCGTCAGCACAAGCGGGCGAAAGAGATGTAGATCAGCGTGTACGCACCTGTAGTGACTCATGGCGTGGAGGACGGCATCCTCAAACTCAATTGGCCCGGGAATCAGCAGGGTAGGGTGCGACTCTTGAGAAGACATGGCAGGCGAGTCTGGAGAAGAGTCTTGCAATGGGGTCAATGTCAGATTCGAAGGTGAAGATGTTGTTCGGAAGAGCGAAGGACTTGCCGTTGAAGTGTCTCGACACGAGAGTAAGACGGGAGCTGGCGCTGGAGGCCATGATTGGCGGCGGAGTAGTGGGAGGGGTTAAGGAACGCGGGGCGGGACCGAACTTCCGGATTGGGATAGCCAGCAGCGACGATGAGCTCTGCAGAGTGGGATCTTTTGCGATTTTTCGCCGTTGGCTCAGATTGATCGTGTGTTTTGACTGTGGTGGTTGGATTCAGTACTCGAAAGAGATGACAATGACCTGAAGGTAATTGAACAATTCACCACCCCGGCCAGTGGCGTACGTCCGATGTCGAAGGGACCGTGTGCCCGCCCGTACAAGGCGACATTGACACAGTCATATTGCGCTTATCTGGCCCCTGGCCCCTCAATGACTGAATAGTGGCCGAGTGCAGCAGTCCGGGCTGCTCCATCCTCGTCCGCAACGTCCTGCAAAGGAACAGGCAGTGGTTCGAGGGGGTCCCGCCCGCTCCGCTGCTTGGCATCCCGCCAGAGGAGTCCCGCCTTCTTCTCCGCCCGCCTGAGGCGCGTGCGTGCTTCGACCAACACCCACTCCGCACCGACACCACCATCAGCGGGCCTGACGCGGCCAACTGTCGTGGATGACCGTACACCATGACTTCAAGACTGGTGCTATGTCTCGGTGACCTCTTCATCCCAGACAGAGCTTCGGTAAGCCCTTCGCTCCATGCTGCCCCCAATGCAGACACAGCTCGGCGACTAACCCACGTCATAGGACATTCCCGCAAAGGTAGACCAGCTCCTCCTATCCGTGCCCTCAATGCGTCTCTTCGCGCCACCCGCAGCCCCTCTGACCCCGAACAGTTCAAGAAACTTCTCGCCCCGGGCAAGATCGGCCAGATACTGTGTCTAGGCAACCTCACCGACAAGGATACCTATGACTTCCTGCGCAGCATAGCTCCAGACCTTCAGATCGTCAAGGGCGACTTCGATGTCGAAGCGCCTAACCTTGCCCTCTCCAAAGTCGTTACCCATGGCTCCTTGAGGATAGGCTTCACACATGGACACACAATCATCCCTCCCGGCGACCCAGACAGCTTGTTGATCGCCGCGCGTCAGATGGATGTCGACGTGCTTCTATGGGGCGGAACACACAGATTTGAGGCCTATGAGATGGAGGGCAAGTTCTTTGTCAACCCAGGGAGCGCCACAGGCGCAATGACAACGGGCTGGTGGCCAGAGGAAGACGAACCGACACCCAGCTTCGTGCTCATGGACGTATGTTGTTCGCCAACCGCTCCATGTGCGCTGTGCTGACCCATGCTTCAGATTCAAGGCGACGTACTAGTGCTCTACGTTTACCAACTCCGGAAGGATGCAAACGGGAACGAGAATGTTGGCGTCGAGAAGGTTTCTTTTCGGAAAAATGGAGGTGGGATTGCTTGAAAACCATGGCGAGGCTAGAAGGGAATAATGCGGAGCATGAATGATACCACGTCTACCAGGAATCTGATATTTGCAACCCGAGAGGTGTGCTAGCGTCTTACTTTGCCCAAAGTAGAGTTTGTTCTTTTTGTTGTCTTGCGCTACCCCGCAATCATCAAGCCATTGGGAGCGTTCGAAGAGACTAGGCTAGCAATTAGAGCTTCAAGCATCCTCTTGGTGGGGAATGGTTTCTTGATTCATTTGGCATTTGGTATTAACAGGCCATGGTCAGTGTGCCAACCAAGTAATGACCACTTCTATTCACAGCCATCTTGAGTCTCGTGGCAAAGACGCGCGGGCTTCATTTGAAAGTCGAAGACAGACTCCCAACGGGCCAAATTCTTGCGACTGGAGTGATCAGAATTGGACCAGTAAGTATTTCCACATCTCCGCCCTGGATATCCATTCCTGCATCCTCTCATGATCTGCTAGCCTTGACCCGATCAAGAGCGGCATCATCGTCGGATTTTGTACCTGGAGATTGTGTGTCCGCAGCATCCTTGGGCTTCTTCGACAGTTTGTCACCCACCAACGCCTCTTTCAGCAACGAAGAATTTGTACTTAATTGCTCGGCTTGGCCATGTCGTCGAGCGTTTTCATTCCTCCAATTTATCTGCCCACCGTCGGCCTCTCGATGCTTCTGGGCGTTCAACTTCGCGGCACGGATAGATGTTCTCGCATAGATGAAAAGGAGACCGGCCATGGTGAAGGCTGCAAGCGGAGCAGTGAATGTCTAGACGGCCTAGTTAGTCATGTCTCCCGGATTCTTGCTCTGAGGACGAGCCGCGGTGCACGTACCCTGGCATTGTAGACGAACGACCTGGGCGGCCGGGTCGGACGAGACGTTTCATTCATGCTGTCTGGTCCGCGAGGCACAGACTGACGACCTCCCATGGTTGCTGTTCCTGGGCTCGGAGATGGTGGTGAAGGACTGGTGGAATGGTTGTCGCATTTCCCCGCAGGATGAAGCTACACCTTCGAGCCAGGAACATGGCGTGACAAGAGGATGCTCGACGTCACTAAGCGGAGGAGTCCAATGCCAGCCGAACTGCAGGAATCGCCTCATCGGACGAGGCCACACTTGAGCAACCCCTTTAACGACACATTCATCACTGCCCGAGACTGCGCGCCGTCCCGAGTTTGTTCGGCGACCTCGGACAAAGGCTAGCCGCTTAGTCATGGCGTAGAATCGCCATCGCGAGCTCGCAAGATTCCCCGTGCGGCTGGCATTGGTCAGCCGAACTTGTTCTCGACGATATATCCAGCGTCCTGTCTCGCGCCGTCCTTTGGAGCACTGAACACACGGTTAGCTAGTCGACTTGTGGTGCTTACTTCAGTTCCGCGCAGCCGCAACGTCAAAGGCCTAGGCTCTGTCGTCATTGACTGTTTGCTCCAAGGGTCCTACTCGGATTACATATATCAGCAGCCCCGCTGCACCACCATTCCTTTTCCCCCATCGCAAGCAGTCAAGCTGTCTCCCCAATTTCCCTTTAGAGTTTTTCTAGCTAGGCCGTCCAGGCTGGCTACATCAAGACTCTCCGCCTTTTCGCGACATTTTTCCACCACCTACCCCGCCATGGCGCCCACTCCCAAAGAATGTGACTACCTCGTCATTGGAGGTGGCAGCGGTGGTCTTGCCTCTGGCAGACGTGCCAGCGCCATGTACGGCGCCAAGACGATTGCTATCGAGAGCAAGAGACTCGGAGGAACTTGCGTCAATGTTGGGTGAGTCGAGGTAACCTCTTCGCGTGTGGCTTCGCTGACAATCTTCAGCTGTGTGCCCAAGAAAGTAACGTGGAACGCTGCCGCCATCGCCGAGACATTCAAAGACAGCAAGGCCTACGGTTTCAACTATGAAAATCTCTCGTTTGACTGGAACACGTTCAAGACGAAGCGGGACGCCTACGTAAAGCGCCTGAATGGCATTTACGAGAGGAACCTTGGAAACGACAAGGTGGAATACATCCACGGCTTCGCAAGATTCGTCGACAAGAACACGGTCGAGGTCAAGTTGGACGATGGCGGCAAGGAGCAAGTCAAGGCGAAACACGTCTTGATCGCCGTCGGTGGACACCCCACGTTGCCCAACATTCCTGGCAAGGAGCTGTGTATTGACAGCGACGGCTTCTTCGACATTGACCAACAGCCCAAGAAGGTGGCTGTCGTTGGCGCAGGTTACATCGGCGTTGAAATGTCGGGCATGCTCCACGCGCTGGGCACTGAGACGCACTTCTTCATCCGTGGTGACAAGGTCCTCAGGAGCTTCGACCCAATCATTCAAGACACCGTCACCAAGGAATATGAGCGCGTTGGCGTGAACCTGCACAAGCAGGGCCAGATCACCAAGGTGGAAGATGTAGGCAACGGCAAGAAGCGTGTCACCTACACGGAGGCTGGCAAGGAGAACCTCGTTCTTGACGATGTGGACGTTGTTCTGTTCGCCGTTGGACGGTCCCCGGAAATCGAGAACCTGGGTCTCGAGAACCTCGGTGGCATCAAGCTCGACGAGAGAAGACACATTGTCGTTGACGAATACCAAAACACCAGCATTGACAACATCTACGCGCTTGGTGACGTTTGCAACAAGGGTTTCGAACTCACCCCTGTCGCCATCGCTGCGGGCCGTCGTCTTAGCGACCGCGTCTTTGGCGGCAAGAAAGATTCAAGACTCGAGTACGAGAACATCCCCTCCGTCGTTTTCGCCCATCCAGAGGTTGGCTCTGTAGGCTTGACCGAGCCGGAAGCGCGCGAAAAGTACGGTGACAGCGTCAAGGTCTACAAGACAAGCTTCACTGCCATGTACTACGCCATGATGGAACCTGAGCACAAGGGCCCGACTGCTATGAAAGTGGTGTGCGAGGGTCCCAACGAGCGCGTGGTTGGCCTGCACCTGGTGGGCCAGGGAGTCGGCGAGATGTTGCAAGGCTTTGGTGTCGCAGTTCGGATGGGTGCGACCAAGGCCGACTTTGATCGCTGCGTCGCCATACATCCGACTAGCGCAGAGGAGTTGGTCACCCTGAAATAGAGATATAGCGGTACGATAGAAAATGTTTCCGCGCTAGATACGTCGATCGATTAATGACAACCCCTTGCTCGAAGCCCCTGGAGGGGTAGACCAGTGACAGGAATCCAGTCCTCGAAGTTTTGAATTCAATATAGCCTACAGTCTCCAAGTCGAGATGGAAGAGAGTTGAGGGAAAAGGCAGGTCACTGTCCCGAAGCGGCCGAGCGCAGCGCTGCCATGTGCCAAGGATGTCTGGATTGAATGCACGAGTCGCTTGCTTTGTATCCAGCTCGTCCGGCCCACAATCCTGCCCTGCCATCGCTACCAAGAAATTTAGCGTTCCTATATGTCTCGGAACAATGGAAGAGCCAGGAAATGGTGCGAGACGCCGGGATGCTGGTAAAGCACTTGACTTCATTTCTAGCCACCGCAGGAGCATATTTCAACACCAATGGCAAGTGGAGGGAGCCCTTTCCATACATGGAAACATTGAATTCTGACAAGGAACTTGAAAGAGGGATACGCGTGGGCCAAGGGCCAGGAGACATTCCGCAAGTTACGAGCTATATTGCTCAGATCTGGTCGAGAGCGCTGCCTTGCTCCACAAGCTCTGTGTCGCTACAATAACCAACTTGAAAAGGGACCAGCAAAGACCTTCGAGCAAGTAAGTCCTCCTGTAATGGCCGAAAGGGCTGTGGCATTCAACGAGGGCAACGGCCCGCGCCTCCACCAGATCCGGGGTTGACCGTTGCATCGATCACAACGCGCGGGGTAAAAAGGGATCAAAACTGCTCTGCGCCTCAGCTCAAGCATTCGGGATCAAATCATTCGACTTCGCCCCTCTGGCAATTGTGGCTGGACAGGTAGGCATCAAGGCCTGCACTACAAAGTCATCCCTTGCCGCTGACATTCCCTCAAATTCTTACAACTCCTGTCCCGCATTCCCACACATCACCACCACTATGATGTTGAAAATCCTAGGCAAGGGTCAGGCGCCAAAACGCGCCAGACGCGCAGTGACGCGTAGATTGGTCCCTGGTTGAAAGTCATGTTAGACATCGTTCCGCCACTAATGGTCGACTCTGCGATTTTTGCATCGGAAGGTGGCAGGTCGAGGACGGTGCCGCCGAATGTCTCTTGTCACTGTGGCTTTTTTCCCCTCTTTTCTATTTCCTCCTCAAGGGTCCTCTCCATTCGACTGGACAGAGGGACGACGATCAGACAACGATGTTGCCGTTCGCGTTCATTCTGTCCTTAGCGCTCGCCGTCGAAGGAATACCAACCATATCGTTTCCTCTCAATTCACAAGTTCCGCCTGTTGCAAGGGTATCGCAGCGGTTTGAGTTTCGCTTCTCCCCGGGGACCTTTGCGCAAACTTCTGGGACAGTCAATTACAGCATCTCCGGTAACCCGCCATGGCTTGCATTCGATTCGCCAAATCGAAGACTATACGGAACTCCCACGGCGACCGATGTTGGGACTACGCACTTTGCGATCACGGCGCAGGACTCGACTGGGTCCACTGCAATGGAGTCGACGTTGATGGTGTCTGATCATCCTGCGCCAGAGGTCAAAGGCAATATCACAACCTCCCTGCTCAGTGCGGGCAAGCTCTCTGGCCCGAACGCCGTTGTGCTGTATCCCTCGACAAACTTTACGATTCATTTTGATGATGGCCTGTTCTCGTCCGCTACATCGGATTTGACCCAGTACACAGCTATCCTGAGCAATCGATCTCCGCTTCCATCGTGGATCAAGTTCGATTCTGGTGATTTGGCCTTGTCAGGAACGAGTCCTGCAGCCGATACATTACCGCAGACCTTGGACATACTCCTCATCGCATCAGACTATCCTGGATTTGCTGGGGCAGAAGTCGGCTTCTCTCTATTTGTGAGCAATCACGAATTTGTCTTTGCAGTGGTGGAGCAAACGATCAGCCTCAGCCCTGGGGACTCGGTCAGAATCACCAATCTGCGGGATAGCTTGAGTCTGGATGGCAATCCTATTAGCAATTCAAACTTGCAAAGAGCAACAGCTCAGATTCCCGAATGGTTGTCCTTTGATCCAACTTCGATGGAAATCAACGGGACTGCGCCGCAGAATATCAACTACACAGAGATCGCGGTCCTCGCAGTCGACACGTACGGAGATGTCGCGAACACGACCCTGCAATTGATATCAGCCTCCATGCTCCTCAGAGGCGACATTGGGGTTCTTAACGCTGTGGTAGGTGAGCCTGTCAAGTTCGACATGAGCACCGTGATTGTCGGAGGATCAGATCTGGACATTCAAGTCGATCTCGGTGCAGCTGCTCAGTGGCTACAGTTTGACCAGAGGGAACGCACCATCATTGGCGAGATTCCGGTAGGCTCGAAGCCGCAGACGATCAACGCCAGCGTCAACATCACAAAAGCAGAAGGATCAGTCAGCGATTCTCAGGGCTTTAGCATTGTGATAGAGAGCGCGAACGCAACCAGTAGACGTACGAACATTTCCCCCCGTCCCACCGCGATAGACGCTGAAGCAATTACAGCCTCAGACCACTCCGCAGCAGCTCGTTCCAGTCCAAACCATGAAAGCAATTCCGTCATCATAGCAGTGTCTGTCTGCTGCGTCCTATTCGCGCTTATAGCGCTCGTTCTTGGGATTCTTTTCTTCCGACGCCGAAAAAGGGCAAGCAGCAGGGAACGATCGCGGTCAAGTTCACCAAAGATAAATAAGCCGGACATCTCGAGACCGATATACGAGGAGCATGCATGGGAGAATGACGAAGATGCATTCACCAACCCCGGGGACAGGGACGTCGAAAAGGGCGATTCAACACACAGAGCCCGCACGCCAGAGCCACCTCCACAAATTGCTCTGCCTTCTCCACTGAAGAAGTCGCGCCACCACAAATACAAACCTTCTCAGACCAGCACGATTGGCGAAACGGACAGAGTCATGATCGAAAGTGCCATTCGCTCCGGGGAGTGGAGTCTCCCCGATATGCGCCGCTCGCAGCACATCAAATCCCGTCCGGCAGGCGATTCACCCATTCGCGGGCGTCGGCCGGTACGTTCGTTCCCTGTCCATCGTGACAGCAATGATGCTCGATATCCCATCGGTCTGCCTCATCGCAAGCGCATGACTGGGATCGGTCACGGCCGAGCTTCTTGGGGATCTCCATCGCGGCGGCTGTCGGGGCAGCGGTTGTCGACCTACAGCCAACAATCGCCCGGCAGTCGTAGCTCTTATAGTACGCTGTCAACAGGAATGCTGTCGCCCGCACCGTCCAGTTTTCCCAATCCGCCGCCTACCTCGCCGACGAGTGATGCCAATCGCTTTTCCAACGCAGACGAGCGGAAAAGCGTTCGTCTGGTCCCTGGATCACCGCCCTCTGATGGTCTCTCCTTCCTCGCAGCTGCGGCCGCAGCCGATGACCGCTCACTGCATGAGAAGCGTCAGTCTTGGATCCGACAGCGCGCTTCTGCACACTCGCCATTCTTCAGTTCGTCTTGCGGCTCTAGCGAAAAGCGTCCGTCAATCATTGGCACCATGAACGGCGAGACGAAAGAGAACATGTCTTTGGAAGGCTCTTCTGACTCGGGCGCCCAGTCAAGGCCGGTTACGACTGGAGCGATGTCTACCGACGCTTCAAAATTTCCGGGGAGCCTGCGTCGCAAGCGGCCGGGTCGACGGGCTACCGCGCGGGCATACTCTGAGAGCTCATCCTCTGGCATTCGTCGCTGGCGCAGTACTGCCCTTCCGCCGGGAGAACAAGGTCCCTTGGCCGGTAGGGCACCAAGTGAAAGCCCGCGGAGTAGTATGGTTTTGTCTGGACTCAGCGAGAGCTTGTACACGGATACCGAGGAGAGCGTAGGCAGCGCCGCAAGCAACAACCCGCAGTCTGTAGCTGCAATTGCCGGACTGGACGTTGCGGACAAGACCATGGACGTCGATTCTCCAAAGTCAGAGGCAGGACAGACACGGAGGGATTCCAATCGCGAGAGCGTTGATTCTCACATTCAACAGCCCCATCCCACATTCAACCCAGTCATCGCCTCGCCCTTCTCCACGCGCTCTCTCGAGGGCAGGAAGCGTTCGAGTCCATCACTGAGCCTCAGTCCACTTCGAAGCCATCCCCCACTCCGTCATCACCGCAGCACCAGCGACGCCTCGTTGACGCATGCAACCGCTCCTACAATCCCACTACCGACTGGCAAAGAAAACGCACCTTCATCCATCCCGACGATCCGCCCCAGAACCCCCTCGCCGACCCGCGCCGGCCGCCCCTCCAGCCCCCTGAAATCGATCCTCTCGTCGCCGTTCAAGCGACTATCAACGACATCGCCGTCCAAACGACCCACGAGCTCGTCGTCGCCCATCAAGCGGCCAACGTCATCGCGGCGCAGTGGCAACGCAACGACGCACCGTCCCCTCTCAACCGCCAGCTCCACGTCGGCCCTGTCACACGACGACCTCGCCATCCTGGGCGTCAAACTGCGAAGCAGCCCACGCAAAAGCAAAGGCAGCAGCAGTAAGCCAAAGCACTCAACGCTACCAACGCGAGTTCCGCACAACACAACGGCCGGAGCGCAAGATCCCACCACCGCCGCCGCCGCCGCCGCCGCCGCCGCAACAACGACATCACCAACCAGACTCACAGCCACAGCCACGCCGACGGCCCTGACGCTCGCCGAGCTCTCGGGTGGCGCGTCGTCGGACCCGCAGCGACACGATGAGAGCTCGCCTACGCCCTCGCTGGCCGACCTGCACGCGGCAGCAGCCATCCGGCGCTCGGCGCACGCGGTGCAGGCGCGGCGGGCCAGCGCCAGCGCCAGTCGCGCGCGGCTCAGCGCGGCGGTGCGCGAGCAGGTGCGCGCGGGCATGGGCGGCAGCATCGTGAACCGCGGACGGCACAGCAGCGGGAGCAGCGTGGCAAGTGGGCTGAGCATGGTGGGTCAGGGTCAGCAGGGGCAACAGCTGCAGCATAAGAAGGATGGCAGTGGTGGAGGTGGAGGTGGAGGTAATGGAGGGACAGCGGGCCTCGGAGCCATGGAGAGGAGGGCGTTGGCTGAGATCGGGAATGTGGGTAAAGGGGCAGGAACGGCGGGGATGGGGGCCGGTAGCAGGAGTAGAGGTGCGAGTCAGGGGTGGAGTAGGGGTGGTGGGTTGGTCGGCAAGCTGGACGACAAGGACAGCAGGGAGCGCAGCAGTTGGAATGGCGTGGCGGCGGCGGCGGCACCGGCGGGAGTAATTGAGCATGAGCAGCAGAAGGCGAGGGACGACAGAGATGGCAGCGTGGGCGCATTTTTGTGAAAGACCCATGGAGGAAAAGCAAGGTGGCTCTGCCTACCGAGCCTACCTACCTACCTACCTGATTCATACCAACCAACAGAGAAGCAAGGAATTCTGTGTCCGTTTACTTTTTCGGTTTACCGTTGTTGTTAAAGTCGCGGGAGGAGGAAGAGCAAGGACGCGCCTTGGGGCAGGATAGAAGGGAAGAGAGGAGAGGAGCCGAGATAATACCTAACTTGTTGTTCTGCTTTTCGTCTGAATTTGTTGCTTCTTTTTGCGTCGTTCTGCTGTGGCATTCTACACGCTTTGTCTACTTGGATCACTCCGCCATCTTGATTACCTATTGAGTCTTAATCAAAAAAAATAAAAAATAAAAAATAAAAAAAGTCCTCGTTCCATTGCTGCGTACCGACTTTGGGCACAAAATCACTTGTTAAGTCTGTTGCAAATTAATGATTGTGGTCCTCTGGCCAATGGAAAGGCTGTCGGCTAATCGTCCTTCGGACATGGGATGACATCCATCTTCCACTTGTTCAGACACGCGGACAAGTCCTCAAGGCGTGGGGTATGTTTCGGCGTTAGGAAGATCAAGTGAGGTGTTACGAGACTGGCGTGGGGCAACGCGAGTTGGCGTAGGCCTAGGCAGATCCAAAATAAGAGAAAGTGAAGGCCTCAAAGACAAGGTGTCGCGTGATGGACACGCGGGAGGAGGTAGTGGGGGAGGGGCGGCCGTGGGGGGAAAGCCTAAGGTAAGGGGTGAGTTGGGGTATGGCCGAGCCTGCAGGGGCTTGAGCAAGGTGACCTCAGCGTGGCACCGCCGAAAGATTGTTGGGGTCAAGGGGACGAAAACATGGTAGACATGATATGATTGCTAGGACTTCGTTCAAGTCATCCATTCATTACTAGTGAAAAACCAGTTCGCCTGTAGAGTTCATTGATGATTTGCAGCAACGCCGAAGGCAACAAGTTTGGGGGGCTAGCAAACGACATTGTCGAAAGAAAAGAGAAGGGCGGTTGAGAATCTCCCAGACCCCATGGTGGTCCTTTTTGTAAGAGTTCGGACGGTGACGTAGCGACTTTATTGTGAGCGCCAGTTGCAGCCAGTCCCTTCAAGTGTGAACGAGATTGACGGGGAAGAAGAACGGGACGAGAGCAATGTGGTCTTGAAAGAAGAGCCATCCTGGAATCGATGCACCGATGCTGTGAAGAGGATTTTTGGGTGACAGAGTCCCGAGCTTAATGCTTTTTGGCAGCACCCTGCTCATCCTCCTCGACACTGCCTTCAGTGTTGGTACTGTCGCCGGTGGATACCTTGTCGAGATCGTTGTCCTCTGCGAGGGGACCATGGATCTCTTCTTCAAAGACGGGCTCGGGCTCGACCGTCTCGAACTTGGTCTTGATGTCCCTCATGTTGTGAAGAGTGTTACTGTTTGAGCGACGGCGGGGATTGGACATGTTGTATGCAAAATCGTCTAGCTCGTCACCCTCGCGGCCCCTGGATGTTGTCTGCTGTTAGCTGACGATGCATAGACGACGGGCAAAAAGTTGAGGTGCAGATAGTGAAAGGACGTGATTGAAGAAGCAGACTTACCAGTTGAAATTACCCCCGCCGTTCTTCTTGACCTTTCCGGGCTCGGAGTCAACATGCCCGTGTTTGGCAAAGAAGCGAGGAAGATGGTCATCGTTGCCTTGGTGAGCGGCGTGGTCGCGATCATTGGCCTTGTGGGAACGGGTCATGATGGATCGGAAAGGCGAGAGATCTTTTGACTTGACAGTCAGAGCTGAAGCTTTGTCGAGCGGGGGAGGTGGCATAGATAAGGGAGCTGAGGAGCTGAAGTGACGTGTGTGCTTGTCAAACTCGCACTGCCACGGCAGCCGCGGATGGGAACAACGAGGACAAGTCAGACTTACGGGGGTGATGTCGAAGTGGGAGAATGAGAGAATGGCGATGGGGTTTGCGTCAGAATTAGAGTTGATGGTGAAGACTGGGGAGCAAGAAAGGGTTTGGGGATGGGAATGGCGTTTTATTCGATCAGCTTCGACTCTCGTGACCCCTTTGGGAGCTTGGGCCAAGCGCGGCTGTGGGTGATGGTGGAGCCACCACGGGTGATGGTACCTGCAGGAAAGATGCGGACGGGGCCGGGTACGGGGTCTGGGACTGGGTCTGGGACCGGACAGGGCTGGATTGAATTGTAGAGACGTCTGCGACGCAGTGGTGACAGCAGCTACAGAAATGGCCTGGTGGCATTGATATACGACAGCGGCTCACGCGAGCAACTTGTAGGCGTTTGCGGAGACGGGAGGCGGGGTATGCAGGTCTGGATAGCACACGACCGCGACTCCTGGGACGCATAACGGGCCGTCTTGAAAGTATCAGATGGCTGTGAGCCGCACGAGTGCCTGGATGCTGGGGATCTGACTCGCAGAAGGCCATTTGCAGTTGCAAGACTCCAGCTGGCTGGACCCGGGGCCCTATACACTCAGCACGTCACTGCTCGGCGTCCAAGGGCAGCTGGAGTACAGCGATGCAGTGAGCATCGCCGTCGGATTGCACCAAGGTCAGAATGAGAACAGCTTGCTCAGGGTCCTGTAGTCGGGTCTCGCGTGCCATCGACGTCCATGGCATCCATCCATCGTCCAGTGCAACCAGCCTTCAGACAAACAAAGGGCCTGACTGGAGCCAGACATAGACTGGACCTTCAGAGGTGATGGCGTTGTTTCCCCGCACTGCGCTTGACCGCTTCAGGCGCCAAGACCCACTTTGTCCCATCAAGGGTCTTGCATCGGTGAATAGTTTTGCCCTTCCGCCGACGCCATTGCCTGACGTCTCAGGCCACTGAAAGCCCGTCGTTCCACTCACAGCAGTCGACATCAGGCTTTGTAAGCGCGGCTTTCACTCGACTCGCAATTCCGTGGAGACGCCTGCTGAGGATGATTAACAGCTCGACGTCTTCCCTCTCTCTTGCCCGCTTGTCCGCTCGAAACTTTCCTCTCTACGCCCTCCTGACTCTCTGAACCCTTGCAGAACCACTTTCTCCCCATCCCACGCCGTCGCCATGGCGCCCTCGGTTTCCATCGATACTTCTTCAGATTTCGATTTCGCCTCGGTCGCGACTCACCCCACCAAGTCCGCTACCGGCACTCGCACGCTGCTCGTAGCCCCACCATCCATTGCTGCGCATCCCGAGGCTCTAAACCGCGTTTTCGACACCCATGATCGCAACGTCACCGACTTTCAGATGCTAGATCGCCTGGCACTTGGCCTCGTCACTCTTCCGCAATCCACTTACGACATCGTCCTCGTCCTGTCTGACGCAGATGGCTCGCGTAACGAGAGCCAGAATCTTCTCAGCCGCGACGTCTTCCCGAAGCTCGTCGAATCCCTAAAGCCCGGTGGTCGCCTTCGCAGCCAGGACGGTCAATTTGGTCTTGACGGACCAGAGAAGACCGAGGCTATTCTCGCGGGACTCGTTAACCAAGACGGCGATGGCATGGTCAAGCCTGACTACAGCGCTGAGCAAGCTGTGCCTTTGCGGCTCAAAAGAAAGACGAATGCGCCATCCTCTGCTGCGTCCAACGGTGCTGTTCCCCTCGCTCTGAATGGAAAAAGGAAGAGCGAGTCAGTCGAGCCACCAAAGCCGGCCGGTGTCGGCTTCGTTGACTTTAATGACGACTTTGGATCTCCTGTCGTTACTGGCAAAGACGACAACGACGATGATGATTTGATCGATGAGGATGAGCTCTTGACCGAGCAAGATAAAATGAGGCCCGTTATGCCGCGTAAGTGAGACAGTCCGGCAGTTTGCATACATACGCTAATGGTTACACAGCACCCGAATGCCGACCAAAGGTGGGCAAGCGGAGGCGGGCCTGCAAAGACTGTACCTGCGGACTAGCGCAACAGCTCGAGCAAGAAGACAAGGCCAAGCGGGAAGCGGCCGACAAAGCCCTCAACACCATGAAACTCGACACCGAGGATCTTGCCGAAGTGGACTTCACCGTCCAAGGCAAGGTGGGCAGTTGCGGGAACTGCGCCTTGGGTGACGCATTCCGCTGCGATGGCTGCCCGTACATTGGCTTGCCTGCTTTCAAGCCGGGTGAGGAAGTGCGGCTTCTCAATAATGATATCCAACTGTAGACTGTGCATGCTGCGGAGTTTGGTTTCGGGTAGGTCAAGTCAACGGGCGCGTGGCTCTTCGCAATAAATGTGTATTCGGCTGGGTGGTGGGCAAGGTATTGGAAACGGCACGGAATCTGGATGCTGCTTCTGAGAGACGCGATACTAGGACAGGCACATGAGACGTACTCAGCATTTCAATGGCGTTAAATAGACAGGTGGGGGGTACGAAGCAATGACACAATGATTTCGGGTTTCAATTCGGAAGACGAAATTTGGATAAACGGTCTGCCACTGAGCACTTTGCAAAAGCAGTCGCGGTCCAGGCAAACTGCCCGTGTCCGAGGCGTCAAGTGTGCCGCCGGCGGAACGCGCGCCAAGACGTGACTCCAAACAACGCAGCACATCCATGCAAGAGAGCCGAAGTCAGCTTGGAGAAAACACCCACCCCCCATCGCCTCTCCTCCCATCTCCTGCAACACGCGCATCGCGTCCCTTCGCTGTCGCGCTCGATCGCCATGTTTTCGCCAGAAGCTTCTTTCCATGGCGTTCATGGCTCTGCGCGAAATCCCCGAAGGCGCCAGCGACACGACTCCGATTCAGCGAAGAACCAGCCCAACCGGAAGCGCAGCAAGATATCTCCAACCACCTTTCAAGACCCCTCGAACACAGCAAAGAACAACCGAGAATCCCCAGCTCTCAATGGCCATGCTGTCAACGGCGACGAAAAGAGGCCATCTACCTTGCGCCACGAGATTCCGCTGCGGGAGAAGAAGCCCTCCGCTCCCCTTGCACGGAAAATCGATGGCGCCTCGATTCTGGTCTGTCACGGATACATCGCTCCACGGTGGCTTACTGACGTGTTTTGCAGACTAAGTCGCCGAATTACACCTTCAAGCAGCTCCCAACCCTCCCAGAGCATCTCCGCCGAAACCCCCATGGTATGCGCTTAGAACAAACGTGCTGTCCTCGCACTGACACTTGCGTAGAAGCTCACCGGACCTTTGGCTTGACCTCAAGTCCCTATGCCGTCGCCTTCACCCACGAGTATGCCTATGTCTGGGATTACACCTCGCCCGCCGCAACCACCGCTTCATCGCACACGCTGCAGCTTCCCTTCCAATTCAAAAGATCAGATCCGCTTCCAGTAGGCTCCGTTGTCAATACTGGTCCGACGGGTGATCTCGGCCTAGTTGTAATCCACTCGGTCACTGGAGAAATCAAGTTTTGGGAAAATGTGGACAGCGCCGAGTCCCTTAGCCTGTTCCAGCAGCGTCGGCAGGGTATCGAGGGATCAATCGGTTCCATGCTTTCGGGTGAGCATGTCGTTGATCTTGTGGATGCCGAGCAAGCTGGGTTCATTCTCGTGTTCAGCACTGGACGGACGGCGCAACTCAGGGTCAGGGACTCTCAGGGTCGGCCACAAATCAATGTCCAGTTCCTTCGGAGCTCGTCGCAAAATGGATCGGTCGGATTCTTTGGTGGTCTTAGGAGCATCATCTCGGGCAACGGATGGAATAAGGACGTGGCAGCGGTCAAGGTCCGGCCATCGCCCTTGAAGGGACAACTCGAGATCGTTATTGGCACTGGATCTGGAACCTTTCAACTCTGGGATCTTAGCTGGTCCGGCAACAATGCTCTCAAGTCGGAGATCGATGCGCGCGAGCAGATTTACAACTCACTGCAAGC
Organism: Phyllosticta citriasiana; assembly: GCF_038021145.1. NCBI lineage: Eukaryota > Fungi > Ascomycota > Dothideomycetes > Botryosphaeriales > Phyllostictaceae > Phyllosticta > Phyllosticta citriasiana. Next base: position 697,844 of record NW_027117279.1, on the reverse strand, counting down.
CACCTCGAGTCCAGGAGTGCGCTCGTCTATGACTACCAAGGTACTGGATTTCTCCATTCTGCGGCAAAGCTCCCAAGGAAACGAGGTCAGCGACACGACGGCACAAGGTACAAGTATCCTGGCACTCGTGGCAATCCTCACGCAGAACAATGTCACTTTTGCTCTAGTCGAGTTGGCTCTGGTCAACGACGCAGCCGTAATCGAACGAACACTCTCATTGGACACTTATTCCGGAAACTCCCCACAGACGCCAGAGACAGCAAAGCTGCTGGTTCCTTCCCCGGAGCACACAGCGTTTGTCATTTTCAAAGATGCCGTGGTCATTAATTCGCTGGCAAAACGTGCCGAGACTCCGGACATGCAATTGATGGCGGACGGAGGACTCCCGCCCAAACCATTTCAAGACGTGGTATACCTGCGACAGGATAGAAAAATTCGCTTTGTTGGATTCGTTTTGGAAGAGTCGAGTCGCAAGTCTAAACAAGCCAGCTGCGTTGTTTTTGCGAGCGGCGTCGGCCCCATCCGGATTTCTGCACCCGAGCCTGGACGTGATTTCGAGAAGAACAGAGTCACGGCAAAGAGTAGGATCGAGCAGGCTGTTTTCTTTGGCAGTAGCCCTGACAGCATATTCGATTTTTCTGCAAGACCAGAGCTTCCTTTTGATGTCGAAGAAGTGGAAGCGGCAGCTCTTGAGCTCAGCAAAGAGATTATCGATTCGGCTTCGGAACACGTCCCTGTCGTCATTGCCTCTCTGGCCCACCAAATCGCATTCAGAGCGTCAGCGCTCGACAGCCTTGCGCGTCATTTGAAGGCGAACTACCCACCAATCTCCCGAGTCGGAAAGTGGCATCTTCTCTGGAATGCTGAAAAGATGACGGCTACAGCCGGTATTTGGGAATACTACGAGGATCGTCAGAAATACGAGGTTAACCAGAAGCCGCTCTTGGAAGAGCTCGTCCACGTGCTTCATGAGCGATACAAGACGGAACTGCGGCCAGAGCATGGAGAGCTGGATCCAGTTCGCCAATTCTTCATCCGCGACGCCTCGAAGATGATGCTCATTGTTCCCTGGGCCTCACTGACCATCAAAGAAATTTATGCTGAAGGCACGAGGACCACTGAGCAAATGATGCTTCTGGTCAGCGAGGCCGACGATGTCTTCTTGAATTCCCTCGAAAGGGCCTACGTCTTCCGGCGGGACCATCTACAGGACTATGGCCTGGAAGGCGAAGAGCTCGACTACAATATTCTGACTACAGGATACGCCGAATTGCCTCAGCCGTGGACGGCTAATCTCAACCTGGTAAACTGCGCTCGTCAGCTCGTTGACCTCGCGAGAGAAATCGTCTACAAGATCTACGAGGAGCACGGAGAGATTCCTTTTTCCAAAAAGGTGGCAGCTGACAACCCACGCCTTGTCAAGCTTTGCTGTCAGTTGCACATGGAGAGATACCGGTGGTGCCTGGCCCAGTCGGATGAAAAGTTGCGAGCCTCTGGAGAGAATCTCAAGCGTGAATTTGAGACCAATGTCCGGTACCAGCAAATCACGGCTCTCACGAAAATTGGCATGGCGGACCCAGGCATGACTATTGCCGAGCGACTGAGGGACATGGTGGCTCTCGTCGATTTGACGTGGGACGAGCTAACATTCCTGAAAGAAGAGCAGAATGCATCGGCAACGGAAGACGAGGAGCGGCATTTTGCAGTATCGATGAGAAAGCTCGAGCAGCGCATTCGCGGCTACTTCAACAAGTACGGCCAGGCATGGGCGGACGCACTGTACGCTAGTCACATTGCGACACGCAGGTCTGCGCTCATGCTCGACAAGCGAGGCGTCGGGCAATCGATGCTCACCAAGTTCCTTCGCAGCGATCCTAATTTCGCCAAGCTGAGCTGGATCAACGACGTCTTGGGTGAAGGCGACTTTGCATCGGCCAGCCAAGCATTAGTGCGCGTTGGCACCTCACAGGAGACGCGAGCCTGGGGCAAGAAGGTAGAGGTGTCCCTGGCTAAGCTGACACTTCTCGCTGCCGACGCAGAGGGCCAAGCGGATGCCATTCCCAAGCCGAACGAGCAACTCGCTCTTTGCGATGCGGAACTCGAGCTTGGTGAGATTCAAGAAAAGATTTACAAGCATATCAAGGGCACGGTAGACGGAGCGCTCGACGACGACAGCGCCATAGACCTCGTCATGATGGACTACGGCATATTATTCACAAAGGATAGGCCCGCTCTAAGCCAGGTTCTCAAGCGCGGCTTCGAGGAGATCATAGCACACAGGGTGGTTGACCCTGGCCTGCTGATTGATGTCTTGACATTGATGGACACGACTTGCCACGAACCAGGAAGACCACACGACATCAGCCGCCGCCTCAAATTCATGGCGTTCGAGGCATTGGCCGTGTCCTCAGGACTAATGGACAAGGTGACGTGGGAAGGAGCGCTGAAAGTGACGTGGAAGAGGGTATTCTTAAGTGACAACTGGGCCGTCATCAACAACACGGCGACGCAAGGCGACGAACAGACACGCAGTACTGTGGAAAATTCGGTAACGTGGAAACTCCTGCTCGAGGGGTTCAGAAATGGTGAGTGGAGTCGATGGAACCCCTTGTCTCGTCATTGAAACGGGGCGTGGGTTTCAGGCCAAGAATCCATCTGTTTGCTAACCAAGCGGTGCAGGTTTCTGGGACGAAAATCCGCATGTTCAGATCCTAACTCCGGGCGAGGTTGTTGACGCGGGTTGCCGGCCGGCAGAGCTTGAGGCGCGGTTCCCATCCGAGGACCTTCGCGATCCGATAATCAACGACAATATCCAGGACGACAATGAGCTGCAGACGGTAGTTACGACGACGCGGGCCGACTTTTGGTTCGAGGAGATTGTGAAGCTTGCGCGGGAGACGGCAGTCAAACAGCTGGATGCGGAGCGTAGGGCTAGACTCGGGCTCGACATGGACGACGCGTCGGACCACGGCGACCCGGATGTGACGCCTCGGGCGAAACCGTTTCATCCACGGGAGAACGGCATCAGCCCGGTGCCCGAGGAGTCGGAGGAGGATCTCGAAGAGGCCATGGACGATGTGCAGCAGAGCGTCGAGACGAGTATGGATAGTGGCTTTTCGGCAGCGGCACCAGCAGCAGGGGGATCCGAGGGGGATGACGAGGGGAGTTCCGAGACCAACGGGGATGTCATGGAGGAGTGAGGAGTGAGGAGTGCGGACGGGCCGCACAAGGGCAAGGGCTATAGCACGTCTTGTATTAAAATCATAAGCGGGTGAGCGGGAAACGGGGATGGCGTTGGGAGGGATGATTGCTGCTGTTTTTTGTTTACTCTTGGGCCAAGACGGACATCAGCCACACATGAGGTCAGACGTGGTTTTCTTCTCTGAGGGCGTAGATTCAGCGACAAAGCAAAACAAGCGAGCAGGTGAACAGAGCGACGATTGCGCCGGTAGCCACATTAAAATGATCGAGATGATTGGGACCGGGGGCGATTGTGGACGTCAATCAGTACTGGCTCTGGATGGCGGTGAAAATCTCTCTGCCGGTACCTGGCGGGCAGCAGGATGAACTAAGCCTTGTCACATGTCTCTGGTACATTTGGACCCTCCACGAGACTCGTCATACGCCTACAACCTTGCCGTCGCTGCTGGACTCTTCCCCCTTTGGAGTCGCTCGGCTATTGATAGACGATTGGTCTTTTGTTGAACGTGGTCAGAGCGATCCTGCCGGTTTTTTTTTTTTTTTTTTTTTCCTTCCTCTCTCTCCTCGAAATTGGGAGCCGGGCGCTCCGACCAGCAACAGGGCAGAGCAGCGGCAGGGCAGAGCAGAACAGGGCAACACGGCAGACTGACTGGCTGGAGGGTGTTGATGGTTCATTGGACGTGAGCGTTGCATCGTAATTGTGGCCGGCCTGCTCGCTTCCAATACAGTTGGTGCTTGAAGGGTCTCGCCCTCGCTTGCCTGGTGGGTGGGTGGCTGGCAGTGATGTGCTGGGGCTGGCTGGCTGGCAGGCAGGCAGGCTGGCTGGCTGGTATCTTGAGCACGCAGTGATGAATGACTATGGATGCAACTATGTGTGCATGTACAATAGGTCCGGACAGACCAGGTGCAGGTACGGTAGGTCAGGGCGGAGCGAAGGGCGCGTGGGGCCGGGCAGCCATTCGGCAATTGGGACAGCATGTGTGAGTACCGGGGCGGCAGTGGCAGGGAAGTGCCGTATTTTTTTTGTGTTTTGGTAGGTTGAGCAGATGGGGGTGGCGACGGGCGAGGCGTTGATGGATGGTCGAGTCCAAGGTGCGGTGGTGGTGGTGGCGGTCCCGGACCGTCTGTGAGAGTTTGGCGCAGGGTTCATGCGTGCGAGATTGCTTGTGTGTGGTCCACCTCTTGGTCGGCTTGTGCGCCGGCGCCCGTCAACCCGCTGCCAGCCTCTTGGGGATGGCGATAACGACGCTGGAGACTGTCGAGGCGTTGGTGTAGACTGGCTGGCCGGCTGGCTGGTTGTTGGCATATCTCTGGTCTGGCGTGGATGGAGGAATCGAAGGTGAGACTGGATGCGATAGAGTAAGAGGGTCCGGTCAAGCCAAAGCGGTATCCCTCACGGAGCATCAAGTCAAGACCCGTCCCCAACCCAGACCCAGACGCCCAAATCTCCTGATGATTGCAAAGTTTGAGCCTTGTTGGGGGGGGGTTATTTTCCCTTTTTTTTTTTTTTTCCCTGTCCGCTGTGCCACTCGACGGGACTGTGAACTGGGCGCTGCCGCCGCTGTTTAGCCTGGTCGAGGCCCCGTGGTTCCCACTAGCCACTTCCGTCGGCAGCCTCCAGTTCACACGGTCGCCCGTCCGCTCCACCATCACTGCAACCTCCTCCCCCGTACCTGTGACGGTCCTCTCCCACGCCCGCCGCCGCTCCGCCAACCCTCCCTCCTGGTCCCCGTTTTCTGCTCTTTCTCTCTCTCTCACCAACCCTCTTCCTCCTCCTCTCCTCCCCGCATTGCTCCTCTCCACCATCCATCCACCACGCGGCGAAGAGAGTCGACTGACCCGAGTCGCTCTGCCCTCCCGACCGCTCGCCTGCCTGCCCTTCAGGAGGCCGTTCCCGTCAACCCTCATACCACCCTCCACCCTCCACCGTCGACTTCTCCACCACACCCTCTGCTCTGCTCCACCATGGCGTCCTCGTCTTCCAACGTCGTGGGCGTCCACTACAGGGTCGGCAAAAAGATAGGAGAGGTACGCCTGCGCCCACCGCGACCTGCCCTCGGGCTGCGTGCGACCTTGTTCTTCGCGCGCGCGCACAATACTGACACTCGTCGCGTCTTCAGGGTTCCTTTGGTGTCATTTTTGAGGGCACCAACCTGCTCAACAACCAGCAGGTCGCCATCAAGTTTGTAAGTCCCCATCAAAATATAGGGGCCACTGCCCGTCTGCGCCGCTGCTCGACACTAACCGTTGGCCTTTCAGGAACCCCGGAAGAGCGATGCCCCCCAGCTGAGGGACGAGTACCGGACGTACAAGATTCTCGTGGGCTGCCGTAAGTGGGATACTTTTTTCTACACGCATGCTCATCACCGTCGTCAAGGGTCGATGCGTCCAAGTCGCCAAGCTGCGCCGCCGCCGCGATGTGGCACAGGCAACGCCTGTCGACGACGACGACGACGACGTCGACGACTGTACGTTGACGCCCTGCGCGATCGGATGGCCATGCTCCCAACTTGAACTTGTGCCGAATTCTATCAGCTGACCGTCCTGCAGCCGGCATCCCCAATGTCTACTACTTTGGCCAAGAGGGTCTGCACAACATCCTGGTCATCGACCTGCTCGGCCCCAGCCTGGAGGACCTGTTTGACCACTGCAACCGCCGCTTCTCCATCAAGACGGTCGTCATGGTCGCGAAGCAAATGGTGCGTCTGGCCGCACTGGAGCCGACGACACAACTAACGATTGGCAGCTGTCCCGCGTACAAACGATCCACGAAAAGAACCTCATCTACCGCGACATCAAGCCCGACAACTTCCTCATTGGACGCCCCAACACCAAGGCCGCCAACGTCATTCACGTCGTTGACTTCGGCATGGCCAAACAATACCGCGACCCCAAGACGAAGCAACACATTCCTTACAGAGAGCGCAAGTCCTTGTCCGGCACGGCCCGTTACATGTCGATCAACACCCACCTTGGTCGTGAGCAGTCGCGGAGAGACGACTTGGAGGCCCTTGGGCATGTCTTCATGTACTTTTTGAGGGGTGGCTTGCCGTGGCAGGGTCTCAAGGCCGCCACGAACAAGCAAAAGTATGAAAAGATTGGAGAGAAGAAGCAGACGACTGCGATTAAGGATCTGTGCGATGGCTTCCCCGGTTCGTCAAGTCGCGCCAGGCATTCGAGTTGGAGACTAACCGCATTACAGAGGAGTTCAACAAGTACCTCAGCTACGTCCGCAATCTTGGATTCGAAGACAACCCGGACTACGACTATCTGCGCGACCTCTTTACGCAGGCGCTCAAGAACACGGGCGAAGTTGAGGATGGCGAATACGACTGGATGAAGATCAACAACGGCAAGGGATGGGAAGCCATGAAGACCCACTCGTCCGCTGCGCATCTCCACCACAACAACAACGCCATCCCCAACTCTTCGGCCCGCGAGCTCCACGGCAGCAACGTGCGTGGTTCCAAGACCCCCATGCCCCCTGGCAGACTTGATGCTGAGCTCCCAAAGCCTGGCGCCACTCGCCCACCGGCAGGCACCGCCAGACACCCTTCGAGGACCGACGTCGCCAAGTACCAGTCAGACCACTTGAAAAGAAAAAGCGGAGGAGACATCCAAGCACCCGAGGGCTCGACGGCAGCGCAGTTTCAAAACAGCCAACAAAATCTCCCGCAGAGAATGAGTGCCACACAAAGTGGTGGAATCCCGGGCAACACGCAGACGACTCCCGCCGGCAACCGACCCACGCCCTCTCCTGAACAAAAGCCTTCGGTGTGGAAAAGGATCGTCAACACGCTATGCTGTGGTGAGTGAGGGCGTCGAAGCCATCGCTCGCCAATGACCTGCGTGGGCAGCACTCTAAGTCTTTTGTGGTGTAGTAGGCCGCAAGTCAAAAACCAACGTTGATCCCAAACACTGAAATGGCAACCGCCGCGCCATTGTCTGGTACGGGGAATCGGCATCAACTCCTCCCCGCTGTTACCACTCCTCACCACCTTTCGTCCCTCATATCATCCTTTTCCGCAAGCGTTTGCGGGCCACTTCTGTCGTCAGCTGGTCTAATCATCGTCATCATCGCGATCAACATGCATAATGGGGCGCAGTGCGCATTGCCTGGGCAGGTCTGGCTGGTTTTTTCTCTTTTTGGCTGACGCTCCTACTCCTTTGCCGTTTGCTGCGTCTACCAAAGGGGGCCATCATCTCTCTCCTCCCCCTCGTCGCCATACATACGGCTCTTTTTCATCCCCAACCCCCCCCCCCCAACACCACCTTCTCCTACCTTGACCTGGATGTGTCCACGATTCTCACTCTCCGAGGCTTCTGCAGCTTTGTTTTTCTCTCTTCTTTTCACTGGAGCACTATTAGTCTTTGTTGTTACGGCCGGCTTTGGTAGCATAATCTGTGGTTGTTTTGTTCTTTTGCCCCTCCTCTTCTTGTTTCCTTGCTCATTTTCCTCTCTCATACACAAAGGCGTACGGCAGGAGGGTTGAATGAATTTGTTCGGAGCTCGATCGCACTTGTTCCTGTACGCACTCTCTCGTCCCGCCTCCTACTTCCTTCGGACCTTTTTCTCCCTCTCAGGTCTCTCCTCCCGCCGTGCTCCATTCATCTCGGAACAACGGACCTGGTCCCTCAGAAACGGCTGAGTTGGTTCTGGGATTGAAAGGATTCAAAGGCGGTCTTGGAAATGATGGAAAGGAAGAGTGTTCCACTTTCTACTGCAAGCTGCTTGTCATGGTGGAGGCAGGGGCAGCGGAGAAGGTCCACAAAACAACGTCAAAAGTGGCGTTCGGATGTTTGGACGAAGCTCTACATTTGTGTAAGCAAAAAAGAAAGAACCAAAAAAAGGGCAGAGAAAGAATGGGAAATATAGATTTTTTTGACTTTTTTTTTTGTTTTTTGGAGTCGTGGTGGTTCCCCATCGCCGCTGCTACTCCTACGTTTTCTACTTTTACTACTACTATTACCACTACTCCGCAAATTCTTGTGTGTGTACGTGTGCGTGTTGTGCGTCTTGTGTGCTGCTACCCTTGTATAGTGTACAATAAGAGGTGGGAAAGGGGGGGTGGGGGCAACACATGTGAGCGATTTCATCTATCTGAGCCGCGTCGAGCCTGCATAACTAGCCTTTTTAATGTCGTCATTTTTTGTCCTTGTCTGCAGGCATAGCTGCTGTCCTAAACATCAATTGCATTTTCCACATTTCAACTTTTCTTCCTGGTCTCTCAGTCTGCTTGCTGCGGTAGGCGAGTAAGGTACGTACTTTTCAGGCAAGCAGGAAGATTGAGGGGTTGGCAAAGCATTTCGAATTTGACGGACTGGCTACAAAACAGATGCGAGCGATTGAAGCAACAAGAGAAAAATTGGCGCATCGACGCGACACTGGACAGACACACTTCATCCCATCCATCTCCTTCTCTCCCTCAATGTCACTTTTCAACCCTTTCTTTGTTATTTCCTGTCCTCCTTTTCTCCCTGCTTTTCGTCCTTCCCTCACGCTCACCTCCGCGGAAACGACGCATTCGCCGGCCGCAACCCCCTTCTCACTTCGTCCCAAAAGCGCGTCTTTTCCTTGACACCTTGAGCGGCGGCGGCGGCGGCGGTCTCGGCAGAACCACCACTGCTTCCGCTGTTGTTGCTAGCGGGGTACGAGGAGAAAGTTGAGGCAGAGGAAGAGGGCTTGAGCGCATTGGTCGTCGTCCAATTCGCGCGCGGTGGTACGTACGAGGACGACTCCTGCTTCTGATTGCTACCATTATCGGGAGGACTCTTCTTGCGTGGAGTCGGCGCCTTGTACAGCGATTCAGAGTCCGAGTCCGAGCCGTAGTCGTATGTTTGCTGCTGTCGAGATGATAGCGGCGGCGGTGGTGCGTCGAGGACGAGCTGCGGCAGCTTTTTTGGCGATGGCGGTGAGATGATTGGTGATACGGGTGATGCTGATGACTCCCAGGTCCACCATGACGGCCGGCTGAAGGTCGATTCGGCGCGTCGTGAGGTGCCGCCGCCACCGCCGTGATTGGAGGAAGGAGACAGAGGGGAGGGAAATGAGGAGGAGGAGGAGAGCATCGAATCGTAGCGCTGCTCCTCCTCCTCCTCCTCCTCCTCCTCCTCCTCCTCCTCCTCCTCCTCCTCCTCCTCCTCCTCCTCCTCCTCCTCAACATCACGAAGGCCTCGACGCTCCATCACCAACGGCGTCGTCACCGTCTTCCTGACATTAAGCGGCGACGGCACGGCTGCAATGACGCTGTAGCGGCTCTCCGCGCGCTCCAGTTCCTCGTCCGTCTCTGCATCGCTGCCATCACCGCGGCCATTCTGCTCGCCTCCAAACTCCACGGCGAGCGGACTGACCTGCCGAATCGGGGCCAGCGGGCTACGAAACGCGCTGCCTCCGTCCTTCTCATCGGCGCTGCCCTGACGCTGCTGCTGGACTGCCGACGCCCGCGCCGCGCGCATCATCATGGCCGCCATTCCCTGTACCTCGGCGCCGGCGCTGATGCCGCGACAGCCAAAGGATGAGGCGCCCGAGGAGACGCTGCTGGATCCGCTGGACGCATGGTGGTGGTGTATGCCGCGGGTAAAGAGCTTGGGGAGCGTGGGCTTGAAGGCGATGGAGGCAAAGGTTGCTTTGGAGGCGGGCGTCGAGGTGGAGGAGAAGGTCGACTTGGAGGATGCGGGGGGCGTCCACGTCGAGGCGGCGAGGTGGGGAGTAGGGTGCGTCGGGTTGTTTTTGGTGGTAGTGGTGGTAATAGACGACGACGCAGTGCCAGGGGGCGCTGGCGGCAGCGCAGGCGGAGCAGGTGGCGTAGGGCGTGGATTGACAAAGTCGTCCGACTGCGTGAAGCGCGTTGCATTGTTGACGTAAAAAGCCGGCGGCGACGATTTGCGGTTGCTCTCAACCGGCGACGGGATGACCTGGGGGACGACGAGGACGCGGCCAGGGGGCGCAAACGGCCTCGCAACGGCGGGCGAGCAGGCAGGCGAGCTGTGGCGCCTAAGTGGCGACACGGGGGAGCGGACGGGCGACAACTCGTCCAGACTCTGCCTCGCGCCGCCCCCTGAGATACCGATCCTCTCCTCGCCCGCGACGAGCAGGACTGGCCCGCCGATTCGCCCCTTCATCTCGCGCCGCCACTTCTCGCGCGCCTCCCTTTCTTTGTTCTCGGATGCCGCTAGCCGCCGCGCTGCTTTGGCCGCTTTGTGCCGTTGTCGCCCTTCCATCATGTCCGTCTTGAAGTCCTGAATCTTGGACTTGAGCACTTCGAGGTCGTCGGGCTGCGCGGGCCTCGAAGGGGGCGGCGGCTGCTCGTTGGGCCCGTAGCAGAGCCGCTCTGACGCGTAAAGCAGGCGGCCCGCGCGAGGGGCCGCGCGGTCTCTGTGGTCTTTCTGGTTGTACAAGGCGGCGCCATGTTCTAATGGTTGGTTGCAGTAATCGTCTTGACGGTACCCCTGCGTGCGAGGGTGCAGCTCTTCAGGGGTGCCGCGAGAATGCGATGCGTTTGTCGGGACGATGTCGCCAGCATCAGAACTCGACGACTTTGAGCTCTCCGTCGCTCGCTCCCTGACGACAAAGTCATAGAACTGCTCTGGCGGCGAGGCCGCTGTCCTCCCGCTGCGCCAGTCGTCCTCCGAAGCGTCAGTCACTTCAATCCTCGGCGCCACCGACGCCTCCTTTCCACGAACCAACTGCCATTGATGCAGCAGCAGCTCCTGCTGCTGTCGATACTGCTCCTCTTGCACGTGCAAAAGTCTCTGCGCCTCTTCCTCCTGCCGCTGCTGCAGTTGGACGTGCGCCCTCACCTGCGCCGCGACCTTTTCCTTCTTCTCCTCCCTGTGCCCGCGATACCACTCGCGCACCTCGCGGCTCAGCACCGCCGTGTCGTTCTCCGGCGCCGCGCGATACGTCTCCTTGAACTCGGCGAGAAACTTCTTCAGCGAGCCGGTCCCCGACGCCGGCCCTCTTGCGTTGGCGGCTGGACGTTGTCGTCGCTGCTGTTGTTGATTCAGAGGGGCGAAACTGCGGAATTCGGCGTGTCGTTGGGCAAAGGTCGAGCCGCTGGCGTTGGAGGGTCGGGGTCGAGTCGCGGCGGGCGCTGGCGTTGGAGTCAAGCGTGACGAGGCGGTGCGAGCGGCGTAGACGGCGGACGAAACGGCTTCTTGCAGTCGGTTGGCCTCGGCGGGCAAAGGGCGTGCGTGCTGTGGTTTTTGTCTTTTTTGTGGCATTTTGTCTCGAGGTAAATGCAATTTGCCAAAGTTTGCTTCCCCTCTTTTTCTTCCTTTTTCTCCGTCTCTGAAAAGTTTCGCTGCGGAGTTTCTTCAGAAATGATAGACGGGTATGTTTGCAATGTCTGCTCCAGAGCAGATGCGAATGTAGAAGGGTCCAAAGAGCGGGTGAGTCCTCGTTGTTTTAGTTTACGCTGCGAATCGAAGCAATCAAGGTGATGATATGATGTATGTACTCGAAAAGAACGTGTGGTGGTGATCAAGTTCCAGCTTGAGAGAAATTACAACGAAGCAAGTAGACGTCTCTCGGAAGATGAAAACTGAAGGGAATGTACGACGGCGCGACAAGGGTCTGCGTGAGGGTGACTATATACCGCGACTGTGTCGGGTCTTTTGACTCACTTTGTTCCCATTGTCCCAGAAAAAGCTTGACTATCATGTGTCGCAGCGCCATCGTGTGGTCAACAAAGCACATTGGCTTATTTTTGGACAAAGGGGCTTTATCTTCGCTCCGCGTGGCATGGTCTTGAGACTGTTGGACGAAAGGCCGCGTGGCAAGGGCTGATGGGTCGCGCGTGACAAATTCATGTCAATCAACTCGGGCAGAAAATAAAAGAATCGCAGCCAGGTGAAATTTCTGACAAAGGAATGGGAAAGCTCAACCGCTGAAAACAACTAGAAAAGAGAAAAAGCCTTCGTTCACATTCCTAAAGGTGATCAGGGGGCTTCGCACAGCTCTGAGAAAGCAGGAAAAAAAAAGACTTTCACATCTTTTCCGACGGAAGGATTGTGATCTACACGACACTCTTCTTTGGTTTGGCCACCACTTCTTAGAAAAAGCCTATGCGTTAATAAGTTGTTACTATACATAAAATTTTCAAAAAATTAAAAATCACTATACCTACTATAACTCTATAGTATAGGATTATACATGTATAACTAAAGTTAGAAAGTAAAAACCTACCCTCTAAAGTATTATACTATAAGTATACCTATACCTACCCCCTAGGGGGAGGCCCTACCTAAACTAGTTTCCCTTCTACTAGATAGCTATAACTATAAAATCTAGGATACCCCTATACTACCTAGCCTACTACCTACTTAACTTACTAATAAACCTAAGGAAATAGACTAGGATATCCCTATACTATCTAACTTACTACTAACTTAACTAGCTAATAAACCTAAGGAAATAGATTAGGATACTCCTATAAGCCCTATCCCTCTATTATTCCTACTACTTATTATACTAGGCCTAGTCTAGAAATAGTATACTAGGCTAAAGAGAACTATTCTAGTAGATACTTCTAAACCTAACCCTACCTACTAAGGAAAAAGGACTAGGGTTAGATTTTATCTAAACTTTAATACTACCTAGGAGGTAATTAATATAGCCCTCTCTTATATCCTATATATAATAAACCTTATATATAATATAAGTAAAAAGTAAAGACTCTATAACCTTAGTAACATCCTATAGGATTATACTAAGATAGGTTATATAGGTAATATATTATTAGTTCTTACTACTTAAGTTTACTCCCTTAAAAATACTACCTATATACTAGAAGTAAAAGTTTACTAGCTATAAAAGCTAGTTATCCTTCCTATAACTCTAGCTAACCCTTTATACATAACCTAAGCCTAGAAAGTAACTACTACTAGGAAACTATATATAATAACTCCCTACCTAAAGATAACTATAAAGCTAGCTACTACTCTCTAAAAGACCCTATAGGATATATAGGTTATTATCTAGAAGTAGAGTCCCTTTCTAGACTTTAACCCTCTTTCTATATAAAATAATATTAATAATACTTTTAAGAATATAGGCATATCTAGCCCTATTATATTAATAGTAATATATATAGAGAAGGGTAATATCCTACTTACTAGCTTACCCTAGTATAACTCTAAATTCCTTACCTCCTATAAGGACCTCTTTACTTACCTATTCCTAGATACTATAGTCTAGGAGAACTAAACCTAGTATAAGGTTATTACCTATAGTATTCCTCTAGAAGACCTATGCCTACTTAATATTAGATAATTTATTATAGAAGAGGTCTATACCTTTAACCCTAGCCTTTCTATTATTAGAATACTATACTAGCTTACTTTAGCTAAAAGGAGGGCTATCTAGAAAGTAGGGTTAGTTATTATAGCCTTTTATATAGTAAAAGAAGTAGAGATAGCTATCTTAAAGCTATTCTACCTTATAGGAGTAAGTATAAGGGTTATAAAACTCCTTAGGATTACTCCTAATATATAGTATATAAAGTATTAAGAATTTAGCTATAGCTCCTTAAGGTATTATAATAGGACTAAATACTTACTATATACTAGCCCCTATATAATAGAGAAGTATAACTATAAACACTATATAAAGAGAGGCATAATATATACCTATATAGTACTAAAGTATAGTAACTATAATAGTACTTATTACTCCTAGGACCTAAACTATCCCTACTATCTAATAAAGATACCCCCCTAGTATATATATTAGGTAACCTTAAAGTTATATAAGTTAACTTAAACTAGAATACCTAGGCTATAGAAGTAGCACTCTAGGATACTCTCTAATTAGGCATCTACCTAATATTTATCTAGGAACTATAGATAATACTATAAGATAATATAGCTAATATATAATTAATCTCCTACCCCTCTATAATATAAATTCTTCTAACCTTCCTATAGGGCTTATATCCTTAGATAATACTCTACCTAAATAAATCCCTTACCTATATCTAGGTAAATCCTTACCTAGATATCTTCCCTAGCCCTAACTACCTTACTATAGATTTAACCTATAGAGAAGATACTATCTACATAGTTAATATCTATAATAAGGTAGAATAAGGCACCCTATCCTCCCTATATATAATAGAAAGAGTTATTAAGTATAGCCCCCCTACTATACTAATAATCTATATAGGGGACTTTAATAAATACTATCTAATATAGGACCTACTCTCCCCCTAATCTTATAAAGTAGAAGCTCTATATAAATAGATTAAGGAAAACCGCCTTAAACTCTAAAACTAACCTAGAGTAGATACCTTCTTTTATATAGGGATAGAAAGAGAAACGGTTATTAACCTCTCCCTATATACTCTAATAGTTACTACTTAAGTAATTAACTAGTAGGTATAAGAGAACCCCCTATCTAACTATAATACTATTCTCTTTACTATTACGTATAATAAGTTTTAAGATATACTAATACTACTACTATAGTTTAATATTAAAAAGGCTAACTAGGCCTAGTATAGGTAAATTATCTAAGAAGAGTTAAATAAGATTATAAGTCTACTTATCTAAGCCCTTCCTAATAGGGCATAATATATACTCTCTAGTAGGACCTTATAAGAGGACCTAGACTAACTTAGATAATACCTTATAAAGGTAATAGAGATAGTAGCTAAATGTAGTATCCTATAGGTAACCTCTAGATAGTAATAAAAACTATAGTAGTTCCTACTCCTTATAGCCTTAAGGATAACCGCTATATAAGTAAGGCGTAGGGCATATTATAACTAAGTTATATATATATAAGTATAGAATATATATAATATAGCTATTAAGTAGGTAAAATAAGAGTACTAGAATAACTTCCTTATAAAAGAAACACCCTAGTCTATCTATAAGGTAATAGTATACATAAAAGTAACCTAATCTAAGTAAATCCCCTAGATACGTAACCTTTAAGATTAACTCTAATCATTATATAATAGTAAGTATACTACCTTCTATTAGAAACTCTTCCCCCTACTACTATATATTCCCCTACGTAACTAGATAAACTATAAGGAAGGGCTATAGGACTAGCCCTCCCTTATAGATAAGGAAGTATAGTATACCTACTCTTATAAGATTAAAGGTACTACCCCTAGGCTAGACTAGATCTACTAGAAGATAATTACTAAGGCGTATAATGCTTATCCTAAAAAATTTACCTAGATATACTAAACCTTCTTTATATATAGATATTACCTAGAATACTAGAGAGAAGTAGTAGGTATAATACTTAAGAAGCTAGGGAAACCTAATTATATAGACCTAAAAGTATATAGAGTTATCTCCCTACTTAACTACCTAGGAAAAGTCCTTAAACACATTATAGTAAAATATCTTAGAGTACTTATAGAAGCTACCTACCTCCTATACCTATCCTAAATAGGTAGATAACTATAGAAGTTAGTAATTAATATAGTAATAATCCTTATATATATTATCTAAGATAAGAGGAGGATATAGTATAAGATATTAACCCTATTCCTTAACATATAAGGTGCCTTTAATTATATAGCCTATAACTAGCTCTTATATATAATAGGGGAAATTAGGCTTCCTACCTCCCTCCTAGTATAGGTAAAGATATTTACTAGTAGGTAATAACTCTAGATCTCCTTTAATAGCTAATAAGAGGACCTTTATCTAATAGTTTTAGGAATCCCCTAGGGAAGCCTAGTCTTACTAATCCTATTTCTTATTTATATATGAAAACTCTTTTCCTCTTACTTAGTCTAATTCCTCTTATATATTAATAATGTTTTAATTATAATCTCCTTAATAAGCTAGAAGAAAAATGTATAGATCCTCTAGTAGGAAGCTAACTAGCTTTTCTTACTTAGAACCTAATATACCGTTAATTTTAATAAAGATAAAATAGACCTTATCTATTTTATAAGCTTAGATAAGGCTAAGTAAGCTATAATTATACTCCTAGGAGACTATATAGTATAGCTAAAGTAACTCATCTAATAGCTTAGAATATAGTTTAATATATACCTATTATTCTAGTAGTATATAATAATTTAGAACGCCTAAGTAAAGTAATTACTTAGTAGGCTTATATAGCTAGCTAATATATAATATAGACTATCCCCTACTACTATCTAATAACTATACCTAGCTTATATATAAAGTATAGTAGATTATAGGTCTCTAGTTTTCTAGTAAGTTAGTAGCTCTAAGATACTTAGATGAATACTTTAAAATAATAGACTATACTAAATCCTAGGAGCCTTTTAGACCTCCCTAATTACCCCTATAGAAATTAAAGTAGGACTTCTCCCCCCCTACCTAAGGCATAATATATTACTTTAAGTATATACTATATAACTCTTTAAGCTTAGTTACTAATACCTAGTATATATAATTATTAATAAGTTTAAATAAGAGAATATACTAGGATAATAGACATAACTTAAACATGTCTAGAGTATAATTTTAGACCTAGTAATAGGTACTAAAAGCCTAATTAAATATAGTTCCTTTCCCCTATAGAAAAAGACTACTCTATATAAAGTTAAGATTAGCTACCTCCTAAAGGAATAAGAAGCCTAAGTATATATTAGATATATAGGATATATAACTTAGGTAGTTATCCTATACTCTAATACTTTATCTATCCTAAAAGGAAATAGAGTAGGTATAGGAATTATAGTATATAATACCTAATAAGATAGTATAAGAGTAGTAGTAAGATATAGAGGAAATACTAGACTATACTAGCTTATATATAATAGAGAACTAGAGGTACTTATAAGGGCTATAGAGTTAGCTACCTAGAAATAGCTAGGATAATAGATTATAGTATATATAGATAACTAAGCTATACTATACTACCTCTAAACCCCGTCTAACCTACTAGGTTAAGGACTATAACTTTAAGCTATAGATATAGGCCACTTAATTATAGCTAGATAAGGTAGTCTTACCTTCTTATAGGCCCTAGGCTATATAGGGATTAGAGGAAACCTATAAGTAGATACCCTTATAAAGGAGGCTACTAAGCTAACCCTAGAGAATAACTACTTAAGTACTACCCTCCTTAGGATATATATATAATAAAGAACTATAATAGAATAGATAGTATATACTATATAATACTAGGAAGCATAGATAATACTATCCTAGGGGTTATATATATATAACTTCCTATCTATACTAAGGATATCTATCTAACTCCCTAAGTATAGATAACTAGAAGTATTAGCCTACTTCTAATTAAAACTAAACTATAGCTACTTTAAAGCCTACCTATTATAGTTTAGTAAGATAGCCTAGGATAACTATAGCTATAATAATACTACCTAATAAATACTATAACATCTTATTAGTAACTACCTACTCTATAGCTCTACTAGGAAAGAAGTAATATAGGAAGTACTTTAGGTATATAATAATAATAGTAGGAATATAGCCTCTATACCCTATAGAGAGCTATTCTAAGGAGATATTAGTTAATAATTTATACTTAAATTTATATATTAGATAAAGGTTTCTACTAGGGTATAGTATATGTAAAGAGTAGACTAAGGGAAAAGAAGAGTAAAAAGAAGAAGAGAGAATCCATTCTAAGCTCTATTAGTAGAGTAAATAATAAGCTCTATAATCCCTCTACTTATAGTTCCTATAGGTACTACCCTAGAACCCCTCTAACTAAAGATAATCTAGGAAGGGACCTCTTTATCTATAATCTACCTAATACCCTCTAGGCTTATATCCCTCCTCTACCTTATATAGAGCCTCTACTAAGATCCTAGCCCTCTAGATTAGGAAGGTATTAACATAACTTAGATAACTACTCTATAACTACTCTAGCTAAACCCTCCTACTCCTAATAATAATTAGATAACTATTTAGTAGTAAGGTAAGGGCTTAATACTATTTATCTATATAGTATACCTAGGCTAGGGCGGCGTATAGAGCCCTATTATTAGTAATAATGTTAATATGTAGTCGTCTAATAGTAGTAACTAGGCTAGATTAAATTAGATAGTACTAGAATGCTATAGTAGAGCATATATATAATCTACCTTACCTACTACCCTATATTATATTTACTTTTCTATGTACGCCTTCTCCCTATCCCCCTTCCTTTCCTTACTCTTGCTCTATACCACCTATCTACTTAGATAATAGTAGGAAGGCTAGTCCTTAGCCCCCCCTTACCTAAAAAGAGCCTAGATAAACTATCCATCTATAATAACCCTATACTAACACTATACTAAGAATTACACTTCATTATATGAGACTCTTTAGACGGGCATCCCTACTTACCTTATAAACGTATGCGGCATTCCCTATAGATAGCTCCGTCTTAGATAGCCTATGGCTCTAGCAAGACGTAAAATAATTAATCAATCAATTAATCAATCAATCAACGATTATGATCTGCATCGCTTTCACTGGAAAAAAATTTCGTACTTTATCAAGTGGTTTCGCCAGTACCCCACTATACAGCGTCTCCATGACCGAAGGGTTGGAGGTGTAAAGGATAACACATGTCGCGGCCAACATAAACCAAGCCCGGCAAGTTCTAGGTTCAAGTCCTAGCCAACCTCCTGCTGTTAAACTTTTTGCTGCTCTCTTTTCAATCACTTTTGACCCTTTATTTTTCTTGGTAGCGAGGGCTGCTGTTTTGTGGTAGCGAGCAGTTGAGGGTGCGGGAAGGGGTTGTAGTGATCAGGTTATGACGTTTGAGGCGGAAGGTTGCGTTGCCCATGGTTACGAAGACTGGGAGTTTGGGAAAGCTCGGGGAGATTGGTACAGGGAGGGTTATGTGGATTTGTGTCGTCGAGAAGTTGAAAAGAAGTGTCGAACAGATGCGTATGACCCCTGAAGCTGTCAGTGTCGATTTTCAATTCTTTGGGTAGCGCTACGAGGAATAATCTGGACTTCTCAGAGAGGTCGTCGTGAAGAGAGCGACGTCGAATGGCGCAAATGCGGTCTTTGATCGCATGTTGAGACAGGAGACTGCGCCCAGGGGTCGTGTGGCCGAATCCAGTGACTCAGGCAAGAACCTCGCGCGATAAGCGATTTCGATGGGATGCTACAGATTATTACTTTTGATTCCGTTCTGCCGCAAAACTATTACAGGGTGCGAGGTTACGATTACATAGGCGCCAGACCTGAACTCAGCCCACTCAAACACGCCTTCGTCCATGTGGCATAGCGACGAACCAGATACACGACGGAGGGGAAGTGAGATCAACTTTGAGTATACCATTGAAAGAAGTAAAGCGTTGTCTGAATTAAGATGTAAAAGGGTTAAAAAAAAATCAAAAAAAAAAAAAAAAAAATCGGGAGGCAGGCGGTGACCAATCGACTTCTCCAGAAAGAAAAAGACAGTGTGATTGGACAACAAGACAACAAAAATAACGGAGCTCCGTGCGCCACACCGCGAATATGCCAGCTTTCCCAACCTGATCGCGCAAAGGTTAGATCCAATTGTGATTTATGGTCTTGGAGGACTCACTTTATCCTAGTAGTCATATCGTCATAAAGGTCACGACTTTACGTCGCTCTTTTACAAGAATATGGCACCCGCCGCGACAGCGCCCAAGAAACCAGCCGAGGCCCTCCAGTCGGGAAAGTGCGCTGCGGCGGCGCCTGTCGCCATGACGACACCGGAAGAGGTGGGAGTCAAGGTCGTGGTTGGCGTGTTTGACGTTGTCGGCGTAGTTGGAGTCGTGAATGACTGAGAGAGGCCGCTGGCGTTGCCAGTGACGCTGCCGCTCGCTCCGCTCGTGCTGCTGTGCGAGCACTTGGCGCAAACAGTGGTGGTAGTGGTCACGTCCTCGAGAGCAGAGGCAGCGCCGCTCGAAGCAGATTGAGAGCTGGATGCGGAAGGAGAGCTGGAAGCAGACGAAGAGCTTGAAGCAGATGGAGAGCCGCCGAGTCCGCTTCCAGTCGCCGACACGGTTGGCGAAGACGAAGACGACGATGCCGGGGATGCAGTGCCAGCAGAGACAGAGGCGCTACCAGTGGGAGATACAACCGGCGAGGAGGCTTGGGTGGTGTCGCAAGGAACGGTGAGAGTGACCGTAGTAGGATGATCGCTGTGGCAAACGGTGCAAACCGTGACGGTTGTGGTAAATCCAGGGGGCAAGTAATTGGAGGTTGTCATTGGCCACGTTGGGGTTTCCCCTGAGCAAGTTTCCGTGACGGTATAGGTATTTGGCACCAGGCCAGTGGAGCAAAGGGTAACGTAAGAAGTCGTGTAGACGGTGGTGTGCAGAGTCGGCACGGGGGTAAGCGTTACTCCCGATACGCTGGCTGTTGCTGAAGGCGTGCTTTTGTGCGTGCACGAAGGGCATGTGGTGATGATGACCTCGTCGGTCTCGGTAACGACTGGAGTGCTCATGGACGAGACACAATCGTCATAGTAGACGTGTGTAATGTAGCTGGGGACGAGGCTTTGCGCAGAGGCGCCAGCAACGACCGCCAGCACTGCCACGGCTGTTGTCCTCATTTGGGTCGTATTAGGTGTGTGTGTGCAGAGAAAAAGTTCAAGAAACAGAGGGGGCTTTTCGCGAAAGAGCGACAATTCAGACAACGAGTGACGGACAGCCAAACCAAGCGGAAGCAATGGAAAATTAAGGAGAGTCGGTGGAGCAGGCTGCGAAGATGGCCACGCAGCTTATAAGCCCGCTTGCGGTTGTTTACTGCATTTTGGAATGCATGGTCTTGGAGGTGTTCCTCACGCGTCGCTACTTACGGGGCTCAGGGCAGCATCTTCTTGAGAGGAATGTGTTTGACCGTGAGACGGCTTTGTGCCAAGCAGTTTGTCTTGGATAGTCAAGACTTTCCAGCCTCTGATATCAACAACCTCAACGCTAGGAGAGAAGAGCGAACGACCTCAGTTGACCCACGGGCGCACCATGGAAAGCGGAAGGAAATACTGGACATGGCGATGCGTCAGTTTCGCTATTTGTTTTGCGACGCGACGTTGTTGCGGTCAAGCTTTTCTGAAGAGGTTGATGTTCGACCTCAGCATTCCAATGTTGGCCAAGCTATTGTCAGGTCTTTGTTCAGTCGCACAGGGTTTGCTGCACTAAACACGGTCGACTGGTCAACGTCGACTTGCGATTCCCAGATGCAGACTGATAATCCGAGAAGCAGAAAGAAATAGCATGATACGGAAAACGGAAAACGCGC
Source organism: Phyllosticta citriasiana (assembly GCF_038021145.1). Taxonomy (NCBI): domain Eukaryota; kingdom Fungi; phylum Ascomycota; class Dothideomycetes; order Botryosphaeriales; family Phyllostictaceae; genus Phyllosticta; species Phyllosticta citriasiana. The sequence continues at coordinate 676,466 of NW_027117279.1, read as the reverse complement.
AAGTGTCTTCCTGCGCGCCATGTCAGCATGCAGACCATATTCGACGCGTCCATGCCGCGGGGATTTCTCGTGGCCAGACTGCCGCGCGCCTAGAAATTAATCACGGCAACAAGCGGAGAATGAAGGGGATATCTGCTTTTTCATTCATCTCTACCATATCGAGGTCCTTCAAACCCCTCTCAGATCGAAATTCGTCCCATCATTCGTCCATTTCCTTCATGGTCCGGTCTAGCCCTATGGTCGTGATATCATTGAATTTACAAGTTGACCGCAGTGCGGAAGTTGGCGCCAGCATAGACGGCCTGGCTGCCGAGCTCCTCCTCGATGCGGAGGATCTGGTTGAGCTTCGCAAGACGCTCAGAGCGGGCGGGAGCACCGGTCTTGATCTGGCCAGTGCGGAGACCGACGACGATGTCAGCAATGGTGACATCCTCAGTCTCACCGGAGCGGTGGGAGACCATGACGCCCCAGTTGGCGGCGAAGGCGTCCTTGGCAGCCTGGACGGCCTCGGAGATGGTGCCAATCTGGTTGACCTTGAGGAGCAGGGCGTTGCAAGCCTTCTGGTCAATGGCCTTCTTGATGAAAGCGGGGTTGGTGACGGTCAGGTCGTCACTACATTTGGTCAGCTCATGATTTCCCGCTCCTTCTTTTGGCATCAAACTTACCCGACAATCTGGAAGTCAGAAGTCTTGAAGAAGTAGCTCCAGGCCTCCCAGTCATCCTCAGCGAAGGGGTCCTCGATGGAGACAATGGGATACTTCTGGGCAAGGGACTTGTACAGGTCGGCAAGTTGCTCGTAGGTGAGCCACTTGCTCTTGTCGCTGTTGGGGTTCTTGAAGTCGAGGTCGTACTTCTTCTCCTCGGTCTTGTAGAACTCGCTCGAGGCAACGTCCATGGCAATCTTGATCTTGCCAGTGTAGCCGGCCTGCTCAATGGCGTCGGTGATGAGGTCAAGAGCCTCCTCGGGGGTCTGAATGTCAGGGGCAACACCACCCTCGTCACCAACGTTGCCAGCAGACTGGCCGTACTTCTTCTTGGCAAGGGCCTTGAGCTTCTGGTAGACCTCAGCACCCTGGCGCATGGCCTCGGTGAAAGAGGGAGCCTCCCTGGAAGTTTTCGTTAGCAGACTGTCTCGAGGCAGGACGAAGGCACTTACGAAGGAACAATCATGAACTCCTGGAAAGCCAGGGAGCCACCGGCGTGGGAGCCACCGTTCAGGACGTTCATGAAGGGAACGGGGAGAACATAGGGCTTCTTGGTGCCGGCAAGGTCGGAGATGTGGGCGTAGAGAGGGACACCCTTCTCAGCGGCGGCAGCCTTGGCAATGGCCATGGAGACACCGAGGATGGCGTTGGCACCGAGCTTGGTCTTGTTCTGGGTGCCATCGAGGTCGATGAGGAACTTGTCAACCTTGGACTGGTCCTTGACGTCGAGGCCCTCCTTGATCAGAGCAGGGGCAATGACCTCGTTGACGTTGGCAACAGCCTTGGTGACACCTGGGAGAGTTAGGACTTGAGCTGACGGCGTGTAGCAGGTTTTCAAACGTACCCTTGCCACCCCACTTGGACTTGTCGGCATCACGGAGCTCACAGGCCTCGTGGGAACCTATGGAGGAGTCAATGTCTGTTGTTCCGTTGTCGGGTGGTTGTAAACATACCGGTGGAGGCACCGGAGGGGACGATGGCACGGTGGAGGCCGGTCTCGGTGACAATGTCGACCTCGACGGTGGGGTTGCCACGAGAGTCGTAGACGGAGCGGGCGTGGATCTTGGTGATGGCCATTGTTCTAGAGGTTGAGAAGGATGGTTAATCCAAGCAAGAGGTGGGAGAGAGGGCAGCGGCGTATTTTATAGACTGTTTGGATCGGCGACAAGCGTCAGGCACGGAGTCCCATTCGCGTGATGTCAGACGCCTAGTGGGCTCAATGTCTTGAGGAAAAGCGGCCCCTCAGCGTATCACGGTGTTGGTTTGCCGACGCACGGGTTGGGTAGCCAGATCTCATCCCACTGGTGACACGGCGGGTGGGCCGGTTGGTGTGAGGGAGTAAATAAAGGGATTGGCTTACCCTGAAGCAAAGGCGATGGCAGAAGTTCTTTTTGAGCGAAGACGACGAGAGAATTGGGATGAAGTAGCGCAGAAGGAGGGCGAAGGACGAGAATTTTGTTGAATGATGGCGGGGTCGCGGTAGCTTGGCCCGCGTGTTGCGGTAAAGGCGCCTCTCGCATTCTGGACTAGTAGAGGGGCACAAGCCGTTCTCCTGATTGGACCCTAACGGGATCGGTACCAGGTTACAGCCCAGCAACCCGCCGGCGACGGGCGCCGACCACCCACCCGAGCCGAACCCTTCGACACAACGGGTTGATCATACCGATGACAAACCATTCCGTACGTCTCGGCCTCCGACGACGCCTTGGTGTCAAAAGTCGTGACACACACCCAGCCAAAACGTCATGTCATAGGAGCACAGATAGGACGCATCCACGCTAGGCTCATTGACCGGCATAGGGAATCACTGGCGGGACTGGAAGTTCCAGTGGATATACAGAGTACCTTAGATCAGTCGTTGTGCCTAGTATCCCATGGGGGAATGCCAGTGACCGACGGGAGCCATGAGTTTTGATTCGCCCTGCTCTTGTCCGAGGTTTTGCCATGCATGACTCGGACATCCTGCCCCAGGCAAACTTTTCGACTCACGCGTTGCCTCATTCGCCAAGCCCGCTTGGACCTCTCCGGCCGGCAGCTCAACTGTGATGCTGTAGCAGCGCTCTGGTACAGCTCCTCCATCAACTTCCATCCATTCACCAACGCCGTCCCCGTCTCCATCGCGTCGCCGCTCCTACCTCACATCCTCCACCTGGACCGGCAGCTCGCAATCATCTCTCCGCCTGCGTTTTGAGCCTTCGGAGGGCCTGCAACTACCACAACACTTCGCCCGAAGCCAACCTCACATCAGCGCCATGGCCGACACCTCCGACCCTGAGCGCCAACGCGCGCTTGAAGAGTACAAGGACAAGCTCTTGAGCTCGAGGGAATGGGAAGCCAGGCTCAAGGCTCTGCGGTTGGAGATCAAGGGCCTGCAGCGCGACTACGACGTGTCAGAGGAGAACATCAAGGCGCTGCAGAGCGTGGGACAGATAATAGGAGAGGTGCTGAAGCAGTTGGACGAGGAAAGATGTGGGCTACTCCCTGGTCATTATCAGCGCGCATCCCAAGCTAATGGTTTGGGCAGTCATCGTCAAGGCATCGTCAGGACCCCGATACGTCGTTGGCTGCCGCTCCAAGGTCGACAAGGCAAAGCTCAAGCAAGGCACTCGCGTTGCATTAGATATGACAACCCTCACCATCATGCGCATGCTTCCCCGTGAAGTCGACCCGTTGGTGTACAACATGTCGCTGGAGGATCCTGGCCAGGTCAACTTCAGTGGTATCGGTGGTCTCAACGATCAAATCAGAGAGCTTCGCGAGGTCATCGAACTTCCCCTCAAGAACCCAGAACTCTTCCTGCGGGTAGGCATCAAGCCTCCGAAAGGTGTGCTACTCTATGGCCCGCCCGGTACAGGAAAGACGCTTTTGGCGCGGGCTGTGGCCAGCAGTCTCGAGACCAACTTCTTGAAGGGTTCGTAGTGCTTGACTATCACTTGAGATCCTGCGTTAGCTAATCTTGATGTCTAGTTGTCTCATCTGCCATCGTCGACAAATACATTGGAGAGTCTGCCCGTCTTATCCGCGAAATGTTTGGCTACGCCAAGGAGCACGAACCCTGCATCATCTTCATGGATGAAATCGACGCGATTGGCGGAAGGAGATTCTCGGAGGGTACCTCAGCGGATCGCGAAATCCAGCGCACCTTGATGGAGTTGCTCAACCAATTGGACGGATTCGACTACCTGGGCAAGACCAAGATCATCATGGCCACGAACCGGCCTGACACACTAGACCCAGCGTTGCTGCGTGCCGGTCGTCTGGACAGGAAGATCGAGATTCCGCTTCCCAATGAGGTCGGCCGGTTGGAGGTTCTCAAGATTCATGCTGGTGGCGTCCAGACCGAAGGAGAGATTGACTTTGAGAGCATCGTCAAGATGAGCGACGGTTTCAACGGTGCCGATTTGCGCAACGTCGTCACTGAAGCGTAAGTGTCTTCACTTAGTCAAATAGTGCACAAGCTAACCAGTTCTTAGCGGTCTGTTCGCGATCAAGGACTACCGGGATGCTATTAACCAAGACGACTTCAACAAGGCAGTGCGGAAGATGGCTGAGACGAAGAAGTTGGAAGGCAAGCTGGATTACCAGAAGTTGTAGTGGGACCTTGCTGCGCTGGGGTAAAGGTCGACATGGAGATGTTGCTAGGGAAAAAATGACGATAATAGCATGATAGAGAGGCGCTCCAAGCCTAGAATCAACGCCTTCCCATGTGCTCATTACCGATGTTGATAGCTCGGCTTCTCCTCGCTAAATTTGCCCGTCTCGAGCTGACTGAATATGCCTCGAACTGACTACCAAGTCGGTTTGACATTACGCAAGCAGTGGACACAATACGAATACAATACTTGGATTTATCAAGCCTTTGTAGATCAACTTTTCGACGCCGTTTTGAATCCATTGCGGATGGGAGTGGGAGATTTCGGGATGTTCTCTGCGGCTCTACCCGCGCCATGTTGCCGGCTGCCAAGGATATGCGGCTCGCGCTTTTAGCCAATACCCTTTGCCTCGCCTTTGAAGAGAGGTCTTGCCAATAGAAATTGTCGCTGAGTTTATTGGACGCGCTGCTCCAGCCCGACTGGCCAGAGACTTCGGGAATATACGGGAGCACGCGACATCCGAATGCTGGGAGTAGTGGTGATGATGATGATGATGATGATGATGATGCTGCTCGGAAGACAACTAATATCCCTACCAAAACTTGTACCAGGAGCGCTTGGGAGAGCTGTCGTCTTGCGCCGCGTCGGGCTGCGGCGTCGTCGCCTTGGCTTGTGAGTGCGCTTCGTGGATCTGGGTTTTCAGCCGTTCAATCTCCGCTGTCGAGGCCAAACAATCAGCGCCCGGTTCCGTGATCCATTTGCGTACGCACACGCTGCCGCCGCCGCATATCCTCCTTCCTCTGAATGTGCGCGTTGGGCAGCTCAGGTACTAAATGGAGGATGAGGCGGCGGCTGCTGGCGCGGCTTGTGTATTGTGTCCTTCCAAGTAGGGGGTTTGCTTGTACCCAAGCCGGTTTGTTCTTCTTCTCACGCACCTTCGGAGTCGTGCCTCTTTTCGATGTCTTCGAGCTTAAGCCAGCCGTAGTAAAGTCCTTGGTAGACGATGAAGGCGCCAAAAAAGACCTTGAGGATCGGCGGTCCAAAGTCTTTGTAAAAGTCTCTCTGCAGACGAGGTGCCGGGTTAGTATGTTTGGTTGGTGTTGTCCGTCACAGGCAAGCTCTCACATGCGGATTTGACGCTGGCGCTTCCTGCTCCTGCGCCTTGCCTTGTTGTCCCTGCTTCCGCTTCTGCCTCTTCTGCTTCTTCCTCTGCTGTTGCTGCTGCTGCTGCTGCTGCGACGAGTACCCAGCCCTCTGCTCACATTTTCCCGCGACTACTTTGTTTACGGTCGAAGCCAGCATTGCGGGATGGGCCCATTGAGGTCGCGCAGCGCCGACGCGTGGGAGCATCATCAATGCAGTCGAGCGAGCGGCGAACGACATGATCCAGTGTGACTCTTACTTCGACGACGACGGCGGCGGGAGCGGCGGAGCGGTCGAGGCAACGTGGTCTATTTGGTCGAGTCGTTGGGGTTTAAAAATGGACGAGCGCGCGGAGCTGGCGCGAGGAGGGGCGAGTTGCCGTCGGTCCATTAGGTCTCGCGAACGAACATCCCATCCACTTTCCCCAAGGGACCACCTGTCTATCCGAACCAGACTCGAACGACCACCAACAACAACAACAACAACAACCACTCCCGCAATTGAATTGAGAGCTGCTTCTCATTGCGAACAAATCTCAATCTTTTTTGGAACTTTTGTGTTTGCTTCTTTGCGCTCCTCGCCAGCGAGCTGTCCAGCACCTAGCTAGCTACAGCCACCACCTCCGCGCCTCCTCCGCATCGACCTGCTCGCCGCACCACCCCAGGGTCTCTCTCCCTTCACCAAACAACCTTTACATTCGCCACCAACGCAATGGTACTTTCCCCGTCCACGCGCTCTCTCGCACATTACCCACCCCTCACACCTCCGTCTACCCTCTCAACCATTCCCCTCTTTTGGCAACGTGTTCCCAATACACACCACACCACCACTTTCGCACCAAAGACCCTTGACTGACACACCACCTACGCGCAGGCCCAAACCCCCCAGCAACGCCTCGCCAACGAGCGCTTCGCCAAATCCGAAGCGGCCAAGCGCGGCAAGTCGGCACCCGCCGTCAAGAAGCAGGAGGTGCAGAAGTCGCCCATAAGCAAGGGCTGGGTTGGTACGTTCACGATTGCTCCCTCCCCTAGCTGATGTAGGACTTGGGGCAGCGCGCGGATACAAACACACATATGGATTGGCATATCTGAGGAGCTGGCTATTATCTCAAGGCGCGTTTTGGCTGACTTGTCTTCCGCATTGCAGTCGTCCTTGCTTTCGTCGTCTGCGGTGGTCTCATCTTCGAGCTGCTGAGGCTGTTCTTCTAGGCGCATGATCCCTGGCATGGGAGACTACAGGGGAAATGTCTCGTTTGACCATCAAAGAAAGGGGGAGACGTTGACAGCTATCAGACTTCAAAGGGACTTATTGTGCTGTTTGGTTTTTTGGAGTTACGGGCGATATCCGACGAAGCATTCAAGGACAATCGGGTGCAACTCGTACTACTAGGGAAGCATGAAAGGGAGATTTAACGGCTAGAGTTTTACAATTCTTTTCATTTTCTCCTGATCTTGGATTGGACTGGGCTGGACTGGACTGGACTGTGCAAAGTGACTTGACAACACATTACAAGGTTGGCTAGGTAGGCTGTTAATACACAAGATTTGATAATCCACCAACAAAGTTCCCACAATTCGCCTGCCGTTCTAATGCCAAAAGTCTAGGATGAGCAAGAAGAAAAGAAGGGTATCGCATGAACGAGCTCAGTCGTCGTCGTACTTGGGACCTCCATTGTGGTATTCGCCGAGCAGAATGTCGTCGGGGGCCGGGCCGCGGTTGTTGCGAACTGCAAGGAAGGTGCTGTCAGTATTCTGTTCGTATCGCGTTTGGGGAACAAGCAAGTCTTTTAACCTACCCCATTCAGTTTCAACGCGGAAAAAAATCCAAATCCACCGCCTAAACACCTCCAAGAACTCCATCATGAAAATGCCGCCCTCCAAGTCGTTGAAGTGGTCCAGGTGTGGGCTGAGCTTGACGCTCCAGGTGCACCTCAGCAAAAAATCGACCGCAATAACAACGTAGTAAATCTGATGGGCGTGGAAGAAGCGGTGGCGGCGGAGACCCCACGGATGCTCCGGGTCGTTGCGCTCCTTGGACGACGACAGCAGCGTGAGGTCCCAATCCTTGGTCACGTCCCAGTAAAACGAGTACATGGAGTTGATCAGGACGGCGAGGAGCCACAGGCGGAAAAGTCCCGCTTCTGTCATTCCCAGCTTGGCCGGATCGTAACCGCGTTGCAGCGCGCTCAGGATGATTACTGGGAAGGCGCTGGAGTACTTGGCCGCGTTGGCAAGGTGCTGGCCTCCCCAGCCCGCACTACCGATCCCCCCTGCCCTTTGATTGCTTTTCCGCACGCGAACGTATTCAATCAAGCATTGTCGAAATCGAATCAAATACGGGACGCTGATGATGAAGGGGACCCAGAAAGTTCCGCCGCAGCCACGGTCAGGCTTGGCCGTGGAGTGCTTCGAGCTGAAGAACATGCACAGGGCGACAAACAGGTCTCCGAGGACCTTGGCGTACGATGTGAGCGCATCGGCGAGGAGGATGTCGCCGAATTTCCCATCCTGTGCCTCAGCGAGTCCACCAACGCTTATCCGTCGGAGTGTTGCAACGAAGCGAGAGCGCCCAGAGCGAGAAATGGCGTGCCATGGCAGGATGATGCAAAGAACGAGGACTATAAGGTACAGATTCGGAAGTATCTCCCAATCGACGACGAGGGACGGATTGCCACGAGTGAATAGCCAGAAGAGGAGGATGGAGACGACCAGAGGAATGGTGAGCAGCGTCGCCAGTCGGTAGGTGGATAAGTGGTGCGAAGGGTGCGTTGCTGAAGACCGCGAAGGGTATCGAATTAAAGAGGGCACATCCTAAAAGACGTCAGCGGCACGTCGTCAAGAGGCACGTCGAAGGGAACCAACAATGCGAACGAGACGGAGGTAATGGAGATTCGAGCCCCAAGCCCAGACGCCTGGCATGCTGGATTAGCACCATTGCTGCTCCAATTCCATGATCTGCCTACAACCAACCCAAGACTAGTAAAATTGCCACGCGGTAGGGCAGAGGCAAGACGAGACTAAACGAGTCCAGCTCCGGCTCAACATGAGGGTCGCCGTCCATGATGCGGGCCTCCTCCTAATTCACCGCGCCGAAGAGGAAATTCCGTTGCGCATGCAGGGAGAAAGAGGTCAGACGGGGGCAACGGGCCGCGCACGTCTGGGTCGAGGGTTCAAGGAGCCCCAAGGCGGGTTGGAGCAGAGAGTCGCGCAATGGTTGTCGAGGTTCAGTTGCTTGAGAGTCCACGTTCCCCATTCCCCATTTCCGCGGTGATGCGTCGGGCCAAGGCAGCCCTACCGGCCGCCGGGTTAGTCCGACGCGTCCCCCTAGACCCTCGGACCTACCTTGGCCCTAGATCCCTGCTAGTGATGGTACTCCAAAGTCCATGACGCAGCTGGATTCCCTTAGCACAGAGGGATGAGGTGACCACACACTACCACCCAGCCGCATGCGCGAATGACATCGACGTTCCGCCATGTATTTACAAAAGCATTCCCCTCTGCGCTTACTCTCCTGTCTTCTTCAAGTCTTCCCACCCTGACACGAGTTTCCCGCCCTCGATTTCGCCCAAATATCACCAAAACATCTTGAACCCACCTCGTTTTACACGTGCTTCCAATTGGAGCTTCATAGCCATCCAAAATGTCATTCCTGAGATCCAAGGCCTTCTGGACCGTGTCCGCCACAGTCGGAGCCATTGCAACCGTCCCTGCTCTCAACGGCTTCTTCCACACGCCCGCAACAAAGCAAGTCTCAGAGGCCTTTAGCGCCGGCGGAGGAACCCACACGCACACTCCTGCCGTAGCAACACCCCGCGGCAAAAGGGATGAGATCCACCAACATAGAGAAGGCGAGGGAGGTCCGTCAAAGCCCGCATATCCAAGCATTTTTGGTCCCTCTTGGCTAAAGGCAGTGCAGGTCTCGGCTCCAAGCACTTTCACGAGAACTATGCTGCGCAACGACCAGATCCTCCGAACCGGATCGCCAAAAAATTCAACGAGGCCTTTTTGGGTAAGTGAATCCCCCGACAGTTGGTGCTTTGTCTCGCGTTGTTCCCCTGTCGATATCTATTGACCGCGTAGTCACAGGGAATGAAAAGGGCAAATAGGCGCTAGGCGCTTAGCCCTTCCCTTGTCGCGTTTGCATGAAGGCTTCGGCGTTTGATCCCATTTAGTCGTGTTGTTGGAGAAGGAGAACCACTTTCGACTGCGCAGCTCATGAGGCACACACGGTCCTTTCAAAAAGATTAAACGTTCATATTCAATTTATTAGAATGCTTCCACGAGCTTGGCCCTGTCACTTCCCATTGGAGACAATGGCTGTTACAGCGATCTTCGGCTACAAATCAGAAGAGCTGTCCCTAGATGGGCTGCGCGGGCCCGAGGTTCCCGATGCTCACTTCGGTTGGACATGCCTTTCGATCTGCAGAGACCCTCATACTCTTAAGTGGGGAGCAAATTGAACCATCAAGTTCAGGATTATCAACTTTTATCTAGGTCCGGCAGAAAAGGGAAGCAAGTAAAGATCGCAAGAGGAGCTACCCAGAAGTCACCAAGGCAAGCCAGAAAAGTGTGCCAGAAAATATAAACCAGAAAGATCAGTCCGCAAGAGAAACGAACGAAAAGCATCAATAAGAGAAGCAAGCAAGAGAAGTCAGCAAAGCAGTGGCAAGCACGAGTGCCAACAAGAAGACTGGAGATACCGAGAAGAGCTTGAACCCCCGGAAATGTCAGTGATCCCCCCTGTCCCGTCGATTCCACTCAAGCTCCGGCTTGTCCGACGAAAAATCATTCGCCTTCAAAAGCGTCCTTCCGTATTCTTCAAGAGGCCGGCACAGTGGTGCAAAGTCATCCACATGATCGAGCTCGGAGAATTCGATCACGTTGCCGACGCTTTGAACGAACGTGTTTTGGTCTAGCTCCCGCATGTCCTGGAGATACAGGACTTGGGTTGACTGCTTCAGCAGCTCCTGCCTCGTCTTCAAACCCGTCTGCAAGAAGTTGATTCTACTTTGGCTAAGCCGTGAGTCAATCGCCTTTATCTTCTCCATCATGGCCGTGTTGAGCTAGATCAGCTTGCTGAGCGCATCCCTCATTGTGTTCGAGTACCGTCCCAGGTGAAACACCCTGTTGTAGTCGTGCGTATCGATGGTGTCCAGGTCGGTGAAGGCGAAGTGCTCTGGCACTTCGGACAAGGTGACGTGAATGATGCACGCGGACATGCCGACCACGTAGCGCAAGCTGCTGTATATTTCGACTTTGGAGCCACGCGCGTGCTTCTTGGCTCGATCGATCATCTCTTGCGCAGTGTAGCGCTTCCGGTCCGACGGGTTGATGACCAGCTGGTACTCCTTGAAATGGAAATCTTCTGCCACCATGCCTGTCGTTCCACGGCAGACTCTGATGAGAGCCTCGGTGAACCTGTTGAGAGCAGCGTTAACATCGTTCCTGATTCGAATCATTTTGGCATCGAGGTTGGCAAGGATCTCCCGCTTTGCCCTTAACATTTCGATTGTGTGATAGGCTTTTGCGTAGACCTCGTCCTCGGTAGGGCTGTTGTTTGGTGGGTCCTCCGAGTTCTGATGTGTCACATCAGTCTTAATGTCGTCCTCATAGGTTTTCTCTGCCGACGTCCTCAAACTCTTCGAGTGCTTTCCGGATTTTTGGGAGGCGGAGTTACTGCTGTCAAGCTGGGCTTCACCGAAGCTACGCTTCTTTCCTGAGGCACTTCCGTGTGCCATGTTGGCAAGTGGTGTTCTTGCCGAAGCTTGCTTGCTTGCTTGCTTGCTTGCTTGCTGCTGGTTGACCCGACTAGTGTAACACTTTAGCCCCCTTCCATTGTGCTTGGCTGTCATGTAAGTACTCACCTGAGCTTGAGAGATAGACAGATGTTTGAGCAGAGGGTGCTTGTTTTCGGATGAAGTAAGTCCAGGCGGGTGAAGATGCTGGTTGAAGATGCCGGTGATAAAAGGCAGATATATGAACAACAAGGAGCTGGAGGATGAAGAAGTCGAGGACGAGATGATATAGGATGGGAAGGCAGAATATGAGAGTGAAGAAGATAAGGGATCAAAGGACGAGAGGGTAGAAGTCAAGAAATAAGAAGCTAGGAGGGTGAGAACGAGATGCAAGACGATGAGAGAGTAGAGGATAAGAGGCCAAAGGACGAGAATGTGGAGGAATTCAGGAAAGTAGGGTAGAGGATGAGGGTTGAAAGGCTAAGAAGAGAGAAGATGAGAGAAAGACGAGTACATATAGGGACTTAAGGGGAGTAAGTGGAAGACGAGAGTTTACAGGGTAGGAAAGTGTTCAGGACAGCAGTGAAATTGGATAAAATGTGTCTCACTCACCCTAAACAGACCGAGAAAATGTAAATGAACAATCCAGTATCTTTCAACTCTGTTGAGCCACAATCAGGATCACAGCTTCCAAAAGTCCATCCATTGCCTCCCAAGTCCTGCGCTGTCAATCACCCTACCCTAGTCACTCCCAGCCAAAATCTTCAAAGTGAGCTCCATCAGCCAGCAGAGCTTCTAGTCAGCTAAATTTCACAGCACCTTCAAATCCACCCTATTCGACACCATGTCATCCATAAACACACCCGCGCCCACCTCTATCAGCTTCACTGACCAGGACCTCCTCGTTCTCTGAGAATGCGCGCGCGGCGAGGTCCCAAACGGACACACACTCGAGGACATGCGCGCCGCGCTCAGTCGCATCGCCGACCACGAGTTCGACCTGCGCTTCGCCAGGAGGATTGGCTGGGAGTTGAAGTTCGGTCGCCTCCCACTCGTCTTCAACACTTTTACGTGGCTGCAGTGGAAGTGGAAATAACATCGCCCGACCGAGACGTCCGAACAAGATGCGCATGGCACGACTGCCGAGTCTGGTGAGCCCGAGTCTGCTGGCTGATGATACTTTTCTCTTGGGATGCTCGTTGTCGGTGCCACCGCCTGCTGGGCACTCGATCTGGCGGAATTTTTCTTGCAAGCTTTACAAACCCACCCTCACTCTGCTTTCTCGACCCGAAGGGCAAAGGAGCCAGTCTGACAGTCGTCGACCGGACACCCCTTGTGAACGACAACTCCCCCATCACATATGTACCAAACACTTCACAAACTTTCTTCTAGATCGTCAGAACTGGTCAGATTTGCTGCGAGCACGGATTCAAGTAGCAAAAGGGCGTGGTGGCGTATCCGAGGGAATAAAGGCAGCTGCATGGGTCTATAGCGGACAAAAGTGTGCTTGCTTCTTTCTTTCGAAAAGGATGGGCAGTAGTGGCGATTTGAAAGGCTCCATGGCCTTATAGGAACAACAAAGATCCTCTTCAGAACATGTTGATGTTGAGGCTGGCACACTTCGCGAATCGGCCAAGCAGATGCAGAGAATTTGAGGCTTTTCAGAGATGGCAGTAGGCACGCGCATGCTAGAGGTTAATCAGCCTGTTGCTTCCGAGCTGCAGAAAGAAGGGGTGACAACACCAATTGTGGAGTTCTTTGTCAGTAGTCGGATTTGCTGGGGTCAGTCTCACTGTTCAAGACGCAGCACCCTTCTCAAGCCAACGCACATCAATCGCATTGGAAGGTTTTCCTCTCCATTTGAAAAGATCAGGGTCATCTACAGCCAACTACCATGTAGCCCCCCACCAGCATCTCTGAATCCACTAATCCCATCACATAACATCTCCCTCACCGACAGAATCTAGCCCTTTTTTTCGTCCGTCCATCCGTCCCTTCATGCCATAATAGTCATTTGAATTCGTCAGAGGAACAACAGAATGAAGCCAAGCATCAAGGGTTGGGTTGGGTTGGGGGTCTCTCTCGAACAGGAGGAAACGATACAGAAAAAATGCAAAGTTTCGACATGCAAAAAGACGTACGTCAGAGTGTGTCATCGCCCAAAATAGCCCCGTTTCATGCATAAACCGCAAATGAACTTTGCTCTCTCCTCTACCATGTCGAAGAGTGTGGCGCGAGTACTAGCAGCGCTGCAGAGAACTCAGGATCATCTAAGCAGCTTGAAGCCTGCAAGTGGCCTCGAGGAAGGCGCTCTTCGACATGGTGATGGATAGGTGGAGATCTTAACCCTGCTTGCGGGCACGGAAGGCGTTCAGGGCGCCGTGTAGACTGTATTGAGTGGGAACACCCTCAATACGGTGAGTCGAGTTGATGTTCTTGACCAAAGTGATCTGCCAGCAGGTAGCACCACCCTGGCGAGAGACAATGGTCGAGTAGGCAAGGAAGTACTCCCAAATCTGCATCCTCAGTTAGCACAACACAATTCGAGAGCGCAGGGCAGTAGCTTTCTACTTACTCTGAACCAGCGCTTGCCGTACTTGGCCTCAACCTTTTCGCGGTTGGCCATCCAGTTGCGGTACCAGCGCCACAGCGTCGCCGAGTAGTGCACGCCGACCGTGTCAATGTTCTTGACCTCAAAACCAGCACCCTCGAGCTTGTCGATAACGATACCAAGAGGAGTGGAAGCATCGGCACCAGGGAAGATGTACTTGTTCATGAACAAACCCCAGATCAGGTCCTCGTACTGCCAGCTCTTGCGCAGACCGGCGATCTGAAGGAAGAAGATACCATCGTCGTTAAGCATGTCGTGGACCTGACGGAAGAAGCCACCCAAGTGACGGATACCAACGTGCTCGGCCATTTCCAGGCAAGTGATCTTGTTGTACTTGGCTTCGGGGACAGGAATGTCGCGGTAGTCCATGCACAAAATGCGGCTCTGCTCCTCGGGGATGCCCTCGCGACGCAGGCCATTGTTACCCCAAGCAGTCTGGTTACGGCCAAGAGTGACGCCGGTGACGTGAGCGCCGCAGTTGACAGAGGCGAAGCGCGCAAGAGTACCCCAACCACATCCAATGTCGAGAAGGGTCTCGCCGGGCTTGATAGCAATTTTTTCGCACACAATGGCGAGCTTGTTGTCCTGCAGCTGCTCGAGAGACTCCTCCTCGTGGATGTTGGAAATGATGCCGGAGGTGTAAATCATGCGAGGGCCAAGGAACCAGGCATAGAAGTCATCACCGCGGTCGTAGTGGTCGCGTACCTGTTCCTCATCTGTTGGACGCGTGAGCAAGAAGAAAATTTTACTGCGGCCAAGGAATCGTATGCATACCCTGGGAGCGAGTGTGCAGAATGACCTCGGGCATCATGCCAGTGAGGAAAAAGATGAACAAGCCCATGGTGAACTTGAAGTTGGCCCAGTCATGCCTGTACTCGAGGATCTCGAGGGCATCGCCCTTGAAATCGACCTCACCGGCAAAGTACTTCTCGTGGAAGGTGTGCATGGGAATCTTGTTCTTGCCATAGTACTTGTCCCTGTCTTCCTCGTTGTTGAACTGGATGTAGTGCTCGACGGGCTTGCCAGGGTAGCGAGCCTTTTCGTTCTTACGAGGGCCAAAGGTCGAAGCCACGGTCCAAAAGGCCATGAGGATGGGAATGGCACAAAGGACGATGAAGAAGAGCCATGTCTTCAGACCACCACCAACCTTGAAGGTGAAGTAGAGGGGAATGCCTCCGAGCAGAGCAAAGAGGATGTTGTTGTTGAAGCTGTCGCTGCCGGGGCCATCGGCGGGCAGGGGGGCATTCTTGATGGTAGGGTACTGTGGACGAGGGGAATCGGTTAGCTTGATGAGTTTGGCGTGCCAATGGCCGACGTTGGGACGCCAACCACGGAAATGGACATTCATTCTTACATTGGTGGTCCGGACGCCGTAGTTCTCGGTGGGGGGAGGGGTGGCAGCGGGAGGAGTCTCGATGAACTCGAACGAGTCTACCGATTCCGGCTTGAGGGAGTCTGCCATGGCGAAGATGGTGGCAGTCTGTTGTCGTGGTGGAGGGCAGGAAAAAGACTGGCCAGCTTGCGTCCAAAGTCGATTGATTCTCTCGCAGGCGGGCGGTGTCGAGGCGCCCGGATGTGCGCGAGCTTGGGCCACCTTCACGGCCACGTTTCAAGCTGCAGCAGCAGCCTCATCCTGCCCACCACGTAGGTACAAGTAGCCACCACCCACACCCGCCGCGAACGTCACGTCGTGTCCACTGCCAAATGATCCTCGCAAATGCTTCACGATGAATGCTTTTTGACCTTGTTCTACTTTCCTGCCTACATGTAGCCTTTGGCTGTTCAAGCTTCAAACTTCGGCAGCCGCCCTAGTTGGTCTCCTGCAAAGCTTCGCCTTCGTCTGAATTCACCACTCGTTTCTTCTTTTTCTTCTTCGCCTTGGCCTCTTGCTCTCCAACCGCCTCCTTCTCGTCGCCTGCTGACGCTTCCGTCTTCTTGGTCTTTTTCTTCTTCTTCTTCTTGACGACTGCTCCCTCCCCGCCCCCATTGCCGGCCTGCGTGGCCTCTGGTATCGTCGCATCTCCGGTTGAAGCTCCTGGGGACGGCTTCTTCTTCTTCTTTCTCTTGACAACCGTCTCTTCCCTCTCTTGAATCCTTTCGCTCGCCCTCTGCATCTCCAGCCTTAGTCGCTCAACCTCCTTCAATGCCTTTTGCATCTCCGCCTCTTCCTGCTCCTGTCTTTCGACGTCGAGCTGGCTGTTGCCGCTCTCCTCCAGCGAGAGAGCGCTCAATCCACTCGAGTCGACCTCTAACAAAGATCTTTTCGCCTTCCCTTGGGCTGCTCTAGTCAGTTCGGGCCGTGCTGTTTCGTTTGCCGACGGCTCATCCGGACCAAGGTTCTCATCGACAAGGATTTCAAAATTCTTTCTCGCCTTGCGTTTTGGCTTTATCCGGTCCGATGATGTTGCTCGCCCTTCGCTCAACCGGTCTTTGGTTTCCAGGTCCAGATCCATGATTGGGATCGAGTCGATATCTAAATCGTCGCCATTGCTGTTCTTGATGATGTTGTGCAGCGGAGTCGAAGCACCCGAGTCGTCTTCAGTCGCAATGTAAAAGGGGTCGTCCTTGTGTCTTGCCCTGCGCTCTGCCTTTCTCTTGGCAATGATGTCTGGGTCCAGGTACTCCTCCTCGGTTGCGTTCCCCTGATAAGAAGTCGGTTCTGCTCGAGGAGACTCGAGCCGATCCGCGGCCGCATCTGATTGAGGAACCACTTTTGTTCGCGTGCTGTAGAATGCCCAAATGTCGTCGTCTTCTTGCACCATGAATGGGTCGAAGTCGGCGCTGCGCAGGAGCCCCTGCAGATTCTCGTTTATAGGCGTGTCGAGATCCAGCTCCTCGGGCACGGGCACCTTCTTTTGCGCTCCAGGAGCAACCGGGTTCAGCTCAAGCCCAGTAAACAAGGACGGAATCGCTTGAGTGAGCAATAGTGGTGGGTCAACAAAATCGCCGTCTTTGAGACCAGCCTCGTGACCCGATGCGGCTTCGGATGCGAGGCGCATGAGTTCGAGATACTCCACAGCACGCTCTTGGACCTCCAGGTTCGGGTGTACGGCCAGAGGCTCCAGAAAATGCACTATTCTCGCCATGAGAAGGGTCAGACTGGACCTTCGCTCCGGCGTCCAGGATACACCGTCGTCGGCCGAGAGGGATGAAAAGACCTTGGGAACTGCTTGAATGTAGATTGCAAGAATGTGGTGTGGAAGATGAATGGAAGAGGAGTGCATCAGGGAGTTGAGTGTTCCTTCGGGATTCGTGAGAAGCGAGGCATATTCTCCAACAATCCACGCAGCAGCCCCAAGAACCCCTTGTCCACCTCTTCCAGATACTGGAAACATTTGCTCTCGTCGGTCCACAAGGATGAGCGATTGCGCAGCTTCGGTGGCTTCCGGTCTGACATTTCGTACCCGTACTGCTACGTTCTGAAGCTCCTTTCCAATCTCGTAAGAGACATCTTCTTGGTCCCCCATTGAGGTTCCGTCTGACTCGGGCATCTCGTCAGAAACGGAAAATGTCAAGCTCGATGCTGGCGAAACTCGCACGAGCTGAACCAGGACATCAATGTACCAGTCGAAGTCATTGATGTTAGCATACGTGTCTCTGGAGCACATCTCTAGGATGCCTTGAATGACCCGAATGCGATAATCTTCAGGTAGCGGGGGTGGTTGGTCAGACTTCCTTTCATGACGGCGGAGCGACTCTTCTGCCTCGTCCTCGTCCAGGTCTGCCCTTGGTACCACGCTCTCTTCCGAGCCCCGGTCATTGAGAGGATCGTCCACAGCAGAAGCAATAGGCGCATTCCTTAGTTGCCGCATCAGACGTCCAACGATGATGGTGAGGTTGTCAGGGTTGACCATTCCCACGACGAGGCCGAGTGCTTGTGTTCTGATGGAAATATCCGCATCATCAATGCACTCGAGAATGACGTCCTGGTGAAGAGCTACCAGGTGCGGATGAGACCGAACAATCTTGTCAAAAGCGAGCAGTGCCACATATTTCACTGATTGCATTATTAGCAGAGGCCCGAGATTCTCCATAAGAAAACTTACGGTTAGGGTCGCCTTCAACAACGAGCATGCCACGAAGCTTGCCGACGCAGAGCCGGGCGAGTTCCTCTCCCTCTGCGGTGCCTTCTACACCTTCGAGGATGCCTCCCTGAATAATGCCATTGATACACTCGTATAAAAGTGACATTGCCGGTGTTGTTCGGATTATTTGAGTCAATGGAGGCAATAATTTCTTGATCAAACGGGGCTCTAAGGGGGTCAGGGTTGCAAACTGCGCAAAAATTAGTTTCGTCACAATATCCTAAATTTCTCTCGGACCTACGAGCTTGATAATCTTGATGGCCATCCAATTATTACCACCCTGGACCAACAGGTCAAAAAGCCTCGGTGCGAGAGGAAGAAAGTCTTGGGGTCGGCGCCAACCAAGTTCGCACACCACATTCACGATAGCAGCGGTGACGCTCGCGTCCTCGTTGTCGTCCACCAACCTCTCTTTTATCCTCGGCCATGCTGGTCGCAGAGTTTCTGGGTACACCAGGGCAAGTCGGTATAAAGTGACAATCGTCTTCTTCCGCGTTGCAGGATGTGAATGCGTCAACCGAGGAAGGAGATCTGAGAGAAGCGAATTCGCCATGGAAGGGTTGATCACATGTGGAATGGCCATCAGAGGAAGAGCTATCGTTGTCGGTTGCGGCGAGTTCAGATCCTTCTTGAGCAAATTCTCGGCCAGCATCAGGACCTCTGTATCCGGCCTGAAGCTTTGCACTGCTGCCAGGTATCCGACTTTCTTTTGCGCGTACTTTTGAGACGACATGACCTCGAGGACATGGAATGAGGCCCAGGACATGTCATGGCCGAACATCTCAAGGTAGGTGAGCTTGAGAAGTGCCGTGGCCTTCAGGTCCATGTCCGACCCTTTGATCTCCTTGCGACATTCTCGAATGCTTTCCTGGATATACTCGCGCTCGTTGCCCTTGTGATTCCGCAGGCCTCGAATGAGGTCGTAGAGTGATTTCTCAAACCTGAGTCGCTCCGGTGTCAGCGAGGTTGTAATCGAACGAGCGATATACTCACATGGCGAAAGCGTCTTAGGTAAAGACCACTTGTGAGTCTACAGCTTCCAGGCGGTGTGATGATATCGTGGGTGGTCTATGGCGGGGCTGCGTATTCAACAACATTATGCGCTGGAGGAAGGCATCGGGGAAGGATTGCGGGGAGCAAAGTCGAGCGAGAGCGAAGAGGACCCTGGAATATATTGAGCGAGACCAGTGAACGCATGCAAGCGACCCTTGCGGCCAAACCAGCTGTGGGAGTGTTAGATACGGAACGATGATGCTATCGGGACTTGACACCGCCGATTTGTTGGACGGGCCGGGAGCCGAATCAGGTGGCCGCGTGCTACCGGCCAAGATGTCACATGGCATCGGCCACTACAATCGCTAGACTAAAACAACGTCCCAGAATCCACGTTGTCCGGTTTCGGCGTTGATTTGAAGCACGTAGAAGTACCATTAGTAGGATTTGAGGTCTCTAAGACATTTTGTCATTGTCTTTTGAAGACAAGTCGACGCACCAAGAAGTACGTATCCAACACTCCTAGAACTAGATCTAGTTGAAGGGAACCTACGGCATCTGAACAACCACTTCCGGATTTTCTGGGGACCCAATTGTCCAGCGTGCCCGAGATTTTTCAATCTCTCTATGGCTGTGAATAAGCATGGTCAACCAAAGGTGTGACACGACCTGGCCCCAACAGAAAACCCAAACAGTTCCTAGCCCCTCTTTTTCCCTTCCGTCTGTACCTGTCCATGGGTAATGATGAGGTGCGTTCCGTTGACACCGAACTACCCCAAGACGTCCTGTAGTTATGAGACTCTTCAGTTGTGTCCAGAACTCGTACTGATACTTGAGCCCCCAACTGTTCGTCTCGATTATCCAGCAGCCTCGCTCGTCATCTTGGATGGGTCGGGATACGAACGACGGCTTGAAATATCTATCGAGGCTAAGAGACCGACTGAAGGACTCAAGTGTCGGGGTTGACTCATTGAATGTTTTCCTTTTGGCAGTTGGGGGAGGGGGAGGCTCAAGCTCAATTGGTAGAGAGCCAAAGCCAAAGTCAACAGTCGCGTGATCATTCTGCGGTGCTGCAGTTGCAAAACTTCGGTTTGCATGAGCCCCATACGACTGCGCATACAGAGTTCGGGGCAAAGTATAGGAACTCCCTAAGTTTTCCTGGAGTTTGGTACCATCTACCGACAGTTCTAGGCCATTTGGAGGATGATCATTTGTAGTAGCGATTTCGTCGGTTTGATTGTCCCCGTCTTCGTCTGTGTGCACCTGAGACTGTTGCGACCCGTGGAATGGTAGCTCAAAAGACAAGGACGGGCCCATACCGGCTTCTAGCCATGATCCTTGGCCCTTCGAGGAAGACTGCGAATGCGAGTTGCTAAGGCCGTAACTATCTCGTAGCTGGGAATTGGGACCATGAGTTTCGGGATGTTCAAAAGGAATCCTCGTGTTGGCAACTGCTGGTTCTACCGCCGGAAGCGCTGGCGATGACTGTATGACGAAGGCTTCAGAATTTCCAGAGACTTGAGTCGCGGCATGATCTACCGAAAGGCGTCGTCTTTTACGAGACTGGCTTTCGTAGTGACCCCCAGAAATCGAGTTGGGCAACGCCGAAACTGAGCTCGGAACGTAGTCCACCAAAGCAGCCAAAGCCTCTTGCGTGTCCTCCAGAAAATGTGGCGTGCCACCCTTGGTTGATGCCTCCTCGAGAGTTTTCTGGGACAAGCGAAGTGCAGGACGCTTCTTTGATGACGGTTGCTGTTTGGACCATCGCCGTTGGATTTCATCGATTTGCTGGGTGGGTGTTTTTAAAGTGCTCGTGAAGCTCCCAAAATCTGGGGCTACCTCGTAGCAGATAGGAGGTGTCTTTCCCCTGATTTCGGCTGATGGCGTGCTTCGTTGCAGAGCGTCATCGCCAGGTTTTACTTGGTTTGATTGAGTAGCTGTAACGCAGATGGCAGACTTTTGAGGCTTTCCAGTCTTGAATGACCGGCAATCAAGGTCTGAATGTCCATCTTGTTGCTGTACACCATCCTTCTCGCCACATGGGGTGATGACCTCCAGAGATCCGTCACCATCCAGTGCTGTGCAATTAATTTTGGTGGTAGCTTCAAAATCGTCTGCGGACTTGGCTAGTCGTCTGTACAGCTCATCATCCTTGTAAGATGTCGGCGCAGAAATGTGCACCAGTAACTCCAAATTTTTCATGTCTGGAATCACAAAGGAGGCGCTGATAAGGCGTCGTTGAAAAAGCCATCATTTCCAAAGAATACAAAGTGGAAGTGCGGGCCTTGGTGTATCAAGAGAGAGTGGGAGCCTTCCGCATGTTGCAGGTCAAATAACCTGCAGACATGAATGCAAACGGAGGGGGTAGGAAGAGAAAGAAGGGGCTCGAGAGACAAAGACTTTGAATGTTGTTGAAAGGTGCAGGAAGCAGGAAGCGGCGCGGCGCAGCGTGAATCCACCGGCAGCCGCCCCGCATCGAGACATCGCTTACTCAGAGCGCGCCAGGACATCAAAATTCCGGACGCTGGACGCACTTTGCTTCGGCAACACCACCTCGACCCCACCACAACCATGGCGCCTACCTCGTTACTCGACCTCGTTGCGGCTTTGCCGTCCGGCGAAAGCTGGGGACCGCCCGTCTCCAGCGAGACCATGCTCGATGGCGTCCCGTACGCGCCCTACTCCAAGGCCGACAAGCTTGGACGCATGGCCGACTGGACCGAAGGCAAGGACCGTGATGGACGCGGTGGTCGCCAGCAGTATGGCAACAGAAACTACAGGGGTGAGTACCTTCACGTTTGCGTCACTTTGGCGACACAATGGCTTTCAGTATTGAGGCTAAACTCCAACGCAGATCAGCAAGTCTACGGCGCGTCCCAGGCGAACAACCCGTTCTCGATCCAGGCTGCCGAAGAGGAGGCCACATTCTCCGTCGTCGATAACACCCGCACCTCCGCAAGGACTCGTGGCTTTGGACGTGGCGGCGGCACCGTATTCCGCGGCCGTGGTCAACGCGGTGGAACAGCAACTCGCGGTGGCAGAGGAACGTTCCAGCGTGTTGGTGGAAAGACGCAGGGTGGATATGACAACCGCTCTGCGCGTGGTGGTCGTGGCGGCAGGCGCTTCGGCTGGAGGGACGACAAGCCCCAGCGCAACAGGGACGCATCCGTCCAGGTCAAGCCCGACTGGTCCGTCTTGGAGGAGATTGACTTTGCACGTCTGTCCAAGCTCAACCTCGAGACTCCCGATGGCGAGGACCTTGACGCATACGGATTCCTCTACTACTACGACCGTACCTACGACAAGGCCCCCGGTGCGAAGACGTCCGAGAAGAAGCTGCAGGTTCTTGACCGTGCCGCCTACAACGTTACCACCTCGAGCGACCCCATTATCCAGGAGCTTGCGGAGAAGGACGAGGCCACGATCTTTGCGACAGACAACATCCTGTCCATGCTCATGTGCGCGCCCAAATCCGTATACCCGTGGGATTTGGTCATCACGCGCCGCCGCAACCAGGTCTTCATTGACAAGCGCGACAACTCTACCATTGACATGGTCACGGTTAACGAGAACGCGATGGATGCGCCGCTGGAGACCTCGGAGGGCAACAAGGACACCATCAACAACCCTCACGCCCTCATGATGGAGGCCACCCACATCAACAACGTTTTCCCCCTACAGGTTGTCCAGGAGTCGCAGACGAACAGGAAGGACATGCCGCACCCCCACCCCTTCTACAACGAGGAGGAGGAGACCGACCCCCCGGCATCAAAGGCCTACAAGTACCGCCGCTTCGATCTCTCGCTCAACAACGATGACGAGCCCCTCAACCTCATTGTCAGGACAGAGGTTGACGCTACCATTAAGAACAACATCAACGGCGAGGACCAATTTGTCACGATCAAGGCTCTCAACGAGTTCGACAACAAGGCTCAGGGCAGCGGAGGTGCTCTCGACTGGCGCACCAAGCTTGCCAGCCAGAGGGGTGCTGTCCTTGCTACTGAAATGAAGAACAACAGCTGCAAGCTCGCTCGCTGGACTGTGCAGAGTATCCTGGCCAAGGCTGACACCATGAAGCTTGGGTGAGCATCATTCGTAATTCCTATCACTGGCAAATGCTGACATAGACTTTAGTTTCGTCTCTCGCGCGAACCCCAAGAACAACAACGACCACGTCATCCTCGGTGTTCTGAGCAACAAGCCTCGCGAATTCGCCAACCAGATGGCCCTCAACCTTGCCAACGGTTGGGGTATTGTCCGCACCATTGTCGACTTCTGTCTTAAGATGCCCGAGGGCAAGTACGTCCTGGTCAAGGACCCCAACAAGCCGGTTCTTCGTCTATACCAGGTTCCGGACAACACCTTTGAGGAGGAGGCTGAAGAGGAGACCATCAACGAGAACGAAGATGACGAATAAGCGCAAGGAGCTTCGGTTGTTTTCTGATGTTGGGACGGGGAAGAACTCGATCTGCCTCTCACGATTTGGGCACGGTTACGAAAGTCCACAGCATGGATTTTCAGGGATTTCGGGTAGAGGGCAAAAGCAATGAATTCAAGACTTGAACCTGCAAAGCGATCAGCTTGAACGTGGTGCACAGAACCTTCGTCTTGTCTACGCCGGCCGTCCCACCATCAACCTCTACCTTTGACTGGAAATTGCAAGATCGTTAGCAAACAGAAGCAGCTAGTAAAGCGCAACAGATTTCCAATCCGCCTACGAACCTAGTCCCTACCAACGACCCCGCCAGCAGCGTCATATGCTGGTCTTATCAGCGATAAGCCCCGCATGGCGCTTTCTCCGTGGAGCGTGGAATTGCTGCAGAGAACAGAAGTACCACAGGTTAGCTGCTTTGCAGTGGAAGCTGTCTAGTCGGGAGTCTGTGGGGCAATGCTCTGATGTCTCGCGCTCTGCCTGATAGTTAGACTGATTCTTCTGTATAATTGACATTCTCCCCAAGTTGACTCAAGCTCGACATATTCGCAAACATGCCTCCAGCCGCCCCAGACCCCAAGGTGCTCAGCGCCATGGATCCAGAGCATCTCTCCCCATACCGGCCAGACGGAAAGTTGGTACGCAACTTAAAGCATTTTCAAGACCCTCAGTTCGCAATGGCTGGTGCAGGAGATGAAGCTGTCGCAATGGAACTACTGCTAATCACTCAAGCCAGTAGTACGGCTTCATATGTGTTGTCACAGGCGCAACGCAACCCCTTGGGAGGGCTATCACAATGGAGCTCGCTGGTAGGAAATCGCTGTGCCCTTAATCAGCTCGGCTGACATTGCTCTCAAGCCCACGGCGCTGCATGCGTATACGGTAACGTCAGATGCTACAACTGCTCGAAAGCTCACCAATAATTGGATCAGCATGCTCGACGACGCCTCAAGACCAGGCAGGCGACCTGCCTGCCGCCGTCAATTATGTGCACCCCAACACCAAGATCATCTCATACCCGCTGAACCCGGCGACGGAAGAGGACACGCTGACGCTCATCGACGACATACTCAACGCCTGGGGCAGGCTCGACGTGTGGGTTTCGTCGCGCGGGCTACTGGGCCCACCGACACTGGAGACGACAGCGCCCAGTGACTTGCGCAA
The DNA here is from genome assembly GCF_038021145.1 of Phyllosticta citriasiana. NCBI lineage: Eukaryota > Fungi > Ascomycota > Dothideomycetes > Botryosphaeriales > Phyllostictaceae > Phyllosticta > Phyllosticta citriasiana. Next base: position 652,007 of record NW_027117279.1, on the reverse strand, counting down.
GTGCTTCGAGGCCAATGCCATGGCGCCCTTTTTCGCACTCAAGTATGCGCCGCCTGCCATGGCTAAGACAACGCCGAGGGGCACATATCCGAATGCGGCGCCCAAAGAGGTCGAGTACGGGAGCATTATTGTCGTGGCGAGTGTAGCAAGCACATACGGTGGTGAGTATCGAGGCGTGAAACCAGAGACGACATCATGCAAATCTCCAGCCCTTGGCTGCCTCGAATTTTGTTCTCCCCTGACGCTGAATATGCAGGCTGCTGGGGTCCATGCTTCACAATGACATCGCATGCCGCCCTGTGCGTGGTCCGCGCCGGCGTCGCATCCCTCAGAGGCTCCAACATTCGCATCAACTGCATCTCGCCGGGCCAAATCGACGTCGGCCTCTCCCCCGACCTGGACCTGGGGCACACTCAGTTGCCGCCGAACCCGGCGGACCTCCAATCGCAAAAGGCGCAGCGCGATAACATAGCGCTAGGTCGCGCTGGCCTGCCTCAGGAGGTGGGAAAGGTTGCTGGGTTCCTGGCAAGTGGATTTAGTAGTTATGTCACTGGTGCCAATTTGGTGGTGGATGGAGGAGCCACGTGAGTGTATTCTTAAGGGTTGAAAGTGAACGGGTGTAGACCTTGTGCTGTGGAAGCTGACTTTTGGACAGAGTAATGACTTCGTTGACTGTTCCCATATAGCGGCCAGTGGCTAAGTACTTGAACATGTATAGGCATGTGCGGATAGCCGGGGCTTTTGGGACAATGTATGGGGATCATCTCAACCGTTATCATTCCATCCTTCTAACGCTACTGAAGACTCAACGCTGCGAATATTATGCTCATGCTCACCTAGCCACACCTAACACCTTACACCTTGTACGCTACTTCACTCCGTACTCCGTGACGGCCCTGCCTCCCAGCCGAATCTCGTAGTCTAAGAACCCTGCTTCTCGCCGTTCCAATTCAGACACTTCAGCCAGCTCTCGACGCGAGAAGCTCTTCTGGCGGCGGCAAGACATCTGGTCCGAACGACATGGGTAGTAGCTCGCCCATCGTCTTGACCTGAAAGTTGCCATGCTTGTTGTGCATGAATATTGGGGTATCAAGCTGGGTGAAAAAGCCATCAGCATCGCGTCTAGTCACCACAGAAACTGTAGGGTGTCAAGTGCCATGTGCGGAAGAAGGAAAGCTGGCAACGACATGAGAGTGACGCATGCCCGGAAAAGCCTAGCCCAAGCAGTCCAACAGCTCAGATGCCTGCTGATTCGCCTTCCCGGCTCAGAACCTTGACATCTGCAGATCCTTGATTACCATCCACAAAACAAAGGTAGACTCACATCCAAAAATTCCCTCAGAAATTGCCGGCACATGCCGCAAGGACTACAGTATCCTTCAATGTCCGTCGCGACGCCCACGGCGCGAATGTCACCGCGCGTGTACCCTTGGACCACGGCCGTACCGACGGCAACACGCTCGGCGCAAGTACCGACAGGATAGGAAGCGTTTTCGACGTTTGCGCCAATTACGATGGTGGGTTCAGCTGTGGCCGTAGTCGAAGCGGAGCGTGGACGCAAGAGCAGGGCCGCGCCGACGCGAAATTGGGAGTATGGGCCTGTGGGATTCAGTGTTAATTTTGACAACAAACGGCTCGAGACACATTGCGCCGCTACTCGATTGGGAAAGTGGGATGGAGGTGGGAGCGCGTTGACGGCGAAAGAGAAGAGCAAAAGCTGGACAGTCTGGTGTTGCAAAAAAACGTCACACAAGCAGCAGCGACAAGGACCAGGTGCAGATCTCACGTACAGTATGCCCGCTCCCGCGCTTCAAGGCATTTTGCAGACAGGGCCTGGAGCTCCTGTGCAGTGACGCGGTACTGGTCAAGATTCAGTTCTTCGACTGGCATTCTGAGAGGAGAGAAAGGAAGGAGAGAAGAACGACGTGAGAGTGCGAAGCTGATAGAGGGTGGAGGGACTCCTGCTACCCCGGTCGTTTTCCCGCCGTTGATTGGCCCCGCCGCATGCGGCTGCGGTTTGCCTCGGCTGGTCTGTTAACTCCAACAATCTTCAACACCACGAACTTCATCTCGTCAACCACAGAAGCAGCCCTGATTTCGCCCTTCCCACACATTGAATTCAAAACTACGAGCTACATTGATGCGAGATGCAGCGACTAGAACATGCCCCTCAATCCTGTTGATACGCGTCTTACTTAAATGTAGCACTGCGCTAGGTCAGCGGCAATTTCGCATCGTTTAGAGTTACGGTTCTTTCTGGGAAGATTTTGTTGTCCGCCAATTTCCGGATCAGAGTCGACATGGTCCCGATGTCTTCGTTCACTCCGCGGAGCAGGACACATTGATTCCGTTCCATTACGCCTGCTTCGAAGAGCCTCTGGCCGGCTTTTTCTGTGATCCAGGAAATTTCGTTCGGGTGATTGAAGTGAGCGTGGAGGGCCGTGGCCTTGGCCTTGCCCGCCTTCCGGGCCTTGTCAGACACGGCGACAATAGCATTGAACCAGGCGTCGTTGAGGTAGAGCAGCCGCGTCGGACAGACCGCGAGGCCTTTGGAGGCGAACCTGAACCCGCGTACACGGGAAATTGAGATTAGCCAATTGCCAATCATTTCGATATGATGAGGCAGTAGCTGGTACGAGTCTCCGCCAGAAACAACAATGTCTTGGATTTGCGGCATACGCTGGACGTGCTGAGACACCGCCTCCCACCTTGAGCGTCCCGGCTTGAGCGAATTTTTCTCCACGCTGTCGGTGTTGGCACCAACAGCGTAGGATCGAGTGCAAAATACGCAATGCGTTGGGCAGACAGAAAGAGCTTGAGACACAGGGTCAAATAATGCAAGATTGAATGCGCAAGTCACTGACTGACGCATTGTTGTGGCTTTTAAACCTACGAAGATAGAAGCGCCTTATCTGGATAGCGATGAACTAAGCCTGGGACAGGAGAATCGGCCTTCTCTTCCATCGAGTCTAGTGTCAGATTCGGGTGATCAGGCTTCATGGTTGATCTGGTAAGTATGAATTGACGGAAAATCGGATCGTTCCGTGAGTTACTCCAGCCGATGCGGCTGAGGGTGTACGGCCTCAAGAGACTGCCTCAGTCCGCCTCCTAGGACTTTTGGTAGACGGCTTCCATTACACGGACAGACATTGTCGCGTCCGAGATCCCGTTGAAGACATCCTCGATCAGTCGTTCGCGTGGTTCTGTACCGTTACCGACGGCGCCGGCAGTAGGTATATTTTCTGGCAGAACCCTCTCGAGGAAGCGGTAAATTGTTGCCCAACAGTTGTCTCGGCGAGTGCACCTAGGGCGGCTTTCACGCGAGATAAGGTCGTAATTCTGCGAATACCATCGCTGCGACAGGACCTTGCCGAACGAGACGCAGTTGTTGGCAAGACACTTCTTATTGTCATACCTGCCTGTTTTGGAGTGCAGAGACTTCAATTAAGTACTGGAGCCACTTGAAGAGGTATTGCTGGTCACTACGAAGGAGATCCGGCAAACTTCCGTTGCTCTTGGATAGAAGCTGCGAGGTAAAAGTCAAGACACGCGTGAACTGAAGTGATGAGAGCAGGAGCTCGAAATCTCGAGATTTTCATCACGGCAATGGACGTCGACGGAGCTACAAGTAAAAATTCAGATGTCAGATGAATGTGGGCGAAAATATCACAAGGCCGCGCAAGCTGAGGTCCAGGAGAGTAATCCTCGCGGAGGGTTTGCCAAATTCAATATCCCGCAAGTGTGACTGGACGCATGATGAGCTCGAGAGGTTGTAAGCTCGCTGACTACAAGAGGCCAATGGCACACGGATGCAGACACGACGATCAACACGCAGAAACCACGCCTTTGCTGGCAACGTCAGCCCTATATTCCTTGGACAACTAAACTGGCGAGTTGCACCGACCCCGCTTTATCTGCCCTGGTGCCCTGTCAGTCATACAAAGTCGACGTGAAGATGCAAAAAAGACCTCATTTCCAAATGCCGGCGTCTAATTGGCTGCATGTCCGAGAATCACCATTTTCGACTTGACTTACTCTACTTCATCCGTATGTTGACCTAGCAAGATCTCTAGGCAGGCAAGATATTCTATTACTTTGCGGAAGAAATCAATTGGCCACTTAGCGATAGGCAACAGTCTTCGCTCAATGAAGAAGCCTGCCTTGGACGAGTGCTTCACGTGCAGCCAAATAACCTAGTCTCTGACACCAGCAGTCACATCCGCAGTTCCGCTTGCCGAGTGCTCACCAACGTGGAGCTTCCTCTGTCAGACTCTGCTGTAGACAATACCGTTGTGGAATCGAAAGGCGGATCACAGTCTCTGAGAACAGGGCTTGAAAGCATTGCAGAAGACGCGCTCGAATTTTCGCTGATTCTCACTGAAGCTGCAAGACTTCCACCAGGGCATTTGGTCATGAACTGAGAAATTTCAGATGATGTGCAAGTGATTCAGTCCAGATACAGTGTCTGTATTACAGCGTGAGTACGCCTCCATCAAGGAAGGCAACAAGAGCATGCATCTAGGGGTCCACTCAGGCAATGCAGTCACTCCCATATTTGGTCTCGGCTCCATCGTACTTATCCCCTGCGACCCCTTGGATACCAATTGAACTAAACGGGCTGCTGGCCTGGGAACAACGACCTCCACAGTATGCTACGTGGCAAAGTTTCTGAATCGTATCAGCCAAATCATGCCTTCATTGCGTCCTCTCCACTCACACCGTGGCGATTACATTGACACCCGTGAGCCGATGACATAACGATGGTAAGTCTGGCAGAAAACAGCAGCAAACTCCTTACCAAGCGCGAAAACCAGCAGCATCGGCCACTTGGCGACAGCAACGACAGTCACGGTCCAACAGAGACCAGCGTCAGACAAGTGGGTACGAAGCAGAAAGAAAACGAACGGTACTTGCCGTCATCCGTTCACCGGACCGTCGAACCGTTCGTCCATGCGCGTGGGTGGGTGGTCGGGGCAGAGAAGTGGGGCGAGATGGTTGCGGATCGTCAGGCGCCCCCTTGCGGGTGGTGGTGGTGGTGGTGGTGGTGGTGAGGTCAGGAGGCCGTTGGGTCGAGTGAGCAGAGCTGTATCATGCGCTGCACGTTGTCGTCGTTAACAAGAATGACAAGCACGGCTCCGCAGGTTTCCTTCCAGTCCTGCTCGTTTGAAACAGGCGGTGAGATGGCGGCGAGATGGCGGCCTCTGCGCGAAGGAAACCTTCCATGTGGTGGTGGTAGTTTCTCCAATCCAGCGCGTGGCTGCGCGCTTCTCCGATGGATGGGCGTGGCTCTCTCATCCAAGCCGATCTGTCCTGGCGGTGAAGGCCGTATCCATCTTTCAGACTGTTACGTCGATAAGTAGCAGAGCACTCCGTTGCGAAACTGGAAACCCCCCGAGCGGACGATGGAACTCCGGCATGACTAGCAGGAGCAAGTTGAGAAAGAAAGATTGAAGCGAAATGTCGTGCTGTGCTACGACGGCCTCGTAAGACTGACAATAGATGGCTGGACCGATGGTGATCAAGCAGATCCCGCTGCAGATATCGCCGAGCGGAAATAGACGAGCGGAGTTGTAAAGTAGAGTGCGAGCAAAGTCTGGGCACCTCTATTACACGATCACACCCTGGTCATGTCCGACTCAGTCTGAGCTTTTACTCAGCAGCAACAGCCGGCCGTTATGAATGCACAGGCGCAGCTCGGTGTACAACCCTCACACGACGGGGTACACACACACACACACAGCCAGCCAGCCAGCCAGATGTGTACACGACAGCTGGCCGGCAGTTGCCCTATGCCGTTTATTGTCCTCGCCCGCAGTCGGCAAGGGGGCACATTCGATGAACTGCACGATTGATGTGAGGAGTAGGCATTGAACGGCCCCAGATGCTACACAGTGGGAGTACGTACCTGCGGCAACAGCCACAGCTCAACGAGATTGTGCTGGTTGAGACACCAATGCTTGTACGGCCGGCGGCATAAAAGTTACACCATCTCGATGAGCAATGAGAACAACCTCAGCTAGCCCGCCGCGCCGCCGCTTGCATACCTTATGCGTCCCAGACGAACAGCAGCAACAAGACCTAATCCATTTGCGGCAGGCCCTCTTCTTCCATCACATAAAACATCCATCAAACCCTGCCCCGTCGGTTTCCAGCCGTATCCGCTCGCCGTCGCCCGCCGCCGCCGTAGTGCCCAACGAGTCAGGCACCGTTCGCCACTCGCGTGGCAGCAGCGTGGCTTCTTCCTTTTTGTCTGCCCGCGTTTGTTTTAAGGCGTGCCGAGCATGCATGTAATGTGCATGCCGGGGCGCGCGTGCGTCCGCTGCCCGCCGCCAGCCGCCCGCGCATGGCAATGGAGGCGAGGAGCCGGGGGGGGGGATGGGGTGTTTACTGCTGCCCTCGGCCGGCTCCTTTCCCGAATGCGTCTGTCCGGCTGGTCGAAAGAATTGTATTGTACGCTGATGAATGTCAGCATTCATGGGTGCTTGTTATCATTTCCCGCCAGTCGCGCAGACCCGGCGCGATGAGAAAGGGCAGTTAGAGATGGACCCGGAGCTGAACGTCACGACAGAGCTAAACAATGGGGAAAAGCAAACACTTTGCAATGGAATTCAAACCATCCGCATCGGTAGTTGTATTTCTCGTATGGGCAGCCGGTCTTGGTCTTGTTCCCGCCCACAGACCGCATAGCACATACCCTTAGGCTAGGCTTAGCCGCGCCGGTTCAGGTCAGCTAGCGTCACGCAGTCGCGTTGACCGGAGAAACAACACACACACACACACCTACTCGCAAATCTAGCCAGAAGCAGCGAGGTGGTCAGGTCGGGTAAGCGGGAGGGAAAGGGACATGCATGTGGCACGCATGGATGGATGCATGCTCACTTGCGCCCCGCTCCTGAAAGAACAGAGGCTGAAGTTTACCCACTTGCCTAGGTTTTTCTGTTGGGGGCCGCCACTATACATACTATACTGTACGGTATTGTTAGCAAGGTATTGTATGTAGCCAGCCCAGCAGCCCCAGCCCAGCCTAGCCCCAGCCATGAGAGAGCAGGGAATCAGAACCCGATGGCCGCGTGGCATGCCTGTAGGCACGCGGCCGGCGGGCTTCCCGGACCAGGCTGGGGCCGGGGGCCCTGCCGTTTGAAAGCAGCTCATGTGGGCGATCACTGCGGCGTCGTTATTAGCAAATCTCGACTGTCTTCTCCGTCTTTCTACTGTTGACTCGGAAGCTAGCTGTCGGTCATGTTATTGTTGTTGTGATGCTTGCGCGTCATGGACGGCGTTTTTCTTCGCTTTTGGAATGGTCGCTCGCTGTTGGGTTGCTGGTTGCTCAGCGCTTTCAGAAAGTATCGCGGAGGAGGCTGAAGAAAGAAGAAGAAGAAAAAAAAAAAAAAAAAGGATCCTGGCGAAACGGAATCATGGGGGAAAACTGATCGGCTAAGGTGTTATGTGATGTGAGACTGAGCCAAATTCAAGTGTTTTGAGACGGTCTCTTGTCTCGTTGAGAAAGAAACTGAATTGTCCAAGCCTTGCCATAGCGATAGGATCACTGCGAAAGATACAAGTAGTGAGAGCAAACCTGACCGTTTTCCCAACCCAAGCCACTTCCCGCTTGGTCCCTCCTCAACACCACAAAAACCTGTATTCGCATAGACGAGATACAACCAACGACTGCAAGCGCGAGCCACGAGACGACAGAGGACGAGACGATGACTAGAGTCGACGCGAGACTTCCCCCCAAAGTTTCCAAACAACACCGCTCCGTTCCCGTGTTCTCAAACCATCTAGGTAGGTAGGTAGGTAGGTAGGTAGGTAGGTAGCTGCCAGAAACCATGCTTTCCGACGCACGTCATTGCCATCCACAGATATCGCGACAACTTATCCACCACCGCTGCTAACAGCCACCTACCGTATTACTGCACACAACCCAGCCAGCCACACACGCGCACATCACAACCCAAAAACCCTTAACTCTATGCCAACGCCGTCACCAAGCCCGCCGCCGCCACCGCCGTATCTTCCTGGGTCAATATTTTCTTTTGAGACAACATCGACTTTCGACCCCTCGAATGCCCATGTCTTCCCAAAACGGAAGCCATACGAGCCAAGTGGTCGGGCTGGCTGGCTGGCTGGCTCGCGGTAACGGCGGAACAAGAGGCTGAGCTCACGGCGCACACAGACGTGCGCACGTCTACCTTGGCAAACCGAATGCCGCTGCTGCTGCTGCCGCCGCCGCCGCTGTCGAGTCGCGCGAGGCGTGAAGATCTGATTGAGCCTTGCTTGCTCCCATCGTAATGTCGCTCGCTGGTTGTTGGACAGGATTGCCTGGCTTGGTAGTAGTACCTTAAGACTGGCGGAGAAGAGTAAGACGCGTCAAGGAAAGCAGTGTGATCCATCTACTACTGCATTCGCCGATGTCCACCAAAATGCTCATCAGCATAGGAGGCGCTGCGAACGAGCACGCAACCAACCAACCAACCAACCAACCAACAAGGTGATGAGCGATCAACCACCACACTACCCAAACACAACCCAAGACAAGAAGACCCTGCATGGGATTCTCCTATCCTACCTATCCTGTCCCATCCACCCCCGCACTAACGCATCAACATTCGACACGGGCGGTGGTGTATTGTGCGCACAACCATCAAGCGAGCAAGAACGAGAAAAGCAAAGGAGTGAAAAAAAAAAAAAAAAAAAACAACGGGTCGACGCGAAATAGGCTCAGTACGCCGCCGCCTTCACCATTGGCTGGGCTGCTTGCCTCGATCCGCGCCATCGTTGGCGGGGTGCGGCGAATCACGACGACGACGACGACTGCGAGATGATGATGGGCGGTTGGTCGTAATTTTTCTCATTGATGGAATAATTTTGATTTTTTTGCAATGGTGGTGGTGGTGGTGATGGTGGTGGTGTCGTGGAATTGGAAATTGAAGGGCATGGTAATGTGCATTGAGGGTTCGAGAATCTCATCGTAAACAGATACCTTGGAAGCGCAGGCCAACTAGCCAGTAGTCTGTTTGTTGCGCGCACCAAAAAAATTGTAAATTTGTTGTAGTACGTACTGCGGTAGTCGACGGCTCTCTTCCCAACAGACCACCACTACACACGATCGGATTAATCTGATGAAGCCGCGTCGGCGTTCATGTGTCTCGACCAACCCCTGAGCCCAGAATAATGGCCAACCCCCGTACTTAACTGACACAATGCACGGCAAAAAGGAGAAAAGAAAAAAAAAAAAAAAAAAAGAGGAAAGCAAAGAGGAAATGCCAAATGTAGATCATCTTTCGCCGGCAAGGCCAGAGATCGATGCAGAGAGGAAAGAATTTAAGAAGGAAAAAAGGCAGGCGGGCGTCTTCTTGTTTCGAGACTTGGCCAGATAGATACCGACGGCGGCGGCGGCAGTTGAGAAAGGGGGATAGAAAGGAAGATAGAAGAAGAAAGGCGTCGTACTCGTTCGTTGTATGTAGGTGTGGCAAAAGACGGATGGATGCATGCACCCATCCATCCACTCACAACTCAGCGGAGCTTTTTTTTTTTCGGTCAACAAAAAGGTAGATTACCTGCGCATGTATGCACCGGTCGTGGGGGTTTTAAAGGGGGAAAAAAGGGACGCGAGAGAGAAAGAAAAATTGACTGACGTCGTGCGTGGCCTTCCAAGTACATACCTACCCACCGGTAGTTGCTTTGTTGTTGTACCCGGTAAGCGAGCAGAGCCGAAAAAGCAAGCCGCTGCACGTGGCGCTCGTGTTCATCATGTGGAATGCCGTGGATGCCTGATGCGGGAATGGGTGTCTTTACCCATCCGGTCTCGCTCCGCCGCGCGCCTCCCAGGACATGCGAACGGCGAGATTTGATTGCTTGATGAGCATTCTGGTGCAAAGAGAGCCACTCATCGGTGGTTGCAGTCTCGGTGCTACTCTTGTCTATTTCCCATCACGACCGTTCCTTTTGTGAATCGGCAATTGGTAGGCCCGATGCTGTGTGCCGGCATGCTTTGTGTTGCGATAGACGGAAGGGCAGTATCCGACGTGCGAGTTGACCACGTCGAGACTTGACTTTGGGCATCTGAATCGAGGCAGTCATGCTTGGCCAGTGTCGGCGTTGTGAGAGCGGACACATGGACTGATCACCGAATGGTCACACAGAAATGGCGTAAATGTAAGCCTTGATCTCATTCCGTGAGATGCTGTTGAGTGTATATCCATCAAAAAGCCAGTGGGCCAGCTTGAAAAACTTCAAAAGGGGTGATAGAATGTCGCGGTGAGGCATTTGCCCATGTCTACATAACAGCGAAAAAGGCGGAAGCTGAAAGCGCCCAAATCTTTGGTCCCATTAAGACGGAGAGAACCCTTGTAGCCACATGAGTTGCCAAAAGAAAAAGCGAAAAGGGCAGGAGAGAAAAAAGGGGCATCGAAGTAGTTGAGGAAGAGCCATGAAGCTCAATGAGAAGGCTGGATCGACGTGGAAATACTGAATGTGCGATGTCGCATGTGTCGAAATTGATTGCATTTTGCCCGTCTTTATTTTGAAAACCCACGCCGCATTTTGTGGGTATTTCCCATAATCAACAGCATGCGCCATGGAAGCAACAACCCAAATAGATGAAACACTGGCAGCCGTGAGCAAGATTGCGGCGACAAAAAGAACATTGTGGGAATCCTTGAAGAAAGCTTAGCGAAGGAGGACGTGAGGCCGAACGGCGATCGCATGCCACAGAGGACATGGAAACAAGTCCCTTGGAGTATAAATATGTCGAGGTCCGGACAGGTCCGATCGTAGTGATATAAGGTATGCAGGGTAGCCTTATCGTACAATGCGTGAAAGTGAAGTCGTGGGGAAACCGGAAGTCCAAACCGCATCTTGAAAATGATGCAGCTGGTAAATTTTCGTGTGTATGCATTACGCTCAGAGGCGATGGCGGAGCTTGTAAAGGAACTTTTCTTCATGGCGCAAGGCATCATCTGTGGTTGTATGCGCGTCCACCAGCAAATTCGACGCCCTGCATGGCTGTCGTTTGCTGGGCAGGAGTGCCGTTTGTCCACTGAGAGCCCATCGGATGTTGTTGCAGCGGGGGAAGAACATTTTGCTGACTAGGTCCGTTCTGAGCAGGAGCTTGGTTGTGTTGTTGGGCGAGGTAATTGGTCATTTGACCATACACGTGAGGGTGGTTCGGATCCATTTGTCGCAACTGGGTCCAGGCAGCGTGCAGTTCGTGCTTGAGCTCAGCATTCTCGCGAGCAAGGTCGTCGGGACGACCGTTCATCGACGCGGCTGCTGATTCCTGCCGAATGCGCGTATTGTCTGCCTGCAACCTGTCGTAGTTTCGCTGAAGACTTTTGATGTAGTCGATCGCTGCAGGTTGTTAGTCCGACCGTAGATCGCGAGGCTGGGTGCGCTTACACTTTGTGAGAATTTCCCACTTGCTCGACTTGCTTCCTGCTGAGCTGGGCAATATACCATTCAACTCGTCGAATAGAGTCTTCATCTCGCTCCTCCTTTTTCTTTCAGCCATCTTGTGGCTGACACGCAGCTCTGGGGTTCTGCTGTAGTTGCCAGTTCCGGCCGAAGGAGGGTGTTCAGCCTGGAGGCTCGTCACGTTGCGATGTTGCATGGAATGGTGGTGGGTGTGTGGAATTTCTGCCGTTGTTAGAAGGACGATTCGAATCATGAAATGGGAAGCTCACCATCATCAAATCTTTTTTGACCGGGCGGCAGCTGGGCATCGACATTGTAGATGCTGCTGTTGATGGACGTGGCAAAGCTATTTTGCCGCGAAGGGATGGATCGTGTCGACCTCTCTATGCTGGAATCTCCGCTGCTGGAGCCACGACGATCATCTAGTTCAGCCTGGTCCGGGAAAGCCCACGGAAAACCCTTGGTCGGAGCGGCCGCCATGGGATCCGGCATACCGGAAACACTGCGCGGGTTGGGGTTGATGACGGGAGCCCGACGAGGTGGTTGATTTGCCCGCAACGAGGTCCTTGGACCCAAAGGAGAAAGGGGCGGCGGAGCACCGTTTGGCCTCTGGTCGTTGGTGATACCCCGTTGCTGCTGCAGCGTCGAGACTAGAGACACGCGGGATGCATTTTGGCTCTCATAGGGCGACGAGGGGCTGATGGCAAGGTGGCTCATGCCAGCATTCATGCGGCTGTCGACGCTACTGCGACGCGACTCGAGGTGCGAGGAGCTGGCATCGAGGCTCTGGCGGTTCTCAAACGTGTGGTTGAAAGATGGCAATGAGGTCGGTGCCTGTGAAAGATGGCGTACCGAGTGCGGCGTCTCTGGTATTGAGTTCCGCGATGGCGAGTCCTCGGCATTGAGGATAGTTTGCAGTTGGAGGCCGGTGGTGTTGGAAACGCCCGAGGAGTGCTTGCTCTGGGTCTGAGAGATGGACCAGTTGCCCGAGTCGCGAGCATCAGAGTGGTGCCTGTGAGGCATCTGGTGATGGTCGTGGGGAAGGACATTGGTCAAGGACGCAATGGACGGTAGTGCTTGAGCCTGGGACATGGTGGTGGTGGTGAAGGTGGAAAAGGCCGTATCTCACGTGAGGTCGTCAGAGGGCTGATGTTCGATACGAGCGTGGTCGAGCTTTGAAAAGGTGTCGACAGCTGCCAAGGTGGTTGGTCGGAAGCGGTCTTGGATCCGCTAAGGAAGTGCCGCCCGGGAAGCTTGGAAGCTTGGACGTAGCAGAGTCGCAACGACGGGATTGTTTCCGTAAAGGCCTCAAAGGCAGTAAGTCAAGGCGAAGTGCAGAGAGTGCCAGGCGTGCACATCAGCCGAAAGGCTCTAAAGCAATGACAAGAGCCGAAGAGCTGTCCCCTGTTAGCAGGCTGGCGGGGATGGAGTCGTGAAGATTTACTTTGAGATGAGCCGAGACGGGGGTGGCCACGAGCGGGACGCGTGGATGTCAAGGGAAGGCACGCACTTACAGCAAGTTGACAAAGATGGTGGAGGAAGGGGCGCGGAAATTGGCAGGCAGGCGACGGGGGGGGGGGAGCGAGGCAGGTGTCGAGACAAAAAGAGTGGTAGGTTCAATGGCAGCAGCGACAGCACCTTTGCGTCCGGGCCGAATCGAGACGGATGCAGAAGGCGGCTAGAAGCAGAGCATTGAGGAACGGCAGGCGCCTGGGAGCCAAAAAGTGCGTGGCTGCAGCCGAGTCTCGGAACGAGGCTTGAGAGCGGTGGGAGCGTGGGGTGGAAGCGATTGTGCAAAGAAGGGTTCGAGGGAGGTGGTCAAAACCCGGGCGATGGGGGGACGGCGGGATGTCGCAGGCAATGGTCAAGCGAGCGAGCGAGCGAGCGAGCGAGGGCGCGGGAGCGGAGCGAAGTCGATGAACGACAGGAGAAGAGGGATGAGAAGACGGGGAGGAAAGAGCTAGGCGCGCGCGGCTAACAGCAGCAGCAGCAGCAACAGCAACAGCGTCGACGTCTCTCGGGGGGAGGGGATCGAGTTCGAGTGCGAGGGTCGAGCGTAAGACGGTGGGCTTCAAGGGGAGTCGGAAACGGTGGCGCACGACTACGCGGTTGCACGAAAGACCAAATTGAGACTGAGGCGGTCACGAGCGGGCAGGCCGGCAAGGGGATTGGGGACGAGCGGTAGCGTAGTAGCGTAGCGGCGGCGGTGGTGGTTGTGGTGGTTGTGGTGTTTGTGGTGGTTCAGCGAAAGGCGGCGGTCATGTCGAATCGAATCGAATCGAGGGGCCAGGTGTGTGGTGTGTGGTGTGTGGTGTGTGGTGTGGTGTCGTCGAAGGCGAGCAGGGCGGCAACTTTGTTTTCTGGGCGCAGGCGGGGGGTTCGAGGTGCAGGGTCGCAGGGCCCGGGGCCGACAGACAGCGACAGCGACAGGACAGTATAGTGACAACGGAAGACAGGACAGCAGGACAAGGAAGCTGGCGTGATTATGGTGGGGAGAAGGGCGCAAGAGCCAGAAGCAAAGGCTAAGGCAAAGTGAAAGATGAGTGAATGAGCAGCCGAGTTCAGACTAAGGTAGGTAGCTGGAGCTGGGACTGGAGCTGGGACTGGGACTGGGACTGGGACTGGGACTGGGACTGGGCGTGCCTTGCATGGCACGACTCGGGCCATCCCAAAGCAGCGGGACGCAGACCTGAGTGGTTGAAGACTGCACTGCCTGCCTGGTGGATGCACGTGGAGGCGCCGGGTTCTGTTCTGTTCTGATGCTGACGGGACATGTGTAATTTTCCTTTCCTTACATGCCCTCGGGGGTGCCCCCAACCCCAACATGAGTCAGTCGCCGACCCCGTCATCGTCATCGTTATCGTCCTCGACCTTCATTGTTCTTGTTCACGCTTCAACCTCACTTCTACTGTGGCCGCAATACTTCTTGGTGCTGCTGCCCGACCTTCGTTTTGTTTTCGCTCGTGGTCCTTGCACGCCGCCGCCCGCCGTTGCGGGATGCCCATGCACGCCTGCATTTCTCATGTTACTCCCCTTCGTCGACACTCCCGGGCTCAATCTCTCGCCCATCCCATCAACGTTGGCCATCGGCACCCTCGCACACGCTTTCCCTCCCCCGTACTACCCCAATCTTGATTGCCCGGCGCAACGAGACATCGATCTGTGCCACGCCATCTGCAAGCCGACTGGCCGCCACCAAGACGTGGATGCCAGGGAGTCTTCCTGTGCTTCTCGCCAATCTCGGCCTGCCTGTCCGCCCACCTCGACCCTCGAACCACTCACTCCGCCGAGCCCTCTTCTCTGTAGATTGCGAAACCCCTAACCCTAGAAACTGGAAATGCCGTTTAGATTAAAAAGTGTGAAAAAAAAAAAATTTAAAAATCATCTCTTCTTCAACGGCTCTGACCTGATCCGTCAGCCCACATGTCCCTCGTCTCGTGGTTTCGTTGGTCCGCATGACGCCATGAAGAACCGCTATAGACAACAGTCACGTTCTGCAACGCGCTAGCGACAAACGGCTGCGACTCTCTGAGCCCTCTTTGTCGCACATTCCGGTCACGGCGCCAGGGCGAGTAAGCCCTTTGCAAAATTCACTTGCTTTCGGCCTTCCGCTATTCCCCAAAAAGCAGCCCTCCTTCACGCCCACTCTGTGCTACCTGCCATGTACTGACTGCTGCGTCCAGACCACTCTTGGTCTGTCCGACTTCATTGCAACAACTTTATGCCCATGAGAGCCGCCCGTGTCATACGCCTCCCACACCCTCTCTGAGCAACCCGGGCGGAATCCTGCCCATTCCGTGCTCCCTCGGAGAATTTCTCGGCTGCACACAAGCCCGTACTATCTCCCACATGGCTCAAAGGTTTCTTGCAGACTTAGCACTCATTAGTATTGACGCCCCGGCATGCCACAGTCTCCCAACAACCGGGTTTGGGAACAGCGTCGTTGCAAGACGGCTCCTGGTGACACACCCGTCGGAAGCGTGCGTGTGAACTGGCAGCGGCTATTGTCTCCAATCTCTTTGACGCCTTTTTTTTTTTTTTTTTTTTTTTTTCCAATATAACCTGCGGGGAACTGTTTTGACCCTCCTCCTGACGCTTGAAACAAATGGCTCATCTTACGTGACGATGGGTCTGTCATTATCAAATCTTCAAGCACGTTGTTGCGAAGCCATTTTGCTATACGTCGAACCGTTATGCGTCGTATCAACCGACTTTTGTACAACATTGACCAAAGCCAGCGGGGAGGGGGGGCCCACACTTTCACAAGCGCAGCCGACATGGGCACAAGCGTTTCAAGAGCGTGGGTCACAGCAAGTTTCGTGGTAGTTGTTGACCACAGTTTTTTGGCCGCAAAACGACTATGCCTTTAACATCGATCAGAGTCCACACCGCTCCCAAGCCGAAAAGGCTACACGACGGCCGGTGGCTGGGAGGGGGGGCGTGTGTAACAAACAATCGTGACCGGTCGATGATCATCATCGACTCAACATTTGGTGACAACTAGATCAGAGGGATGACACATTCCAGCGCAGGACCACGATCTGCACTGCCACTGCCTCGCTCCCTTAGGAATGCCGTTTGCGTTCTTGCAACGTGTGAGAAATCCACAGCCGCCGGTGGCGGCGCATGGCACCGCATATTTCCAGCTCATTTCAACGCTTTTCAAACGTGAAATCAAACTCTCGAGATCGGGAAACTGCTCGCGAGGAACACGTTTGTGCGGCGTGGTCGCTGCGTGCAATCAGTCAGACGGCCGGATGCGGCGACTGAGGCCAAAGTACCAGCCAGCCATGGTCTGGACAACGTGCTCCAATTCTAGTCCGACAGACCAAACATGCCCACTCTTGACCTTTCCTTTTCCCTCTCAGTTTGCAGCCTACACAGCCACGGGTCCGTCGATGGGGAGGACAATGGGTCAGTCGCTTGGACCAACTGCTCAGGTCGATCACACGCATCATCTTTTACGCCCGGAAACAGGTCGTGATGACTTTCAAACACCCGCAAAATAAATTTCAAGCGGAGGCCTCAACCCATCCATCCATCAACATGGACATCACTAGCTCTTACAGATCCGATCGGCCCATCGGCGACCCGGGGCCGTCTCATCCATCCCGGAACCGAAGAAATCCATCGTCACCGGTCCGAAACCAGACATGAAGCCGTCCGTCGCCCTTTGTCTCCGTGCGAACCCATTCTTAATAGGCAACCTTCCTCTAGGACTACATCCGTCTAGCGCATAGAAGCTAGTGAGCCGGCCGGCCATGGCTGACTTGACTGACACATGGCGGGCATTAGAATCCGCATCCAACAAAGAAAGAGGTACCCAAAAACACGCTGCTTCTGCTGCTGCTGCTGCTGCTGCCGCCGGCTACGAAGAGGGAGCGTCAAGCGTTTTTTCTACTCGGTGTAGTCAGCCAGTCAGCAAGCCACGCGCGGTGATGGCAGTAGCGGTTGTGATGGTGGTCATTTGGTGGCTTGGCCTACGGCTCTGCCTTCCGGCTGCCCACGCACGCACGCACGCGGACGACGGGACGGGAGCGCACGAGGAAGGGTGGCTTGCTTGCTTGCTTGGCTGGATGGCTGTTGGCTACTGACGGCCCTCGCGTGTGTTTGTGCCTTGGACTATTCGAGAGCCGCTGGACAAGTCGTCCGCTTGTCTCGCCGTCAATTCCACTGGCGTCTGCTGGAGTGAGACAGATGCGCGATATGACAGCCAGGCAAACATTGCCGACCCAATCCTGCGCTTCTCTACAAGGCAGGCAACAATCAATGCTGCTGCTGAACCGTCTCTCAACATGAGCAAATTTGGCACCCACCAGCTCAGCACTATTCGCGCTCCTCGGCACGACGACAAGAATACATTTGACGCGACCCGTACTCCTACTCCTACGTACACACAAACCACAGCGGCGCACGAAGTCCAAAGCAGATGTAGTCCCCGCGTCCACTGCCAGGCGGACCACTAACGGCGCCGCATCCGTCAATAAGTAGCGCCCTGCTCCCTGTCCGCCCTGGCCCTTGCTCTTCTATCCATACCCTTGTCCTCTGCTCCCTTTTTCGTCCACCCAGTGTGATTACCGCATGGATACGGCCAAGGCGACGCTTGTTGTACTGCTGCGTCGTCGTCGTTACTCGCCTCGCAACGCCAGCACCGCGTAACGCGCAGATGGTGTTGAGCTGCATTGCTTCAAGGTCCATCCATTTTGTGGTGATTCACCAAGCATGCTGCACAGAGATCTGCGCGGCTCATCTCTGGGGTGCTTTTTTTTTTTTAAAAAAAAAAAATTGTTACCCTTCTCTCTCGTCCTTGGCATCACCTGGCTGCCCAAGGGCGCTGCGAGGCCATTGACGGGTTGGCTTGGCCGATCGGTTGAACAGAAAAAAGGCACTTGGACGCTTTGAGCAAATGATGAGAAATCTGGACTCGCGCACAACAACCACCACCCCCAACAACCTAAAGCGCGATCTTTAAGCGCTTCACGTGGGCGGAATATTCATGGCCCGGCCGTTGTTAGCTGGGAACCACCCATACACACCACAGTCTATTCGGGTGGGTACTGCGGACGTTCTCGGTTGCCGCATTTGGATATATTCTTGGGGATGAGGCAGGTCGGAGTGAGCCGCAGAGAAATTATTATCCTTTGACGGCCGGCATTTGGGTTGGAGTGGCTGACTGGCCGATCTTCGAGGCGCCCGTCCAGGGAGAACAAAGCAAAATGAGGCAAGAGTGGAGTGCCATGCGCGGTTAGAACACAAGACTATTCACACTGACGGAGCACTGACGGAGGACGCTTACTCGAGAAGTTGAGCCCGTTGGGTTTGAGATTCACCCGGGGAGCTTCAACGATACGCCGCCGTACCACGTACCACTGTGAAGCATACCTCTGTAACGATGGTTAGATAACTCATGAGACTCGCGCCAGTTTCCCGTAGTCATTCGGTCAATGCCTCAATTCGAGAACGAACTCGCGCTGGCCACCCACGGATGAGCCCCAACCAAGGTGGCACGAAAGGGGATTTCTTCGCCATCAGCAGACATTGACCGTGTCGCTTTGCAGCTCATCGCAGACACCTAAGGAAACCCCCCCCCCCAATAGCAGAAACGCGAGACAGCAAGGGATCAGCGATCTGGATCGTCCCGCGGATTACCCGGTTTTATTTGTTATTTTCAACCTACCTAACAGCCCAGCCGAGCGTCAAGGATACCAGGTCCAATCTCCCCTGCAGCGTCCGTTCGCCCCATGTTTCACACGCTGCCCGACCGGGAGCCAACCGCTCTGCCGCAGCATCAAAGCTTCCCAAAGCGCCCCAGTTTTTCTCGCTTGCCAAATCTCGCGTGGCCCGATTCCAGCTCCGCGCCCCGACGACGATCGACAACGAACGTGCGGTTGTGCGCGCGCGCGCGCGCCAGCCGGAGAACAGGCGAACCGCTCATCCAACGCCGATGCTCGCAAAAGAGCTGGTGGATGACGCCGAGCCGAACGACGGACGGATGGAGACCGGTCGAGACGAGGCAATCCCGTTCGTTGCGCACGGGTTACGGATGGGGGTGGCATCCATCGCCAAGGCACGGCCTTGCCACGCGACAAACGCGGATACTGACACGTTCCCGGAAGATCACCACCAGCAGAGAGGCCTCCTCTCGGCCAGAAGCGGCCTACAAAAATGACCACCTGACATTTGCAATCGAGCACGGTTTGGCTGCACAACGCTACGCTGGGCTGACGAGGAAAGCAGCTGTCGAACAGCACGGTGGTAGGTAGCTGTAAATCAAGGGAAAAAAAAAAAAAACCGAACAAAAAAAAAAAGAAACTCCGCGGACCCGCTTGTCCGCTGTGAATGGCATGACGTTACAGATGGCGGCGCGCCGCTGGCTGTGCCGCCCACGCCCACGCCCACGCCCACGCTCGTTGTGGCGGTGAACGACGAGCGTTGATGTAATAAATGCCATCTTACATACACAGACAAAGCAAGACCAACCAGGCCCCGGGGCCAGGCCAGCCGGCATGCCCTGCGTGGTCCTGCACAAAATCGAGGGAACCGCACGTGTGGGCAACGGGGCCGGCAGAAAGCGTGCGTGGGAGAGAGGCAGCACAGGGAGGCATGGCCTACGGCATCCATACAATACGATACGCCTCAGTGGCGTGGCGGGCGGCGGGATGCGTTTGCCAGAACGGGCGACCATGGGGTTTCAGGCACTGGCAAGCCTATCCCAGCCCAGCTCAGGCTCTACCAACCTACCTACCTACCTACCTACCTACCTCCCTACCTACCTACGGACGGCTACTCTCCCGCCGGTTTTCAGCGTCGGTTTAGTTTGGATAAAAGTTCTTAATTTTTCAGTTAGGCAACCTGCTTAGAGGTCTATTCTACCCTAGTATTTAAAATGTTGATTCTTATCTATACATGAAATGCTCAGCCTTAGTAAGCAGCGTAGCAAGGGAATCTTTCAGGCCCTGTCAGCTGGGGTAATATTAGAGGGGAAAAGTAAACATAATCTCCCATGTGTAAATGTAATCTCCCATCATTCTTACATTCTTTCACTTAAAAATTTTACTGATGCTGAAAACTGGCAGGAGAGTAAGAGCTTGCTTGCGTGCTTGACCCGATCGCCTGGGCCAGCCAACCGCGAGGGCGGGGCGGCGCCGCCGCGGAGATTCCATGCGTGGCAAACGTGGGTGAGTTGCCAATCTGATGAGTTTAGAGTTGGGAGGAAGAAGGAGGGGGTGGGTAGTGGCGAGGCGAGGCCAGTCGATTCCGGCTCGAGGCGGATGCCTTGTGTCGTCGAGATGAGCACGCACGTACTTACTGCGCGAGTGAAAACGGGCGCGTGGCGGCAGGGATTTGAAGGGGCGAGTCTATGTGATGGCGCCGTGGATTGCGAATGGTTGACGCGGTGGGGTCGCGAATTGCTCGGGAAAGTATAAGATTCGTGTGTCAAGAGTGGGCACGAATGGTTTTTGATCATGTTAATGAAGGGCTGCCTCATGGGGCGCCAGCGTGTTGAAGTTGTGGAGGTTGGATGGTCAGAGAGAGCGTCGATCTGACATTGGCAGTTGTGTCTCTGTGTCTGGCTGCATGTCATGCAGCGTTCGCAAACCTTTCCCCATCAATCCCAGCAGACCGTTAATTCTGCCGCTGCCGCCGCCGCCGCCGCCGCTGATGCTACTGCCTTGACAACTTTTGGCTTTGGGGCTTAAACAAAATCGAATCGAAGCGGCCGTCCCCGACACCGGCGCGATGCGTTTTTCACAGCTCTCTCACCTGCCTGAATGGTGTTGGCTGAGGCCCGACACACGCGCCAATGCCTGATAAGGAAGCTAGATGCTGACGTGTGGCTGTGCAGCAGGAACATGCTCGCCCGTCGTCACTCATCGCTGATGGGCCAAGCTTTCCAAGCGTGCGGATTCCATCCTGCCTGGACGTCAAACCAATGCGCAGCAAGACAGACACGTTGAGGAAACGACATGCCGCTGCTGGTGCGGGTTGCATAGCCACGCGCCAGTCTACATTTCGTTTGAATCCACGGAATGCATAGTCGCACCCTGAGCAAAACGGCCGCGGAGTGACGGCGCAGTGACGCACGTCAATGGCCCGACCAGGTTGGTTGACCAAGACGAGGAGCAGAGGTACCTAGGTAGGTAGATAGGTAGGGGTGGTGCGTCATTGGATGGGCAAAAGTGAGCGGCGCACTCAGTGGCTGCCAGCGAAGCAAAGACTCTGGGCATCACTTTGCAAGCTAGCGGCGATCGAATGCGTCCGAGAAAACACAAAAACTTGGGCGAAGATGAAGGAAAACGCCGCAATTCTGTCTGGGACGAAAGCCGCGTGGTGGCATATTCTGCAGACATCCATCGAGGGGGGCCCGCAAAAAAGGGAAAAGAAAAAAAAAAGGTTCCTAAATGCTTTCTTTTCCTTTTTCGTCCCGGGTCCAAGGCCGCAGAGAAACGAGACAGTGACTTTTGCCAGGGCATGGCAGTGGACCGCCGCTTCCTTGCGCCGCGATTGACGTGACGAAAGTTGCAGACCTGCTTGCTTTTTTTCTTTGCTGGCTGTGGAAAGTTGCTTTCCCACATGTTTCATCACAATCACACGCCGCATCACCGTCCCTAGCTCCGTGGTGCATTTCTTTTTTGCTTCTTCATCGCCAGGGCTTATACAATAGCGGACGGGCAGTTTCCCTGATCAACACTGAACCGTCGCGTACCTTTTTATCACTACTTCTTTGTCCAATGCTGACTGGTGCGGCAACTCTCCCCTTATTGTGGTCCCAGGGTTTTCCCATCTCTTTCAGCTCGTGGTCTGTAGTCGATTGCGAACCACGGTTTGGCATGGCGCTGAAACTTGGTCGACACGTGCGTGCTGCTTCCAGCTGCTGGTTGGGAGGGAACCAGGTCTCGAACTGGATGACATCTGGGGTGGAAAAAAAAAAAAAAAAAAACGTGGCGATCCTGGCGTTTGCGCGCGCCGAATACCAGGGATTGGTACAGGGCCTGAAAAGTTCCAGATCTGCGCTCTACCCTGGGCGTTGAAGATTCGGGGAGGACTTGTCGATGTCGTCCATTGTTCTGGGAGCGATGAAACCATGCATCTAGATTTGCAGTCAGATTTTTTGCGAAAAGCCAGTGGTTTCTTTCGATTTGGCATGGACGATTAGATAAGAGCGTGGTATTTGTGCGCGGAAGAACTCATGGTTGGGGAATTCCGTATATGATTTTACCCTGATGTTTGCGACTTGACGTCCCCGTTTGGGCCGTGTTTGATGTTCCGGCAGGTGTAATGGGCATTGCGGCTTCTTCTTGAATTACAGACATCGATAGCGCGTAAATTCCAGCAGGCTCCATCAATGTTGCATCACAACTCGGGGAAATCCTCCGCACAATTCACCCGTCACCGCAAGATCCTCACAATCTCCTGCCCGCATTTGTAGCCTGCCGATCAAAATAACCCCATTTCTTTCATCTCTTCTTCTTCATGTTGCCCCATTCTTTTGCTCATTGCCTAAATTTGTGTAGCGCCGTCATCTTGAGAGCCCCAGACTTCCAGGCCGCATGCACTTTCCGGTCAATTACGTGACATGACAGCGGGAGTATTGGTCAGGGAGACGTCAGAAGAGTGTGTATGAACGGAACTGAATCGGGTGAAGCCGAAGAGATGGTTTCCCGTCAATATTAGCACTGGATGCGCCGGAGCATTGCCATCTGTCTTCTCACGGAGCCTCTTTGGGCCTTTCGAACTCATTCGACGCGAGATCTGTGATGGTATCGTCAAGGGCTTGTTTCGCAGTAGTAAAAGCCTGACGCCGTCGTTCTTAGGCATTTTCTCCACCTTGACTTGTAGACGAAGCTTGGACTTCCCAATGAAGTATAAATCGTCCTTTTGGAATTCCAGCTGGGTGACTGGTACTGGCCTTTTCTCCTTTTGATGCAGTGAAACCGCAGTGCTAAGGACTGGGGTTTTCAATGGCCAAGAAGCCGTCGGTCCCGTGCACTTGATTTGTTCTGTCTCAAGACAGGCCGAAGTGAAGTACGCAAAAGTTGCGCAGTAGCTCGAGTCGGTCAAGACCTTTGCCCAGTAGCTTTCGCGCTCGCATTCAACTCTCAAGCACTGGGCCTGCCGGTCCGGAATGACCCATGCAATTGACAATGCACCAGACTTATCGATGCCGGTGACTTTGAGAAGGTCGATAATCTCTCTCATGGCATCCCAAAGGTAGTCTTGGTGATTTTGGGGTCTTTGAGCCAGCCACTGCTCCAGGTTTATTTTGTTTTCTTCATCTCGGAAGGCGTCGATGATCTCGGTCTTTTCATGTTGGAACCACGATGGCCTCGGTCGCCCTCTTGCCACGTAGACTGACAGCATATCAGCGATGAGCTCTCGCATGCGAACTCTCTTAGCAACTCCGGTGCAAAAGCTGACTTGCAGACCCCAAAATGAGTTCAAAAAAGTGTAGCTTGGGTTGATCTGATTAAGCTCCGCCTCTTTGATTGTCGTAGCAGGTATAGGACGATACACCTGCCCATACTGCACGGTTCCTGCATTGGGCAAGGCGAGCTGGGCCATTATTTGATGCTCTATGAGCTGCAAGTGACTGGGCTGAGTTCCCAAGTGACTAAAAATGCCGTTGCACTGGTCGAACATCTCTCTTTCAGTCTTGGGACAATTTTCTTTAATGGTTGTCAGTGCTCCAGTGTCCGCTCCGATCACTGTTTCTTCGTCCTTCCGGAACTTTTGGTCGGGGATCTGGAGCCAAATGGTCGGATACCAATGCAACATGCTTTCATGTCCATTTGATGCTGTTATCGTGCCACCCTTGATGCGCATTGCATACAATTCCCCTTGAGTCTCTCTTCCGGGCACAGTCAAGTAACATCCGGGACCCCAGGTGCTGAGAATGTCTTCCGGGAACGCAGTCAAGAGTGGTCTGGGATTTGCGGCTTCCATTTCCGCGAATCGAAACACAAGGACACGTCCCTGGAGCATATCGGATATGCATGACAATCTGACCGGCTCTGCCAGAATGTCAGAAGAGCTGCCGAGCTTTTCGTGTCCAAGTAACCGGATACTTTGGATATCTGTATCCAAAAAAGAAGGCCTGAGAGGTGTGATGTGAGCTTGCGAGTAAGATAAAAGACCAACAGCCAGAGTCTGGACAATCAAGCAAAATACATGTAATTGTGCACCAGGCTCAATTTTTCGACGAAATCTGGGCGCAGGATCAAAGAACAGCCAGCAAAACTCGGAATAGTGCCGCTGCAGTTCAGGGTCTGTGACATTCCATCCCTTTTTCTTTTCAGGATTTGTCACTGCTTCTATTGTCTCGCAGAGGTCCATCAAGTATGAGAATAGAATTCGGACCATCTTCACACGAGGGCTTCCCTTACGAACCAGGACAGTGAAACTGTCACAACAGAGATGAGCTTCCTGGAGAAGACTGGCAGCGCAACACAAATTGTGCATGACTTCATGTAAATTTTTCCAGCTCGGATGAAGTGAGAGGCTGACTTCTTGTCTGTCAAGGTCGAACGAGGCCTGTCCGGAACAGTCATTCGCATACCGTGACCAAGGAAAAATCCCTCCCAGGCCACAGAGCTTTTCGACCGTGCTCGCGACGTCCGAGATCTCAGTGCTTGAAGCAATACTCGAAGCTGGCGGCAAGGACTCAGTTTCGTCGGAAGGCGCGGGTTCATCAGCGGCCTCGGTCAAACTTGCGTGGGGGCAGGAATCGTTATGCCAATCTACTTTTAGATTGGAGGTCGGATCCTCGTGCTTTTCAGAGTAGATCCATGGTGAGTCGCGAGCCTTCTCGACAAGCAATTCTGCGACTTCTTGTGCGTCGTATCCCATCTCCAACATTTCTTCGATCCAGGCAAAGTTCGACTTCTTCCATGTTTCGGGTGAATTTTCGATCAGAAATTCAAGGGCTTTAGTCTGGCCCGAGCCAATGGTTTGCTGAAGATCCTTCGAGGGAATTTCCTCCTCCATGGGCTCCTCGACTTCGAAGTCACCCAACTCCGTTCTTTGTGGAGGGGGTTCCGAGATAGTTTGCGGTTTTTGAAATGTGGATGAGAAATCGAAGCGTTGGGACGAAATGCTTCCAGAGCGACTGTGTTCAAACACTGATGTAGCCTCGGTTGATTCGGATGGCATTGCGCTCCATTCGCTCCCAGCAAAAAGAGATTCACTGGACGCCGTGAAGCGGAGGCCCCAAGTCTTGTCATTCCCACGGAGACCTTCATAATTCACAAACTTTGCGTAATCCAGTCGGAGCGTACTTAGGCTGTCTTCCGTGATTACGGCTATGTGTCGCACGGGACGATCGTATGGCACGAGAAAAGCGGCACTGTAATCCAGACGGGCTGTCTCGGGCAACCCTTCGCTAGGGTGAAGAGGCGCGGCTTGAATCGCATCTTTTAGATTTTCTTCCCCTGGAAGAAGTTGTGGTGGTTGTCGAGAAGAGTACACCATGGCGTGTGTTTCCTGCCTCTGACGGACATCTGGATGCGTTGTTGCCTGACCTCCGTAAGTTTTGATGGCCCTGGAGACAGTCAGCGACTCATTCAGAGATGCCACAACTACGACCCTACAGGCATTTCAACGTTTCTTCGCCGCAGTCTATGATGACGCCCCGACGAAATACAAGGCGGGGCTGCTCCTTCACATTTTCGAGTATCCTCCTCGTTTGGTCATCCCATTCGTCTTGGAATAGTCTGATCTGAATGATCTACAATAGTCAGAGACGGAAAGACCTCTAATCATCGAACTTTGGGCCAAACCTTTCCAACATGAAAAACCCCGTCTCTGAGTTTCTCGGGTATGGTCCGATACACTTGGCCAAATTAGCCTCTGGGTGTTTGGCTTGGACCCTGACCTTACCCTTATTCCTCCGGAAGGCACTCGCGCGAGGTTCTCTTGGTACAGGAGGCTCTGATGGTCCAAACGGCCCTGGTGGAGGCGCTACGTTATTAGGAGGTACCATTGTGACTCTTGGAAGAAGAGGTTCATTTCGTGATCTTCGCGCCCAAGGTAGGCTTGCATCCTCTCTGCTTTGCTTGACTTCGCTTCCATGGGGTTTTGGACGACGCTGATAGTCCGGATCTGGAAACATGTTTTCAGACTCGCCGCCTCGGTCCGTACAAGAGCCGAAGAGAGGGAGAAATTTGGAGAAAGTCGATCAGTCGACTGAAAATTGAGAATCACTTGTAGTTGTCAAAACCGAATGAGGGGACAAGAGAAACGTGAGCATAGTCGTGTAAGCCAGCAGACGTCCCAAGGCTGAGTTCTCTATATACCCGTGATTTCTCTGGATCTTGGGAACGTTACACAGCGCCGCGCTGTAAGCTTACTGTTGCAGGTCGTCCCACATATCCCGAGGATGTGCATCGCATCTGCCCATTTTTTGATTTTAGATGCGCATCTCGGTCTAGTCTCATCGTGAGTAGAGCTGGCTGCAGACATCGGCGAATTACTTATATGAGCAAGTGTCTTCCAAGACTGAGTTTGCGGGAAGGATTGATTCGGTTTCCGGTATCTTTCGCTCTTTATCGTCACTGACGAGGCTGAGAAGTGTGGGGATTTTTAGCCTATCACGGCCCCAATTCTTCTCAATTAGCAGCCCTCTTGAAGAGCAGAAATGCAAGGCCTTGCGTCAGCCTCAACTCATCCCTGCCAGAGATTTCTTTCAGCCTCGTCGTCAAAGCCCTAACACAATCCCTCTCCGTCTCCGTGTCTTCAGGATGCGCTTCGCGCCACCTGGTCGCCGGCGCTGCCGTTGACAGCAAATCATACAGGCGCTCCAAAGGCACGACCTGACTGCCGCCAAAAAAGTCCTTCCCATCAGGACCGTCCAAGCTGTAATCATTCCACTTATAGCGCTCAAATCGTGCCTCGTCAAACGCCATCTGCGTCGGATCCGACTGCCAGGGCAACTCCAAATCGGCAAAGAAGCGGCGCAACACCCAATTCCCGGGCATCATATGCGGACCAATGACATTCTTCTCATAATCATCCAGAGCCTGCTGCACAGCCTCATGCGCTGGATTCTCAGGATGACTATACATGCGCGTCTTCGCGAATAGCGCAACGCTGCCGCCCGGCTTGACGATCGCCGCAGCCTCCCTCCAGAACGGCGCCATATCGAACCAGTGCGCCGCCGTGGCCGCGGTGAGCAAGTCGACCGAAGCCTCCGCGAGCCCGGACGCCTGCCAGAGCTCCTCTGCCGAACTGACGCGCCAGCTGATGGCGGCGCCCGACCGCGTTGAGCCCCCCAATTTCGCCGCTGTGGCGATCATCTCGTGGCCCGGATCGCAGCCCGTCGCAGCGTCGAAGTGTGGCGCGAGATCTCGCATGGCGTTGCCTGGCCCGCAGCCGACGTCGAGGAGTTGGGCGAAACCGCCCCCTGTATCGGAATGGCGACGGAGGATGAACTCATAGAGCTCCTTGGGATACGACCCGCGATTTTGAGCGTACGTTGCTGCTTGCGAAGAGGTGTAGACGCGGAATGTTGGGTCCTTTTGAGGCGTTGTTGTGCCAGGAACTTGGACAGTTTTCAAAGTGGCCATTTCAGTTGGCGAGTATGCTCCCAAGCTTTTGATGAAGATATGAACGGTGATGTTGATAAACGTCCTCCGGTGTTTAAAATGTGGCAGTTCAAGGTGGCAGTTGGGAAACTTCTGGAGGCTTGTCGTCAACGACACAGCCCTTGGGATCGCCGAGAAATGCTTTAGTTACGAAAGAGCTGCAAGAGTCAAGCCGGCAAGTTTTAAAGACCTGTCGATATCAGTTAGTGACAGACCTACCGGTGCACTGCTCGGATATCCGGCATCGGATGTCGTCATCGGGATCCCGGATCATGATTGGCCAAGACGAACGGCGTGACGGCCCACTGGCATTGCCTCATCCCCGGGGGCCAAGCTGTTCTGAAAGAATGATCGAAAGCACAGCAACTTGACCAGTCCAAGGGCAATTGGGCAAGATGTATTATTTTAATTTGTACAGAGGGATGGGCGAGAAGAATAGATCAGCCGAGCCGTGAAGGAAAGGTTGTCCCTAAGCCACCAATCTAGAACGGAATACCGTTGGTCAACAACTGGAAGCGGTCATATTGTCCTGTACTCAAGCTGTTGTAACTCTTCCTGATCAAGAAGCGCATGAACTCAGCAGCCTCTCTCTCTGTCTTATCCAACACAAACCTCTCGCGGAAGTGCTGTACCGTCTCAGGCTTGAAGCAGGGCAAGCCGGAATCCAGCATGGCAATGACAATGTGGGCCAGGTGCTCGCAATGTTGACGAGCAGCCAAAAATGCCTTGATGCAGAGCTCCTCAAACCAGTGGTATGGCTGCGAATCCGTAGAGCCACCCATGACGGCAACCATTTCCTGGGTGAGCTTGAAGGGAGCACGCTCGAACTTGATTCCACCAGGGGCAATGTCGAAACAGAAGCCAAAGTCGATGTGGAGGATGTGACCTGCATCGTCGATCATGATGTTTCCGTTGTGACGATCCTTGAATTGAAGGAGGTACGAGATGATGCTATAGGCAGCCATACTCTTGACAAAGTTGTTGCGAGCTTCTTGGAACTTGATCGAGTCTTCGCCGCCATACTTCGAAACGAAGTAGTCGTAGAGGCCATTGACAGCTTCACGGCCAAGCATGTCGCGTGATATCGAATTGGGAAGAACGTCAATGACACCACAGCCTGGAGCAGTGGCAGTGACCCGGTAAGGGTAGACAAACACATCCAAACCAATGTCGTTGAAGATTCCGCGGAAAGCAGCAATCATTTGCAGAGCCAAGACGTCCTGACGGCAGTCGTCTCCGACCTTGAAGATGGCCGATTGCCACACTTCGTACGAGTCTTCCTTGCCTTTTGTTAGGTCTTCCGATTGGCCATCATTGCTCTCGCTATTCTTATCCTTGCGAATGCGGAATGTGGCCATGTACGGAGCTTTGGCATGACTCTGCAACGGCTTTCCAGACTTTCGGTCGATGCCAACCACCACTCCATCTGGGTTACTCGGAAGGTAGACGCCAACTTCTACCTTGATCTTGCGGAGCTCCTCTTCAATCTTCTGCTTCTTCTCCGGCTTGGACTTCTTGATGAAGGGCTTGAGTTTACCAGAAATACCCGTGACCTCGTTGAAAAAGGAGAACTCGCGATCGTAGAATTCACGATCCTTGGGACTGAAGCTATTTTCGAGACTTTTCATCACCTTGTCAAGAGTGGGCTTCACAGGATCAGGCTATCAAAGGTTAGCTTTTACATTCGTCGCTGCAAGACATAACTTACAATTGTTGCGTCCTCGTCCTTGTAGGCATTGGCCTTCATGTTCCAAATGATTTGATGAGCGAACAGCTGAGAAAACTTGGCAGTCTCGATAATGTAGCGCTCCACATATCCAAGCACGTCGTATCGCAAAGTCTGGACGATTTGGGGAACATAGAAGAATGTCACATCGACAGGATGGCTTTCCAGGGCTCTCATGGCGTACTGAATGATGAAGGGATGGTTGCCATATGCAGGTAAAAAGTACGTCACGGCCGTGATGGGGTTCACAGGAGCCCAGTACATCAGATATTTAAGCTGGAACGAGATGTCGTCGGGAAGGGTACGGCCGAGCATGATCTCGAGAGCAGCTGGTTCGTCGAGGACCTTCTCGGGGAAGTTCAAGACCAGCCATCTGACCTCGTTCGCTAGTCTCTGCGAGTTGTACCGGGCGGCGAGCTGTACCGCCAAGTGTGGGTGTTCTGCCCATGCAGTCTTCAAGAGGCCAGAAAGCACGGCGTCCGTAGGCGGCTTGTTGGACTGTCCCGGCATCATGTGGCTCCTTCGATCATTTTCGAGCGGGAACAGCCACACCATCAGACGGTAGTGCTCACTTGCGAGGAGCAACAGGAGCAACTCTTGCTTGGCATGGAGGCTCTTTCTGGAGCCGTTGTTGTTGAGGCCGACAGCCGCAACATTCTGCAAGGCATTGTGGATGTCAATCAAAGCTTGCCCCTCGGCCTTGATTTGCAGACGATTCCCACCAAAAGACCATCTTGGTCTCTGCTTGAACCAGGCCAATGCAGCAGAAAGAATGCGATCCTTCAAACGCCACTGGGCTGCAATGCTCATCCCTGTGCTGAACTGGAGGATCCTGAGACCCAGAAGAACAACATGGAGGTGAGCCTCGCGAGTCAACGGGTGATTGGTAGTGTAACTCATGGCAGACAGGATAATATGAATCAGGCGGTGGTAGACCTTTTCGACGTGGGGACTTCCAAGACGGGTGGCACTAAAGTGGCTTTCGAGGAACTGCAACAGGCGGAAATGAGGAGCGATCAGGTTGTAGGCGTGCTGTTGCTTCTTCATGTTTGCAACACGATCGGATGGCGCGAATTCTTGTTTGAGATAGAATGGGTCCGCATGGTGGAAAGACTCATTGAACATCCCTAGTCTCCGGCGAACAGTCTTTTCAAAGTTCTCAGCAATCTCGACCAAGATACGAGACTCCATTCTTGGATTTTCCTTGATGATGCTCATCCATAGAGAGATACCAAGCTTGATGGATTGCTTGTTGAACACCGCGAACGGAACACCAATCACGTGGTGCGCAACAGCGCACTCATCCCGAGGGCTTCGGCAAAGCAGTGCCGCAGCTCTTCGGAGAACGTCGCGCAGTTCCACGATGGAAACATGCTTGTTGCCCAGAGTTCGTTGTTCCAAGTCAGCCAGCACCAGGCGGGCTGCCTCCATGCTGTCGTGTTGCAAGTTTGCCCTGCGCATCAAGGGGTCCGCAGAGTTTCCAAAACGAAGCCAAGCATCGTTGTGGTCTGAGATTGTCTCGACGTATCGGTACTCTTGGCGGTTTGTGTACTGAGCAACGAAATCCGAGGCTGTATTGATATTCAGTTCCCTTTCGCGGTCAATGGCTCCAAGGCGCTGGTCAGTGGACGGGATGACGGAGCCCATTTCCAGAGCAAAGGATCGCCCAAGCGAAACATGTCCATAGGCACCGTCGTCGTCGTAATCCGAAAGATAGGTTTGAAGCAAACCCTTGATGTCCAGCGGTGCAATGTCCATGACGCTAAGAACCCAAACGCGGGCTCTATTCTGGAGCTGGATCAGCGTGTTGCGGCGGAAGCTGTAGTTGTCTGACAGCTCAATCGAGATGTTTTCCACGGGAGACCTGAATGTCGAAGTCCATTCGTATTCGTCGATTTCGCGCTCCAAACAACTGGCCCACATCATGGTGAGAAGCTCCAACAGAGCAAAGAGGGACGTTCTTTGGCAAAGCGCAGAAGGAATCTGTTGGATGATGATGTCTGCGCAGTGAATGGCAACCTTTTGCGCCTGCGAAATTCTGTGACAGCATCCAGTAAAGACAACCGCCAATTGTTGCGCAACATACGGCGCGGAGAAGGCCTGGAAGGCTCCGGAGAGCGTTTTCGTCAGGTAGGACCGGACTCCAGCCTCCGCAATGGCAACCATGCAATTGCCAATCTCCTTTCCACGCAGTCTGGGATCAATAAAGTAGTTCAAGATCTTCGTACAATCCCCGGAGCTTGCACGGAGGCCTTCAACCAAGTGCACTGTGTTCAAAAAGACAGCCTCTGGGTAGCTCAACGATTTGATGTCAGCCTCGCAAGAGGGCAAAAGTTCCATGAGCCGGCGTTTCTGCTCAATAACGTGCTCTCCGCTCTTGCCACGACGCAAGACTGTATTGAGTTCGACATCGCTCTCAAGCTGATCAGTCCGGTTCTCAGTGATCAAAGTAGGACTGTGCTGGGCCAAAATTCGGAGGTCGTTGAGATATCTCTTGCCAAGGGGTGATGTCAAACTGAATCCGTGGACAGCGACGTTGAACCAAGCATCGCGCTGTAGGCTAGTAAAGTTTTCGTCCTCGATGTAATCCTCTGCAGTGCTGGCGTTTTCTGATGTCAAGATCGCGAGAGGTGCCAACAACTGGGCAATCTCTTGTGCAGAAATCTCTGTGTCAGCCAGGTGAGTGCCTTCGATAGCGCCATGGGCATCGCCCTTGCTGACAATGTCTTCGAGCATGCATTGAAGATATACGTTGAACAATGACTGGCCGACCTTGAATTGCCTGGAAAGGTGACACCTTCCTTTCATCACCTGCTCTTTTTAGCAAGTTGACCAAAAGATGGGAAACAAGAACTTACAGCGTCCACAATATGATGGTTGTCCTTTTCAATCCCATCTCTTGCAAGCCTAGTATACAACTTTAGAAGAGATCTGAGTTCGGTTGCCCCGGCTTGAGCACCAAGAAATGCACCTTCTGTGATGATTTTCGCATCTACAGAGGCGCTGACTCGTCCAATCTTCTGTACAAGCATTGAAAGGGCGAGCTCCGATATTTTTTGGTCTTCACAGCGGGTGGCCACACCAACGATCGTTTGTATGACTGTGGCATAGACATGGGTAGGCTCATCCACGTCAGCTGGTGCCAGGGAGATGTGGCTACCTCCGGTATGAGGTGTTGGAACGTTGCGGTTTGCGCCGCCCTTGCCAATTCCATTCATCTGAGAAGCTCCTGGCGCTGCACGGTCAATCTTGTTGCTCAGAACGTTGCCCAAGCTGTAGAGAGTGGTAATCACTGCATCTTGCGGCAAAACCATCAATACAGTTGCCAGACAGTCAGCAGCAACTGTGGAGACGCCCTCCTTAAGACCTCCCTGAACAATGACACGGGGTAGCGACCGACAAAGGTGCGATGCAGTGTCAGGAGATGCCCTTCCCAAGACTGACATTGCCTTGAGGACAGTCGATGCGAGAATTTCATCAGCGGCCAAGATGTCATCCGTGATAGTGGACTCGAGCCAGTCAAGCAACTTGTCTGGGTCGGCAATTTCGTCACTGAGCATGGCGCAGCAAAGGTAGGTTGTGAGTGCATCAGCCATGACAGCGTGAGCTAGATGCTGTTGCCAGACCGTTCCAATACGCTTCACGTACTCGGAGTTCGCGTTGATGCGCTCCAGCTCATCTTCAGCTGTGCCAGCGGCCAAAGAAAGGAATGTTTCAGCGTCCTCGTCGAGGGTCCTGTCAGCAACAGCTTGAACTTTTTGCAGGCGGTCGATCACTTGCGATTTATCGTCGGTCGGTGCAGCAATATGGCCGGTGCAGGAAGCGACCAGCTGCATGAAGCAATGATGCAAGAGCATGGCGCCAAGGGGGCGTCCCAAGGCAGCGTAGTGTTTGGTGTATCGCCTCCACTCTCTGAGAGTTTTCCTGGCATGGCTTCCATACAGCGCACTGGACACAGATGCCTCAAGAGCAATCATGAGTTGTTCCGAGAGAGCGTCTCTTGTGGCTTCGATCAGCGCAACCATCTCAGCCGGACTCCACAAGGACGAGCGCTCCGCGGCGGCGCTGAGAAATCCAACCATGGACATGGCCAGAGACAGTATCCGGGAAAGCTGCGCATCGGCCGCTTCGTCTACAGAATCTTCGAGTTTCAATCGCTCCCCCGCCAACGTGGCTGCTGATCGAGTCCATTCTTTTACAAAGCTGTTCACTGTCGCAACTACAGTGTCGCGCAGTGATGTGTGTTGTATTCCTAGCGACAGAATCGCAAAGGTAAGGTTGCGAGTAAGGATTTCCCAAGGCGATGGGTCAAGGTCCCGAAGAAAAGGAGAAGGCGCAATGGCTTGCGCAAACGACTCGGGGAGATAGGGGGCGAGCTGGTTCAAAAGTTGCTCCGCAGTGACGCTATCCGCAACCAGAGGGGCGGCTTTGCATAGCGCGAGGAGGGTCTCAAGCTCTGGTAGGCTCTGTTGCTTGTAAGCGGTTGCCAGGCATTTTGGTTTGGAAAATGTACCATAGGCACTTTGGAAGCGCCATTGTGTGCTGGAGACTCGTCTTCGTGGACGCCATTGGATACAGAAGAAGCAGGGCAAAGTCTATAGAGTTTTGTGAAATCGGAGGTGCGCGCATCGGCATCGGGCGAGCTGGCGGAGAGAGAAGCCAGCTTCTCGAGGGCGTTGCGGCGAATGCTGTGCCGAAACAGGAACAACTGTCAGCTTGGGGAAACATGGCAAGAGAATTCGGCCACTTACCCACGCATGCTGGAGAGCTAGCCCTTTCAACCCGATAGAAATGCGAACGAAGGACTAGGAGCGAGCAAAAGCCCTACAGTAAAAGGGGTATCTCGAGTTGGGGAGCTGTGCTGAGCTGTCGGGGGAGGGAGTGAGCAGCATGCACGCAAGTAGGGCCGCGCCAAGACTGCTGGCGATGATCGTTTGCCCCGCGTCATCACAGCCGTCGCGAAAGTCAATTTCGAGCTCCGCCAACTCTCTCCTGCCATCCTCTCAACACCACCTTTGTGGACTCCCGCCTTCACCCACCTCCCGGTCTTTTCTCGCCGTCTCTGCCCACGTTGACCTGGTCGCCGCTCTTTTCAAACTCTTGGGGTCCTGCTGAGCTGCACACCTGTTCCCTTGGCTCCAACTCTGCCCACCTTTGCTACAAACGCGCCCCATCCCCCACTTGCCGTCGATCAGTCTCTCGCGCCCCCTAAAAGACATCCCACAACATGTCCGCTACCACCGAAATGTCTATTCCTGCTAATGTCGATTCGACGAGTCCTGGACGCAGGGGAAGGGGCAAAGGACGAGCCCAAGGCGTCAGTAGAAGTGCAGAGGATCCAGCTCCAGCTACAGGCGAAGGGAGCAGAGGTCGAGGAGGCCGTAGAGGAGGGCGCGGCCGTGGAAATAAAGGAGGACGTTCAGAAAACTCGCACAGGACTGCTACCGCCGAGGAGACTGCAAACACGTCCAGCCAAAATGCGAATCGCAGAAATTTCGGCGCACGCTTGACGCAACCACCCACTTCGGAGGAAGTCACAGGCAAGAAGGGCAAGCAACTAGCACAAGATTGTGAAGAAGATTCAGAAACCGAAATCTGCTTCATTTGCGCATCGCCAGTTGTCCATCAGTCCATTGCGCCTTGTAACCACCGCACTTGTCATATTTGCTCGCTGAGATTGAGGGCTCTTTACAAGAACAAAGCTTGTGCTCACTGTCGTGTTAGTGTCCTGCATTTTTTGCTTGATAGATCATGCTGACAACTAGCCAGACACCCGCCGACTTTGTCATCTTCACGGACGACGCAAACAAACGATTCGAAGACTTTACCGCCAGCGAGCTTACAAGCACCGATAACAACCTGGGAATCAAGTACGAGAGCACCGACATCTGCGAGGACACAGTCCTCTTGCTGCGATACAATTGTCCTGACGAGTCCTGTGATGTTGCCTGTTTGGGGTGGCCTGACCTCCATCGCCATGTGAAAAGCGTGCACCACAGGGCCATGTGTGACCTCTGCACTCGAAACAAAAAGGTGTTTACTCACGAGCACGAGCTTTTCACCGTCAGCGAATTGCGCAAACACGAGAAGTTTGGGGATGACAATCCTGGCGCCGTTGACCAGAGCGGCTTCAAAGGACATCCAGAGTGCGGTTTCTGCAGACAGCGATTTTACGGCGATGACGAGTTGTACATGCACTGTCGCGACAAGCATGAGAGGTGCCACATCTGCGACCGCCGGAACGGAGGACGCCAACCGCAATACTACGTCGATTACAACGCACTTGAGGTCCATTTCAAGAAAGATCATTTCATGTGCCCAGACTCTGAGTGTCTGGAGAAGAAGTTCGTCGTGTTCGAGTCGGAAATGGATCTCAAGGCCCACCAGCTGGAGGCACACCCCAATGGACTGTCCAAAGATGCTCGAAGAGACGCTCGCAGAGTCGACATGTCCGGATTTAATTTTCGCGCACCTCATGAGGATCGTGGTGGCAGACAGGGTCGGGGGCGGGGGCGGGGACGCGATCCTAACGCTGAGCCTCTACCCCAGTCTTCTGCACAACCACTCCGCCGGGACGAGCTCGCGTACCAGCGGCAAATGGCGATCCAGAGCGCGCAATCGGTAACTTCCAGGACTTTTGGTGGCCAACTCACATCGGCACCTGCAGACGCCTTTGCGGCTAGGCCGCCGCCTAGAGCCCAGGAGCCACCCACGGTGACGGCACCCCGACCCGTCGCAGAAGATGCATTTCCGTCCTTGTCGTCCCTGGCAATTCGCGACGGGGTAGAGTCGGGCAGGACGGCGTCGCCGGCGACAGAAACGCCTCAAGAACAGGCTCGCAGGCTTAGGCACAATGCCGTCACGGAAAGGGCATTGAACATGCTCCGCAACGATCAGACCAAGGTGGCCGAATTCCGCAACAAGGTGTCGCTCTACAAGAAGGGGTCGATGACGGCGGCGCAGCTGGTGGAAGGATTCTTTGCCCTATTCGACACGAGCTCGGCTGAACTGGGCAAGCTGGTGAAAGAACTGGCAGAGATTTTCGAGATTCCAGGCAAGCGGGACGGACTGCTCAAGGCTTGGAACGACTGGAAGGCGATCAACGAAGATTACCCATCCCTGCCTAGCGCGAGCGGGAGCGGGAGCGCGGCTTCGGCCGCCGGGGCGGGAGGGTCGAGGGTCCTGAAGCTCAAGAGCTCGACGGCGCAATCGTCGCGGTCTGCCGTCAGCCAAAAGGGCAGCTGGGGATCCGCGGGCCAAGGTTCCAGTTCCAACATGTCAAGCTCAAGCCTGTTTCCGCCGCTGTCAAGCAACGGTGCGGCGTCGTCGAGTCGGACCGGCCGAGGGCAATCGACCGGTTGGGGGTCGTCGGCGGCATCATCGGGCAGGCCCTCGCCAGTGGCCTCACGGGCATCATCCGGGACTAATCTCGCAAAGAAGACTGAGGACGCATTTCCCGCGCTACCGGCGGCGAAGAAACCGACGTCGACCGTCTTTACGCCTGGGTACAACGGTAGGGCAGTGCGCAGCATCGCTGGGCCAGCGCCTGCGGTCAACGCTTGGGGCGTCAGTGGGTCTAGCAGCGAGGCAGCGGGAGCGGGTGCGGCGGCCGACGAGGAAACGTTCCCCGGATCCAAGAAGAAGGGTAACCGAAACAAGAAGCAGACGCTGTTTCACTTTGGTTGAAGGCGGCGACAGGGACCACATGGGCGGCCAGAGGGGGTTGCTCCCAACGTGGCAACTGCTGCATGAAGCACTTTTCTTGTTTTATGTCTGCAGAGAAGGAATGGAGTTTTGAGGGTTGTTTGCTGACAAGGGACACTCGGAGCTGAATTGTCCAGGGTGGGCATGCCACAGTACAGTGGCGGCGGCGGCGGCGACGGGGACTTTTTCCAAAACTTTGATTGCTTTGGCTCGATTTTCAACCTGGCAAGAGCATGTAGAAACTAAGGCTAGATAGCGGTTCGATATAAAATCATGGCATTGGCCTTTTCTTTCTTTTTTTTTTTTTGTGTCTATTTTGCAGTGATTTAGGTAACTGAGGGTCGAGCTGCGACGAGCGGGCGGACACACGGTGGCTGCAGCTCGTCACCGACAGAACGGAGCCGGGGCGGGATACGCTGACGTGGATTTGGAACTGCGTGTGGCGGCGAATGGCGGCCTTGTCGTGCTTCCAGGAGTCGGGGAGCTGGGTGGAGAGTGGAGGGTCGGAGCGGGCGAGCAGCCTTGGAGGGGGGAGGGAGGGGGAAAAACAAAGAAAGAAAAAACCCCCCAAAGAAAAAAAAAGGAAAGGCCAATTTATCAACAACATGGCGCTTGTAAAAAGGGGCCACACCGGCTCCGTCGTGGATTTGAATACAGATTTCCGGGAGCATAAGATGCGAAATGGCTCCTGGCTTCGAGTGCAAAGCCTCTCTCAGCACGGGGCGCCCAACAGCTCCGACTGGCGTCTGCGGGCCGCGCTGGACGCCTTCAGGACGGACCAAGTCGAAGTAAGTAATGTGACAGGTAGCGCGAAGAAAGACTGGAACGACATCAAGGGATGGGCCTTGGGAGCGCCGCA
The DNA here is from genome assembly GCF_038021145.1 of Phyllosticta citriasiana. Taxonomy (NCBI): domain Eukaryota; kingdom Fungi; phylum Ascomycota; class Dothideomycetes; order Botryosphaeriales; family Phyllostictaceae; genus Phyllosticta; species Phyllosticta citriasiana. The sequence goes on along the minus strand of NW_027117279.1, from coordinate 614,224 downwards.
AAAAGAAAGCGGCGAGCCTGGCTGGACGGATGCGCTTTTGCTGCGGCATGCCTTCTCGAAGCGGCAAGGCGGATCCAGGAAGCTGTTTGACTCGGTCTCCCGTCTCCACGCCCGCTCCCTGCCATGGCACCCACCACCCACTGCAGTGCAGACCTGAGGTGACCACCACATCCACCTCACAGCTCCAAGTACCTACCTACCTACCTACCTACCTACCTACCTTCCTACCTACCTTCCTACCTACCCACCTACCCACCTCCCTACCTGACTTCGCCTTGCACCCTGCCTGCCTGCCTACCTGCCTGCGAGCCTCACCTCCCGTCTCCCTACCGCTGGCTCTCGCTCTCGCTCTCCTCGTCCACCGTCCACCCTCCACCCTCCACCATCCACTCGCTCCTGTCGTCTTGACGCGCCGTTGAACCGATCGTCGTCCTCCCACCCACCAACGGTCGTGCAACGTCGGTGCATCTTGCCCATCTGCCCAACCACACAGCTGGCGCTCGTCTTCCTCTATCTACCCTACCCACTCCCGCCTCTTCTTCACACGGCCGCCCTCTCTCTGCCATGGGACGCGTCCAAAATCCCCTCGAGTAACCCCAACCGCCAACCGCGCTTTGAGCCACCCTCCTGCTCAGCCTTCCAACCTCGACCATCGCTTGTCCTTCGTCACGCCTTCCGTCGCCGCTCGTGCGCGCACTTCAGTGCCACCAATCCCTGTCCCTTCGGCGCGCGCGCGCGCGCCTTCTCTCCAACCTCAGTTGATCTCTCCTCGCTCCATTTGTCGACGCCATTTGTCCCGTGGTTCTTGCGCCCCAACGCTTTCGACATATCCCCATCCTCGCTTTCATTAAGCCATGCAACCGCGAAGAGAGCATCCGTACCCCATAGGTCCCGGACCTGCCACCGGTGCCTATCCTCCTCCTCCTCCTCCTAACTTGGCCTTAAGCGAGCACACAAGTCCTCTCAGCGCAGCCTCTTCGAACACGGCCAGCAGCCATACCATGTACAATCTTCCCGTTTCTCAGCATGGCCACCACGGCCAGCATCAGTACATGCCTCCTCCAGCTGAGGCCTCTCTTGCACCATTCGTCGGCGAGTCTGGTGGCAGGAAATTCGAGCTACGAGTTGAACAGCAGCCCATACGAGCGCGAATGTGTGGCTTTGGCGACAAGGTGCGTCTTGACGCCTCTAAACGTGCCACATAGCCCTAACCTTTACTTTAGGACCGCCGGCCCATTACCCCGCCACCTTGTATTCGCCTGATAGTCAGAGACTTGGCCGGGGTGGAAGTGCCGTTTGAGTAAGTTCCGTTCATCATGTTGTGTTGCCCGATTCCATGCTCACGTCTCCAAGTGAGGTCGAATCCACCTTTTTCGTCTTGACCGTGGACCTGTGGTCGCATGATGGCCGTCAAGAAGTCAACCTGGTTCGCGCTTCCTCCGGAGCACCGACAATTTCAATTTCCACAAGCACTCTCACGTCATACCCTCCACCCATCGAACGAGCTTGGCAGGACCCAGGACCCTACGCCATGTCCATGCCGGGACGACATGGCTCATATCCGGGTGGACCTTCGGGGTACATGGCGCCAGTGGCGCACATGCCCCCAGGCATGCCTCCTCAAATTCCGCCAGGCTACCCTCCAGGCTACCCTCCTCCTGCCCCAGTCGCACCTCAGATGCAATATTCTCAGTATCCGTCGCAGCCTGGCTATCCTGTACAGGCGCCGAATATGCCCGTGGTTCCGATCCCGCAAGCAACTAACAATTCTGCGACGGGCATGTTCACGCGCAACCTGATTGGCAGTCTTAGTGTGAACGCCTTCCGCCTGTTTGATCCCACTGGTCACCAAGGTTTCTGGTTTGTTCTTCAAGATCTTTCTGTCCGTACCGAGGGCATGTTTCGGTAAGCGATATCCTGGGGCAAAGATGGAAAAGTCAAGTGCTAATCGCATGGCAGCCTCAAGATGAATTTCGTCGACGTAGGAGCCGCCGGCGGCAACGGCCTCAACCAGGGAAAGGCGCCAGTCTTGGCTTCAGTTTTCAGCGACTCGTTCCAAGTCTACAGCGCCAAAAAGTTTCCGGGGGTCATCGAGAGCACGCCACTCAGCAAGTGTTTCGCGGGACAAGGAATCAAGATTCCCATCCGCAAGGACGGTCCAAAGCCCCCGAATCCAGACTATGAGAACGATGATTGATGAGATGTAGCCAAAAATCCTTCCGGTTCTCCTATTTAGACTGTGGGCGATGGCGATGACACTGACCCTGCGCTCATTGTGGGGACGGAGTGGATGCCCCCGAAAAGAACTACACTTTTGTCACTATACGGCATGCTGATTGAGCTGCTGCGCATAGAAACCGTCCGCGTCGCGCCTGGCGGAATGAGTGAGGAAAAAGACAGTGTTAGATTCGAGAAGTGGCCACCGTTGTTGTTTTCTTCTATTTTCTTTCTTCTTTACCTTCCTCTTGCTCTCGAGCAGTGCAAATATCGGTTTTCCTTGTTCGACATCAACCCGGGGTCTGTCTGGCGTTTTGTGGCCGAGGAAGTTGCCCCCGTCACAGAGGAGCGTCTCGGCGACGTGGGACGAAAGATGGCTCGTTGCTTAGGTGCTTGTATGGGCGACACGGACGACATGGTCGCAGGGGCTAGCTGGCTGGCTGTGTTGAGTTTGGGATTGGGGCGGTGGGGCTGGGTATGGATGGCATCTTCAATGTTGAGAGAGAGAGAGAGAGAGCCACGGTTGCTTGCTTGCTTGCTTGCTTGCTTGCTTGCTTGCTTCTTCGGCTGCCGCTTTCCCTCGTGGTGACATTGGAAGCGTGAGTAAGGCACTACTGCGGAGCGCCCATGCGCGCCATGAGCAGCCACGGCAGCTCGACGTTCCTCCCACGCGTGTGCTGATCATCTGTGCGCGCCTCCTATTGGACCTGCGCTCATGTACTTACTTTGTTTTTGTATTGTTGGTCGGCTCGACTGACTGACTGCATCACTGGGTCAACATACGTGCAGCAGGTGGTTCGATCTTTTTCCCTGTCTCTTGTCCGTTTCTTCTTTTTCTTCTCTTTCTACAACTACAAAATCGTGTCTGTACTGTAATAATGTGTCTGTCCATCGTGCTCGCTCTCCTGTACGTATGGCATACCTACATATCATTTGCACCACAATCTGGCCAATTGACAAACAGACGAGAAGAGCCCTGAGGCAGTAGTGGGTGAGGAAGGCACGGAGGGAAGGGGGAACGAAACGAATGGTAGACGGAGGGGTGGTAGGAGTAGTAGTAGTAGGAGTAGTAGTAGTAGTAGTAGGTATGTGGTTGTGTGGGTGGATTGAGGTGGTTCATGTGATGATGTTTTGGTTCGGCATCCGCGCAAGGAACGGTACGCAAGGGCAATGGCAATGGCAATGGGGACGATGCGTACTGTACCTTGCTACCTGTGTGCCTTGTAGGTACGTGCACCAACTACCTACTCACTCAGACTGTGCAGTGTGGTCTGATTTTCCGTGCGTTTGTCATATCTGTCAAATTTTTTTTTTCTTTTTTCTTTTTTTTTTTTTCTGTCTTCACCCCTACGTGCCTGAATATTCAATCTTCACATGTGAGTATCGCCAGTCGAGTCAAATGATGCTCCACCAGACATGAGTAACTCATCGCAACACCTTCACAATACGAAAATGTTTCCTTCTAATTCGTTTGTTGTCTTCTAAGGCTACAATCCAATTCTATCCAGCAACGCGCCTTGTTCTGAGTTCGTCCCTCTTGCCATTGTCGATGTCGCAGAAAAGAAAAGTCCTATGTAGTCATGACGTCGTAGTTGTTGCTACTTTTGCGTTTCTCTGCTTGCTTGATTCCTCACTGCTTTGGTGATGCCGGCTCCGCCGCGCTATTCCATGCTCAACCTAAAAGAGTAAGAGAGAAGCCAGGGGAACAGGATAAGAAAGTTTTAACACAGTGCTTCCAGGCTTTGATGAAAAGATCACAACTTGCCCCGTCGACCCCGCTACTCGACAATCTCCAACTCCCCCGTCCGTTCCTTGGCAAATGTGTCCTTCCAGTCGTCCCACAGCCGCCTCAGCTCGCGCACGTACTGAGCATGCATTTCATCCACGTACGCCGGATCCGGCGTCGCTTGTTGCTCCACCTTGACCGGGCGGCCGACAACCACGTTGAGCGGCCGACGATACGGCATCATACCCACGTCGTAGTTGAAGACACCGCGCGCGTGAAAGAGCGGTACCGTGAAGCCCATGAACTTCTTGACAAGCAGCTGAACCTTGTGGACGCGCGGATGCTGCTGAGGGTCGAGCTGCTCGTAAAGCTCGTTTTCGCCAAAGCAAAGGACGGGAACAAGGTCGGCACCTGTGCGAATCGCCATTTTGACAAAGCCTTTGCGCCGGGACAGAACGAGACGAAGTTGGCCGGGAGAGGCGTCAAGGGATTCGCGCGCACCGCCAATGACGATTGTAATGGCGCGACCCATGCCTTCGCCATTAGGACCACCTCTGGACAGGAGGTTTTCACACGACTCGCGAGAAACTGATGCCAATCCAAGGCGAAGGAGGTAATCGCGATGAATGGGAATACGGAAGTTGGAATCAAGAGTCAGCAGGGAGTTGGTGATGCCCGGAAACAATTGCGAAAAGCCAAGGGCTTCGGTAGCAAAAGCCGCAAAAGCTCCGTGCGACAGGATGCCGTGGGGATGGTAGCCAAAGATGTACTTGCGCGTTGGTGGCAACTCCGTGGTACGGTGCAGCCGCGCAGGAAAGTACGAGGCGTAGAGAGACCAGATTGGGCTCCGGCGAAACCAGTTTGAGCGGTGACGCAGATTTCCGGATGTGCCCGCATTGGAGAAGAGAACATAGATGGTGTAGGGGAAGATGATGGGCCACAAGAAGGGAATGGAGCAGATGAGGAAGTAGAGAGCAAGGAAGCAAACAATGGTCAAGGTGTGAAAGAGGACCATGAGGGTTTGCAGGCGGCGCTTCAAAGGAACATTCAGAGGAGCCCATCGAATCCTGTTCACGTCAACTTTTGCACCAATGCGAAAGCAAGGGCAACTGACCCGCTCGAATCCCATCCAGCGCCCGCTCTCCTACCACTGGTAAGCTCAGACTTCTCCCATTCGGGCTTCTGCTCCTTTTTGTCTTGTCTGAGGGACTCCTCAAAATTGTCGTCGGGCTTTACGCTCATCAAGCGCTGGCCGTCGGGTCCCTCAAGCTTGTCATAGACGACGGCGTGTTCTTTGGGAGCAGCCTTTTCCTTGTTGGCAGATGGATCCTTTTTCTTGCCATTCGGCGTCCACCAGCTTTCCGAGTGTCCGCCTTTGGCTTTGCCGACGGAGCCCTTTCTCTTGCGCATTCCGTCTTGCCCCTTGGCACTTGCTGTTCCGTTGGTGCTCGTGCCATTGGGCTGGCTCGCAGTCGGAGGCTCGAGAGCAGCGTCGGCGTACGATTTGTCGGGATTGGGCGCATCATGCTTTGGCGGCGCGGTCAGATTGGACTTGGAAGACTTGGAGGTGACTTTTCTGCCGTTGGTGGGCGGAGCTGATGGGATGTGCAAGGCAGCAGGCTTCTCGGCCGCCTCGGCGTACGATTTGGACATGGTGTCGGCCATGAAGGCAGAGATGCAGGAGTGATTGACTGGCAAAGTCGAAAGTCGAAAGTCGAAAGATGTTGTTGGGCGAGGAATGAGGGGAACGAGGCACAGAGTTTTAGGAAAGGCGCAGGCAGGGCACGGCAGGGAAACGAGGAAGCCACAGCGAAGCGGAAGTGGTGATGATGTCGTTGCTGGGCTGTGCTCACCTAGGTTGCTCACTTGCCTGCCCGGGCTCCAGCTGCAGCGTGCAGTGACGCCAGGCGCATGTGAATGTTCCCCAGCCACAGCTGAGTCACCTCACCTCAGGCCCCATCTGGCCATGCCGTGTACTTGGCGGCAACCATGCCATCCTCTCAACATCGCCATGTCCTCTTTTCAGACCACGCCTGCCAAATCATCCCGTGTGACCAAGCCCGCCCAACGGAAAAAGCATTCTCTGTTCCGCCGCAGCATCTCCTCTCCGTCATCCAAGCCCGCCCAGGACACGCCCCGCCGCAAGACCAGCGCTGCAGCCGATGATGATGCCTTCGACGAACCGTTGGATGACACGGGCATGGTAGCTTCTTTGGCCATAGACCTAGAGCTTCGCGATGTTCCCCAACTCATGAAAAACATCCAGAGCAGAATGTTCTCTCCCATGCCAGAGCGCGCGTCGGGCATGAACGGCCAGCGCACTGCGGAAGTATTGAACTTCCGCATCCGTTTGCCGCCTGTCGCTTCGGTCGCGCACGTCCATGCTCTCAGCAGATCGCCCACTGTCACCGAGCGCGAGATCGCCGAGTTGGTGCGGAAGGCTGTCATACGCAGGGTGCTCATTCCTGGTCTTGGTTCTGGTGGGGGGGCTGTTGGCGAAGGTTTGGTCCTGGTGTCGGATTGGGAGCGCACAGTTCGCAATCACCCACACTTGGATGGCGAGCTCAAGGAAAAGTATATCGCTTTGCTCCATGACCATCCAACTTCGCTCACCGTCTCTGCCGCTCTGTTGAGCAAACGAGAGGTTGTGGGTTTGTTGAACACCGGCTTCCTGACTTCGGCGAACACTGCTGTCCAGGCAGGTCTGTTCTCTCGACCAAATCCTGCAGTTCTAGATGCCTCCATCTCTGTCATCGATTCAAGCAGCAAAGCGGCATCTGGATCTTTGGACGCTGTTGGCGGATCTGGCACTTATGCAGCTGGAGGTGGAAGCGGAGGAGGTGTTATGACGCAACTCACCAAGGTCAAGGCCACGGACGGATCTTACAGTTTCTCGGTTCCCTCCATGGGCCCTTACTTGAAACTCCTCACCGACGCGCGAGCCCACCTCCTTCACATTCTAAACAAAACGTCAAAGTATCGAGAGGCCCCCATGTCACATTTGAAAGAACGATGGGACGGTGGGGTTGTGGGCGAAGATACAGCTACGCAAGCACGCAAAGCAAGAGGCGACTTCGTTGGCACAAGGCCTGGGCGAACCAAAAAGTGGAAAACATTCCATGGCCTCAACTTCGAATGGGTGCTCGAGGAGTGCGCTGGCAGCGGACTCGTAGAACTGTTTCAAACTCGCAGCGTCGGTGTCGGAGTCAGAGCCACTTGATCTGCGCCTTTGAGAATTTCCTGATTCGTCCCCTACCATCCACGAGACAGGGGTTTTCACTTCAGTGGCTTTTCCAGTTTTTCCTCGCATCGAATCCACAACAACGCGGAAGTTTGTGTTGATCATGACTAGCAATGTTGTCGCTCGACACTCTGGTCAACTTGGACTTTTCGAAGACTGATCATCGACGGTTCACCATCGAAGACTTATGAAGTCGTATCTAGGTTTCCGCTTCTGATACCAGGCAAACACAGCATTCCATGTGTTTCATTCGGGTTCTCCGGCTTTGCACGCGAATTCTTATCCATCAGAGGAGCGTCTAGCTCGGAGCCTCGACAGGCACCTACCCGGAAGGCGTGCTTGGTAATAGTGCAAAGGCAAAACACATCTTTATATGATGACGAAGACAACGACGACGCGCTACGTGCGCGAATAAGCGTAGACGCCGAAGACCCTTGGCAAAGTCGGTACGAGAAGACAAGGCTTGGGCGGGAAAAGCGGATGTACCGGTTGGTGAGAGCTTAAACACACGTGCCTGACGTCGGACTTGGAGGCAGAGCGGGATGCAAACACAGGCATTCCCCTATGACTGAAACCCCGCACAGCCCGAGCATGTTCTCTGCCTGGAGGCACAACGGCATTTGGACAAGCTGCTTTGGACCAGTTTGCGATGATAGTAATCGGTGTTTGGCCTCAGGCATGTCGACCAATGAGCTGGACAGGGGGCATGCTCCAAAGGCAATTCTCCAATAATCATTCGGTACACGAGCATGGCCCCCTGTAGGTACGATGCTTGTTTTGTTCAAGCGCACAAGGTCAGAAGCTCTTTACCGCATATATTAGCACGGCGCCTGCCCCGCGGCGATAGCTAAGTACGCTCGGGCCAAGGAGTTTTTCATTCTGTGTGTCTAGCCATCGTGATACCCAGAAAATACAGCCCACACGCGTCCACAACTTCCTCATTGGAATATTAAAGCTAACAACATGCTTCTCTCAGTGGCGATTCTGATATTTGGGTATATCAGTGTAGCCGCAGCACAAACTCAGCTCTTACCCGTTTGCGCGGTAAGTGGAGATTTCAGTCTATTTCCGAGTCTTTCCCATACACAACTTGCTTGAAATTATGTCTGACATTGGTTTTTGTGTTCTCATTATATTTCGTTGTCATGTTTCGGCATGTTCTGACGCATCTTAGCAATCTTGCGTTGGAAACGACTTTGGTGGATGTCAGACGCTCGATGTTGCCTGCATTTGCGGCAACAAGCCATTGATAGCTGGACTTGGATGTTGTGTCTCGCAAAGATGCAACCTAGACGAACAAAATAGTAAGTTCCCGGACCTGGCAACTAGAGGGGAAAAGAACCACACCATATTGACATGAAAATTGCAGATGTCATTGACTTTGCCAACCGACTGTGCAGACCTCGAGGCGTGAACGACCTACCAACAACTGCTACCTGTCCCTCCTCGACCTCCTCGGTTCCTACTTCCACAGCCGCACCTACCGGCGCAGCGCCCACGGGCAACGCAACCACGGGCAACGCAACCACTACAGGTACTCCTACAACGCCCGGGGCTACTGGTGCTTCTCCTTCTCCAACTGCTGCTGCCATGCCGATTCGTCCGGGCAGTTATGCCGGAGTTGGCCTCAGCTTTGCACTTGCTGGGCTCTTGGCTCTCTAAGGTCCTGGTCTCTCTTTGGAAGGGGCTTGCTTTCATAGGACTGTGGAAAGCTGTGGTCTTTCACTAGCGTGAGATGGGAAGCGCAAAAAGGTGGAGAAGGGCTGACTGTCAGTTGCGCCCACTCGTCATTCTCTCAATTCGTATTTAGCAGGGCAATTGAAGGTACTTGTCCGATATGACTCTTGAGTTTCGGTGTGGAGATTACCCAACATGCTTTGCGGCTCTCAGTGTAATATCATCTCAACACCAACCCTTCCCTCCAAGACTTGACAACGTTGTCAGTGCAGACAAAACACGTTGGCTGAAAGGTTCTTATGAACTTTGCACAAAACCGAGTGGGTGAAGACCAAGACAAGTTGATGACCAAAACCTCTGTTGAAACTACGTACCATCAAAATTTCCTCGTGCTGTCGTGATAGTTTGAGCGATACGTCTCCAGTGAACTCCAGGTGCCAGTACATTCATGTCGTAGTCTCTCACGTGACTGTCCTCAGGTCGAGCTTGACGCTCGGACGTGCTAAGCGAGGCAGTCGCCGGACTACACCACGCACCGAAAATATTGGAGCAATCCGTGACGACGAAACCACCACATCCCGACAACACCGTTCCGCCCCCAATTCTCAATTCGCCCACCATGCCTTCTGAGGTCTCCGACATCAAGCAGTTCATCGAGATCTGCCGCCGCAAGGACGCTTCCTGTACGTTTAGACTCTCCAAACGACCCCGAGTCTCGATCGCGTCTGCAACACATGGCAAACTGGATCGGAATGGGCGCGGCTTTGGATGAAATTTCCGTGAAAGAATATGAGGAACAACATTGGGAGAGGAAACGAGGTTGGAAGCTATTTTGTGGTGGGACAAGAGATGGGCACCTCAAGAGCGCTAGGATGCCCCGCAAGATGTGGAAATCGGTTGCTGCGCCCAGATCGTCGCCAGAGGAGTCAATGGACTTGCTACGAAATGTCTCGTAGATGTATGCAGGAGCGCGCTAACTCATGACAGCGGCCAGAATCAAGAAGAACAAGAAGAGCCAGCAGATCAAGTTCAAGGTCCGCTGCCACCGTTACCTCTACACTCTTGTCCTCAAGGACTCCGACAAGGCCGAGAAGCTGAAGCAGTCCCTTCCCCCGGGTACGTCTGCGCCGAATCATACCTTGAAATACCCGGGGATCTTCTAACAGGCGGTTCCAGGTCTTACCATCACGGACGTCCCCAGCGGCAAGAAGGCATAAACGGCCACACAAAAATGATTATCGGGTTGAGTTGATGATGGCGGAAGCGCCATGATGACGGGCTATGGAACGTGGGGGTTTTTTTTTGTGGCATAAATCACGGAGCTAGAAAAAAGCTTCCCGGCGTCATCAATGGGATTGTCTTTCACGGTTCAAGAGCCAATTCATGACGCCAAAATTCTCAAGGATATCCTTAGCCCCAGCTACGACGGAGGTGTTCAGCCAGTGTGGATATGAAGTGTTACGATTTGCCATTTCGCTTTTCCACTAATCCAATCCCTCTCGACTCAATTCGGCCTGCTTATCGTCAAACTGCCTTTGGGAACAACCCTCGAAATCGGAAGACACGACACTTGCCTCATTGAATGCGAAGGCCGTTCTTTTCATTCGATTCTAGTAGCAGCGGATAATTGAAGCCAGGAGTGCGTGGGAATTACTATGCAGTCTTTTCTGGGCTTTATAAAAATGTTGAGCCTGGGACGCCAAACATGTTTACAGTTATGCCAGGACTTGGTTTTGCTTGAATTTTGTTACAGGACTTACATGAAGTTGTTGCGAGGGTTGAAATATATGCTGTGTCTAAGGGGGAATAGTAAGGGCTCAGAGATTGCGCGTCTTGCTAGGGGTATTTTTTTGCTAAGGGTCACTCCGAGGACTTGGCCAAGTTTGCAGAGAACCCGATTATGATGCCTGGCACTTCGCCTTGAACAGTGCGCCTCGTCGAAGAACAAGAAGGCTTCAAGGTATTGTAAACGCGGGGAGAGAGCTCACATGCTGATACATCAATGCGACATCCGCTATGATATCATCACCATTGCGGTTCAATGCGCAGGTTGGAGGCTTGTTTATTACCAAGAGCTTGAAATTGCTGCTTGGTCAACTCGGCCCTAGTTTCAATTCTTTCTTGGGCGTATCGCATTCAATTGCTCATGTTCTGCCTACAACAAGCTGCACCCGCGGATGCGAAAGGACAGGCGTGCGGTAGCCGCTTTGAAAGAAGGGCCAGCTGGCATGCCTGCTCTCCTCCGCCAATCGCCGACGACCCCCCGACCAAGGCCATTATCCACCACCACAGTCGCGGCCCTCTCCTTCCAATGCGCATATTTGAACATACCTCTAGTCACTCGTTGCCCCTTGGCCCACCAGCTTCATAGCCGCCGCCATCCCGTCGGTGGTCCATGAATATAAACCGGGACCCGTTCAACCTCCGACCCTCCATCGCCCCGAAGAACGCCTTCTCCCTACTGCAGCAGCAGGCCACGCACACCGCGACCCAGTATTCGCGGCAGATAGCCGAGACGGGCCAGCAGGCTCTCGAGAGTGGCAAGCAGGCCATCGAGAGCAGCAAAAAGACCATCGAGTCGAGTGTGCAGTGGCAGTCGCTGCAGCAATCCACCACCGACGCCATGTCCTTTACCGTGCCGCGCAACGTGCCCAACTTCGAGCAGCCACAGCGCACATATGAAGATGTCGTCTGGGCTAGTTCAGGACGCTCGCGCTTTGGCGCCGCGGGCAACGGAAGTGCCAACAGCAGCTCAACTGGCGGTGCCTATGCCGCTGCCGCTGCAGCGAGCTCGTCTGTGTCCGATAGCATTGGAGGCATGCTGGGAAAAGGAAAGGAGCTACCGATGTACAAGGACAAACCATACAACTACGCTGCGTCGGGGAGGCAAGGATGGTTTCGAAGAAAAAGGGCATGGATAGTACTCGTCTTTGGTGTCTTCACCATAGTGTACTGGCTGGGCCTCTTTTCTGGTTCGGAAAGGAGCAGGTCGGATACCAAGACAGGCCAGAGTGTGTTGACGAACATGCTGTCATCCAAACCACCAGCCGCAGTAGACTGGTTAGAAAGGAGAGAAAGAGTGCGCGATGCGTTCAAGATAAGTTGGGAGGCTTACGAGAAGTACGGCTGGGGTACGTTGGAGCCCTCCATATGCGGCACATGCTGCGAGGGAGTTGCAATTGACACAGTCTAGGCTTTGACGAATATCACCCTAAGTCCAAAAAGGGCCGCCAGATGGTTCCAGGCGGCATGGGCTGGATCATTGTTGACGCCCTCGATACGCTCATTCTCATGAACTTGACCACTCAGCTGGCACACGCCCGCGAGTGGGTTTCGCTCTCTTTGAATTACGACAAGGATCACGACGTGAACACTTTCGAGACGACCATTCGCATGCTGGGAGGTCTGCTCTCGGCGCATTATTTGTCGACCGAATTCCCTCATTACGCTCCCATCACCATTCCCGAAGGATCTGGGGCCGAGGATCTCTATCTCGAAAAGGCCATTGACCTCGCCGATAGATTGCTCGGCGCTTACGAGTCCAATACTGGCGTACCATATGCCAGTATCAATTTGAAAACCAGAAAGGGTATCAAGTCTCATGCCGATGCGGGAGCATCGTCCACGGCCGAAGCAACCAGTCTCCAGCTGGAGATGAAATACGTCGCCAAGCTGACGGGAGAGACGCACTACTGGGAGAAGGCTGAGAACATCATGAAGGTTATTGATGACGCAGGTGCGGAGGACGGCCTCGTCCCCATTTTCTTCCAACCAGACACTGGCCGATTCCAAGGCTCCAACATTCGTTTGGGCAGTCGTGGAGACTCGTACTACGAATATCTGATCAAGCAGTACCTGCAGACCCGCAAGGAAGAGCCCGTCTACCACGAAATGTGGGAAGAATCGATGGGGGGCATCCGGAGACACCTCCTGACTTACTCCTCCCCGTCCAACCTGACCGTCCTGGCCGAAAGGCCAAGCGGGCTCATCGGCGAGCTCTCTCCAAAAATGGACCACTTGGTCTGCTTCATGCCGGGGACCATTGCTCTGGCTGTCACAGGCGGCAAGACTCTTGCAGAAGCGCGGCAATCGCCCACCTGGTCGCAAAAGGACGAGGATGACATGGCGCTCGCGCGCGAGCTGACCAAGACGTGCTGGGGCATGTACAAGGTGACGGCGACGGGTCTCGCGCCCGAAATCGCCTACTTCCACATCTGGGACCCGCCGCGCAACCCCGTGTCCTGGAAAGACACCGTTCCCGCGCCGACGGCCGACCTCAGTGACGACCCGGACGCGTCGTGGCGGAGCGACTACGATATCAAGCCGGCGGACCGGCACAACCTGCAGCGGCCCGAGACGGTCGAGTCTCTCTTCTACATGTGGCGCATCACTCGCGACGACAAGTATCGCGAGTGGGGGTGGCAGATGTTCGAGGCGTTTGTGCGGCACACGCTGTTGGACCCGTCAGAGGGCGAGGACGGCGGCGAGGGCTTCACATCGCTCGACGACGTGACAACGGTGCCGCCGCGCATGCGCGACAACATGGAGAGCTTCTGGCTTGCCGAGACGCTCAAGTACTTTTACCTGCTGTTTGGTCCCGACGACGTGCTTCCACTTGAGGACATGGTGCTAAATACCGAGGCCCATCCGCTGCCGCGCTTTGAGATGGGCAAGCTGTTCCGCACCGGCTGGAAGAGGAAAAAGGATAAGGCGGACGGACAGTGAAGAGCTGCTGCAGTGAGACATGACGTGGGATGAAGATGGCAGCGCTGTATCGAACGGCACGGCACACAGCGTCTTGCGTCCCGTCGTCCCTGCTTGCTGAAGTGTCTAGCCGAGGAATCTTAAGCAGTCTGTTCCAGAATGTCGGCGAACAAGCGCGGAGACAAAAGTCTTTCCTGTAAAATGGCGTTTGGGAGCTAGGTAGCTACCTAGCCCGGCGGATAATGTCTGCTATTGCTGTTTGGGAATTGGTATGACGATTTTCCTAATGTGTTTCTTTTCCCGCCTGTTCTGCCCGGCCGATGGCGAAGGTGAGACAAGCGGATGTCGTCGTCGTGGTGTCCAACTTGAAATCGAGCCTGTGAGCGTAGGGACGAGTATGGGTTGGCCCTGAATTTTACGTTGAAGCGAGCGAGCAAGGGCAGAATAGGCAAGAAAAGGTAGAGTGAATAGAAGCTTAGGCTTTTCGACATGCTCCTGGTCACACATCACTGCCGTCGCCGTGCTATGATGGAATGAGTCTACTTCGGACTCGTCTCCTGTTTCCTTACTCCATGCTCAGCTTGGCAAAGACAAGAAATTTGGATCCAGCACGACGATAACAGCTCAAGATGGGATCATCACATTGACGCGGGATTGCGTGGACACACAGGCTGAGTAACACGCCGAGCTCTCGCGCAGCTCTTGATGACCATCACAGCAACATTTTTGCTTCTTTGGCCACATCGTCGTGGAGCGGACGACCGGCTTACCACTCATGCATGCTCTGTAGTAGATAAAACAGCTAACAACGCTAGACAGCGGCTCAGCCACCCAGCTCGCTCAGCTTGTCCGGGAGCATGATGAAATGATTGCTTTCTCCGGTCTTGGCGTAGCTTCGCCTTTCTTTTTTTCTTTTTTGCTTCGATTCTTGTTTTTGCTCGGGGCTGCTGCGCTGAAGTGTTGAGCGGTGTCAGAAAGGCTTGGGTAGAGGGGCTTGGGTGGCTATGCACCGTTTTCTTCTTCATTATGTTGACCGTCGTTGCTACTGGCTGCGAGCACTGCAGAGTACCGGTACAGATAGGATACAGCACAGCTGAAGTGGCAGCGCGGTTGAGTCTCCGGCACCCAGCTGGTTGCCCGCAGCAGCTGCAAAACGGTTTCAACAGTCAAATTCGTGACGACGTTTGCTTTCTCCGCGGATGCACGCAGCCCCGTAAACACAGATACTGAAGGTTGATGAAATACGCATGGGAGAAATAGCCAGACGTGCATACGACACAGATCAGCCATTTGCAATTCGAAAATGCTGGTCAGTGCCCCCGTCGTATATTGGGGCTGGGCGAATCACAACGCCGCGTTGGTGAGCATTTTCCCGAGCTATGTGCATTCGTTTTCCGATTACGAAAAAGAGGTAGTTGCATGCAATACTGCCTTGCTTCCACACACCAGTACAATTAGCAAGCGGTAGGTTCATACAGGGTCCAGACTTGACTCGCGAGCACAGGACATGCAACAGCTGAGCAGAGGGAATAGTTGCGCGTTGTTGCGGAGCACAACGCGCGTCAAAGCGTGCAGGAGCAATGCCTTTTGCTGCGTCTTGGCAGCAGTGGCGGCAGTAGGAGCTTAAGGAGTTGAAACAATTTTTTCTTTCATACATGCGGGTAGCAAGTCCTCCGTCCCGAGTGGTCACTTTGGTCGTGGTTATCATGTATGCTCGTACAACGGTTTCAAATCCACTTCAATCTTTGGCCGTCGTCCGAAGGCCGAGCAAATCATCTCGCATCTGCAATTAGTGGTCGTCGCGCTCAAGCCATTTGGCAGAGGCTCTGTAGATCTCGTCAAACGACTTGTCCACAGCCACAATGTTGTCGTAGGAGTCCTGCCCGGTGCGCTTGGCGTACTCCAAAAGGGAGACGAGCACGAAGTCGGCGTAAGAAACTGAGCGCGTCAGCTATGTATGTAGACGTATGACGAAGACCCGCAGCAGAGCACTCACCCTCGTTGCCCAAGAAAAAGGGGCCACTCTGCTGGTTCAACAGGGCCGCCATCTTCTGCAATGGCTCCTTGGCCGCCTCCCAGGCCGGGGCACCGCCCTTCTCCTTCTCAAGCTGCGACAGAGGCATCCCAAAGCGCACCTTGCGCGTGTCCTCGAAGTAGGCCGCGCTGACGTCGTTGAGCAGCACGCGTGGCGTACGCGGCATGAAGACGCCAACCAGGGCTGCCATGATCTGAGGCATCAGCTCCTGGACTTTGGGCAAGACCTCTGAGTCGATGTGCAGCGAGGGCATGGGGTACAGCTTCTCCAGCTCCACAATTATCTTTTGGCTGTCCATGATGTGCGTGCCGTCTGGCAGGCGCACAGCGGGGATGGAATACGGCATCGGATTGCTCGATGGGTCATTGGGCGGCACGCCGGCTGCCGAGAGTGTGGGAGCAACGTCTGGGTACTCGAGCCATTCGGTCTTGTAGTCGATATTCTTGTAGTTGAGGGCCATGCGAGCTTGGATACTTTCAGCCGAGCTGTTAACTGGTTGTGCTGGATATCACTCACTCTTCCACGGGTTCAGGGACCAGCAGCTGCAACGGCCCTTACTAGGGAGGTCGTACAAGATGACGGGAGCCATGTTTGAAGCAATTGAGAATAGGGAGCAGTGGCTATGGCGTTGGCTATGTGCGGGGCCTGCTACAGGTATAGAAGTAGTGGCAAGAGAGAGTACACAAGCCGCATGTTGTACTTGCCGTTCATGTCGCTGTGCTGTGGTGTGGCTGACCAAACATGTGCTTACAGAGCGCCCCGCTTCCCCTCCTCAACTGCCCACCTCATGATGGCCGATGACGTTGCAGCCTGAACCTGAAGCTCACGGTACCTTAGCCATCACGTGCAAAACACCAGACGTTCCTCCGTCAGTGCTGTTGATATCCCGTGGCTCCGTAGATGATGAGGCAGGTGTCTAGGGCACACGAAGCGTTGTTGTATATGAGTGTTTCCAGAAAACGAGCAGGGACATGGTCGCTCTAGCAGCCCACCACCGAGACTCGTGTTTCTCTACGGCCATGATCAAAGTAACGAGTCAGCTCCGTGGACGGCCGTGAGAGCACCGTTAGCAGTTTCGCTAGCTCCCGCTGCTAGTTTAAGCAGTGGTCGCCTTGTTGGACTTGAGGACGAGCTCCGAGACTGATAACCTTCGATCGGTGCGATAGGCGCAAAAAGAGGGAGATGAGGATGTCCGAACGAAGTCGCAGTTGCTAGATGGTGGCGGTGGGAGCAGATACAAGTACGTTAAGGGTGCTTGGCCAGAGTCTCGAACATTTTGGTTTGCATGTACCGGTACTTACGACATGGCGGAAAAATCGAAAGAAAGCGGACGGAGCAAAAGGTGGTGGTTGGGCTGAGCTTAATGGCATGGGTTCATCTCAGCTAGCAGCAAGTGGTGGAGGATCCCTTGATTTGCGTTGCGTGAACCCGACGGGAGCAGGGTCTGCGACAAGTCATGGCATTGGTTCCTGGTCAAAGGCGGAGAAGAAGAGGAACAGCCCTGCAGATATGGTGGGCCGTTTGGTTTCAATCATCAATCTCCTCCATCAAGATGCGCCTCATTCCTCCGCATCCGGACCAGTGATTGAAACCGCCCTTGGTGTGGGAGGACTGGGCGGAAACAAGACAGGGCTGGTGTTTTGATGTCGCGACGGTGGCGGAGGGACTAGCCAGCTTCTAGAAGATCGACGCTGTGTATGTAGTTACTTACTTAGCTACATACTGGCGATGAGTAGCTTCGTCGGAGCGAGTATACTACATGCAGCGGACCGACGGGACCAAAACGTCAAAGTCTGAGTTGTGCGACCGTCGACGAAAACAGGACGACGTGGTATGGGCAACCCCGCAAAGACCGCCACCCACATCAGGCACAGTTAGAGCCGTTGGCGCAGAGCGTCAGGGGGGCTGAGGTGGCATAGCAGATGATTTAGGCTTGTTATGTACGTTGTACATGGTGGTACAGCACAGTACAGTACAGTACAGTACAGTGCAGTACAGCACGTACTCGTAGGGGCGGCGGGCTTAGCCGCGGGCCATTAAAGCTCGGGGCCTCCCTTGACGACCCACGCCCTCCCATCTTCTCAGTCCGCAAGGTAGTTTTTAGGCTCTCCACACCTTTTGCCTTTGCCCAAGACATGGACTATGCCAGCCCATCGCTGATGTGAGGCTGCCGTTGTCCAGTCCAGTCCACTCCACTCCATTCCACTCCACTCCACTCCACTACCCGCACTCGCTGCCCTCCAATATCGTTGTCTCTGCCGCCTCCACGCGCACATACGCTCTTCCTCCCGCAAGCGCTGATAACCTCCGCTGCCGCCGCCTCCGACGCTCCTCGCTCCCACCCTCCCTTTGAACCACGCCCTTCGACTTCCACAACGCGCTCTCCTTTTTCCCGCCATCATGGCTCTGCTCACCTACCAGCGAGCCGCTGGCCTCGCGGGCGTCACGCTCATCATCTTCCTTTTGTTGGGTTACACAACCTACAACACCCGTTCGGCAGACACGATACCCTTCTCTTACGAAAAACAACACTCCGCCCCCACGCTCTCGCAACCGCACTCCGGCGCCTCCTATTCTTCCTCATACACTTCGCCCGGCTCGGCGGATAATTGGCAGTTCGAAGCCGCGCGAGACGCTCACAATTATGGCCTCTCGCCCGAGCAGTGCGATGTTGCCTTCCCGGACTTGTGGGCCGAGCTGGATCGCGCTGTCGCTCACCGCAAGAAAGTTGGCAAGATCACGCCGGCCGACGTCAAGATTGGCTGGAAGATTGATGGAATTATCAGGGCAATGATTTACAACCGCCAGGTACGTCACCACCACGCTTCAGCCGTCGCCGCTGTACCAGGCTAACGCCACGTTTAGCTCTTTATCCTGAACGCCAGAGGCGCCCGGCGCCGTGACTATCGCCAGCGAACCATCGCCGTGTTGCAGTCTATCCAGCGCGCCATTTCCGCCTACCCGGGTGACATTCCCAATATCGAGTTCTCCTTCGTGGTAGACGATGGCGCTTATTTTGCCGTGTACGAGAACAACACCTCGGCCACGACTTGGGCGCTTACCCGCGAGCCACACGATCAAAATCTTTGGCTCATGCCTGACTTTGGTTTCTACAGTTGGGAAGGTCCTGCTGGCGAGTACACTGCGCTTCTTAGGGCCATCGAGGAAGATGAGATTCCCTTCGACGAGAAGGACAAGCGCGCAATCTGGAGAGGCGCCAAGTCGCCCGCCGGCCCCGTTCAGGTGCGGACTGACTTGCTCAAGGTCTCTCAGGGCAAAAGCTGGGCCGACATTGAGGAGATCGAATGGGGCGGTGATTCGGAGCCCAAGAACCTCGTTCCCATGTCCAAGCACTGTCGTTACATGTTTCCGGTCCACACCGAGGGCCACACATACTCCGGACGTCTCAAGTACCTTTTGAACTGCCACTCGTTGACAGTCATTCACAAACTACACTGGGGCGAGAATTTCCACCACCTACTCGTTCCATCGGGGCCAAACCAAAACTTCATTCAGGTCGAGCGCGACTTTTCAGACATGCACTGGAAGATGGAATACTACCTCCAACACCAGGATGAGGCCAGGCGCATTGCAGACAACAGTATCAAGACTTTCCGAGACCGCTACCTCACGCCGGCAGCTCAAGCATGTTATTGGCGCAAGATGTTCCAGGCTTGGAGAGAAGTCAGCTTTGAGCCATCGTATTACATGACACAAGAGGAGTACGAGCGTGAGCAGGAGGAAGAAAAGGAGAAGGAGCGCGAGGCTAAGCTGAAAGAGTTGCAGGAAGAGGAGGCTGAGGCGAATGGCAAGGAATTGGAGAAAGGCAAGGAGAGAGCCAAAGATGCGAAGACAAGGAGCGACGCCACGGGGACCAACACTGCGTTACGGTCCTCGAGCGACAAGAAGATTCCTCGCGGAATGCCCTACGAGACCTATCTCCTCCTCGAGTCGTATGAGGAAAGCCCCTGGTACGATAGTTGAACGGCCAATGGATTGTAGATGGACCGTCACCTCCGATTCCTCTCCTTACAACTTGGATATCGCCGCCAGCCCATCATCTTCACTCAGGAACACCTGCAAAGCCACTGCCCCCGCCCCCGCCACTCATGGCGGTCCGGCCCTCCCGCTGCGGTCAATCATTTTCGGGGACCTCTGCCACCAGCGCTCAAGAGACTTGCGACAGCTGTGATCCACAGAGGGAATTCCTCCAAACCAGGTCCCGTGTATTGGCAACCACTCGATCGATATTCTATCCACACACATATTTTTCGCGCTCCCGAGCGTCCAGGATTACTCTACCACCCGTTATTTCTTTGGTGTCACGGACGGGGACTTGCGAACAATCATCTCTTTTCAATTAAGCTTACCTGATGGCGGTTTGCGTTGATCACATCACGCACGCCTGGAGTTTGTCGGCGTTTTACTCCTTTTTCTCGGTACAGATCCTCGACTTGCTCAGTTGCTAAGCTCGAACCGAACTATGCTCTGCTTTTTTTTTTGGGGGGGGGGGGGGGGGGGGGGCGGGGGCCTGCCTAAGCGGCGACACTGCGCTGAGGGCTCTTTCACTTCTCTGATTGTGTTTTGAGGAAACCTTTGGATCTTTTTGCTTCTCTTGGAAAAAGACAGTCTCGAGCAAGCGGAATGATGGCGTCATGGTCTCCAAACTAATTCCTGTCTGCTGTTTCTCTTCTCTCATCGCCATCTGGCAAGGAAATTCCTGTCTCGGCGAGCTAGCCAATACAGAGGGTTCCTGTTTACGTCGCTGCTGCACCATATGTAATTGTCCTATTGTGGGTACTGTACGCTTCCCAGAGACACGATGGCGCTGCGATCAACGAGAGAAAAATCAAATACGAGGAAAAAATTACCCGATCAAATCTGCAAGGTCAAAACATGATCAACGTTGTACATTATATCGCGGGTCGCCGTTGCCTTCACATGAATGTTAAGCGGTAGCGGTTCTTTTTATCAGGGTTCTACTTAACGCCATCATTCCAGTCCTGACGCAGCGCGCGTAGTGTTTCGCGCGACAATCTCTCCGACAGCACGTCATCCGCCCATCTTTCGCATCACCACCGTCCCTCGCTCCTCCTCCCAACCCCATCCACGCAGCTGCCCTGGCCTGGGCCCATGATCCGCCTGGCTCGGCTTGGCGGGCTTGGCTGCTCGTCCAACCGACCGCTGTGGAGCCAACCGAAAGGGGCCAGGGGGGGGGCAAGTGAAATCCAAAACAACTCGCGCAACGCCAGGGAATTTGAGAAGTGGTTGAGGAGATCGTGTCGAGACTTGTTGGAAGCTATCGTTGTACTGTCTTTTGGCTTTCCTCGCGTCTACAGAGCCTATGCGGATGCCCCACCGGGCCCACGTTGAAGACGACACTGCGCAGCGCTGGTAGAGCGTCTTATCGCGAAACTCCTTGAACGTGCGTTTGTGGCGCTCTCTCGACCGTGATGGAATCTGTTAGGACGATGGGACACGGGTCCAGGTGTTTGAATTCATCGACCGTGACGAGCGACTGTATGGGAGGGAGTTCTCTCTGAGACACCTTTTGCATCTTGTCTCTTTTCGTCGTCGTCGTTTGGATGCACACTCGTGTAGGAGTGTCGTAGCGTTCGTTCTGGCATTCTCATGCACGAGTTGATTGTGGGGGACTGACTTCTCGCAAGTGCGTGCATACGCCTGTTTATTCGAGGAGAACTCACAGAATGTTCATCGACTCAATTTCTCGCCATCTTTTTTCGATTTCCATTGTTGAATATCTGCCTCAATGCAGCGCCCGCGGCCTGGAGGACCGCGGGGTCGGATGCATAGACAATCGCCAATCAACGGTTCAGCCTGGGAGTTCTAGTGTTGACTCACGGGGCTCGCTGCAAACGTGTCCCTCACGGATGGCCGGCCATTCATGCTACTCGGCGCTTCTTCCCGTACATCCAATCTTTATGCGTCTCTCGCGCGCCTTGACTATCTATTTGGGTAGCCTTTGCGCGCACACTTTTCTGGCTGATTCTCGTACCTATAGTGAAGGTGGCGAACCATTTTTCCAACTCAATTCTATTCAACCCGACCAAGACCCTCTGCTGCTATCATTGTACGCCACCGCTGGCAATCGGTTCTGTCAAGGCAGTGAATGCATTGAGGTGGCGCTGGGTTGCGTTGCATCGCGTTTACGACTGCCCCTGAAGCGCGTCACTTCGAGGGCATGTCTGACTATCTCAACGAGTCACTGAATCCTTCCATCATCCTTTCTTCAGCTGCCGTCTCTGAACAGTTTCCTTGCTGGTTGCCCCCGCTGACTGTTAGACTTCGTAAACAAGTGAAAGGACACCACAGCGATGTTCTACTTTGCGAGCTGCGAGTGATAGGTACAGTGACGATAGTGATGATTCTCATTTCTCTCCTGAGCTGGCTGCTGCTCAAAAGCGAGCGACAATAAACTTGGATATGTAAAGGATCGGCTTCAGCCTGGAGAATGGCATGTCGATTTCCTTGGCGGCGGTGGGTGGGTGTAACTATGCCAAGCGCAGGCGGAACCTCGTACAACACTGTCCGCTCGGTCGGTCGTCCTTGTTCTGTCGCTGGATGCATTTGAATCGAGTGTATACTGGTGCCTGGAGTATCTGGGACTCCTTGCCTCTTGTGCTTGCCTCTTTTCTTATCGCTTTTTAGGAGTGTGTATGTGGGGATGTGTGGCGCTCTCCTTTGGATCCTGAGGGAGAACCAGCTGTCATTCTGTCAGTCTGATCATGCCATCCTTACTTCCTGTCTCCATGTCGGATGCTCGTCCCGTCGGCTAGCGGCCTCTCTGCCAAATGGCCGCCTTCCTCCATTTCCATAGAAAACACCATGCCAAAAAATTGGACATAGAAAGCTGTGGTAGGTTGTATTAACTCTTTGTGTAGTCATGAATTTCTAATGCGCCGACAAGATCAGTTTGAGCTATAGAACCCTGGCTGGGCGATAGGCTATTCGCATCCTCGTTCTGTCGGTCTACCGGGGACGACGCTTGATCTGCGCATGTAGCAGTAAGAAGCAACGCTAGCACACAATCTCGTCTCATCTAGCACTTGCCAGTTTCTCTCAGTCAGTCCATATCTCGTCACTGTCCAAGTATTTCATCAACCACGCAGACCCCTTGGGTCCCCCTAAACACCAACAAGACCCCCGCAAGTCTGCCTCCATTCCGCCAGCCTCCCCACATCGACATCGCAGCCGCCGCACACGATGATGACGACTGTCATGTCGGGCGTCACATCGCGGCCCAACGCCTTGGGCAGACGGCCGTCCAGGCAGACGGCGACGCTGACGCCGCATGCCAGCTCCACCATGAGGCGGTCCTCGTCGGCCAGAACCACGCAGCCGCGCGCCGCGTCGGCGTCGGAAAGCACGACGCTCTTGACTGGCGAAGACGGAATAGTTGGACCTTCGGCTGCTGCCTGTTGTTGCGCTGTGGTGGTGGCGACGCTTCCCATGACCTCGTCGTACGCCCCCTGTGCCACTCGTACGCACCCCAGACTGCGCGCTTGGCTGCTAATACCGGCCAGCGTGACGGGACGCCCAGCGTGCAGGGCAGCTGCCAGGCTCGCTGCACCCTCAGTTTCGGCCGCCACGACAGTCGTGGCGCGCGGAGACCAGGGGTGACGAGAGGAAGCCGTGGCGGGTCCAGCTGGGGAACAGCGGCGACGTATGCCCTGCAGAAGGCCCGCTAGCAGACCACCGCCACCAACGCTGCACACAATAGCATCGGGCTGGCGGTCGAGCGGCATCTGGTCTGCGAGCTCATCGACGATGCTGCTGTTGCCAGTCCAGATGAGCGCATCGTCGAAGGGCGGCACAAAGACGCCGTCACGCTCGCCTTGGCCACCCGGCCCAAGCAGCACATCGCGGATGAAGCGCTCACTCGCGGCCAGCGTGTCGCCGTGCACGATGATGGCTGCGGCACCTGCATCGCGAAGCCGTCGTAGCATTCTGGGCGACGTGGTCGTTGGCGTGACAATGGTGGCTGGCCGTCCGAGGGTTGTGGCCGCGACGACGCAGGCGAGCCCCGCGTTACCGCCCGAAGCGCAGTAGAAGTGCGACAGGTGCGGGCGCGGGTGATTCTTGAGGTGGTGGAGTATGTAAGTCGAGATGCCGCGAAGTTTGAATGAACCTGATGGTTGAAGAAGGTCGAGCTTAAGGAGGATACGGCTGCGGGGAAGGTGGTGTTAGTCGCGAGGGTGTCAAAGTGGGCAAACGGGGTGAGAAAGGGTGGGTTGGGGGTGGGGGGTTTTTCGGGATCAGGGGTATGCAGGGGTCAAATCTGACTAGACACATATGTATGCTCTACTAAACTTACCAGCCTGCTGCCTTGGACAGTGCCTTTGACTCAATCAACGGCGTCACGATCCAGGGTTTGGAATCCGGGGGCGGGTCCGTCGATGATTCTCCGTCAATTCCCCTCAAGTCGCATCCAGAAGCTTTAATGTCATCCTCAGAGTGCGCTTTGGCTGATGGGGCAGGCTGTGGCGTTATCTTTGGTGGTACATCTGGTTCTGCTTGCACCAGCAGCGGAGATAGACCCATGCCATACTCGACTGCCGCTGTTTTGGTAGTCTTGGTGCTCGTGGTTCCGTAATGATTGACGGCCGCCGCGGTAGATCCGATGTCCGCCGTGATCATGACGCCTCCATCATCGACGAGGCCATCAATGGATCCCATGATAGCGTTTCTGGGAGAGTGAGACCTTTTCGGGGGCGGCGGGACAGAAAGAGGGAGGTGCTGGGGGAAGAATAGCGGCATACCGACAGAATAAGGTATACTCGTGAGCAGTTTAGGCAGGCTGTCTTATCAGAGAGAGCAGTGATCGATACTCGTCTCTTCTTGACTTGTTGAAAGCCTGAAACGAACGAGGAAAAACAACCCGGTTCAGGCCAGGATGAATGTTCTCGAGAAAAGAGCAAAGGCAGGCCCTGCAGCGATTATATCTCTGCTAGAGTAGGTGGCCGTCTGACTTCCAGCCACCTCCGTGTCGTCGTTCGAAACTCCCCGTCCAGTCGTTCACTACTTCCTTCCGTCTGACTTTAGATTTGCTCCACCTCATGCCTCACTTCTCATGAGCTTCTTTTCAAGCCCGACCACGGCGTACCAAGCTCCTCGATCAGCCGGGTGTAGCCGCGTCTTGACGCTAATCTGGTGGGATCCGTCTCGGGAGCTAACGCGTCCGTCGAAGTCAAGGCAAGGCAGCTTCATCCGCCGCTCCACTGAACCACTGGTTGTTTGCAGATTCAACAATATCGGGAAACTGATTCAGTGCAGAAGCTGCATTACTGGCGCCCAGCTTCTACTCCAACACGGACGAGGAGTGACTGCAACCCGTGTCAATTTCGCGAAGCAGATGCAAACCAGGAAGGCCGATGCAAAGCGCGCATGTCTGAGTCTGGCGCTGGCGTTGAGTAGAGGTCCCGTTAACCTTCTTCCTGATCATCCCGACGGAACCGCTGACGATCGCCATGGCGTGCGCTAGCGACCACGCCTGCGGGGAACCCAAGTGGCTCCCCGCATTCCCTAGATGGCGATTCCGCTCGCGTCCTTTGCTTGGCTGGCCTAGCAAGTCCATAGCCTTGGGGGTGCTGATGCTAGAGTGGGATCCAGAATCCACGCGCCCCCGGTACCCTTTGGTCTTTTGCCCTCGTCATGCGGGGAAGATGATGGAAATGTATCCGAAAGGGCGAGAATGGCGGAGAGGGATGACAGAGATGTTCGTCGGGGGCCTTGGCTGGCCGAGTTTGCTGCTTTCTTTTCCCTGTTTCGTCAAGCACTCTGGTGCTTCGAAGAGTTTTTATGACAAACTGCTCAGAGAAGTGCGTCGTTTCTCAGGGGCAGCGAGAGAATTGAACCCGAATAACCGGTGACTATGAGAGAACACTGGACTGTACATCATGTCAACATCCAAGCAAAGCTGCAAAAACGCGAATCACGCAAGAAAATCTGCTGCGGCGCCAGCATGTCACAATTCATCCACGTTTTCAAACGCCCTGCTCCATGGGTAGAGCTGCACGGAAGATCCCATTTGAATCAGTGTAGTATCTCCATTTTGTTGGAGGGGTATCGTACAAAATCATCCTTACGCCCAGTCGTTGCGCTCAAGCAACATCCTGAGGTTGCTCCAATAACGTCTTTCTATACTTCCAGTAATTGCGGCGGATCGGGTCGTATTTTTGTGCGAGCAAGTCCAGCGCCTTTGCCGCCTTTTCATTGCTCTGCTCCTCGGCGGAGATTTCAGACAAGAGGTCCAGAGCGTGGGTTGAGCGAACTTTGTCCGTCTCATCGACGCTGGCACACTCCAAAGCCACGTCCTTGAGCGAAGCCTTGGGCAGACGTGCGTGTTGCGACAAGCCGCGCAAATAATTCCATGGGCTCTGATTCTGGGGCGCCCGCTTGATGGCCTCCTTTGCGTAGTCGATTTCGCGGTCCAACATCTTCTTCTGACCAAAGTTTTCGGCATTGGCTCCAAAGACGAGGAACCAGCGGTGGTTCCAAGCCGAGTTGTTACGCACGTCTTGTTTGAGCAGTTCCTCGACCGCCTCCAATTCGCCCTGATCGAATAGGTTGAAGCGTCGCACCAGCCACTGCCTGTAGCTCCAGACATGATAGTTCTTGCTGTCTTTTTCCAACATGGTCTTGATAAAGTCTTGTTCGCCCTCGGCCGAGTCGAGCTTGTCAATGATCGTCTGACGGTGGTGCCAAATCTGGTAGTTCTTGAGGTTCCTGAGAGCCGTCTCATTGAGCCATTCCATTTCTTTATGCAAATCCTTGTTTAAGTGGAATACGATGCGGGCACGGTAGAGCCTGTGGTGTAAGGATTAGTGAGGTTGCCAGCAGGTGGGCTCACGGGTGTTGGCTTACCAGACGGTGTAATGAGCAGGATTCGCATCGATTATAGCCTCGGTGAGCTCGTATGCTCTCTCGCTCATCTCGTTCTTGGCCATGATGGCGCGGAGGTAGGACATGGCCTCCTCGTAGTCCTCGGGATAGGCAATTGCGGCGAGGGCGTTGGGGCCGCCCTCGTCGAGAGGGATAGGCTCAACGTCGTTCCATGCCTCATCTTCAGACAAGAAGCCCATCTTGAAGAAGTCTCGACGGGCGCGATAGGTTCCAGGTTGTTGGTTGATGATGCGGGAAGGTGCGAAGTGATGTTGGCGGGTTAGTCGGACTTTAGGCGGGCTCGGTTTCTTGAAGATGTGCAGCGCACGGCCAACAACAATGTCAAGGTGGAAGAGTGCTGTAGCTCAAAGACGTTGCGCAGATGGCCGCTTGCAAGGTTCTTGGCGCGCCAGCGACAAAGCTGGGGGGGGGTTTATTGTACGAGGCGAAAGCTATGATTGGGGGGATATTCTCTTCTTGAACAAAAAACTCCGAGGCAGCTGAACCCTGTGCAGTACTCAGACCCTATGCGGCAAAGTCCCAAGCACAAGCAAGATTCAAGAGGCGACAGGCATTCCCGACTCCCGTTGACGCTCCCGTCACCTCAATCAAAATCATGCTCAAGCGTAGCGGGCAGTCGGCATCTTGGCATGCCGACCTGTGTGTGGACCGAGCGAACGGAACTGAAGTCTATCGCAGCCGACTCGTTTCTCCTTTTGCCTACAACACCAGACGATGGGCACGGTTTCAAGGGCCGATCTAAACAGAAGACTGCAACATCGAACTAGGCCTTCCCGGTCAAGCCTGGAGGAATAGACAGGGTATGATGGCTAAGAGTGCGGAGAAAGGTAAAGGCTGCTGCAGAGCACCTAAAATCGACGGCAGCTAACTTTCGACGGCCAGAGATTCTGTCATGAAGGTGTAGAATCCACTAACAGCAGCAGGTGGTCAGTCCATAAGTTCGGTTCGGAAACAACAGCATTCATTTCGCAGTCAGAATGATGCACACAGCATCAAGGTGAAGAAGGAAGTCGACAGACGAATGCGAATGCGAAGGGCACGGACCGCTAGCCCTTCTGGGGCTGATGTAGCGGAAATGCGCAGGGTTGCACGGAAGAGCGCATTGCGCGTGTTAATGAATGGCACGGTGATGTGTACATGTGCAAGGCTTCTTGGCTTAGGTTGCCTCGCCAGCAGCAGCCGGCAGATGAATTCCAAACGTGTCGTGACGACGACGACGACGACGACGACGACGACGACGACGGGAGCAAAAGAAGATGGTGGCGCTCTAACCGCAACGGGTAATGGCGGGTGTTGACCAATCATTGGGCATCCAGTACGATGGATTGCTGCGCGTATCAACTAAACCAATATAGGTGCATTTTGCCCAGGCGCTACAAAGAGAGAGAGAGAGAGAAGGAGAGAGAGAGAGAGAGAGAGAGAGAGAGAGAAAGGCGACTCAGGCTTTGGAGTGCAGAGCTTGGAGACGAGCCTCTGCTTGATCTGACTGTCATGGCAGGCTGCACTTGGCTGAGACTACTGATAGGTCAGAAGCCCTCGCCATCTCTACTCACCACCGCCATCACATTACATTAGCTGTGGCCTGCCTGCCTGGACCGGACTCTAACACAAGGCCCTGCCGCTCTCGGATCCGACTGTTCCCGTCCACTCGTCTCCTCTCGCGTTTGCTCTACTCAAATATCCTCTGCCCGGGCTTTGTTTTGCTCTGACGCTCCTTCTTTTACATTACTCTGCCTGACCATCGAACCTTTTCCGACTGTCGCCCCTGGACACACCTTATTTTCGCATAATGCCACCCATGGCTGACCCTTCCTCAACTTCCCATACCGATCCTTCGGTCGACATTCTTGACGATGAAAAAAGGCTCTCGTCCGCCGAAGACGTGGCGCACGAAAAGAAGCCAGCTGCTTCTGTCCACACGGCTGAAGTCTCAACCCAAGACGGTCGACCGCCTTCTACCCGCTCCGCCAGCGCTCCTTCGGACCCCGAAAAGACCCAGCGCCCAGCCGAAGGTCAAAAAAGTTACAACTTCATCAACGAGAAAAGAGAAGGCAGCGACGCCGCCACGCAAGACCGCGTTGGCGACCCAGATGCGCAATCTCTCAAATCACGCCCGTCGCAAAAGTCGCTCAAGCATGCAAAATCACAAAAGTCGTTGCGCTCTTTGAGAGACGCTGCCATTGGTGCTGGAGGCCCGATTGCCGTTGTCAACATAGAGAGAACTCCAAGCGAAGATGACGCGCAGATAGAACAAGACGAAGACGGTGTCGAGTATCCCGGCGCATGGAAGCTTGCTCTCATCACTGTTGCCCTGTGTTTGACCGTGTTTTGCATGGCGCTGGTAAGCTGACATTCCATCCTCGAGTCGTATGGCCGTGCTAATCCCTGCCCTAGGATAACACCATCATCGCGACCGCTATACCGAGGATCACAGATCACTTCAAGGCGTTGGGCGACGTGGGCTGGTACGGCTCGGCATATCTCCTGACGACTTGTGCGTTCCAGCTCATCTTTGGCAAGCTATACACCTTCTACTCCATCAAGTGGATATATTTGCTTGCCCTTGGTATCTTCGAGCTGGGATCTTTCATTTGCGGCATCGCTCCCACGTCCAATGCCCTCATTGTCGGCAGAGCAATCGCAGGTCTGGGAGCCGCTGGTGTCTTTTCTGGCGCCATTTTGATAGTCAGCAAAACGGTGCCCTTGCACCAGCGGCCGACGTACACGGGCATAGGTCAGTTTCCCTTTTTATTCGGTTGATTCGGCACTTTCTAACATAGACGCAGTCGGTGGCATCTATGGAATCGCAAGTGTGGCAGGGCCCTTGATGGGTGGAGCCTTCACCGATAGGGTATCATGGCGATGGTGCTTCTACATCAACTTGCCTTTCGGTGCAGTCGCAGCCGCCTTCATCGTCTTCTTCTTCAAGTCCCCCCGGGTCGTCAAGAACACGGCCGTGGGCTGGAGAAACAAACTCGACGAGTTCGACCTTACTGGAACCTTTTTCTTCCTGCCCGGAATCGTGTCTCTGCTGCTCGCGCTACAGTGGGGAGGCTCCAAGTACGAGTGGAAAAACTGGCGCATCATCGTCTGCTTTGTATTCTTCGCCGTGCTCATCAGCGTCTTCATTGCGATCCAGATCCAGAAGCAAGAGAAGGCGACGGTGCCTCCGCGCGTCTTCAAGAACCGCACCGTCTGGTCATGCGCCTACTTTGGCACGCTGCTAGGCGCCAGCTTCTTCATCATGACCTACTACGTAAGTCCATGCCGCTGTCGCCTTTCCACCTGTTTCCTAAAAAGACTGCTAGCTTCCAATCTGGTTCCAAGCAATCAAGGGCGCTAGTGCCGTCAAATCGGGCATCATGAACCTGCCCATGATTCTCAGTCTGGTCGTCTTGTCCATGCTCGCCGGCATCTCCATCACCTTGATCGGCTACTACGTACCCTTCATGATCGCCTCATCGATCCTCATGGGCATCGGCGCGGGTCTCCTGTCCACCTTCGACGTCGACACGAGCTCGGCCAAATGGATCGGTTACCAAGTGCTATTCGGCGCAGGCGTCGGGCTGGGGATGCAGCAGACGCTGATCGCAGTGCAGACGGCGCTGCCGGTGGCCGACGTGCCCATCGGCACGGCGACGATGATGTTCTCGCAGACGCTGGGCGGCGCCCTCTTCATCAGCGTCGGCCAAAACGTGTTCCAGAACCAGCTGCTCAACAACGTCAAGGCCAACGTGCCCAACAGCAGCCAGCTGCTGCAGGGCATAGTGCTCGGCACCGGCGCCACCGACATCCAGAACGTCATCCGCGACCAGTTCCCCGATCTGCTGCAGCCCGTCCTCAAGTCGTACAACGATGCCTTGACCGAGACCTTTTACGTTAGTGTCGCCATGGGCGCCTTGAGCTTGGTTGGTGCGTGCTTCGTCGAGTGGAAGAGCGTCAAGGGCAAGAAGATTGAAATGACGCCTGCATAAGGTCGGCGCTTCTATTCTTGAGATTTTCCTGTTTCCTTTGGGTCATTGGTACTGTTATTTACGCGATGTCCCTCCTCTTTGTGTCTGGCATACTGAAAGGAAAGAAAGCATCAATGGTAAGGCAGGACAGGACGGCGGCGGCGGCGGCAGCGGCGTCGCAAATAAGCAAGCAGGCAAGCAAAAAATGGCGGCGTTCACGGAGCAGGCATGCACTACTACATAGCACCATGTCAGCCAGGCGGATGGTTGTTCTTTTTTTTTTTCCCCCACTCATCACCTTCCTCGCTCATCGGACTGTTTTCAATGCATGCATCCATGTGTGTAGCAATAGCAATAGAATAACAACAGCATAGTTGAATAATTTCACAACAAAATGTTGTCGTCTGTCTAGCTGATCCAGGAACCATTGAGAAGAGGACGGTGACTTGTCTTCAAGTACCGCTACTTTCCAGCATTTTCGTCTTGATTTCAGCAGATTGCGATTTCCAGGTAATGTACACACAGTGTGTCTGATGTCATGGCGGGGCAGCAGTAAGGTTTGAAGCCAGTCAGCCAGCTAGCTACCCAGGTAAGGTAGTCAGCACGCAAACGCAGCAAGAATGGGGACAAGACAGGACAAGACATGACAGGACAGGGCGGGACGGGAAGAGGATTCCAACGACCAGGGCAGGACAGGTGCGCAAAGACGAGATCGTCGTTGACATGTTTCATATGCATTTTGCTGTCTTGCTTCATGTTCTCTCTTGCTGCATTGTGATCCCACTATCATTCTCGATCTGACCACCCAACACTGCTCGTCGTCGGTGCCATCTCATCACACCACCGCCGCCCTCCTTTTTGTTGGCTCGATTCGTACGCGCAGTCTAGCCTCATCATCTTTTTTGTCCGCATCTCGATACGATAAACCGCTTCTTCTTTTACGCAGACCCCTCCCTTTCACAACCCCCTCCCTCCCACCTGTCGCGCTCGGACATAGCGCCGTCCCGTCCCCCGTCCGCTGTCTCCGTCCCCGTTCAGCGTGAGGACACTGCGCCAAGCCGCGCCACCCCGCGACTTGCCGGAGCGCCCTCGGACCTCTCTTCCCGAGCCATGTGGTAGGTAGGTTGAAGAGGGGAAGAGGGTTGCATCCGCGGATTCGATGCAGTGATGCCGTCGTTTTTGGCTTTCACTTTGGCTTCTTCGATATTCTCGTTGCTTCGATCTCTTCTTTTGCCGGCAGCATCACTCTGCACCGCACCACGCCGCTGCTTCTGTCATCCGTGTGGTATCCAAAGATAAGGAAAAGCGCCGAACGAGAAACGAGTTTTTCCTTAACCTCCCCATCAAGCGCTGTAGAAAATACAAAATAGAGAAAAAGGGCCATCTCCCATTCATTCAGTCTCATCTCCTTGCGCTACGCCTCGAAGTATGGAAGCTGTTCTTCGAGTAGGGGGTATTGGAGTGTGAGGGAAATCCTCGTCATCAACACGTGGCGTTCTAGTCATACAAAAATACAAAGACTGGAAAAGAAAAATATTAATATATGCAATGCACAACGCAGAGGCTCAAAACCGTGCCGCAAGTATTTGAAGAGAATTGGGAGGGCATTGGACGATGCAACTTTCGACTCGGGTTCGAGCGCGTTGCGAGGAGATTCGAGCCGTGGCATTTACGCCTTCCACTTGACCTCGGACCAAGTTGCATACTCGTGTTTGAGGCTTTTCTGCACCCAGATGATGGTGATCCAGGTCCACACGCCGGCCCAGATGAATGGGACAGTCCACCCGACCTGACGACGAGTTAGCCCAATCGTGGCACTTCTTGTTCGAGGTACTCACCACATATGCCGCGTCTCTTTGGATGGTAAAGATTAAGACAGTCGTTACTACTGCGATGGCGCAAGATCCAAACGCCCAGAACACCGTCAGTCGGTGCAGCATCTGTCGAAACTTGTGGCTGGCCATGTATCTCAGATTGAAGCGCTGTCGGAACTCGGTGCCACCGCCACCATCGACGGCGACCACATCTTCAATGATGGAGTAGATGCCAGGCCGCAGAGGGGATCCAGCGGGAAGTGAAGAGATGCGCATTGGGGCTTTGTAGCCAGCAAGGCGTGCAACGTCCATGACGAGCAGTTCAACACCAAAGGCAAAACACATACTCGCCACGGGCATGGCAAGCAGTCGAATAGGAGGTTCTTTGGGGACAGTGCCGACAATGAGCTCAATCATGACGGCAATCCAGGCAACAGAGAGATTCCAATGGAACCAGTCCAGCTGCGCCGCGTCAGCACAATTGAATGGAAGCAGAGGGAGTGGTTGAATATTACGTAGAAGCGTCTTGCACCAATGACCCGACATGTGCTCCCCTTCTTCCACAGGCGGTGGAAGCGTAAAAAGTATTCGAAGATGGAAACGGAGCCGAGCGTGCCGGTGCTGATACTGAAGACGGCGTTGTGCGACAGATTGGTTCCGTACCATAGGCCAAAGTAGAGGGCGATGGGCGTGAAGATGCAATCTACAACGATGAGCGACCAGAACAGCGAAATGCTTTTCTTGCGGGTCCGTAACGAGTAATTGAGGTCTGGCGGGTGCGTAAAATCTGGATCCTCGTAGCGCACTTGGGTCGGGGCGTTGATTGCAGACGGAGGATGACCGGCGGCTGAGACCGGACGGCTAGGTGGTGCGGATGAGGTCCCATGTTCGCTTGGTCCGGTGTTCTGGTTGTTCTGGTTGTTCTGGTTGGGGACTTGAAGAAGACCTGCGATTGAGCCGGTGGGATCGTGAGGAGGCATGCTAGGTCGACGGTCTTGACTTCCTGCGCGACCTTCTTCGGTGCGGGCATAGTCGGCGTGGGCTATGGGTTCGTTGGCGGACATGGCGGCAGGAATGACCGGGGGTGGTGATGATGCAGAGGTCAAAGGAAGCAGGAGTGGTGATGGAAGCGGTCGGGCCAGGGAGCACGAGGATCAAGACAGCATGGAGGAGCGGTGGGTGGGTGGGTGGAAATTGGAGCGCTGGGGCGTTGGTCGTGTGAGGAGGAGGAGGAGGAGGAGGAGGAGGAGGAGGAGGAGGAGGAGGAAGAAGAGATGATGATTGAGTGGTGAACCGAGTGCGTGAACGTGTGCTGACGGCGGGTTGATGTTTGGGCCTGGCTGGTCAAGGTGAGGTGGGCCGCCGCATGACGTCGTTGTCGCCGAGCATCCCGGGCCGCTCACCTCAACTGGCAGACGCCGGATCGCGGAAGCTTTTGGGCAGGAAGGCTTAGGTTAGTACGGCCCTCGGTGCAGTTGCGTGCCTCGCAGGACCGTCCACCCGTCTAGCGGAGCTCACATGCATCTGCGTCCTTTCGCTGCGTCGGGTCGTTCTCAGTCTGCGCGCTCCAAAGCGTCTGGTCTGGTCCCAGGCACTGCCAGGATGTGAAGTAGACGGGATGGCCCACAATCATCCTCGACGTCAACGGCCACGCCTTGGCTTGGCTTGCTTCTGTTCCTTGGCCCACGACAACTCCGCTTATGATCGTCGCTCCTCCCGCTCACTCTCAATCGTCAAACAATCCCCATCCTCAGCCACATTCACCCAAACACCTACGACCCTGCATATTGCCCATTATCTCTCTCTCTCTCTCTCTCTCTCTCCCCCCCTTCCGAGTATGCAACGCTCGCGACCGCCATGCGCCTGCTCCAGCGAATCTGCGCCGTCCTTTGTCTAAGTCTCGCTGCTTTCGGCCTCGACCAACCTCAAGATCCCCTGCCCTTGGCATCGTCCGCGCGCGGCCCTCGCAATCGCACAGTCTCCGCCTCGCTCTTTGCTGAGCTCGAGGAGCTTGCGCGCATTGTCGACATCACCTACTGCGTCGGGCTTACAGGCCTAGGAATTACAAAGCCCTTCAAGTGCGCCAGCCGCTGTAACGAGTTTCCTGGATTCGAACTAATCACGGTGCGTGCTCTGCCCTCGCGATTTTTGGACGAGTCTCATTGTGTGCTAGGCTTGGAATACTGGGCCTCTGCTTTCCGACTCCTGTGGCTTCATTGCTCTGTCCCACAGGCCTGAACCGCGCATCATCATTGCGTTTCGCGGCACATATTCGCTGACCAATACCATCGTCGACTTGTCAACCATCCCCCAAGAATACGTGCCTTATCCTGGAGACGATGATTCGCCCAATTTCAAGCCGCCAAGGTGTGACAACTGCGCCGTTCACAGCGGCTTCTACAAGTCTTGGATAAATACCCGCAACAAGATCCTCAACGACATTCTGTTAGCCGCTGAAATGTACCCCAACTACAAACTCACATTGGTGGGCCATTCCCTGGGCGGCGCGGTCGCTGCGCTCGCCGCATTGGATTTCAAAAGTCGCGGATGGGATCCACACGTCACCACTTTTGGAGAGCCACGGGTTGGCAACCATGAGCTCGCGCACTACATTGACAAGCGTTTCAACCTCACGACTGACATGAACGCGACAGAGAGCAGATTCCGCAGGGTGACGCATGTGGGAGATCCAGTGCCTCTGCTGCCCGTTGAAGAATGGGGCTACCGCATGCACGGTGGGGAAATCTTTATTGGCAAGCCGGATCTTCCGCCAGCTGTTGCCGATGTCCGCCACTGCTCTGGCGATGAGGACGAAGAGTGCATTGCGGGGGATGATCCGCGCGCATGGGTCCCGGCCCGATTCAAGCTCTGGCAGCTTTTCTGGGCACACCGAGACTACTTTTGGCGGCTGGGACTCTGCGTGCCTGGCGGAGATCCTTGGAACTGGAAAGGCTGGCAGGCCGGGACGGAGATTAGGGAAGAAGACGAGCTGTGATTTGCGATAAGCGAAGCTTGTTGACTGAGTCTGAGATAGCTCCCCGACGGTCCTTGTTCGGAAGTTTGTCGACTGGGAACGGCGTCTCGTTGGCGTTTGCGCCGTGATGTTGGAGTCGTGATAGCTTGCAAACTAGGTTGTTGCTTCGACGAATGAAATGATGTTTGCGTCTCGACTCTTGCCAACCAGCATGATCCCACACGGCCAGAGTTGGACTTGGATGCGCCGACACGGCCTTTGGTTGCTGAAGCCTCGGTGCGACCGCCTCGCCCAAGGCTTGATTCATGACTCGGCGTTCTATCACGACGGTTGTCGAGTGCCGTTTGCGCAAGGACAACAAAACAGAAGCAAGAAAACGCCAAGGACCGAATAGTCCATGGAGAGGGTCACTCAGTGGTGGCGCATTGGACTACGAGCCGCCCTGGGTGACGGGACGCTTAACGTCCATCAGTTCACGTGTAGACGATCGCGTCGTGGAAAAAGACGTTAGGTTGTTGGGGGCATGTGTGCCTGTTGCGTGATCAAAACATATGTAGGTAGGTTGTGTGCCGTGCGCGCGTGTGGGCTGCGTCCCCCATGTCTTGTCTTGAGTTGGTGGTGGTC
The DNA here is from genome assembly GCF_038021145.1 of Phyllosticta citriasiana. Lineage (NCBI taxonomy): Eukaryota > Fungi > Ascomycota > Dothideomycetes > Botryosphaeriales > Phyllostictaceae > Phyllosticta > Phyllosticta citriasiana. Next base: position 578,336 of record NW_027117279.1, on the reverse strand, counting down.
ATTGCTGCTAGCGGACGGACCTGAGGCCTTCCCACCTGCACCGCATCGGCACGACGCACCAACTGCACCACCGGCTCCTCCACTCGCTTCCATCCAAACCACCAACCCTCGAACCCTCGACGCCCGTAAATACTCTAGTCGCCAGTCAATATCCAAAGCATCCATTCACACCTCTCGGCCCCGAGACTGCGCCCTATCACTCCAGCCTTCCCCCCTCCTCCTCCAAGATCCGCCGGTTGGACGCCTTTGCAATAGTGGCCCGCCCGTCGACCCAGTTTCAGGGTCTTGGTCTTGAGCCGAACCACATCTCATCTGCGCCCGCACGCCGACCGACTCTTCCCGTCTCTGCACCGCGCCCTGCCATCCTGCCCCAACCGCTGCTCGCCCACCTTGACGCGCCTTCGTCCAATACGTCCATCGCCACTTTTCCCTCGCTGGCGTCCCGCCAGCCTCGTCAGGCATGGGCAACGTCGGAAGCAGGCAGGGCGAGGGTGATCCTTTGTACCTGCGCGATCAGAACCGCTGTGAGTCCTCGCACTCCTGCGATCCAATCTCAACGCTGACCAAGTCCGATTAGTTTCGATCGCTGGACTGCAGATCACCAATTCGCGCAGTCGCGTCCTTTTGAATGTCACGCCCAATAGTTTTCCTGCGACTAGGTATTTGGCGAAAAGAGAAGCTGGCGATGATACCCCGGTGGAATATGTGCAGGTAAAGCCTACCGCTCGCGACGTCAAACAGGGCATCGATATTGACCAGACGACAATTGCAGGACCCGGAGACCAATCCCTCCTCACCTCCAAACTTTCTCATCCGCCTCCCAAACGACGAGGATCTATTTTTTAATTTCACATTTGTCGTGAGACAGACTCAAGGCCTTGTCTCAACCGCCCCGAACGTGCCTGTCACCACTCTTGCGCCTGTGGACACGGTGATCAACGGTCTCACTTTTGTATTCGCGCCGAGCTCCAGGGAGCTGGACAATCTGGTTACACGAGAGTTTCATGCAGACCCGAACCTACACAAGAATCCAAACGTGGAGCTGGTGGGCGACTACTCAACGGCCGGCAATCCCTCGGTTCAGTTTCAATGGTCGTGGAAATGGCGGCCACCGCGCACAATGGAAGATCGAGGAGGTGGATGGCGCAACAGCTGCAGTTTTGTGGAATACGACCCGCGAGCGCATCGTTTGGATACTCTTGCCAACTTTTCCTTTTGGGTCCAGAGCGCCCCGAAAGTCCTCGGCAGTCCAAAGTCCCCCTCTCCGCACCTCGAGCTCGCCGTGCCGCCCAGACTGAGGGTGCCTTCGGCGCAATCCATGGATTCGCGCGTCAGCGATTCTGATGGCGGCGACTTTAAGGAAGTCCGAGATCCAGCTTCGCCCATGATCGAGTCAATTCCGGAGCATAGCCTCGGGCTCGTGCCTTCTCACGCAACGTACAGCACAGCCAGCTCCGCGACAATCGCGAATCCTGTCAAGGTCGATCTTTCCTGTCAGCGACCTGGCGAAGACATAAGCGCGCTCGATGATGGGCCAGTCTTTCGCGCAAATTTGAAAAACTACGAGAAGAACACTGTCGACATGCGCGCCAAATGGAAAAAGGTCCTAAAGAGAGCGGAGGCGACTTTGGAGGCACAGATTGCTTGCAACACTGCGGTGTCTGAGATGATTGATGCTCTGAAAGACACGTCGAAACCAAACACGAATTCGGTGCAGCCGGCCATCGACCACTACTTTGACAAGATTGCCCGCGAGATTCTGGCCTATGAGAAGTTGAACACGATCAATGTTCAAAAGCTCATCATCGATCCCATTTCTAAGCTCTACAATGTGGACATCAAGCAGGCAGAGTCGAAGAAGAAGGATTTTGAAGAAGAAAGCAAGGAGTACTACGCCTATGTCAGCCGCTACCTGGGGCAACGGCAAGACTCGATGAAGGAGAAAAGACGTACCGAAACCGACTCCAAATACCAAACGAAGCGACGCAATTTTGAGCTCAAACGCTTCGACTATTCTTCGTATATCCAGGATCTCAATGGCGGAAGAAAGAACCAGGAAGTTCTCTCGTACCTCACGAGATACGCGGACGCGCAGGCCAAGGGTTTCATGGCCGCAGCCGACAAGGTTAAGACTATGATGCCGCAGCTTGACGCGTTGTCACAGGAGGTGAAGGAAGCCGACAAGGAATTCCAACTCCAAAGGGCCGAACGAGAGGAGAAGCGTAGAGCACTTGAAAAGAGCGGCACGGCGTACAAGGAGCCAGAGGCCACGGCTGCATTGCTAGCTCAAGCCCATGGCGGGGCGGCCTCACCAGAGCAGAATGGGGTGCCACCGGCCGGCAGCGCACCTCTGTTCAAGAGTACCGTGAGCGTCGTGCCAAGTGTGGGATCACCACCAGGGACAGCAAACGTTACACAAACCCCCGGATTGCAACCTGGGATAAGTGGTATGCCCGTTCAGGGAGGCAGTCCAGGCGCGAACAAGTTCAAGGGTATTCGAGATCTGGAAGACAAGGTCGCAGTTGATGGTGGTGACAACAAACACCCGCCTCACAAGGAAGGCCTCCTATGGGCACTCAGCAGACCAGGAAGCCATCTTGATCCCAAAGGCCTGAACAAACAAGCATGGCACAAGTGAGTAATTCGTCGCCACTTTTTTCGAAAAATATTGAGTGCTAATCGAGCCGTAGATTCTGGATCACCGTGGGCGAGGGAAAGTTGTCAGAATATTCGGACTGGAAAAATAAGATGAACCTCCACATGACACCCATCGACCTGCGTGTCGCGTCAGTCCGAGAGGCACGAAACTCAGAAAGGCGATTCTGTTTCGAAGTCATTACACCTCAGTTTACTCGAGTATATCAGACAACCAGCGAGGAAGATCTCAGGACCTGGATCAACGCCATCAACAATGCTCTCCAAAGCGCTGTTGAGAGCAAGGGCATCTCTGACCCTGCAGCTACCGAATCATTGGATCGTTCGACTCGCAGAGACATTGCCTCTGTTCTGACAGGGAAAAGCTCATCCTTGTCTGGTCACCGCGGCTCAGCAGGCGACAGGAAGGATAAGCCTGTTACTCGCCATGCTACCGTGGGTGACAGGCCGTCCTACCGTAGCCCTGAGCCCTCGGGAGAAGCTAACAGACTGTTGGAACAGATCCGTGAAGCTGATGCTGGTAACAAATACTGCGCAGACTGCGGATCAGAAAGCAAAGTCGACTGGGTTTCGATCAACCTTGGCATTGTCGTCTGCATTGAATGCAGTGGCATCCACAGATCACTGGGCACGCACATTTCCAAAGTCCGCTCTCTCACACTGGATGTCCACTCTTTCACGCCCGATATCATCGAGCTGTTGTTCAAGATTGGCAACCGAGTGAGCAACATGATTTGGGAAGCCACTCTGAATCGAGCAAACAAGCCTGGCCCCATGTCGACTCGGGAGCAGAGACTCAAGTTTATCAACCAGAAATATGCTGACCGAGCATTTGTCCAACCCATCTCCGCCACACTCTCTCACTACTCCACTCCAGAGGAGACTCTAATTGCGTCTGTCAAGAAGAACGACATTCAGAACGTCTTGTACGCCCTTGCCCTCAAAGCAAACCCGAATGCAACGGACAAGTCTCGCAACACGCCTCTCGTATACCTGGCCCTGTCTGCGGCTGATCCAGCATCACCATCGGCCGCTGCCTCTCCACGGGTCATATCACCGGCCTCATCACCTGGCCAATCGCCACCGCCACAACCAACGCATGCCCCACCAGCACCGCCAGGTGTCCGCAAGCCATTCCCCGTTGCGGAGCTCCTCATCCAGAATGGCGCCGATCTCCCAACAACCCCGTCACCGTTTCCGCTCACTGTTGCCGCACGATGTTATTTGGAGCAAAAGGAAGACCAGCTCACAGGCCGGAACCGCCACGGTCAAAACGGCAATTCCGCTGGGACAAGCGCAACTAGTGCCCATGGGGGCGCCAACAGCGACATTGGTGAGGGCAGTATCAGCAGCAGCAGTGGAATGGGACTCGCATCGACAGGTATAGGAGCCGGCGGTGTTGGCTTTGGTGCTGGAGGCGACACGCTGACGGCGTTGCCCCAAATCGCGGGAAGCAGTGGATCACCGCCCGAGCGCAGCAGAGAGCGTGATGGCAAGCTTCAAAAGAGAGTGAGCGCCAGCGGGAGGCTGATGAGGAGCGAAGAGGGTGGTGGTTCCTTTGGGACAGGGAGTGGGAACAGGCGGATGTTCTGATGGTGCCGACTTAATTGCGCTTGTTCCAAAGCCGAGTGAGGGTACAAACAAGGAACTTTTGGGGGTTACGCTCGATCTTCAGTGATGGGTATATGGTAAACGACAAGTCATGCCCATCACTAGAACGAGGTGGTAAGCGGCAGGAGACTACATGTAAGAGGTCGTGACTCATTGTCCGCCTTCGCATCAGTCTTGGCTTGAACCAGCAGAAAACGAGCCTGCATGCACGTTTCTACCCCTCAACCCTATCCTACTCTTGTCCTTTCACTCGAGAGTACCGGCACCGCGCTGTCAATAGCGCACACGTATTTCTTTTCGTATCAATGTGTTTTCTTCATCGTATTTCATTGGTTCAGTGGGTCGGGTCAGGTTCGGTCATTCACCATGGCGAGACGGTCGGATGAGTGAAATAATCTGGAAAGATGTCTGCACGAAAGGATGTAGGGCAGGTCCTGTCGATTTTCTCTGTTGTCTCCTTGTTTGGGACTCCTTTTCCCTCGGCTCTTCTCCTTTTCCGCTGCTACACACGGCGGAACGGCAATTCAATGGATGGCAAGATGGCCGCACGAAACCTGAAGTGACGGAACTTCCCTTGCGGATTGGGCCATGGCTTTGTCAAGTCTCTCGGGCGATGGATCGAAGGCTCCTGGTGGAAGAGCGGGTAGGCACCAGGAGATGTAAGAAGTGGAAAAGAGGAGGAGCAGACTTGATCGATGGATTGATTGGGCTGGCGTTTCAGTGGCTCATCGGATTTGTGATTGGATCGATTGGTGGGCACTTGGATTGGATGTTCGCATGTATGCGCAAAGACAAAGGGTCTGCGTAGTCTGAAGGTTTATTGGCATCGCCTTCTCATTGTTGCTGCTTTTGAGCGGCTTGGAGTAACTGAATAATGTTTGGAAAGAGCAAGGCAGGCAATGGCTGGGCCTTGAATCACATATTGATCATCATGTCCATCTTCGCTTGGCCCGACTGTACCTCCGTTGAGCTTTGCTTCTTCGAAAAAGTAGAATGGCGTGGATCGATTGAGAGGTCCACCGCGGTCTTCTTCTTTTGCTATTAACGTCATACATTTATCATTATTATGAAGTATTTTCACTTGATTATCTTGATGCTGCAAGCAGCCACGTCTGGCGTGCTGTAGTGAAATTGGTTATCGATAAGCGATTTTGCGGAAAAGCCCACCGTGCCGGAAAGACCGACAACTCGGCGCCCGCAACGACCACACCAATCCATTCCTCTCCCTCTGCCTCGACCCGCGCCCCGGCGACCGTCCAAACCCTACCTCGACGCCAATTCTCATCGCTTTACCTTTCTCACGATGCCGGCGCCGACCAACACCCTCCTCATCGAGGGCTCATTTGAGGAGCTCGCTGACGAACTCGCACAATACCTTGTAAGACAACGAAATATCGACTTGGCACAACCCGCGCCGAATCTGCTCTCTGACGCGATGTCGCATTTGTAGGACGCCCTGAGGAAGTCGCAAGGCGAGGAAAACTCGGCGGTGCAGTCCGAAGTCGCTCAGCTGCTGGAGGAGAACAAGAAGGATGAGGTGCTGAAGAAGCTGGTCACGGCGGGTGCAGCCCTCAACTCTGCACCGGAAAAGGGTGAGCGCTTCAAGCCAGATTTTGGAGACGTTACAGAAGCTGACAAACAGCCTCAACCCAGAATTCGTTGCGGCATACAACCTTTTGATCCACCTCGTAAGGCAATCGCCCAGCAGCAACGTCTACCTCCCGCCCATCTGCAACAACCTGACCAAGCCCATCACTTCGTCCCCCGCCAACAGCTCCGGTCTTGCGCTTTCCGTCTTGACCACCATCTTCAACATTCTCCCCGCGGACAGCGAGAGCAGATATCATGTGTTTTTGGCCGCGCTCCGCGTGGTGCGGTCGTCTTCCTACTTCGAGTCCCTCAAGCAGCAGCTGAAGAACATCGACTCGTGGATCGCCCAGTGGGATGTGGAAGAGGAGGCGCAGCGCAAGCTGTTTTTGGCAATCTCCGAGGCGGCCCAGGACAATGGTGAGGATGAGCTTGCCTACCAGTACCTCATTCGCGCGCTGCGCACCATCGCCTCCGAGCAATCCAGCACGCAGGAAGCGCGCGATCTGTCCATCCGCGCACTCAAGACGGCCCTCATGCACCCGACGCACTTCGACTTCCAGGACCTGACGGCGCTCGACAGCATCCAAGCCCTGCGCAAGTCAGACCCCGTTCACTTTGAGCTGCTCGAAATCTTCACGTCGGAGCACCTCGAGGAGTTCAACGACTTCAAGGACGAGCACCCCGAGTTCATCACCAAGGAGTCGCTCGACGACGACGCCCTGAACCGCAAGATGCGCCTGTTGACGCTCGCCTCACTGGCCGCTACCAACCAGGCGCGCGCTCTCCCGTACGCGCACATTTCCAAGGCCCTCCAGATCCCCGCCGAGGAAGTCGAGATGTGGGTCATTGACGTGATCCGCGCCGGCCTCGTCGAGGGCAAGCTGTCCCAGCTCAACCAGACGTTCCTGATCCACCGCTCCACGTACCGCGTCTTCGGCGAGAACCAGTGGCGCGAGGTCGCCTCCCGCCTCGACATGTGGCGCAACAGCCTGACCGGTGTCCTCGGCGTCATCCGCCAGGAAAAGGAGAACTTCATCATCCAGAAGGAGCAGGAGCTGCGTGACGCCGAGGCCAAGGCTGCTGCGGCCGCTTCTGTGAGCTCTGGCGCCGCCGCTCAGGGTGGCAGGAGACAGGGCGGCGGCAGGCAGCAGCAGCAGCAGGCGCCTGTTGCTACTGAGCCGGAAGAGTAAGGGAACTCATGTAGGGTTTCACGAAACAGGCAAGAATTGTTTTCGGTTCATCGTCGCCGCGGGCATCTTCGGGTCTGGTTTTTATCTTTGGATGATTTTTCGGGACAAGCGGGACTGCAAATGGTTCCTTTTCCCGAAAAGTTTACTGGTGATGTCCACGTCGGATTGATTGTATGCAATCAGGAGGGATTTGGTTGACGATTGCATTCATAGCTATCAAGACTTTCGGCAAGGAAGGGCAAAAAGAAGAGCAGCGACGATAGAGCGCGAGTAGTCGAGCTGGCACCACGGTGCCACTGTTACAAATTTCGCTTTTGATTTTATGTGGATGGACATGAGGCCAGAGATGTGAAAAGTGGAATGCAATTATGCACACGAAGCACGCATGATTGCTGCCTGTGTCCAGCAATATCACATCTCATCGAGAAATTCGTTTACCTATTCCAACCCCTATTACCATCATTTTACTTCAACCCACCCCCCTTGCCACCAAAGCCGCCGCTGTCCTCGATCTTGGGCTGACCCTTCGTCCGCTTCTGCTGCGCCGCCTCGTGCTTGCGAAGCTCCTCGGGCACGCGCGAAATGGACGACTTGCTGAGCATCTGTTTGAGATCGTACCTGAGCGACTAGTCAGCATTCGAAGTATCAAGAAGAAGACGACGACAGGGGAAACATACAGGACATCGGTATCTTCGCTTCCCAGGAAGGTGATGGCAACACCGCTCTTGCCAGCACGACCGGTACGACCGATACGATGCGTGTAGCTCTCGATATTGGTAGCCATGTTGAAGTTGACGACGAGACTGACGTCGGGCACGTCGATACCGCGGCCGGCAAGGTCGGTGGCGACGAGGACGTCGACGGCGCCGGAGCGCAGGCTGGCGAGGGCCGCCTCGCGCTGCTCCTGCGTCTTGGAGCCGTGCAGCGTGACGGCCGAGAAGCCCATGTGCTTGATGTCGCGCGCCACGGCGTCGCAGTTGCGCTTGATGTTGACGAAGACGATGATGGGCGGCGTGAATTCCCCACTGTGCAGGATCTCTTGCAGCCGCTTCTTGCGCTTGTCTTCGCCCGACACGAATTCCACCCGCTGTTCGACCGTCTCGACAGCTTCGCCAGCGTTGCCGATGGTCACGATGGCTGGGCGGCGCAGGTATTTGCGCGCGATGCGTTCGACGGCCGGCGGCATGGTGGCCGTGTACATCATGGTTTGGCGGTAGCGGTCTTTTCCGCCGAGATGCTGTGACATGACCGCAGTGTTTTCGGCTTCGTCCGTGTCGGGCTTCTCGTTGCCCACAGGGAGGGCGTCGAGGATCTTGTTGACAGGTTCCTCGAAACCAAGATCAATCATGCGGTCAGCTTCATCCATGATGACGTAGCAGCATTGGCTGAGGACCAAGACACGCCGTTCGATACAGTCGACCAGACGACCAGGGGTGGCGATGATGATTTCGGCACCGTCCCGCATGTTGAAGGCTTGCTCTTCGATCGAATGACCACCGACGATGGAAACACAGGTGAATCCAAGAGGATGGGCAAACTTCTTGGCCTCGATTTCGATCTGCTGGGCCAATTCGCGAGTGGGTGCCAGAATGATGGCGTACGGACCGTCGTTCTTGGTAAATTCGTTCAACGGAGGAAGCTCTGAAATATAAACAAGGAGAGGAAGGAGGAAAGCTGCCGTTTTGCCGGAACCAGTGACAGCCACACCAATGAGGTCGCGGGACCCAAGGGCAATGGGAATAGCTGCGCGCTGGATGGGAGAGGGCTCGACGTAGCCCACGTCCCTGATGATGTCGAGCAGACGCTTTGGCAGGCCAGATTCCTCCCACGAGCGCATAGGATTGGGGATCGAGCCACCCTTGGTACTGATGTTGAAGTCTTCTTTAAAGATACGCCAATCCCTTTCGCGCATCTGGTCCAGTCTCTTCTCGCTCCAGTGCATCTCCAGAGCAGCACGGCCGTTCTCCTCTTTCCTTCTCCTCTCCATCTCGAGGATCTCAGCCGCACGCGCTGACCCTGCCTCCTTGTCTCGCTCCATCAGCGCTTGGGTGTAGCGTTTGGTTGCGCTGTCCACCACATCGTCCGAAAAGCCTCCCAAACGACCTCTGCCAAAGAAGCCTGCCTCTTGCCGTGATTGATACAGCGGGTTGTAATCGGCGCTGGTGTCTTCCTCGGCATTCCACTCAAAGTTAAACTTCTTTTCCGTCGTGCGCTTGCGCTTCTTCTTGGCCGAGAAGGTGGACAAGTTTTGCTCGGCACCCATATATCGTTGTCTAATCAAGGCGGCCTCTGCATCCTCGGGATTTTGCCTCTTGTCTCCGGACTTTTCCGCATTCTTCGAAGTTGTGGTAGGTTTTGGTGGCGGCGGAGGTTGCATGTCGTAGCCCTTGTTTGGAAGGTGATCCCTCATGGCTCTGGGGCCAGTCGGGATGGCGGGTTTCGCGTGGCCATTGACACCATTTGCCTTAGTGCCATTCTGGACGGGGCCATTCGTTGAGTTTTTGCTGAAGCCTTCGCGATCGGTCTCCCGACGCTTCTGCTCTTCAACTTCCCTCTGCCGTTTCTCGAGCGCTAGCTTCTCTCGTTGAGCTTTACTCAAGAATTTGGGCTGCGAACATAGTTGTCAGTCATATGAACAGCGGTGTGAAGTTGCACTATATATGCCTTGTAAACAATATAGAACGGGTCAAGCTTCGAGTGTGCTGCGCTTACCTTTGCGGCTGCCGCATCTGCCTCTCTTTTCTTTTTGAGAATTTCCTCGATGCTGAGCGGATCCTTCTTTGGCTTGGGCGCTCCCCATCCTTTCTTCTTCGGCAGTGCTGGTGCTAGCTCTGGCTCGAGAGATTCCGTCGGAGGCGGTGGCGGAGGAACATCGTCTGGCGGAGGAACAGCTGGCGGAGGCGGTGGTGCGATGTCTGCAGGGGGAGGCGGAGGAGGAACACTGTCCTCTGGCGGAGGTGGAGGGGGCACAGCGCCGTTTGAGTCCACATCCATCTCTGCTTGGTAAAGTTGTAGTCGCAGGAGATGGTGAAGGTACGGGTGGTGTAGAAGCTCAGCGGCGGTTGGTGACGGCTTGGCGCGATTGGTCAGTCCGCTCCGCGCTCCCACCTCAGGTCTGAACGAAAGATCATGGTCGCCCAGATTGTCTGAGAGAGCTTAAGATTGAGCCATAATGTTGGTATATCATGCTGAATAGAACTGAAAAGTTCACGAGAAATGAAATGGAGCCGATTCTGCCCTTGAATTTTACTGTAGTCTGCACAACCATCCGACTAACGCCAGAGTAGATCGCCCTTTGCCGTTTCCACTGAGTGCGATGCGTGGATTCTCTTGATATTGGTCGCTTCATCAACCAAGACAGACGAGCACAGCAAACGCCCAGCCATAGTACACGACTGCACCATCCCAAGACATTTTGCAAGTAGACCATCATATCCCTCATTTCGGCCACTTTGTCCAGCCCTTGCCATGACCACGCTGTTCCAGTCGTCAGCTTCATGCCCAATCGATATGGCAGTACCAAAAAGCATACCAGCTTCCATTCTTGAATCATAGCCGGCATGTTCATCATGGCCTCTCTTCTCTTGTCCAACTTGCTCTTGAGGTTGCGTTCCCATTTGTGACCCTTGGCCTTGTAGTCCATTCCTTCTTCGACACGAGCAGCCGCGGCTCTCCTGATTTCGGTCGGCTTTTTTCTCGAGTAAGGAAGCAGGTCTTCCACACCGTACTTGGCGGCCATTTTGCACAGCTCAGCCTGGCGACGAAGCGAGAAGACGGGGCCTTGCCAGCGCTTGGTGACGGCATTGAAGCGCGGCATGAAAGGATTATGGCGGTAAGGCAATTCGGTGTTCTGTAGTTCCTCGAGTTCCCGCAATTGGTCGGGTGGACGGATGGTGAGCCACTCCTTCGGAGGGGGATATCTTTGGAAGAATTTGAGTAGTCGCGGAGGGAGGGTCTTGGCTAGGTCGACATATTTCTGCGGCGCAGACGCCATGGCGGGCAAAGGGTGTGATGGTGTAGGGTGAAGGTGGTGGCATGAATATGGTAGATCTTGAAATGCACTTGATGCGCCGCGGCGCCGGCCTGGTCGAAGCGGGCCGTGCGCGGCCGACCCAGCTCCAGCTTACCCACCTCCATCTCGCCGCGTACTGACGAGCTGCCTGCTTGACCACATCACCAACGACAACATCCGATCCAGCATCTTCTTCTCCCATCACAACCCTTTCTCCCGCTCCTCTCGCGCTCCTCTGCCATCCACCTCAGCTTCTCGTCTTTCAAACTTTGCGTCACGCCAGCGACACAGCCATGGTAAGCTCCCCATACCGCCATGTCCTCAAGCTACAACTAACACTACACAGGCGTCTCCCTTTAGCATAAGTATGTCCCACGAGGAATAGTGACGCGCAGATTTCTAACGATCATTCCCCACCAGACGGCGGCGCCTGTGTCGCGATGGTAGGCAAAGACTGCGTGGCCATCGCCTGCGACCTCCGGCTGGGCATGCAAGCCCTGACGGTATCCAACGATTTCCCCAAGATCTTCAACTACGGCTCCGTGTACCTGGGCCTAACGGGTCTCGCCACCGACGTGTCGACCGTCTCCGACCTCTTCCGCTACAAAGTAAACATGTACCGCCTGCGCGAGGAGCGCCAAATCTCGCCGCAGACCATGGCCAACCTCGTCTCGTCGACCCTCTACGAGCGCCGCTTCGGCCCCTACTTTGTCAGCCCCGTCATCGCCGGCATCAACCACACCACCGGGAAGCCCTTCATCTGCGGGTTCGACAGCATTGGCTGCATTGATTTCGCCAAGGACTTTATCGTGAGCGGCACGGCGAGCGACCAGCTCTTTGGAACATGCGAGGGCTTGTGGGAGCCGGATCTGGTGAGTTGGATTAGCTCGGAGGAATTTGGCTCGAGATGGAGCTAACAGACCCGCTTTCAGGGCCCGGAGGATCTCTTCGAGACGGTTTCGCAGGCGCTTCTCAATGCCGTGGACAGAGATGCACTGTCTGGCTGGGGTGCACACGTGTACATCATCGAGAAGGACAAGGTGACCAAGAGGCTGTTGAAGGGCAGGCAAGATTAAATGCACATCGAGGCGGATCGCATTTGGGGGGCTATTGGGGGTTATCAAGTCGAAATTCCCCAAACAAGAGGTGTTACGGTTCATCCATAGCTTCAAGTGGAGCAAGTTCATAATGATCACCTTGAACTAGACAATTACCCGGGCATAGGAGAGAACAGGTACAGCATGATAGAGAAGCATGCTGACGAGCGGAGCGAGAATAACACCACTTTCATGACAAATGACCGCCGGATATTCAGCTTGCGGCCGCAAATATAGGTATCATTGGAAACAATGGAAACAGTCGCCATGCCCATCAAATCCCTCCAACGAAACCACAGTTGCTAACTGATCTTATTCCCAACCAAAACAATGAAGGCTTATGAATAATCCGACTGCTCAAGCTGCCGACCAAACGCCACTTCAATTCTCATACCAGCCCTCTCACATGGCCATGTGGTCGTCAAACCACCCCATGTCGCCCTCATACTCCCTCACAGCTTGAAATGCACCGTACTGGTTCTCCACTGCCGCCTTGTAGACCGGATCCGTGCTCTGCGTGTACAGTCCTTTGGCCGCGAGTCCCTCATCGTACTCACGCTTCGACAGCATTTCGTAACCAGAAAGCATGTAGGGCTCGGCGTTGGAGTGGGCGGCATGCTGCTGCTGCATCTGTGCAGATGTTGTCAAAGGAAACTGCTGATATTGCATCCCGTGATGCGGCATATTGGCGCTACCGCCGCCGCCGTTGTAGTTGTTCTGCACAGGGACGGGGAGTGGCGAGGCGATGCTGCGGGGCGATGACATGATCGAGGCAGACGTGCCGTCGTCGTCGGTCATGTCCATATCACCGGGGCCGGCTTGCCATTGGTGGTGGGGTTGCTGCTGCTGTTGGTATTGGTATTGGTATTGTGGCGTCTCATGACCAAACACCAAACTCTGATTCTGCTGCCCCTGATTCTGCCCATGTTGCGAGCTCCCGCCTTGCTGCTCCCACAGCTCTTGAAAGCTCGACTGCTGCTGCTGTCGCTGCGCAGCAAATGGACGCGGCAGCATTTGACCCAACGCTCTACCGACGCGCCTCTCCTCGATCATCCGGTCGTACCGTTCGCGCGCCAGCAACTCCTCTTGCTCCAGGCTCGTCGCATTGGTCCAGACGTCGTCATCGGCGGCAGCGGGCAAGGTGATGCGCCATAGCTCGAGCAGGCGCAGTTGCTGATCCGGCGAAGCGGCGCGGAAGAGACTTACTTGACCCGGCGAAAGAGCTGATGGATCAATGCTGTGGCGCTGGAAGATTTTGCTGTCATCGGCAGAGTAGTTGTTGGAGGTAGTTGTTGCAGATGGAGAAATGGGGGCCGTGGTGGTGGGAGTTGGTTCTGAGGAAGCGCGCGGAACGTGGGACGTGTGGGTATAATGCGTAGAGGCGTAAAAGATGGGTTGGGGGCAAACAATGGTTTGAGTAGCTTCTTGCTCGGGGTACTCTTGCTGCTGCTGCGGTTTCCCCTGTTCCGATTGGGGCTGTGATGGTGGTTCAACTGCCGCAGAGGCCTGAGGAGCAGGAGAATTGTTGGAAATGTTCAGCCTCTGGTCGAAGAGCGCGGCAAGATCTTCTTGCTGCATGATGCTTTTCTGTCTTGATTTTTTCTCCCTGTATCCTGGATTCGACGGTACGCTCCCTAGGCCTGTGGAGATGTATTCGCACTAATTTGAAGGTGTTAGTTGCTGCAAAGATGCCAGAACCTCAGGCTTACGTGGTTGCAGGCGTGGTTTTGAGAAAAGACAGAAGCGGAGAAGGGGACAAAAGTAGTAGATTGACAGGAATAGCAAAAGTGGGCGACTGATAGAGAATGTTCTTGGACCATGTGGTGGACGCCACTGGTGGTGGTAGTGCAAGCGGACTGGAAGACTAAAGCAGCAGTGGCTGTGCCTCTAGATTGAGCAACGCCGCGCGGTCAAAGTCAGTCAGGTCAGGAGGCAAATGAAGGAATGGCAAGACGTGAATTTGACAGGTTGGTTGGGACCAGATGGCTTTACAGGTGAGTGTTGTTTATTTTATTGCTTGCTTGTTCCCTGTGACTGCGGCCGGGTGGTTCTGGACCTCGAACTTCCTTTCTTCGAGGGCAAGCCACGCGAGGCCGGTGGAGGAGAAGCGCGGCTTTGTTTGCCTTTTGGGTTGACGGTGGGCGGCATCTAATTAAAAACTTTGGTGTCGTGGGAGAAGAGGGGAGTGCAGGAGTGATGTAGGTCCTCTGCTGGTGGGAATCCAGGCAAGATATGCGTCATGCGGGCGGTCGGAATCGTGGTGGGGGGCCAGGGAGACTTGATACGCGCCTGCCTCCAATCACATGGCGCTCCGCCACGTGTGCTAATGAGAGAGACGCCCATTCCCGCGTCGCCTTGAATCAGAACCGATTCACCTTCGTCTTCTCATCTCACCTCCAACACCTTGTCATGTCTTTTCCAGAGCATTACATGCTTCGATCAGTCATTCAACTTCTCGAGTACTCCTCGGTCTAAGGCCGCGACCACTGTTACTTTGACAGCCGCAAACTCTGGATTTGCCCTCGTTGTTTGCAACTCTGCCCATCAGGTTACCACCTGCATATTTCGACGCCCAAATGTGGAGCCACCACTACCCAACTCTCCACCAGCAAAGTCGATCACAGGAAGAATAAACAAGGTGAGGAAGTAGAGCAATGGTCAATCTCTCACCGCCAGGCACGAGGGAAGAAAAGGAAAATATTTCGAGATTAAAGAAATTGGCTGAAGGCCACAACGGCTTGGAATGTGAAATAAATTTCCAATTTGCCCTCGAAATTAGAAGCAAAATCATGCTATTGCCTGCAGCCATAACCGCTCATTCAGTCATCGCTCTTGGTCCCAATCATGGTAGTGTACTAGAGAGGGCGCTATATACAACTGTGATGACAGCTTAAGGATTCTCCAGAGGAGGTCTCACAGCAAGGGAAAGCGAATCATTAAAAAAGTCAAGAGGCCTTTAGCATCTTGAAGGAATGGGAGAAAATTTGGTTGGTGTCGTGCGTACCATCGCCATTTTCGAAATGTTACACCACATCGCCAGTCGTCGAGTGAAGCAGTGCCTCAAGAGAGCCGAAGAAAGATGGAGGGAAGCGCAGATTGAAAAAGATACAGTCAGTCGCGGCAACAAAACAAAATGTCATGATGAGGGAAATCTAAAATGCGAGGAAACGGTAAACGACCATCCCGCCAGATCATTGGAATGCAGCGAATTTCGTCAAAGAAGGATGGAATGAGCACAGTAAACACGGAAAAACTCACGTCCCGTAAAACCAGACGTATCCCGACGACGGAATGATGCGAGTAGACATCGACCGAGGAACTGGACCGTATCCTTTGGTGCAGTCGAACAAAATACGACCGATAACGTGGTGACTGCTTGCTTGCTGAGCCACGAGGGCCGCGTAAAAGGTACATGGACATGGAGCTCACAGCAAGGCTCAAGGCTTACCGCCGGCTGGAACTCGACCTGTGTCGGCTATGTCTGCGTGCGCTCTGCCTGTAAGGACTTCCGCTCGCAGTAGTCCCAGTCCCACCGCCACCAGGGCGCACACCAGGGGAGCCCTCGAACAGGTCTTCGAGGTATGCGCTGGGTGTCCGACCTTGGCGGGGGGCTGCAAGGTTGAGTGAGCTCGACGACAAGCCAAGGCCGGCAGTGCCATGTATGCTGCTGCGGTCCATGGCGTGACTACCATGGAAAGGTTGGCCATAGAGGTAAGGACTGCCGCCGAGCGGGGAGCGCGGCTCTTGAGGCGGCCCATCGCGGGACGTAGGAGGCAGGCCGGGTGATTCTGGTGGAGAGGGAGTGAAATAGTGAGAAGGGACGCGGGGAGTGCCTAGTGCGGAATGGGTGCGCGGCGCGCTGCTGTCTCGATGTCCTGAATTGTAGTAGCCTGAGGGTAGGTAGGCTGAACTGCGGTTTGCGCCATGCGTGCGAGTTGGCCCATCAGCTGTTGGGGAGAAGAACAAGGATGCCTCGGATGGAACCATGCGCGTCTTTTCCAGTGCGCTGGCCTTGTTGGACTTCATATCCCCGAGGTTGAGCGCACTGCCTCCGCTAACCGGATTGTAAGAGGTTCCATTGCCTTTGCTGTTGTAGAGTGTGCTTGTAGGTCCGCGCATAGTCTTGCTGTCTGTGACGCTGTGTGCGACGGCCGCCTTCTTGACACTTCGGTGAAGAGACCAAGCCAGCATTCCACGCCAGGCCAGAATTGTGGCAGCAAAGAGCCCCAGTATTGCGCCGACTGCGATGAATACAGTGCCCTCTGGATAATCCGACTTTTGCATGAATGGAGCATTTGCCAGATTAGGAACAGTGATGGTTGGGATGCTAGCGCCGGCAAGAGTTGGCAGGTCGGAGGGCCTGTACGACGAGGTCGCAGTATCGGTCGATTTGGAGTCTGTTTTTGAGGTGGCAGTCGTGGTCGCACTGCTTTCTTCAGACGTCGTGGTACCAGTTGCGGTTGTCGCAGCCGTTGTCGTCTCCGCTGTTTTGGTTCCTCCAGTTGTGGTTGCGCCGGTAGCCGTCCCAGACGAGGTTGGGCCCTGAGCGAAGGCAAAAGCAACCAATGTCAGCAGGAGGAGCAGGAGGTGGAGAAAAGCCCTGTGACACGTTAATATGCCGGAAGAGTGCAGCGACATATTCTGCAACGAACCGCATGTTGGGCGACTTGGCAGCCCGAGGGCGTCGATGGAAAGCGTCGCTGGTAGAGCGAGGAAGAGTAGAGGTGATGAAGCTGTCGCAGAGGGGAAGATGGACGTCGGGTCAGATGGCGGGACTGGAATGAGACCAAGCCCAAACGAACGACAGGCGACGTGGTACGACGAACTCAGCCGGCGAGGAGGGGAAGGCGATGCAATGCGCGGCGGGAGTTGTTTGTATTTGGCCGGGATATTCACAGTCGGAGCGGCTCCCAGGCTAGCGCGAGGCCCAACGCGACCAGCGTCCTTGATTCTTCGCCGCTTGAAGATTATCGCAACTGGAGGGTGTTCGGTAAGGGTAGGAGTATGCAGGGCAGACGCACGAGCAGGCTGGAGTGACGGGCGGATGCAGGTAACCTCAGTGAGTGGGACAACCAAGACGTGGAGCGCAGACTGACCTGACGATGTTTCTCCAGGTCCTGTCGACTGGCTCTGATCAGCAAGGGGGGCGCCGCTCCGCAACCTAAGAATAGCGGCTGGGCGCAAAGTGAACCGAGCACTCTCTCCAGCCGCCGCTGCCCAGCCGCCCAGGCGACTGCATGTCGGGCCCTTCTCGTCCTATAATCGGCGATGAGCTAGATTAGATCACATCAGATCAGATTAGATACGACGACACCCGGACGCAACCAGAAAGTCGTCGGCTTCACACAGTACTTGCACTCCAGCTCCACCTCGACGCCATGGGTATCCAGAAGCGCACCCGCAAGTTCGCCCAGACGAAGCGCATCATTGGCCAGCGCGATGCTCGCCTCAAGAAGAACCAGGTCGCCGCAGACGCCGCCGACGCCAAAAAGAAGAGAGACGACGTTGTGCGCGAGGTCCCTCAAGTCTCGTCCTCTCTGTTCTTCCAATACAACACGGCTCTAGTGCCTCCTTACAATGTTCTTGTCGACACTGTAAGAATTTTTCCAAATGCTACCCACCAACACGCAAACTAATCACCAGCAGAACTTTCTTTCCCACACCGTCCAACGCAAGCTCGAGCTCCTCCCCGCCATGATGGACTGTCTCTACGCAAAGTGCACGCCAATCATCACCTCCTGCGTCATGGCCGAGCTGGAAAAGCTGGGCACCAAGTACCGCATAGCACTCAGGATAGCCCGTGACGAGCGCTGGGAAAGGCTGGAATGCGACCACAAGGGAGTCTATGCAGACGATTGTAAGTGCTCATGGTTCACGTGTTGCGCTTGCCTACTGACTTGTCCCAGGCATCGTCGATCGAGTGCAGAAACACAAGGTCTACATTGTGGCGACCAACGACCGCGACCTCAAGCGCCGCATTCGCAAGATCCCCGGCGTGCCCATCATGTCGGTGGCACGCGGGAAGTACGTAATTGAGAGACTGCCCGACGCTCCTGAAAAATGAAGGCGCATATCTGGCAGTCTCCGACTGCTCTCCCGACCCCGGCTATATCCAGTTCTGTCAGCGGGAAGCGCAAAATCTGCATTTACAAGGCGTTGGTTGCACATTGGGTCGTCAAAAAGTATGGCGGCAGGCGCTCAGGAGTTAAAACATTGATCTTGTCCACACGACACCAAGGGTCAAAACCAGCGGATATAGGCAATGAGTCTGCTCACATGATACCCAATCAGGGCAAGGCAACAGCACGACATGAAGACAAGGTCGCGTACAGGAACGGCCAGCTAAGCAGGTTGCGATTTAGGGAATGCATCACAAGCGCCGCGCTTTTCATGTAGCGAGCTTTCGATTCAACACAGTGACTTGGAAGTGGAATGTGCACCCGTATCCTAGATTAAGACGCCATGTGAAATGCAAAAACTCTGTCCATCGCGACACCTCGCCACAAGAACGGCCGTTGGAGTTGTTTATTCCCTGTCACCGTACTCCGGGCCATGGAACAGCCTTTCCCCCATGAGTGGTTGGCGCATTGTCCGTGGAAGACATCTTGGTAGATTGCAACTCGCAAGGAGTCAGCCATGAGGCTTGCGTTTGGTTCATTTGGCGCCTTTCTGTGGGTCGCAGCGGCGCGCTTCAGCCGTTTTTGGGAAGATAGAAGAAGTGACATCTATTGTGAGGCACTTCACATGAAATCGTCGCTGTGGCTGATCAGCAAAATTTAAGATTTTGGGTAAAGCTCTAAAGACTTACTCGCCAAAGTCGTCATCATAGGCAGCCGTGTCCGGCTTGTAGGCAACGTCGCGAGACGCATTCAGATTGACCTTGGTCTTGGCAGCCTTGCTCTTCTTGCCGCCCTTATCAGCCGCCTTCTCCTCCTTGAGCTTCTCGTTCGACAGAGTAGTCATTCCGCTAGCAATCTTCTTGATCTGGTCGCTCGGGAGTTCCTTGGAGATTTGCTTGCAGAACTCTTGCAGGAAAATAGCGTACTGAGGCTTCTTGGAGTTTCCAACAAGCAGAGGCACCAGAGTCTCGCGCAGCTTATGAAAGTCGTCCTTGGTGGTGGGGTTGAAAATGGACAGGGAGGAAAGTTCGACAGTCTTGGTCGGATCGGTCTTGTCGGTGAGGGTGATGGCCTTGTTCGTGGCGCGCTTCTTGCCCATGGCAACATCGCCGAAGAGATCATCTTCAGCTTGCTTGGGGGCCCGCCTGTCGCCAACGTCCATTTCGCCAAAGAGATCTTCAGCAGCCGCAAGGTCGGCGTCCATTTCATTCTTGCGAGCCTTCATGCGGCGAGTGGCCTCATCTTCCTCGCTCTCGTAGGCATCTTCGGCCTCTTGCTTCTTTCTCCTATTTTCTGCGATGCGATCCTCAATTCTCTTAGACTTGCTCTTGTGGTTGGCTTTGGCTTCAGCCTCTGCCTTGGCCTTGGCCTCTTCGGCGTTTTTGGCCTTCTCGCGTTCGGCTTCAGAGTCCTCCTCGGCGTCCCAGGAGTCTAGAACCTATGGCGAGGTCAGTCCGAGTATCGGAGGTGGGATGCGCAAGCGTACGTCGTCGTCCTCCTCATCGTCCCACTTGTTGCGACGCGCAACGGGTGCGACGGGGGTGTCTTCTTCGCTTTCATCGTCTGTTGCAAGAATCGCGGTCAGCCAGAGCCATGACAGTGCCAAAAATCAGGGTTCGCTGCGGAGCGGACAAGAAATTAGGACAGGCGGAATATGTGACGTACCCCACTTGCTTGGAGGCATCTTGTCGTTTTTGACGCGGTGAGATTAACTCGAATCCAGACAAGAAGCGAAAGTCGAGGGGCAGCGACCGAGGTTGAGGGAGAGTGCGGAGTTCCGAGCGAAAGGACAAAAGACTGGAGTGGATGCGGAATTTGGACGATGAGTTTCTCAAAGAGGCGGCGCCTTGTCAGAGTTCTGACCGGGAGTTACCCTCGCTAAACTTCGGGCATCCTCAGCCATGACTGCATGGATTCACATGCCCAACCCAACAGCCTCAGCCTTAAACAAAGCCAAGTTGATTTTTTTGACGCTATTCTGTAATTCGTTGTACTGACAATGCCACTAGCAGTTTCTGTCATCCTTCTGCGCCATTGAAGTCAAGCACCATGGCCGCGTTGTCCGGGAGCTGCTGCCTCGCGGGTCCTATCTCGCACCAATTCAACTTGCCCATAGCCACATGTCTTTCCATCGTTGTATATTGACCGGATCGTGACAGGCAAGGGCTTTTGTTCGCGGGTCCACGGTGTAATCAATGAGAGTAGCGGAAGCGGTATGTCTGCAGGTATGCAAAATTGAATTCAAAGAGGAGGCTGGCCATTTCGTAATGGAAGACCAGCAGGAATCATTTGCGCATGTCTTCGATTAAGCTTCTTTCGAGAATTCCGTCAAGAAGGGAATGTCTATTGACCCGGATATTTTTCCACCTGACGGTTGGACCTGCCCCGTTGAAAGCACTGTTCCCTGGCTGCTAGACAATGGTCGAACCAGCCGAGAACGAGATACCTGGCCGGATTACCGCTCAAACGCGGGTCGTGCAAACTAAGAGTATGTCATAGTAGGAAGATTGAAATTTGTGCAGATGTGTAAGAGAGAGGTTCTTCGCCTTTGGCATGCTAAAATTGTGGCGCCACGGCACGAGCTCCAGCAGCGTCCAGCTTCCCCGATGACGTTGCAACGCCTTAACAAACAACGTAGGTACCTGTTGCTGTGATTGACCACAGACTGATGAAATTCGACTGATTTGAATTTCTCAAAGTGCTCTTCTTCACCAAATGCCATTGGTTTGCTCTCCAGATAGCAGGGCCAGAGTTGGCGTTGGTAGATTTAATTGCCAAAGCTGCTGCCGAGTGTGTAGGGAACTTTGAGTTGGGAATTCCGACCAGGCCATAAATTGATTAGCCCATGCATCATTTGGTGTTCTTAAGACACTCGAGATCAGAACCAAGGGTGGAGTCTGAATGAGTTTGTTGTTGTTCGTGGTCAAATGCTCCCCCGAAGTTGGCGCCAAGGTGCAGCTCCCGCTGCCTAGTCGGGCCTAGCGCAGTTTGGCCGTAGCTCGCCGCCAAAGCAACCGACTCCTGACAGTACGCTACCTTGTCCTGCCAGCATCACCTCTATTCCGCACCCAAACCTCTCCTTCTACCGCGACTCACTTACCCGCAAGTTGGGCGCCTAGCTTGTCGGCTTTCTTCTTGTTGATTCCCCTCTCCTTACCTAATTCCCGGAGGTGTCGAGACGTGTTGATGAGCTGGCTTTTCCGAACCGCAATCCCGCAAGCTAGTAGCCATGGCGCCTCTTCCCATTAAGTTTTCCGAGCTACTCCAGGTATGCTGCGCTAGCTGCTCCGGTATGCACAAGAGCTGACAGTTGAATCTCGCAGTTGACGCAAGTGGACATCCTCGTACGTAGACCGCTCCGCGGAGGAGACTAACCCCAGAGCTTTGCGCTGACCACCATGTAGCCTTCGTCGATAGGTTTCAACTCGTGTGTAAGTTGTCCCGGATGACATAAACCTCTATCTCAGGATGCGCCATTGACACGTCTGCTAGACCCTCGAGTCAGATCATTACATTTGCGTCAGGCAGCAGACCGACCAGACCGCATCCCCCGAAGTCATCATAATCGACCTCAAGAATGGCAACAACATCATCCGGAGGCCCATCAAGGCCGACAGTGCCATCCTGCACTGGAACAAGCAGATTATAGCGCTCAAGGCCCAGCAGCGGACACTCCAGATTTTCGACCTGTCGCAAAAGGCCAAGCTCAAGTCTACTACAATGAACGAGGATGTTGTTTTCTGGAAGTGGTACAGCGAGACAAGCCTGGGTCTTGTTACGGACAACTCGGTCTACCACTGGAACATCTTCGATCCGAACCAAGCGTCGCCCGTCAAGGTATTCGACCGGAATCCCAACCTGGCTGGATGTCAGATCATCAACTACCGCGTCAATGACGAGGAGAAGTGGTCAGTCATTGTTGGAATCTCTCAACAGCAGGGTCGGGTTGTTGGTGCTATGCAGTTGTACTCGCGGGACCGCGGAATCAGCCAGAACATTGAGGGCCACGCCGCGGCATTCGGAACTCTGCGCCTGGAGGGCGCGCCGGCAGATACCAAGGTCTTTACGTTCGCCGTGCGAACTGCAATGGGTGCGAAGTTGCACGTGGTAGAGATTGACCACCAGGCCGGTAACCCCACGTTCCCCAAGAAAGCTGTCGATGTTTTCTTCCCCCCGGAGGCCACGAATGACTTTCCGGTCGCGATGCAGGTGTCGCAGAAGTACAACGTCATCTACCTGGTCACCAAGTACGGATTCATCCACCTCTACGACCTGGAAACTGGCACTTGTATCTTCATGAACCGAATCTCGAGCGACACCATCTTCGTCACGGCGCCTGACTCAGAGTCGTCTGGAATCGTCGGTGTCAACCGCAAGGGTCAGGTCCTTTCGGTCACCCTTGACGAAAACACCGTGATACCCTACCTGTTGCAGAACCCTGCAAACGCGGAATTGGCGTACAAACTGGCTTCACGGGCAGGTCTCCCAGGTGCCGACAATCTGTACGAGCAGCAGTTCGAGAACTTGCTGGCCTCTGGTCAATACGCCGAGGCGGCAAAAACGGCAGCCAACTCTCCTCGCGGATTCCTGCGCACTCCCCAGACGATTGAGCGATTTAAGCAGGCCCCTGCTCAACAAGGTCAGCTTTCTGTGATTTTGCAGTACTTTGGTATGCTGCTCGACAAGGGCAGGTTGAACCAATACGAGACTCTGGAACTCGTTCGCCCGGTCTTGCAGCAAGGCCGCAAGCACCTCCTGGAGAAGTGGTTGGGTGAGGGCAAGCTGGAATGCTCTGAGCAGCTCGGCGACATTGTCAGGCTTCACGACTTGAACTTGGCTTTGACCATCTACCAGCAGGCCGGCTCTTCTCAGAAGGTTGTGGCTGCTCTTGCAGAACTTGGCCGCTTTGACGAAATTCTGCCATACGCCAAGCAGAGCGGCTACACCCCTGACTTCACCGTCCTGCTCCAGCACATCGTCCGTGTGAACCCTGAGAAGGGCGCCGAGTTTGCAACTGCTCTGGCAAAGGAGGAAAGCGGACCTCTGATTGACATTGACCGCGTGGTCGACATTTTCCAGTCCCAGGGAATGGTGCAGCAATGCACTGCTTTCCTGCTCGACGTTCTGGCACCGAACTTGCCGGAGCAGGGTCACCTGCAGACGAAGCTGCTGGAGATGAACCTCCTGAACGCTCCTCAAGTCGCAGATGCCATTCTTGGCAATGAAATGTTCTCTCACTATGACAAGGCCCGCATCGCTTCGCTTTGCGAGAACGCTGGCCTTTTGACCAGGGCCCTGGAGCATAATGATGACCCTGCTGCAATCAAGCGCATCATCGTCCAGACAGACAAGCTTCCCGAGGAGTGGCTTATCAACTACTTCGGCCACCTCACCGTGGAGCTCTCCCTGGACTGCCTGAATGAGATGTTGAAGGTCAACATTCGCCAAAACCTGCAAGCTGTTATTCGCATTGCTCAGAAGTACTCGGATCTCTTGGGTCCTACTCGCATCATTGACCTCCTGGAGAAGTACCGCACCGCGGAAGGTCTGTATTACTACCTCGGTGGAATCGTAAACCTGAGCGAAGACAAGGACGTTGTCTTCAAGTACATTGAAGCCGCCACTGCCATGGGTCAGCTCAACGAGGTGGAACGCGTTTGCAGGGAGAACAATTTCTATGACCCTGAGAAGGTCAAGAACTTCCTCAAGGAGGCCAAACTCCCTGAGCAACTTCCCCTCATCATCGTTTGCGACCGCTTCAACTTTGTGCATGACTTGGTCCTGTATCTGTACAAGCAGCAGCAGTTCAAGTCCATTGAGGTGTACGTTCAACGTGTTAACCCCTCTCGGACTCCGGGAGTCATTGGCGGTCTTCTGGACGTCGACTGCGACGAAAACATCATCAGGAGCTTGCTGCAGTCTGTCAACCCCGCGTCGATCCCGATTGATGAGCTTGTGTCCGAGGTCGAGTCCCGCAACCGCCTGAAGCTGCTCCTTCCGTTCCTCGAGGCTACCCTCGCTAGCGGCAACCAGCAGCAGGCTGTCTATAATGCTCTGGCCAAGATCTACATCGACAGCAACAACAACCCTGAAAAGTTCCTCCGCGAGAACGATCAGTATGACACTCTGACTGTCGGCAAGTACTGCGAGGCTCGTGACCCCAACCTGGCATTCATTGCGTACCAAAAAGGCCAGAATGACTTGGAGCTCATCAACATTACCAATGAGAACTCCATGTTCAAGGCCCAGGCCAGATATCTGTTGGAGCGCTCCGACCCTGAGATTTGGGACTACGTCCTGAGCTCGAACAACCTCTTCAGAAGGTCCGTTGTTGATCAGGTCATTGCCACTGCCGTTCCTGAGTCTCAGGAACCCGACAAGGTCTCGATTGCGGTCAAGGCCTTCATCAGCAATGATCTGCCTGGCGAGCTGATTGACCTGCTGGAGAAGATTATTCTCGAGCCTTCTGCTTTCAGCGACAACCCAACCTTGCAGAACCTGCTCATGCTCACAGCTGCCAAGTCTGACAAAGGTCGTTTGATGGGCTACATCCAGCAATTGGAGCACTACTCCCCTGATGATATTGCTGCCCAGTGTATTGAGCTTGGCATGTACGATGAGGCTTTCGAGATTCACAAGAAGCACAACAACCATCTAGAGGCCGTCAGCGTCCTCGTCGACCACATTGTCAGCATTGACCGCGCTCAAGAGTATGCGGACCGTGTCGACTTGCCGGAGGTCTGGAGCAAGGTTGCAAAGGCCCAGCTCGATGGTCTTCGTGTGACGGACTCGATCGAATCCTACATCCGTGCTCAGGACCCGTCGAACTACAACGAGGTCATCGAGATTGCCACGCATGCTGGCAAGGACGAGGACCTGATCAAGTTCCTCAGAATGGCTCGCAAGACTCTTCGCGAGCCTCCGATTGACACCGCCCTCGCCTTCTGCTTTGCTAGGACCAACCAGCTTGCCGAGTTGGAGGACTTCCTGCGTGCAACCAACGTTGCTGACGTCGAAGCCTCGGGTGACAAGGCCTACGAGGAGGGTTACCACGAGGCTGCCAAGATTTTCTACACCAGCATCTCTAATTGGGCCAAGCTTGCAACCACTCTCGTCCACTTGGAAGACTACCAGGCGGCCGTCGAGTGCGCCCGCAAGGCCAACAGTACCAAGGTGTGGAAGCAAGTCAACGAGGCCTGTGTTGCTAAGAAGGAGTTCAGTCTTGCCCAGATTTGCGGTCTCAACCTCATTGTTCATGCCGAAGAGCTGTCGGACCTCGTCAAGCAGTACGAGAGGAATGGCTACTTTGATGAGCTCATCTCCCTCCTCGAAGCTGGTCTTGGTCTCGAGCGCGCTCACATGGGCATGTTCACGGAGCTCGGTATTGCTCTCTCCAAGTATCACCCCGAGCGCGTCATGGAGCACCTCCGCCTTTTCTGGTCTCGCATCAACATCCCCAAGATGATTCGTGCTTGTGAGGAAGCTCACCTGTGGCCCGAGCTTGTCTTCCTGTACGTCCACTACGATGAGCCCGACAACGCGGCCTTGGCCATGATGGAGCGCGCTGCCGACGCTTGGGAACACCATTCTTTCAAGGACACGGTCGTCAAAGTTGCCAACCTGGAAATTTACTATCGTGCTCTCAACTTCTACCTGCAAGAGCAGCCATCTCTTTTGACGGATCTGTTGCAGGCCCTGACTCCCAGGATTGACGTCAACCGTGTTGTCCGTATGTTTGAGAAGTCGGACAACATTCCCCTGATCAAGCCATTCCTCCTCAACGTCCAGACTCAAAACAAGAGGGCCGTCAACATTGCGATCAACGACTTGCTCATCGAGGAGGAGGATTACAAGACGCTTCGGGACTCTGTCGAGAACTATGACAACTACGATGCGGTCGAGCTTGCCCAGCGCCTGGAGAAGCACGACCTTGTATTCTTTAGGCAGATTGCCGCCAACATTTACCGCAAGAACAAGCGCTGGGATAAGTCGATTGCCTTGTCTAAGCAGGACAAGCTGTTCAAGGATGCCATTGAGACAGCCGCCATGTCTGGCAAGCCGGACGTTGTCGAGGAGCTTCTCCGCTACGTAAGTGCAGTGTCCAAGTGTTGTTGCACATCAGCTGACGTGTGTACAGTTTGTCGACATTGGCAGCCGCGAATGCTACGTCGGCATGCTTTACGCCTGTTACGATCTGATTCGCCCCGACGTCATCTTGGAGGTGTCGTGGCGTAACGGCCTCCACGACTTTACCATGGTAAGTTGCGCAAGAGGATGACTGCGGTTGGGTTGTGAAACTGACGTGTCTTAGCCATACATGATCAACTTCCTCTGCCAACAGACGGCGACGATTGAGCTGCTGAAGAAGGACAATGAGGAGCGCAAGGCGCGCGAGGCGTCGCAGCAGAAGAATGACGAGAGCACCTCTATCCTCGGAGGCTCACGTCTCATGCTCACGCAGGGTCCGAGCACGCCGGCTCCAGTAGCTCCCTATGGACAACCCAATGGAATTGCGCCGCAGACCACGGGCTTTCGCCCTTTCTAGGCGTTGACGAACGCTTTCTAGGCATTGACGGGGGTTATGCGAACAGACCAGCAACTGCCACGACCTTTTTGCTTTCGTTATGACGGGCCGTTCTACGGAACGATGAGGTGCTAGGTCACGGGCTTTGCATGGATTTGGTCTTGTTGAACGGGAATCGGGGCTTTCTTTTTCTCTCACTTCGGGTTCCGTACAGGGCAAAGCGGAGGGGAAATGTACTACTGATGAGCGTTGACGAAGGGAAAGGACGTTTTTTTTTTTTTTTTTTTTTGCATTTTGAAAAAGATTCACACTTTGAACTGTATTCTAATTTGACTGCTCCTCGTTGGGACGGTAAATGATGCATCTGATTTCTGATTCCGCTCGTCGACGACGACGACGTGGTGGTGAAGGTGGAGTTGCCAGGCGAGCTGAAGATTGGAATGCCGCGAGTCAGCGGTATCAAGTGGGTGCGGGATTGAGTGGCAGACGTGTTACAGAGAAGATCGCGATGAACTGGAGCTGGACACGGAGAAACAAGACAGCATGATACAGATAGTTGGCGGAGTGTTTCGTTGAGGGTCACGGGTCAGACGGGAGACCTGCTGGCGGAGCGGCTCAGGACATAGCGGGCTTGGCATGGGATGGACTGAACAGAGCCACCTCAGGAAATACGGAGTACGGAGAATGGGATGCGTGCGGCGACTACGTGGACCGGGTCATTTTTGAAATGGATCAATGGTGGTTGTGACGACTCCACCATTGCAGCCGCGATCGACGCGTGGATGGACACAGGCGCAAGGGGGCTCATGCGAGAATACACCGAATACCGATGATGACTCTTTTAACCCCCTCGCTAGCCGAAGCAAAGCGGCCATCCGAGGGAGTCAGTGAGAGCTGGACGAAGGGAAGGCCGAGGAGCGCGAGAGGCGTCAAAAGTAGCGGCCGCTCAAGCTGCGGCGCGGGCCAAAGCCAACCGGGCGACGCGTATGAGGTTGAATGGAAAGTCGAATTGAGTGCTGAATGACATTGACGACTGATCCAGGCAATTGTTACCTATCGATGCGGGCGGCCAAAGCTTCTCTCACTGATGCAAGCAAGGTGTTGTTGCTCGAGCTTTGCTTTTGACTTGTAGCTACCCCCCCTCCTGCCCACCCTGGCACACCTGGCCCCCGCCATCAATACCCTCCCTCCCTACGTCAATAGAAAAGCCCGCCGCGCCCGTCTTGCTGCTCTCCTCCCGACAACCCTCTCGCCCTTCCTCGCATCCGCTTCATCTTCTCAATCCCTCATCATGTCGGACGGCATCTGGACCGACAGGCGTCCCAGCCAGGCTGTGGCCGTCGTTGACGACGATGACGACCATGTCGACAAGAGGAACTCGGTTCACCAGCGGTTGCGCGCCAACAGCTCCATCATGCAGCTGAAGAAGCTCCTGGGTGAGTCCATTTCATTGTTGCGCCCGCCAAACTTGCATGCTTAGACCAACTCAATAGTCGCCAACCGTGGTGAAATCCCCATCCGCATCTTCCGTACCGCCCACGAGCTGTCACTGCACACAGTCGCTGTCTACAGTTATGAGGACCGCCTCAGCATGCACCGCCAAAAGGCAGACGAGGCCTATGTCATTGGCAAGCGTGGCCAGTTCACGCCCGTGGGAGCGTACCTTGCTGGCGACGAGATCATCAAAATTGCGCTGCAGCACGAGGTCAACATGATTCACCCAGGCTACGGTTTCTTGTCTGAGAATGCCGACTTCGCTCGCAAGGTGGAGAAGGCGGGCTTGATTGTGAGTGAGCTCTAGCTTTTATTTACGAAATTCTGTTCGCACCGTCATAGGCCGCCGCTATCCACTCCCTACCTAGCGCGCCCCCCAGATGCCGCATGTGGTGCTGCAGCATTGCTCTGCGCTGCCATCTGCTTGGCGTCACCCCGCCAAGAGCCTCAACACCTGCACCGCGAGCAAGATCCAGCTGCTGACCGTGACACTATTATAGTTTGTTGGCCCCAAGCCCGAAACAATTGATGCGCTCGGTGACAAGGTCTCGGCGCGCAAGGTCGCCATTAGCGCCAATGTGCCAGTCGTCCCGGGTACCGAAGGCCCCGTCGAGAGGTACGAAGAGGTCAAGGCATTCACCGATCAATATGGTTTCCCCATTATTATCAAGGCTGCCTTTGGCGGTGGTGGCCGTGGCATGCGTGTCGTGCGCGACCAGGCGAGCTTGAAGGACTCGTTTGAGCGCGCAACTTCCGAAGCCAAGTCCGCCTTTGGCAACGGCACCGTGTTTGTCGAGCGCTTCCTCGACAAGCCCAAGCACATTGAGGTCCAGCTTCTGGGAGACAACCACGGAAACGTGGTGCACCTGTACGAGCGTGACTGCTCTGTCCAGCGTCGTCACCAGAAGGTTGTTGAAATCGCCCCTGCAAAGGACCTGCCTGTTGAGACGCGCGATGCCATTCTCGCCGACGCCGTCAAGCTGGCCAAGTCCGTCAACTACCGCAATGCTGGCACTGCGGAGTTTCTGGTGGACCAACAAAATCGTTACTACTTCATTGAAATCAACCCCCGCATGTAAGTTGAGGAGAAGCTCAGTTTCGCGTTTCGGAATGACAAACTAATGCCTGCGCAGCCAAGTCGAGCACACGATTACCGAAGAAATCACTGGCATCGACGTTGTCGCGGCCCAGATCCAGATTGCTGCGGGAGCTTCGCTTGCACAGCTTGGCTTGACCCAGGACCGCATCTCGACCCGTGGATTTGCCATCCAATGTCGTATCACCACCGAGGATCCTGCAAGCGGCTTCAAGCCCGACACGGGCAAGATTGAGGTTTACCGCTCTGCTGGCGGTAACGGTGTTCGTCTTGACGGTGGCAACGGTTTTGCCGGTGCCGTCATCACACCCTTCTATGACTCCATGTTGGTCAAGTGTACCTGCCTTGGTTCCACCTATGAGATTGCCCGGAGAAAGATGATTCGGGCTCTCGTCGAGTTCCGTATCCGCGGTGTCAAGACCAACATTCCCTTCCTTACTTCTCTTCTTACCCACCCCGTCTTCATTGACGGAAATTGCTGGACGACGTTTATTGATGATACCCCCGAGTTGTTCGCCCTCATCGGCAGTCAGAACCGCGCCCAAAAACTGCTCTCCTACCTCGGTGACCTCGCTGTCAACGGCAGTCAGATCAAGGGACAAGTCGGCGAGCCCAAGTTCAAGGGCGAAATCAAGATTCCTACTCTTCACACCAGCGACGGCAAGGCCATTGACACCACTGACCCTTGCCCTAAGGGTTGGAGAAATGTCATCCTCGAGAAGGGACCTGAGGGCTTTGCTAAGGCCGTCCGCGCTAACAAGGGCTGCCTGATCATGGACACGACCTGGCGTGATGCTCACCAGTCTCTGCTCGCCACTCGCGTGAGGACTGTTGACTTGCTCAACATTGCCAGGGAGACAAGCCACGCCTACTCCAACGCATGGGCGCTTGAGTGTTGGGGTGGAGCCACCTTTGATGTGGCCATGCGATTCCTCTACGAGGACCCCTGGGACCGCCTGAGGAAGATGAGGAAGCTCGTACCCAACATTCCGTTCCAGATGCTCCTGAGAGGTGCAAACGGTGTCGCCTATTCGTCCCTCCCTGACAATGCCATTGAGCACTTTGTCGAGCAGGCCAAAAAGAATGGCGTCGACATCTTCCGTGTTTTCGATGCTCTCAACGATGTTGAGCAGCTCGAGGTTGGTGTGAAGGCTGTCATCAAGGCCGGTGGTGTCGCAGAAGCAACAATGTGCTACTCTGGGGATAGTGAGTGTCCTCCCAAACCCGTTTCTGTTCTCCGTTCTCCCTTGTTCTTCTTCTCCCCCCGTTGTCCCATATCCGTCACCCGCCACAGCTAGGGAGCATTCGTACTTACCACCCTCGACTTTGGGTGCTAACAAGTCTTCAGTGCTGAACCCTCAGAAGAAGTACAACTTTGAGTACTACATGAGCCTTGTCGATAGGATTGTTAAGATGGGCGCTCACGTCCTCGGTATCAAGGACATGGCTGGTGTCTTGAAGCCAAGGGCTGCCACCAAACTCGTCGGAGCCATCAGGGAGAAGTACCCTGATCTGCCTATCCACGTGCACACTCACGACTCGGCCGGTACAGGTGTTGCTGCCATGGTCGCTTGTGCCCAGGCTGGCGCCGATGCCGTCGATGCCGCCACCGACAGCATGTCTGGCATGACCTCCCAACCAAGTGTTGGTGCTATTCTCGCCTCGCTCGAGGGTGGCCCCCATGACCCCGGTCTTGATGGCCACGTCATTCGTCACCTCGACAGCTACTGGGCTCAACTCCGCCTCTTGTACTCTCCATTCGAGGCTGGTCTCACTGGACCTGATCCTGAAGTCTACGAGCACGAGATTCCTGGTGGTCAGCTTACCAACCTCATCTTCCAGGCTACCCAGCAAGGTCTTGGCGAGCAGTGGGCTCAAACCAAGAAGGCCTATGAGGAGGCCAATGACGTTCTGGGCGACATTGTCAAGGTCACTCCCACTTCCAAGGTCGTCGGTGACCTGGCTCAATTCATGGTGTCCAACAACCTGTCCAAGGACGACGTCATTCAGAAGGCGAGCCAGTTGGATTTCCCTAGCTCTGTGCTTGAATTCTTCGAAGGTCTTATGGGCCAGCCGTACGGTGGATTTCCGGAGCCCCTCCGCACGCAAGCTCTTCGCGACCGTCGCAAGATGGACAAGCGTCCCGGTCTATACCTCGAGCCCATCAACTTCGAAAAGGTCCGCAAGGATCTCAAGGAGAAGTGGGGTGGCGCCAGCGAATCGGACGTGGCAAGCTACATCATGTATCCCAAGGTCTGGGAGGACTACAAGAAGTGGCAGAAGCAGTATGGAGACCTGTCTGTCCTGCCGACTCGCTTCTTCCTTTCCAAACCTGAGATTGGCGAGGAATTCCACGTCGAGCTCGAGAAGGGCAAGGTCCTCATTCTCAAGTTGCTTGCAATTGGACCGCTCTCAGAGCAGACTGGTCAGCGCGAGGTCTTTTACGAGATGAACGGAGAAGTCCGCCAGGTCACTGTCGAGGACAAGCACGCTGCCATCGAGAACACCAGCAGGCCCAAGGCTGACATCAACGACAGCAGTCAGGTCGGCTCGCCCATGGCTGGTGTCGTGGTCGAAGTGCGCGTACACAACGACTCTGACGTCAAGAAGGGTGACCCTATTGCTGTTCTCAGTGCCATGAAGATGGTAAGTCGATCAGGTCAAGGATGAAAAAATGAATGCTAACAACTATGACAGGAAATGGTCATCAGTGCACCGCACTCAGGCAAGATTGGCTCTCTGATGGTCAAGGAGGGTGACTCGGTCGACTCTCAAGACTTGATCTGCAAGATCGTCAAGTAAACGCTCCTGAGGCAAAAGCGTCCCGCAGGAGTTTGAAGGTGGAAGGTGATCTGTGGCATCTCTTCCTATTTTGGCCCGCCACAACTTGGATAACTTGCATCGACACTATGCTTCCTATGGCAAAGCCGACGGCCCGTCCCACAGCTGCGGTATCAAGTCAGCGCACGGAATATGTGCTTGGAGAAATTCGAAACAAAAACGTGGACTGGAATGGACGACGACGTCTTAGAACGCACGGCAAACCCGAAACATCGCAGAGGCAGCCGGGCTGTTGATGACAGCGGTTTGTTTGCTCGGCTCGCACTTCCCTCTTTCCATTTGGCTTCCTGGAATCCCTCCGAGTCACGACCTTCTATTCATAGCACCCTAGAATACATATGGGTTGGAAACGATTTCTTTGTGTCGTCGTGCCACGTTGAGGTTTGACTCACTCCTGAATGCTCTCTGTGTGTGCCATGCCGAAAGCGCAAGAATGATCACAAGCCGATCCTCTGTTCTTTTTTGTATCTTCGCAGCGTCTATGTCGCACTAAACACTAAACCTTCACAGCATCTTTCCCGATCAAGCGCCAGCGTCTTCACTGCTCAGCCGTCCAACGCATCGCACTACGGCCGCTGGACCATCTTAGTTTGTTTTAGCGCGGCGCCTCACCAGCGTGGCTATTGACCCCAAACCACCATCTATGATCCATAACCCTCGACGTTTATGCGCCTCACTTTGCCAGACATCATCAGCAATAGCTAGCCGCAGAGAAAACCATGATCGCGAGCTCTAATCTTGATGGCGATGACGATGGCGGCGATGGGCGTGCCCGGTGTTTCTAATCATCAACCGACTTTGACAACGACTGGCTGGCTCGCAGACATGTCGCCTGTCTGCCTTCTGTGGCTGTCGGTTCATCCATATGCAATTAACTACTACCATTCGCTCTTGCTGTGCATGAATGTTTGCCTGTAAGTATAATACCTACATGCTGCACTTGCCCTCGACCACGGCACCCCCCAAACCAATCAAAATCCCAGTAAACAAAAAACAAAACAAAAAAAAAAAGATCCTAACGAATTGGAAATGCTGAGCAAGGTAGGGAGGTCGACTGAGGCCGGCACACCCCTGCCTTTGCATCTGGTTCGTTCGCGGCTAGCACGTGTTGGTTGCGTGGATGTGCGTGGGCGGGAGGGCATCCATGAAATTATAATGATGATGATGATGATGATGGGGCTCTTGGTTCATTCTTAGTCGCCATCGTCTGGGTGCCAATGTGATCGTGATGGGTGTGTGTGTGTGTGTGTGTGTGTGTGTGTTGTGTCGAAGGGAAGACGTGGTGGAAAGATGACGATGATGATGTTGACAAAGACATTATTTTTACATCAAGGTTCCTCTCTATTTTTTTATTTTATTTTAATTTTTTTTTTTTGTCTCGTCATCGTTCCAGATTCCACGTTCTTGACACCCACACACTCGGCACTCGGTCAGTTCCACGGGAAGGAAAGACCAAACTCAAATATCTCCATCGTTCATGAGTAGCCAAGCACCGAAGAAGCCCTACCTGGGTCGAAGAAACAAAGGAGCTCGCGCGCACGAGGGCATGCGATCTGGACGAAGCAGTCTCCACACTGCGGCCATCAGAGCTTGATCCCTGTTCGGTCTGGGTGCCTGATGAGTGGGTGGTTGCTGGTGGCTGGAGCATGGATGGGTGGCCGGGCCAGATGCACTAGACGATGGAGGGTGGGAGGAGGGTGAGAGGGAACTGGGGCGCCTGAAGTGTGGGGTGCATTCGCATGTGCCGGCATGTGAGGGGAGGTGTGAAGAGCCGAGGGGGATTGGAAGTTTGGCGGAGAAGTATATGATTGGACGGCGGGCGTTCAGTTCGCTATTAGAGACTGTGGAACAACGGTGGCATGCGGAAGGTGATTTTAAAAGTAATGTCTCTCTGTCGATTCACATCCTGACGTTGTAGTGAGATAGACGCCATGCCACCGAATGCTAGTTCTACAGCTAGGGAGCATTCGCTCGCAGCCACAGCCACGCTCAACGAGCAGTCGTTCGCAACTATAGCCACGCTTTATGAAGCAGTCATTTTCCATTACAACCGCGCCTAGGGAGCAGTCATTCGCAATAGCAGACACGCTTAGGGAGCAGTTGCTGATTACCACAGCCACGCTCATGAAGTAGCCGTGCGTAATCACAGCTACGCTCAAGGAACTGTCGTTCGCGAGCATTTAGATTCCAGGATTGCTATGTCTTTTGACCAGTCGAAGGTACTTTCGTACCAATCTTTCCAGATCGCTTCGCACTCCACCCAGGCCCTCGCTTCCACCCCGGACCTCGCGGCTGTGTCTTGTCAGTGAATACCAAACCAGGTGTAAAGAAATACGTGGGATGCATACCTCGGATAGGGCACCCTTTGACGTCCAGTCATCACTTCCATAGTGCAGACGAAGTACTCCATGAATCTTGTAGTTTTTCTTGTACCAATCGACCGCAGCATCGCGTGCTACTTTCGTATTTGCCCTTGCAGAAACATAGTCTGCTGCGTCACTGCGTCACTGCGTCGTCGCTGCTTCATCGTCGTGGAGACACTGGACGCCTCCGAAGGAATCCCGCCATCCACCAGTCATGTTGGTGGGAAACTGACAGTCGAAGCCTCTCATCAGACAGCGGTGACATGGTTTCAGGGAAATCGTAGCTGCGCGCACAGACTGCAGACGTGAATGACAGTTGAAAGATAAAGAATCCGATTCGTCAAACCCGTCGCTAGGCTTGAGGGAGATTGGTTGCGAAGAGGGACTTTCGCAATGTGTCATCCTTATCCATTTCTTGTCGTGCAGTCTGACTTGTGTTGATGGCGGAGGAGACTATCTTTCTTGACGGCCACTTTGGATCGCGACAGCTGAAATTTTGCATGATCCAGGATCTTTTGCCTCTTGACCTTGCATGTGGTAGGCTGACGTGGTGTTCGACTCGAGTCCGAACTTGTGGATGCTTCTCATTTGACACCTTTCTCTGTTTGCGTGGGTAGTACCGCCAGAACTATGATTGCCCAGGGTGTGTAACATGCAACAACCTATTATCTTCTGGTCGCCCAAGAGGCTGGTTGCTCAAGTCAAGGTTCATACTTTGGCGGATGAGAGATTCGAGGTTCGGAGCTTACACTAGGATTCGGAGGCTCCATTGGTCCCCACCAGCGGACCAGACAGCAATTTACTCAGTATCTATCAGCTGCACGTTTCTTTGTCAAGACACTACTTGCTTGTAAGCTGGGGGCGGTCTGTTGGACGACGCTAGTCTGCGGTGCTCCGCCGTCCGAGCACCTGGTGGTTTTTGGTCGAAGGCCTCGTTGCTCCGTTCGTCACCTTTCCACCGCGGGAGCCCACTGCTCAGCAGTCTAAAACAGCTGCCAGCTCGCACTTCGGTGATGCGAAAGAACGAAGTAGTCCGAGGCCACCTCAGTCATTGTAGACAGTCTTTCTAAGGTTGGATCCGAATACACGCAACCTATTCGGACTGATTGCCGTCAGCGGACGTCTAAGAGTGGACGATGGACAACAGATAGCGGAGGGCCCGCCATCCAGCTTGGTTGCGGGCCATCATGGGCAGACGATTAGACTTTGGGAGCTGCGCCTCGCGTGCTTCACCGAGCATTCCAAGCTGTGGTCCCATCAGGGAAGCCTTCGGGCCTATTGGAGGAGGAGAAGCTTCGAGCTCAAGTTGGACTGGGACAGCCCAGGTCGATTGAGGCTGCAAAAAATAGGTTGTGGGCGGAAAGTCCGATGTGGGCGAGCTTCGACAGGGAAGGCAGACCTTCTGGTTTCTGGGGTTGTGCTGTTCATTTCCCCAGATCGATCCCGACATGTGCTTCTGTGTTGGGTAAAGCAAGCTCCCACCAGCACCGCCGTCTTCGTAGTACTCTGCTATCTCGTTCGCGCACTGTTATTTGAACGAATTCTACCATGGCGTCTAATATGGCGGTAAGGCTTCAGACGAAGAAACGGCAAGGCCGATGGAGGCACGCGAGCATTGGGCGTGGCGATCGCTTGGAGGGTCGAGAATGGTATCGCACCGACTAGGGAGTCTGATCAGCGCAAAGGTTGATGCAGCGGCGCGCATCAATCAAGGGCAAAAGGCGGGCCGGGGCACATTAGTGCGTGGAACAACAGTCGATGACGAAGCAGGGGCGCTGATAGATGCGTCTTAAGCACGACGGTCGAAGCCCCGGTCCCTGACAGTCGTGGATGGTTGGATGGCGTGGTCCGCCGTTTCCGCTTGTGGATGCTGGCTGGCGTGATGTGAGATTCCTGATGGCGGGGTATGGTGCTTTTCGTCATCACTCGGTGCCACGACCCTGCGCCCTGGTGTCGTCTGGGCTGATCGTGGCCCAGGAATCACTCGCTTTGGAACGCGAGGGGACGCTTCTGCTTGGGATAAAAGACGCGGGGCTGGCCACTCGTCGTGCGCATCTGAAGTCTTCAAGTTAGAGACACCATCACTACGTACAAATCCTCCAAATCTCCAAACAAATCAAACATCCAAAATGGTTGACAACAAGACGCCTTCTTCGCCTCCTCCCGCCTCCGGTCGCCGTAGGGTATGTATTGTCCCTTGTTTTTGCATGAAAGGCCGGAGTTGCTAACACCACTTGAAGTCCTCGACTGCTTCGGAGAAGTTTGCCGCCCTCGAGGCAATCAAGCGTCAGAATGAGAGAGCTGCGGCCGCACGAGCAAGCTTCAGTGACCAACAGAGGAAGCCTGGGTTCATTGGACAGATGTGGCTCAAGTAGGTGACCCGCCGAAGGTACTGGTCCACTGAGATGCTAACCTCACTAAGTTGGACAAGAGGCCCAATTTCGCCGCCCGAGTCCAAGTGATGACATGGTCGATCGGGGATTGAAGTCAGCTGGAGAAATACGATGCGGGGTGAAATGAAAGACGAGTAACTTTTCAACATGGGATAAATGTCCGTACCGAAAGTCGATCAACATGTTCGTTCGGCGTGGGGAGCAACAGACTCTGTACTTTTTCACTGTAGCCAGTCATGGAGTTCAGATGACGAGCAAAACAATGCAAGCGAATTTCAATCGAGTGTATGCAGCCCAAAGTATCAAGTTGTTGCACGAAATGTTTCTGAACCGACGCGAAGGTGGTGATGATCAGACGTCCATGACGATGGCGTATCCAGATGTCGCGGCAGGGGATTGTGACTGCAACAAGCATGCCAAGAGTTGCACAGTCAGCCAAAGTGGGTCCCGCTGCGCGGTGGGTAGCGCCTGCCCCGCATTGCTATCGATTGTGAATGCTCACCGCCTTTGGTCCCTGGCTAGGCGCCTGGGCTGCAAACTGTCCTTACCATCCCAATCTCACTTCTTGACTGTCCATAACTGCCCGGCTTCCTACTCTCTCTTCTCTGCCCCAGTCCTCACTCGTTTTCCTCTCACTTTCACCTTTTATTTGCCCCCAAATCTGTCACGTTCGTTGCCAAAATCCACCAGCAACATGGCCCAAGCTGCGAGCATCTACCCACCTCTGAATGAGCGTCCGATCAAGAACGCGGTTGTTCTATTTGATGTCGACGGCACGCTGACCCCGGCGAGACGTGTGAGTTCCCCAGATTCTCCACCTATTTCCCCCCGCTGTGGAGCTCATTGAAGACTCTCAATGGCTGACGTGACCTCACCACCAGTCTGTCTCCCCCGAAATGCTGCAGCTGCTATCTGAGCTCCGCCACAAGGTCGCCATTGGTTTCGTGGGCGGTTCCGATCTTGCCAAACAGCAGGAGCAGCTGGGCACGCGCGAAATCCCCGTCACCACGCTCTTCGACTTTTGCTTCGCCGAGAACGGCTTGACGGCCATCCGAATGGGAGAGCCACTGGCCTCGCACAGCTTCATCAAGTGGATCGGCGAGGACAAGTACAAGCAGCTTGCCAACTTCATCCTGCACTACATTGCCGACATGGACATTCCCATCAAGCGCGGAACCTTCATCGAGTTTCGCAACGGCATGATCAACGTCTCGCCCATCGGTCGTAATGCCTCTGTTCAGGAGCGCCACGAATTTGAGGCCTACGACAAGCAGCACCAAGTGCGTGCCAAGTTTGTCGAAGCCCTCAAGCAGCGCTTCCCTGACCTGGGCCTGACGTTCAGCATTGGCGGTCAAATCTCCTTCGACGTCTTCCCCAACGGCTGGGACAAGACGTACTGCCTGCAGCACATTGAGAACGAGAAGAACCTGCCCGGCGGCGTCGACTACACGACCATCCACTTTTTTGGCGACAAGACGTACAAGGGCGGCAACGATTGGGAGATTTACGAGGACCCGCGGACCGTGGGCCACAGCGTCAAGAACCCTGAAGAGACGGCGGAGGAGCTGAAGAAGCTATTTTTCAGCTAAAGGATACCCGGTGTGACACCAGTGCAATGAGCACCATGGAATTGGCGTTTTAGAAATGGCATGGTCAAATGCCGACTCCTCGATCAACAGGGAAGACATGATGTGTAGATTCGACCAAGAATTGTAACATTACAGGACAGATATCTTTGGGGCGAGCTCATGGTCCGCCTCCGTTTGGATACTGTGTCGGACTTGAAATTGTTTGTCGTTCAGGAACACCGAATCTTTGCTCATCATCCGCGCTCAAAGCCTGCCCCATCTAGGACGCACAAAGAGACGCGTAGACAAAACGCATAAGGTAGACGAGAAAGATCTGACGCAAATACGTGACTGTGACTCATTTACTGCAAGCTACGAAGGGACTAGGTATGCCGTATTTACTATTCAGCCAATCGGACAGCTTACCTGCATGTGCACTGGCACAGTGGGTGAAGAAAGAAACGAGAACCCCCGGTTCTATCTTCAGCTGTGCACGACAGCTTACTTGCTAAGCGTATTTGTGGCAGCAGACGGACGACTGCTCCCCAGGCGCGGCTGGGACGGCATACGACTTCTTTCTAGAATGTCTCATTTCTTTCTACACCCACTGTGCTGGCAGATCTAAATTAGAAGCCCTAGTCACTCTCATCGTCATGTTCCTCGCTGTCGTCATCTTCGTCCTCTTCTCCCTCACTCTCGTCCTCCTCCTCTTCCTCCTCCTCCTCCTCCTCTTCTTCTTCCTCCTCGCCGTCTTCGGGCTTAAGGCCGTAGTCGTCCTGGAACGAGGCAAGCGTGCGAACTTCGGGCTTGAAACCAACGCTCTCGAGGTTCTTCTTGAGGTTCTGTAGGATATAATCAACATCATCATACTCAAGAAAATTTGCCGGGGGGGGGGGGGGGGGGGGGATTGGAGTGAGTGTGGAGAAGTGACGGGGGAAGAAACTCACCTCCTCCATGATAGTCGCGCAAGTGACGACGCAATTGGCCTTGCCGGGCAAGAAGACGGGGAGCACAAACTCCTTGAGGACAGCCTTGATCTGCTCGACGCCGACCTCGCGCACGTGCTCCAGCATGCCCTTGCTCCAGTCCTTGGGGATGCCCTTGACGACCTGATTGACGAAGCCGAGAGTCGCCGCGCTGACGACGGTGGGCTGCTCGTCGGCGAAGCCCTCGACGATGGTGCTAATGGCGCCCTCGAGCGCGTGCTTCTCGAACGGCCGCGCGCCCGAGATGAAGTCCTCAATCACGCGCCGGCTGATGTCGTACGCCTTGTACGCGTCAGGCGACCGGTAGATGCGGTAGCCCAGCAGCCCCGTGTCGGTCCCGCGCGCGAACGACGTGCCGTAAGCCAGGCCCGTTCCGCGCACCGCAACCCACAGCGGGCCCTCGACGGCTTCGAGGTACGCGAGCGCGACAATGAGCGCTGGCAGTGACGGGTGCTCGTACGAGTCTGGCCCGCGAGACGTGAAGAGCGCGTACGACGAGTCAATTGTAGGCATGGGGATGATGTAGCTGAGGGCTCCCGGATGACGCGCGGCGTCGCTGAGAGCCTCCTTGCGAGAGTCAAGCGGCGCCAGAGGCTTGGACGTGTCGAGGTTGTCGAGGAAGGGTGCCCACGAGGACACTGGCGAAGGCAGCTTGGGCACGTCGGCAACAACGAGGACGCGCATGTTGGAGAATTGCAGCAGATGCTTGCGGAATGACTCGAGGCGGTCGATGACGGCTTGCGGGTCTTTTTCCAGAAGTTTGGAGATGCGCTTCAGGTACAAGGCCTTTACCAGCGTGTTTTGCGTGCGGCTGGACGAGTTTGGCGAGTAGTGGATCATGGAGTCGACCGCGTACGCCATGTCGTGTCCGGAGCGCTTCTCTTCGGGGATGTCTGCCAGCATCTTGGTCAGAGTAGCCTTCAACCTCTCTGCATCGAAGATGCTGTTGAACAGCAGGTCCTTCAGCCAACCTATGGCAGTTTGGTACTTTTCGCGGTCAACCGACAGCCTGACGCGCAGGAGTTCAGAATTCCCGAGAGCTACTCCATTGTCAATCCTGTTAGTGACCGTGTCCTTCTCAAGTTCCGTTACAACTTGCTCAAACTCAATCCTCTTTCCATCCCGCATGAGGGGGCTTGTGAAAAAGTTGTTCTTGTAAAGAGTGATGAGCGGCTTCAAGTCGAGAGGAATTGACCCAGTCGTGAAGATGAGGCTGATGTGCACAAAGTTGCTCTGCACGGATTCAAAGTGCATGAAGAGCGGGTTGTTGGACTTGTCGGAGTCCACATATTTCTGA
This sequence comes from Phyllosticta citriasiana, assembly GCF_038021145.1. NCBI lineage: Eukaryota > Fungi > Ascomycota > Dothideomycetes > Botryosphaeriales > Phyllostictaceae > Phyllosticta > Phyllosticta citriasiana. The sequence continues at coordinate 537,500 of NW_027117279.1, read as the reverse complement.
ACGTCGTTTTTGAGCTCGCCCATCTTCTTTGCGGCACCTGACCGAGCTGTCGTTGTCGGAATGAAGTGAATTGATTCAGTCCCTGGGACCTCGAATCGGTCCAAAACTTCGGGAGGGATCGGCTTGTCGTTTTCAGCCTTGGCCTCTTCCAACTTTCTGGCAAGCCTCTCGAGACCCTCCGGTCCCAGACGCTCCTTCTGCTCTGCCACCCGTTGCTTCTCCTCTTTTTTGAGCTTCTTAGACAGCTTCTTAGAGGGGACGCCAAGGATCGAAACGTGATGAGCGTCGGCGAGCCATCTCGAAAGGTACTCGCGCCATTTCTTGTCGTCCCATCCTCTAAGCTCTTCAAATACATTGAGAGAGTGCAGAGAGTCGAAGAGGGTAGAGCCGTTCCGGTTCCCGAAGCAGTGATCTTGAATCACGACGTCGGTGATGCTATCGAGCGAATTTTCGGTGGTGAGCATGATTTGCTTCTTTAGTCTTGTGATGCATTCGGACATGTAAGTCATGTCGAAAGGCTTCGAAGCTGCTTCCTTGAGAATGTCCAGCAGTCTTTTTTCAACCTCTGAAAGCTTTCCAGTCGCCACACTGCTAAGCGTGAACCAAACCACAATGTCAGGGCGACTATCCGTGCTGTAGTAGACTGCAGATGCAATCTGCTCCTTCTCGACGATGGTATTCTCGAGAAGAGATGCAGATGATCCTGCCAAATAGTAGAGTAGAACGTCCATGGCAGTGCCTGAAAGCTGAAATCAGAGATTTGGAGGGCGGTTGGATTCAGCAACTCACCGTTTAGCATGTCATTGACCTTTGGTCCGAAGAAGCCTACGAGGATTTCTCCAGAGGACTCGTCTTCTTCGGGAAACTCCACAGTATCAAGAATAGTCTTGGACAGCGGGGGAGTCTGCTCCGAATCCACCCAAGGACGCTTGAAGGGAGCGTTCATGGCTGGAAACGAGTCGATGATGCTGTCCTCAAAGTTGTCCAGTATTTCCAGCAGGTTCTCATGATCGACCTCACCAGTGATGACGAGACACAGATTCTTGGGCTGGTACATTTCCTTATGGAATTGTCGGATACGATCGGCTGTAAGGACACGAAGTTGCTCCATCATACCCCCGGTCTCGTAGCGGAAACCATTGCCCTCGGGGTATAAATGCCGGCGAGCTCGCAACTCCATAAGTTCGCCTTGAGTGTTTTGGACGCCTTGCATTTCCGAGTACACAACGCTGGTTTCGTTAGCTCTCGCAATCTCTCTGCGAAAAGAGGGAGGTTACCCGGCATCGTGTCCAGTGCCATCTACGTGGTGCACTTCGGTATAGCACCCTGCATCTGTCAAAGTTGGCAGAAGCACATGCTCAAGGTACACGGGCAGCTGAAACAAGTCAGTACACATCATATCATCTTCAATCCTGGGTTACTCACGATTTGGGCAAATCCATCCCACCCTGCCGTGTCCAAGGTGTACGCAGTATGGTCGGTAGCTGTCCATGCGTTGGTATTCGAATAGGCTCTTGTGGCCAACCGGTCAAGTACACCCTTGTACTTGTAGTTCTTGGATCCCTGGAAATCATCAGCTTTATGTACGATTGCCAATTATCAGCCCCAGTGACGTACCATAAAGCAAAGGTGCTCCAGTGTATGAGCTAACAGAAGAGTCAGCCACGTACAAGGAGCATTTGTTGGAGCGCACATGTTCACCTACGAGCGCCTGAATCGTCATGTATCTCGGTAGCAAGAGCAAAATAGCCATTGACCTTGGGGCCCTTGCGGTCGACGACCACGACCCTCATGCCAGTTCTGTTTGACTCATATTGCGAAAATTTGGCAGGGTTGTAGTCGGCCTCAAACGATTGGACAGACCTAAAGTTGGTCTTGCCTAAGATTCCGGGCATCGCGTCGAATGGCCAAAAAGGATTGAGAGGCCTTCTGTTCCGTCTCCAGGGTAAGCCTAAAGATGGGTCAGTAATGCCAACGGAGTAGGGTAATGTTTGCTGAAGAAACGGTCAACGGCAAGCAGGACGCGCACAAAACTACCCTTTCAGGAAGCTGCAGCGGCGATAGCAGTCCGAAAAGCAGAATGAAAAGTTTTGTGGCACGATGGTCGGGAGTCTAGAATTCGAGCGACGTGATTGGAGTAGATTTGGACAGGCGAGTAAAAGACCAGACCGGACCTGACCACGTACCTCTATGCAATAGCAGCAGAAAATGCCGAGGGGAAGGAATGGCGGGGATGACAGAGCTTCCTGGCTACAGTATGCCAATCAGCGTGGATTTCAACGGGGGAACCGGCCAGACGCGAAGGTTTCGAGTCAGAAGTGGGTTGGGATAGCGGTAGCATACACGTGCAAAAGGAAACTCTTCTATTCCAAGCTCTAGACGCTGGTGTCAAGTCGATCTCACGGGTTGCGGCGCGAAAAGTAGCCGCCACAGGTCACGGGTGCACGGCCACGACTTCCACGTTGTCGCTCTGCCTCTGACGTTGATCCTCGGAGCTCTTCCGCGTTGCCAACTTTCCGTTTGTCGAGCTTTGGGGAAATCTCTTCTTCTTCCACCCCCATGCCTCCCGTCTTGACCCCGCAGAAGCTTGGAGGTGCGGTCCTCCAGTCTGTTGTTGAGCATGGCTACTACCCCGACACGGAGCTGGTATCGGCCCAGCTGCCTGCGGATGCAATTCCTGGCCTACTAGAAGGAATTGAGAAAGCTCAGGACGAAGTCAAGGTGATTTGAAGGAGCGCGCTTACTACCGACATCAACTAAAGGCAAGACTAGGCAGAGATTAGAACGCTGAGCCGCGGCGCAGCCCCAGATGTTGACGGATGGATCGCCCAAGCCAAACAACTTCAAGCCGACATTGAACGATCTCGCGCAACCGCCCACGATATTGTCCAGCAGGCCGAGGCGGGAAGAACGCTCAAGGCCAATGTGCAAGATGCGACAAGCAAGGTCGCGTTGCTCCGAAGTGAGCTGGTCTACAACGAGACCCTCGAAGCTACATTAGTCCGCATCAAACAAGTATCCGACCTGCTCGACAAAGCAGAAAACGCCGCCGCAGAATATCGAATAATAAACGCTCTGGATAGCACGAGAGAGGCAGAGAACTACATAGTACACATGGGACCGTACAAGGACACAAAAGTGGTGGCTGTACTACAGAAGCGGATCAAACAGTTGCGCGCTGGCATGGCTGAGAATGCCATGGACTCGTGGTACCTTTTGCTATCAGTAGACCTGTCCAAGAACCGCGCTACTTTGAAGCAACAGGTCGACAGTGAGAAACCTGATTAAGCCTCTTTGTGCCTTGCTTACCAGTTTCTAGGAACTACCCCAGTTCAACTATCAACCGTCGTCGAAGCGCTTGCCCGCCTAGGACATTTCGAGAATGCCATTGGAAAGCTGCACAAAGCTCTTGAGCAAGCAATCATTGCGCCCCGTTTCGCTCCCGCTCATTCGACTGACAAGCCGAGATTCAAGACCGAGGAAGACACAATTGCGGTGGAAAGAGGCGCGATTCCAGCAGGCGTCCTCGCAACATTGGGCGACGCCCGAATCTTTTGCCAGTATCTTAATGGGCATTTACCGAAGTCTATATCGGAACCTCTTGCCGAGAAGGTTGTGCCTGGGATGATTGCCAGACTCACTTCAGATTGGCTTGACCCTTCCATCCCGGTCTCTTTGGACGGTCTCAACTCTTTCCAGGAAATGCTCTCATCAGTATCCGATTTCGCCCAATTTGTCGATGAACTTGGATGGATGGGCAAGTCGGAGCTCATGTCCTGGGTTGATAAGGCGCCGCGCAACTGGTTGGCACGCAGAAAGGAAGATGCATTGGCTTCTGTCCGACTGTTGTGCACCAATGGTATCAACCAGAAGAAGGAAGTCGAGAGGGTGGAAACGCAGCTTGTCTCGCGCGGTGACGCAATAATTGCCGGTGAAGAAGCCGAAGATGACTGGGAGGCATGGGACAATGATGAAGAGAAAGCCGTGGAGCGCTCGGAGAAGGAAGAAACAGAGGAGCTCCCGCCAGAAGAGGACATGGATGCCGATGCGAGCGCATGGGGATTGGACGATGACGTGGAAGCAGAAACTGCAGAAGCAAAATCGGACAAGGAGTCGAAAGGCGATCCTGACGAGGAAGATGCTGATGCTTGGGGATGGGGTGATGACGACGCAAATGTGGAAAACGAAGCGCCTGAAAACAAGAGCCCAGCGAAAAGCGCGACCAAAGCATCCACGCAAAAGAAGCCGCCCACAGATCAACCCTCAGAACGCGAACTTACTCTGCGCGAGACATACTCAGTCACGGCGATACCTGACGCGATTATGGAAATGATTGTCCAGGTCGTCTCTGACGCTCAAGCGCTGGCGCAACCAAGGCAAGTTTTCCAAAAAAAAAAAAAAAAAAAAAAAAAAAAATCTGCTGGAGCAAAGGCTGACTCCTAATCAAGGTTCTCGAATTCGCCCATTGCCCCCGCTGGTCTTGGGCTCTACTCCATCCCCACGCTGATTCTTGCAATGTACCGGGCAACCGCACCAGTCTATTATGCCAACGACCCCGCTGGAAACATGCTCGCCTACAACGATTCGACACGACTCGTCGACGAGCTGCGCAACTTTATAGCAAGGCAAAAAGAAGTCGATGCTTCCTCTGATGCGCCCAATTCGGCCAGGCCATCTACTCGGCTCCGCCTTGATACCGATCTCAAATCCCTCGAGAGCTTCAGCAAGCGAGCATACGGAAAAGAAATGGAATCCCAGCGGACGATACTGCGAGATCTCCTTGACAGCGCCCAGGGACTTTCAAACTGTACAGTGGCTCCATTTGCAGGAGAGTGCGAGAACGCTGTGTCCATGACTGTGGACCGCATTAGAGATGTTGCGAAGCAATGGCGGGGAATCCTCTCACATTCTGTGTTGCTGCAATCCCTTGGCTCGCTGCTGGCGACCGTTTTACACAAGATGATTGTCGACATTGAAGATAAAGAAGACATTTCGGAGGAAGAGTCCAAACGCCTCCGATCGTACTGTGAGCGCGTTTCTAGCCTCAATGACCTGTTTGTTCAGGAGGGCAGCGGCGATGAGAAGCGCGACATGACGGGCGTATACACACCCAATTGGTTGAAGTTCCAATACCTGGGCGAAATTCTGGAGAGTAATCTCGCAGACATCAAGTATCTTTGGACAGAGGGCGAGCTGCGGTTGGAGTTTGAAGCTGGTGAGGTTGTGGATTTAATTGAGGCCCTGTTTGCAGACAGCGATTATCGGAGGAAGGCCATTTCGGAGATTAAGAGGATGTCAATGTAGTTGGGAGCCGAGCAGTATACCATTCATAGTCATGGCATTGATTGAAATGTATCCGTCTGGTATGACCATTTGCGCTGCTTGCTATGACGTTAGTCCGTCGCGGAATGTTTCCGACGCGGTCAGGAATTACCTTACTCTAGCTTCACTCTCAACCAAACGTGCAACCATCGTATTTCCCCTCGACGCAAGCGCACGAAAGCCAGATCAGCAGCAGCACCTGCGAATCACAACTCTGGACGGCTGCTGAAGATCTATCCCGCACTAAATTTTAGCCGCGCTCCTCGCGCGTGCTCTGCAAGAAAGAAAGAAAAAAGAGAGAGAGAAAAAAAGAAAAAGAAAAGAAAAGAAGTCCAAACCCCTTCAACCATGGCACCAGCATGTACCGTCCTTCCCGCCTCCTTCAACGCCTACCGCATCCTATCTCTCCCTTCGCCACGACAGACCGCGTCACGGCCGCCCTCGACCGCCGACATCAAAGCCGCATACCGGCGCGCGCTGCTCACGCACCACCCAGACAAAGCCGGCGGGCTGAGCGGCAACTACACGGACACGAGCGGCAGCAGCGCGAGAAGATCCAACACTGGAGGCTCGACCGCGCCCGCCTTCTCCGTCGACGACATCACGCTCGCGTACAAGACGCTGTCGTCGCCGACGGAGCGCGCCGCGCACGACCGCGCGCTGCGGCTTTCCAACAACAACGGCGGCGGCAGTGGCAGTGGCAAGGGCGGGGACGACGCGGAGACGGATGCGGAAGAGCAGTTTCGGCTGGGGCTTGAGGTGTGGGATTTGGATGAGCTAGCGTGGGACGAGGCGCAGGGCCTGTGGTGGCGCGGGTGCAGATGCGGCGAGGAGAGAGGGTTCGTTGTGCATGAGGGCGATTTGGAGAGGGCTCTCGAGAGCGTGTCCGGACCGGCGGGAGGAGGAGCCGGAGAGGTGTTGGTTGGCTGTTGTGGGTGCAGCTTGTGGGTGAGGGTTGGGTTTGCTGTGGAAGAAGAGGAGGAGGAGGAGGGTTGAAGGGACTGGTTTGGGCGGTTCAAGATTTGCGCAGATGGACAAGCTTGTCCTGAACTCGAGGTCTCGACAGTTCGCGTGCCGCCTGGCAAGAGCTTGGTCTGAATCGAGGTGGAGTGCGGCAAGCAAAAGATCCTTCAACACTCAAGATGACCACAGCAAAGGGACACGCCGCTCTGAGAGAGCCTTTCGGGATGCATCAAGCGGACCTCACACCACAAATTCAGGAAGACAGCTTCGAGACACCAAATTGAAGACCAACCTGGACATGTGCCGGTTAGGTGATCCCAAAAGCATCGCCCCTCGCCCGGCGCCGGTCCGCTGGCGCTGTGGTTAGGGGGGCATACTTGGAGTATGACGAGGGGAGGCGCTCGTCAGTTTGAATCCGGTGGATACGTCCGCTGGAGCTCCTGCCACTTATTACGCTATCTATCATTATGTGTATGGTTTGCACCACAAAAACCCCCATGCCCGTCTGCGAGCGGAAAGGGAGAGGTTCGATTGCTCCTAGGTCGTCCAGGGGAACGCTCCAAATCATCTCGCTTACTTTGTACACATGTTGTGTATGCCACAATTTTTGTCATCAAGCCTTGGTCCTAGCCAGAAAGCTTCCGCGATGGCTCCGCAGATTGCAACAGACTGATGCTCACTTCTTGCAAAGCTCACCACGTCTTGAGGATACTGCAGATTCAGCAAGGACTGAAATCAGATCAAGCTCATATAAATGCACGAAAAGAAGAACCACATCGTCTCAAACGTAATCCACTGCCGTCCCTCGCGCAAGGAAACGCAAAGACCGAAGCCTCCTCGTCTGCCAGCGCAGCGCAAGCCAACCGGCCAGCCAGCCAGCCAGCCGGTCAAACAACCAGACAAGCAAAGCTCACCACAGCCAGCCCGAAGAACGAAGAAGAAGAGCACAGCGATACCGCACAAGCTACTACGCCCACATGCCCATGGCGACAGCCAAACCAGTAAAAACCCAACCGGCCCATACCGCGATGCGCTCCTTGCCCGCTCCCGCCGACATGCCCGCGCCACTGTCTTTCGATTTCCCCAAGACGCCCTCCTGCCGCCACCCCTCCCCTCTCCCACTGCCATCGCCCCAGCCATCAACATTCTGCGTGTACTGCCCCTCAACGTTACCCTGCGGCGCAACCTCACAGACAACGAACCACCCGTCGGCCTTGGCACCGCCGCTTCCCGCCTTCGCCGGCGGATCGCCATGTATGACGCCCAACTCGCCCTCGCCCTCGCTGTCATCTTTCAGCTTCCCTTCGCCCCACTCGTCGACCTTGTCCTTGGCCTTGGCGGCCAGCGCGGCCGGGTCGTAGAAGGGCGAGTTGGTCGGCTTGTCGCTGCACTGCTGCCGGCCGCAGCCGATGCTGTTGGACGACTTCCAGATCAGCGCCGTGAAGTTGTCGGCGCGCCGCGCCGAGGCGGGCGTGTACGATGTGTCGGCCCATGTGTCGACGACGGAGGAGGCGGGCGCGGACGCGTTTTGTAGGAGGAGTTCGGTGTGTGGGGAGAACTGGTGGTGGGGGTGGAGGTTAGTTCGGCTGTCATGTGTGGTGGGGGGACTTGGGATGTTTTGGAAGAGACGTCTTGAAGGAATTGAAGTAGGCAAGACCCCAGTCCAGACAGAGCAGGAGGCCAGGATTTCGCGGCGGAGTCGAGTGGAGTCTGATGGAATCGACTACTCCGAACGGACCGGCCAGAGCGGAGCGGGCGGAGCGGGCGGAGCGGACAGATCCATTTCTTCCTTTGCCGCGACCCGAAATCCAACACAAGGGAAGGGGGGAACCCCCGAGAGCAACGGAGGGATGGTGTGGGGAAGGGGTCACGCCACAGGACGGGGGTGGGGGCAAGAGACGAGGGGTGAAGACTGGGGAAAGGCAGGGCAGGGGGGCAGCTTTCGCGGGTATTTGTGGAGACAGCTTGGGATGTTCGGGGGCAGCGCCGACAGCTCAGTTCCCTGTCGACACACGACAGGTGCGCGTGCTGGATCTTCTTGCAAACAATTGGAAATGGTAGATGGTTGATAAATGATACTGATCACTCGACACTTACCGACTTCGTGAAATTGCACCCGTTGGCCCACCATCCGGCGTACGTCGCGAGCTTCGGGTCCCACACCAGCGGCAGTGCGTGGTGCCTCGCACGGAGCTGATTGACAGCGAAAAGCACGCCCGCTGCAAACGTGACATCGTCGGCAAAAGCAAAGTCTGGCGACGACTCGGGGATGCCTGTAGCGATGGGCAGCAAGCCACCAAACGACGCCGTGGCCGTAGCATTGGCCGTCGGTGTGGGCGGCGGCGGCGGAGTGCCAGTGTTGGTAACCGTGTTGATGAGCGTCATGGTTGACGTCGCCGAGACGACGGTCGTGCCATCTGCGCGTGCGAGCGATGGGAGGTTAAGGAGGAGGAGGAGGAGGAGCAGCGTGCTGAGGACCGAGAAGGGAAGAGGAAGCGTGGTGGTCGTGAGGGAGGAGAGCACAGCGTCCGAGTGCCCCCGATCACGACGTATGCGCCAGCGCATCCTGCTTTTCAATGACAAAACCTGAAAGAGTGACTGATAAATGTAAAAGATTGAGGCTGCAAGGCGCTTCCTCAGCCTGGCAGAGTTTTACCTAGCTGCTGCTGCTGCTGCTGCTGCACCTCCGCGAGCAAAAAGAATGTTTGATGTCGGCTTGCCGCAGACGATCTCGGAAAGAGAGTGAGAAAGGAAGGGACTCGAGCTCGAACTCAACCTTGAAAATTCAGGTTCGTGTTTCGAATAAGAATGCTCTCCTCCCTCGTAGTCGAGCTGCCAATCATGTGGACAAAGTTAGTGAAATGAGTAAGAGACAATTTTCGAGAAGAGGAGAAGCGCCAGGATGTGAAGCTTGAGAAACCCTCGGCGAGAATTGCGCAAGTAATTCCTGGCGCTGACGAAGAATGAGACTCATAGAACTCTTTTTTTGCGAGTTTTGAGCATGTAGTGCTATCGTCGGGCACGTTGACGCCTTGGGCGCGGAAACGTCGTGATGGTCGTGAGAGGTGATACCAAGACAAGCCCGGTTCTGTTCCTGAGCGCGCCGGCGCATCATTTGGACAAGATTGGGTGGAGCTGGCAAGGCTGGGTCTAACCCTGACGCCGAGCCCTAAAGACACTTATTCCCTGCCCTCCCGTGTTTTGCTTTCAATCGCTCCCGCGGCCGTTCTGTGACTGACGCATGGCACCAACAAAGGCCCGTCTGGTCCAACGTGATGGCGTTGGGATTAGGAATCCTTGGAAGACATTTGAAGAGCCTGGAACATGACAGCTCCCACTCAGATGCAGTATGCTCTTAAAACCATGCGCTGGAAAAAGGTGGATTTTGACCAAGGTATGTACGCAGAATGAAAAGAAGACCGCACCGGCGCGCCAGCGGACAGCGGTCCTTGTTACGTTCCAATGAACCGTTCCAATCCACGAATGACCATTGGCGGAGAAATAGAGAACCCACGATTTCCGCAAAAAAGACAAAAGTAGCAGCAGCAGCAGCCCCCCGTTTCCTTTTGACGCCCGAACAAGGAGAAGAGTGACAAGAATGAACATCTAGGTGGGGAGAATAGAAAGTCCCTGTACACGATATGTAGAAGCCTTTTCAGCCTGCTCTTGCGATGGGACCGTCTTGGGGTATAAAAAGTGTCGTATCCAGACCACGACAAGGCATCAAAGATGCAAAGCCTGTGTGCGCTCGGTATGAATGCGATGACCAACGCCTTGTTTTGCAACCAACAAAGGAGAGCAAGGAGTAAAGCAATTACGAGAATCATGGAACGCTGTCGTTCAAAGCCCGAAGAGTTGGGTGATGTGCCTCGCGGCGTCGATCTTTGCGCAGATGCCACAGTGTGGAAGCTCCACAATGGAAGTAATATCCGCTTTGACCCTGATGTCGATATGACGCTATTCGAGCCCAAAGGGATACGCGTGTAGCGGCGAGGCGGACCGAGTTGCTAAGCTTCATTCACGTCTTCTCCGTCACCAAGAGGACCTGTGGAGGAAGACGTGTGAGCAAAGCCACATCAGGAGTCATTGTTTGGGATAGTACGGCTCTGTCCGGTACCGGCCCAAACACCGCCTCCAACAGCCCTCGAGATGCCAACGCTGAGGCCAACAGCGAGAGCAACGACGGTCAGAGCGATGAGGATTTTGAGCCACAGTCGATGCTTCTTACTCATGCGTCCCCACCACTGGCAGCTGCCGCGCTGAACCTTGGCCGCCTTGGCCTTTTCGTGTAGAGTTTGTTTGGAGGGCCAGACGGTGCATTCCTTGACACGACCGTCCATGCTAACTTTGGGCTGGGAGGCGGTTGTGGCAGTCGAGAGCGGTGCGCCGTTGGCGCCTGGGATCAAGAGACCGTTTTCGACATCTTGCTTGACTTCGAGGTGGGAGCGACTCTCGGGGTGCTGATAAAAGGCGCTGAAAGGATTGCTGGAGTCGTAACGAGGAGACCCCACGGGGCCGGCGACGGAAAGGTCGCTAGCCTGCGAGGGCTTTGACTTTAGGACAGGTACTGGTTCTTGGATGAAGGGGGTAGTGGGCGATGCATCTTGAGACACGGTCTCCTTTTCGGGGGTGTCGGGCCTGGTAATGGTGATGCCAAAGGTAGTCTTTTCGGAGTTGGTATTGGCCATGGCTGTTGACGTTGCGTGGAGGCTTGCGGCGCGGGAGATGAGAAGGTGTTTTTCTAACAGCCAAGCTGCAGGCAGTCAAGGAGGCGAGGCTGGACTGGCGTGGTGGTTGTACGAGTGGCTGTCGGAACCGGCCCTTGACGCAACGCGCAACAAGGTAAACCAGTTGGGTAGCAGGGGGCTGCGCAGCAGGGTTTTCGATGTTGATGGTACAACAGACGTCAAGGTCGGGGATCGTGTAACGGAATCGAGGGTGGTGGCAGCAGGAAGCGACGATGTTCGCAGAGGTAGAGGTAAAGGCAGAGGCACCCAGGGCCTTCTTATACGGTCCAGCAAGCAAGCGCGACCCGGATGTTGGTCGAGAGCAGCGCAAGGCGTGGGCCTTATGGGGAAGACACGCAGCGGCGGCAACGGACCGTGTCGAGTTGGGGCTTGAGCTAGAGGAAGGGCGAAAAAGAGCGAGCGATAGTGCAGAGCTGAGGACCAGCGCCAGATCAATTTTTCAGAGAGTGGAGAGCAGTGGAGTGCGGCAGGAGGCGAGAGGAGAGGGGAAGATTGGGAGAGATTGATTCTGGTGCAGCAGTGGTAGGAGCTTTGATGGAGGTGCGAGCAGGGGGCAATAGGAGGTGTAGCCGGCGACAGTGAAGAAAGTGATCGACCGGGGGTGCGCGGCCACAGCAGAAGAGGCCAAGCTGAACAGAATTCGAGACCGAGCGTTGAGTTAACAAAAGAGGCGGCGGGCCGTGGGAGTACAAGACAGACAGCCACACACAGAGCGAGAGTGGTACTCCCGGACTTGGAGGGACAAGGCTCTCTCTCTCTCTCTCTCTCTCTCTCTCTCTCTCTCTCTCTCTCTCTCTCTCTCTCTCTCTCTCTCTCTCTTATACAGGCACCCAACCCACTATTGATCGCCAGCAGTGCACACGCTCCCGTCTGCCATTCACTGTGACACGGCGTCAAGCCGTCACAGCCTTGCCCAAAGCCAACCGCTTGTCCCGTCCAACTGTGCCCCGACCGACGCCTAACGTAACAGTGAAAACACCAGACTCTCTCAGTGCTCGCCACATGGTCCCATTGGCCGACTCATGCAGCGGAGATTATGCCCAAGATGATCGCAGCCAACCATCCACCCAAAAATCTGGACACTTCCAGGGCCCTCAAGCCTAACCGCCATGTCCCATGTTTGACTTTTTTCTCCAACACGCTCTGTCTGCGCAAACATGCCATGCCGTCGACCAACCTCTTGACCCATCCGGTCCGTTCCTCGCCTGTCTCACATGTGTGCCAGCCACAGCCTATCTGCCCTCATCACCACCACTACCACCACCACCACACAAACACTACATTCCTGCCATCTAGACCCTGCGACCGCTTCTTCCCCACTCTCAAAAAAGAAGACATGAAAACGAAAGATCCCAAAGGCCGCTGACTCTGCAACAGGCTGAGCAACGGCCACCACCACCGTGCCGCAACCAGCGCCGCACACCGGGCGCACAGCCATGGTCCACAAGCCAGATGCGGCGAGTACCACGTGAGAAACGAAAAGAAAAGGAAAAAAAAAAAAAAAAAAAAAAAACCACAGCCCAGGCACGCATGAACGAGGCCCACGACATGCGAAACCGTCACAACTCGCACGTTCCTTGCTTCGCCCCGGGGCAACGTCCTTGCTGCGCCCTGCGCTGACCTGACCCCCCCCGTCCCAACACACTTGCTCAAGAGACTCTTGACACGAGTACGGGGGCGACTTTGCGCCTTACGAGCGAGAGAGCAACCCGAGATACGCAAAGACCGAAGTGCTGGATGCCTGTTTGCGGTCGTTGCTTGACGCGACACTCGACATTCCTGTGCCATGGAACACGACCGGTGTGGGTTTGCCATGCGGCACACCAAAACACCTGAGCAACATCAACATCCGAGTGCCACCTCCCCAATCCCACGTCCCAATTCAATCCAGGATATCGTCTTCCTGCTCCGACTCGCATCTCCCCTAGACCACCTTCTACCACCACAACGACCCGTACAATAACATAATGCACGGCATCTACCGCACACCCGCGTCGTGTCCTGTCGCGTCGGTAAAATGAAACCCCCATTGAGTCAAGAACCTGCCAGTCATCCCACTCTTCCCCGAGACATTGTTGTCCCTTCACCTCGAGGTCCTCCACTACCATGATGCTGGTCCCGAACATACACCCATCCAGCACGTCCCAGATGACGTTTGTTCGACTGCCGCCTGCCTTGCCGTGCCACAAGATTCCATTTACCCCCCTCCTTGACCAGCCAACCCAGCCCTCATGACGTCGAAGAATGTCACTACCCGTCTTGCCTTGTGTTTATTGACGTCGTCGCCTTTGTCGTCCATCTTCAGCCCGTGCGCCTCGTCATTGTGGGAGGTCGCCACTGCCTGGCCACCAGACATAGAACACTTGCACTTCCTGTCCGTTGCTTTTCGTCTGCCTGTGTCCGCCCACGGCGGGTGCAGTGAGAAATGATACTCCTTGGGTCTGGCTGCCGTAGTGACACGATGTTGCACGTTCGCAATTGACGTAATCATCCTACAAAATTCAACCGCGGCTCTCCTTCAAATGTTGTGGTCAATAGAGAGAACAACGTAGTCTCATTGTCATATCCCTGAGACGGTCGTCTAGTACCAACATGTGCGCCTTGTGCGTTTGTATACGAATATGCTCCCGCTCTCCTTGTCGCACAAGCCCTATTCCTCATGCCGTATCTCATGCTGCTCGCTCGCTCGCTCGCTAACAGTCGGTTCACTGTCGGTAGGTCGGTCATATATCCATCCATCCATCCATCCATCCATCCATCCATCCATGCAGCCCTGCTGGTGCGCTCCAAATAAAATGCAAAGTTCGAAAAAGAGGAAGAGAGAAAGAGGCAGATCTGAAGTGATGTGCGCTTGCTCGTCCTCCAGCCAGATAGAGAGAAAGAAGGAAGGTAGAGAGTAGAGAGAGATTAATCATCATAACATAGCCTCCACCTGTCCGCCCGTCTTGAGAAGACAGCCAACCAATGTATCTATGTATGCATACTTCGTTCAGGAAAACAGTGAAAGACGAAAGGAGAAAGAGAAATAAATGGAAAAGATAATTAAAGAAAGTTACCCAAAAGACGAAAAGAAGAAAACACAAGCCGCTCGTGCGTCCGGTCCCAAAAAACGCCTCGCCTCCACGTCGTACTTGTCATTAGTCTGATCGTTCGCTCGTTGGTTCGTTCGTCCCACACATCCGTCCCTTTCCTCCCAGGTCGACGACCACTTGTGCGCCGTCGCTTGCGCTAGACGTGTCTAGATTGTTCGGTGAAAGCGGGAGAAATGTGATGGAAAGCCACTGGCGCCGACGAGGACTCGAGCCAGGCAAGGCAAGCAAGCGGCCATGGCTGTATGGCTGCGGCGCCTGCATGTGGCTGTCTCCCATTAGACCCGCCACGGCCCGCTGCTGCTGTGCCGGGTGTGCAGGGAAATGTATTCGGAAAGCAGTCTGAGTGGTGGAGACCGAGAGTGATGGACTGTTGGACGGTGGGTAGCCCCGTCGTTGGTTGTCGTAACTAGTCGGATGCAAATGCGGAAACCGAGAGTGAGCTGAGGAAAAGCGCTCTACGGATGCGTGCTGCTGCTGACGCGCATGTGTGCTCTTTGCCGATTACTCTTCATGACTGCGCTCATTGCGAGGGTGCTGGTGTCATCGCGGTAAGGTAGCGTGTGACGGTGGCATGTCGTTGGGGGTGGAAATAAGCTTAAAGCGCTGAGCTCGCGTCGCTCACCACCAGCACGGTCGAAGTTTCCTTCCGCTACACCTCACATGGCTGCTCACAGTTCTGGCGAATCGGATTCGTCATGAGCTGGCTCATCAGTCGCGCTTCTCGTCATCGCCTTCGTCCGCTCGCCCCTTCAGCTTCGGCTCCTGCTCTTGCGCTGCCATCGAGGGAACCGGCGGGGCTTCAGCTTTGACTTCAGCCTCTTCTTCGACCTCGCGCATGCTCCTCATGCTTTGCTTTGTCCTCTCGCGCGTGAGTTCCCTCTCCAAAAAGTTCATGCCGCCGTCCGTCGCCGCATCGACGACGTCCCCGCGCGAGATGCCGCTGCGATCGCACATGCCTCTGAAGATGCCGCCCTCGATGTCCCACAGCTCGAGCGGCGTGCCCAGCTCCGAAATGGAGCCCTTGTCCATGACGCAGATGCGGTCGTAGCCGATGATGGTGCGCAGCCTGTGCGCGATGCACAATAGCGTACGCCCTTGGAATCCCACAGCCATGGTCCGCTGGATCTTGGCGTCCGTCTCCATGTCGACACTCGACGTGGCCTCGTCGCAGACGATGATGCGCGCCCCGCGCACCAGTGCTCGCGCCAGCGCCATGAGTTGCCGTTGGCCGAGCGAGAAGTTGAGTCCTTCTTCGTCGACGGGCGAGTCGAGGTGCATGCGCTGGCTGCGGTCTTCGATTGAAGCCTCTTGGCCGACAAGGTCAGCTTGGCGCAGCGCGTTCCAGAGCTCCAGGTCTGAGTGCTCGTTGAACGGGTCGAGGTTGGAGCGGATCGTGCCGCGAAAGAGCGTGGGATCTTGAGGAATGATGGCAAGACGGGATCGCAGGTCAGCGAGACCAATCGTACCAATATCAACACCATCAATGGTAATCTTGCCGCCAGAGAGCTCAACAAGCCGGAAGAGCGTCGACATGATAGTCGACTTTCCAGCGCCTGTCCTTCCAACGATGCCAATACGTTCACCAGGGCGGACATGCATCGAAAATCCACGAAGGACGAGAGGAAGCCCTTCACGGTACCGCATCTGGACATTGTCGAAGTTGATTTCTCCAGACTCAGGCCAGGTCTCGCGGACAGGAGCAAGCTTGAGTGGCGCTTCCTGTTCCAGAGCGCTGCCGTAGTAGTGGATACGCTCGGTAGAGTTCATGTTGTTTTCAACTTCGGCGAGCTGGCGAACCGAGAACTGGAACATTTGGACGATGGAGAGAATGTACGAGAGGACAAGACCGGCGATGGAAGGAGAGACATTGAAACGGGATGTCACGACCAGCAGGCCAGTGACGAAGACGAGAATGCAGCCAATGGCGTCCAGGCGGATCGAGAGCCAACGCTGGTTCGAAAAGGTCAAGAAATAAGCGCTGTCCATGTCGTCTATCGCCTCCCGGATTGATTTGGAAAATTGGTTCTGCAAACCATAAGCGCGGATGGAAGCAACACCATTGACGGCTTCGCTGAAACGCGAGAAAACGGTACTGCGCAATACGGCCTCGTAGCGCTTGACCTCGCGAGCCGAGGCGCGGTAGTAGCCGGCCGAGAACCAAAACACGACGAGCAATGGAGCCAGCGCGATTCCAAAGTAGTGAAAGTAGGCGATGATCAGTGCGAAAATACTACTTATCATGGCGAGGGTCAGGAGGAACATGCGCATCGAGTCCGTCAGATTGTTGTCCATGACATCAATGTCCTTGGAAAAGCGGTTGGTAATGCGGCCCAAAGGAGTCGTGTCGAAGAAAGACATGGGTGCGCGGAGAACTCTGTGCATGGCTTGGTGGAGCATGAACCTGGAGGCCTCGGTACCACCGTATGAAAGGACGACAGAGAAGATGAACATGAGCAAAGCTTGGACGGCGCCCAGGCCTGCGTAGATGCCAATCTGCGACGTTTTAGCAAAGGGTGGATAACTTCGACGGGTAAACTCACGTAGGCTCCCTCGGACATGCCATACTTGTCCGATGTCCACCATGACAGCCATAGACTGGTGACAATGTTGGCACCTTGAGACAAGATGAGCAAAAACACAACCAACGGGCCCATCAAAATGGAGCCTCCGGCCTTGAAATAGGCCGCGTAGACGCCCCAGGAGACGCTCTTGACAGCCCGCTCCTCAGCCTGCATGAGACCCGCCGCCGGCTTCTTTGCTACCTTCTTTTGCATATCCTTCTTCTCCTCTTCGATCTCCTCTTGTTCTTCTTCTTCATCCTCCTCCTCCTTCTTCCCTTCTTGAGAAGTTGAGGCCAAGAGCTTCTTGAATTCCTCATTGTTTTCTCGGAGATTGTCGTAGGTGTCGATAGCTGCGATCCTCCCGTTGTCCATGAGCACGATTCTGTCGCAACGGTTGAGGACGTGCAACTGGTGCGTTGCCAGGATGCGACACTTGTCACGCAATAGACCGCAAATTGCATTGTCCATGATGTGACGACCGACGTGAGCATCTACAGCGCTCAAGGGGTCGTCCATGAGAACAATGTCGGTCTCAAAGTAGATGGCTCTCGCAATGTTCAGGCGCTGCTTCTGTCCTCCGGAGACGGTAATACCACGTTCGCCAATCTCGGTCAGGTCGCCATTTGGCAACATGTCAAAGTCTGCACGCAGGGCACAAGCATCGACCACGGCATCGTACCAATCTTGTCGCATCGGCTTCCCGAAAATGATGTTGTCCTTGACCGTGGCATTCTGGATCCAGGCATACTGAGGGCAAAAGGCGCGCCCGGCACCCAGAATCACTTCTCCAGAGGTTCTCCGCATATCGCCAGCCAGCGCTCCTAGCAAGGAACTCTTGCCTGATCCAACAGTTCCAATGACGGCAATGAGTTCGCGGCGCTGGACTGCGAGATTGATGTCGTGCAGCTCGAATGGTGGTTTCTCGTCTTTCCGGGGTTTCTCAGTGTACTCGCTCAGGCCGATACCTTCTTTCGCCGCACGTTTCTCCGCCTGCTTCTGCTCCTTTTTGGCCTTTTTGGGATCCAGCCTCGTGATGTCCTTGGTGTTTCCAGATGGAGAATATTCCCACGTGAAGTTTGCGTCCTTGACGACAAGAGCCTCTGGGAGCTGGTTGTCCCACCGGACCTTTTCGTCGGCTTCTTCAGCGAGGAGGAATTCTTCTATACGTTTGACGGATGACAAGGCATCAACGATTTGGCCAAGGACCAGGGGAAGAAAGTTGAGCGGCAGACGAAGCGAGTTGAAGAGAGCCAGAGACGAAAAGATGGGGGCCGGATTCAGGACGTGCTGGGACAGGGAATACGTGATGAAGGCCAACATGGCAGCGAAGACTGGTATTGACATTCCAATGGCGTTGATTCCGTTGCGGATGGTCATAACGCTCTGGATCATTCCAACTTCCTGTTTGCGGATGACGGCCAGCCGATCGAGGAACGAAGTCTCCCAGCCAAAGTACTTGACAAACCTGACAGCCTGCAATATCTCCTGGGTAAGACTGACCCTCTTGTCCGTGACCTTGTTGATGGACTCGCGGCGGCTAAACAGACTCTTCATGGCTTTTCCGAGCAACGGCAAGGCGAAGATAATCAAGCCTATCCCGGCCAGCGCGCTGTAGGTCAAGTTGTACAAAAGCAGAGCGATTGTGAGGATGATGGCTGCTGGCGACGTCCACACCATGTGTCCAAAGCCGCATGCCAGATCGATTCGGTAAGT
Source organism: Phyllosticta citriasiana (assembly GCF_038021145.1). Classification (NCBI taxonomy): domain Eukaryota; kingdom Fungi; phylum Ascomycota; class Dothideomycetes; order Botryosphaeriales; family Phyllostictaceae; genus Phyllosticta; species Phyllosticta citriasiana. Next base: position 519,101 of record NW_027117279.1, on the reverse strand, counting down.
ATCGACGCTCATGAGATTGACGATACGGCCATTACTCCAGCCTTGCTCGTCTTCCTCGGCAGCAGCGGCGGCGGCCTTTTCCTTTTTCGCCTCCTTCTTCGAATTGAGCATCTTCTCGTACCATTTCTTTTCTTCCTCGGAGCCTGGTTTGACATCCGCGGGCGGCTTTTCCGGAGCTTTGCCGCCAGCTTTGGCCCTTCCAGATAAGCGCATCGCCTTGTCGAAAATGGCAGATATCAGAACGGCTCTGGATTCACCACCAATCATCATGCTCTTGTAAAAGAAGTGATTCAGCAAGATGCTTTGGATGACCTGCATGCCGGTAACGGCAACGACCAGGCCCATGCCGTAACCAATATCTGGACCGTCGACGCCTTTGCGCTGAGCGACATAGGCCTCTGTCGCAAAATTGATCAGATACCGCAGAGTAAAAGGCGATATGACCTGGATCATGCTGGTCACAAAATTGGAGGCGCCGCTAAGGAAAATGTCGTACTTGAACGTATCGTACAATGCGCCAAGCAACGGACGGTCCTTGCCTGCAGCAACTCGCCTGTCGAATGACTCGTAGAGTTTCTGTGACAGAACCTCAGCACTTCGGTCAGGGTTCACCAGCCAGATGTCGTTTAGTTCGAGTGGACGTTTGTATCCGACCTGGATGTGAAGTCAGCGTTGGTAGATTGAGTGGTGACGCAGGCTCGGGTAAGGCGCTTACACTCATGATTGGCGACATCCATTGGAAGGTGAGTTGGCTGAGCCAGTTGGCTCCATATTCTTTTGATACAGTCCTTTCTTCTGGCACAGGTGGAAGCTTGCCCCACTTGAGGGGATTCAATGTTCTGCTCCATTCCCTTTTTTGGGTTTCAACTTTTGGCGTCTGGCTCTTAGTCTCGACGACATCGTCGGTGCTCCCTTCGGAAACGGAACGGGGAGTTGCGCTGGCGTCCTTGGAGTCTCCGTGTGGATGGCTATCAGGATTCAGTTCTTTCTCTGTGACAACTCTGTCGAGGGGGGCGGTTGCGACAGGTTCGTCGGGATGGATGGTGGTGGCGGTAGCGGCAGCTTCGGTGGCATTGAACTGCCAGTCCTGCTTTTCGCGGCCAGAGTCGGCCATGCCTCGAGAGCTATGGCAAAGGATGGAGGGGCGAGGTGGAGGAGATGGGGGAGGAGGAGGAGGAGGAGGAGGCGGCGGAAGAGGAGGAAGATAAAAGGAGGACAGCAGCAGTGGATTGATCAGGGCACATTAGTTACCATGTCTTGAGGCGAAGAGACAGACGGGCACAGTGCAGGCTAGATAGATATGGATGTGTGGGGGGGGGGGGGGGGGGGGGGGCTGAGAGGCGTCGCATGGACTTTGCCGTAACGCCGGGCCGTGCTATGCCCTGGGGGTTTTTCCTTCTATGACGGCTCTTTTCTCGAAGAAGGGCAGGGCAACAATGGCGGCAATGCGATTGGTTCGGGAATGAGGGGGGGAAACGGTGCAGTGCAGGCGGACACACACGCACGCACGCACCCACGGTGACTAGATGCAGCCGCCATTAGGTGTCCGCTTCAAGCATGCGGCGGCCGACAACTTTGGTCCTGGCCTGGCAGCTATGTGGGTGGATTGCGTAAGATGGATGGCTTCTCTCTTTGTTATTCCTAGGATTGTGCGAGCAATTCGGATGGCACCGAGGCCGGGTAAGGTATGCCTGACATGAAGGCCAACCAAGCCTCCTTGGCGACGGAGCCTCCGTTCTGACTCTAACACCGTTAAGCTCAGGATTCTCGGGCGGAATCTTGCAGTTTGAGCCTAATCTGGTCTTTGCTTTTGTCCAGGGCTCAACGACAGCGAAGAACATCGGCATTTATGCTACAACAATCTAGCCCCTTCGTCAACGTTACGGCTTGCATCTGCTGTCTTATCATCATGATTCGTCGGAAGGCCACATTTCCGGTGGCCGATGCTGAGACGAGCGTACATACATTCCGCCTTTTTTTTTATTTTTTATTTTTTATTTTTTTTTTGGGGGTGGAGGAACGAATACGCCAACTACCCAGGTCGACACATGATCAACGACTGCCACGTCCGTCTTTCGTTGTCCGTCTCCCCATCTCCGTCCGTCTCACCGTCTCACCGTCTCGTCAATCACCGCCCAACTGCCTACCTATCTTCGGTCGGTCGCACCAGCGGCGCCGTCGCCAAACGCATCGTTACATTCCTCCCGTCCCGACAACGAGCACTGGCCCAGCGCTGTCATTTCTTTTGCAGACCGCGTGGTCCGGGCTCTGCAATCCGAGCTTTTCGCTCGCTTTCGCGTTGCTTACCCTCTGCGGCCTGCACTTGCTTTGAGGATGAGAAGAGGCGCGCGGGGGCGCACGCCCGCAACCGGACAACAGACTCGTCACTGGCGGTGGCAGCCCAAGCAGTGACTGCATGAAACGGACCCGAGACCATGCCAACATTCGCTGTCTGTTGGTAAGCGGGCCGTCCTCCGTGGTCTTTGACCGGCGATGCGGTATCAGTCAGCAATGGTTGGTACCGGCGCCCATTCTTCTCAAAGGATACACCTTCAGGGCAAGCACGGCTATGCTGACAGCCGATGCAAGTGGCGCCCAAGAGCCAGGTTAGCGTCCCAGGTGAAGCGAGATGCTGACATATAAGTACTTGTAGCTTCGTGGTTTAGTTGACCTAAATTTACCGCCTAGACTTTACAGGCGCACGGGGTCGCCGTTGCTACTACCCTCATGGTGGAAGTGAGCATCAACATGAATCCATTCACTAGAGAGACGCCCCAGAACCGAACGGACGACAAACGGCGGAACCAAACAGACCACCACCCTGGTACACGCGTTGCCTACCGCACGAACCCCTATCAAAGCGAAATAGATACGTTGGAGGAAAGGCCGCCCCCATCTGGATCTTCACTTTCTGCCTGGTGTGGTGGCCTTGATGGAAGGATGATCATGATCCTCTGCCCCACGGTGATCCTATATCGACTCAGGTCTGCTGCTCCCACCCACCTCACCTCAGCACACATAGAATGTCTGCATTAGTCGACAGTACTCGTCATGGTGATATTGCAACCAACATCTCTATCTCCGACCAGACCTTTTCGGCCCACGTCCAACTCGCATCTCTAATCCACTTGGGTTCGGATTGTAGAAGTAGTGGGCTGTTGTTTACTCGCCATCCCACTTGCAATGTCACCTCACTGTAATGCTCTCACTTCTCAACCCACCAACTTACCAACCTACCAATGAAGACCCTCGGCGCCCACAGAGCTGCCTTTTGCGACCACGAACAAGCACAGAAAGCGAGGCGTGGGTCATGCGCTTCCCACCTGCCTACGCAAATGGGCCAATTTCCACCTTGCTCTATGCTCGCGCGCACCGAAACAGGAAACTAGACGACCAAGACGGCTTATACAACACACCGCGTTCAGCAATACTACAGTTGCCCGCGCGTGTCGTAGCAGCGCATACCACGCCAAGGCCTCGCCGTTGCCAGAACTGCCTGGCTAGCGACAGTTAGTCGTGCCGTTTGTCGAGCGAAGTGCCATGCGCATGAAGCGGACCGGGCTTGGAGGCCGGGATGGATGATGACATGCATCGCGGGCGAGCCGGTCCAACCTTCTTCGCTCTCGCCAGATTTTGCTCCATGTCATCGAGGCTCAGGGCCCTTTTACCTGTCTACTTGACAATCGCGCAGGACCAACACAGTAACTTTCGACTTTCTATAAAGACCTTGAAATTCGTCCTCGAAAAAAAGAGTCAATCAGCCAAGCGCCTGTCGCATCATCCCCTCAGGCTTCACCGGGCTCTTTCCAAATCATTCTAGGCCCCAAATCCACTTCACCCTACATCTCCTCGTTCTCTCGCCTCTCACGCGCAGGCCTCCCGAGTAGACATAATCCGACAGTCGACGAAGATTCATTCGCCACCGGTGTGGCAGGCACCATACCAAGCATCCGCCAACTGACTCAAGGCGCAACGTCGCCAAGCATCCGCGCAAGCAAAAGAAAAAAGAACCAAAGAAGAAGCAATGAAAAAAATCGTCCAAACCTTCGTCCTACCCTGCCGTCGCCCCTGTTCCAGCGCCGCCGCCGCCGCCGCCACCGCGGCCTCGGCCACCAACGTCACTATCATTCAACTACATGCAGCAAGTGCGTCAACCTTGCACAAGTCCTTTGCAACAGTTGCTCCTCCTGTGGGTGTTGAGAAAATGACACACTTTTGAGTGGCGGACGACTGCTCCCAGGGCGCGGTCATAATGGCAAGCAACCGCTCCCTCAATCACGTCTCACTTCCTTTCTTTCTGCACCCAATATGCTCCCGGATTGTGGTATGGGTGTGCATCACATCACGCAAGAGCAGCGAAACGGCGCCGTCCCCTTCCCTCTGCCCACCTAGTTCCTTCATAGCCAGCCTCACAGAAAACGTGGGCACGGCGCCGCTCCGCCGCTCTTGCGCGCCAGCGAGGTGTTAGTGGCAGGCGCGACGCGCAGAGAAAGCCGAGAAAGTAGGTTGTTTTGCGCCGGGGAGCAGAGCGGCGGTGCGGCGGTGCGGCGGTGCGGCGAAAGGCCAAAAGGCAAAACAGTTCAAGCTTACATACAGGTAGGTGTGCTACATCCTGGCAAATTGGTAGCCAAAAAAAAAAAAAAAAAAAAAAAATCGTGACACACACACACACACAGACACACACGTACGGGTTTTCGCGAACTGGGCCTTGGTTCGCTGCTTGTCACTGTGTGTCCTGTAGAGATGGATGCTTGAATGCTCCTTAATTTTGACCGTGAGGTAAGCGGGGTTGCGCTTGAATGTCTCCTACCATCGACTACCAGACCAGGGGTATGAATACTCATCTCGCAAAGCTTTTTTTTTTGGGGGGGGGGGGGGGGGGGGGGGGGGGGGGGGGGGGGGGTTTCCTTTTTGTCTTTTTTCCCTCTCCTGTGCGTGCCCCGATTTTTGGCACCAAGCTTCGAACCGTTCACCTGCTCCATGTGGATTTCGAAAGGTTGTTTTTGCTCTTGTTGGAGGAAACGAGGAGAGCCAACGGGCATGGCGATGAGATCCACGCGGCGGGGCGATGGTAGTCAGAAGGCAGCTGGAGTCGAGTAAGGAGAGGATGGAGAATTGCACATGGCTCATGGGGACAGAGGGAGAAAAGCACGTTGTTGAGACAGGCTTTTGCAACAGGCAAACGCACAGGCGAAGCAGCAAGCGCGATGCAATTGTGTGTACATGTACATACAACAACGAATTGCCGACGAACCAATCGGCGGCAGTAGCAACAGGAATACATTGGACAGGCTCCAAAGCCAAAGCAACGCGTGCGGACAATTGCCGCCCCCGTCTTCGTCTTCCATGTTTCTCACCAGGCCCGCTCTAATGCTTGCGGTATATGGGTATCAATTCACGCACACAAAGCATCTCTTTCATAGGAAAGACCAACACGGGATCCAAATATCCCCTCTTAATGGCCCGCACCGGCGTGAGCATTCTTCGGAAGGTTTGGAAGCTCGTTTATCGCGTCGCGGATGATGTCCAGCGCATTTTGGATTTGCTCCTCCGTGATGACGAGCGGGGGCGCCAGGCGGATGATGTTCTGGTGGGTTGGCTTGGCCTGAGGTTCTGTTAGCAGCTTGCGTTGAGATTTGGGCTGGTGCGAAGCAACGACATACCAGCAAACCCTTCTCCTTGAACAGCATGCAGAGATCCCAAGCGCTGTGGCCGTTGGTCTTGCCCTCGTCAATGACAATGGCATTGAGCAGGCCCTTGCCGCGAACGAGGGTGATCATCGGGTTGTCGATCTTCCTCAGACCCTCGCGGAAGACGTTGCCAAGCTTCTCTGCACGCTCCACCATGTTCTCCTCCTGAATGATCTCGAGCGCCCTGATTGCGATGGCAGAGCCCAGAGGGTTGCCGCCGTACGTGGAGCCGTGGGTGCCAGGCTCAACCGTGAGCATCACCTCCTTGGAGCCCAGCACACATGACACAGGGTACATGCCGCCCGAGATGGCCTTGCCCAGCAGCACCAAGTCTGGCTTGATGCCGCTCCACTCGTGGCAAAGCATGCGACCCGTTCGCGCGATACCTGTCTGAATCTCGTCGCAGATCAGGAGGACGTTGTGCTTCTCACACAGCGCCTTGACCTCGGTCAAGTAGCTGTTATCTGGCACGACAATGCCGGCTTCGCCCTGGATCGGCTCCACCAGAAAGGCGGCAGTGTTCTTGCCATGTGCCTCGAGGACTCTCCGCACATCGTCGACGTTGTTGTAGCGGATTGGTTGGTTGGTTGCGGGATCAACGCTACCAATGCCGGGGAGATAGGGGCCGTAGTTGTCGCGAGACTCGGGGTCCGTGGACATGGTGATCGCGGCGAACTGTGACATCATCGTCAGCATTCGATCCAGGACAGCAGCATCGCAAGGGGCGGCGACGAACAGTGCGACCGTGGAAGTTCTCCTGAGCACTAAAGACCAGCGCCTGGTTCTCTGGAATGCCCTTGACCTTGTATCCCCATTTGCGGGCAATCTTGACCGCCGTTTCGACGGCCTCGGCGCCCGTGTTCATGGGCATCACCATGTCAAAGCCGAGGGTCTTGGTCACATATTCAGCGAAGCGAGGGAAGACATCGTTGTAGAAAGCGCGGCTGCTAAGAGTCAAACGCGAGGCTTGGTCGACCAGGGCCTTGACGAGTTCGGGATGGCAGTGCCCTTGGTTCACGGCGCTGTAGGCCGACAGGAAGTCGAGGTAGTGTCTGTTGCGGTCAGTCGCATTACTCAAGATGGGCCAAGGGGCTGAACTTGCCTGCCTTCGGGGTCCCACACGTCAACGCCAGAAGCGCGCGAAAAGACGACGGGAAGCGGGTGGTAGTTGTGCGCGGCATGTTCATGCTCGGCGTGGAAGGCCTCGTCGGAGGATGCAGTGTGGAAGCGCGAGGCTGTGGGATTGAAAGTTTTGGCCGAGGCATTGAGGGCGGTGCCGTTAGCAGCGCCGTTGGTGACAGCTGAAGGAGCCATGGTGTGTGTGTGTGTGTGTGTGTGTGTGTGTGGGTGTGCAGATAAAAAGATGATTGTTGTGTAGATGTGGAATGCGGGGTGGTGTTTACGACGTGATGCAAGGTACTAAGGAGCGGGTAGGGCAGCGATTTGGATGGGGAAAAAGAGAGCAGGACCAGGGAAGCGACGCCCCTTTATAGACGGAACCCGTGAAAGTAAGAGATTTCAGGCCATGCCGAGTGTATCCGCAGCTCACGTCTATACCTGCGCTTAAGGTGTTGTACTTTGGAAACTAAGAGTCGCTCGGTTCGTCCTGCGCTTAGCGGCTAGTATTACGTCCAAGTTCGCAGGGGCTCCTATTGATAGTCTGTTGATTGGCTGCATCCGCGGACCCTGGCTCTGATCATGAGGACAGCCTTCCGCCCTCCACCCCCGACCTGAACAACACCTCACCTCGACGGCCGCTGTCGCCGCCCCAAGCCAAGCCCCGACCGTCTCGAGGAACAGAGTCATGCCGACCGTACCTGGCTCCCGACCGAATCGCCAGCCTCCTCCAAACACCCCTCGACCCCCGCCAGCTCTGCTCCTTCGCCGCTCCGGTGATAGGAGCTGTGTCAATGCAGTAATACAGCTCTTTTGCGATAAAGCCATGCCCTGGTCTCTGCTCTCATTGGTCATCGACTGGGGTCTCTATGCATACGGGCCCTATAGAGACTTGGACGTTCATTTGCTCGACCGATTCGGTCCAGAAATCAGCAAACGTCTCTTTATGCCCCGCTTCGTCGACGGATACATCTTGAATTTAGGTTTTTGCGGGTACCTTGCTGCCACCCCACAGTCAAGATCAGTCAGCGTAATGACATGATTTGGCATTGGTTCGGTTCTCGGATTGTCCCCTCCAGTCCTTCTCCTTTTCCAGCGCCTTCTCCGAGCAAATACGAGCACGACGGATTGCGCATGTGCGCATATATAAGACGGCAAGCAGCGAATTCAGCCCCGTCTCTTCGCTGTCTTCGATGAATACCGCTGTCCAATGGAGAAGACAAGTACGGATTCCGGACCCAGCCTCAATGCATCCAGGAGAGTAGCCACGAAGTCCTGCAACGGCATGGGAAGAAACTCGTATTAGCTTCATTCAAGTCTGTCACCTACACCCAAGAGAGGAGAGCAGTCCAAAGAAGGCAAGTACAGCCTCAAGAAATGCCTTGTGGTGCGCTCGACAGAAAATTTCCGTTAGGCTGCACGTCGGGGGAAATCGGTTCGTGTGGGAAGGCCGTCTATGCCTTCAGCAAGGCTGATTTGCGGGTAACTCCAGTGAGGTGTTGCTCCTCGTCGCCAACGCAAGTCGAAAAACCTATTGCCTTTCCTATCCCACGAAGCTTGTCTTGGCAGCTCATGCGTCATACGCACCCACTTCCCCGCCTTGTCGCAGTGCGAATGCGTCTCCAATGGCGTGGACGCATAGACGAGGGTATACGTGGTGATGATGATTGACGGCATGCCAGCAAGCCACTCGGATCTTTGCCCTTTTTCATTGATCATGGAAATTGGTTATTCCTTCACATCGCATTTTTCAAGCACTCCTCTCCCGTACCGTTCAACGGCATTTTTCAAGACTCTCGGTCTTTTTTCCAACAGTGATGGCTAACCGCAAACTAAGATGGAGGAGGAGACAAGCAGACCCAATGTGGCAGACAGGGCCTCTTGCGACCGGCTCACGTCATTGGCACACAAAATCGGGTACTAAGCGGTATCATTGCCGTCTCCCCTCATGAATTGGTAAAAACCATTGATGGTTGGGTACTTACTGCCGTGTTCAACCTTCTCTATCCGCTGCTCAATGCAAGCTGCAGAGCAGTCCCTCGCATCTTGCTTCCTAAACAAGGTTCTGTGCTGCGCCAAACAAGAGAGCCAGGGCACTCGGTGAAGGCCGCTGCAAACGCGGATCTGTTGCATGTCGTTTCAGCCTTGGGGCATTCGTGCGCGATGTTTCGAGGATAAGCTGCCCCCCGACGGCCATGTTGATAAACGAGGCATTGATTATCGATTAGAACGGATCCGCCCGAAGCTGAGTCTGGTCATGACAGAAAGCAATCGACAATGACGGGTAAATTGATGGAGCTTTGGCAATGGTCCTGCGTGTGCTGCAGGAGTGGCGGCACAGGCTGGGTCACGTTGCACAGCCCGCCGGCGCGCCGGTGAGCTTTCGGCACAGCGGAATCCACCATTCAGCATCACAACCCTGAACTACCCGCGCGAACGCCTTCAGGTGGTCCGGAGGCACTGCCAGGCTCGTTTCTATGAAGCGTGATAGGCCCATGTTGAGCCTCATTCTTCGCTGGCAGCGCCATTCGACCCCGGCTTGTGCCCTCACATGCCCTGAACATGAATGCTTCCGCGCGACGTCACAGCAGGCCACCTTGGCTTCTAAAAGTTGAAGCCTCCCCAATATCTTACTTTCAGTGCTGGCTCCAAGTCCCTCCACTCCTTCAAGCTACCTGATAGTCCACTTTCAGACTGACCTCGGAATTTTCGGTTAACTTCTCGCCTTTTTAGACAGCAGCGCTGCTGGTGTGTATTCATCAGCTACACCAATCAACTTCGACTAACATATTTAGGTCCTCAATCTCTATCATGGACGGATACAATCAGTCCTACCAACCTGAATGGGACAGCTTGGCTCATCATTCCCAAGAGTGGGGCAACACTGCAGTCTGCCGTAATGACGACCATGACTATTTGCTTGGAGTTGGAGGGGTGGAAGAGACATGGGCCGACTTCCCCCTTCCTCCAGACTTGGCGCTCCTAGAGCCGGCGACATTTGCTTGCGACCAGCCCGACTTCATGGAACAAGGACCCAGTGAACGAACGTCATTTGGGTTCGGGGCATCAAATTATGACACCAACTTCCTACCCATAAATGGAGATGAAGGCTTCATATACCCTCGACCTCACCACGACCTTGGACCTTTTAACCACGTTGATGCGCTTGAGAGTCATTTTCACCGTGGATTGGTTGCTGAACCTTTGTCGGATCAACATCCGGGAGGCATTCCGATCCCACAAACTACAAGAACGGCCTCAAACCTCTCGACCGAGCCCAGCCTTCTCTACGGCTCCTCTTTTACCTCTTCTAAGCACTCTGCATTTTCGTTTGAACATCTCTACAATGAATCATTGAGGGAACGGGATCAGAGTTACCTTGTGCCTCCATCACCACCATCACAAACGACTACGGCCTGGTCTTCACCGCAAAATTGTCATGCAGTGTGGCCTCAAGTACCAAACAACTACACTGCCGATGCGGGACACACAATCTCGTCATCCCATGAGACTCTCAATGACGTCAACATACCGGCCTTTGACTTTGTCCTTCTCCCTGACAGACCTGACACCGTTAGGCCAGAGCCTGAGCGTACCAGAAGGAATCGCGGCCGCAAGGGCCCTTTGAAGGAGGAACAGAGAAAAAACGCTGCAGAGCTCCGAAAAATTGGTGCTTGCCAAAACTGCCGTCGGCGCAAGTTCAAGGTACTGCTCTGCTGATTTTCTATCCCAATCCAACCTGCGTGCTTCTTTCTAACTGCAGTAGTGTGACCCCGGTGTTCCTTGCCAGAGCTGTCTTAAATATTATGGATCGGAGCTCATCAACGTCCCATGCCGCAACTGGCATCTCAATGACATCTCATCGAGCTTGTTGTCCGGTTCGTCTCACGCCTCCTATTCCTTAGTTCCGTCTGGTGAACCGTAACGAAGGAGCCTCCTTGGATTCCATCCAGGATCAACATCCCGTTCTGTGTCCTAATCTCCGTCCGTCGTTGGGGCAGAATTCATTGCGACACCTTGGTCCCGCGACTATCGGCATCTTAACTGGTCATGTGGAGGCTGACTATAAGCAGATATCAGAAGCTGGCATCCAAGGCCCCTTGAGTCGTTCTTAGACTGTTACCTCGTCGATCCCAAAATCTATGAGCTCAACATCAGACTTGGTCATGGTCCTCCGGTTGCGGTCCAAGTCTGCATGATTGATGCGTACCCAGTCCGGCCGATGATCCATAAGCATCTCGTCTACCCGTGGCCACCTCGCAGTGAAAGGGCGGCCCCGGAAATGCATATCCACACTGTCTTTCCAGCGATTGCAGTCAACCAGATCCGCCTTCGCTTCACGCTTGACCAGTACCTCTCAGACCTGGTCGACAGCCCGATATACTTTCACAGCTTTCCCCTTTTCCGGTCCCGACTGCAAGTCTTTGAGCATGCATATAACTTTTACCGGAGCCTTGACAAGGTCAGTAGTCGATCTCCTTCCACGCCTTGGGCACTCGGAAGCCAACTCTCCCAGTCCTCTCCACACCACCGTCTTCTCCACAACGCGCTGAAGCTCCTCGTCCTGGTCCACGTGGGCGATGTGACGGAGCTCGATCCATCAGCACACTACGACCCCTCCTTCTTTCGTTTCATGGGCGACGGCATCGCCAGCGATAGCGGTGCGTCTGGCGCCACAACGCCATGCTTCATCCGCAGCCAGCTCGGCGCCGCAGTGCCCGCGCTGGCGTCGGCGCTCCTTTCACGCACCCTCACTCAGCTTCACGAAACCAGCCTGGGACAGCGGCACGACTCTTTTCCCGCCGTCATCGCCACCATCGCAATCGTCCTCATGGCGCGCGAGAGCGTCCAGTACCATGCAGCTCGTCTCGCGTACCATGCGCGCCTCGATGAATGCTTTGCTGCCGACACTGTGGCAGACATGGAAGCCACCATCGTCCTTTCCGATGGGCCAAACACCTGCTCAGGAAGCCAACAGTCCACTCGACAGCCAACCTATGGTCCGGAGGTTCCCCCCTCCATGGCAGCAGCGGCGGCAGCATCGTCATCGGAGCACTCATTTAACGACCCCAAACCCGACCCCATCGACCGACTCCTGGCCTTCTACCGCGCCTGCTACGGCCGCGCTCATGCCGCTCACCTTCCCTCGGTAGCCACCCATGGCCAGCGTGCGTCGTCTTCGACAGCCCGCCAGACTTCTGGGCAACCCGCGGCCGCCGCCGCCGCCGCCGATCAACCTCCTCCCATGTTCCCCGACGCGCCCAACCAACACTTCATCAACGCGCTGCGTCAGACGTTGACCGGTGACGAGACGGCGCGGTATGTGAGGGAGAGGGTGGGGATAGGTGTCAACTATGACGTGGTTGATGGCGATGAGAGGAATGATTGGAGTTGTAGCGATGGAAACGGCGGTGGTATGGTGGCGTTCTTTGATCGATTGTTGGCACGGTTGTTTGTGGGAGGGGGAGTGGAATAGGGGCAGTGAAAGTGAGCTTGGTGGAGCAGAGTTGCAAAGGTGGGGTTGAATCGTGGTGGTTTGGCCAGTGATGTTGTATTATTGGGTACTGGCTTGATGACTGCGTTGTTGGGGTTCGATATTTTTTGGTCCCTACTTGTGATTTTTAATTGCCTTGTTGTTCTCTCTCCATCTCCTCATTATTCTCTGTCCCCTTCTTGTTCTCCCCCCCTCATCTCTTTCTCACTCCCCCCGCTCTCCTTTGTCCCTCCTTAAGGCACTAGACAAACTAAACTACCCAGTAATGTCTACAATTTATTCCAATCCAATCCAACATGACCCTACTAGATCTTCCATATTTTCTAACGTCTGATTCTACTAGCCATTTCGACAGCCTCCATCACGTCTCTGCAGCTAGCAAGAGAGATAGAGTCGCTGCAGGGCCATGGTTTCAAGATTAAGCTCCTCTGACCGTTGAACCTGCCGCTGTGCGGTTGTTTAGCCTTACGCAACCACCACACATACGGTGCAGCTAGCTACCTAGCTGTCTAGTTGGCTACCAGATACCCGTCCCATTGCGCGCCCAGCTGAGGTAAATCCTGACCGGTGAAGCGGGCATGACTAAAGATTCAACCTCATCTTTTTCGCCGCTCGTCAGTGACCGCAGATATGAGAGGAGGCGTGCGGTGGAGCTAGACGCCGAAACTACGTGCCGAGTGAAGAGCACTGCAAAGTCAGGATTGTAGATATTAGGGTTCTCATATACCTCCATCCATTCCTCGGTCCACTGAGTGCGAGGTAATAGTAGTAGTGGTGGTGGTGGTATAAATTACAGTAAGAGGACAGAATCAAGCGCCAAACGAAGGTCTCTCGTTCAGCCAGGTGGCTGGCACCGATCAAGCAAGGCCACGCATAAAGACACTGACGCTGACGTCGCCCTGCTCACTGCTATATCCTCAATCCATGCGAAGCAAGCGGTGTCGTGTAGTCGAGAGTACAGTCAAGCCAGACACGCCCCCAAAAAAGCGCACGCAGCAGACCATTCAGAAGCGTTGGAATTGTTGTAATCTTTTGTCCACGCAGAAACGCACGCCAAAGTTTTTTCATAACCCGCAAGCCGCGTTTCGGACCTCAAAAGTCCTGATGAGAAAATAGGAAATAAGAGACTTCCCCCTCGAAAGACGTCGGCTTAATGAAAGGCAGCATCTCAACAGTGTCCGTAACGAATATACTCATTCGTCCATTCATGATGTACCTCATCCAGAGGTTGCAGGCACTGGAAAAAAGCCGGTAGTCAACGCCGTGACCTTCATACCTTGTAACGCCGCCGGGGCTAGCACTGGCTGTGATGATCCGGAGAAATGATGCGCCAACATGATCTTCATGAACAACAGGCAGGGTAGCTTCGCGGACAGCAGAGTCGACCATCATGCTAGCAATAGGATCAGTGGCGTAACTAGCATGCTTGTCGATTTTGAGCCCGCCTAGTTGCAATCCGGGAGGGGCACCTGGTGTAGCAAAGCATCGCGAGGTTGGGGTTGCAATGTTCTGACAGCAGCGACAAGTGGAGATGTCCTCGTATTACTCTGGCAATCCTTCCCATTTTCAAGGGAAATTTGCCCAGGATGCATGCAAAACAAAGACTGACAAAGGCGAAATTGGCATGAGCTTGTCGTCGAGGTCCAAGACGACAAGTTGCAAGCCAACGATCGTGCCAACCGCGGGTGTTGTGTGGTGCCAAGCCACGATGGCGCCGTAGCTTGAGCAGCAGTCGAGCTAACATTGAAAGCCCGCTAGTCCATGTAAAAGTCGCCCTTAAGGATGCGCTCTTGGAAAGCGTCCGGAGCCTTGGCAGTTTTGGGCATCTCGCGGATAGGCGGTTCCATGGTAGCCACAGACTTGGCCCGTTGGTGAACAGGCGGGGACACTCGACCGGGGATAGAGGAAATCGAGGCGTGACGCTCAGCACGGGTGCGCATATTTTCGGCAAAACTAAAACCATCTGGAGAGAGTCAGAATGATGCAAGCAGAGCAGATGCGTGGACAGTATCTGTAAGCGTCTTGAAGAAACAGACGATGGGGCAAGGGTCGAGGCATCAGAAGATATTGGGACAAGGGACCGCACAAGGAAATCGTGATTCAGGTAGTTCAGGCATGCTGGGCAGCGAGCAAGACAGACCTCGACCCTTGGTTGCACTCGTGGGTGCAGTGGTCGCAGATGGGGGAGAAGACTTATTCGAAGGATCAGGGCGAGCTCTACCATTGGCATTTGCGCTCCCGTTTCCCTGCTGCGAGTCCCGCAGCGCCCGAGCGCCGAAGCTCAGTCGGCGAGCGAAGGGCGAGTTCGGCGGCAGGTTGTTCGTACTTGGGCTTGTAATGTCATCGTCGTCAAAGGGACTCTCGTTGACCGAGGCCGAAGTGGCCGAGGAGATGCTTGCTCCGCGGCTCCGCTCCGAGGTGATGGACGAAGCCGTGTTGGGTGACGACCCAGAGAGCCCCAGTGTGGTCAATGAGAGACGGCGGCGATTGGCCTGAGCGGCAGCAGCAGTGATGGGGCCTTGGTAGCTTTGATTATTGGAGGGCTGACCGTTGGGCTGACGGCCGAAGATGTCGGCGAAGGCCTGGCCGGCGAACGAAGAGCGACGGCGCTCAGGGAGAGGAGGCGAGCGAGGCGGCGAGTTGTTGGAGTCGGGCATGGTGGCAATGAATGGGAGTTTGTCGAGGCGAGAGAGACAGGAGAGAGAGGAGGGGAAGGTTTGAAGACGCTTGGAATGGGCAGAGGGGCCCCTCTCAGATAGGCAATGACAACGGCGGTTACGTCAGGATGTGTGACTGCAGTGAGAGCGGTGGAGGGTGGAGTGGTCGGATCAAAGAAAAGAGGCAGTGGTCGGTGACACAGGCGTCTGGCGGTGGAGCAGAGGATGATGGAGGATGCAGCGGTGGAGGGTGATGGGACAATCTTTAAGTCGGCGGGCAGACGACCAAGTGGGACTAGTGCTCCCCGCGTTTTCAGAGACGTGAGCAGGGACCAGGAGCCACGACCACGACCACGACCAGGACCAGGACCACGACCAGGACCACGACCACAACCACGATCACGACCACGACCACGACCACGACGTCTGCACCATCGAATCGGCCTCGCGCCCACACACCATCTCCCATCTGCTGTTCTAGTTTTCCCCGCTCCCCTCGTACAGTCATCTTCCAATCTCCCGACCGTAGCGCGCGCCATGTGTGCCATCGGCATCGCGCCTCAACGTCACGCCCGGCCGCTCTGCAACACGCCTGCCGACCATGGCGCCCCCCTGCATGCCATGCCTGCGATGTGACGCGGTCCGAAGAGCCCGAGGCTTGTTGACTAGCACCGCCCGTCAGGGAAACGACCGACATCTCAATTCATGCATCGCCGCGCTGATCCGGTCGTTTGACGAAGCACCGCATTCACGACTCTTGTCATTGGCAGCTCCTTTCTCCACTTGACGTAGGCTTTGAGAATGGCCGTCGCGGACCTCGTCTGCTACCCAGTCCACGAGAGCTTGAGTCGAGAAACAGCTTCGATGCTGCTGCCATCGCCGATTCGGGAAGCCCATGCCTCTACCACGCCGGTGGTTCGACTGTCGGTCGATGCAGATAGCTCCACCATCTACAATCACCCCGCCTGCATTGGGCCCTCAACAGCGATAACCAACGACGGCCGCCGCCACCTAAAACATGCCGCTCTCGGCCATGGTGCGCCCATCCCTCAGGCCATGTTCCTGCCAGACGTCGAGCGCCGGAGTGAATCCTTTGTTTCCGCGAAGCCGGTGGACCCCTCCAGTCATGTGACCACCCAGATCCATGGTCCCGTTAGACTTCCCTTGCTGGGCTCGTGGGTTGGACAGAGTTTGGCAAGCTCAAAGGACCCGCGGGTGCTTCTTCGATAACCCCCGAGCCCAGCCATGGGCCACGCCGGTCAGCAGACCCTGTTCATCTTCACCCTTTTCTGTGGTAGCTCGCCAGGGACTGCTATCTTGTTTACCCAATTGGGTAGTGTGGAGTGTGCTGAGCATGAAACAGATCTACAGCCTAAATAGAGTGCACACATACCAGTATGCTGTGGGCCACGGAGAAGCTGTGCACTGCATGTCAGCACCGCTGCTGCTCGACTGCGCCTTGAGGGACGGATCCAAGTTCATTAAGATTCATTGAATAATCTACTCTACAGTCGACTTCCGAGAGATGGGACAAAATTAGCATCTGGCAGCGCGGAGCCGGCCGGCATACCAGGTCTCGTCTGTATTCCAGGCATGGATTGGAAACCAAACGTTCCGCTTCCTTCCTTCGAGAAATCTTCTCGAAAGACGGCAGCAAGCCAAACAAACAAAGAGTGCGACCTGCACATGATGAGACAAGGGCCTCCCTCATCCGTCCTCCGGTGCTTCAGGTCCTGAAAACAATCTCCTCTAACCTCTTCACGTAAGCCTCCGGTGCTCCCTGCGACTTGACTTGGTCCTCAATGACCTCGAGCCTACTCTTGTATGGCCGCAAATGATCCACTTTAATCATGCTCAACTCGTCCAGCACAAAATGCTCGTCGTCGTCGTCGAGCGCGTCGCCATCCTCGTCGACCGGTTGCTTGATCAGCCATACGTAGAGATTCCTGTCCTGCGTCGTCTCAGTTTCATGGCGCGGCCGACTCCAACCGAGTTTGCGATAGGCGTCTTCATTCTTGGCCATGACGTCCTCGAGCAGGCTGATGAGGATAGCGGCGACGTGCCGGCCGAGAGCGTCCGACTTGTTGAAAATGCGCTTCTGGTAGCCTTCGTAGACTTCTTCAGCAAGGTCTCGCAAGCGCTGTGCGCATTCCACCACGCCGAACCGGTCCTCGTCGGAGCGCGGCTCGTGTTGTTTGTAGTCGGCGAAGCGGTCCCAGATATCTTTTCTCTTGGCCTCCATCTTTTCCACAAAGACTTGGGCACAGAAGTCGTCCACGTCGATGATTCTCTCCATGCGGTCCTTGAACCGTGGATTGCGCAACGCTTCCTGCACGACGAGGCTGCTGAAATTTTTGAAAATTGCCGACTTCTTGGGAATCTTTGCGATGCATTCGGGGTCGACGAAGTCGGCTGGTGATATCCGGTGCTCAAACACCGACATCAAATCATTGAGGTTCTCGTTGGGTTGCCACCTTTCTCGCTCCTGCTCGGGCCTGACGATAGGCCAGCTCAGCGACACTGCCAGTTTATCAATGCTCCCAAAATTTCGCTCAAAAAATGTCCATAGCGACACGCCCCCCACCGTCGCGCCGTCTTGGCTGAGTTTAATTCCTGGCGGCTTGATACCCGTCGTCGGCAAAACTGCAGCTTGAGCCAACTTGTCGACAACCCAGAAGATATGCTGTTTGCATTGATTAGTGGCCAATTTCTATTCGGGCACAGACAGGACTCCTCACCTTACATGCCATCCCTTCTCTGGCGACTCCACACGCACAGTAAAGAGGTACCCGCGCTCTGAACAGTTTCACGATCCCGCCGTCCAAGAGATAAATGGCGAGACATTGTGCCGGAGTTTGTTTTCCCATTTCTCTCATGCCGCAATAGTCAATGCCCAACGTCTTCTCCCGGTCCATTAGGCCCTTTTCTGCTTGTGACCGTGCGCTCGACGAGAAGCCGCTGATGTTGTACGTGATTCTAGAAGCTGCGTAGATGATCGAATCCGAGTTTGAGTGCAGAGACATGTCCTGCAGCCCGCGAACTGGAATCGGCTGGGAAGTAGAGGAAGCCATGATGAAGCTAGCCGAATCAAGATAATGACCGGACGGAGCAAGAATTGGACAATTGCCAAGTGTGCTCAGAATGAGGAAACAGCAGCAGTAGCAGCAGCAGCAGCCTGATGGGAAATATTTATCAATACCTGCTCGTTTTCCTCGCTGCATCGACGGCGAAGAAGACTCCAGATGGTTGGAATATGCAAATCAGCCACCAAGCGGCGCTTGACCGCGCTTGACTGCGTGAGGACGTGGAGGTGCATCGTCTGCGCAGCGGCTTTGGGCGAAAGAGAGGCCGCAGAGGCCGCCGCCGCCTGTCCCTTTCGGCATTGCTGCCTCTCAGTTGTATCCACGCCGCAGAAAGGGGGTAGGGTATTGGACGTTCAATGGTGCGCCGTTGAGTCATGGGATGCGCAGCTCAGTTGCTGGCTCGCTGCAAGATTTTGAGCCGCATTCTCGTTTAGGGCGTTGTCGACGCGCGGGAGGGCTCGCCGCTGGCCGAGGTCGCTGCGATACGTGACGCCATGGGGTTGGCGAGGACATGGATCTCTCGCGTGCCGTCTTACTCGGTCGCTTGCGTCTGCTTATTCGATGCTGCTGCTGCTGCTGCTGCTGCTGCTGCTGCTGCTGCTGGTCCTGGCGACTCGCCTCATGGTAGAGACAGAAGCGGCGTGGAACGATGGGAGCTGGCGGGAGAACTCGGTAATTTGTGCGCGAGGCTGAGTCTTGCGGCAAGCACCTTCCTTTTCGCCCTGCGGTGGATTTGGACCAAATCGTTGCCGTTGCGGCACTGACTGTGGTTTATCTCCCCAGACTACAGCAACTACAGCAATCTCTCGTACCATAGCGTCTGCCCTTGGATTGTCGTTGATGTTTGGTGGGGCGATGAGGGGATGGAGGCCTTGGGCAGACTGTCGGTGCTGTTTGAGGATGGACCCACCAGATCCCCAGGGAATGGGAACAGCATGACCCGATTGACTGAAGATGGCCCTTTTCTTCAGCATTTTGTTTTGGCGCATCGGCGGCCGGCAAATTCTGGGGTCTGATAAAGAATGCATCTTGCATGTGGTAGCGACAGTATTACGTCGGGAAGTGGAGCTGGTTGTCCATGTTCAACATCCGCAACAGTGACGGATAGCACGAGACGCCGTGCACTCCACCGTCTTGCAATTTCATGGCACCCAAAAGTCGATCAGCTGGGGTGCTGCGAAGTTCTGGATTGCTGGCCGGATCTGCTCGTGAAACCACTGTCGCAGACCAGGGTACGGAGGGGTGCAATTCGGGGAAAGAAAGCAAAGCAAAGAACAATAATAAAGAGAGCAAGACTTCTTCACTGCAGGCATTGGACGAACGACGGTTTTTCATTTTTCCTCATTCCTTCTTTCCCCCAACCCAACCTTAAACGAAAATGTGACAGAAAAATCACGATGAAGGCCGGCATCGACGTTCCGCGACGAATCCACCCGGACCGCACGCCTGGGGTGGACACGCAACGCGGTATCAAAGCGCCATACGCAAAGTGAACAGGGATATTTGTCAGACGTGAGGCATTAAAATCGTTGCTTGCTCAGGCAGCGTTGGAGCCATGAAACAAAGGGTTTTCTCATTCTTGTAATCAATGCAAATAGTACAGTGAAGAGAGATAGAATAAAAAAATTTGTCAAAAGAGATACAGAGATAAAAATGATTGGAAAAACGAGTGTGGGGTTGTAAGTATATTTGAGCAAAGAAAGGTGTGCATGGTCACTTAACGCTACTTCGTCGTGCTCCTCGTCGATCAGAAAACACTCAAGGGCCACATTCACAATGCCTGTCGCATGCCGAAGTGATTGAAGGGCCAAGAAAAGAGACGAAGAAGTTGACGTGTTGTCGCCGGATCTGCGAAGTTACAAAGTAAGTACGGATCTGAAATTTTTAAACCTTGCGGCATAAACTCACAGTAACTGGGTCCTTAGTGAGTCTGTCCGTCATTGCCCGAGTCCATCGAAGCAAAGTAATTTACGAGGAGCTCGAGCGTCTGTTCATCATTGCTCAAGCCCATCGAAGCAAGAACATGTGCAAGCAACTCCTGCGATCCCTCCTCGTACGCAGCGTGGAGGTTTGCAAAGAACTCCTGCAACTCCTTCTCGTACGCAGCGAGGTCGTCCCTGCGGTTGCGACTGAGAAAAATGGAACTGTTGTCCAATTCCAGCTCATGCACATTCGGCGCAACATACGCGGAGTGCATGTGAATGGTATCACCCCTGTCCGTCTCGGCCGTTGTTCTCTCCTGAAGCTTCTTCGCCCCTGAGTTTACCACATCAGCGCTTGTGTTTTTACGGTCCCGAAAGCCTCACTTACTCCGGTTTTGCTGGCTCCTTCTATCGTTTTCTCGCAAGCGTGCCAGCTTCTCGGGTGAGCAGTTTTTAGGGCGTTTCGGCATTTTGACAAGAAGATAAGACTGTGGCGATTCGAGTTGACTGAAGTAAGAGCTGAGTGATTCGGAAAGTACTCTGCTGAAGATGATTCTGGTAAGGAGAGATGGAGATACTTGCAAGCAGCTTTTATAGACCCTTCAGACCAAAGGAAGCAATTGGGTTCCGGCTTTCAATCAGCTGAAGACCTCACCGTCGTGCAACGCAGACGCTTCTGGCGTCGAATTTGGGCTGCACGAATCAAAACCACCACCTTCCAGGCCGCCCCGTCGTGCGTTCCTGCATCTGCTACGAGATGAAAAGCAAAAGAGAGGCAGGTGGTTCTCGACCGCTCTTCCACCCGGAAAATGTGATAGCACACCCGCGCGAGACAGCGGCAAGGCGGCTGTCAGTGTTCGATTACGAAGCCCAAGGATGGCAAAAGCCAGCATGTAGTCGCATCAACCCCTATTCTTGTCGTGCTTGGCATCTGAACCAAAGAAAAGGAAATCTTGGCCTGGCGGTGGGACTGCGGCTGGAACACGGCCAGGGGCTTCCAGTGGACGGTTGCAAGATCAAACCACCCTCCTCATCTCCAAGGAACGACCAGTCCTGAAACTAATGATCCAAAGCAAGCAGCAAACGACATGTTTCTTTCCCTTCTATCCTCCAACAGGGGAGCCGAAAGCGATGGAGTCTTCCAAAATGGCACTCAGGAGTACCAGGGACGGGGATGATCTTGCGGGGCCGGCAGCCACAGTGACCTGATTCAACCAAAGCTCTAGGAGGAGCCATCTTGATCAAATTGCAGCCAGCAATTGCAGGACCATGAGAACCGCAGTGTGTGGAGAAGGAAAAAGAAGTGACTGTTCTCGTGTCCGGATTGTATTTGCTGTGAGTTGGGCTACCCCTTATCCTCGCTTGCGTTTAGAGCGCGGCAGCGGGAGAGACCATGGTAGAGTATAGAAATGAGAAAAGCATACATGGCGAGTGAAATGTTTGCTGGATTCCAGATGATGGCTCTATCAGCCCATGGAAACGTTTTTCCTTTGAGGCAGCCGTCCACCCTATCCGCCCCGAAATGACGCACCCACAGCCGAGTGGCAAGACTGACCGCAGACAGGGAGCGCAGCACTTTTAGAAGTGGACTCTGGACTCCCTAGTCATCGGGGAAGCCGTCCGCTCAGTCCAGGTGTTTGGTAATTGGCGATCCACTCGCTGCGCAGCTAAGGGGAGGAAGTCCCAAGCTCGAGAATAGTAGCCTCCGGACTCGATACAGAGCCAGAGTTTGAAGTAAATAGTGGAATTTTTGATTCCCCTAAGCTTCTCTTTGTTCAGTCTGACTTGTTCAGTAACTTCGCCGAGTCAGCCGTGACGCGGCGAGGAGGTGATTCGCCAAATGAGACGCCGTATGGCGTGTAAGTCCACTGCCCAGGAGAAAAAGAAAAGGAGGTTGCAAAATTGAACAGACCGGAGGCGGTTTGATTGGGCTTGATCCAATCCTACCCCTCCCTCCGCCTCCGGTCAGCAGGGCACAGGAATCCTTGGGTGTCCACTAAGCTACAAGGCCAGCGTATGTGACCGGGCTTCAGACCCGGACAGGGTGCTAGCGGCAGTGCCTTTCGATCATGCCAATCTCGGGGAGATCGGAATCGAAGGAGGCAGGCTTGGATATTCCAAGAACATCGAGATGCCCAGGTGGAAGTACCAGTCGGCTAGCAACCCGAGGCATCTGCCCCCTCATGAGCCCTTGGATTCCAGCGGACTCACCGTCGATTGGAGTATGGCCGTTCTCACTAGTCGGTGATGGGGAATCGCTCCCAGGCTTTGGCTCGTCGGTATGTGCATGTATGAAGTGCTGATATGCAGCTCGGGTCACTGTGGCAGGCGTTTTTCGCTCCTTGCATCACTGACTGCCGTTGATCACGGCTTCAGGCGAGCACCGAGCTCTTTGGATATGACTTGTTTGAAATAATGCTTACCAGAAACAGGTATTCGTAAGTGGTATGGGGGCATCGAGCATCGACCGACGGCCCCAGCGGGCAACGGACCACTCTACGGCAACTTCGTCCAGTCTTTTCCTGTCATAACGTCACCAGAAGGAGTGCCTCTACGGAAAGACCATCGACAACCTGACACCGTAAGATTGCATGGTCAAGTCATGGGTGCTAGGTGACTTCTCCAACTATGAGACCGCAGACGAGGTCGACTAGTTGAATTCGGGAAACAGATGTGGAGCGGCGATGCAACCCTTTGTAATCATGGCAATACTATCATGGGATGAGATAGCTAGAACAACATGCAGTGTCGTTTTCGCAGCTGCAATTGATGGCGGCTGGCCATCTTTGTTCGCGGCCGATCGCTTAGGGCGCCGATCAGTTTGGGGCCGCATATACTCTTGCCAAGCTGCATCGGAACCAGAGACAACTGAGGTGCGCATGACAAGGCGGGATATTGATACGGAAGTGTCGCGTACATGGAAGCGGGCAGTTTGCCGTTCGCCCAGAGACACGCTGTGCGATTTCTCTCCATTGAGCCAAGATTCCGTAGAAATTGACGAGCGATAGAGTTGGTATGGTCCAAAAGATCGAAATTCAATTTCGTAGCGTCGTGGTTGCAGGCGTAGTTTGGAAGGGGCAGGGAGAGCGTGGGCCTGACATTCATTGTCTTCTACGGTGCGATGCTACCCAATCAGAAGAACCTAGCACGAAACATTAGCAAAGACTGCTGGCAAAGCGGCGCGATGCGCCGTTAGTCGTCCGCCCAAGCTCCCTCTCACTTCTATGTATGTAACCGCCGAAGTTTGAAGGTACTTCAGTGGTCTCGCTCGTCGTGTGGTCCTTGGTGACTTTGGTGCTGCGGCTTGCAGCGTGTGATTTGGCGTGGTCTTTCATCAACCTGGTCCAAAAGCCCGAATATTCCATTTGCAAGCTTTGATGATGCTCTTCGTCCTCATTCCTTGATGTCAAATCCTTACAGATGCTGAACTTTCGTGTGTTGAGACAAACCTTCTTCTCCTCTACCGCAGAAGTTCCAAATGCACTTCCAAAGAATCATGGACTCAATTTTGGGGAGGATTGCTCAAAAATGAGAACCGCAAAGTAGTACTGTTCGTTGGTTGTGGAACTAGGAGCGCCGGACTCAACCTCTCCGGCAAGGACAAGTCCTGTGTGGCCTCAGTAGTGGCGAGATCAGGAACAACATCGAAAGAGCGCATGGAACCTTGACCGATGAAAAGCGCTAACAGCTGACAAGTCAACAGAAAAGTGGATGACTGCCACAATCGCAAAATAGTCCCATCTGTTTTTGGCAGAACAACATGAATTGGAGTGGACAAGAGTTATAGCGAGATACTAATCCATTATGAGACTAATATGAGGTTCTACGAAGATCGGAGAATGAACTAGATAGGAATAGGCATGCTTCAGGTTGTCATTGGAACGGCTCGGAGAATTCTTGATCCTGGAGAAAAAACAAATTTGAAATAAGGTCGCAGAGCAATAGTGAGTGCTAGGAAACCGGCATGAGATGTTTGTCATGTGATTTAGTGCCGCCATCCCACGAATTTCTGGAGATGGCGGAGTGGAGAAGACTGGCCCTGCTAGAAGCCATTTCGCTCTTCCACTGATTAAAGTATGCAGGCAAGGTCAGAGGAAGACCAAGATGCAGGCAAATCGTGGTATCAAAGTGTGTAGGTGTTGGGGGCGTTGTCTCAAGATGGTTCAGTTCGCGTCTCGGGGCAGCCTCTCATTTCGGCTGGATCAGACGGTCATCTGCAGACGTGGCGGGACGAGATGGAACGAGCAATAGCGAACGTAGCTGTAGATTCGAAGGCGCCGGTGATGCAACGGGGAGAGAGAGGGAAGAGGAAGGATGATGGAGGGAGCTCAAGCTGTTTTTGAACTTCGGCGCTTGTGGGGCGCCAAGCCCGCGACTACCGCTTAATTCTTAGTCAGCTGCCAGCATCGGCAAAATCTGCCGGCACCCGCACCCCTTTTCTCCTCTCCAACACATTCACACGCCTCAAAAGGCGACGTACTCATTAATCAACCGCCTGCCTCTTGTACCTTCGGCTGGTCGGTCATATTGGGGTACCAGAGAAAGAGGTTGCGCGGGTTCTCTTGGCTGCGGTGGATTCGCAATTGCAAGCACAAGCAGCCGCTCGCCTGCCAAATATAGGGATATAGGGATTCACGCGAAACCCGCTAGCCAAGGCTTAATCGACTCTTCAGCTTGCATAATGTCGGCAACGGATGCCGTAGATGTTGGATGCTTGGTCGTGTTGTGGGAACACAGTGATAAGAAAAGTACACCCGACTCGACTTCGTAGGCATGGCGGGGGGATGCTGGACCCGCATACAAAGGGGCCATGTATGGTTATCAAGGGGCGGCTCATGGCGCTTTATATATGGCGCGCGGGGTCTAGGAGTATGGCAGAGCTTGTGCGGAAACCAGCCCCTGATCGCGCCGGCCATGTCATTTTGCCATGCTATGGGGAGCGCCGCCGCAGCCGGCATGGATGGGCTCTCGCCCTCCTACGAGCTGCATTCTGCCCAAGACAACCTTCTCCTCCACCCCCATCCTGTCTCTTCGCTATGTGCGCGCTGGCGACTTGTGCCCCTGGATGCTGTACAATCTGACAACTGTTGACGACAACCTCGGGCTCGCATCCTCGTCCCCGCGTCTCCCCCGATCAACCCGCCCAACCGGAACCACCTTCTCTCCACCATGACCTCGGCCCTAAATAAGCGCCAGCAGGCTCGCAACGAGCGCGCTCTGCAAGATCTCATCAAATCCGTGCCAGGCAACGATAGGTGTGCCGACTGTGGCGCCCGCAATCCAGGTTTGCTCCCGCGGCACCAATCCAAGCATATCATCGAAGCTAATCTTGATTCCAAGGATGGGCGAGTTGGAGTGTAAGCTCAATCCACCATGCCCCCATCTTCCGCCCTTCTCCCTTGCCAAAAAGTGCTTTACTTGCCGACGCCAACCTCCAAACCTTCCAAACAAATCCGCGCAAAATGGCTGACAGTTGTCTCGCGACTGCAGTTGGGGATCTTTCTCTGCATGCGGTGCGCCACGCTGCATCGCAAGCTCGGCACACACATCTCAAAGGTCAAGTCACTGAGTATGGATAGTTGGAGTAACGACCAAGTCGAGGTAAGTTTGCCCTCCGTGTCACGGCTCGGACGGGTCGTAACATCTTGCAGAACATGAAGCGCACGGGCAATGTGGCATCGAATCGGTTGTACAATCCTGGAAACGTGAAGCCAAATATACCGATTGATGTAGACGAAGTTGATGGCGCAATGGAGCGATTCCTCCGCCAAAAGTACGAGCACAAGTCCTTGGGAGAGTCGCGGCCAGCAACGCGGCAGAACACTGGCAGCACGAGCTCTATCGAAGACCGTCCGCCACCGTTACCCCCAAAGCCAGGGAACCGTTTCGGCTTTGGTCTCCGAGCTTCATCTTCGACGTTCCCCACGAGCAGATCCGACCCCGTCAGTCCTCCTCGATCGCCAGGTCTCCACTTCAACAATTCTTCACCACCAAGAGTGAATAAGGCGTCCAGGGTTTTTGGGCACAACATCGGGAGTGCGTCGGCAGACAGCTTCGAGGCTAAGCTTTCTGCTCTGAGGGATATGGGCTTTCCCGATGAAAGGCGCAACGCCACCGTACTCAAAGGCCTCAACGGGAACGTGGAGAAGTCTGTTGAAACTCTGATTAGACTTGGAGAAGGGGCCAGGAGTCCATCTGGAGTTCAGACGCCGGCATCTACACAAAGTGACAATGTCAATGGCCTCTCAATCGGGCGCACGAGACCTTCAACGACACAGTCCTCCAATCCATTTGATCGGCTGGATATGGTGCCACCATCCTCACAACATTTGGCGCCTCTTCAGACTCAAGCCACCGGCGTCTCCCAAGCATCTTATGCGTCCGCGCCCAACTCGTACAATCCGTTTCTGCCAGCGACCCGGCCACCTCAATCGGCTCATTCCTCACTAGAGCAGTCTTTCCAAAACATGGGTCTCGGTCAACCTGAGACGCAACCGCAGCAGCTGTTCCCAAACCACACAGGTGGACACGGCTCCCAGAGTCAGCAGCCGAGCTATAACCCCTTCCTCCAAACCTTTACTCCCCCACCTGTCCCGCAAATTCCTTCACAGTATGCTGCGCCGCAACAAAGCGCCTCTCCTTATGTACAGACGAACGGTGTTCCCTCTTCCCAGGCTCAAGGAGCGAATCCTTTCTTTAATGTGTCGACCGCAACGCCGAACAATCCGTTTAATGGACAACCGAACAACTTAGCACCATTTGGTCAGCCGAGACCGCAGCCACAGCAATTTTCACCGCAACCGACACTCCAACAACAGTATCCGCAACAGCAAACAACGCCAATGGGAGCGGCACAGCAGCCTCAAGGATATTATCCCAACGGAGGCCAGATGTTTCAACAGCAGGCCGATTTCTCAACCCCGCAAAACCCATATCAGCAGTATCAGGCCGCGCAAAACCCTTACCAACCTCAACCTCAATTCCCTGTTCGACGAGACAAGAGCTCAATCTTGGCCTTGTATGGCCAACCTCAGCTGGCACCTGCACCACCGGCGGCGATGATGTCGAGCGACGGTGGATTGCTAAATGGACAGGCCAGGCGCAGCGCGACAATGCCGGTGATGACAAGCGGCAGACCTGAGGTAGGGACTGCACAGGCCGGCAGTCACAACCCCTTTGCACAAAGCGTTGGCCCGCAAGGCCCAGACCCAGCCGGAGGAACAAGACATGTCAGCCAAGAGAGCGTTGACTTCTCGGGGATGATGGGCGGTAGGCAGAGCCCCGACGCCTTTGCCGGCTTGAGCGCGCGATTCGGACGGTGAAGAGAGGTGGATACATGTGGAGGAGGCGCTGGCTCGCAGGCGTCGGACTTTTGAATAGCAAGAAAGCATTGGATCAGCATAGCCGTCGCATTTGGATTTGGCGGAGTCTTGCGTGGGCGGTGGTTCGTTGGGCATTCAAGAAGGGAAAGGACATTGGCACGTTGGAACACAAGGCGTCTAGTCAAGCAGATAACAGAGAATTAAAAAGAGACACGTAGGGCCGCTGGATGCAGGTGCTTGGTGGGTGGGTGGTCTTCATCTTGTTGTGGGTCGATGGGCTGCGGACCAATCAAAGAGGGATCGCACATTGGCGGAGCTTCCCCGCGCGCGCTTACAGCTGCATGCCACTCTGCCAGCAGACCATCCAGCTTTGGGCGCGTACGCCCTCTCACCTATCACACGGGGGAGCCGCAAAGCAGTCCGATGCGCGCTGACACCATATCTTCCATCCTCCAGCTGAAAAAGCTCTTCCTCCCCTGGCATCTGCCCTGCCCGGCCTTCTCTGTACTCTCGCTATCCCGTCTTGACAACGCCAGTGACACCCTCTGCTGCTGCTACACGACGCCGCCGCCGGCCTACTTCTCACACGCTGCCTTACCCCGACCACTTTGCATGCGCTTCACCTCGGATCCCAGTCCTCGCACGTCACCTTGAGCCATGGACCCTCCAAGGCGCTATGGTCGTCCTGAAGACGAGCTCTTCCTAGGCCAACCCAGTCAAGGAGCAGACAGCCCAACTGTTGGCCCGCTGAGAATACACAAGAGAGCTTCTGCGTCGCCTCCGCCGCGCGTTGCTTCGGCTAGCAGCCTGGAGCAAGGCTTTGCGCAGCCGCCGCCAGTTCCAAACTATCCTCCTCCGACTTCGAGCCCGCCTACGGGACCTCTACCATATCCTGACACTGACAAGCCGCCCTTCCAGCCACCTTCACCTGGACCAGGTCGCCGCGTGCGAACGGGGACTCCTGGCACTGAGCGTGACAGGCCGTCTCGAAACAACACTCCCCAGCAAGATGCTTATCGAAGGCCTTCGGCGGGGAGTTCTAGCTCAAACAGAACGAGGTTCGATGCGAACGACCCACACAAGCCAACCATCGCAGGTTATGGATACTCTGGCTACCCTGCCGACGACGGACGTGGAAGTAGCGCGCAAACAAAAGCTGGCGACAAGCCCAGACGCCAGGGTACTCCGAAGCCACTCCCAGAGTCGCCAGGCCCCGAGACTCCAGATAAAGAAGATCTTTACTCAGGACCGCCTCTTCCACTCCAAAATCCGCACCAACGTCCAGTGAATGCCGATTCGAATCCTTATCCCGACTACCATCAGCAGTACTGGCCGCCCCCTCAAGCGAGCTCGCCACCGCAACCAACCCAAAACCAGACCCTAAGAATTTCAAATCCTTCTGGCGTGAACCGCCTGAGTTCGACTGCGTCGACTTCAACAACAAGAGCTCAGAGAGGTTCTCCGCCGCCCCCGGAGACGCCTTTGATCGAACAGACCCCTGGCGGAGGAATAGAGGCGCGCTACGCTGCGGCAGGCATCGCCGGCGCTTCAACCCTGAACAATATCCAGGGACAGGGTTCCGCGGCAGCACAACGTGCAAATCAGTACGCGGGACAGCCTCATCGGGTCAGTTCTCCAGGCCAACCGCAACAACAACCAGCCAGACCGTGGACACCCACCGAGCAGCCAGGCACTCAACCGCATGGTCCTCCAACAGTATACCAAGGTTTGTCTGAAATTCATCCTACGACAGGATCGCCTGTACCCCAGACACATGTCGTTCAAAGCCCGCCAACTCAGGCAGGCGCGCCGCAGACAAGATCAAACGTTGAACAGACTCTTGAGCACGACTTTCAGCGGATGAATATGGGTGAAGAACCTCCTCCGGCCTACTCTAGTGTACAGCAGCCGGCTCCTCGTGGTTACGGCAATGAGAAGCATGCAGGAGCCAATGGCTCACCAGCACCAAACGTCACAGCCGGTCCTTACGTCATGTCGGACCCCAATCTCCAAGGCCATCCGGCCTTTGCGAATGATCCTCACCAACAAGATATGCAGGGACAGCAACCACAACAGGCCCAACCTGGGCCCAGTGGTCTTGCACCTCTCCAAATCCATCCCCAGCAAACCTCTTCTCCTGGCCCAGGGCCGGGTCCTGCTTCTCCACCTCCTCTTCCGGAAGGCTGGATCGCACATCTTGATCCCAACTCGGGACAATACTACTACATTCATTTGCCGTCACAGTCTACGCAGTGGGAGTTCCCGAAGGGTCCTACGCCACTCAATCTGAGTGAGCCCATGTCTCCAACTGGAACAATTGTAAACCCTCTCGGATCTCCCGGACTGGGAACGTTTGCAGGCAAACCAATGGCTTCCCCTGGATTCCCTCCGCAGCAAGCAATGTATCATGAGGGTATGCCTGGAATGGCAGGATTGTCGAGTCCCACGGCGGTTGGTTTTACTGGTCCCCCGCCAGCTGCTGGTGTAGAAGTGTACAAGGTCCAACCAACCAACGGGGTATACTTTGGCCCTTATCTGAGGTACACCAATATGGACCTTGAACGGGGCTTATGGCTCGGATCTATTCTCCTGGTTACGGACGCGCCGCACCCTCCTACAATCCATATTCACCAGAGTGTGGATCTGTCGCCGAATCCGAGGCAGCTAAAGGCAAACGCCATCTACAAGCACCAACGGTGGGTCTTCTACAGGTACGATATTGACCTGAGGATGGAGGATGACCAGGCTGCAAAATGGACGTATGCTGTTACTTCGCACCTGGGCTGCACCCGTTATGAGTTTCTCGTAGCGGGTCGACACGAGACAAGCTGGCGCTTCATTGCACACTCTGGAAATGACTTTGCTCTAAATGTTGGAGCAAACGAGCGCCAAAAATTGGGTGGGGTCGGGTACATGTGGAAAGACATTCTCCAAAAGCACATCGAATGCGGAGGTTTCCATGTTCAGCTTGGTCTTGGAGACCAAATTTACGCCGATCGCATCTGGAAGGAAATTCCTTTGCTCAAACAGTGGACAGCTATGAGCGGCAAAGAGAATCGAAAGAATGCTCAGTGGACGGCCCGGCACGAGGAAGAGGTCACACACGCCTACTTTCATTACTACTCGAGCCATTTCGACCAGCCGCACCTAAGGGAAGCATTCGCTCAAATTCCACACATTCTCACATTGGACGACCACGACATTTTCGATGGCTGGGGCTCCTATCCCGAGTATATGCAATTCTCAAACATGTTCAAAAACATTGGGCGGATAGGCATCGAGATGTACCTGCTGTTCCAGCACCACACCACTCTAGAGATTCTACGCAACGTCGACGACGACCGGGACTTGTTTACGATTACCGGGACTGGATGGCACTTTGTCAAGTACTTGGGGCCGGCAGTGGTTGTTGTTGGGCCAGACACTAGGTCAGAGCGGAATCCGCACCAAGTCATGGCTGGACCGACCTACCAGGGTCTTTTCCCAAAGGTTGCAATGCTCCCGCCCAGCGTGCAACACTGCATATGGATGATTCCTGTGCCTGTCATTTACCCGCGTCTCGAATCGGTAGAGTCTTTGGCGAATACCATCACCACGGGCAAAAAGGCCGTAACGGGGACCTTCAACATGCTTGGCAAAGTGACCAGCTCTGTGGCTGGCGTTGTCGGTGCCAAGAGCATGGTTGGAGAGGGCTTCAACTCGGTCAAGAAAGCTGTTGGCAAGTCTGGCTTGATGAGCGGCATCCTCAGTCCTTTTGGAGAGATTGACATGTTGGATGAGCTCAGAGATCAGTGGACGCACGAGTCAAAGGTGAGAATTACCCTGCGTATCTATTTGGACTGCAGCTGACAACCGCGTAGGATCTTGAGCGGACCTACTTAATCCGAACCCTCCAAGGGATTGCTCATAACAAATCTCTACGGATGACGTTCATTTCTGGAGGTTAGTACGAAATCGCCTCATGTTTGAATCAACACTAACAAGAAACCAGACGTAAGCTGTTGCGGTGCTGGTCTGGTCCACGACCCCTCTCGTCTTCAAGACCACAAGACCATGTATCAAATAATCACTTCCAGTGTCGTCAACAGCCCACCTCCTGGATATGTTCTCCGACTGCTTCACAACAGCAGGCCTCTCTACGTGCCCCAAAATGGCCATCGGTCCACAAACAGCCCGTCTGACACGAAGGAGGAAATGATGGAAATCTTCATCCAGGACGTCAACGGTCAACCGCGCGAAATGAAGCGACTCATGGGTCGACGCAACTACGTCGCCTGTGTAGCCTACGATCCTGAGCTTGTGAACGGTACCTTTGGTCAAGCTATGCCTGGCCACGGCGGGGGGAAGTTGAGCATTGCGGTCGACTTTATGGTGCAGAACGAAAACCTCTACTCTGCTCCGATGAAGTATGGACCGGTCATAGTTCCGAGTCTGGAGTTCGGAAGGTGAATTTAGACCATGTTCGGCAGTTGCAAGATCTACAGATTCAGGCCAGCATAACGAGCATCACGACCATTGCTGCGATGATGGGGCAGGGGCGAGCAAGCAGGCGATACCAAATTCTTTTCATGTTCTTGTCTTTTTGCACTCCACTTACGTCCTCGATGGATTCCCATGGTGATTGAGCGTTGATTCGACTTAGCGATGCATTCATTGGATGGATTCTGGGAGTCTTTTTGATGAGCACAACCCAGGCCAACGGTCCAGAAACCCATTGAGCGATACAGAATCGACTTCGGGGGTTGGCTTTCTTTTCCAGAGACTGGCCAACAGCAGGTAGCTTTTGACAATGATGAACGAGAAGAACTAGCCCCTGAAGATTTCCACCGGCCATTGACGTGTTCCGGTTCGCGCAGCGACGCACGTGCCTTGCTGAATGACGCTTACCGTGGTGGGATGGTCATCAGGGCGACGGCCAGCTGCGAGCTCGGCGGTCCCTTGAAAGTCTCAAACTACCCACCACGCTATCAACATCTCCCACGCCCTGTTGACGCCCTTGCCGCCGCCAAATAGAGATCTGCTTGCAACCAAACCGTCCATATCAACCCACGTCCGCAGCCACACCATCTCTTCCCCGTCCGGATCGAACTGCGCCGTTCCCTCAACCCCCCACCATACACCGCCTTGCTCCGCGCAAACGTCGATTCGAGCCATGGCAAACTCGGCTATACCATTGACGAACTTGAGGGCCTCTCGAAGCCTCTTCCCAGCACTTTCGCGAAACGCGGCGGCGGCGACGGCATCACCGGCGGTAGCGTCCTTCCCCGCGCCGGCACTGCTCTCGCCATCCTTCGGCCGCTCCGTCGCAACCCAGCACCAAGAGCAGCAATGGCGGCGGCAAACACAATACTCGCGAATTGCACAATTGGAGGGTCGGAGAGCGTTCTCAGCAACGCCGAACCGGCCCCGGGATCATCACTTTGACACGCTCAAGTTTGTGCAGAGGCTCAAGGATGAAGGATTCACAGAGGACCAAGCTGTGGCCATGATGAAGGTGCTGAGCGACGTCATTGAAGAGAGGTAAGTTACAGCTATCTATGGTGTTCTGCGCTCCGGGCAAATCAAACGGGCATGTTGGCTGATGGTAATTCCTTCCTCTCAGCATTCAAAACCTGACGCGCACAATGGTGCTCCGCGAAGACCAAGAGCGAGCAACGTACACGCAAAAGGTCGACTTTGCGAAGCTGCGCTCTGAGCTCCTGACGGCAGATTCGACCGAGACGTCGCTGACGCGGGCGTCGCACGAGCGGCTCACAAACGAGATTGCCAAGCTCAATAGCCGGCTCCGGGACGAGATTCAGCGTACGCAGGCCAGTGTGCGGCTAGACTTGAACTTGGAGAAGGGGCGCATCAGGGAAGAGGCCAATGTGCAAGACTTGAAGCTCAAGGAGACGGAGACAAGAATTGAGCAAGAGACGGCCGTGCTGCGGGAGAGGCTGGAGGCTGTCAAGTTTACAACGCTGCAGTGGTTGATGTGAGTACCATTGCGCTTGGACGAGCGAACCGTGGATTGGTTGCTAACATGTCTCGGTTAGGGGTGTTTGCACGGGTACGGCAGCGCTGATTCTCGGTGCCTGGAGGCTGCTCATGTAGACGAGGGTGGCGGTTCTAAGACTGAGGTTCGGACCTCAAAATAGGCGTCCGGCGTCTGCAGGTGGCTGGCACGCAACGTGGGAAAAGGCATGGGGAAGGCCTGTCACAATGCAGCCGGCTGGTGCTGCTAAGGGGGCGCGCAGACGGGGAACTCGTATCAGGTGCCTTGGCTACCAACCCGTGCGTCCGATGCAAGCAGCAGCTGCTGCCAAAGTCCCGACGGGATGCTTGCTGTAGCAGAGGAACAATGTTGCGAGGAGTTGCGCAATGGCCACGGTGCTGTGGACCGGAGCAGGCATCGTTCTGGAAAGGCTTGATGTATCGAAGATCTCCCGCCCACCCAAACTTTGGCAGCAGTGTGGTCCGAGGATAGGAGAGGGGGGAAAGGGCAGAAGATGAAGTATGGATCTCGAGGGGCACGGCGGCGTATCACGACAGCAGGCAGGCGGATAAACTCGAAGTACAGAAGAAAGACAGGCTCACGCTTTTGGAAAGGCAACCTTATGGCAGACGTGTTTCGTGCCAACTTTTTGTTTTTTCTTGCTACTGCGTGGGCGAGCGTGGTTTGGGGCTATATTTGGGAAGGGGCTTCAGGGTTGAGGCCGGTACGTCAGCGCGCAACCTCCAGTCCCCACCGCAACGAGCTCGGCGCATCGACCACGACGGGCGTGGCAGGCTGGCAACACAAGCAAATTGTGCGGTGGCCGGGCAAGTACCGTAGGGCGACGGGTCAGATAAGGCGCGAGCGCGAGGCCGTGAATGGTGCGAGCAGTCGGTCGGCAGTGCAGAGAGTAATGTGTAGGTAGGTAGTGTTGGCCAGCCAGCCAGCCCGACAGCGCATCTCAACGCGGCGGGACCGGGCGAGTGGTCACTCCGGCCGGGTTCGCAGATGGCATTTGCAGGATTATGAAGTTATTGGGCGAGGCCGAGCCCGTCGCCAGAGACGCAGCTGGATGGATGGATGGATGGATGGATGGACGACCTGAGCTGCTGTGGCGTTGACAGGCGGGCGGGCGGCGGGTGGTGGTGGTGGTGGTGGGCGTTTGCTGGCAGCCAGGCAGGCAAGCAGGCAGGCAGGCAGGCTGGCAGGCTGGCAGGTAGGCTGGCTGGCTGGCTGGCTCAGGCAGGCGTGGGCGTGGGCGTGGGCGTGGACGTGGGCGTGGGCGTGTGGGCGTCCGTCTGTCCAGGCTGCGCGGGGCATCGCCGCTTCCTTGGCGACAGCGAAATCCAAACCATCACCCGTCTTCTCAACACCCACCAATATCGCAAAACATCTCTCTCCCACTCCTGTGCCAACTCTTGTCCTCCTCCACAACCCGTCCTTTTCCACTCCAACAACTCGTTACAAATGGCTACTGAGGTACGTCCACCGTCGCCCGGCGACTACGCTCCACCCCCTAATCCCCATCCTCTGTCCGCCCAAAGCCCCTCTGACACCCGTCGCCTGCTGTCACGCCTGCACAACCTCCGTTACTGACATGACGTTTCTCGACTTAGCGTGAGAGGTATGCGCCCAAACGACGCCTCGTCCGTCCGCCCGCTTCTCTGACCTGCCACGCAGCAAAACCTTCCTCGCCCGCCTGTGCGAGCAGGCTGAGCGTTACGATGGTACGTGGTTGACGCCCTTGCCCCCAGTCTTTTGCGCGACTCCTGACAATGCTGCTCTACAGAGATGGTTGGATACATGAAGGTCAGTCGAGAAAACCGCCGTTGATATCATCGAACTGAGCGCCTGACGCCATCTACAGGAAGTTGCCAAGGTACGACTCTACTCGCCCACAACCACCACCCACCCACCATGCCGCCACCGCCGTCGCTTGGCGACTGCGAATTTGCAAAAAAAAAAGCCGTTGTCTAACACGCCAGCGTCTTTAGATGAGCGGTGAGCTCTCGGTGGATGAGCGCAACTTGCTTTCGGTCGCCTACAAGAACGTCGTTGGCACCCGCCGTGCGTCGTGGCGCATAATCTCCTCGATTGAGCAGAAGGAGGAGTCCAAGGGCTCCGACAAGCACGTTGGCACCATCCGCGAGTACCGTCAAAAGATTGAGACGGAGCTTGAGAAGGTCTGCCAGGACGTTCTCGATGTCTTGGATGACGCCCTCATCCCCAAGGCCGAGTCCGGCGAGTCCAAGGTCTTTTACCACAAGATGTACGTCACCACCTGCTCTGAGCGACGTCGTCGGGCTGCACTGCTCCACTCATTCGCCGTGTTTTTCAATCGGAAACATTGATTGATTCTGACTCCAAACACAGGAAGGGTGACTACCACCGCTACCTTGCCGAGTTTGCGTCGGGCGAGAAGCGCAAGGTTGCCGCGACCGCTGCGCATGAGGCTTACAAGGTTTGTGGCGCTTAAGCGTTCTGTGCCGCTAGAAAATTGTTATTGATCACACTGCTCCAGACGGCCACCGACGTTGCCCAGACTGAGCTCACTCCCACGCACCCCATCCGCCTCGGTCTTGCCCTCAACTTCTCCGTCTTCTACTACGAGATCCTCAACTCGCCCGACCGCGCCTGCCACCTCGCCAAGCAGGCCTTCGACGACGCCATTGCCGAGCTCGACTCGCTGTCCGAAGAGTCGTACCGCGACAGCACCCTCATCATGCAGCTTCTCCGCGACAACCTTACCCTCTGGACGTCGTCGGACGGCAACGAGCCCGAGCCCGCCAGCGAGGCGGCCAAGGGCGAGGAGAAGCCGACCGAGGCCAAGGAGGCTCCGGCCACGACCGAGGCCACCGAGGGAGAGCAAGCTGCGCCTGCCTCCTAAGCGGGGATTATGAAGTTGGTATCAGCGAAAGTTATGAGGCATCATGTCGGGTCTGCCGCGGCCAAAGCCTCCACGGTAAATCATGCGAAGACCACGTCTTTCTTGAGGGATCTGGAGCAACAGGAACGGGGGCAGCAAAGGGTGGCGTATTAGTTGTCTGAGGCTCGAATCATACCGGAAAGTGAAAGAGAAGCTTGATTGTCTGAGTGTGTGTTGGTTCGGGCATCTCGGATCTCTCATATCGGTGTCCTACCTTTTGATTTGCCCTGTTTTGTTTTTTCCTTGAGTCTTTTCCTCTTTTTGACAAATCCCCCGTGCGTGCCTAGTACTGCTTTTAAGCTCGTTGAGAGCAACGTTCTCCTCTGACTACACTAGCGATGCTACTTGCTTACAACATTTTCTCTGTGCCTTGAGAGGTCTTGGGGTCGCCTCTGGCAACGCCAGTTCCTCTCGACGGTGCTGGAAACCCAAATGAAATCGACATGTCCCCTTTACCCATGGTGACGCATCACGCACTGCATGGTCCGTGATGGCGCTCGCGTCCAAAACATCACGGCGACTCTGATATTATTTGGGGGCCCGGGTACAAGAAGGAGGCGGCGACGCTCAGGCCAGTACGAGCAAACCTCAGCCTACATACCCTTACACCACCCCCCGGTCTTGTCATTTTACTACTGCTGTCACCGAATCCTCCGACCCCCCTTTCCCCTATGAATCTGCTTTCTTTTTTCCCCATCGACACGGTTCCTGTGCCTGGTCTGCCTCACATGACGCGATGTCGTCAGTCCCCTTTGTTTGATAGGGAGCAAATTGGGTCTGGGTCTCGAGTGGCCCGGCGCCTGCTCCGCGCTGCTCAGGTTTCGCTCCGCATGTGGAAGTAAAGAAGAAGGGGTGAAATTCTACTGCTACTACTACCGCCTACACACCTACAACAG
The DNA here is from genome assembly GCF_038021145.1 of Phyllosticta citriasiana. Lineage (NCBI taxonomy): Eukaryota > Fungi > Ascomycota > Dothideomycetes > Botryosphaeriales > Phyllostictaceae > Phyllosticta > Phyllosticta citriasiana. Next base: position 482,021 of record NW_027117279.1, on the reverse strand, counting down.
GCACGCGACCAACGCAGTCTCTGTGTGCCAGCATCTTCTCACTCTCCGGATGAAGGAGTACGCATGACAAATGGGCTTGTTGAGCTGATGGTCACTCGTATAACAAACAACCTGTATGCACACATGGCCAGCGGCCACTCATCTATGCTCACAACCAAACCACGAGCCACCCCCAACACTTGCCGGCTTGCTGGCTCGCTCGGGATGTCATGCGGGGAAGCGACAGGTGGTCTCGATGGCGCCATAGTGCATATGTACCGAGTGCTTGGATTGTTACATGCGACGACTGGCGAGGCGCACACGGCGTGGCGTTGTGGATTTGCATGTGCTTCGTCGTCGTGGTATGGAGCCGTTGGTGTTGGGTCATTGGCGCGTCCGTTGACAGAGCGAGCGGATCTGTTTCTTCGTTTGTAATGGAGCTGGATGCGAGATATTGACTGGCTGCGTGCCATTCGCCGCCTGGCTTGTGAAATGGAGGGAGGGCCGGATGACCTCGTTACCACCCACAGATGCGGGGAGACAGAGTGCGAGGGATAAGACGGGGCTGTGGGCTTCTGGCTTTGCTTTCGGTTGGGTATCAAAGGGAACATTACCCGTATGATTGGGTTGGGGGAATGGTGTTGAATTGCAGACTGTGTTGCTTCTTTTCATGACGTTGACCCTTGGACTCTGCCTTCCCACTTGCTTCTTTGCTCCGTTTTTGGTCGGATCGACTCGACTCATCTACCATACTGCTGGTGCTCACAGCGCCGCCGCTCCTTGACTGATGACACCTACTCTGCCATGGGCTTTCTTTTGTCGCAATCGAGGCCATGGGCAACTTTGTTCGAGCAACGGGTGTCGCAGTCTGCTGTTCCAGTGCTGCAAGATCCCGCATGTGGGCTGGAGGCATCCGAATCAGGCTGTCATGACTCCAGTCAGAACGCCACTGACATAGTTCTGATCAAGAAAAGCCCTGTGAGACTCGAGGCTCGGGAGCTGGGTGGAAGACATGTGCAACCGTGACGCTTAGCCGCTTCTCAACACCATGCGGGAGTTATGTTGGAGAAGCGGAGAGAGGAGGTTCGGTGAAGACTTCGCTTCGCTCTATTCGAACTGGGGTCTCTCCGCTGCGCCCACACTTCAGAATGCCGGAATCAGTCACCCAGTCAACGCTTTGCCTTTCTGTTGCTCATAGCCGTCATGGCAATGTTTTGGTGTTGCAAGTGTTGAGTCGGTGTTTAGGCGGACAAACACCGACGCTAGTACCGATTCGGGCAGCTGCGTCCAAAATTTTGGATTCGCAACTGCTTCTCGAGCACTTACATCACACGTTTCACGGCGACGCGCAACAATGGCAGAACCAAATACCCAAGTACGGATACAGTTCACGACAAGACAGTCGGACATTGCCTTGCCCGAAGAAGCTTCTGGCCCCATACTCGTCTCAGCTTGTGAGTTTGCTTTTGCGCGCTCTGGCCGAACCGCTAATGCTAAATGCTCCCCAAGCACTACGCCGCTATGCCTTGTCGACGCTGGTCAACAACCTCCTCGAGCACGAGAAGCCCGTCCCCTTCGAGTTCCTCATCAACGGTCAATTCCTGCGCTCTTCCATAGACGAGTTCCTCACCGAGAATGGCATCTCCGCCGAAAACACCCTCTCCGTCGAATACGTCCGCGCCCTGATACCGCCGCTTCATGTGGCCTCTTATGAGCACGATGACTGGGTCAGCTCGGTCGATGTCTTGTCGGCTACTTCGCGCGCTGCACAGTGGGGTTCAGAGGTCGCGCAAGGAAGCGAACGTATACTGTCTGGATGCTACGACGGATTGCTAAGAGTATGGAATACCTCGACCTCGGAAGTGATAGCAACCTCTCCCGGAGCCACGGCGGGTGGGCATACGAGTTATGTGAACTCTGCCAAGTTCCTTTCTCCCACGACTCTGGTCTCTGCCGCCGCGGATCGGACTGTACGCGTCTGGACGTACACCGAGGCCGACCCGGAAGACCTCTCTGCTTCCTCGACTGTCACGCCTACGCTCGAGCTGTACGGCCATAAGGCCTCTGTCGACAACATTGCCGTCCACGCGCCCTCTGCTCGTATCCTCTCTGCCTCAGCTGACAACTCTGTTGGTGTCTGGGGCACCATCGCCGACTCCGCGCCTGCTGCTCCCGAAAACCTTCTCCCCTCCGCTTCCTCCCACGCCGCAAAGCGCCGCAAGACTGCTCCCAAGGGTCAAAAGGTACCCACCAAGTCCGCTCCCCAGCGCGGTCCTCTGAAGCTGCTCGGCGGCCACTCCGCTCCCGTCTCCGCTGTCATCTTTGCTCCCAACGACCCGACAGTAGCATACTCGGTATCCTGGGACCATACACTCAAGACATGGGATCTCCCCACCGGCAAGGCAGTGGACACGCGAACGACTGCCCAGCCACTTTTCTCCCTGACTGCTCTCCCCAAGCTGAACCTGCTCGCGACGGGCACCTCGGCCAGGCACATCACGCTCATCGACCCGCGCGCCGATGCGCGAACCATATCCGCGCTAACTCTGCGCGGCCACAGCAACCTCGTTGCCACGCTGTCTCCCTGTCCCACGTCAGACTACGGCCTCGTGTCCGGCTCGCACGACGGCACGTGTCGCATCTGGGACGTCCGCAACGTGCGGGCCGCCGCCGCCGAGGTTGGCGGCGGACAGGTCGGCGAGGCTGTGTACCGCATCACGCGCGAGAGCACGGGCGACGCCGACAGCGAGCGCAGACCTGGCGGTGAGGGCGTCAAGGTGTTTGGCGTCGTGTGGGACAAGGACGTCGGCGTCGTCAGTGCGAGCGAGGACAAGAGGGTGCAGGTCAACAGGGGCGAAGGCGTTGTGAATGAGTAAAAGTAGTTGGATAGATGATGGATGGATACATTACAAGGCGTTTGGTGTTTTGGAGGACGGAAAAAACAGTCAGTAAGGCTTGGGCGTCGCATTGGCTTCTGGCCTAGATAGAGCATGGATGAATGGATACCCGCGCTCCTGTATCTTGGTTGTGGGAGTTAATACAGTTGAATGCTCCTAAGACCTCTTTTTCGGGAAATTCCCCCCGTGTTAATGCATCCATGGTTGCTGTCCTTGTCTTCGGATTCGGCATTTCTCGTCTTTGGTTGAATCGAAACCACCTACCACCTGCTCCACTCAGTGCGAATGGCGGTTGAGTGCTCTTCCTTCCTCTCTCCTTCCTTCTTGACAGTCTATGGATGATGCTCCGTTCCGCCAGGCACTGACTGCTGTGGTCCACTTTCAATGGTTCCAACTTTGTCTTTCCGGAGACAAGTGAAGAAGTCTCCACGTCAAGACGTCGAGAAAGCAACGAGACAACAACAACAACAACAACAACAACAACAACAACAACAACAACAACAACAGTGCTTCTCCGGAACTATACTCCTAATTCCATGTATGTATGTACGTACGTAGACCCTGTCACGATTTTCGACTGTGTCGTGAGTCCTTGAATGCTAGTTGGAGAAACAAACGACCAGAATCACAACGGTGGCACGCGTTAAATGTACATCAATGAATTTCGTCTTTGCGGGGGTATATCATTTATCGTCCGCCGTAAACGAAAAGGGGGGAGGGGAATAAAAAATATCAAAATCGCCTGATATCCATGCCTCTCTTGCTTCTTTAAACATGCCATGCGTGTGACCGTCTGACCGTTGACTCCAATGGGGAGGATTCCTCCCGTGGTGCGTGCGTGTCTCGACCTCGGCTTGTTGGCTGGCTGGCTGTTGGCGTCCTCCTCTGGGTGGTTGATGATGATGATGACGCTGCAGCGGCGTGCGTGCGTGCGTGCGTGGGTTGCTTTTGTCGTCCATTTGTTGCGGCGGTGCGTGTTGCTTGTTCGTGGGCTGGCGGCCGTCTGCCTTCTCGTTGTTTGGCGCAGCAAGCCTCTTGATGCATGCAAGCATGCTGCTTCAACACACGCCTGTCTGGTTGTGTCGGCCCGCAGCAGCCCGCCGGACAAGCGTGTTGTGGAAGTCCAAAGTCCAGGTTCTAAACAGAAACCTCGTGGGAGGCCTTCCATACCGCCTCGCTGTCTTGCCCTGCTCTGCTATATTGCGTTCTGTCCTGTCCTGTCCTGTCCTGTCTTGTCTTCCTTCTCATCCATTCTGTTCATTCTTGCCCCACCCAGACAACGAACTCATCTCCAGCCACCCGCACGCGAAGATAGGTAGATAGTAAGCTCGCGGCAGAGCCCGTTGCACCATCAAATTCCGCAGCAGCAGCAACCCTACACCAAATGGCTCGGCAGCAAGAAATTGGCAATGCCCTCCTTGACGGCGTACTCGTGCCCGCAATTGGCGCACACGAGGCTGCCCTGCGCAATCGTCGTCTCGACGAGCAAGCCGTGCAGATCGCGCGCCAGCTGGTTCGGTTCGTCTGGTTGCGCGTCTGCGTCTTCGTCCGCGGCGGTCGACGTGGTGGTGAAAAGCGCGTCGCGTTCGGGCGCCGTCTCTGGGAGCGTGGGGAGGCCGAGCTGTGCAGTAGGGATTAGCGATGCTGGTCTGTCTACGCGTTCGGCGAGTTTTTCTTGGGCAAGGACGTTGGCTGGGTGTGTGTGGGGGAGAGCACCGGCAAAAGGCGGCGGGCAAACATACCTCTGCTGCCAATGTGCGCAGAGCCTCCCAGTCTAGCCGCGGAAGGATGTTGCTGATGAAGGGCAGATTCAGCTCCGTCTCGACGACTTCGAGCTCGGCGTCGCGCGGGTGCAGCGGGAAGGCGGCGGCGCTCGTCTTGCACGCTTTGCGCGCGCAGGTGAGGAAGTTGAGCGTGAGGAGCTTCATTTTTTTTCGTCGTCGTGTGTTGGTGGACCGTTGGCCGCGGAGATCACAGGAGCGATGAGAGATTTGAAGGCTTTGTAGCTTCTGGAGGCGTGCTCAGGTCTGGGAGGGTCTGTGGAGGAGCGATTGGCGCAGGTGGTTGCTTGCTGGGAAATTTTGTCCGGCCGAAAACGAGTCCGTGAGGCTCTGGGTCAAGCTTATCCCCCGCAATGCGCTAGTACAATTCCATCGTCATCAACACTTGATTGACATTTGGCACTTCCCTTGATGATTAATTCAGTGTATGCATTGTTTTGCCTGAGACTATTTTGGCAAGACACAAGGCTGGAAGGAAAAACCGACGCCCGGAAAACCGCCCAAGCCTGGGTATCTTCAAATTCAAACTCAGATCTGAGCCCCGCCTACTATCAACTATGACGCCAATATGAAAATGCACCGCTATACCGGGCGGCAGCCAGCCTGTTGCGGGTATTTGAGTATTTGAGTAAGTGAGCATCACTCAAAGAACATATCAATTGCATCCTCATCCTCAAAGTCGTCAAGGTCTGCCATGGTGCCGTCAGGGTCGAGGCGCTCTCCATCAAAGCACAAATATGGGGTCAAATGTGTTGTCAGCTTCATCCTATTCAAGGCAGACTTTGCCATTTTTCCAAATTCAGTCGACTACTCACTGTCAGTACACACGCCCTGTCCTGTATTAGTAGCAATGAAGGAGCACTTACAGGCTTGACAATGAATTTGCAGTCTTTTTGGTCCTTGGACTTAATGACAACCTTGATTTGCTTCTCTTCGGGCTCGGGCTCAGGTTCAGGTGTTGGCTGACGCTCTGCTTTTCGTTTGCTCTCCTCCTTGTCCGCCTTATGGATCTCCTTTGTTGTGGCGATCAAGGCGATTTTATTGACATCTTCTTCCAAATCCGTGTTCTTGGAGTATCGATTCACAAGCTGCCCCTCAGAATTCAAAGAGAGACCCAGGCTTTTTGGCGTTGCAACATCAAAAAGTTCGACGCCTCGATGCGTAAGGATTACCGTTCGAGTCATTTCCTCATCGAATCCCTGCTTTCTGCACCATGCCTCTCGAACTTCCTGAAGACGTTGTGAAAGCCGACGCGTGACCAAGAGAGCTTTCGTGTTGGGTATTCTCGGTTGGATGAAGAGATGTATTGGCGGGTCAGGTTGACTTGGCGATTGGGGCGTACCTATGCCCAGAGAAGACGCTGACCCTTGACGCTCGAGTCCAATTGCACTTGGAGGTGTTGCCCGAGCCCTGTTCTCTCCGGCTAGTCTTTTCTTGCGCCTCGACTGGCGTATCATTTCTCGGATTTCGGGGTCAGCCTCGTCAATGTCATCGTCCGGGTCAACTGGCTTGGCCGGAATTTCTTCTCTTGATGCGCTAGGGCCAGCCTCTTCTGCTGAGTCTGTATCGTCCAAATCGATTACAACAGGGCCCTGTTTGGCGCATCGCTCTTCCTTGGTATTCACGTATCCTGGGCTAGAGCCCTCCAGCTTTGTAGATTCCGACCGTTTCGTTATTTCTTCATATCGGGACGATAGCGATGTGGACGAACGCTTTGTTGGAGGTGAAGACGAGAGTGCGGCGGGTTTCTTATGTTCCGAGGGCGATTCGCTTTTACTACTTCCTCGGTCAGCATGCAGGTAAAACTGCTCGTCTAGTGTTGGTAACCGACGCCATGTAGCTTTCCGTCGTGACCGAAGCTCGAAAGTCTTCGATGCCATTGTCCTCGGAGTTGCGACTGATCTTTCGACGCTTTTCGTGCCGGCGCTCCTCATTCAACTTCCTCTGCTCCTCCTTCTTTTTGCGCTCCTCTGTTTCGTGTTGCCGCTTGCGCTCTTCTTCTTCTTTGCGCTTGCGTTCCTCCTCGGCCTGGATCGCGGAATACGTCTGCTTTGAGCCGTCAAATAAAGACGTCGGATCGTCGTCGTCGGTTTTCACCTGCCACGAAGGCTTTTTGAAAAATTGTCGCCTAGGTTTTCGCGCAGTGCTGCTGGGCGGCGTGTCGCTGTCCGGCATGTCTGCTTTTGGACACTATCGATAGATATGGGCAATGATCATGGAAATCGTGACGACGGATACTTTCGTCTTCAGAACTCTGAATGCAGCTGTGAAATAGTCCGGGACTGGGAGGCAGCAGGGACGGGTTCAGGTTGTGGATTGGATGTTGAAGAAGGGTTGCCAGAGGGAAGATGATCGGCAATAGCGCGACGCTTCAGCCGAAGGACGCGCAGTCACGGGCGGTCGCGCTCGGACCAATCCAAACGAACTCCTCTGGAACAACTACCTTGATACTCCCTTCAAAACCCAACTACCTCTCATCTACGCACTTACACGAAATGGAGAACGGTGCAGCAGAGGCCAAGGACCCGTCGGGATTCCTGAGCGAGATCATCGGCGCTCCCGTCACCGTCAAGTTGAACTCTGGCGTTGTCTACAAGGGTGCGGCATTTCTAGTTGCTTTCGAAGGGAGCCAGCCCTCTGCAGATTGCTGATTCCTCTCCAGGCGAACTTCAATCCGTCGATGGTTACATGAACATTGCTCTGGAGCAGACCAAGGAGTATGTGAACGGCAAGCTGCGTAGGAATTACGGAGACGCTTTCGTGAGAGGAAACAACGGTAAGCCTTCCACACACCGTGTAGAAAACGCCGATGAGCTGATGCATTACAGTCATGTACATCTCTGCGGACCACTAGGTGGAGATGGGCAACGTCAAGCGGTGGGTGAAGGCGCCAGGATTAGCCTCTGGAGTCTCGAAGTAATCTCAAAAGTCACGTTGCAACAAGCTACCATCTACGGGGCTTCGTCGTCCAAAGCACTGCTTTACGGTCTTATCGAGGCAATCAAATGGACTCGAGATTGCGCTGAGATGGGTTCGTGCCGTGTTCACAACGGCAGTGGTTTTGCAGCATGACAATGCAGAGCACAAGCTCTACCAACCCAAGAGCGGTCCGATGGCGGTTTGGCGCGTACACATCGGCTCGATGATCGAGAAGTCGAACAAGAAACAGTTTTTAAAAGAAAACTTTTATGAATATACATGTTCCCCAGCCGCCACAAGACAACAGCGATGCATGAACGATGCCACGGTGGGTGTAGAGAGAAATGAGACATCCTTTAGGGAGCAGTTATCCGCCACCACAGCCGCACCTAGGGAGCAGTCGTCTACATAAAATCATGACTGCGCCTGGCAAATCGTTTTCCATTCTTCACCCAGTGTGATGCGTAGTCCGAGCAAAATCCTTGTCCCAATCTTTTGGTTTGCCATGAAATTCTGAATGGTGCTGAGAACTTCCTGTCAGGATCCTATCCCGAGGACCGTCAATTTCCTTTATTCAGAACGAAGAATCACGATCACTTGTTCCGCGTCGGAGCAGCGGCAAACCGAGTCAACGTGGTCTACAAAAACAGGTGAGCAGATGGAGCGCAGACAGGGAGCATCCGCAAACTCTAACAGGTAACTAGTAGGGAGCTTTTCAAGTAGAGCGTCTCGGGACACTCGTGCACCATTTGAGGTGAAGGACAAGGAGCCATCATAAGCTCTCATTCATGGAAGCCCATAATTACGTGTGCCACAGCTTCTGCTACTACCTTAAGCCTCGTAACCAGTCTCAGGATTTGAGCATTTGAGTCGTACGAGACTTCCGCTTTCATCGTCTGACAAGATTGTAGAGCTCGCTCCTGGGGTCATAAATCAGTGATAAACAGGAAATAACAGCATATCGTGCAAGCAAGCATCGCGCCACTGCCTTGAAAACTTCAACACCAAAGTGGGTGTAGAGAGAAATGAGACATCCTCTAGGGAGCAGTCGTCCGCCGTCCCAGCCACGCCTAGGGAGTAGTCGTCCGCCATCATAGCCGCATCTAGGGAGCAGTCATCCGCGGCCATAGCCATGCCTAGGGAGTAGTCGTCTACTTCCACAACTATGCTTGGCGAGATGTAGTCCCGAGTATCATTTCACTTTTTCACCCACTGTGACACCAGGAATGAAGAGCTTGGATAGGTCCGGCTGGGGAGCACATGTCATTTCCCCTCGGGTCTATCCACGACTCGCTAACTTCCTGTCTGGGCAGTCTCTTGTTCGTCTGACATCAGTCATCCACACGCACAACACACGAGTGAAAGATCACCAGTAGCCATGTAAACGGGTCCAAAGCATGCCCAGGTCTCAGCAGCACGACGCGCACCCATGTGGCCTACAACAGGCGGCCAACCAAACGACCAGCAATGAGGCCCATCGCGCCGAAGGCCTAGTTCTCGAACCTCTGGACAATATGGCTCAATACCAACCTGCACATGGTCTACTCAATGAAAAGCGGCCGTCTCGCCACATGTAGCTCAAACACTTCGATTGATTGCTCTCACTGACCAAGACTGAGAAACAAGACCAGAACCACGACAAAGCCAACCGGCCAGCCAACCCACTCGGCGCTGAAACGAAACGACACGAGAGACAATCTTCGAAGCCGTCCGCCGTCGTTGGTCGTTTATCTCGTTCGACCCGACGTTTGAAGCCTCCCATGGCCAGGCTCAAAGTCAAGTCGCTTTGGTCTATCTGGTTAGCTCCCGCTCCTGCTGTGGTCAGGATTGGCTGGTTGGAGAATGGAGTGGGTTGATTGGTTTTGTGAGGTTAGGTCTGGTTCAGGACTGTCAGGCACTTTACATCTTGATATGCTCCCTGTCAGCGAAGCGCAATCGTCCGGCTATCGCTCTCAGAAGTCTACGAACCCACCGCCATCCTCGACCGACCAGACCAGTACATGGAAAGGAAGGTCAATCAGAATGCGCACATGAGCAGCAGCAAGAAAAGGCCATTCACACTCACGGTGCCTGCCAAGCACCATTCAGCGTCTGATGCGCACCGCCGCCGTCGACTACCTACTCCGAAAACGCAGGCGAGCGGACAAGAAGCGCTCAGAAACCCGACCCGACCCCGCCATGCCTGGCTAGCTAGACCAGACCTGACCTGACCTGACCTGACCCGACCTGGGGCAAACAAACGCATGAATTACCCAGCTCAGCCCGGCTTGTCTTGTCTCGACTTCTTTTTTGCCCGCTCCTGTTTCTTGTCTCACGGTCCAAAGTACCCATCTAGTGCCCGCCGCCAGCGAGCGAGCGAGCCAGCCAGCCAGCTAGCCAGAGGCACGGACGGGGCACAATGCGAAACGAAACCAAGAACCTCAAACAAGAAAGCAGAAACATTGACGGGAGCGAGCGCGCCGGGCAGCTGGCCGGCCGAGTAGATGTATTTGCTGGTCAACGGCGGCCATGGCGGCGGCGCGGCGCGTGGTCAGTATTGTTGGGCTGTGGTCGGCTGCCGGCTCTGAGAGTTGCAATCGCTATGCGGACGAGAGGAGACACGCTTGTTTTGCTGATGGCTTAAAGAGGATAATGATTTTGTTTTCTTGCTCTTCAGTCTTTTTTGGCCTAATCTTCTTCTGTTGTTGCTTCTTTCGGGCTACCTAGCCGCTAGCTTGCGCGCCCAGTGACGATGCCGTTCCTAGTGAGGTTGGCGGTGGCGGTGGCGGCCGTGGCGTCGGCACACTCGCAACAGTCGCTGTTGTTGTTGTTGTTGTTGTTGTTGTTGTTGTTGTTGTTGTTGTTGCCGTTGTCAAGAGTTGCGAGCCGCACAGCAGCGCCGACAAACCAGTCTTTTGTGTCGATTCTCCATACTACTCGTCTTGACTTTTTCCTCTTTCCTTCGCATTCACGAAAATCGGTACGCAGCTGGAGGTGTGGCCGAGTGACGCGGGGCCCCGATTGGGATGGCAAGAGCCGCAAGTGGCAGGATGGTGGCTGGGAATACGAGATTGTGGGTGTCATGCCCGTTCGCGATCATCAAATTGCTGAAGTGCCGAGTAGGTCAGGTACCTGGGTGGCTCGCTCCAGCTTCGCATGATGACGCCGCGGCGCCCGCCGCTGACGCCGATGGAATAATCAGATTGTTAAGGAATTGGCGAAGAGCTGGAGTTGGGCCTCGTCGAGGTGGCCTTGGCGAAAACAATGATGGGAGCCAACCCCGGTCTGGAGTCTGGACAAGCCGCACGAGGGAGGCTCTCCTGGGCTGGTTGTTGATTCACATTTGTGAGCCTAAAAGACACATTACGGGCATGCCGGCAGTGGGTGCGCTGATGATCCCGTCGTCGTGCTTCCCGGTCTCAGATGCGGTGCAGCAGAAGCCCAATGTCGAGGAGACCATGTGTCGCGGGCAATCAAAAATTGACGCCCTTTTTATCTACGCTTCCAACGCAGAGTTTCTAGACGTGTTCGTCATGTCCGCCAAGCTAGCAAGAGGTCTGGGATTTTTAGACTTGTGCTGACTAGCTCTGAACAAGCGTGCGCTTACACCTTTGTCACCCGGGTGATGTGATGCAAGCGCAGGGACCCATCAACCCTGAGGGTCAAAGTTCTGACGAAGGATCAAGACGCTCGAAAATGACATATTACGCAAAGTCGACGTCGGTAAAAGCGCGCCTCTTGGGCTCGCAGACGTGGACAACGGCCGGTAGGATGGCTTGGCGATTGGTCTTGGGGATTCTGAGACTGTTGTTGCTCAGACAGACGGCCGTGCCGCCGACGACTACGACGACATGAGCGCAGAACTGGCCGTGTTGACGAAACCTGAAACCCCCCCCGGTGCCAAGTCGGAATCAGCTTTCGAAACTTGCACAGGATTGCGCGTGGAAGGTTTTCCGTGGACCATGAGCTCGTGTTGAGTCGTCATCGGCAGACACTGCGTCCCGACGAGAAGAGAAAGTTGATGCGGGACTCGTCATGGTTATGCTGACTGATGGGTCTGGAAGAGGAGGCATCGAGCATACATATTACACCAGGACGCGTCCTACGGTCATCAGATGATGATGATGATGATGGAGCAGCCAGCCAGCCAGCCAGCCAGCCAGGCCGCGCCAAAAAGAAAAGTTTGGAGACCTTTCTGAGACAACATCAGCCTTTGGACCATGTACTGCAACTACTGTGATGAGAGCGGGAGCTACGTATCATGGCATGGCAAGGAGCAGCCAGGTGCAACGGCTGCCCGACAAAGTACTGGCATACTGGACCCTTTCGGGACCAAAGCCATGGCTTGCAAAGTGACACAAGACGACGCTGCACACACTCACACAAACACACACAGGCGCTAGGTTTCGACTGCGTGTTGTCCTACATGGCGGTCGAAGCCTTTCGGGACGGGCAGGGGGGACATGGCAGACAGGGCGGTCTGCTTTGAGACTAGACGGCAAAGACGATGTGTACCTACAAGTGCAGAAGGGCGAGAGATGCACCTTGCAGACGGGGGGGCGCGTGGAAGGAAAGATGGAAGGGTGTCACAAGGAGAGCGAGCGAGCGAGCGAGCGATGAATCGATGTACAGCCAGAGGCCCGGGCCGCATCATGCATATTCCCCAAAGGAGCAGAAGACGAGGAGAGGAAGTCAAAAGAGAGACAGCAGAAGTGCGGTGAGGTAGAGAGGAGAGGGGGCCCGGCGCAGAGCCGAAACGAAAACAGCCTACAGCAACAAAGGAAAAGACATTGTAGTTGGTACATTGCGGCTCACTCGACCGGTTCGAGGATGGGGCGGACGGGCGGTCGCTGCTCGCGGCACGCTGGCCGGGTGAGCGAGGAGGGGGTGTCGCAGGTTATTTGTACAGACGACGAGGAGTATGCGCTGCGCTGCGCTGCGCTGCGCTGCGCGATGCAGGAGGTGGTAGTGGAGGTGGTGGTGGCGTGTCGAGAAATGGGGCTGGAGCGTGGCGTCGGGCGAGTGGAGTGGAGTGGAGTGGAGTGGCGGGTAATCATGACTGATGAGTGTCCGTCCGTTTGCGGTGCGCTGTGGCCGTGGCCGTGGCCGTGGCCGTGTGTGGTGTGGTGAGGGTGAGGGTGAGGGTGAGGGTGAGGGTGAGGGTGAGGGTGTGGGTGTGGGTGTGGGTGTGGGTGTGGGCCGGGCCCATGTGGAACCGAAGCCAACCCAACACGGCTCGGGCATTCAGCTTCACCCGGGACAGGGGCGGTGTGGTGTGCCTTGGCCAACGCTCCCTGTCCATGGCGCTGCTTGCAGACGTCGACCGAAACTCGCCTGCGCTGTCGTCGTGCTGCTTTAGACGCGCGCAGACATCTAAGGTAATTTCTGTAAGGTAGTCAGAGAGAGGGCATCTTGGGCGGATCGACGGCGGCGCTGCACATCGCATCGCATGCTGCCCGGCCGCCATCTGACTTCTAAAATAACGACCGGCTGAGGGATCCCTGACGCAGGCCTTTTCATGCTCCTCGTTCCTTAGGCTGCTTACCTTACCTAGCGCTGCCGGCCTCGTATTAGGCGACGTGACGCCGCCAAACTCCTGACCCGGCTCTGCTCAAGCTGCACTGCACTGCACTGCACTGCACTGGTCTGGTCTGGTCTGGTCTGGTCCTAAACCACCACCTCCCGCGTTGCGACATCTGTAGAGCCTTTTCTCACCTGCCCTCGCTACATACTCCGCCTCGACATCCTGTCGTCCTTCGTTTTCCCCCTCCCCCCCCATCGACCCGTTCCGTTGCGCTGTCAGGCCTGTTGCGTTGCCGTCTTCCAAAAAAGGTCAGTTGTGTTCAGGGTTGCTTCTTCTCCCTTCCCCGGGCACCCCGGCCCCATCTAGGAGAACCGCCGCCCGTCTAGGGCCTCCAACGACGTCCGCCCAGCTTCCCACCACCTCCCTCAACCCAATCCTCCTCGACTCCAACCCTTCACCTCGACTCTCCACCCAGCAGCCATCCACACGCTGCCTCGCCCTCGCTCCCACCCACCGCACAGCGCGCGCTCTGAGTGCTCTCTTCGAATCGTCCGTCGACGCCCCAGGAACACCTTCGTCCCTGCCTCCACCACCTACAACAAACGTACTCGACTCATCCCTAGCTGCGCCCCCGGGCTCGTCCACTCGCTTCTCCTGCTCTCTCTTCATTCTGCGGCTCAAAACAAGCACGACGCTAACTTGCATCTGTCTCGCCAACAGTCGTGTCGCGCCACTCTTTTTTGACTCGAGCACTCGACGCCGCCCTCTCCTCCTCCTCCTCCTCCTCTCCTCCTGCCAACCCTCAACCATTATTCGGTCGCTTCTCGAAATCATAACCCACATTGTTTTTCGGGCACCATTGAGCGGTTTCGATGCAAACCTGACCCGGCGACCCAATTGCTATAATCCCTTCGGCTTGAGGCTCCCTGCTTTCCTCAATTCCGAAAAAGAAAACACCACTCGTTCAGAGCCGCTGCAGCCATGCCAAACTTTGTGCCCAAGGCGTTTCAACGCCGCAAATCCGCTGGCAACGCCATGGAAGATTTCCTCGAAAAGCCGACGGGTACATCTTCTTTCAGGGTCATGGCCCGGAACGAGGTGCAGCAGGATTCTGGCAGTGCTTCGTTTACTGTCAGGCGAACTGTCGCTGCGCGCCCCGTGAGTTCTTTTGAGCCGCGGCCAATCGTCTCCCCGGTCCAACACACGCGCCAACCGTCCTATGACGACGGTATCCGAAACATAGGCAACCGGTAAGTCTAGATGCTCGTGTAACGCTCGGACGTGGTCTAAATACTTCCCAGGGGCAGCAATGGCAGCAGCGCTGGCAACTCCTCTCGCTTCTACGACACGGGCTCTTCGCAACGCTACAGCTCCAGCTCCACCCTGCCCTCCTCGACCGACATTGAGGAGGAAAATCTCTTCACTAAAAAGGTTCCCACTCCAGGTGATGGGGGCCGCACCTCATCCTTTACCAGTTTCACCCGCCTCCCGTTTGGCAAGAAAAAGTCGCACAAGGACTTGAAGTTGGACCAACCCAAGTTTGAACCGGACCCAATGCCTGACCCAATGAGCGGCAGAGACCGTGCTTTGACAGCCAGCAGCTCCGCTAGTACGGCGCATCCTCCCAAGCTAGAAGACCTGCCCAAGGCTGACTTTGGCAACGACTTTTCCGATCTATTTGGATCTTTCGGCAACGATCGGAGGAGTGCACCTTTGGAAGACTCTGCCTTCGCCTTGCCCCCAGCACCGCTCTCTGTGAGATCGGTAAGTTGATTGCGCCAACCTTTGCTGCTCCACCATGACTAACCCGACGACCAGGGTTCTGACTCGGCGCTGCCGCCTCCGCCCAAGGCTCTGGTTCCTAGAGCACCGCCTGCTCCTCCGTCGCCGGTGCGCGTCGTGAAGAGGCCAGAGATGCCTGGTTCTCCCTATTCATGGCACAGTCAAGACTCCAACGACGCCCTCATGTCTCCCCCTGCAGTTCCAACTCCTCCTCTCATGGACACCATCCCGCCCATTCCTGCTTCCGAGCCCCCACCTCCGCCTCAGCCTCGCGCGAATTCCACGAGCCCCGTTTACGAGCGCAAGACTGGCTCCAATGGCCTCACCAAGCGACCCAAGACATTCGAGGATGAAGACGCGCGCATGGTGCGGGACTCTTTTAGGAAAAGCCGTGAATCGCGTGAGCTCGAACGAGCCCAAGCCGCGCAAACGACGAAAAGGGTTCAGGCCGTTGATGAGCCGCATTCGTCCGACGTGTCGACCAAGTCTGCGTCATTTTCCTCGGGCGAGTCGAGTATCCACCAGCAACAGCCTCCCTCCCCGCCTTCGCCGGAGTTTATGGACGACTCAACTCCTCGCGCCAGGGTTCAAAATGAGGAGCAACAACCGCTTTTCGAAAGGACATCGTGGAACAAGTCGACATCGCCGCCAAATGCGAAGGCGGGCGTCCGATTCGAAGAAAACAAGCCCAAGCCTCGCATGACGCAAGCCGAATTTGCACGACTCAAGCGGCAGCACATGCGGGAACCCCCAAGCGACGAGTCCGAATCGGAACCGGATGAGTACATTGACGACGACCAGGAGGAGGAAGAGCGCAAGAAGATGGAAGAGATGAGGAGGATTCGGCAAGAGCAACAAGAGAAGATGAATGCCCACCGTGAAATGATGAAGAAGACAACCGGAGGCATGAATCGTCCCCTAAGCGGAGAGCGGCCCGGCCTGAACCGAAATAGCCTCAGCTCGTCCGAACTTCTTGGCTACCGCGCTTCTGCCGCATTCGACAACGTCGAAGATGAGTCGGACGACATTCCACTCGGAATCCTCAAAGAACACAACTTTCCCAAGCTTGGAAATCGCTTGTCGCAAACCGGTTCTCACTCCAACCTGCGGTCGGCTTCCGCCCAAGGCTTCCGTCCCGGGTCGTCCATGGATGGTGACAACCGGGGCTCCCTCCCTCCCTTTGCTAGGAACCTCCCGGCCGACGTACCTCAGGAGCCATACTACGGAGCCAACCTCGTTCAGCAACCCGCTCGTGAATCGCTCGGTTTTGGGGCCATAGGACCTGGATCCTCATATGGCCCTGCACGTGAATCCGTGGCCTTTAGTGGTGCTGCCATGGGCCCTGGGTCCAACTACGGCGGCTCCAACAGCGGCAATGCCCAACCCACCCTTGTCAACATGATTGCCGACGCCGAGAAAGAAAAGGAAGCCCGACGTGGAGGCGCTACCAAAATCTACGGCAACAACACCTTTGGTCAGCGAATCCCGCAGCCGCAGGCGCAAATGTCGGGCATGGTACCGCAGACGCAGCCCATGGCCTTTATGCCTCAGCAGCAACAAATGATGCCTCAGCAACAGATGATGCCTCAGCAACAGATGATGCCTCAACAACAGATGCTCATGCCTCCGATGGGCATGGGCATCCAGCAGATGCAAATCCAGATGCAGCAGATGCAGCAAATGGCCAACTTGCAGCAGCAGATGCAAAACATGTTGCAGCAGCAGCAAGCCAGCATGATGCCTCCACCCATGATGCCGCAGCCCATGATTCAGCCCGGAATGATGCCCCAGATGCCTCCCCAAATGCCCCAGTCCAACTTTTTGACTCCTAACCAAGGCCAGCGCACCATGTCCATGTCCGGCAACGATCCGCGTCCAAACAGCATCTTCAACCCTTCGGCACGCACGTCGACTATGAACTTGAGCTCCATGGGCCAACGCTTTGGCTCCCATCTCGCGACTACAGGATACGCTCCTTCTCTTGCGCCTTCGGAGCGCAGCAACATAGGCAAGTCTGCACGCTACAGACCCGTGTCCCAGCAGATCCATGACGGTAGTTCCACAGTCATGTCCCAAACCACGGTGCAGCCTGCAACGGTGCAGCAGGCGAGCGTTCAACACTCGTCTCCCGAGCGCCTGACCATTCGGCTGAAGCCGAAGCCGGCCAGGACCCCGACCGATGATGACGACGATGATGAGGGCTGGGGGTCTCCGAAACCAAAGAAGTGGACTTCCCAGGCCAAGGGCAAGGAGAACCAGCAGCTGCCCGAGCTGACCTTCTCCGCTGACGAGTGAGCAAACACCAATACCCCGCTAACGAGATGACGCGAACGATTTCCTCCCGTTGAACGACAAGCACACTCTTCTCTTTTCGAGTTTCGACAGTCGATGTTTTGGGACCGCGATTTCAGGCCGTGCATGACCGGCCCCGCGGATTGAAGCGCTTTCAAAATCCGATTTCCTTTCGTTGTTTGCGAGTTGTTTGATACCAGAGCATCAGGTTCATGGTTGCGCTTCACTGGCCCTTCAATCTACCCGTCTGGCTCTCCATTGGTTCTCTCCTCAAGTCTTTCTGCATTACTCGGGTGGTTTTTAATCGAGGCATCATGGAAAGGAGCGAGAGGTGGTTGAACCAAAAATGAGGTGGATGATTGCACTTTTTCTTCTCCCCACGCACACGTTTTATCTCGCGGAAAGGAGTTTGGTTCAGGATGCCATCCAATATTTTCCATTTTTCTTCCATCTCTCAACCTACACCTCGTTTCCTTTTGCAAGTGTTCCGCTGTCCCTCAGACTACGTAATTTGCATATCGTCCGGCCGCTGGGTCTTGCCACGCCAGTGCAATGCCCTGCGGGCCATTAATTGCGGTCTCTAGAGCGCGTTTTCCTCGTTTGTGGCAGCGGCTTTTCCGTCAATGTCAATTTCTCTCCTTGAGCTCTTTTGTGGCCTCCTATTTCTTGTCTATAGACATCAAGCAGTCAAAGCGTGGTTACAGAGTCAATTACGGCGGTGTTCCCCGCTCCTCCCTTCCTTCATACCATTTTTGCCCTCATTTTCTTTCTTCTTTTTCTTTGGGGGTATAAAAACATGAGCTGGCCAGTAGTCGGTCGTGGTGAAAGCATAGAAAGTGGCTACAAGTAGTGGTGGACAGTAGAGAAAGGACGGGGATTGACTTTCTGCTTCTGTTTTCTCATGATTTTTGATTGGCTCGGCTGCATGCAAAGCGGGTTTACATGGGTTTCATCCGCCCCTTTCTCTCTCTTTTCCCATTCTCTCCTTGATCCGCAATATCTTTCTGGCCGGCCGGCAGGCGGGTGCGGGGGTTAGGATGGTGGTGGATTGAATTGAAGAAGAGAAGTTGCCGCTGGTTGGTGATTAATTAAATTTTTTCCTTTTTTTTTTTTTTTTTTTTGTGGGGGGGAGGGGCGGGGTTGGGACGAAGGCAAAGTTGGTGTGCTTGCATGTAATTGTCGCGTTGAGACATGGTATTGGTAGTTGGTAGTAGTAAATTCGAGGAGAGCACCTTTGAAGCCTCATGCAGCACACGGCCCAAAATCCGAAGGGAGAGCAGAGCGCCTTTCGGACATGACGAATATAGCTGGCTCAAAGGCCGAGTCTGCATGTGAGCCCGGCGCTGAAATGCCTGTCGATCTTCGACAGCTGCATCTCATTCGTCCGTTCTACTTTCTCTACTTTAGAAACGGCATCGACATGCCAAACCCCCTCACACAGCATGGTTGGTCGCAATCTCCAGACCGCAGCGACCTGCCCAAGAAGGCTCACTTCGTTCCTCACCACGCGCGGCCCCAGACGGCATGGACAGACGGGCAGACGGGCAGACGGAGAACGTGCCTCCCGCGTGCCTCCGGTGCGCGCAGCTCGCTGGCTCCTCCTCTCGCCCCGAGCACCCACCCTACTTACCTACCCAAGAAGAGCTGCGCCCACCCCCCCCCCCCCCCCCCCCCCAACACAATGGCGACGGAACGGCAACGGCAACGGCAACGGCAGCAATGACCGTGGACGCGCCTGGAATTTCGCTTGACGGCATTGTCAGCATGAATTGGATACAAAGGTAGGGCGGTCTCACAGCATTCTATCCTACGCCGCGAGAGTTCTTCGCGCTCGAGCTCGAGCTCAAGCTCGCCCATGTCCGTGTCCCGTGTCCGTGTCCGTGTCCAATGGATGTGGTTATATTGGCAGCGGGCCTCCCTGCGTGCCGGGCACTGACACTCGTGGCATGTACGCTCTGCACTGTACAAGCGGATACCTACGGACTGATTCACTTGACTACGCAGTAGATGGGCTACAATCTAACTACGACGAGGGCTGACGAGGCCAAAAGCACAGAGACGGACGCAGACAGGTGTAAATTTCTCCGCTCCGTTCCTTCTCATGCCCTTGCTTGGTTTCCTTCCCTCTTGCTCGCCTCGCTCGTCTTTGATGTGTGGTCTGAGATGGTGGGCTGCGAATTATTCCGCGGCGCAGCAGTAGCAGCAGCAGCAGCAGCAGCAGCAATTTGGCGGCTGCCCGTACGCTTTCCTCGCTCTCTCTCTCTCTCACTCGTCCGTGCCTGCCCTGCCCGGCCCACTCAGCACTGGTGATGGACGTTGTCCCCCGCGGAGCAAAAGCAGACGAGCAAGGCAAGCAAAAGCTGAGCAACCTGCGAGTACTCCAAGGGTGCGGGTCGCCGCCTTTTTTGCTTCTTCTTTCCCCCCCCCCCCCCCCCCCCCCCCCCCAGCTCTTTTCACTACCCTTCGCTCCGGATCCCATGGCTGCCTACCTGCCTGCGTGACTGCAAGAGTGGGTGTTCATGCAGGGCGGCATGGCATGGCATGGGCTTAGGACGCAAGCGGATATAGCTTGGTGGATGGATGATGTGGTCAGACGGACCGTCGCCGGGACAGTCGACGTTTGTTGACGTTGGCGGTTAGGATTCTTTTTGAGTTTCAGGGGAGAAGGTCCCGCCGCCGACAACGACGACGACGTGTCTGCGCGGGATGGATTGCTGACGATGACGACGACGGGGGGAAAAACTAGGTGAGATGCGCGGTGGGTTAGCCGCAGCTGGTTGGTTGCTTTGAGGATTCCTTGGGAGAAATGCCAGCCAGTCAGCCAGGCGGGATGGATCATGGCGGCTGACTGCCATGTACTCAGGTACTCGCTGTAGGGTACTCAGCCATCAATCGTCATGATTCGGCGCATGCAGCGAGGACTGGGCGACGTGATCGAGACGATGGAAAAGATTTCCGATTTGCTAAATTTCCGTGGTGGTCCTAAGAAGGCTCCATCATCGTTTTGGATTCACGGCGCAGAGGGCATCTGCGATCAGAGGATGCGCAAATCGAGTGAGAGGCGTGCGCTGCAGCAAAAAGACACGAGGCGCAAGGCTGGTGTTGTCGATTCAAGGCCTCCCCATCCATCGCATTGCCCTTTGTCCTTCCATCAAACCTGACTCGACAACAGCAGACGGGCATGCAAACCACCCACTTGCGCTCGTGTTTTCCAGCAGCTGCCATGCCACAAGCCAAGTCATGGTGATCGAAGACGGCCACCATCAGAGGAGAGCACAAAGAAAAAGAAGAAAATAACCCAGCTGCTGAGGCGCCCCGCCACCCAGCCTCTCCCGCCCTTGGCTGCCAGCCACGCCCTTTTTTCCCAACCGCAGCTCGCTTTCCCCTTTTCCACTCTTCATCCTCATTCGCTCGACCATCAATCAATCACGCCTCGTCAACGGAAAGCGCGCGTCCACGGATTTCTCCAGCCAGCCAGCCAGCCAGCCAGCCAGACAATCGATCGGTGGATGCGTCCATTGCCGCTCCAGGCGGCCAACGTCCTGCGGCGATCGCCTACATCGAGCGCCCTGCAGTCAACGCCTCTCTCTGCAGCTGACGCCACACAAACCACCGCCAAGACGCGTTCTGATGCCATCCGCCTCAGGTTCGTCGCCAGGCGGGCAGGGCAGTAGTGGTGGTTATCATGTGTGTATGTAGATAGCTACACGCGGGGCGGCACCCGACCGATTACCTTCCCCATCGCAGCAGTCTCCCAAACACCACACGGGGCGCCCGAGGAGGTCCGACGAACTGGTGGTGGTGGTGGTGGTTGTTGACGTCGTCAAGCCTTTCTACGCGCGCTGCCGCCCATTCTAGCCTCTTCCCAGGTCATTGGTACATGGATGAGACAGCAGCCCGTCGAGATGACGAACGGCGATGGCGGCGGCCGCGAGCCCTGCTGTACCACTCTCTCACTCAATCACTCACTCACTCACCCAGTACGGCGCGGGCAGCGGTTGCGTCTGGCCCCGGGTAAAATGCAATCCCTTCCTTGGCTTTTGCGAAACCGGGCCAGCACCACATACCTAGGTACATGTACCTACGCTACGCACACGTGCAAGTGACGTCGCGGACCAAGCTAGGCACGTACCTTGCCTTGGGTTTCAATGCGCGCTGGGAACAATGACCCACACCTTCTCTCCTTCCACATCTAGCGCTTTGTGTTCCAACCACTTGCCCCTTTTGCGCATTGAGTGCTGCACGAATGACATGAGGGCATCTCTTGTGATGGATGGCCGCAACATGGGCTCGATTCGACTGCTCGGCATCGGCGTCTGAATGTGTGGGACTGAGTGAGAGTTGAACGTTGTTGGTTCATGTGTCTCTTATGCATGTACCCCGCAGTCTCTCCTGTACTGAAGCTGCCTTGGGAGTGGGGGAAGTGAGAGGGCGCATGCACGCCGTCCCGTGCGTCAGAATCTTCAAGGACAGAAGAAGTGTCGAGCAAGATGATGGGAACGGTGTGCAGGTGAGTGGTGGGTGGGTGGGTGGGTGTGTCAGAAAAGTTGGTGGCATGACGCCGAGACTTCAGGACTCCCACTGACAGGAACCCAAGTCTAGCCACACAATGATGCATTTGTACATCTACACACCCACGCGTACCTCTGGCGTATGTCTACTGTGGCCTTTTGCGTCTCCATCAGGTTTGGTTCAAACGCGCTTGGAATTTACCTGCATGAAAAAGAGACGGCCCCCTCGCAGCTACATCTTTGCGTCAGTTTCGCCATGAGCGACTAGATGAAGTGCAGGCCATCCAGGTAGACGATTGCAATCTACCAGTTCGGCGCGTCCCAGACCGTCCGCCGCCCGTCGCTGGCTCCCGCGTACTTTTCCCTGTCTTGGGGCTTACTTTGGTCCTAGGAACATCGGTGTAGACGCAACTACGTACCCTACCACTTGCTACCCGATGCCCATCATGATCCAAACCCAACCAGTCTGCTAAGCATAGGTAGGTAGGTAGGTAGACGGCACCGACTGACTGACTGACTGACTGCAATACGCTGCCCGCCAAGCGTTTTGCGGCTTGAAGGCTCCAGCGTTGTTCCCAGTGCAGTAATCTAAACTGCCCGCGTCGGCACGGCCAACTTGCCTGCCACCACGGCAATGGTTGGTGAGTAGGTAGTGGCCAAGCGGCTGCTGCTGCTGCACACGTTGGACGGTATCGACGCATGTCTGCTGCCCAACCAGACTCGCAGAAAAGACGATGAGAGTGAAAGATATGGAGAAGAAAGAAAAAAGGAAAGGAGATGGGAGCCTCCCTCCACCACCCCATTGGTCGATCACCCACACGTCACGATGCACGACACACGAACGAACGAACCACCAAAAAGCCAATCTACACTTGCCTTTGCTGACTCTTTCAGCATCGCTCGCTCGCTCGCCGCCTCTTCAGAGCTTCCCGCTCCCGCAATCGAGACCGCCCACCCCACCCTAACCTTATCCCCACCTCCCGCCATCTTGCTACTCTCCCGCCGTCTTTTTTTTTTCTTACCCGTTGCTCCTTCTGCCCTTTTGGGACTGAGAGCGGGGCAACGCGGCGGCGGCGGCGCGGGGAGACGGACGGGCCCGCAAGCAACGGGAAAAAGGTTTTGGCAGCCTCTTCGTTTTCTCTCGGTCGTGTCTTTTTTCTTAAACTTTCCGCGGCTCCGAGTGCTCGCCGGCAGGCAGGCTGGCTGGCAGGCTGGTTGGCTTCTCGAGACGGGCGCTTTCTTGGAGACGAGAGACGGCGCGGAGAGAGAGAGAGAGTAAAGTACCTACAGCTAGGTACCGTCGGAGACTTTTCTTCGTTTGATCGCGCGAGACGCACAGGACGGTGTCCACCAGTCAGGTACGCAGTTGTCCACCTACTCTTGCTTGACAACGTCATCAGGAGCAGTTACGTTGTTGTAAACTATTGGCAATCATGCAGCGAGCCAGCGCGCTCTAAACCGCCCGGATCCTATGTCTACCAATGATCAGTCGGACAAACGATGTCACGAAAGTCGAGTCCACTCTTCAGTGGAGGCAAATGCTGCGGCTCACAAATCTAAGCACATGGAAGCTTTCATCGCCTCATCGCGGGCCCGACACGGAGGCGGCGCGATCATTCTGGCGGCCGACTTTTGCAAATCCCGAGGGCATTGAGTTTATCGGAGCTAAGTTTTGCAGCAGCGCCATTGTCCGCCGCAGAGCGGACCTTGGTGCTTCCCTGTCATCGATCAAAGCTAGCAGAGGAGGAGGCTACTTATGTGCCTGGTGCACTTGGTTTGGCAGAAGTAAGCAGCATTGCGGCTATTGTGTAGCATGGCGGTCGCTTCATGGTGTGCGCTAAAAGGTACGCGAAAAGTAGAGGTAGTGTGTCTTCATACGTCTTTGCGCTGTCCTGTGCGAACACGGGTCGTTGAATTACTTGCGCCTAGATGTGTGGACGTCGGGCAACAACCGACTGCCAACTGCTCAATTGGACTGACGCAAAGACGGGGGCCTCGATAAGAGCTGCAGCATTGCCCGTCTCATCATAATGGCGAGTGGTGATGTGCTCCGTCTCACCGAAGGTGTTGAAGAAGGGAAAAAAAAAAAAAAAAGAGTCGCCTGGCCATGTAGCGATGTGCTGGCAAGCACCCACTCAAGGGTCCAGGGACACCCAGCAGCATGGGACAGCGGGCGAACAGGGAATACCTAGACTGCCGTGGCTCTGCTTCGCCTTGGCGCAAGGGGCACTTTGATGAACGTCCGAGGACTGGGTGTGCAGGGTTTGGCCCTGGTACAGAACAGTGCACGGGGCTGGTGCTGGGTGGAGTTGGAGTGCATGCACTTTCCCTTCACGCCATGAGAGTCGTACGAGCTGCGCTTATTTTTTCTCTCTTCTCATCCGTGGAGTCTCCATACCATTGAACACGTCGGCGCTTTTGGTCCGCGACAAGTGGACTCTTTCTCTTTACTTTTTTTCTTTTTTCTTTTTTCTTTTTTCTCGTTTTCCAGGAAATGTTTCATCGACCAACTCAATTGCTGGTGTTGCTAGCAGGGGTGCGACACCGCGGATGTTGGATTCGTGGTCCTATTTGGGTCTCTTCCAGCACTCCCCCTGCCCAAGTCGAAGCAGCTTGGCCCCAGTCGTTGTTTCTCCCGCTGTCGTCTCGTCTTGTCTTGTTTCGCCTTGCCAGCTTGCGTTGCCGTGATGCTCCATGTTTGGCGTGGGGAGCGCAAGTTGGCCGTAAGCCCGGCTCTCGGGCTCCTATCCTGTTGGCAGTGCCATGAAGCGGTCCAAGCGGACACGATGGATGAAGAAGCCTTTTAATTTTGGCTTGGCGCCGCCGCTGTTGTAGCTGGCACCTATGGCAGCCATCTGCCGCAGTTCGTCGGTCTCAGCCTTGTCGTGTTCATCTCATCAAATCCAAGAGCTCATTCTGTTAAACTTTGAGCTGGGTCCATGGTGCAGACATCCGCAAGACATGAAAGACAGTGCTGTGAAACAACGGCGTGTTGCAGGCACAAGCAAACCGCGCGTTCGTCTTGAATATGGAAGGCCAGCGGGGCCATGAACTGATTTTCGCGGCATTATCTTTCAGCGGCTGCACGTTCGCAGAGTGACAGCGGTGCCCGCCAGTCTTTTGCATCCCACGAGGCTCCGCTAAATAGATTAACTGGCCATTGCGCGCAATCACGGTGCGGAGTAGCGAGCGGAGCAATTTTCGCGCAGGTCTTCTCGGCCAACGAGAACGTCCCTTTGCGCCAAGCGCTCTCATGCCTGCTCTAGCTGCGTATGTATGGTTTCCCAAATTCCCTCTTCTCTTGATCCACAGAGCACACCGTCTTTGTAAAGTCACGAGGACCACGGCAACAGTCCTCCATCGGGACGTGACGCGGAAACCGGCGCGACCTTCGCAGTCACAAACGGCGCGGTAGAGACGAGCGGGCTGGGGTTCGGTTCACTCGCTTGCCAGGCGGCCGAAGAGGTATGACTTTCGAACATGTCAGAAGTGGAAGCGGACAGAAGATCGGCCGTTGGGGGGGCGGTTTTGCATGCCCGCCAAATTCCATGGGCGTTGAGTTCCGCGGAGCAAAGAAGTCGAAGGTCCGAAGTGGAAGCGGAGTGCCGACACACGATTCGCTCGAGTGGGACAGGGAGGGAGACGCGGAAGGAGCTCGGGCCGCATGGACGCTTCGGCATCCCGTGTGGCGGTGC
Source organism: Phyllosticta citriasiana (assembly GCF_038021145.1). Classification (NCBI taxonomy): domain Eukaryota; kingdom Fungi; phylum Ascomycota; class Dothideomycetes; order Botryosphaeriales; family Phyllostictaceae; genus Phyllosticta; species Phyllosticta citriasiana. Next base: position 456,662 of record NW_027117279.1, on the reverse strand, counting down.
AGGGGCGACCGCTGATGCTATTTTTGTCTCGTCTCTCCTTGGCCGCTACCACTCAACCTCGAGTTGCAAATATTACTGCACCGCCAAGGTGGTATTATTTTCGGGCGTCTTGGGGTCAATCTTGACCTCCAAGTCGTGTTTTGACCGAAATGATGCCACCCTCGACACCCTTTTGGAGCTCTGCACGTGGCACAGAAGCCGACAGGAACGCTCGACGACCTCCGAGCCGCAGGTACCGTCAATTGAAAGCGGCATAAGGGATGAGTGCCTTGCTACAGGTATCTGGGCATGTGAAAAGGGGCACACGGACACTCATGACGTACACGGAGACCGTTTCAAGATAAGACATGGTGACAACATCTTGCCGACACGAGCCAGTTGATATGGATCCGAGATGCGCATAACCAAGGTTGGTGTTGGACTTCAAACAAGAGCTAGGCGACGTCTACCAAAAGGGTAGGTCGGTTGACAGTGAACGCCGGTCAGTCACCAATGACATCACGCAAAACAAGGACACGGTGAGTTGAAAATAGTTCAGTGGTCAAAGTAAGTGGCGAAGGCGTATGTCGGGAGGAGAAGAATAGGATGATCAAGACATGGCGCACTGGAACCGTTTGACGGCACGTCCAAATTCAACCGGGCATGGTGCTTGGTTGTCTCCATTATCTACACGACATTTGTCAAGACGGGGACAAAGCTCTGCATTCCACAAGAGACCTCAAATCATATGCATGCCTGGTTTGTCACGTTCCCCTCCTGATCGTAGCATCAGTGGCTTTCAACGAATGGTACATTTTTCTAATTCCACTAAGAGACCTGATGTTAATGTGATCTCCGACGGTACAGTCTACCACAAATCCTTTAGATGCTTGATGCCATTATATATCTTTTGGAGTAACTTCTATTTGTAGACCGAACCGTCTTCCAGAATTCAGTATTTGGCAGACGGGATCATGAATACTAGAGAGAGGTGCGCTTCAGAGCCCATGATAGTACTGCACCGGGGTGGCTTTTTCCACGGTGAAAACCTTTATCCTGTATTTCAGAATCTCGTTGTCACTAAGCCTTAGTTTAGAAGAACAATCTTAAATAAGAGTCCGAAGCTTAGTAACACGAGTTGTTGCTCAGAATAGACAGGCACTCACATCTCTCGACAGGAGATGAGTACAAAACGTTTGACAATTTGAGGAATTCATATAAGAAGCATTCAAGTTCTTCTCGGGAAAAGGAGTGCGTGTGCCTTGACCTTTTGTTCCCCAATAGCCTTTGCAACCAGATCGATCTCGTGCACATACACGATCATGCGCAAACCTCCAAACGACGGAATGGAGATTTCTTTGTCCAATGTCAGAGGAATGTCAATAAATGCCATCGCAAAGCTTGAAGTCGAGAAGATGGTGCGCAGAGGGCAAGACGTGCCGGAAAAGGTAGGCGCAATCGCTTAATGTTGCCCTGCTGATCGACCAAACGCCCACCGTCACTCTTCTCCTACCCGGACCGCTACTGACCGCTACTGCCTGGCCTCCATCAACAGCACCACGCATCTTCCTCAAACACCACACAAGGCGGACCTGAGAAGGCAAAAACAATGACGACCCCCCTGGATCGTCTCACTCAATCCAGAGTATTTCTCCCTTCCTTGGCCGCCGCCAACTTCCATGACCGCTATCCTGCTGACACGCCCCCGTTCTAGGGAGCATTCCTAAGTAAATGACCACCACCACCACCACCATCTTCTTGGCCACCAGCTAGCCAACCAAAAAGGAAAAATCACAAGCATTTTTGGGCTGACAAAACCTGTTACCTGCACGCAGCTTTCGCGGGCATCATCACCGCAACCACGGCATGGATGATCTGGGGCAATGGCGACATCTTCCCGCGAGAACCTGATCCGACCGGCGGTACGCACCACCTCACCTATTTTTGATATTGTTCTTTCCGATGACACAACAACAATGCCCAAATCAAACTCAACCCTAACCTCCAATCAAAGTTGACACCCGCCCTTCCTTTCCCTTTCCATCTGCACGGATATCAGATCGATCAAAAGTGCGCTTCGCTAACGCTGCATGCCTCATTTCTCCAGATCCGGAAGAGTGGACCGTCACGGCGCTGAAGAGATGGTTGAACAAAGTACGTGTCATGCCGTTGGCGAAGTCCGAGTCCGAGTGGTCCGATTGCGTTGTTGCTAATTAGTGCTGCCACCACGCCACAGCGCAATCTCTTGCCCAACCATGAGGCGTCAAGGGCCGAGTTGGTCGAGCGCGTCAAGGCTAACATGCGGCCGCCTCCTAGGCGGTAGGGGAAGGGAATGCGGCGCCGGCAAATGGACATACAGACAGACAGAAAGCTGGCCTGCTTGGCTGAACGAATGAAGTCTTTGGATAAATGCGAGCTCGAAGAATTAAAACTGTGTGCTCACAATGAAAGAAAGAATCCTTTGTTTATCCGACTGACTGCTGCTGTCTTCTTACGTGTCGTCAACCATAGCATTCATCGCCCCACGGCATGCATGCTGCTCGCTGCTCGAAGTTTCAGGCAAGCGCTGTCTGTCCTCCGTCGGTCGCTCTCTCTTTCCCACCACCCCACCCTTCGAGCGAACAAAAAGAAAATGCGTTCTTAAACCCTTTGTCACTACTACTACATCTACCATGTCCTGATGACAAAATTGCAAAATAGATGGTCAAAGGTCCTACCCGGGATCGAACCGGGGTTATGGGAATGTTCCTGGACGCTCAGAATCCCATGTGCTAGCCACTACACTATAGAACCTTGTAAAGTTTGTTCGGAAATGTAATATATATATTGTGTGGACTTTTCGGAGTGAAGAGAAACTGTCTTGACGCCGCCGGGAATGTTGAGAAGAGACGTCGAGAAACGGCTCTGCTCAATGATCTGAAAGAGAAAATTCAGATCTGTCGGCCCGAGAGCGGTGTGGGCGAGACGAGGGTTGGGCCGGCGTGTGAGGATGCAACTCCGGACTACTAACCAACCAGCACGACTATCACAGACAAGCGACACAAAGAATACGCATGATGCCTGACGATCTGGAGATATGCCGCTTCTATTTTTTCTGGGACCAGGTATACAGAGAAATAAAGGAAGTACCATGGCGTTAGCCACCACTAGCAGCAACATGTTCAAATTGCCCGCTCATCTTCCCAGAGAACCCTTTTCCAACGCCAACCCGTCCGTCCAGTTGATTACGAGTAGAGACAGAGAAGAAAGAAGGCACATGGGTAAAGGACGAATTCGCTGAACGCTGCAATCATCGGCGACCAGCGCGCTCAAACCGGGAAAAGAAGAGAGAAAGATATGGCGGTGTTTGTGGAAGCGACGCAAACACACCACCGATAGGACAGAATCAAGCACCTTCTGACTTGCCAATCCAGATTCTAGGCTCCGCCAGGACCGACTTGGCCCGCTTGACGTGGTCGCGCGCGCCAATCCCGTCCAAAGCCTTGACGAGCCTCTCCCTGGCACCATCGAACCGCACGGCGCTGTCGACCTTGCGCTCAACCTCTCCCTCGACGGCCTCAACGCTGCTCCTTGCCTGCTCCTCCAGCTTCGTCTTTTCGTCTTTCGAGAGCCCGTCGACGGTCGCCTTGTCGACCTTCATGACGCCCTCTTTGCGCCGAACCTCCCTCGTCACATCCCCATTCTTGCAGATCAGCAGTGCTAGCTCCTGAGTCCATGCCTCGATGCCTTTCGCTACGCCGTCCAGGACCTTGGCCTCTATCTCTCCACGTGGGATCTTTTCTTTAGCCAGCTCCTCCAGCGCGCTGGCAACTGAAGCCATCCATTCTTCGGCCTTAGAACGGCTCAGGTCAACCCACTCGCCACAACGCAGATCGATGCCCTTTGCTAGCTCGAGCGCTTCCTTGGATGCACGCAACGCCGCCTCGGCTTGCGCATGTCCAAAGTGCGATTCGAGTGCCTTGAGCTTGGCTTGGTCGCCCGCTGCATTCGCTGGCGCAAAAGCAGAGCGTGCATACCGACCATCCCGGGCAGATACGGCAGCGGCAACGAGCGCATGGCGAGCTGCAAGAAACGAATGAATCGAGCAGAGAATTTTGGCGCAAGTGGAAAGTGTCGGTGGATTGGCCGAGTACGAATCTGCTGATGTGGAGGTTGTCGACGCCTCCGCCGCGGACGAGTCCTTTTTAAGACGCTGCTCGGCAGCCGTGGCAGCGGCGTCTAGCTCCTCGAGCAGCTGCATAGCCACGCCAATTTCGTCGTGCAGGCGGGCGTACGACTTTTCAAAGACTTGCGTGGCATACTCCTCATAAAGACCATGCTCCTCGTCCTTGATTCTCGCGGCCTCGGCCTGCTTCTCGTCCTTTTCGCGTTCCTTCAATTGAGCAAAGGTGATTTCGTTGTCGTCGAAGAGTTCGTCATTGAGGCGAGAGGCCTTGTCTTGTCGCTCTTGCCGCTCAGCTTCAAACTTCTCACGCTTGTCCCTTTCTTGGTACCCAAAGGCGAGACGGATGGATCTCAGAAACGGCTCAGAGTCCGGAATGGCAGACAGAGTTGAGTTGACGTGGTGCACAAGAGGGTGTTCCTCTGGGTTTTGGATTCCTGGCAAATTCTCCAGCAGCGATTTGAGACGCGACATGATCGTCTCTTTTGCGGGAGAAGAAGTCGGTGGCTTCGAAGACGGTCCATGTGTCGAAGACTTGGGTCTTGGTGCCAGCGGCATTGGAAACATGTTGCTGGTACCCTCGTCCATGTTCTCTGGCGAAGCCACAAACGCACGAAGTGGTTCCTTTGAGCTCTGCCCAGTAGTTTCAGACTCAAGCCCCTTATGTTTAAGCGGAGACGGAGCCACAGTTGACGATTCGTCAAACTTGGAGCTTGTTGGTGTTGCAACAGGCGGTTGACTCGAAGTCTCGCTGTTGGCAGCTGAATTGGCGTTTGTATTCCCGGCTGATTTCGAGGACTCAGCAGGCCTGTTCGCTCCAAAAGGCGGCCGGGGAATTATCGGTCTTCCACCGGGACTGTACTCCTCGTCGTCTTCGTCAATCCGTTCTATAGGGGTCGTGGGAATATCCAGAGTGGTTTTCGGACCGCGCTGTCCATGAATTGAGTTCTTCACCACTTCGCTTTCGTGAGAGCGCGTCTCTGTGTGCCCGACATCCGAACTACCATCATCGAATCTAAGAGACTCTTCCCAAGGGATGGGGAGGTTGCGGAGCTCCGACTCGTACATGACGAACTCTATGAATGCTTTTCTCTTGTCTGGGCCATCTGGCGCAAAAGACTCATCCCTCAACGCCTGGATATAGTTGTCGAGAGAATCTTGATACCAGTCATCAAGATCAGGAATTACATCTTTGGCACGGAGCTTTGGAGCTGATGGCTTCGGGTTCAAAATTGACGGCTTTGGTCTCGGACTCCGCGAAGCCTCGTCCCGTGCAGCCTGAAGGGCAGCAATGGTTGGCTTTGGTGACAAGGTCGAATTCGGCGCAAGCTTGCTCGAATCTACACCAGGCACTGTTTTTGTACTTGCGCCTAGATGGTTTGCCCGGTCCGTAGGACTTGGCTTAGCCTCCAGCACCCCCGGTGGTTGCGCCTTCGTTTTTGGATTGGCAGACGATTGAGCTTTCTGAGAGCGCAGCAGCGAATCAGGTCCCTGAGATGAACCATTCGCGACCGGTTCAGCTGGAAGCTCATGCATGACAAGTCCATCCTTGCCGCCACCTGCAGTTTTAATCTTGCCAAAATAATCATTGGCTGGCAGCTCGACAGGACCCTTGTCATACTTCTCAGAGTCTTCCACGTCATCGGCCGAAGGTGTTGGTGCATAGTATTCCCAGTCAGAGGGAGCACCTGCACCGAGGGCCGATGAACTTGTTCTTCCCTCTGTTGCTATCGATGAAGTCCTTTGTGATCTTTCGCTCGATACGCTCGAAACGCTGCTGCCACGAGCAAGCCCCTTCTTGAGTGAGAATGGTGTCGGCGAATCTACCAGTGGTGATACTGGTCGATTCGAATTGGATAGACTCTTGCGCCGTCTGGGAAGATTAGGTGACATGCCAGAGGACCCAAAGCTGGGTGCACCAAAGCTCTGTCGTCTTTGTCCAGGAGACGAAGAGGGCCGCCCGTCATAGTCTTGGAGCCTCCATGCGGCAGTATTGGGAAAACTTGACGTCTCAGGATATGGCAAAGAGTTTGAGCTGGTGGCAGTCGTGCTGGGAGAAGTCGTTGGGATTGACATGGATCCAGAACGAGCATAATTGCTCTGCTGCGAGGCAGATGAGTTCACAAGACCTGGCTGCGGTTTTGGAACGCTGGCTCCGTTTGAACCAGATGATATGCTGTGACTGGAATGGTGCCAGTGATTTTGTCTTGACGAGTTCGAGTTCGAGTTCGAATTATTGGAACCCGTTCTGTGAGCATGGCGTCCAACACCATCAGCAATGTCGACCGGCGAGCCCACAGCATACTCCGAGGCAGGGGGCGCTTGACCAGGCTGAGCGTATTCGGGCACGTATTTGGACTTGCTGCGGGCTGGAAGTGGAGGCTTCGGGGGGTGATATTGTGCAGAAGCGCCGGGGGGAGAGGGATCGGAATTGTAGTACGGATTCGTACTGCTCGAAATCTCGGAGTTGTAAGGTGCCGGCTGATGTTGCAGGGTGGAATGCCTATTGGGAGCCGCAGGTCCATTCAATGCGGGAGGATAACCTTGATGCTGTTGGGAAGATGGCGCACTTGGGATTGTTGCAGCATGCGTGGGCTGATTCAAGGTTTGAGATCTGACGGGTGGATAAGGTGGAGGTGGTGGATAGTTTGTGCCCGTGGGCGGACTGTGTCGAAAGGGCTGACCTGCGGCGGCGCTCGTTCTGTTCCAGTTGCCTTGTTGCGCCGCATAGTGTGGTGCGGAGGGCTGTATTTTGCAGAGCAGAATTAGCAAATCAGTCAGATGCCGTCATGTGGGGATCATATTACTGGAGCTTGGGGCACTGGGTGTTGAAGAGAGCCTTGTCGATATGACTTGACATTGTAGGCTGGAGCGCCAGCATGGTGAGTTGGAGGATGTGGTGGAGGAGGCGGCATTGGAGGCGGACGAGGAAGATCAGCGCGACCTCGGACATGCGGACTTTGGCCATGATAGGGATCTTGTATTGGACCTTTCAGGCTGATAAGTCTTGTGGACTCGGGAGCTGATAGCGCCATGTTTTGCAGCGTTATACCCACCTCCATTGCCCGGAGCTGTAGCAGTCCTCACATTGGAGTATGCAGCAGCCGGCTGTTGGTCTGAAGTCTGCACATTTCCATAAAAGGGTTGCATGTCGATGACGACGAGTTGGCTGGGAGCGCAGCTTGGGCTCCAGCTCGACGAGGCAGGGCGGCCGGACTGATGCGGGGAGATGGTTCGCGATGGTACAGGAAGCTATGTCGAGGCGATTCTCAGAAAGGAAAGAGTAGGGTGGAGACAGCGAAGACCGGACATCAACCAAAAGCGCAAAGGCAGAGACGAGAGATCAACGAGGCACAGGAAAACGGCAGGAAGTTGGTAAGATTGCTCCCGTCCGGACTACAAAAGTCAGCGACAGGTGACGTACCTTAGCGCGGGATGGATGTTAGACCAACCTTCTTGAAGCTCTTGGCCGCGGGTACCGCGATTCAGGGAGGGAAAGAAAAAAAAAAAAAAAGAAAAAAAAAACTCCCAAAGCCGACTAATGGTCGAGCTGTTCAGCAGCTCTTTAATGCCGTACTGCAATGGCTGGGCTACTACTGTATTGTATTTGTCCAAGGCCAACTTGTCAAAGGTCATCTCCGCCAGGCTTTCGGGCTGGCGGTAGTCTTTCCGCCCTTGCCTGCACAACCAATCACCGTTGCCCATTCCGCTATGGTGAAACTAACAGCATCTGCACTTTCTGTGCGGCTGAAAATCAAACAGAACCCCCTCTTACCATCCAAACTTTCTTGATTGCCAGCAAACATTTCGTCTCGCCCTGGGAAGCAAACATTTCGTTCGTCATTGGCACTCCACCGCTTCTTTGAGCTGGGAAATGTGAAGATGGCTGAGAACTCACTGGTCCTCAACCCGGGGCAAGCTGTATTATCAGGTGGTATCTTAAAGTAGGTAGAGAAGGAACACCCAGACTCTCCATGCGCCACTCAAAGTGCTTTGCTGGCTTTAGCCTTGCCGTTCGTTCACTTGGCCCTCTGCTCAGCGCAAAACTTGAGAAAGAATCCGACATCTTTGGTGATCTCGTCTGGCAATTTCCACTTTTGCAGTGCAAGCGGAATCGCTCCTTTCGCATCACTGGAAGCCGCCATGAGCCACGAGACATCTCCCATGTCGGTCTTTTTCACTCTCTCGACGCTGACATATTCGCCGCGGACAGTCTTCTTCTTTTTCAACGCGCTGTCTCCGTCGCGCTTGTTCCGACCGTTGATGTAGAGCACCTCGGCTTCGGGAAAGTCTGACAGGTCGACTGGGATTTGGACCACCACAAAAGAGTCGGACGACGTATTAGCCGTGATGATGAGTTGAGCAAATGCGCGGTTAGCCAGAGGAAACGGAAGTTGATACGCCATTTCGTAAACTGCATCAACGTCAACATGGTGGTCCAACCCACAAACACGCCAGGCGTTGAAACAACTCACTTTGCATGGTTATGTCAGTGTAGCCGCCGCCTACACTGCGACCATTGACATTCATCAGATCACTCCAATCGGCGACCAGATGCGCGTCGAATATCGACGGCATATAAGTCATCTCATTCGTAGCATGATTTTGCCTCAGTCCAAATTCAAACTCGTCAAAGGTCGCCGTTCCAGCCGCTGCCTTGTCTTCATGGATGCTGAGCCGCGCAAACCAGGTTTCGCCCTTTGCGTCCAGGTGCGGAAGTTCGTCTCTCTTCATGTCTCGCGCCAGTATCCGGACCTTGGCGGCGGCCGGCGGTGCCGTCTTGTCGGCGCCTGTTTTGAACGTCTCGGGAACCACCTCCTCGGCAAACTTGACGCCGTCGTCGAGGACATCGCTGAGGAATTGGAAGAGGTCGACCGAGCTGGAAGAGGTCGGTCCTATGATTGGGTGAGGCGGGAGGTCCTCCGACTTGAGCGCGCGCAGGCGTATCAGGCGACTGGGTGATGATGCGTGGGCCATGGTGTTTTCTCGAGTGCCCGAGGGAGGCCAGCGAGGTCAAATCGTCAGTCGAGCTAAATCATGGTCAAGCTCGTCGTGGGTATAATAATAGGCGGCAGGGCTCGAGGCACAGATCAAGTCAACGCGTAACGGCGAATGGGGACGAGGTATTCGCTAGTGAGGATGCGAAACGGCATCTGCGCCAAAGCAGCTGATATACGGAACACAGGACCGCGAGACGAGTTGTTCTCCAGAGGATCCGACAAGAGAATGACAGCCGTCGCGCTGCAAAAAGCAGGGCTCGGGCCCGCAGCCCATTCTGAGGCGCGACCGGAGATGAGAGACGCGGGAAAGCATGAGGTAGTTGCAGCAGCCGTCGGCGGGGAAGCTTTCCAAATGGGCTTAAGCCAAAGACAAGCTGATGGAGCGCGAAGCCAAAGTGAAGTACATGTCGGTGCGGCATACCGTTGGCCTTGCAGCAACCTGCGCCCACCGGCCAAGGCGGGCACGCGCTCAACCGAAAAGACATGTGTGCCTCTAACACGAGTCATGATATATTGTCTCCCAACTCCACTGTGTTGCTCCTTTTCAATATCACGATGGACATTCGACCCAACAGTAGGAGTAGAGCACTCCCGCTCATCTCCCACACTCCAACCTGCTCTCCGTGTCGGTGAGCGTCGTCGCGCATCAGGCAATCTAGCGCATGTCCACAACATATATCAGCTGGCATGTGCTTGTCAGCCTCGTTTCCGCGCTCACACAGCAGTGCTTGCCCAACGAAGATGGATGGCACGGCAGTCTGCAGGGGAACCGAGCATGGCACGCTGCCTTTGACGGCTGACGCGATTGCTGCCAACCTTTGACATCCGCATCACCATCTTCGTCTGAGAACGTACCAGACGCCGCTACCTACGCCACCGATTAGAGAACGCCTTCAGTCTCTCACGTCACACGCCCAGACCTGAGCGTCGAAGAGCAACATCTGCTGAGAACAGCCCGCGACTGCCGGAAGCTCACCGGCCGGCCCTGGCTCATCATCTCCACAGAATCAAGTCGGTCAGGCCAATGACCAAGACTCAAGGAAGCCCCCAGCGCTTCTTCTCCCCTCCATCGCCTACGCTCCTGATCCACAAGGGCACATGTTGGGGGGGGGGAAATCCAGTTCTTGCCCAGTAAGGTAACCCCCCCTCCACTGCAATCGTCGATGCGATGCTGCGAAAAGTGGTCCTCGGTAGTCATGCTTCCAAATACCATCCCACAAGTTAAGCTTTGGAGCCTGACAGTCCCGAGCTCTCGAGGTGCCCATTCTCTCATGCCGACGTAACAATTTGGCAACCACAAGAAACCTGAGCAAGCCACATACCACAACAGACAGGCTTGTGGGGTACCACACAAGTGGCGTCGCAGATACGGGAATGAAGCATGTGTGTACTTACGCCCGCAGTGAAAGAGTGCCGCCTGATCAAGGAAGAGGCCGGCGCAAAAGAAGACGGGCACGAGGCGGCGATGGCGGCGGCGGCGGCGACGGCAACAACCTTGTCTTCGATACGCGAGACACATTCCTTGCCTCGAATCACAACGTCAGCGCCACCACCAACGGCCGTGTGCCAAAAAGATATCCCAAAAATTATGCCGTCGTCGGGTCACACCGCAGCAGCGAATCCTTATCCCGAGCAAAGAGCTTCCTGTCTCCTGGTGTGTTGCCCGTCCACAGTGGGTGTAGAAAGAAATGAGACATCCTCTAGGGAGCAGTCTTCCGCCATCACAGCCGCGCCTGGGGAGCAGTCGTCCACCATTACAGCCATGCCTAGGGAGCAGCCATCTACCATCGCAACTGCGCTTGGCGAGCTGCTGTCCGTACCAAGTGTCTTTTCTTTTTTTTCACCCACTGTGCTGCCATCCGTCACCGGGGGAGAGCTGAGCAAAAAACTAAATGCAACGTGCAAAATGATACCGAAATTTCCCTGCCAACCACAAACACAACGACAGCAAAAGTCTAGAAAGAAACCGAAAAAATCAAACAAACCAACAACGCTAGCTCGTGCCCCCAAAGGACCGACCAACCCTTTTGATGCCTTGGGCATCGCGTCGTGGCCGAATGCAAACCGTCATCACGTAGCAACATTGGAATGCCGTAACTGAATGAAAGGTGAGAAGAGATGAGGCCCCAACATATGTAACCCCTCCGAAAAGTGAAGAAAAAGAAATCCCGCCATAATGTGCCCCCAATTCTCTCGTCTTCCCATCATCCCTCCCAAACGGGAGGGGGGTTTTTTTTTTTTTTTTTTTTTTTGCGGCGTCTGCTTTCTCCAACCACCCGCTCTTGCCTGGACCTTCTCTCTTCCCCAAAGCCCCCGCAAACCCCATCTACCGCGGTCCAACTCACGGCCTCATCTGCAAACGCCGTCGTCTCGATAACCACGAGCCGACGCCTCGGAATCGGCCTTGTGCTTCTTTGACTCGAGCTCGGCGCCTCCCATGCAGCGTGGGGAGCACAGGTACGACGTGGATGCACGTGGAGGGGCCGTAGTGCCGGCTCCACGCGCATGTCAGGCGCGAAACTGTCGTCGTTCTCGCCCGTGATCTTGATTGGCGTGTCCGGCTCTTTCGTCGTCATGTGAGTTCGTTATGTCTGGCTTTGCTCTTTCTGCGCACGCCGCGGCGCTCGGTCGGTCGTTACAGTCGTAGGTCGGTAAAAGTAAACAGTTCGCGCGTGTGGCTGGCTTTGGGGAAGAAAAATTGTCGACGTCGCTCGTCGTGTGGTGTTAGTGCGACATAAGAAGAGAAGGTCATGAGCTGTTCCGTAGTCCGCTTCACCTCCTCTTCCCGGCACCGTCTCTCCTTCGTCCATCTCCGTCACCCTGAACCCGCCCAACCCTAAACCCCAGCTCTTACTTCATTTCATCCTCCTCCCTCCTCCCTCCTCCATCCCCAAAAGACAAGAATCAAATACCTGGCTGATTCTGCCAACAGTTACCGGAGTCTCCTCGCGCAGTAGCATTGGTCTCGGCAGCGCCCATTTGCCCCGCCGAGACCGCAGCCACACACAAAGAGGCCAACCGGCACGGTTGTGATGATGGGCTGTGAGACCCATTTTTAAAAAGATAATAGTTTCCCAATGTTCTTCTCTGTGTTTCTCTTCTTTCGTTCGTGATGGACGACGCCGCCTTGCCCTCGGCCCCGGCCCTTTCTTCATCGTTCCGCAAGCTCCAATCGGAGTCTTTTTGGAGTAGGAAATCGAGTAAGAAAGAGGGCAGAAAGGGGCAGCGCAAAACGGCCATCGCTCCGGCAGGAGGGGAAGAGCAAAAGGTGGAGGAGGAAAGGGAGAGAGGAGGACAAGAAAACGGAGTCCTCCACGGACAAACAGGATGCCCTCCTCTTCAACCGATCAGTCCTCCACTTTCATCCCCACTCGAAAGCCAGAGAACAACCCGCCGTTGCGGGACTAAATAAAGAAGATTAAGTTTTGGGCGCGAGCTCGACGCAGGAACCAAGTGCGACAGATCAATGTGCGCAGACGAGATGTGTTCGTCGATCAAAGTGCCAGCACGGCACATGCTGTCGTCGTCGACCAAAGTTCGGCCGTCCCGAATAACGTGTCCCCATATTCTCGTCGTTCAAATGTTGCTCTCCGTTCGATGGCGAGGTGCCCTGGCTGACGGGCGCAAAGTGTTGCTTCCGTGTATTTGTTGTTGCACCTGCTCAGTAAGTCACCTCAACCCAACGACAGCCGTCTTGTCCGTCCCATCAATCCCCCGTCTTGACCAGGGCCTCTGCTCGGCCCGTTCCGCCCCCGTGTTCCAAACCGTTGCCGGCTCCCGCGACACCATGCCCACCCCTTGGAATCAAGTCATGTCGGACAGTGGCAACGCGGGCCCAGTTCTGGTCGCGGTGAGGGAGCAGTCAGGGTCCAGACGGCTGCTTCTGTAAACACGAGTGATACCTGGTGGTGCCGGAAAGAGAGAGGAATTAAAAAAAAAAAAAAAAAAATTGAAACGAGCCGTGACGGCAGCGGCAGACTGGTCGTGCCCTGGCGGCAGGGTGTCTTCGTTGGTGGTCGACACCATGGTGGCAACCACGGCACACGTCAATGTGCTCGCGATGCTGAGGATAAATGCAAGAGCGCGAAAGGTTCGACGAGTCCCCACTGCCGATGCTTGGGTATTTCGGCCTTGGACTCCGTCTCCCCGCCGCCGCCGCTCATCGATGGGGGATAATTCGTCTTGTCTGTCGACTCTAACCCGCGGTTGGTCTGGGCGTCGACCGGGGGTGTTTCCGGTTGATCGAACAGTCGGCAGTGGGTGGCAAAAGTTTCCCCAACCCTGGGAGTTTGTGCAGCGCAGTTTCTGTGCTTACTATGCACATCTTGAGACAGCCCGACCAACTTAGTAATGATCAATCAAAACCATCTAGAGTGCAACGTGCCACATGGGAGATCTGCTACCTTGACAACAGGGAGTCCGCAGGCGACGAAGGACTCTAAACTGTTCAATCGATCACCAAGTGTGGCTGTTGCCCGCGCTTTCGACCCTGAATACACCATGGTCGACATTGAGGAAAACTGGATACTTCCCACTGGTGAAACCGGAGGCCACGGCCAGCAAATTCCCCTGAACGCCCCAAACTCTCTCCCCCCCCCCCGCAAAAAAAAAAAAAAAAAAAAATATTTGTTGTTCTTGACCTGAATATTGCCATGGTGCAGTTCCGCCCATGTGAATTGACTTCTTAACGTCGTCAATTTCGATTAGATGTGTCGACGTAGGCTTGTGTCAAGTGAAAGTTGCTGTGCCTGTCGTAAAAGACCTTAATTCAAGTTAAAGCCTGGCCAACGCTTCATTTGCAAACCATGAAGAATAAATGATGCGAAATGCGCCAAAAAGGCTGACGGCTCCCACCGAGTCAAACTTCGTTCCCCTGCCTTTGCTTCCGCTCACCTTGGAGAGGCCGCGGATCAATCATGATGAAATGCGTAGTGAATAAGTGTTTTTTGCGATTGATAAGTCCTTGCGAAAAAAATTTGGTGGGTCTCGACGGAGACCTCTCCCTATACCTGAACAGCCTTTGCTCACTAGGTTGATTCTGCCAAGTAGGTCCTACGGTGGATACTCCTTACCACCCGGAGGTGAAGGATCCGCACCTCGCGCCAGCTCACCAGCACGAAGCAAGACCGCCAAAGAGGAACTCTGACGGCCGTCGTGCGGCTGCGATTGGTGTGGAGATGGCGGAAACGTGGCCGTCGGCTTCGGTGGTGGAGGAGCACCAATCGGGGTTGGGCGCGGCGCGTCAAGCGGCGAATGTGCCATTGCGAGGGTGGAGGGTATCGGTTGTGGCAAGACGCGGTGCGCTTTCTGAGCATCTGGAAGGGGTAGAAGTGATGTCTGGGGATGAGGCAAAGTCGCATTGCTGTGGTTGTTGGGCGCATAGCCGCCGCCGCTGCTTTCGGATGATAATGTTGTTGCAGTAGTGTCGTCGTGCACCAATGAGGGCAACGATGAGGACTCGCGGCGAATACGTCGCGCAGCGATGTCGCGATCGCCGGAGGCCGACCCTGCATAATTTGATGTCATTGTTGGAGCGGTTCCGCGAGGGAACGCATAGTTGTGTATGGATGAATATGGAGCTTCCTGTGGCCTGTCGCGCACTTCAGCCTGCGTAGGGGTCGAAGGGTGCGAGAATTCTGGTTCCTTGAACACGGTTGCTGATGTAGGAGATGCCGACATGGGAGAATAGTGTCCCGCAAGACCAGGCGACCCTATGCCCGAATGGCTGAATCCTGCGGGTGATGTCGATTTGGAAGCCAACTGTCTTCCACCGGGGCGTGAATGGGGACCAGGTGGTGGACTGGATCCAGACCGTCGATGCAGTAGTGAGCCCTGGTTGAAAAAGGCGTCGCTGTCTCTTCTTCTTGCGGATTTGTCGAAAAGCTCGTGGCTGGTGCTTCGTGCGGCTTTTGGTGCGTCGTCCGCCTTGGAGCGTTTTCCTTCTGAACTCAAGTTAGCAAAGCCCCACTGTCCTTGACCACTTTCAACCAACCGGTAGCTGATTGCGGCAGGTTGTGTTTTGCCCTGAACTCGACAAGATACTCCTGATACTTGGTATACTCGGGAGTCTTCTTGTACTCGGCTAACTCCGCATAATACTTTTCCTTTGCGGTTGCAGCTTGTCGTTCGCACGCTTCACGCGAATTTGGCGAAAGAGTCTGCCACCTCTCGCCAACAAGCTTTGCAATCTCCGTGAAGGTGAGCTCTTGCCCTTTCAACGTCTCTCTCATTTCTTCCAATCCGTCAGTCGGATGCTTCGATCGGCCGAACAGGGCACTCACGGTTTGAGAATATGACGTAGGCCGAGGCTGGCCTTTCAGGGGCATTTTCGTCTGGTTTCGGATGGCGACGATACTTGCGCTTTGCTTGATTTCCCGTGTTGTTGGACGGGGGGATTGAGCGCTTGGTGCCAAACTTGGACTCAGATGCCGAATCATCGCTGCGATAAGAGCCGTCTACGCTTGAGGCGGCTTGAAGTTGTGGTAGTGGACGGTCGATGCGTTCCAATGGTATTCCCCTTGTCTCGGCAATGGCGCGCTGAAGTTTCTGGGCCATTATTAGCATGGTCTCTTGGGTAAAGGGAAACCAATGGTTCTGTTTCAAGGCAAGCTCTTACCCTGCGATGACCAAGCTTCACATTCAGAGAATCCCTGCACAGCGATTGTAAGTAAACGAGCCAAGTCCAAGACCTGCGGGAGAAAATTCCTTACAGGTCCGACTCTCTAATGTCCAAGACGGTCTCCCACGTGTCGAACCCCTCGGTGACAAAAATTTCAAAGTACTGCGTCAGGCCCAGTTGCTCCAATTTCTGTCTCAGGTCGGTCATGAAGGAAAGCAGCGGATTTTGAGAATCAATTGATGATAGTGTCGAAGCTCTAAGCCTTGGTGCGGCGAGATGGGCGCCGCAACCGCGCACACGAGCGCCGAACAAATATGGCGGTGCGACTGCCACACCGAGTCCAATACGGACGGGACAGAAGCAAGAAGCTTTGTCCGCGGCGTCGGGTTTCGCAACAGACGTTCCAGAAGCGCGCTTGGTCGCGCGTGACGGTGATGGTGGAGAAAGGTCGGTACCGGTAAGTACGCGGCGGCCCGGATTTTAGTCTCGAACGCTCGAACACGACGCGAGAAAAAAATTATGAAAAAAAGCCAAAAAAGTATGGGATACCAAAATAACGAGCAGAGACAAGGACGCTAGAGGCGAAGAGAGTGGCTCGTATAAAAGATGTGCAAGAGAGTCTCAGTCCATAAGCAGCGACAGGGCGGAGGGTAGGTGTTGAAGTCGGATGAAGGTATGACGGCGAGTTGACTCAACACAGCGGCAGACAATTACTGCGGGCAAGGCTGGTTGCTGGCGAGCCGTCAAGATTTGACCGATGGGCACCGCGTGTCGAACAAAAGCGGAGCATTGATGGAGGCGTTGTTGGACGACGAGGTCTTGTCCCAGGCGATGAGCCCGTCCAGCAGACAGGGGAGACGGCGTCGCCTCCGACAAGCAGATGCTAACCCGACGCGTCGAGTAGGGCAAGGTGGAGGCAGAGGACCAGACAGCAGCGCATCGGCAGGTTCCAGTGGCAGCGGTCCTTGAAGGACGAAAGTCGGTCAACAGGCGGAGGGGCGCATGGAACGGGAGAGGAGTTGTGGTGGTGGTGGTGGTGGCGGCGACGGAGGAGGGCGCCGTGAGGATGAAGAGTCGCAAGCTTCGCGAACGAGAGGATTGGACCGGAGCGACGGGGTCACAAACGGACGACACCAAATAACAGTGGTCCAGGTCCAGGCACCTGGTGGTAGCTGGTGCAGCTTGGCGAGCCGTTAGATGGGAGAGAGGGCATTGACGAGGTAAGTCAAGACGATCGATTACTCGCCGGGGGAGGCGGTCCAAATCGACGACAAGGCGTGGGATCGCGTTTTGGACGCACGCGCCCACACCGCTAGCTACAAGCCCAGCCGACCTGTCCCAAAGCCGATGACGGCATGCCGCGCGCTTCAGCTCGAGTTTGCAATGCCGAAGTGGCGACTCGAAAACACCATAAGCCAAAACCTGATGGCCATCGAGATCAGGGCGCTGCATGAACCACCATGGCCCCTGTCTGTCACGACAGTCGCCAGTTAGCCGGTGCAGCCAGTTCCTAGTCAGCCCGTACACATGTACGTACATTATGACATTGATGGTACAGTAACAAGATACATACATGTACCCATTGCCACCGCCGTCACCAGCCTTCCGTCGCTCGTCTGCGTGGCCGCTTTGGACCGTACTTAGCGTGCGTCCATGGACGTCGCATCAGCTGCATTGCCGTCGTCCCTCGGTGCAATCTTGGGCCAGCCATCTGCAAAGAAGCACCCAAGCCTATGCGCGATAAGCATCAGAGCACCCGGCAGCCATCCGGATCAACCGCCCGCCGCCGTCTCAACTCCATACATACACATGTATGTATTCACAGCCATGACATTTGGCTCTCCTCCGCATGCGGCACTGGCACTTGTGGAATTCTTGCCTGTCCCTCTTCATGAACTTGGGACACGAGTCATGCAGTGCCGCTCCCATGGAACACCAGACGCCCTTGCCGTCAACTTTACAGGCCTGCCGGAGACTTTTCTTTCAACGTTACAGTCGTCTACATGTCTCCGCCTGCCGCCTGCCGCCTGCCGCCTGCCACTGCTTCACTTTGCCATGTCTTCATGCCGCTTTGCCTGGAATCGCCTTGCTTCGACCCCTTTGCAATTCCACATGGGCGTTGGTCATTGACTTGACGTCTTTTGTAGTGTGTACCTGGCGTGGAGACGGTTCCGACATGGCGCCGTTTGTCGTCGGATGAGCCGGATGTTCAGAGGCAGCCGCCCGCTGAAGCTCGCAGTTCGAGAATCATCTTTTCTGGCTGGCGTCTGGTGGGAGCAGGTAGGAAGTGTTTTTACCTTGATATGCACATTGCCAAGTCTGCAAAAGCCGCTGCCGTCACAACAAAGTTTAAGCTCTACCCAAAGCCAGTGCTATTCGCCAGATTTTTGAGCCGCAGCCCCTCTGGAGATTTGTGCTTCCGGCTTCCATGGGAAAAATGGCTCGTCTTTTGCTTTTTCTCCATCTCTCCATTTTCCAGATGGCGATCTCAGGACAGGGCCAAGGTTTCGAATGACCACGGTGAATCCCTGCCACAGAGTCATGCCACAATACTGGTCCCGGGCAACTCGAGTCAGAAATTCTCAATAGTAGCATGGTTCTGTCTTCACCGGCTGCGTGCCAGCCACAGATTGAACGGCCAGTAGCGATGCGTCTGCATCACCACGCCTGCGAATTGAATGGGCCTGATTATCCGAGCGAGCTCGGCTGTTGTCATCTCTCCCGCCCAGACACAGTTCCGCTCTACTTGTCAGACGCTGTACCATCATGTGCCTGTGTTCAAGGAACTTGGCTGCGAGGAAAACGAGCGCCTGCCAATTCAGGTCATGTTTTCCCGAGTCTCAAGATCTGCTCAGGTGCGTAATTGAAGAAGCGACCGTCCTCATCGTGAAACCATAGGTTTGGTATGCGCGCCCACGGTTTCAATCACTCAACATTCATCGCTACTCGGCGCTTTGATCACACCGTCAGGTACGCGCTGACCGTTGCTCGCGGACCTTCGGCATATATGGCAAGGCCAAGACACGGGATGGTGCTAACATTGCCGACTCGAATTCCAAGTTCTTGAGAAAATCATTCATCGTCTGGATGTTTTCCAGCATCCAGCTCTTGGTGTCACTCGCCAATCGTATTGCGATCGAGAAGTAAAAGGTGCATTCAGCCGTGCCATAAACCCTATCGGACAAATGCAAACGAATTGCACCACATCCCAAAGCGGACACCGAAGACTGTTCTACTGGCGCTCAGTCTCAGGCCTATCCGGCGGCAATGCGGAAAGACCCAACCAGACGCGAGCATCGATATGTTGGTTCTAGCGACTTCAGCCCCAAGCTCGCGCTTTGGAACCCCAATGAGTCCGCTTGAACGCTCACAGCATTGCAAAACTCGTGGCCCGAAATTAAGGACGCTCCCGGGTCGACGTCGTTGCCAGCAACTGTGACATCAAATGTTCGCATTGTTCGCTACTAGGAACATAAAGCTGGGCCACACTCATGCGCAGCGGAGGCGTCCAAACGTTGTTTTTGTTCGGGAAAGCTGGTTTCAGGTACCGCATGTGCTGCCCTGGAGCTATCGACACGTCTTTCGAGTGTCGTCTGTTCTACGCAACCCAGTGTCACATGCATCCTCCAATTATCCAGGAAATGGTGCTGCCTGTTCGCACCGCAATCCTAAGGTAAGTGACCCGTGAACACAGGCGCAGGGAGTTGCTTGGGCGGCGGCATGAATAAAGCAGTTCGTTATGACATAACTTGAACCTAATGGTCGAAAGGCAAAACTCATTGCAGCAGGAATGAAGCTCGCTTTGATTCAAGAGATCTTTACCCAACTTGTTCGGAATGGAAGCAAAATGGGAGGGCGTAGATAAAAGCAGACTGGTGGAACGGGCGGGAATAGTCATGATTCTAGCGACGGCTGGACCTCTTGGCTACATGTAGCAGCGAGTGGGTACGCTCTCTCAAAGAACTCAGAAGACTTTCTTTCTTCACCAATTGCGCCGTGCCGATTGATACACCAAGAGAAACCATGGCGGCCTAGGTCTTTTGAAGTTGAGGGCAGGTGCTTAAGCATATCATGCTGCCACCTTACTCCCTGTTTGCTGCTGCCCGTTTCTTCGCTCTGACTTCTGCGCGTCTTCTCTCACCACCATCAACCTTGTGTCCTCTCCTGTCCTCCCAGAGCCCCTCTGTGGCCCTGATCCGCCCGAATGTGCCGTTGAAGCCTTTGATAAGCTCGACGCCCCTCCCACTAATCTTGCCCGCACCTATCACCTTCAAGTGCTTCATTTCGGTATTTGCCGTCTGGCGATCCTTCGTCGCAGAAACGACGATCTTCTTGTGTCCAGCGTTGGTGTTGACAGTAGCAAGCTGACCATCGAATTTGGAAGCGCCGTTCTGCTTTTGCAACAGCTTGAACGCGCTGCGACGTGGACGCAGCCCTTTGAACAATGGCACCTCCCTCCTCGCCGCCTCCTTGAGTCTCTCTGGCAGCCTTCTTACCGGCGTCTGGATGACCTTGACGTGCGCAAAGCCTTTGTTCACCCACTCGGCGTCGCCGCCGACACCGTACTCGCCGTTGCGAAACTTTTCGCGCCAGTTTATGATGTAGCGGCGGCTGCGTGCCGGCTCAATTCCCGCGTCCCGCATTTGCTCCGAAGACATGGTGAAGAGGTCTTTCCAAGTTGGTATCTTGTCGGCGTGTTGGCTGACCTTGCGGCCGATCAAGGTCAAGAATGTGGGCACGTCTGGACAGAAACGTGTAGGCTGAGGTACTGGTCGCTCCCGGTACTTCATGTGCAGGGAGCGGATGCATTGCTGTGTCGTCGAGGTGACTCGCGTGGGTTGGAAGAGCTGTGGCCGGCGGATCATGATGGGCGCTTGTGGTTCGTGGACTGTCGCAATTCGACAAGTTAGCATTCATTTCAGCAAATAGGTGCGAAAATTACTACCTGGCGTCCTACCCAACTGCAATGGTGCCCTTGGCGCGAAATTGGGAGAGGTGGCCGGCGGAGCGGTGTTGGTGATGTCGGTGGAGGTGCGCGCCGCGGCAACTTTTCGTCGGCGAACGTCTCGCCGAAACATCAAGCCTCCTGCCTTCCACTACACAACGCGCCCGCTTTCCCTGCGCCTCGTACGCCGTCGCCTTGGTTACATATCTCTCTGGATCCTGACAGAAAGTCGACTCTTCCAAGAGACAGGAAGTAAATGCTGAGTCCTCAGTGCCCCAAGTGTGGCTCCATTGCGGAGGGGTGACGAGCACTGCTCACCACCGGCGACCCTACGAAAGCCACGACAGTCGATACATCCAGCGGTCTCCACCTCGGAAGTCACCTTTGTTTCCCCAGCATCGCCATGGTCGGCACTCCATTGCTCTCGTACCAGGCCTCGGCCAACAGTGACATCACAACCGCCAAAGCTAAAGCGCTCACTGTCCTTCACAATGCGAAGAAAGCAGCTTCTCCCCGAACTGCCAATGCTTCGACGGCAGATGCGCCTCAGGATCTGTCCGAGGCACTGAATCAGGAGGTCAAGAACAGATATAGAAAAAGTGCGCTCCCTGCCTATGCGCCTGCTTGTCCAGCTGACTGACGCTCAATTGGACAGCCACGAAGCTCGGTGAAGGTACCTACGCCATCGTATTCAAGGGCGAAGTGGTGGACGAACCCGGCACCTTTGTCGCCATCAAGAAGATCAAGATCAATGCCGAGTTCAAGGATGGCATAGCCATGGACGCCATCCGTGAAATCAAGCACCTGCAAGAATTGTCCCACCCAAACATCATCAAGCTCCACGCCGTCTACAGCTCCAAATCGCAAAACCTGAACATTGTCCTCGAACTCTTACCGCTCGGCGATCTCGAAGACCTCATGCGCGCACATGATAGCGTCACGTACGGCGCAGCAGACATCAAGGCGTGGATGGGCATGGTTTGCAGGGGAATCTGGTGGTGTCACGCGAATTACGTTCTGCACCGCGATATCAAGCTCAACAACTTGCTCATCGCAGCCGATGGGTCGGTCAAGATTGCCGATTTTGGTCTTGCCCGAACCTTTGCAGACCCATATACAGAAATGACTTTCAACGTCATCACACGATGGTACCGGCCCCCAGAGCTGCTCTACCGTGCCCGCCACTACTCTGGAGCTGTCGATGTCTGGTCTGTGGGGGTCGTCTTCGCCGAGCTCGTCCTCCGCCGTTTCTGGCTGCCCGGCGACACAGACTTGGGTCAGCTCCAACTCATCTGCGATACCTTTGGCACGCCCACCGAGGACAATTGGCCGGGCGTCTCGAAGCTGGAAGGATACATGAAGCCTTCAGAAGGAGAAATCAAACGCGGGCTTCCCCGCGACTACTGGGACACTAGCTTCGGCTTGATCGGTCCCCTAGGGATCTCACTGCTGCGCTCGATGCTGGCGTTGAATCCGCACAAGCGCCTCACGGCGAAACAGGTCCTCGAGCATGCGTGGTGGACTGCGGACCCAAGACCAACGCCGAAAGACCAGCTGCCCAACCCGAAGAAGAACAAGATGGAAGGCGAGCAGAAGGTGGGCGAAGATCTCAAGAGAAGGGGCGGAGAGCTTCTGGGTGAAGAATCAAGCAGGCCCGACAAGGTTGCTCGCAAGTTGGATTTTGGTGGTGCCTTGAAATGAGATGAGACTGATCCACGCAGTCGGTCGGTTTTGATACTTGGCCCCGAAGAGGTCTCTTTCACATCGAAAGCAACTTGCACAGCGCACTGTTTCTTCCGCGGAGCCTGTTCGATTACCAACAGGGCCGGACAGCTTGCGGTCACTCTGCCTGGAACAAACCGCAAATCGTGGTCCTCGCAGTGCGTTATGCCAAGACGCGGTTGACGGGATTTTTCTTCCCCTCACCGATTGATGGGTGAAACTCAAACCAAGGCAGGATGGCCATATAGGAGAAGAAAGGTTATCGAGTGAAAGGAGAGACGCACGGATAGAAGGAGGCGGGAGAGAGAGAGAGAGAGAGAAAGCGTGCACACCACGATGGTGGCACGAGTGGTGGTTTGATTGCGAAGAAAATTCATCCTTCCGCGTGAAACTTGGAAAAGAGTTGATTTGGACGTCCTGGTCAGAAAAGCCGGCGCGTTATGGCTTCAAGGGACAAGATGAAAATAGATTTCAAACGAGGTGCAATTCATCAATCGTCTCAAAGCGAGTGGTATCTCGTATCTGAATACAGCCGTACCGTGCAGCTCCAATAGATGCAGTTCCCTCGCGCCCTAGATCATCGTATAAATCATGCCAGCAGAATCCTCTTCACCCTCTCCTGCACCTCCCTACTCACACCGGCATAGTCCAGGTAGCCCTCAACGCCGCCCCACTCGCTCTTCAACCAAGCGTCGACCTCCTCAACAAGCCCGACCCACACGTCAGCCCACTCCTCCATCAAACCAATCTCACGAATCTCACGCACACGCTGCTCGCGTTCAGAGGCCAGACCGTCGGCACTGGCCTCGTAGTCGCGTTTTACACCAGCAGGGTCCTCGCCCAGCAAGAACAAGACCAACATGACCATCAGGCCAGTGCGGTCCTTGCCCTGGGTGCAATGGAGCAAGACAGGATAAGCATCCGGGCGCTGCAAAACGTCGGTGAAGGCGGAGCCCACAGCGGCGGCGCTGGCGCGCAGAGTCAACAGCATGAGGCCAGGGACGCCGAGCGGGTTCATGACGCGGTCGGCCATGAAGCGCACCGTGTCGGCGCGGTAGCCCAGCGTGTACAGCGAGAGCAGGTACAGGTAGGCGGGCCACGAGAGCGAGGCCGTCAGGGCGCGCGTGAAGCCGTTGCCGTTGAGGTTGACGTGGTGGTACGAGGCGCCGCGCACCGTGGGCAGCGCGGCCAGCGGGCGCGAGCCGTCGGGCGAGAGTTTGCTGAGCTGTTGGGCGTGCTCGGTTGGCGAGCGCAGGTCGATGACGCTGCGGATGCCGTAGTGGGATGTTAGGAGCTGTTGGTCTGCGGGCGTGGTTTCGTCTAATTTTTTTTTTTTTTCCCGCGCGTTAGAGTTGTTTGCGTGCTCTCGTGCTCGATGTATGGGACGCACCAGGTCTGGCGCTCCTGAAGATCATGCCAGATTTAAGCTTGCACGGTTTGGAGAGGAGGGACGTGACATCGCGAAAGTTGAGCAGCTTCTCAAAGACGGGGGCGTTGTTTGTTGTAGTCATGATGACTTGTGTCAATAGTTCCCAAGCTCTTTTGCTCTCTTGTTAGCCAGGTACGGGGCTAAAAATTGCCAGGCGGCGATCTAGAGCGTGGCAGAGGGCAGGCCTACGGCGGGAGACTAGGGGGAGCTGAATCCAAGAGCGGAAGACGATAAGATGGAGTTGGTTGGGAGTCGGGGAGAGTGGATGGATAGGTTTTCCCTGCAGCGATCAGGTCCCACTAGCGTCGTCGTCGTGTCGCGCCCTGGCCTTGGGTCTGGTCTCTATGGAGTGAGCCAGCCAGCTCGATCGAGAAACTCGAAATGAAGAAGTGGTCGAGAGAGAAGATGCGACTGTGCCTGTATCATCCGTGTGACTGACGGCTGGGCGGTGGTTGCACCTGCAAGGCGCCATGCCACAATGTACCTACCCACCAGCTCTTGCTGTACCTTTCCTTTCCTGCTTGTCCTGCGTCAGTCAGCCATGATGTCAACACCCTTGTGTCCTTGACAGCTACCTAGGTACACTCCCGGACGGGCACCATCTACTACTACCTAGTCCTAGCCCAAGCCTCTCATCCTCGACTTCTCCAGCTGTCCTCTACCCTTGCTACATATCTAACTACCTGTCCCCTCGCCATCTGACACAGTCCGCCGTCCCGCTCGCTCGCTCGCTCGCTCTCTATGCCGGCCCAGACCCCTTCCACCCAGTCTTCCATTCCTACCCCAGCTTACGCTTCTCGACATCATGGCCCAAACAGACCACGCCGGCCGTGGCCTTGGTCCAGCTGAAGTGCCTTGTCCGGACCCGGCAGCCCACGACGACAAGGACAAAAAGTTGCAAGAGCAAGCCTCGACGGCCGCCCTCTACGTCACCAGCCCCGAACGCTTGACAAACGACCGCGACGCCAATCAGGACATTTCCTCCGCAAGTACGCGCGCACTTGTAGAATCCCCCTCTACCCCAGATCTGACCCTCCTTCGCAGGTGCCGCAGCCTCGCTCAAGCATGCCCGCCCAGAAGACCTACCAAGCTTTCCCATTGTAGGCATCGACGCCGCCAATTCCGCAGGCACCGCCGCCTTGCTCGCTGCCGGCAACAAAACAAAGATTGAATGGTGGAAGCCAGACGGCACCGCCGACAACGCCCTCAAAGCTGCCCTGCTCGCCCACGACCAAAAGATGGCTCCTACATGGAAACCAGAATTGAGCGCCGCCGGCTCCAAGGCCGCTCTGCTAGCACACAGAGACGGCGCGAAGCCAGAGACTCGTCCACAAGAGCCCAGCGCCGACGGAAATTCGGCCGCGGGCATCGCCATGCGGAGCAAAGGATTGAGCGCCCAAGTCAACTATGGCTTTCCCGAAGCCGGCAAGTTGAACGCCCTCACTGCAGCAACAGGTGCATTTGCTGCCGAAAATAGAAAAAGGTCTGAAGCGCCGGTCTCATCTCACCCATCTTACTCGGATGCTGCCAACTCTGCACAAAACTCACTAAGCGCTGCCGCACTTGCGCATGCGCCATCGACAAAGAAGAAGGACAAAGATGCAAAAGGCCGCCCCGAATCGGATGCGCTGCAGTCGTCGCGCATTGCGCACATTGGCAACAATATGCCCAGAGAAATGTACTCGTCATCGCCACCAGTCTCTCTCGAAGTTGACGAAAAGCGCCGCCAGGATGCCCTTCGCGCTTCGGCAATTTCCATGGCAAACAAAATGTACGACAGTCAAAAGAATGCTGCAGGCGAAGCGGCCGGCCTGTCGAGCCCCGGCGAGACTGCTGCACGGGTTAGCTCCAACAGGCCACGCTCCATGATAAGCAGCCCCAACTCTAGCCCAGACATTAGGACCGAAGCCTTGCAGTACCTCAACCTGCAGGAACAAGCTCAAAAGCTGGCATCTGAACGGCTGTCCAAGATTGATTCGGAGAAGCCCGCCGATTTTCGCAACTATTATGGCTACGGCAACCCACCGCCCCGGAAGCGCCTGTCCATACGGCGGCGTCGCCGTGCGGCGAGCGAAGGTAACATTAAAGACTCGGATGACGAGGTGCAAGCACAGAGGGTCAGAAATCAAATGTCAGTGTTCAACAAGCAGCTGGCAGATGTGGACGCAAAGAAGCGGCAAAAAGACCGTGAGAATCTCATTGCAGCTGCCGAGCGGAAGGTCCACGCACAAATGCACAGCATCGATGAAAAGGTCTTCCAGGAGACGGGTAAGGTGAGCGCATCCATGATGGAGGAATGGGAGGCAAAGGCAAGAGCAAAGGCAACACAAGAAGGCGAGCAGCGTATGGAAAACCATGGCAAAGTGAACATTGGCGGAGGCAAGTTCATCGACCAAAAGGACATTAATCAAATTGCTGCGGAGCGAGTTCACCCGACGCTTTTGGAGATCGGGGAGGCAGCAGAGGCGCAGAGAGCCAGGGATGAAGAAAAACGATTGGACGAGGCGGAGAAGAAGAGGACGCAGAAGTTGGAGAAGGAACGTGAGGCGGAGAGAAGGGTTG
Source organism: Phyllosticta citriasiana (assembly GCF_038021145.1). Lineage (NCBI taxonomy): Eukaryota > Fungi > Ascomycota > Dothideomycetes > Botryosphaeriales > Phyllostictaceae > Phyllosticta > Phyllosticta citriasiana. The sequence goes on along the minus strand of NW_027117279.1, from coordinate 430,244 downwards.
AGGAGAGGAGGATACGAAGTGAGTAAAGTATTTTTTTTCTTAAATGAACCTATTTTCCTAACATGCTGCAGACGAAGAAAGGGTAACAGAGAAGTCTCGCAAAGCAGAGGAGAAAGTATTGGCCAAGACCAAGAAAGAAGCCGACAAGGCGCTTAGGAAGGAGGAAAGGCGCATTAAGAAAGGCGCCAATCACAAGACCAAGGACATTCCCAGGAATCCACAGGGGGCTGAACACACTGATCTTGAAGCATCAAAACCTGCTGCCGAATCTCGTCCTACCACATCCGGCTCCGGTACTGAGCGCGGCCGCACCACGCGTCCCGCGCCAGTGACCGTGCCTAGCTACCACTCTCAAGTCGATGCGATTGCGGATGTCAGCTCTTCCGAAGGTGAAGACGAGCTGCCAGGCAACACCATACCCCTCCCAGAAATAGCAAACCAAGACACCGACGCTCGTCCAACAACAACTACAGCAGCCACGAATGCAACAGCGCCCTCGTCAGCGCCCCAAAAATCACCTCTCCCGCCTTTTGCTCCTACATCGCCCGTTCCTCCAACGCCCAAGTTTGCGCCCGACCAAGTCACAGAGCCCAAACCAGCACCCGAACCCACCAAGTCCCATCGCTTCAAGTCTCTCCTCACTCATCTAAAAATTTCACGTCCATGGGCAGACAGCGCTTCGGGCATCGCCCAAGACCGCCCCACTACGTCTCAAGGATCGACAGCTTCGAACTCGTTTGCGCGACCCAAGCTCGCCAGCGCCAACCGTCAGCGCCCTGCCTCGTTCATTGGCGGCGCTGCTCTCGTGAGCGGCCGAAGCGCATCGGCAAACCGTCTTTCCTACTCAGGATCTTACGTCTCGTCGGCTTCTCCCCCAAGTTTCACGCCGAACCCGGGGGGCAACCACAGAGACAGCAGCCTCAAGCGCACGTCGAGCAGCGGCGCGCGAGCACCTGGTCTCTTCTCCGCCGTGCTCGGCCGGGCGCGTCCGTCGTCCAACGCGGGCGTGGGTGCCCGTCCGCCTGCTCACCACCGCCACACGCACCACTTTGGGGGGCCCGCAGCAGACGTCAGCGTGAGCAGCCTGTCCAACGCCGGCGGTGACGCAACAGGAGCAGCAGTGGGCCACACAGGCACAGCAGCAGCAACACGCGGCCGTCTGCCGCGTCGCCGCACCAGTGCCAGCAATGGCGTCAGCAGCAGCGTGAGCGGCGACGACATCGATCTCTTCGAAGAGGCGCGCGACCGCTTCGACGCCGACGGCGACGTCGGCAGCATCGCGACGCGCAGCGGCGAGGCCGACAGCTTGGCTGGCAGCAGCGCAGTCGCCGTGGCCGGCGGTAGCAGGAGTAGAGAGCGCGGCACCAGCAATGCTAGCGGTGGTGCCGAGAGCGTCGCCTCCCTGTCGAGTGCGGCGGCGGCTGAGAAGAGACGAAGCCGCGTTTTGGGCGGTAGTCCGGTGCGCGAGACGCGCTTTACGGAAAGGTTTTGAAGAGGTACGTGGGTGTGTGGGTGCGTGTGTGCGTGAGCTGGACGGGTCTTTGGTCTGATATCTGACTGCTCTGTATCTCTCTCTCCGTGTTTTCCCATCTCGTTGTATCTCTCTGTTTTTGGATGGGCCTACTACCTCTTTGATGAATGACGAATGATTTGATTGGATGAAGGACGGAGCATGAACGGATGAATGGACAAGGGGAGGGAAAGGAAAGAAGGGAAAGAGGCAATTTGATCATCTATCTGATCTGAAGATTCATGATGATCCTGGACACGACGACGCTTGCTTCAATGCATGTTTGCTCGCTCGCCCGCCCCGCTCTGTATGATAGATAGGTACAATGAGCACACAACACACGACACGACGTGTGTATGTATGTATATACACTATTATCCCCTTGTAAATGGGCACAAATACAGCCAGCCAGGTAGTCAGTCAACCGACGCATCTTCAAATCAAATCGACACGAAGTGCGTACGTGAAGTGGATCTCGAAATTTTCCTTTGGTCTAGTCTCACACAGATGAATGAGTTGTCGAGGTTTCCCTTTTTCCCCCCCTTTACAACAACACTATTGCATCATTATCATTATCATTATCATTATCATTACTCTTCACCCGCCGGTGGGTGAGGTACCTTACTTACCTTGTCTTCCTGCCCGTCTGACTCTCACGTCGTCTTCTCACATCTGGTGGACTTGCTCCTTTGGCGAGAAGAAGCAGCAGCAGATGGGAGGAGGAAGAGGAAGAAGAAGAAGAAGAGGAGGAGGAGGAGGAGGAGGAGGAGGGGTAAGGACTCTAAGAGGACAGGTGAAAGACACAAAGAACTAGACAGAAGGCTGTGAGTTGCACGCTTTGTTTCTTTCATCATTTGCATTTGCATTTACTTTCTTCATTTCTTGCTGCCGCATTTGGTTGGTCTATTGACTGGATTTTTGACACCCACCAACACCATCGTCTGTCTCCGTGTCTACACTTCCCCTTGAATCCATCCTCCCCTTCTGTATATAACGACTCCTCCGATATCTCAGCGTCTAATCTTGTCTTTGACAAACCAAAAGGAAACCGTGAACAACCAAAATCAATCCTTCTCTCTTTCTATCACCACGTAGCAACCAGGCTGGCTGGCTAAATAGGGCCACCCCACCGGGACGCCTTATCCTCCGCTGCCCTTACTCAGCCTTGGGCTTAGCCTTGCAAGAAGCGGGATGCGCCATGAAGAAGCGACGCTCGGCAAACTTGAGCACCTCATCGATGAGGATGATGGGCGCCGAGAAGCCGACGACGGCCCACCACTCGGCGCGGTTGAGGGGCACGATGGAGAAGAGGGTCTGCAGCCAGGGCACGTAGAGCAGGGCAAAGTGCAGCGCCATGCTGAGCGCGATGGCGTAGACGAGCATCATGTTGCGCCACAGCGGCAGCGTGAGCAGCGACTCGGAGCTGCTCAGCGCGTTCATGGCGTTCAACATTTCAATCACGACCAGGATCGACAGCGACACGGTCGACGCCGCCTTGGCCATGTCGTTGGAGAACATGGCGCACCCGATCTCCGGGAAGTGCGATGGGCAGCGGTGGAAGTGCGTTAGCTGGTAGAACGAGATTTGTGGCCCGTCCGAGTAGAGCATGAACCACCAGGCGTAGCCGGCGACCGTGGCCACGCCGACGTATGTGCCGATGACCATGTAGCGGAAGAAGAGCCAGCCGCCAACCAGCGGCTCGTCGCGCTTGCGAGGCGGCCGGCGCATCACGTCGTGGTCGGGCGGGTTGAAGGAGAGGGCCGTTGCAGGCAGGCCGTCGGTGACGAGGTTGACCCAGAGCAGTTGGACGGGAATCAGGGCCTCGGGCATGCCAACGGCGGCCGTGAGGAAAATGGAGACGACCTCACCAATGTTGGACGAGATGAGGTAGCGGATAAACTGCTGCGTGTTGTTGTAAATCGAACGGCCCTCTTCAACCGCGGCTTCGATCGTTGCGAAGTTGTCGTCGGCGAGAATCATGTCGGCAGCGAGACGGGCGACATCAGTTCCCGAACCCATGGCAACTCCAATGTCTGCCTTCTTGAGCGCAGGAGCATCGTTGACGCCGTCACCGGTCATGGCGACGACCTCGCCATTGGATTGGAGCAGGTCGACGAGCTTGGACTTGTGGGTTGGTTCCGTTCGAGAAAAGAGGGACGCGGTTTTGGCAGCAAGAACCTTTTGCGACTCATCGAGATCTTCAAACTCACGTCCGGTGTAGCTCTTTCCAGTGAGGTCCTCATCGTGTCCAAAAACGCCAATTTGACGGCAGATAGACTCGGCCGTGTTCTTGTTGTCTCCGGTGATGACAATTACGCGAATACCAGCATTGCGGCACTGGCGAATCGACTCGGCTACTTCAGGGCGGGGCGGATCCAGCATGGTGACGAGACCGACCAGGGTCAAGCCCTGCTCAAGCTGCGTGTACTCCTTTGTCGTCGCCGCAGTCTTAAAAAGTGGGTTCGATTGGGTTTGGACATCCTCCTTGATGGCAAGGGCAATGACACGCAGACCACGGTTTCCATACTTGACGACTTCACGGGCGATCAAGCTTGAGAGATTGCCATTCAGCGGGACCTTGGTACCATTCTGTCCGACCACGACATGTGTACAGCGGTCCATGATAGACTCTGGGGCGCCCTTGACAAAGAGTTTCTCCACGCCCTCGTGTTGAGCCAAAACAGACATGCTCTTGCGGTCTCTTGAGAACTCATAGGTTGCAATGTGTTTACCTTGGCCCTCGTACCACTTGCTAGCCCAATGGATGCGCTCAGCCAGAGGAACAGCGCTCCTCTTGGCGTTGAGCGAAGGGTCGGGGGTGCCAATTTTTTCAGCAAGAACTCGCAGTGCTCCCTCGGTGGGCTCACCAACAAGACTGTAGTTGCCATTTTTAGAGTCGTAAGCCAACTTCGCTTCGTTGCAAAGCGCCGCAATTTGTGTGATTTGAGTGAGGGTGCGAGAGCCAACGGCCGGGTCCAGCATTGGCTGGCCTTTGTAAGTCAGTGCTCCTTCAGGCGCAAGGTTGGTGCCCTCCACGTCGATTTCTTCCAAGCTGGCGGCGCTGTCGCCAAAGAAGACGACCTTGTTTACACTCATTTGGTTTGTGGTCAGAGTTCCAGTCTTGTCCGAGCAGATGACGCTGCAGCTTCCAAGGGTCTCAACGGAGGGCAAGCTGCGGACAACGGCATTCTTGGCCGCCATTTTACGGGTGCCAAGAGCAAGACAGGTGGTAATGACGACGGCGAGACCTTCGGGAATGGCGGCGACGCCCAAGGAGACGGCAATCTGGAATCCGTCAGTCCATGTTCAAACAGTGGGCTAAAGGTCCTTCCTCACCTTCAGATAGTAGATGGCACCCCTCAAAACGCCTCCATGGGCGGGCTCGCTAAAGTTTCTAATGTTGATGGCCCAGACCAAGATACAAATGGCCGAAATGACCTTGGCCAACATGTCGCCGAAATCGTTGAGCTTCTCCTTGAGCGGCGTCGGGGCAGAAATCTGCGCTGTGATGCTCTCGTGAATATCTCCAATGGCAGTGCTGCCGCCAGTCAAGACGACAACCGCAGTGGCATGGCCCGTGACGACCGTTGTGCCCGAAAACAGCATGTTAACCTGATCCTGCTTGACGGCATCCTTGTCCTTGATCGCCTCGATGCGCTTCCCGACGCTTTCGCTCTCGCCCGTAAGGATCGACTGGTCGACGCTGAAGCTGTTGGATTGGAACGACAAGACGCGGCAGTCCGCGGGGATGCGGTCGCCGACCGAGATGGAGATGATGTCACCGGGAACGAGCTCATCGGCCTTGATGCGCCTGAGCTTGCCGTTGCGAACGACCTTGGCATCGAGGGCAGAATATTCCTGGAGGGCAGCAATGGCCTTCTCGGCGCTCGATTCTTGGGAGACGCCAACGACGGCATTGAGGACGAGAATGGTGAGAATCTGGTGATGAACTGGTCAGCGGGCGTCTCGAGTCGATTATCCAGATGTACGTACAACGACAGGGTCGACGAAAGCTGTCCAGTCGTCGCCCTCTTCAAACAAAGCGAGGACGAAGGAGACGGCGGCCGAAGCGAGCAGGATCAGGACCAGCTGGTCCTTGAACTGCTCCAGCACCAGCTCCCAGAGCGGGGTCGGGGGATCTTCAGGAAGGGCTTTGGAGCGCGCGGTTAGCTCAAGGACGGCGAGGAGAGATGGGCAAGTCACTCACCATTCTTGCCAAACCTGGACAACTGCTGTTGGACGCGCGCGTCTGAAAGGCCGTCTGGTTCGGAGACGTCGAAATGGCGCAGGACGTCCTGGGCCGACTTGACGTAGGCGCACTCCATGGTGGTGTAGTAGAGACTGGAGTGTGCAGAAGTGCGGCGCAAGGAAGAGCGCAGTGTTTGGGTAGGGTAGCACAGCTCGGCGGAGGTGCTCTGGGGGGGGGGGGACCAAGCTTCTGGGGCGATGATGTATGGTCCACTGGGGTCTTCAGGAACCCGAGCGAAGAGGACACATTTCAATTCGGGACAAGCCAGCCAGCCAGCCAGCCAGCTGCATCGACCACACTTGTTACAAGACCAAACACAGTCAGCCGTCATCGTGTTGCAAAAGTCGAATCCTCACCACTCTTGGAGCTCTGGCGGCATGCAGGTCCTGGCTTCGTCGAATCCGGCGCCAGACGAGCCCGCGTCCTCGGCCGCTTGGCAACCTTGCCGCAAAATCATATCTGTGTCATTGGACCACAAAGAAGTGTCAAAGTGTCATTGATCATGTTCATCACCTGGACGTGTTTGATTCGTCCTTGTATTTTTGTCCGCCGTCAATTGACTTGTCGCCGTCGCTTGCCTGGCTCAGTCCCAAAGCCCTCCGATTGCAGCCCTTTATGCCTCATCCGTCCCATGCATACATACAACAGGAATGCCCATCCAGTAGGACCTGTCCTTTCCATCCCCAAATCTTGTCCGCTTGAACGCCAAGTTGCCGCAAACCTCCCTGTCAAAAGAAAGAAGGAATAAAAAAAAAAGAAAAAAAGAAAAAAAGAAAAAAAGAAAAAAAAGAAAAAAAAGAAAAAGAAAGAAAAAAGACGCCGATCCAGCCGCTATGCTATCCACTTCGTACACAAGAAGGGAAATGGTATTATGTAGATTGCCCGGTCCATCCTGTGCCTTGCCCCATTTGTCGTGACCCAGGGTCTCGCGCTCCACTGCACATCTTTTGCGTGCCTGACGTCTTAAAACGACGTCGTCTTCGCCAACGCTTGCCGGCACGACCTCTGCCGTCCACTTCAAACGGCTCCAATGGCCTCGTCTTCGTCGTCGCCGAGTGTGGATTCGTGCTCCGCTCGAGTGCAATACTCCACAATGAGCTTTTCGAGGTCCTGCAGCTTAAAAGGCTTCGTCATGAGGCCCTTCATGCCGGACTCTGCTGCTTCCTTCATCGCCCTTTCCGTCACGTCTGCCGTCACGGCTAAGATCGTCGGGCTCTTGATTCCCAGCTCCTGTGTCGCCAGAATGTGCCGTGCAGCCTGCGCCCCGTCCATCAATGGCATCCATAAATCCATCAGTATCACATCAACTTGCTCTTGATGTTCCCGTGCCACGGCCATTTGACGTAGCACGTCGACGCCGTTGTAGGCCTGGCGAATGTTTCTGTATCCCAGTTTCTGCAGCATGTTGACGAGCAGCTTGCGGTTGATCATGTTGTCATCGGCAACGAGGATGTTGAGTGGATGTCGCCTTGCGAGTTCTCGGTCAAACGATATCGTCTTGATCGACGTCCGTCTGCTTCTACTAACTTTTGGTCTCGGCGGACGGGCATCTCTTACGGGGTCGCTTTTTGGCGACACGGACTCGGCGTGTTCCTGCGGAGAATCTGCCACGCAGGGTCCCTTATCTGGTGGTACCAATGGGCTTGGGGCTCTCGACTTTTCCGCGGGATTTGCTTCGCCATAGGGTTTCCTAGGCCGCAGAGATGGAGACCTCGACGACAACGGGGTGCCAGAGCGACTGACTGGATCACCAGGAGTGATCGGAATTCGCAATTCAAATTCGGATCCTCTATTTGGTCCGCTGGTATCCGACCTCACGCAATGAATGTCGCCACCAAGCTTACGGGCCAGACCCCGCGCCACCAAGAGACCGAGCCCCAGCCCTTCGCTCCGACGTGTCAACGAATCATCTTCTCTCGAAAATGGCTTGAACAAGTGCGCCAGGAAATCCGCTGGAATGCCGGTCCCCTCATCTTCCACTCTGAGCACAATGTACTTGTGTCTTGGAGTGCTGTTGAGCCTGGCGTGGAGGCGAATCCTTCCCTCGTCGGTGAACTTGAGAGCATTTAAGAAGACACAGGAAATCATCTTGGCCAAGTCTCGCTCGTCAACTGCCTGATGTTAGCGATGCGACCAAACAGACTGACAACATGACTTACTAAGAATTGTTTGAGGAATACTCTGCTCTACAGACCATTCTATTGTCTTTATTCTTGGCGACCCGCTTGGACTGTTCATGAGTACTTCGATAATTTCTCCTCCTTCCGTCTCCTTGGCTACGGCCGATTCCGGGCGTCCACCCAGCTTGAGAGAGTCGTTGATGACGTACTGGATAACATCGCGAACGCACGTATGCCGAAGTCCAGGGGCAACTGTGCTTTCCGAGGCAAAATTTGGCACCGAAGGCGATGTCTTTCGGGGCATAGGAGCCTTTTCGTCTGATGCGTTGCTCCCGGCGCTTGCAGCCGAGGCCAGGTCGCCGTGTCTTGTTCGCCTTCTACCACGAGATGTTGTCGTTTCGTCCAAATTTCGCTGCGACATCCACGCCTCTTCCGTCACTTGCTGCTTGGGGCTGTTGCCGGCTTCCCACGAGTTGCTTTCTCTTCTCCTCTTGTGCTTCTGGAGTCCCAAGGTCATTTGATTTCCCGCAACAACAATGTCTGGCTTTTTCTCCGACTCGTTCATGCTCTCCCCATCGCTGACTGATGATGTTGGTGACTCGGGTACGCCCATGTTCATGTCATACGCATGGACCACATTGTCCGCGGCCTCGACTGCTCGCCTCGAACTGTCTGGAGAAGGTCAGCCATGAAGACCCTGCCAATTAGCTAGATGACGTACCTTGGACCATTTCAATGTTTTCTTTGAGGCTTTGAAACACTTCGCGGAGTGCTCCATCGCCATGACCTTCGACCGCCTCTTGAACGGTCGCGTACATGACGTCCAGCATACCAACTACACCTTGCATGGGAGTCCGCAATTCGTGGGAAAGGCTTCGCGCGTATGGCTTCAGTGACTGAGCCACGGTGACGGCTTCGTGAGGAACGACTTTGGTTGGTCGAATATCCGGGGATCTTTGCGACGATGTTGGGGTGCTCTCTCCGGCCATTCTGACACCGTCCAAGATTCGGTCTAAAATCATGTCTTCAAGAGAATGGAGAAGCATTTCGAGATAACCCCAACGCAGATTTCTCTTGGCAGCGCCTTCGGGAGACCACATGACACCAAAATGAGCAAAGCACTTGTCTTCAGCCCACAGCGGGACTCCGAGGTACGCCTCGACAGGGATCGGAAGGTCGTTGGCGTTGGTCTCAAGAAATTCGTTCAGCTTCTCGGGAATAACAAAAATCTTGTCGTGTTTCATGTATGCACACGGACACGACCAGGCGTGATATTTAAAATTCTTGATGGTCTGCTTCATGTCCTTGCCGTCGTTGATGTAGAAGCCGACGGCCATGAGGCAGGAACCGGGCTCACCAATGGGGGGCATTTCGACAGCGACATTTTGATCGTCGACCAGGATTCGTTTTGAGATGAAGGCGTACTGGGCGCCGGTGATGGTGGCCAAGCCTTCGGCCAGCTGGCAAAAGAATTCCTCGCTCCTGATTTGACGCAGGCGGTTCTTCAGCTGGACCAGTTGCTCGGCAGCATTGCTCTCGGCAGCGTCGAAGAGTTGGGACAAGCCTTGGCGGAACCCATGTTGGCCAGAATGCAAGACCAGGCCGGGCTGCGGACAAGCGAAGCACAGCGAATCGCGGTCGATGAAGCCCTGGGGCTCGTCGGGCGCCGCCGGGACACCATCGCTCATCCTCAAACAAAATGGAGAACAGTTGGAGGCGAAGGCGCCGGAGGGGGCGAGAAGAGAAGCCAAGGCTAGGGATGGCGAGAAAAGTTGGACCAAGAGCGGCGCAAGAGTCGTGACATGCGGCCCTCAGTCAGTGAGCAGTGTAGCCAGCTGGAGATGGATGGCACGTGCGGCGGAGGTGAGCGGTGCGGCGCGACAGAGACGTCAGATGCGATGATATGTTTTTGGGGGAAAAAGCGGGAGCAGCGGATTCAGCAGCAGCGGCGGCGGCGGCGGCGGCGGCGGCAGAAGAAGCAACGTCAGTTGGCTGGCGGCGACATGGGAAGGAGAGTCGAAGTTGAGGAGGACTTGAAGCAAACAGGCAGGCGGGGTTTCCTTTTTTTTTTTTTTTTTTCCTTCTTCTTCTTCCTCTTCTAGTTCTTTTCCGCAAGGGGGCGGAGGGTTGGGTAAAGGAATGTGGAGGTAGCAATGGGCTTTGAGGACGAGTAAGAGGTGGGAGCAAGCTCAGCAGGCGTCGAGATGGAGCAGGAGACTGGGGCTTGGCCAGCGGTCTCGACTTGCAGATCGACAAGAGGCTTGGCCGGGCTGCTCACAAGTGCGGGACTCGTGCTCGCAGCGAGAAGTCAGCGTCGTCGCACGAAGACTGCGATACCTGGACTCTGCTGTTGGCGTGCTGGAACCTTGGTTGACAAGTCACCGAGCAGACAAGGAGTCGGACGGAGGGCACGTGAGGAAGAAGAATTGGGCATTGCAGAGAGCAAACTATGTGTGTGTGTGTGTGTGTGTACTTATTCGTCGTTCCCCAGCCTGGGCCAGGGCCAGGGCCCAGGTCCAGGCCCAGGCCAGGTGCTTCAAGTCAAAAGTAGTTGGTCGCATGGCATCGTCAACGCCCAGACGGCCACAGAGAGCCCAGAAGGCGCAAGATGGCTCAATGCAGGCGCAGGGATGGCCTCGTCCGCATACGGAGGTCGTGGAAGCAAACCTCACCCGTCGACGCGACCCAGGCCCGGCCATTTCTTCTGGAATGCTGCCCGGCCGGCCGTTGGAACACATGGCCACATGCATCGGATCTCTGCGTCATTGTCCTTTGGTCCTGTCCTAAGGTGCCGCCTTATGTTCCTTGTCGCACCATCATCATTCACCTCACCCACGGCAGTCCGCCCTCCCAACGCTGCGGAGCCGAACGGGATCTCCGAGTCCCCTGTTTTCCTTTCGTCATCGTTTCCCGTCCCAGCCCAGGAGTTGCCTCCGCCACGCACGGCTCCCTCAAACAAAACGGCCGCCTTCGCAGCCCAACGTCTGTCTACCTGCGCTCCTTTGTTCTGCCTACCAACTGTCATCCCCGGCTCTGGCCAGAAACATCCACCATGGTTCCAAAAATAGCCTGCCGTCCGCCCACATCCTCTTTGTCTACCTCTCTCCCCAGAACAAGGTTGACCAATTTGCAAATCATCCAACCGCAGTCGCCCATTTGATCCTATTCTGGCCCATGCCCAATCTTGATTGGCGATCCATGATTCACGAGAAAACAGCTGGACTGTGTGTGTCAACCCATCAACACACAGTACGGTAAGCAGACCATCAGCCGATTGTGTAACTCGCCCTGTGAAACGCGGTATGCAACATGATCGATTTTGTCGACCGCACCGGACTTTGGCATAAAGCCCATTGATCTCCAAGCAAGATGCGTCCAGTCCTCGTGGGCAGCGGCCCGTCCGATCACTTTTCACGCTTGGGCCTCTTGCCCGTCCGAGCTTCTCTGCTACTCACACTCGCTCACTCCATGGGCAAGCACGAAACAAAAAAACTGCCACATCGCTCCAACCACGCCTGCCGCCGCGCGAGACACGCGGTCGCGCTCTCAGCTCACCTAGTTCATCGCCGCCGGCCTTGCTGACAATCAGGCCGTCTAGGTGCTTTGGTCTCGTCGTGCAAGGAAGTAAAGGAGCCGGACTTGTTAAATCCGGCCCTGTCCGCCCGCTGGATCCATCCGATGCCCCCCCCCCCCCCCCCCCCTTCCGTTCCTTGCTCACCCTGACTGACAGCCAGTCCGCCAGCGGGCTCATGGATGCTTTTTGGTGTATCCTGCACGCCGCCTGCATTGATTCGGAACACGAACAGGTGGGGAATTCTTTACATTGCAGCAAACGCGAAGTCAGGACATGATCGACACCGCGAACTTACAAATCCGATGCGAGCCACCATGGCAAAGTCTGCCATTTGGATTAGACACAGACGACGCGGCCCATCTCTTGTCCTCCCACATGCAGCCCCGCCTAGGCAGCCGTCGACAAGAGCATCGACATTAGGCAAAATCACTCTGCCCTTCTCTCACCACCACTCCAACTGCTCTACCGATAATGATGATGTCATGGATCGCGACCTGGGCACATACTAAGCATCCGCTTCCCAGGCAGTCCCGCGCCAAGCGCCAGCGCCAGCGCATCCTCGCTGCGAAGTTTACTCGTCACCCCTGATCCAAACCAGATCCTCGATCGGTCAGCCCGACGGGCGCCCCGACAGTCCCTTGCGCACCTGCGCTGTGCTACCACGGCCGCAAAAGAGAAAAGGGGAGAGAGAACCAGCACTCGTATCCGCACCCGTCCGCCGCAAATGGACTCCGCCCCAGCTGCTACTCCCAACTCGCGTATCAACCGCCGTTTCGTGCCTAGCGCCGTCACACACGGCGACTTTTGCACCGCCGCCCGTCTGCTTTGTCGACCCCTCTGCGCTCTGCCTCTGCCAACTTGCCTCGAAATGTGTACCACCAAAACTCGAATGGCGGCTCTCGTCTGGGATGCGCCATTTCCGCCGGAAGCGTCGTCTCCGATGGGAGGCTGAGTAGTTGCGTCTCTCGTTCTGCCGCTGGTGCGAGGGAGCCGAATCCGAGCACGTGGCAGGGTGCTGTAAGCTGTGCTGCTCTTTCTCCGCCGTCGATTCATTGGTGCGGAGCTTTTGCGATCTGACCGTAGATGACGCGACGCGTCGTCCCATGTCGTCTGATTGAGGGTGGTGCCTGGCATGAGATGTTTGGCTCTCACTGATGCCTTGTGTTCCAATGATGCTGCTGCCACTGCTGCGCCTACTGTTATCGTTGATTCCTCCCACTCGTTGACTTCCTCCTGCCCTTCTTCGGGTCCAGAAGCCTTAGGAAATGGCGCTAGTACATTGTGACATGCAAATTTTGCGCGCAGTACTGTGGCGAATCCATCTTGAAAAGATGTACGCGCACTCCACAAGACGCGCAGACGGCACCTGCGAGCTTCAGCGGGCATAAGTGTTGAAGTGGACTCGCTGTTCGCCGCGAAGACTCAACAAGAATGCTCTGTGACGTTCTGTGGTTCAACTCCTGTAGCAAGCATTGTCAAAAGCAGGAGAGATGGGGCTGTGCCTATCTCTCTGTAAGTTGCCAGCGCCCTTATCAAGTCACTGCATGCATTTATACGCTTAGTAGGATCACGCCTCGTTTGTGATGCTACCACGGATTCTTACCTTCTACATAGGGAAACTGCCCATGAGTGGTGGTGTTTTGCAACTCACTGGCCATCGAAAATTGCACACTGAATCAAAAACCCCATCACCTCGCTCTGCCAACTGCGGCCGTGATGTGCGGACGGGCTGCCTGTCTATGTATCTGCCTATGTGACCAAAAAGAGCAATCACAATCGCAACAATGCCATCAAACGTCGCAAGAGAATCTCCCGAAGACCTGAGAGGGCTAAACTCGGGCGCCAGACATTCAACGACGGTCGACTCGCATCGCCGGGGGAAAAAAAAAAAAAAAAAAAAGGCAACACCACTAAGAACTACAACGTCGTACGTCGGGGAACAAGTTTTTTAGGAAGTTTCCCAAGTGCCTAAAACTTCGGAAGATGATGCATACTGACGAAGTACGTCTTTTTTTTTTTTTTTTTTTTTTTTTTTTTTCGAAGAAAGACGCTCCCGGCTCCTTATATCGGCACATCGAATACTTCGGAAGAAGGTCGAGCCTTTGGAACTTCCCAAAGTTTCTGGTGACTCCTCATGTGTCGTCTGAGACGCTCTTGCTTCGTGTAGGACCGCCAAGACTTCTGAAGTTCAGACGTTTAATGTTGTATTATGACAAGCTCTATTACCCCTTCCGGCCACCAGCGGATATCATCTTGGGAAGTTCGACGGTCAATGATACGAGCGTCCTCGTCTTGTTCTCACTGAACGACGATTCGTGTGGACTGAGACTTTTGTCATCTTTTTTTACGTCATGCTTGTTTGAGTGGGATAGCTTGCGGGTGATCCTGGCTTTGGAATCGAGTTTCGACGAGCGCATGGAATTGCAAGATCTCTCTTCCTGACAAAAGCCAAGCATCGATCGTAAACCCTAACTCGTGCGGGAGATTTTTCTGGTAGTGGAGTTGGCTCTGATCATGGTTGCGACGCACTTTCTCGACGATCTGTCCCCATGTTTGTTCCAAAGGGAATTGGATCCCAAGAGACGTCACTGAAGCCTGAAGAGCACCGTACGGTGCAGTGAAAAAGTTGTTTGCATTTCGAGGGGATTTGTTTTCCGACAACGCTGTCTAGAGCGGCTGTCGAGGGCAGAGCGCAGTCTGCATTTTTATGAGCTGACTAGGATTGAGATTCAGAGCCCATTGGCAATCATTGGCAGTTTTCACCGCTGTGCTGAACCATGTCCAACATGAAGCCCTACTGTTGCACTGCTCTTTTGCCAACGGCGGTATCCGGACGGATGAGTGAATTTGTCAATTTTCGGAGAGAGAACATGCGGACCTCAAGTGCTCAAGCTCCGGTAGGGCCCTCTCCGCCAGGAATGAGCTACATGCACGTCAGCATCCAGTGGCGAAGTCAAGGTCATCTGGCAGCGCACCATGCAAATGTTGTTTCCGTTTAGTAGAATTTTGGAAAGTTTGGTCTGGTTTCCGGAGTAGTCGCTGTTGCAGCTTTTCAGCACCCTGATTCGTAGACGAGAACGCAAAAGGCTTACAATTCCGTCACATCCTCCAGGACCATGTCTGCAGGCCATGTGAGCCGGTGTCCCGATGCTTTGAGATAGTCGAGTGCCAGCCACTTACTAACATAATCATCGAAGCCAAGCAATGTGCCACTGAATTCTGGAAAACGGTCAGTTGACAAACGGCACCCATGAGTCTGGCAGAGCTCACCCTTGTCGCCCTTCATCACGACCCAAATCTTGGAGCCGACACACTTGTCAATCAATTCTGTGACGTCGTCAGCGTCGCTCTACCAAGACAATGCAGTCAAGCTCACCCAGAGGCAACAGTTGCGACGCCATGACGAAGGGTGTGTTAGGCGCGCAAAGTTGGAGATGTCTTCCAGGTCGTTTGGTAGATGCAACAGTAAGGCAGGCGGTCAAGTGACGCGGTCGAAGAGCTGGGCAAAGCTCGGGCCGCCCCACGAGAGGCTCGAATTCTTGGCGGTTAAGCTGCCTGAGGCCACAATGCCATGTCGTTTGAATTTTGGAGCTTGCTTCGCCTCTGACTTCCACCCCTCTCAACGCGGAATCTCGTCGCGCAAGCCCGTCATGTCTCCGACTCGATTCACAGCGCCCTTTGCCAGAAGCGAAGCCTCCGTCGTCATCTTGCGGGCCGCAACCTTCCATCAGCCCACCCCCACAATACGGACCCGACCGTAGAAGCTGAGGGCGCTTCGAGAAATGGCCGCTTCTCGGTCATTCATCAAACGTTACCATGGCTTCTGCCGTTCGCCGACCACCGTACAGAACCATTCGCTCGGCTCAGGGATTCTAGGTGCTTTTTTCGGTGCCGGTTAAACTCTTGCCAGCCGTCGAAATGCGGGAGCTCGTGGTCATCTGGTCGCAAGAGTTGCTGTCCGCTCGCGTCTATTTGCGAATCTCCCGAAAAGCTCAAAAGCTGTTGGAAGATGCCTCGCCTTTTGGCTTACGCAGGGTCTGAAGACAAGATTGGTCAAAAGCAAATACAGGCCCAGAGCTGAAGCAAGAAGTGGTGTGATGAAAAGATTCTTGAGGCCTATGGACATTTGCGCCTGGACATCCTTGCGCCCCGTTTGATTCATGCAGTTTGGAGTTCAGCCCGTGTACAGAAGAGGCAGGCATGATGAAGATGCTTCAACGTCTACAGAGGTCGACCAATCGCAGCACAAGAGCTTGGATATCACTGTGAAATGAATGAATCGACAGCTTTATGCCTAGTCCCTGCATGGAGACTTCGGCCGTGGTCTCTTGGAGTGCGTCAGCCAGCCCAACAAAAAGGGAAGAAAGTCCTTGGCAAGGCCGCAAGCAGTGGCAGTCAAAAGTCGTGTGTTGGTCATCACGTGGAGAAAGATAGGGAGGGGACTACCTGGCCAATTGCGTCTCACCATGGCACAGACACCCAAGGACGAAAGGAAAAGCATGCAAACGTTTCCAGTCGACCTCGCGAGTTAAGTCGGCCGGAGAGAGAGCAACATTTCTCAATTTCCCGATTTATTCGTGCAACAACTCGCCGCGACTTGTTGGATCCGTTAGCGTCATGGCGACAGAGCAGAAATGCGCGGCATTACCAAGCCAACCAAGGACCGTACCTTGGACCTCGAGTACCGCGCGCCACCTTGGCCTGACCTGATAAGGCAATTGAATGGCACGGTCACGCCGTCGAAGAGCCTCCTCATGACTGTCAGGAGGAACTGGTCTCCGCGATCGGTGTACAGAACTCACCGTCAGCCCTGAAAATCCAGGAGCATGGTTTTCTACACCCGCCATTAACCGCTGTTACATGCTCCTGAATAGCACTAAAGGCTGCGGATTGCGGAGGGCGGCTGATACTGAGCGGAGCAACATCCCCAGAAACGTGTGGTTGTCGCCGCGGCTTATCTCTGCTCGGACACCTTACCCCACATCTGTCGTATCCCCTTCCCACAGCACACACCCTCGACGACAGCCGCTTAGCACCGCTCTAGCTGCATGACACAACGCTCTTGAAAATCCAACCCAGTCTCAGCGGCTGTGTCGCCTGCCAAGCTGATTAGGCCAGCCTTACTGCCTCCAAACCTGCCGCTAGCTAGGCTCTGTGCTTGCTTGGTTGCTACTTAATCACCATATGCCCGTGCTTCAATCAAACAGGGAGACGCGTATCTTATCGCCCTCAGTCCCTCTCCAATTTTTTTGGCACAGCAGATGGCGACACCTGAAGAAGGGGTGAGCTTTTAAACATCGTTGATTCCCTCTTTCCTCGTCCATCCATAGCAACCACTTGGACAATCGCATTTGCGCAGTTTGTCCACAATGGCAAGCATTGAAAAGGCCGGTAGCAACGATCCGCCTTCCTACGATGGGAGCTCGCGCGTCAAACCGCCTGGTGCCGACGTTCTTGCTGGCGAGGTGTTTGAAGGGGAGACGCAGTCAACTCAGCGCGTAAGTTCCTGGCCCTCGTTGCGCACTTGCTGTGCGATTTTGGGGGAAGAAGACGGAGTCCCCTTTCTACCTTTTTCTGCGCTAAGAATCCCTTCTGGACCTATGGCTAACATTTCTCCAGGGCCTGAAATCAAGACATGCTCAGATGATCGTACGAAAAGTGTAAATGCTTTGCTCGTGTCGAAGCTTACCGCTCGTTAGGCGCTCGGAGGCACCATTGGAACAGGCCTCTTCGTAGGATCCGGACAAACACTCGCCAGAGGTGGACCAGCCTTCATCTTGGGCAGCTACATTGTCCTGTCCTTCTTCATCTGGTGTGTCGTCACGGCCATCGTCGAGGTTGCGGCGTACCTACCAACCCCTGGATCCTCCATGAATCTCTTCGCATACCGCTACGTCTCGAAATCGCTGGGATTTGCTCTCGGATACCTGTACTTCTACTCTCTTGGAATCCTGGTCCCATACGAACTCACAGCTGCCGGGCTTGTGATTGATTACTGGAATTCACCGGTCAATATCGGCGTCTGGATCACCATCATGATGATCGTCGTTGTCGGCCTCAACTCTTTGCCAGTGCGCTACTATGGTGAAACCGAGTTCTGGTTCGCGGCCACCAAGGTCATCATGATGCTTGGATTGCTCATGGTCTCGATTGTCCTCTTCTTTGGCGGTGGCCCTTCGAAAGACCGTCTTGGATTCCGGTACTGGAAGGAGCCAGGTGCAGCAAACACGTACATGGCCGGAGGAGACCTTGGACGCTTCATTGCGCTGCTCTCGACTTTCGTCATGTCCTCTTTTCCGTAAGTCGACCCTCTTCAAAGGCGCATGGACCATAATTCCACATAACACAAATCTCACCTTTGAAAATCTCGATACTGACTATTGACACAGTTTTGCATTCGCGCCTGAGATGCTCATTACTACCGGAGGCGAGATGGAGAGCCCTCGCCGCAATCTTCCAATCGCAGCCCGCCGCTATATTTACCGCCTGATCTTTTTCTATGTTGGATGCGTCCTTGCAATTGGCATCATTGTTCCGAGTGACGACCCAGCATTGACTGCGGGAGGAGAAGGAGCCGGAAGCTCGCCATTTGTCATTGGAATGAAGCGCAACGGAATCAAGGCACTTGACTCCGTTGTCAACGCAGGAATCCTCATCTCCGCCTGGTCCTCGGCAAATGGCTTCTTCTATCTGAGCTCTAGATCTCTTTATGCGCTTTCTCTGCAAGGCTCTGCGCCCAAGATCTTCAGTCGGTGTACCAAGTCTGGTATTCCGTACATGTGCGTTGCAGCCACGAGTGTATTCTGTCTTTTGGCATACCTCAACGTGGGCACATCTGCATCGGTGGTTTTTAACTGGGTGAGCAGACCCTCAATTACTTGTACCCGGCTTAGCCGCGAGTTTCCAAGACTCTTGTGGGAAAACATCGCTAACGGATGTCAGTTTGTCAATATCACCAACACATCCTCCTATATTTCTTGGATTGCCTGCGGCATCATCTACCTCCGCTTCCGCAAAGCCTGCATTGCGCAAAACGTCACTGGCGAGCTCCCATACCACAGCCCGATTCAGCCATACGGCACCTACATTCTGATGGTCGGCTACTCGTTCCTTTTGCTCATCAACGGCTTCACCGTCTTCTGGCCTGAAAATTGGTCCGCCAGCTCCTTCCTGACCTCGTATATCGGCATCCCCATCTTTGCCGTCATCTACTTTGGCCATCGCATTTACAAGAGAAACGACAAGTGGGCGTACAACCCGCACGAGGTGGATCTCGTCACGGGAATGGAACGCGTGTTGGCGGAAGAGAAGCCGCCAAAGGTGAGAAACAGCAAGTGGGCCAAGGTCCTCACGTGTCTTTGGGAATGAAAGAGATGGGACAGGGTGCATTGTTTGGTTCGACTTGTCAAAAAGACGTTCGAAATTTCGGACGATAGATGCGGATCGCTTGTTTCCGTGGCACCCAAAATAGTAGAGGATCGAAAATTCGTCATCAGTTCGACCCAGCACTCGACGCTCAGTGAAAACAATCGCGACAGTCACTTCCATTCACACGCTGGGAGCACAGGGAGCATTCGGGTCTATGGCAGAGGTAGGGACGGGGATTCGTTATCGCTGAACAAGTGACAGCAGGTTTTCATCACACTCTTAGCAAGATAAGAATTAGCCGCAAAGCCTCCGAACCGTCTATTCGTTGTGAAATGAGCTGAAGAGTCGTCGCGATCAAGCAATCAAACCTTGTCGCTCAACAACTGATTGTGCTGACCACCTCCAGAAAAACACCTACTGAAACTGTTGAGCAAACATGCGCTAAGCCCTGCGTGCTTACATAGACGAGTACTCAGAAATCTTGGAACCTTCGCAACCCCTGGATGCAAGCCTGGATAAAGTTGACTCAGGGAAGGAAGGCAACGCCCGGTGTCGTCGTCTCCGAGCACGTGTGAAAAGCAGCTTCTTCCACACCCTCCCATCTTTGTCAACAAACAAGATTGAGAAAAAGAAAGGCCGTTGCGGACAACAGCCGGTAGAACAATTGCCTCAATTACCAAAGAACAAAACTATGACACTGTACCTCGATTACTGATACAAATTTAACAGACGTTTTACAATGGAATCCCAACACCAAACACCGAGCTGACACACAAGTCGACGTCTTTGTTTACCTTACACAGATCCTGGACACGAATGGCTGTTGAAGACTCCTTACGTGCCATCCGTCGATTCCTTCTCCATTTTCAACAAGCTCGAGACCATGTCCACCATGCAAGCCTTCAATGTCTTGGTTGGAACACCCAATTCCTTCTTGGACTTCGAACTGTCGTACTTCCAGAGCTCTCCCGCAGGCCTCGCTGCCGTATTCTCCAACCGCTTATTCTTCAGTTGAGGGAAGTTCTTTATGATCATGTAGGCAGTACGATCGCCCGTCGCCGGCCCGTTCACGACCAGATATCTCTTATTTCCGCCCTCATCGCCAGCCTCCAACGCTTTGACGTGCGCCTCGGCAAGGTCACGCACGTCGGTGAAGTACGGGACTCCGACTTGGCCAGTGCTGCGCATGACATTCTTGATCAAGTACCAAACGCCCTGGACGGAGGGCGACAAATGGTCCATGGTCTCGATGTTGTTGATGGCCGGCCCGAGGAGCGACGACGGCACCAGCGTCGTCACCTTGAAGCTGGCGTTGTTCTTCTCGACGAAGTCATGTTGAGCCCGCTCGGCAAGCTCTTTGGCAGCGATGAAGCCCTTCAAGGCATCTGTGCTCTCGGCCGCTTCGTCCCAGTCGGCGTTGCTCCAGTCTTCCTCGGTGAACACCTTTCCACCTGGGACGGTGCCTGCGAATGGAATCGTGGCCTGGATGCATGAGGTGCAGACGATTCGTTTGATGTTCTTATTATGCTTGTGCGCAGACTCCAGGATCGAAGTTGCGCCTTTGAAACATGGATTCAGCTGCTCGTCCAAGTTGTTCGAAATGCTAGGCGACAGGCGCATTACTGGGTTCGCGACGTGGATGATGCCGTGGACATCTTTGACGGCTTCGTCGAAGGCTCCGTTTTCCGTGATGTCTGGAACCACGACGGTGGTCAACTGGGAGGAGTGGGCCGAGTGAGCTTTCTTGACGCGCTCCGCCGAGGCGTCAGATCGTACTGCAGCCCGGCAGTTGTATCCTTTGTTGCAGAGGTTGTTGACGACGTGGGCACCGACGAAGCCAGATGCTCCCGTCACCAGAATGGTCTGAGAGGATGTGTCGGCCATTGGGATCCTTTAGCCGGTTGTCGAAAATGAATGGCGGTTTTTCGTTGAATAGTATGGCAAATCAACGACCAATCCGGATATCTTTGACGAGACAGTGATGTACTGAAGTCCTCCGTCAAGTAACAAACGACGAGCCAAGTTCTCAAGGTGTTCAGATTCAAATTGAGCGCTCGATGATGGTGAAACACTTTGGAGTTGTCTGATTGGGCTCCACGCGGCAGCTTTCATCTATTCCGTGCGAACGTCACTTCTGATTCTTCTCGAAAAGACCTTGGAGTGCATATACCCCTGCCATGCCCTGTCTAGTTCCCGCTAGTCCGCTGTAGAGCCCATTGTTATGTTTACTTGAAACGGCACAGTCCTGTAGTAGTAGAAGGTGTCCTCCACGTCGTCTCGTCATCGCGATTGTTGGTTACTTATTTACGTGGGATTGTCGGAATTCTCGAGAACGTAGCGTGGAAAAATTCAGCATGCGGGCAGCTTCTACATCTATCATTCCATCTGCGCAGACATCATTCCTAGCAGATTTGGAATGTATCCGCATTGACCACGGAGAAGCGAATGAAGATCTAAAGACAAAGGCCCGTGTTAAAGCTTGGTCGAGACAAGCGTTAGATGCAAGCTGGTAATCCCGTCCAGCGCCGAGTCCAGCTCCGAGTACAGCGGGAGGTCGGATGTCGGAGTAAGTCAGGGGACAGACTCCGGAGTTGTCATCGATGCGATACCCGTTTCGGTTAGAGTTCGATCACTCGGGCAAGACGACGCGCACAACTCCAGAAGATTGATCCCTGCGATATTCTGGAGTAGTTTCTCTCTGCTGGCTCTTGAACCTCTACTTACCAAACCTTGCCGTTGGCGGATGTGATGATAGCAGTGTGATGACCATATTTTTCTCCAATTCTTTCCAATTCGAATTTCATTGAAGAAACCCAGCTTGCCATGTAATTTTCAAAGCCAAAAAATTTAATTTTTCGAAGATACTAGCTCTCCTTGGGGTATATGTAATGGGACTAACAGATTACCAAACGCTCTAACCCCACTGAATGAAAAGTTTGTCACCCTGCTCGCCCAGATCCCCCTTCCCTATAGAAAGCCGTGAGAGGCCTTTGCACTGCTGTTTGGGTTTGTAAGAGACCCAGCCAATCAAGCGAACGAATAGAAAATTTACGAACCGCATCCAACGACGCCCGTCAAGAATGCGGAAATCGATAGTCGCGTCTGGAAGTAGACTGTTCACTCTGGTTCTTCCTCTGCTTCGATGATTCCTTCTACCATTCCGTCCACTCCGTTGTTGTACTCTTCAGCTGTGAGCCAGTCATCATCGCTCAGTTGCTTCAGAGCTTTTTCGACCCATGTTTGGCAGTTGAATTCGGAGTCATTATTGTCGACTGGGATTCTCGAAACCACACTAATCAAGTGCTCCTTCGTTACTGCCTTGCGCAGCTTTCCCACAGCAATGTCGCGCACCAAAGTGCGGTCTGGATCGCGCCGGGGCTCGTAGTCGTCGATCGCCTGGATTTCGTATTCGTAAGGGGCCCCAACTGCGTGAATGATGAGCGGTGGGGGAGAGGCCGGTGCCGATTCTTCGTTGCCGCCCGGGGAATCGCGTTGCCGGCGCTGGGGCGAGGGTGTGGGAGGTGGGGAAGGAGAAGACGAAGCTGGTCGGAAACAGAGTGCAGTGTGGCGGTAGCGTTGCCAGTCAACGGGATCGCCTTTGAATACGAGGACGGAGACGCTGAAGGTGTCTGGAATCATAGCTGCTGCTGTGGCTGCTGCCATGGTCGGTGCTGATTGGTCGGCCGTGTCGAGAGCTTGTCAAGTTCGTTGACGATGTGAATGTTGTGTATGGATCCGATAGTGAGATATTCAACTCTGGGATTGAAGCGAACGTCAGAAACCAGGGTTGCAGGTGGCCGTATGAAGGGAGTCCTCACGAGTAAGAGTGATTGAGGAACAGCTCAACCCTTGACAGGCTCAGGTCAAATTTCTCTACTGGTGTTCTTTTTGAAAAGGTTCTTGCTGGTCTCTTTCAATGTTCCAAGTGCGCTTCCGAATAAGTCTGACGCAAATGAGTAGTGTGAAAGACGGAATCCCTGGCTAGTGGGGTTGCTGGTTTGGGAAATCGTTGTCGGGTGTGATGCAGCAACAGGATATATACGAGCTCCAAATGGATATGTGCCCCGGTCTCAACAACAAATATAGCCCTGTCTTCCCGAGGGCAGCCGAGTGGCTCCTGCAGGCAATCTGGATTTTCTTCCTGTTTAACCTTCCAGTGCGGCACGGTCCGTTCCGATGCTTGACCGCCACGAGGGATCCGTCCAAGCGGACCGTCTTTGTGGACCTCTCGGCTCGCACAGATACAGTCGAGTCACCTGCTGACCTGTGAGTGTATGGCGAAATAACCTTGTCGCGGAAGATTGATCCGGAAATCTGCGACGCAAGACCTGTGGTTGGGTTAAGGGCTGCAGTGGTGGAGCAACGTGGTCCAACGGCCGAAAAATTTGGTTGTTCAACGTCATCTAGAGCCAAGTCGGAACAGTAGCCTGTGCCGCACACGTCAACCGCATTGGAAGAGCAGTGATAAGATTGGCAGTCGCAATTTGGCGTTGAGCGACAGTGCAAATTGGCAAAGATGGACGTATTGATCAAGGCGAGGTACACGGAGGTCAAAAAGATAGTAGATGACAATGGCCAAGCATCCAGGAGTTTGAGGGGTCGGGTGACAAAGAAGTATTGAACACTTCTTTAAAGGGTAAATTGCGTCACCCTGATCAACCCTAATCTGCAGCCTGGGCGTCAACTACGTTGAACTACCCGACATTCCGAAGCTTCAGACTTTGATGTTTTGCTGACAATCCGTTAGCGTTTGCACTTGCTGAAGCGTCCTGTCCGCATAGATTATTACCGCGTAGCAATTTCCGACTGGACGGTTCCACAAGCGAAGAGCCTCGCCAGTTCGGCGTCTTGTTTCGCGGAAATTTCTGCCTGCGCAGCATTGCTTGGACGTCAACGAGCTTGGCAAGCGAAAAGAGCGGGAAAAGGGTTGTAAAGTAAGAATAGAAACGATGCGGGGTAAAGCCAGGGGTGTGAGTGAGTCCCCTGTTGATCAATGGTCGCGAGCCTTTTTCTGATCAACCTTCAGTCCTCGTGCCTTCAAATAGCAACAGTGACATCACCATCACAAGTCCTTTAGACGACAATCCGAACACGCTCGAGAGGTGTACGCGTCGTCCTCCATTCACAGCCACAACGAATGCTAGCACGCTCCAATTCAGACTTCTTCCGAGGTTCAGGCGAGTATCGTTGCGCTCTGCAGGTATGGCGCGGGAAAGAAATGATGATGCCAGACGTCATGTCATTCCAATGTGAATTTAAGGAAAAATTCGTCGTTCAGAGGCTTTGTAACTCGCACTTTGCGAATGGGAACCTGGAGGCGCCGACGCGCCGAGCCTTCCTCATCACTACACTCCCAAACGCTCAAAAAGACAACGCCTCCATAATCCGTTCTGAGAACACAAAGGCCCCGCGTACAGAGAATGGAGATGTCCAGAGGAAAGAGAGTTGGTTGCGGTTGATGCGGCCCGCGCTGTCAACTTCGTCCTCCACGGCTTCTGTTTGCCCTTCACTTTCATTTCCACCTTCCATACAGACCAGGAGTCTCACCATGCATGTATCAACTCTCTCTGTGTCTCCAGCGCCACGCACGACATGATCCAACATCGATAAGAACAGGAATGAACTTCCTGCCGCGCTAGGCTTACCTACCTTGTGGAAGAAAGCAACAAAGAATCTTACGAGGAACACGCCACCATTGACCATCTCTGCGACACTTGGCGATATGACGAGGTTTCCTTTGGAACAATGAGTGAGAGGCTCGTCGGCTGCAGCCAGCACCAGCACATGAAGCACATGCAAGGACTGCTCACTTCCTTCTGGGCGAGTATGAGGCAACGTCCAAGATGCGGTACGAAAACCTTAAACTATGTTCTGGTAACTAGCTTCTCATAGAGGCTTAAGTGGTATTGGTTGAAGCTAGAGGAAGAAAAAATCCACTCCAACCAGTCATTGAGCCTACATCCTTAGATTTCGTAAAAGCCTTCGACCTTGTTGGAAGAGTTCCAATCTTTCCTGCCATCCAGTCCACTCTGCAGTCTTCCCTTTGCTACTCATCGGAATATTTGGGGGCCCTCCTCACTCCTGAGATGCCAGGTCTCAATCGAAGGCTCCGTGAAGCTCTCACACACCCAAGCATCCCAACCTCTCCATCTCCATCACCGTGTCCTCAATGTATTGTGTTTGCCCAATATCAAAACTTCTCCCAAGCCGCCAGACGGTCGAACTCTTCCAACGCTCACTCATCCCGGTCCTCGAAGTACTTATGGAGCTTATTGCTCTTAGCCTCGAACCTGTGGAGAAACTCTTCCACCCTCGCCTTTTCCTACACAACGTCAGCACCTTCTTTCTTATACTATTCACAACGCAGATCACGTACGCCCAATCCCTCCAAAGTCAAAGTCTTTGGACCGGATGACTCGCCTCGCTGCTTTGGGGTCTGTAGGACGTCAGCGGATGGTCAGATCAAGATGGGTGTTGCTGTGAGGTCTAACATCTTCTTCGCGCTTGCTCGTGGCTTGCTGCTTGCTGTCGGAGCCGTAGCCATCGCCGGAAGGCTTGGTGTCCGGCTTGCTCGTGGCTTGCTCTGTCTTGTCCGAACTGCCACCATCGCCAGAAGGCTTGTGGTCCATCTTGGGAGGCATGATTACTAGAGAAGTGCGAGTTCTAGTGTTTTGGAAGTTTGTTTGACAGAGGATTCTGAGAGTTGTTGCGGAGAGAAAAGGATGGAAGGTGAGGAGTCACAAGTGCTCGGGAAGCCATGAAGATTCGTCTTAAAAGCATGGCACGCTCAATTACGCCGCCATGGTGTGGGGGAGTCGTTCACAAGTGTCACGCAGGGGAACATGCCACTGTAGGTGTCGAGAGAGGACTTGCAAGGTGTGGAAGTTGCTGGTGTGAGTTGAGAAGATATGAGGAAATGGATCATTTGCGGTGATTTTGTTGGCAAGTGATGACCTCTCTTGGCTTTATGAGGTAAATGATAAGATTTTCCCGTCTGCGAAATCTTGCGGTTGTCATTCGTCAAAAACTACTTCACATGGTAGCATCGGAGCCTTTATAGTCTACTCAGGAAGTTTCCATTGCTATCAAAGAAGTTCTGCTCCCCGAGCTGCTCAAGGGGGCTTTTCACCTGTTTTTGTCTCTGGCTCCTGCCCATCACCTAAAGCTTCCGAAGTCGATTCCTTTTGAGATATCCATCGGGACATTCAACCATTGCCATCAAGGGAGTTTTTCCCCTTCAGTCACCCAAAGAAAGTGCGTTTGACTGTGCCCTGACTCATTAAAAACGCCCAAAACTCCAAAAATCAACCCACTTTGAGACACCCTTCGGGAAATTTGTCCAATGCTGTGAAAAAAAAATCTTTTTCTCCCCAAGTCGTTCAAAGAGAGTGTCGATGTGGGCCCCTTATACGATCTGATTGAATCTTTTGGTAAGGTCCATTTTGTTGTTCCATCAATCATCCCTTTTGTCGTACTTTCTCTTCGACCATCATCACTGGCTTAGGAAAGCAAGCTGACGAATGGGACGCCCCTGAGCAAGACCTACTGCTAGAGGTTATGGTAGTAGTCTAGCTGGAGTCTTAGGGACCGGGATTGATCCAGTCCTCCCAAGACGACAGATCCCATCCTTATTCGTTGAGAAGGTTGAGCTGCCTTTTGAAGTCGGCGATCCGCTTGATCTGGTACCAGCAGACCGTCTTCTTGACCGCGTATTCTCTATCATCAAGTCTCTCTTCATGACCATCCCTATCCTAGGCGAGGACGGCCGAGGCGAATACTCTCCATGAGTTGTTGTGTGTATCCTCAATTTTCCAGGGGTAACTCTTTCCTTCAACGTGGGTCTGTTCGAAGTCACTGATGAAGTTTCCGACGACCTTCTTCTGCCGTTTGATGATGTCGAGCTGTTCGATAAGAGATTCCCAAGATGCTGTAACAAGTCTAAGGACACTTAGGAAGAGACTTCCGCCGTCGTGATTCTTGATGTCTGCAGTCACAAGACTTTCGTTGAAATTCAATGGACCAGGAAGTTTTGACAGGACCTTGCGGCTGATTAGAACTTGGGAAACTGAGATGTCGGACGCATCGATGTCGGGTCGGATGGCTTTGATAACCTTATCACGCTTTTCGAAGAACTCGCGGTACGAGTTGGCATCCCCAATTTCCTTGCGAGCCGTCTCCTGCACGTGCCTCTGAATAGGATTGTGACGTCTCTTCCTTCCAGTACGGAGAACAAGACGGACGGGAACGGCAATCTTCGGAACTTTCGAAATCTGCAGGCTCAACTCGTTAGCTGTCATCTTCTATCTTCCGAAGTAGAGTGTTGAAGAACTTACACGGCTTAGGAAGATTGTGATACCAGCAAACTTGTCGAAATATGTAGGTTGAAGAGGGATGAAGTGAAGACGAAGCAAAGAGACGAGTTGAATGGCTTTATAGATACCGTAGGTGGACACCATGAGAGCGATGTCCTAATCCGTCCACTGTAGTCGGGTCCCCAACGACGAAGCCTCCCAGTACCTTACCGGCCGGTCAAGCCTGTGAATGCTCCCTGATCTACCACTGGACGATCAGGTTGAAAGCGGCGGAGCCTCCCAGTACCGTACCTGTCAAGTTTTTGAACGCCCCCTGATCTATCTGGACAGTCAGGTCGATGACCACGTGGCCCCCCCCGGTCAAGCCTATGGATGCTCCCTCATCCGTAATTTGACAGGAACATGGAGCCTCTCTATAAATGACGAATACGCTATGAGAATATTGAGCAAGTCTATCAATTATTCTATCACTGATTGCTTTCCCAGCTCATCGCCCTTAAGTATAGACATCGACTGACCAGCGCGAAGACCGCTGAAGCCCCGTAGACAGTACATGAATGAGGCCGCTCAACAATCCCGTTTCATCCCCAACCCGTAATCCACCCATCCTTCGTAGACCCTTCCGCCTGCGCAGTAATGCCAAATCCCCGATACAATCAAAGAAAAAGAGCCACGCATATATAGCATGCATGCTTGCTTATAAACCGAATCGAACATGAATGCAGCAGTGATGAGAATGATGATGTGATGCAACAAAAGCACGACCAGAAGCAAAGGTTTAAAAAATGGCAGGTCAGGAAAACCGAATGAGAGACGCTAGATGCCAGCCAGGAAAGGATAGAAATCCACAGACGGATGGAGAGCCATGTGGACGGGAATCGAAAGGCAATGCAAATATGAAAAGCAACCAGCTTCGTCCATAGTCGTCCATAATGGACTCGCACTTCTCGTTGGGTATCCTTCGTCATCCCAATCCTTCACCCTGTGGCCCTCCGCTCGGGCCATTTCCGTATATTGTTTTGTGTGTCGTCAACTTCTGCCCGTATATCACTCCTTGCAGCGGCGTGGTGGAGTCGTGCCCGGCCTTATTCTCGATGACGTAGCGGCATCCTGGATAGCGGCTGCAGAACCGTCGAAAAGAGGACTTGACGCACACGACACCAGGCCACCATATCCGAAGAGTCACCACGCCAAGCCATGTCAAGCCATTGCAGCAACAGACATGGCATTCCTTCTCTTAATCTAACTTTCCCTCCTTCTAATCCACCTCATTTGCTGCTTTCCTGGCGTGCCCGACTCATCGTTCTATCCTTCTTCTCCAGTCCATGCAAGACTGTGTTATAGATGTAATTGAGCTTGACCTGAGGATTCTCAAATGAAGATGAGTCCCTCATGTCCATCTGCCCCTCTTTCCACCTCCATTGCCAAATCCATCCTTCCCGTTTCCATTACCCGGACTGATGTCGAAAATATCACCAAATGGCACCCTTCGTTTGGAGCCAGCGCCTTGTCCCAAGTTTCCCAGGCCGGCCATGGCTGCTGCGGTGGCGGCAGCCGCAGCGGCAGCCGCAGCACGACTGCTTTCTCGGTTGTGGTTGGAACGGGTGGAGCTGGAACGGCTGTTGCGGTGGTGGGGGCGGTTGTGACGGACATTGATTTGAACCGGCGAGGTTGGAGGCCGAACGCTTTCTGAGTCTTCCGCAGCCTTGGTGTCGTCATCGTCGTTCGCCATGTCAAGATCGTGGGAAGGCGGTGGTAGGGACTGAGAGGCGCGGAAAGTGAAGTCGGCCTTTGGGAGCGACGAGCAATCAAAGGAGGGCCGAATCTCCGGCTGCGGTTCTGGACTCGTGGAGCTGCGGAGGTTTGTCTGTGCAGGAGAAGGGTTTGCATTGTTTGACGATGCAGATGTTGTCATAGACGTGGTCTTGTGGCGATCGGGGTTTCTTTGTGCTGCCGGACTCGAACTTCGAGCGCGCTGCTCTTCTTCCGGCTCGTCATCGCTGTCACCGACAGAATTGCCCATCAAGCCATCTTGTAGATGCTCTGTAGCCCACTGCCGAACGCGCCAACCCTCGCCATCGCCAACTCCAATATTCTCAGCGTCCATGAAGCTCAGCAGATCCTCAAGGGCTGCCTGGTAGCCCTCGTCATGAGCGTTTTCCCGATCGGAGGCTGCCGCTTTGTACAGGTTTGTCACCTGCAATGCGGCGCTCTTGAATGCCTGCAACAAAGGTGCCGAGGGCTGCGTCCGCCGCCTCGCAGAGGGCAGCGACGTGTTGAGACTGCGCATCGAGTCCATGAGCGAAGTGCGAGGTAGAGTTGAGACTCAGTGTTGACGTTGGCAAGCTTGGGATTAGGGTGTCTGTTTTATGACAAGGTCAGTATGTCTTCCACACCCTGGTCCGGTCGTGGCACATGGGCCCCTCATGGATGAGTAAGAGCGGTGGGCGTAGGAGACTTGCCTGGAGGCCAAAACGTGTGATGTTGTACAGATGTGAGACGGGCGTGAAAGACGGTCTCAAACGAGGGTCATCTGAACCCTGTACTGTCTTCTTCTGGTAGGTGATGGGGGGAGGATGTCGGTGGATGGGCGTGCCTGGGAAGTTGGTGGAAAGGCTATGCAAAGGAAAGGGCCAAAGCGCGGCGGGCTATTGTCGGCATCCACCTCAGTACCAGTTGCGGCTGTCCGTAGGTTCCCTCCCCTTGCCCCTGCCCCTGCCCCTGCCCGTGTGCACATCCCGTCGCCTCCCACCCTATCACTCCCACTTGGCTGCTCTCAAGTCAATGCCCAGTCTGATATATTTATTATTTGACACTTTCTCTACCCGGTACTGTACCATGGATCCTCCAACCCTCACAATGGCATCGCCGCGCCGTCTCCCCTTGGATCACTACCCGCGCTCCAAACTACTTGTCCATCCTCCTCATGGCATCGAATCACCTGGCCTCGCCCAAACAGCCCTCGCTGATATCCCTTGACAAGTGCGACCTTGTGGCCCATTCGCTCGAGCTTCGCTGCCACCTCTGGCCTGATGCCATCCTCCAGATACACCGTGCGGTCAAGGCCCCTGTTCTTGTTGTCCTGATCCGGCATTCCCGCCCCGATGCAGACGCGCGGAGCATCAAGCGCAGCCTGCGGCGTCAGCTGAAAGACGAGCGTGTTGAGCAGTACCTGAACATGTCCCTGAGGCTGCATAAAACCACCCATGACGCCATACACCGTGTGGAGGCTACCGTCCGATGGGTTCGTTATCATGGCAGGGATAATTGTGTGGTACGGACGCTTGCCAGGCTTGAGGACATTGGGGTGGTCCTTTCTCAATGAAAAGTTGGCACCCCGGTTTTGAAGAGTGAAGCCACAGCCCTTTGGAATTATGGCTGTCCCGTAACCGCCGTAGTTGCTGTTGATGAACGACATGCCGTTGCCTTCACTGTCTGTGCAGGCAAAGTAGACGGTATCGCTGTGATTGTGAGCAGGCGAGCCATGATCAAGAATGTCTGAAGCTTTGGAAGGCTCAAAGAGCTTTGCTCGTTCAGCCAGGTATGCCTCTGAGATGAGTTCTTGTGTGGGCACTTTCTCGACGTTTGGATCCGTCACCCACCAATTTGCATCGGCAAACGCGATACGAAGAGACTCTACCACAGCGTGAATGTGCTCGGCAGAGCTGTGGTCTTGAGGGCGAAACTTGGGAATCTTGCCCGCCTTCTCCAGTTCCTGCAGGATACCAAGCGCCATAAGAGCAACGATGCCCTGGCCGTTTGGTGGATGCTCCCACAATTCCACCCCTTCGTCGCCTTCGTGAGTCTCTCCGACTCCTTGGCCTCGGAACTTGAGGGAAATTGCATCCGGGGCCTCGCTCCCCAGTTTAGCATGAGATTTCAAGTCCTCCAACGTGAGATGGCCACCGAGGTCTTGCACGACCTTGACCAAGGCTTCAGCCACTGGACCCTCGTAGAACCCCTTTTTTCCATTCTTCGCAAGCAGCCTGAAGGTGTTTGCCAGGGTCGGGTTCTTGAAGATCTCTCCTGGCTTAGGAGCACGGCAGCCATCAGGGGCACTTGGATCTTTCTTGAGCATTTCTACAAAGTTTGGAGATGCCTTTCTGATCGTGTGCTCGCTGTTATGCCACTGATTTACGGTCAGTATCTAGTGTGAGCCAAATTGCTTCAACCGACGTACAAAAGTTGACGACAGTTCCGACACTGGGAACCCTTGCTCTCCCAGCTCGATTGCTGGGGCAAGGATTTGCTCGAGGCTGAGCTTACCGCTGCCGAATCTTTGGACAGTGTCTACCCATCCTGCCGCTGCTCCGGGAACGGTGACTGCGTGTACACTTGTCATGGGGATGCTGCCCACTTGATCCTCAGGTATCCCCAAGTCTTTACGGATCAAGTCCAAGGTAACATTGGCACCAGAACGGCCAGAACCATTCAAAGCGTGGACCTTGCGAGTCTTTGCTTCGTAAAACAGGCAAAAGCAGTCACCACCAATGCCTGTTGATCCAGGCTCGGTCATGTTGAGTGCCGCAGCCACGGCCACAGCGGCGTCCTAAACTCATCAGAATCCTTCTTTTACGCTGAAGCATGGAGACTGACAGCAGCATTTCCGCCCTCTCTCAGGATTTGGATACCCGCTTGAGATGCAAGTGGCTGCGTCGAAGCTACAATGCCTTTTGTGCTATGGACGGTGCTTCGCCGGCTGGGGAAGTTGATGAATTCGGGATCAGCAGCAGGATATATGGCCTGTGAATTGAGTGGCATTGTGGCGGAAATCTAATGACCAGCCAATCAGCCTGCGGGATCGAGAGTAATCGTGTGGAAGGATAACAGATGATGAGGATAAATGAACATAAGCCTAAAGAATTAGAGATGGAAAGTATCTCGACAACAGTCAGTTATAGGACAAAAAGCGGGCACGCGATGTTGCGGAGGGACATCCCACTTTATCCATGGCCGGTGGCCTGCGGGGTGGTGCCGATGACTGACGTGATAGGCAAGAGCCAGTTGAGAGGCCCGGTCGTTTCGCCGCCCGCAACATTCGGCACCGCGTCAATGAACCGGTGACATGGAACTGAAAAAGCCTCGGTCAAGTCGATTGGGATAAGCGGGGGAGATTCAAGCCACTCCTCGAACCGATCCATCGTCCGCGAAGTCCGCGGCGTCCGCGGCGTTCCGCTCCACTGTGAATGCCAAGTCAGCTCACACAGACCATCTCCGCTCCGCTCCGCTCCACTCCGCTCCTGTCAGCACGTCACTCAGCGCCGCAACTTAAATCTCGACGCCAACATGTCCACCATCTTTCCTCCACCATGAACAGCTTTGGCTGGCTGTGCAGAGCATATCGCCTCCGGCTTCACATTCGCGTCCGACCTGTTTCCCTTCGCTTCCAATCCACCTCTGCTGCTCAAGATGTAGCGCCTCCCATTACATTACCTCCGGCCGTCGTGTCGCGAGCGCGCAGGCTCGTGGCCGAGCAGGAGCAATTGGAGCAGAAGCTCATTGAAAAGTACGACATGGCAACAGCCAAAAAAGCCGGCGAGATGTCTCACATCACGGAGGCGTACAAGACGTGGTCCAAAGCCAGCGAGGTACGCCACGAACCAGCCCAACGTCATCACACCCGCTCTGACCGCTTACGCAGGCCCTTACAGAGCTACAAAAGATCCTCGGCGACCACAAAGCGGACTCAGAGCTGCGCGATCTTGCAGCTGAAGACTTGGGCGCGACTGTCAACCAGCTCAACGATGCGTCCGACTCGCTGACCAAAGCTTTGATCCCTAAACACCCGTTTGCGAAGCTGCCCTGTCTTCTCGAAATCCGGCCCGGCATTGGAGGACAGGAGGCCACCCTCTTCGCCGGCGATTTGCTGTACATGTATCAAGCATTCTGCTCGCGCGAAGGGCTGCGATGCTCGGTGTTGAAGCTAGACAGGGCCGACGTGAGCGCGAGCAGCGGCACCAGCTCGTCTGTGGAGCCCATCACCGAAGCGATTCTCGAAATAAACGAAGAGGGAGCATACGAGAGGTTTCGCGGCGAGGCAGGCGTGCACCGGGTCCAACGCGTGCCGATAACAGAGAGCATGGGACGGACGCACACGAGCACAGCAACAGTGCTCGTGCTGCCGAGCTTCCCAGCCAGCGGTGGCGGCAGCATGGAGGATGCGGACGACCCCACCAGCGACTACTTCGTCGACCCCAAGCAGGTCCGCGTCGAGGTGATGCGGGCGGGCGGCGCGGGCGGCCAGCACGTCAACAAGACCGAGTCGGCGGTGCGGCTGACGCACATGCCGACCAACACGGTCGTCTCGATGCAGGATTCGCGCAGCCAGCACGCCAACAAGGAGAAGGCGTGGACGCTGCTGCGTGCGCGCATCGCCCAGGCACGCCGTGAGAAGCGCGAGGAGCAGGAGGTCGAGATGCGCCGCAGCGTCGTTGGCCCCGCCAAGCAGGGCCGCGAGCACAAGATTCGCACGTACAACTTTGGCCAGGGTCGCGTGTCGGATCACCGTAGCGGCGTCACCCTCATGGCCCTATATGATGTCATCGAGGGCGGGCCTAACCTCGAGACCATCATGGAGAGCGTCCGCCAGTGGCAGAAGAATCAGGACGTTGAGCAGATGGTGGCCATTGAAGAGCGCCAGAGGAAGCTTGCGGAGCTGAAGAAGAGGTTGGGTCGGAAATAGGCGCTGGAAAGTCTCCTTTGCTTGCTCCATACCGTCTGGTCCTTGTACATCACACAACTCCACACTTAGTGTATAGATACTGCTGATGGAAAACAAAATAAAGCTTTCCTTCCCTTTGTTGTGTATCATGGGGCATTTACA
Organism: Phyllosticta citriasiana; assembly: GCF_038021145.1. NCBI lineage: Eukaryota > Fungi > Ascomycota > Dothideomycetes > Botryosphaeriales > Phyllostictaceae > Phyllosticta > Phyllosticta citriasiana. The sequence goes on along the minus strand of NW_027117279.1, from coordinate 396,288 downwards.
ATGTCGAAGGTCATGAACCCTCAATTTCCCCTCTCCACCTCTTGGTGTGCTGTTCTCTACATGTAGACTTTTGACGGTCATCCCGTCGGTCAACAGCCAAACACGCATTTGCAAAAGAAGACATGACCAACTTGACTCAATGGCAGGTAAGCTCGACTCTCTTGATTGACTGATTAGATGATTGTTTGGTCCGATCAGTCAGCACCATACTGCTGCTGCTGCTGCTATGCGACTCCTCGACTCGACTCAACTACCGGCTCTCGTACCATCATACCTTCCCTCCATTCATTCATACATCAACACCCATGCAGACCAGACCTCGCACTTTATCTTCTCCCCCCGAGCTACTACAGCACCAGCGACCAATTATATAGGTAGCCATGTGGTTGCGGGGGAACCAGTAGAAAACTGAACGACGGAGACGGAGAAAAAAAAAAAAAAAAAAAACTTTCAAAAAAAGAAAACTATGCAAACCAAAAAGAATCCCATGAACCCATTTCCATTTCCTTGACCTTTCATTCTTCCGCTGCTGCTGCTTCTTCTTCTTCTTCTTCGGTATCCTCGACTCGTTTTACTGTGCTGCTCCTTGCTCTCTTGCTAGATTTTTGGATCAACAGCTCCACTCCGCCCATTTCACAAGCCCTATTCTTTTCTTCCATCTCCATCTCCCCCACCGCCGCCGTCGTCATTCTCTACCACTGCGGCTCTTGACGGTCCCTTTTCGTTCGGCTGCTGCTGCTGCTGCTGCTGCTCCCTGCTCGCCAGGAACATAGCCTTAAAGTCCGCGTTGCTCTTGCCCGCCAATGACGACGCCGCCGTCAAGTCCGCAGCAGCAGTCGTGTCTGTACCACCCATCTCGACATCATTGCCGCTCTTATCTGCCGCCGCCGCCGCCGCCGATGCCCTGGACGGGAGAACAGCGGGCGCGCCGCGTTTGACGCCCAGCCCACCGCGACGGCCGCCGCGCGACTGGCCCGGTCGGCTGACGCGGGGAGGCTGCGGCGCGAGAGCGAGGCCAGACGATGATGCGGTAGTGATTCCGTCAGTCTTGCCGGCGTCTCTGTCCTTTGCGTTTTTCTTTGCGCCTCCCTTGCCCGCATCCCCGAACTGCCCCTTTTTCGCCCTCTCTGTGCCCTTTTCCCGCTTCATCTCCTCCACAGTGCCGACTCTGACCCGTGCGCCCTCTGCGACCTCCTGTCCTTCGACGCCGAGCGCTGCACGACCAGCGTCTGCCACGTTGACAAACTCTGCGATGGCTCCGCCATGCTCGGGCATGAGAATGAGCTTTCGGAGGGGGCCAAGCGGTGTCAGTAGAGCGCGGACGCGTGCGTCGTTGACAGTGTCGGGTATGTTCATGAGGGCAATCGTGCGTTCGCGGCGGGAGTCGGGGCCCGATTCGTGAACGCCATTGCCGTTAGTGGCTGCGGCAGGACTGTTGGAGTTGGGCTCGGGCGACGCCGAGGCTGCGGTAGGTTTGGCACCCATCACAGTCGTGGCGTGGCGTTTTGTTTTACTGCGGTCTGGATCAGATATACTGGCGCGGACGATGCGGTGACGCAGGGCTTTGGCTTCGAGCAACTCGCAGGCCTTTTGGGCATTCCCCTTGGTGTCGTAGACCACAAAAGCGACGCCCTTATTTTTGCCCGACACATTGAGTGGAATACGCACGCTCTGTAGGCCTTCGGGAGCGTAATCGTTGATGAAATCCTTGATTTCCTCTTCCGAAGCGCTGTTGTGCACGTTGCCAACAACCACTTCCCGACTCTCGTACTGAGCACCATGACGAGCCTCGGCGCGACTAGGATCTGATAACTTCGCAACAAGCTTGAGCCCACCGCTGAGGCCGGCGCCATCGAGTGCTCGCGAGGCAGCGTCGGCTTGCTCACCTGAAGCAAAGGAGACGTAGCAGAATCGGCGGTGGGTGTTGTATTTCAGCGATGGGAATCGCACTTGAACGACCTCACCGTACTGACTAAACAGGTTTCGCATGTACTTTTCGTCTGCCTCCGGCGGGTAATTTGCAACGAAGAGCGTTGTACCGGTTCCCAGAGAGATTTGAACAGCGTTACCGTCAAAGTCCTTTCCATCCCTCGATTGGGCGAATTGGGCGTCTTCAGGAGCTTCAAACTCGATGGTCGCAGTCTTGCCGCCATGGCTCTCCGTCACCAAAGCTAGACTGTTGATCTTGCCACAATCCCTGAAGAATTGGCGGATCCTTGTCTCAGAAGCATCTGGCGGGATATTTTTGGCAATTATGGTGGTGTGCTCCCGGTCACGCTTTGGTTGAGGAGCAGCTGCTTCCAAATTTGGGGCGTCGGTATCTCCTTGCTTGCTCTTCTTTGCCGCGTTCTCACCGAGAGGAGCCTCGCCGTCTCTCTTCCTTTTCGCATTGAGGGTGGCATCATCGGTCTCCACGTCTGCCGCAGCCGCCGCGTACTGCGCCTGGTACGCAGCGGTAGCCTCGGCGGCTTCCTTTTGTCTCCTTGCCGCGACCTCCTTGTTTGCGCTCCGGGTCTCAAGAATGGCGATCCGATACTCCTGGACAGTCTCATGTTGCTCACAGTGGTTGAGAAACATTTGGACGAGTTGCTCTGGCCAATCCAGTGTCGCGACGCGTTTCAGCGCCTGCCTCAGCAGATTGGTAGCTTCTCGAGGAGACTCGAGAGGTTGGCCTGCATTGCTCTTGTCTCGAATGACCCACTTGGACCACAGGACCATTTCGAAGATGTAATACCGGTACCAAAAGTCGTAGCTGTTCTCTTGCTTTGGAATGAGGGCCTTCCAGCATTGACGCGCCACGTCGATCTGGCCGTTCTGGGTCACAAACTTGATGTGGATTCTTTCCAAGCGGTACTGCGGGTCACCCTGGAATTTCTTCCCGTACCTTTGCTCTCCAATCTCCTTGACGTGTTCCAATGCTGATCGGATGCCAACCTCTGCAATGTCAATATCATCTTCGGTCGAGCCAACATCGAATGCCTTACGCCGCAGGTAACCACACCATGCGACGTAAACCTTGAGTAACTCTTCCATGCCACCGACGTCGAGTAAGCCAGTCTCAGTGGCTCTGTGCTTGACATTTTCCATGTCGATAAAAGGCTTGCCCTCTGCTTCAAGAGTGAGCAACCAGTGTGACCAGAGGTTTCCAGACCAGGGGCAGTGCTTGGTTGCTCGCTCCAGCACGGGCAATGCCGGCACCGCGGGGTCGGGATGCTCGATGAGAAATTGAAAGTAATCTTCCCATACCGTTGCGTCCAGCGAGAAGCGCACAGTCGCCCGCTCATAAAGAGCGTTGATCATGTTGAAGCTGAAGACGCCCTTGTTGCGCAGCTCCCATTCGAGGTATTGAGAGTATGCTTCCCATTCTGCGTCCTTGTCTCCGGCTTTGATGGCCCTGTCAATCTTGGTTTCGAAATGCTCGCGCAAAGAGTATTGCTGCTTCGTCTGCGCGGCGCGCTTCGTCATGACCATCATAGTCTCTTCATATGCCGCGTTTTCGTACTTTGAGATGAACCCCGAGAACATTTGGAACGTGGTGTCCCACGTGGCATGAGGCTTGACCAGCCGGTCGGTAAAGGCGTTCTTCAAGGCTTGCTGCGCGTGTGGGTCCGGATGCCGCTCGAGGTCTGCGAGCATGATTTCCATCCACCGATCCCAGACCACATGGCTGTCATTCATGTGCCATTGGGTAGAGGCCAATCCCTGCTCCCAGACCTCCTTCATCGTTTGCCATGTAAAAGCTTCACGTCCAATGGTCTTTTCGTCCTCTGTCCAGTCTGACGGCTCTATACTGAATGCGACAGCCCACAGCTCGTACATGTAGTCGCCGTAGAACCGCCACAGAGCAGCGCTAGCCGGCTCTTCTTGGACAGCCTTGGCACACAATTCCATGACGCCAATCCTATCGTCAATGGAACGCGACAACATCTTCTCGTCATTGAGCCATGCAATCCAGGCATCCTCGGTCATGGCAAATTTCGAAGACATCGAGAGGCGCGCGTTCCGAAGCTCACTGAGCAGCTCGTATGTTCGCGGATCGCGCTTCACTTCGGGAGTATCCGGCGGATTGATGTGGTCGTGCAGGCCTTTGTGTAGGAGACCCACCAAGCGCGCGTGAGATGGAAAGTCGTAAGATTTTTCGTTCAGGTGCGCTACCAGCTCATTGACAGCTTGGTTGTCGACCGGTGAAAGAGCGCCTGCGGAAAGGATGCGCGGCGACTGTGAGGGATCCGCCATTGCGACGTCTTTGGTAGAGTTGGTCGAAAGGGACCGAGCAAGGCTTGAAATGTTTTGGTAGCTAGATTTGGGGTCAGAACAAGGTGATTGAGCGCGCAATTGGATTTGATGCTCACCTTGTAGGTCGAGAAACGGAAGCTGGGCGCTGGTAGACGTGTGGCGAGCGCAGGCCAGCTGGAGATTGACGAGCAGGCTGCTGGTGGGGGGTTTGCAACGCGATTTCTGCAGCAGGTCAGCTAGCTGCCCACAGCGGAATCGAATGACGCAAGACACACCTGCCAAAGTGTCAATTCCCTGCGTCGAGATTTGGCGGCGCGGCGGCTGGCTCCGAGCTTCGCGGTCGGCAATCTGCTGGAGTGGGCTCCTCAGTTGCGCAGTTGGCGTGGTGGTCTTGGGAGCGCTCAGCAGGCCCTGACCGTTGTGGGATGAGCCGGGCGATAATACATTGGGGACTGGGGAATACTGTCCCACGTAACTATGCGGGGCGACGGCGGAGGTGGGTAGCTGCGGTTGCGGTTGGTGGTGCTGATAGGGCGGCTGTGGTTGGGGTTGGGGTTGGGGTTGGGTTTGCGGTTGGTGGTGGTGTTGGTATTCTTGATGCGGCGGCGGAGAGGAGTAGGCGTTGATAGACTGGCTGAGGCCGGAGGACTTCCGGGTCTGGTGGCGACCGGGGCGCTGCTGGTGGTGATGGTTGTACTGGTGGTGATGATGATGGTGGTGGTGGTGGTGGTGGTGATGGGGTTGTTGCGGCGGCTGGGGCGGCGGCGGCGGCGTGGTGTCGCTGGCGGGCGATTCCTGTGGCGACAGCAGCGAGTTGATGTCCATGGCCGGCAACTCGAGTATTTTGTGTGCTAGGCCAGCTACCGGTATCATGCGAGGAGCAGCTCCTTGCGGCAACGGCGGCGGCTGGCAGCTTTCCAGTTGCAGCGGGAGCAGGCCACGGGACCGCGGACTAGAACAACAGAAGTTGCAACAAGAAGTTACAGGTACTTTACACGGCGGGCAGATGTACAGTACAGCTAAGGCCAGGCATGCCCAGACTGGTCTAGCGAGCGAGCGAGCGAGCGAGTCCAAGGAGAAGGGCGCACGGCACGGCACCGCACCGACAAGCAGAGAGAGACGAGCGACAGGGACGGCGATGGACTGAGGCTGCTGGGTTAGGTTGAGCTGGACTGGAGCTCTGCAGCCAGCACCTTGAAGGCAAGTCTTTTCTGGAGTCGGGGTGCGGACGGGCGCTGCTGGCTGCTTTGTGGTTGACTCTAGGTCAGGACTTCATCCCATTCATTCGGTTGCCATTCGGTTCAAGAGGCCTCTGTTTCGACTCTCCCGTCTTGCCCAGTGCTTAGCTACCTTACAACATCATCGCTCGGCTGCGCGCCTGGCCCGTCACGTGCCGGGAAGCCTCCCGCCGGGCTGCGGGCTCGCGTGTAAGTACGGTAGGTTAGGTAGGTTGCAAGGCGCCGACGTCTTGCCGCGGACAATTCCGCCGCCGCCGCCGCCGCCGCCCAGCCCAGCCCAGCTCGACTTCCGCTCCCGCACTTGGTTATGTACATGTAGCCACGGCAGTGCACCATCCACGCCTGTATACCCTCCACGCCATGAGCGTCAGGCTGCCCGCGAGACGGCTGCTCCAGCCAGGTCAGTCCCCTACCATCTGACTTCTCCCGCCATCCATTGCCAATCGCCGCTGACATTGCGCAGCCGTCTCTCTTCCAATCCAGCCGCGGCGCAACGCGTGGTCGTTCAAAAACCTTTTCAAGTCCAAGAGCCAAAGGGAAGCCGAGGGCAAATTGAACCAAGGCTCCTCCAACCCCATCCTCGACGAATATCTCAAAAAGAAGCGCGAATCACCATCTGGCCAGGCAGGTCCAGGACCCAAGGGCGACCTCGCCCCGACCTCCATCTTCGATGATGGCACCAAGAAAACCAGATCACCAGAAGAGCAGGAGCGACGTGCTGCGAAAAAGGCGCGCAATCGGAAAGCCATGGCCACGGCACTGGACCCGAAGCCAGAGCAGCGCATGCGTTGGGAAAGAAAAATGGTCATACGCGAGGTGCGCAAGCGCGGGCGTCTGACGCGGGCGCAGCATCTTAAGCGGACGGAACGTGAAGATTTAGTCAAGAGTCCATGGATCAAGACCAGCGTCAAGAAGCTGAACCTGCTTGCGCGCCAGATTTCCGGCAAGTCGCTGGAGGAAGCCATGCTGCAGATGCGCTTCAGTAAGAAGAAGGCTGCCCAGGACATTCTGCAGCACCTCGAGTATGCTCGCGACCACGCCATTGTCAGCAGAGGCATGGGTTTGGGCAAGGTCAATGGCACCGCCGGCTCGCCTACCGCGATTAGGACCAAGGATGGCAAGAAAAAACTCGTCACCGACAAGACTGGTCTCTATGTTGATCAAGCATGGGTTGGGCGTGGAACGTATGGCAGGGCGTACGACTACAGGGCCAGGGGTAGGGTCAATGTCATGCGCTTGCCATCGACCAGTATGTTCCCATCTTTATCCCTAAATTATCAAGATTACTGACAGTCTCAAGGTATTTCCGTCAAGCTCAAGGAAGAGGCCACAAGAATCAGGGAGCACAAGGAGAGGGAAGAAAAGAAGGCCAATCGCAAGGTCTGGGTCCATCTGCCCGACAGACCCATTCCCACCCAGCGCCAGCATGTCATGTGGTAGATTTCACTTATTTCCGAGACGAAAGAAGGATGGCCATCATGAACACGGATTTCAGATGTAGCAGTACACAAATAAACTTTCCCCAGTCGATCATATTCTCTACAGTTCAATGACAGGAGTCATGTGATAATGTTTGCTTGACGCAACCAAAACTTTTTCCCCGCCTCTGTTTGGTATTGACCCAGATACCATCCCCAAACCCATAACGCCGCCGCTATGCAAATAACGCCTTTGCTTTGCAATTCTGCTTCGATGAAAAGCTCATGCCGCACCGGTTCCCGCAGTGAGCATGTCCAACATGCCCTTGGTGGCCCACGCCTGCTGGCTGATTTCGGCCTCGCGCCTGACCGTATCGTGAAGGCGATCGACGAGGGCGTCGATCTCCGGGCTCTGGCCCATCTCCTCGCCATACAGGTCCAGCAGTGCAAACGCCACGTCGGTGACAAGCTGAACGTGGCGCGGGTCGCTCATGTTGCGTACCAGCCACTTGATGATGGGTTGCAATGTCAGCTCGTCGCGGCCCTTGAGGGCGGTGCGCAGCGCAGAGCGGTGCCGCAGCGCGGTGAGAAGCGTTAGCGTGTCCTGCTTGGAATTATTCTGTCGGTGCTCATTAGCATTTACCGTAGTCATCACAATATGATTTTGGACATACCGTTGCATCGAGCACCAAATCCAACGCCCTTTCGTAGTAGCCTTTCCGTAGCATCGTCTCCCACCTGGTCGCGTTCCGAATCTTGCCCCTGGCATTGCCATCGATGACGATATCGGCCCCCTCGCCTGTAAAGTTGCGCCCCCTGAGCCTTTTTTCCCAGCCCTTGCCGCGCTTCCTCTTGCGATCGAATTCTTCAATCTTGCCCTCCATCAGCGCCTTCATCTCCTTTTCCCGTTCGCGCGCTTGCTCTTTTTGCTGGCCCGATAGGCGCGTCCTCAGCGACAGCAGCCCGTTCTCCATGCCGACAGCCAAGTGCTTGTCCTCACGGTTGGCGCCCGATGCAATGACGCTCAGCGAGAGGATGGGCGAAGGGTACTTGAAGCCGGCCACAACGTTCCATCCCGTAGTCTCAAAGACCTTGACGTGTCCGTCGAGTCCACCACTGAGCACTCTTTCTCCATTGCTGGCCAGCGCGAGACTTGTAACGGTTTTTTGGTGGTTCTTGAGTAGCTGAAGCGGCCTTCCCGCAACGAGATCCAGCACAGATACTGTGTTTTCTGCTGATGCCAGCAGCGTGGTTCCAGAAGGGAGAGGGAGCACGCTTTCGATTGCCGCCGAATGCTTGAAGACCATGACCGCCTTACTGCCTATCCTGGGATCCCACAGCCGTACTGTCTGATCGTAGCTACCCGAGTACAGCATGCGATCTGCTTGCCCCGGCATGAAACCACCGCACCGGACGTAGTCTTGATGCCCCAAAAACTTTTGTGTACTGGCATCCGACGGCAAATCCCACAGCCTCACAGTCTTATCGTCGGACGCGCTCATGAGCGTCGTCAATTCTGCCGGACTCCACTTGGTGACCCATACGGGCTGCTGGTGCTCCTTCCACGTCTTGAGAATAGCGCGAGAGTTGATGTCGAAAGCCTGGATGGCACCTGAGTCGCCACCAGCCACGAGGACGCGTCCATCGCGACGGATGTCGCCAGAGTGTGCGCGATCTTCGACGCCGAATCGTGAGATGGTCTTGACGGCTTTGCGAGTGCGGCTGCTGAGAACTTGGACCCGGTTTCCGGAAGTTACGGCAAAGGTCTCGGGCGGCGCAAGCTGGGTCGAAGAGGCGACGAAGGAGGGTGCACAGATGCTTGTGATGGGTGACGAGTGCGGCGATGGGAGCAGCACTTGCGACGAAAAAGTCTGCCAGTATTTCTGCTCGGACGTGAGGGAAGCTGGCCCCGCGGGCAGCTTGACGGGCTGTAGCCGTTGCACTTCGGCAGCCATTGCGATCGTGTGCAAGGCGTGAGTTGTGTTAGTGGAAGCGGTAGGTTGTCGTGGACGATATTTTTCTGAGACCATCCCGGCGCGACGTTTTGCCCACCTACCGCCTTAGCCACCGCTCCGCCCACTACCCCGGATCTGCTTTGCGGCATTACCGCAACCTGGCGATACCATTCATTCGCATCTCCGCAAGTGTTCTTCGTCCCTCGTTTTGTGTTCCCCTTCATCTTTGCCATGGATCCAGAGTCGCCGCCATCAGCTCCAGAATCACAGCCCTCCATCTTCCGCTGGATCCTTGGCTTCTTGCTCGTTGGCGCAGCATGGGGTCTTACAACGCCATTTATGAGACGCGCCGCTGTCAACTATACACCACCTTCACGTCCATATTTGTCTGATCCAAACGTTTCTTGGTTGAAAAGAAAGATTTGGGGAGTCATATTTGCAGTAATCGACTTGTTAAGGAGGCCGGCATATGCAGTACCGTTGTTGTTGAACGTAACGGGCTCTATTTGGTTCTTTTTGCTGATAGGCAAAGCTGGTAAGTCTACCAGATTGCTGGTACCTCGAACAATGGGTGAGGTGAGGCTCACAACTGTCCAGAACTGAGCCTGACTGTGCCAATAACAAACTCGCTGGCTTTCCTTTTCACCGTTCTTGGCGAATGGTGGGCAGAAGGCAAAGTGATATCAAGAGGTACGTTGGTCGAGCTTTTCTCAAAATTGTCCCTAACCCGAGTTTGTGTTTCAGACACTTGGATAGGTATGGCATTGGTACTTGGAGGTATAGGTCTATGTGTGCACGCCAAAAGCTAAGGAACAATTTGATAAGCCTCCCTCCGCATCTTAAAACACAGCGTTTCCGAAGACAGACACTGGCTGAAGACTGACGGCGTCTTTTTGTCTGTTTTCCAACAAACGTCTCCATCGTGCCAGCTTACAGCGCCACACAAGAATTTTGATTTTTCAACGGCTATGGTAGCCCTGAACTTGGCCTACTTTGTTCATTAAATTTGCGTCATTTGTCCAATCGGGTGGACTCCGAATGCATTCATTCTTCTGAATCAGTTTGGCCTGGGATGTTGATGCAGCTGACCTGCTGTTTCGAATAAATCGTAGACTCCGAGTGTTGCAGGGTTTCTGGGTGCAAGTCACAGACGAGTCAAGCCATCGGCACCAGATGAATGGAAATGTACATGCAAGTACCGGTATCTTTCCGTGCCATGTTCCGTCCCTGGCGTAACGTCATCTTCCCCGCGTGTGAATCTTCCAGTTTACCCCACTTTGCGACGACTGTACAACGAACACACCCCACTCTCTTTTTTCAAACCCTCTCTAACGCATAAAATTACTTCCCCTTCTCCTCTTCCTGCTGCTCCAAAGACCATATCGCCTTTTTTCGAATTGTTCCTACGTCTCCAGAATGTCTACGATTACTTCACCCACCAAGTTCAACCGGCCGGTGACGCTCGCAGTTCTCGACGACTGGCAAGATCATGCTCCTATATACCTCAAGGACATTACTACGTCCGATCTTGACATTTCCTACTTTCCGGATACCATTGATCCTAAGAAAAATCCCCAGAAACTAATCGAGCGCCTTCGGCCGTTTGAAGTTATTTCTACTATACGGGAACGAACGCCTTTTCCACGAGAGATAGTCACCGCGCTACCCAACCTCCACCTGTTGCTTACAACCGGTATGCGCAACCTCGCGCTGGATCTGGAAGCTTTTAAGGAATCGGAAATCATTGTCGCAGGCACAAAGCCCGTCCAAGCTGAGCCAGCAGACCCAGATGTGCCAAAGGCGCCCGCGCACACTACGCAACACAACTGGGCTCTCATACTGGCACTGGCAAACAGTATTCCGCGCGATGACCGAATTGTGAAACAAGGCGGTTGGCAGAACGATCTGCCGCTTCACGTCGACCTGGGCGGCAAGACTTTTGCATCCCTGGGACTGGGGAAGCTTGGAAGCGAGTCGGCCAAAATTGCGTACTCAGTTTTTGGCATGCGCATTTTGGCGTGGAGCGTCCACCTGACTCAAGATGAGGCAGATCGCCACGCCAAGGAGTGTGGTCTTCCCAAGGGGGCCTTCCAGGTTGCCCCATCCAAGGAAGCTCTATTCAAGGAGGCGGACATCCTGAGCTTACATTACGTTCTCTCTGATCGCTCAAGGGGCATCGTCGGTGCGAAGGAGCTTGCGTTGTTGAAGCCGTCTGCCTTGTTCGTCAATACCTCACGCGGTCCGCTGGTCGACGAAGACGCGCTTTACGATGTTTTGAACGAGGGCAAGATTCGTGGTGCGGGCTTGGACGTTTTCTGGGATGAGCCGTTGCCCATGGATAGCAAGTGGCGTACGACGAATTGGGGTTCGTCCGAGGGAAAGAGCGAAGTGATTTTGACACCACATGCTGGGTACGCCAGCGAAAAGACATTTCGCGATTGGTGGCCGCAGACGGTGGAAAATTTGCGCAGATATTTAACGGGCGAGGAAATTCGGAATCGACTAGTTTGAAGGAAGTACTGGGAAGGGACATGCGATCCAACAAAGTGAGTTTTCGTTCTTTCTTCACGTAGGACACGCCATTGGTTTGTCCAAAAAGACTAAGCTTACAATCGTTAGGAGAAGCATTCACTCTCTCTGCTCTGTGAGAAATTATCGACTTTGATAAGCGTTCATCTTCAGCGAAACGATTTGCAACTTATCGTTCTGCATCGAGATTTAGCTCACCACTCGACAAAAGCTCCGTTCAATTAAAATCAAAATCGACTTATAAGACAAATCACTGTTCAAAGCCCATGGCGCGCCACTCAGTCAGCACCTTCTGCTTCACTTCCTTAGGATAGCCCTCCTCAAAGCTAGCAGCTTCCCAGGTCTTGCCCGTCGTGTACTCAACTGGGAACAGGGCATCACTGACGACCTTTCCTCCCTTCAACTTGTCATGGGCTCCGTGGCTATTATACGGGATCAAGGGGAAAGCCCTCACGTCGTGGTAAAAGATTTCGTCGTCATGAGGCCTGCACCTTGTGGTGAATGCCCACATGACAGCCTTGTCATCATAAACGTCGATGTCGTCGCCGAGAATAATGATGCGGTGAGTCGTGTATCCGACCTTGTTGTTGAAGATGAGGTCGCCAACGCGCTTGCTGAAAGTCTTAGGGTCGGTTTTCATTTGCCTCAGCTTCTCCGTGTCCACCCTAAGAGCCATCCATGTGACTTGCGAGGAAAAGGGCATGAAGGCGTCAGTGATAGGAAGACCATTCTCTTGACACAGCTGGCGCGCCTCTGCAGCGTTGAGAGAGCCGATCATGGTGTGAGTCTCGTCGGTCAACCTGCCACACGAGGATACTGGCAAAATGGCGTCGTTGCGGTGAGTTATGCAGTCCACCTTGAACCTACACCGAACATTAACTTAAGCACAGATTGTCTGTGTTGCTTCAAAACTTACTTTGGACACATGTGAGAGTCTCCTGGCCAGGTGTACGCATGCATCTCACCGAATGGTCCTTCTGGTGCCATTTCTGTCGTCGACAATGTCCCCTCAAACACGATTTCCGAGTTGGCTGGAACAAGCAGGTTATTCGTCTCGCACTTGACTACATCAATGGCAGTTCCAGTCATGGCACCGACGTATTCGCCCTCGCTGACCGACTCTGGCATTGGGGTGCTCGAGGCCATGATCGCTGCAGGTGGCACACCAAACGCCAGTGCCCACGGCACGTCTTTTCCCTCCTTCCTCCACATGTCCCAAATCTGCCAGATGTGCTGGGGCGGGATGACGAGGCCAACGAGGTGGTTCCGATCGTGCACCATGGCGCGTGCAATGGACCAATTGGTCCACTTGCCGTCGGGCGTCTTGAAGATGTGCATGCCGTACGTCTGGATGTATTTGCCACCGTCGCTCTGGTGGATAAGCGGTGCCGGAAGCTTTTCGAGATCGATTTGATCGCCAAACAGCTTGTTCTCCTTGCAAGCTCCCGTCTCGATTACCCGTGGTGGCTTGGGTTCCACACCCTTGGCGGACAACATCTTGTCCAGGACTTGCCGCATGTTGGCGTTCGGTGGCAGACCAAGGTGCCGCGCCAGTCTGCCATATTTGCCCTTTCTCTCTTGTCTCAGCGAACCGGGAGCTCCCAGGATGCGGAACAATCCGTCGCGCGCTCCCTTGACGTTGTTGAAGAGCGGCGCCTTGTCATCCGTCTCGCAAGACCGTCTGATGATTGCTGCGACTTCGAGGTGTGGGTCCTTCTCTGAGTTGATTTCGGCAATGTCGCCATCGGCTTTAAGGGCTTCCACAAATGACCGGAAATTCATGTCTGGCGTGTCTTGGGGCGAGGTCTTTCCTTGGACGTACCGAATTGAGTTCGCTATAAGGGGAGGACTTCTTCGGTAGGCATGTCTAGAAGCTGTCTTTGTGAGTTGAGCAAACATGCTTGCTGTTATATTATTCCAGTCGATGGAAACAATTGGCAGCTCTTCGAAAGTCTTTTGCGCAGCGCTGGGGTTATATCAGTCAAGTATTACGGTGGAGGTCAGGTCATGAAATTCCACCGCCATCGATGGACCACTTCAAAGCACCAATCAACGCTCAGATACCCGTCAAAATCATGGTTCGGGCCGTTCAGGAGACCCAAAGGTGTCAAATAATCAATGACCCGACTCCGGGTCTCACCACCTCGGAATCGGCTTCGGCTTCGGCATCGGTCGACTCAAGGGTCGGCTCCGAACATCGCTCGCCGTTGCTAGGTGGTAGAAAAGAACAAGAATCCGCCCTGTTGGTTTTGGTTTCCGCAAATCATACGCCATTGTCGAGAATGTGGACTTGTCGGTCGTATTTCCGCCTTGCGAGGCAATCCACACGCTTCGTGCCTACACCGACTACTCAATCTTTCTCTTCTACATCCGCATCACTTCTCACCAAGACAAATCAATTTGCCTCAAGACATGGACTTCTCACCTCCCGAAAGATATCAACATCGTCGGATTCCCGGCCCAAGCGCATCGTCGTCGGCGTAACAGGAGCAACAGGAACCGTCTACGCGATCCGAATGCTCGAGATCCTACGCGAAGTAGGAATCGAGACGCACCTAGTCATGTCCAAGTGGGCGCTGGCAACGATGAAGTACGAGACGGACAGGACCTGGGACGAGGTGCAGGCGCTGGCAACCAAGAGCTACGCGCTGCGCGACATGGCGGCGCCGCCGTCGTCTGGCAGCTTCCTGCACGACGGCATGATCATTGTGCCCTGCTCTATGAAGACGCTAGCGGCTGTCCGCGCTGGGTATTGCGATGATCTTATTTCGCGCTCTGCGGACGTCTGTCTCAAGGAGCGGAGGCGCCTCGTGCTTGCAGTCAGAGAGACGCCGCTTAGCGCTATCCATCTGGATAATATGGCGTTTTTGGAGCGAGCTGGCGCCACTATCTTTCCTCCTGTCCCAGCGTTCTACACTCGCCCCAAGTCCGTCCAGGACCTCATTGATCAGAGTGTCGGGAGAATGTTAGACTGCTTCGGTATCCACCTGGATAACTTTGAACGGTGGGAGAGCTTCAGGAAAGATTGAAAGAGACGGCAGCGTTCTTGTCTCACCTCTGGGTGAGCTGGGATCCTCAGCACACGTTATCCGGACTCATCATTTACGGCAAAGAGGAACCAAGAGCTGGAACCTTCCCATGAGCTTGGTCTCTGAAGTCTGCATCGCTCGCTCCAAAGGTCAAACATCTGAATCCGCAGTCATGCAGGACAGTGAGCAGTGTCAGGCCGTAGTCCTCTCAAGAGCGAGCATGATGGATGTTACCGTGTTACCCCGGGATTCCAATCGTATCGGCTCCGAACTTCTTGAAAGACGACAGAGGCTCGCCAGCAGCAGGAGAGACTGGGACGGATTCATGGCGTGGACAGCACATGAACAGAAAGAAATCAAGCCCCGATCAATATGGAAGGGCGAGGAACAATCAGGCACACTCAAGTGACGGACATGGCGAGCATCCAGGCGCGCAACTCACAAAATCTTTTCAAGCCTGTTCTCAGGGGGCAAACAACAGCAGGGCATGTTTGCAGAACTAGGTGGCCGAAAGTATTGTGGAGAATGCTTCACCCAGACAAGTTGCAGAACCTTCCATTCATTTCACTGCGCCCCTCCACTCCAGTTCAGCAGATCGAATTCAAGAAAGTCGCCATCACTATCCAGACAGCTCTTTTCTTTCCAAAATTTCAGCTACGAAGTGAAACCTTTCAAGAGGTAAACTTACCCCAAATGACTGAGTCCAAAAACGCAAGAGGCGACGAATCGAGATGGACGCCAGAGACCGGCTCATCAAAGACATGGTTCCATGCATTGTCACCAGTTTGCGACGTCTCATCAACGACCCCAGACGCAGTATCCCCAGGATCAGGTTGCCGGTTTTCATTAGAAGCTGTGGCGGCAGCGGCGGCGGTGGTGCTCCGTCCCGTCGGCGGCTGCTCACCATGCGCCAACCGCTCCAACGTCCTCAGCGCTCTCAGATGCGAAGACGACAGCGAATGCGCACTTTCACCACTGTTCTCCGTCGACGAGCTAGACACAAGGACATCGATCAGCCGCCTCTGCAGCACCTGCTCCGACTTTCTCGTCTCGCCGAGCGCGGCCAGCAGAAGCGCCGAGCTGAGCACCTCGTGGATCATGACCCATGACCTAAGCGGGTAGATGGTCAGCGCCTGCAGGTCGACAAACGCCCTCAGCACATCGGCGAGTGCGGCTTTGCCTCGCGCCGCCGGATTTGTCGTCTGCTGCGCCGACTCGTCGAGAGCGGCGCGGCTCGAGTTTGAGAAGGTGGGCCGGCAGACGATGGACACGAGGAACGATATGTGCGTGCCTATCGCGAAGTTTTGGATGCGTTAGTCGAGATTGATTCAGTGCCGTTTGTCGCGCAAGTGGTCTTTCGCCTGTGATGTTATTTGCTCGAGCTCCTGCATTTGCTGGTGCATGGTTGTAGCGTTGACTAGGGAGGTGCGTCGCGCCATGAAGCGCAGTGTTGCGGTGGTGAAGCGCCACATGACTTGCTGGAAGTTGAGTTTTGAGTTTGAGTCGAGTTCTTCGAGTTTAAGTTGAGGTGAGTAGGCTAGCACGATGGGCGGGTCAAAGCAGAGGGACAGCATAGTGTCTTGCTGTTGGATCGTCATCCTGAATGTTTGCGAGAGTCTTCAGCATATCTCATCAAAATTCCAGCAGTGATTCCAGAATTGGCCACTCACCGGAGCTTCTTGTTAGACTTCTTTTCGGAGTCTGATACTCGTCGAGCAACTCCCCACGAGGGAGAAATCCTAATGCTCTGAGCCAGTCGGACAATGGTCCCCAACAGACTCCACGCAGCGTCTGAATTGCCATCGTTTTGCAAAAAGGTGGCGAGGACGAGCAGCCCTTGCAAACTTGACGGCGACGAGCGGAGTAAGAAACTCGCAAGACGCTGCGCGTGGAATGAAGGACGAGCTGGTTCAGTCGTCAGCACCGACCTGTACTCTGTACCCTCTTTGGACTGCTCATACCAAAATCTCGAGAGACGCGGCGTCTCTCCTGAGGACTCAGATCAGATATTTGAGCGCCGACAGCCAGAATGGCCAGCAGGAGGACGACGTGGGCTGCTCCTTGGTTACCGCCGGGAATAGCGACGCTGAGGTCACTCCCGGCACAGCTCTCAAGGTAGCGACCAAGGAAGATTTCGAAAGCATCAATGTCGGTGATGATTGGACTGAGTGGAAAATATATTGACCGATATAAGTGGTAGAATCTGTCGCCTGTAAATTATGCCGGTGTTGATGATCCTGAAGACACTATTACCTGACAACATCACTCTGCGTCAGCAGCGTATTCTTCAACTCCTTGACGCGATCACTGTCTTCGCCCTCATTCATGAACGGATACTGGTTAGACCGATCACACAAGCCCAAGAGCGGCACGAGGTCGTCTTTGATCGTGCCCTCCGAATCGCCCAATCTCCTCGAAAGATGCGGCGCGGCGGCATTCTCTCCCAAAAAGGAGTCCGATTTGCTGTCTCCCTCCACGTTCCCAGAAAGCTGGGGAGCATCCAACGCCACTTGAGGCGAGTCTGACGTCGTCACTGAAGACTCGCGTTCGAGACGTTTAGGCGTCCCGTTGTGACTAGGTTCCGGCGAGAGCATCCGCTTGAGGGTGTAGGTGCAAATGTTGGGTTGACCTCTTCTTAAGCACGTCAGTCAAGGTTGTCTAAGCTTATCCGTTAGTGCAGATTTTCTTCCCGGGGGTCAAGTTTTGGGATGTTTACTTCATGTCGCATTTTACTTTGCGCTGGTTGCAGGGGTAGCATGCTGCGTTACCTCGGTGTCGCTTCTTTGATTGTAATATGCTGTTGACTTGATCCTCGGTTGGACGATTGCGCTCAGTCATTCTTCTCTCGCGTGTGAGGGAAATCGATGTGGGAGGGATCCGGTGATATGGGCTGAGATACTCCTGTCGGCACTTCGTTCGGAACCAGAGCCAACGACCATGTGCATGACATTAGTCATGGTTGCGGTCGAAATATTGGTTGCGGTTATCAGGGTCTGGGAACTTGTCACGCGACGGGAGATCAGTGCGAACTACAGGTCTTTAGATTTCAATCACGAACCTGAAGAGGCCAAATTCGGATAGACAAGGCACGTTTTGTAGAGGCGGGCAGGGATTTGAAATTTGCTTGAATTTTGGAAAGCGCTGGAAGTGCAAAAGGTACAAAGTCGCAAATCTCAGTCTAGGAACGCTGCCAGAGGGAAACAAAACCACTTCTAATGGTATCAAAAACGCCTTGTGCATGCAAAATGCTCATCCAAAGTCAGACCATCAACAATCTAGAAACCCCACTGCTTGCACCAATTCTCAAAGAGCGGCGCGTCAACGGCGTTCAAGGTCCTCAGGCACTCGGAGAATTCGCAAGTGTGCGTAGTGTTCATGGAAGGAAGGGCACCACCTGGGGCACGTAGACCCTCGTAAAAGTCGAGCAGCTTGACACCGGGCTTCTTCTCGACTTCCTCCTTGGTAAGAGGGGTGGCCTTGAGCGCGGTCATCCAGTCGTCGAAAGGCACGGCCGCGAGGTCGATGCCCTGGGTCTTCTTGTAAAAGTCCTGGATGACAGGCACGAGCGTGCTCCAGGAGACGACGCGGGGGTTGACAACGTGGAAGACATCTAGGATCTTGGAGGATTGGACCTGGAGGCGGTTCGTGGTGGACTCGAGAACAGTGCGGGCCGCAGCGTCCATCGGGACCCAGTCAACGTTGTCCTGGTTTCCGAGATTCTGAGGGACGATGCCCATGTTCTTGCTGGTGTGGACAATGCTGGGGAGCCACTCGTGGCGGTTCCACACACCTCTTTCCTGGCGAGATCCGGCGAGCTGACCGCAGCGCATAATGCTAACGGGGACCGCGGCCTGCTGAGCGGCAATGGCAAGGATGCGGCCTGCCACGTGCTTGGACTCGCCGTAGCCCTGGGGGAACGGCGCGCTGTCGTTCTCGATGAAAGTCTCGGGGACGGGACCAGAGCCAATGGAAGACCAATTACCAACCGAGGCAATGGACGAGATGAAGGTAATGTGGGCGCGGAACTTGGACTGCAAGCTGAAGTCCACGACGCGGCGGGTACCGGCAATGTGAGTCGGCTCATAGGATTCGAGGGCGTGGTTGAAGTCGACAGCCCAGGCATTGTGGACAAAGGTCGTGACGGAGTTCAGCAGCTCCTCGTAAATCTCACTGGCCAGGCCGAAGAAGTCCCAGCTGAAGTCGGTGCGCAAGAAGGTGACCTTGCTGAAGTCGGCCTTGACGCCGCGCTCAGCAAAGCTCTTGGCCTGGCGAGCCTCAGCAGAGTCGGAGCGGTTGAGACAGTAGATCTTAGCGACCTTGGGAGAGTTGATGCAGTCCTCGAGCATGTAGTTGCCCAGGGAGCCGGTAGAACCAGTAATGACCACAGTCTGCTTCTCAGGCAAAGCAGGCAGGGGAGCAGCGGTCTTGGGAAGGTCCGCAGTGTACTTGTTGATCAGCTCGAGCATGACCTCCTCGCGTGGGCGGGAAGGCTGGGTGGCCTCCGAGTTGGAAAGCTTGGCAATCAAGGCAATGGCAAGCTTGCTGGCGGTAGGGTTACCGTAAATGTCGCGGGGGACAACGGCAGCACCACGGTCAGCCTTGTCAGACTTCAATGCGTGGCTTAAGGCACTGGCAAGGGCCATGACCTGAAGTGAGTCGACCCCAAGATCGAAAATATCCTGGTCATCAGAGTGCTCGTCCTTGAAAGCGGAAAGGACGAGACCAAAGGCCTTGCGGACAAAAGCGCGGGCAGTGTCCTTGTCCGCATCCTTGCTGAGCTTGCCGAGCTCCTCGTCAAAGCCCTCACTAGAGTAAAGAGCATCGATTTCAGCAGAAAAGACGCCGACGGTGGCGCGGCGCTGAATGGAGCCCTTGGGGCTACGAGCAAACTCCTTGTCCTTCTTGGTAAAGGCGATCTTGTTCTTCCAAACCTGACCGTGAGAAGGAGCATCCTTGTTGGCGAGCTCGACAGCAGGCCAAATCTCCTCCAGGAGAGCGTTGAGGTCGTAGTTATCGCCAAGCTTCAGCCAGTCAGGCTCAACCAGCAGGCCGGGCTGGAAGCGGCCCTCGCCAACAACAACAGCGCCCTTGATCAGAGGGTGGTCCTCCACAACCTTTTCGAAGGATACAGGGTTGAACTTTTCACCGTTGCTAAAGACGATCACATCGTCACGGCGACCTCTGTAGCGCCAGAGACCATTTCTGGTGGGGTGAGGCTCAAACAAGTCCTTGGTCCTCCACTCGGTGAGTTCTGGGAACGTGTAGAAGGCACCCAAAAATCTGGGGTCAGAGATAGGCTTGATGACTTGCTCATACAGACCCTCGCCGGCATCTTCCATGACAGTTCCAGAGACTGGATGCCAGTCAAAGTATTGCCAGTCATAGGGGTTCTCGGGAGCACAGTTCAGGATCAAGGATGCTTCAGTAGAACCGATGAGAGTGTTGAGCTTAGTGACCTTGAGGACTCTATCGCCAGCCTCCTTGGCCAAGGGGGCACCACCAAAGTAGACCTGGTTGATGGTGCTGAGAGCCTTGAGACCCTTTTCGGTCTCGCTCATCTCCTCAAGCATGGAGGGTGCGATGAGAGCAGCCTTGGCGATTCCAAGAAGCAGCGAGTCGTTGGAAAGCTCACCGTTGACAGGCTTGCCGAGAGGAGGAAGAAGAAGAGGGCCGGTCCAGATGGTTCTCAGGAGGGCCAAAACACCCATGGCGTGGAAGAAGGGCGCAGCGGTGAACATGGGCTCGCCATCGTTGTGCAACCAGCCAGCCGCGGCAATTTTCTTGCCCGAAGGCGGCTTGGCGTACTTGTGGTGTTCGGTAACAGCCATCCAGCCGTTGGTGGCGTAGATTGGCTTGGGGAGACCGGTAGAGCCAGACGTGTGGAGAACGAGAACCTTTTCAAAGAGACCCTCCTCGCCAACGGTCTGGAAAGATCCCTTTTCTCCTTCGGCGATCATTTCATCGAAAGAAGGAACCATGTGGCCGTGCAGATCCGCTGAGTGCTTGCTGAAAACTTCGAGGTTCTTTTCGATACCTTCGGTGTACATGTAGTGCACAGAGTCGGTGCGGCTGAGGAGGTGAAGCTGAGCCTCGTCAGAGTTCTTGAGGGAAAGCAGAAGAGCCTAATCAAAAAGTCAGAGATGCTTTTCATTCTTGCCATGATTCATGACTTACGCGTTTGTTCGCCTTCATCAAGGCAATGATCATGACGGCGTAGCGGACATCGTTGATGCTGTAAAATCATTAGAAATTGAAACGCTGCCTCGAAGGAGATTTCGCATACCCCATGTAAGCGATGGTTTCACGCTTCTCCTTGTTGATGCCAATGGTCTTTTCAATCCATCTCGCTGCTCCATCAATGGCCTTGGCGAATTCGCCAAAGGTAATGTACCGGTATTCGCCGTTGACATCGGAGGTGCGAGGGACAATCATCCACGTCCGCGAAGGATCTTTTGCTGCAATGTCCTCGACACGGCGGGGAAGAGGCTTGTCGGCGTAGGGGGAGAAGCCCCAGTTCTCGGAGACGTTTGCGATGGATCCCATGGTTGATGAAAAATTCAGCGAGGACTTGAGCTGTGAAATCGATTATGGTGGGTTTCAAAGTTCTTGAGGAATGGTGGATATTGTAGAAGAGGCCGCTGGATGGAAAGATATACACAACTTCGAGAGAGTTCATGTCTGTTTATATAGATTCCATCATTGGGCGGGTGTTTGATGAACCATGACGTGAGTCGTACATCAAACAGCCAAATTGAGAATAAGAGGGTCCCTGAGGTCGCCACGGACGTCGCGGGGATGCGACGGAGTGCGCGTACGGGCGCCGTTCATCGCGAAATCTAATGGGCTAGAAGACATCGGTGGAGGTTCGGAATGGCGATCGGACCGCGAGAGATGAAGCGGCGTGGCGGTATCAGGGAGGGTGCCGAAAATCTTGCTTGAGCGCAGGATTTCCCACGTTTGGTGTAGGGACCAAAATGGTCTTCCTCGCTCTTTGCTTCGGTGGCCGCGGCCGGTAAACGCGAGCGATCACGGCTCACGGCACCCAACTCCAGAAGCCAGTCGAATGTGGCATGGGCGGTGGCCTTTATTCCGCACCATCACGTCATGGCAGTCCCGACAGACTGGGTCCTGAAGATGCAAAACGACAAGCTTTTTTTTTTTTGGCATGGGCAAAGGCTTGTCCAGCGCCACTGGCAAATATGTCGAATTCTGAGGCAAGGGTGGCGCAAGGGCCGGCCCGCACCTGATCTCCAGGATTCAGCAAGCGAAGCCATGCAGTCAGCAAGTGTCGATTCATCCGTGGTCGCGGTTGGAAGTTCGAAGATGGTGCTCGGACCGCGATCGGGGCTGGCTCGCACAATCCACGCAGGTCGAAGGTGGAATCTGCGTCTGGACGGGTATCGGCAAGGGGAAGAAAGAGCCAGCGATAGCGTCTTAAAGGAACTGGTTCCTGCTCGCACGCGATTGAGAGCGAGCGAAGACGACCAGTCCGTCCAGGGGAAGGCCGTGCGAACGGAGCGCGCGTTGATAGAAAGCCGAGGCCGAAGACGACCAACGGTGGCCGGGAAGCACGGGGCCGTGTGCTAGAAGTGCGGAATACATGTACTCGACAGCCCAGCTGCAGGACATGCACCACCACCGCCCAACGACTGAAGAAGACGAGCACAGCGTAGCCGTTGAAGCCGGGATGGCGGCATGAGGATCGAACGACGCAGAGGAACAAGACAGGTCAGGTCGGGTACGTGCCGTCGACCTGCCCAAGCGAGACGGAACGGCAGAAATCCCTCCGGCCTACCAACCAACCATCCAACCAGAGCCGCACCAACGCCCAATCTCTGCCGTCTCTCGATACGTGTACGACCTGATCTTGCCAAGGGCCTTGGGAGAATCCACAATGGACCTATCACGTCCTGCCCCGGCTGGATGCTGATGTGGCACACAACCTCCATCCACTCCTGCGCCTACTCGTAGCCATGGCTCTATTGCACCATGAGCCATCGACGCCATGGACACGAATAACACCAAGTCCAAACGCCCTGGCGACGCTGCCCTGCGCGAGACTCCTGCGTACACCGCCGAATCAGACTCGCTCGAAAATGCCACAACCCAGCCAGTCGACCATCTGCATCGCAACCTTTCCAACCGGCAGATTCAATGGATAGCCATTGGTGGCAGCATTGGGACAGCCCTCTTCGTGAGCATCGGCTTTGGGCTCATTGAAGGCGGACCGGCGAGTTTGCTCCTCGGCTTCATCCTATACAGCTGCGCCCTTGCCCTGGTCAACAGCACCATGGCCGAGATGGCCGTCTTCATGCCCGTCAGCGGATCCTGGGTGCGCATGGCGTCCAAATGGGTCGATTCCTCACTAGGATTTTGCAGCGGATGGAACTTCTATTTATATGAGGCCATTCTGATCCGTATGCTCGACTTTCAGTGTCTCACTACCTAGGTGGGACCAAAAGGCCTCCTGTAGACTGATAATGTACACAGCGTTCGAGATATCCGCCCTCATACTGGTCCTACAGTACTGGAGCAACAATATCCCAACTGCCGCTGTATGCATCGCCTGCATCGTCTTCTACGGGTCCGTCTTGTTGCCCTCGCTCATGAATGCTCCCGAAACGTGCGCAAGAGCACCCTGCTAATCCGGCCCAAAGAATCATCAATGTCTTCACGGTCCGCTGGTACGGCGAGACGGAATTCTGGCTCGCATCAGGAAAGGTCATCCTTATCCTCATTCTTTTCGGCTTCACTTTCGTTACAATGGTTGGCGGCAACCCCAAGCACGATGCCTACGGCTTCCGCTACTGGCGCGATCCAGGCGCCTTCACCACATATGTGACAATTGGGAATCTTGGGCGATTCCATGGATTCCTCGGTGCCTTTTTCCAAGGCTCGTTTACAATCGTTGGACCTGAATACATTGCCATGGTTTCGGGAGAAGCAATTTACCCAAGGAAGACAATCAAGGAGGCTTTCAAAACGGTGTACTGGCGCTTCGGCTGCTTTTACATCCTGGGCGCACTGTGTGTGGGCATAGTGCTGCCATACAACGACCCAAAGCTGAACACCCTGTTGGGCAATGGAGACACAGGCAACGCGGGCGCCAGCCCTTACGTCATCGCGATGCAAAACATGGCGATTGGCGTGCTTCCAGATTTGACCAATGCTTTGATGGTGTCTGCGATTTTCAGTGCTGGGAACAGCTATGTGTTAGGAGTCCACTGCGCGCGAGTGCTTCTCTTGGGCTGACAATTTGATCACAGATACGCCGCAACTCGCACACTCTACGCACTGGCGCTGGACGGCCACGCGCCACGCTTCCTGACCAAAGTGACGCGGCGCGGCGTGCCCATCTACGCTTTTGGCATCACCATGATCTTCCCGTTTCTATCTTTCCTGAGCGTCGGCAGTGGCGCCGCCGAAGGACTCAAGTGGCTGGCCAACCTGACGCAAGCCTCGCAGCTGATGAACTACATCTTCATGTGCCTGATCTACCTCTTCTTCTACCGTGCGATGCGCGTCCAAGGCTACGACCGCGTCAACCTGCCCTACCGCGGCTGGGGCCAGCCGTACGTCGCCTGGACTGGACTGTTCCTCATGATTGGCACTGTTGGTGCTTACGGCTACACTGTCTTTCTGCCCGGCGGCTGGTGGAATGTCGGCACCTTTTTTACTTACTACACCATGGTGTTTGTCTGCATCATCTTGTATGTGGTCTTCAAGGTCGTCATGCGCACTCGCCTCGTGCCTCCAGGCGAGGCCGATCTAGTCTGGGAGCGTCCGCGCATCGATGCGCACGAGGCAGAGACGGAACCGCCGCGCGGCATTTGGGAGGATGCACGGCGCTCTCTTGGGGTGCGATGGAAGGCGAGGAAGGGTGGAGAGGTGTGAATGGGTGGAATTGGCCTGAGGACAGCAGGCGCAATAGAAATGAATAGACGGGCTTTTGGATAGAGCAAATATCTAGACAACAGACCGCTTGGTTTCAAAATAGACGCCATCGAAATCCAAGCTCACGCTTTCTGCAGCTACCTTACTTCGCTTTTGCCATTTCAATTGCATTTTCACTCTTATACATGTGTAGGAAGAGTGAACGTGCCCCATACCTACCTTGAGTCCATTGTGGAGTTGCTGCTTTGGAAGCTGGTTTGGGTCCTTCCTACGTTTTATCACGGCTTTGATTCTTTTCCTCAAAATCGTTTCTTTCCAAAGCCTTCAGCTGCTTCTTGTCTTTCCTGAAAGAGAGTTAGGTGTGTTGTCGACTGACGTCGTCTGGGCAAAGTTTCGGGGTTCCCGCCTGGAAGAGACACGGCTCCACGAGGTCAATGGAGTCTTTCACGTCCGCGGCGGCCGGCAGATGACTCGAAAAGCCGAAGTGAGCGGTTCGTCGGTTGCGCGGTTCCATGGGAGCAAGGGGGCCACGGCCGACGGACGATCCTCGTCACTCACTGCGGGGCAGCAAACAAGGAAAGGCTCACTCATCCCGCAGCTCGCAGCAGGCAGCTAGTGATTGCATTTCTAAAACGTCGCTCGCCCTTCATCGGCCAGATCAACCTCACCACCATTCGCCGCGCAACCCCCCCTGGCGCTCGTCTCGCTCAGAGTCTCAGCTGCTCGCGAGCCTGCCACCTGCGCCGCCCGCCCGCTGCCAAACGAACCGCATCCTTGCCGCACGTAATAATAATAATATCGACAAACAACGAACCAAATACCCACTATACGGACGGACGCCGATTGCCAAACCATGACGACGCCGTCTTCGACCCACGAAGGAGCAGCGGGCGTCCCTGCGCTCGGATTGACGTCTGAGCAGCGACGCTTCTTTGATCAAAATGGATACCTCATACTGGCGGACGAGCTGAGCGCCGACGACGTGGCCGCGCTGCTGGACGAGTCGCAGACAATGCTGCGCGACGTTTCCATTGCGGACCATCCCATGACCAAGTTCTCAACGGGTGAGAAGGAGGATCACGTTGGTGACGACTACTTCTTGGAGAGCGGGGACAAGATTCGCTTCTTTTTTGAGCAAGGTGCGTGAAAGCGTGCGTGCGTGCGTGCGTGCGACAAGGTTTTTCGTGCCGGTACCGGTGCTACCGTCAGGCTAACATCATACGTTTGAGCGCAGACGCCTTCAACGAGGCTGGAGAGCTCACCAAGCCCAAGGAGCGTGCCATCAACAAAATTGGCCACTACATTCATGAGCTCTCGCCCCCGTTCCGCCGCATCTCGCTCTCGGCCAGGAACGCTGCCATCGCAAAGGCGCTGGGATTTCACGATCCTCGCGTGCTGCAGTCCATGGTGATTTGCAAGCAGCCAGAGATTGGGGGCCGCGTGCCGCCTCACCAAGACTCGCCCTTCCTCTACACGAATCCGCCGAGCGCCGTGGGCTTTTGGTATGCGCTCGAGGACTGCACGGTCAACAACGGGTGCTTGAGCTTCGCCAAGGGCACGCATAAGACGAGCCCGGTCAAGCAGCGGTTTGTGAGGATGGTCGAGGGTGGCACGGGCTTCGTAGACAACCACGACGGGGCACAATTTCCCCCAGACATTCAGGCGCTGCGTGAAGGAGGTGGCGTGGATTCCAGGGCCACAACCGACATACAGAGCGAGGTCGAGTACACGCTGGGCGAGGTCAAGGCGGGCACGCTGGTCCTGATCCACGGCAACGTGCTGCACAAGAGCGAGAAGAACCTGAGCGGCAAAAGCCGCTTCATATACACGTTCCACGTGATTGAGGGCCAAAACGAGTATGACGAGCGCAACTGGCTGCAGCCGCCACAGCAGGGGTTCTCGAAGCTCGAGGCATAAGGGTTCATGCGGAGTCGTTTAATGTTCCTGTCGGCGGAGATGGCTCCACGGCCCAGGGATCTCATTCGGACGTAAGCAGCCAAGGCGAGTACAGGATTATTGAAGCACCAGCGCCCCCTTCTTGGACAGTGAGGTTGAGCGAGAGAAGCCGGACGGACAGTGGTGTGTTGCAGTGACAGTGGCCGGCGGAGGGAAGCATTTGAGGCTTTTGGACGGTGCGCCTGGACCTCTGCAGGGAGCAGGATCGATATGGCCTGTCGTGCGCAGGCCGCGAATTGGGTGCTGGAATAGGCACGTCGTCCAGCGAATAAGCGCGTGAGCTCGGATGGGGTAGATTGACGGACGAGGGCTCCCGTCCGGCCGGCGCACGACTAGGTATGTGAGGTGGACTTCGGCAAAGTCGTGGTGGGCCACGCCATGGTCAGGCTCAGTTCGCCACGGCACCACACGGTTCCAGGTGGTTACCTAGGTCGCCACCACGACATCTGGACGGCGATGTACTACTGTCTTGGTTGTCTTGTTCCAGTCTATCAGGGCCTGATTGATCGATAAGACAACTAGCCGAGCCGTCCTTGGCGAGTAGCTTGTGCCGCGGACCGTGGATGAGGCTGAGAAGCTTGTTCGTTTTTGGCGTTTCTTGGGCGACGACCTAGCATCGCGATCATGAGGACGTCAAACACTGACCACCAGCCGGTAAGCGAGACGAAAAAAAATAATAATAATCGAAGCAGGGGAAGGAAAAGAAAAAAAAAAAAAAAGAAGAAGAAGAAGAAGAAGGCGGCGGCGGCAATCAATGCCCAGATCAGATTAGATTCGGCCAGGCGAGCCCGTGGTGCCTTCTCCATTGGCCCTCTGCCCCGACCGATATCGCCCAGTGGCTGGCATCCTCCGGCTCCCTCTCCACTCGGCTGATGGGCGGCCAGTCGAGACGTCGGCTTTTCCTCTTTTTGCTGGCCTCTCGTCCGTACCAAACCCACGACCACCGCTTCCGTTTCCGATCAGCTCGGCCCCGGCCCAATTCTTTGCTGAACTGAACTTCACTCGACGCTGGCCTGACCGACATCGATATATTTTGCTCATGCCCCGCCCTATCTGATCCGAGTCGGCTCCCTCTCTCTACACACCACCCTCCCAAAATCTACTACCAACAGTCATGGGTGTCATTGACCAGATCAGAGGTCGTCCGGACTCGCGTCATGTCGCCGCCATGGCAAATCCTGACGAGCCTCAGCCTGCTTCGCCAGAGGCTGGTGTGCAGGAACCCAAGGCTCTCGACGTCAAGACTGTCCCCAGCACCGACACCAGTGGCTCCGACACCCGAAGCCTCGAGGCCAGGAACGAAAAGGAAATCGAGCAGCACCCTGACGAGGTTACCAAGGACGCCTACCTCGGTGTGCAAAAGGCTGAGGCTGCTGCCCTCGTATGGGGCAGGAAGACCATCTACGCCCTCTACGCATGGTGAGTTTCTCAATTCTCATTCCATTGGATCATCACTGACTCGCTACCAGGATCTGGGTCTGCTTCTTCATGCTGGCTTTCCACTCCTCAATCAGTTCCAATGTTCTCGTCTACGCTTACGCCAACTTCTCGACTGCCCCTCAAATCAGTACTGCCAACATCCTTGGAACCATCATCGGCGGTGTCCTGAAGCTCCCCATAGCTAAGATCATCAACATTTGGGGTCGTGCCGAGGGTCTCATGTTCTTCGTAGCCGTTTACGTTCTTGGCATCATCATCCAGGCTGCCTGCAATGGTCCCGATGGCTATGCTGCTGGCTACGTTCTGTACTGGATCGGCTACGACGCTGTTTACCTGATCTTGGACGTCTTCATTGCCGACACTTCGGGCCTGATCAACCGTGCTTTTGCTTTCGCCTACGCCAGCACTCCCTTCATCGCCACGGCCTTTGTCGGTCCGCTTGCCGCTCAGTCCTTCATTGACACGTCTGGTTGGCGCTGGTCGTTTGGTGCCTTTGCCATCATCCAACCCTTCGTTTTCCTCCCTCTTGCTGCCGTCTTCAAGTACTACGAGAACAAGGCCATCAAGCTGGGTGTCTACAAGCGGGAACCCAGCGGACGCACTGCCATGCAATCCCTTGTCCACTACATTCACGAATTTGATGGTCAGTTGAAATCATTTGCCCCATTTAGCTCCTACTAACACAGTTGTAGTTGTTGGTGCGCTTTTGCTCATGGCCGCCTTCATTTTGTTCCTCCTGCCCTTCAGCCTGCAACAGTACGGCCGTGCCCAGTATCACAGCGCCTCCTTCATCGCCCCCATCGTCGTCGGCTTCTGTCTCTTCTTCGTTTTCGCCGCCTGGGAGAAGTGGGGCACCCGCGTGCACTTCATTCGCTGGGAGCTATTCAAGCAGCGCACCGTTCTGGGTGCCTGCTGTCTCGCTGCCATTTCCTACTTCTCCTTCTACGCATGGGACCTTTACTTCCTCAATTTCAACATGGTCGTCTACGACCTCAGTGTTTCCATGGCTGGCTACATGGGACAGATTTACAATGTCGGTTCCTGCTTCTGGGGCGTCGTCTTCGGCATCTACGTGCGCCTCACCAAGCGCTTCAAGTGGGCCTGTTTCTTCTTTGGCTTGCCTCTTCTGATGCTCGGTGCTGGTCTCATGATTCACTTCCGGGGATCCGAACAGGGTATTGGCTACATAATCATGTGCCAAATCTTCATCGCCTTTGGCGGTGGCACTCTTGTCATTGGTGAGGACATGGCCGTCATGGCTGCTGCTGATCATGACGGCGTTCCCCTCATGCTGTCTCTCATCGGTTTGTCGTCGTCTGTCGGCGGCTCCGTTGGCTACGCCATCTCAGCCGCCATCTATGCCAACACTTTCCCTGAAGCGCTCCAAAGCCGCCTCCCTGCCTCCGAACAGTCCGACTGGAACAACATCTACATCCAAGGCTACACCTACCAGAAAACCTTCCCCGTGGGCTCGGAGACTCGCGATGCAATCAACTACGCTTGGGGTCAGAGCCAGCGCAACGGCGCCATTGCGGCGACGGCCTTCCTGGTGCTTGCTTTCCCTGCCATTGCCGTCTGGAAGGACTACAATGTCGCCAAGAAGCAGGTCAAGGGCAACGTGTTGTAAGAAATAAGCGTGCATCTTTGCTCTTGGGCGGCCGTTGCGGTGCAGTGGATAGAAACATTCAATCATCTGCGGCGCAGCTAGCTACCACAGCCACGGCGACGACGCCGTGCCATCTGGAGGAGATTCGAAAACTTTGTTGGATGGTCGAGGTATCTTGATTGATGACCGTAATGGTGGATGAACAATTGCTGGGATGGGTTATGAATGGTGTCGGGTCTGGGATTGGTCGTAGTTCTCGTGATACCACTTTTTTGTTTTCTTCCTTTCGTTGTCGACTACTTCTGCTCGCTCTTTTCACTGCACAGTCACGGCGCATGGCGAAGATCCGCGCGCTCAAAAAGAATAGAAAGACGAAAAGGCGTTGATTGGTCTACTTGCTGCTCCTTTGATGCACGAGCACTTTGCTACGTTCGGGCTTTCCGTCACTTGGCAATTTCTGTTTGCCCTCGACCGCACCATGTAGCGATCGCAATTCTTCAACTCATGGAGACGTCCTCCACGACTCTTACCGGCTTTTCCCGCGACACGACGACAGGCCTTCGAAACCAATTGCGCTCGGCTCTCGGACTTGTCGTCGCACTCACTGCTCGCTTGTCGAATATTCAAGTCAAAGCTTAAGCGGCTCAAATCGAGCCAAACCACGGACGGACGGACGGACGAGAGCTGAATGCAGCGTCTGCTGCGGCGCGCGATGCAGCGGTGTGGAGCATGCGAGTACCTTGGTGGCGCTAGAGGATATATTCCTTCGATGCCGTTGCCGGCGACCACTGTACCAGGATGGATGACGGGGAAAAGAAAGCGACGCGAATGGAAGCAAGGGAAGAATGAGGAACTGCTGTGACAGGGACGCCCGAATGTTCCCCGCATTCTCTCAAGTGGTGCGGCGCCCTGTCAAGCCTCCCGTCCTGTCAAATGCCATGCGACACGCGCGGGATGTGAAGAACCCGAGGAAGGGCACCAGACAGATTGGCGCACCGTGGATGGATCTGAGAAGGGAGCATGATGTAATGGGCGTGTCGGACCTGACGCCGTTGGTATGGTGAGTGGAATCTGGAGATGTGCTAATGGCTTCGGTCCCAGAGGTGATGATGAAGGAGAATGAGAGCTTTGAGCGCGTTTTCTGGGAATGCTTGGAAATTGCTCCTCCGGAATGTTTGTTCCTGCAGAGAGTGTGTCCCTAACGAACCAACCCTCTCGTTACCATCAGCACCGCCAAAAGTTTTTGCAAAAGATGCCGTTCGAGGGTAGAAATGTAGGTACGCGTCAAGCAACAGGGCCAGCGGCCTCTCGGCGCAATTACTGCCAGGCGGTGGCGTCGCCGTTCGTCTCCACGGTCCGCGTCAGCTCTTCGACGCGGGCAGCCAGTACGCCAACTGCACACATCACCCGTCCATTCTATTACCTCACGATGCCTTTGTTCTCTGCCCACCACCACGCCGCACCGCACGTGGTGATGCGCCAGTTGACACAGCAACGGCGCCACTGAAGTTGTTTGTTTGGGGGGGGGGGGTTCTCTTTTCTTTTCGAAGCGCATCCATCTGTCCGCGTAGTAACGCTTGCTCAGCGCGCCTTTCGCGCGGCCAACGAGCAATCGAGATGACATGGCGAATGGCTGGCTGGCTGGCTGGGCATTTTTGGCACTCCTCAAGTCCGCGGGACCGAAGAGACTACCCTTGGTGACCCTTAGTCGTCGTCAGCTGCTGTGGGCTGCGAACGTACGAGATGCGTGGGGACCTACGTGCACTTGCTGCGCCTGCGTGGCAGCATGTCCCAGTAGATTGTTTGTCTCTCGGGTGTTGTCTCTTTCTGCCATGTTAAGCAACGGTGAAGCTCTTTCTTATTGTCGGGGCTGGACTGGACTGGACTGGACTCTGTGCGACGTTCGTTCTGGAGGAAAGGCGGTTGACTTGGTTCTTCTTCTTGCCACGCTCGGCTTCCTTGGCTGCCACGGGGTCATTTGATTCAATATCAGATCGTCCTCCCTCTTTTGTCTTCTTGCTCTCTTTTCCCTCTGCTTTCACTTAGCTCATCTTGCTTTGTCTCCTGGTCCTGCGTCTCTGGACCGCCTCCTTCAACCTCTGGCACGTCCACCAGCCTGTGGTTCATATCAAAACACACACAAACAAACAACAACATGCACCCACCACGCTTTTCCACCGCCACAGCAGCAGCGGCCGCAACCGCGCTTCTCCTCCCCCGCGCCGCCCTCGCCGCAACGACCTGCAACCCAACCAACAGTTCGCAATTCCCCTGCACGCCGAACCCGGGACTGTGGAAGGCGTCCTTCACGACGGACTTCACGGCGGGCCAAAACACGTCGTGGAGCATGACGTACGGCTCGGTCGACTACACGTCGGCCGGGGCCGAGTTCACGATTGCGAAGCAGGGCGATGCGCCCACCATGCAGACGGATTTTTACATCTTCTACGGCAAGGTTGAGGTGACGATGAAGTCGGCGCCAGGTCAGGGGATTATTAGTAGTGTTGTGTTGGAGAGTGCGGATTATGATGAGGTTGACTGGGTGAGTTTGGCTTTTTCTGCTCAGTCTTTGGTGGAGGTGGGAGTCTTCTGTCATGTCTTGGGAGCAATCGCCAGTCGCTGTTGTTTTCTCATTGAGCATGACTTACCACAGACTCACAAGATTTCCCTGATTGAGCAGCGGAGCATGGCGCAAACTAACGAAAAATCCACAGGAATTCTTCGGCAGCGAAAACACCGAAGTCGAAAGCAACTACTTCGGCAAAGGCAACACGACCACCTACGACAGAGAAGACTACCACACAGTCAGCACGCCGCAAGACACGTCGCACGTCTACACAATCGACTGGACGCCGACGGCGCTTACTTGGAGCATCGACGGCACGGTTCAGCGCACGCTGGCGCGCTCGGCAGCGCTCAACGGCGCAAACTACCCGCAGACGCCCATGGCCGTCAAGCTGGGCATCTGGACCGGCGGCGACAGCTCCAACGGCTACTGGACGCGCGAGTGGGCCGGCGGCAACACGACGTACAGCGCCGCCGCCGGCATGCCGTGGACCATGACTGTCGAGAAGGTCACCATTACGAATTACAATCCTGCCGTTGCGTATAACTGGACGGATACGTCGGGCGACTCGGATAGCATTGTGCGGTTGGGCTTGTGTGCGAGTGGCAGCAGTAGCACTGCCAGTGTTAGTGCCAGTGTTAGTTCTGTTTCCAGTTCGAGTGCGTTTCCTGTTGTTGTTTCGACGCCTGGAGCTGGCGGCGTTGGAGCTTCTACCCCTGTTGCTACCCCGTCTGCGTCAACGCCTACGCCCGGCGGCGCGGTGTATACGGGCGCAGCTGTTGCTGGCACGTGGCAATCGGGCGCGCTCGTTGCTGCGGGTGCCCTGGCCGTTGCCGCATTCCTCTGATTTCGCTTGGTCCTGTCGGTGCTGACAGCAGGCTGCAGAGCTTTGCTCTTTTTGACCCTTTTGGTCAGGGGGAAATCATTAAGACAAGTCTTATGTCCTTGCGGCTTTGCAGCGGCTCCCTACGCAGCGGTGCGACGGCTCGAAAGCCAATGTTGTTTGATCTTTCATTTTGGCATTGAGTGTTTTCCTTTCTTCTGGCTGGCCCGATTGAATTCCTCCTGGAGGTCTTCCCGACCGTGTATGACTTGTTTTTTGATAGCCAGGAGCGTTTGTTCCTTTCTTTGCCTGGGCATTGGGTCGGCAGGTAGTTGGCGATAGGTAAGTAGTCACTGGGTAGTGAGCCAGAGATTACTGTCGTCGAAAAATGCCATCACCAAAGAGATCCAGAACTTCTTTCGCTTTCTTGTCTTGACTATCATGGAGTTGCTTCGAGAAGACTGCAGCGTCCGTCCTTTGGATCCTTCGAGCGCAGGGAAGGGTGTCGGTATCGAGTTGCTGTCTTGAGTGCAGCTATCCGAGGTGATTAGAGCGCCAAAATGCTCCTACAAAGCGCTTTCTCTTCCGCTGTGCGATTTGACCACAACTTTGTCGCGGAGCCACAGGAGTCGGGAGCCACATGTAGATGCGAGGTTACTTGGGACTTGGCCGGGCAGGCGGCAACGACATGTTGCGTCTGTGCGCCAAGCGGGCTTATGTCATCCGCCGCGCATGGATTGGCCGGCACGGTCGCTTGACTCACCGTCCCAACCTCGTTCCTTTACATCCACAACACCATCGCTACGTCGCTCCCCGTCACGTCTTTTCGTCACCTTTCATCTCGTTGCCGGTCGTTCCATCGCCCGTCATTTCTTCGGTCTTTGAAATTATCTTCGCCAGCGCCCTTTTGCGACCGACAGCTTCGTTCCGACGCACCCACCTCGCCCCGACGCCGTCGGCTTTCACCTTCGGCTCGACTCTCCACTGCTCGACTCCTTCGCTCGAAACGATCATTGGAGGACACAAGGTGGCTTTGTGGGAGCATCCGTCAGCTCCGGTTTACAGGCGCACATCACTTTACAGTGGTGTTGTGCCGTGCTTGCCCGCCAGGCACTCTTCAAGACACCCGATGCTCACAAGCAGGCCAGCTTGCCAGTATCCACTCACCAAACGTGCCTAACCCGCACCTTTGGTGAAAGATCTGGGGTCTGTGTGTGTCTAACCTCTCGGTTGGACCCGACTGTGTCTCCGGTGTCTGAGGGGCTGTCTCGCTGGTGCAGGCGTAAACCGTGATCTGAGCGGGGGTGGGGAAGGTTTCAAATTCGGATTGGCGGTGGATTTTTATTAGTTCAAGGATATTTGGACAAGTCTTGTTCCCGCTATCAAAGTTCCAGTGATTGCTAATGGTGAGGCGTAGACATAGCTTCACCAAATCTTATGACGATGGCAACCTTTGATGACTGTAACCTGAAGGCTTCAAGCGCCGCTGTTGACTCTTGCCCGGAGGCTTCAAACGCATGGCACCAACTCCACCTGGATATCTCTGCTCCGGTCATTGCTGGATGGCGTTTCCATGAAGGACCATCAAACTATATTGGATGCAAGCTCGGCAACGTGGGAAATAGAGTCGTTGCTGATATTCGTCTGAACTCGTCTCGATCTTCAGCGTTGTTCGACATTCGTGTGCCTGTTGAGCTGAAAGCCTTTGCGCGCACCACCTACGTCCACCTCTTGCTTGATCCAGTCAACATCAAAGGAATAACCCGCGCCGAAAGCGTACCGGATTCGATACAAGGTGTCTTTGTGGGCAGCAAGCAAAGCAGTGCCGCAGCTCAAGTTGTCGGTCTCGAGTTCGATATGACGACGCCTGGCTCCCTTCTTGGCCCTGAAACAGCAAGGACTCCAAAGACCAGGAAGGCACGAGAAGCATTCGAAAGGCTCAAGTCACTCGCCCAAGTCGCCAAATTCACCCTCTATGTCCCTAGCCAGTATATCTCAGACAGTCAAGCTCAACGTCTTGGCGCGATGTTCAGCGAAGGGCACCAATTTCGTGCGGACTGGCCTGAATTCAAACGCATGTATGGCGGCAGGGGAGCGATTCTACTCGATTGGGAAACACTCGAGACCACATCTTTGCCCGATGAGAACGCCAGCCCACCATCCTACGACGAGATTGGTCCTGCTCCCCCTCTGCAGCTGGATAGCAAATCAACTCTCAAAAAATCACGACGTGGTAAGTCTTTCCCCCTTGAAAGCGACGGAAGCGAATGTCTAACGCAAATTTGAGCAGAATTATCGCCAGAAACGGCTCTATCCAAAAAGAGAGTCAAATTTGCGCATGTGAACACTCCTGGAGACACCGAAGATGACGAGGAAGAGTGGAAACGATGTCTGCAGGAAGAACTTCAGTCCTTGAGAAGCGAGGTGAAAGGTTTGCGGAAAGAGATGAGGCCGTCCTCTGCAGGACAACAAGAAGCATTCAAGCCAGAGGGCTTGCCAATTGTGGAACCACAACAAACCCAGGAACCCACGTCTGCCCCTGACGGAGAACCGCAACAAGCGACAAATCCTCTAGAAACGCGCATAGACACACTCGAGAATCGCATCAACAAGCTCAGCGACCAGCTTTCTCGTCTTATCTCGGACACTGAAAACGCAAGATCTTCAAACGCACAACAAATCGCCGAGCTCAAGCGACATTTCGACGAACGAATAGCGGCCATTGAATACATGATGGATGCCGAAGTTCACGACGCTCGGCGCGACGCTGAATTGGGTTTGGACGAGGCGGAGGCGCGGTGGGAGGAGTGGAGGGTCGGCGCGAAGTCAGAACTGGAAAGCTTTGTACAGGAAGAGATGGCGGAGGTGGAGGAGACGATCAAAC
The DNA here is from genome assembly GCF_038021145.1 of Phyllosticta citriasiana. Lineage (NCBI taxonomy): Eukaryota > Fungi > Ascomycota > Dothideomycetes > Botryosphaeriales > Phyllostictaceae > Phyllosticta > Phyllosticta citriasiana. The sequence continues at coordinate 360,714 of NW_027117279.1, read as the reverse complement.
GAAACCTGCGAGGGGCCGGGAGGATTGGTATGGGAGCGACCGTCTACTTCGATCTTGAATAGCACACGACACTTGAATGCTCCCTCTCAGAACAATCCGCTTGAGGTGCGTCAGTGTCTGAGGGCGTTGAACCGCCTGCAAGGACGTCAATGAGGAGCATCCATAAGTCACAACATGAAGAAGCCGTGCCGGTGTGCCACGACTCTCGCTATTCAGCCTGGTTCTCTCACAACCTTGACAGCTCTGCGCACTAGCAACCTGCCAATGTATTGCGAGTCTTTTTCCTGCAGTCATTTGCAGAACTTCGAAACAGGTCGGCCCGGGCCGCATTGACGCTCATTCGTTCGCGAAGTCCTCTGGAATTGTCAACACCGCCACTAGCTTCAACGGCAAGCTAGGAACACGCGGGAAGGATTTCAAATCGAGCCTTTGAACGTATGAAGAGCTGTGCTTGAAGTGGCTCAGGTAAACTCGCCAAAGTCTTGCCGTAGTGTCCTGGCCGACTTTGCTGTTGAAGCAAAACCGAGATTGATGGACCACCAACGGAGCCCTGGAACCGTTACTTCGTCGCGACAGATTGATATCAACGGATAGCCAAGCCGCTGAAGCGGTGCGGTACCGGAAGTCAATTTGGTCCCTGAATATGGATTCCGCCTTGCCAATTGCTCTGGGCGCCCAGCTGCGACGTACCGCTGGAGAACAATCCGCACGATGAGCTAAGCAAGTCTCGTTGTCGCTGTCCAAAGACACCAAAGAGCAGAGGATAGGTTCTACTCCGGGGCAAAGGGGCCGGCGGATCACTGAGTCGTGGTCGAGACTTGTGTTCTTTTAGGGCAAAAAAGCGAACTTGGCGGCTGCCATTGACTCGTCGGACTCCACCAACGGTCTTCGTATCTCGTTTCACGTAGGGCGCCCCCAGAACCGACTTACTCCTTGAAACTATTTCTGTGATGATTGAGGGCTGTAGGATTTACCCAGTGACCGGTATCATCTGAAGATGTCTTGTTCGATGCGCAAACTGAGCTCGCTTGAGGGTACTTTTCTATTGCTTAATCTCTGGACGAAGACAAGACTCCATACTCCATGTTGCTTATGAACTTGGGACATGCTGGCATGAGGCCTCTCAGGCAAGCAGGCAGTGCCCCCAACCAGTTTTTATACACGATAGAGCTTTGCGAGTTCTGATCTTCAACAAACGACATTATGGCAACGCCCTCTGGTATCGAGCTCCCTCCTAACCTCAAGGTCGCCATCCCAACTCTTGTCGGCAGCTCTCTCTCCTGCATTGCGACGAGCGCCGTCCTCATATCATGGGTCTTTCTGGGACGCGGGAAGCGTTCGTTCCGATACGCGCTCGTCCTGAATCTGACTTTCGCCGGTATGTCATGCAAATTCACAGCATCAAGAACGAAACTAACGAATGTCTTTGCGAGCAGAGTGGTTGAACTCTTTGAATAATACCGTTTCGGGCATTTATCGAATGACGCACGTTGGTCGGCACGTTCCCACGAATAGTTGCACATTGAACGGCTGGGTCGGGCAACTTTCCGTCCAGGTACGGAGCACACAACACGACTGAACAGGACGGCTCGCTGACTTTGACAAAGGCTGCAGACTTCTCAATTCTGGCAATAGCGGTCGTGACAATATTGACCATCAAGCTAAAGTCCTATATTCTCGATGCTACCTTCGACAAGAAGATTCTTATATGCATCTCGATATGGATCGTGCCACTTTCCACGAGTAAGTCAAATCGTTGCCCCAGGTTTTTCGTATTTGCTCACAAGTGGAGCAGGCACTGCGGCCGTAGCCCTGCACCAAATCGCGCCGGTAAGCGGTAACTGGTGCTGGATCTCAGGAGAAAAACCGTACCTTCGATACGTCTTGGGTCACGCCTGGCGCTTTGCCATCATCATCATTGTCATTGTCATTTACGCCTACGTCTTCTTCTACATGCGCAAGCGCTTCCGGTATATCTCGGAGACCATCAGTACAGGATCGTATGACCATGGCCGCAGCTTTCACCACGAGCTCGCCGTGGTTCCCGCGCCCAATGGATTGGAGCCTAAGCAAACCCATCTCAGCACGAGCCTGTCCAACACCATGACCAACACGTCGAGGTCGAGCACCAGTCATGCACGCACAACAAAACACAGGAGAAAGCAAAGCAGGAGCGTTGAGCGGGACATCTGGAGAATGCTTCTGCTCAACACTTACCCGATGCTGTATCTTCTACTCTGGATACCGGGGATCCTAAATCGCATCATGGAGGCCGTTGGCAAAGATTACGAATGGCTCGACGTCATGCAGAGCTCGACGCAATATATTGGGTTTGCCAATGCCATAACCTACGGCTACAAGGAGCATTCGCGAGACGTTGCCGCATGGATGAAGAGTTTGGGATGAGAGGCTTTGGACCACAATTTGGATGGTCAATTTCTTGCGCGCGCTGGTCCTTGCTATATTTTTCGTTGTCGACGAATCCTACGACCTCATGTCCCGACTTCAATTCTCGATATTCAGAGCTTTCTGACAGCATCATCTGGCAAGGCTTTCGCAAAAGAGAATGCAATCATCGCCTCGGCTTGTTCATCCATTCCTTCTTAACTCTACACTGTCGTTTGTTTCATCGCCCCCTGGTTAGGTTTCCCGAAATCCTAACTCGCTCTTACAACGTCCCAGTATCTGAATCTTGCACTGCTCTGAACATCTAGAAGGCCTTCTCCTTGAGCCATTTCCTCATCATTACATGCGTCGGAATCTCTTGCGGGTCGACTCCAAACGGAGGGTCACTGATGCAAGAAATATGCGTCTCAATCTCCTCGACAAAAACCTCAAAGGACCCCTGTCCGTCCCACTGCTCCTTGAACTGCTTTGCAAAAAGTTCCTGGCTGTCGATCAGCAAATCACCCCTCCCGCAAACTTGCAGCACATTGGACACGATCCCGCCAACGCCGTTCCACCAGCCCGCCGGCGCCGAAATGGGTAGGTTGTACGCATCCGCCTGCGCACCTCCAAACCAGTCCATGGCCCATCTCTTTAACGACGCGGGATGCAAACAATCCCTATTGACGCCGCTCGTCATGGAAGGATACTCGACATTAAAAGGGTCCGTCCATGGGCATATCAAAACTGTGCCCTTGAAGCAATCACCTTCGTTCCACATGGCAGCCGGCACGTTCGCCTCGTCCGGGTGCCGGTGCAGCACGTGGCTCAGCAGCTCCAGAACCAGGTTGCCGCCGGCCGAGTCTCCGGCTATGAGGATGCGCTCCGGCGGCACTTCGAGCGCCGTTCTCACGTGATTGAATAGCGCGACTGCCTGGCTCAGTTGGCGTGGGTAAGGGTGGAACGGCGCCAGGTCTTGGTGTAGCATCAGCGCGGCGAAGTCGCCCCCGCCGTGTGGGTCAACACTTTTGCTGCTGCTGAATTCGCGCACGAAGGCTTCGCAGAGCATGTAGTGTCCCGGGCCTGGCGGCAGGTTGTACCCTCCTCCTATTCAGCGTCAATGGGCCTGCTTGGCCTTATCTTTCTGCTCGCGAGGGATTGAGTCGGATCATTACCATGGAAGTAGAGCAGAATCGTCTTGGCCTGCTTGGAGCCAATCCACGACGCCGACGTCCCGTCTGCCAGCGTCTCCGTAGCGGGCGATACTTTGGCTTTCTTGCACCATGTCGTGTAGGTCTCGATTGAATCGGGAACGATTGCACTGGCTTTGTCGTCAGTTCGCAATCACACAATAAAGCCTTCTTTCTGATCAACGCACTGCTCTTGCTTCGAGGAAGCCAGCGAGAAAAAGGTACGGCAATAGATGTTGAAGGCATTTCGGCGCCGGTCTCCCGAATACGCTTCTCTCGGCGCTCCGATGGTTGATATCGTACCAAGAATAATTTGGAGCACTGGCACAAGTTTCAGTTGGGACTGTCTCTTTTTGACTGGAAAGCAGACATACCAGTGATCAATATGACCTTGGCAAGCGATACTTTCTCGCCCAAGGAGAGCTGCTGCTCCTTCTGTGACCGCCCGCCCATCTTTTCCGCTGTCCCTTTGCGTCTGTGTCCGACTGCTGCAGTTTTGCGACTAACTGGGGAGATAGCTCAACAGCAAAAGTCTTGGTACGTGGCGTAGGTTTTACCACGGCACATGCGCTTTACTTTGGACAATTGCACTGAATTCAGTTCGACTGGTGACGTAAAAAATCGACAATTGCTCAATCGCGACTTGAATAAGCAAGTTGGGTTTTGGTGGGCATGTGGGCGCGTGTGGAGGTCTTAAAATGGAGACTACTGTGGGGTAACTACACCAGGATCCGCGCAAGCCGACGACTGTGGAACCGGGAATTGTGCTACCGACCAAGCAAATCGTCAGCAAAGTGCGGGCGCAGTGGCCATAAGTCTTTGATAGCCGAGGAAACGAATGATGCATGTTGTTGGTCGTCTTTCTGATTCGTTCTGCTGACTGCTATCTGATGTCGATCCGCCAATAGGTGCTGTGCTCTGCGCACAAAAAAGTAGCTGTACATGATCTCGCCTTCATATAAGAATTGAACAAAAAACATTAAAGCATCGCAAGCCGTCGTTCCGCCACCTTGAACCTCCTTTTTTCTGCTTGTTCTCGCTCATCTTTCCTCTAGCTGATGACGACGTAGAAGCCGATCGGGCACTTGCCAGAGTTCTGAAAGTATTCAAACGTCGTGTCGTTGCTGCACAGCATACCACTGACTTCGAGGGAGCCCTGGCCGGCTTGCACGCCGCAGTCTCCAGCGTTGATGATGAAAGACTTGCCCGGGGACAGCGTGGCAGGAGGGGAAGGTGGACCTGTGGTTCGCGCAAGGCAAAGCATGTCAGTTGGGTTGCACAAGGATCGCACGTGGCGGTGTGACTCTCCGCCACACTGAGGCTGACGGAAAGAGCGATGGACGTGAGACATTTGCCGAGTTGAAAGACACAGAAATAGGTGAAACAGAAAACGGGCATGGAATCATAAACGTACTTGGACCCGGTGCGGGCTGGTTGTTCCACGTAGTAGAGTCATTTGCACCAGTGCCAAAGGCGTAGCCAGTGAATGTGAAGTGCCCTTCCATGGTATCCTGGCCATTGATATCCTTGAAGGTGTAGTCGCTGGTTTCGAGTTGGCTGTGATCTGGGAACAAGAATTCAAGCGTGCAAGTCTTTCCCGCAGCTGACTCAGGAACGAAAAGATTGAAGATTGTGCAATCTGTTGGCGCGGCGTTAATCGTGATATTGGGGATTGGGCGACATTTTCTTACAGTCGTTGGGTGTGATTTTTGGGCTGTAGACTGTGCCGTAGTTGGTATCAGGGTTGTTCTTGGAAATCGGGTAGATGCCGACGGGGAAAAGCCACTCGCTTGTGTCTTCAGGAAGGAGTCCGCCCTCAGGGCACGTCACATCTCTGGCCTTCTTTTGGCATGATGGAGCTGCCGAGGCTGCAAGGAAGAATGTGCTGACAAGAGATAAGGTCTTGAGGATGGCCATATTGATGTGTGTGTTCTTTTGAAAAACTTCCAAGCCTTGCAAAGTAGGTCGAATGGGATAGCGGTTGAGTCTGTGGATGTTTGACCAGTAACCGCGTGCTGGAGAGTAAATAATAAGTAGAGCGTGTCGATGCAGGAACCAGGCCAGGATGAGCACTATTTATCTCCTCTCCCCACGACCCACGAATAAACCATGCTCATATCATGAGCTCTAGACTGCAGCAATGTCTTTGCGCCACCAATTCCAGTCATCAGTCTCGTCAGTGGGGAGATACTAACGGCGCCTCCCCCTCGGCTAGTGCAGCCCCCCAGTCCAGCTGCACATCTGTCAGCGCCCGAACTAAGCCCAATACCGCAATTAGTACGCGCTACCCTCAGCATGACATTCACCACCTCGACCCCTTATCCAGATTCAAAGCTTGGCTCGCTCTTCTAAGCTCAAAGAAGGCGGATTGCCTATTCTGACCGGGACCTGCCGCTGCTACCCCGGACGCCCCAATCCTCAAACCAATTTAGGGGTTGCGATACCGGGAAAAAGCGCTGGAACACTGCGCAGAGAGCAATTGCGCAGTAATTTTATACTGCCAGTGCGCAAATTGGCGGCAAAACTGGAGAGCGGGGGCGTAACAAAACCAAAGCTGCAGTAGTTAGTATCGCCCGATCAGTAAGACGGCTTGAGACTTTGAGTTGTAAGGTATCCACAAAAGAGGGTCCTATGCTCTCATGACAACTGCGGCCATGCCGCATACATTAAGGTTCCAATAAAGGTTGCAGTGGTGACCACATGTCTGGAGATTTCTTGGCCTCATACTGCAGCATCGCCGTATGGCGTTGCTATGCCTCGACTCAAAAAAGACAAGCAGTCGTGCAAGTCATCACGAGGCTTGCCGGTGAATGACAGCGGGGAGCCAGCATCCCGCGCAGATCATACCGATGTCTCCGGAGGGATCCATACGATGCCTTGATGTGGAAGGTTACACGGCGAGCGCCAGCTTTTTCTTTTGCTGGTAATGGTGTGAGATTGATTGTCAATTGGCGACACAAGAGCAGCCTTGATCCGGATGAAAATATCCTAGGGCGCTCAAAACAGCGACCTGTTGCCCAAGACTATTGAAGCAGCATCCAAGCTCTTTTCGCGTAGCCGGTTGGGATGGCGAAGTCGATCAGAACGGTCGATTCGGTCGTTGAAGTGGCCGAAGACGGAGCGCGCGCTGCCGGATTTCCATCTAGACCAATGGCAAGCGAATTGCATGACAGCCCATACGAGATGAAGCGATTTAGGGTAAGTGACAGAGGGACAAACAACAAAAAGTTGGAAAAAGGTGCAAGGCGGAAGCTGCACATTTTGGGATTGACCCCGGTAAAAGCTTCTGCAACTACGGACGCGGGGTTGAGACAGGCAGACCGCAGCCGAACACGAGGTCAAGAACGTGCAGATAGGATCAGCGATGACCTTTGTGGTAAGCTGATGGGATGTGCTGTGGAGCCTGATGAACTATTTAGCAAAGCAGGCTGTCAAAGTGGGCAGAGCAGTGGTCGACTTCAACCCCAGTCCGCCATATCTGCTCTGGTAAGCGCAGACGCCCATGCCCTTCCTTCGTGGGGCTCATGTGGGGCGCAGGGAGAGGATTCCAACAAGGAAAACATCCGGGCGTGGCTGATGATCGTTGAGGCGGAAGAAATTGCGGTTGGTAACAAGCTGCAGGACATCGTCAGAGGTGCAGGCCCGAATCTCCGTCACCGCCATCATGGTGGCATCGCTGTCGCCACAATCGTATTCTCAACAAACGGCACAACGGGTGTAAAGGCGACTGTGGGCAACTTTGCGAGAGGAGCGATGGACGGAGGTTGATTCGGGAGTGATGGAAGTTAGAATAAGGTTAAGACAATGACAGCGATCAAGCGCTCGGGAGGTTGCAGCGGACCTTTTCCGCGAGCCTCAGGTCCTCGCCAACCCCCAGGGGTCCTGCCGACCACACTCGACTTCCACCACTTTCGCACAATGACGGGAGGGTTCTCCATGTCCACCGTAGCTGTCGAAGGATCAAGCCGCCTGATACCGCTTTCGAAAGGCAGAAAGTTCTACCATCATCTCGGTTTTTTTTTTTTTTTTTTTTTTTTTTTTTCAGCTCGTCTAGACCCTAGACCAATGCCCCGGCTTCTCCCGACAAGCCTCAAATCCTCTTCTCATCAACCACAGCCCCTATGCGTTGACGTAGCAATCTCACGAAATGGGCTGATGATTATCACCATCATTCCTTCCATACTGGTATTGTTGAATCATTCAAGCATAGAATCTACGATTTGCGCATACTCAGACCATTCTGTTGGTGCTGGAATCTTGCGATATCTTGTTTCCAGTACTCACACAGCATGATAAATCTACGTTGAAAGCAGAATCTCATAAAGTACCTAAACTGAGTGGCAAATATCACAGCTCACCTACTACTCAAACACAATCAGCACTCAAAGCTACGAAAGACTCCACGCGTGTATACCACAGGTCGTTTCGCGTCGCATGATCGATATTATGGCTCTGTGCGAGTGCATATCACGTTGCACTTACTGATACAGCGGATTTTCGACCTCAGCTGCCTGATCATCACAAACACCGGCTTTTCTCTAGACGAACAGAGACACTCTGCAGTTAAGCCTGCAAGCTTTGAAGACCCTGGCAAGAGAAACCCGGCTAAAGTGTTTTCTAAGCGGTCTCTGCACTTTGCGATTGCTTGTCTAAATTGATTTCTATCGTTTTAAGAATCGGCACATAATAAAGAAAGAACTCGCCGTCATTAGCGTGCAAAATTCAAAAATAGCATCATCGAACAACACTGCAGCAGTCACACAGAAAGAGGAGGGGGGAGAAGATCTGCTCAAGATCCTGAAACCACAGCTCGTCGACCCAGAGAAGGCTCCCAGGAAGTGTAGATGTTGGGTGATATGGTAACATTTATGTCGACTGTGGAATCACAGCTGTGAGTTATTGTTCCAAGAACGCTGGCTGGCGGTCGTTTTTTACCTAGGAAACTCTAGAAATCACGGGCTCAACACGTTTACACGAGCTTCGTGGCTCGTGGTTATCATGTGCGCACACTGACCTCACCTATATGTCTCTCCCGCTACAGCTGGACAGAAGAGTTACACGCGGTGCGAGTCACGAATCTCTACGCTCTAGTCGCGGCGGCTAGCGCTGCACAGGGCTATTAAAGTAATTAAGTCCGGGGCTCACCCATCATTAATCCAGAGCACCGCCGTGCCGCAGTCAGGATAGCTACAAGGAGCTTTCCTGAACGGGCACAATGTCCTTTCTTTGCGGTTGTCGCTTGCCGATGTCAGCTCCCGATTTCTAGACTTATTCTTCGTTTGGATCAAGACTTCATCGCATCTGATCTTTCGCCACAACTTTATGGGTTGATGGCGCACAACACGATGACATCTAATGAGACCACCATCACTGAGGGAAGAAAGTTCACAACAGACTAAGTACATGCCATGTCGGTCAGTGGCTGTTTCCTAACAGACAAAGTGAAGTCTTACAGTTGAACTGCAAAAGAAGAAGGCGAAGTGACGATGCAATCGTGCAATCGCAAGCGGAGAGCACAGTCGAAACGGAGCAACACTACACACAGAAGAAGAAATGCAAACAGCCGCACAGCAGCGTCCCATGCGTGCTCTCCAATCATGCACCTAACCCTCCTTCTCGACACCAGCGTTACCTTCATCCACCTCAACCTCCGCACCCCGCACTACCCATGAATGAACTCCTTCAAAATAGGACCATAATTCTTCCACGCAATACCATCCGGCGGCTCAAAATCAAACTTGTAATTCGTATTCTTCCACCACCTGCCCTTCGCCCACCATAGCGCCCCAATCCACACATCCGAATTCTGCTCCATGAAGCGCAAACCGCCGCGGATAGCGTCATAGCAAGTCGGGTTGGCGCCGCCGGCAAACTCGCCAATAATGCCCTTCTTCTTGTTTGCGCGCAGCCAGTCGGTTGCGGCATTGAGGCGCTCCGCCATGATGGTGCCGCTGACGCACTGATCCGAATTGCCCGACCCGTCCTGGTCGCTGTATTGGTGCATTTGGTACACGATGCGCGAGGGATCGCCTGGGTGCGCAGGGTCGATGAAGCCGCCCATTGTGTCGCTGTTGCCGCCTAGCTTTACCCATTTCCAGGCGCCGGTCCAGCTGTGGTGCTCAGTCAGTATTTTGGCGATGTTGGTTGTTGAGGCACTTACTCATTGCCCTCGACCGTAATCATTTGGTCTACGGCGCCAGCCTCGCGGATGCCGTCAATCGCGGCCTGATTGAGCCTGACAACAAGCTGCTGATCCATTTCCTTGTACTCATTGTTCGTATCAAACGCAACCAGCTTGTTATCCTTGAATAGCGTGGCAGCCGTCGTCCACCACATCTTGAAGCCCTCGACGTCAGTGATGACCTGCTGCTGCTTAAAGCGGCCATAATTGTGCGCCGAAATCATGGTAACAACACCCTTCCCAGTCAGAAAATCAACGGTAGCCTTCAAGTCTCGCGAGTACGCCTCGTCGAGTTGGCCTCGCAGATCAGGGATGAGACGCTCCATGAGGATATTGACGCGGAACATGTTCATGCCGTAGTCGATGACGGTCTGCATCGTGTTCGGGTCAGGCCAGACGTAGTCCTTGCCCAGCTGCCCGGGGACGTTGCCCTCGCCGAATTCGGGGCCGGCTTCGTTGACGCCGATGTATTGCAGTTTGCCTAGCGACCGCCCATTGCCCGGTAGCGGTGGCTGCGTTGGCGGAGAAGGCTTCTGCGATGATGGTGGCGGACTCTGGTTCCATCTCCTGACAGCCTTCTGCTGTTGTCCATACTTGTCATGCGGAGCTGCGAGCGCAAAGCCAGCCGCGCTGGCGGCGACAAGGAACGACAAGAAACGCATGGTAAGGAGCGTATGAAATGAATCTTGAATGAGAGACTTTGGTAATTGGTGGAAGACCTTGTGTTAACGCTTGGCTTATATGTGCCACGAAAAGCGCTTTTCGCACGGCAAAAGTGGGTGTGCACGCCTGCCAGTAAATTAGACCATGGGAAACACCTCTCACATAGCCACTTCGATTCAGGTAACAACATCCGCAGCTGGGATGCAAGTGTCGCGGCAATTCATGGTTGGGGACTGGTCCCTTGCGCGTCAACGTCATGGGCACAAGTGGCCACCAGCTGCTTCTGCCTGCGGCGTGATTCGTCCCGCTGTTTTAGTCAACATTTGAATTCTGAGTGCAAGTCCCGGGTCGTTGAATTCAATAAGAATGGCTGGTTCTTGGAAATTGAATTCCCTCGATGGCGAAGGCGTGTTTGAAACGCAGTCGCGGAGGAGGAAAGCTGGACGTCAAAATTGGCAGCAGTGGGGGTACAGTACAACAGACTGGGATCCGTTGACAACCGAATTCAGGCGGTTGTTTTGAAATGACGGTCCGCCACCACTCCAAATGATCCTCATCACGCGCAAGAGGCCGCTTCATTCAGGCCCGGACGGCGACATAGGATTCTTGAGATACCAACCTAGTCAATCTGATCAAGTGAGCGCGGTCTTGGAGACCGCGATGTCTATGTTGGAGAATTTGGTCGTCGAGAAACTGCCCTTTAAAACCGATCAGATGGGCTTTGAGTTATAGTCGTGCTGGTGTTGCACTGCGGAAGCATGTCCATTACAGTAGGACCAGGGAAAAAGGAAACCTTGTTGGCAAAACGGGCGCTGGTTGAGACGAAAGGGCCGCGCTGCTTATGGTTGGCCGGGCCGTCGCTGAAACTTCATCACGGGTAAATTTGACCAATGAAGGAACAAAAATGTACGCTAATGATCGTGATAGGAGGCTCTCAGCGAGCTCCGACACGAGCCTCAGGAACAAGGTTAAGTTAAAGCGGGAAGAGAACGTTTTTGGGTTGAGAAGCATCTTGTCGTTGATGTGTATGTAGTCCGACTGGATCGTGCGAGTGGGGTCAAGTCACAGTTGGTTCGGTGATTTACCCCCAAAAGACATTTGAAGTGAATGAAGTTTGAAAGTCAGAGGGAGCCAGACTGACTGGAGCTCCACATTGATTTGTCGTGGTATCTCAGCTACAACTACCTCAAACCCTACCGAATGACCCGGTTGAAGGGCATTGGCGCTGTCTTTATGCTCTTGCCTGTCTAAGTCAGAGCCTAAAACTTGAAAAAGAAGATTGTTCTCGCATCACCCAAAACCCAGCAGCGGATGTTGAACGCTGCTTTTTTGCCCCGCAGACCATCTCCGAATCCTAATCAAGTTCCCCGGAACGCCGTACAATCGTAGATCTCTCATGTTGAATTCATTAAAACGCCAATGTTGAATGTCTTCCCCGTCTTCGACATTGGGTCATATCATGCCTGTTGAAAAGACTTTTGATATCGTAACACATGAAAAGTCCAGCTTGGAGTTGATCAAGCTGGTGCAGCTATGTTGATGAAGCTGACTTAAGGGTACTTTTGGCGGTAGAACTTGGCAGCCTTGACCAGGTTGGTCAGCGCGGCCTTGGTCTCTGGCCAATGACGAGTCTTCAGACCGCAGTCAGGGTTGATCCAGAGCTGCTCGGGCTTGAGGTAGGCAAGCATCTCGTCGACGCGGTCCTTGATCTCCTGCTCGCTGGGAACACGAGGCGAGTGGATGTCGTAGACACCGGGGCCGATGTGACGGGGGTAAGCCTTGTCGACAAAGACCTTGAGCAGCTTGGCGTCAGACTTGCTGTTCTCGATGGAAAGGACGTCAGCGTCGAGGGCGGCAATGGCGTGGAAGAAGTCCTGGAACTCGGAGTAGCAGAAGTGGGAGTGGATCTGAGTCGAGTCCTCAACACCGGCGGTGGAGAGTTTGAAGGAGTCAACAGCCCACTGGAGGTAGGCGTCACGCTCCTTGCCAGTGCGGAGGGGCAGACCCTCGCGGAGGGCAGGCTCGTCGACTTGGATGACAAAGATGCCAGCCTTCTCGAGGTCAACAACCTCGTCGCGGAGGGCCAGGGCAAGCTGCTGAGCCTGGACGGACTGGTGGACATCGTCACGGGGGAAAGACCACCTCAAGCAGGTAATGGGGCCAGTGAGCATACCCTTCATGGGCTTCTTAGAGTGCTCGGCAGCGTACTTGGACTCCTTGACGGTCATGGGGGCAGGACGCGAAATGTCCCCGACGATGATCGGGGGACGGACGCAGCGGGAGCCGTAGCTCTGGACCCAGGCGTGGGTGGTGAAGACGTAGCCGTCGAGGCGCTCGCCAAAGTACTGAACCATGTCGTTACGCTCGGGCTCACCATGGACAAGGACGTCGAGGTCAAGCTCCTCCTGGATCTTGATGACCTCGTCAATCTCCTTCTCAATAAACTTCTCGTACTCGGCAGCGGTGATTTCACCCTTGGTGAATCTGTTGCGCTGGATACGGATCTCCTTGGTTTGGGGGAAGGAACCAATGGTGGTGGTGGGGAACTTGGGGAGGTTGAGGTGGATCTTTTGCTGAGCGTAGCGGGTAGGGAACTCAGACTTCCGGTTATGCATCTCAGGGGTGACCTTGGACTGGCGGTCCTTGACATGGGGGTTGTTGGTGCGAGCGGAAGAGGCGCGAGCCTGCATCGACTTGGCGTTGGCCTCAAGCTGGGCGCTGACAGAGGCAGGGCCCTCGGTGACGGCCTTGGCGATGACGGCGACCTCGACGGCCTTCTCAGAGGCAAAGGAGAACCAATCGCGAACCTCCTCGGGAAGCTTCTTCTCGCTGGCAAGGGTGTGGGGGGTGTGGAGGAGGGAGCTGGAAGTGGCAACAAGGACACGGTCCTTGCCGAGCTTCTGGATGGCAGTCTCAACGACGTCAATGGCCTTCTTGAAGTTGGTCTTCCAAATGTTGCGGCCGTCGACAACACCAGCAGAGAGGACCTGCTTGGGGCCAAGCTTTTCGATGACGGGGAGGAGCTGCTCAGGGTTGCGGACGAGGTCGACGTGGAGGCCGTAGAGATGGCTCACGTTGGCGACAACGTCAAAGTTGTGTACAATGTCACCAAAGTAGGTGGTGAAGACCAAGTTGGGGATGTTGGAGCCCGAGAGCTTCTCGTAGGCGGGCTTGAAGGCAGCCTTGATCTCGGGCTGGAGGTCGAAGACGAGGACAGGCTCGTCAATCTGGACGGTCTCGGCACCAGCCTTCTTCAGGGCCTCGAGCAGCTCGATGTAGACGGGCAGAAGCTTCTCGAGAAGAGAGATGGGCTGGACGCTCTGGCCACGGTCCGCCTTGCCGAGGGCAAGGAAGGAGACGGGACCGAGGATGACGGGACGGGTGGTGATGCCAGCCTCCTTGGCCTCAAGGAATTCGGCGACGGGCTTGGGGTTGGCGGCGAGCTTGAAGGTCTGGTTGTCCTGGAGGGTGGGCTTGACATAGTGGTAGTTGGAGTCAAACCATTTGACCATTTCCTGTTCACCACCGTCAGATCTGTAGCTTATCCCGCCTTGCCAATGTTATCCTTACCAAACTAGGAACGTCGATGCCATTCTTCTGGTGACCACGACCCATGGCGAAGTACTCGTCAATGGGAGCGAGGCCGTGCTTGGAGTAACGCTCGGGGACAGCCTGCAATGGATGGGTCAGCGAAAAAGCTTTGATGCGGGGGGCTTGACCAAAGCTTACGTTGAACATCTGGATGTGGTCGAGGACGTGGTCGTAGAAGGCAAAGTCATTGCTGGGAATGATATCGACGCCGGCATCCTTCTGGATTTTCCAGTGGGCAAGACGCAGCCTCTTGCCCTCGGCGAGGACGTCGTCGCGAGAGATCTTGCCGGCCCAGTAGGCCTCGTTGGCCTTCTTCAGGTCGCGGTTCTCACCCATGCGGGGAAAACCGAGCACAGCAGACTGCACCATGGTTGCTGATGTGTGAGAAGAGGATGGAAGGGGGTTATAAAGGGGAGTGATAGAGAAGGCCTCTATCGACTTGGAAGGAGGGGAATTGAGGAGGGAGAAGAGGAATGGAGGGAGAGGGAGGATGGAGGAGGGGCGGTGGGCGGGAGGAAAAATATACTCTGGCGCCCCGCCGCTCGCCAGATGGCCTGTGGGCTTGAACAATCGCTAGCGCCGAATGCGTCGCTGGCGTGCTCGCCCGCCGACGGTCGGCGACAAACGGCGTGCATCGTGTCGGCGGGTAGCATCGCGAGAGGAGGCATCTTGGATAGCGCACGGAGGAAGTTTATAGGGTTTTATACCTCTGCCAAACAGAGCCCCGCGCTCGAATCTGGGGTAGTCACCTTGATGGAGCCAACCCGCGCGCCCAAGGCGATCCTCGGCAGTCAAACATCGGCATTGAGCTCCTGCTCGCCAACAGGGAGCATACAAACGTCTGCTTCTTGTCGACCGACTGCATCGCTTTCACGTCGTCGTCGTCGCAGTTGATGATGGGAAACCTTAGCTTACGGTCGACGACGGCCTCGAAGCCGACATGGAGAAACGTGCCGACTTTGGCTCGGACAATGTCGCCGAAGCATTGAAAATGTCCGACTGCTCTCGGCTGCGTGCAGACCGGGTCGAACTTGGATAACATATATATTTGCACAAGGCGTGGACATGAACTTAGGAGCTTGCTTCTGTTGTGAGTGGATGCAGTGCTAATGTATTACTTTGACTCTGTACCGAAACAAGGGAAGGTTCGAGGCAAGCTTAACCAGAGCTGGAATTGCGTGTATGCATGCGCATGCATGCACGCACGCACGCACGCACAGGTTGTTGCCATTCAATGTCACCGGTACTTTGATGTTCAGGTGAAGGTCATCAAATTGCTTAGGGCTGCCGATGAGGTGAGCGGAAGCGCGTTGCCGCTCCGCATTTGCGACGTCGTCGGGCGGCAACTTTTTACCCTTGCGTGGCCCCAACCTTTTCCATTCACTCTCGCTCCATCACCACAATATCAAGCCCAGGTCATTATTGTTCATCGCAAAGACATGCCCAAAGTTCCAAAGGAACCCAAGGAGTCTAAGGACTCGAAGGAGCGGCATGCCCCCCACGACATTGCCACTCGCGTCCATGCCCTTGCTCTCAAGGTCAACGGCTTCACGGACAAAGAGATCCTCGACCAGACCGGAGTCGCCAGTCGGACCATCCGTCACATCTACAGTCGCGCCCGCAAGCGCGGCTTTGATCCGGACAAGTCCAAGCGCATCGAGCTCAAGTTCATTGAAGACGGCAAGCGAACCGGTCGTCCGCGCAAGGACGCCAATGTTGGCAAGCCCACCGACCTGCAGCCTCAGGTCGACGCCAACGCCTCCGACGTCGACCAGCCCTCGCAACTCTCTCCGCTTGATGGCACCAGCAACCATCACCAGCCGCAGCCGTCGCATCCTCCGCCTCCTCCTCAACCTCAACCTCAGCCCCAGTCCGTCGACGACCATGCACATCAACACCAGCATTCCCATTCGCATCAGCACCAGCATCACCATCCTCACACCGAGCAGCATCCGTTGATGGAGCCGGCCCTGCAGCAACCGCTCCAGCCAATGGCCCCGCACCACCACCACCACCACCACCAGCCCAAGTACTTGGAGACCGACCCAACGGCTCACCAGCTAGATCATCATCCCTGGGATCCGCCGCCCCAGCATGCTGCAGCTATGCATTCACTGGACCTAGAGGCTCAGCTTCGCGATGGCTTGCGTGCGCAATTGAACCCCCAGCACCCCGTCATAATTGGCGAAGCTGCTGTCGACCCCTCGCTGCGCGGTCACGACGTGCCGGTGTACCAGCCGCCGAACGCTCCGTGACCTCATCACCGCCCGGCCCGTGCGCCCAACAGCATCGACCTCTGAGGCAGTACATCGCCAATGTCTCAGACCACCATCTACTTTACAGTCCCCTTCCCACGCGGACATGGCTTCTCGCGTGGCTTCGGCGCGCGCTGTACTTACCAAGCTGGGGTTGGCTCTGCGCGACTTCAACTTGTCGCCCTCGGCTTTTCGCATTGTTCACACCATTAACCCCACCGAACACTCTCCCAAGACTCTCTACATCCTCGATTCGTCGTTCAACCCACCGTCTGTCGCTCACATGTCTCTCGCAACCTCTGCCCTCAGGTGGCCAGACTCGAAGAATCCAGAACCTCACCGCTTGTTGCTCCTCTTCAGTACTCACAATGCCGATAAAGCGCCCAGCCCCGCTAGCTTCGAGGACAGGCTCGCCATGATGACGCTTTTCGCCGAAGACCTGCAGTTTGAGATTCAAAAGACATCAAAGCGGACCGCTTCGCACTGGAGCGACATCTCCATCGACATTGGGCTCACGAAAGCTCCATACTACACCGACAAAACTGCTGCAATCACTGCTGCGCAGCCGAACCCTTACCCCAGTAATCCTACCCATGTGCATTTGATCGGATTCGACACGGTAACCCGTCTTCTCGCATCCAAGTATTACCCCGCCCATAAACCGCCTCTGTCCGCCTTGTCGTCTTATTTTGAAGCTGGTCACAAAATTCTTGTCACGATAAGGCCTTCGGATCCCAAAGACGCGAGCTCCGCCGCCTTCGGTACCACGGATCAACAAGTCAAATATCTTGAAGGGCTGGTAAATGGCAGTCTGGAAGGGGAAGGTTTCAAACGAGAATGGGCTGGTCAAATCAGCCACCTCATCGGGCAAGAAGGCATTGGCGTTAGCTCTTCCAGGATACGGAAGGCGGCTCAGGAACAAGGATGGAGCGAGTTGCAAAAGCTATGCTCGCCTGGGGTTGCGGAGTGGGTCAAGGAAATGGGATTGTATGGCCAACAACCGAAGACCTCGTAGCCATGTTAAAAAATGTATCAAACATACACATCGTATGCACAACGACTGCATCCAATGAAAGCTCACTCCCTTTCGACCGCCCACCATGGGCTGGATTCTATTGGCAAGTTCAGCTGTGCAAGTAGAAGCTGCTACTTGCTTGAACTCGTGCTCGCCTAAGCGCATGGCAACCACCACCCCTCATGGGCCTCGTGGAACTCACCTGCCGACTACCAGAAAAGGGAATGGCGAGATTTTAACTTCCATAAGTGAAGCCAGGACTTGGGATCCTCCCATCGTCGACACCTCAGCATCCACACCAGGGAGTCCTGTCCTGGACTCGAGTCGAATCGAACGTGCTCCGGCGTTTTCGACACTGCTGAAGTTGGATCAAATTCTGCTTCGAGATTGGCTTCTTTCGGTGCATGCACAGTACACGTCCTCTGAAGTCCCCTCCAAGACATTATCCAACTCTTTCATTCCGCCTATTCTCAGGCGACAATGTCACCACCACCGTCTGCATCCGCAGCGGCGGATGCTCTGTGTTGTACCACAGAAGACCAGCGTTCGATGGATAGCGAGCCGGAAACTCCCCGGCCTACTGCCTCAAATGCTCGCCAACAAGTGGAAGACCCCACCTCGCCACGCCCTAAAATTCAGACATCCCAAATCCAGCAGCCAAGGTCGCACTTATCACAGCTGGCAGGGTCCCATGAAAACAATGACTCGTCATGTCTGGACCCGTTGATCCACGCTGATGGAGCAGATGCCATTGCAGAAATCTTTGCCAACGCGGAGGTCAGCACAGAGCTTGAGTCTGTTCCTCCGAACAACGCCACAGACCCTCCGACTGCAGAACCCTCGCCTGCTGAACGCACATCTAAGAAGCAGAAGCGGGTAGCTGCCAAAGCTACCAGCATGCTTTTCCTGCGACACCATATGCGCAGCGCTGAGCCCGATGACAGTGATGAGCTAGCTTCCAGGAGAAACGACAGGACAGAAGACGCAATATCTGGCGACGAAACGATGCGCACTGGCAGGAGTAAAGAGCGGGGCAAGGCGTGGGGCAAAGTCAAGCGGTTGACGCGAGACCTGAGCCGCAGCAGTATGAACTTGCTCATGCACAAGAAGGCCGGAGATGAAACGGACAAGGAAGAAAGCGACAAGCCCAAAAAGAAGCGGGCAAAGTTGAAGAAGGAGTGCAGCTCCAGCGACAGCGGCAGTGGCCCAGGTCTGTCCGCAGCTCCGGGTGCTAACGGTGCTGGGACGGAGCTTCATGTCTTGGTCGAGACTTCGGTTGAGGTTTTGGTGCATCCAAATGCCGAGGCAGGAGATACTGGACACCAACCGAGCCATGATTGTCGCGAATCAAAAAAGGAAGAACGCTTTTATAGCCCGACGGCATTGGATTATCATTACGACAGCGATGCAACAAGTCTGCCCGAGATCAGAGACAGCGTTGTCGAGAGACTGACGCGAGCAATCACGCAAGAAGGAACCCAGGAGGAAAAGGAGAGCTTGGTGACGAAAGAGAGACCCAGCGTCGAGGACAAGGCGTTGGTTGGAGAAAGTGGCAAGACACCGGGAGAATCGAACTTCAAGTGAGTATTCTTGACCTTCTCGCGGATGTCTTAAACGCGACACTCTAGAACAAGGTCAGTAAACCAAGCATGCTAACAACGCCCTCTCTTCCAGTATTAACCCATTTGAGCTTGCTCTTCCTCGATCTCTCACCTTTTCAGACTTGCGTGACCGTCTCAGCGGCGTCAGACTGAGCTTCTCCGACGATTCGCGCCCGTCAGACCCTTCAACTGGCTCAACCACGTCGAGTGGCGGCATTGCCTCGAACGCTGCATTCCTGAAAGCAATGCAGACGCATATGGTCAATGAATACGTCGCACCGGCGATGCAACAGGGCGCGTCGGCTGAGATTGAGAATGACTCGAATGACCCAGGTTTGTGGACATCACACTCGACTTCTCGCTTCGAACGATCTTTCCCTCATTCTTTTCTTCAGAGGCAGTGAAGAACCATTGTTGATTTGCTACTGACACCGTATCAGAGAAGCGGAGTTCTTCCGATATCGCGTCCCCCTATTGCGATCAATTTCGCAAAGCCGTCGACCAAAAATTAGCAGATTTATCTGCTGCTTCTCGTTTTGACAGCATTGCCTCACCCCAAAACAACTCGTTCTCCGGCCAGCGCCATGTCGGTTCCAATCCCTACAAAGTCGACCCGGTCCAACCGTTTCCAAGCCAGGGAAGAACGCAAAACTCGATATTGCAACCACCAAAGGAGAATCAGCGCGATGGTGACGCTGCGAGCGTCCACTTGCACCTCATGCACATTAGCCGGCATCTTCGTAGCGACTCATCGACGAGTAGCACGACGGACTTGCACAGATCAGTCAAGGACGGTAGTGAGAGGGCCGGACCGCCAAGTGAGAGACACAGCGCAGTGAACAAGTACGTCTCTGAAGGGCAGAATGGCAAAAGAGAACGTGAAACGAATTCGTATCCCTTCCGGCGCCTTGCCCACCACAATGCGAGCAGTGCCAGTAATTTGCAGGCCCAGAAGCCACCCACGGCGATGGATGACAGTCAGCAGCAACAAAGCCTCGCAAACGACAGCTCAAGTGCCCAAGGCCATGCTGAAGTCGGACTTGGCACTCCCATGTTCCCCGATCTGAGAGACGTGGCGCAATTGCTGCCTCCGCCGGTTCCACCTTCACGAGTGCGAGGCGAACGCCGCACGTCGACGTCTTCGTCGACCAACGCCAGCGCCCTGACGGGATTCAACAGCTCCAGAGTCCCGCCGGCTTGGGGCCATGTTCTCAGCAACGTGCCAACACATGCCAACTCCACGGCCATGCACAGTCGCCAGGCCAGCGGTGGAAACGCCAGTCGGTACGCTGGGTCGTCCGTTTACTCCAGCCGCTACGGCGGCGCCACGGGTTCGGGCGTTTGCTTTGGCCTCGGCGCTCATAGCGGCCTTGGGACGAGTGGCAAGGCGTACGAACCGAGTAGCGTGTACTCGACGCGCGCGAATAGCCCAAGTCTGTCGGGCAGCTTGAGCGGTGCGGGCACGGGCAGTGGAACGCCGCAGCCGAGCGTCTTTAGCGGTGTTGCGGAGATTGCTACTGGGACTGGCAGCCAGAGCGGTAGCGGTATGAAGAAGAGTGGGTACGAGATTTTCGAGATGCCCCAGGATTTGGATGAGAGCGAGGAGGAGGCAAAAGACGAACAGACTGCCGTTGAAGGCATCAATGGCGGAGACAGTGGCATGCCAGGCGCGTATCCGCCAACACCAGGCCCGTTTGACGGCATCGAAGCGGAGGTCAAGGCATCCGACCCGCCAGATGATATCTTAGGCGTTGACGACAAAGGGCAAAAGCAAGAGGGTAGATGTGAAAGCCCAAGCGAGAACAGCGTGTACGAGACGCCAGACACCACCGCCGTCGATCTACAAGATCCGCCCCCTGAGACTGCTCCGTCACCTACGGCCATCATGATACAATGCCCTCAATCGCCTCCAGCAGGCGAGCGGACGCCTCTACAACCCAAGAGCGCCAAGAAGAACCGCTCGGCCATGAATCTACTCGGCCTACAAAATGCGCTCAAGCCTTCGCTCGAGCACCACGAATCGCGCCGCAAGTCTGTCGGCGCCAAATTGAGCGGCCTCAATATTTTCCGCAGCAAGACCATGTCAAACCTGCGCCGCGCTGCCTCGATAGCCCGCGCCGGGACTCAGGAGACCAAGGAGGACTTGGAGAAGACGCCTCTTGCACAATGTGAGGACAAGTTTGACGACTCTGAAGCCACGGACACCAAGGACTTGGCACTCGATGGTCCCACTGACCGCCGCGGCTCCTCTGGTACACAGGCCCTGCGATACGGCGTCGAACGTCATGATCGGGGTCAAGAATACGACGACTACGATGATGATGAACGCCGCCACCATAGTCATCACCACCATCACCATCGCCACGGCTCAGGTCCTCGAGACTCCGATCCCGTGGAGGACCGCAAGCCCGGACGCTTGTCTCGCGCTCTGGCAATCCGCGACTCGCTAAGCCCGACATCTGGATCGGCTAGTCAAGCGGCAATGTGGGAGAAGGCGCTGAAAGCGCATCGCGAAGAGAGGAGCGCTCTTTTCCTGAGCCCAGATAAAGGCGGTAAAGCCAAGGCGCAAAGCTTATTCCGTGAACGCAGCGGCAGCGGCTCTGCGTTGAGGGAAAATGCGATTGACGAGAAGCAAGATGGTCAGAAGAGACCTAGGAGCGCCGAGCCGAACTCGGATGCATGGAGCGGGTTTGGCGGATTCGGTGAGAGAGGAGAGAGTTCCCAGGCCGGGGCCAGGTTCCGGCGATCAGAGACGGTCTTGCTGGATCCATTGGATACTGGCCGTCGCAAGTCAAAAGCGTCGCTGCAGGCTCCTCCCAGCGGCACAAAGGACAAGAGCGGATTCTTGGGAGACGATCTGAAGACCGGTCATGTCCCTGAATCGGCTTCAATCTCGCCTTGCACGTCGCCCACTCCTACCCCTGATGACGAACCACCTCTTGATCTGGCGGGGACTTGGGACGAAGCCGAAGTCGACATGAACTTGGGCGACCTAGGCGCGTGGAGCCGTTACCCTTCACACACGCGCGAGTTGCGAAACAACAGCGCAGGCCACGCTGACGAGGTGCACGCGCGGGACTTCGCATATGAGATCCGACTCTCCGAAATAGCAGAATCAGAGGACGGCGGTGGCGAGACGGGCACCGGCAACAAACCGTCTCGCTCACCCACTGGCTATAAGCGTGTCAGCACATTGGGATCGGCCAGCTTCAAGCGGCGCGGCAAGAACAAGTCGCGCAGCAGTTTGCCCAAGAGCAAGAGCATGACTTTCGGCCGCAGCTTTTTGAAGCACTACATTGGCCTGTTTCGCAGCCAGAGCGAAGAATTTCGTCGCCATGGCCACGGGCACCGCAGCAGCATCGCAGAGGGTGGCATCTTGGAGCAACCTGAGCTGGAGATTTTGCCACCTGTTTGGAGTTCGGCTCCTATTGTGCTGGAGCCAGCGCCGAGGGAGAGCGCAGAGGTTGAGGCGGGAACGGCCACCAAAGGTGGTGATGGAGCTGGGGATGAGAGGGAGCAAGATGTGGAAGGACACGTGGGATCTCAGGATGAGAACAAAGGCAAGCAATCACTCCAGGAGGCACGCGCGATTGGAGATGGAGAGAAGGAGAATGCAGCGCAGGACTATTCACGGGATGAGTCTGAGAATAAGCTCGACACGAAACTCGAATTCGAGGTCCCAGAAACGTCGCACAAGCTGTCGCGGTCGGAGCGGATGACGGGCTCTTCTGATGCTAGCTGGAAAGCGGATGCCAGGCTTTGGAGCAAGCTGTGCAACTCTGACAGCATGAGCCCACTCGGGCTATCAGAGGAAAGTCTGCTTGAGCAGAGAGCCTACCCCTACGACCGCAAGGCAGAGCGGTCGTCTGAATGGCAGAGAAACGTACGGTTCTGGACACGTCTCGCAGACCGCAGTCAGGAGTTCAACGCCGCAGTCCAACACGACGCATCGGTCTCACATTTCCTAGACGCAAACCTGGATCCCAACGACGCAGTCGACTTGGTGAATGACGTGCAGGACCCTTCCAAGTACGCAAACCGGTCGCCTTCGCCGCTCCCACGTACCTCGGAGGAGTGGCGCAACGACGCCCGCCTCTTCTCCCAAATGTACGAGTCGTGCGTTGGCCTGCCGCAGTTTGGCAGCACTGAAGACATCAACGCCAACGGCAGAGCGAACAAGATTGGCGAGCAGCGTCGCCACCAACAAAGCAAAGACAATAGCGCATCTAGTCTTCGGGCGTCGAGCGCAGGCGTCATCGATGGCCTTATCACTGGCCGCGAAAATGCGCACCCGGCTGGCGCCGCCAGGTGGAGGACCTTGTCGGGAGGCGACGCTGGCGCTTACAGCGGTGCTCATGGCGGACACTTGAAGAATGAGAGTGCCATCAGTATGGCGAGCCTGAGGAGATCGACATGGGATATGATGAAGGTGTTGGACTAGGTTAGGTTTTATCTTTTTTTTTTTTTTTTTCTTTTTTTTTAAGGGGATGCGATGGTGAGAGGTGAGACAATTGGCATGGCAGTTGTTGCTATTGCTATGCGGGATTCTGCAATTGCTTTTGGTAGTGGAGACCTGGTCGGTGCTTGAGGCTTTCGGTGCATTTGTACACGGAGAAATGGATAAGATGTCGCATCTCAGAGAAGTGAAGTTGGACTGTGATGTCAGATGTGGTTGATTGCTAGGATTCCAGCCAATCAGCGTCTGTCTTTATGGATTGGTTTCGGCGGCATGGGTCGCTGCCGCTCGCCGCATCTGGGGGTGTCCTAGCGTCGACCTCCACCCACACCACACCACCACTGCAGACATCACGGTCATCAAACTATCCCTCCCGGGTTCATATCGCAATCATGTCAAAGCCAGCGCAAGCCGCTAGCAAGTTCAAAGTACGCCCTAGCCTCCAGATCCTAATGCCCAATCTCCGTCCACAGCCTCACTGTCGCCGCCTCGGCCGGCTTCACGATGATCCTCCACACGCTCCCCCACGAATTGGCCGCGCCTCCACCGACGACTGACCCAACGCCTCCATGGCCGACAGAAATATACGGCTCAACCGACGGGTGTGTGGCGCCTCATCAACCGCTTCCTCGCCATAGACCCCAACCGCAGCACGGGCGTGCCGCTGAACTCACAATTCCGCAACCCGCCGCCGGGAGCCAACGACCCCAACGCCTACGACGACCCCGTCACCATCCCCGCCGGCGACATTGCCGAGAACCCGTACTGGAAGCGCGACCTGCGGCGCCGGTACCCGCGGCTCAGCGCCGTCAGGCAGGCCGATGTCGTCGGCCTCCTGGCCGTTGGCAGCAAGCAGCAGGGGAAGGTTGAGCTGATTGGCGAGGCTGGCAAGAACAAGCTCGTTGCTGTCAAGGACGAAGGCGAGAAGGGCGGTCTTGCTGTTTACTTGGAGAAGGAGAAGAGTGCGGCTGCTAGCGTTTTGGGACCGAATGGCTTGCCCCCTCTTCCGAGCGGTCTGCATCGCACGGGAACTTTTGGTGAGAAGAAGTATGACTTGTCAAAGGAGCAGAGCTACGAGGGAAAGTAAGTATCGCATTTGCTTGGCGTGGGGTTTTCGCGGTGGTGGTGGATGATGGCTGACCATTCTTAGGTACTCCTGCCGTACGTTTGCTTGAGTGCGTGGCGCAAGGCTAGACCGCCTGCTGGCACGTAGACTGGGCAGACCTATGGCTGAAAGGCTTTTTATTGCGAGCGATTAGATCAAAGCGTGAATTCAATTTTTGCATCAGTGGCTTTTGACCGTGTGCTGTAGGCATGAAAAAATCAAGGTAACTTGAGTCCAGTCATTACCTCGTGGTTTAAGATCACGGAATTTCGCAAAGTGCAGTCGATCACTTCATACTCTACTCCTCTCTAGCGGTGCATTGTGGATGTAGGCAGCCTCCACCAGCTTCAGGGTCCAGTATGCTGGGTGGCGCAACTTCCTCTCTCAAACTTCGACTTTCCATCTCATCGCTGTCCCCACTCTACCGCAAGTCATGCCGCCACACCAAGAATCTCAAGAACCCAATGCGCTCGAGGTTATCTTCACCTGCGACGTTTGTCAAGCCAGCATCTCGGACCTCTATCGTAGCGACGACTCTGCGACCGACTTTCAAGATGGGCGCTCGAAGGGCTCTGACCGGCGCGTCACCAGCCTATGGCTCACGTCCTGCATGCACCTCACCTGCGGCAACCACCTTGAAGGCGGAGGTGAGTCTCGTCCTTGGTTTGCGTTCAATTGTTGCCTTCGTTGCTAATAGTACGTGACAAAGGCGCGCCATTCCACCCGCAAGGCGAGCATCCGCAAGCCCCTTGCCCTTTCTGCGTCACAAAAAACAAGGACGACAGACCCAGAAAATTGTACGCCGTCAGAGGCTGGGACAAAGGCTCCTACGACGCCGCTATTCCCGACGTCCTCTTTCAGGCGCCGCCGGTGCAGCTTGACGGCCAAGACATGAGGATGGAAGCGCTCAATGTGCGGCATGCCTCACCATTCATTGAAGCTCTTGCTCATGAGAACAGTTTCAATACCAATCCCTACTCCGCTACAGCACTGCTGTGCGCAGAAAATATCTCGTCGCAGAGGAATCGAAGCGCAAAGCCGCAGCGGTCGCAAAGGATTCACAGGCGCAACTTGACGCGCTTCTCGCAGAGAATAACGACTTGAAGTCGCGCGTGGCGGTCTTGGAGAAAGATGCAGCCGTTGCCGCGAAGTGGTCATCCAAAATGCCACAGATAACACACTATCTGAGCCTCTGGCCCAAAGCCATGGAGTCGGTCGAGACGTGCATGGCTCTAGTTGCGGTATGCTAATGAGAATCCAGTGAGATCGAAACACTTCGGAGGCAGCTGCAGCAGCTCGGATATGCGGTCCCCAGACATGACTATTCCATGAAGGCGAGACAGACCGCTAAGACTGGTGCAGTGAAAGAGCGGGCGGAGCAGCAAGGTTGGCTGTCCGGTAATGATCTCCAGAATTGCAACTCATTTTTGCGCAGATTTCTCCTCCACAGCGAGCTCCAACAGGAAGAGGAAACGCTCTCCGGCATCAAAGGGTGCCATGCCTCCGCCGACAGGGTTGCTTAGAAGTAACCACTATGATGTACCGATCGGATATCCGTCCAAAGACTACAGCGGTCGAAAATATGAACAGAACATCCAGACACGCCGCCAAACACAAGTCAGAAGTTACGAAAATGGGATTTGGAATCATCATGACCGCGAAGCTGCGGAGGTGAATTTGTTAGCCGCTAATTTAGGCCGTCAAACAGCTTTGGACGAAGAGTACACGATGAGCGGGGCCAATCTGCAAACATCGCCCCAAGTGACTCTCAGGCGAGAATCAAATCCGGCCGCACATAATCCACGTCGGCATCACAAGTCGGATGAATCAACTCACAGGCCCGCTTATTTGCAAGTTCCTGAAACCCCACGAATTGCAGCTCGAAAGCATAATTTGCAGACAGGTGGAAACTTCACATATCAAAATGGGGTTTCTGAACGACAATTCACTGAAGAGAACCCACAGCCTTCGCGATATTATGAACAAAACAACTCAGATATTCAGTCAATCGATCGGCCAGACATGCGAGGGGGCCAAAATTTCGTCCGACAGAGAGAGAACTTGCAACAAAATTCTTACAATCGTCGCCCCTTGGACAATCGAGAGGCCCTGCCTGGGTACACCACACCCTTGCCTGGAAGGATTCGGGCTCCTGGCAGTGTCCGCGCTTCAAAAAACGGATCTAGTCCTTTCTTCAAAAGAAACCACCATGAGACGAGCTCCACTATGCCAGGACTATCTGCAAATGCACGGATTGGATCGGTCAGTAAGGAGTTGCAGAACGTGCGGATGACGCCCGCTCAGCAAGGTTGGGACAAACCTCGCACTCTGAATGGTCTCTCTTTCATACAAGATCCACGTGGGACTTCAAACGAACCTCTTCTCTCGCACAGACAATCAAACGCTCACAACTCCAACTACGACACTTACAGCACGCAAGCTGGAACCGTCCGCCGAACAGAAGACGGCTTCTTCAAACGCCCAGAGCTCCCCCAACAACGTCTATCATCGTCGTACTTCCAAAACGCCCCGGCCCCAGCACCGCCCACGCAGCTGCCGTCCTCGCTCCAGCACGCCTCGCGAGCTCAGCTGCAACCACATCTACCACCAACCTCGCGCGACCCGCGCACCGTGCCACCACCGTCACCCGCTTTCGCAGACCATGAGGCGCTGCGCATCATACGGGGCTCTTCTTCGCGCAACGCTGCTGCCACGCCGTTCTTTTACCAAAATCAGATCTTTGACCGCGGCGGGGCTGAGAGGGCGGTGGCGAATCAAGCGCCCCCGCTGCAGATGGAGTCGAGAGGTCTTTTTTCATCCGTCGGTAGGCGGAGGAGCGTGAGGAGGTGATGATATTATGAGTTTTTGTCACTTCTTTTTGATGTCGACATGGGTAGCTTTTCTCTTGCTTGTACAACTGCATTCGGGGCTACCGTGGGCGGTAGATGGGGCTTTTTGTCTGTGATCGCAGAGGACTGCGCTGTTGTCATGCCGCAGCTTCACTTTGTGTTGCTCGCTGCGGCACGCAGGTACGTACAGTACATACACCCGTGCACCATTTGGACCCTTGATCTTTATTTTGACCGAGCATGAGACGCACCAAGGCAAGGAATTGAATGAAAGCGAAAGCAGAGTACTCGGAGAGAAGAAGTCAAACAAACGCCTATTCCAGAAAACCAAACTTTTCCCATTGCCTTGCAAACCCCTGCGTAAATGATGAGGCGCACATGCTCGCTACGGATACCTAATGAATCGATCCCATTTTCCTCCGTCCACCTCTTTTGAAAAGCACTTTTACCTTGCCTGACCACCTGCCTATGTGCCAGCCTGCCAACAAGTTTTCATCGTTGCTGCAAATTTTGGAAGCAACCATGCATGCTTCATAATACTGAAAGATCGCTCGCTCGCTGGCTTGGACGCTGTCGTGGAGAAAAAAATGCCGGAAAATCCGCAAAAACACGCACACGCCCTCTTAGCTTTGGCTTCACCCAAAAAAGCATCCATTCCCCAGCAAACACAAAGCGACACTGAGTGCGTCGCCAATCAAACTAATCCGGCGCGCTCTTATCCTTCCAACTAGGTCGAATGCCCCTACAAACGCCCATGTAATCGCGCCAAAGATCGGGGCGGGCCTCGACGCCCTCGGTGGTCCAAAACATGGTCCAGAGGGAGCCGTCCCAGGCGTCGAGCTTGAGGGTGCCTATGCTGCGCTCAAAGTACCACTTGTTGACGGGGTTGTCGCGGCGCGAGCGCCACACGACGCCGTCGGGCAGGCAGCCGCGCACCATGGCCTTGAAGACGATGTCGGCCACGCCGCCCGAGCCCTGGCAGCGCTTGAGCACGGCGAACTTGTCCAGGTAGGGCACGGGGGGTCGACGGGCCGCGTTGGGGTCGGTTGAGGGGGGTGGGTCTTCCCACGTGATGATGGCGCCGCCTTCGTATTCACCTGCGATGATGATGCCCGCGAGTTTGTTGCGCACACGGTTGAGGTAGTGTTGGACGTCGAGTTTGCGGCCGAACGAGTTTTCGATGAGGTGAACTAGGCGCGGCATGTCGATGCGAGGGTCATCCAGAGACAGAGTCGGTTCGCCTGGTTTGGGTGGCCGCCAGGCCTCTTTACGCGGGTCGGGAACAACCGTCAAGGGCATGCCGCGCTTCACAAACGTGGCGGGCATGATGGTTGGGATTTGAGCGATGGGGGAATCCGGATGCGAAGACGAGACCATGGGTTTATCAGTCAACAGGTTGTGGATCAGGGGGTTCTTTTGACGTCGGGTCTGGACTCCTGGAGTTGAAGAGTGACGAGACGTTGCAGAGATTGCGACTTCGGTTGGAGTGATGATAAGAGCAGACGAGGACGGCGGTAAAAGGGCCAAGCTTCGCTGGACTAGATCCAGGTTCTTCAGATGCCTGCTTGGTTTGTACCGAGAATCCAAGATTCTTGGATTGATAGGCGGCAAAGACGCAATCTCGCGCTCGGTGAACTGTGAGAGGGGATTTGACGATCCCAAAATAGACCCCTGAACACTACTGTCGTTGAGCTGGCTGACGACAGCCTCTTGAGCCTGGAGGAGATCCTGACGGATTTCGGGATATTCTTGCTCCAAGTTGATAAAGACGTGGGCTCTATCATTCCGGTTCGGAAACGGAATGCCACCCAGGGGATCTAGAACAATGATTCTCTCTAGAGACATCTCTTCGTCTTTGAAAGTGTCTTTTTTGGTGGCATGCTTGTTGATGCCAGCAAACTCTCGCGTCAAGGCCAGTAAAACGTCGTCTGGCTGCACCCTGGTGACTGTGAAGTTTTCTCTTGTGTAGGCGATTGGTGGAATGACGGGAATGACTCCGCCCTGGAGAAGTGGAATAAGCAAGTTTGGGTATTCGACCTGCACGCCGCCCCTAACGGCAACCTTGGATGGAAGCTCTTGCTCATATGGCGACACACTGATGGAGTCGTGTATGCACACAGCACCGCCGGGTGTGTACCGTCTCAGGGATTGGACCAGACGATGCGCTTGCTCGTTTACCTTGGCCCGCCAGTCATTGTTGATTTTGTCTGGAACCTCTGGAGTAGTGTCTTCGTCCGGATCAACAACAACAGCAATACTCAGACCAAGTCTAACGAGCTGGCCAAGCGTCAGGCTTACGCCGTAAAGGGTCGCAGGATCCCAAAGATCGACAGCCCTCACTTTGACAAGGGCAATGTGCAGCGGCACCGAGGTCTTGACGTCCGGAAGCTTCTCCTCCAATTTCTGGTGGGTGAATACCGGAGTCTCTTGCATAGCCTTGGAAGGCTTGTATAGGGTTCCAAGGTTGACGCCAGTCTGCTTGAGGCGCCAGCCATTTTGTTGCTCCGCACTTGCAGCGCTGGTTTGGTCCAATTCCTGAAACCTCTTTGCGACTTTTTGTGCAGACTTTCTGCGTGTCTGAGGATCGTAGCGAGCGAGAAAGGAACGAGCGTCGCGCTTGGTGGCCGACGTGCTCAAGACGGAGAGGATGAATTCGCGCTCGTGGTCAATGTCCTCCGGCTTGACAGCGTGTGGCTTGGCCGGGGACTCGTCATGGTGGGATTCGTGGCGCACACTGCTGCCAATTGACCTGACAAAGGGCGGACAGCGCTGGAGAGCAATATGGGGCTCACTGGCCTCGGATGTGTGCTGCGTAAAAAATCCATCAGCATTGTTGCGAATTCGGAGGCGGCAGGACGAGGATTTGACGAACTCGGCGACGAAGTTTGGCAGCGGGACGCGCCCTCAGAGACGCGCGACCAACATTCATGTCTCAAACCACGCACAAAAGACGATTTGAAGCAAAGAGGGGAAAAGAAGAGGCAGCATGGCGGGTGAGGAAGAAGGAAGACTGAGTCAATTGGTCGAAGATGCAGCTAAATGGCGTGAGGGCAGCTCCCGTCCGGGCCAGTTTGAAAATGACGCCAACTATCGATAGCAACAGAACGGAATGACGGGGGGCCGACCGGACACAGGCGCAGGGCAGGCCGGGGGGCTACATTAGCGATGGGACCTGAGGTGGCCCGGGGAGCTCGGCCGGCCACATGGATGCATCATCACGGAACACTTCCATTCATGGGTGCTCCTCCTCGGTCACGGTTGGTAATCATTGGGGGCTGGTTGAGGAACCAAATAGAACAGTTTCTATATACATAGTCTCCAACACATGTGCTCAAGCCCTCCCCCCCCATCGACTCCCTCATCCAAACCAGAGCATCTTCATGACCAAGAAATCTACAACAATGGCTCCTGGAGTAGCATGGATTGGCCTTGGCAACATGGGCAGGGTGCGTCTCCCCTGCCGACGGACCAGGTGACACTAACACCATGGCAGGGCATGTGCAGAAATCTGTCGGCCAAAGGCAATCTCGAAAAGCCTCTGGTCATTTACAATCGGACCAAGAAGCGCGCCGATGACCTTGCGGCCCAACTTGCTCCGGCCAAGTCGACCGTTGCCGGCTCTGTGCAAGAAGCCGTCAAGAGCGCAGACATCGTCTTCACCTGTCTCGGAGATGACAAGGCCGTCAATGAAACGATCGATGCTGCGCTCCAGGAAGATGTCAAGGGGAAGCTTTTTGTAGAATGCTCCACCATCCACCCCGAGACTACCAATGCGCTCGCGGAGCGCATCCTGGCCAAAGGCGCCGAGTTTGTGGCCAGTCCCGGTGCGTATGCCGTCTTCGGACTGCAAGTGGTCTCGTTTATGCTGACATGACCAGTCTTTGGACCCCCGGCCATGGCAGATGCTGGCCAGCTGATTTTCGTCCTGGCTGGTCCTCGGCCATCTGTCGACAGGGTAAAGCCGTACACTACTGGTGTTATGGGTAGAAGCATCATCGACTTTTCAGACCAGCAGCCTGGCAAGGCAACGCTGCTGAAGGTCATTGGCAACACATTCGTATTCAACATGATCGAAACCCTTTCGGAGGGTCACGTGTTGGCCGAAAAGAGCGGTCTCGGATCAGACGACCTACACCAGTTTATTGAGGCCATGTTCCCCGGTCCGTTCACTGCTTATTCGAACAGGATGCAGACAGGCGAATATTACAAACGTGAAGAGGTGTGTCAAGCGACGTTCCAAGATTGGGAGATTCTGACGAAATAAATCACAGCCATTGTTCTCAGCAGACTTGGCCAGGAAGGACGCGCAGCATGCGCTCAAGCTCGCCGAGCAATCTGGAACCAAGATGGGCGCCATGGAAGTCATTGACAAGCACCTTGCCGATGTCCAAAAGTACGCTGGTCCCAAGGGAGACGTGGGCGGCATCTATGGTGCCGTAAGGTTGGAGAGCGGCATGAAGTACGAGAACTAGAGCGTAAAGCAGGTAGACCTGGGTGAGAAGAACAGAATGTCTGGACTGGTGCCGCGGGTCCGAGCCTTGATTGACGTAAGTTGAGACAACGGCGTCGAGGTCTGCGCCAAGCGCGGAACGGGATGTGCAGCATTGGGTGGTGATGGTGGTGAGGTTGGTGTTGTGCATGGTGTAGGTAGGGCAGCCAATTGGCGGCGGCGAAGGAACGATGGGAGGCAGCGGGAGGTCAGCTGTGGCAGTGCGACCAACCAGGACATATCGTCATCATCTGACAGTGCATCACTCTACCGGTACAGCACCGTTCCAGTTGGGTGCTCGTGGCCTTGGTGAGGTGTCGTGCATGGACGCAAGTCTTTTCCTCTTCCCCAGCCTCACAGCTACGTCCAGTCCAGTCCAGTCCAGTCCAGTCCAGTCCAGTCCAGGTCCGTGGCCCAGCTGAGAATAACACAACCCACTTTAGCACCACCACGTCCACACCATGCCTTCCACGTTACAGCCCTCATAGCGAGCCAGAAGCACAATAGGTATTCTTGCCCAACAGCCTTTCCGCCATCGGCCCAGTTCCGCATCCCCTACCCACATACACCATGTGTCTCGTTCGCGTACACGAGGAGCCGGACGTCGTGGTGCCTTACCGCGTTGCTCGTCGCCAACGAACTCGCGCGCGAGCATACTACTCGCCGCCCCATTCTTCTCGAATCTCGCGCACCATCATCGAGGAGCGTCGTCCGCCTTCTCCTTCGGTCGTGTCCCACCATAGCCACCATACTGCGACGACACACAGATCCAAACACTCTGCGCCACCACCCAAGGGCCATCCACCACCACCACCTCCAGCTCCTCCTCCGCCTGCGCCTGCGCCTCGCCCACCCTCAAGACCACCATCTAGACACTCGTCAGCACATATTGTCGAAGTCAGGCCGAGCAGCAGCTCCAGCAGCTCCAGTAGCTCCAGCAGCAGCAGCAGCAGCAGCGACAACAGGAGCAAAAGCCACAAGAGCCGTGACAGGCACACCGACCAGGAATATGTCATTCGGGAGCGCGAGGTGCGGCGCGAGCGCAGGCGGCAAAGTTCGCCGGCAAGGTCATCATTTACAGACCATTCACACCGCCAACCAATATACGAGACGTTCCGCTACGTCGAACCGCGGCGCGAGAGCTTCGTGTCTCGGTCGCGCAGCAGGAGCGGGCTGGAAAACTTCGATGACGATGAGCCTGGTCCACGGGAAAGCTTTCGGTCGACCAAGATAGAGGTGCACGACAGGCGGCGGCCCAAAAAGTCTCACAAGTGACGATAGAATACCACGGCGGTTCGGAAGCGAGGGTAGCGGTTGGATGCTGTTTTGATCTCGGCTTGATGACTTACGACGCACGAGGCATGAATGGAATGAAAATGAATGACGAACACTGTGAATGGGTAGATTTTGTAATCGTGTGGTGTCTTCGCACAAGCAACGTCCGAGGGCTGGCTTTCTTGCAAGCGCTGAGACTTTATACACCTCCGTGCGTGCCCGTCAGGGTGCGCCGAACATCCACTGACGTTGGCACCTGGACTTGCGCCAACCATGGTCCAGCATCACCCAGCCGCTCACCAGTCCCTAAGAAGGACGTCCCTAACCGCCCTTCAGCAATCAACAGGCCGCAAACGCCCATCGCTCTCACGCCTCGTGATGCGCAGCTTGTCGCGCAAACCTCCCCGTTCCCTGCACAACCACTTCCGCCGACACATCCACCGCCGTCCTCCCCCGGAGTGATCCTCCGCGACTCCCTGTCGTAATGTCTACATCCATCCGCGTCCTCATACGAGACTATCCCCATCGCTCGATAGCCCTAGCCACCGATTCCCACGTCCTCGTCTTCCGCCATAGCCCAACCTCGACGGAACGCAGCGGCAATGGCTTCTACAGCGGCGGGGTCAATGCTTCGCAGAGCTCGGTATCTAGCGCGAACGGCAACGCGCCCAGATGCATGGTTGAATTCTCCAAAAGCGATGCGATAGATTTGAGCGATTACCGGAGCCTGTCTAGCCAGTCGATCCACGGCACGCTGGGCTTGATCACCGTCAACAATGACGTCTTTTTGTGCGTGGTCAGCGCTGCAACGAGAGCAGCTACATTCAGACCGGGAGAGACGGTACAAAAGATTCTTTCTGTAAACTTTCGTGCGTACACTCAAGATACTGTCATGTCTTCGGGTGATCGTAGCTGACCGCATCCAGATTGCCTGAATAGAAGCGATTATGACGAGATTCTCTACGACGAAATCAACCCATACCCTACCGATGCTGTGGACGAGGAGGGCTTCGATCAAAATTACTACGGGCGGCGAGGAGATAATGTGCCAGAGCATCCGTGCATGGCGTTGAAGAAGCTGCTGAGCAGCGGGACCTTTTACTACAGCTCTGATTTCGACATGACGAAGCGTCTCCAGGACAGGTCCACCGAATCTACAACTGTAGCGCTCGACAGCTTGGATGCAGGCTTCCTATGGAATTCGTACATGATTCAACCACTGGTCGACTTCAGATCCCGGCTGTCTCAGAGTGAGAAGGCGTCGCTGGACTCTTCAGGATTCCTGACTTCGGCCATCAGAGGGTTCGCTTCAACTTTCAACGTCCCAGCTTCATCTTCGCCGGCAAGATCAAGTCGCACGGGCTTGCCGTCTCAAATGACTTTGATATCGCGTTTGTCGTGTAGAAGAGCAGGAACTAGGTTCAATGCCAGAGGCATGGACGACGACGGCAACGTGGCCAACTTTGTGGAAACGGAGACGATTTTCTGGTCTCCAGAAGGCGTCACATTCTCGTATGTCCAGGTTCGCGGCAGCGTGCCTCTGTTCTGGGAGCAAGCCACAGGTCTACTTCCCGGCCAACAAAAAGTATCAATCACACGTTCTCCCGAAGCGACCCAGCCAGCTTTCGACAGACACTTTGAAAATCTCGAACTGGCGTATGGTCCGGTCCACGTGGTCAACCTGCTCAGCGCTGAGAAACCCGCTGAAGTCGAAATCAGTGACCGCTATCGTGATCACATTTATCACTCCTCGCTTCTCCGCGGAGCAGAGAAAAATGGCTCAGCTGGCCACGAGTTGTTGAAGCTGACCGAGTACGACTTTCATGCCGAGACCAGGGGCCCAAGTGGTTACGAGGCCGCTAGCATGATTGCCCGGTACATACAGGACTCTGCTGAGAGTTTCGCCTATTACCTGTCTGAGGAAGTGGAGGAGCGGCCCAAGTCCAGCCATGGCGAAGATCAGATTTACCGCCGCCCCAC
Organism: Phyllosticta citriasiana; assembly: GCF_038021145.1. Taxonomy (NCBI): domain Eukaryota; kingdom Fungi; phylum Ascomycota; class Dothideomycetes; order Botryosphaeriales; family Phyllostictaceae; genus Phyllosticta; species Phyllosticta citriasiana. The sequence goes on along the minus strand of NW_027117279.1, from coordinate 325,679 downwards.
CACAATTCTCCAGCAAGAAGGCGTTTTCAGGACAAACTGTCTCGACTGCTTGGACCGGACCAACTTGGTTCAGACCATCATCAGCAGGATGGCTCTCGAGGTCTTTCTTGCTGGTCGTGGCGAGCGCGGGACTGCCGATTTTTGGCATAGACATGGCACTCTCTGGGCCGACAATGGTGACGCCTTGTCCAAAATTTACGCCGGCACTGGGGCGCTGAAATCGTCCTTCACACGCTCGGGAAAGATGTCTCTTGCTGGTGCTATCGCTGATGCCAGGAAGAGCGCACAGAGAATGTACATCAACAATTTCGCCGACAAGGGACGACAGAATACGATAGACATGCTGATTGTAAGTTTAAATCCTCGTAACCCGGACTTTACTGACTTGGCCCAAGGGTCGATTGGTTGGCCAATTCCCCGTGCATCTCTTTGATCCCATCAATGACTATGTCATGAGCGAGCTCAATCGCAGGGCCGGCGAGTTTTCATCAGAAAGGCCAATCCACATATGGGTCGGCACATTCAATCTCAACGGAAAGACGGACGGTCTTTCTCAAGATCTTTCGTCGTGGGTCTGTCCGCCGGTCGATCCATCTCAGCAGTTCCCAGAAATTGTGGCAGTCGGATTTCAGGAAATAGTGGAGCTCAGTCCCCAGCAAATCATGTCCACGGATCCAGCACGCAGACAGGAGTGGGAGGCTGCCGTCAAGAGAGCTCTCAATGAGAATGCCCAGATGCATGGACAGGAGGAGTATGTGGCGCTCAGAGGCGGCCAACTGGTTGGAGCTTCGCTTTCAGTGTTTGTCAAGGCGAGTGTCTTGAAATTCATCAAAAATGTCGAGGGTAGCTTGAAAAAGGTATGCAACCTGCTTCCACTGTTTCTCAAATTGCTGACCCATGTGTAGACTGGCATGTCTGGTATGGCAGGCAACAAGGGAGCCGTAGCAATCCGCATGGACTTTGCCGACACATCTATTTGCTTTGTCACTGCGCACTTGGCAGCTGGATTCGCAAATTATGAAGAGCGAAACCGCGACTACCGGACAATCAGCCATGGCCTTCGATTCCAGAGGAACAGGTCGATTGAAGACCATGATGCTGTCATCTGGCTCGGCGACTTTAATTACCGCATTGGGCTGCGCAATGAAGAAGTCAGGAAGTTGGTCGAAATCGGCGACCTGGAGACTCTCTACGCCAACGACCAGCTGAACTTGCAAATGGTTCACGGCTTGACCTTTCCGTTCTACTCCGAAGCCCGTATCACTTTTGCGCCTACGTACAAGTATGACAATGGGACGGATCGGTATGACACATCTGAAAAGGCGCGCATACCCGCCTGGTGTGACCGTGTCTTGATGAAAGGCACCAATCTACGCCAGATCAACTACAACACTGCGCCTTTGAGATTCTCTGACCACCGGCCCGTCTATGCAACCTTTCTCTGCAACATCACCATGATTGATGAGCGGAAAAAGGACGAATTAGCACACAGCCTGTACCAAAAGCGCAAGGGTCTCGTCGGTCATGCCACGGCGGCAGGCAGCCAGGAAAGCTCAGACGAAGACTTGATCGGCTACGAACCCATAGATCCTACACTTCCACCTGCCAGCTCTGATCGCCGCAAGTGGTGGTTTGATAATGGCAAGCCTTCTGGGCCGACGATACGCCCTCCCGGAGACGACTTCGTCCCTAATCCGAACCGGCCATCAAATCCTTGGATAGCATCTGATGAGCCCGACTGGGTCAAGGTTGCGCTAGGACCAAAAGCGCAACCTCCTCCTCCACCAGCGCCCCGTGGTACTGCCGTCAGTAGGACTCGGACACCAAGTACTGCCCCTGCGGCCAGTACGCGTCGCATACTCCCGCCTCCTCTGGAGCCCACGCGCACTAATACTCATCCGTCACTTCCAGCCCGCTCCAATTCCACTGCTAGCAACGCAAACCGACCTATGCCCACCCTACCTCCTCGCCGAGCTGGCACGTTTGGCCTTGACGGTAGCAACTCTGCTGCTGCTTCCAAAAGCAGCCTCTCGCAGCCCACTTCTGCTCCAATATCCCGCAAAGCTTCCCCTCCCGCTGTCGTTCCTCGCAAACCAACTCCACCCGGCGTGCCATCACACCAACACCAAGACCTCTCCCGCTCGGCATCGACCTCCAGTAACGGCTCAACTGGCTCGGTCAAGCGGAAACCGGCACCTCCAATCATCCCGAAGAAACCAGGCAACCTCATGGGTGTCGCAACGGGGACGTCTTCTACGTCTTCTGCGGCCCCAACAAGCTCGCCAGTCTCACTGCCTCTGCACAGCAAGAATCCGAGCTCACCGCCTTCGAGTACTGTGCAGGCGAAGAAAAAGGCCTTTGCTCCACCGCCGGACATGTCACCCAAGACTGGAGCCGCTGCCAGTGAAAATGGCAGCCTTGCCAACGTTGCTGGGAAGAAGGAGAAGGCCCCGCCGCCACCTTTGCCCCGCCCGAGGAGAGGAAACGGGCTGCTTGACGATAGGGAAGAAGAGATGGATCAGCTGGGCGGATGGGAAGTGTTGAGGCCGGGATGAGCGGATTCTTCGGGCGTCATTCTCTAGGAGCGATATTAGATGCGTTGATGCTCGACAGACTAGCTACCTTATCGAGCCTCTGCTACGTCAGACGGGCATTGTTCAGAATCCAATAGCCATTTTTCGTTTCCTCTTCCTTCCTCTCTCACACTCCAAAACTTCAATTCCCCTACGCCCTCGACTGCTCCCCCACCCCTCCCATCCTCCACTCCATCCCCTTCCTCCACACAACCCACACCCCCACGCCCCCGCACACCCCACTCCAAATCCCCACCAAAGTAAAATACCACCCCCTCCCCGCCACCTCAACAAGCGGCTGCAACACGGCAACCGCCGCGGCCGCCATGGCGCACCGCACGACGCTCGCCGGGAACACGTCGACCACCAGCGCGTTGTACGTCGTGTAGAAGCTCGTTCCCCCACGCGCCGGCGACGAACTGGAGGAAGAGCGGGACGGCGACGTGGTAGTGCTTGGAGACGGCCCAGCCGTAGAGGATGAGCGTGGCGGTTGAGAGGAGGAGGAGGAGGAGGAGGAGGAGGGGGTAGGCGCCGCGGGAGCGGGCGCGCTAGATGGGGGAGGTTGCCAACATCGCAGACGCCTCTTTCGGTTTGACTGATCACTGAGCCACACCGACGTCGTTGTCTCATCTCATGAGAAATCAAGCGAGGTGAAGGCATGGTGTGCTTTGAGAAGGAACTTAATATGGGTGGGAGGGCAATCCAAAGTTCGTCGTGCAGTAACAACAATCTATCAAGCATGAATCGATGGAGAAACAACAGCAATAGAAAAGAATTTCAACGTGAAGAGGCCCAAAGACGCCAAAAACCAAGACACGACACCTTGGAAATTCTACTTCCTTCGCCCCCTTTTCTTGCCAGTCTTTGCACTCCTTTCTCTCATACCAACAGCATCTTTTGCCGTTCTGTCTTTACCGCTCGCGCTCGCAGCCGCCGCCTGCGCCTGTTTTTGCTTGTCCTTCTCCTTGTTCCTTTCAACGCTGCTGCCGCTCCCACTCCGACCAGCCGGATCATCGACGTCGTGCTCGTCGTACTCAACCTGCACCTCATCATAGTCCCTCCCTGCACTTCTGATACCTGCGTATGCAAGACCACCGTACTCATACATCCGCGCCGAGCCATCCCATTGTGTAGGTCCATGAGCAAGAGACGGATCCGAGAAACTGGCTGCAGCGTTGGATGCATAGCCGGAACCTTCGCGTCGCCCCACTGGAACTCTGCGCGGCACCCTGACATAAGCAACGCCCCCTGAGGGATAAGGATAAGTCGGTCCGCCAGTCTGGTACGCAAACGGATCAAGGGGCATTGTAGGAACACGCTCAGAAGGATGTATGGGATAGGGTGGGGAAGAAGAGTGGAGTTGCCGTGGCGGCAGGCGAGGATGCGGGTAGTCGTCTGGTTCAGCCATGTCTGGACCATTGCTGGAATGGTGCGAGTTGTAAGATGAGGCGGAACTTTCTGCGCGATAGTTTGCCTCGTCTGCAAAGGAGCCGGGAACGTCGTAGATGGGGCTGCCAGAGACATTGCGATTGCGATCAAGAGTGCTGGGAGGTGAAGGGGTAAAGTTGCTTTCTTTGCTGCTGCGGCTGCGCACGCCCTGGCTTTGACCGCTGACACTGCGGAAATCGGCTCGCGAGCTGCCAGTGGTGTAGCCGAGAGGAGCGGCACCGCCGCCTGGAACAATGAAGCCTGGAGGGCCAGGAGAGGAGGAGCTGGAATCGCTAGGAGAGAAATCAAGGTTGTGGCGTGGATTGGTCTTGCGGGAGTCTGGCGCCAAGAGCGGAGCACGGGAGGATTTCTTGGGGCGGGAGCTTGAACCTCCGGATGTGGGCCGTGCGGAAGAAGGATCAGCAAGGGCGGCGGGCAATTGACGAGCGCGCGGCCGGGTCAGGATCTCTAGCTCTTCGTGTGAAAGACTGACGTCTGGCTGGCCACGGGCGCGAGCAACGCGGACGCGGTCGAGAGCTCGTTGGAAAAGATATTCTTCCTCGTCCGGGTCCATGTTGTGCCCCCGGCCGCGGCCTCGACCATGATAATCATCTTGATAGTAGTCCTCCTCAAAGGCAAAGCGGTCCCCTGGGAACCGCGGTCGTGAATTAATACCTTTACCAAGTAAGTACTCGTCAGAAAGTGAAGCCTGCCCCATCACTGCTCCCTTTTGCATCTGCGGGTCGAGGAAGACGCCGCGTGGTGCAGGTTGGAGCCCGTAATACTCGTCATCGTCACTGTCCCCCAGCTCCTGAAACCTGCTGCTCCCGTATGGTACACTGCCCCTCAAGTCAGACCTCCCCAATCGTGCTGTCCTCCCCCCGGGTGGTCTTCCCCATAGGGGCACACTGTCGTATGGAGTTCGCGGCCGACCACCTAGACCGCCTCCTCGGAAAAAGCTGACTCGATTGGCTTGTCCATAAACGTGGCGTGGCCGAGAATGGTGACGGCCGAGGCGCCAATGAGCCAGAGGACGGTCGTGATGGGCGAAGCCCACAGACCCAGGGGAACGGCAATGACGAAGAGCGCCGTGTAGAGCTGGCTAGATGTAGCCCTGGCGAAGCCGACGTCCAAGTCCTGGCCCTGCAGCTTGCCAATGCCGTACATGCCACCAGCGACGAGGATGATGACGAAGAGCAGCACAGGGTTTGTGAGGAGCGAGTAGATGGCCAGCATGACGAAGAGGACGGCATAGTTGGAGCTGAAATAGCCCAAGTTGTAGTTCATGCGCGACTGGACCTCGCCAAAGTTTTGCGGTTTGCTGATGCGCTTGACGTCGAAGAATTCGCTGACGGGCTTGAGGTTGGCGAAGCGGGTGGACAGGGACGTGTTGCGCACGCCCTCGAAGCGGGAGCCCAGGTTCAGGCGCGACGACAAGGCCTCGATGGGGATGCTGAGGCGGGACATGGCGAGGAGTAGAGGATGGGTGGAAAAGAGGGTGTCGTCGCGCTGGGTTGTCTAAAAAGGGGTGGTTTTTTTAGCTCGAGCTGTCTTTTGGCGGCGCGGCGCCGTTTCACGGGTGTATGGACAAGGATGGGGGATGGATAGCGAGCGGCAATTGTTTGGAGGAGGCTGGGAGGAGACTGACTGTAAATGATGGCTATGGGCGTGGAGCGAAAGTGGTGAAAACGGCGGATGGAAGAGGGAGAGGAGAGGAATCTTCGTGCCTTGCAAAGGGGACGACGTGTCGTCGAGGGCCCGAAGGAAGGAGGCAGCGACGGAGGGCGAGCACAGCCGCAGCCACAGCCACAGCTTGTGGCGGTGCTCCCTCAACTCGCAATCGACAGGCACACTTTCGCTCTCGCCCTCGTCCCCTGACGATCAATCCGGTCCGGCACCAGATCGAGAAAACACCCCACCACGCAGCACAGACCTCGGAAGACTGAGGACACAGTTGTTCGAATTTGAGACGAGAAACAGGCAGAGGATTTGCGAAGTGTCGCTTTTAAACTGACCGACCGCCTCGAGGCTTGCGCGCGTCGGGTAGGCCCGCAGTTTGGCGTCGGCTTGATCTGATTGGCCCACGTCTCCGGCCATCCTTGCCCCACAAGCCTCAGCTTCCCACTCGATCACCTACCTACCTCTTCGTGGCCTTCGCTTGCATCCAATCTGCATATCAACACCTTCGCTCCACACACTCCTTTCCCCGGCGTAGAGTAGCCTGCCATGAAGCTCTCTACGCTGGCAGCCTTGCTGCTTTGCATCTTTGTTTCTCTCGCCGCCGCCTGGTCCAAAGAAGGTGCGTCCCGCCCATTCCACATTTCAATATTGCTCCGCCCATACATTGAGACGCGTCCTCGCCTCTTTGCAAGGCCGCAGTGCTGATAGCCTTTACAGACCACGAAATATTCCGTCTCCGCGACGAAGTCATCGCCGCCGAAGGCCCTGATGCCACGTTCTACTCTTTCCTCGGCGTGTCCCCTACCGCTACCCAGGACCAAATCAACAAGGCCTACCGCAAGAAATCCCGTCAAATCCATCCCGACAAAGCCCGTCAAGCTTTCATCGCAACCTATGCCAAACCGCAGCCTAAGTCCAAGTCCAAAGATAAGACCAAGAAGAAGCCCGGCGTCACCGTTCGAAAACAGCCCACTGCCAAAGAGATCAAGGCCTTCGACAAGGAGGCTTCAGCCCGCTTTGCGCGCCTTGGTATCGTCGCCAACATTCTGCGTGGCCCGGATCGTGAGCGATACGACCACTTTATGAAAAATGGCTTCCCTGCCTGGCGTGGCACTGGCTACTACTACAGCCGTTTCCGTCCTGGGCTCGGTTCTGTCATGTTTGGTCTTTTCATTTCCATGGGTGGAGCCGCACATTACGGCGCACTCTACCTTGGCTGGAAGCGTCAAAAAGAATTTGTTGAGAGGTACATACGTCATGCCCGGCGCATGGCATGGGGCGACGAACTCGGGATCCAAGGGCTTCCCGGCGGCCTCGGTGTCGACGGCGTGACGACATCTTCTCCGGAAGCCGGAGCGGGCTCGGAGGAGGAGAAGCAATACGTCGATGAGAACGGAAAGCCGGTCGCAATGAATCGCAAGCAGAAGCGCGCACAAGAGAAACTGGAAAAGAAGGAAGCCGCCAAGAAGGGCGATAAGAATGCCAAGGCTGCGAACAAGGCACGGAACGGCGGCGTTAGCACGCCTGTCGAGGCAGAACTGACCAGCGGCGGTCCTCAGGGCGCGAGGAAGAGGGTTCAGGCGGAGAACGGCAAGGTTTTGATCGTGGACAGCGCTGGTAATGTCTTTTTGGAGGAGACGACCGACGAAGGAGAGACGCACGAGTTCCTCTTGGATGTAAGAGAAACCTCCCGATATTAATTTAAGCGCATCTAACAGCAATCCAGGTTGGAGAAATTCCCAAGCCCACTTTCCGCGACACCGCCGTCATCCGTCTGCCTGTCTGGGCCTACCAAAAGTCTCTCGGCCGCCTCTTTGGTTCTTCTCAAGCAGCTTCTGTCGACCACGATATTCACGTTGATGTCGAGGGCTCGGAAGATGGTGAGGTATACGTAAACGGCGATGCAAAGGACTCTGTCAACATCCTCAAGAGTGCTGCCGCTGCGAATCCCAATGCCGAGAGCAGAAAGAGAAGGACAAAAAGGAACAAATAAGGTGGCGGGGACCATGTGTCTAAAAAGTATCTATACCTGCATTTGAGAGAATATAGGGTTTGAAATTAGGCGAGGCCGCGCGTGTGGCAGATTACGTTTTCTATGAGTTCTCAAACAGTGTCACCCGCTGCTGCTGCTGCTGCTCCTCATCACTATGCTTCCTTGCTACTCTCCAGACACAGGCAGCAGCCGAAACACTTTCGCACTCAACGACATCTTCGTGAGCGAAGCAAAAGTCCACGCATCCACACACCAGCCCTGACTTGTTTTCTTCTGCGTAACGGCACACGGAAGTGAAATCGAGTCGATACTCCGCATCTTCCCTCTGTCTGCGCGGTGGATGTCGGCTTTAATGCCGTCGAAGCACGGACAGGGAGACGCCTTTTAAATGTGTGGAGAGAGAGGGAGGCGCGCGTGAGTGCCTACTCATCTGCTCTGCGGCGCTTACGTGGGAGATGCGCGGGACACGGTGAGTCATACCCCTATGAGAGATGCTAGATGTTACTGCACGGCGTCATGATTGCTTCAAGTTAAGGAGCAGTTAATCGAGAGGCTACACAGCATCATAATCTCTTCATGTTGAGGAGTAGTCAGCCGAAAGGCTGCACAGCATCATGGTCACTCCATATTAAAGAGTAGTCAACTAAGGGGTGAGGCTACAGTGAAGCAGACAGCTCCTGGGAGCTACCGGCCGCGCGGATAGGGTCATGACTGACATTTAACAATGGCTGGTCAGTGTAAGGAGCATTCATTCACATGGACTCACTGACTAGCTTTATAGAATCAACCCTATTTCTCAGGTTCACTGCTAATTGAACTTAAGCTCACCAAGCGCAGTTATCATTAAAGATGACTGCTCAATAGGTGTGGCTGTGACCGCGGACGACTGCTCCTTAGATTGAGCTGTGATGGCGGATGACTGCTCCCTAAGGAACGTCTGATTTAGGCCGTCCCAGAATGAATCAGAACCATGTCGACAGACATTATTTCGCCAGCACATCCAGTCGAGTCGAACATATTTCGTCGCTCGTACATCTCTCAGAACAACTCCATCCACATGAGTAAACCAAAACGCTGACCACCACCAAGCCACCTCGACGCCCACAAGACTGCCGCTCTTTCCCCCACCCACCCCATTCCTTTCCCAGGCCTACCCCAGAATAACACCCACCGCCCCATCGCGGTCACCTCGCCGCATCTCGCTTGCTTCGCCGCCCACAACCTCCAACCCCCATCCATACCCACGCCACTCTTACCTCACCGAGCCATCCCTCGCCACATCCACATACTTCAGGCGCACAGCTCTCTGACCGGTGGGTGGGTGCCCCAAATCTCCACTCGCCCGTTCCATCTCCAGCATCCGACGGCAATCAATCTGCTACAAGCGGACCCCAAAATGGCGTTTTGGCGTCATTTTCGCCTACGCAGGCAGCAACATCGCCAAACACGTCTTTTGAATCCTTGTGCGACCGTGGCGCGATTGGCGCATGTGCCGCGTGCGCGGCTCAGGCAAGTTGTCAGGGGCAAAGTTGGTTAGGGTGGGGGCATCGTGGGGTTATGGTAGGGTATGAGCCGGAGCTTTTGTGTGTTTTGGAGTGAGACTGTTGTATGACGGACAGCTGTCATTGACCGGATTTTTGTGCTGACGTGGTCGATGATGGATGAGGGTGCTGTGCTTTTACGGCCGGCGCTTTGCCATTTGGCGGTTGGAGGACGGAAGGGTGAGTGGATAAGATGGACGATGGAATGGGACTGAGGGAGGTGCGCCCTTGCTCTTAAGCTGAGATTGTTGGTTGCGGTAAGGGGGGAGGTGAAGCAGCTGGTCTTAGTAGGTTGGTGCGGCATGTTTGTCACGCTTGAAAGTGTTTTCTTACCGCAAAGGCTTTCGGTGTTTCGATAGGATGTTTATCACTTCAACCCTAGACTGAAGGCAGCAGCATGTGATTTGAGGAGCGAACCACCATTGTCTTGTGGAATTGATCTATAACGGAAAAAGGCACAAGGGGCAAAGAGATCCGACAAGACCGAGAGAGAAGCCTAAGACACAAGTCTAGTCTTTAGATCCGCGAAATTCAGCCCGGAGCCGTTCTGGAGCAATCTCCATTAATTCAGTGGCTGTGTTGTGGTCAAGTACAATCCCTGGCAGGAAAGGCAGCAACTTCATAGCTCTACTGAGCATCAGGCAGATCACTTACTTACCATTGCAAGTCTGGCTTATGAAGCTTGTGAAGCAGAAATCACGGAGATGTCGTCCCCTTGACATCCCCTGAACTCGTGGACAATATTGAAATCCAACAGCGCTTCTTCGACCATAAGTCTTGGATTTCCGTCGCTGTGGGCTTCCCAGTTGCGATAGAGCTCTGGAACTTGGTCACTGCGCCCTTGTCATTCGCAACTACGTCGAAATTGCGGACTCTCTTTCCTATCGACGAAATCTTATTTTGTACCATAATCCACGTCGTATCTGTCAGCACCCGACGAGTTCTACATCTTTGGGTGCAAACGTGTAATGAGAGCGCTAAATGTCGGATTACAGCGGCTTCTAATGATGATGAAGCAGCAGTTGAAGCAGCAGTTGACAACTAGTTGACGACCCCAGTGAGAGAGGCAGCGAAAGAGAAAGACACAGTGAACGAGTGATAGTTGGATGCTGTCAGGCCGAAGTCTAGTCGCTTCTGCGTGAGTTGAAAGTGTAGCCGCTGGACTTTGCGCCATCTTAAAAGGCCCCTTATTCGGTGGTGTTGCTGTCACTTATATACTGCCCCCAGGGACACTACGGCTCGCGGGGGAAAAGTCACAGACTGGAATCAGGGGGTCATCGGGTCACCCCTGAAGCGAGGCGGAGCTTGTGCAAACACGTGCTGCTCGTGAAAGCAATCTAGATCAACACATAATAATCACGGGGAGCTTCCTCGTGACGGTTGCTCACGACCGTTGCGCGTGATAATTACATGAAGCTTCCTCGTGTAAGTCGCTTTGACTACCGCAGTCAGGGTAAAAAATCTCGACAGTAGCGCGGAAACCTGGTGTTCATTCCTTCAACAGAGTATAGTTTATTGCTTCAGCAAGCAAGTAAGGACGTACTCGGCTTCAAAAGCATCAATCCATTCCTCTACTTTGCTTTGCTTTATCTGCTTTTTCACGGTCTGACCATTTCTTTTCAACATTTTTCTTGTGTCTAAATGTTTGTCTTCGAAATGGAGCTTAGCATTATTGAGTGACAAAGTTAACGGTCAGCATAAACCACTACCGCCAGTCTGCGCTGTTACTTATGAGAGGCTCAATCAGAAGAAGTCTTTTTGAAGCTAGAGTTACAAACACGGGTACAAAACACAGAAAAGCAGAAATGAACGGGGGCTTACTGTAGAGTATCAGGTGCAACTTGAGAGTCGAGAAACAAAATAGCGAAGAGATCGCTAAATATATCCCCTCCCTTCCATTCCTACATGCCTCATCCTCCAGATCAAATGTCAGCGCGTAATAGCGAACAATCCGACACCTGTGACAGATTTCGGCCACCTAACTCCTCGCGACTATACTGTAGTCTAGGCCACGCTAGCCATGGATTCGTCACCAGATAAAGGCGCCGAAGGGTGGCCAGAAAATTAACTCTTAGTGGTAGATAGACACATGATCAATAGCAGCTGAGCCAGTCGCAGCATTCAATCTAACTAACCATTGAAAAAGGACATTAAGTCTCTCTTTGGACACGACATCTTCCCGTCTAGAAGCATGCACATGTTTAACACGTCGCTCATCCACACTTCAACACTCTGAAGGTCAAGTCAAGTTAAGTAAGGGGAGCAAATAAAGAGAGACACGGAGAAAGGGCAAAACAGAACAGCGAGGATTAGACTGATGCAGCTACCTAATTAAGTGGAAATCACCAGGAATACTACTGTGTGATTCACTCCAACCATCGCTCCATTACACTAAAGACCCGACCTCCTTGTATTCCCATGTTCTCTGAGAGAAAGAGGCGGTTCTTTCAGATTATGCAGCAACATTTCTTGTTTTTTCTTTTTCTTTTCTTTTTTTTTTCCCCCCTTCTCTCGTGCGCTGTTCATTCGTTCCGACACCGTAGCAGTCAAGCATCGCCAGCAAGCTCGAAAACAACCCTTCAAGCATCGCAAAACAGCAACATCACTCTCAAGAATACAGCCATGTCGATTATACTCGTCAACCGAGAGCGAACACACCCTAAGACACCTCATAAACCCCACAAAACCCCCAGCAGCCCAAACCTACGCAAACGACCTTCCTCATCCAATAAGCTGCACCGGTAAACAATCAGATACCCCACACACCACCGCTACCCCAAAAAACAACCACAAATCAATGCGGCACGTTGACGCTCGCTCTGAGCAGTCTAGCCCATATCATCCGCGCCGCGCGGCGTCCTAGCTCATCACGTCACGTCACGTCACGTCGCGTCACATCATCTCAACCAGCAGCGAGCCAGCCAGCGCGCCATCTCACATAGGCACACACACACATACATAAATACATACATACATGGCTAGCTAGCTCGTCAATGCCTGCCACCCATACATAGCGATGGCCCCATGCCGCATGCCCAGCCGGCTAGCTCATGGATGGATCAAAGCTGCCGGTCGGCCACGTGCGTTGCGGGGAGTGGATGCGGCACAGACCAGACACGCACGCGAGCATGGGTGAGGATTACTGCCTAGGGTAGGTGATAGGGTAGGAGCGTGCAGGTGGGTAGGCGGGCAGGTGGGCAGGTGAGCTGGTGGCGAGTGTGTTGACTGCATTGATGGATGGCTTCGGCGAGCGAGCGAGCGTGTGGCGTGGGTGTGGACGTGGACGTGGACGTGGACGTGGACGTGGACGCGGACGTGGACGACTGACAGGCAATGGCAAGCAAGCAGATAGGCAGGCAGGCAGGCAGGCATGCGGCGTGTGGGCAAAGTCTTTCCCAATCACAGCGAGGAAGGCAGGTAGAGATGAGGACACGGAGGGTAAGCAAGTAAGCAGGCCAGCAGACAGTTAGGCAGCGAAATGTGACGTTTGGACAAGTATTCAATCAACATTCATATTCTCATAACGTCGTTTTTCTTGCTCGCTCTGGGTTGGGGACATGAATCGCTCCGCTCACTCGCTCGCTTGCTCCTGGCGACAAACGCTAACAAAACAACAACGACAACAACAACGACGAAGACAAAGCCAGAAAACCAAACAGCAGCGATGCTCGAAAGATCTGTGGCAGTGGCAGCAGCCGAAACGCCGCACCACACCATATCATAAGGTACCCAGAAGGTAAGTGCCCCCGGAGCGCTGGACGCGGGCGATGATGAGGAAATCATGTCAGCGCCGCGCTTCGTACGTACATGCAGACAGAGACTGATAGCAAGACAAATGGAAGGAAGGCAGAGGGGGGACAAGGAAAACGGGAAAAGGGAATATGGGGGAAATGCATTGATGATCGAGAAAGCCAAATCAAACCAAGTCTTTCTGTACGAATCGAAGACGAGAGAAGAGGGTCGCCGAGTCGTCGTCGCGCCAGATCACACCAACAAGGGTCGATGCAAGGCTGCTGGTGATGCACTTCGGTAGTTTGGAAATTACGCTTTGCTGCGCCACGCTGCTTCTTTTCATTCGAGGCTTGGTTTCTCGTACATCGGCGCACTGAGACGCGGGGAAGCATTGCAGCCGTCCCAAGGAACGAGACCTTTTTCAACCAAGTTTACTTCCTCCTCGTTCACTTTTAGTGAAAGTCGTGTAAACTATGAGGCAGAAGTGGCGTAGCTCGGGCCTCCACGCCACGCCTCAACAAGCTATTCCCCTTTCGGTCGGCCGTTAGACATTCGTGATCAAAGTCTCGTATATCGGACTTCTTTTTTTTTTTTTGTTCGTTCGTCAGGGTATACAACACTTGGAAAGCTTATGTATTTAGATTCTCGGGCAGTGGATCGGCCGTCGAAGACGAGACGGACCTCACTGGCGATCGATGGAAAGAAGAGCCAATTTCGAAGCAGCAGAAGTGAAGCGAGCAGACAGAGGTCCGCAAGCCGAACCGCGAATTTTTGGAAATGTGTGGCCCAGGCCTTGTCCCGTGAAAGAAGCGCCATGGCAATGCCCGCATGGTGGGCAACCAAAACCGATGTCCGGAGTTATGCTGGCGCCTGGTTGGGGCTTGGGGTTGTGAATTTCATTAACCTCGGCTGTGCTCCTCTCGGAGCTGCGCAGAGTTGTGGAGTCCGGGAAAAGCCGCTCTGTAAAGCGTGGAGCCTGTGGTTCTCTTGAATTGGTTTGGTTGACTGTTTGGCTCTCGTTGTTTCATAACGGTTCCTCTTATGCCAGTTCGGATGTTCTGTCTGCGGCGGCGGGACGGCACGCCAGTGGCGGCCGGATGGCGCTCCGCGCGGGACCCGGAAAATTCTCTGACGTGGTCGAGGCCACAATGTCGATCCTACTGTTGGAAGCGAAGCGGTCGACTGTCGAAAAGATTCGTGGACAAGTTACGGCAAGCGGAGCTATCATGACGATGAACAGCACGCGTACAGGCAAAAGCAGACAGAGTTGCATCGTCTATTCGTGAGAGATAGGAAAGCCAAACCGAATCGAGTCGAAAATGCCACAAGTAGAAAGATGGGGCGTAGAACGACCTCATCAATTTTGATCGAGTAGGGTCGTCAGGAACCGGCCCACAATGCGGGCTGTAAAGTTGCCCTGCCGGTCAGAGGGAACCTTTTGTTGCTGGACGAGGTATGTGTCTATTGGAAGCAATCCATGCCGGTCAGCACGTGACTTGATGCGAGATCGTCTTCCCCGTCAAGCTATTCCTTTTCGGACGATTGAGGAGTCGACTGAAACCAAGACGAGGGATGGAACTTACAGTTGTCGCTGACCAGCTTCTTGACGCCCTCGGCAAAGACGGACGCATTGCGATCCAGCTTGTTTGCCCACCAGCTGCTGTCTCTGTGAACGATGGGATTTTCTCCCTTGGAGCTCCGTCGCATAAACAGTGCTGTGACGAAAGAAAACTTGACATCGATTGCTTCGCATGTCCGTCCAGCGATCTTTTCAGCGTCTCGTACGCTCCAGCCCTCGGCAGCAACCTTGTAATCTGCAAGCAAGTACACGGTCTTTTGCGTATCCTCATGGACCATGGCCAAGCCGAGCATAGCGGCAAACGCGGCTACCCACTTTGCAGGCGGCCATTGTTTCGACTTTTTAAGCATTTGCTGCAGCTTCTTGTACACATCGCTCATGTACTGGGTATGCAGCTGGCAAAAGAGGTACTTGAGCTGGCGGTTGACGACTCGAGGAGAACAAAACGTGCCGTACTCAGTGGCAGGCCGGGCATGACGCAATGTGGGGAGGACAGTGGCGCGATTGGCCTCTTCGAGAACAAGTGTATGACCCATGATGTACGTGACGACAATCAGGCGGCGCACGTCGTGGAGAATGTCCTTCTGCATGGTGTTAGAATCAAGTAGGTGGCGTAATAAGGGAACCACTGACCTCATCCTTTGCCTCTGGCTTGAGGTTCCGGAGCAGTTCCAGTAGCCGCAGGTTGAAGTCGTACCCATCGTCTGAGCAATACATTTGGGCAAATGCTGGGAAGTAGTTGTGAATGATGTCGTCAATATACTTTGTGTAGCGGTCCTTGTCTCCGTTTTCAATCTGGACCATGCCCAAGGGTGGCGACGGACGCTCGCTCCGTAACGGCATGCCTGTCTTGCTGTTTTTGAAGTACTGAAACTGCCGTTGGGGCTCGATAGTTTTGGGTACAAACTCGTACGCTTCGCAGGGCATGGCTGGCAGACCTCGTCCAGGAATGAGTCGCAGGCGGATACGCACATCTGTCCAGCCCGTCGTGTGCTGGCACACAAAATCTTTGAGCGCCTGTTGAGTGTGTATGCTGGTCATGATCGCTGCTGGAACCTGTCAGCTATGTACACCAACCGCGGCTTGCATTACTTACAAGGTAAAAAGTACTCGACCAACTCCCAAAGAGGAGTTCGATCGCAGGCGAGTTGAGGATGAGGGCCATTGGCCTTGTTGCACCGCTTTGCGCAACGCGGGCACGGGTCGCCTTCACCGCACTGCAAGTTTGTCAGAATCGAGCGCATCGTCACACGCGCGCTACACTCACCTTGTCTCTTTGAAACGCACAAGACCAGCAAGCCTTGATGTCGCGCATCGTGTTGGCATCCCTCCTCTTCTCGGGTGCAAGGTGTGAGCCGAGCTGCCTGCCGCCACTTCGGTTTGGAGGACTCGAGTTGACGACCGTGTCGATTGGTTGATAGGTCCCAGGACTGTCGCACAATTTTGGCGCTAATATCGCCGGCGGACTGTCCATGGCAAATAGATTTGGGAAATTGGACATTTGCGCCGAGTTGAGGAGCGCGGTTTCCGAGGCAGGGTCCATGAAGGCAGCGTTGAGGGGCGCAGGTGGAAATTGCGCCGTTGCAGGGGGCATGTTGAAGGCCGTTGTACCAGGCATGTAGTTGAATGGAAGTTGCGATGGAGCCTGCATGCTTTGTAGTGTCGAGTCCATGAACAGAGAAGGGTCGGCAATCGAGTTTTGGACATGGCCAAAGTGATTTGCGCCGCCATGAATCGCAAAAGAGAGTTCCTGGCTCGCCGAGTGCGGACCAGAGACGTATTGCTCCATGGGGCTACCCGAGATGACAGAGGACGTCGGGTCCGGGGAGAGCGAGTGCGTGGTAGATGATATGCTGCTACGGAGCTGATCCTGCGTCACGGGCGCCTGGGTGGTGGGCGTTTGGCAGAAGCTGGGGCCAAACATCAAGACATCTGACTTGGCGTCCCAGCTCATCGAGTTCCGAGGGAAGGCGGTCGACCACGGCTGGTCCTGGCCTCGGGCTTGCAGCATCGACAGGACCTCTTGGTCGGACGGATAGGATGAGTGAGGAAATCCGGTCATGCTGCTGTTGGTTTGTGGGGTGGCGGACGCTAGTTGTACAGAGGGCTCAGAGCTGGACTGCGACACGGTCGAGTGGGTGCCTGAAGATGTTCATGTCAACGCGGGCAAGTGGGAGCGATGGAACAATGGTTACCTTGTCGCAGTGGGAGATTTGCAAAGTCCTGTCCGGCAAAGGCGAGGTTGGCACGCGGGATCGGCGCGCTATTCTCGGGTTGGGTGGGGAAGTAGTTTGCACCAAAGGCACTGCGAGGATTTTCAACAGGACTGTCGAGCGAGATTACGCTGCTTTGACGGGGCACAATCTCCCAGCTTTCTTCCATGATTTGACTGCCATGGCTCTGGTGGTTGGAGTGGGGCCAGGCATTGTTGGACGTCATGTCAAGGTGGTGGTCCACCGAGGGGTTCATCTCCGGCGGCGTCTGAACTTGATCCGAGGCGGGCGAGTTGGACGCGCTATCCGCCTGGATGGGCGGCACGTCGGTTTCCATCTGGACCGGGGCAGCGAAGGCGGCATGATGCAAATTCGAGGTCGCGGTCGAGTATGGGATAGGGAGGCCGACGAGGGGAGGGGGGGAGTAGCCCGACAGCAGCGAGCCTGGGGATTTTGACCAGCTGCGATCGCTTCCTGAAAAGGGGGGAAAGACGTTTTGCACTACGTCGTCGTTGTCGACCCAGCCATCGGGCGACATGGGACCAAAGAAGCCCTCGTTGGCCGTGTCATGCCATGGGGTAGAGGTGGTGGTCATTGTTTTCCTGGGTACAGTCGGGAGTCCCTTAGGGGCGGCGGCGTCGTCTTGTTAGGAGAGGCCCATCACCAGAGGAGCCGGCAGCACTTTTTGAGCCTTGTCCGGGTCGAAGCAAGGTGGAGGTGGCTGGCCTGGGAATGCGAAAGGGTCACGGTGGAAGGGGATATGGGCAAATGGGCAACCCTGCGGAGGATCTTCGAGCGATGGACCGGGTGAAATGAGTTGCAGCGTCAGTGCAGTGCTGACTGAGGCTCTCTTGGATGTGAATGCGGGCGGAAAAGAAGAGACGATGCGTGATGGTGGTGGGCCCCGCAGTTGGCGTGACGCGGGCTCACCAAACGGGCTGACCGGTAGGCTGACGGACAGGGACAGCCCCAAACTTGTGGAATTGTCAAGAGAGCACCCAAGAGACGAAAGCGACGGGCGAGATGGAGAGGGACGAGACGGACGGACGGACAGACGGATGGATGGATGGATGGACGGACAGACGTGGTGCTGTTGCTTCCCCGCCCAGACAGAGAGACAGAGAGACAGAGAGATAGAGAGAGGGCCGTGAAACTCACCGCTTGCTTGCTTGCTTGCTAGCTAGCTTGCGACTCGGGATTTGTCGACGGACGGGCGTGCATATTTTCTTCTGCGCGGACGGCAAATGACACGGCGGCAGCAACACTGCTCTGCACTGCTCTGCTCTGCTCTGCTCTGCTCTGCTCTGCTCTCTCGACCGTTTGATCCACGCGGCTGCGTCCCGTGCCGCGCGCTGGACACATGGATCCCTTTTGCTGCTCCCTCTTGTTGTGGCATTCGCACACTGGCCGCTGGGGGCACGGGCTGAGTAAGAGATGCGGGCCCGTCCTGCACTGATTGCCAGTGGTGGGCCGAGTGGTGGCCTCGTCCTCTGGCCTGCATTTCCAGGCCGCTGTTGAAACGGCGCAGCACACCACAGCAATGCCTATCCTCCAATGGCCTGCCGAGTCCTACGCCGTCGCCTTTTCTTCGCCTCCGCTCGCATTCCAGCGCTTTCGCTCGCTCCGTCTTGTCTCTGCATCGAAGAAACGCTGCAGTCGACCAGCGGCACGCGCAACCGGTCAAATGTAGAGGTGGCCACGGCCCAAAAATGCAGAAGAATCCAATCCAGCGTCCAAGTCAAGCGACCGTCCACGTTACTCGGCCGCCCGTGTGTAATCTGTCGTGTCGAGGTACGGGCCAGCTGCAGTCAGTCAGTCAGTCAAGTCCAACGGCGACGTTGCTCCAGAGTCCCGGTCCAGGCCTCAGGGAGCGTCCCAAGCACGTGATGGCGATTGCTCCGGGGGCAGCGGCGGTGGTTCAGGTTTCCCTCATCTTGGCCATGACGTCATTGTCATCAGGCGTCAGACAGAGTCGACGAGGCAGGAACGGCAGGCCCATCGCGAAAAGTAGTTTGGTGCCAAGTCACCTCGACCGCGATTCCTGTTTACTCTGTCTGTCCCCCATGGCCCAAACCCCACGTCCATGCTGCAATCCATATCTTGACAACCTTTTCCTTTGCTGCTTCGTGATCTTTGCTTGCTGCGTCTCTCATTTTCCTTTTCGCCGTAGAAGCTTCGTAATGACCGCCCGCGACGACACGCACACGACTCGACGCGACTTTGTACCCCGCTATTCGCCGCATCACCCGATCCCAACAATCTCGCGATACAGGGAGGAAAAAGCACAACGAGGAGAGGCTCACAGCGCTCTCACCGCCGATGCCGAGGAACCCAGCTGGCCCGAGAAGACAGCCACTGCGGCCAAGAATTGCTGGACTGGCGAGAGCGCCCAATCAGCAAAAGATGCCGACGGCGGCTCCAAGCAACACTATCAGAGCCGCAACAAGAACTACCCACAACCTAGAGACGACCCCGATAGCCACGACGAGAACGACCATCACGATGAACCCACCGATACAGATCATAATCTTGACGAATGCGAAAAGGACCACGAGGACGATGACCGTGGCGGTGAACTCGCCGAGGACACGTCAGAGTCCATGGTCTCTGGCCGCAGTCCCAAGGACAAACGGAAGAACATGAAGCGGAGAACAGAGGATCCTACCGAGCGGACTGTCACCGACCCCGTGACGCATCTGCCCATCACCATTCATGACTTTACGAACAAGGATTTGAAAAATGTCCCAGAGAATGAGAATCCACCAAATTCCACCAAGCGCTGTTCAACCGGGGCTGGGGCCAAGGAAAAGGATCACGATCAGTTGCAGGCCGAGGCCGATGAATCTGAGCAGTACCACTCTGGTATAGAAGCCATGTTTCCGCCCCCAAGCTTCGAGAACACGCGCAATGAATTGACCAAGATTTATCAAAATGCAACCACAGTCGTGCTGGGTCTGGTGGTTGGAATGCTCCTCGCGGCCCTCACAGCCGCTCGACTATTCGCTATAAATCATCAGTTCGCAGTTTCAATAGCTATCCTAGTCATTTTCGGTCTCGGCGTACTCGCCGTCTTGGGAATGCGTTCCTGGATCGAGAACAAGGTAGACGCTGTTTGGAACACCGAACTGTGGGAGGCCGAGAGACAAACCGGCAAGGCTCTGGCAAAGTCTGAAACTCCAGAGTCGACCCAATGGCTCAACTCGCTGCTGGCAGCAATATGGCCACTAGTCAACCCAGATCTTTTCACCAGTTTGGCGGACACCCTGGAGGTAAGCAAAATATAGGGAGTCAAGGCCTTGGCTAGGTTCGAACCCCTCTACGCGCCGCCCTATCCGCACAGCACCCCGAAAGACTCCAAGGTCCTCGAATGCTCAGTAAGGTTTGTTCTCTTGCTAATGTTTGCTAGGATGTCATGCAAGCGTCTCTACCAAAACTCGTCCGCATGGTGAGTGTGGAGGACCTTGGTCAAGGGAGTGAAGCCATCCGGATCCTAGGCGTTCGTTGGCTGCCAACTGGAGCTGCTGCCATGTCGGTGTCTGAAAAAGGCAGGCTTAAAAAGGACGTGGATCCCAAGAAAAGCGACAGAACAGTTCCTGGTCAGGGTGAAGTACAGAACAACACCGAAGGCAAGGATCAAGCCGGAAAGGATGAAGATCCAGCAAATTTCCAAGAAGATGAAAACATCGCAGAAGGAATGGAGGCTGAGGAGGGTAGGTTCGCCACGGCTTCTTCAGGGCTAGAACAGATTTCTAAAAAAATGTCCTACAGGCGACTTTGTCAATTTAGAGGTGGCCTTTGCTTACAGATCGCGGACGGTCAAGAAAGGCATCAGAGACCGAGCAAAGAATGCTCATTTGTACCTCGCCTTTTACCTCCCCGGCAATATCAAGTTTCGTAAGTTGTTCGATTAATTAAGTAGACAAAGCTTACAAGCCAAAGCGGTCTGGGTCGAACTCGAGGGTTTTGTCGGCACGATTCGCGCCCGTCTGCAACTTACGCCTGATCCTCCCTTCTTCAGCCTCTGCACCCTGACATTCCTTGGACAGCCCAAGGTCGACGTCTCGTGCGTTCCTCTAACAAGACGGGGGCTTGACATCATGGACATCCCCCTCATCTCCAACTTTGTTCAATCGGCAGTTGACGCCGCCATGGCGGAATATGTCGCGCCCAAATCGCTCACGCTGGATCTCAAGGACATGCTCATGGGCGACGATTTTAAGAAGGACACTTCTGCCCGTGGGGTGATTGTGGTCCACATCAAGCGAGCGTTCGGCTTCAAGGAGGGCGACTTTGACTTTCTGTGGAAAAAGGGCAGCACTGATGGGTACATTTCCGTCGGCTGGGCCAAATTCAAGAAACCTCTCTGGAGCACTCGCATTATTGAAGCGGATATGGAGCCGTGTTGGGATGAGACAACTTTTGTCCTCGTTACACCCGATGAACTCAACGTCGACGAGCGACTGCGGGTGCAGCTTTGGGACTCCGACCGCACCACCGCCGACGACGATCTTGGTCGCATCGAAGTTGACATTAAGCAGCTGATGCGTGATCCTCGGAGCAGTGGCAAAATGATGGATCGATTGGACGGCTTCCGGGCACTCGAGGCTGGCAAGGGCATGCCTGGAAAACTGGAGTGGAGCGTTGGATACTTTTCAAAGACACGGATCCTGGATTCCCAGTTGGTGAAGCAATCTGCCGACCCAAACATTAGCACGCTCAAGGATCTCAGGACGCAGGTCGACGATGAGAGTGAGAGGAAACTCCGCGAGGCCAAAAAGGACGAAACTCGGGAGCTTGAGCAGCAAAAGGCCCAGACTCTCAAGGTAAGACTCAACTCATTGTCAATCTGGGGAATGCTAAGCCCGTCCAGGAGCGACAAGATCAGCTCATCGTCGCCTCGCCGCCACCTTCGGAGTATCCCTCTGGCATTCTGAGCATTACGATCCATCAAATCACCGGCGTGGAGCTCGAACGTCTGAACAAACCACCAAATGACTCCAGTGACATTGAAGAAGAAGAAAAGGGCGAAGATCTACCCTCATCTTACTGCACCATCATCATGAACCATCGCAAGGTCTATCGAACCCGGACGAAACCAAAAAATGCACAGCCATTTTTCAATGCGGGTTGCGAACGCTTTATTGGCGACTGGCGAGAGACTGACATCCACGTTTCGGTTCGGGATGCTCGTGTTCATGAGGACGATCCCTTGTTAGGTGTCATCTACCTGCCTCTGAGCAAAGTCCTCGCAAAGCGCAGCCAAATCAACGCCTTCTTTCCCCTCGCTGGTGGGATTGGGTATGGCAGGGCACGCATATCCATGGTTTTCCGTGCCGTCAAACTGCAAGCGCCACGTCCAGCGTTGGGTTGGGACTACGGGACACTTTTAGTGGCACCGCAGACTGTCTCTACTCGTCTCCCTGAAGATTACAAACACCATCGGTTGAAGCTTCGCGTCCCGCTCGGAAGCAGCAAAATGCATCCAACATCGAGTCCCATCGAAGCGCCTGACTCTGAATTTGCCGCCTCGTCTCATCCGAAGACGCCTACTCCTGCCGAGGACTCTCAAGACTCCCTGAAATTCCGCACACATGGCAGCAGACCTCTGTCACTGCCAGTCGCTCGCCGTCATCGCACTCCCCTGACGATTACTCTCCGCCCCCGCTCGACCCATCTCCACTCGCTCTCGCACGCCCTCAGCTCATCTTCCAAGGCCGGAAACTTTGTCTTTGGTGTCACCTATCTCAAAGACATTGCCGACAACGAAGATGCCGACGTGCGCATTGGCGTCTACGGTGGACGGGACGCCGAAAAAGTCTATGAGCGCGTTAAAAAGAATGTCTGTGACATTGACGAGATGCTGCGCACGGGACGCGTCAGCAGCGACGGCGTCGAGGAAGAAGCAGACGACAACGGCAGTGATGATAGTCAGTCCAGGAGCGGCGAGGACAGCGGCGGCCGCGTCCCGCAAGTCACCAAGGTTGGCGAGGTCGTCTTCACGCTGCGCTTCGTACCAGGCCTCAGCCGTGCACACCGCGGCCTCGCCAGGCGCGATGTTGATGTAGCGCATGTCATGGAGGTGCTGGAGGCGGTGCAGGACTGCGACGGGGCGACGGTCGAAGCCGTGCAAGGGAATGTCGGAGCGGGCATCGCGACGCCAAGTACCACGAGGAACAGCAGAAGAGGCTCGGAGACGAGCGAGGGCGATGCAAGCAGCAGTCAAGGCGCGAGCAGAGACGAGCAAGACGGATCGTCAGATGGCAAGCGGAACGCGGCGTCGGATGACGAAGAATTCGACCTCGACAGTCTCACGCCTACTGCGCCCTCCGGCGAACATGGCACCGGCTTCAACGAGACGCCTTCGCTCGTTCGCACCGATTCCTCGTACAGTACTGCGTCAACTTCTTCGTCATCCTCCTCTTCATCGTCTTCATCATCCTCGACAAACCTCAGCACCGACGGCCATCGTGGCCTCGGCGCCGCTGCCAAAGAGTACAAGCGCACGCGCAAGAACCAGCATCGGCGGCATAGGGGCCTTATGCAGTGGAAGGGCCCGCGCACTGTCAAGTGGTTGGGGCACAAAGTTGAGCATGGCGGGATGAAAGTCAAGGGCGCACTGGGACGGAGAGAGAAGGGTGGTGGCATTGAAAGTGAGGCGTAAATTGGGTGCGTGTAATGTCATGAGGAGGAACAGGCTTGTGGAGTTAATGTTCAAAATACGTGCTCAATGATGTAGGGACGCTGAAAGTTGTGGTCTAGCCTCGATGGATGGATGGTGAGGTGTCCAGTGTATTCTGTGACAACCCTGTACTTCCTCAGCGAAAGAATCAACACAGTGCCTCCGAACTACAGCGACACCCATCCACACACCAAGACCAATACATATCCCATCGCTACTGACACCGAGGCAGTTCCGACTCAATATGCACCGAGCCATCTCGAAAATCGGGACACCGTAAACCACCGCGCTGACCAACGGACGCTGATCACCAACTCAAACCACCATCGCTCATCAAGATTATAACCCTATCTGGTCTCCATCGCCGCCAGCAATGCTTCTGTTCGATGCCAACGTATCGCCGCCATGCGCCATCTCATTTCCCCACAACTTTTTCAAACCCTCGCCGCGCTCAAGCGCCAGCAGCAGCAGCACCGTGGCAGCAGCCACAGGTATCTTTCGGCGGCCCCGGTCTAATCAGGAACCTTCTGCGGCGCTTGCCGCCACTCCCACGCCATTGTGGCCTTTGTTCCTGACAAGGCAAGAAGCCACTCCAAATGTTCACTGAGTGTAAGTACAGTACCTTTCTGGAAACCGCACAAGGAAGCTAGCTAGCTCCCGCGCAAAGCCGCCGTTGGTCGCCAACAACCACGCGCTCAGCCGCCAGCCCCGGGCCCTTCCGTCTGTCCTGCACTCCAGGTGCCCATACAGTACCATGTCCCTCGCAGTCACCTGCCCACCCTGAAAAAGCCGAGCAAGACAAGCCGCGAAGGTTGTTGCGGCAACTCAGTCAGTCAGTCAATTCAGTCAGCCAGCCAGTCATCCCATCCCGCCTTGCCCTGCGCAGCCCTACGGCGGCAACGGCGACTGGGGGGACGGCAACGGCTGCGCGACGTCAGGAAAACGCCACCGCAATTCGAACAAGCTTCTTCTACGCGCCCGCTCCCGGCGAGTAACAACGTTCGCGAAAATGGAGAAGAATAAAAAGAAGACCAATTTCTTGACATGGGCCCTTGATGCCAAAAATAAAGATGCCTAGCTGCCTGGAAGCCCAGACGCCTAGTCGTCTGCCTAGGTAAAATGCTCGCAGTGTCTTTTTTTTTTTCTGCAGGTTTAGCTTCGCGCTGGATTTACTTTTGTGTGCTTGAGCCTGTGCTTGCCGTCTGCTGGGGTTGTTGTGTCTTACCGATTTAGCTACTGAAGACAATTAGGATTCGGTGCTTGAGTCGCGATGGTGATGATGATGATGATGACGACGACGCCACTGGTGCGCTCATCTGGATTGTCCTGTTTGCCCGAATGGCAGAGTCAGATTTTTCGCAGTCTGGGCCATGTGAGTTGGGAACGACGCCACTGCGTGGTGACAGCGTGGGGTCGCCGTCTGTCCAGACCCGTCTCCAGTGGCAAAATGGCTTGTACATGCACCTATTCAAGAGCAGATCAAGGTACCGTCGGTAAGGTACCTCGCACCAACGCAACCAAGCAACAAAACAACCACAATGGACCAAGCAATTGAAAGCGAAACCGAGTAGTAACCCAACTTCAGTATTCGACGTCAAAAGGGCAAGTGATAGACGAAGCTAAGCACACATACTCAAGAGACGCACAAGCATACATAAGCACTGGGCAGGACACTACGCCACAGCGCCGGGCACGCCATCATGACAAATCCAGCCCCCCTGGCAAGAAGGTTGTGTCGTCAGACTGGTGTCGAAAGTTCTACTCACCGTGCAGGCAAACAAGCCGACAATCCTGCGTCTGTGCGCGCGGTGTACAGCCATGTATTCATGCATGTGCCGTAGGCAGAGAGTTGACTGGAGTCTGTTTGCGTTCTTGGCTGAGCTTGTATGGCTTTGGATGTGCATGGGCTGGTGTTGGAGCGGGTCAGCCTTGTTTGCCCCGCGCTTTTGTGGGGTTGGTGATGTTCAGAAGAGGAGTGAGACTTGACGGCACATTTGTGTTGGTGGGAATTGGAACTACGTGCTTATCTGCGACGCACGGCTCATGAATGTCTCGCAGATAAGCACGTAGTATGTCTCTGACTGACGTAGACAGGAGAGGGGTTGACATGAGGGCTTTCGGTTCATCATCGTCTGCGGAATCTTTGCCTTTTCTGGTCATCCTCGGCCACTTTTTTGACTTCCATTCAATCCAGATGAGAAAATTTCCAAAATAGGCATCGGACTAGACACGTCTTTCATCCTCACACAGAGACGGAACTCGTCTCGTCCGCTCGCCCCGAACTCGATGCTGCTTTCGGAAATCAAGTCTAGTCAAGCCTATTCTCTCTCGGACGTAGGTTTAATTCTGTCGATCGAATGCGGCATAGTCAGACGCCGGCGTGGCAGGTCGACAAGCTGCGGCCTCGTCGCCCTCTTCAATGGAGAGTGCGCAATGTTTTGGGCCGGTCTAGAAGCAACGACAGACACCGGAAACGACTTGATCGATCAGAGCAGAGGCTAGAACGGAGCGAGGGAGAAAGAAAGAAAGAGGTGGGAATGTCGAGATTGCGAGGAGCGACGATGCTAGCCGCAAATCCCTGACGCTCAGTCGTCGTACCAGTCGGGCGGAGCGTGGAGGGGAAATCTAGTAGGCTGTGTAGAAAGAAGATGTCGGCTAAAGGTCGATTGGGCATCATGTCTACTTGTGCTATTGGCTGCTAATTATTCAATCCACGTGGCAGGGAAACGAGTAGAGCTTGGTCAGTATTCCTGTCCCCTGTACTTCCCGCTTAGTGTTGATGCTTTCGTTCTATTCATTTCGTTTGCTTTATTGACTCGTCCAGCGCATCGACCGGATAATCTGGTTTAGATGCTCTCGATTGCTTCCTTGTAGATCTGACAGGACGCGTACTTCGATCCAGAAGCTCAAAGTCGGCATCTTTGACATGTCTGCTGGTGCTAGACTGCATGCAGACACGAACCGCGCAGCCCGGGATTGTTCCAACTGTCAAATCGCGAGCGCGGGGTTTGCGGACATCACGTAACTAGCGTGTTTGTGCGTCGCTTGGGACTAAGCGCGACGATGATGAAGTAGGTTTGAGTGGTCAAGAGAAGAAGACGGAGTATTGCGGTCTAGGTTGACGCCGGGCAGATTTTAGCTGTGGCAGGCATCAGGCAGTGGGGATAGCCCTAGGCGTGTAATTCCGGACTCGCGGCTATCTTGTTTGGGACGGCGCGGCCCGAGCTAACCAGAAGTGGCAAGTGAGCGGTTGGGGGAGAGCGAGACTAGCGCGTCGAGACAACATCTTCAAGACAGCTTGGACTACGCAGATCGTCCGCGTTTAGCAAAGATACTGCCTTGGGACGACCTCGCTTGCATCCATACCGTATTGACCATGGAAAGACAATTCTCAATGCTCTATTCTTTGTCCGCTGTATCTTCACTCGCCACCCGGACCGCCGAGCTTTTTTTGACGTCCTGCTTCACACCACTCCAGAGCAATTATGCATGCCAACTCCTGGCCCAAAAAAAAAAAAAAAAAAAAAAAAACGCCGCCTTCGTTTCAGGAGCGCGCTTCTTTGGCGCCAAATTCCGAACATAGGAAACGTGCGGAACACTGTGCTCCGTATTTTTGCTGCCCGGAATCGTCCGGCTAAGGCAATGCGCGATAGCTTAACACTGTTAGGCTCGGAAATTTGTGAAGCAAAGTTGCCAGTAGACTAGCGCCACTCTCGGTAACGCGGACCCTTGGGATCGAACTTTGAAAGGGGCTGTGAGCTTGAGGGCGGAGTGGTGGGGAGAGTATTTAGAACGCTGTGGCGCCAACTCATTTTGTCTTCAAGCCGATTGCAACTGCTCCACACACTTCTCTATCAATTTCTTCAAAGTCACCTTCATAACAATGAAATCGGTGGTCTTCATTTTCTTCGCGCTCTTTGCGCTTCTTGTGTCAGCCAGCGAGTCTAGCAGCGTCGACCATGGAGATGATGCCAACAAATACTATCCACAAGATATCTCTATCGAAACTTTTAAAAAAGGACTCTTCGTAATCAACAAAAAGGTTCGTCTCAACACATACATGTGTTTAGCGTATTACACAGATCTCGAAGAAAAGTTCAGCGTTAACCATTCGCGAAGTGTTCAAGGAGCTGTAAATCCGATTGCTCAGATGCTCAAACTCTTGAAGACAAAGCCAAAGTCCAGTCGAGATTCGCTTCCCGTCTCGCGAAGGTTCTCTTCGGCGAGTGCATGTTCGACCAAGCCTATAAAGGCTGCGGCTGTCGCGTATGTACAGTCTTTTCCCACCGGCTCCAGTCATTTTTTGACCGCAGTAGTTCCCAGATGATGCTGCCTGCGCCAAAGTCTTCAATTGCCCAGAAGTCGATGATGGCAAGGGTGGAAAGCATAGGCCGAAGCCCGTTCTTGCACCCGACAATGCCGACCGGCCGTGCAAATGTCCCAAGTCAGACGACGACGACGACCTCCGTCGAACTAGACTTGAGAGCACCAACAACGTACATCTTAACGAAATGAATAATCTTGGAATATCCGACCGCACAAGGCTTAACACAGTCAACGTAAAGCAAGGCACCAACCAACCTGCGGGTACTACAGGATCCACCTCGAAGATGTGTGATCCCACCAAGGAGACATGCACGGGTTCCACCTCGAAGACGTGTGATCCCACCAAGGAGACATGCACGGGTTCCACCTCGAAGACGTGTGATCCCACCAAGGAGACGTGCACGGGATCCACTCCGAAGACGTGTGATCCCACTAAGGAGACATGTGGCACTGGAGCTGGATTTTTTGGTCGTACGCGACTCGCGGCAGCAGCGTGCGATCCCTCCAAGGAGAACTGCACGCCACCCACCCCGAATACGTGCGATCCCTCTAAGGAGAACTGCACGCCACCCACCTCGAAAACGTGCGATCCCTCTAAGGAGAACTGCACGCCACCCACCTCGAAAACGTGCGATCCTTCCAAGGAGAACTGCACGCCACCCACTACGAAAACGTGCGATCCCTCCAAGGAGAACTGCACGCCACCCACCTCGAAAACGTGCGATCCTTCCAAGGAGAACTGCACGCCACCCACTACGAAAACGTGCGATCCCTCCAAGGAGCAGTGTACGCAGCCTAAACCGAAGACGTGTGATCCCTCTAAGGAATCATGCGGCCTTCCTAATAACCTCCGTGCCCGTACGCTGCTCAAGGCAACCGAATTGAAGGCGTGCGATCCCGCCAGGGAGGAGTGTGGAAAACCCGTACGGAAAACGTGTGATCCCACCATTGAACTCTGTGGTGACGATACTCCTGATCTCCATGTCCGTTCGTTTCCTTCGGAAAAAGTTGAGAAGCCGTGCGATCCCGCCTGGGATATATGTGACGTAATTGAAGACGCTGCTGATGGTCCTCCGGGTCGTACACGGCTCATGGCAATCAACCTGAGGGTGTGAGATCCCTCCGAGGAGAAATGTGGCAATTGATTCTAAGGGAGACCAAGGAGAAGAGGTGGTTCTCTAGGGGACATGGATATGGGCAACAATTTCTCGAGCGGCGTTTGGGTGGTATCATGATTGGGGGAAGTCGAGAATATGTTGCACAGACACTGTGTTGGGCGACGAAGAATTCTGCTTCTAAAGACATACTGTCCTTGTGATTGTGTCGATTAACCACATCTACAACAACAATCAAATTTGTTCAAACCACAACCCCCCAAAAGCATCGAGATTTTCGCGATGTGAATGCCAAGTGATGCTATCGCTTGAGCAAATTCGCCTCTACAGCCTCGTACTAGTCACGGAAATTTGCTTCCCAAGTATTATGCGTCACACTTCAGGAAAGAGCTATGCATGCTTTAAACAAGGAGCATCCGTCTTGCGATGCGGAGATGCTACAAAAAATAGAAACGTTGGATACTGAAACTATGAAGGCCGATTCCCAAAGATGATCTTAAAATAATTCTTCGCATAAGGTTCAGTGACGCCGTGGAAAAGTAAAAAAAAAAAAATTTGGGACTAGCGCGGTCCCCGAATTTGAGGAGTGATGGAGCCTCAGGCAACAGAGACCAGTCTGCCACAATACGAGCCTTCACTACGTTCCTTGAGGTACTTTGGACCGCTGTGAGTTGTTGGCTGTCATCATGGTTTCCGAGACCGTGGCATAGGATTTGTTTACTCGACTGCGACACGGGAAACGGACTTGATCAGTTCCCGTCCATCGAGCGGTTTGTGTTCTCATCGCCTCCCTTGATCTCCGTTGCAATCAAGCCCCGGGAACCATTTCCAGTCCACTCATGGGCTTAGACAACTTGAATCTACGATCTCTTGACCAGCTCCAGATATTGGCCAACGACGTCCCGAACAATGGCGTTCATCCCTTTGAACTCGATTCCAAAAGCTTTCTTCGCCTTGTCCGGTACGAATCTCACTTTCT
Source organism: Phyllosticta citriasiana (assembly GCF_038021145.1). Taxonomy (NCBI): domain Eukaryota; kingdom Fungi; phylum Ascomycota; class Dothideomycetes; order Botryosphaeriales; family Phyllostictaceae; genus Phyllosticta; species Phyllosticta citriasiana. The sequence continues at coordinate 295,841 of NW_027117279.1, read as the reverse complement.
TCGTCTCGCATCGCCCATGACACGTGAGCAACCCATTGTCGACGTCTTTCGGAAAAATTTGCCTCGTCCACATCGGGACGTCATTCCAGACTGGATCCGTACTCAGCAAGAATGTCTCGCCGCCGGAGATCTTGGTCCGATCAAGCGCCCTGAGATGGCAATCAACCACATCGTCGACATGCACGCCAGATGAGACCTCTGCGTCGGAAAGAGTTGGCGCCGCGCCCATGCGCTCCTTGGGCACGACCATTCCAAGAATCAGCGCATTGCTCTTGCTCAGCAGCTCTTCGACATTCGTCGCCGCCTCGTGCCGTCCGAACACGTACGTGGGCGCCACGTTCACCAGGTCAAACCCCAGACGTTCAGACCCGCCATGCTCCTCCATCCACCGCTTGCTCCTCTGCAATGCCGCCGTCTTGCTGCCCACGTAGGCCGTCATGACATCCGGGATCGGCTGCCCCGGCTCTGCAAGCACATCCTCATTGGCGTCTTCTTCGGTCTTATTCAACGTCGTTTCTTGATCAGCTCCGAGCAGCTCACTGGGCGACACAAAAGCGGCAGCGGATGAGGTACAGACGACGCGCTTGACGGAGCCGCTGCTTTTGGCAGCGGAGAGCACGTTGAGCGTGAAGTTGACGGCGGGCCCCACGACGGCGTTGTACAGCTGCTCTGCTTCTATTGGCTGGAATGGCAGTGGTGATGCAACGTGTATAATGTACTCGGCACCTTTCGCCGCGGCACCAAGAGCATCGGGAGCCTGAGGGTCCGGAACGACATGGAAAGAGTAATTGGACGACTTGTTGAGAGAGCAAAGAGCTGAGGTAGAGCGCAGTTGTTCGGCTTCGGCTTCGCTGTACACAACTATGCGGACGTCGTGGTCGACTTTGAGGGCCTCGAGGAGAATCGCGAAGCCGACGAAGCCCGTGGCTCCTGTGAGGAGGATCGTGCCTTTCCCCATCGTGTTTTTGTGGGAAACAGCAGGAAAGGGGCCACGCGCTGGTTAAATGTGTCTACGAGTAGGTGGGGCCCATCGGGTCCAAGCCGACATTGGCAAGGGCTTCGCCATTTTGAGATGGCGTAGATCAACAACAGTTGTTATGGTAGCGGTAACTACTCACCGTGCAGCTTTGACTCGACGAAGAATCCGATCATTTCTAGTGTCGACGCCCAATGCATTTCGCTACCCAGGGCTGGATCGGCTTGCCTGATATCTTGGGGCCTTGTTCCCTTGTAGACCCACCATCAAAAGAAGTGCGAAGTAAGCAGGCAAGTCTGGTTAATGAGGGGAGCTGCTACTGCGATGCTGGATGGCAGGAAATATTCGGCCGTTCTACGGTCAAACTCGACTTCCTATGATTGGCCAGGAACAGACCATTTGCAAACAAGTCCAAAGAGACTCAGAGAGAAGAAAGCCAAATAAGGATTCTTATGGTTGTTGGCTCATGGGAACGGTCGAGCAAAGTCGATCTCCCAGAAATCCTTGATCAAACGAGACGACCACACTCGTTCCGGTGTTCTACTCAACACGCTCCTTGCTCCACAACTTTCTTTGCGCGTTAGAACCCATGACCACCTCCATCGTCTCATCAAAAAACGGGACTAGATCCCTCCAGTACCACTTCTTACCACTGCACTCAAAGGTCCTCCCAAACATCTCGCCCACCTTGACTTCCTTCCCCACCGAATCGACGACTGGCCTTTCTAGGTCGGTGCCGCAGTCGACAACACGAAGAACGGCATCAACGACGCATGAGATGGGAGTCCAGGTGTCAGAGCTGCTGACGATCTTGACCCACTCGTCGTCTGCGAGGAGCGCTCTGGAAACCATGCCGGGGCATAGCGCGTTGACGCGGATGTTGTGGTTGGCGTGCAGGCGTGGCGCGAGGGAGCGGGCGAGGCCGAGGACGCCGTCTGGGGAAGAATCATGTTACTGCGAGAGCATTTGAAGTGGCAGAGTGGGCAAAATGTCTCAAGGGGGTTTCCTCCAAGGGCTAAGACAACTCGACTTACGCATTGCAGACGCATACAATGGAGCCAAAGCGACAGGATACATGCCCACAGCGCTACTCGTGAGTACCATGTCACCACCGCCCTCTCCCTTTATCATGTAATGCGTGGCCATAAACGTCGTGTTCAAGACGCTCTTCAAATTCACGTCCAGCACTTTCATGATGCCGTCGGGAAAGGAAGAGGGCGGAGAATCTCCTTGCGCTTGCTCCGTGGCTGCGTCTATGAATTGTGGCGCTCCACGATGCCTGCATTGCCGAAGACAAAGTCGAGGCGCTTTTCAGTGGCGAAGACGGCAGCGAAGACCGCGGACAGTGCGCTGTAATCTGCGACGTCGGCATGGTGGAAGGTTGCATGTGGTAGGGAAGCTGCAGCTGCGGCGCCGGCTGATGGGTTGGCATCAACGATGTGGATGTGCCAGGGTGATGCGGTGCGTTCTGAAAGGGATTTAGCAACAGCGAGGCCAATGCCGTTGGCTGGTGTGGTGGGTAAGTGTGAGCAAGGTGTCGGAGTAGAAGAGGGCTGAACAAACCTCCGCCAGTGATGATAACTACTTTCGCCATGTTTGACTGTGAGTTATGCTTGGAAGAGCTGCCTGGCAAGCAAATTGGGGGAATCAACTTGTCCTTAGTTTCATCTCCCATTCAATGCTCCCATCTAAATACCGGACGAGGTGTGCGACACATTTCCGGTCACCTGTCTTCGAAAGCAACAAGTGATGTCAGGGTAAGCAGCCATCCGGTCAGGAGCAAAAGTATCACATCGTGGTTTTTGCAGACAAGTGAAGAAAAGCCAGTACCGTGGCTGCGTCGAAATATGGAGGTGAAGAAAATGCGGTACCACCCACAATTCTCAAACCAGCTTCGTGGTACACAAGTGATCGGATCGTAGAGAGCACTCCAATCAAAAGCAAGTGGCTGTTTGGAGGCTGAGCAAAGAAAGGCCAAGGCTGTGGCTATCTGGACTTCAGCTGGGGTACTCCATCTCCTCCACTCCAGGAAAAGCAGATATTTTGGCAAATCGGGCTTGGAGAACGATCTTCGGTCGACCTCAGTGCTGCAGTACGTTTTCTCCAGCTCTCAGCTTCAGCGTAACGTGCCCACGGCCCTGTTCTTCATGTCAATGCAGGCTCACGGCCTACAGGCATAATAACCTTTCTTTTGCGGTCAGCGAGTCCGCACTAGTGGCCGGACGATATCAGACAATACCTTGGGCTGGGAGACTTTAACATTGTAGCAGCGAAGCGCCTTCATGTTCGCCTCGTTGCGATCTGAGCTGAGTACTGGGATCGGTGAGGTAAATGGTACATCAGAAGATCATTGCTGAAGCAGGAAATTTTCCTACGGAAGGTCGACACGGCATGGGTCACTGCAGTAGATGACTGCACTCAGTTTCCTCCGACACTAGGTCTCGCTCTCGTGAAACAGACGATTTGGTATAATGTGCGTGATCAATCCAAGGAACAAAAACAAAATTGGTGAAAAACTCTGTTCTCGCTATGAGCGAGAAACTTGCCTGTCGTCGTGGCCGTCTCGTGCAGTCTTGAATTCGTTGATGGCTTGCTGCTCACAACTACACAAGACCCACCGCGGCGGCCGGTCAGCCAAGTGAAAAAGGCATCGCATCGCAGCCCCCTTGCTACGCCAGAACGCCATCGCCCTTCCGCTTCCCTTCTTTTTCTGCCCCACCAGATAATCTTATTTCGCGGTTCAAAGCATCTCCTCCGACCACTTGTTGGACGACTTGTCGGCTGCGCGTACAATGGCGTGTATTATCGGATACACGCGCGGCGTTTCCTAAGACTCATTCAAAGAAGCCGGAAAAGATTTAGAAATCGTCATCCATGTCTTGATCTTCAGCCTCGATAAAGACGAGCCTTGTGCCTTCGCCGGCCGTTTGCCAGACCTACTTCATGTTAGTCGCCATGTCGAAAAAAGCATAGAATAAAAAAGAGCAAATAAAGTATGAGCTTACATCAATCAAGGCATACTCATCAATAGCCTCCTCGAATTGGTCCGCGGTAAAGCCCTTGGCAAGGACACGTTCGCGGACGCGGCGCAAGTCAAGCTCACCGGAGCCGTCGGCCGCCATGGCAGCGCCACTCTCCTTCATACCACGGATGAGATGGTAGATCTTGCTGCTAGGGCTCTGATCCGTGCCCCTGTTGCGGTCGTCGGCATACAGGCTAGCCTTGCTGACTTCAATAAGGCGGAGAGCCTCGTCTACGTCTTCGACAATGACGTGTTCGGCAAAACGAAGTCGAGCCAGTGCTTGTGCCAGACGCAGCACACCAAGGAGTGTACGCGGCGAAGTGTGCGTGAATGCGCGGCGCTGCGACTCTTCCTTGACTTGTTGCTGCCGCATCCGAACGTACGCCGCCACCAAGTAGTCATTGACTTCCTTGGGGACCGTAGGTCGGAATGATCTTGCGCGAGCAATCCATTGCCGCACCTCGTGAGGCGTGAAAACTGGCCCACTGCCGTTGTCGGCCGTTTCCGGGTGCTTGTTGTGGATGTGAACGTGCGTGACGTGGCGCGCAAGTTCTTCGTCGGCATCGCGCGAGGGCGTGTCCAAAATCAGGAACAGGACGTCGAATCGCGAGAGAAGAGCCGCGGGGAGGTTGATGTTTTCAACAGGGGAGATGCGAGGGTTGTAGCGGCCGTAAAGAGGGTTGGCGGCCGCCAGAATCGAGGTGCGTGCGTTGAGTGTCGTGGTGATGCCAGCTTTGCTGATCGAAATGGTTTGCTGCTCCATGACTTCATGAATCGCGGTACGGTCCGCGTCGTCCATCTTGTCAAATTCATCAATACAGCACATACCGTTGTCAGCTAGGACGAGAGCTCCGCCTTCCAGAACCATTTCGTCCGTAACAGGATCACGCATGACTGCCGCCGTCAAACCGACACCACTGGAACCACGGCCAGTGGTATAGACACCGCGAGGAGCAACCTTGGTGATGTACTTTAAGAGCTGGGATTTGGCAACACCGGGATCACCCATCAGACAAATGTTGATGTCTCCGCGAATGCGCATGCCGTCGCCCATTTCCTTTGTAACACCACCAATCAGCTGCAGCAGCAACGCCTTCTTCACGTCCAAGTGACCGAAAATCTCGGGGGCGATGGATCGGGAAAGGTATTCGTAGAGCTGACCAGACCTCTCCAGCTCATTCATACGGCGAAGAGTGGGAGCAGCCAGGACAATGTCGTCGTATGCCTTTTTGTGCTGAGTGACATGTTGAGCCTCGAGATATGTGTCGGTGAGCAAGCCAGCCTTAATTGCCTTGAAGCCAGTGTACGGGGTCGGGAGGAAGATTCCGGCAATGTCAATGACGTCGCCTGGATTGACTTGCCGCGTAAGCGGTCCGTGACAGTAAACAGTGAGCTGTCTGGGAATATGTCCGACGGGAACCTGGTCTGCCATTTCTTGGATTTTGACTTCTTGGAATGGCAGGAACTTGCACGCGCGAGTGGAGAGGAAAAGTTGGCCCTTTGACTTGTTGTCTTTGCAGTCTTTGGACGGGCAGTCGACCAAAGGCGTGTATTGCTTTGCGGTAATTGGTTGGAAGATTTCAAAGCCGCAGCGATCACAAGAGTAGGCGTTGACCTTGATTGATGGCTTGACATCTGAAACTCTAGTTGCGATTCCTCGTACGGTAATCAGGTTGCCGAGATGCTCGCCCCGGACTTGTCTTACAGCGAGCGCCTTTGAGTGGCGTTCGCTGCTCGACCCTGATGGCGTGATGGGCTTGAAGTTGAGGGTATATCTCCTGGTGAGCTCCGGAGGGAAAATGGAGTTTGCGTCCGTGGCGGCCCCATCTGCTTCCGCGTCTTCCATTATTCTCTCGTTGCGTTTCGAACGCTGCGTCATGATAATGTCCAGGACGTCGTCTTTATAATTGGGCTCGGAGGTAGGCTCAGGCATGACCTTGTCCACAGCTTTTGAAAGAATCTCAATGTAGCGGTTCGCGTTCCTCTGCACAGACTCTACCAATTTCAGGTCCGGGCTGTCCTCACCGAGGCCTTTCTCGTACTGCAAGCGCGATTAGAATGACACCCATCGTCTTGTGGAATATGCGCACCTCATCCAAATCGTCCAGATCTATCAGTATGCTGTTGCGAGTCCGATTGGCCACATCTTGCAGCATTTGCATATATTTGACCTTGGGGCTGCGGTTGCGACGACTTCTTTGCGCATCTTCGCCGTCATCGTCGTCCATAAAATCGTAGTCCTCGTCTTCGCCGTCAATCTGCAGGTCTTCGAGAGCATCCGTCGCCTCGGTCGAAGATGACTTGTAGGAGCGTAGGAAATCTTCAAAGGCGGCTGCGATTGCTGTCAGTCGGGTTTGTTTTGAAGGCTGCTTGCGTACGCACCTTGCTGATCGCCATAATCGACGACCTTCTTGTAGGTGAGGAGCGCCATAGCCCTTGAGTTCGGAAGAAATGGCAACGGCACAGAGGAGGGTGGGTGGGGCTACTGTGGTAGTTGTGGTTGCGACGCGGAGGCAGAGGACTGGAGGTGTTGCGGCTTGAGCGCTTCTTTGCGCGCACGAACAGCGGAACACCAAAGCGAAGCTAGGGTACGCGTGGCGCGCAAAGTCGCGTCGCGAAAAGCACGTAATTTGCACTCTGGTCTGCCGTAATTCTGGCTGTCCCAACGACCACTTGCGCAGCTGCGTTATCTCCTCCCTCGACTCTGCCCTCGTGCTCCTGTCATCTTCCTCTCGCTCAATGCATGAATAGCCTTCTTCTACAACGCGAGCTGGGCGATCTTGCGCCTCAAGCTTTTCAACGGCTCGAGACGACTCGCCTGCTCCACTCGCTCGAGTCCACCAACATCAAGTTCGATGGAACGTCGCACGCTTCTGATGCCGAAACCGACATTGTGGCCCACAGCGCCGGCGTCAACTCGATTGCGATCGATGGACATGCGGGAAAATAGTGAGCAGGGAGAGCACTTGATTTCAGCGCCAGACTGACCACAGCCAAAGCCTTGTCTCTGGAGGCGCAGACTCTTCCGTTTCTCTATGGAATCTCGTGGACCGCCAGGAATCCGACAGCACTGTACTTGTCCCAAGTGATACCATGCGCAAGACCTCCAAGGCCCATCGTCTCGGAATCACCCATGTCTCATGGCACAACAGTGAGCCCGGCGCCGTGCTAGCCTCCTCGTATGATCACACGCTCAAAATATACCACACCGAACCACTACAGCCCGTGACCACAATTGAGCTGGACCAGGTCGTATACTCGCACTCCATGTCTCCAATAGAACATCAGAGGCTGGTGGCTGTCGCCTCGCATCAGCAAATGGTCCGTTTGGCAGACTTGAGGACCGGTTTCGCAATTCATGGCCTCCCGGGTCACACCGGCTCCGTGCTGTCCACTGCCTGGAGCCCGAAACAGGAGCACATTCTGGCTAGTAGCGGTACCGATGGGAGTATTCGACTGTGGGACATTCGTCGCGCTTCTGGTTGCTTGGGAGTGCTTGACATGGACGACTCGCTGGGCATTCTGGGTGAAGATGGGCTGGGCAGCGGCGTACGGCATAGGCACGTCGGACGCGCTCACTCAGAGGCGGCAAACGGTGTGGTATGGAGCGAAGACGGACGACACTTGGTGAGCACTGGACATGATGAGAAAGTGCGAATCTGGGACGTGATTACTGGCGCCAACACGCTGGTCAACTTTGGGCCAACAATCAAAAACCAGTCGGCGTCACAGGTGCTGCCGCTGATATCGCCCGACATTCTCACTGCGCCGGGAAAGCAATTGCTGTTTTATCCGAGCGAAAAGGAAATCCTCATCTTTCAAATGTTTGACGGTAAGTTGCTGAGGAGGCTGAAGACGCCGCACGTCAGCACAGGCACAGTCGGCGGCTCCAGCCGAGGACGGAACCTGCAAAACAAGACAAAATCTTTGGCATGGCGGCCTCAAGAAGTGGAGATGTACTCGGCGCACTCGGACGGCACCATTCGTGTTTGGGCATCGAGGACGATCGAAGACGAGCTGATTGAAGAGGAAGAGCGGGAAGAAGCTGAGCATGAGGAGGCGATTCGGAAACGGAAGAGAGATGCTTTGGAGGAAATCTACCAGGACTTCACGAGCAAGCGACATATGACTTATGTGGAATGATCAATCCGATTTATCCCTTGCCACCGGTATGATGTGAGCATAGGAGCAGAGGCATGTGAGGCCCAAAAACGACGGAGAGAAAAGGCACTGCACGAAGTCAACTTTGTGAGCATGCTACGATTCCCAACACCGCATGGGCTTGAATAGAGAAGGAGCCAAGTGAGTATTCCTCCGCAGCCACTCAAGAGCAAGCTCAAAGCAGAGATCACAATGCAGCAGAACGAATTTTGATTAGAGGATTTTTTTCATTCTATCTATTGGAGAGTTGAAAGGGGTATCAAGATACACGTGTTATGTGTTGTGTTTCCATCAATATCAGAGTCCAACAACCCCCTGTAGCAAGACCCGCCGCTTGTTAAATCCTGGGATTGCTTCCGATGGTTCGGGGTCATGAGCGGCCCATGGAGACTCTCCAAAGCTGATCGCAGAAGCTGCTGCAGTTTCGCTAGGTGCGCAGCATTTTTCACCGTCCGAGCCAGGATCCAGCAGAACTTGAAAGGAAGCTCGTCTTCCAAGGTTCGTTCCACGAATGCCTTCAGGTCTTTGGGGCCTCAGTTTTCTCCAGATGTTTGCGGATCGGACGTCTTTCCCACTGTCTGTGCCAGGATCCAGCAGAGCGCCAAAGGCGGTCGGAGTCGGTGACTGTCGTCACATTGTATGCAAAGCCCTTTATCAAATGTTTCAGTCTTTCGATCCATAAAAGACTTCATATCCAGTCCTTGGGGTTTTTAGAAGGGAAAATCGTGTTTCCCTAAAGACTTTGCAGAATCGGCGGTCCAAGTCGGTGACCGCCGCCATGTTTTATGCAAACCCCTTTGTTGAATGCTGAAGTCTTGAGATCAAGACCCCTGTATGCAAACCCCCGAGTCGAATGCTCGAGTCTGGAGATCAAGAGCTTGATCTCTTTTGTGGGCAAGTGGACACCGCCAAATCGCCAGAGTAGATCCCTCACATGACTGTGAAACAGGTCGTTTGTGAAGTGACACCTCCCACACCTAAGGAAGTGTCGCAGGACGAGTTCTGAGACGATAAAGACCAGAACCAGCGCCGGATCTTGATCAATGTCCCGTGTTATATTTATGGCGGGCGTTGAAGAAGGCTTTTGTCTTTGGCGCAGTGTGGTGGGATCATTACTGCTGGTGAGCCCGTCCGGATACGGTGCTCCCGCAGGGTTGCTCGGTGATGGGTTCGAATGATTCCGGAACCGGTCGCCTGCAGTTTGGAGGATACATTCGCCAGGAAGTCAATGTTCATAGTTTTTCTTCCGGTTCCACCGCGAGCGCAAACCAAATCCTTTATCCGCTGCTCCTGACCAGGCGAATCTCCTCCAATTCTCTCATAACTTCGCGAGAGCTGTGGAGAGGTGCGGATTCTGTGGGCACAAGTAGAACCAGTCCATCTGCTGCTCTCCCAAATCTGTCCACCGCGTTTCTCAAGTCAGTGGATTTCGAACACATCAAACAAGGCAGAATACTTGATAGTGATGTTGAGAACTCACCCTTCTCCGAAAGTCAGAGAGCCAACCCGACCTAGCCACCCCCGACCCGTGCCTAACGGCGGTTCTTCCCGCAACTTTTTGGGCACGGAATTGAAAGAGAGGTGGCTAGCTGTTGGTCCAAAGTCTTCCCCAAAGCTCTTTTTATATCTGTCTGCCATCTAGTCACGAGAGCAAGTCCAGTCGGGCCCAGCTCCCTCACCGCGATTCCATAATGGCACTGACAAGGAGATAAAATGATTATTGAATCCACCAGGCGCTTGCGGCTCAGTTTGGATGACTTCCGCACCCAATAATGTAACGATGGCCGCAAGTATGATCTTGGTGGTTAATCTCAAGACGCATGCTTGATCCCCTTCTTAGTTACGTACCTGAGTGACCGCCAATCTTGTTCCCATCCAGGCGCTGTGCAAACGCAACGGTCTTGTTTCCATCTGCTGCGGTGGAGTCTCCTGTATCGGTGAAACTGCAGCCATGCTGGTGACACCCAAGTGTCTGGGTGCGATTGGAATTGGGCACAGGAGAAGGCGAGCATGAGATGATGAGATTGGTGTAATGGCAGACGATGTGACTTGTCATTGTGGGTCACGGATGACGAGAGTCTCCGCAAGCCAAAAGCAAGTAATGCCGGGCCCCTTGTCTGGTGTCTGTGCCTTGCGCGGTTAGATACGCAGCATCGACGGCCTCCGACAACTTGCCGGCAATCAAGTGTTGACAGCACTTTTGGAGAGAACAGGAGCTTCGGGCGAGACTTCAATTGGCCAGCTTGAATTGCCTCGAGCTGTAAAGGGCAAAAACTATCTACCATCTCGGTTTCATGTTGTTCAGATTATTACAGTTTTCGCATCAAGCCCACCCATCACCACGTAGGGTCTGTGGTTGGTGCTTCAGTGCTTGACTCTATTGTATATATCATCATGTGAACATGAAACGAGAATTGAATCTGGCTCATTCGACCGAGCTCACACAGCTGCGAAGCTGAGTGACAGCGACCTGCAGACCCGTAAAAGAGGTGGAACTCCTCGCGCCAAGAATAAGCCCCATCGAGTTACCCCTTCTCCGAGAAGAAAGAGGCAATCGCATGTCTGTCGTCTCGACGAAAAGTACTCAACGCTGCTGCTGGCGAACCAGCGACCTCGCGATCCCGCCGCGGTCTCCCCACATCTCCCCATCAATCAACACTCGCTGTCCAACCGGAGCCTTACGCCACTCGGACTCGTATCATCGTCCAGAGTGAGTGGCCTGGGGACACCGGCGGCCAGTGAGGTGACGGACGGGTGCAGACGACGCGAGGCGCGGAGAATGGCGAGGAGCAGCGAAAGGACCGCTTTGTTGCTTTTATGGCGGCGCGTTGACGCGAAGTCCCTCTCGAGGAGGGCTGTCCGGGGACTTTCTCCCGAAGCATTGTGTCGGAATGAGAGCACTGCAAGAGCGTCTCTGTGTGTGAGCTTCGACTGCGATTCTTTGGGCGAGGAGTTGGAGAGGGGAAAGGTTGACAAGACGCGCAGACAAAATTTGGTACCGCCGGGGGGATCAATGTTTTGCCGACGAGCTTCGATCGGCGCGCCTTGGCGTCAAGCTCCGGGACTTGCCCAACTGCCTAGAAACAACACTCTGCCTACTGCTACCTACCTAAACTTTGACCGCGACAAGACACGCGTTGAAAGGGCCTCCGCGGCCGCTACCAAACTACGACCTGCCCATTCACCTCGAAATCAACGCGTTCCTCAATCAAGACCGTTGCGTCGCCGCCCGCGACCCCGCGAATTTCTTTCCTTCGAGCTCCATCTTCGTCGCCAAAGCACCAAACACTTCCTCCACCGAATCCCCATGGCGCTCTTCGGCTCAACATCCACTGCATCCGCCGCTGCAGCGAACCCCACCCAAGGCGACATTTCCAAGGATGTGCAGGTCAGCGCTGGTAATGGTGGTCCCTCGGACTCAATCAGCCAAGTCGCCTTCTCCCCAGCAGCAGACATTCTCGCAGCCTCTTCTTGGGATGGCGGTGTCTATACCTGGCAGATAAACGCGCAGGGCCAGAGTGTCGCAGGCCCTGCTTTGAAATTTGATGCTCCCGCTCTTGCTTGTACCTTCATGCCGGTAAGTTGCGGGTCCTGGCGCATTCACGCGCACATATCAGTGCTTGTCTAACCGTGGAATAGGATGGTTCAAGTGTCATTGGCGCCGCTTGCGACAAGACCGCAAAAAGATTGGATCTTGGATCCAGCCAGACTGTCCAAGTTGCCGCCGCCGACCAGCCCATCAAATGCGCCAAAATGGCCAACGTCAACGGCACGCCCATTCTCGTCACCGGCTCCTGGGACAAGACCATCAAGTACTGGGACTTGAGGGCGAGCAACAGTACTCCAGTAGGAGCCGTCACTTGTCAAGAGCGTGTATACACCATGGACGTGAGGGACAAGCTCCTGGTTGTCGGCACCGCAGACCGCTATATCAACATCATCAACCTCGACAACCCCAATCAGTTTTACAAGACGATGCAGAGCCCACTCAAGTGGCAGACACGTGTAGTTAGTTGCTTCACGGATGCGTCTGGTTTCGCCGTCGGTAGTATCGAGGGCCGCTGTGCTATCAACTATGTCGAGGACAAGGACACTGCGTAAGTTCTCCATACGCCATACACACTAACGCACTGCTGACCCTGCACCAGTTCCAACTTTTCATTCAAGTGCCACCGCGTTACAGAAGGCACTTCGCGCGACATTTGCAAGGTCTACTCAGTCAACGATATTTCGTTCCACCCGGTCCACGGTACTTTTAGTACGGCTGGGTCCGACGGCACCTTCCACTTTTGGGACAAGGACGCCAAGCACCGTCTCAAGGGCTACCCTGAAGTCGGCGGCCCCATTACTTCGACCGCTTTCAACAGCAGCGGCACCATTTTCGCATACGCCATCTCGTACGACTGGAGCAAGGGCTATGCGCACAACAATCAAAACATCCCGACAAAGATCATGCTCCACCCGGTCCAGCCAGATGAGTGCAAACCTCGCGCCGGCGGCAAGAACAAGAGATAGGCAACGGGAGTGATGAACGACTGAGGCGCCGTTGCCTCATCGAGCAGGGCAACTGGACGGGCTCTTTTCTGGACCTTTTTTCTTTTCAGCCCTTTCCGCTCAAATATGGATCGTTGGATCGAGCCACGCAGTTAGGGTGTCAGGGATTTCGATTGTGGATTATACTCTCAGCGCGCTGCATTACCGGTGTTCGAGGAGTCGGAAGGAACGGGGACAAATGCTGGATTTCTTCTTGTTGACGTGGGCAATCACAAAAAAGTTGGACGGCAGAGTGATGGATCAAGGGTTGCGTGTGAGTGCCTGGGAAGTCGTCGAGGAGGCATGGAACAGGTCAAAAAGGTGAGGTGAGCTAGCATCTTGCTTGGCTAGGTACTCGTCTTGCGCGCTTGGCTTTCAGCAATCATCAGGAGCAGAGTGAGGCGCTGCCTAGGTACATGTCCGCCTAGTAATCTAGACTGATTCACCATATTCGGAGAAATCGACATCGCCCTGACTACATGGGAATTCAGAAGGGTGCAAGAATCTCGTTTTAGCATCTTCATCGTGTTTGCGAAATGAGTGACTACATGGCATGGCCATGGCACTTGGAAAGCTGAAGTGCGGCTGCGTCTACGGGCTGCTGTCATCCACATTCCCAAACGGCTGTCTTTTTTTTTTTTTTTTTTTTTTTTTCTTTTTGTACCTTCTATTTCTTTTTCTCCCAAGTGCTCGCTCACCTTTATGAAAAGAAGCAAATCTCTGCTCTCTTCCGAGGACGTCAAAGGCCCCTCTCCTTCCAGCTACTTTTCCCGTTTCCATTTCCCCCCTTCCCCCCCCTTTTTCCTCTCGCTGGTTCCCTATCCACCCCTCCACCCCTCCCCAACACACCTAAACGTCGCACAACAGATCGAACATCGGAAACTGCGGATCCGGTCCCAGATTAATCAACTGCGTCCCCGTAGGCCCCGCACCAGGCGGTAGAGGTGGCGGCGCCGTGGTGGTGGTGGTGTTGGTGGTGGTGACGAGGGAGAGGGTCGATGTGCTTGCTGCTGCTGTCGTTGTGGTGGTGGTTGTGGTGGCGTTGACGGTTGGTGGGGCGGTGGTGGAGGATGTGGTGGTGCTGGTGCTGGATTGGTCCGGGAACGTTGTTACGCTGGCGGATTTGGATTGGAAGGAGAGACAGCGCGTGCGTTGCGCTTCGCACTTGTCGATTGTGAGTTCGATTTTTTGGGCTTGCTGCGAAGGGGTGCCGTTGTTGCTCGGGTTTGGGTCTGGCTTTTGGTTGTCGTTGTTGTTGTTGTTTTGCTGCGGCGTGTTGGCTGCTGTTGTGCAGTCGTTGGCTTGTACTTCGCAGGTGCGTTGGGCGGCTTCGATGAAAGTTGGCTGATTTTTCGGTTGTTTTTGGTTTAGTGAGGTCGGTTCCACAACAGCGAGTTGTGCTCTGGTAGTTTTGGATTCATGGAAAAGCGGGCATCGAGGTGGAAGAACGAGCAACGCCCGGACAAGAAGGGAAATAGGAGAAGAGAAAATGACGTACAAAAGTATTCCCGTTCGCCTTGTACCGCCTCTGCAAATCATCACTTTCTGTTATCGGTCCTGCGGCAATACCTCCCAACGCCTCGTTGAACCCCTGAAGATTCTGACTCCCAACGACGGCATCGAGGGTAGCAGGATCAGGGAGCATATCAGGAGGAGGAGGAGGAGGAGGCGGACCTCCAGGTGGATCGGCCAATCGTGGCCAGATGATCTGGCTCAGTGTTCGAGGGTTCAGTGGATGCACGACAGCGTCGACGAGGTCTTTGATGTTGTTGTTGTTGCTGCTGCCTGTGGCGGCGACGCACTGCGGCGACGGGATTGTTGCTAGTAGGAAAAGTAACAGAGACGGCAGAGATTCAGGCGGCCGCATGCTGCTGGTTCATCCCAATGCTGTCGACTACTTCTCATGATATGTTGTAATCTCTCTTTATGCGTGAATAGTCGAATGTGAGCAAAGTTTTGCTTCGTGTTTTTTTTTTTTTTTGCCCCAGGGTGCTTGTATGGTAAGTAAGGCAGGGTCCCGCGGGTCCGGGGTCAAGCTTCTGCGAAACAAGGTTGGACGGGAGCGCTAGGATGGCCCGTTGGGCCCGTCGGCACTTTTCTGGTGATTGTGTACAGGCTTACCTGTTGGTAAGAAGAAGGAGACGAGAGAACTGGTGGCGAGCTGCTGACGGAAAAGATGAGATTCAGGTTGTCGTTGCTGCTAGCATGTCAAGAAGTAGGGCGGTTGGTCGAGGCGTCGCAGATATTGTGCGGGACGCGGCTGAAACAGACTTTGGAGTGCTGAGCCGCGCGAGCATTGTCTTGCTTGACCGTGGAACGCGCGAATGAGACAAAGGTGATGCGTAAAATGACAAGTATGGCTAGGTGCGGCACTTAGTTTCAACGTTGGGGCTGACGGGGTTTATACAGTAGAAATGTACACATTCTGATGCTGTAGTGGAATCCCATGCTCCAATCTTGTCCAAACGACTGAACAATGATCCCCCTGGCCAAGCCAACCGGTCCAAAGAGACAAGAAAAGGGTATTCAAAATCCAAACCGACCTCAAACGCGGCAGGGTCCAAATGCCCATTGAGCCATGCAATCCAAAGCACAGAAGCTCAAATCATATGCACCAATCGTAAAATGAAACCGACCAGCGACCAGTAGGAGGGCCAGGAAGGCATTATTAGTCGTTGCGCCGCAGTAGAGCGCATAAAGAAGGCACAAAACACCAAACGACTCCGCGAAAATGCTCGACGCTCGCTCTGGCGCAATCATGATGCTCGTGATGATCAAAAAGACGACGATGCCGGGGAAAACTTAAAAGTTTGCGGCGGCGTTGACCCGTCCACTGGATGTGTGGTGCGACTCGAGGTTGCGGGAGAACATGTCGTTGCCGCCTTGGCTATAGCGCTTTTCGGTGTTGAGCGGCTGATGCGCGCTGCCGCCGACAAGATCGTCGTCGTCCTCGGGAAGGTTCTTCTTGCGGCCCCAGATCCTCCATGCCACGACGGCAAGGCCACCGACGACGATGGCACCACCGATACCACCAACCACGCCAGCAATAATCTTCTTGGTGCTGCTGCTCATGCCAGAGCTGCCAGACGAGCTCTCGCCGTTGTTCAAGCTCGGCGTCTGCGTGAATGTAGCGAAGCCGGTGGTCGACACTTGGACACGGGTGCCCGTGCTCACCATGCTCGTAGTCACGCCGTTGGTTACCGTGACGACAGTAGTGGTGAAGGGCGCAGTAGTGCTTGCAACCAGAGCCGAGGTGAGGGTGGTCCTGGAGGTGTTGGAGGCAGAAGTGCGAGTTGGCGATGTTTGGGAACCCGAGGCAGTCGAGCCCGAAGTAGTGACTTGGGTGGTCTGGCCTTCGCTAGTCTGAGCAGTAGTGGTGGATGCGGCGGCATTTTCCGTGGTGGTTGTGGGCGCAGTGTTCTGCTGGGTAGTAGTGGAGGTCGGGGCTTGGGAGGTCTGCTGGGTGGTAGAGGTTGCCCGAGTGGATGTCGACGTGGGCTGCTGCGAGGTCGAGGATCGTGATGTTGTGGTGGTGGTTGCAGCCTGAGCCGAGGAAGCCTGGGGCGTCGACGGCGAGTTTTGGCGACGAATTATGGGGATTTCTTGTGCTGGGAGCTCCTCCTCGCCGTCGACGGGGTAAGGGTAGTTGGCCGAAGCGACGGCGAAGAGGAAAAAGAGGGCCAGGAAGAGCGTCGAAAGGCCCTTCATGATGACGGTGTCGAGAGAGAGAGATTGTGGGGGAGGGGGGAAGAAGGAGGAGGAGAAAAGAAACGGCAGGGAGGATGCTTTGTATTGGAAAAGGGACTCTGGTGGGATTGTGGCTGCTGGAGGCGCACACGGATGGCAGGGAACAGCGGTGTCAAGGCAGGGCGAGACAGCAATAAGGTGTCGTAGCGAGCGGACAAGCTCTAGAGCCTGGGGTCAAACGATGGGAGCGAGCGAAATGGTGAGAAGAAAGAAGATGGAAGAACCAGACAGCAGCAGAGACAGAAGAATACTCTCAGATGATGACAGCGGCAGTCGGATGCTACCTACCATAGGTATCTTAGCCTACCTATGCTTTGCCTGTCCTGTGCACAGGCAAAGTGGCCAACTAAAGATAGTCCTGCCTGGGGTGGGGCCAAGGGCCAAGGCTCACTGTTGCATCGGACCAGCTCTCCCGTTTTGTTTTGTTGCAAATTCTATCGTCTTTACTCGCTGCAGCCATTCTCTCACTCTGCTCGTGTACCCTGCATCGTGTGCTGTACGGAATACCCGTGCCCTCCAAAAGGACCCGCGACGACGCCATGTCCGCCCTCCAGGTCCCTCTCACGCCCTCAGAGGCTCTGAGCGGCATCACCGGATCCGTCTCTCTGGCTGCCTGGATTTTTCTGCTGGTGCGTAACAATTGTTCCACTCTCGGCAGCTGATCGCCCGTGGTGTACACTGACTGTGACCTCTGACACTCGACCATACAGGTCCCGCAGCTCATTGAAAACTATAAACAAGCCTCTGCCGACGGCATCTCGCTGACCTTCCTCGCCGTCTGGTTCATTGGCGACATCGCCAACCTCGCCGGCGCCCTCTGGGCCCAGCTCGTCCCCACCGTCATCGCCCTCGCCATCTACTTTTGCTTTGCCGACCTGGTTCTCATTTCGCAATGCGTCTACTACAACTTTCGCAACGCCCGCCATCAGCGCAAACTCTCCGAAGCCGCTGTTGAGCCCGCCCAGCAGCCGCTGCTCGGCCGCCGTGACAGCGAAAATCTCGGTCTGCCAGGTTCCCGCCGCCGCTCCAGCACGGCCTCCCGGAGGCACCACCGCGACGGCCTGGACCATCCTGATGGCCCTT
The DNA here is from genome assembly GCF_038021145.1 of Phyllosticta citriasiana. Taxonomy (NCBI): domain Eukaryota; kingdom Fungi; phylum Ascomycota; class Dothideomycetes; order Botryosphaeriales; family Phyllostictaceae; genus Phyllosticta; species Phyllosticta citriasiana. Next base: position 278,319 of record NW_027117279.1, on the reverse strand, counting down.
CGGACCACGACGAACCCATCGCCTCCGAGTGGAGGAAGAATACGCTTAGCATCTTGGCCATTTGCCTCGCGGGAGCTGCTGGTTGGGCCGTGGCGTGGGCCACGGGCGTCTGGAGGCCTGTTCCAGTAGACCAGGACGCTAGCAGCGACGAAATGGCGCTCGGCGCTCAAATTCTGGGCTACATCAGCGCCGTCTGCTACCTCGGCGCCAGGCTGCCCCAGATTTACAAGAATTGGCGCGAAAAGTCTTGCGAGGGCTTGTCGCTGCTCTTTTTCCTGCTCTCTTTGTTGGGCAACCTGACATATGGCATGGGCGTAAGACTCGATTGTTGCTGCTGTGCGCCCTCTTTCTCGCTGACCGCCACAGATTCTCTTTCACTCGGTCGAAAAGGAATACTTTTTGAAGAACCTGCCGTGGCTCATTGGATCGCTTGGAACCATGGCCGAAGATGCCGCCATCTTCTTCCAATTCCGCATCTACGGCGACAAGTCGCAGTCGGCTGCCGTGTAAACAAGGGAATTTTTCACCTTGTGAAAAAGGGAATCACCACTAGACTCAACAAGGTAAGACGGCGGAGCGGCAACGCCCGTACACATGGCATGATACCCGGTTGGTTGGCGGTGCGCAGCAATGGCTCGTGTAATGGTAAACGATGGGTGGAATGTTATGAATACTGTAAAGCGATACGACCTCTCAATGCTGTACATTGTTCTTGGCACCTTATTGATCGCTGTTCTGTTCCTATTCTAGATACGTTTTCATCAAGCCTCGTGGGGACCAATACTGCGGCGCTCCCGAATCCCTGCTGTTAATGCTCTTTGAGAAAAATGCGCCTGCCGACACGACAGCATGGTCTTTTTGCTCGTCGATTCCGAGTCTCGAACGAGCAGGAGCCGGCACATGATCCCCAATCTCTTGCCAGCTGACCGATAAAAGTTATCAATCATGGTCAAGGCGCGTCTCGGCTGGAGCGGCAATCGTCGGCGTCGGCCTGTCTCACCCTTCATTCACCCCTCGGACGACCCATAGCGGGTCAGACTCAAACCCCATGAATGTCGTTGACCCTTTGCTCTCGAGCACTTCGATCCGACTCCAACCCGAAAAGGCCAGGTAGTCTGCTCAACGTCAACACGGCCATGACAAGCACTGGTCTGCCTAAACTGACTCACCGGCCACCATGTCCAGCCTCTCGTCCTCGCCTACGCGCAACCAGCGACTCACCACCTTGGTCGCAAAGCAGCGATTGCTGAGTACCAAGTGGACCGCGCCGCCGCTCTTGACGCGCCGTCGCAAGCCGGCCAGCACGTCGGTTGGTCGGGTCAGGTAGTCGACGCTGACGACACAGGTCGCAGCATCGAGCAGCTCGTCGCGCTCGTGCAGCACGTCGCTCAAGTCTGGCTCGAGATTCAAGTCGCGGACGAGGGGCCAGTCAACGGCAGCAACGGCGCCCTTGCGCCTCGCCAAAATCGGATTGGCAGCCAGCTCGTCGGCATTCAGACCAGCGCCCAGCACCTCGACGTCACCGCTCGCAACGGCGCGTGCGACGGTCGGCGGGTAGTGGCTCAGCCAGCTGGAGCAGAGGTCGAGGATGCGGCCGCGCGTGGGCAGCACGGCCGTGTAGTAGGCGCGCAGCCGCTCGATGGCCGCGTCGTCAATGTGCGTCACGAAACGCGGAGTCATGTAAAACGACGCGTCGGGCGACTCGTCCATGCGCGCAAAGTCGGCGGGCGTGTAGGGCCAGGCGGCGGGCGACGCGTGGGGCGGCCGCGACTTGTGGGCAAGGAGCGTCCATCCCGGGGCGCCGGCCAGGGGTGCTCGCGTGCTGCTGCTGCTGCTGCTGTTGTTGCTGTTGCTGTTGCTGGATGCCGCCGTGACGTTGTTCTTGTTGGAGGAGGTCATGGCGCGGAGACAGGCTGAGCGAGTCGTGGAGACGGGGATGCGGACGCGAGGGCGAATCATTGCCAGAGAGAGAGATGCAGGACGGTAAAGTTGGTGGTGGCGAGATTGAAGGAGCGACGCGCCGCTGCAGATGGATGCATCGTCGTCGGTCGTCGTCAGCAAGAAACGCGCCGCTGCAGTTCATGAGAGAAAGGAACTTAACTCTGCACCTCAGCAGCTGCAGCTTAAGCTTTGGACCCGCCGCTTGTCGAGGCTGTACCCGACGCCGCCATCCCAGCCAGTTGCAGCGAAGCTGAGCTTCCATCTCGGCTTGTCAGGAACAAGCTCAACCCTCATTCAATCGCCCTGCGCCATTGCAATTTCTCGTCGTTTCTTCGTCTTTCTGCGCCTTTTCTCTTCATTTCTCTCTTCTAGTTGTCCAATATGTTCATGTTTTGACCGTTTCGATCCCTCCCCGAACACCGCAGATCGCTGCTGCAGCCACCCAAACGACGCCCCTTTCCCAGCCAACCAGTCAGTCCTGCACAAGCACACCAGGACTGACCGACCGTCGCCCCTTCATGCATATGCATGTGCATGCGTGCTGGGCGTGCTCGACGTGTCCGATCGAACGGTCGCGACTGCTGCTTCTGTTTCACAAAAGAAGGGCGTGCATGCGCCAAAATATATGTTGGCCAGTTAATGCTCCGAAGGCGCAGCTCTCTCCTGTGTTTGTTTCTATTTATTGAATGTGTAATAATTGCACGTGTTTTATGCCAAGGAAGTCGATCAACTAACTGGTTTGAGAGCTTTTGCTCACTTCAGAGAGCAGTTGGATGCTCCATGTGGAGCATGGCGCTTCGAGAAGTGCTGATCGAGTGGATCTTCGTCCTTTCATGGTAGGTTTTGAGTACCTTTTTCGTCTCGTCACGTCTCATCTCGTCTCGAGTTTGGCACGTAGCATGGAGTGTTTTTTGCTCTTGATCACTACAGGTACGTCTCCCTCACTCTCATAAAAAGAGAAAGACAACGTCCATCTTACCGCATCCATCCTTCCATCCAGCCGCTGCGCAGCGCATCACCTTCAAATCCCCATCACCCACCACCTCCCCCATCTCCCATCTCGCCGCTGACCCAACCTCACCAGGTGCCCAATCCTGCTCCCACCCACATTCCCACCCATCATCACTCACTACCCAATTGTCTCGCAACTGACTGGGACAACGCGGGTAAGCTGCACATAGGTAGGTAGTGATCTAAAGCCATCACATCACCAGCTCGCCAAGCCCATCAGCCTCACCTCACTGCCTGCGAGCCTGCCCCCACCCCACCTCGTGTACCGATCCCACTCGTGCCGCCACCCCAGCTCTCCCAAATACGGGAAGTGTTCCAGAAGCCGTGGCCGGCTCGCTCCCGCCCCGGCTGGCCCTGTCTGTCGGGTCAAGGGCGGGCTTTGTGCCGTCCGTTGCCACGCCGTTGTCGTTGTTGCCGTTTTTGTCGTGTTGCTGTCGCTACTGCTGATGCGGTGGGACAGAGCACTGCGGCGCTGTTGTTTTTGACGGCTTGCTTGCTTGCTTTGCTCTGGTGGCTGGAGAGTTGACCGCCATGTAACCATCCAAGTACGAGGAGCGGCAGTCAGTAAGATGTAGTGCACGCACAGAACGGCAAGAAGTAGTAGGCTTTATTCCCTCTTTTTTCCCCCCCCCCCCCCCCCCCCAACATGCACATGTCTTGAATAGATGGCAAACTGTCTGCTGTCGAGTAAATGATGGCTCTTGTGCCGTTTGTTTAGTAAATACATTGGTAGAGATATAACACGTTGACAATAAGAGTAAGACAAATAGCCCCAACATTCCATGCTTTCTGTTTTCTCCCTGCTTCTCGTCCTGCTTGCATACTTGCATGCCTTCCTGCATTTCTCTCTGCGTGCCCTTCTCCTGGCGACTCTCTCTTTCTACCGATTTGGGTCTCTGCTCGTCGACCTGCTGGACTTCTTTTCCGGGGGCTTGCTTTTCGTCCTTTCCGTTTTCTTGTCTGTGACTCTCCTTGTCTGCTTATTCATCATCCGGCTTTTCGCCATCTTTGTTTTCCTTTTCGTGGTTCTACTTTTCGTCTTGCGGACGGACATGCTTCTCCGCCTGCTGCAGCTAAATCTCCTTGCAAACGACAGTCATTGCTTCTAGGATTGGAGTCTTCCGGCTTTTCATCCAAAACTCGAAGAACCCCTGAGCGAAGCGAATGATGCGCTTGATCACGGCCATGTTGCATACTGACACAGCGCTCTCGAATAAATTCCGCTTGACAGCGATGACGGTGAATTCTTCTTTGCGGTCCTCCATTTGGGGTCATCGTGTTGTGTTCTGCGGCCTTCGGATCTGCTCCAGCAGAAACTACATGATCTCTTTGCAGTCACCTTCTTTTGCGGCCTGGCACTTACTTTCCTCTCTGATTTTCTCTCCAAGAAGGAGCTCGACGACATTCAAATGACCGTGGAATGCCCCAGCATGGAGGGATGTACCGAAGGTACCTTTTAACTCCTCAATTGGCTTCGTCTGCGCTTTGTACTTCTTGAGGATTGACTTGACGCAACTTTCACAGCCAATGAGAGAAACAGCCTGCAGAGCAGTACCGAAGAAGCTTTGAACCTCGACATTCGCTCCAGCCTCCAGATGCGCCGTTATGACTTCTTCATGGTGCTCTCTGCAAGCAGCAATCAAAGTTGTCTCGCGTTCGTTGCTTTTCCGGTCGAGGTCGGCATCCTTGTTGATGAGTAGCTGTACCAGATGCAGTCTTCCATGACGAGATGCTTAATGAAGAGGAGTGCGACCTTCATTGTCATGCGCATTCGGATCCTTCCGAAGCTTCACTAGTGCTTTGACCATTTGAGCGGCCTCACTGTCCTTTGTGTCCGTTTGGATTCGGTTTCGGATAGCCCAGTGGATCACTGTCGACCCCTCGTCATCCCGCTTCTTGAGGTCCATCCTCCAGCGCTTCTTGACGAAACGATCGAGGAACTCGAGGAGCGCGAAGTAACTCATTATGTGTTCAAGGTGGATTCCGGGAGGCAGTGATTTTCCCTGGGTCATAAGATAGACTTGAAATGACAGCTGCAGTTTTGGTTCTTCTTGGACCTCTCTTTCTCATTCGCTCTGCACGTCTCGAAAACTTTTTTGAAGCACTTCAAGAGATCTCCGTGGCTCTCTTTGATGTTCCCAAGAGCTGCAGCATCGATGCTCTTCTTTGCGCTGGAAGCCCAGTAGCATGACGCAAATTCCAGGAACGGATGCTCGATAAGAAGAAGTTCAAGACCACTATAATCGTACCATTTTGCATTTCCACATGGCCCTATTGCAAAATCTGGTGAGCAAAGATAGGATAGACAGAGTTGAGCAATCAGTCTGTGGGTATCGGCTGGCTTGTAACGTGTGAAGAAGTCGTAAGCGCTCCTATGACAGAACCGAACGGTTCCGAGCTTCTCGTTGATATCAATCAGACTATGTGATACCTGGATGATCTTGGTTGGATCCTCTCTAAGTTCATGTCTGAAGGTTCGGTCTGGTCTCCCGTCTGTGGTTTCAAAAAAAAGCAAGAGCTTCGAGCAAGACTACTAATGACATCGATCCGGTTGTCTGTGCAAGGAGTGCCATGGTCTTGGTTGTGATTTGTCGCTCTTTTCGAACCCTATCGGGTGACTCAAAGTCTTTGACATAATACTCATATATCTGACCCATCTTCTCGGGCGGCGTGAGGGTAGTGAGGGCAGGCAGGTCTCACGGAGGATTCGCACTGTGTACTGCAGAATCTTACTGTTTGCAGCTTTGCCCACAAAATCCTATTGATAGAACATACAGTCAGCCGTGAGTAGATAGCTGTCGTAAGGTGAAATTCACATTCCATCTGCCTGATCTTCCAAGGCAATCCGAACTTCCGTTCTGATCTTTTCGTTGTTCTGGAAGACGTCCGAATCAAGGTATTTTTCCAGATACTAATGAATATCCTTGGCATTGTCCTCAGGCTTCACCCAAATCTGCCTCAATCCATGTGGCATCAGCTTCACGTCGCCAAAGCCGTCGCGAGCGCTGATGGCGACGGCAAGACGGCAATGGTTCGCATTTTTACGGTGCTCCCGGACGAGGACATCGAGTCCATATCCAGCCCATCAAAGACGACGAAAATATCACGCTCGGCTTTAGCCAGGTGGCTGTTCAGACCAGCTTGGACTTTCTCGTCGTCCGAATTTTGGCATTCATCGACTGTTCGCCTCTCATTCTTTCTCGTAAATTGCTCCTCAGATACCTCTAACATAGATCTGTACTGCTTTTCATTTTCATAGCTGACGTAGTAGTACAAAAGGTGAGTGTTGTCGGGGCGGCGTTCGTTGCGAACATGCTCAATGACACGCGACCTGAAGAAAGCAGATGTCAGAATGATGATTTCATGGCAGATGCGGACAGAAATGGTAGATTTACGAACCCCTCGTGCGGCGGTGAACGACAGCTCCCAGTAACCTGCTGCAGTGGTGGATGGCGGTTTTCTGAGGTCTTGCTCGGGAAATTACCATCTCCTTCGCCATTCACCATTCCCGCTTGAGGTTTCAACGAGAGGTTGGTAAACTAACATGAAGGTCGTTTTTCCGCGTCCCGCTGTGCAATGGTTAGTACAAAGCGACACATCAAGCTCAGCCTCGAATACTTACGGAGTCCATCGATCCATAAGACTGAGTATTGATTCTCCATCTTTGCACATTTTGTTATTTCATCCTTTTTCTCTAACCAGCCGGTTGTCCCAGCGTTAAACCAGCCTGCTTTCGCTGCCTAGAGGTCTTCTTCTGCTCTCTGTTTTAGGGTCTTTTCCGGGACTCCAGTCCCGTCAACAGCTGAAAATTATCGTCAACAGCTGTGGAATTGCACTGAGGGAATAATTCAGACTCACTGATCAAGTAAATGTCGCCATTATTGACCCCAACCGAGATACCAAAAACTTCACCTTGAGTAACCACGGGGGAGTCTTGTGCAGACATAGTGGCTACCCAAACTTTAGCACTTGACTCAAGCTAGAGGTCTGTGTTGGCGATTTCAGCACTGGTCGTAAGGAGGCAAATTCCTGCCAGTCCATGTCAACATGCGGTTAGGAGAGCAAAACATTCAATTCCCACATCAGACAAAAGCAAATCAAGTCAGCGGTCGGACTGATCGAATAGGTGATGCAGATCCCGAAACTAGACAAAAAGTCTCAGCTCAGATCCAATTCATATCTTTTGACAAGACTGACCAGAACGCTCCTGGTGATAACGATGTGAGCCACGCCATGCTTCTTGAGAGGAAAGTGAGATTCATCCATGCAAAGTCCAAGTCTGTCCCATCATGATCTCCGTGATCATTGAGCTCACGGAGACGTCGAGCAGAATTCATATCTGAAAGCGTGCTCCATTCGACCCCGCATCATTGCCCCACATTGTGCTTTTTTGACCAAGCGGATAGTTCGGTGCTTCTCCCAGGCCTTGGGAACCAGAACGGCTGACACTGTCTGCATCGATGTTGCGGAAGGGACCGACCCGATTGACGATTGCCTGTGGCCCCAGCGTATTGTTTGTCTTAATTTGACCCCACTGATTATAAATGAAAACCAATCAACCATTCACAAACATGGAGGAGGCCCTCGTGGGTCTCGCGATTTTCCCGGACCATCTGGTCAAGAGATGGACGAGTTGCACGGCCCAGCTGTTCGGTCGAAATGCCATTTTGCAATCTATTGATTGCGCGGTCAGGATGAATGCTCCAGCGACGCGTTTATTCAATACTAGATTCTTGCGCGGCTTTGAGGGCTTGTTCTGGAACAAATGGGGTATGTGTATAGTCGTAAAAAAGCGCTGCATAATTTCCTCGCCGGCCGTGCCGCCGTGAATAGAGGGGCTCAGCCAAAGTCTGTCCATATCTAATTCCAGTTGTTGTCGGTAGTGTTGCCATTGCCGTTGCTGACACTCTTGACATCGCCATGGTGGATTTCCGTCCCAATACCAGTAACATGTGACATGGTGATGGTGTAAGATTCGCCGCCAGACTTCTTCTTCAGTTCATCCTGGACGGCCTTTTCCAGCCAGGGGTCGGTGTCCTGCGCGACGTTCTTGAGGGACTTCAGGTTGGTCTTGCCAATGTCCTTGCACTCTTCAGTACTGAGCGCCACCAGTTTCTTATGTTCCTCCGGGGGGAAGATCGTCTCAAGCTGGGCGACGTGCTCGGAAATGTCCTTGATGAAATCTTCGAATTGTTCTTTCTTGTAGAATGACCACTTGAGGCCGTCGTAAGCCTTCACAGCTTCGATATTGCGCTTTTGGAGGAATTGATGTAATTTTGATCGAATCTTTTGCAGGTCTCGCGGAATGGCGTTGGGGTCGAGAAGTGAGTTGCTGCCTTTCATTTGCTCCTCGATGTCCTTGGCCTCCCGTTGTACGATATAGAGGAGGTCTTCAATATCGCTGAGGATGGTCTTTGCTTTGGATGGTGGACTGCCCTCGACATCCTCCCCTTTGCCTTCAACAGTGAGGGTTTCGTTAGCCACAGCGACTTGTCCCCATCGAGAAAGACGGACTTGGATAATATCGAGCTTGAGCTGATATGATCCGAATCGCTTTTCAAACTGCCGTGCGAGCTGAATGTTCTTAAAGGTGTCGATGGCGAAGCTGAAAAGGCTAATGGCACTGATGGCGGCGTCCATGGTGTCGAATAAAGATAGATGAGAAGGGGATGTACCCAACTCAGTCCACAGAAATCTTCTCTCTTAAGCGTGGGTCCATCTTCTCTCACATGGACCAAGTGATTCAACAATTGATGACTTTCTCCACCTCATCTTTGCTGTTACGCCTTTGGTGGGCTTGAGGGGCGTGTAAACAACATCAGGGTCTCAAACGGCCTTTTACTCGGCTGAAAAGGTGGAACGCGGTGAGATCTGGTACAGATACAGGTATCTGGAGATGGTACTGTGACCATTCAAGGCGCCTTACATAATTGGAGTATGGGTAAGGGAACAGAGAATCGGGACGAATCAAACAATGCTCTAGGCGAGTGCGGAGACACCCACAGATTCTGCCCTGTTACATGACAAGCGACCTTGTTTGGGTTGCATAAGGTCGGAAGGATGTCTTCGCGACATGGATTAGTCTGGACCCTGTACGGAATAGCGAAGAGGTACTGAGTTTTTTTGGGGCCGTGCATATTTGACGAGTCCTCAGAAGCCAGCACGATATCCACACCCACCAGACAAGAATATCGATGGCCTTCATAAATCAGGCGTCATGGTGTACCACGGCTTGGTTTTGCTCTTCTGAGGTGCTTTCGTTGCGCAAAGTGTAAAGATGCCAACTCCTGATGCACAGAGGCACCAGATTCTCTGTGAACAAAGAGCGGTTGCCACTTGATCGCTTTCAGCAGTGTCTGTGCAGTGGTCTTTCGCGCACTGGTGCACTTCCAGTTCCTCTGTGGACGGGGCTCCGGCTTGGATTTGTTGACATTCCTAATGCCGAGGAACCGGTAAGCCCATCTCTGGAGGGTTCAAATTTTTGTGCGGGGATCAGCGGGCCGCCAGCTTGGTCCAAGTCGATGCGAGCACGTAATGGACTTCGACTGATTTAGCATCGCTCTTTTTCGTGTTACAATCGCAACAGTTCGTAAAGTGGACACAGGGGAAGCAGGCAAGACTCACGAGTGCCGAGGAAAAGGTGAGGCTTTCACAGTCTTGCTGCAGTCTCTTCTGTCGTGGTTTGTGCCGTTGTCCCCTGGTGTGCCGGCTGACACCAGTGCTACAGCGTTTGAGAGAGTGGAGGAATGCCTGAAAACTACCCTGATTCTACGACTCAAGATACCGGTCATTAGCATTGTAGAGCGTGATCTGCGTCGCATTCGACCCCAATGAGGATTGGACGCAAGTGCTTCGCTAGAAAAGCCGAAGAAGAAGAGTGGAGGTCCAAGCTGCGTCAGCAGGATTGATGTCTTGCAGCTTTGTAAAAGTCGAGTTTATCAATTGAGTGTCTGGTGTGTGGGAGCAGAATTGGAAGAAAGGAAGGGCTACAGGTGGTTAGCAGTTGCCCAAACAACTTTCCCCATGGGGACTAGCGCTGGCGCTGCCAGCCACCACTTCCCTCCGTTTGCTTCTTCACCTCTTTCTCTTTGCTAGTGATTTGGAAAGCTCAACCTACGAAACGATTGCCGCAATCCGTCTCATCCTCTCAAGTTCTGCGTCTTTTCTCGATTCACAAGAGAAACACAAGACTCAGCCTATCCCCTCGAACCAGGAGACCACAACCGCCTACCATCCTCTCAACGCGATCTACTCTTTTCACACGCAAACATGAAGACCACGAACAAAATAGCGACTTACAAGATTGAAACGAACCAAGGAGGAAACCACAAACACGGACGAATAGTCAAACCAGATAGCAGAGTAACAAACACATCGCCGCCACGAACAAGTCGGGAGGACGCGGCCATTTGCAACTCTCACCCAGCCCCAACATTTCTCTTGCTCCACAAGCATACAACACCCCTGAGCTAGTAGGCCACACGCACGACGATCGTCTGTTTTCGGCCATCGTATCCCTAGCGAATGCCAATTGCCGATCTGTGGACAGGCATGCAAACAAAATCATCAGGACATGACGATAAAAGCCGTCGCATGCTCTCGCGGCTCCGAGCTCGACTGCTCCTCAGTGATTTGGTCCAGGTCAGCTTGAATGCTCCATGTCGCTCTCTGTTCAATGGAATAACTGCTCCCCAATTTCCAAGACACTCGCATGGTAAGCGCCGTGAAAAATGCTCTCATAAACCTGTTCTATCCGTATGGCACCGTTCTATCTCCTACTATACCCAACACGACTCCGCAGAACAGACATCAAGTCCGTCTACTGCGGCGCAATGTTCTCCTCTTCAATGACGACACCCCACTCGTGGCTCTCCTTTCCGTACATGATGTTCTTCAACCAAGTCTTGATCGTCTTGGCGTACTTGCCGGCGTCGCCAGCTGCCAGCGGAATGTCAATGTCCCTGCCGCGGAAATGGATGAGGCTGACGGGGGCGATGAAGAAAGCTGTTCCCGCAGCGAACGCCTCGATGAGCTTGCCTTCATTCACGGCCTCCTGGATATCTGCCATAGTGAACTTGCGCTCGACGACCTCGACAGGCTCCAGCTTCTCGTCTTCGGGGACGCCGGCGCCGGTCCAGCCGTTGGGCAGTCGCGTCCGCGCAAGCTCAAGAACAGAGCGTCTCGTCACGCCGTCCAAAATGACCTTCTCTTCCAGCGGTGCCGTGACAAGCTGCAGCTTGCCTTCCTTGGTTCTCCAGACGACAAAGAAGTTGCTCGCGCCGGCCTCGGTTACGCTGCTCTCTTGGCCCAACAACCACAAAACCTGGTCATAACCCATGGAGCGAGCCTCTCCCTGGGCAATCAGACTTGGTCCATAGTTTGCACCGAGCTTAGCAAATCCGAAGCCACCCGGCCACGCACGAATCATGTCGTTTCTGGACGCCAGGAGCTTCAATCCGGGCTTCTTGATTTCGACGGCGCCAGGAATAGACACGTCCAGGTTGGGGAAGAAGCAGAGGATGATAAAGAGCAATGCCTTCTTCGGCATGTTGACGCCCAGAGCCTCGTCGTCGGCAATCATGGTCGGGCGGATGTACAAAAACTGGCCCTCGCGGTCCTTGGGCAGCCACTTGGGCCCATCGACCGCGCAGAGCTTGGCGACGAGTTTCTCAACCTCCGATGGCTCAAAGGTCGGCAGAGCAATGCGTTGCGCAGAAGTGAGAAGGCGCGCGGTATTGCGATCCGGGCGGAAAAGGCGCAAGCGTCCGTCCCATCCCCGGTAAAGCTTCATGCCTTCGAAGCATTCGGTCGCGTAGTGCAAGCACGATGCTGTCGGCATCAGAGTAAAAGGACCATAAGGCTTGAGCTCTGGCGTGTGCCAACCGCGTTCTGCGTCCCACGAGCAGGTAATCATGTGATCGGTGCATGTTTTTTGCGCAAAGACCTCGGGCGAGTTGGGCTCCGGGACGGGACGCGGGCTGCTGGTCAGGGTAGTGACGATTTTGGAGGCATCAAGGCCTGCGAGAGGCGATGCGCCGTTGCCATTGGTGCTGCTGCCGTTTTTCATGGTGGTGTTGCTGGCGGTGTTGGAGTTGTTTGCAGCGTGCGCGATGCCGGCGTCGGTGAGGCTGGACGCCGTGGAGAGCGCCTGAGGAGGCGACATGACGTTGATTTGCAAGGCGGTAAAAGGCGAGTCGATGTGGGTATGTGCGTTCACCTCGGCGGTATCGGGACGTGGAAGAACGAGAGGTGTTGAGAGGCTGATTATTTATTTCTTGGTAGCGAGCAGCAGAGGGAGGGAGAGACGAGAGACGCCAATGGTCTCTTGGAATGCTGAAGACGGGAACGCAAGCCGATCCAAATTGGCAAAGGGAAAATAGTGACTCTTTTTTAAACAAGACGAGGGACCTCCGGTGGAAGGCGGGTACCCTGTGACTCTTATCAAACGGAATCAGCACTGGCACAACGTGCGGATGCACAAGGCCGACGTAGGCCAGATTTTTAGAGTTCCCACCCAGGGGCTCGCGCCGCACCGCAAACCACCAAGGTAGAGCGAAATCCGTCCGCCAGTCAGTCGTCGGTTGCCGGATGGACTAGGTTACCTGTCGACTTTTGCTGACGATTCGGGCCATTGGGCCCTTTTCTACCGTTGCTCGCCTCTGATCCTTTGTCGACCTGGTCCCCACTGTCCGTTCAAGCCATGATACCAAGCATTCGGTTCGGAACGAAGTCTGCAAGGGCAAACGCGGCTCTGGGGAGTCATGAGCTTGTCAATCGCGGAGCAAAGGGCGTAGAGGGCGGGAAGACGTCGTTTGGTGTGTCACAACCAGGAGCTTTTTTTTTGGGCTCGGTTCGCTTGCAATGCCGTATGTAGCCGAGCGATGCAACGACCTCCCTTCCTCTTCGCCCTCTTTGAAATTGATATGCAGAGCAATTGTGCCCAACTGTCAGTCGATCAGTAGGTTGGGGCCGGTGGCCGACATGACGGCGCGGCGCTGACGTTGCGGCTCAAAGGTCCGCTGCTGTCTGGGATCGACAAGTGAGCTGAGGTAGTGACAGAAGCTAACCTTGACGGAGGCTTCCTTTTCGGACTTGACAGTGTCTGCCCCAGCAAGTTTCTTCAGTCATTGCACAATTGGTCCAAGTCGTGGACTCGGGACCCCAAGGACGCGTGTCTATTTCCAAGAGACGGGTATTATTTTGCACGATTGGCTCAGTTTGATTCGACAATGTTGCAGCATCAGCAAAACCAGCACACAGCTGCGTGTACTTGGCATTTTGATTCAGAAAAGCGTCAAGTGACAAGCTGCAAAGTTTAGATGTCGTCAATAACTGGTCAGAGAATTGAGAGGGAGTGAATCAGATACGGAATTGTTGCAATAAAAGGTGAGGTGATTGCCCATTTGGGCAGGTGGATGCTGAGGTGCCTGTCAGCGCCAAAATAGACAGTGACAACTCTTGTAATTGTGAAGACTTTCAAATTTCAACAAGAGACAGATGCCAAATGACAGAGGAATTGCCTTTCCAGAAAGTCTGTCAGCGATTGTTCATGTCCCCCAAACGCTGTGGCCGATGCCAGCCTATGATTGGCCAGAGTTTGTTTGGTAAGCGAGCTCAGGCCTCAACTTTGACGATGGAGATGAGTACGCAGCCAGATCACAACACCTGAAACCTCCGTCCAAGGCTCTCGGCTGATTCACTAAGAGCTTTCGTTCGCCAGTAGACCTCTTCTGAATCCCTGTCTCATCGACTCGAGCCAGCAAAATGGATATTCGCGTCATTAGAGCGTCGGACATTCCCCATGTCCAGACAGCCAACATTACGAATCTGCCCGAGAACTACTTTTGCAAGTACTACCTCTACCACGCCCAGTCATGGCCGCAGCTCTCGTACGTCGCTGTCGATGTAAGTACATGGTCAAGTTTGCTTTGCCATCCGATGCGTCTTAAATTTCAATCTCTTTTCAATTTTCTCCTTGCTAAAACGAGTCGAGTGCATCATCTCCAAGACGTCATCATTTCAAGCACACGCGATTTTCTTCCTTCAGTCTCCAGTCGTTAGCACCTAGATGTGTCTTGCGTTTGGATTCCCCAGCCTCTTTCTCGTCCTACTTGAAAACGTAAGCACGTGCTCACGCTATCCAAGGTCTCACGTCCTCCCAAGTCGCCCTATGATCCCCCCAAGATTGTCGGCTACGTGTTGGCCAAGATGGAGGAGGATCCCGCCGACGGCATCCAGCACGGTCACATTACTAGCTTGAGTGTCATGCGCACACACCGTCGGCTAGGATTGGCAGAGAAGCTGATGAGGCAGAGCCGTAAGTGATTCCCCATCCTCTCCCGACGTCTACGCGCTATGCGGCTGAATCCATCTTCTACCGAAACATGGGAGACTAATATACCCCACAGAGCGCGCCATGGCCGAGACCTTTGGCGCTCACTACGTGTCGCTACACGTGCGCGTCAGCAACATGGCGGCGCTGAAGCTGTACCGCGACACGCTGGGCTTCGAGGTGGACAAGACCGAGTCCAAGTACTACGCCGACGGCGAAGACGCCTTCAGCATGCGCATGGACTTGTCGAGCCTGCGGCAGGCCATCATCGACGACGACGCCAGCGACGAGGACGAGGGCGAGCCCGTGGGCAGCATGGGCAAGAAGGATGGCGGCGCGTCCAAGGCCGAAGGCGATGCCAAGGAGAAGAAGCGCAAGGTCAAGGTGGGCAGGTCTCTGGGTGTTGGCGAGTTGGTGGAGAAGAATGAGTCGCAAAAGGCTTAGGAAAGCGACGTGATTCATGTGCGTCACAAAAGTCATGTTCATTGATTGGCATCTACCAGCGGGGTATCTCTTCAAATCCCTTCAAGTTGTACCTGATCCTCGTGGTACTTGTCTAGAATCGTAGATGCCGAAATTTCCCAACGCCGCCCGCTATGCAAAGCAACCCATGAATGTCGCGCCCGACCGAAGTGTCCGCCCACGACAGCAAAAGTTTTAGTGCTCCGAATGTTGTTCACCGTATAGCGTTCTAAGGGCAGGAACCGGTTTGATTGCCAGGTAAAAGTCCATGACAGCGACATTTTTAACCTTTTTCCTGTCCTTTTGTCCCGTAAGAGGCTCGAACGCGTCTTCTTCTTCCGCGTCTGAAGTCTTGTCCAGTTCCGCATCCTGTGACGCGTCGCTACCGTTCTGTTTTCCAGAGTTGCGGCTGTCCTTTGGATCAAGCTCAACGAGCACGCCCTTGACGCCGACGTACGACCACCATGGCCGTCGCTCACGCTCTAGCTCACGCTTGGCGATTTCGGCAACGCTGATCAACTTGTTTGCAGCCGGGGCGCGAGCTTGCAGGAGAACAACATTGTCTGTCTCTGGGCTCGGGTCGGACGACAAGGCGGTCAAGACGGCGCGGACTTTGGCTTGGATCTTAGATGACGCGACTATGTGGATCGTATGCGAGGCAGGGTATTCTGGAGCAGCGGCCTCGGGCGGAGCAGCGGAAGGGTTTGCTTGGACATGTGTGGATGGATTGGGGCCGGGGCGCGGGCGCTTGGAAGTGGCGGACTCAGCGGTGGGACTGGAAGAGTAGTGGCGCTTGTTCTTCTGAGGCATTTCGATTTCTTTGGGGGGGGAGGGGGGGGTTTGAGGTTTTGGTGGTGTGATGTGCGGGCGGGAGAGCGGCGGGTTGAGCGGCGGGGCTATGGCGGAGCACAGGCAGGCAGGAATGGGTGAAGGGCTGCTCAGTTGCTTTCTTTTGCGCTGGCCGGCAATTTTAGTCCAGCTTCGCTTCTCATTTCTCGACTCCAGTCAGGACCATTCTCCGTCGGCGACTGAAATGATTTCGGGGCTCGCTCGCGTCTCAGCGATGAATGCGCGCTGGTTATTCTTCCCGCGTTGAGTGGTCGGGCAGGACCGGCGATCCAACGAACGAGCATCAAGTCAAAGGTCATCACACCACCACGAGCCCGGCCGGGAGCTACGCTCGACAGGACCAGGACCAGGACCAAAAAGTCTCACCTGAGACGAGCAAACGGCAGGCTTACCATGCTGCTGCTATATAGTCCCTTCAGAGCAGCCATCGATGTCCAAATCATCTCTCCCCTCTTGCGCGCTCGGTGCCTGACTCTACGCATTGAGCATCCCTGAAGTCAATTTGAGACAGCATCCCGTATTGAGGCACCCACTTTGGTGTCTGGCACGCTCCATTACGCGCAGAGTCCGTTTTAACTACATCTCCTTCGTTCGCAACCCCAGAAACCTCGACTGCAAATCACCATGCCTTCGTCGAGCTCGGCACCTTCTACCCACCGGCCACAGCAGCATGTCGACCGCAAGGAGCTGTACACGAATCTAGAGGCCCGTATACAATACCTCCACTCCTTTCTCGACTTCAGCTCAAGTATGTTTGTTTCTTCGGGCCGTTCCGTCCCCCAGTTTGTTGGAATCGCAGACTCGCGCTGCTTCCTGCGCTTCCGCAACCGGCTCAACTAACGTACATCGCAGGCGATATCGAGGCCTTGGTAGCCGGCGCCAAGTACATCAAAGCCCTTATCCCTGCCGTCGTCAACATTGTCTACAAGAAGCTGCTCCAGTATGACATTACGGCGCGGAGCTTCACCACCCAGAGCACGAGTTATGAGGGCCCGCTCGACGACTTTCCGTCAGAAGACAGCCCTGTCATTCTGCACAGAAAGTACTTTCTTCGGGGCTACCTGCACAAGCTGTGCTCGGATCCCACCAAGATGGAGTTTTGGGAGTACTTGGACAAGGTCGGGTACGTCGGGCTTTGGACCCCCAGAAAAGGCACCACGCTGACCACCTAGCACAGCATGATGCATGTCGGCCGCGGCCGCGAGCACCCCCTGCACGTCGAATACCTACACATTGGCGCGTGCCTGGGATTCGTCCAAGACATTCTTAACGAAGCCATCCTCTCGCACCCGCGCCTGCCCCTGGATCGCAAAATCGCCGTCGTCAAGGCGCTCGGCAAGGTCATTTGGATCCAGAACGACCTCTTTGCCCGCTGGTACGTCCGCGACACGGACGAGTATAACGAGGAGATTGAGCAGGTCGTCATTGAGCGCGAGGGCTTCCTCCACGGCAAGCGCGTCATCCGCGAGGGCGTCGATTCTAGCGACGAGGACGAGTTTTCGTCGACAAAGGAAGGTTCCCCGCCTGCCGTCTGCCCTTTCAGCGGCATGTCCAGAAGTAGCCCTGAGGGCATGAAGGCCAATGGCGAGGGCTCGTCGAATGGCGCTGCAAATGGAAAGGCTTGAAATTGAAGCCAACTGTTGAAATTGTTTATTCGAGTTCTGCTGTTACGATTACCCAAGGCGCAGTAACTACGGGATGGCAATGGGTTACGTCTTTTTTTTTTTTTTTTTTTTTTTTTTTTTTTTGGTTTTTCCTTGGCGTTGCGGTGGTAGCTGGTCAGCAACTCAGCCGCGTCTAAAGGATGTCTTGAATTGTTTGACTCGCGTTTTTGAATTGTTCTTCTCAAGCTGGACGTTTCAAGGAGTATCGATTCGTCTAAATTCTACCAGATCCTCCTGTTGTTCAAATTGGTCTCAATTCCTTTCTGGAAAAATGCCCAAACCAAGTACGCTGTCGAAGCTATCTCGCGCGAGAGCCCAGTTTCCCAGCGTTCAAATTCGCCTCAATACGTGATTTGGCAATTTATATCAGACGACGAGGCAGTGCGAAGCCGCCTCTACTTCTCCAGCTCTCGAACCCTAACACGCACGCCCTTGGAATCAAGCTTGGGCGCCGCGATGAAGAAGTCATGGGCTGTCTTGACGTCGCTCTCGTCCGTCTCGAAGAGCTCCAATTCGTACTTGCGGAAGAGCGTTCCAAGACCGAGGTGCAACTCCGCCATGGCAAGACTAGTTTGTGTCAGCGATGTTCCGAAGACAAAAAAAAAAAAAAAAAAAAGCTTTGTATGATGTAGATGAGAAGAGAGGGGTCATGGAAAGAACTTACGTCAAGCCCAAACAGTTGCGGTCTCCCTTTCCAAACATGACAAAGTACCTGTCCAAGGGCTCGCCATTGTGCAAGGCCCTGCCACGCTGCTTAACCATCCCTTCCCGCGGCTCTCCCTTCTCCCCGTCTCCAGCCTCGCCGCTGTTGTCGTCATCATCATCATCATCATCATCCTCTTCCATCCAACGCTCGGGACAATACAGCTCCGGCTTCTCAAACACGCGCGGATCCATGCCCACATCGTTGCCCGTCATGCTGACCGGCGTGCCGGCCGGAATCACCCACTCGCGGTACGTGATGTCGTGCTCATACACGCGCGTGCTGCGGCTAGCGACGCCGAGCGAGAAGCGCAGGCCCTCCTTGACGCACGCCGCGAGGTAAGTCCCGCGCTCGAGAGCGCGCAGCGGCGGGATGGTAGCACTGAGGGCGCCAGAGGGCGGGCCGAGCGGCGGCGCGTCGGGCGAGGGCGGCGGGATGGGAAGGGTAGGGACGAGGGAATACAGCTCGCGCCGCAGCTTGGCAGTGATGCGTGGGCTGGCTGCGATGTGGTAGGTTGCGACTGAGAGACTCCAGCCGGTCGTCTCGCTGCCCGCGCCGACGAGGTTGCCGACTTCGGCTCCCAGGCGCGGGATGCTTTTGTCGCCGGGCGATAGGCGCGGGGTGTGGTAGAGGGCGCTGAAGATGATGGGGTGTTTGGCGTCTGGGTTGCTTTTCACGAGGGATGGGACGTGCTCCGCCACGCGCTGGGGAGATGTATGTTAGATGGGATGCACAAGATGAATAAGAAAATCACTTGCCTCTGTGTACTCAATGAAACCGCGTTGTCCTGGCTTGAGGTACTTGAGCCATCTCAAGGGGAAGAGTTGTATGACCTGAACTTGTTAGCTTTGGATTTCGCGTCAACCTCTCATGCCACATCAGGGTATGACTGACGTTTTGAAGATAAATGAAGTGGATAAAGAATTGGCTGGCTCTGCCCGCCGCCAAAATCGCATAGTGCAAGTTCATCTTGCAGTCTTCGGATTTCAGCGAGTCCAGACACAAACCCCAGCCGTACTGCGTGATGACGTCGGCCGCGAGCGCCGACCACACGTCGACCATGTTGATGGGCTCGCCCGTCTGCGCGTGGCGCGTCAAGTGGCCGCAGGCCAGCTCCATCTTCTCGTGGATCAAGGGCTCGATGTCGTTGATCGACCGCTTCGAGAACCTATGCTGCTCGTGAGCGCATCATCTTGAAAGCAAGTGGGTTCCTTTTACAGAGGAAGCATGGCTGCGCGTCGGATGCGGTGGAGGTCATTGTCCAGTGTCGAGGGAATGGCCTGGGGAGCTCCTCGACCAGAGAATCGCCCATTGGTGCCATTCCAGCGCGTGCTCTTTGCACCGCGCGCGTAGAACTCGTCCCAGAAATCTGGATCATTGATGTGCAGTTCCTCTGGATTGATGCGGACAATTGGCCCTACTACAATGAGTTCTCGTGCATTTCGGCCGGGTGTAATGGGATGATGAACCGTATTTCTCGTGCAGCTCGTCGACCTTCCAGTTGAACCGACCAATGAAGATCACATCGTAAACAAATTCATACCAACGGGTCAAGGCAGCAAGCTTGGGGCCGGGGAACCGTGCAATTGGACTGAAAACAAGGCGTTTGACGGCAAGGTAGGAAAGGTAGAGAAGAATCAAATAAAGAATCGTCATGGCTAAGCGTTGCTGATGGCTTTCGTCGGCGAAAATGGGGAAGCTCCTCTTAACTGTCATGTTTTAACAGAGGCAAAGAGGAGACGTGAAAATCTAGGTTGGAAGCTCAGCTTTGGGTTGTGCAGCCAAGACACGGGGACGAACTGGTTGGTCCGTCGCGGATTCCGGGGGGTCCGAGTTCTATCAGCAGTCTCAAAGATGCTTTTTGCTGGGCGCTGGTTGGTTACACACCTATTTTAAGCCGAGATAGTTGCGCCAAACTCGCAGCTATCACCTTTTATAGTTGGACATGGAGCGGACTCAATCGCGCTTTTCGTCCGGTAGTTTCGGTTTCGCGCACTTCTTTGCGACGTGGAAAGGCGAGATTGGACTGAACATGAGAAGCTGGTGGGTTAGCAAGCACGTCAGAGAATCCCAAATGACAACAACGGAGAATCCGAGAGTTCATTGCCTAGGCATTTACGTGCAAGCCTCCAGAGATCCCCTTTCCCGTATCTCGACATTGCCTCCCGCCGAAATCCCAGAGCCAACCCCTTGTCAGACGTGGAAGCGTAACGCGCAACAAGGCCCACGAGCCAATTCCGAGCCATTTCACGGTGTCGTACTGGTCGAATCTTGTGCCGAGGATGGTATAATTGATTTTGAGGTTCCAGCTAACCTGCCGCACTGTAAAAACGCCAGCCGTGGCTACATGCAAATCCCGAAGAGTAAAGGAGAAGGCGCTTAGTCGAAAAGACCGAAGCCCATGTCCTCGTCGGACTCCTCCTTCTCTATTGCAAAACGTCAGCGGACACACGTTTCGACGCAATCGACAAGTGTACGCACCCTCTTCCTTCTTCTCCTCAGCGGCGGGCGCGGCAGCGTCACCACCAGCGGGGGCAGCAGCGCCGGCAGCCGGGGCGGCGGCACCACCACCAGAGCCAACGTTCAAGAGGAGGTCCTTGACATCCTTGCCCTCAAGAGCCTGCGTCCATAGTTAGAATTCCCTCTTCTTTCGCATTGTCCCAAATTTTTCAAATGTACCTTGGCGAACAGCTGCGTCCAGATGGGCTCAACTTCGGCGACCTTGGCGGCGGTGATCAGAGTCTGGAGCTTGTCGGACTGCTCGCAAATTAGTTCTCAACGTCTCGCAATGCGACAAGTTCGCGCGGTGCGACTGACGGTGATCTCAATGCCGTCATCGGCGAGGATGAGAGCGGCGTAGGAGGAGGCAAGCTCGGCGGTCGACATTTTGAGGGTTGTGGTCGTGGGTTGACGTGAGGCTGTCGAGGGGAAGTTTAGTCGTCGCTGCGTAGAGGTCAGACGAATTTCGGTGTGGGCGGTTGAAGCTAGCGCCCGAAGCGCGGAGAAACTAATGCCCGCTCCGGTAATCGGTTCGGTCCGAAGATGCCCTCTGTAAACCCCCAAGCATGGCAACCCCTAAACACGCGCTGAAATCAGAAGAGCCTTCGGTTCTCTTCAAGTCCTGTGACATATGCGCGTAATTACAACACGCGTACTCATCCTCCTGTGAGTTTCCACTTTGTTGTTTTGTCTTCTCTTCCTTTATGCTTTGGCGGGCTATCAAAGCAACGCCTTCTGCTGCTTCGCGATTGCTTGAGTCGGGTTTCTCCAGATTTACGAAGCTTTGAAGCCGAGGTCGAAGCCCAACATTGTACTAGCGCTTTGATCTGTCGAGGCCTGTGACAATTCCATCCAACGATCCACCAGCACTTGTTGCGAGACCATTCTGCCGGTTCAAAACCAACATCTACCGCTGCCAAACGGCCCATATAATCGATTCCAGCGCTCTGTCTTCTCACTCATTTGCCCAAAGTGGGCTGCACAAATTGAACAGTGGCTAAGCATTCTCAATGCTAAGGAAGTGCGCATGGAAGAGTCCTTTCCATGCAACCATAGCATTGCGTCCTTCTAGGCTGCTGTATCGAAGCATGGAATTTCTAAGAGGACCTCTGGCTTAGAGGGACTGGTGTACAGTAGTGCCAGCTGCAATTTCTCTGGATATTCGCTAGGGGTGTAGAAACGAAGAAGGAGAGAAACTCCACAGTGGTCTTTTCTGATGCTTTGAATGACAAAAACGATGGTCCGACCAAGTCGTAGAATTTATTCATGTTGGATTTTTAGTGGAATAGGCAGAACATGGCCAGTTGCGGACGCTGTTGACAGAAGCAGTATAATCTCTTGTTTAAACCAGGAAAAGCAAACATGTCTCGAGAGAAGGGATTGGAAGGTGTTGAAATTCCTGCGCGCACATGAAAGTGGTGGCTGCATGGGCCACGACTTTTGCACCAATTCCGCTGCGGTCGGGAAAACATCGGAGGCAGACTACCCCGCCCTTTCCATCGACGCTGGCGGTCGCGCCTCTCGAACCATGCACGCTTTGATGATCCGTTACGTCAACGTCTATCGGAAGAGTGACTCGCCTCCAGCCCGCCGGAGCCTGCAGAAACACGAACTTCGCCGCTGTTTGCGTCCCCCACCAGATCGCGAGAGAGCCTTCGACTACGCACCATGACCGACTCGCCCGCGGTCCGAGCACCGCTGGATCCCCAGGAACAACCAGTCCTCGATCAGCTGCTCGGCATCCGCACTCAACTCGAGTTGCTTCGAGCCGACAAGTCGACATACGTCAAGTCTGAAGATGTCATCCGCCTCTTTAACACTCTCATTAATCAGGTCGAGGTTCTTAACAAGTTACGCTCAAACAATCGCCTTGAGCAGAACAGAGGTGAGTCTTTGCGCTGCTTGTCTTTCGTTCGTGTCACAGGACCTGCAACACGTCAAAGACGTCTTATCAAACCCTGCATGTGTGATGATAGCGTTTGGCAATTGTCCTCTGCGATGACTATAGACTCGTGCTAACAGTTGATATAGTTGACACCGTCCTCGACGACTGCTTCCAACTCGTATCTCTGGCTTACATGGCTATTGGCAAAAATCACGAAGCTCCTGCCGTCTACTCAGCATTGTCAACAGTAAAGGTGAATGTGGAATCACCGACTACATTCACTCGAAGCTAACGGAAGGCAGCGTCTTCTTGATCATCTTCATGAAGCAGCCTTCTTCTCGCCCAAAGATCTTGAATCAGTGGGGCATCGACTGAAAGAGTATCAGATGACCGTAGAAAGGGGGAGAGAAAGCTACAGCCCGCACCTCACCACCCTCCTAGAAGCACGCCTGGATGGGTGTCAGCAGTTGCTCTCCAAATTGCAGCACAGTCTGGAAAAATTGAGCCCGGAGCAAAAGATTACCTATGAGAAGCTAGTATCCATCCTTCGATCTCTCTCTGCCTGCAACACGAAATCAAAGGTCAGATGCCGCAATTGCACCCCAAAAAATCGCATCTTGTCATCCGTCGACAATTTTCGCATTGAACTTGCTAACAGTAATGCAGTACCCGGCTGCGGAAGTCAAGAACCTCCATACGCAACTGAAAGAAATCGCTCAGAACCTAGAGTCTGAAAACAAGTTCGATAACAACCTTTCAGACTCTGAGCGTTTTGCTCAGGTTATGCAGACGATGCACATGCGCGAGTCCAGGAACCTTGGAGGAGAGCAACTGGTCACGGACCTATTCAATCGCTGCCTGCTTTGGCACGACATTATCGAGCAAAAACAAGGCAGGATCGATGAGCGGTTCGAAGAGACGTATAAGAAGCTTCTTGGCATTCGCAACCAGCTCGAAAAGTTGCAGCTCACACAAGCCTGGTCGTTGCGTGAAACGGATCTTTACAGTTTTCAACGTCAACTGGATAGAATCGATGAATCTCGCGTGGACGGCAACTTCCTGGACGCCAATGGGCAGCCGGCGGATCTACACACGCAGAGGACTCTTCTCTACCTTCTCCGAAAGAGCTACTCCCTGATTTATTTCCTCATCATTTCCTCGGAACCCGTCTCGGAGGCGTTACTCCCCATTTACAACCAGCTCAACACGCTGAAACGATGCCTTGAAGAGGTTAAGAGATCAGGAGGCGTTTCATCTCCCAGAGAACTATATCCTTATAGCATGAAGCTCAACTCTATTGACAACATGAGGATTGACGGCAAATTCATGATTGGAAACGATATCCCCGATGGCCAAGGCGCCGTCAACCACTTGCTGGCAGAATGTTTCGACCTCGCATACGAGTTGCGACTGGAGGCAACAGAAGAATCCGACGAGGAGGGTGAGGCCGCGCCACCAGAGCCGGAAAGAGCGAGTGTCACAGCCGAGTAAAGGCGAGGAAACCAAACCTACACCATCTCACCTGAAGACACATTATCCGAGCACACGAAAGAGTCGTATGAAGTATCATTCAACAGGGAGTAAGGCGTCAAGCGGGTCAATTTTTCGGGACTCGCATGCAGAGACAAACGGCTGCCACGCCGCAGGGGTCTTACAAGAGGTGCATATCTTTTCTGGGTAGAGAAGATAAACGTAGGTTTCTACTTGGTTGTAGCGATTCCGTTTATTAGATAACCCTAGGGCAGGATGGGCGAACGAATATTACTTTCCTTTACAAATCAAGCTGTATTTTATTCAACATGTCAGAGCCGTCTCCCTCGACCTCATGAGGTGCGTCCACGTCCTTGAAATTCAACCTGTCGCCGTATGATATGCCTGCCAGCGATGACAACAAAGTCAGCCCTACAGCTCCCCCAACAGAGACGATGGCTTCTGATGCGGCCCGGCCCGGCCCGTCCCAGCGTCTTTGAACGCGCATCAACACTTACACAACTCTTCTCCCTCTTTGATATCGCGTGCCGTTCTATAAGTCACAACCAAGCGCTCCGTGTCTCTTTCCCAAATGACATTTTGGTCGCGGCGGTGATTGAACATGGAGCCCAGCCCGAAGATGACGGCCTGGGTCATGATTTTCTTTCCCTCGGCCGTCTCGGTTGGCCATTTGCTGCAGACGACGTCATCGTGGTCATTATCCCCTGCTGCCCAATATGCGAAGAGAAAGGACAAGAAAAAGAATCTGATGTGGCAAGTAAAGATTCAGGGCCACTACTGGCCAGGCGCATGGCGTGCCTCGCAGTTGTCGTCGTTGGCGACAGCACAGGCGGCTCTGTCTTTCCTGTGACCCTTCTTCTCGTCGGTCTGATCAACTTACTATACATAGTAGTGCAGTGACGTGTGCTGCGTGAAGGCCTCTTCGCCCGGGGCCAGAGGTAATACGGGGCAGATGTCCAACACGGTGCGGGCGGGCAAGTCGCGCGCTGCAAAAACGCCACGGCCTGTTTGTCAGCCGCCATTAGGCGCGACCAAGGTCAGCAGGAGAATTTTCCTTGTCTTTTCCTGTTGTGTCTCGATGCATAGATCCAAAGGAATATGAAATGAAAAGAAAACACAGGTGAGACACGAGACTCTGGGAGATCGTGGGAAGTTGGGAATTGGGAAGTCGCGAGGGAAGTAGTTCAGAGATAACTTTGGTCTATACGGCACCTTTTGGAGTGTTTAATACCAGCATCAAGTCGGTTGAGCGATGGAGGGGAACGACGGCGTCCTTTTGACCATTTTCGTGCTGCTGCTGCTGGTTCGTGACACCATTCATGATTGCAGATCCCTTGCTCTTTGCTCGATATCCTCACGGCCGATGCGAGATGCACGACAAGGGTTCAAACGAATGTATGAGAGTGTGCAAAGGGGTTGTGTCCTGGTTTGAGGCTGGATGCTGTGTGGACACAGAGTATACGCACAAAGTGCCCACGGCGGCGCCGACGTTGCACGTACCGCTAGAAGCAAAAAAATTTCTCCGATCGCGAAGGCATCGTTGGCGGGGGAAACCTGGACGCCATGACCCATCGTCATAACAGGTAATGTTCGATTTCTGTGTTGTTGACGCCTGACAGCCTTACAGCACCGCTCAGAGAAAGCAAAGCCTGAGCTTGGGCCACAAGACGTCACACCGGGCGGCGGTCCCTCGAGCCCTCATGCAGGAGCTCCCAAAAACACCCGAAAGCCTCTGGCACGTCTATTCCGTTAGGTCAGGCAGGCCGTCAGTACGACGACGACGACGACCATCAGGCTGGCGAAGTGAGGTCGACCTCCAGCTTCCCCACCTGCCGGATCTCAGGTAACCGACTCGAACAGCGGCAGCGAAGCCTGGGTCTCCAGGTGAGGCCCTCCAACACCACATCGACGTCCGCCCTTCCCGCTGCTCTTTTTGTCGCCTTGCTGGTACTACTCAGCACCGTGCTTCGATTGGACGTCCCAGGCCCCCGGGGAACCCTTCACTCAACCTTCATTCGACGTACCGCTACAAACCACCGCGCCCTCCCATCCGTCCACTGTCTTGTCGTCCCGTCCGTTCCGCCTATCGCTGTTCGATTTTAGTTGCTCCACACGTCAGGGAAGTGCATGCACCGGTAGCCAGCATCCCGCTGTCTCGTCAGACGGTCCACTCGTCGCGCGCTCTTGGTCTCTGCCGGCTGTTGAGAAGAGCGGTCAAGTCGAGCAACCATGGCGCATGCACGCACAGCGTCGACGAGTGAGGGCCTGCGAGGCCCGCATTCCGTCAGTCTCAAGGTCTTGCGGTAGGTCTTTGTCAATGGAAGAGTTTGCTGCGAGGAGACGCGCAGCGTCGCGCCGCCTGGTAAAGCCGCTGACTGTCGTTCGGCCTGCCCATCTAGACTCTCACGACCAGCTCTGGCGCACAGCTACGCTTTGCCGCAGCCTTCTGAGCACGCGTCCTTGTCGCTGCCGCCGCAGGCCTCGCTTCCACATCCGTCCGCCGATGTCAATGACCCCTTTATCGTTTCGCCGTTGTTAAAGCTGCCCGAGGCGTTCGGAAGCGCATATGTTGGAGAGACATTTTCTTGCACGCTGTGCGCGAACAATGAGTTGCCGCAAAGCGATGATACCAAGACTGTGAGCGGAGTAAGAGTCACGGCCGAAATGCAAACGCCTTCGGCGCCAAATGGAATACCATTGGAGCTGGAGCCTAAATCAGACGGCGAGACCGCGGGAGGCGCCCTGACAGTTGGGCAGTCTGTTCAAAAGATTTTGACCTTTGAGCTTCGAGAAGAAGGATCCCATACGTTGGCCGTTACCGTGACATACACCGAGACGCAACTTGGCGGCGAAGGCCAGGCAGCTGGCGGCCGGGTTCGCACGTTTAGGAAGTTGTATCAATTCGTGGCGCAGCAGCTCATCACGGTCAAGACCAAGATTAGCGAATTGTCAGTCAAAGGAGGAGGGCCAAGCAAGTTTGTGCTCGAGGCGCAGCTGGAGAACTCGGGCGAGGGCAGCCTGTCTCTTGAGGTAACAAACCCGACGGGCCCAGGCTCAAAAGCAGCGCAGGTTGCGCAGATAGTCGTCGCCAGAAGCTGATGTACCAATGCGCCGCAGCCCGTCATCGTCAACGCCGAATCGCCGTTCAAATCGACGTCGCTCAACATGCCGCTGAACGCGTCGCCAGAAGATCCCCCACACCTGCCCGTGCTGGGCGCGGGCGATGTGCTGCAAGTAGCCTACCTGGTAGAGCAGCAGCAAGGAGCGCCAGAGGGCTACACTCCACCGGCGGTAAAGGAAACGGGGAGACGGATGCTGGTCCGAAACCTGTTTGTGCAATGGCGCAGCCCTCTGGGTGGGCGCGGGTCTCTGAAGATAGGACCACTTTACACTCGGACGCGCTGAAATAGCTGATTTCTAACAAAGTTTGCTGGGGGTGTGGTGAAGGATGACTCGGGGCCAGGATGAGTCGGACGTTTGTTCTGCAAAGGGACTGGGTAGCGCTTGGAGAAGCAGCGCGAACGAGTGATGCCGCCGCAGACGCAAGGTTTGGTGTGAATCTCAAAGGGAAATGTGTATTGACGGGCTGCGGTGTGTGTTCCAATCACACGCAAGCCATCAAAAGACAAGAATTCATCGTGTCCAAAACGAGCCGGCAGCCGAGTGGTCGGGCGTTAGAAGGCCCTGAAGCAGGGGAGACCGTTGTCAGCAGGGCTGGGGGCTAGCGGGGCTCCCCAAACGGTTGCCCTCTGGAGCCGTTTGTGCTGATGCGGTTTCTGGTGCTCTTCCTTGGCTGCAGGCCGCGTGACGGCATCAGACACAGCAACGAGCGGCGAGCCAAAAGTGGATGAGTTTGGTCGAGCGAAAGCAGGCCATGGCTTCCTGAAGAGGCAGGTACCTGGGCAACAAGCTTTGTCTAATTCTCTTTGGGGGGGGGAGGGGGGGTTGGCAGACGACGCATTATGTACCAAGGCGTTTCGCATTTGGCGCGGTACCTGGTGGGTGGTAGGGGGCAGCAATTTCAGTTTGTGCAACATGGGTGGTGCATTGCATTGCATTGCGATTCTCTTGGTCGTCGTCGTCGTCGTCGTCGTCGTCTTCTTCTCCCTCTCCTTGCTCCCATTTGGCCTTGGCCCGGAACCATCCGATTTGCCCTTGTCTGCTGCTGGGTTCTGGATGGTTCCCGTTTTGACAGACGGACGTACATATATGCACAAGGTACATGACGTGACGTAACGACGGCGGGCTAGGGGGAGGAGTCGTACATGTTTCGTCAGGACAGGGCGTGTGTGTGTGTGTGTGTGTGTGTGTGCATGCAGACACTGACTTGGAGCGATGGATGGCGGGTTTGGATTGGCGGATTGGAGGGGGGAAGGAACGGCGAGGATGATGATGATGATGATGATGATGATGATGAGATGGGATGGGATTGGATGATGACCTCAGGAGTGTGCCGTAGCAACGTCGGCAGGGGATTGATTGGTCACTGGATTCGAGATACGACACAAATAAATCCGTGTCTCTGATTGTTGTCTTGTCTTAGGTTTGCTAGTTTGTGCGTGTTCGGTTGTCTCGTCTCATTGCCCTAGTCAAACGGCCGGCCAGGCCGCCGCGAGGGAGAGCAGGGCAGGCAGGCCAATTGTTCACGGCATGGATTCTGCACAGTACAAGCGGGAAAAAAAAAAAAAAAAAAAGTCAAACACTGTCTCTGCTGTCGCCGTGGACTAAAAGAGAGGCCGGCCTACGGCACCGCGCCACGACGACGCGACGCGACACAGGCATTGGCAGCAGGGAGGGGTTGGCCAGACTACGGCGGGAGGCAGGCTGAATCATCACCATCGTGATGGATGCTAGGCTGATGGAGACGGAAACACGCACGGGACTGGCGGATTCGGGGGTCGCTGGGTGGGCAAGACCTCGTTCTGGACAGTGGTGGTGGTGGTGGTGGTGGAGAAGGAAGAAGTAAATTTAGGAGGCTTGTTCATAAAGGGCGGGCGGGACATGGGACTGATTGTAGAGGTTGCCCCTTTTTCCGCGGCATGTACATGGACGGTGGAGCACGGGGCGCTGATTGATGGCTTGAGGGACCCGGAGTTGCGACGTTCGTTGCCATCCAGGAGAGGACGGATCGCCGACTCTTGCGAGCGCAGACCCTGCGTCGCTAACCCCAAGAGGCCGATCGCTGCCCGTTTGCTGGCTTGCTGGCTGGCTGGCTGGCTGAAGACCAGCCGCAACAGGAGAGGCGACATGACTGACGGGGCTGGTCGATTACATAGGTAGCCCACCACCTGTAGCACTGCTCTATCGCGACGACGCTTTATTGGAGTTTATGAACGAAGCGACCTAACAGGGAGCAGCAGCAGCAGCAGCAGCAGCAGCAGTGCATAGCCAGGGATCATGCCGACCGCGCACGCTCGACGGGCCGCAGATCAGCCAGCGCCCTATGTGGGTGGGTGCAGGCCTGCGCCGTGGTATCGCTGCTCTCTCTGCTCCTGCTCTCCCTCCAGGTGCCCGGCAGTCGCAGTCAGGAACAGGTAAGGTAAGCTACATGTACCTAGCGCGCCGTTGGACTTCCTCTGCCTCCCGTCTGGTCTGGCACATGGATCAGACACAGCACTCACTCCTACGTAAGGTGCCTGACTTGGGCTGACGAGCTGATGGCACAGGCACAGGCACAGGCACAGGTACAGGTACAGGTACAGGTACAGAACACACCAGGAGTCGGGCGGCGCTAAACTCAGGGCTTGCCGCTTGGCCTGGGGTGGAGTCCTCTCAGACTGTATTGTGGCCCAGTCGTGCGCTTGCGTCAGGACAGGCCAAGCCCGTCACCAACTACAGCGACTCTGGAGATGACTAGTTCCCCCCCCCCCCCCCCCCCCCCCCCCCCCTCCCCCCCCCCCCCCCCCCCCCCCCCCTCCCCCGATTGACTGATGAGCCGCTAGTTGCTGTACAATCTCTCTCTCTCTCTCTCTCTCTCTCTCTCCAAATCTCTCCATCTTTCAACCTGCCAATTCGCTCTTCTGCCCACCTCACCTCTTCTACCTCTCTGCCCTCACCACCAACACCAACCACACCCTCCATCTGCATTGCTACACACCCGCATTGCACAAATCGATCCGCCCTCCGCCCCCGTCGCACAGAAAACACGTCCCGCAGCCCGCCGTGTTACCTGCGCCGAAACGTCTATGCAGCTACACAACAATCGCTGCTAAAACTTTCCTCTTTTCCCTCTCGTCGCCGACTTCCACGCCTCCGCCCCCCCAATGATTTGACCATCCTACTACTCCCCCCACCAATCCAATCGCCATTGCCACCAGCGCCTCGCCGCGCGCTGCCGCTCCTTTCTCCTCCCGCCAACCGTATCTGCAGCCAGGCCAAGTCTTTTTTTTTTTTTTTTTTCCACTTTCCTTTTTCTTTCCTTTTTTTCGTCTCTGGCATTTTCTACGCGCCACATATTACATCCCGCATAACGCTGGCCGCCTATGGCTCCCGTCCCGCCGCCCGAGGCCATGGGCTTGCCTCTCGCCGACTACTTCTTCATATCCGGCATCGAGTCGTCCCAGGTCTATGACGAGCAGCGCTCCCAAGGCGCCGCCATCGCACCTACCGAATCGACCATCCAAGAGGACACGGCCCTAGAGACCGACGACCGGCCGTCGTCCCCAGACGCACTGTCGCTCTCCAAGAGCTCAAGTCATGAACCCCGTCAGTCGATAATCACCATA
The DNA here is from genome assembly GCF_038021145.1 of Phyllosticta citriasiana. Taxonomy (NCBI): domain Eukaryota; kingdom Fungi; phylum Ascomycota; class Dothideomycetes; order Botryosphaeriales; family Phyllostictaceae; genus Phyllosticta; species Phyllosticta citriasiana. The sequence continues at coordinate 247,757 of NW_027117279.1, read as the reverse complement.
ATCGGTCCGGACAACACCATTCCCCCGACCCCGAGCAACAGGAGCAGTGCCACCATCAAGGGCTTTTCGACCGGCGGCGGGCCCGCCGCCCTGAGCGAGGAGGACTTTGAGCATGCCCTTAGAAAGTTTGCCGCCGAGCGCGAAAACTTTCTCGAGGAGATACAATTCAGCGCTGGCACGCTCAAGCAGGAGGACCGTCCGAGGCCCCGTCCCCGGACCCAGAGGATAGTCAGCGAGGAGAATGCAGGCGGCTTGAGCGCAGGAATCGGCAGCATCCGCCGGAGGATCAGCACAATGAAAAAGCCGACGGGCATGTCGCGTAACGGTACGTCCAAGCCCAAGATTTCGACCATCCGCGAAGCTGACGGCCATGAAGCTTCTATCCGAACCTCGCGGCGCATGAGTGGCTACAACTCGGTCATTCCCGCTCCCCAACCCTTCCACCCCACGCCAAACATGCACCCGCTCAAGAGGCGGTACGAGCCCGTGCTCCTGGACAGATACCCGCCAAAGAGCATGGTCGACGAGCTGAAGAGGAGAAACCCGTTCCCCGACTACGTGCCCATGTTTGCCTTTCCCAATGACGTCAATGTGGTTTCTTCCGACGAGAGGCCCAAGCCTACCTGGCACGGATTCGCCATGACCCAAGGCGATGGCTCAAAACTCTACGGCATCTGCTTGATCATGTGGGTTCCGTTGAATCCTGTGGCGGCTGAACAGCTCGAGCACTTGTGTGAGGAGTGGAGAAAAGCCAACATGACTCCCGAGGAAAGAGAGTTGGCCGGTAGTTTGGGAGAGCGCCTCGCTGCTGACAGGGCAAAGCTGTCACAGCTCCTGGCTCAATTGCCGACTGCACCGTCTGGTTCGGAAGAGAGAGAGCAGTTGGAAGATGACATCAGCGCTGTCGAGGAAAAAATCAGCCTGATGAACGATTTGCTTCGCCCGGTGCGTCATGCAGCTGCCTCCAAAATCGATGGCCTCACCGATGGAGAGACTGGTCTCTGGATTCCTAGAGCTTATGGCGTTCTCGGCCGGGATGGAAACATGACGAGTTTCTGGAAAGAATGGCTGAGGGCCGTCGTGGTGCCAATGACCAACGGTGCCGTTCTCAGAGTCCCTGCGAGCTCACCAAAAATCGGCATGTGGCAACCGCTCGAGCGCTACGTTGTGAATCTGTGCGCCGAAGCAGTCAGCCCCATCACCTCGACGACCCAGGTCGAGATCGCCATTCGCGAGCTGCGCATGTACGCCCGCAGGGAGGCTCTGAACGAGATTCCTGGTTCCCGGAACGTCGATCTCTACTCCTTGTTCCGCTCGCTGTCGATCCAAAACATCGTCACGCTCTTCGAATATGTCGTCTCCGAAAGCCGCGTCATTCTCCTGTCCTCTCACACGAGCATGCTTCACTTGGCCAGCCAGGCAATCACTCACTTGATTTACCCCCTCAAATGGGCGGGTGTATTCATTCCGGTGCTGCCTGCCCGTCTGATACAAGCCCTCGAGGCACCGTGCCCCTACATTGTCGGAATCGAGCGCCGCTACGACAACGTGGAGCTACCCGAGGACGACTTTGTTCTGGTTGATCTTGACCAAAACGTTATTGAGAGCACGGCACCTCCTTCTCCTCTTCCTCGCCAGACGCGTAGAAAGCTCATTTCGCTGCTGCAAATGGCGGCACCGCACAACGTCAAGTACGGCGTTCCAACAGGACCGCCTGCTTATGCGGTCGATGCTTACCCCAACGATTCGTTTGCCTCTGAAAACTCATCTCTATTCTCTGCCAAAGCTCCCAGGTCAACCCTCGCGACATTCGTCAGCCTCAACTCGGCGTCTTTTGGCGATTCGGGCGCTCGGGTCTCTGCCCCGAGACAGTGCGTTTTCAATGCCATGATGTCGTCTCGCTCCGAAAGCCGTGGAGGCGAAAGACCCTCGACAAGTTCCACAGTCAGAACAAACAACTCGCCGCCATCCTCGAAGACCTCGCCCACTTCAACCATGTTCCCTCCTCCGCCATCTACACCCATTTCTCGCAGCGATTCAGGTTACGCTCTGCAAGCCAGTCTCCGCGAGAAGCGCTCCGCCCAGTTCGACGCGGTATCACGACGGAGCTCTTCGGTACTCAAAACAGCCATTGGAAACAAAGTTTTCGGCCGCAGCACTAACGACTTGCAACAGTTTGGTCCTGAAAGAATGAATAACTTGCGAAGACCCAGCCAGCCCCTCATGGGCCACTCGGCCAATGGTCACAACGCCAACCTCTCGACCTCGACCCTTGGACCCGACTTTCGCCTCGGCTCGTCCGGTTCGTCGTACGCCCCGTCCGTCTACGCGCAGTCCACCATCGCCGCCTCGACCATCATGCCCAACACGTTTTCGGCCCCGGTACGCAACTCGGAGACGACCCAGTGGTGTGAAGGTCACTGCATGCAATGGAGACCCAACGACGAGAGGACCTTTTGCTCCATCTGCGAAGAACGGGCCGAAGATGGCATTTACAAGTGCGGCGGTAAGTAGTGCCAGCTTTGTTGGCCAAAGCTCCTTCTGACTTTTACCACAGGATGCAGCATGTCTGCGCACGCCAAGTGCCTTGGCCAGATTTGCTTGGTCTGTCCATCTGCTTTCCATCCCGACTTGATCCGTGCAGCGTTTGTGCGATGCTTTGCCAGTCTCTTCTACACCTACAGGCGCTTTCTGGGCCCTGCGTCATCTGACCAAAAGAAATCTGGCATGAAATACAAGTTTAACATGGAGGGATTCCTCCGGAGTATGCCAAACGATCATCAGGAATACTTTACCATGCTACAGGATACTCAAGGTGCGTTCGCCATGACTCGATGCTTGATGTCTCGACTGACTCGGTGTTAGCGTTCAACGAGTTTATTTACGAAAGGGAGACCATGTCGTCGGACCACCCAACGGTCAAGCTCTTTGACCAGATCATTCTCTCAAAGAAGAATCGTGGCCGCACGTCCATCTTCTCCAAGTCCTCGACCGACTTCCTCAACGACACCTCTGACCACCTGTGGCGTTCTGCAGCCGCGACACCGCCATCGTCTCGCTTCCCTGGTGACTATAGATCCATTGTGAGCCGTGCTCCGGCCAAGCTGGATCCTACGCTCATGAAGGAGCCTAGAGTCATTCAAGGCATGCCACGCTCACAGGAAAAGTCCAAGAGGAAGCCGTTGTCTGGAATGTTTGGAAGATGAACATGGCAAGGCGAGCATCTGACTTGCGAATTGTAAAGCATGCAGCCAGTGACCGCGTCACTCTGCCCGCACGGCCCCAGTCCACGCCAATGGCAAAGGCGTCTGGGATGACGTCCATCGCCAAATTCAGCCTCAGCGCTGTTGGCTGGACAAGCACATTCTGGCACTACCTCGTCTCCGCGAAAGTCGAGAAATCACGCCTTCTTCTGCCGTATAGCCACGCTTTCTAGGGGCCACCCTAATCGGGGCACCGGCACCCCCTTTTGTCGAATTTTTGCGCACACGCACCACAAATACTTGGAGCTTGGAGCACACAGCTGATGTGGTTGTTCGATTATCGGAGAATGCGGGGTGCAATTGACAGGGAATACAAAAAAGGAAAGGAAATCACATTCACATCCAAAAAAGTCTTGGGATGCTTCGATTGCTGCAAAACTTTCCGTTGGAAAAACTAGCCCGACAGACCGAAAAGGCCTTTCAGCAACCGTCATCTGGCGGTCTTGATGGCCTTTTGGTCTTCTGCACTTCGTTTTGCTTTTAGTATTCTTCGTCGTTGTTTTCTGATTCCTGCTGTGCTTGCGTTTTTGGCTCTTCTTCCCCAGGCGCGTGCGAAGCGGCAAATGTCTGTCTGCCTTTTTTTTCTGAGCCTTTTGGATACTCCCCCTACGCTTTGTCGTCGTTGCTGTTGTCTTTTGGCAGCTGCGCCACCGCTGCTAGCGCTTGACTTTATACTGCCTTGTCTACATGACTTCTCGCCATCCGGTGTCCCACGCAGTCCTGTTCGTCAGGAATTAGTATTTCCGGCAGGCACTTGGGCTGTTGTTTTGTTGTTGGTCAGATGGCCTTATATGCTGACACTTGCTCTCCTCTTTGTTTCCTCTTTGTCGATGTTGGCCTTTTGCTTTTTGCGTCTCTTGGATACACACTTGACATACTCCCGTTTGCTCTGCGTTGTTGCGCTGCGTTGCATCCATCTTGCATCGGAACTGGCGCGGTGCTTGGTTTGGTACGGTACGGTGCGGTAGAATGGATTGGAATACTGGGCAATTGGCCCTTTCTTTTTGACTGTTGGGCCTGGAATTTGGGATTTGATCGATGCATGTTTCTTTATTTCGCGTTCCCGTGGCTGCTGCATGTGTCGTGGAGACGGCCAGATTGGGTTCCGTCAGAACACGACCAGAGGAGACACAGGATGGCAAACGGCACACGGCGATGCGCACTCTCTGTGACGACCAGTCAGCCCTCCCTGTCTCGCGCATGAGGATGTCTTTTTACTTCCTTCGTATTGCGTTTTACTCCAAAAGAAAGGCGACCGAGTTTGTACAGCAGACAGAGACAGATATATATACACACACAGAGATACATAATACCAACAATCAATCGACAGTCAACAAGCCATCCATGACAACAACGTATGTTTTAAAAGGGCGCGGATCATATGACCAAGGACATCTTCGAGCACCGAATGTGCATTCGAATATCCCTCCCCAATCCGTACATTCCGCGGTTCTCGGGACGGGACGATGGGGACCCTCTCTGGTGTGTCCCTTCGACCCCGCCCCCACCTTGCTTGGTACCCCTCACAACCCTTGAGCTATCCGGATGTACCACATACCTAGCTCAAGCTGCCTGCCCTGTCACTCAGGCCCCCGTCTCTCTTTCGCTGGCTACTTCCGGCTGACGTGCAGACAGTCGCGTCTTCTCGTCACCGCTGCATCTCGACTTTTCATTGCCTTGTTGAACACAGAGACGACGTTTCTCTGACGCGGCAAACTGCGTCCGTCCGGAGCTGGAGGTAGGTTTCTGAGATCCCGTGGTGTCTGGATCCGCTGCCGCATGGTTGAAGTGTTCTGTATTCCGGTACGTGGCATCACCTTCATTGTCCGTCTATTTTCTGCATCCATGTTCCCTCTTTCGTTTTGTCGTCTCTTCTTGCTTGACCATTGAGTTACTGATTGACCGTGCTCGAATCGTTTGCCCACCATCATGATCTCTTTCCTAGGCCGTCCAAGTCGGCGAGGCTCAGTCTCTCGATCATCTCAATCAATCGCTGCAGTCTTTCTTTCCCATTTTCTGTTCATTTGCATCTCAAGCTCGCAATGCGCCCAGCTATCTTCCCTTCTCTCCTACTGCCGCGCGTGTGTCTCTCAGTCGTCAGCAGCGACGCTCCCCCTCTTTCACTCACATCAGACGAGCACAAGACTAACTCACAGCCAGCCGCAAGTTAAATCCACATCGCAAGACAGGACAAGCAAACCAACGCACAGAATTCTGAAAGCACATCAACCACAACCACCCACAAAAGAAAGACAAACGGAACCGCCAGCCAGCCAGCCAACCAACCAACCATGCCATACGAACTAAACGGCCGCAACGTGCTGATTACGGGGGGCTCGAGGTATGCATCCATCTCTCCCCCCTCCTCTCTTTCTCTCTCTCTCTCTCTCTCTCTTCCCTCGTCTCCCAACTAACCGCAGCACACCCCCCTTCCAACAGAGGCCTCGGCGCAACCATCGCCACCACCTTCGCCGCCCAAGGCGCCAACATCGCAATAAACTACCAAAGCAACAGCGACGCTGCAACCTTCGTGACAAATCAGATACGCGAACGGCATCCGCGCGTCAAGGCCGTCGCGCTTCAGGCCGATGTGGGCAGTATGGCGGAGTGTGAGGCGTTGGTTGAGAGGGCGAGGAGCGAGTTGGGCGGGTTGGATGTCGTTGTTGCTAATGCGGTGAGTAAGTGAGTGAGTGAGTGGATGATGAAGGGAAGGGGGGGGGAGGGGAAAGAGAGAAGTAGAGAGAGAGTGTGTGTGTGATTGGCTAACCAGTGATTGGTGATGGTGTAAGTAGGGCTACACCAAGTTCTCGCAATTCGGCGATTTGAACGCGCTGAGTGAGGACGATTGGGACAAGGTGCGTTTGTTCTATTCCGTTGTTCTCCACACACACTTTCTCTCTTCTTTGCATCCGACAAGCTGGCTGGCTCACTTGGCTATCATCAAACAGTGCTGGGCCGTCAACGTCAAGGGCAAGGTGGCCCTGCTGCGCGCCGCGCTGCCCACGTTCAACGCCAACGCCGAAGGCGGCGTCTTTCTCATCACGGGGTCTGTTGCGGTATGTTGGCGCTCTTCATTTTCCACCTTGTTTCATTGCTGCAGACCTCATCTGTCTGTGTGTCTGTGTCTATGATACAGCCCGTGTGTGCTGTTTACACCGCTCTCAACGCCCCCACATAAAGTCGGTATGGAAGAAGAAACACCAAAGGAACGACACCAAGTTTTAATGTTCAAAGTTGAACCAAGGGGATATGGTGGCTAATGGCTTCGAGTGCAGGCTGTCCAACAAAGCGGCAGCTCCATGGCGTACAGCGTGACTAAGGCGGCGCAGCTGCATCTGATGAAGTGTCTCGCCGCCACGCAGGGCGACAAGGTGCGCGTCAACGCCGTGCTTCCGGGCCTGCTGCTCACCGAGTGGGTACGTATTATCTCTGCAACATCCAACCAACACCATCCGTTGCCTTCCAGTCGTTGCCTGCCTTGACCAGAGCAGCGTCCAAGTCTCGTCAGACGCGGGGAATTGAAGCGTGCTGACACTGCGCAGGGCGAGAAGTATCCCCCTGAGACCATTGAAGCAATGAAGGAAAAGGCTGCGCTCAAGTCGGTGACGGACCTGCAGGACTGCGCCGACGCGTACGTCATGTTGGTCAAGAATACGTCGATTACAGGGGCGAAGATTCAAGTTGGTGAGTGTGTTGGCTGGGCATTCTTCCCTCTGTCATTCCGCAGGATTCATCCGTCGCGAACGCCAAGCTGACTGCGACTCCAGATGCCGGTCTTTTTGTCAACTCGGCTTGAGATTATCATGGGTCGGCGCCGACTGTGATAGAAGCGTCAGAAAGCGGGAAAGATGGTGCCTTAGGTTAGGCTTGCTGGAGGTGTCGCGTCCGTGGGAGGTTCCCGGATTCGGTGTAGAAATGAATGTCCTGGTGAAGAACATAATCCTTGCGGAGTTGACCTCTCCCGCCGAGGGCTCTCCCCTTTCATCCCAATATCGTATAGTGACTTTGAGGTGATCCCGCGCGCCTCAATCGTCGTCAGTCGCAACCTCCGTATCGTCGAGCCCCTTGAGTATTTCATCGATGCTCCGCGGATCGTCAACGGCCCAGACACCGCCACCCTTGACAGCCCCTTTCATGCCCACCTCTTTGCCAACCAGGTTGCGTCCAACCCTGCCGGGCCCGATACCCAGCCACCTCCGTACTTTTTCTTCCTTGTCCAAGTATTTGACGCTGCCCCACCAGTCGACCGTCTCGACGCACTGTCGTGCAAGCAAGTCTTTGAGCTCAGCCGCGCTCTGAAAGGGGCGCGCCGTGACATTGGAAACACAAGGCATGTGACCGGGCCATGTAACGATTTCGCCGCCACCGGGGATGCTCTTGCTCGGCTGGTCCAGGAGGCGGCGCATCTCGGCCTCGGCAGGCTTCATGAGCGGGCTGTGAAAGGGCGAGTCGGCCTTGAGGCGCACGGCGCGCGGATCGTGGCCGCCAAACTGGCGGACGTGGGCCAACAGCATCGTGATTCGCTCGATACTGCCGCTGAGGACAATCTGATTCTTGCTGTTGATGTTGGCAACGAGGACCTGCTGGACGGCGGGCAGCGAGTCCTGGACGCTGTCGGCCTTGCTGCCGAGGCCGCCGTAGCCCAGAAACTCTGCGAGCGCGTCCGTTAGCGCGGCCAGGCGCTCCTCGTTCTCGCACACCAGTGCCACCATGCCGACGTCGCCGCCGCCAATGGCCGCGCTAGCTTCCTTCGCGCACCGCGCCATGACCTCGCCTCGTCGCCGCACCATGCGCAGCGCGTCGCCAAAGGCAAGATTGCCTGCTGCTACCAGCGCTGCAAACTCGCCCAGACTATGGCCGAGTGTGAAGTCGACTCTGGCGCGCACGTCGAACCCAAACTCCTTCTCCAGCACTCGTAGTATGAGGACAGACGTCGCCATGATGGCGGGCTGCGCGTTCTCCGTTGCCGTCAGCCGCGCATTCGATCCTTCGGATATGATGCGCGTGAGAGGGGTGCCGCTGAGGGCCAGCGTCGTGTCGATCTCGTCGAGGACGGGCTTGACGGTGCGTGGAAAGGCTTCGAGCCAGGGCCGGATCATGTCGACGCGTTGAACTCCTTGTCCTGCTTGGGCAATGCATGAGCAAGTGTGCTCAAGAGCTTGGAGGTGTGCAGGGAAATGTCACCTGGAAAGAATAGCGCCGTCTTCGGCCGGCGGGGTGGAGGTGCCGTGTCGGCGGAGAAGGCTCGCCATGGGGAAGAGGTGAAAGGCGACGAGGGTCCAGGTCGTGGACGGCAGCCATGTTTTGGCAAAGCAGCGCGAGGGCGAGTCGGTGGCATGTTTGGGAGGGCAAGGCGAGGAGAGTATGATGGGACAGAAGATGATGGGATGACGGCAAGGTAGGACGACTGAGCAGTGACGCACCGAGCTTAAGCTCGAGCCATTGGCGTCCAGTGAGGTGTGTGGGGTGCCGGCGTGCCGACCCGAGGGCCCTGCGCGTTTCTTGGCCTGAGGCCACGACAAGGCCACCAGGCATCCAGACAATTTTTTTCAAACTTTCACTTTTCGTAAAATGCTTCTTTCGACCTCTCCTCTCCAACGTGCGCCGCAGCAGCAATACTGTGGCGTTGTTGTGAGGCACAATGTCAAAATTAATCGTTGCTGGCCACAGACATCGTCGTCCATGACTCATCCAAAACTACTCATGGCTCTGCTATGCTCTACAAGGGTTGCTACCGAGGCTGCCGCCGGAAAGGGGTAAACGGACACGTTTACATGGATGGTCGGAACGAATTGCGCAAAAAGAACTCGGTGGATTTGCGGGACTCGGCCCACGTCCGGGTATATCAGCGCGAGAAACCAGACATCAAAAACATGGCTTAAGCTGCAGCAAAAGAGTAAAGATTATGGAACATCTCGCAATACGCGTGCCGGATTTCCTGTCACGAAGCTCCGTTCTGGTATTACCTGGACGGCAGCAATTAGCAACCTGGCACCATCGCTCAAAGCACGACGCTTTCGACTTACCCCGTCTGGACCAAACATCCTCCTGTTCAACACCGACCCCGCCGCGACAATGGTGCCCTTCTTGATCCGGATTCCGGATAATATAGTCGAGTTCCCGCCAATGAAGACGTCCTCCTCTATGACTATCCCTCTCGAGATTGTCTTGACTTCATTTCCATCCTCACGGAACGGCCACTTCCATGGGTCGCTTGTGTAAATCTTGACATCGGGTCCAATGACGGTCCTTGGTCCGATGAATATCTCGGCGCCGTCTTCAAAGTTGCAGTTGGGTCCTATTGCAACTTTTTCGCCAAGAGTAACATTCCAACCGTAGTCGCACGTAAAGGGGCCCTCGATCCGAGCGTCTTCGGCCAGTCGGCCAGTCTTGAACGACTCTTCGCCTGGACCATCCAGCGGCGGCATGATGACGTCTCGCAAGAGCCGCATGTCGCTGTCCTCACAAATTCCGGCCATGAGCGCAAAGTTGTACTTGCGAAGCAGGGCTTTGCATCGTTTGCGGAATTCCACAAGGACCGGGTCGCTCCGAGAGTATGGCCGACCCTTCTTCATAATCTCGAAAATCGTTTGTGGAGGGGGAAGTGGTTGCTCCTGGATGTATCTGGCCCCGCGGGCCAAAGGCGTCAACTGAGCGTCCAAAACGGATCGAAAGAGACCAGCACTAGAACGAACCGTGTCAGTAAACGAACAGCAAAGATCAGAGGGATTGCCCTGGTTTCTCACCGTTGTGAATGTTGGTCCTTTTGCTGCTCAGACACCCAGGAAACTGGTTGATCTTGTTGCCCCGGCTCGACGTCTGATGGTCGTCTATATGGGTCCGAAGGAGCCCTCGCCATGATCAAAGGATACTCGGGTCCGACAGAACGGTCTTGCGAATATGGACGGTGCGGCGGTTGTTCGTCCCGAGGCGAACCCCATTGGCCGCGAAAGTCGCATTGGCTTTCCTCGCTGATTGCCGGGAGCCGCGGTTGACTTTCTTCTGTTCTGATTGGGCCTCTGTTGTCGCTGGCCTGTTCCCCGATCGGCCTTGGAATCAGTGTCAGTCGGATTCGGTTGACACTTTGATCTGCAGCAATCTAAAGATTGAAAGTGCTTACAGCACTTCGCTCCCGCTGTAATCCTCTTACCTGGGAAAGATCCTGGGACTTTCTGAAAAGCTCTGCTTCGATTGTATCGGGGTTGTCTTGGGGATTCCTGACTTTGGCCAGCTTGTCGTAAGGTAGCCCTCGCATATAAAGCCGCCGCGAAAGCAGTTGTTGCCTAAGCGCCTGTCAGCTTTGTAGGTGGACTAACCGAGCATTTCACGCACAGATGGGCTTGGTTTCGTCGCATTTCTTTTTGCGACGTCTGCAGGTCTGACAGCCTGTTTTTGTCCGATTGCTAAAATTCTACCATTTTTGTCAACAAGCGCGGCTGAATCACACGACATGGAAGAGCGTACCCGTTTCCTCTTCTTTTGTGGGTCAATCTGAACGCCTGCCTTGGTGATTTCGGTGATGCCGGGGTTTTCGCTGGACAAACGCGAGCTTAGCGCCGTTTCCTTCTTGAGTGCGGAACCATGACCTTCTTCAGGGTCCTGGTCCTCGGGCTTTTCGATGATGTGTGAAATAGCGCCTGCATTGTCGTACGCAGAGTCTGTTCGCTCGGACTGCTTTTGGCCATGCAATTCTCGTTGGTCGCCGGCCGTGGATCTGGCAACTTTTGCCTGCGGCTGGGACTGCTTCTGATGATGACGATCTAGCGATGGATTTCTGGACTGGGCTGACTCGGGGTTCTGGTCTTCCACGGGGCGCATGCCTGCTTCGGGTGAGTCGTCGTCGTCGTCGTCGTCGTCGTCGTCAGATTCAAGGTTGGAGGTGCTTCCATGGTCGTCTGAGGCAGCGCGAGCGTGGCGTTCTGGCGAAGGGCGTTCCGAGTCATCGTTGGGGTCGTCTGTTGCTAACCTTTTGCGCTTCTTTTCGGCAGGCGGCGTGTAAGGGATTATTCGAAAGTCGGTCGGCCTCTTATAAGGGCTGGGAGAATTGGTTCGTCTTGATTGTGGATCGGTAGGCGGTGTCGGATCCACGACCCTCTCAGTTTTACCCAATGCGTGCCCGTGCTCGGTCGGTAAATCTTCTTGCAGAACGGTCGTCTCAGGACTGGTCTCCAACGAGGACTGAGTGCCGGGCGGCGCAACCATGTCGAGTTTTGCAGCTTGAGCGCGCGAAGGTCGACTGTTGACGGCAGTAAATCCCACGGCGGCGCTGGCGGCGTATTCTGGAGCATTGCGCATGACCAAGTCTCGAGGTTCCTGGGCCATGGCACCAAATGGCAAGAGCAGCGAGGGTCAAAGTCGAGAGCAGACGGGTGCGCAGACTGGACTGGACGCGGCAAGGTGGGCGGCGGGCGGCCAGGATTTTTGCTGGGTCGAGGGTCAGACGCGGGCTCGTGGCTAGTTCTCTCGAGGTTATTGTCTGGCGACGCGCATCAAGCTCAGGAGGAGGAGGTCGAGTCTGGACATGGGAGAAAAGATGGCGCAAGGCAAGGCAGGCAGGCGGCTGCCGGCGCTTATGGGATGAGGCGTGTTTGGTCTGGTGTGGTCTGGTGTGGTCTGGTCTGGTGCACGCGCAGGCTAGCAAAAGCGCAGACAATGGGCCGACAGCTAGCTAGGCGCGCTGATTGCCGGTGAGGAAGAAGTAGAAGAATAGATGACGGGACGGGGGATCAGCTCAGATGGTCGCGAGGTGGAGGACGACAGGCGGCGGAACAGATCATGGTGATTGGACTGTTTGGAGGGCCAGGAACATTGATGAGGGCGGCGGAAAAGGTCGAGGTCGGCGGCTGACTGGTCCAGGTCTGACGGGAGGAAGCCTGCCAGGTCCAATGCTTGGGTCATGTTGCTTGGGCTTAGGCTTAGGCTTAGGCTTAGGCTTGGGCTTGGGCTTGGGGCTGCCCGTCGTGGCCGCCCCGGGCCCCCCCCCCCCCCCCCCCCCCCCTGCTGCCGAACGCACATTTCCATGTCCCCTTCACGCGAGGGGGCCACGGCCACCTGCCACTCCACTCCACCTCTGCGCTCCCCAAGCTTCAACTGTCCACGTGATGACCCTTTCCAGCTAGCTTCCGTTCTCAGGAACTGTACTTCACGCCGGACCTCTGCCTGCATCTCTCCCAGTCCAGGTCTGCCACCAACTTCCATCTGCCAGACTGCATGCCCCGGAAAACGACAAGTCCTCTTGGTTGGCTCCAGTGGGCCTGCATGCCACAGCTCCCCTTTTCGCTCTAGTCCTCTCCAGCAATGCACTGCTACCTACCCACAGCCCACAGGCCGACATCGTTGTTGCGTGGACGCGGCCTTTTTTTAAACCCGCACTTCTTCACATCCACACCTACACATGCTGCTGTACTTTCACAAAGCTCGTGTTGAAAAACGTCCTCTCCGCGGACAGTGTTGGCGTCCCCGCCTCGCAATCGTAGAGTGAATCAAGCATCCAACATTGCTGGCATGCCAACAAAGGCACAGCGCAGTAAAGACCCACCTGCCCTTGGCTGTGTTTCCAACCAAGCTCCCGCGGCCAAACGAGCTTTGGGACTTGGCTTGCTCTTCTTCTCTCCGACGCGCCACTTCTCTGCGTCCCCCGAGTCACTTGTCGCATCCAGGGGACGTCGACTCCACCTTGGCAGTGACAATGCTGGCCAAGCGAGTGTCCCCGCTGACAGAAACGGCCACTCGCATGCCAGTCCTGTCGCCCGGGTGGGTATTGTCAGTTGGCATGCGCGGGCAGTACGCAGTGTCTTCCCCAGCTACAACGCACGCTTAAGCTTAACCGCCAAGCGAAGGGAGGCCTTGCTCGAGAGCCCACGCCAATCCGTTGATCGAAGCTCAGAGTGCCCGCGCGGTGATGCTGATGCCCCCGGGTTACTCGCGCCGTCCCGGAGAATGGGCGCCTGGCCAATCGGCGATCCTTTACAGGTGACGGTCATGGCAAAATGAGATGATGCACATGAGGCCAAGGCATCCCGAGATTGTCCTGCCATGGCTTGCTTGAGGGGCTGGGGCTGGCTGCTGGCTGCTTCTCGGGCTCCGCGGCGCTCGTCTTTGTGGTAGAGACTTGTTGAGAAGATCTCGAGAATTTCCGCTTAGTGAACGAGTGTGTCATGACCCGTCTGCATCGTGGAGACGGGCCAATTGCCGACGACAAGGGAGTTAAATTTCTGCCATATGACAACACCGTGCGGGACGGACGACTCTTCTTTCATGATGCCTCGCGCAGTGGGTGGGTCTGTAATACCATGTCGGTCCAGCAAAACATTGGTAGGCCAAGCTTAGGCTGAAAGCTCACTGCTCTTGTACCTGTGTTTCACTCGAAGCAATATTCATGCATCGCACCGCTCATCGGGCACCCTTTATCCCTCCCTTCCCAGACCAACTATCTAAGCTGATCGCCTTTGACTGATCCTGATAATCCGCGTTACGGGGCGCTGGTCAATTCCATCCCCCCTCCCCCCCCCAAGCAAGGTTTTTCATTGCTTGTTGTGGTGGACCGCCGCTTGTCGAAGGGCTTGCTTTCATCATTCAAAAGTGGCAGAATCCGGCAAATGCGGAGCAGAGTGACGAGTGAGCAGTGAGCAGTGAGCAGTGACTCAGTACGAGAGCTAAAGAGGACTGTGCCGTAATTTCATTCATTTGGTGTGCTGCTATCACTGGCCAAAGATGTGCATGCGACGTACGTTTTGATTGATTGGAAGAACCAGACGGCCGGGGAGCTTCGAAGCCGCTCTCTGCCAGACAAACGCAACGCCACGACAGAGTCTAAAGAAGTATGGGTTTGGACTGCGAGTGTCGTATGGTTTGGGAGAACACTTTCATATTTTCACTTAGGCTTCCAGTGTCGGTATATCGCGATGTACATCACGTATTGCATAAGCCGATGAGCGTGTTCACGCGCGAGTTCACATTAGGCTGTGCGTATCGCGCCGCAGTGGGCGGGACGATGACGAACATGACACTTCATTACTCAGGGAGCATCATTAAACGACGAAAATCTACATATAATTTGCTTCGAAATGGTACCATGAAGAATACCAACCGGAATGGTGTTTCCTAATCGTCTGTCAGGGCGCACACACACTGTGCGCGAGTCGGAAAATCCACAGACCGAGCTGCAAAGCAACAGGACTCTGTTCAAGGCCACCATCGAGTGAGCTTCTTTCTTGCAAACGAGAGCTTAACTCTCGTAATCTTTATGTTTACTGAACCGGACCCGTCGTCCGTATCGGGCGGCTTTCCTCTCCGCGCAAGATTCGCCGACGAGCCCAGCCTCACAGCATTTGAGAAGTGGCTCCATCAGGGCCCATTTGACCGGCGGACAAGGAGCTCGGCAGGGTGAGCACCGCGCTACAATCAAAGTGTCGAGTAAGACAATCGTAAGCGCTCGGTCGCCAGAGAGGGCGAAGGCCGGGTGCGTACCGCGCGTCTGCGGTGTCTGTCGGGAGTTCGATGCGCAGCTCTGCCAGCTGGAGGTCGGGGACTTGGACACATGGCCCGATTACCCTGGATCTGGATGACGATGGAGGACCGCAGGGGACTGACGAATGTCTGGCGGGCCAGCGGTCCCTACATCATTTCACGCCTGTCATACCCACGTTGGGATTGGACCAGTGGAGTCCGGATGCCCGGTCGGCAAAACAGGCTCCAAGCGGCAAGGCTGTCGGCGCGAGCTGAAAATGAAAGGAGCGTTTTCGACGAGGTCAACGATCAATGAAATTGTTCGGTGGACATACATGAGATGTCCAAAGTCATTTGGACGTGGCGTTGGATCCTGCTCTGTGAGAGGCTGGCTGCGGCAAATCTGTTCATGTCTGCGCTATGTATGATCGACAACGAGGATAGGCGTTGTGTTGAGCTTAGCTTCCTGCTTTAGTCACGTAGTGCTTCTGATTATTCAAGAGTTTAGCAAGCCCTTGCCCAGACCCAGTAAATTGCCTTTTCCGCCATGTTCAACAGCTCCATAACTTTCATTAGTCAAGCCAAAGTCGACACATGGTGCGAGAAACGTCAGCAAAGGACACCGAGAAAAGGAGATAGGGGAAACTCACGTCGATGAAGCGCCCAGAAGCTTAGTATAGGAAGTATGCAAGGCCCACGTAGTAAAGGAGCAGGAGTGCATCTTGTAAGACTGCATCCGCACGAGACTGCCGCCTCGTGTGGCACAAACAACCGCTCGAGCTTCGGATACCCGCCGACGAAGGAGGATCCGTTCATTTACCTTGGCAGTCCTACGACCGAGGAAAAAAAGAGACAGAGTGGCTCCATAAAGACACTGTTGACAACATGAAGTTTGCATGTCAACGTCATGCAGAGACCCTCCTCGGGTCGTCTCGCGAGCGTGGACCTGGGCACGCGCATCCCCACGGACGATAGAGAGACCTTTGCGATCACGAGTCCGGCTCCAAAGATCGTGCTGTGTGCCAGAAGCGAAAAACAGGATCAGCCTTTGCCTTACAATCACAATTGCTTGTCAACAAGCGAAAGGCGCAATCCTCAAGCCAGTCAGCTGTGTTGCCCAGCATCTGATTGTACCCAGCCCTATTCGGCATGTTTGTCAGACGGCCGACTGAAAATGCAGCAGGGCGCGCTTGCTGCGCTCGATGCACGGTCAATCAAAGGCCTGCTCGGCGGTCAGCGGTCAGGACACGGAGAAAGAGGGCCGACACGTCCGAAGAATCAGCAGTCTGATTTCGACTTGAAACAACGCCCTTACCAACGCTCGTCTCGGTTATTGGATGCGCGAGTGGTTCAACGGACCTTGGCCGTTTGTATGGCCAATAGTATTTTGGGAAGTCCTGTGCTGGGCTTTCGCAGCTCAAATCAAAGACTGCTTGCTGACTGGACGGCTTGTTCCGAGACCTGGACCCGTGCAGAAACCGTCACGGAAGAGCGAGATTGAGCTCAAAATTTTGGAAATACGTTGACTTTTCGGAAAGGCAAGAACTCATTGAAAACAAAGGTTCGTTTCAGTTTAGAAACGTCGTTTAAAGATGTTTCCTGGGCCTTGTCTGCAAAGGAGGCAGAACCCGCAGCCAAGAAAAATGAGAATGCAATCTGCGATTGTTTTTGCTTTTTTGGTCAACATGAAGAATCTTTCATTCATGAGGAAATCAAAGAGTTGCACCTCTCATCAAGGAAAGTCGCGTCCGGTTCCCGACCGACCAGGCTGCCGGCGACGCAAGCGAAAGCAAGAGCATCTGCGGTTTCTTCTTTTTCCTTTTGTTTTCTCAGTTTTTTCTTTTCTTTTTTTTTTTTTTTTTTTTCAATTGCGCTATTAGGCGTCATTGAGCACAACAGGGGGCTCATCCTCTGACCCAAGTTTCCCCCTCGCGGCATGTCACACGGCTTAATGCAAAGCCAGCCGATGTGGCCGGCAAGAAATGTTGATGGTGCCAGAAATGGTCATTTGTCCAAACATAAACGCAAATCAGGTATGTTTGCATCCTTCTGTGCGGATGCACTGCTGGTGTGATTGCTCACTGCAAAGTTGACGAACACCAGATGGGAAGCGAGTATCAAAAAGATTCGGCAGATAAGAGCAGAAGCTGGGGAAAACGAGAGACTTCAGGGTTGAGAAAAGAATGAGACGAGCAAGGTCGAATTGTTCGGCTCACACGAGCGATGGCATTGCAGGATGTGGTGCATGTAAAGTTTGGATGGTGCTCATGAATCGGCTGGGATGCCCCTGTCGGCAGAACGGGGGGAAGCAGGCCTTCCTTCCACACTCCAGCATTTGCGATCGGGAAGGGAAACCTGGAAACTACGAATCCTCGGCCCGCGCGCCAATCACGTCCCCGTCCGGCGCCTTTACGGAGCCTGGCCAAAACTTCCACCACACTGCACTCGTCGCTGGGGCTTTCTTCTTTTCGCACTCATTACCCTAACGAACGCATCTGCTGTGTGACCGGTGGTTGTTTGCGAAGATTCCACAATGATTGGTGCAACGCATGGTCATGGATGATGCTGCTGTTTAGACAAGGGCAGCTAACTGTGCGTCTCCGGTGCGTCTGCAGAGTGCTCTATTCCATCTACAGACATTCAGGCTTGGCCAGGTTGCGACAAACACTCTGTCCATTCGGTGAGAGCACTGGAAATTCCAGTCAGGCGATCACTGAATTTGCTCGCATTCAGTCCGAAACCCCTCTTCCCCTGAGCCTCAACCAGGGCCGCGTGGAAGCCATTCGCGATGTACTATTGTTCCGTAGTCCATTTGCCCCTGTCCTTGCAAACCGACAGATGTCGGTGAAGTCGCTGCCGCGCTGCCTGCAAAGTATGCTGGGTACTGACTTTGGTGGACTTTTTGAATCTTCTGACCCCATGCATCCAACGGCCCATGGTTCGCCCACTGGTTCTGCGGAGCTGGGTAAGAAGGCGTGTTCGCATTCGGCTCGAGGGCCATGAGATTCACTTCGGACGGCACCGTGGCGGGCGACGACATGACGTCATTTGTTGCCCTGGAAAATGGAGCAACAGCGATGCTTTGCTTTGGGTAACGGGCCGCGCGCCCTGATGTCGAAGGAGACTGACCTACTGCATGTTAGGAAGCTGGTGGGTTATGAAGAGCACCGCACTCACCAGTCCCTGGATGATTCTGCCAGATGTGTGGGCGTTGAAACCCGCCCAAGCTGCCATCACAGCCTGGTATTTGCGGCTCGTTAGAAGCATGTACCATTCCTGGGTCGGACGCTGGCCAGGATGTCGGTGTCCATTGCATCTCAGTCTGCGAAATTGGCGGTGTGAATGTGTGATAGTAACTATCGGGTTGAAAGGGTTCAAAAGCGGAGGACACGCCAGCTTGATTCGCGTAGAGGCTGGCTTGAGAAGCATCTGCGACCAGCGCGGTGTTTCCAGGTTCAGGAACCGTGTGATGCCCTGCATCGGAAGAAACCATGCCCTGACCAGTGACTTCTCCTGGAAAGCTTTTGTGTCGCAAGGTCTGCATCCGCACAGAGCCTAGTGCCTGCATTGCGGGATCCGCTGTCGGTTTCTCAACGTCTCTTGGATATTCTCGAATGATTTTGACGCATTGGGCGGCGAAAGGATGTGTTTCAGCCATGGCTTCCAGGTCCTGGATCCCCTCAAGTAGACCTTGAGTAGCTTGAGGATCCGGCGTGTCTTCAAGATGTTGGACAGAGCTCCAAAAAAGAATATGGATAACGAGTGGCGGACAGCAATTCACGGAACACGTTTGTCGAAAGATCCTCATCAACTGTGTAATGTTGCAAGCTGATTTTCGGCACATTTCCCAAGGGCGGACATCAAAATCCACGAAGGACAGGTCGGTCGCAAGTCTGAAAAGGAGGAATATACAATTGTGGTAAATCATGCTATGCGAGACTGTCAGCAAGCTTTCTTTGATTTTGGTGTCAAAAATCGAGAGGGGTAATCGATGGAGAGCCACCCAACGTGCTTTACCAATACACCGACTGTTGTCTTCGAGTCTCCATGTAACTTACTTGAGAAGCAGAATAGAAGGCAAGTTTAAAGGGGTCTCGGCAGACACCAAATACTCTGCCTGGAGTTTGGTTGGAAGTCCATGATACCATGACTGAAATTTCGCGTAACAATGCAGGAGCGTTTCACTTGTCAATTGCTCACCACGGGCGAAGATGATACTTAACATACCACTTGTAATTTCGTAAAAGCCAGTCAGATGATAAAGTATCTCGGGAATTTGGCTGACAGGTGCGACTGGTCTTGTGGGCGACTGGATGTACTGTTTCCAGCTTGGATCTTCATTGCCGGACTTTAGGCCCTCCTTCTCAATCGTCATGGCGAAATTCGGAATAGAAGGGGTTCGTCCGGTACATAAAGCCCAAGCCCTGCCAACCCGTCAGTGGAATAAAAACCAAACAGGGGAAGGAATTTGAGCTGACACATCTAACGCGTAACAACCCCAAAACACGTAAGAGTGCTCATGAAAATCGGTCTGATCTTGGGAAAGACTCTGCTCGCTGGACACCGAGAGGTGAAGACCCATTTCGATGATCATCGTCATGGACTGACGGATATAGCGGAAACCTGAACTATCCCTTCCCATTGAGATTTCCCTGAGGCTCATAATTGCGAGTGCTTTGATGGTGGAGATTGATGAAGAGTGCTCCTCATTTAGAAGCCTCCTGGCCTCGGCAAAGAATTGGTCACCAGCTGTTCGAGCATCTTTTGGGTCTGTGCGGACATCTAATCGATCAGAGTAGTGGCAAGAAAACGCAAGGATGGCGTTGACAAGGAGTGGACTGCAATTTTTTAAGTCTCCTTCTTCAAAAGCTTTCCAAAAGACTTGCTTCGCACCGACTGGATGATGTGGATGAATGCGACTGAAGTAGAGCCCGAGCAGATGATGAACCAGGTCGGTTGGCGCAAAAGTCCAGTTTACCTTGCCCTCCAGCGGAGCCTCCAGCGGAGCGGCAGAGTGCGAATCCTGGGCTGTTTTTGTGCCATGGGCTGCACCTAGATCTCGAAGACTGAGAATCGATGTTTTGCCATAGTGTATGCGAACGCCGGTGCGTGGACTTGGCAGTATCTCGGCAGAAGCTTCTCCTTGGTGTTCTACCGCGCCAAATCTGAGGGTTTGTGCCGACTTCGCTAAGGCATCAATGTCTTTGCAGCCTTGGATCTGTTCGATGAGACGTGCAGCTTGGGCGCTGGGGAGGGCCTTCACTGATGCGGCCAGTTGACTCGTGGATTCAGAGGAGGTTTTGGAATGGCCGGCATCCTCGGCGTCTGGAGTCCCTTTCGTGCTCAACTTTGAATCGCCTCCGTAATGGCATTCGGTCTTGTAGACAGCTGTACAGGAGGAGCAAGAGGGTATAGCCCCATCGCATTTGCTTTTTCTCTTACGGCATGGTGCACACTAAGCAATTGGAGGAATGGTTTCAGCAACGCAGTGTAATAGCCATGGATTTGAACAGCGACTTACAGCCGTCGGGGTGCACTTCCTTTTCCTTTCTTTCGAGGACTCGTCCCGAGCCTTTCCACTCTCTCCGCGCGCGGCTTTCAATGGCGTGTATTTTCTCATATCGAGAGGGTTGATCTCGGTCGGTTGGTTGAGGAGTGGACTTGAAGAGGCGCAAGAGGCACACTGCGCCTGAGTCAATCAAAAGCCGAACGAGCCACAGCCCAACCCTTTGGCGCAGCAGGCTTTGGGAACAGGTACGGCATGCTATGGCGCAGTAATCCGCCCAAGATCGCTACGTCTGCATTGGAAGTCAATGCTTGTTGCTTCTCTGGATACGTTGTCAGGTCTTCAGAAGCGACCTTTCTGGCAGTCTGCTGTCGGGAGCTTGCTACAAGACCTCCAAGTAGACAGAAGCACATGGATGAAGATTAGTACTCCGGGGTTCGAATGGCCAATTCAAGCAACCATGACTGTCTGGCATGACTTGTCCGTCGTCCGCAACGAGCTTACGAACCCGGACGATCCTGAAGTCGGCCCACTGTTAGATTTTTGGTGGACTTGTTGGCCCCGAATCGACTGTGCCGTCACTTGTTGGGCGAAGCCTTCGGAACGGCTTCTTAGCCAACCGCAAAGCATGCTCCTTCGACCGGCTCACTGGATGCTCCTTGCACGATGCCCGTGGAAGTCGTCACAACTCTTGAATCTAATTGAACGTCTACAAATCTCCTGTTCGACCTCGCAGCTGAAGGTGGACCAGGACCCATGGTTTTCGAAGGGTATAGAAATTTTGCAAATGGAATTCCAACCACGGCGCCATGAATAGGCCTGAAACATATCCAAAGAAGAGACTGCCTCTTTAACTCGCAGGTCGCAGAGGCTGACATTTCGTAGTCTGCAACTCATCGTCTCCCAACGAGTCATGTTGTATTTCTTCACTCTACCGATCAACCTCCACCTTGGCACCCTCACCGTTTGCTTGAGCACCACCTCCGGTAAGGGGAATAGTCCGGTCCAGGGGCGGCAGTAGGCTCCTTGCCATCTGTCTTGACTGTTGAGCCATGACTGCATCCATGATCACCAAAGCCGCCATCGACTCCACAATCGGCACGGCCCGCGGAACAACGCAGGGGTCGTGTCTGCCCTTGGCTTCCAGAACACCCTCCGTCTCGTCATAGCCTGCAGTCTGCTGAGCTTGTCCAATCGTCGCGGGTGGCTTAAAGCCAACGTTGAAGTAGATGTGAGCGCCATTGGTGATACCACCCTGGACGCCACCCGAGTTATTTGTCTTGGTTGTGAGTCGTGGCCGAGCAACAGATTCAGGAGTGCCATTCTGCGCCGGCGCCTTGATGAACGGGTCATTGTGAATTGATCCCGGTACCTGGCAGCCTCCAAATCCGGAGCCAATCTCAAAACCCTTTGTTGCGGGGATGCTGAGCATTGCATGGCCAAGTAGGGCCTCGAGCTTGTCGAAACAAGGCTCACCCAGTCCAGAAGGAACATTGCGAATCACGCAAGTCACAGTGCCTCCTATGCTATCGTGACGGTCTCTGTATTCTTCAACAAGTTGCTCCATGCGCTTGCCGGCCTCATGGCTGGGGCATCGGACGGGAATGAAGCTGTCAACGGTCTTGCGATCGATCTTGTGTATGAGGTCCAGAAAGTCGGGATTCGTCGAAGCAGTCGGGTGCTCGGGAGTAGGAGGGAACAGGAATTCCTTGCCAACTGAGGCCGTGAAAGCGACAATCTCGACACCGTAGGCCTCTCTTAGGTACTTTTCCGCGATCGCACCAGCAGCGACGCGGCCTAGACTCAAGTCAGCAATAGGACCAATGCTTTTTGCGCAATCGCCACTGACCAATGGTTTCACGAGCACTACTTCTACCGCCACCACTGCTCGCCTTGACGCCGTATTTCTCAAGGTAAGTCCAGTCAGCATGGCTGGGTCTGGGGAACCTGTCCATGGTATTATTTCCGTAATCGTTGGGTCGCTGGTTCTCATTCATGACGCGCATGGCAATTGGAGTCCCCAGAGTGATTCCAAATTCAGTGCCCGATTGTATTTCTACGCGATCCTTTTCGTTTCGTGGGGTCGTGATGGCGCTCTGTCCGGGACGACGACGAGTCATTTGAGGTTGAATATCAGCCTCCGTAAGGCGCATGCCCGGGGGACAGCCGTCGACGATGCATCCGACTGAGAGGCAGTGCGACTCGCCGTAGCTGCGCCAAGTTAGAACAACTGCTCTTGAGATGTAGATGGTCCTGTCGTGAGCTCGATTGAGTCTTACGTGGTGATGCGGAAATGGGAGCCGAAGGTGGACATGGCGGCGGAGAGAAACGGCGACTATCAAACGCGACGGATGGCGGTGATCAGTAGAAGGTGCTCTCGCAATGATATAAGGCAGTTGAATGGTATGACTGTTTTCGTGCAAGTACCAAAAATGTCGGATGCCGACGGCGGGGACGTCCGATTTGCGGCAGAAAATTACCGCCGGCTGCCGACCGCCTAATTTCCATTGCAACCTGCTCAGTTTTGATCGATTCTTTTGTCCGCCATCAGCTCATTTCAATGGCAGAGTCAGACTATCACACTTTTGCTATATCACGCCATGAAACACATCATCTCATTGATCGTCTGCAAAAGCATCGCCGCGGCAAGATGCTCCTGGGAATGCACCTTGACTCTTCGCCAAAATCCACTTGCTAACCAGGCATGCCGCGCATTATGTCCATAACGCCAACGACACTGTCCGCCAGCCCACCTGCCTGTCTTTCTATAGTCTCTACATTGACTCTCTCAAGCGCCGCCTGCATGCCATCCACCACCTCTCTGTCTTCAAGAACCTGTCCCATCACCTGACCTTCATTTGTCCAGTACTCCTCTGACCTTTGACGGAGGCCCCTGTCCCGGGCCACAGTGTTCTTGAGCGCACCAAGCATACTGAGCTTGCCCCTTAGACCTTCGGTCGTTCGGATATTGTCCTCGAGCCTTTCGACTACCGTGGGAGGCATGGCCAACCAGCGATTGGTAGATGCTAGGTAAACGATGTACCCTAGGGCTGCATCTGCTATGGCAAAGCTCAAGTAGCGCAAGGTGCGCATTCGCCAGTAAAACGGTTCAATGTCAACCAGACGTGTCGCAGTGGCATTCTTTTGGTAGTTGTAGGATCCTACTAGCCAGACTTCAATGGCAGCAAGTGAAACACCTGCTATTGCTGCTGGTGTCCTCCAGCGCGCACCGTGTATGCCGGAAATCAGCGATGACGTCAGTACTCCCAA
This sequence comes from Phyllosticta citriasiana, assembly GCF_038021145.1. Lineage (NCBI taxonomy): Eukaryota > Fungi > Ascomycota > Dothideomycetes > Botryosphaeriales > Phyllostictaceae > Phyllosticta > Phyllosticta citriasiana. Next base: position 224,270 of record NW_027117279.1, on the reverse strand, counting down.
AACCGTGAGGTGGAGCAGATGCGGCGCGAGAACTGAAGGCAGCGCGTAGTAAAAGTAACTCGAAGGCTCCTGAGAAGTACAGTACGGACAGCTGGCCAGAACATCCGGTCCATGCGCGAGGTAGAGCAAGCGAGACTCCAGATTGACAAACTTGGCCTTTAGAAGCTCGTCTTTTTCGGAAAGCTCATGTAGGGAGCTTAGTCGAACGAAGAGAGGTCCGTTGGGAATCTGCAAACGGGACGATGTGGCGCGGAAGACATTCTCGGGAGCGAAATATGGAAACGAATACAGGAAGGCAAAAAGAGCAAACGCGTAAAGAAGATTGAGAGAGCGCGCGACGGCTGGGGGCAGTGGTCGTATGCGCGAAGGCGGAGCAGTCCTGATGGACTGGTATGTCTGGTAACCCCTCGTAAACAAGAAAGGGCCAACCCACGTCAAGATGCGCAGGATGCTGGAAAAAGAAGTCAGTCGGGCGGTTCTGATGGAGTCGAGCGTGCTGAGGCATACCCTGAGAAGGAGACCATCTTGCGTCGTCCTGCACCCGTGGAGTTACTTGGCTTGGAGGTAGCTTGCGCGCAAGTTCATTGTGAAGTTGAATGTCGCAAGCCAGATTGCAGCAGAGCACACCGCGAGCTTTGGCCCTTTGTGCCCTCATTGTGGCGTCGTGGCGCACTAACAGCCGCCGCGATAAACTGTGGCTGGTGCTCCAACGCACTTGACACCAGACTCCTCCGCCGCTGCAACTCGACCGCTCTACTTCATCGCTCAACTGCCCGGGACTCTCCACCCACGGCAAGTTCTTGCGCACCACCTTGATCTGTCTTCGGCTTGCTTGGCTCGCCACCATGACGGAACCGCGCATGCGCATGCGCCAAAAAGGCCAGCAGTTTGACACACGAGACCGTAAGCCCAGGACAAAGTTCTATCCCAAGTTGCCTGTAGCTGACGCTTTTCAGTCGAGGCCTATCTGGTTGCGTTCGGAGATGACCGTCATCCGCTCCCCGAAACCATTCGAGTTCTAGACGAAATAATCACCGAGTTCGTCTCACCCCATCACACGGTTAAACAAGAAGCTTGCTAACGCCTCGATAGCTTCATTATCGAAACTTGCCACGAAGCCGCCCTATGCGCGTCTTACTCACGCCGTGCCAAAATCAAGGTCGACGACTTCAAATTCATCTTACGAAAGGACCCCGTCAAACTTGGAAGAGTCACTGAGCTCCTTAACAAGGAGAAGGACATCAGGATGCAACGTAAAGTCTTTGCTGTCGACGACGAACAGATCGGAAAGGAGGAGGGCAAGGAAGAAAAGCGCAAAGGAAAGAGAAAGGAAGGCAAAGGCGAAGAGCGCCCTGCCAAAAAGGCCCGAAGCAACAAGGACTGAAGGCCATGCCTTTGCCGGCACCTTCGCAGATGGTGCATTAATTGGTGAAGGGCTTGCGGTTCTGGAAATCTTCATGGTGTTCGGAGTTTTCGGAATATATACCCAACGGTTGAGAATTAATACCAAATACCTATCACAACAGACCCGATTACCTCGCCGAAGAACGCAAACGAAATCCGAAGCTGGAATCATTCGCTCGCGGGAGCAGTATGTGAGATATTTGTACTAGAGGCCCTTGTTACTCCTCCTTTTCCAACCCTTGCTCCTCAGGCTTCCAGCGTGGATCTTCCTTGCTAACAATTATCTCGTCCACCTTGACCCTTTCCTCGACAATCTGTTTACCGTTGACCAGGTCGTTTTCTGAGACGCGCTTGTTGGCTTCTGCCTCATCTTTAGCGATACCAGCCTTCACATGCCTGCCCACCAAGCGCCTCCTCGCCGTCTCAAAGTCGACCTCGACAAACCAAAGCTCGTCCATCAACCGTGCAGCCTGCCGCCAAGGGTCGCGGTCCAAACTGAGATAGTTGCCTTCGAAGAGCAGTATGCGCGTAGTTGGGGCGATGGCGATATCGTCTTGCACTGGGTCCTTGACGGCGTGGTCGAAGCTGGGAGCGTACAAGGTGCGAGTCTCAGGTGCAAGAGGTTTGCGCAGCTCTTTGATAAGGCGAACAAAACTTTCAGCATCGAAAGTGAAGTGGGCTCCACGACGCGCATGAGCCATGTGAGGGTCTGGCATTGCGTCCAACTGAGCGCGAGAAAGGTGATAGCCGTCCATGGGCACAAGTCCTGCTACCGGAGGCTCGCCAGCACTCGCGCCAGGCAATTGCGCATGGTAGAGCTCATTGAGTCGAGAGGCAACCTTGGCAGCAAGCGTCGTCTTTCCACTGCCCGGAATTCCTGACACTCCGATGAGCAGGCGTTGCGACCGGCTCAGGTGGTGGAATTTGTCTACTCCAAGTCAGCTAATTTGTCGGCGAGCTGTGTCGAGCGCAGACGTACCCCAGACTTTGGTTGCAAGGCGCTCTACCTGATCTTCCATGTTGCAGTGCGCGAGAGAAACAGAATTGAAGACCTCGTTGCTGGGAAGCTGGCGGCTTTTGGCTCAGGAGCTCGCGTGGTGGTCCCACCGCGGGGTAACCAACACGACCCGGATGACGTCGGGACAACTTAACCAGGCCCAGGCCATCGGCAAACATTCGCTTCTCAACGTCACCAAGTCCGCAGCCATATGGGCAAGTCTCGCGACTCCTAAAGACAAAACCTTTCCAGGCAAAACGACAAGTGGGTATCTAATCAAAGAAACTACGGAGTCCCATACACCAGCGTGTGCAACTGCTTTCTATTCGGACCCCCGTAAACGTTCAACCAGCAATATCCGTACTCTGGGCAGCTGTGCCGACGCCGTTGTTAGCTCGAGCTCATTACAAGGACCTTCCAGACAACTTACAATACTGGATCTCGGCCAAAGATAATGTGCCAAAGATACTCAAAGACTCGGCCGCTGTTCTCGTCATCCATCTCCGTATCAATCAACCATTGCCGATACATCAGGTAGTCTTCGATTGGTCGAGTCATGATCTGGTTGCTCGAGACCGCAAACTGAGCACAGCAGGGTGCTGCAATGATCCCTGGACACGGCGTCGAGGGAAAGAACACGTCCCAAACGAAACTCATGTTCTTCTCGTACATATGGTTCTCTGGTGTGTCCTCTCGGAACGGTTGGACTTCAGCCGGACAGCCCGGCGCAAGAGCGCATCGAAGGTTGGCAAATCCCGCCTCCTGGACGAACTCTGTTTGAAGTGCTTTGAGCGCAATCATGTTGCTCCCCGCTGGTATGCCGTCTGAATGCCAAAACTTATCCAGGTGGCTGTGGATGAAGGCTACGGTGGACGGAAATTTGCCGTAATTCTCGATGATGTAGGTGAGATACGCCATGGCCTGTACGCCGTGGTTAGACGTGGAGAGACAACTGGCTGATCATAGAGCTCACTTCTTTCCCTTTGTTTATGGGTGTCTTGAGGACGGCATCCTCGTCGTCCACACTGTAAATGGCCGATTGCCAGCTGGAAAAACGTCAGCAAAGGACTTCGGCCCAAATGTGAGATAACCAACTCTGGCAATTCGTCTGCTACCCAGCTCGTATCGTCCCTTTGCGTCTTTGCCATCACAACAATCTTGTCCGGAACGGCTTCCATGTAGTCACCTGGACTATCTACCACATCATCTTCACCTTCGTCGCCATCCTGCTCTCCAGTGTCCTCCGACGAGTCGTCTACGTCCTCGGATGGGTCTCCAGTGTCCGCAGTACTAGCCTCAGAAGAGTCTGGAGAAGCTTGCCCGGAGCCATCTTGTTCGGATTTATTGTCTTCTTCCATCGTCGTCGGCGATGATTCCCCAGTTCCTTCAGGTGGCGTCGACGGACCTTGGGTCACTTCTGCCACCTTCTCGTCTGCGTCTTGGCTTGTATCTGGCCATGACTCTGTCGGATCCGGTCTCGGTGTTGGCGTCCCAGAGCCGATAAACTTCGGATCGATACTGGTTATTTTGCTGCCGCTGCTGCCCAGATGTGAGATGCCTTCAGATATGCTGCCCTTGAAGGAGCTGAGCTTCCCCCTTCGGTCCTTGATGTAATCGGAATGTTGGATGATGGTCCAGAGTATTATCTGCAGCACAGCAGCTGAAGCCAAAGTCCCGAGCCGAAGAGGCGTTCTCATCTTTCGAGCAACCGACGCCCAACGCTTGCGTGCGAGCCGTACGACCGCATCAGCAATCAAAAGGCAAACCGGATCTTCGAAGGGCAGAGTTGGGGTTGGCCCAGCATATCAAGGCAGCGTTTACAGTCCGGGCACGGCTCCACGCTGGGCCTCTTGACCCTGCCCTTTTCTAGATACATCAGGCCGAGCCCCACGATAGTCGTCAAGGGCCGCGGCGCGGTGACGCGCGGTTCCCTTTTTTTCGATGGGCGCCCTTGCGCTGCCTCGCAGCGCCATGCTACGCCAGAAGCCATACAGATATTCAAGATGAAACTGAAGGACGAATAGCGTCGCACTTCGCTAACCCTAACTGCTGAACAAAAGTGGCCCAGTCATACGCATTCTCCCTAAAATCGCGTTCTCGCTAGGCTCATGCCCCCCGATGAAGTGCCGATTCTCCGAGCGCCTTCTATACACACGTGGAACGCCTCGAGACAACCATATAAGGCTGGATGGATCTCACGTTGCTTGGAAGACTTCCTGGACAGCTCTCGTGGAATGGGTCTTGCTCATATTTTTCTCCTTACCGTCCATATCTGCTCATCAACGTTATCCGACGGCCGTGTAGCTCGGATAAAGCCGCGACCTTTATATTGCCTCATTTGTCCCTACTCCTATTCCCACGACCCTTTTTGACGGCAAAGACGGAATGTGCTTTGTACTGAATATTCTCACGCTTTCCCCTTCACTAGACGAAAAAAACTCTGTGGCGGGCATCCCCTATCTCAAATGACTTTGAAGCAGTCGCTCTGCCTCCACATCGACCAATCATGCAGCTCAGCCTTCTCAGTGGCCGTGCCTAGCCTTCTGAGTGGTCATTGCGGATGATTTGCTGTAGCGTCCGCTGATAGCTCAGGAAAAGACTTGCAATCACATTCGAGATGTGCGGACATGTCCCCCAATGCAAGAAACCGGGGGATGGATAGAGGGACTGCTGAGAGCTGAATCATGAACAGGGACGCAATTCCGGGTGTTTTTCTTGCAATGAACGCGCACTCTAGTGCGGTATGAGATTCTCGCCCTGGCTTACGCAGCTGTATTTTCAGGTGGGCCGATGACGTGGCAGATCATTCACGCCGGAATGCGAGGCTCTCGCAATTGGTGGTTGTTTCAATTGACCTAGGCGCTCCGCCGTTTTCTTTGGACGACAACGTAGAATCGTTTCAGAAAGGTTGAATTATGAGCCGTGGACTGCTCTTGGAGAGAAGCGTCTGTTCGCGAGTGGAGTGATTGCATAATCAATATAGTGAGGGTGGAGTCATGGATTTCTTATTCGCTTCTCTTTGTTCCATTTTCTGTGGTTCCTTCCATCCTTGTTTCCCGATGGATATATGCGGACGTGATCAGCGTGCAAGGCACACTTCGGCGCCTGTTCTTCCTGAGCCGGAAGCGAAAAACTTTAGATATTGAAAGGCTAAGGGGTGGTGAGTGAAAAGCTGATGAGAAGCGCATTGTACTGATTGACGGAGTGTGTGTTGCGAAAGACATTTCATCTGGGGCGGAATAGGTGACAGGACGAGATATGAATCAACACCAAAAGAAACGTATCGATAATCAAAAAAAATGCACAGGTGCCGTGCCTACCGCGACTCTGGGGGCCTGAGATGCAATCAGGCAATTCAAGATACCAAAATATGAATCCAGGGGCATTGTAACGGCGTTGTGTGAGTTGGGTTTTTTTGCCATACTTTCTCTTGTACCCCACTATACAGCGCCTCCCCATGACAGATAGACCTCGGAGTGTATATGTAGAGCAAAAAGTCTCGAGGTTTTACACCAATTTCGTCGGCACACTTCAGGTTCAAGTCCTGGTCGACCCGCAGCTGAAAACATTTTGCGCTCCCTTTTTCCTCTCCTTTGACTTGTTGTCCTTTTGCTTGGTAGCGGAATGGAGTATTATGTGGTAGCGAGATCGTGAAGGGCGAACGATGACGCGATGAGAGGCACTTGTGATGGGCTTGTTGTCCAGGTCACGATTCCGACAAACGGAGTCAAGTGTTCCTCATGCCTAGCGCGGAAACTTGCGGCTGTTGGACGGTGCTTTCTGACATGAGCCACGGTGTCGAGCGCGGTCTTCCGTCTGGTTCTCAGAGCGACGGTTGCGCTGTGTCGGCAGATCGGCCGATGCAGGGTGGATTTGTGTCCTGGTCCATGCTTCCCATGAGTGGCATCCTGTTTAGGAATTCGACACCCCACGTCATCTTCATCAACCTAACCCATTCGAGCGGGGAGAAGAGCGGAAGGCTTGAGTTTGAACGTGGGACACCTTGCGTGGGATAGCATCCATTTGGCGCGACAAAGTCGATGGAAATCGTTACCCCCTCCTTGAGAGCAGTCTCGTTTATCAGTGACTCTGAAGGACTGACTTGACCTTGGGGAGGAAATTCATGATTACTCAACCACGATATCGCTTCGATCACTGGCCCGGTAGGTTCCATCTGCATCGACAGACCCTTTCCGTAAGTGTTGCAGTCGAAGCGGACGTAGCCTGTAGAGTCAGGTGACCTGAGCATCTCGCACGAGTCGTTTATGTGACTTGACTCGCTTCCTCATCTCTTGCTGCACTGGCGATTCTTCGAAATTCCCTCGTGGAACCGAAAACCCGCGAAAAGCCCATACAAAGAGCCTCAGTAGTCTCAATTGAAAGGGAAACAAGAGGCGTCGAAGGCCGAAGGTCGAAGCTGGACAGAATGCCGGGATCGAGGCGGACAGAATGTCCTTTGTATATGGCATTTTTACCCCAGGAACTGCGTGCATCAGGGTATGATTCTCGGCCCGATCCGATTAGAATTCCCGAGGGCAGCCGAGCACTCTTGGGAGATCGTATCGGCCGCCGAGGTCCGTAGGGACCCTGGCAGAGAGTCGCAGCAAGTCGGTGTGCTATGCGGTCTCACACGTGGTGGACCCAAGACGACAATGTGGAGACGGTGAGATACGAAGGATGGTGTCTGTGAGGAAAGCCTGATGGTCTTCTAATGGAGCGCCTTTGTTATTGAACACTCAAGAGTACTCCAGACCTCGCGGGCAGGTGTCGTTGGACGAGAGCCTGTCCACTCATCTTCTCTTGGTACTCATGAGCACGGTGATGATAGGCGCGAGCCCGGGCGTCAGGGACCAAGCCACTACTCGCCTACGGACTGAACTTCGGCCCGCAACGGCGCGGAGAGAACCGTCTTTGTTCCCCATCATTCGGACTGGGACAGCAAACACCATGACTAGAGAAGGAGGCTCCGCCCAATGGCGGCATCCACGTGCGGCGTGGAGCATGTTCAGAGTAGAGAGCCTCGGCCCCTATCTGCTCAAGATTCGTATTCGCTTTAGATATTACACCAGATCAAATCAAGGGCAGCGAAGGACTTACCTCTTAAGCGACTGAACTGCAATTTGACTCCGAACTTGTCACTTTCCTCGCCTCTCATTCCAGCCACAGCCACCGTCGAATAATACGCTGACCCAAACTTCCTACCCCAGGACCATGGAACAAACTCTTGCAACGAATCAGTCTCTACAGCCCGTGAAGCGCGTTGCGTGCAATCGGTGCCGCACTCAAAAGCTCAAGTGCAACCCAAGCGGAGAGGGACGAGGCTCTTCATCCAAGTGCGTCCGCTGCGCCAAGGCAGGCACAGACTGCACATTCAGCCCACCGAAAAGAGTTGGCAGGCCTCGAACGGCTCGATCGTCGAATCAAGCAGAGAAACGCAAGAAGAGAGCAAATTCAGAGCATCAAGTCAGCCCATCACCTGAAATCAAGAAGCAATGCGGATCAGACGAAGATGAGCTGGATTCGCAGCAAATGTTGCCAACAGAGCGAACCGACGGACTTCTGGGACGACCAAGGCCCAACCCGTATCACTCCGGCTTCGACTTCTCTCTCGAGAGCCACGACAGTTGGGAGACGGTCATAACACCGGCAGCAGATGATCCGTTGCTGGGCTCCGGGCCATTCTGTCTGGATTTCGACGAAAGCAGCGCGGCAGGAAGTTCCGACCGCTCAAACCTCTCACCTTTTCACGGCGACCTCAGCGCCAGCGATTCCAGTCCAACGAGCACCGCCGCAACTTCAGACGACATGACCCCTCAAGACCTTCCTCTGCGCATCGACGCCCACAAGCGCTTCATGCAAGAACTTTCAGAACTGGGGATAAGCCTGTATGCCGAGATACATGAGGTCGAAAGCTTCGGGGCTGCCGTGGACGACAAATTCGTCAGCAACGTGGTACATGGCGCAGCCAAGTTCCTCGAGATGATCACGGCCTATCAGTCTGCTTTTAGTGGAGACAGCGTTGCCGAGGACGGCTGCCATTCAAACTTCGACTTCCCGGAAGCGGTTTCAGAACACAGCATGTACATGGGCGCGAACCAGACAGTATCGAAGCCATCAGCCTTCGAACTGGATACAGCTGGAATCTTTGAGGTCCTAACGCCGTACATCCGCCTCGTTCATTTGCACAGTCTGATGTACACCAAATTCCACGAGTGGCTTCTTTCCTGGCCGAACAATAGCGCTCAAGCAAACACAGTCTTTCCGAGTCTGAGCATCGGCAATCAATCTTTGGGGGTTTCTGGGAAATTTCAGGTCGAGTTATTTCTGCGACTCAGCCTTCAGATCCTGGGTGAGATCGAGATGAGGCTCGGTTTGCCTACTGAAAGCAGCGTTTGTGGAGGCTATGGTACCGCAGCGGCGCATGGAGAGGTGTTGGGATCGTCGGTGTCACCGGAGGTCTTGAGGATGGCGTTGAACATTCTTGAGAATGGCCCGGGTGGTATGAGTGCAATGTCTGTGAGAGAAACTCTTCTCCAGATAAACCAGTCGCTGAAAGGAATCAATTCTTGATCTCCTCGTTCAACCACACCTAAACCACTTACGGAAGCTTCTCAACGAAGCTTCGTCTTGCCAATCTTCTTCTGCAAGAAAATTCTCTCCACAGTCCAATCACATCCGTCTTGTGAAGGACATCAAGTGATCGCTGTTGTGTTCCGGGTGACGTTTTGGCCCTATGGTTAGACAAAATGCTTCCACGAAAGAAAAAGGCGACCGAGATCACCGTGTGGGCCCTCGGTGCGTGAGCGCTTTTGGAAAAAAGTCTTCTGCACGGTAGATGACTGAAGAGAGGAAATCCTTAATTGACCTGTCAGTAGGACGTGCCTACAGTTCGCCCTGAAATCACTGTACCTCGCTCCGCGGTATTGCCCTCACCAGATTGTCTCCCATGTACGCCAGAGCCGGGAAACCCCCACCCGATGCGAGGATATAAAGCACCGATACCCGCCAAATGAGAAACTTTGCGCATGATGCACGAACAAAATGCGTCGTGAAACCTTCAAATGCGCGAAACCTTCAGTGATCTCTACAGAGACTGAAGACGATACGAATCGTTACGTGAAAGAGCTGTCGATCAGTTGAGAGCTGTATCGTTCAAGGCAACGCAGACGGCGCCGCGATGATGACCGTTGTATTGGCGGATGATTGATTGTGAGCTTAGTTCCCACAGTCGAGCATAGTGGTCGGAGCATGCCGTGACCAGGTAGGCAGAGTCAGCGCTGAAAGCGCAATCCCACACCCAGCGCTGGTGTCCATGAAGAGTCGTCTCCAACGGGAAAGCGCCAGGCTCGCGTTCGATTGGAAGCTGCTCCGCTCCAGTAACATTGTGCGGTTGGTTGGTATCGACAGACCAGATACGGGCCGTGTGATCCGCGGAGCATGTCGCCAAATGGCGCACGTCTGGAGACAGGAGGACGCGGGTAATGTACGTATTGTGGGCAACGAAGCGGCAAACAGGTACTAGCGACGTAACATCACGATCTTGAATCATGCGCCAGACATAAACATTGCCCTGATGCTATCAGAAGCTGGCCCAGAAGTTGCGCAGAGTGTCGGTTACTTACGGAGTTGTTGCCAGCACACAACATGGACCCGTCACTGGCAACAGTGACACTTGCAACCGCGACATCGTCCTCAGGTATCAACTGGTGAGAACACTTGTTCTCGCCCAGGTCCCATATGCGAACGTTGCCGCCGCGGTCGCAGGAAATCAGCTCGCCTTGGTTGGGATGTATGACTACGTCATTCACAGCGATTCCGCCGTGGCTGTAGTTGCGCTGGACGCTGCCACTTCGTGTGTCCCAGATCTTTACTGTGCCATCCTCAGAGCTTGTCACCATCCACTTGCCTTCACAATGGAAAGCGACACCTGTGATGTTGGAGGTGTGTCCGTCGAAAGTGAGAACGGGGTTGGGATTGCTTGATTTGATGTCGTAGAGCTTGACAGTGTGGTGGCCAGCGGCGGCGAGATAACGTTTGTCAGGGGAGATGCAAAGGCGGTTGACCTGCGAGTCTGGGTGTGGAATCGTCCGCGAGCATATGCCAGACAGCGCTTCCCAAAAACTGCAAGTCATGTCAGCGCGGGAGTGCTTTGAGGTGGAGAGCTTGAGGGCGGGGCTTCGTACCGGATGGTGTGGTCGTAACCCGCGGTGCAAAGGATGACACTCATGTCTGCGCCCGAGCCTTGTCGCCGTGGACAAGAGCAGCTGCTGCTCTGGGGCGGTCACTAACAGTGAGCTGAGGTTGACCTGCTGTTGCCAGAGAAAGATCCAATGCGGGCAAGGCGCGGGACCGGGAGTGATCGGGCGCCGTAGGTCGGGGGGAAGCCAGGCACAAGGGACGGCTGGCATTCGGACCGAGACGGCCTCATCGGGACACTGGCGCACTAGCGCCCGAAGCGGGCTCCGTCCCCGGGGAAACCACCACAACCACACCACAACAACGTTTGCAACTTCTTGGTTGTGGAACAATCATGCAGTGGCCAGATAGTTGTTAAAGTGATATCTGGAGCCAATCCACCCAACAATTCTTTGCCATGCCAGAGTCATACTGCTTGTGGGCCCGCAATCCGATTTTTTGGCATTGCTTCTAGCCAGCACTGCTCCCACGAAAGAGTCTCGTGCACAAGAAGGGCATCTTCGAATAATTTGAATATTCTCTTCGCCCTCGAGCTTCATTCCTTTCGCTCAAATCCAACCTGTGATTCCCAACTCACATCTGCCGTCCCCAAAGTGCACCCATATCTAGTCATATGGTGATACTTTATCGAAATCTGACCATTTTCACCTTGGGATTGACACTGAGGTGCATAGAGTGCTTCCGCTGCTTCGCTTATTCAGTCAACGTGGTGTGATTTATTGCCACCCATCAATATGCAGTACAAACCAAAGATGTGTGAAACCAACAATTAGTACTGACGCTTGTCTGCTTTTGCGCGTGGCATCTTAGCACCTGTTTCCGTTTTTAACTTGAAGTGCAGGGCATTTTCAAAAAAGACTGCTACTTTTTGCGCTCACGGAGAGTGGTGGGCCTGTACCAGATCGAGACATTGATGAGAGAGGTCAAAGTGATCCTGTAAACTCTCGAGCTTTTGGCTGGTCAGTACCAGGAGCCACAAAAAGCCATCGCCATGATGTTTCCTAGTCAATTGAAAGTCTGGTAGATGATTATGGACTAGAGAAGCCGACACTTTCCACAGGTAATACTTACCCCAAAATGCTACCACTCAACAAATGAGTGTATGATCCAGAGTTGAAAAACACAGTATAAGTAACGGAGTAATTCCTTTTCCATCCAGCTCTAATCCATCAACGCTCCATCAATGCTCCATCTCATCTGCTCAAACTTTGTTGCAATCAAAGTTCCATCATCTACAACTTCTAAGTCCCTTCCCAAGACAACATGGACCCCTCCTATTCTTTTTATTACTCTCCTTCCAACCAGATGACCCATCAAATGCCTGCCGACACCAACATAGGGAACAACAACAGCCAATATCACCCTCATCAAAACCTGTGGTCCCAGGGGTTTTCGCAGCGCCAGGGGTTGCCAACCCAGGGTCGCCCAATAACAACGGATTCCTGGCCTCAGGATGGATACGAGCAGAGTCACCTCAACTTCTTCCAAGGGAGCTTCAATTCCTACCAACAAGTGAGTCTTTCCTACGTACCCCGCCAACGTATAACTGACAGTTTAAAGCCGCAACCGCAACAATTCGCCCCCCAGCAGTGCCAGAACCCACGTGATGTGGCTCATTGGAGGGCACAACAAGAAGCTTGTGGCTTCCAACTGCAGCCACAATATCCGGTGGGACAGACTTATTGTCCCGCACAAGTCCAGTCCTGCGGACTTGCTTTTCAGCCTGGTCACTCGAGTCAGTACGGCTACCAGCAACCAGTCCAGCAGGTCCAGCAGGTCCAGCAGGTCCAGCAGGTCCAGCAGGTCCAGCAGGTCCAGCAGGTCCAGCAGGTCCAGCAGGTCCAACAGGTCCAGCAGGTTCAGCAGGTCCAGCAGGTCCAGCCTCAGCCGTACCTCCCACCTCAGGAGTACAGTAGGCCCATGACGCTGGCCGCCCAGCCCAACGTCGTACGCCCCGGCGACAGCCTTGGGAACCCAATCCGTGTGGATGACGATGGTGTCGAGGAGTCCGGTGCCGGACTCCAAGCAACCCCCGCTGGTTCCCAGCCCGCCGAAACGGCTGCTCCTTCCGTTGAGAAGGAGCACGTACTCACAGGACCCCTTCATGATTACAAAGAGGTCACCGAACGTCTCAAAGCCAATGACTGGGCCGAGGGGGAGGCGCAAGAGCTACGCAACGTGCTCGCCAAACTCGGCCGATTCTGGCCTGGAAGGTACAGCTGGGTCGCGCAGCGTTGGTACCTCCACAGGGAGAATCCACGCCGATTTATCTGCCGAAATCGGCTTACTGGTGATTACCAGTGGACATGGCAACTCCTGCATGAGATAAGTGAGGAGGAGAAGGCCAACAAGCGTGCACTGGCTGGTCCAATAAACGGAGTCGCGCCAGTGAAGGATAAGAAACGGAAAACGAGCAGGACCAGCGTCTCTAACGCTGGCAGCAAGCCCGCGGCCAAACAGGCAGAGAAGATGACCCAGTCCTTGCCGTCCCAGCCCACTTCTGAGGCTACGCCAGTTCCGGTCGCTCCCAAGAAAACTCAGGGCAGGAAGCCATCTGCCCGAGTTTCCAAGCCTAAAGTGCCCAAGCCCAAAGTCACCAAGCCCGTGGCACCCAAGAGAGGCAGGAAGAGCCAGGCTGCTGGGAAGAAAGAGACCAGCAGGCTGAGAGCTCTTTTGGAGGAGGACCGAGAACCTCCCCGGGGGCAGATGAGTGCCTCGAACGGAGAGGAGGGCGCTCTCCTGGTAACGCTGCCTGTGGAGGATGCCAACTTCTCGGAGTCAGAGCTGGCGGCGAAGATGGAGGCGGAGCTGGAGATGGATACGGAGACGGACACAGAAGCGGATCTGGACGGGGATCTGGAGGCGGCGCTGGAGGCCGCCCTACTTCAGCCGATAGAAGAAGACGGCGAGGAAAGTCTTCAAGATCCAGAAACCGACGTCTCCGCGGACTCCGACGATAAGTCCATGGTCAGCGAGGAAGCTCTTCAAGATCCAACCATTGACGTCTCCCCGGACTCCGACGATGAGTCCGAAATAAGCGAGGAGGAGTAAGAGTCAACAGCGACAATCTGAATATAGCACCTCAAGCTATCCCAGCTGACCACACGACTCACATTCATCAATCGACCGAGCGACACAGCATCTCAACCCTTCTCACTAAGCATATCCCAGGCGGACCAGTCCACACACTCTTGCAAACACCGGCGCTGAAAGCCATTCCATTCGGGCTGGACACAACTTTTGTTCCCCCACCCCCCCCCCCCTTTTTCCTGGAGTCTTCAACGGCACGGAGCTTTGGCGAACGTTGTGGCGGGAGAATTTCTCCATTCGATACCCCGACATATCTGCTTTTGACTTTTATTCTGTCTTTGAGATGAGTTTTCGAGTTTGATAACCATAGAAGCGATTTTGACTTTTTCTCGAATGCAGACCAGCGAATTGAGCTTAGAGAGCACGAGCGGCATTGTTAGAAATCTTGACAAAGCATATGAGAAAAGATGAACTTTTGTATATTTATTCCCAAGACTCCGGTCCAGAACTCCGATCCTCTTGTGAAGCAATAAAAGTGACGTGAGTATTCAATATTGACAAAGACCCGCGTCCCACTAGTCTTTCGATGTTGCCATAGACTTGAACTCATCCTTGAGTCGAGGAAGTATATAGCTGTTGCCCTTACCCTGTCCCTGCCCTTCTACGGTGAATGATTCGAGGCAGACTATTTTACGATCCGAAGTGTAATGGGCGACGCACCCATGCAAAGGGCTCCAGAAGGGCTCGGGGATGATTTCAATGTCGCTCTCGAGTTCGTCGAGCTCCGCGATGCTGATTTTGTGAATCTTGATTCTCTTTGGTCCATCGTCCTTTCGGTTGCAGAGTTTCTCGTAGATTGTGTCATCCCACAATTCTCCTAGGATGCGCAGAGTGCGGACAACGCGGTCCGAAGTCCACGTCTTGAAATCAACGTGCATGTCTTCTTTGGTGATTTTGGGCGCATGCCTGATGGGGCGATCTTCAAGCTCAGCCGATTGGAACCATCCCACTTCTTTCAGAGGCGGGACGAATGTTCGACTACGAAGAACGTTGACCAGCATAGTAGCCCCAATTGGCGCCAAGTGACGGGAAAGCTGCGTAGGCGTACAGGTGTCTGGATCTGGGACGTCAATGCCAGGATACGGTGTTTGCTCGATGATTGTCCCCCGATCGAAGTGAGCATGATGAAGCGTCTGAATCGTCACGCCAGTCTTCTTGTCTCCATTGAGCAGTGCACGAACGAGCGGTGCTGGACCATACAAATCGGGCAGGAGGGACGGGTGGACATTCAATCCACCGTATTTTGCGGCATTAAGGATCCTAGGAGGAACGAAGAGTCCAAAGGACACTGCGATTATCAGATTGAAGGCGGTGGGAGGAGTCCAGCCGGTAAAAGTGTCGATCACGTGTGTAGTGAGATCAAGCTGCTGGGCAGCCGTTTGGATTGGAGCTGCGACGATTAGTACCGGTTTTAGGACAGCTTTTCGATCAAGCTGCACCTTCACGCCATACTTTGTTTCCCCTTCCACCGAACTTTCCTGGCCGGTGAGCAACGTGGAGTGTGTCTATCAAGCCCGGGTTCTGTTGGTGTTCTTGGTGGAGAGCTTGCAATGCAGCAGCGCTGAAGTCGTCAGTTCCGCAGAAGAGTATGCGCAGCGGCTCAGAGGCTTTGGAAGACGAGTAGCGTGCGCCGAGAGGGTGCCAAGCTGGAGCCAGGCGCAGAGAGAGACATGGCCGGATCATGGTGAGGGTTGGTGGTGAAGCTCCGGTCTGGGAGCGGACAAGCATCGTGTCGGCGTCTGCGGGACGAAGCGAGGGCGGCAAAGAACCGCTTCTGGCGCGGCTCCCGCGACGATCATGCCATCATCACAGCTTCCATAGCCCGGCGAAAGTGCAGCCAGCATGGTGCAGACGACATTTTTTCTCAATCCCCTACGTCTTGTGTCTGCTCAGGACGCACCTTGTCGTGTCTGTGACGCCATAGGTAGGCGGGACGCTTGACCGCTGCGCAAGGTACATGTACCTGACGAGGTAGATCAACCACTTGGGGCCCTGGAAGGGCCATCGCCGCAAACCCCCAACGACTCTCTTCCTACCCCCATACCATGGCCGCCAAGGTGGTACCCGCCCAGCTCGCCTTCTTAGCCATCTACTGTCCCACCTTGGCCTCCTCCGACGAGACGTTTCGCGACCAGCTTTTGTTTTACTTTTCCAAAGCCGCAAAATCGCGAAAAGAAGCCAATGGCGACGCCCCCGAAGCCGACGAGGCTGCGCGCAACGATGAGCATATACAATTGCGTCAGATAGGCCTCGCCCAGGGAATGGTTGACTTTGCCCGGTAGGTGCTGGTATCGCCGCCTTTCAACACTTGCGTCTGACCGCTCACTAGGAGCTTTTCAAATGGCGAACCCGTCGACCATGTAGATACGGAGAAGTCGAGAATCGTCTTGCACGAGCTGGAGAAGGGCTGGTGGGTGCTGGCGGTAGGTTTATAACGCGCCACGAAGAATGACTCTAACTTTACCAGTCTATCGACCTGACCCGTCTCCCGGCGCATTCGACCTCTTCGAAATCGATCGACTCAGGCTCACCAGCTGCATCGCCCGAAGTAGAATACTCAGCGCGCGAGGTCGCGCCTCCACGACTTCTTGTGAAGCAGCTCCTCAGGGCCCACAACGTGTTCCAGCTCCACCACGGACCTTCCCTGGCCGATCTTTACAAGCGTCTTCCGCGACAAAAGTTTTGCACGATTTTGGACAGGTTTTGGACGCGATTCGCTGGTGACTGGGATGTACTCATGCACGGCAGTCCGGCAACAGACATTTACAACGGAGTGAAATTGGCCGCCGGAGGTGAGCTGGGGATGGGAGTGGGAGAAGAAGAATGGGGCAGCGGCGAGAGAGACGTCTTTGAGGATTTCACTACGCGAACAGATGGGCTCGTGGACATGGTCATTTCGCGTTTTGGCGAGCCGTCCAAAGACACGCCTAAGTCCGACCCAAAAGCCGACAACTACCAGGGAAAATCGAATGCTCTTCAAACACCAGAACCATGGATGGGAGCAGGAATTGACCCAGAAGCCGGTGATGGGGTCATTTTTTCTGGCATGGGAGCCATCTCGCGCGCTTCCTTGCGAGATTTGACCACCTGGATGCAATGGATATACACGTATGGAGAGCATGCCTATGGAGTCAAGGAAAATCCAACATCAGGTCGGCACAGGCGGAGAAGGGCGCTGCGTGCTTCGAGGAAAGCCGAGCGTTCGGATAAACACCAACGTGCAGTCTCCCAAGACAGTGGACGAAAAGCACCAGCCAGGACTGCAAGCTCATTGCCGCCGGGAATTCCACGACCGATTGTCACAGCCGTGGAGCAGTCACTGGACCAAGCGTCCGAAGCTGCTCAAACAAGCCGATGGCACGACGATGGAGAAATTGGCCAACAGGCTCCAGACAATGATAGGGATACGTGGATGAAGTATTTGACCTTGGGATATGGCTCGAACTGGAATGGAAAGAAATCCAGGTCACAACACCAGCGGTCTCAAAGCACACATGCACGCCCACATAGTGACTCGGAGAAGCGCAGCAAAGCGCAGATTCAGCAAAACACTCCACCCGCGCGCGATATCAAGGACGATCGCATTACGAGGCATATCAAACGAGAAAATGGTGGGCACTTTTTGATCGGCCTCCAGGGTAATCTGGATGAGGAAATCATCGGTGATGGCGAGGGAGCCAGCGATGCTCCTACAGGGAGTGGGGACTGGGAGAGTAGGATGTTGATCAGGACGGTCCATATCGAGGTGAAGCAAGAGCCAAAAGGAGTCGGTCGAAGAGTGTCAGAAGCAACCATTTTGCCCACGAAATGGGAATTTCGAAAGCTGCGGGTAATAGTCTACGTTGTGAGTTCCTCAAGATCCACCACTGACTGTCACTGGCTGATCGATCCAACAGCACCGTCCATTCATCACGACTTTACTTTTCGCGCCTCGCACCGACGCCCTCTCTTATCCAGCATTCTACCGCCACCTCCACAGCTACCTGGCACCACTTCACAAACCACTTTCTCTCAGCACGGCCCCTGCCCGTGTTGCGGCCCGTATTGCTGCTTCTTCATATCCATACACTGCTGCGGCCAGCAACTCGAATCAACCAATCTACGACCTCGTATACGACCCTCTCCGCCTGACGATCCACAGTAGCATCCCGAATATTCCACAGCCAGGAACATTCAGCGCGGAGGGTCTCTCACCCGGACGTCTCCGCGGGGGCGGCAGCCCCTGGACCCGTGTCGAAGCGCTCAACGTGCACGCACAGATTTTGGCAACACTGGCTGGCACAAGACGCTCGCCACACGAAATTGAGCGCACGGCCAAAACAAATCGCGGGTGGTGGCTTGTGTGGATGCGTCTGCCGCCGTCAGAGGATACTACGATAGACGACGGCGCCCTACCAGCTTCCTCAAACCAGCTGTCTCCTGTGCCTTCCCCCGCGCTTGCGCCCACCTCAGCGGAATCTGTTGTTCGCATACCTGATCGCTCATCCTTGGGAACTTCTCCAACGGGCAATGATAGCACGAAAGAAGGTCGCCCAGCGAGCTCAACAGAGGCTATACAAAACGTTCGTATTCCTACGGACCCTTCCTCGACCCCTTCAAGATCGACGCCGTCCCAGACCGCCTTTCCCTCCCTAGATGCTTCAAACTCATCTTCCCCCTCTCCTGAATCCGACTCGACAGACGTTTCGACCATCAAGCGGCCCAGCACAATCCCTGACGTGTCCGGTCCCGTTCTTCCCACTGCAACTCTGCGTGAGGCCATCCTGATCCGCCGCTCGCGCGACGCCACCGGCGGCAGTGGTCACCGGCGTGGAGTCAGCGGAGCAGGTGGTGATGGTGGAAGCGGCAGCGGCAGCGGGAGCCTGTGGCCATGGGGCTTCGGAGGCAGCAGCAGTGCAGGCAGCGGGAGCGGCCGCGGTGGTGGAGGCGCTGGAGTCAAGGTCAACGACGCGGCTGCAGGAACGACGGGATGGGGTGCACGAGGGTTGGTCGAAGGAGTTGGCGTCGACGCACGAAAGTACGTCGAGGGTCTGTTGAGTTTGAGTAGATAATGGGCGTGGGCGCCCAGGGGCGTTCCTTCAGCCAGCACAGCGCTTACCCTGCATCCTCTGCTCTGGAGCATTGTTACCTATTGTCATCCTGAATCCAAAATACAACACGATATCGCACTGCTTCTTTTCCGCCACCGAGCCCGTCGGCCAGCTGCATTGTGGTGTCAATAGACGGATAGCTACCGGGTGAAACCGTCGCTGTACAACGCCCTCATCTTGGATCCTGCGCGACCGACTCAGCCAAATGACTGCCTCTGGCAATACATCGACGTAGGTGGAGTTGGGTAGGCAAAGTGGAGTTGCACTACCACGGCGGATGAGCTGCTTCCAAGAGGCGGGAGAGGAGACAAGCTGCTGTCCTATTCTCATGTGCATGTGTGCACATGCCATCGCCATGTCTCATTCGCAGAATGGGTCTAGGTAGCGTTGAGATACCCTGCGGACTTTTCCTTGCCTCCCAAAGTGCAGATGGGCAGAGTGAGACTTTTCTGCACAAAATGGCTGCATGAACTAAAGCGATGATTCTATGATCAAGTGGTTTGCTCACTCGGTCGCTCGGCCACTGATTTATGTTGCCTCATTTGCGCCGCATGCTCAATTGTCCACAGCCACAGGCATTTAACTGTATGCATGCACATGGAGGAGACGAGCAAGAATCTGGCCTGGTCCAAACGAGGCTTTACTTGGCGCTTTAACCCCTTGATTGGCGATGAGCAGCTTGGTCCAAAAAAAAAAAGAAAAAAAAAAAAAAAAAGCAAGCAGCCAGCGATTGGGAACGCCACCAAAGACTGTTTCAAACCTGCTCTTTCGCTCAACTTCCGTTCACCGCCAAGTCATAAAACTCCAAGTCTAGAAAGATGGGGAGAAACCCCACGAGCGCGCGCGCGCGCGCTAACGTGTCTCTGTAGCCTTTCGGTGCACATGGCGCGCCACCAGTCTCCCAAAAAAAATTCCCTGGCTGCAGGGCCAAAAATAAGCAAGGAAGCTGTTCACCTCCTACATTACCATAGCAGAGCAGACCACCCACGCGACACTCATCTGCATCCATCAACAGCCAGAAAGAATGTAGGTATATAGGTAGGTAGGTAGGTAGGTAGGTATGCCTCTCGCCTCTCGCCTCTCGCCTTTTTGCTTCGCGCCACAGCCAGCCAGATCAGATTGGCACGATACGCGACCGCGTTCTGACACGCATGGTAAGAACGAGCAAACAACTGATCCCTCCATCGCTCCATCGCTCCATCCTTACCTGCCTCTCGGAAACGACGAACTAACTAGCTGTAGGCTGCATCCAGGCTACATAGGCTTCCTGGATTCATTCCAACCCCACCCACGGACCTACCTGCCTACCAATCTACCCTGCCTGCCTCGTGCCCTGTTTAGAAAAAGGGCGTGCGTGCATGCGTAATGGTGGTGGGTGGCTAACAATGTATGTACTAAGCATTATTGCCAAGCTAGGCAGCGCGTGCAATGCAGTGCGGAGCGGGCCAGTAGCCGTTGCGGCGGGACCGCTGGCTGGCTGGCTGGCTGGCTGGCTGGCCTGGCTGGCTGGCGACTGGTCGTTGGCTCGCAACCTTGGTGGAGGAGGAGGAGGAGGAGGAGGTGATGGTGGTGTGTCTGGTGGTCTGATGGGCCCCGCAATCTTGCCATGGACGTGGAGAAGACGAAAACATAACCCTGGTGCCGACACCGGCGAGGCGAGGCGAGGCTAAAGGCTGCGAGATTCAAGTTCTCGCTTTCGAGTGTAGCACGCGACTTGTTGGATGCGGGGTGGTGCGGTTGATTATTGATGGATAGTCTGGTGATGTGGTGTGGTGTGGTGGATGTTTACTGCATGTAGGGAGGGAGAGAGGGAGGCAGACACACAGAAAGCTAGCCGACCAACCTGGAAGCAGGGAGAGCGAGTGACAGCGGGATCGCTATGTTGGGGTCGGACGTGCAGGGTTGGGCGAGCGGTAAGGGCTGGCGCCCCTGAGCTTTTTCGGTTTGGGGATGGGGTTTCTCTTTCTTCCATGCTTGGTTTCTGGGCTGCTTTGTGAATTTCTATGTTGTCTGTAGATTTGCATTTCAATCTATTGTAAGCCGAGCAGCGCAAAGTTGCAAGAGAAATTGCAGAGTGCTCACTCAAGCATGATAACTAGCTCATGAGCGCTTTAAGCGACCGGCAGGGCAGTAGCAGCGGTGGTGATGGTGTAAATGAGGGGACAGCCATGGCACCAGCATTTCGAATGCAAGGAAATGGTGAAAAAAAGAGTCATGCCAATTTTCTCTCTGATTCCAGTTTGACGCGCCAAGCTCCCGAAATCAATCACACACACATGTCAAATCAGATGGGTTCAACGAGCAGCCGGTATGGTTTTGGGACCAAAGACATCATCGAGCAAGCCGTTCCAGAACTGCTTGAAGCCGGCGACTTCGGAGTTGGAGCCAGCGGCACGGGGTTTGAGCGACGACTCGGAGATGCCGTGGAAGTCGATGGACGAGTTGTCCGTCACATCGGACAGGGCGGACGGCGGGTGAAAGTAGGTGGTGTCGGCCGAGACGGTGCTGATTTCAGGGCGCATAGGGGCAGGCTGGCGAGGGGGTTTGCTCGTCAGCCGTCTAAGTCTCGTTTCAGGGGTTGCATCTCATCAACTCACCTCTGGCGTCTCGGGCTCGAGCACCTGGGCCCGGGGTGAGCTGAAGTTGACCTGGGGAAGCAGCGGAACGCGCGCGGCAAAGGCAGAGGGGCTGTCAGCGGCAACGGACTCGGGAAGATAGGCAAAGTCGATGGTGGAGCTGTCGTTCACGGTCTTGAGGACACGACTGGTGTTGAAGTGACGGGTGGGCTGGGCAGGGGCAGCGTCGACAGCAGACGGCTTAGGACGTTTCTGGTCCTTCTCAATGGCAGTGCTGAAGCCGCGGGCATGCAAGTCGGTGGTCAAACGGTCGGTAAGCTACGGGAACGGCAACCACGGTTAGCTATTTTCTAGACAGGTTGGTGCTCAGCAGACGTCAAAACTGACCTCAGCCAAAGAGCCGGCCGTGGGCAGATGCCTGCGGGCGCATTCGGCCTGAAGACCTGGCACGTCCTTTGGAATGTTGACCTTGGGCCGCTCCGACGATGCGAGCAGCGGTGAAGCGTACTCGGCAGGGCCGGTCAAGTGCAAACGGCGGACCCAGACCTGCCTGCCATGGGACGACAGGTACTTGAGCGACCGCATGGAAGAAGCTCTGCTGGCAGACATTTTGGATTGACAATTGAAGTGTTGGGGAGCGAGTTTATGTGGATTGATGATGGTGCAGCTGAGGCGGGAAACTGAGGCTGGCGGTGGGTCAAGAGTCAGGTCAGGCCAAGCAGGGGCAGAGAGCGAGAGGATGCGGCCAAGAGAGAGAGAGATAGATGGAAACGGATGGATGGCCGCGGGGAGGGGAGGCAGGCCTGGCTTATGAAGGTTTCACGGAAGCATTCCAGACGGTAAGGTAAGGTAAGATGCGATGCGTGAGAGCAGCGCAAGACGGTCCGTCCGAGCTTCCCCGTTGTTGAGCGGAGTGTCACGAATCACGAATCATTCCTTCATCTGTCTTCCAGTCGGTCTCCCCGCCGTCCACTCCAGAATCACCTCAGCTGCACATCTCACCACCAGACCGGCTCCCCGCCGGTGGCCTACTAACTGGAGTTATAAAGAAACGGCCTTGCTAGCAACGGCGCCGTCGCTCGCCTCGCCCACGTGAGTGAGCCCTTGGCGTCGCTGGCTTCAACCTCTCAGCCAACTGCGGTCGAGCCGGCTGCCCAGGGAGACCAGATGGTGCATGCGGCTGCTCCCTCTCTGCCCTTCTCCTCCTCCTCCTCCTCCTCCTCCTCCTCCTCCTACTCCACCACATTGCCGTCTTGGGAAGTCCACCCCGTCGCCTCGCTGTCCTCCCTGTCGTGTACCTCCTGCAAGGTCTACGCCCTATGCTACACCTGGACAACGCACCGATGCACAATGAACGCCGCACCGCTGATGCTGCGCTCTCTGGCGATGGGGCTGGAGACGCTGGCTTTTCTCTGCTTCTCGTCGTTCTTATCCCCCTTCCTCTCCGTCTACACACGCCTTGTCAAGAGTACATGTCGGATCCGAAGCGTTGCCGCTTGCATTTCTCTCGGGTTACGCAGACCTGCATCTCTGCTTGACCGCCTGCCTAATCCGCCGCTGCTGTGCACAACATTGCCAAAAACATCACAAACTTGCTGTCCACAAAGCGTTTTTCTCACTTTGTTTCTTCGTCCCTTCCCCAGCTATTTGAACAACCTATTCTCCAGGTCTGCTTTGCTGCATTGCACCTCGAGTTTTCAGTTCCGTAGCCACAATGCATCTTCACTCTCTAGTTGGCGCTTTGGCATGCATAGTGTCGCCTGTCGTTACAGCCTTCTACCCGTACCATCCCACCCTGGCCGCCGCTGGCCACCCGGATCCTGCTCACGCCAACTCCAAACCACAAGCGGCTCGGTCCCTTAGCTTCAACATCCACCGCCAACCCATCAGACGCGCCAATCAGTACAAGGTCGTGACCTCAACCGACCCGACCCAGGCTGACAGCGCCGCCTTGGATCAGGATGGCTCCGACTTGACCTACTTTGCCGCTGTCAAGTTTGGGGACGACGCCACCCAATTCTACCTGCTCGCCGACACGGCCGCGTCCAACACGTGGGTCATGGGAGCAGACTGCTCCACTACTGCCTGCCAGAAGCACAGCACCCTGGGTAGTGCTGGTTCAAGTTCGCTTGACGTGAGTTATATTCGCTTTTGCATCTGCCGCTCCTTACCCAATCTCTCCGATCCTGTGCATAAGGCATGAGTAGTCACGAGCTATTGCTAAACTTTTTCCAGGACAAATCGGGAACATTTTCCATCGCCTACGGGAGCGGTCAGGTCAATGGGACCCTGGCCGAGGATGACGTCCAAATTGCCGGTTTCAAAGTTTCCATGACCTTTGGCCTGGCTGGCTACACGTCTTCTGATTTTGAATCTTTCCCCATTGACGGCGTCTTGGGGCTCGGCCGCGCTGACAAGACGACTTCGTCCGTGACCGAAGGCACCATCGTTGACGCCCTCTCCAAAGCCTCTCTTATTGACGCCAAGGTCTTTGGCATGCACCTGTCACGGAACGCGGACGGGCAAGACGGAGAGCTCAACTTTGGCGCCCCGAATCCTGCTCGCTACGATGGCGAGCTCGCCTGGACCGACGCGATCGACAACGACCGCGGCTTCTGGGAGATTCCAATTGACGATGCAACCGTTGATGGTGCCTCGGCCGGCCTTTCTGGTCGAACGGCCATCATCGACTCTGGAACTTCGTATATTCTTGTGCCAGCCGATGACGCAGCTGCTATCCACGACCTCGTCCCCGAGTCGTCCAAGAATGGCGAGGTGTACACGATCCCATGCAGCACGACGCAAAACTTGCAATTCTCCTTTAGCGACATCGCTTACGACATTTCGTCCCGCGACTGGGTCGGCGGCAGCGTTGGCGATGGCACATGCCAGAGCAACATCATCGCACGCCAGACTTTTGGAAACAAGCAATGGCTTGTTGGCGACGTCTTTTTGAAGAACGTCTATTCGGTCTTTGACCAGGACAATGCGCGCGTCGGATTTGGCGTCAAGTCTCAAACAAGTTCTGTTTCCAGCTCCTCCGCTACCGAGTCCCAGTCGTCAACCTCTGCCGGAACGTCATTGTCTACAGGGTCTTCCTCGGCCGACACATCGGCTGCGAGTGCCTCGAATTCTGGAAGCTCGACCTCGATTTCTAATGTCCCGCCGATTGTGGTGCCTGGTGCCTCGACGCTGGGAACGCCCATCGAAACTCCTGCGGCAACTTCAACGCCAGGCTCGCTACCAACCGATTCTGCTGGAAGCAGGGGCTGTGGATCTCACGGAAGCTGGGCCGTGGGTGCCGCCTTTGCCGGAGCAATGGCCATGGGCGTGGGTGTCTAGTTTGGCCATGGCATGGTGATGCGGTGACTAGGAAGCACATTTAGGTGTATGAAGCAGGGCTGAACATTCCATGGTCGAATGAGGCCATCGTCGCCTGCCATATTCCGCTTCTCCACCTCTCGGCCGGATATTTCCAACACGCGCCTCGCCCGGCTCAAACTTACCAGATCTCCCATATTTCCATATTTCCATTTACAATCTACTAATGCTAGCGGAGGCGAGAATCGGGATGACAGGTGTTGACCAAACGTGGCACGCCCTGATCATGTACAGAGAATTGCAAGTTCCATCAGCCTTCAGAGCCGAAGGCACCAGGGGTTGCCTTGATGCTCTTGCAAGAGCACAAAGATGGATTGCATATTTTTATGGTCCATGTATCAAAGACGAGAAAGAGCTGAGGTAATCAGAGGAGGCATTGGGACATGCCAGTCAAAGCCACCGCGACGCAGGGTAGACAAGATCAGACGGTATCAAGAAGGGCTGGAGGAAACAGAGCCAAAAGAAGAAGAGGGGTCAAGTGAGTGGCGGACCAATGTACAGCAAGAGATGGATGATCAAGCTGTCAGACGAGTGGATGAAAGAGAAGAACAACAAATATGTAAATACAAGAAACAAAATATCAATTCTCCAAGTATAACATGCGCCTTGCAAGTTGTTTCTAATGCACCGGTCAATCCACAGAATTCATCATCCATCAACTTTTGTTCCTTTAGGTTGGTTAGAGACAGGCATTGTAATGAATTTTCTGCGCTTTACGGAGGGAAAAGGAAATGCTAAAAGGTGAGTTTGTCAGATTTCCTTCTCACGCAAGACCCAAAGTCCAGATAGAAAATGCACCGATAAAGCTTCGCCCTCGCTACTACCCGACGTGTCGACTTTAGCATCTCCGCCTCCGCCTCCGCGGCAGATCCGCCCGCCCCGCTGCCGTTTTCCGCCAATTGATCTGAACCCAATTCCAAGAGGAAGACGAAAACAAATTAAAAAAAAAATCAAAAAAAAAAAAAAAAAAAGTCACGACCATTCCACAGCTACCACCACAACCACGTCTGCATCCACCAGCCATCTCGACGGCTGCCGACCTCCCAGCCTACCTGGCGCACTCGCAGCACGTCGCCGCCACCCGTTCAGCGCCCATCGCAGGGCATGCAACGCCTGTCCCTCCGCCTCCCGCGGCTATCGCGTCCGCGCCAACATGAATTCTCCGAGCCAAGCCAGTCTTTGCTCGGCCGAGCAGGCACTACAACAGCACGAGGACCGCATCGCTTCGTTTGGACTGCATGCCGAGTCTCTGCGCCTTCACGTCCCAGCGGACACGCGCACCAGCGCTCTAGACAGACCCGTCACGCGCGTCGCGCGTCGTCGACCTCCTCTTCGCCGACCTCATCCCAGACCACGCCCTTGCACACTTCCCAGGAACCCGCCACCTCTGTCTCGTCGCTTCTCGCCGCCAATCCTTCGCGCCGCTCCTATATCTTCGTTTCTACGACATCGGACCCTTACCTCAACCTTTCCATCGAAGCAACGCTGCTTGCGCGCTCGGCGGCACACACGGCCATACTTTTCACATATATCAACCGGCCATGTGTCGTCATTGGGCGAAACCAGAATCCATGGGTAGAGGTTGACCTAGCGAGGTTACGGCGGCAGCGACGAGAACCAGGATCTTCAACAGCAGACAAGGCTGCTGTGGCGGCGGCGGCGGCGGCGGCGGCGGGGATACAGGTAGGAGACGTGGACTTGGTGCGGAGGCGGAGCGGTGGCGGAGCAGTCTTTCACGACGCGGGCAACGTCAACTGGAGCGTCATTAGCCCCAGCAACGACTTCACGCGCGACAAGCACGGCGAGATGGTGGTGCGAGCGCTGCGAGGGCTGGGCGTGAGCGCCGCGCGCGTCAACGCCAGACACGACATCGTGGTCGACTCAACTCCGTATCCTCGGGGTGCGAGAAAAGGCGACGAGGTTGTGGATGTGACGCCCCGCAAGGTCTCGGGCAGCGCGTACAAGCTGACCCGCGGCCGCGCGCTGCATCACGGCACGTGTCTCCTCGCGTCGCCGCACTTGGCTGCCATATCGCAGTATCTGCGAGCGCCGGCGAAGCCGTACATCCGGGCACAAGGCGTCGAGAGTGTGAGGTCGCCTGTTGCAAACGTGGGGGTAGACCAAACGGCCTTTGTGGAGGCGGTGCGGCGCGAGTTTGGAGACATGTACTGCCAGGACGCAGAGGCAGCGGAAGATGACGAGACGGTCGTGATTGAAGTGGGAGAGGAGCAGCTGCAGGACCCAGAGGTGAAGAAGGGGTATGAGGAGATGAAGGTGCGTCTTTGCTGTCCATCCAATCCGCTGTACTTTCAATGCCACCACTACTTGATAGAGAGGCGTGAATTGCTGCTGTGTTGGAACTTCCATCTCCCACAATTGACTGAGGTGCTAATGCACAAACACCAAAAGACACTCGAATGGACATATCTCCAAACACCGCGCTTCAAGCTCTCAGTGCCTCCTGAAGCCGATGACGAGGGCTCAATCTCAACCCCACCACAAACAACTCCCACAGAGCTACCACCCTCAGTACGCCAAAATCGCGTCCGCAAATACCACAAACCCCAATCACGCTAACACCTCTCTCAGACCCACATATCCCTCAACGTCCGGCACGGTGTGCTCGAAAACGACAGCACCATCTCGCTGCCCACAAGCACGGGCCCCGCAACGTTGGCCCTGCAGCCGGGCCACGCGCTGCACCAGATAGCAGACTGGCGGCCGCTGCTGCAGCTCGCTGCCAGAGCCAGAGGCGAGCCCACCACCGCCGCCGCCGCCGCTGCTGCTCCTACTGCTGTGTCGCCGGCCGAGGTTGACGCTGTGGCGGCGTGGCTGGCCCGCATGCTTCCCCGGGCTGGCTGACGTGGCGGCAGAGCGATGAATGTAGGTACCAATTTGGCTCTATGGCAGCAATGGTGCTGTGCTGTGCTGTGCGTCAGGACAGTAGAGACCGCATCGGATCGTGGTGCCTGCCCGTCTGGACCGCGCGGAGGCGTGTACACGGGTAGACGGGTAGACGGGTAGACGGACGAGTACCTGTATGTATACATACATGTAGGCAGGCGGGCAGGTAGGCCAACCGGTGGTGAGTGCGGCCTGTCTCGACTGCTGTTGATCCAAGTGGCCCTGCATTCTCAGCGTCGTGGTCTAGCCCAGTCCGTCCATCCCTTGTGTTTCGAGTTCGAAGTTCGAAGGCGTGCGTCGCGGCAGCTTGTCAGCATCGGATGCGCACTGTGTGTGCATACTATGGGACAGCCGGAGCAGTGATCTTGAAGCATGGAATTGCGAAAGGAGATTGTAATTTTATGCATCGCAAGCAGGCGCTCACCTGCTAAGTACTCACCGAGTCTAGACCATTTCGTACATCTGTTCCTCCCGTTTGCGCACTGCTTGCCGTGTTTCAAATGAACGCCTTTTAAACAATCGACGACACAAGGGCCAATCCACAGCATGTTGTTCGTCTTCTCATACATCGACGCCCCCTCCCTCCCTCCCCCCCCCCCCCCTTGGCCAGCATGAACGATTAATCTAGACCTGAGAGGAATCGAGGTCACGTTCAACGCACGAGAGAGCCACGGCAACATCACTGCCCCCCTCTGCCAACGCGTTCGGTCGATGCCTTTAAAAAGCACTCGGTTGTGTGGCAGCATCCATCATTCGCACAACGGCGGTAGTTGTGTTGAGGAGTCCCACGCGGAATGATTGAGCTATCGATGTGGAGGGACCAGACAAGGGGTAAGTGTAAAAGAAGAGGTGAAGTCATGAGAATCTCGGTGGTTGGATGGAGAGGACTGTTGAGTTGTGAGGCAAGTGCTTCATGTTAAGAACAAACGACGGGTTGACGTCACGCTGGATGTAGAGAAGTGGTGTTGTCTAAAAAGTATATGCACGCAGCGAGTAGAAGATGAGAAAGCGTAGAAGAGAAGATCAATGCTTAAAAGGACTTATCTCTACTGGTATGGAGTTCTTTTTTCCCTAGTGCTCTTCAGTCGTTCTATTCACTGTCTTTTCAAGTTATGAGGCACCTGATGCTCTTTTCCAACGCCCCTAAAGATGTAGGAGGACTATTATTTCCTACACTTCTCTTTGCTAACGAGAAAAATGGAAGCAAAAGATAACGAACTGCCACCATCCTGACATTTCCAACTCCACCCCCTTGCTGTGCTCTCTGCAGAAAGCCCCCTGACTGACTAGTCGACTGACCGCCATTGAACCGACTGTTCCTCGCAACCGCCAACGCAGCTATCCACAAATTCGCGCAACGAAAAAAAATCAAAGCGAAGAAACAGACACGAAAAAAAAAAAAAAAAAAAATTAATTTTGAAAGTCACTCACAGCATGACTCGCCAGGAATTGTCCGTTGCCCCCTCAAGCTACAGGTACCCTGCCACCCGCCGCTCTTCACCCGCCATGACCATTCATACGTGTTTGCCGTAGCCGCAGCGATTCGGCAAATCGCTCATCCAACGTGTTCGTTCGGGTCCGGGTCCTCGCGGCAGCCAGCGACGACGACGACAACAACAACAACAACAACGACACTAGAACCCGCAATGCCAGCAAACAAAAAACCGACTAGCTAGTCAGTCAGTCAGTCAGTCAGATCAGCCGCCTCATCAGCCTCAGCCACCGCCGCTGCCGCCGCCGCCGCCGCCGCCGCCGCCGCGGCACATCCTCTCGCTCTCTTTCTCTCTCCCTGACGATCCGTCGACAGATCGGTCAACACACGGACGCGCGGTGCGGGGGGAAGAAGGGGGGAGGACCGGTCAGGGAGCTGCCAGCAGATGATGGGCGCGGTTTCTAGAAGGCCGGCAAATAGTGGATGGTCAGGCGAGTCAGGCGGGAGCCAGGGCGAGTCGTGTCGTGCTGCGGGGAGCGGCAGGAGCGTGAGCTTTCCTGCGTGCGTGCGTGCGTGCACAGAGGATATGTGGGTTGGAGGGTTGAGATGGCTGGCTAGCTGGCTGTTTTGCTGGTTACCTATGCGTTGTTGTTGTTGTTGTTGTTGTTGTTGTTGTTGTTGTTGTTGTTGTTCATCTGCTGCGCGTCTGCTAGGTGCCAGCAGCAGTTGCTAAGGAGGCCATTCTCCTCTCTCTCTCTCTCTCTCCCTATCTCTATCTGTGTGGGCTGAATTATTAACAATGACGATGAGGATGGAAAGAAAGGGTCTCAGGGTCATCTCATCCGCCCGCCTGCCTGCTCGCTCCCCGTCGCCAAACCACCCGCCAGGTGATGTGAAGTGATGGAAGTACAGGGTACTAAGGCATCAATGGCGCGGGGATTGCCAAAGAAAGCGACCAAATGACGAAGCCACGAGGCAGGCAGGCAGGCAGGCAGGCAGGCAGGCAGGCAGGCAGGCAGGCAGGTAGGGCAAACAGAGTAATCCGCAGCGGCTCCGTTGATATCCGTCGGATCCAAGGAAGCGTCCAACGGCAGCCGGCAACACCGCGAGTCCGACCGACCGACTCTCCGCGACGTCTGTCCGTCCGTCTGCAAGTCCGCTCGGTCTCGAGAGCTGAGCGAGCCAAGGACCTGGGCTGGGTGGCCAACGAGGTGCGTGGCTGCCGGGGCCGGAGAATCAGGGACAGAGACAAGACACGGGATGGGATAGGATGGGATGGCTGCGGCCGTGGGTTGGCGTTAGTCGGGAACAGGCGTGACATGAGTAGTGATGGCGAGCGTATTTGCGCAATGTGCGCGAGCGGGGGAGGCGGAGCACGGTGAGTGATTTGTCGCCGTGCTTGGACGAGAGCGGATTGATCTGAGGTGGGTTTGTGTGGAATGGATAGCTGCGGAGGAGGATTGAAGACGGAAGTGTGTATACAGTCTTGAGTGTGTATGGATGGATGGACTACGCTTCTGCTGGTAGGCAGCTAGCAGGTGTGGCGCTTAGCTAGCAAATACCTTAGCCCAGCCACAAGGAAAGTCCAAGTATTTCAGGCCAAGGCGGGGTCTGTAGAGAACATGGGCTCAGCAACAGGATAAGGCATGGTATGGTGCGTTCATAAAAACGGCAGCATACCTACTTGTGTCATTTTATACGCACGACTCAGACCGATCAAACAGCCGCGTCCTCCAAACCAACAGGTCTCTGCACCGCGTAAGAAAAAAAAAAAACCAAGGAAAAAAAAAAACTATATGCAGTCACACGTGTCGGAATGCACATTCGGAGAATGAATTTAAACGTACAGACGTGGCGGGGGGAAGGCAAGCAGGCAGGCAGGCAGGCAGGCAGGCAGGCAGGGGGTTCACAAGCCAAAGGTAAAAAAAAAAAAAAAAAAAAACCCCGAGCGGGACCGTTGCGCCCCCCGCCACACCCGCCAGGAACCGAAGAGAACCAGGGGGCAGGGGAAGGGGGCGGCAAGCCAGCCAGCGCCAGGCAGCCAGCCAGGGCGGCCGACGGAGGGGCGTGGGCGCGCAAGAGCCGGAGACAAAAAGAGGAGCCGGTTCGTTGGTGGTGGTGCGATGCGGGGGCAAGGGGGAGCAGCAGCTCACCATCATCATCATCAGCGGCAGCATGTGTCAGGCCAGCAGGGCTCTTCCGAGGCTGGAGACGAGACTTGGGGCCCCGCTGCTGGTGGGTACTGCATGCACCCATTCCGTACCCGGTAGAAAGTGGGCAGATGGACTCCAGGACGGACGGGGTGGATGGAGTGAGAGAGAGTCTCCATCATCATCTCCGTCGTCCGTCCGGCTGATCTGACTACACCACTGCTGCGCGTTCGCTTGCGAACTTTTTTAGCTGCTGTGCTGTGCCTCGATGAGAAATTGTTTTTTGTTCTCTGTTGGTCCCGTTTGTTTGCTCTTTTTTGGGGGTCCGTTGAACGTACTGTGCCGCCCTACTCTCCAGGAAATTTCTCTACTGCTTTTCTTTTTGGAGAATTGGCCATTGCGATAGCGATCTCGATTCAATTCCTGCTGCCACTGCTTGCGCAATACACAAAGCAGAAGAGTTTGGAAAGAATGAATGATCGCTAGCACCATCATCGTACCACATTACCGACCAACGCTTCGCAGCTCCGTAGCAGGCTCCGTTACTACACTGCCGACGAAGGAAAAAAAAAAAAAAAAAAGGAACATCGCACGGGGCCGGGCGATCCCAAAGCGCAGGGGAAGGGGAGGGATAGTGTGGGCTCCGCTGCCATGAGTCGCTTGGCCCGCTGGCCTGAGAGCCTGACGAGAGCGAGGCCTGCGTGCCTGCTTGCTTGCTTGCTTGCTTGCTCGTCAACGACCACGACGACGACCCGCCGCGCTGGACCAGAAGAGTGGACACGGCATTGGGCGAGGTTGGTGCCCGCGCACACCCCGCGGCGGTCCCGCCGTCGTGCGGAACTTATACCACGGGTTCCGACAGGGGCGAGCGTGCACAACCCGGCGTCGTCGTCGTCGTCGTAGTCGTCGATGGTAGGTTGTTTGCCCTGGCCCCCTCGATCTAGAACCCCCGTGCCCCCGTGTGGTGCGCAAAATCCGCACACACACCGCTTGGCGGCGTTGACGGAGCCTGAGGCGTGTATGGCGGCGGTGGCATCGTTGTCGACGGCTATAATGAGAGAACCCGTCCAAAGGGGGCACAGCGGCATTTGGGGTGGGGGGTTTTGTGGATGGACGTGTGTAGGCACAGGTACTGCAGTCTCGAGTCTGGACTCTAGGCTTTGCTGGACCCGTCCCGCTCATTCTTCTCGTGAACCTTTTCATCGTCGGGGATTAAGAGGCGTCAGTCACAAACGATGGCGCGCTTTTGATGGATACGGTCCTGCATAGTGACCACTGTTGTCCAATTTGGAGACAGATTAGACGGGGGGGGGGGGGGGGGGGGGGGGGGGCAACAACTTGATGAAGGACCCGGCACTCCTGCTTCCTCCCAGCCGACGACGACAGGCGCGCATGGAAAATGAGAGAGCATAATGAAGAGGAATGTCGCAGCGCGCAGACAGTCTGCCGGGGTGCAGTGTGATTGGTGTTGGTTGAATGATGAGCGACGACGGGGCAACAAAGGGTCTTTCCCAAGACGATAACCTCTGCCCCAGCTAGCTACCTACCTACATGTCCTGCTGTCGGCGGTTCCGTCTCGTGACATGTAGCTGCGCGTTTCCAAACTTTAAATCAGAGACTTCGTCTCTCGGCTTGGGTCCAAAGAGCGCCCTGTTGTGGCGTGCCATTTATGCGGTGCTGTGCTCTCCTCTGTAGGTATCCCGAACGTTGCCCCTCGTCCGTCCTGTGTTGCAAGAATCCAGCGGTAAGCCAACCCGGCGTCTAGGGACATAGTCACCCCCTCTTCTCTCCCGAGTTCCAACAAACTTTTTGTCGGAGTTGCACGACATTTTGTGAAATGCGAGCCCGGGCTCGGCCGTGGGTGTGTGGGCGACGGAGAGCAACAGCAAAGCGAGACTACACCGATGCTGATTTTTGTTTTTTATTTCATCTTTTGGGTCATTGCGCTGCTAGATGGTTCTATGAGCCCAAATCCGGGGGCACTACCTAAAGGCGTGCTCGCGCGGCGAATGGTGACAGGTGCCAGGCTTATGTAACAGTGGTTGGAGGGCGTGCGCGCGGGAGCAGACGGACTCGCCCAGCAGCAAGCACAAGCACAAGCAGTAGCCAAAAGCCAAAACTGCGGCGGTGTCGGAAAGGGGTGGCCAGCGAGTCTAAGGCAGCGTGTCTGGACAACAGGACACGTCCCGTTGGACGGACAAGGCGGTCAAGCGCGCAGCTTGTGAATTGGTCGGTAGGGCATCAATCAACAGAAAAAAAAAAAAAAAAAAGGTCAATGGTGAGTAACGGATCCTGCGTACCGGAGCCACGGCCAGCTGGTCAAAGCCAGAGACTAAAACTGTAACTAAAAGTATCCCGCCGCTTTGGGAGCGCGGCTCGATTGGCAGCCTCTCATCGTGATTGACTAGCGCTCCCGTGACGCATCAAGGAGAGATAAGACTGGAGAAAAAAAAAATTTAAAAAAAAAAAATTAAAAAATTTGGTAGTCCCTCAAGGTGCATGTAAGCGCAAATTGCACTCGTCACTTTTGCCCACCCTATTCTGCTCTGCGCTCCGGAATTCGGCGCTGAAAGTTTGACCCTGGAAGCCGGATCTATCCGACCATGTTCCTTGCTGGAGAGCAACGACAAATGGGCGACATCGGAGCGTAGGGATTGGCGTTGTAGAGTTGCTGTACATGGCTGGAAAATTTGCGCGGCATCAATAAGACGGCTGGCGCACTGTGTTGAGAGAATGCCCGTCCGTGAGCACGATGACGTGGGCCGCCGTCGCAGGCGTGTGGGCAGTCGAGGCTTGGAGAGGGGAGAGCTGCTGCACGATGTGTAGCTCCCTGCTCAGCACATGTCCAGAGCGGATAGCAGGCCAGCTTCAAGGACGTGGGTCCGGCGGATACAAGTGGGTGTGCACTGGGGATACTATTGTTTTGGGCCATGGATATGATGTCGTCGAGCGACAGCTCATCATCAGCAATTGGCGGTCCAGACTACTGCGCGGACACGGAGGTAGGAGGTGCTTTGTGTGGAGAGCAGCAATGTGGCTTGACTAAGAGAATTGCTGTATTTAGCAAAGGCACTCGGCGACACAAGGGCGGCTTTTTGCCAGCTGAGCGACAAGGAAGAGGCGGAGGTTGCTCCTGCTGATGCCCAGTAAGCAGACGGTGCCTGTTTGCGTTGTGTTGTTGATGTTGCTGGAGACATGGCGGGATCGACTAGCGGGGTGGTTTTTTTTTTTTTTTTTGGACCGTAACTGGGCGTCAGTGGCTACACGTATGATCTGTGAGGTGAAGAATTCGGAATGATGAAACGAGCACAGATGGCCGGTGGTGTGAGTGACCTCGACGCGACCTCTTGCCTGTGGACGCGTGGTCGGGAGCATCAGGGTTACATGTAGGTTGGAGGAGAGGCCCGCGACGGGCCGCTGCCCTGGGCTGGGCTGGGCTGGGCTGCCTTCTGAGTGGCTCGGTTTCGTCGCGCTCGATTGCTCGATTGCTCGATGAAAGATGCAAATTACCATGGGACTGACTGTTCACACAAAAGTCACCAGACTGTGTCTGCCGTGGCCCAATCGCTCGTTCCCCGTGCCCGCCTCCTGACGAGATCCAGTTGATGATGTGCTGCCCGACTTGAGGACGCCTAGCCTACATAGCACTGCAAGTGCCGTCATTCTTACATCCAACCAAGGGCGAGCATGGTGCGCCTCCACTTCCAGCAGCGACAGCGACCCCAAGGTCGCGGGAAATGTGCCCGACCCTTGTCCTGGTGTCTCGGCGAGGGCGGCCAATCGCTTGCTGCCCGCTCCGCACGCCACAGTCGACATTGCTGCACGCCATTTGGTAGTGGTGGCGAATATACATCTGTCTCGATGAGGGGGGGGGGACGGAGGTCCAGGGACAAGCGGCCGTGGCTGTGGGCTTGGGGTAGGGAGGGGAGGGCACTAGACAAATTGCAAATTGCAAATCGCTCGCCGCGTGCGCGTGACGGGGCCGTCTCAGCGCAAGGCTCGTCACCTGCGACGGTGCGATGCGCAAGGAACGTGTGGGGGACTTCACCGCTCGCCCACGCTGCACTTGGGAAGTCTGGACATCTCTGACTCTTTGTGCATCATATTCCCTCGTCATCGATGCTTTTTGTGCTTGCCAACCGACGGGAACTCGTCGTCGGTGCCGTCAGGGACAACCCCACCCAGCGTCACACTGTCCTTCACGCCACCGTCATGTCCATGTGCGGAGAGGGGGCTTCCATGTCTCAAAACCACCGATGCATTGTCGACCAAGGCGTTGCTTTTTTGATCAAAATTTTTGATTTGCTTTGGGAGGCTTGTTGCCCCTTTGTTTGCGCCTACATACACTCGAAAGTGTATAGCGCTCCACAGCCCCCATGGCTCTAACCTGGAAACATGAACTGATGGGAGAGACCACCACCACCATGATGGAACAACAAAAGACTGCACGTGAACTCCTGACCATTTGTGACAAAGCAGTCCCCAGCCCTGCCGTAGCAATGCATCCCAAGCACCTGTCCCAAACCGTCGTGATACCCACACCGCGCTAATCCCAGAGTAACCCACCATGAAGCCAAACAATACAGCAGAGGGAACATCTCTCACCGCCCCTCCACCCCTGGCATCAACCACAAATGAGAAGAGAGAAGAGTCATGTCAAAGGTCAAAAGGTAGAAAAGGATGTAACTTTTTTTGTGCGACGAACACACTGCAAGCCTCTCGTGTCGAAGAAAAACAACTCCTATAGCTGTGTTGGAAAGTTGACTCCTTTTCTTGCCCAAACTTTTTTTGAACTGTGTGCATGCACCGTGAAGCAATGCTTGAAGGGTGAGGAAGCCGACAACAGTGAGTCGATGGGCCATTAGAGAGCAGCAAATGCAGGGCATAAAGATGAGGCTGCGAGGGGTGTGTCCTCGAAAAAAGGCAAGCCGTAGAAGGTTCGAAGCAGAGGCGAAACATGCCAGAAGGTGTCCAGCAGCGCGAAGTCGTCGAGGGTTTCAAACAAGAGGCGTGACGTAGGGCTTGGCTGCAGGAGGATCGGGAGGTGTTCGAAACGACGGGCTTAGGCCGACTGTTTCCGTCTTCGGATGTCGCGCACCTGGTCGAAGGCGTGGGCATAACTTCGAAGCTCGTTGGCGGCTTGCGCAGACAAGCCTTGGGTGGCCGGGTAGGCCATGGAGGTCAAGGAGGATTGCGAAGACGAGGGCGTGAGGACGCGGTTGGGCTCGCCAAGAGTCGAGGTTGACGATGACGATGATGATGATGATGATGATGTCGAGTGCGAAGAGGCGTGGGAGAAGTAAGATTGCTGTCTCGGCGAGGCAGAGCTTGGACTGGCTGGTGTCGAGTTCCTTCCGGTTGTGGTCTTCAAGTTCAAGGGCGAAGAGAGGTAAAAGCCCGTTGGAGTGCCGCCGGTTGATGAAGCGTAAGAGGAGGGGGCCGAGGTGTTTGTGGTGAAGTCGGTAGCCTTATCGAGGTCAGCGAGACGGCAGGCCTGGGAGCAGTAGGCGCCGGTCTCGATCTGCCTGTCGCAGGTGAGGCAAAAGTCGTGGGACCACTCGGCGGCCATTGTAAAAATATATGTTGTGGTGTTGTTGGAGTGTAGCAGGCGGGAGCAGGAGGGAATATATCGGGTCGGCAGCAGGATGAGTCAAAGGCGGGTGGAGATGATGTGCTCAGGCAGGCAATGTTGTAGGTCGGAGCGCAATGAAGGAGTAAAATTGGCTCATGGATAGGTGCGGGTGTAGCTTGAGGCTAAGATGGGGGGAGATGGGCGAGGGGAGTGGGCTCTCTTGTATGAAGATGGTGGCTTTGGTCGAGTCGGGCGGAGTCCAATCAGGGCGGGCGAGGGCGGGCGTGCGCTGCAGGTGTACAGTGCTGTGAGCCCATTCGGGCAGAAGACAGAAGCAAGCACCCAGGGTCTGCGCAGGCCGGATTAACTTGCATAAAGGGCGAGCTGGAGGATGCGTGGATGGATGGATGGATGGATGGGGTGGGTGGATGGAAGGATGGATGGATGGATGGATGGATGGATGCAGCGCACGCCGGGGGCAGGGCAGGGCAGGGCAGGGCAGGGCAGAGCAGGGCAGAGCAGGGTGGAGCAGGGCAAGGTAGAGCAGAGTCCACCTCACAGGGGCAGGGGGTCACCCTGACCTCCCTCGACCACCATGACCATCACCATCACCATCACCATGACCATGACACTGACACTGACACTGACACTGACCACCCACAACCAGGACGACCCTGCCCCGATCTGCCGCCGCCGGACGGCAAACACTTTTTTTTTTTTTTTTTTTTTTTTCTTTTCTTTTCCTTTTTTCCTTCGTTGCGCGAGCAGCGCCAGAATATTCCCGTCGTTCGTTTCATGACTGCCCGACGGACAACACGACTCGCTTCTCTTGAAGTCCTCAACTTCCTCTCCGTCTCTCAGGCCAGCTCACGCCAGCCATACATACGGTACCTCGTTCAAAATTCCATCGCGTTATTACTCTCTGCCTGCATTAGTGATGTCCCCCAATCCTTGGTGCCCGCCGTCAAATATCACGCCGCAAGCCGCCAAGCCTCCTTGAGAATCCTCTCACTTGACACCAGCCCAGTCACACGGCATGAACCTCCACCACCACGACAACACCCATCCCCAACTCAGCCCTGCCCCGATTCCGAATGTCAGGAATTCAACAGGTCATCCACTGCCATCTGGAATGAGAGTCGTCGTCGTAGCCACTGTGAGCTTATCTCCAGCCTCGGTGCGCCCCCTCGCTCATCTCGCAACCATCCCACTCTTCGCCCCAAACCTCCCAACGTCAAGGCACCGCGTGCATTTGTCACGCTGGGCCGTATTATTATTATCATTATTATTATTATTGTGCAAAATCACTCATTCATTAACGCCTCTGTCGCATTGCGCCTCCAAGGCAGCCGCATTAGCCCAGTCACCTCTCACAGTCTCCACACATGTAGGTATTTTGGTCGGCCAAAATTCTATTGGAGCACGTGCATCAATCTTGGTCGGGCACGCATCAACACCTCGAGCAGCAGCCAGCCAGCCAGCCAGCCAGCCACTCTGGTTGACTCGCATATGTACGGCCTTCGGATGCCTATCCAACAGGGTGCCACGCTTAGCCGCCCTCTCGTCCGTGAGCGTCGCCACCATCCACCCAGCAGGGGGCTCCGTCTTCTGCTCGTCTCTGGCTGCTTCATATTCCTCTCACTCTCTCGCTCTGTTGTTGGTGGCTGAGCCAACAAGCCTGCCTGGTCATTTTGTCGTACGCCAGCCTCGCTTCGTTGATGATGGCCCATGCCGCATTCTGCAGTTTGCAGCGAGTGCGAGCCTGCAGCATCGAGAGCCATTTTACTTGGCAATTGAACGAGCGACGCCGTTTCATAGTCGCCGATTTTCTTTGCGCTCCTCCATGGATGTATGTATGCCTCTGCCCTTGGCGGACCTACGCCACCACGAGGCTCTGTCGACACTGTCTCAGCGGCTGCAGCATGGCTAGGGAAAAGAAAACATGCCCATCCATCTCATCGCCGCGCTTGCAAGATCCTGCACGTCTTCAGCACCCGCTTTGGCCTGTGTCCATAGGCAACAAAGATCGTCGTCTTGGACCATCACTGCCCCCCTGCGCCAAGTGCCGTCGGCGTCAGTTGCTGTAGTCCAATTTCTTTCAAAGGATGGATGCCATCATTCCCAAGAATCGTGCTCATGGTCACTTCTTGGTACACGTGGTTTGCCGCATATGTGCGTATGAGAAACCAATATGCTTTGCGCCTTAGCCGCAACATTGCTTCTCAACCCGCACTGGCCTTTTCACGGCCCTCTGACTCTGTACAACCTCAGCACCATGCATCCGCAACCCGTGCTCGACCGATGGTGACGCTCGCCGGAACGCACGGAACAACAAGAGTCCGTCCTCTTCTTCCGCTTGCCTGCTTGCCTGCTGCAGTCTTGCTCATTTTCTGGCATTGTCCGTCCCCGTCACCGTACGACGTTGGGGAGCATTCTGCGTTATCTCTGGGATGCTTTGTCCAGCATCAGATGCCGTGTTACCCCAGAAAACATGCTTTGATGCATCGAGCGCGTGCGATGGACATGCTCCTTCTTCACACCTTTCCAGACGCACGTATGTGCTTCAAGTTTGGTCGCTTACTCGCAAATGTACCCTTCGTCCAGCTCTGCGTTCCTGACCCATTCAGAATATCCCTGCAGCTATTCCATTCCGCTTTCGTGTCTCTGCATCGCTCTGATGCTTGAAGCAAACCGTTGAGCCGATGGCACGCATAATGGCAGCGAGGAGCGTCGTGCAAGCGGACAATTACAGCAATACCATTGTGTCATTGGCAGTGCAACAATCATGCCTCTCCACTTTACTTATCTTCTATTTTCCACATCAATACGCCACGCCAGGGACGCTGAAACCGATTTGGCAAGGGTGAGTGTGGGGTGCAGCCAGCATTCGCCGTGGACAATCATAGCACCAAGGCCAACAGCCCTTCTTCCGTGGCACAGCAGCGATCACGATGCAGCGCATCCACCCTCTGCGACCTCGGACTCGAATGGCGTAAGAGCAGCAAACAAACTTCGCCTCAGGCTCAGGTCGTCCGTCCAACCAGCTGATCCAGCCCGCCAGCTTGGGAAGACAGCAAGGTAGCTTGCTGGCTAGCTACGCGAAATGGCCTGTTGCTGATTACGGGGCTTCTCTGCTGGCGCGTCGCCCGAAGTGCATTCTCGCACGCAGCCACCGTCAGGCCACGCGTCTGCAGTTTCGGACGGCTACATGGGCGATCAGTGTGCGGGTATTGAAAAGGTGGCATGAACGAAAGAGCAGAGAGGAGGGAAGTCAAAGATCGGCAGACGCCCCGGCCCCGCATGCGCTGCGGGCCGCGGCCGCTCTCTTGCTTCTTCCACGACGGTCTGTTTGGTCTGGCTCCTCCTCTCGCCGTCTAGTGGTTGCCAACCCCTACTCGACTTACGCTTCTTTCCTTGAGTGTGTTTTGATAAGACAGGTTTCTTCTATTTTGTCAATATGATTTCCCAACTCCTGCTATGACGACGGAGCCTCCTACTCCGCGCCTTCGCTTTGTCGCCCGCCTAGTCGATGCTTCTCCACCTGATCATCAAAACCTTTATCAAGAGCCACTCTCGGCCGGCCCCGTCTCCGCGCTATGGGCTGGAGGTTGGGTTTTGTCTTGACACAAGCGCCCATCACCATTACTCGCGGTACGCCCTTATCGCAGCAAACATTTTTCACAGCCGCTGTGCCCGACAGACTGTCCCATGGACCACCGCGGTGACCTCTCTTGCCGTCAAGGCCTCCTCAGAAATCAGCGGCCGAGAACAGCCTACGACAGGCACAACACAAACGCTGCCAGGAGTACCGACTGCCGAGTGGGTGTGGCAAGGCCTGCACGCCGAGCACCAGTCCGTTTGGTCGAGCAAGTGGAGAAGATTCTGTCGCTAACAAGATGTGCGCCGCCTGTTGGCTTACGGCAGTAGTTGGCCGTCTGGGCTTGGCTCTGTGGCTTTTCTACGAGCATAGGCACACCACAGAGCTCATAAGTGGCGAACCAAAACACTCTTCCGCCACTGATCTAGGCAATGGCAAAAG
Organism: Phyllosticta citriasiana; assembly: GCF_038021145.1. NCBI lineage: Eukaryota > Fungi > Ascomycota > Dothideomycetes > Botryosphaeriales > Phyllostictaceae > Phyllosticta > Phyllosticta citriasiana. Next base: position 183,439 of record NW_027117279.1, on the reverse strand, counting down.
CACATATGACAGGTCAATTTCGCGTAGCGGCGCTATCAGCACCGTACCTTCACGAACGGGAGGGGCTCATGCACGTTCTACGGCCTCGAGCTGATGGATGCTCAACACATCCGCCTTTGCTCCCTGGACCAACGTCTCTCATCACGCCGACCTCGCAGGGTGCGCCCAAACATGATGGCGCCGAGGTCAATGGCTCTTTGGCTGATGACATGCTCTTTTCGCCCCAATCCACGTGGACTAATTGACAGACTGGTCGATACATCGCATTGTGGCCTTGCAGGTTCTCCGGCACTGGCCGCTGAAGCAAAATTGATTGCGGCAGCAGAAGCTCCGAAGACTTGAAAGAGTCTGGCCTGGCCTTCGGAATTCGACGAGAGGGACCACGCGTCCAACCAACAGGCAAAATGGTCTGCTAGCCATTTATTGCCCTGGTCGCTCCCAGGTCGTCGTGCTTACGCCTAGCCCTTCACCTGCGTCAGTCTCCAGGGGCTCGTGCGCATTTCGGCTAATCGACCGTGATACACATTGCTTTCTTGCCGCGGGGTCGAAATGTCCATCATTATGATTGACATGCACTGCTTTGTATTGCCACCAGCAAGTTTGCCGAACATTGCTTTATTGGAACTAGGCAATCGGACATATAGGTATCTACTGTCATACTAATCAACATGAAAATCAGCCAGTTCCGATTGTCTGTGCGGATCATTCAGACGATCAAGCTGATCGCCAACTGTGGCGCAAGGGTCTAAGGAATGCCATTGTAGCAGTGTCCGCATACTCTGCGATTGACACGACTAGTAGGAATCATGATGTCTTCACCTCAGCTTTCTGGCGCCGGTTGGAAGGCCATTGAACGACACGTCTCTTGCACGAAAAGTCTATCGGGTCACACTGGCCAGAGCGAGGGAGGCGTGGAGGAGGAATGGAAGTTGAGCAGCTGACGGCTGTACGACGGCCTGTGAATTCTGTGGAATATCAATCGCCGCCAAGCATCATCAGTCGCCCTGAATCCAACTCGAGCAGTAAGCGGCCAAGATTCAGAAAGCACCCGCGTTTTGATTCGTCTCGTTTCTAAAATCGACGAAAGAGACATTGGATTGCTCGGGAGCCGTTACGTCATGGTTGACTGGTCAGGTTGCGCAGCTTTCTACGACGGCTGTTCCCGAGCCTCAAATGCTGTGGTTCCCACCAGCCCTCTCGCCGCTGTGCTAACTGGACATGGAGCAAAAAAACGTCGACACACTTAACAGTCCGAATCGCGGGGTTCCCTTTTTCGCCCTCCATCCAAAGGATCGGTCGACCAACGCACCTGTCCGCTGTCGAACTCGCATCAGACAGATGTCATGATCGGCCGCGCGCAACGCTATATGTCACTCAGATACTGCGAGACGTCCTCGCCCATGACCACATGCCAATCGCCTTAGGTGTCTTGGCCCCGTCCATGCAATACCATTGTACAGGAGGCATAGGACATTCGTCCCGACAAACATGATTCCGACAAAACGCAGGAACGATCAGCGACGAGGTGTGCGATGGCTGGCCTTGATGTCTTCTTGTCGTTCGTCGTGTGCAGGCACGCAAGAGACAACACGGTGGCGTTGACTGACTGCGTCCACCACCTTGATGTCCCAAGCACCAGCCCTACCTTAGCTCACTGCACAACACTGGGCCAGCTCGCTCCCGGTTCGGCCTTACGAGACGGGCATGGAAAAACAAAAAACACGAAAAAAAGGGTAAAAAAAAAAAAAAAAGGAGGAAATCAAAAAGTCATGGCGATGTTGTCTCTCCATGAACGTCATGGGAAACGCGGATAATGCGGCAATTCAGATTTATTCGATACCCTCCATTCCCCTCACTAACAGCTCTCCGCAGCTCTGAACTGTACGTACACCGCGCACTGCCGCGGCAGCGGCTGCCGCTGGCATCATAGCGTACAATTCGCACGTCACGCATCACACAATCTCTCATCAAAGCCTGCCATCCCGCACAACAGAAAACAATAACAATGAGCTAGCAGCCAACTCAGCGCGCCGCAGCACTCCGGCCAACCCGCCAAGTCACAAAGAGGGAGCGCGTGCGCAATTGCGCCAGCGAGCACGTAACTTCCTAACAGGTATGAGGACGACGACGAGGAACTTGTTAGGTAAGAGGAAAAAGGTGCTCGCTCGCTCCTTTGCTTTCCAAGAAACCACGGTAGCCCCGATGACTCCCCGTCTTCACCAGTGTTTCTTTCTTGTCCGTCTATGTACAGTACACAGGCACTTCGTGTTCATTTCCTGCAGTTCGATCCTGCTTGTCATTATTACCTTACTTACCATGATGCCACCTCCACTCATCCTACGTTGGCTGGAAGGAGGAAGGCAGCTTCCTCCTTGCTGGTTGCCCGCGTTCCCGCCCGGCTGGCTGGCTGGATGGCTGGATGGCTAACTGGCTCGCACGCTGCTGCTGCTGCTGCCGCCGCCGATTACTAAACCAATCTGGTCTTTGATCCCGCTCTCATCCATCCATCCATCCAAACGCCCAAAACATGCCTTTCCTCTTGCCCTTGTCCTGGCCCTTGGCCGCAGCTGGCTTGCTGGCTGGCTGGCTGGCTGGCTGGCTGCATTGGCATTAGACTTTCTTCCCCTCGCACGCGTACGCACAACAGCTACAGGTAGGCAACCAGTTAAGAGGTCTTAGTTTTGGCTTTTCCCGCCCTTATTTCTGACCATCTCTGATGTTAAATCTACATAAGTGTAAGAGGTTATGCCTTCATAACTGGCGTATTAAGGGAGTCTTAGCTACCTTATTAGCCAGGGCAAACAAGAGGGCCAAAGTTAATATAATCTCCCATCATTCTCCAATTCTGCTCTCGTTTTTTCTTTGAAAGTTGCTGATGCTGGACACCGGCCTCAGAGTAGGACGGGAGTCGAAAGATAGGGTTGAATTGAGTTTTTGGAGCGAAGACGGGGAAAGATGGATGTACTCGTCCGAGGACGTTGGTTGGGGAGGCGCTACCGTCATCAACCACCAGGCTGAGGTGAAGGCTGGATACCTGTGTAGGTACAGTTGGCGATGAGCGACGTCTGGTGAAATAACACATGCAATAGGTGATAGCAGCGGTCTTCTTAGCTCCTTAGCAAAATCCATAAGTTTTTTTTTTTTTTTTTTTTTTTTTCGTAGAGTTCACGCATCTCCTCTCGCGATTCAGCCATGGAATACGCGCCTCAACATCGCTGGCATCTCACCACATCTAGCGATTCCGCGCGCTTCAGGGACACCCAACAAACAGTCAACAATCCTCCATCCCCGCCGTACTTCTATTCTTTTGGCACAGCCCAAAACCATTCGCCCACAGTAACAAGCGAGACTCGACCTCAAACTCCACGCCATGACGTTGGTGGCGGCACTGACGGGCGCGTTTCAGACCAGAGAAGCGCGACGAGGAGGACGCGCAATGGGACGAGCTCTGTGGAACAGTCGGTAGATGAGCTAGGGATTATGGAATGAAAGGGTCGCTGCATGGCGATTGCACAAGAGCGGTACATAGGGTTTGTTTGTTGGTGTTGGGCATGGGGGAGAGGGGGAGAGAGGAAGAGAAAAGTATATATGAGCGCCTAGGCAGTGTGTTGGTTATTGCGTTTGACAGTCGTTCGGGTACAGTAGCCAGCTGAAGGGTTGGGATTAAGAGGTGAAGAAGAGGGTTGCGGAAGGGGTTTTACAGCTGAGGTCGAATTAGGTTCGACGGCAGCTCGCGTGAAATGCCTGCTTCGGAGGCAGACGCAAACAAGGGGGCTGAAAGGAGTAAGTAGGGCAGGGAGGCAGGGGGTCGGTCGTTCTTTGCTACCTTCATGGCTTGCGGCCTTAGTAACGCGCAGGTCAGCAATATTCCGCGATATGTCTGAGTCTGAGAGAAGGGAGGATGAGAAAGAGCGTGCGTTCGTTTTGACCGGGAACAATGTCTCCGTAGGACAGGCTTTGGAGAGAGGCCAAGAGGGGAATTATCGAGATGAAGACGGAGTCATGCTGCGCTCTCGCACCTTGCTTGATCATGCAACCTTCAACCCTGATGCCGATTCTGCGGTCCCAAGCAAGCATCAAGCGTGGGTGGCTGGAGCTACCTATTGCCAGCCCACTCGGATTCGTTTGCCGGACGTACTGATGCGTACGAGGAGCTGCGTAGTCCAATCACTGGCGCACTGGTTTTGGGAACAAGTCAACCAGACGAGTCGGTGCTTCATCTCTAGACCAAATAGCCAACTGCGACTGACTGCCGTGGGCCAATGCGGGGCAGAGAGTAAGGAAGGGGTATGCTGCGTAGAGGTTTAGGCTCACGGCGGCGGCCGATCAGTGCTGTACGCAAGAGTTCGTGTCTCAGTGCTTCTCATGGGCCATAAAATCCATGAACAAACCATGCCTGATTTTGCGAGCACATTCCTCATATTGCGCAATGATTTGTTAAGGTTGGATGCTTTGTTTCAGATTGGTGGTCTGTTTTTGCTCGATGCACTTTTTATTCTTGGGTCGTTGGCTGCTTCATTGTGCCATGATTTTGGACGCGCAATCTAATGCATCGTTGGTTCATCAGGGTTCTATCTTGTTACTTTGTTCTTAGTCTGAGCTTCCCTTGTACCTTTATCTACAAAGTGCCATTCGCCACGACGCTCTGATCTTCGGGGCGGTCCGGGAGCGGTTCAATCGCGGTTGGCGGTAGGGATTCTTTCCCAACATTCGCGAGGTGGTTGGTGGTTTCGGCAGGGGCCGAGTAAGTGGCTTTGGGTAGAGCTGGTCCCTTGGAATGGAAACTTGACAATTTTTTTTTAGAGCCGGCAAGCAATTTTCAACCATCTCATGGGATGTCTCTCAAATTTTTTTTTTTCCCCTCTCATGTTGATGCGCCTTTTTGTAGCTCAATCAGCTCCCGCTGGCTTCGCGATAGAAGGAGATGCCCTTCCCAGCCCCAGCAACAGCAAATTTTTCTGATCCTTGGGTTTTGGGCAACCATTTGACGGTCCAGAGTGCCTGGTCGGATTCTGAATGTGTGGCGACGCACGTACGCGTGTCGATGGACCATATTTTGGCTTTGCCATCGAACGAACTAGAAATGGCGGGGCAAGAGTCAGCTGAGAGTCGAGAAGACGAGGATAAAAAGACGATAAACACATCAGGGTATCAAAACCAGAGGTCTCTTCGTTAGTGTATATGGTACGTACCCGCTCAACAGATACTCGCCCGTTGCACTCCAATCCAAGCTCATAACCCAAGCTACGTGGCCTAAGAGAATGGCAATCTGTTCGCCAGAGGAGACGTCGTAAATGGCAATTGTTCTAGCATCTCCGCCAGCAGCCAGCAACTTGCAACCTGGCGAAAAGGCCAATGTCCGGATAGGCTTGATTAGTCCAGGCAAGGAGTGTAACAATCTTCCGGTGTCGTTATTGAAGATGTATACGCTTCCATTTTCGTGACCAGATGCTGTGAAGCGACCGTCGAGGCTCTGAATTTGTTTGTCAGGTTTTCAAAGCAACTCGTAACGAACAATGAGAGAAGGGCTTTGAGAGGTTGGGCACAGGACATACCAGATGAACGCTCAAGCCGAAGCTACCCTTCGTTTCGTACTCCCGTATTTTCTCCTTGGACGAAGTTTCCCATACGTTGATTCGGCCATCGTGAGTGGTACTCGCCAGATATCTGCCATCTTCGCTAAGGGAAATAGCCCAGACTTCGCCAGCCTTGCTGCCGTCCGTTATTACACCCTCCTCTTGCCAGGTTTCGTCCTCAGCGGCGCCCCACAGCTTGATCTCGCCTCCGAAACCGGCACTGGCAGCCTTTGAGCCATTTGCTGATGTTACGAGGTGATGGCATCCAAGCTTGTGCGCATCTTTCAGGATTTGTGTGAGTGGGAATTCGGGGGTCGAAGTAGAGAAAACGCGGATGCTTGACGAGCCCGACGCGGAGAGAAGGCTGGACTTGGTTGGCGCGATGGCGAAGATGTCGGTTGGGTGGGCTGGATGGGTGTCAGAATCTCTTAATCGTAGACGTAGGCAGCGTGGAGCAACTACCGTCTTCAATGGTGTGGAGGGTAAGGTATTGTTTCGACTGCGCAAAGGTTAGACTCCAAGCCTTGCAGGGCGCTTAAGGGATTCTGATGTCGCCTCACCATTTTCAATAACAGTCCGCACTTTGGACGTTATTAGGGTGTCACAGAGGCGGTGCGGCAATTGGTGTGTTAGTGGGTGGTTGTGTGAGATCGCGGTATGCGGGTGGACGCGCTTGAGGCATAACGATGTCATAGCGGGGAGGAAACTAGCTGCACATCAATTGCAGTGCACAGACTGCTTGTTTGACATGCTCCCGCAGTTCGGACCCCTCTGATTGCTCAAGCAGCTCAAGTCACAATTAATAGAGACATCAGGTTGTTTAAAACTATTTTTGATTGAGATTTCATTGCTTTTCAAGAGGTGGTTTCTTTTGCACCTCTCAGTATTTATACAGATCCACAGAGGTATCCCAAAAACAGTCATGATGCCGTGAGCGCCTTCAATGCCTTGGTCCCTAGAAATTTATGCACATCGGAAGATATCATCCTCCAGACTCCTTGTAATCTGCCTCCAGCGTCCACGATTATGCGCTCTTCTTCTTGAGCCACTTTTGAATTGCTATCAACGGATCAGCTGTATTTCCTTGTGTACAGGTAGTCCAAACAAACATTTCACACAGTAGGGGCAGAGGATATGTGCCCTCTTAGGCCTGCCGCACCCAGGGCAGCTGACAATCTCGGTGACGTCCTTCAGACCCTTGTTGGCATATTGTCTTATGCGCTTCTTCATGTGTGACGTCTTCTTCTTGGGAACGGCGCGCAGAATGGATTCCCAAATGTCCGAAAGCACGCCAGAGATGGAGGTTATGGCTGCGACTGCTGGAGCAGGTAGGCGGAGAGAAGCTGGCATGAGCGGCCGCTGGGTGCGACGGAGGACCGGCGAAAGCATGGCGAGCGGGGCGCCCAGTCTGGAGACGAGCGAGGCCATTGAGGTGGCGCTGAGCGAGTGGAGGGCGGCCATGAGTGCGCCAGAGAGGTGGTGAAGTTGGCAATGGACTTTTGACGTGGTGTTGGATTGAGGATTGAAGCAGGTCGGAAAATGGCACCTTCCCCGTGCGGGACTGGCGGCTCCGCGCATCCCTACCGCCCGAGCGACCGCGACCGACCGCCCCCTTTCCCATTCTCCATCTCGCCCACGCTATCCTCCACGTCCCTGACCAGCGCCTCTATCCTGTTCTCACTCTACACGGTCCTCTCGACCCCCCAATTCCTCTCGATCTCTCTGCGTCGCTCGTTACACTCCTCTTTTTCGCCTTCTCTGCGCCCTCTCCCGGACGCTTCACCTCGTCAACATGGCTGCCGCTCCTGCTACCGCTCAGGCCGCCACCGTCTTCCCCAAGAGCCATGTCGGTTTCGACAGCATCACCCAGCAGATTGAGAAGAAGCTGTTGAAGCGTGGCTTTCAGTTCAACGTCATCTGCGTTGGTACGTTGCAATCCCTCTCGACCAGCCACCATGCGACACGGCGCATCGGCAGCTTCCGGGCCGCACAGCTCGCCAACGTCGATGACCCGACGCGACTAACAGCAGATGACTGTAGGACAAACTGGTCTTGGAAAGTCGACCCTGATCAACACCATTTTTGCGTCCCATCTCATGGACAGCAAGGGTCGTATGAGCCCCGAGGAGCCTATCCGCAGCACCACTGAGATCCAAAGCGTCTCCCACGTTATCGAAGAAAACGGCGTTCGTCTGCGCCTCAACATTGTCGACACTCCTGGCTACGGCGACCTGATCAATAACGACCGCTGCTGGGACCCCATTGTCAAGTACATCAAGGACCAGCACTCTGCCTACCTGCGCAAGGAATTAACCGCGCAGCGTGAGGGCTACCTCCAGGACACCAGGATCCACTGCTGCCTCTTCTTCATCCAGCCTTCCGGTCACGGGCTTAAGCCTATTGACATTGTTGTCCTGAAGAAGCTCAGCGAGTACGTCAATGTTGTGCCCGTCATCGCCAAGAGCGATTCCTTGACTCTGGAGGAGCGCGCCGAGTTCAAGGCCAGGATCAAGGAGGAGTTCGCATTCCACAATCTGCGGATGTACCCTTACGACAACGTGGAGCACGACCCCGATGAGGTTACTCTTAATGCTAGAATCAAGGTAAGACAAGCCGACCGGTTTTTTGTTCCTGCAAGATTAACAGCGTGCAGGAGCAAATCCCGTTCGCCGTCGTTGGTTCTGAGAAGAACATTGTTGTTGGAGGTCAGCAAGTCCGCGGCCGCCAGAACCGCTGGGGAGTCATCAATGGTGCGTGGGCAAGATTACCGCAAATTCACAGAGATGCTAAAACAGGAACAGTCGAGGACGAGACCCACTGCGAATTCGTCGCACTACGCAATTTCCTTACTCGCACCCACCTCCAAGACTTGATCGAGACGACCTCCTTCATCCACTACGAATCCTTCCGCGCAAAGCAACTGCTGGCTCTCAGGGAGGGTGGTGGCTACAGCGGCGGCTCGAGGCCCATCTCTCCCTCTGCAGACCGCGAGCTGAGCAGGAGTTCGCAGAGGATGACGATGAACGGCTACTAGAGCATGTTTGCCAAGCCCACGTTGGAATCCGCCGCCGACCCGGAGTAAAGGATACGAGGGTCGGCTCTGGATTCCTCGTTGGGAGATGGGAAAGCTAGAAGAGCATAATTGATACCAAACACGCAGGCCAGCTGGGCCGCTTTTGCTTTTTGATTGTTTCCATTTGAAGCATCGGGGTGCACTTTGGGGGGATGGGAGGTGGTAATTCTCCGTTGTCGAGCATCACTTGACCTTTTTCCTTTACTTTCTTCTTTTCTATTTGCAGCGGTTTTGAGGTTTTCTCTACACTTTACTAGTAGTATTGTCCTGTTCTCTTTCAACGCAGTGGAGCCAATCTTGTTGTAAAAAAGCAGCTGGGGCGTTTTTTTTTTTTTTTTTTTTTTTCAGCTGTGGGTACGTAGTAATCGTCTTGAAAGTTGAAGTGCATGATTGGCGTGCGTTTTTGATATACTACTTTTTTAAAGGACTCGGGTCGGGTCCGTCTAATGCAGCGTACACGATGCTTTCCACAACGTCATGCTCTACGACCAAACCACCTGGCAACCTCAAGCCAGGCCTCTCCTCTCTCATGCCTCTTTCTGCGGCTCCGCGTCGCCACCGACAATCCAGTCCCTAACCTCCTTGTACGCCGTCTCCACATCATCGTTGACAACAATCTTATCATGAATGCCCGACGTCCTGGCAAACTCCATCTCAACCTCGGCCTGCTTCAGCCTCTGCAGCAGCGTCTCCTCCTTCTCCGTACCCCTGCCCCTCAGGCGCCGCTCCAGCTCATCCAAGCTGGGCGGGCTCAGGAAGAGGAAGCGCGGGCGGCTGGACAGCGCCGGGCTGTTGGCCACCTGCTTGACGCCCTCCATCTCGATGTCCAGGATGCACACGCGGTCCTGGCGCGCCACGTCCTCGACCGCGCCCGTCGTCGTGCCGTACAGGTTGGAGCCGTAGGTGGCGTGCTCGATGAAGGCGTTGGCTGCGATTAGCGATTCGAATGTTGCGCGGTCGACGTAGTGGTAGTCGCGGCCGGGGACTTCGCCCGGGCGTACGCTGCGCGTCGTGTCTGGTTGGGGGGGGGAAGACGCGGTGTTAGTGTGTGGTTGATTAACTAGATGGACAGAGCCATGCAGTCACGAAAGGTTTGTTGATGTGAGGGAGAGAGCCTATGTGCGCATAAAATGGAGGGGGGGAAAGAGGGGAAGAAGGAAAGAAGGCCAAAAACAAAAAAGTTGCGACTCAGAGGTCCTGACTTACGCGACACGCTGAAGCCGAAGCGATCGGGGAACTCTGCAAACAGCTTCCTGAGAATGGTGCTCTTGCCCGAGCCGCTAGGGCCGGAGATGACGATGAGCCGCGAGTCGATCTTGGACTGCTGCTTCTTCTGCTGAGCTGCTGCTGTTTCTGCCATTGTCGTTGCGCTTCTGCTGCTTCTTGTCGCAGTGGGTATACCGGGGATGCTCTTGCTGCTACGGGGTCTGCTTAAGGCTGTCGAGGGAAAGGGGGACCGCGGGGGAGCGTGTGTGCTGCTGGTGTTGAGCGCTACTGCTGCTGCTGCTGCTGCTGCTGCTGCTACGGTCGAGAGCTTGTGCTGCTGCTGGTAGAGGAACCGCGGCGATAGTTTAAGTTGGCGCGAAGCGACGCAGGGTCTTGAAGCGGTGGAGAAGAGGAAGAGGTCGGCGCACGAAGAGGTCGCGAGGGAAGCCCAGCTGGAGAGGGGTCCGCGCATTGACTGGCGGAGGCAATTTGGTGGGAGTGGAGAGGGGAGAGGAGAGGCTTGGGTAGGAGTCAAGTCGACGAGGTCGTGTGTGTGGCCCGAAGTCGTTGTGCGATGCGGGTGCGTTGGTTGGGTCTGTGCAGGGAGGGGTGTTGCTAGTGGGTGTCGGCGACGGGGGACCCCTGATCTTCGCCCAGGCTTTTTTTTTTAATTTTTTTTTTTATTCCCCTTTTTTTATAACTCGGTATTCACATAAGTTGTGAGCATGACCGACCATTTTGGTCCCTCTTGAGAGAATCCGGTATAATGTGGATTCAGTCGGGCTCTACTGTGTCCATTCTATCCATACTGAACTCAAAACTGCCATCACATCTTGACCTGTAGCTATAGTAAAGTCTCATCCCGCCGACCAGATGCTCAAGATAGCACTAGACTTTTCTGAATGTGCTCCATACTGTCAGGTCGGAGTAAAGCACCAATGAATGACGCACACCAGAACTTCCCAATAAAAGAAATACAACAAGCAAGTATCTTCAGGACAGTCTGGCCAGATCCTTCATGAACAAAATCAAGTCTGGGGTTGCCGATGTCAATTGAAGCTGAGATATGTGCTAGAATACAGTCGTTGAGCAATCAAGCTCCACCAAATGATGGAGGAAAACATTGATATACGCCGTTTCTCCTCGAGATCTAAGCAGCATGTTCTCTTTTGGAACGTGCCCGCGTTTCTTCACTTATGCCGCATTTGTCTATATGCATCTTTATCGTGCAGATAAATCATCGCTAGTAGTGGCAGAGGGTGTTGAACAAGAGAAGAGAGCGGAAAAAGCGGCGTGAAGAAAGACTTAAAAGGGTGATGGAAAACCAAAGAAGGGGATTGTCAGGGCAGAACCAAAAGGTGTTCGACAAAACACTACCAAGACGGAAGCGAAGCAAGTATGCAAGCCATCGGGTATCTTGCAACAAACAATCCGGTCGTGACGCAAGCAGCAGAAGGCCATTGAAAACAAAGTGAAGCAAACAGGGTAGCAGGTGTGATTGATTCGGTAAACTCAAAGACGACAACAAGTTGATGGCACGAGAGTATATCTCAATGGAATGGGGATCCAGCGGTAAAGAAACGAAGAAAGGAGATGGCAAGAGAAAAAATTGGAAAAAATTGGAAAAAAAAAAAAAAAAAATCTCCCCCCGCTGATGAAGACTCCGACTTACTCCTCCACTGCTGCTGCTTTGACGACCTATTTGCTCCAATGATGCAAGCAAGCAAGCGAGCAAGCAAGCAGGTGGATCTGTTTATTCCCGAATAGTCCCACCCGGTCAAGATGTGACAACGACGACGACAACGAAGAGCAAGGAACTTTTGGGGTTCGCTGTACTTCCTCAACCTCGACTAAAAACCTTCGCTTTGTACAATTCCCTCACCCATCTACGCGCTTCTCCTTCATTTGTGAAAAGCTGACCCAACACATTGTTGCTCTTCTACCCGCTCGGAAGAAATGAAATACAAGAAAAGGAGGAAGTTCAGCACTTAAAAGTCCTTGGACGCGCCCTTACCGTTACTGTATCCAAGATCCCACGACGGCTTGAGCTGCGACATCAAATCATCTTGCGTCGTCACCATCTCCTTGGGGATGCGACTGACGCGGTACGCGCCGTTGCGCACAGCATGAAGCTTCGCTGCGGACATGCTGCTACCACCGCTGCGAACTGACGCTGTATCACTGCCGCCCATGTCTGGGCCGCGCAAGCGCGGAACGGGCGCAAAGTCGAGTGATGTGAAAGTGCCAGATTTGCGCAGTGCGTGGCTAGAGTCAATGTCAGTCTTGAGTCATGGAGAGGAGCTGGGTATACCTACGGGCTGGGGATGGCGCCAATCTCATCGAACGAGGATGCAAGAGGCGTGAAGGGACGGACGCTAGGCGAGTAAGGACGCTGTTCACCCATGGGGCTCTGGGGACGGCGACCAGCGGCAAGGTCACGCATCGAGGGGGGCGGCGCAAAGTCAATAGGGTTGAAAATATGCGAGTCGTCCTTCAAGGCGGCGGGAGTAGGCAGGGTCGACAGAGGTGCTGGGGGAGGCAGGGGCTTCTTGGGGCCTGGCATGTCGTCGTTGCGGAAACCCATCGAAGTTGCCGAAGCTCCCATGCGCATCGATCCAGGAGTTCCGGGACGACCACCGAAAGAGCTGCCACCAAACGAGCTGCCGCCAATGGAACCGCCTGACGGACCATGGCCGCGGAACCTGGGAGGAGCACGAGGAGGAGGAGTCATGGCACGACGAGTGACGGGTTCTGCGAATGGTGCACCAGCGACGACGAAGTGGCCCTTTTGAGGATCGAAAACGGTGCCTTCCATGTACTCTTGGTCGTAGTCCTCGTGTGCGTCGGCGAAGCGACCCTGGGGTTCCGGCTTGGAATCGTCGAAGTACTCCTTGTAGAAAGACCTAATCCTGTTCGCGCGCTCTTCGGGGTTCTCAGTGCCATCTTCAGGTGCGGGCGGCAGCGGGCGCAGGCTAACAGAGAGTCGGCTGGCCGAGGCTCCAGGGGCTTGGACCATTAAGCTTTGGCGAGGGTTCTTGACGGGAGCAGATTCTTCAACGTTGAAAGTTGGGAGAGCCGGGAGCGCATCGCGAGGCGGCGAAGGGGGCGTCACCTTGAAGGGGTCCTCGTAGTCGCTCGATTTGCTGATGATGCTGTCCGTGTTGTGGACAGTAGCAGTCATGGATTCCAGTCTCAAAGGAGTAGGCTTGCGAGGGGGCGGGACGGGAGGTGGAGACTTGGCCTCGACAGTGTGGTCCTCGGCGATCTGGGGCAGAGATGGTTCCTGGACAGAGGTGCGCTTGGAATCAGTAGGACTGCGGCGCTTCTGGTCGGCACCAAACAGGTCTTCCTGAACGAGGTCCATGGGATCCCTGTCATCAGAGGGAGTCAATGGCGACGGCGGCGGCCTGGTGTGGGTAGGCTCCGGGAACTGAATCTCGGGAATCTTGCTGTCCTCGGGAGACGAAGTGGCAGACCTCATGGGGTAAGTTCTGGACATCCTTTGGGCATTCTTGAGCAGACCCATGCGGTCGGTTCCAACGCTAGACTTGCTGTAGGTTGACATGGCATCCATCTTGACGTCTTCCTTTATGAACGTGACGGGGCGGTAGGGGTCGTAGCCATCAATGGAGCGGGACATGGACTCGAGCGAGTTGCGAGAGCTTTGGAAGCCATTGGGCATCAGGTACGGGCTGTTGTTCATGTCCAGCGAAAGACCTCTTCCTCCCTTGCGGATTTCCTTTTCAGCATCGGCAGTCGACATTTCCGGGCGCTTTGATTTTCCAGACGGCGCGCTAGGGGCATCCAGACCGAAATCGAGGGACTTGTGCTTGTCATTGAGATCCTCCAGAGCCTGCTTCTTCACGTGTCTTCTGTGAAGGAAGACGAGGACGAGGATGGCAATGGCGATGGGGATGCTGGAGACGAATCAGCCATGTTGGTGGGAGGAAACAAATGGGAAACGTACAGAGCGGCAAGGATGATGGCGGTACTGCTGTTGGTAGGCTTTTGGCATGTGTCTGCATCTTGGCTGGTGTGGCAGGAGGAGGAATCGTCCGAGCTGCCACCAGAAGCGCGCCTGGTCAAGTCGATGGCCCTGGCGAAGAGGGACTTGACGGTGGGCAGAGATGCATTTGGAGCAGAAGGAGTTACGGTATTGTCGACAACAGCTTGGGCCGGGTGGATGTCTGCAGCGGCAAGGGCTCTGCGGGCATGGTGGAAGCTCGAGTGAGAGCGATGGTGGACCTGGAGCATGGCGAGGTTGACATGCGACTACAGCTTCATCCAGGATAGACAGACGAAGGAGAGCAAGGATTAAGGATTAAAAGCGTTCAGGTCGTCAATTGAGGCGGTCGTAGGGCGGGCTCGGTGGACGGGATGTGTGTATGTACAACGTGGGCAGGACCAGGACCCCTCGCGAGCAAATTCGACCCTTGCGAAAAGAATGACTTGGGTAAGACCCGGCGATGGGAATGAGTGGAAGAGAGCGAGAGAGCGAGAGCAAGCTGGGGCAGAGGCCGGCAAAGAGTGAAGGGCGGCGCTCAGCAGAAGGGGTGGTGAGGAAGAAGGGCGGCTAGAGGTGCGAGGGAGAGGCGGTTTGGGGGGGGGGGGGGGGGGGGGGGCGGCGCAGGTGATTGGACGCATGGTTGGATTGATTCTGGAAATGCAGACGAGAGCCAGAGCCAGAGCCTGAGCCTGAGCCTTTGTGTGCCTGTGCTCCGTCCATCAGATTTGGGCTTGGGGCGACGACGATGTGTTCTGGCGCATGGTGTTCGGGAGTGAGCAATGCATGGCCGAATGTCTTGTCAGGGGCACGCCCGACCAGCATGCCACATGCATGCAGTTAGCAGCCCCCAGGGGCCTGGCCTGGCTGAGCTGCAAAAAATAAAAAACCATCGGCCCAACTCGAGAATACCTCAATCAACATGGCTCTGAGTATCGAGTGGCCGGCCAGCTCTCAATAATTGCTGCTCTACATTTGCCAGGCCGTACGTACTCAACTCTCTCGCCGGCCGACCCTCTCTCTCTCTATGCGCTCCGCTCCCCCCATTTCTTCAATCTGCGAATCCCCGCCCGACGCCGCAGGGGCCGAGTGCACGTCCACTGTCCAATTTCATTTTGCGCCATCGACCGCCCGGCCACGACTTGGAAGATGGCGGCGCCAATTCTGTCAATTCGCGCCGTGCAACCTCTGCCGCCCGCTGTGCTGCTCTGAAACCTTTGCATTGCATCTCCAGCCTCCATCCACGGCTTTTCACCGGCGCCCTTTACTGCGTTGCTTAGGCCCCCTGTCGCCGACTGCAATTGCTCCCCTAAACAGCCATCACCGGCGGCTTGGAGAACAAGCACTCGCCTTATCCGCACAAGCTCTCCTGGCACTGCAACCGCCCGTTGTGGCTGATGGAACCGTCTGCCAGAGCGCTTGTTTCCTGAGTTGCTTCAGATGAATGACGGTGGGGGCACAGTTCAACCGCGTCGACCTATATCCATTCGACACCTCGCACGGGACCAAGCCTTTTGTTTCGGCAGCCATCTCCAACGCTTCTTCGGCTGAGGCTGTCGACGGCCCAGATCAACTTGCTCGCCCGCCTCTGATGCTGCGGCGTGCCCCTTGGCAACGTTCCACCATCTCCATCACCTAACGGCCAGCCTCACCGTCTCCCCTCTCCACGACCGCCCGGAGCTGCAATACACAAGCGTTTCACACCCACCACCGCCAGTCAGCATTCCCGCCGCCTGAAATCCCCATCTCCCGCCCCGAGAGAAATACTGCCTGCCCATCAGCTTCGTGTTTCGTATTTTGGATATTGAACAAAACACTGACGGAGCTGCACCCAACGGCTCACCCGCTGTGGCTCTGCACGCATTTTTGCCTTTTCCTCTTCTCACTGAT
This sequence comes from Phyllosticta citriasiana, assembly GCF_038021145.1. NCBI lineage: Eukaryota > Fungi > Ascomycota > Dothideomycetes > Botryosphaeriales > Phyllostictaceae > Phyllosticta > Phyllosticta citriasiana. The sequence continues at coordinate 167,691 of NW_027117279.1, read as the reverse complement.
TGCCATCTTTCCCCCAATTGTCCCTTGCATAGCCCTTAGAAATGATGCAACGATCCTCCTCTTCAGCTCGTGTCCACCCACGCTACACGCCCATCGACTCGTGTCGCCCGGCAAATTCACCTCATTATTCGAGTCTGCCAATCAGCGCGAAGCTCTCCAGCATTCATCTGCCCTGCACTTGAATGGACAGCAACGACGACGAAAGGCGTCCACAACAACACCCCCTCCAGTTGTCCACTCTTGTTTGTCGGTGTAAATATAAACATGCACAGCGGGGATCATCCCTCTGCACCCTGGTCCGCTGGCGTGCATGGTATGCCTGAACTTCGCCTACCGGCGTCTCTGCCTGCCTGACAATGCAAACACCACGCCACTAGGTTCCCCGCAAAGGAAGGCATGCACTTTGGCGTTTCCGGCGTAATTCTCTGGGTGATGGAGAAATGTCTCAGCGCTGAGTTCAAGTGGGATGCTCGCTGCGATTGCGCTTACTTGGTCTGTCAGAGCATCCTGCCGGCATCTTGCGAACGCAAGACCAGCTATATGTGCGCAAGACGTGGTCCGTACAGACCTGGACGAGGAGCGCGTTCAGATGGTCACTGCGTCTAGAGACTCTTGTCTTTTTCTATTCCTTTTGCTAGTGACCGAGTCACCAAAGGAGAGAGAAAAAAAAAAAAAAAAAACCTACTCTCCCCCATCCAATGCCTCGCTGGCCTCGCCCGCCAAAGCACCACCACAGCTCCAGACCTTACTTGCACTCCTGCGCCAGCCATCCGTCTACCCCACAAGCCCCAGATCCTCCCAACCCTTGACGACGGGAACCTCCTTCCTGCGCCTCTCGGCCACAATCGCATCCCAAACGACGCCATCCGCACCACCAGGCCGGGCACCCAGGCCCTCAAGAACGCCGCCCTCGGCCCCTAATTCTCCCTCATCAGCACCACCCACTCCTCCACCATTCGCGGCGGCGGCAGCAGCAGCAGCAGCAGTAGCAACAGCAGCAGCACCCTCGACCTCAAAGACCTCGGCGACACAAGCACGCGCCAACTCGACCACCTCGCGGATGCCGCGCTGGACGGCCTCCGCGCGGCCGCGCATACGCCGCCGCACGAGGCCCTGGACGAGGCGGGCGACGTCGTCGGCGACGGCGTTGACGCGCTCAATCAGGCGCGCGATGCTGTTGACCAGGTACTCCTCCTCGTAGACGGAGCCCTTTTTGCCGCGCGCGCGCTTGCGCTCCTCGCGCCGCCGGTTCTTGCTGCTGCGCCGCGTCGTGTTGGTCGCCAGAGTCGACTGTGAGTGCCCCGTGTACCGCGTCAGGAACGTCAGGCCCGACGTCGACGTCGTCGAGGGCGCTACCGATACGTTGTCGGGTATGTCGGCGCCGTCGGCGTTGGCTGAGACGCTGGGGTCGCCCGTGAAGAAGGCCACTGGTGCGTCGGGTCAGTATGGGATTGCAGGTTTGGAGTAGTTTGTCGGGAATGGGGACGGGGACGTAAGCAGGCAATAGAGGGCAAAGAACATACGTGGGTCTTCTCTCTTCTTCACCCTCAACTCTCTCAACCGCGGCACCTGCGCGTTCAACTGCCCCTTGCACTCAGCCAGCAGTTCAGTCATAGCCGCCGACCCCTCGACCAATCCCGGATCAATGACAGCCTCGACCAGCTCGCGCCGTCCTTTCAATCCGACAATACGCATGGCCTCTGCGAAGTGGTAGCCCTTGCAGAACAGGCGCGTCGCGCCCTCTAAGTCGTCCAAGTACTCGAGGTGGACCGTCGCCGCCGCAGCAAAGTCCTTGGTCTCGGCCAGCGTGTCGGCGAGCGCCGTAGCCAGGTCGACGAGCTCTTCGTGCGCGAGAGGTACAAACGTCGCGCACGACAGCGCCTCGCGCCACATGTTGGCAGCGCGATATGCTTCCGTGGCGGCCGAAAAGTCGGAGAGGTATTCGGACGCGATGCCTGCCTCGCGGAACCTGTTCCTGCTGCTCAGGAATTGGGCGTACAGCTTCATGATCTCGCAGAGACGCTCCTCTTGGTACTTGTAGAGGCCGATGGCCTCGCTGTATAGCTCGTGCTTCTCGACGTATGCCTTGACCTCGTCGAAGGCGTCCATCTCGTGCAAGTGCGTCAGGGCCTTGGTCCGCCGGCCCAGGTTGTCGTCGATGGTAAACTGTCGGCGCGGTGGCTCCATTGTCTGAAGGCCCTGGAGGTACGGCAGATACTCTCTCGGGTCCTTCTGGCTCTGCTGTGCTATGAGCAGCGCAACCTCGAGGTTGTACAATCCCAGCGCAGTGTCGTAGAGTTGGTTGACATCGGCCAGGAAGCAAATGTGCTCGGCTGCCTTCTCTGCGAGGCTGTCATCTTGCTCTTTGAGCTTTGCGACCACTTGGAGGCCGCCTTCAAGGTCTGGTGGCGACTTGCACACGTTGGCTGTAACAATATTTTGTAAGTTCGTGGCAGTACGGCTTTGTAGAACTGCAAGAAAGGCATCGCAAATGCGATTGACCTTGGTTGGGATTTCAAAGCGAGCCGTGCCGGAGCTTTCGCCATTCGTCAAAAGGTCGACGCCAGACTTTTTGGCCGTCTCCTTGTACATGGTCTGCGTTACATCTTCGTTTCTATTGCACAGTCAGCGTGCGGCTTGGATCGAAAGCCGAGCAACTCACCTCAACTGCGAAAGGAATAGGTCGACATGCCCAACCTTTTTCAACTGGTCAATGAAGAGTTGTACATTCGACATGAACTGCTCAGGCGCGTGGTCGTGAAGAATATTCATGTCGACTCTCTGGCTCCGACAGGCCATGAATGCCGTCTTGTACCTCTTCTCGTTGACGCTCTTGCGAATACCTGCAACCACAAGAGCGCGAGGATAAATCGTCTCAAGATTGCCCCTTGGCATCTGAAGGACGACCGCATAAGAAGATGGCATCACCGAGACCAAGCGGGCACCTCTCTCAATCGCCCGCACTCGCTCGTCCTTCTCCGGCTCATCAGGAGGCACTTCTAGATCCTGAACTGTGGCCAGATGAACAAATTTGAGGAGATGCTGGGTAGTAGTAAATATGAGATGAGCCGGTGTCGCCCTGAATGAGGTGCAATTCTTCACGAGCAGACGACCATTGGCGTAGAGCATGCCGCTACCTGTCAATCCAAATGCAATGTCCTGAATAATGTGAGCAAAATGCGCAAGAAACAGGTGGGGAACGAACCTCTTCGTCATGAGTGACCACTTCTAAAAGCGCAGGCCGAGCTGGGATCTTGCAAATTGTTTTGCACTCCGTACGATCTGGTGAGACCGCAGACACCGTGCCATCTCGGTGAAGAATACAGATTTTGCTGTAATCTACCGAGGGAACCAGTGAATGCGCAGGGGCAGATGGAAGTCGAAGTTCGGCGTAGTCGTCCTCTTCGAGTGATTTGTGGAGGATGACATGACCACCATCCTCCTCCTTATTGAAATCAAAAAGGACAAATAGCTCCGACTCTCCGCGAAACGCAACTTGTCGAGGGCGCACAGAGTATTTTCCGGCTACTGTTGCACCAAAGTCCTCACGTCCGGGAATATGCTGTGGGTCATTGGGGAATTTGGAAGTGGGATCGTAGCCGTACACTTGGACATCGTTTTCACGAAGGACGGCCAAACGAGTGCTGTTCGAATTGATTGCGACATCGACAGGTGTTAGTCCAACATCGACCTCGTGCAGTGACATTGGCGGGGGTACATTGGCAGAGCGAAGTGGCGTGACCCGAAGTGTGCCTGCAAGATGGGTTCGTCAAAGAAGACTTGGTTTGAGTTGTGGACTAACTTACTGCCATCGATTACGGCAACAGTGCCATAATCATTCGGCTGCGCCACGGAGCCCCCATCGACACAGAATGTGTATTCGGAGCTCATGGAGAATCCTGCAATGGATTAGTCACCAGTCTTCTCTATCACTGGTGCGAAATCTTACCAGCCCCAACACCATTACGGGTGCTTGGCGAAGCAATTGCAAGTCGCAAAGCCTTTTCAGGGTGCCATCTCGGCTCGTAGGAAAGGCCGTCCACGTAGAGGTCCTCCTTGAGATAGTAGTGGTAGTTTCCCATGGTCCAAAGTTGCAAGCGATTCTTGAAAGAGACAGCTAGAACGGTCGAGTCGCTATTCCATGCCAGGCTGATGTTGTCTTCCGACTTGGCGCTCAGTGAGAACTCTCCATGACGGAGACCGTTGCGCTCGAAAAATACGACATCGACCGCCTCTTCTTTTCGTTGAATACCTGCGATCAAATTGCCCGCCGGCCTCCAGCTCAGGGCACCTTCAAGATAGTCCACTGGCTCACTCACGCTGTCCAGCACGCCGTCTCTTGAGTAGACTCTGATCATCCTTCTCTTTTCTTCTTCCACGGTGTTGATGGCCAGATAGGCACCATCACCTCTCCATGTGATGCTGACTCTTCCATCATCACGGGGGCTCAGCAGACCTTGATCCACCTTTTCAGGAACAGTTGGATCCCTAAGCGCCTTTGCTCTTTTTCCTTGAAACTGCGTCTCTTTTTTGCCCCATCCAACAGAAACATGATTCGAGACTTTGAAATCATCCGGGGTAAATGTGACATTGGTCACGTTTTCAAAGTCTCTTGTCATGTAAAGCAGAGTGTCGGCGCGGGTGGTGATGGCAAGCAACTCCTCATCCGGAGACCATACTGCAGCTGTTATCCCAGCATCGACTGAGCCGACAATTTCGATCAAATCTTCACCAGGGAGCGGCTCCTCTCGCACAATGACAATGTCACCGCCGGCCAGAACCAAGCAGGCAGTTGCCGTGTCGGAAAAATACTGCAAGTTCAAGACCTTGTCGCAGTCCAAATCTGGCAGAGGACATGGCGCATCCCACGAGGCGATCAAGGAATAAGCGTCGGCGGAGGAAACGTTTTCGTGGCCGTTATCATTCACGCGCCTCAGTTCGATGACAGCGCTGGATTCGCATGGTCCCAAAGTGCAGATTAGCGCATCCGAAGACGAGTCCCATGCCGTGGCTGTAATTGGCAAGGAATCATCGCTAGGTAGATCGCGCCGTGTGCTCCGCACGCATCTCAAGTTGCGCATCCTGGATCAAGAGGTGGGCGAGGAAATCTGGTGGTTGTTCTGACATGTTGGAGGTCGATGCCCATGCATTTGCCGGGATGGCGGCGAATCAAAATTTCGAGGTTACGCTAGTCGGCCTAACAGTCACTGCCAAGACATCTCAACTATTTAGCATCCTACAGTAAATCACTGTTTCCCCATCACTATAGCGCATGTCTTGCACGACAATTCAAGTGGTCTAGTCGCAAAATTCAATTCGTCTAGACGCAGACTTAAGGAAGCTGGGTCATTTGTACAAAGCCGCAAATGATCTTGCGCCCTAGCAGTGCCCCAGACCTGCCATGGAATCTTCTGTGCCAATCCATCTTTGCGCCAGTAATTTAGAGGTTTTTCTTGAGCTGCCAGACTATCGAGTAGCAGCGCGTTAGCTGTACAAATCCAGGGAGCGAGGCTTGCAAACGGAGCTTACCGGCAATGCCGAAGGGCGCGAAGAATCCGACAGCTGTGCCCCCGATCAGTTGTATTCGTGTTGCATGATTCGTATGAAAGCATACCCATGAAGCTCCAGTAGCGCAGCCAGAAGAACTTGGTCAGAGGGTTGAAGGGAAGGTTGCTCTGGAAAGGAATCAGCCGAGGGCGCAAGGGGAAAGACGGGGGCTGGAGGACGAACGCGAGGACCCTGCAATCATTGTTAGCGTTATCCGTTGCTATAAGTCTATCGAAGGGGCATCTCACCTCGGGGTAATGGTAGGGGGAGGAGAGCCTGGCGCTCGTAGAAGAGAAGGTCCTCCTCTGGAGCTGGGAGGCGATACGGAAGGCAGGGCGGGACATCATCTGGACTGGTTAGCCATTGATCTGTTAGAGCCAGTGCATCGGTGTAGCTCAAATGTACTTTTGCGACGGGTGTCAGTGGGGCAGAGGGGAGAGGTTGCGCGCGAGGTGTGACGGAATAGCTGCCGAAGGTCAAACGATCGGATGCGAAGATGCTTGGCGCCGGCGGTGCCGGGCCATCCTCGGCTACGGTAGGGCGCAATCCTTGCCCGTCGCGAAGCTCGATTCTGACAGCCTCTAGTCGCCGTTCATCGAAAGTCCAAGCGCAAAAGTTCACCAACTCACCTTTCGACACCGGCACAAATTGTGCGCCCGCCATCCACCATGGATGAACTCTTCGACGTGTTCGAGGGCGGCGATAAGCCCACACCAAACCGAACCGAGCGCAAAAAGAACAAGAAAAGACAGGCCAACGGCGATGTAAAATCTCCAAATGGCGACACGGAACAAGTCAACAACGATGCTGCCATGCCCGATGCTCCCCCCGCGCCGAAGGAAGATGTAGCAAATGGCACAGAGTCTCCTGAAGAAGATCCTGCGGCTGCGAAGCGCCCACGACGCGACGAGCCCGCACCGGTCGTCACAGACACTTTTGAGACGGAGCAGTCGCGCGAGGTTGCAGCAGCTGCAGGCTTGCAGGCACAACAAGACGGCAGCAATGTCGTCCTCTCGCATCAAGTCAGGCATCAGGTTGCGCTCCCTCCCGATTACGACTACGTCCCGATCTCCCAGCACAAGCCGCCGGAGAAACCTGCTCGAGAATACCCATTCACGTTGGACCCTTTCCAGCAAGTTTCCGTTTACTCGATCCAGAGGAATGAGAGTGTCTTGGTCTCTGCGCACACGTCGGCCGGTAAAACAGTTGTCGCCGAATACGCAATTGCCCACTGTCTCAAGTGTAACCAGAGGGTTATTTACACCAGTCCTATCAAAGCCCTCAGCAACCAAAAATACCGAGAGTTCACGGCCGACTTTGGAGATGTAGGTCTTATGACGGGAGATGTCACAATAAATCCCACTGCGACATGTTTGGTCATGACCACGGAAATTCTGCGGTCCATGCTGTACCGAGGTTCAGAGATCATGCGCGAGGTTGCCTGGGTTATTTTTGACGAAGTTCACTACATGCGTGACAAGTGTAAGTATTCATACAATCGATCGCAATGTATCACTAACATCCAGAAGCTCGCGGTGTGGTGTGGGAAGAGACAATCATCCTCCTCCCTGACAAAGTGCGCTATGTATTCCTATCTGCGACAATCCCCAACTCGATGCAATTCGCCGAATGGATCGTCAAGACTCACAACCAACCATGCCACGTCGTTTACACCGATTTCCGACCTACGCCCCTGCAGCACTACTTCTTCCCCTCCGGCGCCGACGGTATCCACTTGATTGTCGATGAAAAGGGCAATTTCAGGGAGGAGAACTTCCAAAAAGCCATGAACTCCATTGCCGACAAGCAAGGCGACGATCCCGCAGACGCACTGGCAAAACGAAAGGGCAAAGGCAAGGACAAGAAATTGAACAAGGGCGGTCAAAAGGGCCCTTCGGACATTTACAAGATTGTCAAGATGATTATGCTGAAGAACTACAATCCGGTCATTGTCTTCAGCTTTAGCAAAAGAGAGTGCGAGAACCTGGCTTTGCAGATGAGCTCCTTGTCATTCAACGACGAGTCTGAAAAGGCTCTGGTCAAGAAAGTATTCGACAGCGCCATCGAATCGTTGAGCGAACAAGACCGGGATCTTCCACAAATCCAGCATCTGCTGCCTTTGCTGAAGCGTGGTATCGGTGTTCACCACTCTGGCCTTCTTCCAATTCTTAAGGAGACTATCGAAATTCTTTTCCAGGAGGGATTGATCAAGGTCCTTTTTGCCACGGAAACCTTTTCGATTGGCCTGAACATGCCGGCAAAAACTGTCGTCTTCACAAGCGTCCGGAAGTTCGACGGTGTGACTCAAAGATGGGTGACTCCCTCCGAGTTCATTCAGATGTCTGGACGTGCTGGAAGACGTGGTCTCGATGACCGAGGTATCGTCATAATGATGATTGACGAGAAGATGGAGCCACAGGTCGCCAAGGAAATTGTCCGAGGAGAGCAAGACAAGCTCAACTCGGCTTTCTACTTGAGCTACAACATGATTTTGAACCTGATGCGTGTGGAAGGAATCTCTCCAGAGTTCATGCTCGAGCGCTGCTTCTATCAGTTCCAAAACACCGCCAGCGTGTCAGGTTTAGAAAAGCGTAAGTTCCGTGTGACCCTAAGGATTGTGTAAGACTGACGATATGTAGAGTTGAACGAATTGGAGCACGAAAAGGCCTCTCTCTCGATCCCCGACGAGCCTACGATTCGTGACTACTACGACCTGCGGCAGCAAATCACCACATACACCCAGGACATGCGGGCAGTCATCATGCATCCCAACTACTGTCTGCCCTTTCTGCAGAGCGGACGTCTTGTCAAGGTCAAATTCAGGGATTACGACTTTGGATGGGGCGTTGTCATCTCAGTCAACCCTCGAAAGCCTGTCAAAGGCCAAAAGCCCTCCGACATTCCTGCTCATCAGTCTTACATCGTTGATGTACTCATTCATGTCGCTAACGACGTGACATTTGCGCCTCAAGCTGTGCAAGACTTGCCCACAGGAGTTCGCCCGCCCGCCCATGGTGAGAAGGGCAAGATGGAGATTGTGCCGGTCATGTTGTCTTGTCTAGACTCACTTGGACACGTCCGTATTTTCCTTCCCAAGGAGCTCAAGACGAGCGAGCAAAAAAATTCGGTCCGCAAGGCTCTCGAGGAAGTCAAGAAGAGGTTCCCCGATGGTGTTGCCATTCTTGACCCCATTGAGAACATGGGCATCACCGACGAGAGCTTCAAGAAACTACTGCGGGTAAGTTTATGTCGTGGAAGTCGGTTACAAACGCTAACATATTCCAGAAAATTGAAGTTCTCGAATCCCGCTTGCTTTCCAACCCGCTGCACAACTCTCCTAGGCTACTTGAGCTGTACAACCAGTACGCTGCCAAGGTAGAGATCAACAACAGGATCAAAGACATCAAGAAGCAAATTCAGAATGCGCTTTCGATTATGCAGCTGGACGAGCTCAAGTGCCGGAAGCGTGTTCTGCGGCGTCTAGGATTCATCAGCGAGTCCGACGTGGTTCAAATCAAGGCGCGCGTGGCTTGTGAGATTAGTACCGGTGACGAGCTGGTTCTGAGCGAGCTGCTCTTCAACGGTTTTTTCAATGAGCTCACCCCTGAGCAGTGTGCTGCTGCACTGAGCGTATTTATTTTCGAGGAAAAGAGCAACGATACGAGCTCTCTGAGGGAAGAACTTGCGAAGCCCTTCCGCGACATTCAAGCCCAGGCCCGCGTCGTGGCCAAGGTGTCGCAAGAGAGCAAGCTCAACCTCAACGAGGATGAATACCTCAACGGGTTCAAGCACCAGCTCATGGAGGTTGTCTATTCCTGGTCAAAGGGCGCTACCTTTGCAGAAATCTGGTAAGTTTACTGCCAATTTCCTCTCGGTGCATGGCTAACTCGCAAATAGCAAAATGACAGACGTCTACGAAGGTAGTTTGATCCGCCTATTCCGGCGCCTGGAGGAGCTCCTCCGCCAGATTGCCCAGGGCGCCAAGGTGATGGGCAGCTCCGACCTGGAGCAGAAGTTCGAGAAGGCACTGGAGGCCATTAGAAGGGACCTTGTCGCAGCACAGTCTCTGTATCTGTAGGTGACTACGGTGGTTCATATGGGTTTCCGGTCGGCGCATCATGTCACTTTACTGGGGAGAATTGCATCCAGCGGCGGGCGGCGTTGGGGAGGATTGGTCAGAAAATTGGGGTCCTGGTTTCAATGAGATTCTCAGTAGCAGCAATCACAACAAGTGAATGACTATGCCAGTGCAGAGCAGCAGCAAGGAAGGGAAAAAAAAAAAAAAAAAAAGGGCCGTCGAGGGCGTCATAGGCCCATAGCGGGCGGTTCCCTGGCCCAAGCGCAGGGCGGCGCTAGAATGTTTTCGGCCAAGGCCCTTGTGTGCGGTGCGTTGCTAACTACACACCCTCCCACCTCGCTGCTCTGTTGTCCCACCCTGTGCTTTCATCACCACATCGTCCTCGCCTCGAAGCCTCCAGTGGCTGAAGTCTTTGCATCCACCCACCTGATCGCGTCCTTCATTCACCCACCCTCTCGCTGAGACAGCGCCGCCTACCACCCAGGCCAGCATGAACAGCGTGCTCGCCACTTCTCCTCTTTCTCCTGCTCCTCACCTTCTCACCAGTGCCCGCCTGTCGCCAAGCCGCTCCAGTATGTGTGCCACCTTTCTCCCTTGTCCCCCTTCGTCGACATGCCCTGACCTGCCACTCCAGTGCTCACCAACCCCTCCGCCATGGCCTCATCCAAGAGGAAGCGTGATGACGACTCCACCGACCAAGACGAACGCATGTCCGCCTCTCCAGAGCGCTCGCCCTCTATGCAACACCGAGTCCTACCGCAGCGTCAAGTCGCCCGTACAACCAAACGCATGCGAACAAACCTCAGCAACCAACCTCTCGCTCTTCCTAGGCTGCTCGAGACCCTTGGCCCCGACGACATGAGATCGCTCCTTCAGTCCATCTGCCAACGCCATCCTGATATCGGCGCCGAGGTCGTCAGCACGGCGCCCCGACCAAGTGTCTCTTCGGCTTTGCAAGTCTTGAGCAACTACGAATCTGCCTTCCAAACCGTCTTCCCTTACGGAGACAACAACTCCTCCGACTACGTCTACAACCGCGTCAAGGATGCACTGAGAGACCTTCTCGAAGCGCTCAAGGACTACACACCGCACTTCCTCCCACCAAATGAGAATCAACCAGCGACTTCGCTGAGCTACCTCGATGCCGCCACGCAGGTGCTTCATCGTCTGCCCAACTGGGAATCTTCGTTCCACAACCGTCACAAGCAAGAGGCATACGAGGAAATGGCAAAGGCCTGGGCTTTGGTCGTTCGGGAAGCCGCCAAGCGGGGCGGAGGAATTCAGCTGCAGTATGGCGGATGGGACCAAAAGGTCGCCAAGCACAACGAGCTGTCAGGCAACAGAATGACCGAAGCCCTCAACGAGGTGCGATCGCACCTTGGTTGGATGCACTTTGATGGCCAACAATCCAACATGGCTTCCAATGATCCAAGCTCTGTGCGGCAACAACTCCTTAGTGGCACATATGGCCAAGGCCTCTCAGTCCGCGTTGGCCCGTGGTAGATACGACGGTCCATCATGGTACCTTCCTACAACGACGCACCCCGGATAACGGCTCTACGACCACTTGTTCATACCAACTCATTTCATCGCTGGCGTTTCTTCTACTTATTCCCCCTGCGCCAGGTCCTCGGGCCATGTTCCTGTGCTTCCTTTTCATTTCCTTGACGGCCTTTCTCGGGTTTGATTTTTTGCTCATCGAGGCGTTTCCGGGCATGGCAGGCGGACAAAGGGCGTGTCATTCAGAGCATCAATTTTTCGTCCTTGCCCTACCGCATCTTGCTTCTTCCATTTCATGTCGTTGGGATAAACATCACGTTTCGAGGCATATTCATGAATCGGCGGACAAGTCAGTTCGTGGTGCATGCATCGGCAGGCATTTCGATTGGGGAGCTGAATAGCAGACGGTGGCTTGAGAGGACAACACCAGCATACGACGAGGACGCAGAATGTATACAGAACGGCAGTCCAGCGAATGGCGCACACGGATAGAGTAATGAAAATTGAGAGCCTTGATATTCTTAGTTCCTACTAACGCTGCTTGTTGTTTGTGCTAAGCATCTCGATGACATGATGCCCAGCAGTGGGACAGTCCGAATCATTCATTTCTCCAGTATGTCCTAATTCAATCAACCCCATTCTCATTCGGGGCTTCGGATTCTTCCCCTTTTCCGAGCAAAAGAAACGCCTAGATAATGATTGAGAGCACGTGAAATCAACTATAGCAAATGCCAACCATCTACTCTGCCCGACAGAAAGACAGACCAGTGAGGAACCTGTCAACCAAGCCAGAGCCCACATCCCTCAACACCCCCTTTCATCTGACTCTAACCCTCACACTCCCTCACCACCAACCTACCGACTCAACCACTCCCTCCCCAAACCAAAGGCCCGGAGCGCGGCTCGGCCGCCGAGCGCACCTCCTTCATGTCTCAGGGGACCCCCTGTGACCTCGCCCGACACTTTTAGAGTTGGCTTACCTCGTGCTTGCTTGCTTGGAGTGCCGGCAAACACCGGGGGGAGGAGGGGCGCGTCTGATGTCATCGTTGCTTGGCCGCACACACACATTGGAGCGAGGCATTGAAAAAGCGGAGAGGCTGTTGATTTTGTTGGTTGTTTGTGCGGGGGGGGGGGGTGTGGAAGAGCAGACAGACCTACTGTCCATCAGCTTTTTGTCAATCCTGCTGCCAGCTACCTAAGCCAAAGTACAAAGCCAACGATTGTGCGCTCGCGCTGGGCGGCGTTCAGCACTTCCTCGCATCCATACTGAAATGAAGGCACGACACAAGCCCGAGCACACGTACTGTACGAGCGCGCTCGCTCGCTCACTCACTCACTCGCTCACGCCAACATTGACCCACATCCTCATCAAGCAAGCACAGGCACCAGCACCACAAGTCAGTCCAACACTCAATCAGTAGTCAGGCAGACCAGGATTCGGCATCCTCCGACGTCTTGCTACGGGCGAAGTTGTGTTTGAGCAGCACGACAGCGCGGCGTGGTTGGCTCATTCGCCGTCTCCCGTCATCCGTTTTCCCTTATTTCTTAAAATTTTTTTTTTTTAATATATTTCTTATTTCTGTTTTGTTGCGGCAGTGCGATTTGGTTTGGTCGCCCGGTGAGGTGGCCGCGGGTGGGAAAGTAAAATGGGTACGTATCGTGCTTGGATGCTGCTTGGCCCGGCTCGGCTCGGCGGCCGCGGTGCATTTGGGTTGGGCTGGGTTGGGTTGCGCTGCGCTTTTTCTGGTTGGTAAGACTTGGGTAAGCGTGTGTGTTTGCGTTTTTGCTTTGCGCCTTGTGCTGCTGTGCCTGATTGACTGGGGGATGATGGAGTTTATGAGGAAGTTAGGTGATTTCGGTAGCTCTTTGCGTTTTCGATGGCAATCGACGTCGTCATTTTTTTCCCTCTGTGTTTTCTCTCCATCATTTAGAGTCTAGTGTGGGGTGTGGTGGTGACTTTATACGAGTAGTGTTGCGCATCGTCTAATATTGGAGTCCCTGCCTGTTAGGTACTCAGTGATGGGGTTTCTGTCTAATACGCCTGGCTGGCTCTTGGCTTCACATGCGTCCGTCCTTGTCTCCAATCAATCTACCTGTTCGAGTCAGTTCCCTCCAAATAGCACATACATGCGAGCTCTGTGTACAGTGTAGGCATCTGGTACTGGAGACTGGAGCGCGCGTCAACATCACGCCATCACCAGAAGACAAAACAAGCCAGGGGTTTCCCCCTGCAGCTGGAAGAGGAAGTCGATGTCGATTAGATAGGTTGCGACTCTGGCGCGCCTCGTCTTTCCCCGTAGCCTGGATGCCAGTAGGGCAGGAGCCAGGTACTGGAGCGGATGGACGGTATGTTGGTGCTGCTCTGCCGGTGCAATAAAGACTGAGGAAGGAAGCCGTCGACCGTCGAGTAGGACCACGGTCTCTCAAAGAATTTTCGATGAGGGCTGTGTCGGAGCAACCAGCCGGCTGGGTCTGAGTGTCTGAGTCTTCATCAACGACAGCACGCGTGGCTGAGTTCCTGAATTCGGCAGGCATAAACCCATGATTGTGGTCTCTATTCGGTCATGAGAGCATGAGCGCTGTTCATCAATTTACGAGCCGGCAAGCAATGAGCGGGGAAGATGGAATCTAGAACAACGTTGAGCACCAATGGGCATGTTCCAGGTGGGTCAACCTGATCCAGATGCCGCGAAGTCGACGGACATGAACAAATGAAAAGTGTCCAATATGTCAAAAAGGTTTCCATGGCAAGCTACACCGAAGACCTCCCCAGGAGCGCGCGAGTCTATCCGCCCAAGCGACCGGCAAAGATGGCTCAACAAATGCTGAACGTCAAATGAAAAACAATGGGTGGAAAGCAAGCAAAGCGCCAGCCAGTGATACATGTTACTGCTCTTTTCCCCCTAGTGCTCATGGTAGTGATTTGTTCCCTCCAGAATGCGCCCGTCATCATGCATGCATCCATGCATACGTACCGGTACGTATTCCAGCTGGCAGCACCACTGCGGCAGAAGCGGCGGCAGCCACCGTCCCGAAGTACGCCGTTCCAAACCCTAGATGCTGATTGAACGACAAAGGCCAGAAAAATACAAAAAAGAAACGACGCCGTGGATTTGCAGTTGCACAAAGGATTAAAAAAAAAAAAAAAAATAGACTCGCTTGCAGATGGGTGCTGAGCTGCCAAGAGCATGCAGGGACGTCGGCTGACGAACGAATGACAAAGTCGACGAAAAAGGCGTCTTTGAATTGAGTACTGCAAATGTCGAAGACGACACCTAGGAAGTCGACGAGGCTGAAGAAGAAGGGAAAAGAAATGAAACTTAGAAAAATGCGACTGCAATTGACACGAGACAAAAAGAAACGTGGCCGAGCAATTCGAGGTGGTCGGTTGACAGAAGTCCGATCAGGGGGTATCTTAATAAGCGACGTCATATCGTCACTTTCTGGACGACGTGGCTTGCTGCACGAGTGGGGCCATTTCAAGCATATAACAAGGTACATGGCCAGTTTCCAGACCATTGCCGGCATGAAATACGCGCCTCTTGCAACGTTTCTCAATCAGTTTTGGACTGGAAGTGCGGCAGCCTGGCCGGGATAAAGTCTTCCTGCCCCTGCAACTCGCTGCGCTGTTGCGGCGTGTTGGCATTAGGGGGTTTACCTGCACCTGTCGGCGAACCAACAGTCGCAGCTTGGTGCGATTCAAAGGTTGGAATGGGCACTGCAGCTGGAGACTGAGGCATTGAATGCGGAGACGCAGCTTCGTGGCGAATGGCAGTTCTTGGGGACGAGGGTGTTGGTGAAGGTATTGGGAGTTTGTCTTCAGATGCGGTCTAGAGCACAATTTTAGCGTCCTGTTCTATGGGACCGACAGCTATTGGAAATCTTCGACGCACCACAGGATCATCAGCTTTGAGGCCACGTTTGAGGGCAAGGGTCATGGCAGCATCGCGATTTCTTTCAATGGCCTCTTCCTCTTGCTGCTGTACGCGAGCTTCCTCCAATTTCAGGTCAGACATGGATGCATCCTTTGATAAAGCGGCATCAGACTGCTTGTTATCAGCTGGGGGTGCCACGGCCGATTTTCTTCGCGACTCAGCGGTGCTCTTGGAGGAGACGGTCCTGGTAGATATGCGAGAACCATGCGACATTCTGCCCAGAAGAGCTCTTGTGCTGCTGTTGCTGTGATCATCGTGCCCCACACCGGTATTGCGGCGTTCGAGAACCAATGAGAATTCGTCGTCCAGGGGCACAGCATCATCGAGCTCGTCCTCACTCGGTAGTATGTCACCACGGGAACTCAGCGAATCCGCTGTGTGACCCGAGCCGGTAGTCTTGCTTCTTTCTCGCCTTGTTGAGTTAAAATATCCAGGATATTCGTCAGCATCTTCAATCAATGGCTGCTGCTCTTCCTCGATGGACCTGCGAGCTTGGCCTGGATGCTCTTGCAGGTCCGCAGCAGAGGGCTTGTATCTCAAAGCCCGGCCTCCAACCTTCCAAGGCAGTCTCGACAAGAAACCAAAGTATGAACTCGTGGGTATCAAAGTGGGGTCCGGGTCTCCATAATGAGGAGGGACGGCACTCTTTCTGCGTCCGTGGTTGATCTTGTCGCCTCTGCGCGCTCCGTAACTCATGGCCCGCTGACGAGCAGGTTGCGACTGGGTCGAAGTGCCCTGGCCGGCCAGAAGGCGGTCAAACTCGCTGTTTCCTCGTCCAAAAGGCTCGTCCTCATCATCGTCGTTGTCCCAATCGTCGTAAAAGTCAAAGTTGAGTTCGGCGCGACCACGCCCTCGTCCTTTGCGGCGGCGCAAGCGAGCTTCCGCAGAGCCGAAGCATGGCTGCCAGCAGGCTTGAAAGCAGTTGGTGACCGAGTAGAAGCACGGATGGACGTAGTTGTGCGAAAAGGTGTAGATGCCTTCCTGGGCGGCCTCGTTGGCTGACTCGATGTTGTGGGAGAGCTCGTCTAGAGTGCGCCGGAAACGTGGGTCATTACGATTTCGATACATGATTGCGGCCAAGGCTTAGGTGGCAGAGGTTAATTCGCGGGACGAGTGGGTCTGGGATGCCTCCCGCGACGCCTCATGGACAGCGCGAGGTTGCCCGACCGAGGGGCCTGCTGGTTGGGACAGTGCGGGATTGACGAGGGAGCGATGGCAGACGGTTGAGGGGCGTTGTTGAGCAGTGGAGAGGGCGCAAGCCGACGCAGAGGGACCAAAGGGCTGAGAACAAGCACCAGGTCTTGGAGCGACGTCAGCGGGAGCGGAGGCGGAACGATTGTCCGCAACTGAGTCAGCCTTGGCGTACTGTATTATTATTCCATGACATCCATCCATCCACCCATCCATCCAATGGCTTCATGTCACACGCAGCAGTGAGAGCGCGTCTGCGCGTGGCCTGATGCGTACACCTACCTACAGCATGCGGCTCGATCGCATTTCGATGGCTGTCGGTTTCCAGCAGGGGATGTATGTTCCATTGCAATCGATCTGCCGCCGAGTGTCATGATTCTCGACGTTGCCCTCGGGTTGCCGACTGTCCTGACATAGTCGCGCCGTTTCGCACTTAACGCCAGGCTCTGCTCTCGCCATGCTGCTGCGCGTCGCCGACTCTTCCCTCCCACCTACCTTTGCTGCTCCATCATGAGGTACATTCGCTTCCTCAAGGTTCCAAAAGGCGATTCCAAGTCCATTTCCTGCGTCATTACCATCACCTCGGACCTGGGCGACGATTTTCTCGCCGAGGATGTTGCCCTGTCTGCCACCATTCGCTCGCCCAAGGACCGCGGCGACATTTTCCTCCGCAAAAGTTTCAACTGGACCGCTGGCATGCGCGCGCTCCCAGTGGATTTCGACCTGCGACACTGTGACCTCGATTGGCCCGTCGTAGTCCACGTCGGATCAAAAGGTCAACTAGCAGACTACTTTGAAACTCAAATGGCTGGTGCAGAGTTGCCCGCCGTCATTTCAGTGCTGAGCTCGCCGCTTCACTTTCCAGGGGGCATCTATGAGGCCGAGAAAAAGGTCCAACGCCGCTTGGTGCCTCTCAGCAACCGACCGTTGGAGATATGGGAAGAGACGGGCGAAAGTATTGCGCGGCACATATGGTGTGTCGAGTTGCCGCCTGCGTTGGCCGCCCAAGCTAACACGACCTAGGGATGCTGGCGTGGGCCTAGCAGCCTTCTTCGACAAGATTATAGCCATGCAGTGCGAGAGTTTGCCCCTGCTCGACACGACACTCAGTTCGGCGTCGTACAGGAAACTAAACGTGTTAGAGTTGGGCTGCGGGTGCGGCATTGTGGGTATCAGCTTGGCACAGATCATCCCCGACTGCCACGTGTGGATGACGGACCTGCCAGAGGCGCGAGACATTGCTCAAAAGAACATTGCCACAATGAATCCGGGCATGGCCTCGTCGGCGAGGTTCGAGACGTTGGATTGGGACAAACCCCTGCCGCAAGCGATCGAACACCAAACCTACGACATGATTGTTGCCTCGGACTGCACGTACAATCCAGACACGAGCCCGGCGCTCGTCAAGACGCTGCTGGCCCTGGTGGCGCGGTCGCCCAGAGCGATAGTGGTTTTGGCGATGAAGGTTCGGCACGAAAGCGAGGCCATTTTCTTCGAGCTCATGGCCAAGGCTGGATTCCATACAGCAACAAAGGCGTGGCAGCCGCTGCCGCGAGAGGAAACGGATTACGACTCGGCGACCAAGGTCGACATTTTCATTTTTCACTACAAAAACCGGCCCCAGACGGCCGAACAACCCTTTTTCATGGTGGATGATGGATCGGTTGAGTTTTGGAAGAAATGAGGAGGAGAACAGAGGCAGTTCTTTCTTTCTTTTGCATAACGATTCCCGGAGACCAAAAGTGTCTCCACCAGTGAGAGTAATGGAGACAGAGGCATATACGAGCTGAAGTTGCATCATACGAGTGACTTTTGTGTGTTGTTAAACAGAGAGAGAGAGAGAGAGAGGTGGTACAATGGATAGACATGCATGGGAGGAGGAGGGGTGAAAGGGTGGCAGTGGCAGCCCTACATGTATATATGTATATATGTATGTATGTATGTATGTATGTATGTATGTATGCTAGCTCTACTGCCAGGAACGAGACTGGAGACCACTTATGTATGTAATGTACCTTGATGATTGGCCGGGGCCCGACTGCGGTATTTTCTGGCTTGCCGCAGGCTCCTTCTGCTGTTTCGTCACCGACCAAGGCACGGACGGAGCCAGGGCAGTGCAGAGCTTAACCACAGCCGACTCAAAATTCATCCACCTCATCGCTCTCAAATCCTTATTCCTTTTTCTTTTCTTTCCTTCCCCTCCCTTCCCTTCCATCTCATCTACCCTTCTTGTCCCTCGAGGCAACCTCGTCGCCAACCAGCTTCCATCGCTTCTCCACCATCTGCTTAATCCAGTTTCGTCAGAGTCCTTCGCTCCGGTTCGTCGCAATTCTTCCTTCCCCGCCGCCGCCGTGTCGTCTGCTTCCGGCACATGCACCTGTTCCTCCCGCCACTCTCTGCGCTTCAAGTCGAGCTGACCACCCTCGTCGCCTCTGCAGACGTCCTGGATCATCTATTGCGCCGACTTAGCCTTTGGTCTTCTCAAAGGCACCGCCCTCAAGACGGCCTGCACGGCCTCTGCGTCCGTCGCTCTTCAAATTGTCTCTCGATCTCAAAACAAGGACACTCTCAACAACCTACCGCCACCCTCTGCTGAAGTCGCCAACTGAACTCGAGCGTTTGATTTTTCCTCTAAATCAAACCTCCTCCCCCGAATTCCCGCCTCCTCAGCTGCCGCATAGGACGCTCTCTGTGGTTCTTCCTCTCCAGGAGGAAGAGTCAAGGAGGCCTCGCCTGTCAACACTCGGTCTCGGATTTGAGCCTTTCAGACCCCCTTAACACGAGTTTCGCGCACGCGCCTTTACCCTCAACCACACCAGGACCGAATGTCCCTGGTTATGGCACCTTCTGCTATCACCACCGAGCAGTACACACCGTTGTCAATCAAATCGATTACACCGGTCGAACGCAACGCGGTCGATAATCATGGCGTCAAATATGCCAACGATTTGATTGGTGAAGCCTTTAGAAATCGCGTCGAAACTCTAGACCATGACAATTGCGAAGCGGGGGAGGAAGATGCCTTTTTCGTGGCTGACATGGGCGAGGTCTACCGCCAGCACCTTCGTTGGAAGATGAATCTGAAGCGCGTCAAGCCCCACTATGGTAAGTGGACACCAGTATATTGAAACGCGTCGTGACTGGGGACCCGGAGGAACTATTGGACTCCTCGTGTTACTTTCCAGCCACTCTGAGAGCGCCATGATATTTCACTTCCGAATTGAAGCTGACCATGGTCACAGCTGTCAAGTGTAACCCGGACCCTCAAGTCATTCGCCTCCTCGCCGAGCTGGGCACCGGATTCGATTGTGCTTCCAAGTCCGAGATCGAGCAGGTGCTCAAAATGGGAATCGACCCTTCGCGCATAATCTACGCGCAGCCCTGCAAGACCAAGTCGTACGTACGCTATGCGGCCCAGCATGGCGTCAAGCAGATGACTTTTGACAATGCGGACGAGTTGTACAAGACCAAGCAGCTCTTCCCAGACGCTGAGCTGTACTTGCGCATCTCCACGGACGACTCGGCCAGCCTTTGCCGTCTCAGCCTCAAATTCGGCGCCTCCATGGACACCACCAAAAGCCTCCTTGAACTTGCTAGCCAGCTGGAGCTCAACGTGGTGGGCGTTGCCTTTCACGTTGGTTCGGGAGCATCTGACCCGCAAGCCTTCCTTCGCGCTGTCCAAGATGCCCGTCTCGTCTTTGATCAAGCTGAGGAACTTGGATTCAACATGCACACTCTGGATGTTGGTGGTGGTTTCTGCAACGAGTCCTTTGAGGACATGGCATCCGTGCTGTCCGAGGCCTTGGACGAGTACTTTGCTCCCCAAATCCGCGTCATTGGCGAACCTGGCCGATTCTACGTCTCCAACGCCTTTAGCATCGCCTGCAACGTCATTGCTCGCCGCACCGTCTTTGACGCTGAGCTCGGCACGACCAGCTACATGCTCTATCTCAACGATGGCGTGTACGGCAATTTTTCGTGCATCATGTTCGACCACCAGCACCCTGTTCCGCGCATTCTCAAGGCCGGCGAACGTTTCTTGCACAACACCGAGATGGACAGCGAGTATGACGTTGCTGCCGCGATGACTGCCCAGCCCCCCATTGAGTATTCGATCTGGGGCCCCACTTGCGACGGAATCGACTGCATATCGGAGAGTGCGACATTCGCCGAAACCCTCGACGTCGGCGACTGGCTCTACTTTGAAAACATGGGAGCGTACACCAAGTGCTCGGCCACGCGCTTCAACGGCTTCCCGGATGCGCACGAGACGGTGTACGTGTCCAGTGAGCCGGGAGCCAGTGCTCTGCTCGGCCTCTAATGATCAGTCAGCATCTCTCAAGGCGAAAAAGCCATGCACCTATAGATGGAGGAGACACATGAGTTGGGTGATCCAAGCACATGTTGTTTTGCTTTGGCTTTGGGCACTTTGTGCTCAACCTGCAACATTGGAATCGTTGTTGGTCTTTTTTGGTCTTTTTCTGCGTCACTTAATCTTTACGGCGGTGAGGACTTGCGTCCCACGTTTAATTCAAAACAAAAGACGGGTGACAAGACCAAGCCTTTTTGCTTTTCTCTTTCTTTCGATAGACAACAGAGTATGGCATAGGATCGTTCGCTTTTGGCGACTTGATTCACATTATCCTGGTGATTTTTGCCATGTGAGCATATTTGGAGTTGAGTGCCAGTTTTGACTGGTCCCAAGCCCGCATATCGAAAACAACGCCCAACCCCACTTATCCGTTCGTTCTCGATGCAGAGCATCGCGTTTGTCAAGACGAAAAAAACTCCTCAACATCCTCCACCCATCTGTCCGTCCTTTTCGCCTCGTACTCCCTCTTCGACCCGCACCAGCAAATTACCCCATCATCCACACAACGATGTGCAAAAAGCCATCAGCATAGCTGGCGGCACGGCCCAGCTCGTCGACGGGGGCAGCCAGCGGCACGACGGCGCCGTGCAAGACGGGCTGGGCCAGCAGCGGGCTGCGGCGGCTGGGGAAGAGGCTCGGCAGCACAGCGTTGAGGGCGGTGCCGAGCGTCTGATTAGGCTGGATGGGGGCCTGGATAGTGCGGAGGGCGCCGGACGGGGCATCAGCGTCGTCTTTCTTGCTTCCTTGAGGTTGTCGATCTTGCGGGCTAGGCAAATACAGCTTTAAGGGGACATGGCGCAGACGGGCGCCGGCGGGGGGCGCGACGAGGCGGGCGTGGACGCTGTTGTAGAGCGGCAGGTCGTGCGTCTGGACGGCGCGCCACAGGGCGTCGGAGCTGTCCTTGCTAAGGCTCATGACGGCCTTGGCGGTGCCGTTGCGCAGGAAGTCGGCCTCCTTGACGCCGTTGATGAAGGCGTCGTGCTGGCTCTTGAGCTCCGCGTCTAACGGCAGCAGCGTCGCCGGGTGCGCCGCGTAGTGCAGCGTCAGTCGCCAGGGCAGCGGCGCCGAGGGCCCCGTGCTGCTGCTGCCGCTGCTGCTCGAGGTTGGTGATGCTGGTGATGGTTTGCTGGGGAGGGCGTCATGGTGGGACAAAGAATCGTCGCTGGAGCCGTGGGCGTTGAAGGGCTCGGCGCCGGAATAGAGGTCGTAGAGCAGGCCGATGGGATGATGCCATTTCAACGGGACTTCTTCGAACGAGAGCCAGCCCTGGCTGGATTGGACGTCGGGGTTGATGAGCGAGGGCGCGAAGAAGGCATGCAGCCGGGCGAGCAGAAACGGGATATACGAAAGACGTGGAACTTGAATCTTTTTGCAGACGAAGGAGAAAAGGAAAATGTTTAGTGTTTGTTTCTATGATGATGGTGGGGAGATGAATGTAGATGGCCTACCAGATACGGATCTGATTCGTCGTATGTCCGGCAGTCAGTGCTTGCCAGGGTGATTTGCAGCGGTATGGAGCCGTTCCATATTTGCTTCTGGACGGCCGTCACATCGCGCGGGCTGCTCATGGCCGCCGCGACGCAGGGCGGAGGGTGAGAGTGAGGTAGGTCGTGTGCAGATGATGGTTCAGCGACGACGGAAGAGCAACGGCGGGACGGGGCGAGCGAGAGTCGTTGAGGTGAGATCAGTGACACTTCACATGAGCAGTACAGTACAAGCCACCCACCAGCCAGATGGTCGATGGTCGATGGGTGTCATGTATCATTTCTAATTGCTCAACTGAACGAGTCTCTGCGGCGGCGTCCAAGGTTGTCAGTTTAACCTTTTTTCCCCCTCGCATCCGTTCCGCCCGTTAGTTACCAGCATCCAGGTCCAACGACGCCATCTATGCCATCCATGCCATGGCCTCCGCCTCCTCTTCCTTTCTTCCCTACTCTTGTCCATTCTACCCTTCAACTTTGTCCGACTCGTGACAAAAGAAAAACAACCGTCGACGCGCTGAAACGGCACAAGTATGCCGGACCATCTGTAAAAATATTTGTTTCTCTTAATTTGCCTCCGGCCGCGAGTCTCTGCTTCTACGGCCTCCTCCCATTGCTTTGCTGCCCAAACATAATCTTCTCTCATATCCTCACCTCGCCTCTCTTTCTCCTTCACTTATGTCGACGACAACATTCGAAGCTCTGGCATCGTCCGCGTCGGACGTCCCAGCAGCAGCGGCCGCGGCCGCGGCGCCGAGTCGCAAACGCTCGCGCGCTACCATGATGCTGCTCCACGACGATGACGACCACGGCCAAGACGAGGGCGGAAGGCACCACCACCACCAAAGCATCAACAAACAAGAAATCTCGTCCATCAACGCAGCAGCTGCTGCTTCAAAAGGCTCGTCGCCATCACCACTGCTCCGCCGGCCATCCACGGATCGCAAGCGCCCGCGCGCGTCGGGCGTGCTGGACGGGCTGGAACTAATGCCCGCCGCTGCGGCCTGGCAGCTCAACATGGACGAGATGTTGGACGGCGTCGTCTTGAGTGATTGGCATCCCGCGAACCAACAAGAAGTAGAGTATTCTGGTTCAAGTAAGAGCATTCCTGAAGTCTGCCGCTACGTGCCCAGGCAAAGCGTCGTCGTGCTGTGCGTGGTGGAGAGTACAGACGTGCATTTAAGGCTGTTGTGGTATGTCTGTCTCTTATCCCTCTCTCTAGTCCTCTCCCCCTGACCTCTTCTTCTTCATATCCCACCTCTCCCCCCTCTCCTCCACTACCACATCTCCTCCACACACACACCCAGCTAACCCAACTCCCCACAGCGCCCACCTCCCCCACCTCCTCACCACCCACCCAACCCTTTCCCTCTACCCCATCCTCCTAACTCGCCACGCCCCGTCCGCCTTACGCACCTCCACCCCTTCCCTCCCCGCCACCATCCCAGCCAAAGGCACCCCCGCAAACCACTTCCTGCGGCTGGGCCTGCTGCACCCACTCGGCGGCGGCCTAGCCGCCATGGACGCCCTCGTGCTGCTCGACCACCGCGCCCGGCGCCGCCTCGTCGTCCCTTTTGGCTGGGGCGTCGGCAGGGCCGCTGTTGCCGCCGGCGGTGCTGAGAGCGGCGCGTGTGCTGTAAGGGAACGGCTTATGGAGGCGCTTGAGGAGGGTGTTGTTGGGTTGGAGAGGGAGAGGGAGGCTGAGGAAGAGGAAGAGGGAAGGGGTGAAGGGATGCCGTAGGAGGGTCCTGAATGAATGAATGGTGCTGGGTTGTAAGTGTGGTATTGCACGAGTTGGATTCCACAAGAACTTGTGTGGGTCGGAGGCATCTGTCTGTTCGTTACAGCGTGCCGTTGTACACATTGGCGGGGGCTGGCCTTTTTCGGCGTCAACAGTCTCTTCCTTTAGCATCGGGTTTGCACACGGAAAAGTAGCATTTCACAAATTTGCCTTGTCAAAAAAAAAAAAAAAAAAAAAAAAAAAGTACTTCCCAAACCAGAAAATCGAAAAGCGTCCATCAAGTGGGCACGGTACAATCGACCACAGAAGCCCCCGTCACTCTGTGGAGACATTGTGGTTATGGAAATAGAGCCAAGACACCGTGAAGATCAAACATGTCTCAAAGTTTCGGAAGTCTCCTGTAGTACAGAGTCCTGTGGTTACTCAAAGACTGCGAAGAGACGCTCAGAAGCACCGCACACCTAAGCTTACTCGTGCCGGATCCGAAATCCCCCTAATTGTCGTTCCTCCTTCGCAGTCGGTCAAGATAAATTTCTCAGCCCATCGAGCCTCACAGCCGTTATCCACTTCCAAGGTAGAGGGCGCCAGGCTCATTAATAGTTGGGGCAAGAGTGAGCAAGCATTTCGATTGCGTGACAGTCTCGACTACCGCAAGCCAAGGCGTCGCCACCACTGTTTTGTGTGTTTGTCCGCAATGAGCTCCACATGTCAACAAGTCCCAGCACACCAAACCCCACAAACGCCATTCGTCCCGCAGCAACATTGCTACAACGCTCAGATCCTACGACAATGATGCGCACCTATTGTGCCTCGTCCCCGCTCAACCTGGTTCTCTTGACATCTAGACCATCAGCTGCAAGCCCGTGGCCATCTGCGGGCACGTTGCTCATGTCCGCCAGCGGCGGTCTCGCCGGTTGCTGTTCTGCCAGTCGCTTGAGCGGAGGCTTGTAACTTGTGCGGTTTGCGAGGGGGCTGCTTGCTGCCGCCGGCATTCCAATCCGTCTAGTCATGTCTGCCTGCGGGTTCATGTTGAAATTTGGTCGGCCGACGCCGCCGCCACCAGCTGGCGGAGGTTGACCTTGGCCGTTGGTGTCGCCATTCGTGGTGCTGCCATTGGCAATGCCAGTGATGGAGAGACGGCTGATCGGTTGAGACGTGTTGTGGTTGAAGCCACTAGTACGACGAAGCGAGGGGGATTCGAGGTGAGGATTAAAGTCTGGTGCATTTGGAGGTGGCGCTCGCCCAGCTTCGGCTTTTTGGAGGAGTTCTGCAGCTCGACCGGATATGAAGCGGGGAGCAGGCTGACCGTTCGCTAGATTTGGAGTTTCTAGAGGCATAGGAGGTGTTGAGCCAGATTTCCTGTTTTGCATAGCGGCCGCCGCCGCTGCTTGGAGCTGTTGAGCCGTTGGCCGAGATAGCTGCTGCTGAAGCTGTCCGTTTGGTGTCGGAGCCCTATTTGGAAAATCGGGTCTCTGGGCTGCATTCACATTTTGCTGTGCAGGGGGTGCAGGTTTGCTGTTAACCTGCGGCCTGTACTGCTGGGGCTGTTGTTGCTTTAGTGCTCCGCTGGGCAGATTGGGTGGTCTCATGGACGGCATCGATTGGACCCGGGCCAGTTGTGAGTGTTGAGCGAGCTGGGCTGGTGTCTCTGGTTTTGGCTGTGCCGGCTCCGCGAGCATACTCTCATATGCAGAGTCGTCATTCGCAGCCGCATCCGCGCGGTCAAAGTCCACGCCCTCGAACAGATTGCCGCCAAACTCGTCTTCGCCATCCATCGACTTGGAAAGCATCGACTTCTCACATGACGGAGGATTGTAGTCTGCAGCAGGCTGTAGCTCTGTCTTCACGTTCTCTTGCTTGACCGGAGCATAATCTGGATGTCTGTGCAACTTGTCGGGATTCCACTTTGAGGGCGCGACTTTCATCTTTGATATCTTGTTTTCGTAGCTCTTGTCGTATAGACAGTTTCCCAACACATTGCCAAACGTTCGCAACGCACGCTTTAACGCGTCGGTGGCGGCTTCTTTCTTTGCCTTCTCAAAGGCGGCAGCTTTACCTTGGGCGTTTTCAATGTGGCCGTAGCCAATGTCCTTGCATATGTGTAAGTAGACATGCCGGGTGGACGCGATCAGCTTGAACATACCTCATGAAAAGTGCCGTCCTTGAGCGTGACCCGTATGATTACGCTCAGGCCCAAGCTGATCTTGCCAGAGGACTGACTTTGATCGACCTGTAGGCCGAGTCAGCTCAACGCCCTTCTCCTTATCCATCGTCCGCAAGTGTGTCCATACAAAATCAATCTGCACGTCTCTGATGCTGCTGCTCCACCCGTTGAACCCAAACACTTCGTTGGCAAGGTTGATAGCCTTTTCCGCGGGCAGGTAGTAGAGCGTTCGGCCGGCGGGGCCCTTACGCGACGAGATATATTCTGGGCCGAGCTGTTTGTCGAGCCGGCTTTGAAGCGTGGCGATTTCTTGTGCCGTCCACTCAGAAATTCGCGGTTTCTCCTCTTCAAACGGGTTCGCGATGCCGCGGTACTGCTCGCCTGGCCTGCGCGGATGACTGTTAGCAAGGAAAGCGCGTCTTGAGAAGATCAAACCTACGCAGGCATAATAATTAATTAGATGTTGTGTTGGTGTGAGTGCGCATCGCGTTGGTGGAACGGAAGTTAAATGCTGACGCGTAGGGGTTAGGGCGGCGACGCGACTTGGGACCGACCGAATTGTCATCAAGACGGCGTAGCGCTAGGCACATGCGGTGTCACGTGGAGTCATCCCGATTGGGAAATCAACCAGGAACCAGCGCTTGTAAAGGTACTATAGTTCAATCCACTGTGCTTAATGATACTTTTTATTGATGGGATGAAGCGTTGCACGCGTTCTAAGTCAAGGGATCGCGCGTCTCCACACCTTCAAGCGCTTTCCAAACGTTCTCATAGCGTACATCAAGTGACAGTGGTGCACCGTCTACACCCTCTCCCATGAGTTGTGGTAGTGAAAATAAAGCCTAAACCAACGCCAATGAAGTGCTTAGATGCGCATGTCATGAAAAAAAAAAAAAAAAAAACTCCCCATGCCTCATTGCAGCCACAAATGTCTTCCTCATTTCCTGCTCTTTTCGACTCCCAGGCCAGTTCCGCGGTCGCTCTCATCGTCACTGTCGACCAAGCTGAACGGCTCCCTCTCAGCGTCTCCGTTCCTCATGCGCTGCTTTCCTCGGCCAGGCTCGGCATCGTCAGAGTCATCCAAAGACCCCACCAGCTCGTGTTCCTCGTACGCAGCTTCCATGTCCCGTTCAGTGTTGGACCTGCTCCTGAATCCTTCCAAGCCCATGCCTCCTCTAAGAATGGAACTGCCATTGTCTTTTGCCCAAGGGAAAACGCTTTGATATCCAGCTCTCCTGCGACGATCGCGCCACACGAAGAAGCCGCCCAGGATGGCCAAACTGGCAACGATGATAAGGGCCACCTCGCCGGACTTGTAGTAAGCCTGCCATGTGGCATCCTCAAGCATCTTGCCTTGCTCCTCTTCTGCCTCTGTGGAATTAGGATGGGAGCCAACGCTCGTAAGCGGACCCTTCTCGCCATCGATTGATGAATCAACGGGTTTTCCGCCAATGCTAGACAAGTCCACGCCCATGAAGCGGTCGAGCATGTCGCGGGTCCGGCGGGGGTAGTCAAAAGGAACCATGTGACTACTGTTGTAGAACATGACGTAGGTCAAGTTGCGGGCCTCTTGGTAAATGCCTGCCGGATCCCCTTCGAATGTCCAGTCACGGCGTGGCGCAACTTCTCCCTGGCCGAGATCGAAGCCTTTTCCGCCATTCCATTTCATGTTGTTGATCAGCTCCTCCGTGCCGATGTGGTTGCAGATCAAGTCCTTTTCTCCGGAAAACAGTAGTATGGGAATCTCTTCCAGGATGTCCGGCAAGATTTCAATTGAAGCTTTCGAGTTGCGCGCCTTGAAGTTCGTGGAAACAGATCCCGAGCATTCTTGCCATCCAGTACGCTTCGCTGCGTCAATGTGGAGCGCCGCCTTGACATCGTCGCGCCGCAGGTAGGGTGTGAGCTGCGCCAGATCCGGGGGCCAGTTCATGCCGCAAGACTCGTCATCCCTTAGCCGTATGTCGTACATGTTGATGCACTGCTCCATCTCCGGTTTTGAAGTATCTGTCGTGACAATAAGTAGGGTCGAGAGGATATCCTCGCAGTCCTGCACGTCCACGTTGGTGGAGCTGCCAGCATCCAAGGATTTGATACAAAGCGCTTGTGCAGCTTCAAGTCGTTTTGCCTTTTCGGTACCATCTCTGATGAGCCCGTTCTTGTATGCGAAAGGTAGGTAGGACAGGTACTGGTCGACAGGCGATATCCAGCCGTTGCCGATCAGGAGGCCTTGGAGCTTCCACGGGCTCTGAGCTTTCTTGTTGCGCTCCATTATAGCCTTGGTGATGTACGGAATGTGCTGTCCAGCATACGATTCCCCGGCAATGTAGATCTAGGATATGTCAGCTCGGTCAACTGTCGGAGGCGGACAGAGTATACGCACGTCGTCGTACATATACTCAGGGAAGAGGGTAAACCACTTCTCCAAGAAGATGACAAATTGATCCGCCATCTCGTTGAGCTCGTGTAGATAGGCGTTGGTGTCGACGTAGCTAAATCCGGTGCCGACTGGATTGTCTACAAATAGAAGGTTGGCGAACTCGTCCCAGGACCCGTTGTTGTAAACCAGATTCTGGTCCTTTGTTACTCGGTATGGTCCGATTTCCATCATGGCACCGTCCATTGAGCTGCAGCCCGGTCCGCCGTTGAGCCATATTACGGTGCGCTGGCGGTTCGCTATGTGCCGGTTCTGATAGTGCCAGAAGAACAGGTTTCCATGGTGCTCGGCGTCGACCTCGACATGGCTGCGGCTGCGATTAGAAACGATCAATTGCGCATAGGCAGCGCAGTACATACCCAGCGTGCATTTTCAGCAGCGGACCCGGTGGCGCTCCAGGCAGGGAATGTATGAAGTAGTCGGCGGCCGTCTTGTCCGAGGCAGCGGCAACGGCGGGAAGCCATGCCGCAACGAACGCGAGGGCTTGCGTGAGGGCCCTCATCGCCTTGTCGAGCGAGGCGCGGTCGGCGGAGAAGGTATGGGTGTGTGTCGTGAGAGCGGCGAACCGGAGGTAGATGGAAGGGGATGGGATAAACGTTGGGTCTGGTCGGATTGGGCCGCGCGTCTATGTCATGGAGACGTTGGACCAGGCGCAAACCTGGAGTTTTTGCGGGATGGGGCGCGCTACGGGACAGCGACGGGTATCTGCAGGTGCAAACGGGTCTTGCAGGCTTTGAGTCTCTTCGTCGTTGTTGGAGGACAGGGTATTGAGGGCTGTATCGGGGAAGCTGACCGTTGGCACGAGAAGAGACGTGGCCTGCCTGGGTGGCGCGCCGACAAAGCAATCCATCTTCCAAGGGTCTTGCCAGCCAAAACCGGGTCCCCGCACTGGACTCGACTACAACTATGGTTATATACCGCTCCATCATATCCTTTCGTCTGGATAACCAAGCTTCGTCCGGTTCAAGACTTGAATAATGTCGCAACGGCAGAACGCCTCTCTGGCTCTCTCCCACGTCCGTCCGTCCCTACGTCGGGCGGTCCGCCCAGCCCCGGCCCCACCCCGCAATGGGATGAAGCTGAATTCAACCCTGCGTGCCTCCACTGAACATTCGCCGCTTTCGTCCAAGTCAAGCCCGTATATGCAGCTAATGGATCGCTGCGACAAAAGACCCCAAGCCCACCACCCACTGACTGCGCGTCGGCCCGCATCCGACCAACATCATTTTCCAACAAGGCATTGTTTGCCCGCCGTTTACTGTCATCAAATTTGGTATCTATCCGTGCTGCCCATCTCTTGAAGCCGTGCTTGGAAATGGTGCACGGCCAAGGCAGCGACTCAGCTGCCCGCTCACAGTCGAAGCAGAAGTTGGCTACAAGGAGACGAATAACCCCGGGAAAATCGTCCCTGGCATTCTCACAAATGACCATGTCCCATGCCAACGCCAATTCCTTCCTTGCGCCTGCTTTTGCGGATCAGGAAGACGTTGCAGTAGTGAGCAAATCAAATCCGAATCCTGCTCGCAAAGTGGACATGAAGCCATGTAGTGGCACAGAGCGGCCAAATATCAAACATTCCCCAGCCCTTATCCGTACACGTGCGCCCTTTCAAGACTGGCGGATAGGCACAGCCTTGCCTTCTTCCTCAGCCTTGGCCTCGACCGCATCCTTGGGCACGTCGTCGGCGCTCGTCTCGTGATTAAGGCTGGTCTCGCGGTGGAGGAAGGTGCCCTCCTTGACAGGGCTGGCGCTCTGGCCGTTGGGGTTGTGGGCAGCAGCAACCCCACCGTTGCCAACATGGGGTGATGAGCTGTGCGGGATGTTCTCAGGAACTGGGTGTTCGCGGCCGATTTGGGTGACTCCGACGTCATCTGCTTTGCCAGCTTTGGAGAGGGCGTAGTCGCCGCTGTCGAAGTACTTGCGCTCCTACAGTGCGACATGGTGAGTTGGAGGACTTGGAACTGAGGTTGCTGGCTGCTTGCCGTACCTTGAGCTTGTTCTGAAGCAGGTCCTTGCGGTTTGGCAATTTGCCGTAGAGGCGGAACAGACGTTGCTCCTCGGCCGACAGCGACTGTGATGGAGCATTGGATGTCAGTGGCAGTTTGCGCGGACGCGCAGTTGCGCAGGGTGACGTACGCTGATGTCAACCTTGTTCTTCTGATGGGGATTCATGGTGGAGCGGTGCGAAGGTGGTTGAGATGGTTTTTGGTCGGCGGACGAGGATGGTGGGGTAGGGTAGCGGACGTCGCAGGCGGCTTCGCTTTGTCTTTGGGCTGTCGGATTTCAGGATTTTGGGCTCTGGACGACCGACGAGTGAGCGGATGGTAGCACCGTCAAGGGTACACGTCAATAACTGGTGCTCAGCAAAGGTCAGGACCGCGTTCTGGCCTAAGGCAAACTCGGGTTGGTTGCGGTTGCCAGTAATAGCACAGTTTTGGGGCTATGAGGCAGGTGCTGGCGGGGATGTCCTCGATAAGGCGATCCCTGCGATCTGAGCAAAGGCGTGACGACACCAGCAACAACAGCGGGACCTGCGGACGTACGGTACGACAAGCAGACTCAGGCTCAGGCTCGACGTGAGTATGCGGCGGTTCGACTCGAACAGGGGCGGCGGTAGGGCCGTTTGCCGGATGAATCAGAGGATGCTTGAGAATAGTGGGGTCTTTGGTCAAGTTCTTGGACGAGAGTAGGTTTGAGCAAGTCGCCGGGCCAGGGTTTCGACAGGCGAGTCAGGACGAGACGAGAGCTAAGTGGACGAGCAGAGCAGAGCAGAGCAGGACAGGACAGGACAGGACAGGACAGGACAGGACAGAAATGGGTCGAAGAAGAAGAGGAGCCGACTCCAGCGGTTCAGACGCAGGGTCAGGTCAAGATGGTTCGGGTTAGGTGGAATGGCGCTACTGGTCGCTCTCGCCAGCCGCCTCCACTGTCGCTCCCATTGGCCTGTGCCCGTCGGCCGTCACGCGCAGCAGCAGACCCGACGAGACGAGACGACGGGAGACGCAACCAAGGAAAGGCACATCAGACATTGTTGCGCACAGAGTTGCACTTGCGCATCATCGTCCTCCATTCCACGCGTCCTTCATCATTCTTCCATGATTCTTTTTCCCCTCGCGACCCCTTGCTGAAAGATACCGCCGAAAAGGGTCTGGCAGCTCGTAACCTTGAATTTTTTTTTTTCCCCTTTGGCTCCCACATCCCAGAGCTTCCTTGTTCACCTAGTTGCTTTGCTCTATCACGTGCTTTGCAATCTTTCCGGACCATCATTGCCAGTAGGCACAAGCTAAAACTGTGTAAGCCACTACAAGCCGCACACGCTGTTCCACATATCTTTCCATCCGGAGGCCATGGTTTCTCCAATCAAAAAGACCTTTGTGGTTGAGCACTTAGATCCCGAGCTAGAGGCTTGGTCGTCTCTCGAGTACGCCTCGATCGCGCGCGAGTCACAGGCCTCTGGCGTCCGTTTTTTGCTATCAAGCGTCCCCAAAACCCTGAGGCTGCCGGAAAACTTGGCACATGTCCAAGGTCTCGAAGTCGAGCATGATAGCGTTGAAAATCTCTTCGACAAGCCCAGGGTCTGCTTGCTCGACCCGGCAGCAACCCAAGAGCTAAGCCCTGCCGATGGCGACAAGTTTGACGTCTTTCTGTTTGGCGGCATTCTCGGTATGGACTCGAATTGACGCCATGCATGTGTCGACGGAAGTAGCTGATTGCATGCAGGTGATGATCCTCCAAGAGGTATATTGTTTTGTGGGTCTTGCTGCACCATGCATAGCTGACGGCACGCTACAGATAGGACTTCAGAGCTTCGCAAGAAGGGTTTCGAGGGTCGTCGACTTGGGCCTGTCCAGATGACCACTGATACCGCAGTCAGGGTCACCAGAATGATCGTCCAGGACAGAAGTAAGTGACAAGCATGCCGATGGACACTATCCCCGTTTCTCATGCCATGTCGTAGTAGCCCTTGATAACATTCCGCACGTCGACAATCCTGAAATCAAGGTCGACGAGCACGAGAGCACCGAGATGCCGTTCCGCTACGTTTTGGACAAGGAAGGACAACCAATCATGCCAGAGGTCGGACCATTACGTCACTCTCGAAAGCTAGGCAACTGACTTGAATAGGGCATGGTCGATTTGATAAAAAAGGACTCGGAAAGAGGATTCGGCGACCTTATTTGATCTGATGCCCTAGTTGGACCTAGTCGGCATGGAGAAAATACAGGACACCGTGCTGCCTAACCACGCTTTGCTCTCCAAATCGGATCAAGATGAAAATCAGGGTATCACTCTGCGTATCGCACAACGCTCCACTTCCTCATCAAATCAATACCTGCGGTGACTTCCCCTGCCGTCAGTTCCCCGCATGCGTCTGGTGCCAGCCGCCTGTGGGATCACGTCAGTGTGTTGCTCATCGGTAGGGGCGGTACAAGTTATTCACCTTTTCGCCGGGCCTGCGGGTGACGGCACCCTTCAGCTTAAGCATTGCGCCGGACACCTTGTCCTTCAAGCTTGGACGGCGCTTGTGGTGGTGGGGCGCAGTCGTGGTCGTGTGCCCCGTCCTGCGGGTCGGGTTGCGGTTTGTCCGGGTTTTCCTGGTGGTTGTGGTGGTTGTGGTGGTCGTCGTGGTGTTGTGGCGACCACGAAGGCGGGCCATCAGACCGGGGCCCCTGGTGGAAGTTGTCTTGCGGGTAACAGGCATGATGTTGTTCTTATCTGACGAATCTCGAGGACTTTCGTACAAATGCGCTCTTCTTGGTTTGTAGGGGCCTTCCGAAGGTACAGAAGCTGTTATCAATTTGCTGGTCTGCAAAAGTGGGAGAGTGCGAAAGGACAGTCCTGTACGGCCGTGGTAGAGGGTTCGAGACGACGAGACACTCCGTGAGCTTGCTCGACTGCGATTGGATGTCAAAGAAGGATCGGCAGAATCAGATGTCTGATCTTTGACAACCTCACAGTCTTTGGAAACTTGAGAAGCAGCAAGGGGTAGACTGTTGGTTCTTTTGGCTTCAATGGAAGCAAGATGATGATCGATTTGAAGAGTTGGTTCGGATTTTGCTTGAAAGTGGGCTTGTTTGTCAACGGAAGGGGTGTCGATGAAGGGTGTGGAATCGGCAGGATCTCTGTAGTGATGAGAGACTGATCCAAGGACGGTCGCCATGGATCGACTTTATACATGGACGAGAGCGCATTGAATTCAGGTTTGCTGGAGATCGTCAGCCCTGGACGTCATGGACGACTGAGGAAGAATACGCCCGCTTCCCGCGCGGGCAGTAGGGCTAATCCTCGTGGCTGCTCAAGGAAGCCTGTCCCTGTGCTCCAACAGCTCCTGCCGCCGCTTTTTGATAGGCTGGATCACAGACGAGACCCTGTTTCCAGACCCCGAGACCCTTGGCATGACATGTCCACACAGTGACGAGTTTC
This sequence comes from Phyllosticta citriasiana, assembly GCF_038021145.1. NCBI lineage: Eukaryota > Fungi > Ascomycota > Dothideomycetes > Botryosphaeriales > Phyllostictaceae > Phyllosticta > Phyllosticta citriasiana. Next base: position 133,824 of record NW_027117279.1, on the reverse strand, counting down.
CCACTCGCGTAGTGGGCTGAACTTCAAAGGCCCGGGTCGACGTTCTGTGTTGCTTGACGTCCGGGGACAAACACTTGGCCCGCCCCTGACGTCATCCCATGCACGTTGCTCGAGCTACCGGTACCTCCTCCGCATCCTGTCATCACGTCAACTGGACAGTTCCCGTGATTCCTGGAGTTGGGAGAGGATCCTTATGGCCATAGTCAACTACTAGTGAAGAGAGACAATCAGTTCGTGTGTAAATGTGGCGTTGACTTCGAATGGTCCCCGCGTTTTGCACAAAAAATGCGGAGCTTCCATCGCCCAAGCTTCCAGACCTCGTACATCACCAGTTCCTTTGAGATCTACGCCCACCATCCGATCTACCAGATGTCTCTCGCGATTCTCGACTTTTCCATGCACAAATTCAAAGAACCTGATGTTGAAGCTTGCATCCGATGCCTTGCGGTGGACAATTCGGTTTTCGTCAGTGTAGATGTGTCGCCAATGATGTCATTATGAGAGACGCGCCCTCCTAAAAGCACCCCCCTTGAGCTGCCGGGACACCCATATTCTACGCACCTCTCTCAAACTCTCACTGATCTCTCTTTGCAACCCCAAATCTTGCCAGCTCAAGCAAATTCAAATCAAAATGACGGACAAGTCTCAATTCGAGCAGGGTACGCAGTCTCGAGCATGAAGCACCAATTCACATGCTGACATTTGCAAAGGCCATCAGCCTCCCGTTTCGCACCAAGACCCTCCTGGACGTCAGTCCGACATGAAAGGCCCACCGCCTGCGAGCGAATACCTCCCAACCGAAGATGGCGGCTACCAGCTTTACAAGGCCGCCGGAAAGCTCCAAGGCAAAAAGGCGCTAATCACTGGTGGTGATAGCGGAATTGGCCGTGCAGTCGCCATCCTCTACGCCATGGAGGGAGCCGACAGCACAATCGCTTACCTGCCTGAAGAGGAGAAGGATGCCCAGGACACGAAGAAGTTGGTCGAGAAATATGGTAACAAGTGCCACTTGTTCGCCACGGATCTTAGAGACAAGAAGAACTGCAAGGCGGCAGTTGACAAGGCTCTGGAGTGGATGGGTAGGATCAACATCCTCGTCAACAACGCCGCTTACCAAATGATGATCAATGATATCAACGAACTGTCAGAGTAGGTTGCAAGTCGCAGCTTCACTTAGGGACAAAGTGCTGATAAATATCATAGGGAGCAATGGGAGAATACCTTCAACGTAAACATCCACCCATATTTTTACCTCGCCAAATACACTCTCCCGCAGATGAAGGCGGGCGACTCCATCATCAACAACGCCTCTGTCAACGCCTACATTGGCCGACCGGACCTTCTTGACTACACCTCCACAAAGGGCGCCATTGTCGCCTTCACCCGCGGACTCTCCAACCAGTATGTCGGCCGTGGTATTCGCGTCAATGCGGTAGCGCCTGGCCCTGTCTGGACGCCCTTGATTCCAGCAACCATGAACGCCGAGGCTCAAAAGCAGTTCACTTCTCCCATGGGCCGTCCCAGCCAGCCCAGCGAGATTGCAACATGCTTTGTCTTCTTAGCAAGTCTGGATAGCGCTTCCATCTCTGGACAGACACTGCATCCGAATGGTGGCGTGGTCGTGAATGGCTAGAGCCGATGGCACTTGATGGACGTACGACTTGTTTTCTGCTGGAGACTGGAAGCCGGTGGACTCACGACTCGTGAACGAAGGAATGGCGCATAGGTAGAAAATAGCGGAATAGATGATTGAGAGTCAATGACTGCAAAATGGGAACATGAGAAGAATTGTGCAAAGCTCGAAAGTTTGTGTGAGGAACCTTCAAGAGCATCACGTGTGCGCTATCCCTTTTCGGTATCCGACAGGTGGCCATGGATCTACCGTGCTTCTCCGACAACATAGTCCCTCAGCGGCTCACCAACGAAAACACCACACAAGCTCCCAATGGCTCGATCAAGATCGCAAGTGTCGAGCGTCAGCTCGTTGCTAACACTCCTTGCCCTGGCGGCTTGGATTGTGCCGGCCAAAGCCCTATACCTCTACATGGAAGGAAACAGCCAGAAGTGCTTCTTCGAGGACCTGCCCAGCGACACCATGGTAGTTGGTGAGTAGGCCGCGTTCGGCCTGACCCTTTTTACGCATTCTGCCCTTCGAACCATGGAATCGAGCTTCAAAATCTACTTCCTGCTCTCTCCACGCGTCCAAGGTCACACGCAGCAGCTAACCCGAAGCTCTCCAGGCCACTACAACATGGAGCACTGGGACCACAACGTGCGTGCCTACGTCGCCGACCCCAACATCCAAGCGTACATCAGCGTGGAGGAAACCTTTGACAACGACCACCGCATCGTGTCGCAGCGCAGCGCGGCCAAGGGGCGCTTCACCTTCTCGGCTGCCGACAGCGGCGAGCACCGCATTTGCCTGTCGCCCATCGGCGCGCAGGCGACGGCCGGAGCCATTTTTGGCGGCATGTCGGCGGGCAGCGTCCGCCTAACCATCGACATGGCGATTGGCGCCACGAGCCAGATCGAGAGCAACGACAAGGGCAAGTTGCAGGATTTGCAGCAGAAGGTGCGCGATTTGAACGCGCGGTTGCAGGATATTCGCCGTGAGCAGGTGTTCCAGAGGGTAAGTTGTAACATGGAATTCCATCGGAAAAGCCCCCTAGTCTGCGAGTTGGGCAGTGGGAAGCTTTGAGCATGCGTGGGCTAACGTGGTTGTTTTTTGTTTTTTAGGAACGCGAGGCCGAATTCAGAGATCAATCCGAATCGACGAACGCAAAGGTCGTGCGCTGGACGCTGATTCAGGTCGCGCTGCTGGGCGTGACTTGCGCGTGGCAGCTGTCGCATCTGCGGGCCTTCTTCATCAAGCAGAAGCTTACTTAGCTTGCCCGTCTCCTTGTCGGGGGATGAGACGAAGAATACGAGTTAATTCTGTTTTTACTATGGTTAGCGCCGTTGCGTTGGCTCTCGGACATCAATACCTCGCATGCGTGTGGGGGGCGTTGGAAGACGGATTCAAAATGCAAACAGCAATGTGCTCTGCTCCGAGCGTGTGGTGAAGATGGGCGTTCTCTGGCAAATCCATTTTGCTGGCATCCAGCTTCAAACTGTCTTCTGCCATGACTTACGGACTGGAGATGTGATGTCAACCTTGAGCAGGGAAATTACCGGAAGCAGTACGTGTGGTCCAGTGGACGTTCCCAAAGCGCGCGCGAGCCTTACGCCACAGTTTCGCCGCATATTCGCTGCAACGGAATGGATTGAGCGTAGTATCAACCCCGGTTCAGGCGAAGAGAAAGCATTGAGAGACACGGTCAACACACAGTGATCGTTCGACTTTATGACCGAGAAATGCAGCGTCGACTGGGGCCGAGAATACCAAACCCAGAATCTCCCTCGTCTTCAAGCACGTCTCTACTCCGCCATTGACGCTATATTCCAGCATAGACCAACGCTCGCACACATCACCAGCCTCCAAGCTCGCTTCTTCCCCTTTGACCGGTATCCTAATGAAAATTGATAACCTCTTTCTCCCAAAAAGGCAGATAGAGAAGGCAGAATTCAAGCTCTCGCATCAACAATAAAGATAGGCGTGGCGCAGTGTCCCCAGCGTCTCCCACCTGGGTAGCACGTAGCGGCAAAGCAGTGACGATTTACGCGCCGACGGCCCGCGCCGCACCGCCGCCACGTTCTGCAACCAATCGCAACGGCTTTCGGAGAAGACGATGACTGGAGAAGAGTTGATCGTGGCCAGTCGTTCATTTGGCACTGTCAAGAGGCAGAAGAGAGCCTTGCGGGCCTGGTGTGGCGCGTGGACATCGAGGTGCTTGCATGCATGCAGAAGAAGAGGGAAGAGGAAACCCTAAAATAAAAGATTTTTGATTATTATTTTCTTCTCGTGTATCCGGTAGAGCAGAGCCTCAAGGCGCAGTGCATTGAGGCAGATCAGTGAGTGTATCTTGGAACCTCATCAGGGCTTCTCAGCGAGCCCTTCGGTAGAGACAGGGTAGTCAGGTCCCAGAGAGGCAGAGGTGACGAAGTGGGAGAGGCGTGGAAATAGGCAGCACTGTCTATTTTGCAAGTGGCTCAGACTAGAGCTGAGGCTATGTGACTGCTTTGACCGGCCGAGATGGAAGTGGAAGGATGAGGTGTTCGTGACTTAAGAGTGTGTCCGGCACTTGTCTTCACCTACCCATCAGCACCACCATCTAATACACTTCGCACACCACATCCCGCACTCCCGACGATTCCCACGACCTCCAACTTTTTTCCCCGCTTCTCTTGCAGTATGGCCGATGTCGATGCGTCTTCTCTTCGAGTGGAATGGGGTTCCGTCATCATGAACTCCGCCTCTGCCACATCCAAGCCGAGTCCTACGGACATGGTCAACCATTCCGCCGACGACCCCACCATTGTCGTTGGGCGGATACTCTGGCTACCGCGACTGGAAGAGCTGGAGAAGAATGCGGTCCAACAGGTCCACCCCAGAGCCGACATTGGCGCTGAGGCATACGACCATCCAGTCGTCGTTTGTTCGCGGCCCTCGCGGACTCGAGTCCACTTCCATCTCGTAAGCTTTCCGGCCTTCAGTCACCCGTAGTCGACGCCAGTCAGTCCAAGACTGACACACAGCAGATAACCTCTTTCCATGGCCGAAGCCTGGAGCAGCGGTTTGGCCATGTTCCCGCCACCAAGGCAGACCAAAAGCGCATCGCCCGGTACCTCCCCATCGAGCCATCGCCGTACCATCCACGATCTCTGCGCAACGAGCACGGTCTCGGGGCTCCGCGCATCTTGCTTGAAAACGGCAAGTTGATGGCGAGGAATTCCTACATCAACGTACACTCGGTCTATGCCATCAATCGCAAGTACCTTCGCTCGTACAGCGGTCAGGCATTCGGCGGAGCGACGGAGCATTTCCTCGACCAATCTTCCGTCCAGGCGATGTGGGCTTATAGTAAGAGGCTGACGCAGTACTCGCCCGGCCCGCAGTACCTCGTCCGACAGCAGTGTCCCTGGGCTTCCTATCAACCTGGCATGTCTAGAATTGTGGACAGGGCTCTGGAGCGTACGGAGACTCCGCAAGTCGTACCCATCCAGCTGGGCCGTGCGGAGGTTGGCACCAATTGTCCCTTCCTCATCCTCTTGAAGGCTGTGGGCGAGTCACCGAATACTGCACGCCAAGAGTTGATATCCGGACGCATCCCGCTGGGTCTTGCTCTAGGTCTGATCGCAGCCGTCCTTTGGGCCTTTGGTGTGCTTTTAAAATGTATCCATGTGATCCTCAAGTTTTCATACAGGGGGATCCGAGGTGCAGCTCGCAAGATTCAGGGATAGTGCTATTTCCCTTGAGCAAGAAGTCTTTTCGTCGCTCCTCGACTCCAGCCGGCTCAAGAGTTGTTGCGTATCCACTTGAGGGCCAGAACTGCGGGATGTGGCGTTGCGATTCTCATCCCAGAAGCATTGTCGCCGGCACTACCATTCTTCGTGTACCTTTCCTCCAAATCACGAATCAGTTTGGCCCGTGAGTCCTCCGGAATCAAGTTTCCTGCGGCAAGCACAGTACGAATGAAGGTCCAGATGGATTCATGCCGCCATCGAAAATTGTAGACGAGCTCCAGTATATTCTTCATGACTCCGGATATCAGATCCTCGTGGCCCCTGGCTTCTTGTCGACAGAACATGAACGACAAAAAAGCCCACCCAGAGGTGTCGCTCGGATTTCTCAGGCACCAGTGGTGGCTTTCTTGCAGGAGCCTTACGAATTCATTTTCGTAGCCGCACTCGGGCCTGTCTCCCAACCGCTCAGACAGAAGCTGGACGAATCTCCGCATGAAGTGCCAAGCGTGGTAGTTCTTGGGGTGGCTTGTCGTAGCATCCTTGACCTTCTCCCAGTGCTGGACAATCAGCCAGTGTGATGGACTCTTTTCATCGTCGCTGGATCCGCCATCATGAGCATCTCCTGCAACACTCTGCGCCCAATCTACTTCGATGTCCCAATGGTTTCGGGCAATCCAAAGGCAGTGGGACCACAGGGTTGGAGACTTGGTATGGCGGAATAGAGGCGAGGAGAACAAAGTAAATAGGAAAATCAAATCTCTTCTGACCAAGATTGTCAAGTCCCTTTCAATTCCTTCTCTTTGAGCGGCCAAAAGGTAGCGCTTTCGATAGTTGGCTGCAGTCAGATGCTCAGGATCAAACAAAAGCACGACGCAAGTTGCATCCATTGCCTGCTGTGCTGACGGCCCGGTCAGTGCATGTCTCGTCTCGAAGAAGACTTTGCGAGCAGCGAGGAAGGCGTTGAGAAGGATGGCTTTGGGTATTCCGACAGACCCTTCTTCTTCATCCTCAAGCAGCAGGGACCCTTCTGGAGGAGATATGGCCGGCGGGAGGATTTCAATCTGGATCGTGCGAAATTCATACTTGTGAAAGACGTTGACAAGCGCTTCATAAGCGCGCAATTGCATTGCTTCGCTTGTTTTGCCCGAGAATTTTGAGGACGACATGTCGGGCAGAGAGGGAAGAAGACGTCGATTCGGCGGTCCTCTTCTTGGGCTCGAAGGCTGCAGGGATAGCTTCAGTTCGGTGCTTTGGTCTGATAGACGGTCGAAACCGGGCAAACTAACGACGAAGAACCGACGTCAGCCACGACCGTCCCCGCGGGCTACGCACGGACCAGGGGACCAGGGGACCAGGGGACCAGAAGCTGGAGACCAGATTTCCGCAGAACATCATGGGCTCGACAACAACACATCTCAGAACCACTCTGCCGCCATGGAGTCCCTTCTCTTGGTCGTCTTCATCCTTTCGATCGTGATACACATCGTCAACACCCTCGGCGCCGCCACGATCAACGACTTGGTGAGTCTAGCGTCGCAAACGACCTGGCGCTTTCCCCACGTCTCTCTTCCGCTGCCGCCGTCGGCGTCCAAACGCGCTTCCTGTATCTCCGGGAGCTACAAAGTCTTTCAGTACGCTGATTATGAGTGTCTCTCCCTCCACAGCTATGGCTCCTCTACAACAAGCTTCCAACACCAACTTCGCACGCCGCCCGCGACCAAGCGCGCCTACGACGCGAAGTCCTACGCCTCAAGAAGGAAATGAACAGCGTGAGCGCGCAGGATGACTTTGCGCGCTGGGCCAAGCTGCGGCGCGCCCACGACAAGGTTTACGCCGACTACCAAAAGACGGGTACGCACGTCAAATCGCACCATGCATCCATCCCCAGCTCATCCCATCGCATCCCAAAGCGACATAAAAGCAGGGAAGCCAGTGAAGCTGACCGCGAATCACGAACGCACAGAATCATCGCTCAAATCCTCGCGCACCTTGTTCGACCGCACCGTCTCGACGCTCCGCTTCCTCGGCACCAACGGGCTGCGCTTCGCGCTGCAGTTTTGGTACGCCAAGCAGGCCCTCTTCTGGATCCCGCAGGGCTGGGTGCCGCGCTACGTCGAGTGGATCCTGGCGTTCCCCAAGGCGCCGACGGGCAGCGTCAGCATTCAGATCTGGGGCATTGCGTGTGCGAGCGTCGTCGGAATGGTGGGCGAGGCGCTGGCCGCGCTGTGGGTGCTGTCTGTTAGGAGCAGCAAGATGCAGCATCGGAACAAGGAGGGGTTGAAAGAGAAGCCCGTGGCTGCTGCAGATGATGGTGGTGAGAAGAAGGAGTTGTGATGGACGTGCGTTGGTAGTTGAAAATGAATGGATTCATGTCAAAGAGACGCCAAGTTTGACTGAGCGGAAACACTAAAGCAGCAGATCATGGTTTGACAAGAACCGCACCATCTGCAGAAAACCCAACCAACTGTCCAGCAGTGATAGACCTCGAAGACATGAGAAGCATCCGTCACAACACGCCCAGCTTCACCACACAACGAGAACTCGAGCAAAGCCAGAAGAATTGATTCTTTAAGATATCCGATTACATTTAATCCACACCAGGTACGCAACAAAAAGAACAACCATCTCAATCAATCATGATGTCTCTCACAAGAAATGTCAACGCCGCACCCTCATAACCGTACGAGGTTCAGGCGCAGCCAACACGGACGTGAGAAATTGGGGTCTCTAAGGAGCACGCCCAATGTGTAGGGTTCGCTTTAGGCGAATCTTTTTGAACTCGTGACCGTGGGATTGGATGAGATCGCCGAGTCTTCGAAAGCGCCAAACTATTGGGACGGGGGGGATATAGGATGAGGGGGTGTAAAGATGGGTGCTACGGCGTGTCCGTCTGCTTTTGCTTGCTTGCTTACTTACCATGATACCTTGAGGCCCTTCCCTCATTGTTGACGACTTGGATAGAAGCTCTAGTAGGCTCATAGCTGTAACGAGCCGCCTTCAATGCCACTCGAGATTCGCTGACGCCGACGCGCCATGGCACCTTCGAGTCCGTCGTCGACGCCATCAATCGATCGGACGAGGCAGGTAGCGGGCGAGTATGCATGCGCGTCGGCTCCATCTTTCCCAGGCCCGCAGTTTTTTTTTTTTTTTTTTTTTTTTTTTTTTTTTTTTTTGCAGTGTGCCTGTGTGTTCTTGTCCTGTCTTCCCGTCGTCGAGTCGTCGCAGTCCGTCGTCGAGTCGAGCAACGCGGCCAGTAGCAGTAGCATCGTCATTCGCATGGGCGTTCGCAAGCGCATCGTCATTCCAGCTCATCAAGCGTCAGAAGCGACGAGCCAACGAAGAAGGTCGGCCATCATTATGATGATGATGATGATGATGATGGTGGTGGTGGTGAGGGTGTGAATGTTGTTAACAATGAGGCAGCGCAGACGTTGCGCGTTTAGAGCAAAGAAGACGACATAGCGAGAGAAAAAGACAAAAAAAAGAAAAGTTCAAGGGATCGTGCCGGGCAGGAGCTAGGTACCTTGGCTTACCGACCCGACGCGAATCGCCGAAGCGCCGACCTCACCGTCCCGACCAGAACCAAGGAAAGCTCAAGCCCTTCCCGTCCCGTGGCCGGCCCCGAGTGCGGCCCCGAGTGCGGCCCCGAGGCGCTCCGACCCGTTCACACCCGATGCCACCCCCCCGCCGTTCGCCGCTCGGGAGGCGTTGTCGAGAGCGCCGGACCTGAGCACAACCCCCCTTCCGACATCCTGACGTTCGCTCTTCAATTTTTTTTTTTTTTATCTCATTCATTTTTTGCCCCGCGACATGCGGTTGGCTGGGCCATGTCATCGCGGATCTCGACTGCTGTGCAAAGCGGGCCTGCTGCCAAACGGTTGGTAATGAAATTGAAAGACGAACGGTTGTCGGGAGAGGCATCAGGGGGCGAATCGGCCTTGTTTTTAAAAAAGTTGCCCCTGGTTTACGGAGCTTGGTGGTGCGTTATACCGCTTAAAGTCATATGCAGTGACACAGGTGAGGGGGAGTCGAAAAGTGGTCATCTTCGTAAATGTTCATTTCATGTTCAATGTCATGCTGGAACGTATGTACAATTAAAAGCCCGCTTTTTTGAAAAAACCATCCAAATAAGGGAAATGCCGCCGTAAAACAAGAAATTGTCCTTTTTCTCATGAAGTAGCAAGGTACAAGCTGCAGGAACCTGCGCAGGTTGACAACTCAACACCCGCCTGGAAGTCTAAGTGGTATCGTCGAAAGGGTGGGGAATATTGGGTCGGAGACGACGTCCAGTTTAGAACCAGTCACCCTGGTCGCGCATGGCAGCGGCGACCTTGGTGAAGCCAGCAATGTTGGCACCACCGACCAAGCTGGGGAACTCGCCCTCGGCGTAGGGGATGTACTCCTTGGCGGTCTGGAGGCAGTTGTCGAAGCAGTTCTTCATGATGCCCTTGAGCTTGTTGTCAACCTCCTCCGAGGTCCACTTCTCGCGCTGGCTGTTCTGGGCCATCTCGAGACCGGAGACGGCGACACCACCGGCGTTGGCGGCCTTGCCTGGGGCGTACCAGATGGCAGTGCCCTTGTTGGCCTTGCGGTGCGCCTCGAAGGCGTCAATGGCCTCCTGGGTGCAGCCCATGTTGGAGCCCTCGGCAATGAACTTGCAGCCATGGGCAATGAGGAACTGAGCCTCCTCGCCGGAGACCTCGTTCTGGGTCGCAGAGGGGAGAGCGACGTCGACGCTGCCGACGTGGATCCAGGGGCGGGCGCCCTCAATGTACTTGTATGCGGGGTTGGAGAAGGCAGTCAGGGGCTTGCGCTCAAGCTTGATGTTGGCAATCTCCTCAATAGCCTCGGGGGTGAAACCAGCGGCCTCGTTGGCAATCAGAGCGCCCTTGGAGTCGGAGAGAGAGACGACAGTACCGCCAAGCTCAATGACCTTCAGGGCGGCGTACTGGGCAACGTTGCCGGAGCCGGAGAGGGCGACTCGCTTGCCCTTGAACGACTCCTTGCCACCAGAGGCGTAGTTGATCATGTGCTCGACGTAGTAGACGAGACCGTAACCAGTGGCCTCGGGACGGATGAGCGAGCCACCCCAGGAGCCACCCTTGCCGGTAAGGACACCCTCCCACTTGTTGCGGGCCTGGCGGTAGGCACCGAACATGTAGCCAACCTCGCGGCCACCAACGCCAATGTCACCAGCAGGGACATCGGTGTCGGCACCAATGTGCCTCTGAAGCTCGCGCATGAAGGACTGGCAGAAGCGGCGGATCTCGGCGTCAGACTTGCCCTTGGGGTCGAAGTCGCAACCACCCTTGCCACCACCCATGTTCACTGAATTAAAGTTAACCATCAAGATTCACGCAGGACTTGGAGCTTGCTTGGTGTACTTACGGCCAGTGAGGGCATTCTTGAAGATCTGCTCGAAGCCCAAGAACTTGAGGATGGAGAGGTTGACGCTGGGGTGGAAACGGAGACCACCCTTGTAAGGGCCAAGGGCCGAGTTGAACTGGACGCGGTAACCGCGGTTGACCTCAACCTCACCCTTGTCGTTCTCCCAGACGACACGGAACTGGATGACGCGCTCGGGGATGGCGGCGACCTTGAGGGCGGTCTTGTACTCGGGGTTCTTCTCGAACAGGGTCGAGTTCTGGAGGGTCGAGGCCAGCTCTGCAATTGAAATGCGTCAGACATATGATAAGGCTGGGCAAATAGATAAAAAGGTACCGTTGTAGGCCTGGAGGAACTCGGGCTCGTGGGGGATGTTGGACATTTTGGCGGATTGACTGGGGTTGACTCGAATTGAGGGATGGAATGAAGGCGGGCGGTGGGTAGAGAAGAGCAAGAGGCGGTTGATATTTATGAAGGCAGTAGCTTGAGCTCGGGACACGGAGGGCAGAGCTCAACCCTGCGTCGAGGCTCGTCACAGGGCGCCCTTGGGCGCGTGGGCAGCGTGGGAGAGGAAGCCGGGTCGATGATAGAGGGGACAGACAGCCGGCGGCGGGCAGTGCCATTGGATGGCTGGCGTGCATTGTCGCTTGGCCAAAGGCTCGATCAGGACGGCTGGATCAGATGCGGGACGAGAGGGACAGCTTCGACCAGCTCCGACCATCTCGAGCGTCGCAGATAAGGCGCTGGGCGACGATTGGTCACCGGAATTCCTGGTGTTCATTTATGACCGTCATCGGCCATCAGGACAGCCGTTTTGCGGAGGCTCTGTTTACGTTACACTTTGCTCTCTGTCGAGGCGCGCAACGAGGAGCGCATCTCTTCCGGGCTCGCAGCGACCGAGCATCACGCGAGCCGCCACTGCAGAAATGTATCTCCGCGCGCATGCTTCTGTTCACGTCCTCCAAGGTGCGCATCCAATGCATCCCACGTCGTCCGTCGTCAACTTTTTTTCCCGGCTGCTTCCAGGATGTAGATCATCTCCAGCCAATCGATTGATTGCATGCGCATGCGGCCTCATTGGCCGTAGATTATCTCAACCCCTGTCGCTTCACGCCACACTCCGGTAGCGGCCGTCAGTCGGCCTGAGCCCTGGCTGTTTCCTCCACATCTGCTCCTCCGCAGCGCCCACCATGTCCCCCTCAATGTCTTCATGCACAGTCCGTCGGATCCCAGTCTGCAGCCGCAACCTTCTGTCAGCGCAATTACGCAAAACCGCGGAATTGGAAATATCAGTAGATAGCACTTGAGCCCCCATCCACTGCTGCTGATGCTCCCCCCTCCCGGGCGTGCCGACAGCCGACTTGAACTGCGTGACTTGCTCAATTTTTCGCCTTGCATCATGTCCAGTCTGTTGGAATATAGGCTTTGGCTAGCGGCAGCTTTGTCCGAGCCGCGAACACTTGTCCGGCCCGCCTCTGGGGAGAGCGTGGGGCATCCTGGGGTTTTCTCCAGTCGTGGCACGGTCTCCAAGCCTGTCCATCTCGCGCAGTGTCAAAAGGGGTCAACATCACTCACCCGTCACCAGATACTCGTCCAAGCTGTCGAGCTTCTTCATGTCCTCCTCGCTGATGTCGAAGCCGCTAATGTCGGCGTTTTCAACGATGCGCTGCCTCGACACACTCTTTGGCAGTGGCACGTAGCCATGCTGCAAGCTCCACCGCACGAGCAGCTGCGCAGGAGTGCAGTTGTACTTCTTCGAAAAAGAGACAATGGTCGGGTGCTTCATCCTCAGAGCGCGCACCAAGGGCGCGTATGCCTCGACGATGATGCCATTCTGCTGGCAGAACGAGGTGATGTCTGTGCGAGTGTTGAAAGGATGCACCTCAATCTAGCCGACTGTGAGTTGCATGCTGCCTGCTGGAAACAGCTCGTGAACCCACCTGGTTCACAGCCGGATGGACCCGGGGGTTAGAGTCGAGCAGCTCCTGAAGGTGCTTGACGCCATAGTTGCTCACACCCCCTGTCTTGATCTCGCCGTCTTTGATGGCATCCTCGACGGCCCTCCATGACTCGAGGCGCGCCTTTTTCCCTCCGTAGGGGCTGTGCAACAAGAAAAGATCAATATAGCCAAGGTCGCAAGCCTTGAGCGACTGCTTGATGGACTTCCTCGCAGCATCATAAGACCCATTGGAGGAAAGCTTGGTGGTGAAGTGAATGTCGTCTCTCTTCAGGCCATCCTTGTTGTTAGCGCTCTCGAGGAAGGCTTTGATGGCTTGCCCGCTCTCGCGCTCATTGTGGTACATTTGAGCCGAGTCGATACTTTAATTCCGAACGGGCGTCATTATCGGTGCAAGCCTAGAATAGAACAAGGTGGTTGGGGAGACGTACGCACGATAGCCGGCCTGGGAGTTCCATCAGCTGGATGATAATCAAAGAGTGAGGCTGGTGTTTCGGGAGCATGTGCATCATTTGGCGCACGTGGCCAAGCGTTTGTCCAGGGTTCCAGTTGAGGTGTGGGTGGGCATGTGGGTGAGACGTAGGTATTCTTGGAACCTCAGGCAGGGTTTGGCGAGGCACTGATGGCGCCAGGCGCACTACGAGGCTTCTCACTGGTATCCGGGTACATGGGGCTGGTACGAAGTAGAGCTGTGGATTACCTCGAGCGCATATTGCACAGCGTTGAAGGTTTCTTTGCCCTGGGTCATATACACGCCCAGGTGGATCTGCGGCATGGTGAGGCCGTTGGCAAGCTGACGAGCAGGTAGGTGGTGGTTAGCTGGGACAGACCGTACACGAGCGCCCAAGGCTGCGGCGGCGGAGGAGGAGGAGGAGGATGACGGACCTTGACGCGGGTTCCCAGGGAGAAAGCCATTGTGCGTGGAAAGGGAGCAATTGGGGTTGAGATGAAATGAAGCGATGGATGGCGGGGTAAGTAAGGCGGGCAAGAAGCAGAGCAGCTGGAGGAAAAGGACTGGAAGTTACCTACATGTACCTGTGTTGCGATGACGACACCGGCGACCCAATCCCGCGGGCACGGCGACGGGCGGGCGCCCGGGCGGCACTGATCTCAGCCTGCAGGCAGCGCGGCGATCTTGCGGCTTGCAGCTGAACTCTGCATTCCCGTCCCCTCGACATGTGCAGGTTATCTCGGACGCGACGCGAAGTCCCATGGGCAATGGATTGCAAGCCTCCAGGCCCTGAGGTTGTTTGTGTTGGTCACAGACAGCCCAGATCACACCAGACGACCTGACACTCAACACCATGCACTCGTTCGGCAAGCGGCCACGGGAAATGGCCGACACTGTCAGTGCAGTGGACTGGACTGGACTGGGCTGGGCTGGGCTGGGCTGACATGCACGGCATGGCCTCTTGCCGCATTGCTGCCCGTACATGGTTGGTAGGCACAGCCTCATGTCGCGCGCAAAATTGAGAGGCTTGGAAAAAGGAACGCCACGGTTGTCGACCGCGACGTGGCCGCGGCGCTGCTGGCGGCTGTCGTGCCAGGGCAGGTTGGCTCAGGCTCAAGTCGAAGTCGAGTTCAGCTGCCTACCTATGTTGCAATCCATTGATGATGATTAAGAGCGAGCGGATGGTGTTGTTGGCCTTACCTAGTCATGTCTGCCTGACCTGAGTCGCATAGGGCAGACGGCCACACGGCCACACGGCCACACGGCCACACGACCCTGACCAGCAGCAATCCATTCATTGGCTTCCCTGCTCCCCTTCCAAAAGAAGCAATGCGACTGCTGTCGGCGGCTGCTCCAGCTCGTCTCCCGTCGTCCTTGTCCTGGCGCGTCTGCTGCGCGTCCGCCGAAGCTTGCAATCAATCATTCAATCACTCAATCAATCAATCAATCATTCTACATTCTCGAGAAAAATAAATAATCAAGAAGGCCCAGCGCCAACCTGCGCTAGCGAAGGCTGCCATCCATCCATCCCCCATCCGCGTATCAAAAGGTACCTACCGTAGCGGACCGTACTTGTACCTTTTGCTCATCCATCCATCGCATCATTTCTCCCCCTCCACCGCCTCGCCGCCTTGATGCCAGTTCACCTTGCTTAAGCTCCCGCTGCTCCCTGCTCCCCCAATCTGCCGGCGCCTCCATCTCAATATTCTTCATTTCTGCCATCCCGAGCTCTCCCCCCTCTGCTTCCTCACGCCAGCCGTCAAGGCGCGCGAACTAGACGCCGGCTCCGTCGTTCCCTTTCCGCCTCCTGACGCCGTGGCCGCCCATGGCCTACCCCAACGTTTCCAACGGCTTCCCAAATGCCTCGTCTTCGCGCTCCGTGCCTTTTTCCAACTCTGGCCCGCCCTCCGAGGGTCCGCGAAGAGCTACGATTGGCGATCCGCAGTTCGACATATTCGAGTGGCATCCGGCCTATCAGAGCTGCCAGCGCTACTTTCTCGATCACGCGCAGCACGACGGCTCCGTTCAGGCCGTCGCAGCCCTCATCAACATTTGCCTCCCCTTCCAATGGTCCGCCAACCCAGTCATGGCCTCCGTGAGCATTCCTCCTCCCGGCCCCGGCCCGACAGCCTATCCCGCTGCTAGCTGGTCTAGACATACTTCCGCCCACGCGCCGAGACCCGGCGCTCCCGCGTGGGTTTCCCTGGTGCCATTTATCCGCCGTCTTGTGGTGACTGGTTTTGACCGGGACGGCGTACTCCACGGATTCTTCGGCGACGACTGGCGCAAAGGTATTGGTCCAATCCAGGAATGCGAGCGCCGCAATTATCTTTTTGCTGCAAAGAGCGTTGGCTGGGCCAAAGTCAAATACCAATATGACATGTCTCCCCAGGAAACGGTACCTTTTATGAAGCCGCTCCAAAACGTTCAATTAGAAGAAATTGAGAGCGCCGAGCGAACCTGGAGCGAGTGGCTAATGATGGAGGACTGGATGGTCGGTCCACGCGCCCCAGAGGCGATGGATGAGCCGGGGGATAACATTGCGCCGTTATGATGTTTGTTTGAGGATTGAGCTCTTGCTCGGGAAGCGGGATTGGACATAACGCATGGCGTTGCGAGCAGGGAGTCGAGGAGCACACCCAGAGGCGCCTTCTGATGCCGCATTCGTAGGGACACCCGCGGCACACATCATGATGTCACACGGCATGCATCACTCAAAAAGTCACGATATAGTCGGTTCTCTAATCTGGCAATTTCCCCCCCACCCCCCCGCTCCCCATGTGCAATGTGAAATGTGTGCGGTGAGGTGGTGGACAGGACGAGAGGCCAGGCCAGGCACAAGGGGAAACTAGGTCCGTCATCGTCCGCGCTTACTAAGAGCCCTGATTCGCCAAGGACGGGTACCTGGACTCTGCGGGCCGCTTCCTCGAAGCGCGAAAGCCGCTTGCCCCACAACCTGAACTGCCCTGACCCAAACACCAAGCAAGAGCCGGACTAAGACTCCACGTCCAAAAGAAAGCACATGCCAACCAAGATCGCCATGTGAGCAATCGATCGCTCAGCTCAACTCCGCGGCGGCATCCACATCACTTCTTCTTCCTTCTTGCACATCTCAACACCCGTGCCATCAACATCTCCCACCATGGCTAAAGTCAAATACACTTGGCATGTCTTCATCGAAACTTGCCTGAGGAAGCGCCTTGCCACTGACGACTACGACAAGCTTGCACGCGACCTGCGAGCAAGAATCCCCAAGGACGGGGCTGCGCTTTCAGAGGCCCTCCTCCGACCAAAGACCTTGTCTGCATTCTACTTCGACCCTCTAGTGGTCGTCTATCTTGAGAGGTCGCTGGCACTGGATCTTTTGGACCCCCCACACATTCTAGAAGCACTTTTCCGCCATGCAAGAGAAGCAAACGCGGCTACCGACAGATCCCAGCCCGAGTCTTGGAATGTAAAGTCCCAGTCTTACGTTTCGCCGGAGCTCGAAGAGCTAGTCTTTGCTAGGTTGTCGAGGGCGTACATGATCAATGAAAGACCCAAAAAAGTCTCCGAAGCCCAAAAGACCCTGGCCCTCTTGACCAAGTGGATGTCCACCATGAGCTCAACGCAGGCCGCTGAGTCGGTGATAAATTCAATCGCAGAAGGAACCCAAGGCCACCGCACCACCACCATCATGAGCCTCGGGCTGCTTGTGATTGCAGTCTTGGAACATCCAAAGATCGCCGGCGTTCTAGAAAAAGCCTCTCCCAAATGTACGCCCAGACTGACTTATCTCAAAATACGGTGCACGGAGCACGGGACTAATCATTTCTATTTTATCCGCAGGGGTTTCGAAAGCGCTGTCCGAGTCGATCACGGCGTTCATGCCGCATCTTAGTCAGGCATCTCTGCAATTGGCCGACAGATTGGGAATGCTTCAAAAGCAATACTCTCTAACGGACCATGCTGCCACCGCTGTAGATGATGGATCTGCAAACAATGGTCTCGATGTCGCGGTGCTCCAGCTCGAGACGGTGATGGATCTGCCTGTGATCAACACTAGAGCAGGACTCTACGTCTTTATCAACTCCATAGTACGTACTTTCCACATGCCATGCTTGAATAGGCTGACAACTTTAGCTCGCTGCCCGTCCCTTGACCGATGACCATATGATTCTTAATTATTTACAGGCTCGGTACAAGGGCGATATTCAGTCTTTGGCAATCGACCTCATTACTGCTTCTTTTGACGTTCTTGCTGCCAACTCGGCTTACAGGAGCGAGACGAACGAGACACTTTTCAACTTTCGGTCGTTTCTCGTAAACAAAGTTCCAACCCTTCTAACGGTCCTTGCCAGCTCAATGTTCTCGCCCTTGACACCGGAGATGTGCATCACTCAAGCTCTCAACCACATCGACCGAAATGCGTTTCCTTCCTTCTCTCAGGCCTTTGGGGATGGAGTGAGCGTCAATAGCGCTTTGTCAGATGTTCGGCAGGACTTTCTTTTTGCATGCGCCCTCCACCAGCTTATCCCCGAAGCCAGCATCGAACGCCTGCTTGGGGAAACACCCATGAATGGGGTGTCCGAGAAGCACGTGAAAGAGAACCTAGTAGTCCAGTGTTCGAATAATTTTGAGCGCGTGGAAGAGTATCTCAACGAGATGGAAGGTATGGATGGGAATGCGGGAACCATAGTGGCCGCCATGACCGAGGTAGGTTGACTGCAGCTCAGGCTTCGGTATAAAAGCGCTCATTTGAACATATAGGTGATCAGAAATCTCTGCATGGCCCGAGACACTGTTTCTCTAAAGACCATATGCAATGCATTGTCACGGAAACCTCGCTCTCTGGACGTGATGCTGCAATATACATCACCAGCGAGCATGCTCCAGCCTCTGTGCCAGCTCCTTGACTCATGGAAGCACGAAGAGGAGCAAAGTGAGATTGCCATGAGCAAAAAGCGAGCCTTGGCTAACTTTTTCATAGGCGAATACCAGCCGGTTTACGACGAGTTTGGTGCAGTCTTGCTGCTGATTCAAGCCTTTGTCCTGCGCCACGACCTCAAAAGTGTAGATTTGGGAGTCGAGGACGGATCATTCATCGCACAACTAATCGAACGGGGTCATGTCAGCATTGTTCAAGAAGAGCTCAGTGAAGAGCAAAAGAAGTACCTGGATGGCTGGGTGCGTGGCCTTTATGGATCCGATGGAATCAGTGACGACCTCCTGAAGAGCTGCAGACCACAGGATTTCTATCTTCTTGTACCAACCATATTCAACGAGACTGTATATGCATGCTCAGTGGATGCTGTCAGCATCGACGAGGTAAAGTCTGGCCTGGAATGTAAGTTTCACACTCTTTCACATGATTCGAGTGCTAATTGAGTAAAGTCCTTCTCGAAACATTCCTACTCCCTTCGCTTGTTGGCGCCGTCTTTTGGATGACATCGCGGGCGCTTGAGCAGACCCCCAAGGAGATTGATATTACCCTCCAGATATTATCCCGACTTATCCGTCCTGCCTCCATATCAGGCGATGCGCAAGCCATCCACAGCTCCATTGTCTCAATGGTAGCACGGCGACTTGAGCACTGTCTGAGGAAGCTTCAATACCGATATCCGTCCAGGAGCGACATCAGCGGGTTGCTCGACATCATCAGTTCCAGCCACGATTACGAAAGAACACCCTACTGCTCCTTTTCCGAAATTGATGCTTGGATAGCTAACTCCGGTGGATCTTTCCGCCATGCAATAAAATTCTCATTCCACAATCTCATCATTTGGAATGGACAGTCAGACATTAACCCAACACCACCCCCTTACAGTCACCGACAACTCTTTTCTGCGCTGCAAATTGTCGGAGTTTGCAAGGTCCTACGAGCGATCCTAGAGGAGATCAAAAATCAAACAGCCAACGGCACGGGAGCTGTGGCTCTCGATGTGGCTGTCAATTTGATTTGCGCCCCTCTTCACGTCAACAGCTGCACGCCCGTCTCATGGCTCGGCTGCCCGGTCCCATCCCCCAACCCACTCCGCACAACCCTCAACCTGCGAGAGATGCTCAAGCAGGAACTCGACGATCCAACGGCGCTTATGGCTGATCCGGCTCTCGCCGAGGCAGCCGTGCGTCTCCATCGTCGTGTCGAGGCACAACTTGCCGGCCCGCAGCTCGAGCATCTCCCGACGGCTGGTCTGATGCAAGGAATCGAAATGACTGCCACTGGGGTCGACATGGGCATGGGAGTGCCAGCATCGGGTGACACGAATGCCGCGAGCGGAGCGCAGGCTTCTGGCGCAGCAGCCGTGGCAGCGGGCGGCGATATTGCGGACGACTTGGGCCTCGGAGCAACTGGTGCAGGGACTGGTATCGACGCACTCGGAGACGCCTCTGGTGGCTTGGAGGGATTGGGGAGCATGGATGACATGCTGGATGGGGCAGCGGCCGCTGCTGCGACGGATGACGATGTGTTTTCGGGACTGGTCTTAGAAGACGAGTACAACTTCTAAGTTTGGCCTGGGGATGTTACTGTGGCTTATGTTTGGAGGACTTTTTTTATTCTTCTTTTGAAAGGCTGTTGGAGGGACAGATTAAAATCCATGTGTTTGGGGTATGGCGCGGCTTGGCTGAAGAAAGGTCTAGCTGTCCCATGGAGAACGACCACCCCTTGGGGAACGACAACTTGGATTGGAAAAAAAAATTTGTCATGAAAAGGGCAAGATTTTCGCGTGTGGGTGGGTTGAAAACTAGGTATAAATAGCTTGAGCTGGCATCCCACGTCGCCAAGTGTGGTGTTGCGTCAGCAGCAGCAGCAGCAGCAGCAGCAGCAAGGGTCGCGGCGCCAAGGCTGGACTCGCGGGAGCTGTCCTTTGGACACCTGCGCGCTAAAACGCCACTGGTAGAGTCCAATGTACGCTGTAGGCCTTGGGCGACATAGTTCCTCCACCTCCGTCAGCGACCTGCTGAAGGCGAACATGTCTCCCACACAAGAGACGGCACCGTCGCTGCCACAAGGTGCGTTCTTCCCAGATCACCCCTTGACCTGGTCCACCCCGTCTCGACTCGCTCCCCATGAAAGCACCAACCCATTGCCCGGCTTTCTGCGGCGCAAAGCTGACGAATATTTCAATACAGCCCCTACCACGCCAAAATCGAAGAAAAAGAAGAACAAGAAGAAGGGAGCCGGCCCAAAACAAGAGCACAACGCCACCGACATCCAGGTAAACGGCGCCGACAATGCCGCCGGGGGCAATGCTGAGGATGCCGAAGCCGACGACGACGTGGAGTCGGTGCATTCTCTAGAGGTACTGTACTTTCGCAATGATGGAACCTAGAACACCACGGCCAGTCTCGGGGCTGATAGCAGTTGTAGAAGCCATCTCCGGACAAGAAGTCGAGACCCAAGACACAGTCGAACGCGCAAGACCATCAAGCAGATCCCGACACACGGCCCCAGAGCAATGGCTCCGCACGCACAAACACCACCTCTGCCGCTCCACCGCCGTCGCCGCCGAAGCAAACCCCTCCCCCAGAAGTCTCCTCCTCCTCCACAACCACCAACACCACAATGGACGCCGACACTACGGAGCGGCTCGACGCCCTCGCCAAAGAACGCGACTCGCTGCGGGAAGAAGTGACGCAATTGCGCAAATCGCTCGAGACGATACAAAGCAAGCATGAATCGGAGCTGGCAGATGTGCAATCCCAGCTCACCGAGACACGGGTGGGCAAGGAGCACGCAGAGAATCAGTACAAGGATCTCCGGGGCAAGGTCAACACGATCAAGACGCAGCTTGGGGAGCGCATGAAGGCCGACGCCGAGGAGCTCGAGCGGACCCGCGCGCAGATTGAGGAATTGGAAGAGCAGAATCGCCGGGAGCGCGAGGAGGCCGACGCCCTGGATGAGGAAAATAAACGGCTCCAGAAGCAAAAGGATGAGCAGGACAAGGAGATTGAGGAGTTGAGGGGGCGAGCAAGTCTGTCGCAGCAGAATTGGATCAAGGAGCGGGACGAGTTGATACAGCGCGAAGCATACGCAAGGGAAGAGTTTGAGACGGCAAAACAAGCGATGCAAGACTGGGAGGTGCTAGCCATGGAGGAGAGATCACTGCGGGAGAATCTGGAAGACAAGGTGTTGGAATTGGAGGAGCAGGTCAATGGCTTAAAGGAGGCATTGGACCGGACAGTCAGCGATCGAGACGCACAAACTTCGACAGTAGACGGGTTGCAGAGGGCGCTGCGGGACATACAAGACGGTCAGTCTCGCGCTGTGGCTGGCGACCAAATAGACCTTGCTGACAGGAAGCAGCACGCAAAAAAGAACTGCGCGAGATCGTCGAAAACTCGCAGACCCAGCTCGACAGCTTACGCGCACAGCTCCAAGCGGCGGAAGACGCGTCAAGGAAGGCCAAGGAGGAGCAGGAGAAGACGCAAAAGGAGCTCGAGAGGGCACTGCCGTTTGAAAAAGAAGTAAAGGAAAAGAACCTCCTGATCGGCAAGCTCAGGCACGAGGCCGTCATCCTTAACGACCACTTGACAAAGGCGCTGCGCATACTGCGCAAGGGCAGACCAGAGGACAACGTCGACCGGCAAATCGTGACGAACCACCTGCTGCACTTCCTCGCTCTAGACCGCAGCGACCCCAAAAAGTTCCAAGTGCTGCAACTCATTGCTGCGCTGCTAGGGTGGACCGATGGTAAGCCTCCACACCCACGTCTCCGTCTCCTGTCCATTCGCATCCACCACCTAACGCGCGACATCAACAGAACAACGCGAAGCAGCCGGGCTCTCGCGCCCAGGCTCGACCGCCACGGCCGCCAACTCGCTGCGCGTGCCGCTATCGCCATTCCGGCGCACGCCGTCGACGCCGTCGCTCAACACGGACCTGCTGCTCGCGGCTGACACGGGGTCGACGTCGTCGGCCGCCTCGCACACCAGCTCGGCGCACGCCGCGTCGGCCCAGGCAAACAGGGAGAGCCTCGCCGAGCTGTGGCAGAACTTCCTCGAGCAGGAGGCCCTCGAGGGCAGCGGCAGTAAGGAACCTAGTCGGCGGGAGAGCGCGACTAGTGATGAGAAGGAGAAGGAGAGAGAAAGGGAGAGAGAGAGGGAGGCGAGGGGGTTGGGTATCTCGTCGTAGCAGCAGCGGCGGCGGCGGCGGCGGCTGCGACGCGTAAAAGACATCATCATGTGGTGGGGTCGGCAGCTGTGGCATGGCAAGGCATGCGCTGAGTATTGGTTGGAAGGCGCCGCGCTGTTTGTCTGTCTGTCTGTCTGTCACGGGACATATATGTTCTCTTTTCATCTACTGTGGTGGTGCCGTCATCTTTTTTCTTCTTAATTGTCGTCGTTGTGGCGGGCGGAAGAGCGTATGTGCTATATTTGTAATGACTGAGATGATACTTGCTCTCTCTCTCTCTCTCTCTCTCTCTGTCTGTCTTTTTCTCTGCGGTGGATTTGATTCGTTTGCAGAGCGAGCGCAGCGTGGATACCGTGGTCTGTCTGTTCAAGAAGACGGTCGGTCTATGATATATGGATGGGTAAGACGCAGTAGATGTGCATGTGGGCTCTCTCGCAGATAGGAGACGATAGGCTACCTATGTAGGCTAGGCCGGCCACCTTAGGCTGGTGGGGTGGATGTGTTGTTGGTTGCCCACCAGCAAAAGGTCGGATAGGGCAGAGTATATGAATGAAGAAGGCATCATGGAGCGATTCCAAGTGTTTCTCGCCTATAGTGGGTTTTGTTATGGGCTCTCCTTTTGTCAGATTTGACAATCGTTGCCATTCCAGGGGGCAAAACCGGAAAGGCTGCATGCATGCATGCATGCATGCATGTACCTTCTGAAGGGAGAATTCATTCACCTGTCACCGGATCCATTCTCGTCTGCGCGAGGTTCCTGGAACGACTGTGAATCATCTCGTAGCACCCAGCACTCAATTCGATACAAATCAAGGAAGGCCGGGTTCTTTCCAGGTCACGTCACATCTCTGTGTCCATCATACTTGAGTATGTATGTATTTTTCGCACAGATCCAGTCCAGACAGACCCTCGGGGGACTCAAAAATTTCGTTTTCGTATCGTTCTTTCTGTCAAACTGGCGTATCACCCACGCATAGTGAGCAGCGACAAAAGAAATGCAGGCGCCCGGATCAGCTGCGAGTGCATGTACCAAAGAAGCATTCTTTTGCGATCGCAGATGGAGGTTGGGAGCTGACTGTTGTTCAACGTTGCAGATACATAGACCTAGCTAGGCGGTACTGTGGTATTTCTTCTTTTGGCGCTCACTGTGTCTCTTCTCTCTGATATCACCTCATTCCGCTTTGCCGAACACGTAGCCAGCAGGTCTAGTCCAGCGTTGCGTCTCAACGCTGAATCACTTCCTCCGTCCCTTCCCCTTTCTGCTTGCCTTGTCTGGAGACGCCGACGCGGATGCCGCCGCCGAAGCAGAGCGCGTGGGCGAAGGCGAAGAGGGTGCGTCCGTCTTCTCATTCTCCTTCCCCTTCGCAGCACCACTCGTCGCCTGCAACGCGTCCTCGCCCAACACCTTTCCCGCGTCCCCATTGTCACCAGCTTTGCTGCGACCCGACTCCGCTGTCCCGTCGCCGCTGCCGTCGAATTTAGTCCGCAAAGCCTCCCAGAAAGCCTCCAGCGCCACGAAACTCTCTCGATTCCATCGGTCATGTGCGCGCACGCATTCATAGCAAGCCCAGACAGCACAATCGGGCGCGCTGATACTGCTTCCGACAAGATAGGACGGCTTGCCCTCCTCATTACTCGGAGCGTCGCCGCGCTGTCGCTCGCGCAGTTCCGTCTCGGCGAGGACAAGAGTCTCGAGTTGGGCCAGAAGGCTGCTCACGTCGCCCACGGCTGTTTGGGTTTCCCACTTAGTTTGGATCCCGTGGTCCCAGGCTCGCAACAAGTGGTTGGCAAGGTCGAGATATCGTTGCGATACCGCGGCGTTGCGTTTATCTTCTGGCGAGGAAGACGAGCCCCGACGGGTGCGTGAGTAGAAGAATTCGAGGTACGCGAGGATGCTAATGCTCTCTGAGACTTCAGTGTGTAAGGTGTCGTTGTCGCGGAAGAGAATGGGGGGTGAGTGGTGGAAAGTAAGTGATCTCTCTGCAGTTAGGTCACTGAATGGAGTGCTAGCATTGATTGTGCTATAGTTCATGCCCAGCTCTTGCAGATAGAGTTGTACCGCACGATTGCTAGGAGCATTCGTGGATAGGAAGAGGATGGGAAGATCGTGGTCGGGAGGAGGAGCTGTAAAGTGAAGCACATCAAAGCCCGCGCCATACGTCGCATCCCAATCGAACGTATCATTCGTCTGCTGGTTTTCGGCGCTGAATGCGCGGATGATGCCCTCAGTGGCCTTTTCCTCTCCATTGTTGACAGGGGCGGCATCGGATTTTTGCTTGGATGAGGCTCCTTGTCCCCATATGAGGCGCGAGTCGGGGCTAAGAAAGGTTCCAATGCGGCGGAAAGTGAGCGAGATACGCATTCCCTTGAATGATGTTTCAGGCAAAACTTTCTCAGTTGAGGGTCGCTTGTCGGGCATGATACCGTGCAACCAGCGTGCATTCGTAGCAGGCCCTATGACCAAAGCAGAATTGTGGGGCATGGCAATTCTCTGGGTTTCTCTGCTGTTAGAAATTGTTTCCGCATCGGATTTCGTATTCTCGGATCGTTTTGTGCGAAGTCTCATGGTTCTCTGAGCGCCGAAACTAACATTGACGATGCTTGAGCCTCGAACAATGTCGAGAGTCTTGTCTGAGTGCTCGGAGATGTGATCTCCGCCCTGACGATAGAATTGGAGCAGGACGTGGTTCATGGGGTGCTGGATCAGCCGCTCAACATGCTTGCGGAGGAGCAGAACCGAAGGAGAAAAATGCAGAAGCGGTAGGCTTTGGTCCGACGGATGTCTATATATGGGCATTGACCCATCCCGATTGACATCCCCTTGCACAGCGACAAGACGCGGAACCTCTCCCGTGGCATGTAGCATCTTTTGAAACCGGACCTCATTGCAGAGCTTATTGAATATAAACTCGTGGAAAGGACGAGTCGTCCCGGGAGCGTTGACTTTATCAGACAAGAAATCTTGGATAAGGTGAGAATCCCCCTCTCCGATGGTATCAGCTGGGCCAAGGGTTGGCAATGCAGCTGGAGTTTTAGACTTCACGGGACGTTCTCCGTCCTTGGTGCCCCGCCGTGTTGGGGAAGGCGATCTGGGGAATGAAGCTTTGTCTCTTGTATCTGGCGGCCGATCGTTGCGGGGGCTTGGAGAATGAGGAGGCCCGGGGGCAGAGGTACGGGGTGAACTTGAAGATGAGCTGATGGCAGAATTCGATTTTGCAGCCGGAAAAGCCTGAGATGATGACTCCCCCTTTGCATGTTGTTTTTTGGAACTAGATGAGTATTCGGATTTGCTTGTATCGGTCCGGCGGCGCATACGAATGTGAGACTTGGTCGAGGCAGAGCTTCTGTGTACTCGTGGAGGATTGCTCTCGCGTCCCTCCGAAGGTTTCTCCAGAATTGGCTCATAAACACTACAATGCGGGGCCGGTTGGTGTTGGGAAGCGCTGGCGGATCCGGGAGTGTCCTTGATGTTCAACTTTCTCAGCATGTCTCCAATTTCATGGTCATCGTCGGCAGTGGCGCCGTCTTTGCTCGTACTTTGGTCACTCATCTCCCCCTGACTATTGCCAGTGATCTTCTTGATCGCGTCGTCAACCGAAATCAAATAAGCTCCCATATATTCCACCATTTGCTTCATGGCTTCCTGGTGCCTGTCGAGATTCCGGTAGCCAATGCAGTCGTCGATCAAATAGATGGTGATACCATGACGAGCGGCTTCCGCAGCAGTGGCGTAGACTGATATATTGCTGATGCAGCCACACACAAACAGCTCGGTGATGAGGCGGGTTCGCAGAGTGAGAAGCAGAGTGGTACCCCTCAGGGCCGAGTATCCGCGCTTTGTAACGATAATGTCGTTGGGCCTGACCTCTGAAGAAACGTCGTCGGCAAAAGCAGCCCCGTGACTGCCAGCAAGACAGATGCCAGAGCCGTTTGCGAGGAAAAGTTCGTCTTCCAGGGACGGATCCCCGGGAGCCTCAATTTCGTCTTCCCGATTGCGTGCCGTGACGCGTCGCAAAAGATCGGCAGGCCGACGCCGTGAGCGATGTGAGCGTGGCAAGGGCAGGTCTGACGGCTGAAGCTCAGCCGCCGTCAGGCCAGTGCCGTCGTCGTCATGACTGCTCGAAGGCTTGCCGGGGATGCTTGTGATGACGGCATCAGCATCGTCCGAGCCGTCAAATGCTGGCTGTGCTGGGTCGACCTCGGTGCGCACCCAAATAATGCTTCCGGCATGATCACGGAAAGCGGGAATTATTATTCTGACACGGTGTAGCAGGCCGTCGGGGTTGCTGACGGGCAGCTTGCCAGTGGCAGAGCAAAAATCATTTTGCAGGCCAATGACCATGAGGGCCTGGTGAGTCTGAAAAGATGGTTGGTTCTGGGCGAGGAGCTCGAAGATGGATGACATGATGGGAGGCTAGACCGAAAAGAGAAGACAGGCAGAGTTGGAACTGGAAGGAGAAGGGGACCAACGTGATAATCCGCAACAGGCGGCGCTGCGGCTGCAACAAATAGCAGAGGTGACGTTGCGATGGAGTAGGCTCACATCGTGGCGGCAGGGCTGGACATGGCCGATTTGACGCGCTCGAGTCGCGGGTTGGATTGGGCGGCGGAGCAGCGAGCGAAGCGAACGAAGGACGAGGACGGGGACGGGATGAACGGACTGAGCCAGCCAGGGCCAACCAAGCTGCTGAACCACGGACAGGACAGTGAGAGTGCTGACTCGCCCGCGCACCGTGAGGTGGTGATGGACGACGGCTGCAGTGTGGTCGGGTGCGTCCAGAGGTGCAGGTAAGGCACAGTACAGTACAGTACAGTGCAGTACAGTACAGTACCGTACCGTACCTACTGCGGGACCAGGACCTCCCTCCCGTCCTGCACTGCCGCCCTGGACCCTCTGGCCACTCACCACCCCCCTCGACTGCGCTCGTGCCTCGATATCAACCACAACCTGCCAACTGCCCGGGACGCGCAATTTACATACATCTAAGGTCGCTGTGCCGCTCGGCCCCATCACGCCCCTGCCTCTGCCCCGGTGCTGTCCAATCCATCTCATCTCAGCTGTGCTACTCCCTTCTTCTCCATCCATCCATCCATCCATGCCTCGCTACCATCATGGCAGCATCAGCCTCCAAGCAAATCACTCAACCTCTGTCCCGACCCTATCCTGGCCGCCCGCACGTTCCCCAGCGCGTCTGCTTGGCTGCCGGCCGTCTCTCGTCCGAACAGCCAAGGAGCAAGTCCTATTTCCCTTCCTTCGGGTCTGATCGTACGATGCAAGACTTACAACTCTCTCGCTCTCTGGTCGAAGCGCCAAGCCGGCCTTCTAGAGCATCCGCCTCCCTCTTCTTCTGAACCCTGTGGGCCTGCCGCCTGCAAGCTTAATGTCGTTCCGCTACTTCTTTTTGCCGCCCATCTTCACTTGCCAAAGAAGGCCGTGATTTTCTTGCTTCCTTCGGCAGCTTTGGTTGCCTTGGCAGGTGACGACGACTTGGTCACACTCTTTGCCGGCTTGGTCGGAGTATTCATCTTCGCTGTCTTTCGCACCGGCCGACTCTCCGTTTCATCTTCTCCTTCACTGTTCTCGTCGTGCTCCCGCTTGACGCCATGCTTGATTTTTCCCAAAGGACTGCTCGCCTCTTCTGCCTTGATCTGCGTCTCAACTTGCGCGTCGGCATCCTTGCTGTCCCCCTCATCGACCGGTTCCGATTTGACAGTCTTTTCCTTTTCGTCGGCTCCTTTGCCCTGGGATTTTTGGTTGCCAAAGAAATTGGCAATGTTGCTCTTGTTCTCCTTGCTGTCGATTGGGATGATAAAGGACGGCGAATCATTGCCCACCTTGCCCACGTCTTTGCTGACCGCATAACACTCGAGCTCCCCGTCATAAGGTTTGAGGAGGGACTGCAATTCCTTGGTCCACTCGTTCCGATTCGGATCAAGCCAAGTCCGGAGCGCTTCCGACCCATTGTCGAGGATGACGGGCATCCGGTCATGGAGGAAGTTGAGCTGCTTGTTGGAGTTGGTTGTGATGATGGTGTAGGTGTAGAGCTTTTGTTCCGATCCTGCACGTGCCGATTAGCGCTGTGTGGATGCAACGTTGCCGCATGACAGACGCAGTGGACCTAGTGCCTACCTTCGAATTTGACGCAATCCCACAGCCCAGCAAAGCACATTAGCTGACCGTCCTTGCGCTTCACAAAGTGTGGAATCTTCTCTTTGCCATTGTTCTTCTTGAGCCATTCGTAGAAGCCCTGGGCAACCACGATGCATCTCTTGCGGTGTTTCATCGAGTTCCACAGTCCCCGGTTCTCAACGAGGCTGTCGTCCCTACAATTGATTGTTTTCATCATGGAGCTGTAGTCAGGGTTCCGCTTCGTCCAGGAGGGAATGAGTCCTGCAAGCGACTCCGTCAGCTTCCTCGACACTTCCGAGCAGCGTCACATTCGGTAGCTTTGTGACCAGGGTTTCGAGCCAATCCTTCGACAGGCAGATGGCAGGGCATTTAGGCGAAACTCTCTTGATTCCAGAGTATTGATTTTCCGCGCTACCTCGCATCGCATCTGGCCGTGCTCCACGATCCGGATGACGATGCCGGGGCCTCATAAAGCCCCTGACGTAGTCAAAAGAAAAGAAGCGATGAATGGAGCGACTTACCCCATTTCATTGCCTGCAGCTTATACTTTGTTTCCTGGGGGCTGTCTTGTCCTGCTTGGGCAGGAGGAGCGTCGCAATCAGGTGATGCTTGGTGCTGCATGTCGCCCTTGTCCTGCTCACGCCCGGGGCCAGAACCGGCGAAATCAGCGCGGTAGACCAATCCATGATATCCCGGCGCGAAGTTGTAGCTCTGGCGCACTTCCTCATCTCCCGGCGCATCCTCACAGGGCATCTGCGTCTGCTCGAGCGCCCGCCGAACCTCCGAAGGCCGCTGTAGGTCTCATTAGCCACGAACTTGTAGAACTACCGAACGGAAGCATGAACCTGATGGAATGCATATCGTCCGCACATTGTGGATCCAGATTCTGACGTGCCAATGAGCGCCAAGGAAAGGTGTTGTCTGGTTTGAACAAGAGACATTGCGGAGCTATGCCGTCATTCCCGCGCTTTGGCCAAGCCGGCATCTGGAGCTTGAGACGAGCACGTTGCCCATAGGGCTGAACAAAACAACAACGACCTCAGAGCTTCGTCCGCTCGTTCCAGCTTCGCCATGTTCGCCCGAGCAGCCTGCAGGATTCCGCCGAGGACAATCCCACGTGTGCCTGCGGCGCGCCCATCTTCAAAGATCGGTGCTCGCACATTTGCCAGTCTTCCGACACGTACGAGACCGCGCCTGCAGTCGCCAAAATTGACCCACGTCGGCCGTCGCAATGCCTCGAGAAGGTCCTTCATCGAAGGGTACAAGAATCTATGGAGAGAGTCGCCTGTCCAGCTCGTGCTGGTGACCGTCATCATCGTGGGCTGCATGGGAATCTTCGCATGGCTGCCCTTCTACTACATTCAGTATCAAGTCAAGCCATATCACAATTACCCTGAAGAGGTGGCAAAGAAGCTCCGTCGAGCTATATACTTCAGTAGAAGAGCCTCATTCCAGCCAAAGGAGGTCATTCGGTACTACCGCGAGGCGTTGGCCATCGCCGACGAGCTCGGCATGGACCCGTTCAGCGACGAGGTGCTGGGTATCCGCATCCAGATGGCGGGCTTCTTCGAGCTCAAGCTGCACTCTCATCGGTCCGCAATTGACATGCTGGAGCTGGTCAAGAATGACTGCTATCTGTGGATGGACAAGCTGGGCGACAAGCACTGGAATGACGGCAAGCGGACAAGAGTCTTAATCCGCATCATGGGCATCCACACCAAGCTGGGCGAGTTGTACTCGAACCAGTACGTCAAGGACTTTGACAAGGCCGAAAGGGAATTGCAGGTAGCCATTTCGATTGCCATTGGAGAAAAAATGCGGCGCCAGCGCGACGGCGTCAAGGTAGGCGAAGGCGACTGGATCGGCGACGACGAATTGGGTGCCGAAATGGAGCGTACGCTGCCCTTCATCCCCCAGCTCCAATGCCACGACTGACCTGTCCTCCCAGAGCTCGGCCACGTCTACGAAGCCAGCGACCGGCACTTCCTCGCGGCGCCGCTCTTCCTGCAAGCGATCCGCCTGTCCCCCAAAGACTCATGCCACACGGCCATTCTCATGAATAACCTCGCCATCTCTCTCGCCCAAACGCGCCCGCCCTCGGGCCCCGCATACAACTCGCCTGTCTTCGAAGTCACCACGACCGAGCCCGACCAGCAAAAGTACATCACCCAGGCGGCGTCGGCGCAGAAAAAGTACCACGACGACCATGCTGCAAACGCCGCCGCCGCCGCCACCGCCGCGGCCGCGCAGGCTATGCCCTCGCACACCGAGCAGGGCCGCCTCTGGGCGCAGAAGGCCATTGAGTTGGCCGCTGGTATCAAGCCGCCCGCGCGCAATGAGGAGTGCGACCTGGCGTGCGCCGTGGCGACGCATAACCTGGGCGAGTTTGCGGAGATGGAGGGACGCATCAAGGAGGCCCGGAAGTGGTACAATGAAGCGAAGAGCTTGGCCAAGGCAATCGGCTTCGAGGAGGGGGTGCAGAATGCGGATGAGGGCGTGAAGAGACTGAAAGAGATGAAGGATGCCTAGGATCAATGTATGCGTGGAAAAGATCATTTTACAAGCAAGGGAAGTTGAGCGTCCAAAATAATCTTGGCCAGAGATTTGCCAGCATTCAAGCGTCTGTGAGGGATAGCAACAGGAAGCATTCAAGCCTCAAACCGCAGAATGTCATGACTGTGTGTGCCACAGCTTTTAGCACCTAGTCTTGGATGCCGGAGTTTGTAAAGAAATATATCTGTTTGCTTCGTCTCATAGCGCGTGCTATGGTTGTGGGTATCTATTACAGTAGCTCATGGCGTGAGACTTTGCTCGCCTTTTTTTCTTGAAAACATTTCCACCCTTTCGCCGACCGTCCTTTTTCCTTTTTTGATCCTTCAACTTTTGTTCAATTTTCCAGTCAACCATTCGCTTCGTTTCGTCATTCCACGTCCTGTCAGTGTGGCCCTATTTCAGTGTGCCTTCCTTCCCTTCAGCGAGTTCCTGTGATCTCTGAGACACTCATATCTCTCATTCAACGATACAAATTTCTTTATTCCCATTGTACTGCAAACTTAGCCGCATTCCGTGTGAAATCCGTCGACTTGTCTGTTCTCTCAATGCCTTGGGCGCTCAATCCGGGTGTTCCGTGTCTGACAACAAGATGGGCTCCGAGTTAGTGTCTCCAAGCACATTGCTGCTTCCGCTTGGCCCTGCCGCACCTGATCTCTCGCTCGTCTTCTTAGGACGACCAGCTTTCTTCACAATGATCCGAGACGCGGGCACAGCAGCCCGTTTGCCCTTGGTTCCTTGCGGCGCTTTTGCAGTCGTCATGGTTGTAATGACCGGTGTCTTCTTCGGCGGAGTCTTTACTGGCTCACGCTCTACGCGTCCAAAGCTCCAGCTGCTAAACCTCTCGCCCCACGTCCGGCTGCTGTTAGACGACAGGTGGAGTGCATCGGCACCGGCGGCGATGTCTGACACCTCGGAGGCGGGAGACGCGGATCGGGCTCGGCGGCGGGTCGAGTCATCGACTTCGAATTCGAGCGCACGGTTATGATTGTTGACGTTGTCGCTCGAGGCTCGCGGAGCGTGCGTGTCCACGGCTGCAGTGAGGAGTCGCTGGCGTTTGCGCGGTCGAGGGTTTGCAATTGCGTTTTGCTGCTGTTGCTCCTGGCTTTCGGTCTCCCAGCGAGCAATGATGGCGTCGTCGGCAGGACTGGCCATGTTGTGGAAAGAGGCATGGTGGTCGCAGCCGTCACAGGTGAAGGAAGATGACAGCTGTGTCATTCATTTGTTAGCTTTGCGGACGATAAAAGCAGTGAACGCGTGGACAATTGAAAGTACGTGGGAGAAAATGACAGGACTATGAATACAAGAGGCATTGAGAGAAGTCTGGCAGGTGGACGCGTGCCTTTAGTGGGTGCAGCATGAACCGTAGACAAGGACATTTTGGCGAGAGTAGCGAGTCCTTGTGATTACACGAACCTCGCGGAGGCGTGTAATTCATCTGCCTCCAGATGGAGTCCTTGGAAAAGTTCGGAGCCATGGTGGAGGCTCTGCTGCAGTGGCCCTCGTTGCAGAGGGAGAGTTGTTAAGAGTTGAGGAGGCTGGGATGGCCGACGCGATTGCATGTGCTCGGGGAATGGCTGACCGGGGTTAGCTTAGCTCCGGCTGACATTCCGATAAGATAAAGGTGAATGGCTCGGGCTTGGCGCCTGACCCTCGGACCATGATTCCGCTCCGCTGGCGGGCGCGACGTTCCTGATCCTGTCGCGACCTGCCGACTTCTTGATTGTGTCGTCGTTTACACTTCATCTACCCCATCAAGATCATCCTCACAGTACGCAAAATAGCTTGATCCTGGCGCACATAGGGTCGCAAAAATGCCGAAATATGAGTCCACCCTAAACCGCAATGGTCTGAAGCTTTACTGACTGCGTATCCACACTTTTGTAGGTGCTCCAGAACCTCCGCACCGCCGCAATCGACCGCATGAAGGCTAACACGACCGACCAAGGCGACTACTGCGATGTCTACCTCACTCATGACTCGATGAGTGTGCGGAAGGCCCACAACAGCGGTCGTAACCACCTCCGTAACGTCGTCGAGTACTATCAACGTATGCGCCACTACAAGAACTTGAGGCGAAAGACATGCAGGCTGATCGAAAGACAGAGATCGGTCATGAAAAGGCACAGAGCGTCATTGACTCCATCACCAACTCATATGCTGCCGAGGGCCAGCAGAATCCCATGTTCCAGCCTCTAGGAGGGCCTGGTGGTTTTGGACCTCCGCCACCATTCCCATTCCCGGGTTTGTCAAATCCAAAGGCTCCCGCCCCGGTAGAACACTAACGTCTTTTAGGTGGAATGCCTCCTCCTTTTGCCATGCCTGGCGCCCCTGGAGCTCGTAAGTCTTTCTACTATCTTCTCCCTTCATCACAAAGATCGTCGAATTGACCTATTCGATTAGCTGGCGGCCGTGGCATGCCCCCAAACATGCCCCCTAACATGCCCTTCCCTCCCCCGAACATGCCTCCTGGCGCCGCTCCGCCGCCTGGACAGATGCCTTTCCCGCCGTTCCCGCCTAACGCGTCAGGTTCGCCTGCGCAAGCCATGCCGTTCCCTCCGCCTCCAGGCGCCGTGCCTCCGGGCATGCCAGCCAACTTCCCGTTTCCGCCTGGAAACCCCGCCGCCAGTAGTGCAAGCCCCTTGCCGCCGCCTGGTGCGTTCCAAGCGCCTCCAGGAATGGGAGGTCCTCCGGGTGCTCCGCCAGCCTCTGGACCTCCTGGAGCAGCGAGATAGGATCACGAACGCGGACAAGGAGAACAAGGAGATGGAAAACCAAGGAAAAGAAGGCGTTATCACTAGGCGCTCAAGGAGTTCAGGCACAGGACCGGGATTGTCTGCTAATCGATTCATTACCAGTCGAGAGTTCAGGTCTCGAGTAGATTCGGATATACCGACTAGAAGGCAAAGTGGAATTGAGGTGAATCTGAACACAAAGACATCCAACCCTGAAAAGCGACAGCTTGTGATAAAGGATCAGAGGCCTCTTCTGCGAGGGGAAATCAGTGTCATCTGCTTGCGTGACTTTGGAGAGATTGGACATCCACATGGACCTGGCGACAGGGATAGAAAAACCGGTTCACTGTTCGCCTCTCCCCATAATGTGAGACGATATCCACTGATGTATCAGACGGATACAACACCGAGTTGTACCATATTTGCGAATTCATCCTGTAGGTAGGCAATTGTCTCTCCAAATCCCATTTCGCGTCCTCATCTCCAATAGGGATTTCTTTGCCAGTGCCGCGCCGCGATGAGTTCCACTTGTACATACAACCGAGTAGGACTGTATTCAGGACCTGACCGCAACTTGCAGGATCCACGGTACATCTTCGTGGTCACGAGGATCACCAAGTTGACTGGCTTGGCGCACATCACTGTTCAGATCTTGTGACGACAGCAAGTTTTGCGGCCTTGGTTCGCCTTCCTGTTTAGGGTTTGCCTCTATGTCACCCTTGGAATTTGACACAACTTCCAAATTCTTTTGCGGATCGCCCAGCGCGGGATGAAATGTGCTGATTTGAGCCACCAGACCACCAGAGCCAGCGGCGAGAGGTTGGCCTGGTGGAACATCTGACCATCTCGTCCCGAGGATGGTGTTGCGGCAGGAAAATGGCAAAAGCATCAACATGTTACCAGGAGTAGTACGAAGTGGCACAGGGAGAGCTGCCGTGGATCAAGGATGCCCTTCTCTGCTTCCCAAAAGACGTAGCTCCGATTCCCTAGGCTTGCCAGAGCCACCGAAACAGCATCAGTTGCGCAGGAGGTTGTTGTAGCATCCCCGAGCCCAGGCGAGGTGCGTTGTGGTATCCGGGACCAGTCCTTCGCGTTTAGTTATGGTCGAGGCAACACGACTGTCGAGCTTGCATTGACTGCTCATGAAATGTCAGTGAGGCCCATCCTACCAGAACAGAGTCTAGAAGCGCGCACTTGCGAAGGCGCATTGTGGGTGTTTAGCCGACATCCTCGAAACGTCGCGTTCCGCCTCAAACAATCACGACACCCAGCAGCGACGCGTTCGCCTGACAACTGAGGCAGAAACCTGAAAGTTAGCTCGTCCAAGCACTCGAAATCATTTGTCTTGATCCTCAACCAAGCGGCTGGATGTCTTACCTGATTTTCTCTTTCACTATGACGTCATTTTCTTGAACTACCTACTTTTGCTCTGGATCTTAGATTCTGGATCTCAGATTCAATCTTCACGATCTGTCACTGCTGATTAAATCACGTCCCACGCAAGAAGTTCGATACTACGATACTTCGTTAAATCCACAGCCTCAAAAGGGGGCAAACGGGTGTGGCGAGCGCCTCAACCGCGAGAGGCGCCAGCCCAACCGACGGAAGAGGAGTCTCCTTCCCACTCCCATCTCACCAATGACATTTCTCAGAATACTATCGACAGATGGATGGGTGGGTGGTCGGCGGCAACCACGGGGCGTCGCCAGCAACCCAACCCAGCCCACCAAACAAGATGACAGCGAGCCAGCCAGCCAGCGGGATAGACATGACGACGCAGAGCAGCGAGCGCCGTCGCTGAGCCGGAGAGGCAGCCGAGACCGAACTATCAAAAGAGCCGAGAGACGCGAGGGGCGACAACCACGCACGCTTGACGACAGCGAGCGACAACGGAGGCAGAAGCAAGCTTTTGCGGCGGCCCCCTCTCGTTGTTCAGCAGTGGATGCGAGCTGCCCCGGGCCCGGCGCGACGACCCAGTCTCGAGGGCCCACGGCTTCTTGCAAGGAGGAACCCGCCCTGGCCTGGACTGGCGCGGCGCGGCATCGGATCGCATGGCATGGCATGTCAGTGACATTGGCATTGGCACAGCGCACCTACTGCTCACAAACCGGCCGCCGGGGCGGAGTGCCTGCTGCTGATGGGCGGGCGGACATGGCGAACAGGGAGGAAGAAGCTTTTACTGCCACCAGGTAAGATACCTAGATGGGTCGACGTAGGTAGCCAAGAACAAGACATTCATTGCAGAGAGACAGACAGACAAACAGCCACAGCACAGCAGAGCACAGCATAGCCAGCTGGGCGGGCGGCAGTTGCAAGCATGACGTGCATTAGAACAAAAAGGATAAATCAGGAGACAGAAGGGGGCAGTGGCATTCGTTGAATAGGCACAGCTCGGGCCACACACGTTGTAGGTACTGCTTGCTGCTTGCTGCTGCGTGGCACACTCGGTGGCGGCGGCGTGGCGAGCGTCTGGAGTCGATGCTTGATTGCAGTGATCTGCCGACGCTGCGGTGCTTGGGAGGGCGCCCGCGCCACTTGGAAGGACTTGGAAGACTTGGTTGGCGACGCAGGGGAAAAACAAGCTCTTAGACGACGCGCCGCGTGCCCATGCATCGTCTGTGGCTGTGTTGTTCGTTCGCTCGACCGCACGTGTTTTCCTGCTGGGGTCTACGCTGTAACGCGTTGCACTTATCTTTCTTATACCTTTTATTTTTCTGGTCGTCGGCGACCATTTGGTTATCAGTCGATTTGCGATTTGCGACGGGTGCTGATTTATCGATCGTGGCTGGCGGCAGGAATAATGGTTGCATTTTCATCATGGTTTGGGCTCGGACGGATTGTTGGCCGCAACGGGCGTGGTTTTAGCTGTGCTGCTGTGAGATGGCTTCACACTCCCCCTTCCTGCTCTGAAACTAGGAAGACATGTGATTTTTCCATGGGGGTGATGCGAGTACGTCGAGGTCGGCCGAGACGTGTGGGAGATGAGATTGATGCGTGTTTGAACGCTCCCCCAAAGTTGTTTCGGCCACTGTGTTCTACCCTTGCAACAATGTAACGATGACACCTAGATTCAATGACAGAGACGTCATCCTGCGGCGTGGTCTGGAGAGACTTAAATGAGCTCAGAGCGTGGGCTGTATTTGCCAAAACGAAGTCACGGCTAGCTAACACGAGACTGATCCAGAGAGGCATTTTTGGTAGCGGTAAAGTGCTGTATGTAGCTATGTATCCTTTGTATGTACATGCAGCGCTGATAGGCGCTTCCAGAAAACGTTGAAACTAAGTGTGCCCCTCGGCATCTCTAACACTGAATCTCTATACCACGGTGTGTGGAAGTTGCGGAAAAGACAAGACAAAGTAGAGATAAAGCATGGCTGAGAAGAAAACTTTTCTGTAGGAGCCGCGCGTCGTGCATACGGAACACAAATAGACGCGGGACGAGAAAACAAAGGAAAGAACAAGGGAAGTTGATGGTGTGTGTGGGATGAGAAGAAGAAGGCGCAGCCAGAAGAACGACTCAAACTCTATGCCCTTCAGCTGCATGAAACAAACCCATTTTCCTGTGAACGGCTTCAGCCCTTCTATTCTGCCACGCGCTCTCCAGAGCCAAGTGGCCTTGCCCAACCCAAATCGAAAGATTCCAAAAAAAAATTTCTCTCGCGCCCCTTAAACGCCGCTTCGCTTTCGCAATCGGTCATCTGATGCTGCGAGGTTTTAGGATGATTTCGTCTCTTGCTGACGCAGCTTTTGCGCCTCTAGCCTCTCCATGCGTTGCGCACGCCACTTGGGGCCCCACCGCCATCCAATGATCTGACTGGGCGCGCACAGTACGACTACGCCGGCGAGGATCGCAAACAGGACCGTTGGAGTCAACCTGTCGGGTCCGAGGGCCTCTTCGGTGAAACTCACGCCAATGGCACCAACCAGGCATCTTGCCAGGTTGTTGGCAGCGGTTGCGCTTGCACTCTTGCCGGGATAGAGGTCGACAGTGAGCGTGTTGTTGACATTGAGCACAGCGGTGGCGGCGTATCCCTGAACGAACTGGGCAATGAGTGGCAGGGCAAGTATTGCGCGCTGGTCGTGACGAAGGCAGAGGCCATATGCAACGGTAGCTATGACAAAGATGGCTGTAAGGAAGGGGACTTGAGAGAGACGGGCGCGTTCCAGGGGAAAATCTGCAGGCGGCTGCTTCTTGCGAGGTGGTTGGCCGTTCTTCAGGTGGTATGCCGTGCTGTAGGCAGCGTAGTCTTGGTCCATGGTGCGGCCGGCAATGATGGAGCCAAGGATGCAGCCGACGCCGTTAGGGATGAAGGATGCGCCGATTCTGCAAAGTAAAAAATGTTAGACTTTGTTGATCCTGAAGGCTTGGTGCTGCTAGGCAGACGTGGTTTGTGGAGTTTCAGGAGACGTACTCAACAGTTCCGAGGCCGTAGTACTGAGTGAGGAGAAAGGTCATGCTCGAGGTGACCATGGAATATACCGTGTAGACAATGGCGCCAAAGAACAAAGTACAGGCGACATCTTTCTCGGTCAAAAACTTTGCAGGCTCGAGAAAGATCTTCCACGATAGTTTCGGGCGCTCGTCGAGAGTGGAGGCGGGATCTTCGCTCTCAGCGAAAGCCTTGGCCCTTTCGCATTTCCACGGGGCGAACGGCGAGAGAAGCGGTGGATACATGAGATTGTTGTCGAGAGGAACGGAACCGTTGCCTGCGATGCCCCTGTGCGTTTCAGGGAGGAAGACGACGAGGAGGAGAGTGACAGCCGAGCCGAATATGCACAGGAACCAGAAGATTGAGCGGTAGCCCATCGTGCCACCGAGGACTCCTCCAAGCACGGGACCAAGGGCAAGAGCGGCTTGACGAACTGCATGAAAGTATCAACATCTGCAGTTTCGAAAACACTGGCCGCAAAAGGATTTGACATACTTCCTGCAAAGAGGCCGATGAAGCCCCCTCGTTCCGCAGGTGGTGCAATGTCCGCAATCACCCCGGCACCTGACGCTGTCAGTATTGAATCCAATGTTTACAGCACACCTGCGATTGTGTACACGCACCGATTGAAATAGTAGATGAACTACCAGCTGCTTGGAGTACGCGGAAGACCATGATCATGTGGATGCTGCTTGAAAGCGCTAGTCCAATATTGGCGCCAACGAAAAGCTGCAAAAAGAATATCAATTAGCAAATACTCGCGAGCACAAACATCCCACCGAGTAAAGTAACTTACCAACAGGGTATATATAAGTACCTGTCGACGACCCACGCAGTCTGCGATAGGGCCCCAGATGGACGGAGCGATGCCTTGTGCGACCCTATGATGAATTAGCCTCCGCTTCCATAACTGATCCTATCATCCAGACCTACATGTAAACCGTCACAGTGAGTGACGTAGTCTCCGGCGTCGAGTGAGTAGCTTTGGCAATAATTTCAAGCGCTGGGAAGTAGATATTGCTGGCGAGGGGAGAAAAAGCCGCAGCAAGAGAGACGAGGAGAACAATTCTAGAACATCTGTCAGATATGCCTTCCACGTTCGATAAGACGAGATGACTAACGCGAGCTTCTGCCTTCGAGTGTAGACATGATATAATTGTTCGGCCTTTGGCTCTTCGAAATATTCAGACTTTGCCCCCTCTGGCGAGAAGAGCGTGGACGATGACTGCTTCGAGATTGACTGTGACATTGCGATTCCAGTGCTCCAAGCAAGGAACGGACAGTTCCCTCTAGACCTTTATGCGGAGCTAAGATGGGAAGGCCGGAAAATGGAATCGCGGTAAGGTTGTTTGTCCGTGTTTTGCGTTTGGCCCCAATGGAGACACTGAACGGAGAGGATTGGGGCGGTGCTCTTTAAAAGAAATTTCACACGATGCAGCTCTGGGGAAGAAGAAGTAGTGAAAAAGTCCAGAGAGAGAACCGGAGATGCTTATCTCCAAGGTGGTCAGCGTCGTTTCAGCAAGGCTCTTGGGATTCTCCAAGTCGAACTTGGCCTACAAAATATGAGACCCTTGGTATCGAAGCTTTGCTCAAGTACGTCGGAATTCAGAGCTTGGCGGACATGATCGCCTTACTATAGTTGGTGCCTCTTGATACGCTCCTAACCACGAGAATGACGCGGCCAGGGCCAAGCATTGGACTAATGCAGTCAACTGTGGGTTAGCTGCAACCCGGCCATCCCGCAAGCTTGTGACTTCAGAGCTTCTCTGGAGCCGTTCCCGGATGACGTCTTGGTGTCCGGCCCTTGGAAAATTATTGGATTCATCCCAATCTTTCTATCGGACTTCCGGATTTGCTCAATATAGCTCAAATGAGTAGGTCTAGACTGCGAGCCAAGCTCATCACTTGGAGCCTGTTCCCGACGTTGAAACTTGCGATGGTGATTGAAAGGCGTATGTAGAAGCATACCAGATCTGCCAGCCAAAATGTTGACAGGGCGATGAGCAGCCCAAGGATCGTTGCGCCTGCATCTGATAGCTCCTTCTGGTGGCCGAACTGGTCAGGCACGGCGTCGGTCAAGCCAAAGGGGATATTTCTCCGTCATGGACCATGGGAACGCCGTCATTGGCCGCGACTGGCACGTACGGACCGACACGCCATGCAACGGCGGCTGTACGTTCTAGCAAGCCGCGTGTGACGGTAGGCTGCGCCAAGGTGAAGCGCAGGTAGTCCCGTTTAGGAATGTCTGGGCCAAGCTCTGCCGCAGTGTTTAGGCCTCGCAGCCAAGGCCATGAGGTGCTCTGGAGGGTATCAAATCCGATTGCTTGTCCGATGACGCGACGAGCTTAGCACCAGGAGGACACGGAGCTGGCGTCCCGGACCTGCAGAGACCTCGGACTTGTCAACACACCTTCGGTAACAGTGGGCGGGCAGCTTCGGGATCTTGGCTTTCGAGTGGTATCTTTTGACGAAGGGTGAAATTCTCGCAAGGGTTGCTTCCACCTGCGTCAGCGGCTTCGATCCGAAGCATCAGTCTCACTTGTCGAAACTGACTTGACAGGACCGAGTAAGAGCTACCAGAAGCGTTGATTAGCATTGTGGGATGGAGCAGCAACAGATACTTGAACTTAGGCAGCCTCGCAGATTCGGTCTTGAACGGATAATCCATGGAAGAAGTTGCATTGCACCGGAGCAGTGCCACATTGCCATGGAATTTCCATCAGCCCTGGTTAGCGCACTGCCACCGTCACGGAACGGTAGGCACCGGGAGGTGTAGAGGCGTGGAAGCGTTCGACAGGTGCGCAGCCACTCAGACTGTCTTGATCGTTGGCTGGGAGAATGACGTGCCACTCTTCCCGCTAACGTACGGGAGTCAGCCGCACACAAGCCCAACACGTGCTTCCTGCGGCTCCACACCTTATTTTGACCGGGTCCTTTACAGTACGTTTACTGCTCCTCCAACCCACGGCTCTGACGCTTGCGCGACGTGGCGACATGTTGGCTGTTTGGCATCCGCTAAAGACGGCCCGCTACCTTACAACCTTGACGACTGATCTACCTATCCGCAGCATCAACGAAGCCGCTTTCGTCACGGCCCTTGGTGTAGACACCAACACTATAAGACGGAGCACTTGTGGACTGTGAAGACATCGAACAAGGAACCGCCATTTTGCAGATTCCCATGTCGGCTCCTGGGCATCGCGGCTCAAGAACGGGTGCGCGCACGGTGGATGATCGATCGAATTGTTGGAAATTAGCGCAGCTGCGCCTAGGTTAATGAAAGGTCAACATCTATCTTGATTTTCCTCTTCCTCTTCCTCCTCCTCCTCCTCCTCCTCCTCTTGTTTCTTCTCCTTGCCCACTACTGATCTGTCCGCTTTACGGTATGGAATTTGAGAAGGAAACGAGTCGAGGACAAAAGAGGAGCAAACGCCATGAAAGCGGCTCCTGAGCCGGGTATATCGGGCGCTGAAGTTGCCCGCAGTGGTATTGGTTGGCTCTGGAAACAAGAATCTTGGCTTGATCAGCCGACGAACGGTGCGAATAAAGCGTATGCTGGAAGGTGGACAGTCGCAGGCCGAGTCGCGCGAAAATGGCCAGCCAAGCATATCTATCATTGGAGGGTTAGGGGGATCGAGCGCGAGGCTGTGTCGAATATGCATGGATGGTGTTGCGAGGACACATGCGCAGTCCTGCACCACAGCATTCCCCCCACCCATTGCTCGTCGTGTGTTCAATGAGCTTGTGCTCTGAATTCTTGGAGCTTGGTCAAACTTCCACCCACGGAATGTCAAGATTCACCTCTTCAGTCGGATTTCCAATGGCTAGTCAATCTTCCATCGTCATCTGCTCTGCCAAGATGTAACTCAATGGCATACAACGCCATGGTCGCTGCAAGATTGACCCAGCGCCACAAGTTTCCGCCGGCATCGCCACCTTGACTTGTCCACCATTCGCCAGCTGCATCCCCGTTGTTGCTGGTCGATGCAAAATGTTGCATTAGCAAACTTGTGTACACGGCAATCACGATACTCGGACTGAACCAGCTGAGAAATCCCATTACACGGCCAGCCTCGTCGTCATCGTCCAGGGATGGATCCTGAGTGAGCGCGCGAGCACCAGACTCGCGAACTGCCGGAATAATTCGCGCCGCAGCCGACATGACGAATACACGATATGCGAGAGAGATGATGACGGAAGGGGTGATTGTCATGATAGCAGCAACGATGAAGTTGAACGCCGAGTGGATTGTTGACGGTAGGGTTGAGAGAGCATGCATGAGCGTGGTGTAGGAGGCCATGATGATCGGGGGCAGAGGCGGCAGCGCGGGCTGTACAGGTGGAGGTGGCACTTGCTCCGGGTGTGAGGGTTGGTAGTCGGTAAAGATTTGGTAAACGCAGAGGGTGACGTATGCGAACTAGAGCAAGATGATATCAGTAAAGCCTTAACGGGAACGGTGGACTGGAACTCTTACGAGCAGAGAGCTTTCAACTGGATTGCCCCGGCCGCTTCCAATGCCCCATGAACACAAGAAGACAGCGCAGGTAATAGACGCCCCGATGAGTATGGCGTCGACGGTTCCGATCTCGGGAAAGTTTGTCACTCGCCAGAGGAAATAGACGGAGCTCGACAGGATGCTGGCGGACAAGGCAAGAAGGCCAATCTGGCAGATTGTTAGTTTTGGGGCAACATGTCCACAAGACGTTCGTCTTACCATCCACGTATCTCCCCTCTCCCTATTCACCAGCCAACGTGTGATTTGACCCAGTGCTTGAATGACGAGCAGACTGCAGAAGCCTTCGCCCACCTGGAATACGGGGACAGAGTAGCGTAAGAGCATATCCCAACCCCCGATTGTCACGGTCTCAACAAGACCTTGTCGTCCAAATAGCCAGTCGCCAACGGATCCATATTCCACGCGTTTCCCGTCAAAGGTCCTCTCCACCCAGCTTCCACTACTGTTCGAGTCCACCGAGAACTTGTTCAGGCTCCATATCATGAGGGTTGGTATGACGATCCATTGTGACCAGGAGATGGCAGTGATGAGGACGTTCCTGAAGCGCGAGTGGTCCGGAGTGGCCAGGCGGAGGGATGAGTGTAGGAAGTAGAAGCTAGATAGGGAGAGCGAAAAGGCAAGGCCGCAGGTTCTGCCACCGACATCGAAGGTGAGGGGGATGGTGAAGATGATGAGGGCCAGGAACAGCACGGAGGACACGGCTCGCGTGAACCACATGGGCGCGGTTCAGCCGGGCCGCGGAGTCGCAGGCTGGCTTTTTCGATGGTCGAGAAGGACTGCGCGCCCGGGCGACGCGCCAGACGCGCGGGAGAAGGTCAGGGAGGCGGTAGTCGCGAGGGTTGGCGGTGAGAATAGAAGGGAGTTGGGTGGTTTTTCGGCGGAGGATGATTCGTGGCTCCCGCGTCCAGATTCAGCCGATATCGTCTTCTTCACGTGCCGGCAACGCAGCGACTAGCTGAGGAACTCGACAGTGGTGGGGAACGAGGGCGAAGAGTCGAGAAATGGCTCAGAACAAGCGGAACAGGCGTGAAGGCGAGGACCAAGGGCTGTCGCGTGCTTTTTCAACGGCAGGGCCACAGCACAGCCAGGGTCGTGGCCAAGCTGATGATCCGCCGATGATGAAGTTTCCAGTCAGCTTGATGGCGTCCGGTGCCTCGATGGAATTCGAACTGGGAGAATTCCGTCATCAGTGGCCGCCGACCTCGTGGACTCTGGCTGTCATGTTGTGAAGCAACAGAAGCCGCCAGCTTCTTGCCAATAATCAACAAAAGTTGCAGCGTTTCACCAGTTGCACATGTACTTACTGTACCCAGCCACGGCCCGACCACACAGTCCGGTCCGTGTGTCCAAGCTTCAGCTCGCTTCCAGTCCTCCAGTCGCGTTTTTGTCGTTGTCACCATTGAATCCTGAATGCGCTTCCAACTGCCCAGTCCCACTCGATTTGTGCACCTCCAAGCAGCACCCTACTCGGTCTTTTCGCGACCAGCGCTCTCAGCTCATCTCCGCATGACTTCTTCATCTCCTCAACCCAAACGCCTCAAAATGACCGGCCCGCTCATTGGCACCCACAAGTTTGTGCCACCCAGCCATGTACTTGCTCCATCCACTAACCTGATTTTGCCCTTGTAGCGGCCATTTCCACGCCGACGAAGCCCTGGCAGTATTCCTCCTCAGGACTCTGCCTACCTACGGCGACAGCGCCCTTGTCCGCACTCGCGATCCTGCTGTCTTGGACACCTGCCACACTGTCGTCGACGTCGGCGGCGTCTACGACGATGCCAAGAAGCGTTACGACCACCACCAGCGCGAATTCTTGGAGTTCTTCCCCGAACACTCGACCAAGCTTTCTTCTGCCGGCCTAGTCTACAAGCACTTTGGCAAGGAGATCATTGCACACCAAACGGGCCTCGACATTGGCAGCGAGCAGGTCGGCATCCTGTACACAAAGCTCTACGATGACATAGTCGAGGCCTTTGACGCCAACG
This sequence comes from Phyllosticta citriasiana, assembly GCF_038021145.1. NCBI lineage: Eukaryota > Fungi > Ascomycota > Dothideomycetes > Botryosphaeriales > Phyllostictaceae > Phyllosticta > Phyllosticta citriasiana. The sequence continues at coordinate 89,227 of NW_027117279.1, read as the reverse complement.
ACAATGGCATCTCGCAATATGACACCAAGGCTCTGGCTAGCGCCGGCATTGAGAAGCGGTTCGAGAACCGTGGCTTCAGCATTGCTTCGGTCGTGAACCGCTACAACTACAGCTATGTCAAGGACGAGGGCAAGAGCAAGGAGCAGTTGCAGAAGGAGGAAGATGAGCGCTTCCTCAAGGCAAGCCAGTTCACAGGCGAGCAGTTTTTGCTCGAGCTTCAGGACAAGCACCTGAACTGGCTGCCGGCGCGGACCTCGGTCAAGGCTGCTTTCGAGGCGCGCAACCAGTACGACCCTCAAGGTCGCATCATGGTGTTGAAGCAGGGCATGCCTTGGATGGACCACCTGTACACGCTTGAGAAGGAGAGCAACACCCCGACCGAGTCCCAGGTGCTCTACGTTCTGTTCCCGGAAAACGATGAGCCGGACAGCAAGTGGAGGATTCGTGCTGTTTCGGTCGAGGGCGGTGGCTTTGACAACAGAAAGGACCTGCCTGACGCATGGAAGGGTGTCAGGGATGAGGCATTGGACAAGGTGTCGGGCATTCCAGGCGGAGTCTTTGTTCACGCGAGTGGGTTCATCGGAGGCAACAAGACATTTGATGGCGCGCTCAAGATGGCGCAGAAAGCACTGACGTTGTGATAAAAAGTCATGAAAGTCTGGCGTGATTGGGAAGGTAGAAAAAGCAGTGATTCTATTTGAGCTTGGACAAAAAGTGGATGCAGCGCTTCGATGGACAAGTGTTTTGGCTTCGGCACTGGAGGCCTGTGAGACTGGGTGCCTGTCAAGAAAGGCGAAATTCAGGAAATGCTCTACTTAAGTGGCGGCCCTATCACCACCCGTTGCGTGACGGGGATCGGGGCGGCTAGAAGCGAGGGCGGTGAGCAGCGGACGGGAGCTCACCTCAGGCAGAGCAGCCCGGTCCCGCCCGTCAGAGTTACGTCATGCGCGAGATGGACGCAATACCTTAGATGAGGGAATGTGGGGAGGAGGTGCCGGGCACTGTTCCTTGATGACTTCACAAACACATCCGGATCTTGATCGACTTCTCAATTTGCCCCATTCCCCCTCTTGAAAAGGTTGCCATCTGGCACTTTCTTGGCCTGATAATCTTTTCCCTCGAAAAACCCTCTCAGCAAGAATCATGGCGTCAACTCACTCTCTCAGCGCTGAGAAGCTCTTCTCGGTCCAGGACTGGGTCTGCCTAGTCACTGGAGGAGGAACCGGTATTGGCTTGATGGCTGCTCAGGTTTTGGCGGCAAACGGCGCCAAGGTGTACATCACTGGCAGAAGACAGGAGGCGCTTGAGCGGGCCGCTGCACAGCACCATCCTGGTCGTCTGGGCGGTGAAATCATCCCATGCGGTCCCTGCGACGTCACCAAAAAGAACGACTTGGAAAAGCTATACCAGGAAATCTCGGCCAAGGAGAAGCATCTCAACTTGCTGGGTAAGTAAGGACCTGATTGTCTGGGCCAATCCAAAGCTAATCCGGACCAATCAGTCTGCGCGGCTGGTATTGCCGGTCAAAAGGCGGACCCTGACCAAGAACACGCTGGAACCCTCAAAGACAAGCTATGGAAGAACGAGTCCTTTGAGAATTGGAACGAAGTCTACAACGCCGATGTCACTGCCGTCTACTTCACCACTGTCGCCTTCCTCCCTCTACTCCAGGCCGGCACCGACACTCATGGCCACCTCTCGGCGTCTGTTATTGTGATATCGTCAATGAGTGGCATCATGAGACATGCCCAGGGACATTTTTCATACAACGCAGCCAAGGGAGGCACTGTCCACTTGACCAAGCTCATGAGCGCCGAGTTCCAGAAGGTCAGAATTAGGGTGAACAGCATTGCTCCAGGGTACGCACGGCCCCTGCAGGCTCAAGTTGACGTTGACATGGCTGACGGCAATAATCAGGTATTTCCCCTCGGAGATGACAGCGAGGTCGAGTGGGCCCGATCAGAAGAGTGTTCTGCCGGCGGAGAAGGTGCAAGAAAAGGGGCACGTCCCAGCAGAGAGACCAGGCAGCGACGAGGAGATGGCACAGGCAGTGGTAAGTTGACATCCAATCGATGCAGAATTGCCTGCAATGACGAGCGTGGTGATGAGAAAGCCCGGCCGGTGAGAAAGTCCCGCCGGGTTGCTTGGCCGAAAGTGTCAAGCCACCGCGCTCGCTTGGGGAAATCAAAAGCACTGCCTTGGCTGTGGCGGCAAAGAGCCCCGCAAAAGGGCACATGGCAATAGAACCAGCGGCTAACAATTGACGCTGCAGCTGTTCCTAAGCAAGAACGCCTACGTCAACGGCGAGATCCTGGTCGTCGACGGTGGAGTTCTGAATGTCGTGTCGGGCAGGTAGGTGATGCGGAAGGGCCGACGACTGACGGGAAAAAGCAAGACGAAAAGCATGAAACGATGTCGCTTTACAGCGCAATGAAAGAACATTTATGACGGCAAACAGGATGCTTGCAATGGTTGATGGTGAGCAAAGCGACCAACGCCGTGGCTGAGACTACTGCCTCGCGACGCGCCCGGCATGTGATTACGTATGCCGTGGACAGTACTATTCCTCCAGCGACGAGAGTGAGACAGGGTGGGCAGGCTCGAAGGGGAAGGCAGATAGATTGGGGAATGTGGAGTAGCCGTGTGCCTGGGACACGGAATGCGTGTGGTCGCCATGGGTTCTGAAGAATGATTCCTCGGGACGAGCCAGAGGCAATCAATCGTCGCGATCGCGCAGTTCGCCCTGGGAGGGGGGGAAGCCTTGAGCTCTGTTTCAGGTAACCTGATGCTCTGCACCAGGCAGGGCTTGTTGGCTGCTTTGGATGTAGCACACAATTTTCGAACACGAGGCTGGGAGTTGTAAGTAGCGGGCGGGTACATGTGTTGGAGGTGGTGGTGCTGCGGGAGAGCTGCACAGCTGGGCAGGGGATCGCCTCGGAGTGGGTGCTGCCGGCGTCCCTTGCGCCGCACGGGCGGGTCGTGGGTCGAGTGTTGTCGTTGTCGTTGTCGTTGTCGTTGTCGTGCAGTCTCCCATCCATTGTGTTTGTTCTGTTTCTTCACTCTGCTGCCGCCATGATGGCCTCGTTGGTCCTTGGCTACTTGACTTCTTCAAATTCCTCCTGAAAAATTGAATCCACGCTCCGGCGCACTTCCATTGCGCGTTCCATGACCGGCGCGCCTCTAGCGTGTCAGCAACGACTAAGGTAAACGCCAATTCCCTACTACCAGACGCCCTCAGCCTTACGACAGCCCGATTGCCAGCCTGACCTGACCGCGCCGCGACTGTCCATCTTGCGACATCCCTCCTCCGCCCCTCGGCCAAGGTCAAGTATTCCAAAGCTTCTGGCCCCAACCGCTGCAGTCCCTCACGCTTTCCTTCCGGACGGGTGACATGCGCTCCACCTCCAGAGCCTCCCGTCCGTCCCTCCTCGCCGCCGCCGACTAACGCGACCTTTCGCCTCCTTTCCTTTCCTCTCCTCCTATCGCCCCGTATTTACACCCTCCTGCCCGCCGTGTCCCTGACGCGCGCTGTCTGAGCTGCCTGCTCCAGCAAGCCGATCCCACGAGCTTAAACCGCGGGAAGGCCCGAATTCGCCCAGCCATGGTGGTAAATCCTCCTAACCACCACGGCAATGAAAAGCGCGCCGCAGCTGCTGCTGCGAGGAGGCCTCAGAGCCGTGGCGCAGCTGGGGGAACAACTCCACAACAGAGGGACCATCAGCCGAGGGGGGGCGCCTCCTCCTCCTCCTCCTCCTCCTCCGCCGCCGCACACGCTCACCACCCGCGACCGCACCGGGCCGCCGCACACGAAAAAGAAAGACAAAAGCCACCGAGTAAGGATGGGCGCGCGCAAAAGGCGGCCAGCGAGGTGGCGGGCTTAAAAGACTATGTTTGTCGCCCCATCCCCAGTGCTCAAGCAATAATGTCCAGAGTAAACTTGAGCTCAAAGCCAACCGAGTAGCCTTGTACGTGCAACTCGTGCTAATGCGTGCTGTCTATGTAGCAACTGGGCGACTGCCTTGGCAAAGGTGCCTTTGGATCCGTTTACCGAGCACTCAATTGGAACAATGGCGAGACGGTTGCCATCAAACAGGTCAAGCTGACAGACGTGCCCAAAAACGAGCTATCGGTGATCATGACCGAAATTGACCTCTTGAAGAAACTCAACCATCCCAATATCGTCAAGTACCATGGCTTCGTCAAGGATCAACAGTCACTCTACATCATCCTCGAGTACTGCGAGAATGGATCGCTGCATTCCATTTGTAAAGACTTTGGAAAGTTTCCCGAGAACCTGGTCGCCATTTACATGAGTCAAGTGCTTTCAGGCCTGTTGTATCTGCACGAGCAGGGTGTCATCCACAGGGATATCAAAGGCGCAAACATTCTGACAACCAAGGAGGGTTTGGTCAAATTGGCTGATTTTGGTGTTGCCACCAAGACTGCGGACCTCAGCGAGTCCAGTGTTGTTGGAACCCCTTATTGGATGGCTCCTGAGGTCATTGAGCTGTGCGGTCCAACTACGGCGTCTGATATTTGGAGCCTGGGATGTACCGTCATCGAGCTGCTCGAGGGCAAGCCTCCATACCACCAGCTCCAACCTATGCCAGCTCTGTTCAGGATCGTCAACGATGACCATCCACCATTGCCAGAGGCTGCGTCACCAGTGAGTCCTCTTCGTTTGCGTTGCAGCATGTGGCGTTGCTGATGTGCACAGGCCGTACGAGACTTTTTGATGCAGTGTTTCCAAAAGGACCCCAACTTGAGAGTGTCGGCACGTAAACTGCTCAAACATCCATGGATAGTGAACGCCAGGCGGGTCGACTCTGTTGTCGAAACGAGGCCTACCAAGTACGATGAAGCAGTCAAAAGTGTGCAAGAGTGGAACGAAGCTCTCAAGTCCCCAACTCACGATACCCTGCGCCGGGTAGCTTCCAAGCCGCTCTCCTCCAGCCCTGTGCCCCCGAGGAAGGAGCCGCCCCCAAAGATTACAGCTCCTGCACCACCTCAACCAGGAGGACTCCGCGTCGAAAAAACCAGGACCGTCACAGATCTCTACGCATCACCGGAAGACGACCAAAGCGATGACTGGGACAAGGACTTTCCGGCACCCATCAGTCCGAGCGCACTCAGAGCACCTCACATGCGTCCACATGATTATTTTGCCGGGCAACTTAGCTCTGACAAGTTGAAGGCAATGGCGTCCACCAACTGTGACACTGTTACCGAAGAACCAAGTTCGGAGGACCTGTTTGCACAAGTCATGGAAAGCGGCTCGATTTTCGATCAATCCGATCCCTTGGAAACTATTCGACCTTCGTCAGCATCCAAGCAAAAACAGGATCGAGAAAGACCTTCCCGGCAGCGGATGGGAATGGAGCCAAAGACTCAGTTTTATCGTCCATTTTCGAAAGGTGCCACGGGTCTAGATGCCAATCACGCGGTAGGCGGCGCAGCAAAGTCCCCCATGGCCTACAGGGAGAATTCTATCGAGGACTACTCGGATCTCATGCCCTCGGATGATGCAGCTTTTCAGAGGAAATTACAGAGCCTGAAAGATCGGAATTACAATGAGTACACACCTCGCTTGTTCCAGATGTCGGACTTGACAAACCCGCCTCTTGCTTCCCAGGGTGCAAAAAAGACTGGCAGTCTTCGACAAAAATCTGGAAACAAGTCGAACCAGGGAGATCCTTCCAAGAGACCAATTTCTCGGGTCGAAATCGAAAAGTATGCCGAGCACGACGAGGAAGACTTCGACGACGTCTTTGGAAATGATGGAGTCACTCCTGCATCTCTCAGGACCAAGCAAGAGAGCGACAGCGGCAGCGAGCGAGGCACTTTGGGCCGGATCAACTCGAAGCTGAGCGGAAGCTGGTTGGGCGATGACGAAGACGAAGACGACCCGTTTGCGCAGCTTGAAGAAGATTTTGACGAGATGGACCAAGAGAAGAATGTTGCACGTGATCGCCACGCACGCCTCATCAGCATAGTATCGGACATGGTCAGCTCTTTGAAGACGCAGCCGGAGGATGTCCCTTTCATCTCAGATCACATGGTATGTGCCAACAAAACGAAAGGCATTGGATGTGTGCTAAAATTCAACAGCTGCAAATTCTCGTCGAGTCTCCGGAAATGAAAAATACCATCATCAGCTCCCATGGCATGCTTCCAATGCTGGAAATTCTCGAGTCAACCCCGAGTCGCGACGTCATTCTCAACCTCCTCAAAATTGTTAACATCATCATCCTAGACAACGTTGAGATTCAAGAAAATCTTTGCTTTATTGGAGGGATACCCATTATCACGAGATTTGCACACCGAAAATTCAGCAGTGAAATTCGACAAGAGGCTGCCGCTTTCGTTCGGCAGATGTACCAAACGAGTACGCTGACACTGCAAATGTTTGTTGGCTGCGGAGGACTCAAGGTTCTGGCCGAATTTCTTGAAGAAGACCTTGAAGACGAGAGAGACTTTGTGCTCATTGGCGTCAACGGAATTTGGAGCGTCTTCAACAATTTGCAGGGACCGACACCAAAGAACGACTTTTGCCGGATATTCTCGCGGAGCAGCGGATACAGCGTTCTGTATCCATTGAGCTTGGTTTTGAGCAAGGTCCTAGAGGAAAGAGGTGAGGTGGCTGAGTTGATTCAAGACCGAATCGTTGGCATCTTCATGCTCTTCAGTCAGGCTGAAAACCACGTCAAGGAGATTGTAGCTCATCGAATGGTCCTCAAACGAGTGCTCAAGGATCTCCAGCGCATGAAGGCTCACAACCAGATCACCATGCTGAAGTTTATCAAAAACCTCTCCATGCTCGCGTCCACGCACGATTCCCTTCAAAATTCAAACGCCATCGAGGTCCTCACGGATTTACTGAGTCTCAGCATGGAGCGCGACCACTTCCGGGAAGTCTCGAACCAGATTCTCAACATTCTTTACAATCTTTGCCGGATGAGCAAATCGAGACAAGAGGACGCGGCCTTGAATGGCGTCATTCCACTTCTACAAAAGATTGTGAGAACGGATCTGCCTTTGAAAGAGTTTGCGCTTCCTATTCTTTGCGATATGGCCCACTCTGGAAAACTGGGCAGGAGTCATTTGTGGCAACACAAAGGCCTGCAGTTCTACATTAGTCTCTTGTCGGACAAGTACTGGCAGACTACTGCGCTTGACGCAATCTCCATCTGGCTTCAAGAAGAGACGGCTCGGGTTGAGGAGGCGTTGATCGACAACCACTTCCCACGAGCAATGATCTCTTGCTTCAACAACCAAGAAGCTTCGGTCGATGCATTCGAAAGTCTTCTCGAACCGCTGCAAAGGATGCTCCGCGTGTCTCCTCCCGTGGCCGAGAAGCTCGCTCATCCAGATTTGTTTTCTCGTACTGCACAAAAGCTGCACACAAAGAAACCCGTCGTCCGCTTGAATCTCCTTCGCATCATCCGCAGCATTTGCGACTCGACTGAGGAGACTGGTGGCGTTGCTCCGCTGATGAAGCAATGTGGACTGTATGATTCGGTTCAGCATCTTGCCGGGTCAGACCCAGCCATCCTGGTCCGTGAAATGGCCAACGACCTGCTGAAGGCGTGTGAAAATCCCACTTTGCTTTCTCCCAGCACAAGAAGAAGCGCCGAATACAACCGTTCACGCCCTTCGAGCATGAGGCGGCAGAGCGTCACTTTCAACACGCACGGCTTGCCAAACCCGATACACGGAGGTATGGCCATGCCCTCACCAACTCCTCCCATGGGTTCAGAACTCCGCCGCCAGGGAAGCTTTTGGGATGGAACTGAGAGTCCCAGAAACATAATGCTTCTGGGACCAAGCCATAGCTTCGACAGCGGTTTGATATCTTCAGGACTGTTGCCATCGAGGCCAGGCTCAGCAAGGTCCAACTCATCGCGTCCCTTGTCGCGACAAGGAAGCGGAGACAGTGTCGGCGTCTTTGCTGTTCCTCATCGTCCGAGGACTCGAGATGGCAGCGGAGACAGTTCATCTTCAAGCTACATGCGGCCCCGGACTAGAGACGGCAGCGGATCATCCGACTATCGGCTCAATGCTCATGCGCGAGATGCGAGCGATTTCCACAAACGCCCGCACACGCGCGACGGCAGCACCAGCAGCGTCTCGACCGCCGTTTCGTCATGTAGCCAATCTCGCGAGTACCTGAACATCTACTCAAAGACATCCGCCTTTGTCCAAGAACCAAGCTCACTCTGGTACGAAGAGTCGGGATCGATGGGGAGTAGCACTCCAACAGCCATTCCAGAATCGCCCGACGAGTCACACCACCGGCCGTCTTCTTTCAAAGCGTCGCGTCTGCCTGTCAATGTGCGACCCCCATCTTGTCGCCGCGCAAACATCTCGCAAAATTCCAATAGCATTATCTCTAGTGGCACCGACTCGATAGGAAGCGAACGCAACTCTGCCCTCTTCGCCGTCGGCACGCCACCGAGCCAGTCTGCACATCTTGCCAACCTGTCAAGTCCGATGGCGGCCGCTGCCACGCCTAGCTCGGGTACTTCACGTGCTCCGCAACAACCCTCGACGCCGCAGCACCAGCACAATCAATCGTCGTCCCAGCAGGGTGGCCCTTCGACGCCACATACGGGTCAGCGTCTCGCGGTGCGTCGGCGCCGCCAGACAAGCTCTGGCTTTTCGCGCCGTGGCAGCAAGCAGGAGGACTTGGCGCGCGAGATTGGGCATGCGAACGTCTTTGCTCGGAGAGGGAGCAAGCAGGCGGAGATGATGGGTGCAGATGGCAACACTGGGGGAGGAGTATTGGGTCGGCGAGGCAGCAGGCAGGCGGAGCAGTTGACGGGCGGAAGCGGTGCAGATGGCAGCTGGGGTGCTGGGAGCGGTGGCGGTGGAATACTAGCAAGACGGGGCAGCAGACAGGCGGAGCAGCTTGGTGGGTCAGGAGTGACGACGAGCTGGAAGGATCGAGGTGTCGGTAAGGACAGGGAACGAGAGCGCGGTAGGGAAAAAGACAGGAGCACCGTCGCTGCGGACGACAAGGGGGGCGGTGGGGGTTAGCAACGACAGTATGCGTCCTCGTCCCCTGCCAACTCCAACAACGTCGACGCCGCCACCACCACTATTGCTTCCCCTTCTTCAGTTTCTTCTTTGGTTTCCACTCCTGTATATCCTGCTTGCCTGCGCGCCAGTACATCCGTCAACATCCCCTCTGCTTCGTCGCCGTCATCCACAAAGCCTTTTCCCTCGTTCAATAATGCTGTTGTTCCTCAGTCCAAGCCCTCCTCGCCTTCACCTTCGTCTTTGTCGCGCGAAGAAAAAGCCACTGTCCACTCGGAAGCTAAAGAAGTCAACGGCCATGGAAACGACTCTGACCCCAGCGGCAACGAGAACGTGATCCCGCACTCTACGTCGGTCAACACGAACCGCAACGTCATCGCCCCGTCGTCATGGTACCAACCAACGCCGCTCCCATCGACAAACTCGCCGTCTTTTGCAGTGGCAGCGATGCCTTCGTCGCCACCAGCGCGCACGCAGACGCAGACGCCGCGCCCGCCGCGCTTGCGCAAGGACTTTCGCTTTGACCTGGCGCGCGTGGCGCTGTCGCTGGCGAGCGCAACGGCCGAGGCTTCTGCTTCCTCGTCTGCCGGCTCTGCGGCGTACGCGTCACTAGTGGCAAAGGGGAACAAGGGAAGCGGCGCCGCGAGCAGCGGGAACAAAGGAGCGGATGGGATGAGGCGGTGGAGTGGTGGACTGGGGCTAGGACTGGGGTGGGGGTTGGGTTTGAGAGGGATAGGGACGCTTGGTGAGGATGGAGAGGAAAATAATGATGATGATGATGATGATGTTGATGATGAGGGGGAGACGACGCCGGATCCGCCGCCGAAGAGCGAGTTGAGGAGATTGGGGGCCGGCAACGAGGGGTCTGGGTTGGACGGCAAAAGTGGCAGGGCAGTGGGACGCGATGCTGTCGAGAGGGGTAGCAGGGACAAGGAGCACGAGGATAGACGGGATAACATCGAGGAAACCGATAGGACTACGCATACTGGAAGCGCACCTAGGACTGCGAATGAATCTGGACGCACCACCGCCGACCTAGCGGATCTTGTTGGACCTGGACAGCAGCATTCAGACGCCTACGGAGCGCATCGCTCGGGCGGAAATGCCCGAGATTTCCCACTGTCCTCTTCGTCCGGCAACGCAAACATCCTCGACCTGGCGCGCGACCTTGAGGTTCCCGTCGACTTGCTGCAGTTGATAGAACACGAGATTCTAGAGCTGCTGGACGCGCAGCCGGCCGTTGGAGCTGCTGGGCGAGGGGAACAAGACGGCGGGAATTGTGGCGACGGAGCCGCGTCGACGGACGTGGGCGTGAAGGATGGCGATGTACGCAGGCTGGCAAGCAGCGCGGATCTCGTGAGTACGTCTGGGACGCCGGAAAGCTGCGAGGCGTCGGTTGTTGGGGTTGAAGAGGACAAACGTGAGGGAGACGAGGGAGGAGGAGAGGAAAAGGAAGAGGAAGAGGATATAGGAGACGTGGACGAGCTTGCGGGGGAACCGACATGGGGCCTAAACACGACGAAGGAATCGCATTAGCAGCGCTGGCGAGGCCTTACACATAATCACGGATAAGTAGGTACGTCCGTGTACGTAATTAGTTATGTAATAAGGGGAAGATATTATCTTATTCTCTATAACTATCTACTAAAATAACTACTTTATTTAATAAGAATTAGGTAATTATTATAAGGTAGTAGGACTAATACTACTATACTAGCTAACCTAAAAAGGTATAGTAAGTAAGATAGTAGCTATCTTACTTAGTTAGTCTATATACTAGGGTAGTAGCATAATAATCTTCTACTAGGAAATTATAAGATTTAGTACTATAGGGAGTTAAATTAAGTATAAATAATAATAATATATTTAGTATAGATATTAGATAAAACCTTAGTTTATAAGGTTTTATTTCTTAAGGGCTTTTATATATCTTTACTAATATATATAGCCCTCTTTAGGTCCTAGTTAGAGTCTACTAGGCCCTACCTTAGGTTAGAGTCTCTTATAGGAGTAAGTATAAGGGTTATAAAACTCCTTAGAATTACTCTAGACGTATAGTATATAAAGTATTAAGAATTTAGCTATAGCTCCTCTAGGTATCGTAATAGGACTAAATACTTACTATATACTAGCCCCTACTATTATAGTTTCTAACTATTTACATCCTTAGATAGATCCTATAGTTAAAGTATTAGGCTTAAAGTACTAATTCTCTATATATACTTACTTAGATTAGTACTTTAATCCTACCATTATAAGACTAGCTTACTATAACTAATTATTACTATAAGAAAGGAGTTAACTTATATGCCTATATCTTAATCTCCTAATATTTAATTAGTTATTAATAAATGATAGAGTAGTAGTAGTAAGATAATTAGGCCGCCTAATAAGCGGCCTTATAGTAGTAAGATGATTAGGCCGCCTAATAGGCGGCCTTATAGTAGTAGTAGGGGTTACTCCTAGATAAGTAGGCCTACCTTATAGAATAGGTATACTAATAGTAGTAGGAAGCGCTCTATACGTAATAGTAGTATTAGTAGCTATACTACTAACTAACTATTAGTCTACTAAACCCTAATTTTATCTAGTTACTATAGTAGTAGATAGCCTATTAGGCTAATAAGAAGGAGCGTAAGCGCTAAGTAGGTAAACTAACTAAGATCTTACTAGAGATGCCTATTTATAAGGGTAATAGGGATGGACTAGACGCGTAGATAGATATAGTTCATAATAAGATAAGCCTAGACTATACTAACTACGCGCTAAAGACTTAGTTATTTACTATCTATTACGAATTATTAAGCAGCTAATATGTAGGCTTTTACCTAAAGGCTATCTACTTAGTCGGATATATATAAAATTAAAAGAACTTAATTAAAGTTAAGTAGAGAAGAGATAAAGTTAAGTAAAGTCTTATTAATTATTATAAATATAGAAGATGCTATATACTCTTCTATCTTCTATATATATTTATATAGGAAGTGAAATAAGAACTAAACTCTCTCTTTACTACGCGAATTACTACTTTAGTTATGTTATTAAAATAGATAAGAAATTAATCTTCTTATTACCGCGTGAAGTTTTATTAGCTATTAAGTAGGCTGTATATCCTTAGTAGTATTTATTATCTATTAGTACTACTAGCTTATATAGCTTAGCTAGTTTACGCGGCTTAGTTATAATCATCTTCGGCTTATTAAGTGATCACGTAAGGGCGTAGTAATAATGTACTTACGTTACTAGTATCTAATAGCTATCGTGTTACGTCTAATAGCCGTATCTAATAGCTATTACGACATTCCCCCCCTAATAGGAAGCCTAAGTTAGCTTATTAGGTACTTACGTAGATAACTAACTAGCGTTATTTTAGTAAGGGTATAAAGTATAGGACTACTAGGTATATCTTATTATTAGGGTTATAGTTTAACTAACCTTCTTTACTACTACCCTTTCTATAATAACTAATCTTCCTTATATTAACTTTTCCTATAATAATAATCCCCTATTATTACATCTTCCCTCTCTTACTTAAGTAATAATTATAAGTTATTACGTTTATAGTAAGTCCTTAGTTTAAAACGCTTAACTAATTATCGCGCGATAGTATCTAATTAATCTCGTTACTTAAAGCACCTTAAAGGTAATATAACACCTTAAGAGAATGCTAAGGCTACTTAGAATTATTATATAACACGTTACGCGTAATTAGCTAATCATTAGTATATCTAGAGTTTTAAAAAGGTGAAGTGAAGCTAACTAGTCTAGGTATAGTACCTAGCTCCTAAGAGCTAGCATATGTTACTATTCTACCTATAAATCCTTACGCGAATGTTACGCACGCTAATATACCTACTATGCCTACTTTACCCTTACGTATATGTTCTAGTAGCTATTATGCTAACGCGCTATTAAGTATACCTTCGCGTAAGGGTAATAATAGTAGTATTATTCATCTAGCCGCTTTACCTATAGAATTACTAGTATAACCTTTAGATTAGGACTTAGAGGTAGATGCTTCTAATAAGATTATAGTCTTCATCCTACGTAAGGCCTTTAAAAAACTCGCTAAGGTGTATATTACTACTTACTTATCTTCGCGTAATAGCTAACTTATTATAGAAATCCCTTAGTAGTAATAAAACTAGCTAACATATAATATGTATGTTAGGCCTTAGTAACTTAGCTTATTATGCTATTATCCTAGTTTCTAAGGACTATTTTAACATTATGTCTATAGAATCTTATAGCTCTTTGCGTAATGCTTACTTAATTTAATATATAGGTATTAATTAAGCTACTAGTTATACTAAGTACTAGGATAATCTCTCTACTTATATCTTCTATAATTACTATAAGTTACTAGGATTCTTATAGGGTTATTACGTGAACTACATCTAGGGTACTAGTAACCTTAACTATACTATAAGCGACCTTACTAGTACTTATCCTCCTAATTAATATAAAAGACATAAGGATAAGATATAGCCTAGAGAGTACCTTACTCTTTACTACGTAATAGATAACTAGGTTAATAACTTTCTCTAGGACTCTATTAAAGGTGTAATAAGGCCTAAACTTAAGAAGTCGGCTCTAATTCCTACTAAAGAGGAGGAAGAGGAGTAGGGGTATAAAAGATAAGGAATAAAATTAAAATAGGGGATAGGATAGATAAGGATAAATTAGTTTATATAGATAAGGGTTATTTACTATAGTGTTAGAGGATTCTCTTTACTAGAGTATAGGCGGGTTAGTTATCTAATTACGTTTCTTCCCATAATTCTTATTAGAGGAAGGCTCTTTTCTACTTTTCTAGGTTCTTTAGTAGTCTAGGGGTAGAAGGATTAGCAGTATAGAAGTCCTCTACTTTTTAGGGGGCCCTAATAAAAGAACTTACTACATACTACTTATTATCTTAATTATATCCTACCTATTAAACCTAATACTTTAAAGTTCCGTAAGTAACCTTACTTATATAGATAAAGTTAACTTCCTATTCTTACTAGTTATTAATAATCTTAGGTTTTAGTTCTATGTATCTCTATTATAGTAATAGGTCTATAGCTACTTTACGTAGGTAATTAGTATAGAAAAGGTTTATTACCTTCATGCTTTCTAGAAGATCTAGTTCGTACGAATAATCTTTCATTCTAGTAACCTTAAATGGTCCTACGTTAGGAGCGTCTAATTTTAGATTTAGCCGGTCTATTATCTAGCTAGTCTTCTTAATGTAAATAAAGTCTCTAATGTTAAAGTTAGGTATGTAATAGTATTTATTAGCTTATTAGTAGTTCTTTTCTTATGATTATTAAATTAATTTATAGGCGTACTTATAGGCCTCTTATCTTCTTTTTTAGAGAGACTAAGCTGTAGACTATACTCTACCTTCTAGTAAAGTGATTATCGTTATGCGAGTAGTCTAGTCATAATATATATATAGTAAGAAGCTAAGATCTATTTTAGCTAGTACGAGACCTATAGCCTTATATAGAAGGGTAGCCTAAGCTAGGTCCATTAATAGTAGAAGGTTAGACTAGTTATTTTAATAGTAATTAATAAAGGGTTATAGTCGGCGTATAAGAACCTAATTAACTATCTTAGTAATTATTAGCGGTATTCTATAAAGATAAGTAATATCTTTATTATATACCGTATAGTAGATAGTTTATAGTAGAGAATGTAGTAGATTCTTTACTATAAGAGAACTTCCTTAAAGGACTAACTAGCAGGCTACCTAAGGGTGTTTATATAGAAGAACCTATAGATTCTAGAGAGTTCTATCTCTAGGTAATTAGTAATAGGTTCTTCTATTAATAGAAGACGATTTCTAATTAATCTAGACTAGAAGATTCTAGGCCTTAGTAATAAGATAATCTAGAATAAGGGCTAGAATCTAAAAGAACCCGTAGGAATAAGTTCTTAGTAATAGAAGAGGTCTAGAAGAGTCTAGAATAGTCTAGACTTATTCTTAGGCCTCTAATAGTAATTCCATTTATCTAAGAGTAATAGGCTAAATTAAAGTGTTATTTAATACTAGTTAACTTATATAGCTCCCGCGCGAAGGCTAAAATGAACTAAGGACCTTAATCTAATAGTAAACTTTTAGGATTTCCGAAAATTTAGTAGATGTAATCGTAAAAAAGTTAAGATACTCCTTTAGCATGGATTTTCTTTATGTAAGGTAAACTAAAGGTTCTTTAGGATAACTAGTCTATAATAATAAGGATATAATTAAATCCCTTTTAGTCTTACGGCATCTCTTTAAAATCTATAGCTAGGTATTACTAGGGACGGTTAGGAATTAGTAGAGGATATAGAAGGCTAGGTATCTTATTAGTAAATTCATAGTTCTAGCGGTAAATGTAGTAGTTTTAGCTATATCTCTTAATTATGTAAGTCTAGCTAGGCTAGTAATAGTATTACCGTACTAGCTTTTACATTTTATTAATTCTAGGATGGGTAGTAACGTAAGTAGTATATATTACTTTAATTATTCTTATGTAAAGGTTATCCTAGTTAGGAATAACTAATATACTATAGTAAAGAAGTAATCCATCCTATAACTTCTAATATAATTCATTTTCCGGTTAAAGACGGGCTATTTCCCTCTATAGTTTAAGATCTAGGTTTTCTCTATTCGCGTAGAGGAGCTCATTAAGGAAAATTATTAGTAGAGAAACTTCTAGCTCTATCATTATAAGTAGGACTACCTAGGAAGTAGGAATAAGATACTACTCTTATATAGCCTTTAATTTCTCTTTTTAAGTCTTAAGTTACTCTTACTTTCTTATAAGAATATCTATAATGATGTTTTCCTTTCCTAGTTAGTAGGTAAACCGGACTTAGTACTTAGTAAGTTACTTAGCCTATCTTACTTATTATGTAGATAATTAGCGCTTAGAAGTAAAGTGTTCTAATACTTAATAGTCTATAATTATAAGAAAAGGTTTATAAAGGCCTATAAGTATAGATCTCTATTCCTCTAGTCCTTACATAATAGCTAGGAGTTCTTTATTAGGTATTCTATAGTAGAGTTCGGTGTCTAACATTACCTTAGAATAAAAGGATACCGGTTTCTATTCATAATCTTTTTAATATTATAATAGGACTCCTATAACTACTCTATTACTTATATCTATTTCTATATAAGTATCTAAAGTTAGATTATAGTTTATAAGTAGTGATTCACTACATATTAGTTTCTTAAGGTTCCTAAAAGATTCTTCCTTAACTAGTCTAAGTTATTACTACTTTACTTTTAAATATAGTTTCTCTAGTAGCCGGCTAATTCGTCCGTAGTTAGGAAGGAATCTCTAATAAAAGTTATAGAATCCTAAGAAAGACTAAAGAGATTAAAGGGTTATAGGTAATTACTAGGTATGAATAGGTTTAATTTTTTATAGGTCTATTAATATACCCTTAGTAGAGATAATATATCCTAGAAATTTCGTATAAGTAGTTAAGAACTTACTCTTTTTTATATTAGCTTATAGTCCCCCTCTATATAATTATTATAGAACTTTAATGACGTGTTAAGTATAATTATATAGGTTTTTAGAAATAATAAGAATATTATCTATAAAAGTGATAACGAAATCATCTAAATAGTTAAATAGAACTTAGTTAATAAAACATTAAAAAGTAGTAGGCCCGTTACTTAGCCTAAAAGGTAAAATGCGGTATTTAAATAATCTATATCTTATATAGAAGGTAGTATATTCTTTAGACTACTTTTAAAGGTAGATTTAATGGAAAGCTTATTAAATGTCTAGTTTTATGTAGACCTTTCCCTTACCTACTCTCTATAAGAGTTCTAAGATAAGAGGTAAAGGATATAAGTCCTTCTTTATCTAATTATTTAACTATTAGTAGTTAATATAAATTTACTAACTACCTCCGGGTTTTTTTACTACTAATACTAGAGAGGCGTAGGGTACGTAGCTCTTAGTAATAAATCCTTTCTTTAAGTTCTCTTAGACGTATTCCTTTACTATAGCTAGCTATTCTAGGGACATCCTATAGAGGGAACTTATTAGTAAGTATAGAGAATCCTTATATGTAAGAGAAATTTAATAATTAACTCCTACATAATAGGGTAGTAGCTAATTAGATTCTTATTTTAAAAAGACGTCGCGGTAGTTTTTATACTTAGAGGGTAAATAATCATTAAGGTATTTATTAAAAGCTTCATCTTTATTAGCTTCATTAATATTATTAAGTATAATAGAATAGAGGTTTACTACTTCCGTTAGTATTTTTATAGATAGGTTAATTTCTATAAGAAAGGTGAAAAAGGTTTCTTAATTATTAACTTTAATATTATTAGAGATGTATATTAAAGAAACTAATTAGTTTATCCGTAGATCTTTACTTCGTGTGGATAATTTTAGAACTTTTAAAAGATTTAAAAAAGAAATTCAGTCTAGAGGATCTAACTAAATAAGTTATTAGTTACGGTAATCTAGAAGAATATAATAATATATAAGGAACTAGCGGCCTAGAATAATATTATAGCGCCTAATATCTAGTATAAAGGCGTATATTATAACTAGCTAATGTTAGAAATAGAATTATAATTAATAAATGAAATTAAGTTACTTATTTATGCGTTAGTTAAACCTAGAGACTTTAAGGTTCCTACTAGTAATCTTTCTTTTCTTAATCCCTAATTCCCTAAGTTATAGAAGAAGTTAAGGATGAATAAAGCTAGATCTATTTACGCCGGTATTAACTAGGGTATAAATAGGTATAGCGCGATTACTAGCTATAATTATAGTTTATATAGTAAACGGGTATCCTCTAATAAGGTTATAAATGTTTACCTATAAATTAGTAATTTATAGAGCTCTAAGCTTATATCTTAGGGAGGAGACTTCCCCTAAGACTTATTATTTTCTAATAAAGAAGAGTACGGTTCTAATATTATATGCTCTTCTCCTTCTTCTTCTATTATGGTATTAACTATCTTTACTTTAGTTTCTAGGCACTATTAGATAAGGTGTCTAAATTTTCTATATTAATAGTAGGGTCTAATATTACCTTAGAGTTCCGCTTTTCCTTTATATATTAGATTTTCCGTTATTACATAAGGAGTAGGTCTCTATAATAATCTTAAAAAAGGCTACTCTCTTAAACTTCTACCTATTAAAAGAGTGGATTTACCTACTTATTCCTATTATTATTTCTTTATACGGTCTTCCTAGGATGATAAAGATATATTTCTACTATTTTAATACTTAATTATACTTTATATAATAGGGTATACCTTTTAAAGGTATTCTTTAAATGAGATAGAGTCATCTTATTTAATTCCTACTAAATGAGTTTATAGTAGGGGATCTAATAAAGAGTAAAAATCCTCTTTCTATTATTTATGCGGAAGATTAGCCTCTAAAGCTAGGTATATAAACTCTAACTAGAACTTCTAAAGATCTATAGGAATTTTATAATAAAGGTCCTTTAGCTTCTTCTTTACATCCTTTCACTAATGCGGATTCTTAAATACTTACTTAAGCTAGTAATATAAGTTAGTATTAAGAACTAGATCATCTATCTTTATATAAGTATATAAAAATAGTACTAGATGCTATACTACCTCACCCTATATCCTTAAGAGGATGTAACTTATAATAGCTTCCTTAGTATCTATAGTAGTACCTCTTTTAAAGTAGTCTTTATTACTACAGATTTTATTATTTATGAGTAGCTACTAATACTCATACGTAGGGTTTTAGCTATTTATTAATTCGGGTAGGTTAGGCACTCTTAGTATATATTTCTTCTTCTTCTAGGATCTATTCTCTTCTAAATACTATGAACTTATTAACTTAATAGTATCTTCACGCGATGTTATTTAATAACTTATAATTCTTTCTACTAAGTTAAGGATAACTTATTTAAGAGTCTTAATTTATATCTTTATATAAATAGTAATATCCTAGGTTTATCCCTTTATAAGGGGGGTAATCTTAGATTAATAGTTATTAGCTTCTTCTAGTAGAATATGCCTAAAAGCTTCTTTAACCTAAAATTATATTACGTAAAAAAGACCTTTCTCTTATACTTATATATTAAGCTTAACCGGTAATAGGGAGTAAAAAGATTATAATAAGAAGGGGAATACCTATCCTCTTCCTTCCTTAGATTTATAAGGTAATTTAGTACCTTCATATGAGGGTATTTATTATTAACTACTAGACTCCTCTTAAGTACTAGTTATGTAGGCTTAATTCTTAGCTATACTATCCGTGTATAGAA
This sequence comes from Phyllosticta citriasiana, assembly GCF_038021145.1. Classification (NCBI taxonomy): domain Eukaryota; kingdom Fungi; phylum Ascomycota; class Dothideomycetes; order Botryosphaeriales; family Phyllostictaceae; genus Phyllosticta; species Phyllosticta citriasiana. The sequence goes on along the minus strand of NW_027117279.1, from coordinate 69,934 downwards.
TAGTCTTCTACTTTCTTATAAGTAGGTATAGGGAGGATGCCTCCTTAATATTTATATACTATACTATAGCCTTATAAAGACTTCTATAGTTAATATATACTTAATACTCTTTAGTCTTTAGATAATACTAATGCGCCTCACTAAGACGACTTAAATTACCTTCTTAAATAATAGGTAGTCATGTATAAGGCTTAAGCTATATATATAGTATACCTAGTTTAGGTATTCTAACACCTCCCTTAGGTGATAAAAAAGTAGGATAGGGATAATACCTAGAATAATCTTCTATATCTATTACGAATTATTAAGCGGCTAATATATAGGCTTTTACCTAAAGGCTATCTACTTAGTTAGATATATATAAAATTAAAAGAACTTAATTAAAGTTAAGTAGAGAAGAGATGAAGTTAAGTAAAGTCTTATTAATTATTATAAATATAGAAGATGCTATATACTCTTCTATCTTCTATATATATTTATATAGGAAGTAAAATAAGAACTAAACTCTCTCTTTACTACGCGAATTACTACTTTAGTTATGTTATTAAAATAGATAAGAAATTAATCTTCTTATTACCGCGCGAAGTTTCGTTAGCCGTTAAGTAGGCTATATATCCTTAGTAGTATTTATTATCTATTAGCACTGCCGGCTTACACGGCTCAGCCGGTTTACGCGGCTTAGTTATAATCATCTTCGGCTTATTAAGTAATCGCGTAAGGGCGTAGTTATAATATGCTTACGTTACTAGCATCTAATAGCTATCGCGTCGCGTCTAATAGCCGCGTCTAATAGCTATTACGATACTATCTAGGCTAAACTTAGTAGTAAAGCCGCCTACTAAATAACGCCCTAGTTTAAATAATATAGGGATAATCCTAGTATGAGCTTTAAGTAACTACTTATATACTTAGAGCTAATCTACGGCGATCCTTACTAAGTAGTAAACGCGTAACGCTAGGTATATATGTTATACTAGTAGGGAGCACCGTTCTAAGAGTTTTTTACTAAGTTTAATTAGGTCTTATAGTTAGCTAGTAGTAATAAGTAGCTAGATTTAGCTAAGATTAGTCTCCTAGAGAATATACTAAGCCGTAAATTATTAGCCTAGATAGTAGGGTTAGCCTTAGGAGGAGAGTCTTAGGACTAGTATATAGCCCTCCTTACCTAAGTTAGTAATTCTATAGAAAGACTTAGAAATAATAATAGTAGTACGCGTAATAGTAGTTACTAGGCTAATAGCTAATTCCGTAAGGGTAGATTAATAGGTTAGGCCTCTAGTAGCACTATAATAACGCTATAAGGATGATTAAACTAAATAAGTACTACCCCTAAGGCTATAGAATAGGAGCCTACTAGCCTAGCCTACTTAGCTATCTAGTATACTAAGTAGGTATTAGACTTAGAGGTAAGCTAATAATATATATCTAAGCTCTATCTACGTTATAGTAGTAATGCTTACTTTATTAGTAAGTACCTATATAAGCCTACTCGTCCTCCCTAGGCTATAGTAGTTTAGCTATTACTAGAGGACGAGATTAAAGACGTTAAGGAGCCTAAATTAGGAAATAAGGAGCTCTAGCTATAGTTATAGTCCGGAGTAAAGTTATAAACTAGAGGAGGTTAAACGGTAGGATTATAGCCTATTAGTATAAGGCTAAGTAGTATATAAGGAGTGAATCCCTACTAGTATTAGCGCTAGTTAATTAAGTTTCCTATACTAGAACTCTTATTAATTTAGGGAGTAAACTATATATAATAGTAACCTCCTAGTTCGTAATACGCATGAACCTCCTAGTCTATAAAATTACGCCTATACTAATACTTAGTCTAAAGAGCTTAGGATAGTTAGTAAAGATGGTAATAGAGTTTATACTTAATTTAGAAGAATACTTAAGGATAATCCTTACCTATATAGTACCCTAATTCCTAATAGTATTAAGCTACTAATAGGAGCACTATAGCTCTACTAAGAGAGGGTCCTACTAGACCTATTAGCTAGGAGCCTTACGTTTAAGGATACCGGCCTAATAGTATAGAAGGAGGAAAGATTAGAAGTTAAGGATAGAGTCTATTTTACTTAGGCTATATCCGCCCTAGTATACTAACTACTTACCTAATTAGTAGCTAAATAGTAGAAAGGGTACGTATTTACGGTAAGCCTTACTAATATTAATAAGGCTTTAGTAACGAAGCCGGTTATTAGTAGTAATAAGATCTATTACTATCTACCTAAGTAGATTAGTAATAAGTACCTACTATTATTTAATAAGGCCCTTATAGATTCGCTCCCTCCTAACTAACTAGGAATTAACTATAAGATTAAGCTAAATAAGCTACCTAATAGGAAGGGCCTAGACCCCCCCTAGAGACTACTATACGGAATAAGCCGTAAGGAGTTACTTATCTTATATAAGACGTTATATAAGCTCCTAGAGAAGGGGTTTATATACGTAAGTAGCTCTCTAGCCGTAGCTCTAGTACTATTTATAAAGAAACCTAGTAGAGGATTAAGGTTTTATTACGATTACTAGGCTCTTAACACTCTAATAAGGAAGGACCGTTATCTACTTCTACTAATTATAGAGACGTTATCCTAGATTAGATAAGCGTACTAGTTTACTAAGCTAGATATAGTCTTAGCATTCTACTATATTTATATTACTAAGGGAGATAAGTAGCTAAACCTCTATAAACTAGTATTCTCTAGATAATATATAACTCTCTAGAGGTAATTCACCCTAGTAATAATAAGATAGTATCCTAGCTCTACCGTCTTAAGTTATTTTAGCTAAACTATAACGCGTAGGTAAAGTAGTTTAGGCGTAATTATAACGTCTATAGAGCGACTAAATTCTAGAAAGACTATAAGTAAGGACTACTCTAACTACTCCTAGTTCTAGATTAATAGTAGTAAGAGGTATCTATAGATTTTATAGGCCCTCTTATAGCTAGTAAGGGGAATACCTATATACTAGTCATTATGGATAGGCTATTAAAGGGTGTAATCCTAGAACCCTATTATAATCTAATAGCTAAGGCTATAGCGACGTTATTCCTATAAACATACTACTAGTACTACGGGTTACCTAAGGCTATTATGTTAGACTAGGGTCCGTAGTTTATAAGTCTTTTATAGGAATACATCTATAAACTATTAAAGATTTAGCGGCGTCTCTTAACTAGTTACTACCTAGAGATAGACGGTTAGACTAAGAGAGTAAACATAGAGGTTAAGCGGATATTAGCTATGTTAGTTAACTAAGCGTAGGATGATTAGGCTAACTACTTACTAGTTATTAAGTTTACGTTAAATAATAGGATGTTAGCTACTATAGGCCTTAGTCTATTCTTCTTATTACACGGCTATTATGCTAACCCCTTATAAATAAGACTCTTAGAAGGCCCCCGGCGCGTTACTAACCCGTAAATACTAGTAGCGTAAGGTAACGCCATTATAGTAAAGATCTAAGAGGCTACTACCTAGGTAGAAAATGTTACGGTCTATACCCTAGACGAGATAGTACGATATACTTCCTAATAAACCGACTTAGTCGAACTAATAGACGAAGTAACTTAGCTACCTAAGTAGTAAACTACCTAACCGCCTAGGCATAAGCCGTAATAACTAACTCGTTATATAAGGGTCGTCCGAAATAGTTACCGCTCTAGATAAATCCTTTAACTACGTATACTACTTTAGATACGTATATAGAGTAGTAGACTATAGTATAAGGCTAGATAGCGGTTAGCTTATAGATAAAGGTAATCCTATTATCATCCGACTAAGGTATATAAAAGGTAGTATAGCCTAGGGTAGATTAAGGAGTATTCTTAGAATTACGTATAATTAAGCGCTTCTTAGTAGATCTACTTTAGCTATACCCCCCGCTTATAAGTTATTTTACTACTACGTGATAGAAAACGCGATAACCGCGTTCTAGGTAGCCTAGAAGCGGTAGGTAAACTACTACTATAACGCCTTACCTACGTATAAGGTAGGTAATAAAGTTTAGCTAAGCCTTTATAACGTCTCTATAGACCGTCCTATTTAGAAACTAGACTACTAGTTAGCGAAGTATACTATAACGTAAGTTATCTTAAATAAGGCCTACTAGTTAAATGTCCTAGGTACTATCTATATCGCGATAGCTATTAGACGCTAGTAACGCGAGCATATTATAACTACGCCCTTACGCGATTACTTAATAAGCTAAAGCTAATCTAAACTAGCTAAGCTATGTAAGCCGGTAGTACCGATAGATAATAAACACTACTAAGGATATATAGCCTACTTAATAGCTAATGAAACTTCGCGCGGTAATAAGAAGATTAATTTCTTATCTATTTTAATAACGTAACTAAAGTAGTAATTCATATAGTAAAGAGAGAGTTTAGTTCTCATTTTACTTCTTATATAAATATATATAGAAGATAGAAGAGTATATAGCATCTTCTATATTTATAATAATTAAGAAGACTTTACTTAACTTCATCTTTTAAACTACTTAACTTTAATTAAGTTCTTTTTAATTTTATATACATCTAACTAAGTAGATAGCCTCTAGGTAAAAGCCTATATATTAGCCGCTTAATGATTCATAATAGATATAGAAGATTATTCTAGGTATTATCCCCGTCCTACTTTTTTATTACCTAAGGGAGGTGTTAGAATACCTAAACTAGGTATACTATATATATAGCCTAAGCCTTATATATAACCGTCTATTATTTAAGAAGGAAATTTAAGTTATCTTAGTAAGGCGCATTAGTATTATCTAAGGACTAAAGAGCATTAAGTATATATTAACTATAGAAGTCTTTATAAGGCTATAGTATAGTATATAAATATTAAGGAGGCATCCTCTCTATACCTACTTATGAGAAAGTAGAAGACTATTCTATACGCGGATAGTATAGCTAAGAATTAAGCCTACATAACTAGTACTTAAGAGGAGTCTAGTAGTTAATAATAAACACCCTTATATAGAGGTACTAAATTACCTTATAAATTAGAGGAAGGAAGAGGATAGATACTCCCCTTCTTATTATAATCTTTTTACTCCCTATTACCGGTTAAGCTTAATATATAAGTATAAGAGAAAGGTCTTTTTTACGTAATATAATTTTAGGTTAAAGAAGCTTTTAGGTATATTCTACTAGAAGAAGCTAATAACTATTAATCTAAGATTACTCCTCTCATAAAGGAATAAACCTAGGATATTACTATTTACGCGAAGATATAAATTAAGACTCTTAAATAAGTTATTCTTAACTTAGTAGAAAGGATTTTAAATCATTAAACTTTATTACATAAAGATACTATTAAGTTAATAAGTTTATAGTATTTAGAAGAGAATAGATCCCGGAAGAAGAAGAAATATATACTAAGAGTACCTAACCTACCCGAATTAATAAATGGCTAAAACCCTACATATAAGTATTAGTAGCTCCTTATAAATAATAAAATCCGTAGTAATAAGGACTACTTTAAAAGAGGTACTACTATAGATACTAAGGAAGCTATTATAAGTTATATCCTCTCTAGGATATAGGGTAAGGTAGTATAGTATTTAGTACTATTTCTTTATACCTATATAAAGATAGATAATCTAGTCCTTAATACTAACTTATATTACTAGCTTAAGTAAGTATTTAAGAATCTACACCGGTAAAAGGATGTAAAGAAGAAGCTAAAGGACCTTTATTATAAAATTCCTACGGATCTTTAGAAGTTCTAGTTAGAGTTTATATACCTAGCTTTAGAAGCTAACCTTCTACACGAATAATAGAAAGAGGATTTTTACTCTTTATTAGATCCCCTACTATAAACTCATTTAGTAGGAATTAAATAAGATAACTCTATTTCATTTAAAGAATACCTTTAAAAGGTATACCCTATTATATAAAGTATAATTAAGTACTAAAACAGTTAAAATGTATCTTTATTATCCCGGGAAGACCGTATAAAGAAATAATAATAGGAATAAGTAGGTAAATCTACTCTTTTAATAGGTAGAAGTTTAAGAGAATAGCCTTTTTTAAGGTCATTATAGAGATCTACTTCTTATATAATAACGGAAAATCTAATATATAAAGGAAAAGCGGAACTCTAAGGTAATATTAGACCCTACTATTAATGTAGAAAATTTAGATACCTTATCTAATAGTGCCTAGAAACTAAAGTAAAGATAGTTAATACTATAATAGAAGAAGAAGGAGAAGAGCATATAATATTAGAACTATACTCTTCTTTATTAGAAAATAATAAGTCTTAGGGGAAGTCTCCTCCCTAAGATATAAGCTTAGAGCTCTATAAATTACTAATTTATAGGTAAATATTTATAACCTTATTAGAGGATACCTATTTACTATATGAACTATAATTATAGCTAGTAGTTACGCTATACCTATTTATACCCTAGTTAATACTAGTATAAATAGATCTAGCTTTATCTATCCTTAACTTCTTCTATAACTTAGGGAATTAGGGATTAAGAAAAGAAAGAATACTAGTAGGAACCTTAAAGTCTCTAGGTTTAACTAACGCATAAATAAGTAACTTAATTTCATTTATTAATTATAATTCTATTTCTAATATTAGCTAGTTATAATATATACCTTCATACTAGATATTAGGCACTATAATATTATTCTAGGCTACTAGTTCCTTACATATTATTATGTTCTTCTAGATTACTATAACTAATAACTCATTTAGTTAGATCCTCCGGACTAAATTTCTTTTTTAAATTTTTTAAATATTCTAAAATTATTAGTATAAAGTAAAGTTTTACGGATAAACTAATTAATTTCTTTAATATACATCTCTAATAATATTAAAGTTAATAACTAAGAAACCTTTTTCACTTCTCTTATAGAAATTAACCTACCTAAAAAAATACTAACGGAAGTAGTAGATCTTTATTCTATTATACTAGATGATATTAATGAAGCTAATAAAGATGAAGCTTTTAATAAATACCTTAATAATTATTTACCCTCTAAGTATAAGAACTACTATGATGTCTTTTTAAAATAAGAGTCTAACTAGCTACCACCTTCTTATATAGGAGTTAATTATTAAATTTCTCTTATATATAAGGATTCTCTATACCTACTAATAAGTCCCCTCTATAGAATATCTCTAGAATAGCTTACCGTAGTAAAGGAATATATCTAAGAGAATTTAAAGAAAGGATTTATTACTAAGAGCTACATACCCTACGCCTCTCTAGTATTAGTAGTAAAAAAACCCGGAGGTGGTTAGCGAATTTATATTAACTACTAACGGTTAAATAATTAAATAAAGAAGGACTTATATCCCTTACCTCTTATCTTAGAACTTTTATAGAGAGTAGGTAAAGGAAAGGTCTATATAAAACTAGATATTTAATAAGCTTTCTATTAAATCCGACTTTAAGAATATTCTAAAGAATATACTACTTTCTATATAAGATACAGACTATTTAAATACTATATTTTACCTTTTAGGCTAAGTAATAGGCCTACTACTTTTTAACATTTTATTAACTAAGTTCTCTTTAACTATTTAGATGATTTTATTATTACTTTTATGGATAATATTCTTATTATTTCTAAAAACCCGTATAATTATACTTAACACGTTATTAAAGTTCTATAATAATTATAAAAAGCGGGACTATAAGTTAACATAAAAAAGAGTAAGTTTTTAACTACTTATATAAAATTCTTAGGATATATTATCTCTACTAAGAGTATATTAATAGACCTATAAAAAATTAAACCTATTCATACCTAGTAATTACCTATAACCCTTTAATCTCTTTAGTCTTTCTTAGGATTCTATAACTTCTATTAGAGATTCCTTCCTAACTATAGATAAATTAGCTAGCTACTAGAGAAACTATATTTAAAAGTAAAGTAGTAATAACTTAGACTAGTTAAGGAAGAATCTTTTAGGAACCTTAAGAAACTAATATATAGTAAATTACTACTTATAAACTATAATCTAACTTTAGATACTTATATAGAAATAGATATAAGTAATAGAGTAGTTACGGGAGTCCTATTATAATATTAAGAAAATTATGAATAGAAACCGGTATCCTTTTATTCTAAGGTAATATTAGACGCTAAACTCCGCTATAGAATACCTAATAAAGAACTCCTAGCTATTATATAAGGACTAGAGGAATAGAGATCTATGCTTATAGGCCTTTATAAACCTTTTCTTATAATTACGGACTATTAAGTATTAGAATACTTCACTTCTAAGCACTAATTATCTATATAATAAGTAAGATAGGCTAAGTAACTCACTAAGTACTAAGTCTAGTTTACCTACTAACTAGGAAAGGAAAACATTATTATAGATATTCTTATAAGAAAGTAAGAGTAACTTAAGACTTAAAAAGAGAAAGTAAAGGCTATATAAGAGTAGTATCTTATTCCTACTTCCTAGGTAGTCCTACTTATAATGATAGAGCTAGAAGTTTCTCTACTAATAATTTTCCTTAATGAACTCCTCCGCGTAAATAGAGAAAACCTAGATCTTAAACTATAGAGGGAAATAGCCTATCTTTAACCGGAAAATAAATTATATTAGAAGTTATAGGATGGATTACTTCTTTACTATAGCATATTAGTTATTCCTAACTAGGATAACCTTCGCGCGAGAATAATTAAAGTAATATATACTACTTATATTACTACCTATCCTAGAATTAATAAAATATAAAAGCTATTATAGTAATACTATTACTAGCCTAGCTAGACTTATATAATTAAGAGATATAGCCGAAACTACTATATTTACCGCTAGAACTATAAATTTACTAATAAGATATCTAGCCTTCTATATCCTCTACTAATTCCTAACTATCCCTAGTAATACCTAGCTATAGATTTTAAAGAGATACCGTAAGACTAAAAGGGATTTAATTATATCCTTATTATTATAGACCGGTTATCCTAAAGAACCTTTAGTTTACCTTATATGAAGAAAATTAATGCTAAAGGAGTATCTTAACTTTTTTATAATTACGTCTACTAAATTTTTAGAAATCCTAAAAGTATACTATTAGATTAAGGTCCTTAGTTTATTTTAGCCTTTATGTAGGAGCTATGTAAGTTAACTAGTATTAAATAACACTTTAATTTAGCCTATTACTCTTAGATAAATAGAATTACTAAGATAGTAAATTAGGTCCTTATATACTAACTATAACCCTTTATTAATTACTACTAAAATAACTAGTCTAATCTTCTACTATTAATGGATTTAGCTTAGGCTACCCTCCTATATAAGGCTATAGGTCTTATACTAGTAGAAGTAGACCTTAGCTTCGTGCTATATATGTATTATAACTAGACTACTCACATAATAATAACTACTTTACCTAAAGGTAGAACATAGTCTATAGCTTAGTCTCTCTAAAAAAGAAGATAAGAAGCCTATAAGTACGCCTACGAATTAATTTACTAATTATAAGAAAAGAACTACTAATAAGCTAATAAATACTATTATATACCTAACTTTAATATTAGAGACTTTATTTACATTAAGAAGACTAGCTAGATAATAGACCGGCTAAATCTAAAATTAGATACTCCTAACGTAGGACTATTTAAGATTACTAGAATAAAAGGATATTCGTATAAATTAGATCTCCTAAAAAGCATGTAGGTTATAAACCTTTTCTATACTAATTACCTACGTAAAGTAGCTATAGACCTATTACTATAATAGAGATATATGGAACTAGAACCTAAGGTTATTAATAACTAGTAAGAATAGGAAGTTAACTTTATCTACGTAAGTAAGGTTACTCACGGAACTTTAAAGTATTAGGTTTAATAGGTAGGATATAATTAAGATAATAAGTAGTATATAGTAGGTTCTTTTATTAGGGCCCCCTAAAAAGTAGAGGACTTCTATACTACTAATCCTTCTACCCCTAGACTACTAAAGAACCTAGAAAAGTAGAAAAGAGCCTTCCTCTAATAAGAATTATAGGAAGAAACGTAATCGGACGACTAACCTGCCTATACTCTAGTAAAGAGAATCCTCTAATACTATAGTAAATAACCCTTATCTATATAAACTAATTTATCCTTATCTATCCTATTCCCTATTTTAATTTTATTCCTTATCTTTTATACCCCTACTCCTCTTCCTCCTCTTTAGTAGGAATTAGAGCTAACTTCTTAAGTTTAGGCCTTATTACACCTTTAATAGAGCCCTAGAGAAAGTTATTAACCTAGTTATCTATTACGTAGTAAAGAATAAGGTACTCTCTAGGCTATATCTCATCCTTATGTCTTTTATATTAATTAGGAGGATAAGTACTAGTAAGGTTACTTATAGTATAGTTAAGGTTACTAGTGCCCTAGATATAGTTCGCGTAATAACCCTATAAGAAACCTAGTAACTTATAGTAACTATAGAAGATATAAGTAGAGAGATTATCCCGGTACTTAGTATAACTAGTAGCTTAATTAATACCTATATATTAGATTAAGTAAGCATTACGTAAAGAGCTATAAGATTCTATAGACATAATGTTAAAATAATCCTTAGAAACTAGGATGATAGCATAATAAGCTAAGTTATAAAGGCCTAACATATATATTATGCGTTAGCTAGTTTCATTACCGCTAAGGGATTTCTATAATAAGTTAGCTATTACGTGAAGATAAGTAAGTAGTAATATACACCTTAGTAAGTTTTTTAAAGGCCTTACGTAGGATGAAGACTATAATCTTATTAGAAGCATCTACCTCTAAGTCCTAATCTAAAGGTTCTACTAGTAATTCCGTAGGTAAAGCAGCTAGATAAATAATACTACTATTATTACTTTTACATAAAGGTATACTTAGTAGTATACTAACGCGACGGCTACTAGAATATATATATAAAGGTAAAGTAGGTAAATTAGCTTATATAACATTCGCGTAAGGATTTATAGATAGAATAGCGACGTATACTAGCTCTTAGGAGCTAGGTACTATACCTAGACTAGTTAGCTTTACTTTACCTTTTTAAAACTCTAGATACATAAATGATTAGCTAATTATTTATAATGTCTTACGTGATAGTCTTAAGTTACCTTAGCATCCTCTTAAGGCATCGCATTGCCTTTAGGGCGCTTAGAGTGATAAAGTTAATTAGATACTATTACGCGATAATTAGTTAAGCGTTTTTAGACCTAACATAAACGGGACGACTTACTATTATTACTAGAGTTATTACTAAAGCTAGTTACTTAAGTAAGAGATAGGCTAAGAGTGATAGGAAGATATAATAAGGAAGGTTAGTAGTAAGGAAGGTTAGTAGTAAGGAAGGTTAGTAGTAAGAAAAGTTAGTTAAACCGTAAACCTAATAATAAGATATACCTAGTAGTCCTATACTTTACGCCCTTACTAAAATAACGCCGGTTAGTTATCCGCGTAAGCACCTAATGAGCTAACTTAGGCTTCCTATTAGGGGGGGAAATATCGCGATAGCTATTAGACGCTAGTAACGTAAGCACATTATAACTACGCCCTTACGCGATTACTTAATAAGCTAAAGCTAATCTAAACCGGCTAAGCCGTATAAGCCGGTAGTACTAATAGATAATAAATACTACTAAGGATATATAGCCTACTTAACGGCTAACGAAACTTTACGCGGTAATAAGAAGATTAATTTCTTATCTATTTTAATAACGTAACTAAAGTAGTAATTCGCGTAGTAAAGAGAGAGTTTAGTTCTTATTTTACTTCTTATATAAATACATATAGAAGATAGAAGAGTATATAGCATCTTCTATATTTATAATAATTAAGAAGACTTCACTTAACTTCATCTTTTAAACTACTTAACTTTAATTAAGTTCTTTTTAATTTCATATACGTCCGACTAAGTAGATAGCCTCTAGGCGAAAGCCTACATATTAGCCGCTTAACGATTCGTAATAATCTATAATATCTTTAACGTAGACCTACTACGGCTAGCATCTAATAACGCCTTACTAAGCTAGGTACGTATAGATTATTAGCTACCTATAGTTATTATTAATGATAAGAATAAGTAGGAGGTAGAGCGTATACTAGATAAGTATTAACATTAAAACTATTAAGAGTTCTTAGTAAAGTAGACCGGGTACGTAAGACTAATATAGGAACTAGTATCTACGTTTAAGGACGTAGCGGCCATTAATAAGTTTAAAGCTAGTTAATAAGTTTAGGTTAGAGGTAAGGGAGCGCTACTAAATAATAAGTAAATAATAGTAGACCCTAGTAGTAGAACATCTAATAAGCCCTAGTACTAACTAAATAAGCTACTAGTAGTACTACCTATACCTAGACACCGTAGTACTAGGCTTAGGTAAGTAGACTAGCTAGATTAGGATTCTAACTAATAGGAGGCTACTAGTAATACGTACTAACTATATAAGCCTACCTATAATAAAGCCTAGAACTACTACACCCTACTTACGCTCTACCTACTATTCTACTAACTCTATAATCCTTATAACCTCGTCGTCTTACCACGCTATAGATGCTAATAATAACTACCTATATAACTTACATAACCGCGTTACTAAACTTAAGAATCTCCCTCCTCTAGTTAATACTATAGATCCTATAGCTCCTTCGATTACCTCTATAGACCTAGCCTCCCCTCCTAATAAGGCTAACCCTACTACCTACCCTAACGCTTACCCTAGTAACTCTTACTTTAGCGCTACTCTCTATATCCCTCCTATCTTTAGTAATATTAAAGACCTTCTTAGCGTTAAGCTCTATAGTTACTACTTTTATATCATGTTAGGTACTAGTTAGGACGACCTTAATAACTCTATCTATAATATTATTACTACTACTAGTAGTATAATCCTCCCCTTCCCTAACTTTAGTAATACTAAGGATAAAGAGGAGGACTACTTAGGCCTCTTCCCTCCTAGCTCTATCTAGTATTAGATTATTATAGATAAGGTTATTATTAGTCTTACTCCTTATAACGCCCTACCCGTACCTAGTTATAATATACGCTAGATCTTACCTACTAAGCTATATATGCTTATTACTATTAGCATTACTAAGCTACCCTAAGGCTAGCGCTATTTAATCTATACTCTACCCCTATTCCTACGCCTTAGTATTAATAAGTGCTTTATAGTCTAGTAGGGCTACCTATTACCTAGCCGCGTTACTAACTACTATATCTACTTATAGTAGATCCGCGGTAATAAGCTAGAGCATAATGTATTTATTATTTACTACCCTAATACCTACCTCTTTCTATCCCTCTCTCTTAGTAATATAATTAAGGCTATAGGTAGCCTTATCCTTAACTATCCTAGTAGTCTACCTAACTATAAGACCTAGTTCCTTACCTACTCTACTAGTACTAATATCCTACTATTTAGCTAGCTACCTAATAAGTATAAGTCTAGCTAGGGTCTTATCCTTCCTATTAAGTAGTTCTACTACCTAGTCTTTATCTATATTAGGAACCTCCCTAACCTAGGCTATATCCTCTATAAGTACCCTAGTAATAAGGAGTTCTAAGCCTATCTTATCTCTTATAGCTTTACTAATAAGTAAGCTACTATAGTAACTATAGTAGCTACCTTAGCTTACATCCTTTCCTTACTATTCCCTTTATATAGTAGATTAGTATTATATTTAATAGCGTGTTAGGATAATATAGCTATAAGGGGGGGGTATTATTATAGTTTCTAACTATTTACATCCTTAGATAGATCCTATAGTTAAAGTATTAGGCTTAAAGTGCTAATTCTCTATATATACTTACTTAGATTAGTACTTTAATCCTACTATTATGAGACTAGCTTACTATAACTAATTATTACTATAAGAAAGAAGTTAACTTATATACCTACATCTTAATCTCCTAATACCTAGTATATAGACTAATTAAGTAAGATAGCTACTATCACGAATCGTTAAGCGGCTAATATGTAGGCTTTCGCCTAGAGGCTATCTACTTAGTCGGACGTATATGAAATTAAAAAGAACTTAATTAAAGTTAAGTAGTTAAAAGATAAAGTTAAGTGAAGTCTTCTTAATTATTATAAATATAGAAGATGCTATATACTCTTCTATCTTCTATATATATTTATATAAGAAGTGAAATAAGAACTAAACTCTCTCTTTACTACGCGAATTACTACTTTAGTTACGTTATTAAAATAGATAAGAAATTAATCTTCTTATTACTACGTGAAGTTTCGTTAGCTATTAAGTAGGCTATATATCCTTAGGAGTATTTATTATCTATTAGCACCGCCGGCTTATACGGCTTAGCCGGTTTACGCGGCTTAGTTATAATTAGCTTCGGCTTATTAAGTAATCGCGCGAGGGTATAGTTATAATATGCTCGCGTTACTAGCATCTAATAGCTATTACGACATTCCCTCCTAATAGGAAGCCCGAGTTAGCTTATTAGGTACTTACGTAGATAACTAACTAGCGCTATTTCGGTAAGGGCGTAAAATATAGGACTACTAGGTATATCTTATCGTTAGGTTTATAGTTTAACTAACCTTCTTTACTACTACCTTAATAATAATAATAGACCTTACTTCTATTATTATATCTTCCTATTACTCTTAGCCTATCTCTTACTTAAGTAACTAGCTCTAGTAATAATAGTAAGTCTTCCTATTTATAGTAAGTCTAAAACGCTTAACTAATTATTATATAATAGTATCTAATTAACTTTATCACTCTAAGCGCCCTAAAGGTAATGTAATGCCTTAAGAGGATGCTAAGGTAACTTAGGACTATCGCGTAAGACGTTACGTATAATTAGCTAATCGTTTATATATCCGGAGTTTTAAAAAGGTAAAGTGAAGCTAACTAGTCTAGGTATAGTACCTAGCTCCTAAGAGCTAGTATACGTCGCTATTCTACCTATAAATCCTTACGTGAACGTTATATAAGCTAATTTACCTACCTTACCTTTATATATACGTTCTAGTAGCTATTATATTAGTATACTACTAAGTATACCTTTATATAAAAGTAATAATAGTAGTATTATTTATCTAGCTGCTTTACCTATAGAATTACTAGTAGAACCTTTAGATTAGGACTTAGAGGTAGATACTTCTAATGAGATTACAGTCTTCGTCCTATATAAGGCCTTTAAAAAACTCGCTAAGGTATATATTACTACTTACTTATCCTTACGCGATAGCTAACTTATTATAGAAATCCCTTAGTAGTAATGAAACTAGCTAATATATAATATACATGTTAGGCCTTAGTAACTTAGCTTATTATGCTATCATCCTAGTTTCTAAGAATTATTTTAACATTATGTCTATAGAATCTTATAGTTCTTCGCGTAATGCTTACTTAATCTAATACGCGGGTATTAATTAGGCTACTAGTTATACTAAGTACCGGGATAATCTCTCTACTTATATCTTCTACGGTTACTATAAGTTACTAGGTTTCTTATAGGGTTATTATATAAACTACGTCTAGGGTACTAGTAACCTTAACTATACCGTGAGTAACCTTACTAGTACTCATCCTCCTAATTAATATAAAAGGCGTAAGGATAAGATATAGCCTAGAGAGTACCTTACTCTTTACTATATAATAGATAACTAGGTTAATAACTTTCTCTAGGGCTCTATTAAAGGTATAATAAGGCCTAAACTTAAGAAGTTAGCTCTAGTTCCTACTAAAGAGGAGGAAGAGGAGTAAGGGTATAAAAGATAAGGAATAAAATTAAAATAGGAAAATAGAATAGATAAGGATAAATTAGTTTATATAGATAAGGGTTATTTACTACGGTGTTAAAGGATTCTCTTTACTAGAGTATAGGCGGGTTAGTTATCTAATTACGTTTCTTCCCATGATTCTTATTAGAGGAAGGCTCTTTTCTACTTTTCTAGGTTCTTTAGTAGTCTAGGGGTAGAAGGATTAGTAGTATAGAAGTCCTCTACTTTTTAGGGGGCCCTAATAAAAGAACTTACTATATACTACTTATTATCTTAATTATATCCTACCTATTAGACCTAATACCTTAAAATTCCGTAAGTAACCTTACTTATGCGGATAAAGTTAACTTCCTATTCTTACTAGTTATTAATAACCTTAGGTTCTAGCTTAGTATATCTCTATTATAGTAATGGGTCTATAGCTACTTTACGTAGGTAATTAGTATAGAAAAGGTTTATAACCTTCATGCTTTTTAGAAGATCTAATTCGTACGAATATCCTTTCATTCTAGTAATCTTAAATGGTCCTACGTTAGGAGCGTCTAATTTTAGATTTAGCCGGTCCGTTATCTAGCTAGTCTTCTTAATGTAAATAAAGTCTCTAATGTTAAAGTTAGGTATATAACGGTATTTATTAGCTTATTAGTAGTTCTTTTCTTATGATTAGTGAATTAATTTATAGGCGTACTTATAGGCTTCTTATCTTCTTTTTTAGAGAGACTAAGCTATAGACTATGTTCTACCTTTAGGTAAAGTAGTTATTATTATGTGAGTAGTCTAGTTATAATACATACGTAGCACGAAGCTAAGGTCTACTTCTACTAGTATAAGATCTATAGCCTTATATAGGAGGGTAGCCTAAGCTAAATCCATTAATAGTAGAAGATTAGACTAGTTATTTTAGTAGTAATTAATAAAGGGTCGTAGTTAGTACATAAGGACCTAATTTACTATCTTAGTTATTCCGTTTATCTAAGAGTAATAGGCTAAATTGTTAGCAGTATTCTATAAAGATAAGTAATATCTTTATTATATACCGTATAGTAGATGGTTTATAGTAGAGAATATAGTAGATTCTTTACTATAAGAGAACTTCCTTAAAGGACTAACTAGCAGGCTACCTAAGGGTGTTTATATAGAAGAACCTATAGATTCTAGAGAGTTCTATCTCTAGGTAATTAGTAATAGGTTCTTCTATTAATAGAAGACGATTTCTAATTAATCTAGACTAGAAGATTCTAGGCCTTAGTAATAAGACAATCTAGAATAAGGGCTAGAATCTAAAAGAACCCGTAGGAATAAGTTCTTAGTAATAGAAGAGGTCTAGAAGAGTCTAGAATAGTCTAGACTTATTCTTAAGCCTCTAACACTCCCCCTAACTTATTACGCAGGGTAATAGAGAGGAATTTAGTAAAGAGAGCCTTAGTAAGTACCTTAGTTAAGGCGTCTACAGGCATCTCTTTAGTAGAGATATAGGAGAATCTTATAAGATTTTCCTTAACTAGCTGCCTTAAGAAGTGATACCTTATATCTATATTCTTAGACTTTTTAGTAGCATCTTCCGTAGTAGCTATAGCCGGTATGTTATCCCCTTTAAGGACTATAGGAGTAGGTATAAGGTCTTTATAACCTAACTCTTCTAAAAATCCTTTAATATAAAGGATAACCTTAGCTAGTATACTATAACCTATGTATTCTGCCTCTATAGTAGAAATAGAGACATAGGTTAGTCTACTAGCCTTCTAGGCTATAGGCCCATTAGTAGAGTAAATAATATAAGCTGCTAGAGAATGTCTATTAAGCTCATTCCCTAAGTTAGAGTCGGAGTAGGATTCTAGATTAAAACTAGTACCCTTATAGGTAATAGTATAATCTTTAGTTCCTTTTAGATAGAATAAGACTCTTTTAGCAGCTCTAAGGTGCTCTACTAGAGGGCAGCTTAAATACTAGCTTAAAGAAGCTAGTATATAAGCTATATCAGGCCTAGTATAGACTATAGCATATAGAAGAGAGCCTATTAAAGATCTATACTCTTTAATAAGGTCTTCACTAGCCTAATAGTCCGCGGGTGGTCTAGGAAGCTCCTTATATAAATAAGGAGTCTTAGAAGGCGTAATAGAGCTTAGAGAGAAAGTCTCTAAGACTTTAGAAAGATAGCCTTCCTATAATAAAGATATAGTCTTTTTAGACCTATCCCGGGTGACTTGAATTCCTAAATAATAGGAAATAGGCCCTAGGTCCTTAATAGTAAACCTAGACCTTATTAATTCTTTAAAAGAATTAATAATAGACATATCCTTACTAAAAAGTAGGATATCGTCTACGTATACTAAGACCTATATAAATAAGCCTTCTTTAAAGGTCTTAGTATATAAGTAGGCCTTAGATAGAAGCTGTTTATAGCCGTTCTCTTCTAAGAAGTGGCTAAAACAGGCTGCCCATGCCCTAGGGGCTTATTTTAGGCTATAGAGAGCTTTCTTTAATTTATAGACTTTATTATTAAGCTTAAAGCCTATAGGTTAATGTACATAGACGTCTTCATTTATTTTCCCATTTAGGAAGGCGGTTTCGACGTCTATATGTACGATTTCTAGGTCTAAATAGGTAGAAAGGCTTAGTAGTAGGCGTAAAACTATAGGTAAGACTATAGGACTAAAAGTCTCTTTATAGTTTATACTATACTCCTAATTTTAGCCTTATACTACCCATCTAGCCTTATAGCGGGTAATATTTCCCTTATTATTAGTTTTAATCTTATAGACCTATTTACCTCTAAGAATTTTATTATCCTTAGGCGGGTCTACTAAGATCCAGGTTTAATTCTTAATAAGGGAATTATATTCTTCCCGCATAGCTCTCTACTAGTCTAGGCTATTAGGAGAATTAATAGCCTAACTATAAGTAGTAGGTTCCCCATTACTATAGAGTAAGTAATAAGAGATATCTTCCTCTATATTACTTAGGCCTTCTATAGTAATATAGCTGCTACTACTAGGGATTCTAACCTCTTTAAAGGTCTCTCTAAGAGGATGAGGTACTTCTTCTATAGGGCTATTAATAGTAGCCTCTATAGTAGTAGATTCCTTAGAGGATTTTTCTCTAAGGCGCTTACTTCTCCTAGGCTCCTCCCTACTAGTATCTATAGTAGTTATAGACCTAGATCTTAGTCTATTAGGAGGGCTAGTTATAGAAGAAGGAAATATAGACTTAGTATAGTCTATATCTTCCTTATCTTCTATAGTTTTAGTATAGGGAGAAGGAAATTCATCCTCTTTAAAGGTAACATCCCTAGTGCGTATAATAGCTTGTTTTTCTATATCCTAGCATCTATAAATATGCTTCCCCTTAAAGCCTAATAATATACTAGGCCTAGAGCGTGGAGAATACTTAGAGGATATAGTACGCTTTTCTCTAGGGATGTTTATAAAGACTTTACTTCCGAAAGTCTTTATATAAGAGAGATTTATAGTAGGAGACCTGCCCTTAGCTATATTTAGCCGGGCTAGAGGCGAAATACCCTCTAGAGACTTCTTAGGGGTCCGGTTTAGAATATAAGTAGCGGTTTTAATAGCCTCTTATCGCGATAGCTATTAGACGCCGGACGCTAGTAATATAAGCACATTATAACTACGCCCTTACGCGATTACTTAATAAGCCGAAGCTAATCATAACCGAGCTACGTAAACCGGCTAAGCCGCATAAGCTAGTAGTACTAATAGATAATAAACACTCCTAAGGATATATAGCCTACTTAATAGCTAATGAAACTTCGCGTAGTAATAAGAAGATTAATTTCTTATCTATTTTAATAACATAACTAAAGTAGTAATTTACGTAGTAAAAGAGAGAGTTTAGTGTCATTTCACTTCTTATATAAATATATATAGAAGATAGAAGAGTACATAGCATCTTCTATATTTATAATAATTAAGAAGACTTTACTTAACTTTATCTTTTAACTACTTAACTTTAATTAAGTTCTTTTTAATTTCATATACGTCTAACTAAGTAGATAGCCTCTAGGTAAAAGCCTACATATTAGCCGCTTAATAATTCATAATAGATATAGAAGATTATTCTAGGTATTATCCCTATCCTACTTTTTTATCACCTAAGGGAGGTATTAGAATACCTAAACTAGGTATACTATATATATAGCCTAAGCCTTACATATAACCGTCTATTATTTAAGAAGGAAATTTAAGTCATCTTAGTAAGGCGCATTAGTATTATCTAAGGACTAAAGAGTATTAAGTATAAATTAACTATAGAAGTCTTTATAAGGCTATAGTATAGTATATAAACATTAAGGAGGCGTCCTCTCTATACCTACTTATAAGAAAGTAGAAGACTATTCCATATATAGATAGTATAGCTAAGAATTAAGCCTACGTAACTAGTACTTAAGAGGAGTCTAGTAGTTAATAATAAACACCCTTATATAGAGGTACTAAATTACCTTATGAATTAGAGGAAGGAAGAGGATAGGTACTCCCCTTCTTATTATAATCTTTTTATTCCCTATTACCGGTTAAGCTTAATATATAAGTATAAGAGAAAGGTCTTTTTTATATAATATAATTTCAGGTTAAAGAAGCTTTTAGGTATATTCTACTAGAAGAAGCTAATAACTATTAATCTAAGATTACTCCTCTTATAAAGGGATAAACCTAGGATATTACTATTTACATAAAGATATAAATTAAGACTCTTAAATAAGTTATCCTTAACTTAGTAGAAAGGATTTTAAATCATTAAACTTCATTACATAAAGATACTATTAAGTTAATAAGTTTATAGTATTTAGAAGAGAACGGATCCTAGAAGAAGAAGAAATATATACTAAGAGTGCCTAACCCACCCGAATTAATAAATAGCTAAAACCCTACGTATAAGTATTAGCGGCTCCTTATAAATAATAAAATCCATAGTAATAAGGACTACTTTAAAAGAGGTACTACTATAGATACTAAGGAAGCTATTATAAGTTATATCCTCTCTAGGATATAGGGTAAGGCAGCATAGCATTTAGTACTATTTCTTTATACCTATATAAAGATAGATAATCTAGTCCTTAATACTAACTTATATTACTAGCTTAAGTAAGTATTTAAGAATCTACACCGGTAAAAGGATATAAAGAAGAAGCTAAAGGACCTTTATTATAAAATTCCTATAGATCTTTAGAAGTTCTAGTTAGAGTTTATATACCTAGCTTTAGAAGCTAACCTTCCGTATAAATAATAGAAAGAGGATTTTTACTCTTTATTAGATCCCCTACTATAAACTCATTTAGTAGGAATTAAATAAGATAACTCTATTTCATTTAAAGAATACCTTTAAAAGGCGTACCCTATCACATAAAGTATAATTAAGTACTAAAACGGTTAAAACATATCTTTATCATCCTAGGAAGACCGTATAAAGAAATAATAATAGGAATAAGTAGGTAAATCTACTCTTTTAATAGGTAGAAGTTTAAGAGAATAGCCTTTTTTAAGGTCATTATAGAGATCTACTTCTTATATAATAACGGAAAATCTAACATATAAAGGAAAAGCGGAACTCTAAGGTGATATTAGACCCTACTATTAATGTAGAAAATTTAGACACCTTATCTAATAGTGCCTAGAAACTAAAGTAAAGATAGTTAATACCGTAATAGAAGAAGAAGGAGAAGAGCATATAATATTAGAACCGTACTCTTCTTTATTAGAAAATAATAAGTCTTAGGGGAAGTCTCCTCCCTAAGATATAAGCTTAGAGCTCTATAAATTACTAATTTATAGGTAAATATTTATAACCTTATTAGAGGATACCTATTTACTATATAAACTATAATTATAGCTAGTAGTTACACTATACCTATTTATGCCCTAGTTAATACTAGCGTAAATAGATCTAGCTTTATCTATCCTTAACTTCTTCTATAACTTAGGGAATTAGGGATTAAGAAAAGAAAGATTACTAGTAGGAACCTTAAAGTCTCTAGGTTTAACTAATACATAAATAAGTAACTTAATTTTATTTATTAATTATAATTCTATTTCTAACATTAGCTAGTTATAATATACACCTTTATACTAGATATTAGGCGCTATAATATTATTCTAGGCTGCTAGTTCCTTATATATTATTATATTCTTCTAGATTACTATAACTAATAACTTATTTAGTTAAGTCCTCTAGACCGAATTTCTTTTTTAAATCTTTTAAACGTTCTAAAATTATCCGCATAAAGTAAAGTTATATAGATAAACTAATTAATTTCTTTAGTATACATCTCTAATAATATTAAAGTTAATAACTAAGAAATCATTTTCACCTCTCTTATAGAAATTAACCTACCTATAAAAATACTAATAGAAGTAGTAGATCTTTATTCTATTATACTAGATAATATTAATAAAGCCGATAAAGATGAAGCCTTTAATGAATACCTTAATAATCATTTACCCTCTAAGTATAAGAACTACCGCGATGTCTTTTTAAAATAAGAGTCTAACTAGCTACTACCTTCTTATATAGGAGTTAATTATTAAATTTCTCTTACACATAAGGATTCTCTACGCCTACTAATAAGTCCCCTCTATAGAATGTCTCTAGAATAGCTTACCGTAGTAAAGGAATACGTCTAAGAGAATTTAAAGAAAGGATTTATTACTAAGAGTTACGCACCCTATACCTCTCTAGTATTAGTAGTAAAAAAACCCGGAGGTAGCTAGTAAATTTATATTAACTACTAATAGTTAAACGATTAAATAAAGAAGGACTTATATCCTTTACCTCTTATCTTAGAACTCTTATAGAGAGTAGGTAAAGGAAAGGTCTACATAAAACTAGACATTTAATAAGCTTTCTATTAAATCTAACTTTAAGAATAGTCTAAAGAATATACTACCTTCTATATAAGATATAGACTATTTAAATACTACATTTTACCTTTTAGGCTAAGTAATAGGCCCGCTACTTTTTAATATTTTATTAACTAAGTTCTCTTTAACTATTTAGATGATTTCGTTATTACTTTTATAGACGATATTCTTATTATTTCTAAAAAACCGTATAATTATACTTAACACGTTATTAAAGTTCTATAATGATTATGAAAAGCGGGATTATAAGCTAATATAAAAAAGAGTAAGTTTTTAACTACTTATATGAAATTCTTAGGATATATTATCTCTACTAAGGGTATATTAATAGACCCATAAAAAATTAAACCTATTTATACCTAGTAATTACCTATAACCCTCTAATCTCTTTAGTCTTTCTTAGGATTCTATAACTTCTATTAGAGATTCCTTCCTAACTATAGACGAATTAGCCGGCTACTAGAAAAACTATGTTTAAAAGTAAAGTAGTAATAACTTAGACTAGTTAAGGAAGAATCTTTTAGAAACCTTAAGAAACTAATATATAGTAAATTACTACTTATAAACTATAATCTAACTTTAGATACTTATACGGAAATAGATATAAGTAATAGAGTAGTTACGGGAGTTCTATTATAATATTAAGAAAATTATGAATGGAAACTAGTATCCTTTTATTCTAAGGTAATATTAGACGCTAAATTCCGCTACGGAATACCTAATAAAGAACTCCTAGCTATTATATAAGGACTAGAGGAATAGAGATCTATGCTTATAGGCCTTTATAAACCTTTTCTTATAATTACGGACTATTAAGTATTAGAATACTTCACTTCTAAGCACTAATTATCTATATAATAAGTAAGATAGGCTAAGTAACTCACTAAGTACTAAGTCTAGTTTACCTACTAACTAGGAAAGGAAAACATTATTATAGATATTCTTATAAGAAAGTAAGAGTAACTTAAGACTTAAAAAGAGAAAGTAAAGGCTATATAAGAGTAGTATCTTATTCCTACTTCCTAGGTAGTCCTACTTATAATGATAGAGCCGGAAGTTTCTCTACTAATAATTTTCCTTAATAAACTTCTTTATGTAAATAGAGAAAACCTAGATCTTAAACTATAGAGAGAAATAGCCCATCTTTAACTAGAAAATAAATCATATTAGAAGCTATAGGATAGATTACTTCTTTACTATAGCATATTAGTTATTCCTAACTAGGATAACCTTCGCGTAAGAATAATTAAAGTAATGTATACTACTTACGTTACTACCTATCTAGGAATTAATAAAATGTAAAAGCTATTACGGTAATACTATTACTAGCCTAGCTAGACTTATATAATTAAGAGATATAGCCGAAACTACTATATTTACTACTAGAACTATAAATTTACTAATAAGATACCTAGCCTTCTATATCCTCTACTAATTCCTAACCGTCCCTAGTAATACCTAGCTATAGATTTTAAAGAGATACTATAAGACTAAAAGGGATTTAATTATATCCTTATTATTATAGACCAGTTATCCTAAAGAACCTTTAGTTTACCTTACATGAAGAAAATTAATACTAAAGGAGTATCTTAACTTTTTTATAATTACGTCTACTAAATTTTTAGAAATCCTAAAAGTATACTATTAGATTAAGGTTCTTAGTTCATTTTAGCCTTCGCGTAGGAGCTATATAAGTTAACTAGTATTAAATAACACTTTAATTTAGCCTATTACTCTTAGATAAACGGAATTACTAAGATACTAAATTAGGTCCTTATGCGCTAACTATAACCCTTTATTAATTACTACTAAAATAACTAGTCTAATCTTCTACTATTAATGGATTTAGCTTAGGCTACCCTTCTATATAAGGCTATAGGTCTTATACTAGTAGAAGTAGACTTTAGCTTCGTGCTATATATGTATTATGACTAGACTACTCATATAATAATAACTACTTCGCCTAAAGGTAGAACATAGTCTATAGCTTAGTCTCTCTAAAAAAGAAGATAAGAAGCCTATAAGTACGCCTATAAATTAATTCACTAATTATAAGAAAAGAACTACTAATAAGCTAATAAATACCGTTATATACCCGACTTTAATATTAGAGACTTTATTTACATTAAGAAGACTAGCTAGATAACGGACCGGCTAAATCTAAAATTAGACGCTCCTAATACGGGACTATTTAAGATTACTAGAATAAAAGGATATTCATATAAATTAGATCTTCTAAAAAGCATGAAGGTCATAAACCTTTTCTATACTAATTACCTACGTAAGGTAGCTATAGACCTATTACTATAATAGAGATATACTAAGCTAGAACCCGAGGTTATTAATAACTAGTAAGAATAGGAAGTTAACTTTATCCGCGTAAGTAAGGTTACTTATAGAACTTTAAAGTATTAGGTTTAATAGGTAGGATATAATTAAGATAATAAGTAGTATATAGTAAGTTCTTTTATTAGGGCCCCCTAAAAAGTAGAGGACTTCTATACTACTAATCCTTCTACCCCTAGACTACTAAAGAACCTAGAAAAGTAGAAAAGAGCCTTCCTTAAATAAGATTTATGGGAAGAAATGTAATTAGATAACTAACCCGCTTATACTCTAGTAAAGAGAATCCTTTAACGCTATAGTAAATAACTCTTATCCGCATAAACTAATTTACTCTTATCTATCTTATTTTCCTATTTTAATTTTATTCCTTATCTTTTATACCCTTACTCCTCTTCCTCCTCTTTAGTAGGAATTAGAGCCGACTTCTTAAGTTTAGGCCTCATTACACCCTTAATAGCGCCCTAGAGAAAGTTATTAACCTAGTTATCTATTACGCGGCGAAGAGTAAGGTACTCTCTAGGCTATATCTTATTCTTACACCTTTTACATTAATTAGGAGGATGAGTACTAGTAAGGTTACTTATAGTATAGTTAAGGTTACTAGTGCCCTAGATATAGTTCGCGTAATAACCCTATAAGAAACCTAGTAACTTATAATAACCGTAGAAGATATAAGTAGAGAGATTATCCTAGTACTTAGTATAACTAGTAGCCTAATTAATACCTATATATTAGATTAAGTAAGCATTACGTAAAGAACTATGAGATTCTATAGACATAATGTTAAAATAATCCTTAGAAACTAGGATGATAGCATAATAAGCTAAGTTACTAAGGCCTAATATGCGCCTTACGTATTAGCTAGTTTCATTACTACTAAGGGATTTCTATAATGAGTTAGCTATTACGTAAGCATAAGTAAGTAGTAATATATACCTTAGTAAGTTTTTTAAAGGCCTTACGCGGGATGAAGACTATAATCTTATTAGAAGTATCTACCTCTAAGTCCTAATCTAAAGGTTCTACTAGTTCCGTAGGTAAAGTAGCTAGACGAATAATGCTACTATTATTACCTTTATATGAAGGTATACTTAGTAGTATACCGACGTAACGGCTACTAGAATACGTATATAAAGGTAAAGTAGGTAAATTAGCTTACATAACGTTCGCGTAAGGATTTATAGGTGGAATAGTAATATACGCTAGCTCTTAGGAGCTAGGTACTATACCTAGACTAGTTAGCTTCACTTTACCTTTTTAAAACTCCGGATACATAGATAATTAGCTAATTATACGTAACGTCTTATACGACGGTCTTAAGTTGCCTTAGTATCCTCTTAAGGCATTATATTACCTTTAGGATGCTTAGAGCAATAACGTTAATTAGATACTATCATGCGATAATTAGTTAAGCGTTTTTAGACCTACTATAAACGGGAGGACTTACTATTATTACTAGAGTTATTACTAGAGCTAGTTACTTAAATAAGAGATAGGCTAAGAGTAATAGGAAGATATAATAATAGAAGTAAGGTCTATTATTATTATTAAGGTAGTAGTAAAGAAGGTTAGTTAAACTATAACCTAATAATAAGATATACCTAGTAGTCCTATACTTTACGCCCTTACTAAAATAGTGCTAGTTAGTTATCCGCGTAAGTACCTAATAAGCTAACTTAGGCTTCCTATTAGGGGGGGAATGTTATAATAGCTATTAGACGCTGGACGCTAGTAATATAAGTACATTATAACTACGCCCTTACGCGATCACTTAATAAGCCGAAGCTAATTATAACTAAGCTACGTAAACCGGCTAAGCCGCGTAAGCTAGTAGTACTAATAGATAATAAATACTCCTAAGGATATATAGCCTACTTAACGGCTAATGAAACTTCGCGCGGTAATAAGAAGATTAATTTCTTATCTATTTTAATAACATAACTAAAGTAGTAATTTACGTAGTAAAAGAGAGAGTTTAGTCTCATTTCACTTCTTATATAAATACATATAGAAGATAGAAGAGTACATAGCATCTTCTATATTTATAATAATTAAGAAGACTTTACTTAACTTCATCTTTTAACTACTTAACTTTAATTAAGTTCTTTTTAATTTCATATACGTCCGACTAAGTAGATAGCCTCCGGGCGAAAGCCTATATATTAGCCGCTTAACGATTCGTGATACCTCTAGCTAGAAGGTAAGGGGGACCTTAGAATTTAAGAGAAGGTAACGGGTAATAGTATCTATTAACCTATATATCCTCTCTATAAGCCCGTTTTGCTCTAGGCTATAAGGAGAACTCTTTTCTAGAGTTATTCCTTTATTTTTAGCTAGTAAATCTAGCTGAGTTCCCCTATATTCTAGGCTATTATCTAGCCTTAAAGACTAGACTTTACCATGCGGCTCTATAAGTTTAAGATAGTAAACTATCTTATTATAGGCTTCTCCTTTAGTAAATAGGGGGAATACCTATATAAACCTACTATAATAGTCTATAAAGGCTATATAGTAGGTATATCCCCCTATTCCCTTAGGAGTAATAGGTCCTACGACATCTAGACCTATTTTCTTATAAGGTTTAGAGACCGCTACTAGTATAGTAGATATAGTACGCTTAGATTTAGCTAAAGGGCATATAGAATAGTCTATTTTACTACCCTTAATAGGTAGTAATGCCCTAAGAGCTTCTAAGTTTATATACCCTAACCTATTATACTATAGGTTTAAATCTACTATATATGAGTAATTTATAGTAGATTCTACCTTAGGTAGAATGAATAGGTTATTTTAAAGTAAAACTTCGGCATATATCTGCTCTCTTTTATCTATAAGTCTTAAGTTCTTTATATCTAGATATATACCATGTATATATAGCCTAGATATAGAGATAAGATTTATAGATAAATTAGGGATATAGAGAGCGTCTAGAAGGGTTAGATTTATCCTTCTATTAGCGTACTTAAAGGTAATAGGTATAGTACCTATTCCTTTAGTATAGATCTCTCCTTTACCTAGTTTTATAGGTAAATTTACTTCTTTTAAAGAAGTAAAGAGATCTTTATGTCTAGACATATAGGCTATAGCGGCGGTGTCTAGAATCTAGTCATTTAGGCCGGGACCCGCGGTAAAATAAGAGGTATAACCCGTAATGTATAGGGTATCCTCTAAATCCGTAGGACTACTATTATTTTCTTTACCCTTTAAATTCCTAGCTCTTTTATAGCAGTCCTTTTCTAGATGGCCATTCTTTTTATAATAAGAGCACTTCTTAGTACTCTTATTATTATAAGTAGAGGCGTTCTTTTTAGAAGAAGATTTCCCTTTATTACTAGTTATAGTAATAAGGGCAGTATTACTTTCTTCTTCTAGTTCTCAGCGCCGAGACTCTTCTACTAGACGCTCTATAAGGTGGTCTAGAGTAGTCTCTTCTTTTAGCCCTAGCTAGGCTACGGCGCTCTATGAAGAATAGCTACTAGGTATATTACTAAAGAATACACCTAGTTTCTGCCTCTCCGTTAAGGCTATCTTAGTCTAAGATAATAGGGTTATCTCATCTAATAGATTAGCCACCTAGGTATTAATATCTCCCGTATCTTTAAGGCTTAGTAGCCTTATAAAGTGTGAGACTTCCTATAAAAGTCCCTTAGATTTACATCTTTTTCTAAGGGCTTCTCCTATAGAACTTGCAGTTCTATAATAGGCAATGCTAGAATAAAGTTTAGGATCTATAGAGGTCCTAATGAAAGTCCTTATTCTAGCATTATTAACCTCCTAGGTAGGATCTTCTACTTTAGGTTAAGATTTAGAGTCTAGATGGGCTTTTAGCCCTTCTATAATCACTATATCATTTATAGTAGATCGCTAAGACTCCTAGTTCTCAGGGCCTTTAAGTTTAGGAATGCTAGGGAATTCTTTTCCTATATTTCCTAGTAGAAGATGTTCCTTTCTTAAGGTATATTAGACATTTTATACCTTATAGAGGTCTTTAGAGTATAAAACTCTATGTACTTATAGTTTTAAGCGGAAACTATAAGTGTATGAAGTCTCGAAGTTTATTAGGTGCTAATGGGCCTGATGCACCTAATAGAAAGTAGGGAGTTTATTAGAGTTTCGATGTTTGCTCTAATAACTTAGCCGGGAGTAGAGATATAAGGAATCTAATTTTAGATACTTGTCCGCCGAGTTTTTCTCTTTAAAACGGTATACTACTTTGCTTACTAAGCAAAGTATTCGGTTCGATGCGGGTCGAAAACGTTTCGAAGTGTCGTGAAGTTTTAGTGTTCCTCGTGCTAAGACACTAGCGGGAACTAGTGTAAACGGGTAACGCTTAGGCCTAATATGGTATAGAGGCCGCGCAGCCACACCTTATATTAACGTAGTTAATAGAAATGTGAGGAAATCCGGAGAAAGGTAGAGAAAGGTAAAGAATAGGTAGTAAATAAGGCTATTCTAGACTACTAGAAGGTTCTAGAATAAAATCCTAGGTAGATATAGGCCCGACGGTCCTAGGAAAAATTCGATAGGCTAAGAGCCTAAGGATAGGGCTTAGGATACTAGTCCTTACCCTAAAAATGCCTTACTTATATAAATAAGTAGGCTTTCCCTAGACTTCTTTATAAGTTTAGCTTAATAGCTATCTACCGAGATAGTCTTACTAAGCCTTACTTATAAGAGCGGTCTAGTATAGAAAGAATAGTATATTCTTTCTTATAAGTAGGGAAGGAAGTAAAATCCTACTTATAAATTATAAGGCAAGCTATATAGTAATCTATAGATTACTATTAGCCGGGCTCATAACCTATTAGCGGTGTTCTATAAAGATAAGTAATATCTTTATTATATACCGTATGGTAGATGGTTTATAGTAGAGAATGTAGTAGATTCTTTACTATAAGAGAACTTCCTTAAAGGACTAACTAGCAGGCTACCTAAGGGTGTTTATATAGAAGAACCTATAGATTCTAGAGAGTTCTATCTCTAGGTAATTAGTAATAGGTTCTTCTATTAATAGAAGACGATTTCTAATTAATCTAGACTAGAAGATTCTAGGCCTTAGTAATAAGACAATCTAGAATAAGGGCTAGAATCTAAAAGAACCCGTAGGAATAAGTTCTTAGTAATAGAAGAGGTCTAGAAGAGTCTAGAACAGTCTAGACTTATTCTTAGGCCTCTAACATAAATTAAAGTGTTATTTAATACTAGTTAATTTATATAGCTCCTACGCGAAGGCTAAAATGAACTAAGGACCTTAATCTAATAGTATACTTTTAGGATTTCCGAAAATTTAGTAGACGTAATTATAAAAAAGTTAAGATACTCCTTTAGCGTTAATTTTCTTCATATAAGGTAAACTAAAGGTTCTTTAGGATAACTAGTCTATAATAATAAGGATATAATTAAATCCCTTTTAGTCTTACGGCATCTCTTTAAAATCTATAGCTAGGTATTACTAGGGACTATTAGGAATTAGTAGAGGATATAGAAGGCTAGATATCTTATTAGTAAATTCATAGTTCCGGCGGTAAATATAGTAGTTTTAGCTATATCTCTTAATTATGTAAGTCTAGCTAGGCTAGTAATAGTATTACCATAATAGCTTTTACATTTTATTAATTCTAGGATGGGTAGTAACGTAAGTAGTATATATTACTTTAATTATTCTTACGTAAAGGTTATCCTAGTTAGGAATGACTAATATGCTATAGTAAAGAAGTAATCCATCCTATAGCTTCTAATATGATTCATTTTCCGGTTAAAGACGGGCTATTTCTCTCTATAGTTTAAGATCTAGGTTTTCTCTATTCACGTAGAGGAGTTCATTAAGGAAAATTATTAGTAGAGAAACTTCTAGCTCCATCATCATAAGTAGGACTATCTAGGAAGTAGGAATGAGATACTACTCTTATACGGCCTTTACTTTCTCTTTTTAAGTCTTAAGTTACTCTTACTTTCTTATAAGAATATCTATAATAATGTTTTCCTTTCCTAGTTAGTAGGTAAACTAGACTTAGTACTTAGTAAGTTACTTAGCCTATCTTACTTATTATGCGGATAATTAGCACTTAGAAGTAAAGTATTCTAATGCTTAATAGTCTATAATTATAAGAAAAGGTTTATAAAGGCCTATAAGCATAGATCTCTATTCCTCTAGTCCTTATATAATAGCTAGGAGTTCTTTATTAGGTATTCCGTAGCGGAATTTAGCGTCTAATATTACCTTAGAATAAAAGGATACTAGTTTCCATTCATAATTTTCTTAATATTATAATAGAACTCCCGTAACTACTCTATTACTTATATCTATTTCCGTATAAGTATCTAAAGTTAGATTATAGTTTATAAGTAGTAATTTACTATATATTAGTTTCCTAAGATTCCTAAAAGATTCTTCCTTAACTAGCCTAAGTTATTACTACTTTACTTTTAAATATAGTTTTTCTAGTAGCCGGCTAATTCATCTATAGTTAGGGAGGAATCTCTAATAGAAGTTATAGAATCCTAAGAAAGACTAAAGGGATTAAAGGGTTATAGGTAATTACTAGGTACGAATAGGTTTAATTTTTTACGGGTCTATTAATATACCCTTAGTAGAGATAATATATCCTAAGAATTTCATATAAGTAGTTAAAAACTTACTCTTTTTTATATTAGCTTATAGTCCTACTTTACGTAATCGTTATAGAACTTTAATGATGTGTTAAGTATAATTATACGGGTTTTTAGAAATAATAAGAATATTATCTATAAAAGTAATAACGAAATCATCTAAATAGTTAAAGAGAACTTAGTTAATAAAATGTTAAAAAGTAGTAGGCCTATTACTTAGCCTAAAAGGTAAAATGTAGTATTTAAATAGTCCGTATCTTATATAGAAGGTAGTATATTCTTTAGACTATTCTTAAAGTTAGATTTAATAGAAAGCTTATTAAATGTCTAGTTTTATATAGACCTTTCCTTTACCTACTCTCTATAAGAGTTCTAAGATAAGAGGTAAAGGATATAAGTCTTTCTTTATCTAATCATTTAACTATTAGTAGTTAATATAAATTCGCTAACTACCTCTAGGTTTTTTTACTACTAATACTAGAGAGGCGTAGGGTATATAGCTCTTAGTAATAAATCCTTTCTTTAAATTCTCTTAGATATATTCCTTTACTGCGGTAAGCTATTCTAGAGACATTCTATAGAGGGGACTTATTAGTAGGTATAGAGAATCCTTATATATAAGAGAAATTTAATGATTAACTCCCGTATAAGAAGGTAGTAGCTAGTTAGACTCTTATTTTAAAAAGACGTCACGGTAGTTCTTATACTTAGAGGGTAAATAATTATTAAGGTATTTATTAAAAGCTTCATCTTTATTAGCTTCATTAATATTATCTAGTATAATAGAATAAAGATCTACTACTTCTTTTAGTGTTTTTATAGGTAAGTTAATTTCTATAAGAGAAGTAAAAAAGGTTTCTTAGTTATTAACTTTAATATTATCGGAGATATATATTAAAGAAATTAATTAGTTTATTTATAAAACTTTACTTCGTGCGGATAATTTTAGAATGTTTAAAAGATTTAAAAAAGAAATTCAGTCTAGAGGATCTAACTAAATGAGTTATTAGTTACGGTAATCTAGAAGAATATAATAATATATAAAGAACTAGTAGCCTAGAATAATATTATAGCACCTAATATCTAGTATAAAGGCGTATATTATAACTAGCTAATATTAGAAATGGAATTATAATTAATAAATGAAATTAAGTTACTTATTTATGCGTTAGTTAAACCTAGAGACTTTAAGGTTCCTACTAGTAATCTTTCTTTTCTTAATCCCTAATTCCCTAAGTTATAGAAGGAGTTAAGGGTAGATAAAGCTAGATCTATTTATACTAGTATTAACTAGGGCATAAATAGGTATAGCACGACTACTAGCTATAATTATAGTTTATATAGTAAACGGGTGTCCTCTAATAAGGTCATGAATATTTACCTATAAATTAGTAATTTATAGAGCTCTAAGCTTATATCTTAGGGAGGAGACTTCCCCTAAGGCTTATTATTTTCTAATAAAGAAGAGTATAGTTCTAATATTATATGCTCTTCTCCTTCTTCTTCTATTATAGTATTAACTATCTTTACTTTAGTTTCTAGGCACTATTAAATAAGGTATCTAAACTTTCTATATTAATAGTAGGGTCTAATATTACCTTAGAGTTCCGCTTTTCCTTTACGTGTTAGATTTTCCGTTATTACGTAAGGAGTAGATCTCTATAATAACCTTAAAAAAGGCTACTCTCTTAAACTTCTACCTATTAAAAGAGTGGATTTACCTACTTATTCCTATTATTATTTCTTTATACGGTCTTCCTAGGATGATAAAGATATATTTCTACTATTTTAATACTTAATTATACTTTATATAATAGGGTATACCTTTTAAAGGTATTCTTTAAATGAAATAGAGTTATCTTATTTAATTCCTACTAAATAAGTTTATAGTAGGGGATCTAATAAAGAGTAAAAATCCTCTTTCTATTATTTATATAGAAGGTTAGCTTCTAAAGCTAGGTATATAAACTCTAACTAGAACTTCTAAAGATCTATAGGAATTTTATAATAAAGGTCCTTTAGCTTCTTCTTTACATCCTTTCACTAGTATAGATTCTTAAATACTTACTTAAGCTAGTAATATAAGTTAGTATTAAGGACTAGATTATCTATCTTTATATAGGTATAAAGAAATAGTACTAAATGCTATACTACCTTACCCTATATCCTAGAGAGGATATAACTTATAATAGCTTCCTTAGTATCTATAGTAGTACCTCTTTTAAAGTAGTCCTTATTACTATAGATTTTATTATTTATAAGGAGCCACTAATACTTATACGTAGGGTTTTAGCTATTTATTAATTTAGGTAGGTTAGGCACTCTTAGTATATGTTTCTTCTTCTTCTAGGATCTATTCTCTTCTAAATACTATAAACTTATTAACTTAATAGTATCTTTATGTAATAAAGTTTAATGACTTATAATCCTTTTTACTAAGTTAAGGATAACTTATTTAAGAGTCTTAATTTATATCTTTATATAAATAGTAATATCCTAGGTTTATCCCTTTATAAGAGGAGTAATCTTAGATTAATAGTTATTAGCTTCTTCTAGTAGAATATGCCTAAAAGCTTCTTTAACCTAAAATTATATTACGTAAAAAAGACCTTTCTCTTATACTTATATATTAAGCTTAACCGGTAATAGGGAGTAAAAAGATTATAATAAGAAGGGGAGCACCTATCCTCTTCCTTCCTCTAATTTATAAGGTAATTTAGTACCTCTATATAAGGGTATTTATTATTAACTACTAGACTCCTCTTAAGTACTAGTTATATAGGCTTAATTCTTAGCTATACTATCTACGCATAGAATAGTCTTCTACTTTCTTATAAGTAGGTATAGAGAGGATGCCTCCTTAATATTTATATACTATACTATAGCCTTATAAAGACTTCTATAGTTAATATATACTTAATGCTCTTTAGTCCTTAGATAATACTAATGCGCCTTACTAAGATAACTTAAATTTCCTTCTTAAATAATAGATAGTTATATATAAGGCTTAGGCTATATATATAGTATACCTAGTTTAGGTATTCTAATACCTCCCTTAGGTGATAAAAAAGTAGGATGGGGATAATACCTAGAATAATCTTCTATATCTATTATGAATCATTAAGCGGCTAATATATAGGCTTTCACCTAGAGGCTATCTACTTAGTTAGATATATATAAAATTAAAAAGAACTTAATTAAAGTTAAGTAGTTAAAAGATAAAGTTAAGTAAAGTCTTCTTAATTATTATAAATATAGAAGATACTATATACTCTTCTATCTTCTATATATATTTATATAAGAAGTAAAATAAGAACTAAACTCTCTCTTTACTATGTGAATTACTACTTTAGTTACGTTATTAAAATAGATAAGAAATTAATCTTCTTATTACCGCGTAAAGTTTTATTAGCTATTAAGTAGGCTATATATCCTTAGAAGTATTTATTATCTATTAGTACTACTAGCTTATACGGCTTAGCCGGTTTATATAGCTTAGTTATAATTATCTTCGGCTTATTAAGTGATCACGTAAGGGCGTAGTTATAATATACTCATGTTACTAGCGTCTAATAGCTATTATAATAGCTACTATCTTACTTACTATATCTTTTTAGGTTAGCTAGTATAGTAGTATTAGTCCTACTACCTTATACTATATATTAGTAGACTAATTCCCTATTAGTACTAACTTATATCTACTTTATAGCTAAATAGGTTCTAAATATAAGGATATATTCCTTTAAGAGGGGGGTTATATTATACTACTACCCTAGTATATAGACTAACTAAGTAAGATAGCTACTATCTTACTTACTATACCTTTTTAGGCTAGCTAGTATAGTAGTATTAGCCCTATTACCTTATAATAACTATCTATTTAAATAACTACTTTATATAACTAGAATTAGGTAATTATAAATATACTTAATAGTTTACTACTAAAATTACTACTACTATACCTTATAAGATATTAAAGATATTATATTAAGTACGTATAGTAGAGTCATCTTAGCGCGATTCATATGTACATACACATGTAGCTACAGCTGTAGGGGTCGTTATAGTGTCATATTAACGCTAACGATAAGCATCGGCGTCATCATCACTAACGGCACTGTCGTCTGCGGGGGGAGCTTCATCGACGGCAGCGACGGGCTCGACTGTCTCGACGGCTCTCTCGCTCTCGAGCATTCGGTCTCTTGGTCTCGTTCCAGAGGAAGTAGATGACAAGGAGGCGCCGCTACCCCTGTTCGCAGCGTCCCCATCACCATCGTCTCCCCCCTCTCCCTCCCTGTCATCGCTGCCCCTCCCGCCCACCCCCTCTCCTACGCCAAACACAACACCACGCTCTCCACTCTCACCTTCACCTTCACCATCCGCATCCCCACCTCTCTCCCGCAGAAACCGCTCGCCCACAGCCTCTTCGACATCATCTTCTTATTCAAGTCCCCGCTCCACATCGCTCCCCTCGCCGCTCTCGCCCTCGCTCTACGGCTCCACGCGCGTCCGCCGCGTCGCGAGCCAGCGCTCGCTGCGCAAGACGGCGCTGCTGCAGGCCGTGCTGGCCGAGATGGCGGGACCGCTGGCCGAGGAGGCGGGCGAGGAGCGCATGGCGAGGGCGAGGCTGTTGAGGAGCGCGCTTGCTGCGCGTGCTGCTGCGGATGCGGATGCGGGTGCGGGTGCGGGTTCTGATGGTAGTGCTGGTGGTGGAGATGATGGGAGAAGGGCGAGGGCGAGGGGAAGTTGGGAGGGGTCGGGCAGTGTCAGTGGGTGGGTTTATTTGTGAGATGAGTCGGTGGGAGGTTGGTTGAATGATGGAGTGCATGAGACGAGCAACACCGAGTATCGGAAGAGGAAGACTTATCTCGTCCCACCATCAGCACCGGAAAGTGCCCGCTCGGGGACTCATTTCATTTGTCTATGCTAGTCTTTTTTCTCTTTTGCTTTGAATCGGTTCGATACGCTGGGTCAGCGTGGGCGTTTTGCGGATTGCGGATTCGGATGCGGATGGATGCACAGCGCCACCAATTATGCGCGCTTTCTCTCTTTTCCTCCCGTCATTTCATTTCCTCTTCTCGTCTGTTCGTCCGACTTGTTTTGCTTCGCGTCTGTCATTCATTCATCAAGCCTTGTTCTTGTTGTCGTTATCGTCGCATTTCCACAAAGAAAGCTCCACCGCAGGGTGACACCTTTTCTCTTGTTCGCGTGAGCATTGGTCGATACTCTCTAGGATGCTGCTTTCTTTTCTTCCGTTCTTCCTTTCTGCCTTTTTGCTCCCCCTGTCATCATCATCATCTTCGCAACGTAAGTAATTTGTCAAATTGCTCGTTACCTCTCATCGTCTCTGAAGTATGCAGTCCGTCGTCGTCCGTGGCAACAAAACGCAACCACTGTGCCAGTGTCCATACCAAATCAGTGGCGTCTCGGGTAGGTAGGTTCTACATCCCTCAATCGTCACCGGCAAATTCTCTCAAGTGCAAAGAATTACCTCATTTCCGCCACTACCGCAGAAAAACATCAACACTTTCGCCGCACCGCGCCAAGTCGCTTTCCTCCCCATTTTAACGCTTCACTACCACATGCCTTCTCCGTCATTGCCTCGCCTTCGATTTCGGTTCCTAGTCATAGGCACTGCACGCTGACACGAAATGCCTTTTTCATGCCAGGAGTCGATGTGAAGGCCAGCTGCACTTTTCTCTGCGAGTCGTTGACGTGACTTTCAGACGGCCTTGCCATTTGCGCTTCGTCCGAGGTGAGGCAAGAGCTGTGCTGCGGATGGGTTTGTTTGTTTGTTGGTGAGTCGCGGCACCGCCATCTCTTGAGAGGTGGGCAGGTTCCGGAAGGTTTCGATTAGCTCATCCGGGGAATTGCGTTATGCGCTGTCGTTTTGCTTGCTTGTTGCGGTATCCGAATTGTGCGACCGATCTAGCTGGAGCGACTGGACTCGTCTGCGACACCAAGGAGGAGGAGTTTGGGTGACATTTGTCTCCTCCAGGAGAGAAGCGTAGTCGTTACCTGCCATTATCTCTCTAACACATGAGGATACTCGGCGAGCGACTTTAGGCTGGGAGACAGCAAGGGTTGCACGACACACAAGGCAGCGTAGACGGACACGGAAAGCATGTTTAACAAGAAATTACTTCAATTACAATGCTAATGAGCGGATACAGATCCTCTATCCATCCGTAGGAGCTGCTCAAAACGCCCGTCCCAAGAAAGACCCGAAGGACAACACCAAAACGCAGAACCATGTCTTCCGTCGAAGTCCGTGGACTCTTTGGGTATGCATGTTAGCAAGCCTCCAAGGGCATTGGTGAGGAGGGAAGGGGAGCGCAGGCTTACTTCCACGAACCGAGGCATTCCACTCCACCAGTTTCTAGGCGTCCCTGCCATCCCAATCGCCCTTCCTAAGGGCGATCGCGACAATGGTGAGCTCGCCCTCGAAGTGGCACTTGATCTCGGTCTCCTTCTTGGAGATGTGCCTCTTATAAATGGCCCTCTTCTCGTGGTCATGCTTCTCGTGCTCGTGCTCGTGCTTCTCATGGCCATGCTTCTCTTCATCGTCCTTCTTGGAGCTGCTGCTTTCGATCGGTTTTGCATAGCAGTACTGTCCATGGTCGGTGCAGATCATGTCGTCTTCGTCATCCCCGTGGTCGCTGCCGCCGCCAATGGTCGACGTCCTGGTCGTCTTGGTGCAAGTGATTTCGAAGGTGAGTTCGCCAATCTGGACGTACATGAGGCCCTTGTACTCGTCCTCATTGCCATGGTGACCCTTCTTCTTGGTTAAAGCACGCGGAAGAGCACTAGATGATCCGTCAGATCGGTTCAAGTCAGAAGTAAAATACGGTGGACTTGCCCTTCCGCATACACCCAGACAAGCTTGACGTAGGCAGTAACCGTCTCCTTTGTGACAATCTCCTCATCGTCAACGTTAATGACGAAGGCCGTCCTGGCGCGCTCGCAGCGCTGGAAGTCTCTGGCATTTTGAACACCAGACTTGCAAGAAGTGTACCATTCCGTGTTCGGGTTGAAGACCTGGAATTCGACCTCGTAGTATTCGAGCGTGCCCTCGAATTTGAAGTCGTAGACGACGACGCCCTCAACGTCGTACTTGTCGTAGTTGTACTTGTCATCGTGGTCAGGATTGAAGCATCCCGACACTGAACCGCCGCCGCCACTTTCACTGCAAACGTGGTCTTCGCGTTTTATGAGGTCCTTGGTAGGAGGTTGAGCTGCAGGTGCGGCAGCGACCAAAGCGGCAGCAAAGGGCAGGAAGTTGAGGAAACGCATTTTCAAATAGCGCTGAGGGGAGACCGAGTGTCAATGTATTATTGATTTGCAGAAGAGGTAAATGGGTATATGTCCAGCGCTTGTATTCAGAAGTCGAGAAATTCGCCTCTTCTATATAGTACACAGATTCTGAGGCTCTTCCCCACTCTGCCATAGCAATCTTTCGATCATCCGTCTCTTGGCCGAAAGTAGAGACAAAAGAGGAACGCAGGAAGTCTGTGCGTCAAGCTGCCTGTTCGGCGACTTAGAGAGGGGAATATTGGAAGTTTGCTTGTGCTGTCATGGCGAAGTTTCCCAGCGTTAAGCCGAAGGTACGACGGGAAGTCAACAAGCATCAAGGTCGTAGTCGTAGTTTGCCTCTAAGGATACAATTGGGTATACAGCAGTGTTCTTTCCTCCGCCATAACCTTTCTGGTAAGTTGCTTTTTGGGGTAAGAGTATGTTGGTGTTGACTGGAGCGCAAGACCTTTGAGGATTGGCTGGTATATTTGGGCGGATCTATCCGAGTCGCCATTGGTCTCCTCCGGCGCGTTCCTGGTAGGGTTCGCCATTGAGAGGTATTGCCGACAAGGAAACCAGGCCACATCTCGCCCGTGCCGTCGAAGTAACTTTGTGGATTCAGGAACGTTTGTCAGTACCAAGAGCCAGGAACCGCGATCCGAAAGCAACATATTCGCGCTTTTCCATTGATGCGCGGACATGTATTGCGTTCTACTCTCCCGCCGGTTTCCAGCGTCAGTAATTTTTGAGTGAAAGAACGCAAGAAAGATAGGAGATTATGTTTACACACTGGGAGACTTTGTTTACTCTTCCCCTCTGATATCACCCTAGCTAATTAGGGACATGGGAATCTGTCTCTACACCCGTTACTAAGGCATAGTATTTCACATATAGATAGAATTAACATTAGATACTGGGGTGGAAAAGTAAGAATCAGACCTCTAAGCAGGTTGCCTGACTAAAAGTTCAGAACTCTTATCCCAACTGATGCATCTTGCTCGCCGCTTCACTAAAGAGGAAGAGCATCAGATACAAAGGCTAATCTCTTGTGATTGAGAAGTCGAACCTAGGCAATATCGATATTTTGATGACTTTGAGCTGATTCCAGGCTCTATTCGTGATCGTCGAGTCGAATTCTGCTTGTTCTTCCACTAGGACGATGGTACGACGTATCCTGATCGGAAGCTTGATCGGCCAAACAATGGAAGCAAAAAAACGGGCGCGGAGAAAACGCTCGAGGTAAGCTTCAATGAAGCCACTCCGGACTGGCCGTTGTCTTGGAAGATCCTCATCTCTGATCTTGAAGGTGAATGTGTTGTTTCGGGACGAAGGGAAGGCCAGCTGGTTGTTGTCGTCGAACAGGTTGCAGAGATATATCCCCTGAGCAGTTGAAGAAACGCGTCACCATATCGTCACTTCACCCAGCCATGCTCCAGGCCAACAGCATTGCGTGTCTCTCCGACACAGAGCCGCAGAATCCGTGCAGGTAGTGTTCCTATGTCCTTGGACAAGGGCGAACGAACGAGGTCCATGCGCACTGCAGGCGGCTGTTAGCTCAAAGCTGAGAAGTCAAATGTCAAAATCAATATTATGAGATAATGCGCCATTCAAGCCGTTTTCGGAAATTTGGTCCACGATATCAAGGCGACGTGCTTGTCGTGTTGTCCCGGAATGGTAAATTGATAGGCCAGCTTTATGCTTTACCGGAAATGCGCATGTGGCGGAGAAACAATGTCTTCATGTCAGAGGGCCGCCGCAAATTGTCCATCGCCAAGGAGTGAGCCACACTGGTCAACTCAGTATAAGGCTTTTCAATAATGCCCGCAGAATGACGACTCATGCTTTCCAGGCTGTTGCGTAGCGATGTTGCGTCAATCAGGAATGGTGTGGTGGAGGAAGATGAGGAATGAAAATGAAGCTAGATTGATTGCCGAAAAGGAAATTGATGCGGCGCAGTGTTGACGAGTCAGCCGTATCGATTAAGTAGTCAGCATGTGAGTAATGACTGCTAAGCTTAGGCAAGACGCCTTTCCGGCGAACATTGGAGTTCGCAGGTGGATGTTTACCTTAGTAGTGGATTCTTAGGTACTTCACAACCCGCGTTCGGAGTTGACTATCAAAATTCTAAGGATGTACATATAGAGGATCCTAAAAATATCACATAGTCATAACCCATCACGAGCACTCTCAGTGAGGCCCCATCATTCAAAGACACAGTAAAGGGAGACACTAACACCTTAGTATAATCGGTCCGTCTGATGTGTGACTATGCAGTGAGCTGAGTGATCACTATATTTATTAGCGTAAAGAAGTGGGTGGTTTTGTGCCGTCATGGGAGAAATGAGAGCACCGGTACTTGCCGCCACCGTGCTTAGGATAGACTAATCTAACAGGATAAACATTACTATGACTTTCAGTTCGCGTGTCTGCGTGATGAAAAGACCATCTTAGTGGAGTGACTTCTAGACTGAAGCTTTAGTAACTAAAATAGATATTGTGAGTTGACCGCACGTGCAGCATCTAGGTGAAAGTTTAACGGGGCAAAGGTTCGACAAGGATCAGGCCGTTGCATGCTTCCCACTCACTAACAAAATCAACATCTACGTGGGATTGTTAGTATCTTTGATCCAAGTTGAATGACAATAAGAGGCAGGGGAATCATTGTGGCTTGGATGTGTGCAATAGCGTCTTTCAAATTGCCATTGTCGGCATAATTTCGCCCGTCAGGGTTCCTTGCAGCATTCAGCCCAACCGTGTCGGAAGCATTGTTGCTGGCTTCTAGAAGCGGGCCAATTTCGGCTTGGCAATTCTAGCTTTTTGACTTGAAGCCCCAAGATGCTCTGTTCCAATTTTGTCCGGAACGTTGAAAGCCAAATGGGAGAAAGGTTTTTGTCATCACATGACTGAGGACGCGTATACCTATTGACGGCTCGATGGGTAGTCATGATGGAGCAGAAATCTG
The DNA here is from genome assembly GCF_038021145.1 of Phyllosticta citriasiana. Classification (NCBI taxonomy): domain Eukaryota; kingdom Fungi; phylum Ascomycota; class Dothideomycetes; order Botryosphaeriales; family Phyllostictaceae; genus Phyllosticta; species Phyllosticta citriasiana. The sequence goes on along the minus strand of NW_027117279.1, from coordinate 28,120 downwards.
CATTGTTGCGCTATGGCGCGCATCACCTTCGAGTATCCAGGAAAGGTTTGACTTGATATCAACTGCATGCTGGTTGTCGAAAGAATTTAGAAAGCTGAGGGTCAAGGGTTGCCCGAGGTCGAGGACAACTGGAATGAAGGAACCCATAAGGAACCGATGACGTTGCTGGACCGGACCGCTCGGGCCGCGCCACTTCCGGTTGGGCCCGTTGACATCACGTGCTCCCCACAGGTCAGGTCGGCGCGGCAGACAAAACCTGTCGTTCTCTCAGGCTCTTCTTTTGCCCATCTACATAAAACTACAGGTCTCGAACAGCACCTTCTGCGGTTGATGTCTCGCGCGCAGAGGGTATGCTCTTTATATTTCGAGCTGGAGGACCAAGAACGAAATAGTCGCCCTTTCTAATCCCGCTGCATCCTCAGTTTCCGCCGTGAGTGTTGTGGGTTCGCTTTGGGCCGACAAGCCTTCCCTTTCCAGTAATGTTAGTTTTCTTACTGGAAGCGCCCGGGCTCGTCTGTATTTAGTCACATGCGTCCTTTTCGCTCGCGCTGCTGCATGTGCTCATTTTGTGTTGCGACCAGGAGCTATCTCCGCTCTCCAGGACGGGACGGTGCGGATGGCTGCAGGCCATGAATCGACCTATTGAGATCAACTGATGGAAAGCAGTGGTGATGTATGTTGCTTCAGATTGGAGATTTGAATATGCAGGAGCACGCCCACGCAAGCGGATCAGGATGATCAGCAGAATCGAGAAGTGTGCAAGCAATACCAAGTCACCAAGTTTCTGTCTCAGGCAAGAGTCGGGAATGTGTCCTTGGTGTTGAGGGGCATGAGCAGGTGGGGTAATGTGCTCAGGGCTCAAGGCCAACACAAACCCAGAACCCTGAATGTCTGAGACCTGGCAGGCATTGATCTTTGTCGATGGATGATGGGTTTGTCTTCGCTGACGCTGTTGCAGGTGTTGACGTTCCTGGAGGATACCATCACAATCAACGTTCGTCCTTGCGAGCACTTTGCGCACACATGATTGAAATAAAACGTGTGCCTTGCATTTCATGAATTCAAAAAAGTCCCATGAACAGGGCCAATCATTCGTCACCACTTCCCCTCGCCCTCTATTCGACGCTCTTCGTTTGTCCGTCAGCCTCGCCAGAGTTGACCTTCTTGCCCGTCTTCTTGATGGTGTTCAGAACAGTGTCGTAGTCGAGCGAATCGGCGGCGACGACTTCTGCGGTTTGCGACTCGAGCGAAATGTTGTGCGACTTGACGCCTGCGTAGCCAAAGTGATTAGAGCGAGTTACAAAGAGGGTCAGACGAGGGGGGCGCCTGGAACCCGGGGCCTACTTACCATCGAGCCTTTTGAGGACACGGTCAATGGCACCAGAGCAGCCGCTGCAGCTCATGGTGACGTTGAACTTGTAGACGTGCTCAGACATGGTGGATAGTTGTTGGTGTCGAAGGCTTCGGTGGTCTTTGCGAGGAAGAATATGGAGCTGACGAGGTGGGGGTGCTAGGGGTGTGGAGAAAGGAGTCGTTGTATGTTGCGTGCTTGTTGGCTCACGGGGTTTATAAGCGTGGTCGGAGTTCCGCAAAGCGCGCGTTTTCTGAGACGATGTGGACAAACGACGCCCTCGCTTCCATGCTATGGTCCCGTCAGCTCATTGCTGACCTGTCACTGGCATGGGCATCCACTCTGAAACCATTGTAGTTTGGGTAAATGCAACGCCCCTCTCCATGCTCCATGTGGAGAGGCGCGTGGTGATCGCAGAGCGTCAGGTCCAGGCGTGCAGTCCAGTCGCACCCTGGCAGACGTCACCGCCCGACCGAAGACGTCCCGCTTCCTTTCGTGAGCCGCAACAGTGGTAAACAACCTCCAGCCTGGCAGGCCTTACCTTGCCCAAACGCCGCAGAATGGCTTCGTGCGTCCTCCCTTTGACCAACACATTGATAGCGCGACTGATCTTTACCCAGAAACATGCTCCACCTGCCATTCCGGCGCTCGCACGCTGTGACCTTGTCCGACTCGATCAAGCAGTACATTTCTAGCAAGTATGACCAGCATCCGGACATGTTCACGGCCGACCTCGACGCCATCGATTCGTTGCGATCCAGCGCCATCAATTCTATAGAGCCTCATGCGAGCGGGGTCAGGAAACTGCAGGCCTATGCCGCCCAGCTGGTTTGGATAGGCGGAAAATTTCCTGTAGATGTATGTGGGCTCTACCCTCGTCCAATCCTCCAAGGCTTACGGTAATTCAGATTGGTGTCGAGTTCATGTGGTATCCTGCCCTAGGCTACAACACACAACGGCCAAGTATAATGACGCGCAGCGGTTGAATCTTAGCAGTGCTGATTCCGCGAGAATAGCATCCGAGAACAATATCCGCTTCGAATTGGCCAACATCCTATTCAATCTCGCTGCCATGTACTCACAGCTCGCCACCTCCACCAACCGAACTACCTCTGACGGCCTCAAGCTGGCCTGCAACTATTTTTGCGTATCCGCAGGAGTCCTCTCACACCTCAAAACCACCGTTATACCCGATCTGCGGACAGCACCACCCGAAGATATGGATACTATGACATTGGAAAGCCTTGAACATCTCATGTTGGCGCAAGCGCAAGAATGCTTCTGGCAGAAAGCTGTGAAGGACGGCCTCAAGGACGCTTCGATATCAAAGCTGGCGGCCAAAGTATCAGACCTATACGTCGCTTCCGGGGACTGGGGAATCAAGTCGAATGCTATAAGCAGCGAATGGATACATCACACGACAGCGAAGCACCACCACTTTGCAGCGGCGGCACAATTTAGGGCAGCGCTTGATTGCCTCGAAAAGCGAAAATATGGCGAAGAAGTGGCAAGATTACGAGACAGCCTAAACTGCGCGAATGAGGCGCTCAAAGAAGCCCGTTATATAAGTAAAGCGGTCCAAGCTGATTTGAACGGCCTCAGAAACAGAGTGTCGGAGGACTTGAAGCGCGCAGAAAAGGATAACGACATGATCTATCTTTGTATGTCCATCCTTGGCTTGCGCAGAGAACTGGCCAATTGACCAGCTTTACTAGTGCCTGTGCCCCCAAAGTCCGAGCTCAAGACTCTTGACCGAGCGAGCATGGTAGCGGCCAGAGTTCCCAAGGAAGTTTCCGACCCCTTGTCGATGCTCGGGGATAATGGTGAGCTTGGACGGCCACTGTTTTCCAAATTGGTGCCGTACTCCGTGCACGTCGCTGCAAGCATCTATGCCGACCGCCGGGACCGTTTGGTAAACAAGACAATAGAAGAGCTGGAAGATCTCACGGCACGGATACACGAGTACGTCAAGGCTGCACTGCCACAACTATCGAGGCTGAGCTAACGATTTGCAGGGTCCTAAAGTCCCTCCACCTCCCAGGGTCTCTGCAGGCGCTGGAGAAGCCCCTGGGCTTACCGCCGGGACTTGTGTCACATGCAGAGGAAATCCGCCAACAAGGTGGCCTTGACCGCATCTACCGGTCCATCGACGAGACGGAAGGATTGAAAGAGTCAGACCGCGCCGTCTATCAAGAAGGCGTAGATCTACTGAGGAGCGAAGCCGCCGAGGATGAGCGCGCTCGCCGAAAGTACGGGACAGACCGCTGGACACGCGCTCCGTCCGCAGAGGCGGCCAAGAAGCTCTATGCTCAACTTAGCGAGATTGAAGGCTATCTGAACAGCGCGGCCAATAGCGATGGCATCGTGCAGGGCAAGGTCAAGGAAAACGAATCCTTGATACGGCTGCTGAGCGGCACGGACCGGGATCTGGAATCGTTTGTTCCAAGCAGTCGACGGGTGACCATGACGGCGGAAGTGGAGCGGGAGGCGAGTAAGCTGCGAGGATGCCTGAATGAAGTGGCGCGGTTTGAGAGCCGGCGGAAGAAGAAGACTGAGGCTTTGAAGGCCAGGGCCAAGCAAGACGACATAAGTAAGCCTAGTCCCTGCTGCAACACCAACATTGGCTCTCGGCAATATGCTGACATTATACGTACAGCACCTTCGCTTCTCTTCGAGACTGCCCGTCTCGAGAGAGCATACCCTATGCAGCCCATTGAAGCAATCCAATTCGAGGGCCTCTTCAGCGCACATCTTGAAGAAAACTGGAACCCCGAAACAAGCGAGCTTCTCTCCTCCGAGTCCCAGCTTCAGTCGACACTAGTATCACGCCTAACAGCAGCCAATGCTGCCTTCAACGCCGCACGCGCGCCCAGCACCAACAAGTCATCCTCAGACCGTGAGGCGGCGCTGCAGAAGCTGGAGAACGCCTACTTCAAATACAAGGAGGTCATTTCTAATCTCGACGTAGGGCGCAAGTTCTACAACGACCTGGCCAAGGTGGTGGGCCGGTTCCGCGAGGACGCGCGCGCCTTTGCATATGCGCGCCGCGCCGAGGCAGCGAGCGGCGAGCGCGACATTGTCGAGGGCATGGAGGGCCTCGTGATCCGCGAGGAGGGCCGACGGCGCGAGGAGCAGCTCAAGGGCGAGCGCGAAAGGCAGGTCCGAGCGAGCATGCTTGCCGGGCAGCCCGTCCCGTCGTCGTTCGATGCCGCCGGCGGAGATGCAGCCTCTTCTCCGCAACAGCAGCAGCAGCAGCAGCAGCAGCCGCTCGGTAGCGGGACGGCGACGCCTCTGCCCGCTCCAACACCCACTCGCGCCAGCTTCGTCGAGGGCGTGCAGGCGGGCGCTGCTGGCCCCTCGACCAACGGCATGTGGTCGCCGGACATGGGCATCCGCTTCGGTGGGCCCCCTGCAGGCGGCGCCGCGACAGCACCGCAGCAGTCGTCCGGGGCAGAAGCACAGCACCGGACGTGGGATCCAAGCATGGGACTCAAGTTCGGGTGAGGAGATGACGGGGTACTTTTGTGCTTTCGTGCGAAGAGCTCTTTGATGAGGGCAGTCGCACGCGGGGCAGATTCATGTCCGGCGTTGGTGGTCCCAAGGGGTGGCGGTGCTGGCTGATGATATCCATCCATCGTACTGCGGGGCCCGTTTTCACACTACGGCCGGCGTCGACACTGACTACCACCGCCACAAAGGGTCCCTTTTACCGCTGCTGCCGTCCTATCATCTTTCTCTCACTACGCACGTCTGGACATGACGGGGTTAGCGCATTTCGTGTGCGCCTTAGTGGTGCCCCTAGACTTCTTTTTCATTCTGCCTCTTTTCATCCGTTGCTAATCCTCTCACATTCATACCATTGGACTTTTGAGTGAGCAAAGCAGAGTCAGCATCTCCCCCTTCTTCCTAGCTGCAGTACGAAATGTCGAGAATGGGCCGTCAATGATGTTAGCGTGGAGACGAGAATAAGAGGAAGGGTCAACGGCAGGCAAGGGATGCATTAGTGCGCTAGAGCAGCAACGACGTCCTGAAAACAGGGCAGAGGGTTCAACGAATCAGGATCTCAGATGATGGTTATGTCTTCTGGCAAAACGATGAACCGACATGGAGGTGCAAAAGTAGGAAAGCGTAGTAAATGGAAGAGGCTTAGATGGTATCGTGCGGCATTTTCCCTCCAAAGAAGTGTTTCCTGAGATTGGAATGAAGATAATGATGAACGGACAAGAAGAAGAAGAAGAAGAAGAAGAAGAAGAAGTGGATCACCCGGGGATTGCAGGGCGTTGGCATCCATAGAGAAAGAAAGGAGCAACGTGTGGGTAAAGACCATGACGATGATGACCCTCACTACAACGATAGCATCATTAGGTATGTAGGAGAGTGAGACAGGGCTCGGTCGAGGAGTCAGTCAGGTTGACGGACCGGACTTCAAGGGACGGAGAGACTGAGGCACCACAGTACGGTCGGTGGTAGGTAGGTGGGTAAGTGAGGCGCAGGCACGCACGCACGCAAGCAAGCAAGCCCCCCCGCCCCCTTCCTCTCCGGCGGGACGATGATGCCACTGGAGCGCCCCGTGTGGCTGTGTGACGGTGCGAGGCAAGGAACGGGGACGGTTCAACGTCTTGTCGGGAACGCCAACGCAGTTCTGACCCAGACTATGCGCGAGTTGCCGGATTTTATTTCGGGGGGTTTTATTTATTTATTTTTTTTCAATTTTTTTTTTTTATGCTGCACCATTGCTTTTTTTGGTTTCGGGATTGGTCTCGCCGGCCAAAAAAAGATGCCATGCACTGGCGCGCGCGTATGACGGGAGAGCATTGGCTCAATTGGGCAACTGAATCTGATGGTCGCAAAGATAGGATGTCACGGAATGGCAATGGGCCGATTATTGCGTCAATGCATCATCGAGTACGCACGTCGTGGTCCCTTGAAGAGCTGAAAGCGCCGAGTCAGGACGAGATGTCGATGCGGGTAGCGGGCGGGAGGTTGAAAGGAAGAGAGGACAAGGGTGGTAGCGGCTTGGCCTCTTGGTTAAATGTCTGCCTGGAGGTACGTATAGTTTCGACGACGAGGACGCGTCAGCGCCAGGCGTTGGCATTTGGAATCGAGTGCCGTTTAGTTTGAGAGGCATCCATGGACTAGCCGGCCGGTGTCGAGAGTGAGGTGAATAACCGGCGCATGGTGAGGCGGGTTCTATAGCATGTACTCGTGCAGACAGTGTTTGCTTTATGATGTAATTGCGAGAAAAACGCCCAAGGCATCAAATTCCAATTGCATCTCACGTGGGGCAGCAAGGCTGAAACCAACGACTTTGGGCGGCGCACTACTAGATATTCCCGCAGAATCCACAGGCACAGGCACAGGCACAGGCACAACGACAGACTGCTAAGAATAGCATGCTGCAACGGCGACGATCACCCGCGCGAACCAAGTGTTTGATGATGAAGATGAAGCTGGAGATGGGTGAATTGTGCCTTGAACTCTGCCCTGGGCTCGCTTGGTCACCATGTGGCAGTGCAGCGGCGGCACGACCAATCGACATCAAAATCTGGAAAGAGAGCAATAGCCGACGAGTCAAAGTCCCAATACGTGTTTCAACTTGAGCATCTCCTCGGTCGCTCAGCTCTGCACTATGACCGAGTCTGTATGTAAAGCTACATGTACCTACCTTAGTAGCACCATACGAGAGTTGCGCGCAAAACAGAGCCAGTGGAGCCGGCCCGTGCCCGCCACCAGCCACTGCCCTTGCCCTCCTACGCCCGCCGTTTGTCAGAAAGACTCTTGAACACGCCGCTCTCTCTCTCTCTCTCTCTCTCTCTCTCTCTCTCTCTCTCTCTGTCTCTTCTCCAGCATCATAGCCGTCATCACCACCACGACAACCACCACCACCACCACCACCACCACCAACCAACCCCTTCAAGCGTTGGCTGCACCTGCCTACCCGCCCGCCGAAGCTATCGACTACTTATCCTCCACATATCCGCCACTGGCTGCACCACTACCTGGGGCCCGCTCGGCCTAATTCACCGTCCGCGCGCCGCACTTAGTACTCGGCGGCCCCCACCGCCAACCGCGCCCTCTACCTCTTCTTTCGCAAATCTCTCTCCGCAAATCGCAATTCCTGTTGTCCGGCTATATTTGGCCCCTCTCGTGTGCCCTCCAGGACCTCGTCGCACACAAGGCTTCGCTGCCTTAAAGTCGCCTGCGCTGACTGACCTACCGCCGTCCCGCTCCCACCCTCTCAGCTGCTGCGCCCCCCGGGCTGAGTCGCGAGGCCAACTTCTCACCACCGACATCAACCAAGCCTCGACTCCGCTGTCCTCCGCTCCCCCCCCCCCCCCCCCCCCCCCCCCCCCCCCCCCCCCCCCCCCCCGGCCCAGTTGTCGCAAGCCCGGCCTGTCGCGTGCCTGTGCCTGCCCTGCGCACCGCTCCTCCCGCTCTCCGCCCAATCCGATTCCTCCATGTTATGGTCTGAGCCCATCAGCCAACTCAAAGACCTCCACCACATCCCTCCCACCCATCATGGACGCCCACCAGCGCGGCCGCTCGCCCTCGCAGGGTCACCACCCTCATATAAGTCAGAACAACTCCCCTTCGCCACACGCCGGTTATCAAAACGTCACCGGTCTTGGCCTCGACGGCGCTTCGTTGGTGCCTGATTTCAACCACTCTACATCCTTTGATCACTCGAATAACCCCTCGTTCGATCTGTCTCCCAACTACCTGTCGCCCGCTCAGTCGCAGTACCCTCAGCAGCCGGACATCGCGAACCACAACTTTCTTCAAGGTCTGCCATCCAACGCGACAAGCCCTCAGTTCGGACCCCAGACCAACATCTATCCCCGGGACAATACCGCCTTAGGGAACAACGCTGCGGACAACGAGGGATTCGGTGCGCAAGGCTTTCAGAACAACGGATTAGGGCCCCAATCAATCGATCCTTCCATCCTCCTTGACAGCCAGATCAGCGGCCAACAATTGCATGACCAGTCCATTGATCCAACCAATCTTATGAACCATATGTCTACCGCGGCGCACTCTCCCACTCCTCCTCACCTGCTCCAGGGCGACATGCGCCACTCTAGCAACAGCCCACACGCATCTCCCAGCATCAATCAGGGCGCATTCACTCCGTCGGGCCACTCGCGGCAACAATCGCTAGATCCGAGCGCGGCCTTTGGGCACAGTCACAATGAGTGGAATGGCATGCAGTTTAGAGGCCATCGGAGAGCGCCCTCGGACACCTATTCGGACGTGTCGTCCTCTGCCCAGCCGTCGCCCTACCTCGGCAACGCCGACGGCTTCGACGACAGCAACGCGTCGCCGTTGCTTGGAGCGCAACAAGATCCCATGTTTCAGGACGTCCTCAATTTTGGCCAATTTTCTCTTTCAGACAACCAGGCCGGCATCAGCCCAGGACATAGCCCAGCCATCTCGCCGCGTCTCATGCCCCAGCAGCAGCAACTTCCTCCTTTCACAGCGTCCAACAACTACGGACTGGCACCCATCATGAACAATCGCAGCGACGGCATGGACATGTTTCCCGGAGCAGGCCAGGAGCCGTTCCCGGCACTGAGCAATGATCACGCCCCCGACTACGGCGCTTCGGACCAAATGTCTCCGCCAGAAATCAACATTGATTTTGCGCCACCGTCGAGACAACAGAGCTTCGAACCGCCCAAACCCGAGGACTCTTCCAACGCATTGAGCCCACCTGACCGTAGTGAGTAACTCCAAGGCTCTTGGTAGGCCAGTCTAATGGTGAATAGATCGCTCCCGCAATCGCATGCGCGCAAAATCCGATCCATTTAGCAGCGCCAGCATGCGCGCCGGGCAACCCGCAAGCCCGCCATCCGACGCATCCTCGCTGCATCCCGATGCTGCGAAACTATCTGTCTCCCGCCCGTCAACTCCCGGTGGCGTAGGGAAAACATCACGCCGATCTTCAACTTCCAGCATCCCGCATCGCGACTACATGCTTGGCCTCGCTGATCCGAATCGTCCGAATCCAGCGCATCCCGCGTCCACGGCATCAAGTCCTGGAGGTCACAGCGAAACTGCTACTGCTGCCACTGGTTCTAAGCGCACCCAGAAACACCCGGCTACATTCCAATGCTCGCTGTGCCCCAAGAGGTTTACCCGCGCCTACAATCTTCGCTCTCACTTGCGTACTCACACCGATGAGCGCCCATTCGTCTGCAGCGTTTGTGGCAAGGCTTTTGCTCGCCAACACGATCGCAAGCGACACGAGGGCTTGCACAGTGGCGAGAAGAAGTTTGTCTGCCGAGGCGTGCTCAAGGACGGCAATTCTTGGGGATGCTCACGTCGCTTTGCTCGCGCAGATGCTCTTGGTCGACACTTTAGGAGCGAGGCAGGACGCGTGTGCATTAGGCCGCTTCTAGAAGAAGAAGCGGCAGAAAAGGGCTGGGACATTCCGGGTTTGTCTGGCCAGGCCCAGCACCAGCACCAAACAGGCATGGAGCACTTCAATCCCATGATGCAGCCTGGACAGCCACAGGGCCTGGGCATGATGATGCCCCAGCACCCGCAAGGTTCGCCGTTTGATCCGCTAGGCCAGCAGCCGGGCTTGGGCGTCACTCATGGTGGCCCTATGATGGGCTTCACGCTTCCACAATCGCTGCTCCAGCAATATCCAGCTTTGGCCGGAATACAATGGGATGCGCTACCCCCGAGCAACAATGACGACAACATTGATGACGATGCCATCAGTGGACGGAGTAGCTTTGACGCACAAAGCTCTGGTGGCGATATGTACGACGACAACAGCTGGCGCACCGAACAAACGCTCAGCGATTACGATGGACGAGGTGGATGAGCTAGTACCTCTAGCACGGACTTGATCGACTTACTGCCGTCCGTCCATGCAGCCAGAAACAGTGCGTACCTGGCAGACGCACAAATGATCGCCGTGGGGGCGGCTATGAAATGATGCGGCGCCCAGCCCACTCACCGCCCGCTCAAACGTCAACATCAAGCCCCAGACACTTTGCCATGCGTCATGTGTCTGCGGATGAGACGAGCCGTCCCCTTGCGGCTTCCGCTCTGGCACTTACTTGGACATTGTCAGACAGAGCCTTGGGCCTCTCTTCACAGCTTCTTTTCGCCTTGATCCTATCCTGTTGCTTGCACGCGTCACGACTTCTTCTTCTTCTTCTCTTCTGTGGTGTGCCACTTTGGCTTTCTTCACTTTTGCCCTTTCGCTCTCCTTGCTTGTTGAAAGAGATACCACATCTTGCTTTAGCCTAAAGTGCTGCTGGTTCGTCTCGTTCTTTGTTTTCCCATTTGCCTTGGATGGATTGGCTATTTATCTGGCTCACCGGTCCCTTCCTCCTCTCTCACCTTCTACCCAGGGTCGACTCTGGCGTCTGACATGACCATGGCCGTTGCTTCGTATGGAGCTTCCTCGAGAAGGGTGGTCGTGGAGAGGACCAGATTTGTCAAAAACAATCGAGGCCAAACAACATCATTCTTCGGCGACTCCATGGTCAGGTACTCACACTTGACTGCTTGTCCGTCCCTCTTGATCTTTTTCCCTCTCCTTTGCTTTGTCATCTCATGAATTTCTTCCCCTTCATATATATACTCTACCCGGAATGTCGCCCTATCAATGGCAAAAAGAGACGCCATGTCATTGTGGTCGTTTGAACCAGCTACCATATAATCCCCTCCTGTTGTGTGTGACTTGATAGACCATTGTTTCTCTTACCGTAGTGTTGGCTGTTTGCTTGCTTGTCATCTCGCTGTGTTCTTCTACTGCTTCGACCTTTCACAAGTTTCGCAAATCATCGTTTCTCAAATCTCAATGTTGGCGAATATTCCCTCGTTGCTATTGAATTGCGTCTCGCGCTTTGGGCATCTCCTCCTTTTGCCTGGCGATGAGCCGGCTCGCATCATCGGAGAACATGAATCCTCCGCCGCAAGGAGCGGCCGTCTCATGCGAAAGAGGAGCGGGGAGGAAGCTACAACCAGCTGGCTGGGCTGCTGCTGCTGCTGCTCTCCTCTTCCCTCTAGACCATACAACCCTTCATTCCCACCTTTCCCCTCTTCTCTTCTCTTTTTTCTTTTTTCATTTTTTGGCAGGCAGGCAGGCAGGTCTCTCCGGCGCGCAAACAAACAATTCATAGACGGGCAAGACGAGTGATGCTGAGATGGAGATTGGATTTGATACGTTGGGTAAAAGGAACAAGGGATATGAAGCATTGAGTACATGTGTGGATGGTTTGGTCGGGTAAGAGCGCTAGCAGGCGTTGGGTCATCGGGTGGACCCTGTCGATATCATAAATAGACGAATGAATTGACGGGTAACGATTTTGGGTTGTTCTGTCTAATGGTACAGACAGTGCCATGATATTAGTAGATCACGTACATGATGTTTGCAACACTCGTGTCATGTATGCATGACAATGTCGCCCGTCACTCGCCTACTTTGCAAGATAAAGACAAGCTCCTTCTTTCCCCCCCCCTTTGACCATCATTCATTGCTTTGTCACTGTGAACCGAAGCCAACAAATGTTTCCCCGACCACAATGACCACAAATGGCCTCACTCCAGTCGCCTACCCCACCGGAAGGAACAGGCAGAACGCTAGAGTCCAAAAAGATGGGATCTTGCCGTCCAGGTAGGGGGAAACGTTTGACCGATTCGAGTCTCATCCAGCGAGCGGCACGGCACGCACACTTCACCCTATACGCCGAGTGCTCGATTGACTTGGTCTCGATGGATAGGGGTACATAGTCGTCTTTTTCTTTTTCTTTTTTTTTTCCCCTTCTCCACTGCTCTATCCATGCACTTTGTAGTTCTCGTCAACGCGAAAAAAAAAAAAAAAAAATTGGCCTCGATTCAGAGCGCGCCTGAATCTCTCTTACCCCTCTTGTTACCTGCGTGCGATGAGGGCCTGGGTTTCTGTCTAACCATGTGGACTCCATTTGACAGGATCGAGCGCTTCTCTCGTACGTTTAGACGACACCCTCCCTCCCCCTCGTCCCACACCATAGGCTTCGACGCTCGAGCGCTGCGATTAGTCAGTCAGTCAGTCAGACCTTTTGAGTCTGGTCTCGTATGCACCTACCGCAAAACTACTTCTGCCTTGTACGTTGACGCCGCGGGTTCTAATGGAGGCGGATCATGGCGAAAAGTCGTGCCTTTGAGCGGAAATTGTTACAATCGCTCATCATGATTGTTCACCTTGATGGTTCTCCAGAATGTGAGAAAGTGGCAATGGATGATGGCTGCCTACGCGTGATTGTGGTAGTAATTGAATTCTAGCTGGTAGTGAATAACTTTCTCCATGTAGTGAAAGACTTTCATGGCAACAGGATCTGTCCTCGTGGTAATGTAAAGTCTTGAGGACGGCTGACTGCAATCGTAGACTTGTTTAAATTCTCGTGGTGCTGAGTTTGAGGTCATAGGCAAGTGAATGGGAGACGACGAGGAGATCCAGAATGGGAGCTGGCGTCTGGCTAGGACTTGAGCAAGATGTCTTCGTTAGACATGGCCTAAGTGTGTTGGAAATGGATACGCACAAACATGAAAGGGTTTAAAGTGCCCATGCATCAGTGACAGAGTACGATTGCACGCCATGCATGCGCCGACTAGATAAAAGGAAACGCCATCCCAAGTGCTTTTGACAAACCCCAAACAAATCCCACAACTAAACAAACGCCTCTTTTACATCGTCTCCTACAGCTTGAAGCCGCCGACACCACGTGCGCCCTGCTGCGCCTCCTTGACCTTCTTGCCTTCGACATCCGTCATCTCGCCCTTCCTGCCAATGACCTTGACGCCGCCCTTCTTCAAGTTGCTCACCACCTCCCTGCGGTCCTTGGCGCTCTTGCTCTCGTTCTTCTTCGCACCCTGCGCGCCCGCTGAGCCCGCCTTCTTGGCGCGCTCCTTGTCGCGCCTGCGCCGACGCAGTTTCTCCTCGCGCGTCATCTCCTCTCTGGCGACGGGCATACCGCCCTTTGTCACGACCTCGCCCTGGACGCGCTCCTCGCCCGGCGCGTACACCTCCTGCGGCGCGAGCGCCGTACTGCCACCAATGTCGCCGCCAGCCGACAGCCGCGCGTCCTCCATGCTGATGGTCGGCGCGTCGGTGCGGATCTCGAGGCTCGCCGTCGCTGGTTTGGGTTTGTGGTGCCACGACGACAGCGCGTCGAGCTTGGCCGACACGTCGCGCCACAGCGCCGCGATGCCCGCGTGCTCCTTCTTGAGCTTCTCGTCCCGCGGGTCCACGTAGTTCGGGTCGTTCGCCCGCAGCGCGTCGTCCTCATACTCTTCGGCCAGGCTCTTTTGCGGCTTTGTGTCGTCCAGCTCGAACCGCCCCCGCCGCGTGCTCGGCCCCGTAGCCAGGTCGTCGGGCCGCCGGCGAATCACTTCGTCAAACTCGCGCGCCAGGATGCGCCGTTTGATGAGGGCTTCAATGTCTTCACTCACTTCAGCTGTAATGACCGGAACTGGCTTGCCCGTGCGCTCAAAGTCAAGCTCTTCTTCCAGCAGCGAGTTCATGGGCCGGTCCGCCGCCTTAGCCTCACCGGACAGCGTCCATTGCCTCTTGGCGACATTTTGTGCTTCCAGGCGGCGAATCTCCTCCTGAAGCTTGGCTTGGCGGCGTTCGTGGGTAGATTTGCGTGACTTGGGATCAGCAGAGTCGACGGAACTGAGATCCGAGGCGTCGCTGTCGGCGTCGGATTCGTCAAACAAGTCGCGGTGGGCCGCGGCCATGTTGCGTTCGACGTCCTCGTCCTGCGGTGCTTCGGGTTTCTTGTAGCCTTCAGGGAAGTTGTGCGGATTGGGACGGCCCTTTTTCTTCTTGCTGGCCTTTTTCGCAGGGGGCGCGAAAAAGTCACCGTACATGATGTTGTTGGCATTGCCCATATCCAAACCGTCCATATAGCCTTCCTCAAGTATGTCGTCATCCATGCCGTCGTCGCTTGCACCCTCTGGTGCGTTGAGATCCACGTTGCCGAATGTGGGGCCATCTTCTTCATCTTCGCTGCTCTCGTCGCCATCGGCCTGGTCGACCTTTTTGGAAGCCCTGGCAACCAAAGAATCGGGGTTGAGTGGATCCTCGCCCCAGTTGATGTCCTCCTCCTCTTCATCCTCTGCGTCGTCCGCACCGCGTCGATCTTGTTGTTCAAGAAGATCAGACTGACGATTAAAGTCGTCGATGGAGAAGAAGCCGTCATTCAAGCCGTTCGGGTCGGGTACGTATTCCTCGGCAGGTTCGTCCTCTCCTGAGTCAACGTCCTCGTTGTCAAAGTCGTCACGTTCCATGTCTACATCTTCTTCCTCTGAGCCCTCGTTTTCCGTGTGGTAGGTTTGTTCGACATCGCCTTCCTCATCAGATACATCTTCTCCATCATATTCCCAATCTACGCCCTCTTCTCCCAATTCGCTCATGGCCGTTTCCTCCTCTTCTTCGTCGTCCGAAGAACCGACTTCGAACCCATCAGCGCCAAAGCGAACAGACTTGATGTCATCTTTTTCGGTGTATCCGTCGAGGTCATCCCGGGGCAAGACGTCGGGCAGGTCACGCTCCACCTCAGCCCTGGTGGCATCAAGGACCCTCTTGGATTGCTCCCAAATCTGTTGTACGCCAAATCCATCCAGGTGCACCTTTTTCAGGTGCAAGACGGGGCCATCCTCGTCGTCGGCTTCGCCTCTTTTCCGTTTCTTGCGAGCCTCCTGCCGACGTTTGGACTGGGTTTCGCTCACACCTGAAGCCAGCGGATCGAGCAAATGCTTCGCGAGAGAGAGGGTGGCATTGTGTAGGACAGAAGTTGGCTGTAGAAAATCGTGCGGGGATGCAGAAAGCGCGGCGACCAGGGCCTGGGCGGCGGCCGAGTTTGCGTCTGAGACGGGCGGATGCGCTGATTGGGCGGAGAGAGTGTGCGAGGAGCTGGAGCCGGTGGGCGAGAAGGATATGGTGGCCATGATGGTGCGCTGAGCCACGCGCCGTCGTAGTGGATGTGCTGCTGAGATTCGGGTGGGCGTTGCGCGTCGAAAAATTTAGGGCGGATGCCAAGGCGGCGGGCGGAGAGCGGAACACAACGCGGAATCCCGCGCCCCCGACATCTTGCGCCGACGCGTCTCATTGGCTGGACTTTGCGACCACTATTAAGCCGCCTCTGCCCGGTTGGCAGCAAGATAAAAGTACCAAAAAGTACGAGAAAAGAGATGCCACAAGAATCAACACCTCGTTCTAGACATGGGTGGGTCTCACAGTCAACGTTCCAAGGGAGTACTTGTTTCGTCATGGATACTACACATACGAAAACCGAGCCCTGCGAGCCCTATTGACCCTTGGACAGCAGACTGCATTAGCGGCCAGCCGGCGGCCGGTCAAGACTTACAACGGTCTCATGGATGATTCGCAAAAGGGCAGTAGCTCACGCGACACCATCTCTGATCGACAGAGAACGACAACGCTTCATGACGTTGGTCAAGCCGTGGTTGCTGCTAGGCTGTGCCGCCTCTTGGTTAAGGCGGCCGCCTATAGTGAGGGGCTCATGCGCGGGAAGCAGACATTGTTCCCCGCCTTGTTCTTGGGCACTTGTAGTGATTTGACCAGGCATCCATACTATACCGCAAACCGGCGATATGACTTCTGGGGACTGCGCATGACGGAATTGGGATGGACACTCACATGCGTACAGGCTGTGCCTCTCGCGTTGAATGCAGTGGAGCATTCTCCACCAGCCACCTGCCGTTGGTTGCAGCCGCCTCATATGCAACGGCAAGATGATTTCGCATGGTCCACAACTAATGCAATCGGCCGGGTCAACGCGCCATTGCCGGACCCGACGTTGAATGGTTTGCAGGTAAAGAGGGGCCAAGCGAGGCGGCGCAGCAAGCTCCAGTCGAATTGGGAGACGTGCAGGGCGGAAGACGACACACGGCGGCGATGGTCGCGGTGGGCAGAGAGATCGAGGTCGATTTAGTCCGAAGATGCGGCGCTTTCCATGGAGGTTTTGAGAAGAGGGCGTGGTGTAGGAGAAAACCAAGCTTTGATAAGCCGGGATGTGAGCTCAGGGTCAAAGGAGCGAGCATGCGCGGAAGCGGCACTGGAAAAGTTTTGCATGGAAAGAGACAGACGGAGCCGGTGAGGAGAAGGCCGGAGAAAGTGAGCGAAGGCGTGAAGAGAATAGCTTCCTGCTGCGGTGCCGTCAGAAGGATGATGAAGACTGGAGTGGACGGACATAGGGATATGTGGTCGATGCACCATGGCCGATGATGGCGCTTGACGGAAGCGGTAGGTGGACACGCGACCTTTTGGAGCCGGTGGAGTCGAGTCGGTACATGTCCGAGTCCACCTGCACTCACTCCTCGCAGCCCCAGGCGACATATTTCTTCTTCACGGCGATGAGAAATGGATCGGAGTGTGTCAGGGCAAAACGAAGGGCAGCTTAGTCGTAGCGACACGGCCAGGGGACGACGGCGCGCATCCTGAGCGAGTTGGAATTCCTGGCCAACAGATTGATGGATTGATCTCTCTGGAAACTCTGGGCCAGACCCTGCATTGGCTGGTGGGCGCGATCCTCCGGCGGCGTCATTGGCTTGGGCCGGTCTTGGGCTCGACGGCCGGGGAGAATGCGCAAAAGTCAAAAAGTCATCGTCGGGCACGGCCTCTCCACGACGACGACAGCACGCTGGAGAATCCGTTGTCGACGCCAAGACGCTGTTTAGCTCCACCATCGATACCCCCGTCTGTCGTCTGCAACCACGCACAGAAATCACAGCTCGTGTCAATCCAGTCGTATTACATCCGCCCTCTCCCCCCCCTCCCGCCGCCGCGTCCACCGTGGCCGTTCTGCTGCAGCTTCAATTTGATCCTTATGCTCGACCCTTCGCTCCTCCCTCGCCTTCCACCCATCCATACCCTTCCTGTACTCTACTCCTGCTCGTCCCGTCTCAATCCACCGCAGCTCCCCTTCCCCTCTCCCTCTCCCCATATCACCCACATCTAGCTGAAGCATGAAGTACGGTGAGACGCTCCGCCAGAGATCAATCCCTCACTGGGGTCCTTGTATGTTTTGTTCCTTCTGATTCGCCCATGACGTCGCCGCTAACCGTCGCAGACAACATCGACTACGACGACATCAAACATCTCATCAAGGAGCACACCACCCCCGGCTCCGGAAAAGCCGTAGCCATCCCTGGCCAAAGTCACCAGCATGATGACGAGTTTGAGGAGCAGCTATTCGCCGTGCTTGCCCAAGAGCACCGCCGCATCGATTTATTCGTCAAGAGCAAGTCGGGTGAAATCGAGCGTCGTCTGAGTGAGTGCATGCCATGCGGGCACCTGCCGCAATTACCTTGACGCTGACCATGCATACATAGATCACATCACCAAGCAGATTGACCAAAACGTGCTCAGAGAACAGGCGTCGGCTTCGGATGCACGCCTGTCAGCGCACCGGCGGCAAAAGTACGGACGAATCGAGAGCGACGTTCTAAAGTGAGTTTTTTTTTTTTTTTATTTTTCTCTCTCTGATTGAATCATTGCTTCGGATTTCGTTGAGCCTGGGAGCTAATGCGCATGCAATGTAGGGCTGGCGAGGAGATTCGCTCGTTGGCCAGATTCGTCGGCGCGCAACGGCTCGGGTTCGCCAAGCTGCTCAAGAAATACCGAAAGTGGACTGGCTCCGACTCGCTGGGCTCGCGTTTCAAACATCAAGTCCTTAACCAGCCCGCCACCTTTTCTCAGACCGACCTGTCGCCTCTGCTCAACTACTGGACCGACTCGTTGCACGCCGTGCGCGACGCTTATCAGGCCGCCGAGAAACGCGAATCGCCCAGAATCGCCGTCAGCGACATGGATCCTTCCGTAAAGCACCTCGCCGACATTCCCAAAAAGATCCACGCCGCTGCCGAGTCCGCCTCCGAAGTCGATCTCGACGCCTCGTTGGCGACGCTGCCCCTCGGTCAATCCGGCGCGAGGGCCTCGTATTGGGTGCACCCCGAACAGGTTGTTGAGATTCAGGTCTTGCTGCTGCAAACGCTGCGACTCTTCAACGGCAAGGTCCGGACTTCGTCGCGCGCCTCGCCTTTTGAGACTCCAAAGCGCCGCAATTCCAACGAGCGGCTTGACAGTCTCGCCGACAATGAGAGAACCGACGAATTCGGCGTTTTGTTCCTTGACGATGCCGAGAGGTATGCACGTCAACGCAGTGCTACGACCGTGGTGGAGACGGAAGAGACCCCTGGCAAGCCCGCTGCAAGGGTCCTCGGGAGGGCGCACTGGAACTCCAGTGGAGAGGCCTCTATCGTCATCACCAATGAGGTTGACGCCAATGCGGGTGCGTCAACGTGCCTTGCCAAGATGAAGCGCAAGCACCTCCCCGTCTTTCTGCATCTTGACCGGCCATTCCATTCCCGCACTCAATCCGGCCTCGAGACCATTTCAGAGAACGACGCTCAGCCTGACGCTACAAGCTCGAGCTCCAGCCCGGTGGATGACTTGCGTGCATGGCTGCAGTCACACCGCGAAGTCAGACCAGTGGCAGGATACTGTTCAAAGCGGAGCCGCTTTGTTGGGCTGGAAAATGATTCTGAGCACGGAATCTGGGCGACGCTCGACACAGATGTCTACATGAAGCCTGGGCTCCTGCCCGAGCTCGCCGACAGCGAGTGGGCCCAGAAAGTCAGAAGCGACAGTCAGCCCTTCCCATTTGCAGTTCTCACTGTCCGCACTGAAGGTGTTCAAGCCAACAACATCATCAAAGCTCTTGACAATAGCCACCTTGTGAGTCGCCTGACACCAACAAAGCCCGTTCTTTATTTTGGCTGACAAAGAATAGACTGAGCGCGTCAGGGGCTTTTCCATGGAAGCCCACACCATCTGGACGTGTTGCAAACCTTCTCTTATGCAGCCACCATATTGGGTAAGTCAGGTGCATTCTGTTACAGATTTGCGCGCTCATCGCCATCAGCTGCCAATGCTCAACCGCGACATTCGCAAATTACCCGAAAAGGTTCCGCGTCAACATTCTCGCCGCGGTAGCGCTATTCCTATTGACTCGAGCACGTCGCGTCAAACATCAATCTCCAATTCCTCGGTCACTGACGGACAGACGAGTCGATTCATGACCTTGAATAGTGAATCCTCAGCGACCTCGTACAGCGAAGCCGACTCGCCTCTGAAAAAGCCCAAAAAAGCCAACCCAGACGCCTTGCGCGAATTTGCCGCCATCCAGTCGGCAGGTGGTTCAGCCAATGTCAACTCCCAAGGCTATTGGAACGAGTACGACGACCCAGAAGATGGTGACGACGCGAACGCATACGTCATCTACGTTGACCCATTTGCTTCGCCCAAGATACCTGGGCAGGAGACGTTGAGCAAACTCTTTACACGCATCAAGAATAGCTTCCGCGGCCGCCGAGCTTCTTCTCAGGACTCCCTTCTCTCTGCAAACGCCAACAGTGTGGAAGACTCCGACGAAGCCGACCTTTCCCCCATCTCAACCCGCGACTACGGTACACTCCCCACTCCCGCCACTTCCTCCAAGCCCCGTCAGCCTGAACTTAAAACCACGGCAAACTCGTCTTGGAACAAGTCTGCTGCCAGACTCCTCGACATTTTCCGTCCATCCTCCAGGGATGCGTCAGCCAACGGATCATTCCACTGGAACTACCGCCCAAGCTCGTCTGATTCTGCGCGACAGCCCCTCATCGGATCACAGCCCTCGGACCTGCATGAATTGCTTGCCGACCTCGAACTGCGTCGCCAGGAGCGCGAGACCACAAAGTTGCGCCTTTGCGCCTTGGCGCTTACGGCTGCTGTCGTCGTTTTGGCGATCACATGGACTCTGGCAGCCACGAGCCGTCGCAAGCTGCGGCGAGAAGTGGACGGTGTCGTGGTTGTTGGAACAGTGGCCAGCTTAGTCTTTACTGGTGTGGGTGTCCTCTGTGCACTGTCAAAGAAGCAAAATCCGGGCATCATCTGGAGTGTGCTCTTATCGTTGGTCGTCGCAGCTGTGTGCCTGGCGGATGGTGGGTTGTTGGTCTGGCTGTTGAATTAAGCAGCCACACAAACAGTCGGAATCGACGGGCACGAGCGAACCGCCATTTGCGCCGCGGAAACGACCTGTTGCACTCACAAGGGCCGACAAACACCACTTACATTCATCACATCAATCATCGCACTGTACATGTCAGGACAGCATAGCCTCCACTTCGCGTACACAGTATACCACATGCCCCACCATCAGTTGTACATGGCTGCAGCGCACACGGCACAACTCTACGACGTAAAAAAAAAAAAAAGCGCGTCGTTCCTGTTTTGCCGCGGTACAGCAGAGCACAGCGTCTTGGCCTTCTTCAAACCAGCGCCACCTGGTACATCCTGCTTTCTTTTTTTCCCTGTCTCTCTTGGTTGCTCGAATCGTCCGTTTTTAGGCGTTTTATACCACTTATCGCGAATATTCTTTTTTTGCTTTCTAAATGCGTCGTCCCACTCGGCTGTCTCCCGGTCTTTGGCATCGGGATACCGTTGGAAATGCGAGATGCGGAACATGGCCAACGGGAGTTGCGAATGGAATGGGTTGGATCGGATTGGGGTGGTTTGGAGACTGGTATGAGTGCTGCGACAAAGGAATGGGATGACGGCGAAAGACACTTTGCCTACGCAATGTTTGTCTCGAGGAAGAGGAAAGGGGTTTGCTTTGGAGTGAACCGTTGGAGCATCAATAGCAGTAGCAGCAACAATACAACATTTTACCATGAAAGACACAGCTTCTGACTTTCGCACAGTTCTAAAATTTTCTGGAAAAGACGCCTTGGGGCAAATTACCTACCTACATGTGGATTGGCTACCGCACCCCTGCCCTCGTCAATGCGAGACTCCCCTCGCTCCCTCCCGCCCCTTGCCCCTACCCCCCGTCCGCGTCCGTTTTTTACCAGCCGTACCGATGATGGGCAAAGTCAACCCAACCGTGGGTACGACCGGCCGCTCGGTTCCCGACGCGCATGCTTTCTTCTCAACGGTTGACCGGTAAGTAATTAGTCTCTCTGGCAGGTGCTGGTGATGGTGCCTGAGGCATCAAGGCATGGAAATTCTTTTTTTTTTTTTTTTTTTTTTTTGGGGGGGGGGGGGGGGGGGGGGGGGTAAATAAGGAAGCATAGTACTGTTGCTGGATTGGCTGATTGATGATTGATTTCTGGTTCAATGACTGAGACCGGGACTTCTGGCAAGTGAAACAAAGACATGCTGAGCACATGAATCGGCGAATATCACACCTACTCCCACTGCACCCTCTCTCCTCTCTTTCTCTACCCCCACGGCTCGGTCATTCACTCTCTCACTCACCCACTCGCACATGCATAACCCACGGCAACCCTTGGCAACCCTTGGCAACCCTTTCCGTCCTGGTGAAACGTGCTCACTCCTCCCCTCGGTATCCAGACAGGCAGGCATTAGGTAGGTAGGTAGTTGACTTCCGGCCGGACCTGATACCGGGCGGGCGACAGACAGACAGACAGACGGCATGTACCGGATGGGTACCAGCCGCCCGGCTGGCTGTCTCCCGACGTGCTGGAGACTGTGTAGGCACCTAACTATGTGACTGAGCGTCCGGCCGGTCTTGAATCGGGGAAGTCGATTGTGAGTGCTGAATGGCGAACGAACGGAGGAGGGACAGCGCCGGAATGGAAGCGGAGGAGAGGATTGGAGGACGTTTGGATGGTGGGTCTAGTTTCGTTGTTGGTGATGTGTGATGGGTTGAGAGACTTTCAATCTCACCTTCGCCCTGGCGATGGTATTGAGTAGTTTACATACTACCTACCTAACCTGCGCTACGCGCCAACGGCGCAAACGCGTGGATGTTGAAGTCTTTCGCTCGGCTTTGCTGGCCCCCTCCATCTTCACGCTGTGGACAGGCACGTACTCAAAAACACATGCATGTATCCATCCGCTGCGTTGCGTTGCGTTGCGTTGCGTTGCGGTACATTGCGTCCAGCCCACGCGCACAAGCTCCCAAGAAGCGCGCACCCGACGCAGTCATCAGCTGTGGCAGGTGGGCGGGCAAGCTGCTGTACGTCTCCGGCGACGCCGACGCCCGACGCTGTGCACGCACACACGCAGAGCTGGAGTACAGAGGGGGATGGGGGCAACATGTACAGTGCTTGCCACGTACATACATACGCAGACAGGCCGGTGGGTGCGTCGTGATGGTGGTGGTGGTGTCAGTGCAGCATCTACCTACATGTACCAGCATCTGACTCTACCCTGGTACCTAGTCTGCATGAAGAACTTTTTGTCATCGGAATATCTGCCTGCCTCCCTGCTTGCTTGCTTGCCTGCCTGCAGATGCGATGTGTCGCCAAACGCATTCATTCATCCATCCACCAACCTACGGCAGCCATTGGCGCTATGCACCAGCCAATCAGGCGGGCTGGCCATCTGAGCACGCAGCAAGGCCAAGGCCCAGTCCCAGGCGGCGGTGACTGAGCGCCAGAATACCGGGTACGAGGCAAAGGCTATCGGCGTCTGCTGGCGGCGCGGGCAGCGGCAGTATCAGTGGTGGATGGAAGTGTTGGGGACCTGCTTACCGGTAAGGGCGTGAGCGAGCTAGAGCGTTTTGGGGTTATGCGATGCGGGGTTGGGATGGGTTGTGGTAAGGCAGGTACTGCAGGCAGATATGGGGACGGACTACTGGGGGAGAATCGGGTGGCTGAGGTAAGGCGGGCCGCCAAGGTTGACGGGGGGTGTTCTTTTTGGCGTCTGCCAAGTCGCAAAGTCTGTTGGTGAGGCGGCTACTAGGCGGCTACTCATGTGACGGCTGGATGTCTCTCTTGAAGCGGTGGGAATAGGCGAATATGGCGGTATGGCGGTGGTCGGGAGGCGATGGCGCGGAAAGCTGTCTTCAAAGAGGAATTGGACCATGGAACATGAAGGTCTTGGAAAGACATGCAAGACTGGAGTGAGCATTATGAGCGTCTTGCACTCGAATTTGATATGAAGTCGTGGATGCTAACAGCACCATGATGGTCAAGATTCGCTGTCGTGTGCTTCGTCGTCGATTCATGGCTCTACGTCAGAAAGGGTTGAGTCAATAGATCGGCGAGCAGAGCCCTCGGTGCACAAGATGAGACCAAGGATGATTGGCACTCTTCGGTGCTCCCCCTTGTGCACGCCCCACGTAATGACAGACCGTCAAAGTCGCCTGTCTAGGTACTCTGGGCAGCACACAGACACAGTTGGACCTTGCTGAGAGAACGCATGGGCAACTGACTTCCGTGAAAGAGCACTTAGATGAGAGGTCGACTTGCAGAGGGCAACGTGTGACGTTGGACAAAGTTTCAGCAGAACCAATAGATCTGATGGTCCGCTGGGGAGCGGAGCCGGATTGCTGTGCGGACTCTACAGTCCAATCAGTGTCCGAGTAGAACGAATCACTGGAGAGGATCCATGCCTCTCGTAGACTGGAGGAAAAGAACTTTGAAGCAATTTGACGTGACAGCAACCCAGAAGTGTCACGTCCTTTGCATCTTGAGAAATTGGGAGTATTCAAGCTCTCGCGGACCGAGACAGGGAGCAGTCGAGCGGACGTGTGTACCCGTCGTTGGGGCAACGCTTCCGCGCGTCAAAACAAACGCCTGCCATTCTCTTCCCCACCTCGACCACACCCTGCAACCACTTCACACGCGCGCCGAATCAATGCTACGACGACCAGGCATTTGCCTGTGACGACGCGAACCATCATCAGTCTTCACCTGAACAACGCGACCCTTACGAGCGCCACGCGACAGCCCTGGCCAAACCTTCGGCGCAATTTCCAACCTCTCACCTAACCACCGCCGGCCAATCCCGACACAGCGACGACCCCTAAACGCCCTGCTGAGCGTCGGAGACACGCCCGCCACACCCGCTGCGCAAAACAGCGAAAGCTACATCCCATCCCGCCAGAGCTGCGTTGACCCGGCTACATCCAACGATACCAAACAAACGCTCCCAAGATGCCGCGCATCACCCGCGCCGCTGCCCGTGCTCAAGAGCAGCAGCAGTCCACGGCTGCCGACGATGCGCAACCCCAGACCAACGACAACCAAAACATTGATGCGCACGAATCGGATACTGAAGACATGCGAGAACCTCTGAATCCCGTTGCCGGCAATACGAAAAGAGGGCGGGGCAGGCCAAAGAAGGTGGCAGAGCCTGAGGAGCAACTGGATGCTCCACAAGCGGGCACAGAGGCGCAGACTGCCGATGAGGAAGAGGAGGTCGCCGCGACAAAGCTTGCGCCCAAGAGAACCAGGTCCACAAGGGGAAGAAAGAAGGCTCCGGAACCGGAGCCGGAAGCTCAGCATGAGGAAGCACACGATGAAGAGTTTGAGGCTTGGGGAGGCGGAGATACTGAGCCCGAGTCTGTCGAGGAAGAGCCCGTGGCCGTGCCAACACCTGCGCCAACAAGGGCCAGATCCACGCGCAGTACAAAAGCAACTGAGCAGAAACCCGAGTTGGAGCAAGACGCGGAAGTAGAACCCGAGGCAGAGACGGAGCAGGCGCCAGCTGCGGCAGAGACGGAGCAGGCGCCAGCTGCGGCTGAGACGGAGCAGGCGCCAGCTGCGGCTGAGACGGGCCTCACGAGGACCAGGTCCACCAGAAAGACCAAAGGAAAAGAGACCGAGGCTGCTGCAGAGGCCGAATACGACCACGCTTCTGAGGACGGTGAAAAGCTTCAAGAGTTGAGCATCGAGCCTGAAGCCAAGAGCAATGCACCCAAGAGATCCAAATCTACGAGGGGAAAGAAAAAAGCGGACTCTGAAACCGAAACACTGGTCGAGCCGGCATCGGGAGCAGCCATCACCCAGGACGAAATCGCAGAGGAAGAGAGTGCGAGCAAGACTGGAAAGACTCCCGCAAAAAGGCCCAGGGCTGCAAGCAAAAAGATTACTGTACCAGATGAAGAGCACATCGAGATTGACGAGCCAGTGGTGGCTCAGGGAGGCCCAGTTCCAGAAGCCGAGGAGAGTGCAGAGGCAGAGGCACAGTTCCAACCTGAACCAGAGGTTTCAAAATCTGCCGGAGCCGTTGAACCCGTTGCGGGGACCGTTTTGTTGTCCGAACGAGAAGTACCTCCCAAAACGCCGTCTCGAGCACGGTCGACGAAAAAGCAAACCGCGAAAGTTGAGCAAGAGGTCGTCCCTCGCACGACCCGCAAGACGAGGCGCCAACAGGCTGAAGCTGAACAGGAAGAGCAAGAGATGCTGCTCGAAGAGGCACAAGTTCATCACCCAATTGTGGAGACGAAGCTCGTGCCCGACAATGTTGATCAGAAGCCAGAGGATCCCGCTGCCATGGAAGTGCAAGATGCGCAAGTTGACCAGCCGGCTGTTGAAGCGATTCCAGTCTTGAAGAACAATGGACCATCTGAGGAACAAGTCGAAGCACCTGCTCAATCTCTGGGTGAAAAACACGCCGATCAACAGGCGGAACCGCAAATCCAAAGCCAAGATGCTGTCGAACCGGGGGCAGCGAAGCAAGCTGAGTCAGAACTTCCTCACGTTGAAGAAAAGTCTGTAAAGGCCGGTGAAATTGGTGTCCAAGAAGATTTGGTCAAGCTGGAGGACCAAGTCACCGCACCGGAGAACGAAGTCATCGTGCAGTCCATCGAGTCGGACCGGGAACCACACAAAGAACCATCCCCGGAGCACAATGATTCGTCGAGCGACTCCGACTTAGACGACATAGCACGCCAGATTTTCGACGAGATGCAAAAGAGCCCTGTCAGGACAACGCTACAGGCGCCACCGCAGCCAGAGTCTTTCGACGACACTCCACTCGGACTTACTCAGTCCATCGACGCCCTTGACGCGATGGAGGAAGAGTTTGCAATGGTCGAGAAGAATTTGCACGATGCAGAAGCTGCAAAACAAGACCAGGCCCCTGCCAGTGTTCCGGATCTCGTAAAGAAGAGCACGACTGCAAAGCCGCGGCCCATTGCTATGCCACCTCCACCGAAGCCTGCGGCTGGTTCGCGTCCCTCTTCAGTCGCATCCAACAAACCTGCCGCAAGGAAGTCGATGGCTCCGTCAACCAAGCCGGCTGCTGGACCTGCAGCAAAGTCTACCATTCAGCGCTCCAACAGTGTGCGCAGTGGTGCTCAAACGAAAGAGCCTTTTGGGCCTACTAAGCCCAGGCAACCAGGCCAAGTCGTCGACTATCTGGCAATGAAGCGTCGACCAGTCTCGGTCTCCTTCCCTACGCCTCCGCCTCCTGCAAAATCCAGCAGAGCTCCAACCAGGCCGACGTTTGCTCTTCCTGGCGAAGAGGTGGCAGCCAAATTGAAGGCGCAAAAGGAAGAGCGCCTTAGGCGCGAGGCAGAGAAGGCACAGAGCAAAGGCGCCAGAAAGGAGCTGTCTGCTAAGGAGCTGGAAGAAAAGAAGAAGCGGGAGCTCAAGGCAAGGCCAGCGAGAACCGGAAGTGAAGGTGGTAGAAGGGATCAGCCAGCCAAAGAACCAGAAGAGAAGAAGAAACCAACCTTCAAAGCAAGGCCGGTTCCATCATTCGTCAAGAATCCATCCGCAGCGGGAATGGTGCGTCAGACGGCCTCTAGCAAAGCACGTCAAAGCCTAATGCAAGTCCGTACCGAGAGCGAAGAGCGTGAAACGAGCTCTTTGCAGTCAAGCACAAGCTCCACTGGCAATCCTCTCAAGCGCACCAACTCTATCATGGACCGTCCAAGCACCGGCCAGCGCCCGAGTGTGGCTACTGGTACTGGCGCAAAGCGCGTCGCCGCCATGCCCGTCCGTCCAAAGCAAGAGACTGAGCGTCCACGCCCATCTTCGGTGGCCAACCGGGCCTCTTCAAGCGCGAGTATTTCATCCAGCGTGTCGAGTGCGACGGCTAGAGCACTGAACTCGGCGACCAATCACGCTGCCAGTCTCAGTCCTGCGCCAGCAAATCGCGCTTCGCAGAAGCCGATGGCCAACGGCAACGCAAAACTGTCTGCGCCTTCCCGAGCAACCTCTTCTGCAAGCAACTCGACCTCGTCAGGCCCCAATCCTCCGCGGGCTTCATCCTTCACGTTCTCTCGACCTGGTCCTCCCAAGGCATCTGCTCCAGCACGCCCGGGACCCGTCGTTAAGTCGGACGTCACGGCCGCGGACAAGGCGGCGATGAAGAACAAGGCCAAGGAGATTTTCAACCGCGACAAGCTCGACCGCGCGCGTCAGGAGCAGGAGCGCAAGGAGAAGGAGGAGGCGGCGAGGAAGGCGAGGGCCGAGGCGGCGGAGAGGGGCCGCCAGGCTAGTCGGGCGTGGGCAGAGAAGATGATGGCGAAGAAGAAGGCGCCGGCTCAGGGGGAGCAGGCTGAGGCGTGAGTTTGATTGATTCTACTTGTTGTCTATGGACATGGCGTTGTAGCTATTTGGACTTGGGATTGGAATCTGGAAATGATTGGATGATTTGGGATTCTGTGTGTTTTGACTCGAAAAGCTGAGTAGTACAGCAAGAGATAGCATAGCAGTCCCATACCTCATGAGCAGGCTCCATTGATGCGGTATGTGAGGACTGTTCCGAAAGCGGTACATGTATTGAATCGGAGAGCAGCCTAGGGTTGAGGCGGGGAAGTGACGTCAAAGCGGCTTCGGAATCTGCCCGTGATGGATCCAATGGGCAGATTGGGCAGCAAGAGGGAAGGATCGCTAATCACAGTCAAGAAGTGGGTTCAGGTTTGTGAGAGTCTGACGCTGGGGGACGCGTTGCGCGTCAAGGCCAAGGAAGGTGCTTTAGCAGCGATGTCGGGCCCGGAA